>NC_136059.1:1547025767-1549859772 GCF_964261635.1 Lissotriton helveticus
CGGTCATGGGAACCCCAAATTCACTAGGCGGTCCCAGAATATGTAAATATGAGCTTGTAGAAGTAAAATGTGATTGGTGTGTTGACCTATCCTACTTGGGGACCAATCGAAATTGGGGATTCTGACACTTGCAACATTTGGGGGGTGGTACACTGACCCGAAAACAGTATAACTAGCCTAGGTTTAGCTAGAGAAATTGTCCGACTTGTCCGAATAGCTGACCTGTCACTGACCCAACGCACTCAATAGGTGACTTTATACAGAGGGCTGCGGAGCACTCTGTCCGAAATATCCATAGACTCAGAGGTTTTACTAAACCTTAAGTGCTGGCGAAGCACTTTGCTGGAGAATTCGCTAACCCAATCGGGGTTCTGGCCGATAGCTGCAGAGAGGGTGGAGCACAGGCGTTGCTTCCAAACTGCGGGTGCTGGTCGTTTCCTTGGTGGTCCTGTCCTGATCCTAATCTGGGTTTCCTGTCCTGTCCTGGGGTGTCCATTCTGCACCTGCTGTCCCATTGATGACTGCTTTTCCTTGGGGTATTTTCTGTCCTTGACTGATCCGTGGCCAGGGTTGGTCTTCACACCATTCTAGGTAAATATATAGTGCTGAAACTCTATACTGCACCTTCTATTTTCTGTCTTTTGAAAGATCATACCTTTGCATATGTTGATTTTCCATGCTTTCGCAAACTACTGAATGAAAGCTCATACGTTATTACTATTTTCTAGCATGATCCTATGTTACCCTTCCTTTAAGCACATTTCTCCAGAATTGTTTATGAAATATAGATGTGTTTATAATTTCTTCCTTATTGCTAACTGAATTGATACTCCTAGAATTATAGCGTGTTCCCTTTTTCCCCTTCCTATAGTGGTATAGGATTTCCAAACTTTCACCTAACCTTTGAAGTATTTCCTAGTAGTGAAATTCTAGTTTGTGCCTATGTCTGCTCCACTTATAGTTATTCATTCTTGAGTTCCATACCTGAAAATCTGCTTAGCAGTTTCTTATTCTTAATCTTCCTTTAGACTCATAAATGGTTGCCCTGATTTACTTCTTGTATGGATATGTGCTTTTCGTTATCTTGATTATTGATTGCCTCCTGGTTGTAAACTTGATGATTTCCGAATCTGAACTTTAGATAAAATCTTTAAAACTTCCCAGTAGTCTGTGGTCATTTAATGAAAGTATAAGAGTATATGTTGGTATTTGGTTGTCTGCCTTTCTTTCACAGCTAGCTCCCTGATCCATTGTGGTCATAGGTACCCGTAACGGTGGATTGGTAAGTCGGGTACGCGAGAAATAAATAGGAAAGGAACCAGGGTTGCTGGTAGTAGAGTGTAAGGTCACCTGATTAACGTATATAATAAAATTTGGTTATGGGCCCGATACGTATATGGTGAAATTGTTGGCCGGGTGACCTGCGCGCTCTATCAGTAATTTTCTGGTAGCAGAGCTATGGTTAGGGACTAGTTAAAATTAGGTAGGACTAGTTAAGGTAATTAGATAGGTCGGATGCTGCTATAAAGATTTTGCTGCTAAATTGTGAATATTTTACTCCTGAAATTGATCGATCACGTGAAATGTTTTTTGCTTTGAAAATTATGAAATGTTTTAAATTGTTTTTCTTATTGTTATATTGATTTATGTATTAACCCACTCGTTAGTAATTGTTTAGTGTTTGTCTGGAATCCCCGGGGAATTGAATAGCGGGTGGTGAAGAGAATCCACGCCGTGGTGAGGTCACTGACTCTAGGAAAATTAGTGCAGGTTAGGCAAAACTGGAAGCACTAATTAGGGTTTTCTGAATATATGTTTGAATAAATGATAGCAACGAGCTCGCTGGCAAAACTTCTATTGTGATATAACCTAGAAGGGTCACACCGGAAGGAGTAGCAGGTTCATCGAAGCTTGGGTGACAGCAAAGGGGTTCGCTAGTGAAACTTTAGACTCAGTATATATCCCGAAAAGAAGTGGATGAGTCAAAGAAGTAGCAGGTTCCCTAATGCTTGAGTGAAGGGTAGGCAGAAGAGATCTATCCGTAGTGTGTGAAAAGTAGACAGAAGAAGTTTACTTGCAGTAAAACGTATCTTTCCTTTCTAGACACTCGAGTACAGTGGCGAATGTGTTTATGTTGTTAAATAACTAAAGCACTTGCACTTTAAAAGAGAAATCAAGTTTCCGTTACCTTGTAAAGGAGGGGGTCAGTTGCGGAGCTGCTCTGACGTCACTCTGTGCCGCGCTGGTATTGGTCGAAACAGCGGGTGTGTAGCGGAGCTGGAATTGTAAAGGAGGGGTGAGTGCCGAAGCGTGAGAACCTGTCTCGCGAAAGGCCGCGCACCCATTGGTCGAAATTTTTGAACTCGTGCATTCTATTGGTTGCACGAAAATAAAAGGTGCATTTGGATTGGGAGTGATTTGTAAACAAAGTCGCTCGCAGAAATCGTATGTGGCACTACGTATAGACCGAATACTAGACCTGATCCACGACATTTAGGGTTTGAAAACGATCAGTGGAAAGGGCATAACACTAGCATTATGTACGGGAACAAGAGAAAATTGTCCCTTGTAAATAAAGTGAAGAATTATTTCAAAAAGGACAAACCTATTAAAACTAGAGAAGGTGTTGTTATTCCGCCACCTAATACCCCCGCATCTTTTATGATGTTTGATAAAGGATACCACTCATGTGTATGGTTGGAAAATTGGGCGGAATACACAAAAGATGACGGAATTTTGGCTTTCCCGTTAGAAGGAACATTTAATGGCAGGATTTTATTTAATTTGAGAACCCGAATGAATGATTTACATCCCAGACCTAGATTAATGCAGTACGAAGCATTAGAGGAATGGGAGATCGAGGCTTTTGAGAGAGACAAGCCCCGAATGGATAAAGGATTAACAAAATTTTATCCGAAATTAAAGCAAGAAACTCGAGATAAAAAAATGAAACAGTGGTCACAGAATATGATTGTAGAAGGACTGTTTCCAATGATGCCAATGGGTGGTCCTGCGGGAGAGAAAAAGACAGAAAAGTGCAAACATTGGGTGCCCCCTGGGGAGTCGGATGATGAATTGTTAGATGATATGTTTATAAAAAGTCTGCCTCCTTATAATGAAGGTCCCAGATCGTCTAGTGTAGAGGACACTTCCCAACGACCTCCGTGTCAGGAAGGGAATAGATCTGCAAACCCAAGAGATAGCTGTCAAATACCTTCCTATAGCGAAGGCCTAGGACTCATAGGTACCGGAGACACCTGTCTAAGACCACCATTTAGTGGAGACTCAAGATATTCAGGTGAAAGAAATTATGGTTCAAGACCTCCTTATGAGGGAGGACCGAGAGCCTTAAACACCGGAAGCTGTTTCCCAAAACCTAATTATGGTGAAGGACCAAGTATGACGCATCCCACTGCCCCGAGTTGTGCTCCAACTTTGACTCCACAGGTATTGCATGAGAAATCCCTAGAACGGTTATTGGAGGAAAAGGAGCGAGAGGCTCTAGCTAAACAGAGAACTGAAATAATTCAGAAACTCTCCCAGTTAAATACAAGCCCCGAAGCCTTGACATTCCCAGTAACTATTGGACCTGTGTTTCCTTTGTATGGGGATAGACAAGTGAGTCCACAAGCCCCAATTATTTCCCCGACTATAGTACAGCCCCGAAGAGAGCCCTTAATTGTAGATGATCAGACGAGTGAATGTGAATCTGAAGCTTCTTTAATGGATTTGCCGATTAGAAACTCAGGAAGGAGTTTGCAGAAGAGACATAATCCTTTCAATACGAGAGAGATTCAAATGGAGTCAACTTCAGGTACCAAGAGTGTCACCTTAGTGACTCCTGAAGAGATTGAGAGATGGAGTCGAGAATAAGAGAGACAGACCCCTCAGTCAAAACCTTTAGATATTTACAAATTGAGAATTGAAATGGAAGAACTGACAGCTGGAAATGTGGGGTTAGACAGATTAAATACCTTTTCCGAGGAAGAGCTGCTGTTTATCTGCAAGAGTCTTACCCGTAATACCCGAGTGCTCCATGAAAAATTAACGGACACTGCGGCTAGTATGGGAATAGATATTTCCAAATCAAAGCCATTACAAAAACCCTACAGAGCAGATTTCTCAGACAAAGATCTGGAAAATATGAATGTGTCAGGAAAGAAGGTTCAGATCAAAGAATTGTTTATTTATTTATTTATTTATTAATGGCATTTATAGAGCGCGTACAATTACCCTTGGGCGTCTCGGCGCTAAAAAGTGCATCAATGTCTCACCATGAACAGAAAGTGCGGAAAAAGAATCACTGATTGAATAACCATGTTTTCAGGTTTTTTCTGAACTGGAGAAGTGTGGGGCTTGTTTTTATATGGTTAGGTAGGGTGTTCCAAAGTCTAGGGGCCGCGATTGAAAAACAGCGGTCGCCCCAGGACACTGTTCGACTTCGTTGGACCACTAATTGGTTGAGAGATGTGGATCTAAGAGTTCTGGATGGGTTATAAGGAATCAATTGGTTTTTGAGGAATCGAGGTCCTTGATCCTGTAGAGACCTGTAGACTGTGCACAGAGCTTTAAATTTAACCCTGTTGTGAATGGACAGCCAATGGTAGCTTTTGAGCGTGTCCGAGATAGGTGCAAACTTAGGTTTTTTTGACAGAACGCGAGCGGCCGCATTCTGCACGGTCTGTAGTTTCTTGGTAACTCTGCTCTGAGCATTGAGCAGCAGACCGTTACAGTAGTCTAACGCTGAAAGCACTAGGGAGGTGACTAAGGTTTTTGCTGCTGAGTCTGGTAGATAAGGTGTAATTTTTCTTACCATTCTCAGCTTGAAATGGGCGTTAGCTGCTACCTTGTTTGCGTGGGCCATAAAGTTAAGCTGGTCGTCGAAAGTAACCCCTAGGTTTCTGACTTTGACCGTAGGGCTGGGAGGTGTGCCCAAGGCCGATGGCCACCAAGTTGCCGACCAAGCTGGAGAGAGATTACCAAAGATGACCACCTCCGTTTTATCGGAGTTAAGCTTCAGGCAATTCTTTGCCATCCACTCACCGATAGCCATCATCCCACTTTGGAATCTCTCTGCCACCTTCTGTCCATCGCCCTTTATAGCCAGCACCAACTGAGTGTCGTCAGCGTATGAGGTTAGGCCCATCCCATGTGCTTTGATGACACTAGCAAGGTCCGACACATATATATTAAACAGTGTCGGACTTAGGGATGAGCCTTGAGGTACCCCACACGGTAGCGACAAATCAGCTGACTGGAAAGGGCCCACTGTGACCGCCTGAGTTCTGTTAGTCAGGAAGGAAGCAATTAAATCCCTAGCCGTGAGCGTAATGCCCATCTTCTCGACACGGTCGACCAAAATCTTATGGTCAACCGTGTCGAAAGCAGCTGACAAGTCTAGAAGAACCAGCAAAGCAGTTCCTCCCTGATCGCGGATGACTCTTATGTCATCGGCTGCTTTGATGAGAGCAGTTTCTGTTCCATGATGTTTGCGGAAACCGAACTGCGTGTCATCTAGCAGGTTGTTGTTTTCAATGTAGGCTGAAAGCTGCTGGTTCATAGCCTTTTCTATGACCTTGGCTAAAAAAGGGAGACTTGCTATAGGGCGATAGTGTTTTAGATCCCCTTTATCTAAACCAGGCTTCTTAAGCAGAGGCTTGATCAGAGTGTTTTTTAGTGCATTAGGGTAAGATCCAGATGCCAGAATTATGTTACAGACCATGGTAATAATAGGAATTACTGTATCTGGTACCATGGCAAGTACGGAGGTCGGGCATGGATCCAGGGCTGATCCAGCTTTAATCGTTGTTACTATGCCCTTGATTTGGTCAGTGGTAAGGGGGCTGAAGCAGGTCATAGAGGTTTTAAGAGTAATCATGGGGGTGGAGACACTACTACTAGCCTGGTCTAAGTTAAAGACTTGGTAGATGTCGTTGACTTTTGCAAAAAAGAACTCCGATAGAGCGTCACATAGTTTTTGCGATGGGGGTGGGTTAAGATCCGGGGCATTGCCAGCGAGGGTTTTGGCAATGTGATATAGCTGTTTGCTAGAATTTCTCGCAGTTTCTATGTGGCGTGTGAAAAAATCTTTTTTTGCGGCTATTATCATGGTTTTATAGGTAGCCAAAGCTTTCTTATATTTTTCCTTGTTTTCACTGTTATAAGTTCTTCGCCAGTGTCTTTCCCTATTTCTGGTTAATTGTTTTTGAATTTTTAGTTCTGCCGTGTACCACTGAGCAGTGGGCATATTTCTATTTTTAGATATTGTTTTGGTGGGGGCCAGCTGATTCGTAGCTTCACCCAACCATTTTTGGAATTGGTTGGTTGCGATGGTAGGGTCAGTGGATAATTCTGGAGTAGTAGTATTGAGAAGCAGCGTTAGGTCATAGGGATTAATGTCCTTCCATGCTTTGAACGTGCCCTTTTCCACAGGGGCCGCTTTAGGTCTGTGTGGACTTTTGATGGTTAGTCTGCTAAAAATGACTGAGTGGTCTGTCCAGGTCATAGGAAGGACTGAGGTGACACACAGTCCTTCCACATTTGTAAAAATTGTTGACCGTGTTGCAAAAATGGGGAGATGTAGACAAATGGAAAGCCAGGTGGGCAAAGAAAAAGGAAGAGGTTAGGTCCAAAGAGACGACTTCTGAGTTTGCTTTAAGGGAAGCAGACAAGCCCATGCGAGAGGTACCAGGTGGGAAGTACGTGCACGTTCCATGGTCCAGACAGGATATTGTGTCCTTTACCAATGACTTTCCAAAGTTGCGAGAAAAGCCTGTGGAATGGTACAGGCAAGTGGAAAGGTTTGTAAAGGTGCAAAAATGCCTATGGAAAGACCTGGATGGGTTTTTCGACATAGTGGTTCCTGTGGATTTATGGACCGAATGTAAAATTGCCGTTGATTGGCCTAATAAAGAATACACGAGGGACCCTGCTACAGGAGCTCCCTCTGATGAGGTGATGAGAAAATACGACCAGGTTATGTTACACCTAAAGAAAAAAGTACCTGCAAAGGAAACTGATTGGACCAAAATAGATAGAACCACGCAGGAAAGGGATGAGACTGTGCACTCTTTTTACGAAAGACTGTTACAGGTGTTTAAAATGTACAGTGGAATAGATAATATCGAGATGAAGGATATGACCCACTTCATTTACAGGTTTGTAAACGGTTTAAGACCTGAAATTTGTCAGTGGATCGAAGACAATAAAATCTGTTGGCAGTCTAAGAAAATAGACGAAGTCTTGCGATACGCAAAGTATTGCGAAGACGAGATGGCAGACAAGCGAAAGGCTCTGAAGGAAAAGGTTATGTGGGCTCAAGTAAAACTAGCGGAACAGCAGGAAAAACAATTAGGTAAAATGAATAAAATTTCCCAAAATCAAGGTTCTGGGGGAGGAGGGAAGCCTAGAGCGAAAATGAGTCGAGAGGAAGCCAAAAAGAAATGTCCCTGTCACCAGTGCGGAGAGATAGGGCACTGGAGAGATGAGTGTCCATATGCACAGCATAATAACCCTCAAAACCCTGATTTAAATCCACAGATGCAGAATGAAAGGCCAAGAAAGACCCAGCAACAGGTAAAGGCAAGTCAGTTGCCCCATGCACCTAAACCGAATTATAAGGGAAAAACACCGCAGGGTGATGACATAGAGATCTGGGGAGGAAACGAGGACAGAAATGCAGCAACTTCGCAATTTTTATTGAATGATACTTTTTTTTGTGACGATCAATACTGACGGGGCCTGAGAGGGGAGGACGAGGAGTGCGTACTTGGCGCCTCCTTGCCGGTAGACCTGTCAGGGCCATACATTGAAGGAAAGGTTGAAGGTAATGATGTCACCTTTCTGTTGGACACTGGTGCTATTCGTTCTACTGTGAGAACAGCAGACGTTCCAAACCTACCCCTCTCGGGAGAAGCAATCCAAGTAGTGGGTGTCTCTAATCAATTGATTAGTACCCCAGTCACTGAGCCCATGGAGATTACAATAGGGAACTTCAAAGAAATGCATAGATTTGTAGTTTGTGACACCAGTCCTGTAAACTTATTAGGACGTGATTTGTTGTGTAAAATGAACTGCACCATCTTTTGCACACCAAAAGGCGTCGAAATTCAAACCCCAGACGAAGATGGAATATATAAGTTAATGTTGATCAGACCTGACTCAGAAATTAAACAATTGACTATACAAGACTTACCCGAAGAACTCCAAAAGATAGTGAAACCAGAAGTATGGGACTTTACTGGAAAGGATGTAGGCCTGATGGTAAATTTAGACCAAATCAAAATAGCCATGAAAGAAAATGCAGTCTACCCCAATACCAAGCCATACAAAATGAGTGCAGAAGTTAGAGCAGGAATTGCCATTGAAATAAAAAGATTATTAGAAGCAAACAACATACAAGAAGTGATGAGTAGCCCGTGTAACTCACCCATAATTGGAATCAAGAAACCGCCTCATTTATGAAAAGTGACGCATCCTTGCGCAAGCGCAGGGATGCGTCACGATTCCGTACGACGCGCTGCGTCACAATTTTGCGACGCAGATGCGTCAGATTAATGCAATGGCGCATCGTGGCGCAAGTGATGGCAAAAGTCGGAAAAAAGTGGTGCAGACGCCGCCATCCTGACGCACCGGAAAGTCACGCAACTGCTGGAAAAGTGCCGTAAGTCGCAATCGCGGTACTGACGCAAGTCTAGGTCGTGCTGCGCCACGTACACGTTGCGTCAGAATCCGGAAAATGCCAAAAATACACGCATCCATCTCCTAATTCTCCCGCAAAGCAAAAAATAGCTACCATGGAGCGTGAAGGAGACAGCAGCACTCAAGGGAACCTTCCACATGGCAGCCAGGATGCCCAGCCACATGGCAGTCAGGATGCCCAGCCTGAAACACAGAAGGAAGAAACACATGGAAAGAGGAAAAGGAAAATAAATTTCAGTGCTGAGGAGAACGAAATACTAATCAATGAGGTGACAGACCACCAGCACCAGCTTTTTGCAAGTTCCAAGTTGCCATTATCAAAAAAAGAGGCCATTTGGCAGTCCATATTGACAAAGGTCAACTGTGTGGCCCAATCAAAGAGGACAGTCATTGACCTTAAGAAACGCTGGAATGACATAAAGCGCAGGACAAAAGAAAAAATGGCAAAAAACCGCAAAGAAGCAGCGGGGACAGGAGGAGGCAGCCCATCACAACAGGAACAGCTGGATGACCTTGAGGAGCGGGTTGCGGCGGTCATCCCAGACGAGTTGGTGGTAGGAATTGCAGGACAGGACAGTGCACAGCATGAGGAACTGCAAGACACACAGGGTAAGTCCCTACAAGGGGAAATGTGCAAAGAAGGTAATGTTGTGCAGTGCATTAACTAAGGTGGCTGGCTCAATTACTGACGTGTTGTGGAAAGAGAAGTCATGCAATGTCATGAACTGTGAAGTGTCATCAAAATGTATAGTACCAGGGACATGCAGATGTCACATTTGGTAAACACCTACCCCTGTCAAAGTAATAACATATTTCTAAAGTGAAGTCCTAGCCCACTGCTACACCTGACAAGTGCCACACGCAGGTGCAAATATACAACTACCCTCATGAAATACCAATCACACAACATCCTGCAACAGACCGAGTTTAACACTTGTATAACCTGGACTGCCACCACTGTGCTGGCAGGATGTAACTCTGATCATGTAGTGGTGGCACAATGTGCCACACCCACAATAATAGGCCACAGACAGCCATGTTACATAGTACAACATATCATGTCATTGCATCATTCCCACATTAAAGTGTGAGAAAGCGCAATTCCAGGGCTGTTGCTGGGGTGTACCCCGAAACATCCATGTCCAATTGACAATGTCCAATAGCAAAGTCAAACTGTAACTATTACGCTGCGCCACAAAGATATGCATCCTCAGGGTCTGTGTAAGGCATGCACAACCTAATTAAATACTAACTGTTCCCTCTCTGATATACCCAACATATAGCTGTTGCATTCCAAGTGGACACATAGAAAGAAGAAAAATCCTTTGATGACTGCATCATGCAGGAATGTGTCCCTTCCATGCACACAAACAATGATCCCCTGCACCGCTGGACCCCCTGCAACATGGTGCAAGTTTGCCTGGGTTGGTTGTGCACCTATGTCGCTGTGAAGGACAGGTGAGACCAATAAAGAGCCCCTACTGATAGTCACCCCATGCAGGCCCAAAATCTGTCATCGTACTACTTTGTGCATGATGGTTTCAGCCTCATCATCTGCATATGTAAGGGAAAGTACTCAGGAATGTTACTCAGCATGTGAAGCCCTGTGCCACATTACACAAGCATCATGCATAACGTATGCATGGTGGGTCTGCACATCCAAACAAAAATATCAGTAGTGGTGCTGTGCAATCCATCCAAAGTTTGGAAATAAATTAGCATCTGGCAATTGTGTCAGTACCTCACACCTGCATCATGGTAGGTATAGGGGTGAGGCAGTGCCACCGGGAGAGGCTTGCAGCAAGGTTTGCTGTACTTGAATGATGCTCCTCACATGAATGCATGACTTAAGCACTGACCATCTACGTCTGGATGAATGACGTATATAACATGAATAACAACATGTAGTGACACACAGTGAATACAGCACATCTATGTTGTCACGACCATGGGAAAAACATAAGTGTACCAATGGTGTTCTTGCAGTGAAAGAACATCCAACATCAATAGTTTGCAGGAATGCGCACCATCTCACCAAAGGCCTCCATTCATGGTCTGTACCTATGCATGCACTGCAGCACACCAATATTGCAAGTGGCGCAGTCCAGCTGCTAAACATCCAGCAAATATGCACCATAGTTAATTATACAAATTGATCATCAGCGAGTTAGCAGCACTGTTTGTGTATCTTAAGTGCCAAGAATGTTTAATCACATTAGCAAGCTGTAGCATACAGATGAGAGCAAATGCTAAGGAGTGATAGCAACTTGTATGTCAATGGCATTGCATGTCCCAACAAAACTATGGCAATGACATGCAAAGTATGCGTTACGTATCCAAATAATGCTAACAAGTTAACTAACTGCACCTTGCAAGATTAGCAAGGCTGTCACAGACATGAAAGAAACAAGCAAACTCACGCAAATGCACAATAGCTCCCGGAATGTAAAGCCACAACATACATGTCCCTAAGGAAGGTGACAATTTGTGGCACAACATATATGCATGGGACTGCTACTGGACAGCGCTGCAAACAAGGTTACAGGGTTGCCCTGTGACAAAGATACACTCAACAAATGTGCAACAACAACAATATTGTGTGCATTCCTATGGCACAACCATGAAAATTGTAGCTGCAAGAAGACAGTGAGGCAACAATTCTCACCATGTCCCCCCTTGCAATAGCATGGATGTACAGTACCCACTGGACATTGCTCCATGATTCAAGTAATCACTGATCCATTACAAATCATAATGTCAGTGTATGCACAACCATGCCGCAACTCCAGCAATACATAGTGGCAGACGATGCCAATGGCACTGCCCACATACATGGTTGCCATGAGGCAGGGGGAAAGTAGGGATGCAAGTACATTCATGAGGGGTGCAGAAATGATGGTGTCATTAGAGATCATAACAGTGCTATTTGTGTGCTGTAGTGTCACAAGTATTTAAGCATTGGTGGACTGTCTTTGCACAAGGAGTGGATGAGATGTCATGCAGTGTCCTTGCTCCAGCTGCAAGAGGGTGCAAGGATGGCGGTGGTGATTGCTGGTCAAGTCACATATGTCATGCATTCAATGATGGTAGTGCCAGTAGAGTATGAAGTCAGACCTGAATCTGAAGTACCTGCAGCCGTAGTACAGGTACTTAACCGTGTCCTGTTCAGTGGTATCTTGAGGTCCCTTGACGCTTGTGTCTGATGTCAGTGAAGTTACCCTGGAGGTGTTGTTGGTCAGGTAACTTAACCAGCTGAGGTGGAACTGGAGGTCATCGAGAGGGATGCTGTCTGTGGATGTCACACACTGGGGTGCAATGAGGTCAACAATGGTGTTGGAGAATGGGGCACATGGCCTGGGTGTCCTGCACATGAGTGTGCTGCAGAGTATGGCCATGGGCCTGGTCACGATAATGTAGTTGTCGCAGTACATGGTCAACCATGGCACATCAGAGTGCCTGCTCATTCTGAGTGTACCAGTATATGGGTTTACAATGCCTCTTCCATGATTGTCGTGCTGCCACATGCAGGTGACACAGAAGTTGTCAGTGACAGTGATAGTGATGTCTGGAGCAGAGTTACGTCCTGGCAGGTGAGGTGGCGTACAGGGTTGATGGTGAGGAGGTTGCTGACATTGTATTGTTGCAGTGTCCAAGAGGAATAAACCTTGGTTCACAGTGTGGACCTGAGCCAGTCATATGCAAACAGCGTACATTATGGTTGCCGTAGTGTTTTGTGATGATCATTACAATGTATGCTGCACAATGTCAACAATGCAATGCATGTGTACCAAAATATCATCTCAAAATACCTCATTGTGACCACAATTATGTTGTGATGTAAGTACTTCATGTGGTAATGTGAATCAGTATTATAAAAAAATGTTGTGACAAATCAGAAAAATATCTACAATGTTGTGCATTTATGTGTCAAATAATAACATTTGATTGTGTCATGTGATGAAATATGGCAGAACTATTATTTGTATAGATGTACATCATGAGAAATAGGGGGTGAAATGTTGAGAATATTAAGAAATGCTGTGTATACTTGTTTTGCCAATGAAAAATGGTGTGTGCATTACTCACTAATCTGACTCCATTGTGTGTGTCGTGGTTGTTCATAAAGGATTGTCATGCTTCAGGTCTGGGTGTGTGGTGACAAGGATAGTTTGTCATGTACTCACTGAACTTTGAACAGTGTAATTAAAGTCTCCGCTGTGCAACACCTAATCTACAGTTGCAACATGGCTAGTATTAAAAATACATTAAATGGAATGTGATGACATGGCATGTTTTGGTAATATGTATGTGCCTTTTGGCACTAGAGTGGTACACCTGCTCTGCATGGGGGCACAGTGGCAAACATTGGCTATTGGGGGGGGGGGGGGGACAGCTGTCAGTTACCAAATGCAGGAAATAACAATGAATGTCTTATGGATGCAGGGATGTGTGTGTGAGTGGGTGCTGCAAAACATATAGTGCCCGATTCACAGAATGAACTTAAGACTCTATCCTAAACTTACTACTATTTTGGTATTCACAGAAAGCACTTACTAATTTTGGCATTCACAGAATGAACTTACTACTTTTGGTATTCACAGAACCTAGGATTTTGTCTTAAGTTTCTCGTAAGACAGACTTAAGACAGACTTAAGACCAAATCCTAACTTCTGTGAATACCAAACGTAGTAAATTCATTCGGTGAATGCCAAAAGTAGTAAGTGCATTCTGTGAATACCAAAATAGTCGTAAGTTTAGGATTGAGTCTTAAGTTCATTCTGTGAATCCGGCACATATTGAGGGAAGTCTGACCTCAAAGCTGTGTCCCATTTCTCTGGAGCCTATGCAACCCTGCCTTTGTGTCACGTAAAAGGAATTAGGCAGCCAGGCTCACTACTCGGAGTCAATCACAACGCTGTGAAGTGCTGGTGTGACTGGTAATAGGAAATGGGATAAGTCATGCAGCCACATGCTGGAGTGTTGGCCATGTTTGCCATGGAGGCTGAAAAGCAGCCTGCATACCAAACATGGAAGTGGGTATTACTGCTTTGGTCATCATGGGTGGCACCTGAGTCATCTTGCCAATATGCACATGACCCACCTCATCTTAGATGTGCCCAAACCACCCTCCCATGCCATGATGACACATAGCATGATCACATCAGTCACTCATCCCTTGTGTCTTCATAAGAAGTCAGTTCAGTGCTCTCATCTGAGCCCACACTCCACATATGGTCTATTAACTACCACTAAGGCCCCCACCCCTGTCTCCATGTGTTCCGTCATCACTGAATATTGTACCTCACACTTACCCTACTCAATGTCAGCCGCTGTGCAAGCGCACAGCAGACGCATGTACATGGTGTGCTGAAGGCACGCCTAAGGCAAGTCTGAATGCGCACATCTGTGTCCCAAACGCAATCATTTCCAGCAACAACTGATCTACAGTCACTCACTGATGCAGCTCAGACAGCCTCCATACACTCACACATGGAAAACATTGGAGAATGACAACAGGCCTTTGCAAACATGACCCGCAGACATTTCACATGCCTACACTGCTGACAAAGCTCAACCACCACCCTGGTCTCAAATACAGCCAACGCCAGCGTTTCTGCAAGTGAAAGTCACACCTGGATACACAACTGCGCATACCAGACCTCCACCCTCTGCAAGCCTAACAAACAGCACTACAGGGACACGGCATGGTAGAGCACTGGGGCCTTATTTATGAAGCCCTTGCGCCGCCGGTGCGTCACTTTTTCCCATTTTGAAAGTGGAGCACCGGCGGTGCAAGGCCTTCATAAATAAGGCCCCTGATCTCTAAGAAGCAAGAGGCACCAGCAGATACCTTGGTAAGAACTGTATAAACACCAAGACACCTGAAATGTAAAACACATACATGGACGCAATGAGGGAGTACCACAAAAAAATAGTCTAAGATAATGGAAAGTCCTGCAAACTCGTCAAGGTCCTGCATGAATAAAACAACCTATGCAGCAAAGCTACACACATCACCCTGGCACTACAGCCCTGTGATAAGTGTCCAACAAAGTTCACCATAAAGTAACAAATTACACTACAACAACTTTGCGGTACACATGAGATGCCACAGGCAGCACCACGCAAACCTCTTCCAACACAACAGCCATACTACCATCCCCACCGGGACACCAGTCACAGCTCAATGCACCCCCTCGAACATGAGATACAGCCACCTGTGGGATCACTACAGCCCTGTCCTCATCACATCAACAACAGAACCAAGATCACCCTATTCACAGCCACAGGTGACATCCGTACCCTCCGGAACCAAGAGCCGTGAGTGTGCTCCGACACAGACTAACACCACACAGATTTGCAACACTAAATGAAGCAGGATTCCAAGGAACAACGCTTAACTGGGTCACTCATCCCAGCAAAAGGTCCAAGGATCAGACTGACAACCTTCGTCTTTAAATTCACGTAATTCCAATGCTGAATGCAAGAGGGACCATCTATGTGTCTGACCCTTGTCAACATCAATAGGGCTGCATCAGCGCCATTTGAAACCAAACACAACCTCAACATTGTATCCATTGCTGATGACAGACAGCTCATACTCTCTCACACCTAAGACTACACCAACCAAAGACTTGAAATACATTGAGGAAAGCATTACGTCGCAGTCTGCATGAACCACAGCTGCATGAAAACAAAATCAGAGACTACAGAAGTCCGTGTCCTTGGAACAACTCCTTCAGCATGTAAAAACACCTGTTGGATCTCCATCTCTGATGGGAAGGGGCTGCCGCTACACCTCAAAGAGACAGGTCTTGATGAGTCTTCTGAATGCGAGTAGGTCCTGGGTCTGCCGTAGGTGGGCCGGGAGGGTGTGCAAGGTCTTGGCGGCGAGGTAGGACAAGGATCTGCTGCTGGAGGTTGGTCATAGGATGCGGTGGACAGTGGTGAGGGGGAGGCTGGTGGAGTGGACATGGCGTGTGGGGGTGTAGAAGCTGAGTCTGCTGTACAGGTAGGCTGGCCGGCCTATTGGAGTGCATTGTGTGTCTGGGTTTGGAGCTTGAAGCTGATCCACTTGCTGATGGTGAACCAGTGAAGGTCTCACATTTGGGGGATGATGTTGCTTCGGGGGGGGGGACGTTGACAATCAATGAGCCGTATGTGTATTGGATGCGTTGAAGTCGTTGTAGGTGTTTGGCTGGGAATCCTGCGTACAGTGCGTTGCGGTAGTCCAGTCTGCTGCTGGTCAGGGCCTGTGTCACCGTTATTTTTCTCTGGGGTGGGGATCCACTTGTAGATCCTGCATAGCATGCGGAGGCTGTTGTAGCAGGAGGAGGAGATGGTGTTCACCTGCTCAGACATGGAGAGGGAGGAGTACTGGATGTATTGTAAGTTGCGTGCATGGTCAGTGGGTGTTGTTGCTGTTCCCAGTGTGGTTGCCCACCAGGAGTCGTCCCAGGCTCAGGGTGTGGGTCCGAGGATGAGGACCTGTGTCATGTCCAAGTACAGTTTCAGACTGCTGCTCCTCATCCAGTTGGTGAGGGACTTCATTCCCTCGTGGAGGTTTGTTCAGGGTGTGTGTGGGTCCCTGGTGATGGAGAGGATGAGCTGGGTGTTGTTGGTGTAGGAGATGATGTAGACGTTGTGATGGCGGCCCACTTGTGCGAGGGGGACATGTACATGTTGAACAGTGTTGGGCTGAGGGATGACCCCTTGGGTACGCCGCAGATTATGTTGATGGCGTCCGATTTGATGGATGGGATTCAGACACTCTGGACGCTCTGGGTTCTGCCGGAGAGTAAGGACGTGGTCCAGTGTAGGGCCGTCAATTGGAATCATGATTCTCGGAGGTGTGTCTTCAGAGTGTGATGGCATACCATGTCAAAGGCGGTTCACCGGTCCAGGAGGAAGAGGGCTGCTGTCTTGGTGCTGGCTAGTTGGCGCATGATGTTGTCTGTGCCGGACATGTGGACTGTCTTGCTGCTGTATGTACGTATGAATCCGGACTGGGACGGCTCAAAAATGTTGGGGTCTACCAGCTTGCCGCCCAATTGCATGTTGATGATTACCCAGATGACCTTCGTTGGGAACGTGAGCAGGGAGATGTGCCGTGAGTCCTCGAGGGCCTTGGGGTGTGCCTTGTGCCTCTTGAGGAGGGCTTTGCTTGTGGCGTGCTTCCATATTTCATGGATTGTTGCTGCATTGAAGAAGATGTAGATGAACTTGTGTAGTTGTGGTATGATCGCTTCCTCTGCTTCGTACAATAAGTGGTGTGGTGATGGTACTGCTGGTGATCCAGAGTGTATGGAGTTAATGACCTTGTGTGTTGCGTCCTTGTTGACGTAGTACCAGGAGGTGCTGCGGTTGGCGCTGGTGGTCCTCGCCGGGGAGGTGGAAACTGGCATAGTTGGTGTGGATGTGGTGTTGAAGCTGTCGTCGATGTCACCAAACGTGTGCTGTGAGAAGATGGACAGTGAGTCACACACTTCTTGTGAGGGTGGGATGTTGTTAACGTTTGCGCATGGTTTTGTCTGTTCAATAACAATGCTGAAGACCTCATTGCTGTCGAGTGCATTGGTATCCAGCCAGGCTCGGAAGGAGGAGCTCTTTGACAATCTGTTGAGGTGGTGATGTATACACGTGGCGTCCTTGTGGACTGTGTGGTTGTGCGGTGTGTGTCCGTGGAGCCATGTTCACTCCATCTTCCGGCATGCGCGTTGGTAGGTCTGGAGGTAGTCGGTGAACCGGGTGTCTCTGTTGCAGGCATGGCTGTTGGAGGGTAACGTGAGTGGGGCAAAGGTGTTGGTGCAGTCCTACATACACTGTCAGAGTTTTTGGGCACTGGCGACTGGGTTGGTGGGGTTGTAGTTTGGGCTCAGGCTGAGGGGTGTGACCAGCTGGTCTACGTTTACTTTTACCCAGCATTGGTGAGGCAGCAGTTGTCTGCGGTGGTGTGTGGTTGATTAATTGAAGGTCAAATTGATGCAGCGGTGTTCGGTCGAGTGCAGTTCAGTGGTGTGGTTAGAGGTGACATGTGTGCCTGTTGAGAAGACGGGGTCCAGCTTGTGGCTGGCGGCGTGGGTTCGGTCCCGAGTTGTCTGCGGCGGGGTCTGGTGAGGTTGTTGATCAGTATGGTGGAGTTGTCGTCGTTGATGTCCTTGAGGTGTAAGGTCGGGTCCCACAGGATGATGTAGTGCGTGGAGGCGAGTGCGTGGGTGCTGGCGAGGTCATCGATGGAGCTGCAGAACTGAGCACAGTGCTGTAGACGAGGGTCCTCTGAGGGTGGTGTTGGGTGTCGGTGTGGATGTTTAAGTGCAGGTGGTTGGCGGTGTTGATGGTGTTGTCTGCATGGGTGCCGACCTTGAGGGTGGACTTGTGGTCGATGCTGATTCATCCACCAAATCAGTCAGCGTAATCCCTGCGGTTGCACTTGTAGCTGTCTGGGATGTCTATGGTGATGTTGGTCGCAGAGGAGTAGTTCCACCAGGTCACGTTTAATAATCACACATCTGGGGCGGAGGTGTCAAGCAGATCCCAGAGCCACATGGGCTGTTTTCGTGTGGAGTGGGTAATGTGGATAATGCATTGGAGGTGGCTGGGTCCACTCCATGGGGGTTTGGTGGCTCAGTTGCATGTGAAGCTGCATGTGCGGCAGGAGAAGGGTCCCGTGTGTATGTTATTGTGGTGGCCTGGAAGCAAGTGTTGTATTGGCCGGCATTGAGTGCATGGAGGGTACAGGCATAGTACTGGAGTCTGGTGTAGTGGCGTTAGTGGCCACAAGGGGCCATGGCGCTGGGCATGGTCCAGGCGCAGATGGCTGCAGACTGGCTTGCTTAAGGTGTGCCTCTGGTGTGCAAGTTGCACAGTCGAGCAAAGTATGGCACATATGGGGATGTGGGAGGGAGGAGCAGCTGGTAGGCGGGAGCAGCAAGTGTGCATGGGGTGGTGGAACAGTGGCACTGAAACCAAAATGGTGTGCAAACAGGGTGAAAAATAGTTGCACAGAGACCACTAACGGGACACTAATATGGTGGTTCTGCACACCTGCCAGTGTGTACTCAGCAGCGGCAGCAGGGGCACACAGGGGGAGCTGGGTGTAGGTTGACCAACATACCAGGAGCAATCTGTATTATCCAAATATAACGTCATTAGCATGTAGACACAGGAAATGGGTCACACACAAACAACACAGCCGTGATGGCTATGACAGGTGGGATGATGTGAGATGGTAAGAAATCCATGTCCCAAATCCTCAGTAATTGTGGCCTGATACCTGTTGCACACATATAGAGTGCATAATGCCACTTGGACTTGCTACTGTGCTGGAATGTGTCCTCAATATACACAAACAAAACAGACATCAGGACATGCACTCAAGTTGAATGTTGCAAGTGTGCAAGCACTGTCTGGCCATGTGCCATTTGATTGGAAAAACTGTTTGAATCCATCAAATGAATCATGCCCTGTCATTTTAGGTAACATGAGTGATGATGTGTAGCTGTAACTTTGACATGTTGACACACATCAAAGTCAAAAAGGGTAGATGACTCAAAATTGTGCATCTGTAGACCATATGTCAGACATGATCATAAACCTACATCTTTTTTCATTTCAGGGCATGGTACACCTACTCATGAGCAGGAACCTATGTTTGAATCCGATGATGAGGGCGGTGACAGTGTCACAAGTGTGGACACAGGCCTCCTCTAGGACCTGTTAGAATCAATACAAACTCCCTCTCCCCGCACAAGAACGCAAAGCAGCACAGTGGGATCTCCGCTTGCCCAACATGGAAGCACTCCTACGCCACCTCCCACAACATCTCAGCCTCACCACTCGCCGAACACGCTAAATTCTTTTGAACAACGTGTTGTTGATGTACAGGGTCAGTTGGCACAGGAGGTGCGTAAAGGGATAGAGAGCATGGCAGGCACCCTAGAGGGAGTGCTCCATTGCCTAACATCCAATAGTGGCAGTGCGGAAACTGGTAGCAGCAACGATGCACCACCACGTACTTTGTTTCACGCCATGAATGACATATCAGAAGTCATGCAGCAGAGGCACAGACAAATGCCCAACACAAGTGCCAGCCTTGAAGTTGCCAACAGGCTGAGGGACATTCAGGACATTCTGAAAGAAATGAATGCAAAACAGGATGCATACCTAACCAACTTGGCTGCCTACCAACGGGATGTTACAGCAGTGCTGGAAAACCACCAAGTCATGCTTAGTGCATTTATGCGTTACCTGATGGGCATGGAACATGATGCAGGTACTATCCCGTCAACATCTGCAGTCCCTGATGTGTCGATGCCTCCTATGTCGACTGCACCACTGATTACACCATCAGCTGTGACAACAAATACATCTGATGAAGAAGATACAGAAGATTGTCCAGTCCTCCGCAAAACTAAGCGTTAGCATCACCTATTGTACCCAAAGGGTCATCCTGGGTCCATATCGGTCGGAGGAGGTGGAGATCTCAAAGGGGGTGCCACAGGGCTCCTGCCTGAGCCCCACGTTATTCAACATCTATGTGGCCCCCTTAGCTAACATCATGAGATCCCACGGGTTCATCCCGGTATCGTATGCGGACGATACTCAACTCCTCTTTCCGTTTAAGACGATGACACCTGAAGTACGCAACTCCTTTGCCCGGGGGATGAAAGAAGTGGCCCACTGGATGGCAGCAAATTTTCTGCAGTGTAACGTCTCCAAGACGGAGGTGATGCTTTTCGGGGAAGCCAAACGCCTATGGACTCCCGACTGGTGGCCTCAAGATCTAGGTCCAGTCCCTGAGCCCAAATTGGTGGTGAAAGATCTGGGAGTAAAACTGGATCAGGAGCTTGCCCTCAAACAACACACTAATCAAGTGGTCGGCTCCTGTTTCCATGTTATTGGGCTTCTTCGGAAGGTATTCCCCCTGTTACCTGATAACACCAGAAGAACATTGGTGCAGTCGCTCGTGCTGAGTAGACTGGATTATTGTAATGGTTTACTGCTAGCCGCCAACGAGGGGATTATTGCAAGACTGCAGGTTGTGCAAAACACTGCTGCACGCCTTGTTCTTAACGTCCCGTCTCGTACTCCATCGAAACTCCTGTTAACCAAACTTCACTGGCTCTCAGTGAAACAGAGGGTGAGGTTTAAAACATGCTGCATCATCCATAAATGCCTCACAGGGAAAGGACCAGACTACTTGACAAAAAAATTCAACTTATATGTTCCCTCCAGATATCTGAGATCAGGAGATCAAGAATTGTTATGTGTCCCAAGGTTCAAGAAGACAAGACAAGGAGGAAGGGCCTTATCAGTGGCCGGCCCGCAGCTGTGGAATGATCTCCCTATGGAAATCAGATTATGCAGAGAACATCTTCCTTTCAGAAAAAATTTTAAAACTTTCCTTTTTCGCGACTAAGCTAACCATCTAGGGAGGAAGGATAAATGACTGGGCCCTTTTTGCTCTCAGATGATGCCAAAGGCGCGGAGATACTCCTCTGGGAGTCGATTCCTAGCGCGATACAAGCTTGCAAATAAAAATAAAATAAATAAATAAATATACACTGTCTGGTGCTCATACTACTGACATTGTACCCCAGTAATGATGAAAAACAAATTACTGGTAGTCAATGGATGTACTATACATTTTCAGTGGCCTCCCTCCATGAGGTGAACGTATGATGTTAACACTCCCTTATCACACAATAAAAACCTACTCACTCATGCATGTCACGAATGTCATGTTGATGTATGGACTGTGCATGTACATCCTCAACCCTACTGTATGTGTCCCTTGATTATTAGAGTCCTGTCATACCTTGCTACTTGCTAAGTTGTGTCACTTACATTAATTTGCAACCACAACATGCAATGTCCAACTGGCAACGTTCATAAAGTGACTAGTAACGTGTGTACTACAGCATTGCTAATGTGCAACATAACGAATTATGTCATAAGTTTGAATGACTAACACTACAAGTTTGTACAAGGAGGGGGTGACTGGTAAAATCGGATCTGCTTGCACGCTACCCTAAATGTGGGTCAGTCCAAGGTGTATGTATGTGATGATGAAATATCTGACATACCACATGTATGTATAAATGGAAAACATCAGCACGTGGCTGGCATCAAAGGCACATCCTAAGGTAAGATAAGTAGCAGACAATTCTATTAACTTAAGCATAGGAATAGGGACATGCATCACACCAGTGATTGCAACAACATCACTCAACACTCAAATGGTGTCTCATGTATGAAGTCCTACAAACACTTCAGTGCTGCTGCAAGGACTGTGGCCCTCATGCCTTAATGCCTTGTGGCACCGAAGCTTCAAGATTTTGGCTTTTTCAAAAGTGATTCAAGGCTGTCATTGATGAGGCTCAGTGTGCCAGATGTATGTTGACACACTGACGGACAAAATTGGCTGCCGAATTAGCCATGGCAAGATGACTTACATGACATGTCAGAATTGAGATTTCCTAACATATGTGAATCTGAGCGAATGGCAAAGCCTCGCAACACTACTGATCCTTGATCACGGTTACACCTTTCATTTGGAGAAGTGACAACGTGACCGATTTCAAGCTTGGAGTCTGTTAGAAAATCCACTAAATCGCTATGTGAAAATGATTCAGCTACCATACTTCCACAATAAGTACTTATGTACGGGCCTGTCACACAGATTATTGTGCTACTACAGACAAGAAATGTCATTCCCCAATTAAAATGCCCCAATACACTCGTGGTACAATCCGTACCACTAGTACAATGTAGATTGCCCATGAGGCCATTTCCCAGTGGCACCATGGTCTGTCTGGGCCTTGTTCACTGTATTGTGCCCTTGGTGTGTGTGTCTGCTGTTCCTGATAGGGCTAATTTGGCCTGTCTGTTGTGTATCCCCTGTATTTTCTCTGTATTCACACTGACTTTTACTTGCCACTGCAGTTACCTGTCCATCCAGCACCCACACACGTCCATGCTCCAGCTACAAGCTGCTCACCCTACACACGACCCCAGCTGAATGGTGGATTATGTATATAGGTACCATTGTTGTGCAGAGTTCAAGCACATCAGTGAACATACACAACATGCGCAAGACCAGCTCAAGTTAGCCTGTTTGTTAAAACCACCCCCACTACAAATGCAGCACTCCATGTATGCAACCTTGTGAGATAATAAAACTGACAGCTCAGGACACCGTGCAAATAACAAGCAACAGTCTCATGTTGACACTGCTGAAGCACCTTACCCCGTCTGCAGACAATTACAGCTATGAACAGCCAGCTGTATGCCAATGCACAGTGGTGCCTGAGCTGCATCCTCCTACACACATGTCCTGTGCACAGATATGGCATATAAATGTGTGAGGCCAAATACAGCCTCTGGCACTAGTTACGTTGCCTGGGTCACATCTGCAACTGGCATTGCATACGCAATCCACAACTTGTACAAGATCATGCAGAAATACGGCCACAAACACCATGGAGGGATGCCTTGCCATCATCTCCAGGAACTGCCTCCAACAGACTAATGCCATTATGATCAAGTGATTGCACAGTCCTGAACATGTCCACTCCTGTATCAAAGTCAACTACAGGACAACTCCATGTTGTACCCTTGCATACAGACATCCTTGATGTGCCACAACATTTGCCAACTACAATGCAGATCACAGACCGCACAACAACCTACAATACGTGGACTATGTACAGCTCAGACACCAGTATGACTCATTTACAAACTCTGCCAATTCAACCTCACCGCACTCCTAGACAACATCCCCGACATCAGATATACCCAGGTTGTCATCAACACAACTCACAAGGTGGGACACACCCGGGCACACATTGTCATCCAAGGTAACTACATTTTCCTTGGCCATCCCTCACATCCTCCCTGATCCAAGCCCCAATACATCCTCTCATCATTCAGAAAACACACCATACACATGTCAAGGGCACAGTCCCTGTGCAGACACTGGTGCAAGATCAACACAGAGCCCCTTGCCTCAGCACTGATACACACCCCTCCATCCACCATGTGCCACACAAACTCAGATCATTACGAATTACAGATGTTGTACTACATATGCACATACATGCCTGCACACTTCCTTGAAGCACAACATACAACACACCACCAATGTCACTGGTGTATCCACGGACATACAACAAACAATGCTCATGTGCAGGCTGCTGGATTTAGCTTTGAGGGTCAACCAAACCCCAGGAATTACACTCCTCCTACAGGGACAACATCACAGCAAAATTTCAAACTCATCTGATCCACACAAAAGCAAAATCATCAAGGGCACAATCCTCTACACATCATGCCAATCCATGGCAAGCATCAACTCCATATCAACTTTAACAATATGACCCAGATCAGCCCTCACTCACTTCACGGGAATTTTCTAGACACTTGGTACAGTCTCCTACCACTAGATCGGCAAAGTGAATGTCTACTTAGATGAACATAAGCAAGGCATACCACACAACACCTTAGCCCAAGTAGGCCACACTACACACCATCCTCTGGTGGGCACATGTCTACATGTTTCACACCACAAACACCGTGATGGACATACTTTAAGGAGCACCCACACACCCCTGCCCACAGCACATCTTCCACAGGGCTGCATCCCCCATTGCACACGAACAGTGACAGTACATGGACTCCACCATTGGAACATGCACCTCCATAGTAATTGCAAATGGTGAGAGCTAAATGACATTAGCAGTTACACCCCTGCTGACCAAACAGACGTCAAGACCCACAGGCACATCTTTCCACACACATTTGCAGACAAAGTCATAAAGCAGAGGGTCATCATGCACCCAGTGATGTTCATAGGAACATACAACATCCCCAATCCTGCTCCATTACAAACAACTGCATCAAGAGGTCCCTCCTACACGCCACAGCAACATCCACACAATCCTCAAAGTAGGTCACACTGCCACTCCATATACACAATACATCGCATCATTGCAAGAAACAATGTTCCACAACACACTAGCAGTTAGACTCCACTATGGCATGAGGCAAGGTAATACACCACACTGGATTGTCTCCTCCCTTGCAGACCAGAGCAGATGATTCAGCCTAATACATTTCACAGCACAACACACAGAGTACTGATGCTGAGTTCCTCAGGGACTGTCCCTCAGTACCTTTGTCTACTATGTCTACATGGCCCCACTTGCTGAGAACATCAGTGAACATGGACTCTGCATAGTACCCTACGCCTAATACACCCAGCTCTGCCTCTCCCTCACCAAGGTACCCAACATCACAGGACACAACTAACCACAATGGATGCAAGATGTGCCAACAAGTATGTGCCTCAGCTGGACAAATATCCATTTTTTGTCAAAACAGGCCATCATCCTCACAACAACCCCTACCACATGGGACTATACCTGGGGGTTCCCTGGGCTGGATGAACAGTTCACCACTCATATGTGCCATACAAACTATACATTGTACAGAACACATCCCTCACCCTGTCATTATGGATAATAGCAGTATCCTCACCATACTTCTTCACCCTCTGCAAACTCTGCAAGAGCATCAACATAATTGCCAACAAATGCATTGAATAGATCAGCCACACATCCATCATCATCAGCCTGTTCAATGGGAAAGCCCTGAATATCAGTATCATACATTCCCTAAGGACAAAAATGATGAATGTCCAGACAACCGTAGATAGACGTTCCCTGTGGCTCCCATGATAATACCACTTCCGCCAGCACATACAGGAGTTCTACTGCATCCACACCCATACAGATATACTGACACTCAAGGAGCTCACACACGCCTACACAGTCAGCCACAACCCTAGCCCAGCAAACCTCTACCAATGAATCTGCTTCTAGGCCCACAAGACATACCTCTGCAATACAGACCTAGCCATGGTCACATTTCCCTGCATCTACATAGCCAGCCTGTGAACCAGTTTTAGTTTCCACTTGCAGGAAAGACGTGGGTCATACTGGCCCTCAGCATTGGGACAACACTGCAAACATTGAGCTACAGTCTCAATACCAGGTGGCCCAATTAATGACGGCCCTTGTGCCATCTGACCCTCACTTGTTGTGACGTTGTGTGACGCCTAACCCTGCCTAATAGTCATCAGCCATCACCAAGGCACATAGTCATGGGATAATGCTGCATGCAACAAATCCGATCCTTGAACGCATTGATCTGCGTTACAGGCACGTGCAATGGGTGTTGCTGGGTGCCTTCCCAGCAACATCCATTGGCTTTTGACACTGCCCCAGATGTTATAGGAACATGAAATGTGAGGCACTGTCCAGAAATGACACAGACCCAGGGCAGGCGTGAGGAAGGCACATTGTTGACAAATATGATGAATTCTCCTTGTCTTCCCTTTTTCTCACAATGCAGTACATATAGTAAGAGGAAGAGGCCGTTGTGATGATTGATTAACTGACAGGTGTCCGTTCCTATACAAGTATGATGTTGCCCGCAAGGCAGACACACTTGCCCCATTGTGCAAAGGTGACTGCGTTAGCGCTGAACAAGACATTGTGCTACAGTGCTGGTGAGAACAACAAGACAGCGCAGTATCTTGCAGATACGGCACGGTCCTGCTCTTCATCCTGCAAAAGGGTAGCGCAACAGGAAGGCCTGCTGTGCTTCCCTACGGCAAAACGTCATGAAAGAGGTCCCACAATCTTTACACATGATTGTTGATCACATGGGCTCACCTGAGACGCAATACCTAAAGTCCCTCAAGGATGAGTATTGGCCTGTATGAAATAGTGATAGTGTAATGAACATTTGGCTTACAATACCTAGCATGTAACGGTAATCTCAGATATGAGATCATTGTTGACATTCCTTGGCCAGCAAGTGTAAGGCTCACCCTAAGCTGATTTCACAACTTCATATGCCTACAAGTCGGACTCATTGTAAAAGAAAAACATATTTTATTTACAAAAATTGTTCACACAAATAAAAAGCTATGGTAAACTACACTACACTTATTAAAATTTGAATTAAAATCCTACACTAAGCTAATCTAAGGCACTAACATCTACACTTATCTTGTCTAACTGTTCCTATACCTACCTCACACATAATACACAACACACAGATGAGCCCCCACCCCCTATGCAACAATCACACATCTGGCATACATACACTTAATCTAAACACATACTAATTAACCTACCTAACTAAACAATGATATATTTTTTTGTATTACATTTTTTTTATACATCTTCAAATACATTTAACATACACTATACATCAACCCCCCACCCACTCCTAATAACTTAACACTTATCCTAACACTATTCCTAAGTACTACAACTATCCTAAATGCTAACTAACAATAAAAAAGGTAAACAATAACAAGGTCCGTAACTTGACATGTGACATTCCATGTCATGGACAACGACCACAGTAGTGATGGCGTTGTTCACTCAGTGTTTATTGCTGCTCGTCCATTTGTTGAATGGTGGCTTTCATGTCAGCAACCATGGACAACAGGGTGGCCAGCTGCAGTTGCATGCCCGCAACCTTCAAAGTCAGTTCCTTTTGGGCCTTTTCAATATTGTCCATTTTGCCCTCAATATTGCAAATTTTGGCCATCAGGAGCACACTGTCGATCTCTGGGGGAGCTGCTGCATGCCCTGTTGCTGTTTGTCCGACTTGCGCACAAGCCAGGTCAGGTGGCGCTACTGCAGCTCCATCTGTCTTAGTTGCAAGGGGCTGTGCAGTGGTGGCTCCAGATGTTGGAGCAGTGGTTGTCACAGGGGTCATATCAGAGGGATGTCCAGAAGTGGAATCACTTGAAGATCCGGAAGCAAGACTAGCTGTGGGTGCGACCAAACCAGATGTTGATGGTGCTGAGGTCTGTATGCCTGAGGGTCCACTCTGTGTTGGAGATGCAGTTTCCATTTGGGGATCTTGATCTTGACATGATCCAGTTGCTGGTCCAGAGTCCATGTGTGAGGTTTTTGGCTTTTGCTTCCTGCTCCGCATGTTGCATGGGGGAGTGGGAGTTGGTGATGTCCAGGCTCCAGCAGCACGTGAGTGGTCATGTCGGCATCCCATCTGCCTGAATGAACGACCAACATTCTGTATGTGGCGGTATCTTTCGAGACGGATGCGATACTGCCTCTCCTCATCTTGTGACATGTTTTCTGTAATGGAGCAATGACATCCACATCAGTCTGCACTTACACATTAACACCTGTACACATGCACATTAATGCAATATTCGGCACTTTTTGTCAAGGGCCTATCGTTAACAGGGCATCAATTTCAAAGCATGTTGGCATCATCATCGATGGTCATACACAGGGATGTTAAGTGATGTTGCGTAATACCTAACATGATAAATAATGTAGATGACATGTAAGGCCTCAATACATATGAGATGGTGCATTCCAATGCATTTGTCCTAAGCATGAACCCAATGTTCGCCATTCACATATGCAGGCCCCTTCTCAACATGATGCCAGTGCATCTGTGTGCAGGCAAGGTTTGTATAGGCATTGTAAGTTGACACTTCATACGCAGATACAAAGCAAGGTATATGGACCATCATCCCTGTATGATGCACAAGGCAACACACATGTAAAATGCACCATGGAAACAAAACATGGGCAAATTAGGATTGTGTTGCAAGGAAAAACACAGGTGTGCAATGCTATTGATTTGGGCACCGCCTCCTATCATTTTATACTTGTACATGGGGTGCTGCTTGGGAGTAAATACGTGCTGCGTTTTCACACAACGCAACACACACTGCACAACACTTTCATGGTAGACGCATCTTGACAGGGGACGTCATATCATGCCCAGCATTAAGGCCTGGTATGTGGATTGACTATGCATGATAAATGATGCAATGACCATTTAAACACATGTACATCATTGCATATTTACTACTGATGTCAATAGGGAATTCTGCCGGTGACCCTTTTAGTTGCATAGGTAACAGCATGAATGTTGTGCTAATTAATTATGGACTTGCAGCACTGTTGCATCCCTCTAACAATGGCAAGTACTGACACACGTGGGGCACAAGGAAATCCTACATGTAGGAGGTATATCTATGTTGTACTACAATTAGCATGTGTCATGTAGCCATGGTATAAATACACTGACTGTCACGTAGCCCAAGGCTCCTTGCTCAGCACAACACTCTTCGACATCTCCATGAGCACCCTTGCCGCCATTGCATGCACACACCACCACAACATAATCTCCTATGCCAATGACACCCATCTGGTACTGTCCCTCACCCAAGACCCAGCCCCAACCAAAAACAACCTCCATGAAGGAAAGGAAGACGCTGCAGAATGGAAGAAGCTCAGTCAGCAGAAACTGTAGACACACAATACAGAGGTTATCATCCTTGGCAAATCAACATCCGCCAGGGACGACGCCTATTGGTCCACAACAATGGTCACTGCAACAACACCCACGGAGCATACACCCCACTTGGGATTCATCCAGGTCTACTCACACACAACGAACAAACAAGTGGACGTCATCTCATCCTTATGATTCTACACCCTGCGCATGCTCCGATAGATATCCTGGTGGTTCACCACCGGGACGTGTGAGACGGTCACCCAGGCCCTCATCAACAGCCAACTGTACAACGGGAATGCCCTATACACAGGATCCACTGCCAGACTTCACTTAGAACTACTACCCATAGTAAATGCATCGGCACAACTCATCCTTGACAGCCCTCACCACAGCAGCATTTCTACAGGCCATATTGACCAACACTGGGTCACCGTCAACACAAGGATCACGTTCAGGCTCCTCACCCACACACACACAGACACATGACATGGGCCCAGAATGACTCCTCAACCGCCTCTCGTTCTCAGATCCTACCGGCCACCTCCGCTCCACCAGCCTCCCACTAGCCACCATCCCAAGGATTCACTGACCCACCACTGGAGGTAGATCATCCTCCTACCTGGCCACCAAGACATGAAACTCCCTTGCCGCACAACTACGACTGACCAGGACCATCTTACCTTCATTAAATAACTGAAGACCTGCCTATTTCATCAGTAGCAGCACACCCCCTCCCTTCAGTGCCTTGAGACCCTCACACCTGAGTATGGTGCTCTATGGAGGTATAGATGTATTGTTTGATTGTGGTCTCATTTTATGTGATAGATACTTTCAGCAGCACAAGAAGTGTTACTGTGTCCCTTGCACACTGCAACACCTCATACATGTGACCCTTATCTTTGAGTTTATGCATTTTCACATAGTGCCATTCAGTCCTTGACACTTCCATGCACATGTGATGTGTAAACATGATGCATGCAAAAATGATGCTTTTGGACTGTCTGCATACAAGGCATGCATGAGGAGACATTGTAAGCATACAGACAAAGATAGTAATGATTTCACACTCACCAATGGCCTTAGGATTCTTGAAGGACTCCACCTCATCCCTTGTGTATGGTGGTGGACCACCTACAAGGGAAAGACAATAGACCAGATTCTCGGCGTATGTTGCATATTTCAACACAGTTCAGAGATTACATGAGAGTCAGTGGTATCTTCAACATTGGCTTACGTTGCGTCCCATGAGGCAACCTGATTCATACAACAATCTCTGGCTAAGTGCTTCACATGTGAAGCAGACTCTTCCACTGCATGTATAACACACATGTGATCCCTTGTTTGTGGTGTCACATTGAGATGGCATTTGCCAAATACATGCACACTTGTCCCATATAGCAAATATGTTTGCATTGTGTAGATGTATGTGATTCTGCTTTTATGGGGACTTTGGTACAATGGTGAATGTGAGCATTTGAGTATTCACAGATGTGCCAGCAGAATAATGCGTCTCACACAAAAAAGCAAATATCCGCCATATGTATTCAAACAATTGTGGAATTTACGTGGCCTTTTAGAGAAGTTTGTCCTCCCTAATACACACATGGCTTGTCATTTGTTTATTCATCATTCACAGATGTACTGGCACCCTTACATGTGTCAGTGTGTCAGCTTCTTTGATATGTGCATTGTGACAACAACTGCTAGCAACATGCAATTACACACATACACATTGATCTGTGTGCAAGTACCACATGTACACGTGTACATGGTATTAACATTACATACACTTTTCCAGGCCTTGTAGATGTGTGCCTATTTGCCACGTGACTTAGCACAATAGTGGCCTAAAATTGTGATTGATGTTGTTGTTTCAGCACAACAAACATGTGACCGGACGTAATCCCAGCTGTATGATGAATCCTATGTTTGGGTATGCTAACAAACCTTACTCAGGCCATGGTATGCCATCATGTTTGCACATTGTTGCATAAGTGTATTGTTATTATCATGTTGTTATCCATTCTGCACTGCATTTAACATCACAAGTAGTTACTGTACATCCAGTCATTAAGTAGAATCCAAGTAATTAAATGTGATACTTCCTGCACACAGTCATGATGAAGGAGTGAAGGCATTGCATGGTTTGCACTCAGTTGACACTTGTGCATCTTCGCTGCATACAGATGGTAATGTAGCACATTGTGCATAGTGAAATACACGTACAAACACATTTGTGGAGAGATTTAGAACCACTACAAGGTTACTGGTGATGCTGGCAGACATATGCTCCTCTGAGGTGAAGTCCCTGTAGATCCTTACTGTATGTACAGGGCCTACAATGTGTGATGGAGGGGGGAGCATGAAGTTTGCATCCAAGTTGCTGTTGATGTTATGTACTACTTAGGATGTTTAGGCCCATTGTTAATAGGATATTGTCACTGCGTGAAATATTGTATCAAGAATCCATCATGCATACATATGATATACCAGGATGGAACATGTTGTTCCCTTAAGGTAGCATATTTGTGCCTTTCCCGGGCCTTGCCCGCAAAGTGCTGTCATGCAGTAGGACACTACCTTTTGCACCATGATGCAAGGGTGGCTGTGTTGTTTGGAAGAAGTTTTTTGTACCGTATGGGATACCTTCCTGTACATCAATGGTAAGACACTGCATAGACTTTTTTCATTGTGTGCTGCACAATGCAGCTGCACACAGGGAAATATGAAATACATGGATACATGAAAACTTCACTCCCCGTTGCGCATCACTTACACCTCCCCAGGGCAGGCATGTGCTTTTAGCGCTGCCGCAGACTCGTACATCTCTGGCCTTCTTTTCATAGGCCTTGCGCCGCCAGAGCCTTACTTTACCACATGTTCATGAGTGATGCTGCGGCGGCACAAGGCCTTCATTACAAAGGCCCCTGGAGCAGTGACTAAAGGCCATGGATGTTGGTGTAGACATGCCGAACAACACCCATTGCACGCCCCTCTGACACAGAACAATGCATTGAAAGGGCGGACATTTATCATGCATGATTATGCCTCAATGAGCGGCATAGTCCAGCATGATGTAGATCACTCTGGCTTGTGCATTACCAGAACGTCACTAGGGGCCATATGTATCAAGCCTTTTGTGAATTGCTAAGTCTGAAAATCGCAGAATTTTGGCGTTGGCAAATTGCAAACGGCCTATTTCCATGTCTTAGGATGTATGAAACATTTGCAAATTAAGGAATAGCAACGTTTTGCAAATCCTTATTTTGCCATAGCATTGACAGCCTGATTCATCAAGCCGAAATCGGCTCGCAAAGGGCCAGATTCTGAGAATCTGGCCCTTTGCGAGCGCTATTTTTGCATTTGGGATTCATCATCCCAAATGCAAAAATCGGTAATAGCGATTTCGCTATTTTGCGAGGAATTACATTTAAGGAATCTCTATTTGAGATTCCTTAAATGCAATTAATCATCCATTTAAAAATTGTGAAATCGCTATTTCGGCCCGCTATTTACCGCGAGGTCAAACCTCGTGGTAAATAGCGAATACTTAGAAAAATGTTTTTAAAAGCATTTTTCTAAGTTGCATGTTGCACACACACATGTCCTTTGGACATGTGTGTGCGCAACACCTGTTTCAATTTGCAATCAAGGGGTGCTACAGGGTGTCCTTTGGACACCCCTGGCACCCTTTAAATCGCGATCTTATTTGCGATTAGCTAATTCCTAATCGCAAATAAGGAATACTCCCCATTCATTCCTATGGGCCCTTTGGCCCATAGGAATGAATGGGGAGTTATTCCTTATTTGCAATTAGCAATTTGCTAATCGCAAATGAGGAATGTGTAGGAATCGCAATTCTTTTTGCGATTCCTACATGAATCCCGTTTTGCGAGTCTATAATAGCGATTCCTTATGAATCGCTATTATAGACTCGCAAAACGGGTATTTGATGAATCAGGCTGTTAGGGAATTGCAAATTTTCCTTAAATGCTAAGGGGCAGATTTATGAAGGCCTTGCGCCGCCGGTGCGTCACTTTTTCCCATGTTAAAAATGACGCACCGGCGGCGCAAGGCCTTCATAAATCTGCCCCTATGTATGTAGCATTTTTGTGTAGCAAATTATGTTTGAGATTTAGCAAATTAACACCAACGTGTAGTTGATGGTAACTTGCGTTTTTTTTCCAAAAATGCACATTTTAGCATTTCTGAAGGTGGCTTGTGATGCACACACATGCCCATAGGGCATGTATGTGCACCATATGCACACACATATACTTTTGAGGGGTGCAGCAGGGTGTCTTTGAGACACCCCTGCACCCTTGCAATAATTCACAAATAGCGATTAGCAATTTGCTATTTTGCAATTAGAGAATTTTTTTCTAATCATTCCTATGGGCCTCCTGGCCCATGGGAATGCATTGAGAATTATTCCTAATTGCAAATTTGAAAAATGCAAAGTCGCAAATAAGGAAGATTAAGGAATTCCTACAAAATAGCGGATTTTCTTCATACATGCCATTTTGCAATTCATAAATAGCGATTCCTTACAAATCACTATTTATGATTTGCAAAAGGGTTTGTTAATAGATATGGCCCTATATCTGATGTTACAGCGGCGCAAGGGGATCATCTGTGAGGCCCCTGTAGTTTCACAATGGAATAGCTTAACTTTAGAATACAGCTGTTAATACATGAAATAAATGTAATTTGACTTACCAACTGTTCCATCAACCTCAATTCCGAGGTGGTCCAGGAGATCCTGCTCACGGTTGATGTGATCAGCCCACCGATGCTTGTACTGTCTCGGGGTCCTGTCCACTCCAAAGATTCGCAACATCTGGTACCGCACCCTCTCCCACCTCAGCTTCCTTTCTTGGGTTGGGTAACCCATCAGTACCCTGCCTCCACTCCCAATCATATTTGGGAGGTAGTGGACTATCAGCCACAGTAGCCCCCCATACTCCTGCTCAGTAAGGTTCCTAGACCTGGGTGGCATAGTGACAAAGCACAAGCCACGCTGTGTGAATGCTACAAAAATAATTTGGCTTTCACAGGAATCCCCCTATTACTATATGTTCCCCAAAACAAAACACAAATACCCCTATTACTAAGTATTAAATCCACTAAACAGAACACTAATCCCCCTATTACTAACTACAACTGTATCTGAAACATCAACTGCTACGAACCAGGAAAGTACGACTGCTTCTAGCGCCAATGGCATGACCATTAGCCAGGAAGACATGGGTCTATCAATACGGACTGAGGATGATTGCCGAATACTACAAATAATCAGGAACGGCAAGCAAGAGAGTGCGCCGGGGCCAAATGGCATTCCGCAGGCAATCTACAAAGAGGACCCCAAGTTCTGGGCACGCAAATTTAACACACTCTTTCGGGCAATTAGCAACTCAGGTCGGGTCCCGGAAAGCTGGAGGGGCGCCATCATTAACCCCATCTATAAAGGCGGAGACTGCAAAACCCCAACTAATTACTGCTTAATAGCCCTGATTGACGCGGAAGCTAAATACTACGCATCACTGGTGCTAGCTGATCTAACACAATGGTCGGACATGAATAACAAAATCCCGCTAATCAGACCGGGTTTCGTCGCGGGACAGGTACCATGGTAAATGCAATGGCGTTATGCTTGATTGGTGAAAAAAGTCTACAAAACCACCAGGAACTTTACACCTGTTTCGTCGACTTTAAGGCGGCCTTCGACCGTGTCAACAGGAAATTACTATGGGCCAAACTGAAGCAGCAGGGCCTGCCAGACTCAATCCTAACGCCGATCATTGACCTGTATAGTAACACCTGGACGCAGGTAAAGATCGACAATGGACAGAGGCTAACTCGAAAAATCAACACCTCTGACGGATTAAAGCAAGGCTGTGTGCTGGCCCCCCACCTTTTTAACTTATTCATGGCGGATTTAACAGTAAGCCTTGACCAGACCAATGCTCATCCACCGCGGCTAGGGAATCTCTGCATAACACACCTGTCCTATGCCGACGACGTGGTCCTATTAAGCCAGACAAGAATAGGCCTACAACGTCTATTACAGGAACTGACCCGCTACACTAAACAGAACTTGCTAGCAATAAACAGCACAAAAACAAAGACTATGGTTATATCCCGACGCCACAAAGCACAACCAACCTTCACCATAGACATTGTCAAGCTGGAAGCGGTTGATAGCTACAAGTACCTTGGGATACTACTAGACAAGCGTCTTAACTTTACCATGCATTACAACAGCATGGTAAAAAAGGGCACAGTCCTATTGCACGCTTTCAATAGCCTGGCGACAGAACTCAAAGGCCCCCTGGTCTCCCCCCTGTTAACAACAATGAAAGCAAAGCTACTCCCAACTATAGCTTACAGGAGCATCCTACATCACGGCAAGAGCGCACAACTCCTGGTCAAAATTCAAACGAAAACCTACAAACGTGTATTTGCGCTGCCTAGCAATGCATCACCGGCACAATTAAGACTTGAATTTGGCTTGCAATCCCAAGTGCTGCTGAAAAAGTACGAGACGATAAAATTTTGGTACGATGTTTGGATGAACCAAGAAATTGCTCTACATCGTGCCTTGTGGACAACAATCAGTAAAAGTACTAACTCTCACTACGCCAAATACCTCAAATCTTCATTAGAATTAACTGACTTGATTGCACTTTGGGAATCCAAGATTCCAGTACTCTCCTTCAAACAGCTGGTAAAGAAGGCCGCCAACAGGCATTCGCTGCTCGACGATAAACTAACTTTCAGTCGTCGGTCCCATGCCTGGATGACAATTCAATCATACAAAAAACCAGCACAGGCAGCCTACCTAGACCTTGCATTTTCACCAGTCATCAAACGGAATTACCTTAATTTAAGACTGGGTAGCTTCCCAACAAATGCAGAGTCACCAAAGTGGAAGCCCCAAGAATGTGATGGATGCGGTCTATGTGGCGCAGGAAGACAAGACCTTATCCATCTGATCTGTATCTGCCCGGACCTGATCCAGGAACGTCGGAACTGGTTAAAAACCAAATTTAAGGAATATGGAACACGCACCTGCCGGTCGGCGATCATACTAATCCTGTGCTCAGTAGATCCGCAACTCATCTGCAGAGCAGTCAAATTCATTGACAATTTCGAGAAAAAACAGAGAACTCTCGCAAAGTCTTGATTCTGAAAAATGCTTATTATTTTAACTCGAAAGACACTTATTTATAACTTTTTATGGCACACATAGCAGTGCAAATCTTCTATGTTTTAGTACATTGCCGTATATATACTTTGTAATGGTTTTCATTAACTATACAATAAAGTTTCATTTCATTTCATTTCATTTCCCTATTACTAACTATGACACCCCTAAACAGAACACTAATCCCCCTATTACTAACTATGAAAACCCCTAAACAGAACACTTATCCCCCTATTACTAACTATGAAAACCCCTAAACAGAACACTAATCCCGCTATTACTAACTATGAAAACCCCTAAACAGAACACTAATCCCCCTATTACTAACTATGAAAACCCCTAAACAGAACACTAATCCCCCTATTAATAACTATATCAATTCAATTCAAAGATCTTTATTCGGAATAAATCATCCATAAAAGTGCATAACAAATACAATGACAATGACAATGAGTACAAAAATAAACAAACGAACGAAGTTTAGTCTATCCAGCTCTACAACAATGCAAGTACATATTAAAAAACAGTATATGCGATTTATAAAAATCCGATCATTTAAAAATAGCGACGACGTTATTAATTTTTAATGCAAAATCAAAAACTAAAATCAAGGCAAATATATATGCAAATAACAGACGTGCAAATTGTTTAGCGATATAAAGTGCGAAAAGTGCAATGTGCAAATTTTATCGATCAATGTGCAAAGTGGCTCGTGAGCGAACAGCAGCTTTGAGGAAACAGCTCACTCTTAATCTTATTTCATCTGATTCTAACATTAATAAATTCCTCAACGCTATCTTAAAATCCGAGCAGTCATGTTTCCGACAGTATGGCATTAAGTAATGAACAGTAAACATTTTATAAAAACCACAAAAAAACATAAAATGCATTAGACTTTGTTTCATAGTCGGATTACATGAACAACTTAATGTTTCCAGATGTCTATTATAGCCCAAGGGAAAATTTAACAAATTTAGGATGCTCCCGTCCCGAAAACGGAACAGTAAACTCCTGTTCCATCTACCAAGATTTAAACAAAGGTATTTCTGGTGGGGGGCAGGGTAACAAGCAGAATGCTCCAAATAGCCCATATACTTTACAACTGTACATTTTTTAACTTCATTCCTTTCTCGCTCTTCTCTATAGATGTTATACAGAGCCCTTTGAATCAGGATCTTATGTGAGCGGTCTATAAGATTGGGAGATGTAAACAAGTGACCATGCCCTACACTTATTAAACATTCATTCACCGCTTTCAACCATGGTATACAGTGTGCCCTGTCACACTTTAGACAATCTAAGATTATGTCACGTGTCAGTGAGGCTGCAGGGTTCTGCCATATCTTTAGCCAAAAAAGGGCCGGTCTTGATCTGACAAAGTCCTCTATAAAAGGGATATTTAGTTCACTGTGGCATATGTAGTTTGGGGCACCAATGACTCCACCCAGCACCTTCCGACAGAATCTATTTTCTTCTGTCTGGATATGGAGACAATTTGTGTATCCCCATACCTCTGCGCCGGAGGTACCTGTCGGGATGCATTGGGTTTGATAAATCTTAAGTAAAGGCGAAATCACATCGGCGTGATTCGGTTGGCGCAGAGAAATTATTGAGTTAATCGCTTTACCCAATTTATTCCTCGCGTAGGAGACATGTGGTTGCCAAGAACCAGTGTTAGAGAACAACAACCCCAAATATGGGAAAGTGCAAGTGCTTTTTAAAACATTTTCCCCTGACATGATCTCAATACTTTTATACTTTTTTGGACCACAGGACATAATAAGTGACTTTTTAAAATTTGTGGTTCAACCTAAATCGGCCATAAAAATAACAAAACCTGAAATTAAAATACGCAGTGCCTTCGGGGTGCGGCCCATTAGGACCGCATCATCCGCGTAAAGGAGAGTAGGTATGGGAATGCCGTTTACATATGGTACATCTTTTGTTAAGGTGCTCAAGGTGCTGCTCAGCTCATTAATGTATAAAATAAAAAGCAGAGGGGCCAGAACACAACCCTGTCTGACCCCCCTGCCAATTAAAATATCACTAGAAACTTCGCCCGTGTGATTTATACGCACGCTGGCTCTTAGGTCACTATGAAGGTAGGATAAAAAATAAACTAAATAATCATCTAAACCATAATTGAGTAAAACAGACCATAAACGGGAGCGATTTACAAAATCAAAAGCAGGACTCAAATCCATGAAACCAAAATATAAGGGGGACTTTTTTGCAATAGTATATTTGGCCATTATTAAGTTCAGGTTCAAACATTGTTCTACTGTGCCCACGTTGGCTTGGGTGTAAAATAGAGCTTTCCTCCGCCCAAGTTCTAATTCTTTTAAAAATAACCCTACCTAAAACTTTCAACGTATTATCAATTAATGATATTGGGCGATAACACCCAGGGTCCTGCCTATCGCCTTTTTTGAAAATAGGTACGATGGTGCTGCAAGACCATGTTTCAGGGATAGATCCATGGGTTAGGTTATTAAAAACATTACACAGCAACGGGGCCCAAAAGTCAATTTAACTTTTTAGTTGATCAATAGAAAGGCCGTCAGGGCCAGGGGCTTTGTTACCGGCACTTTCTATGATAGCATCCTCTACCTCCAGCAGTGTGATATTCAAGGGTTTTGGGGGGGGGAACAATTTCTGTGGGGTTGCCAGATTCAGCATAGATCTTCGAAAAATGAGCAACCCACACAGGCCCTGTGATGTTACAGTTAATTGGTGTTATGTTTGAACCGAGAGATCGTAGGTTCTTAACCTCCCTCCAAAAACCTGGGGTATCCTTTAGGGCAGCCGTTCGGGCAAGGGATTCCCAATGATCTTTAACTAATTCATTGGATCTAGTGCGAAGGTTAAATTTGTACCTTGCTCTCAATAACCTCACCCGGGAGGTATCCCGCGGTTTGGCCACGAGAGCAGCCCTTAAATCCCGATTTGCTTTTGAACAAGCGGTGTCAAACCATCTTGGAGTTTCATCGATGTTCCTGGATGCTGGTTTAGAGATCTCACTTTTTATTGCGGAGCAAAGTTCACAGAATGATTTAATCATATTGCCCCCGCAACTGTCAATAGCAAGACAGTCCGAGATCAGTGCTGGATGTTTCTTAATCACACTGGCCAATACACCCTTGTTATCTACCCCCCTCCAGACAACCCTTAATCTGTCCGTCGAGGCTTCCAAATTAGTTGCCCCGATTTCACTATGTGGTATATTACCACCTAATGATTTCAAGTAAATCACAATTGGGTAGTGATCACTGTGTACGTTACACACTACCTCTGCCTTTAATAAAACATCCGCAAGGGAGGGAGACACAAATATATAATCGATTGTTGTTGCGCTCCCATGGCCGATGTAAGTGGGGACCGGGACAGAACTTGTACAGGTACCGGCAAACTCCATGGTGTTCACGAGTTCTCTGGTTGCAAGGAGGTTGGATAGTTCTACACCTCTCTTACAGGGGGGATTTCTAGAATGAATATGTGCGTTGAAATCCCCTCCTATGCAAATACCATCATACTTCCCATATTTCCGTCCCTCCACTATTTCATCAATAAAATTGAACAGATTAAACAAATTACTATTAGGATGAGAAATAAAATCATTGTTGTAGAAGTTGATTAGACACAGTTTTACCTTTCTTGTGTATGTCAGTGCCATAAAACTTGGATCGTTAGTTTGTATTACTTCTGTTTGTACATCTGCAGTTATCTTTACTCAGATCGATAATCCCCCACTAGGGCGGCCAAGAGAAGGGGCCAATACAATCCTATTGTGACAATTATACCCTTCAAATAACAGATGGGTTGTGCACCAAGTTTCCTGAAACATCAAGACATCATAATGGTTTACCCAATCTTTCCAGGCTTTGGTTACCATTTTAGCCTTCAGCCCAGCGATGTTCCTTCTTGTAATAGACAAGTCCTCAACGGGTATTGGACGAACATCCTGGGAGGAGGCCTTGGCAGTAGCTGTTAATTTGGCTAATGGATCACATTGTACATTGGATAACAGGGGAACGTCAGATGGTATCAAAAACCCCACAGGTTCTGCTCTCTGCGAAAGTTCAGAGTCGGACACCACTACTACTGAATCTTCCTTGGAGTCTTACAGTCAATCCAAAGTACCCTGGTCAGATAGTGCCGAGAATCTATTATATAAAGGAAACAAGGGTGGTGGTTGCAACATTCTATGTGGGGGTCTGTAAAAGTAACTCAAAGGTAAGGGGGTCACCACAGTAGTTGGGCCGTGCTGGTTATGATTCTTATTTAGTAAAAAATGTACTATGCCCGGGTTCCTGAAGTTGATTGTGATACAGTCTCCATTGATGTTTTTGATCAGGGGTCCGACCCAGGTCACCCGGCGTGCAGAAAGGAATGCATTGAGAATTATTCCTTAATTGTAAATTTGAAAAATGCAAAGTCGCAAATAAGGAACTATGAAAACCCCTAAACAGAACACTAATCCCCCTATTACTAACTATGAAAACCCCTAAACAGAACACTAATCCCCGTATTACTAACTATGAAAACCCCTAAACAGAACACTAATCCCCCTATTACTAACTATGAAAACCCCTAAACAGAACACTAATCCCCCTATTAATAACTATTAAAACCCCTAAACAGACAGACACCCCTTTACACACAACACACAGGTAGACAATACACTACAGTACAGAGACTATTTGGACACAGCAAGCAAGACACACACTGTAAAACAACTGCAGGACAGGACACAACTCTCAAGCACTTGGCAAACACACTCATAGACCTCTCAGAGACTACAAAGGAGAGAAATAGAAAGTGAAAGTATGATTTGACTTCCTGTTTGTGAGCAGGGCAGGCTGGTTACATCATTTCCTGTTGCGATGCGACTCGTTTCCGACGATGCGTCATAATTGGCATGCGACAAAAAACTAATTATGTCGCATCGTTAATTAGAAGCATGTGACATATTTTCCCCTCAAGGTGCGACCAGTTGTAGTAGAAGCGTCATTATTGGCATGCGAATAAAACCTAATTATGTCGCATCGTTGATTTGAAGCATGGTACACTGATAAAATATTTACCCTTACGGTGCGACCAGTTTTTGTCGAAGCGTCATTGTTGGCATGCGACCAAATCATTATTATGTCGCATTGTTAATTTGAAGCATGGCTGACTGATGACATATTTTCCCCTCAAGGTGCGACCAGTTGTAGTAGAAGCGTCATTATTGGCATGCGAATAAAACCTAATTATGTCGCATCGTTGATTTGAAGCATGGTACACTGCTTCAATATTTCCCCTTGTGGTGCGACCAGTTATCGTCGATGCGTCATTATTGTCATGCCACCGAATCATTATTATGTCGCATCGTAAATTTGATGCATGGCTGACTGATGACATATTTTCCCCTCAAGGTGCGACCAGTTTTACTAGATGCGACATTATTGGAATGCGTCACAATCTTCATTAATGGCGCATTGCTGTTTTTATCTGACAATGTTGTTGCATATATTTACAGCTGTATTTTTGACGCTGGGCAAAAGATGCGTGTTTACGCTTAGCATGAAAGTGTCTCAACAGGAACACTAAATGTTTGCGTGTAAATTTGTGGTGTTTGTATATTCAGCTGAGTCAGACTATGACATATGTTGACCAAAGTCACTTTTGGGCCTTGTGTAACGTCACTTTTGTGCCTAGAGTCAGAAAAGCATGGGTCAGATTCTGACTTATGCAGACCTAACGTCTCCCATCTCCCTCCTCCCGTATTTCTCAAAATTAATGGAGGCCCATGTCACCCGATGTCTGTCAAACTACATTGAATCCTCCTGTCACCTCGAGCCCAATCAAGCCGGCTTCAGACCTGCCCACTCAACAGAGGCAGTTATCTTGGCAGTCTTGGACACACTCAGGAGCAACGCGGACGCGGGGTCCCCCCAAGCCCTCGTACTCCTGGACCTGTCATCCGCGTTCGACACGGTGGACCATCCCATCCTTCTCCACCTTGTCAAACAGGCAGGCATCCAGGGCACCGCTCTTGAGTGGGTCAAGTCCTTCCTAACTGGAAGAACTCAAGCGGTCTGCCTAGGACCCTATACTGCAACAAAAACCCCCACGTCCTGTGGAGTCCCACAGGGCTCCTCCCTTTCACCGCTCCTGTTCAATCTATACCTCCGGCCGCTGATCCATTCTCTTCAGAAATGGGACATTATTGTCTATAACTACGCTGACGACTTACAGATCATCCTCCCGGTCAATTCACCTCATGCCATCAACACGTTCCACGCTGTCATGATCCACATCCAATTATGGATGAACCAGAACCAATTGAAGCTCAACCCCGGGAAAACCGAGCTCCTCCTCCCTGGACTCAGTCATGCCCACTGGGGCCCTCAGTTCTGGCCCTCGAAGCTAGGTTCCCCCCCAGCCCCAGTAAACTCAGTAAAGAGTCTGGGAGTGATCATTGACGCTGAACTCTCCCTCAGAGCATCAAGTGGGTGCGGTACTTTCTTCCTGTATGTACCAGCTCCGGAAGATCCGTAAAGTCCGTCACTTACTCCCTCCCACCGCACTTACCCAAGTGGTCATCTCACTCGTGCTCTCCCGCCTCGACTTCTCTAAGTCCATCTACTACAGTCTCCCACAATCCCTGGCACACCGCCTCCAAGTTGTCCAGAATCAAGCGGCCCGTCTAATTCACAAAACCCCCAGATGGCAATCGGCCAAACCTCTACTCCACAGTCTGCACTGGCTCCCAATAGACCAGAGGGCATCTTTTAAGGTGGCCTGTCTCACATTCTAAACCTTTCACTGCTCCGGCCCCGCATTTCTGAAATCTCTTATCTGCCCTCACCGCCCAACACGAACCCTCCGATCAGCCCACCGTCATCTGGTAGTCACTCCCAATACTAATACCAAGAAATTTGGCGGTCGCCGTTTTTCTCATCTGGCTCCTGAGCTTTGGGATCTCCTTCCTCTCTCCATCAAAGACTCCCCTTCCCTTCTGAACTTCTGGAAATCGCTTAAAACCCACCTTTTCCCTTCCTTGGGCTAAATTTCCGCCACTCACGCTTCCTTCCTCACTCACTCAGTCTTATAGCGCCAGGAAGCCTATGGTGTCAGTGCGCTCTATAAATTTCACCTAAGATAAGATACGATCAGACAACGTCACTTTTGTGCGTGGAGTCAGGAATGCATGGGTCAGATTCTGACGTAGGCAGACCCAACGTCACTTTTGTGCGTGGAGTCAGGAATGCATGGGTCAGATACTGACGTAGGCAGACCCAACATCACTTTTGTGTGTAGAGTCATGAATGCATGGATAAGATTATAAAGTATGATACACCAACTTCATTTATGTGCCTGCCACATTTGTTCTATTATGCAAACTTGTGTGAGCACTGAGGGCTACTTTTTCATGGATGGTCATATTTTGCCTCACATCCACTGTGTAACATATTAATGAATGTAATGTTTGTCCTATTATTTATTTACTTTCAATATGACTTTGCAACATACAAGTACTTTGTAATAATTTTTCCTGCTGTGTGATTTCATTATGTGGGCTCATCTTCACCTGTGCTTTTTTCATTTTCTGCACCACAAAATCTGGATGGTAAATGTTGCTTTTTGACAATTGTGAATTTAGAACCAAATTTATGACGTTTTGGCGTTGAATAATACAGCATGCATTCCTGCGGCACTTCCCTACAGCAAGCAAATAGGGCGGGAAGGTGCTGTGTCTATGACATACGTGAGATTCCTGTGCGCTGACGCACAATGGCCGGCCTGCCTACCTGCACTATGTATGCTGTTTTGCATGGAGGAATATTTTTGTACAGAAAGGGTCACCTTCATACATACACATGCGCATTCATACCCTGCACACAGACACACATGCACTATGGTGCCAGGGTACCTGTGTTGGCCAGACACTGGTGAGTGTGGCCATTGCAGGCGAAATTGCAAGGCAGTACAATGTAAATGGATGTGTGGCCTGATGTATGTCTGATGTCAGCCTCCAGACATGAGAGTAAATGTCATGTATATACTCCACATAAGAGATTGTCATGCAACTTGCAGTGTAAATTTTGGAAAAATAATCATGCACAAGGTACAAAAGGTTGTATGATGTAATTTAATTAGTGCAAACAAAAATTCAAGAGGCATAATGATGATGTTATTTTTCACATTTTTAAAAAAAATTACGCACTATGTCGGCACGTCTGCGGATGCCTGCTGCTGTGCTTTGGTTTACTGGAGCATGGCCTGTACATTGATTGAATATGTATGTTTGCGATTTATGTACAAATGTGCAGTTGCTGCCGGAGGTACTAATTGCACATGTGTACAGTCAATGGCACCCAGCACATGGGGTAAGCCTGCTATGTCATAGAATCCTTGCTTGATCTCCATCTGCTGTTGTGGATTGTTGGGGAAACGGAGGTAGCGGGGTGTCAGATGGATGATGGCATCCAGGACAGTTGGTAGGAATGATGAGAAAGCTGGCTGGGATATTCCTGCCACTTTGGCAACTGTTGTCTGGAAGGAGCCCGACGCTAGCATATGCAACACAGCCAGGAGCTTTGCCTGTGGCGGTATGTTGGTAGGCCTGATGGTTGTTACCTCTAGCCTTGGTCCAATGAGTCGTAGCAGATGTTCTATGGTCTGCTTCTTGAGGCGAAATAGACTTATGACCTCCTCATCCCTGAGGCCTCTCAGGACGCTCCTTGGACGGAATGATCGCTCCTTTCTCCGGCGTTGCCTTGGGGGGTGGGGGGGGGGGTGGATTTTGTGGGGCGGGGGGGTGTGGTGGGATTCCTGCTAGTCGTCTCTGTCTGGCAGCTACTCGCAGCATTACCACCTCCATGGTGTGGGGATAGTTGCAGCAATGTCCACTCTGGCCTCTCCTCTTGATATGTGCCGATGCGTCATTTCCTGCACGTCCGTTTTGTAGGCGCATCAATTCTGACGTAACCGCGACGCTGCGCTATTTCAGCTGCGGATGCGTCGAAAGTGGGAAAAGTCATAAATGTGGATGCGTCACTTTTGCGCATGTTTTTCCGGAGTAACGCCCACCTTGCATACATTAATACTTACGTGTCGCAGGGCATTGTGACGCAGTAGTTTTTCCCGCACAGCGTGCTCAAAGTGGCGCTTCGTCGGAGATGCGCCACTTCATTAATATGGCGCATGCGTTGCGCCGACGATGCGTCATTATATTTGACGCATTGACGGCGCAAGCTCTTCATAAATAAGGGCCCAAGTGGCAAGTACAGAGTAGTACAGGACCTGAGACAGGTGAACAAAATCGTTGTTCCTTGCTGTCCTATTGTTCCAAACCCAGCAGTGATTCTGTATCAGATCCCCATGGATGCTGAATGGTTCACTGTGATTGACCTATGTCACGCATTCTTTTCGATCCCTTTGCATCCAGATAGCAAATTTCTTTTCTCATTTGCTTTCGACAGTCACGTGTTCGTTTGGAATCGCGTCCCCCAGGGGTACACAGAAAGCCCCTCAATCTTTAATCAGATTCTGAAAAAATGTCTTGAATCTTTAACCTTACCTGGAAACTCAGTTTTGGTGCACTATAGAGACGACCTCTTGGTGGCGTCTAAGAGTCAGAAAGACTGTGTTGTTGACACCATTGCCCTACTGAACCATCTAGGTCATGGGTACTCACAAACTTTTTCTCAGGGGCCAAAATTACAGTCTGGCTTGTGGCCGAGGGCCGCACAGATGGGCCTGCGTGAAGGTGGCGGGGGCGGTTGGAGAGGCGGGGTCAGAAGGGGCAGGGCTGCTAGGGTGAAAATAAAATCACCCCCTTTTCAAAACATAACTAGACAGCGCTGTATTTCAAAATGCGATATATGTGTGTATGTAAACCGAATAAATGCTGTCAATATTTTATTTTTATTGGGATCTGTGTGTTTCTGACCGTAGGTTTCTATCTTTGCCTTGTTTTGTCAAAAACACAGTTCCCTGCTCTTAGGCCCTCAGTTGCACAGATACTTGGACACACTCTTCATTTGTCTCTCAGAAGACACAACTCATACCCCTATGCCTCTTAAAGTCGCTACAAGCAATCCTTAATGGCCCTGTTGAGAGTTTATAGTACCAAATCCCAAGATCATCCAGCAAAACTCAGAAGCGTAAATGCTAAGTGGATTGATAGAGGTAGGTTTTCTCTCCTCTATCCAGCCCGCTGTGCACACCCAGGCTCATGGAACTTACCACAAGCAAGTAACCCCAGGTGAAACAAGCATCAGTGACAGCATGCTGTTATATTCCTAATGGACCGAGACAGTACATGCATAAATGGTCCCATGCTGTAATGTGCATGCTTGGGCCCACACAATACATGCATTCATGTACTAAGCTGTAATGCACATTTACAATGGCACAATGTCCGGCATAATGGGCAAGAGAGGTGCTGTGTCTTACGCTGCCTTCTCCTAGTCAATGAACTCTCCAAACAATGCAGCAGAGGTATTGTAGTGTCATCTCCAAAATGACTATCAACTCAGGTAGCTGCATGTCATTTCATAATAATGCATGTATCAGGCAGCACGTCTACTACTATTCTTCCCTATTCTTCCCAGAGCCTCACACTCAATTACTCTCCTCTTAGGGTCTGCTGTGATCCTATGTTTTCACTCTGTCCCTGCACTCTGACTCTGACCCTACTGGACCCTACCTTATGACTGTTTCATGATTGCCATATTCCTCTACTTTAACCCCTCATCCTATCACTACCCACCACTTTGGCCTTAATAATTCAATTTTTTCCTTACCTGTCCCACAGCCTAGCACTCTTTCTCATCTTCACACTTCTATTGTTTTACCCTCCATGTACACCACTTATTATACCTCTCCCCCTACCCATGTTTATTTCCTTATCTCATAAATGCCCCTCACCCTGTCCCTACCACCACTTTCTATTACCATCATCGCAATCTGTTCCCAGTACCCCTTTGCTCAGCTCATAAGCTTCCTCTGTTTGACCCTCCAACTTCATGATTACACCCCTCTTCACTCTGCTTATACTCATTTCCTGACCCTTCTATTTCACTATGCTCATAGCCTGTCTTTTTGCACCTACTCTGGCTCCAATTTCTCTCCACACCTTGACTTTTTAATGCTACTCCTACTCTCCCTCCATCAGACTCTAACCCTATCTGGTCACACCTTTTTGGTGCCACACTTGTCTACTTTTTTCAGCATTTTTTCTCTCACTCTCCTCATAAGCTATCAAACTGCCTACCCTCTAATTGTGACCTAACACCTCATCCTACACCTAACCTTGCACTGTACGCTAATGCACCACTCTGGGCCTACCCTCTCATTGTGCCCTACTGCGTCACTCAGCGCCTACTCACTCATTGTGCCTGTAGACCTTCACTCTACTGAAGATTCACTCTATTGATAAGACAGTCCCGTTGTCCTTCCTGCAGTTCTGCACTACACCTTCACTCCACTGCTTCCATTGTTGTCGTAACCCTCACTATTTCCTTGCCCATGTCCCCGGCTTAGCACTCACCTTCCATATATATCGCTCAATATAGTCCTTATGTGTAGAGCAGCCCACTCTTCCTTTCCTTACTCTGCTCCTGCCCCCTTAGACACCTCATAACCTTCAATACCCTTACTCTGCGCTAATATTTCACATTGCTCCTACTCCCTCGCTCCCTTCTGTTAACCCCTAACCATTCCATACCTTCTCACTGCGCTTTTCATTCTGCTTTATGCTTTACTCATACAGTGTGCTAGTCCCTCTGTTTTTCCTTTCTCTGCCCCTTCCCCTTATCTTTACCATCTAATTCTGCCTCTGCCCATTCATCTCTAAGTACACACTATACACACCCTTCAGCTCTGACTCTACCTAATGGTTGCCAAAACAATAACTATTTGCTGTTAAATTCTGCAGCATAAAAGATCTGATGATACATCTGTGCCACGACTCAGACAGGTAGTGTTGGAGGACTATACATTATTACACTTTAAGTAATGCACAAAGCAAGTTCAATTGCCTGTAAGAAATGTGGGGAAGCTGGGATTTATATATAACTGTACGGCTGCTTCCGAGGCATATAACATTGTGTATTAGCTGCATCACCCTCCCCCAATTCCATCTGTAAACTTTTCCTAGCACCACTGTTGTCAACAGTGAGCCTATAGGTACCTCATGTAAAGCCATACCGTAAAACAAAAGGTTAGGCGCAGCCAAAGGATCGACATGAGGACATTGCTGGATCTTCGTTTTATTTATGTGGTTTACACCACGTGCGGGCATTGAGAGCCTGAGGAAGGAAATGCCGAGCTTGACTGAAACCTAACCCGGGGCCATAAAATTATACATTTAATTAAAGAGACAGCTGTTTTAGTATCACCCATTGAGACATTAAAGAGGCCACACTACGAGCAGCATGCACCAGCAGCACAGAAAATGCTCTCAAAGGCTGCGTGAGAAAGTGATGTCAGAGAGGCAGGTGCGGGCGGGGGCACCGGGTGAGAAATTGTTTTTGAGTCTGTGCCTGCTGTCTTTCATGGGGGGCCGCATGGAGTGACCTGGCGGGCCGCAAATGGCCCGCGGGCCGTACTTTGAGTACCGCCGATCTAGGTGAAGGAGGACATAAAGTATCACCTGACAATTTGCAGTTCTGTACAAAGTCAGTAAAATATCTGGGGCACCAGATAGAGAAAAGTATCAGAAAAGTTACTTCAGAGAGAATCAGAATAATTCGAAACATGCAGTTACCCAATACTCAGAAAGAAGTCAGAATGTTCCTTGGAGTTGTAGGTTACTGTAGGCAGTGGATTGTGGGATTTGCAGTCCTAGCCAAACCTCTGATCAAAATGACAAAGAAAGGAGCAAAGGACCCAGTGGAATGGGATGAGGAAAGCCTGACAGCATTTACTAAATTACCAGAATGTCTGTGTACAGCCCCTGCATTAGGGATGCCGGATTATTCAAAGGAGTTTGCACTGTTTTGTGATACACGAGACAATTGTGCACTGTCAGTCTTAACCCAAGCCCATGGGTTGACTAGACGTCCAGTGGCATATTTTTCTGCCACTTTGGATCCAGTGGCTGCTGGATTACCTGGATGTCTGAAAGCTGTAGCTGCAACCTGCACGAGTCTTGAACAAAGTGAATCCATTATTATGGGACATCCTGTAACTGTGTATGTTCCACATGCAGTTGTAATCCTACTGACCAGAACAAAAACCCAGTATCTCACCCCTAGTCGGCTGACTAAGTACGAAAGGATCCTAGTAGGCGCTGCAAATGTAGTCATTACACGGTGTAACATATTGAACCCAGCAGCCTTGTTGCCTGAGTCACTGATTGCAGAAGCAAAGGGAGAGGTCGAGCATGACTGCATTGACCTAACTGAGTTCAGTACTAAACCACGCCCAGATATCAAAGAAATGCCCCTGCCTGTAGAAGATTGCGAGCTGTTTGTGGATGGCTCATGTCTGAGACACGAACTTGTAGGCCTAAGTGCTGCTTATGCTGTAGTTACGGTAAAACGCACTATAGAAGCATCTTGTCTATTTGGAGTAAAGTCTGCACAGGTAGCCGAATTGGTCGCATTGACAAGAGCCTGTAAAATTGGGAAAAATAAAAGAATAACAGTATATACTGACAGTCAATACTGTTATGGGGTTGTGCATGACTTCGGCCAATTGTGGCTGCAAAGGGAGTTTCTGACTTCTTCAGGTACTCCTATAAGAAATGGAAAAGTTGTACGAGAATTACTGGATGCAATCCAGTTACCTAAAGAATTGGCAGTGGTCAAGTGTGCTGCTCACAAATCTGGCACTGATCATGTGACAGTAGGAAACCGATATGCTGACGAAGTGGCCCAGCATTGTGCAAGACATCGAATGTCAGTAAATATTAAATTGGGGGGATATGGAAACAGCTGCCAACTTATGGTATTTGAGGAGGTGCCTACATGGGAAGAATTGAGAGATTGGCAGTATGCTGCACCATCAAAGGAAAAAGAAAAATGGAGAAAGCTTGGTTGTCGACAGAGAAGTGAGGATGGTGTCATTGTGGGCCCTGACAGTATGCCTGTGTTGCCTAGACGCTTGCTTGCTTCTATGGCCAGACTGATACATGGAGAGACACACGTTGGTAGGGACGCCATGATTTGTGTTTTCCAACAGACATGGTACAACCCGAAGTTCAGGAAGGTAGCAGAATCACTCTGCCAGAGGTGTTTGACATGTCAGCAATTTAATGCTGGGAAAAGAACTGTAGTCGAATTGGGAAAAATTGGGAAGTCAGGAGGTCCCTTTGTAAGATTGCAGGTAGACTTCATTCAATTGCCCCTTTGTAAAGGAATGAGATACGTCCTTTTCATTGTCTGCCTGTTTTCAAAATGGGTGGAAGCTTACCCAGCCAAAAAGAATGACGCCATGACTGTAGCCAAATTGTTACTACGAGAGCTAATACCTAGGTACGGGGTTCCAGTCACAATTGAATCAGATAGAGGTGGGCATTTCCAGAATGAGGTAATCGATCAGCTATGTAAAGCATTCAAGATTACACAAAAGCTGCACTGTGCATATCGTCCAGAGGCTTCTGGAGTAGTGGAACAAATAAATGGCACTATCAAGTCGAGATTAGGGAAAATGTGTGAATCTACTGGCATGAACTGGATAGAGGCTTTACCTCTTGTTCTGATGGAAATCCGAAGTATTCCAGACCGAAAAACAGGCCTGAGCCCCCATGAAATCCTGATGGGAAGAGTGATGAGACAAGCATGGGTACCAGGAGACAAACTGATAAGCATTTCTGATGATTTGGTACTTGAGTACTGCAAGCAACTGGGTGACCAAGTGCGTTCTATCTCTCGCCAGATTGGGGAAGACGCCGTCGCCAGTCCAACAACTCCAGTCCATAAATTGGTTCCAGGCGACTGGGTTGTACTCAAGAAGCATACTCGTTCAAATTGCCTTGCACCGAAGTGGAGAAAACAACGCCAAGTGATACTGGTAACCACGACAGCGGTGAAGTGTGCCGGCGTTCCTAAGTGGATCCATGCCAGCCATACCAAGAAGGTGATCAGAGACAAGAATACTGACGCTGAACGTTGTCCAGCTGAGGGGTCTCCAGACGTTGGTCCTGAAGTAGCTGATGACGAACAACCGAGCACCAGTCAAGATGAGTGCAGACCTATAATCGACCTAACTGATGACCCAATCAGAACAAGAAGTCAAACTTACGCAGACAGAGAGTGAATAGTGAGGACGAGACAGGAATAGGAGAGGACAATCAGATTATCGAAATCCATGTCAAATCTGAAGGAGAAGAAGAACAGATAGGGACAGAACAGGTGATTGACACACCTCCAAGAACTCCTGAAATTGAAAAGTGACAGACAGAAATTAGGGCGAAAGTTCAAGCGGAAGAAAAACAAAGGTTTCGAAGTGCTTGAACAGGATCAGATAGAAATAGACGAAAGTGTTCAGGATACTGAAAGTGAAACACCCAAAAGTCAAACTCAGTTTACACCTGAACAAGGCCAGCTTAGCGACCAGGCAGAAGAAACAGATACAAGACCTGGGACTAGTCAGACAGGAAGAGAAGAAGCAGAAGCAGAAGTGCCACAAACCAGTGAAAATAAAAGAGCCTTAGAAGAAAGCCAAAACACAGTGCCAGCTAAAAGACTAAAGAAAAAGAAACATACTGAACCAAGGTTTATTAAAAGACTGAGACTGAGACTAAAAACAGTAGAAGAAAAACTTGAACAAAGAAGACAAAGTTCCCGTATAGCAAAGCAAACTGGAGAGAGCTCCAAAAGAAGGAGTGATCGAATAAAAAGACTGAACGAAAAATATCAAGATCCTGAATGGACTTATTTAGTGTTGGAGGAATTTGAGGATCTTGATATTACTGACGAAACTGACGAAGAACAGACAGCTGATCAGTCTGCCGAAGAAGACGAACCAACCTGAAATTGTTCAGTGTAAGCTACCTGTGCAAAGTTACAAAGAGGGGTTGAGAAAAGCTTCTTTTGAGCAGAAATGTCTGATTCAAATGTGAATGGAAGGCCTAGACGTAATTGTTGTAAAACATGCTGCAAAGTATGTATATGTAGTATAGCTATAGTATTAATATTATGGATAGGACTAACCATTTTTATTCCTTATATAGTGAGCAAAAATACTAATATTGACCCTACACAGATTGTGACAAAAGACACTGAAGAACTGACAACACGAAGTGTAGAAAGACGTGAGAAAGCACTTAGCCTCAGACAAACAAAACGAGACTTAGAAGCACCAGATGAGGAAGGACTATATTATCACGGAGTTAAAAACCAGACTCATTTAAATGTATTCGCAAACTTGTTAGTGCATTACGTAGAAACAATGGAAATAGAAGATTGCTATGTCTGCATGAAGCTACCTACTTCTGTGGCTGAAGGCGTGACTTATCATCACCTGCCCTTGACTTATGGAATTTCCTGTAGTATTTTAGCTAGCTTATTTTATAAAAGAGGACCGTTACAGTACTATTACTCAAACTCAGACGTGATATTTTCTGAACTCCCTATACGTGGAAATCTGAATCCTGTACATACTAAAAGTGACGTTACACGTTATATGGGAGAATACTTTCTGACTATAGGTACAATAGATTTAAATGAAGCACACAGAGATAACTTGACCTGTTCATTACATGAACAAGAAAAAATGTTTCTAAACATGGCAGAGAAAAGGAGGGAAAGTTTCCAAAGAAAGGCAAATGATAAAAGACAGAAAACTCCTAAATGGGCTGAAAACATGGAAAGCACCTCAAATGGTGGGAGTGGTCCTGCTTTGTTGCTGGATTTCGAGAGGAAGGGAAAACTTTGTCTTTACCGCGAAAAGACTAGTTATTATAATAACATTTTCATTGGTTCCAGTCAATGTGAACACAATTACAAGGTAATTGGAGGTTGGGGTTTCAAACATGGGTCAGAACCTGTGTTTCCCGGAATTTATTATATATGTGGAAACAAGGCTTATTTCAAATTGCCGGATCACTGGTATGGAAGCTGCTACTTTGGCATTGTCTTCCCGAAAATATACCATGTGAATGAAATTGCTGGAAGCAATGAAAACACTAATGGCTTAATGCGTAGTAAAAGAGAAAGCGTAGGTGAAATAATGGGTAGTATTTTTAGTGCACTGATACCTGGAGTGGGAGTGGTTCTGAACACACACAGAATTTGCAAATTGTCAACAATAGTGGATCTGTTGTCTACTGACACAGCTCATGGATTTCTGTTGGTCAATACCGAAATGGTTGCGATCAGATCTATGGTTTTGCAGAACAGACTTGCTCTTGACACTTTATTAGCAAAAGAGGGCGGAGTCTGCCGGATGTTGAAGGCGCAACATTGTTGCACTTACATACCGGACAAAAGTGTACAAATCAAAAGGTATGTAAGGAACATTACAAATTTGGAAAAGGAACTCAAACCACTGGAGGTTGACAGTGCCTGGAAGAGACTTACTGATGGTCTCTCCGCTGAAGGTCATTGGTTTTCTAATTTAGGTAAAAGTTTCTTGTTTAAGGTTCTGATGCCAATTGGAGTAATAGGCTTCATCATATTCCTCATATTTGTCTGTTGCAAATGTCGCAAACACCAAAAGAAGTACACTGTGAATAAAAGAGGTGTGAAAAGGAGTGTGGATGAACTTGAATTAGAGGAACTAAATAATCAGATTTACAAAAGGGTGAAAAATTCTCACCCTAACAAAGAAGTTAAAGAAAAACTGAATCGAATGTTGGAAGAGATTGAAATGAACAAAGTGTGAAAAAGTTGGCATCTGATTTCATTAGGTATGATGATAGTAAATATCATCAAAGAGGGGATTGATGGAGAAAGGATTCACATATTACGCGACTTGCTTGGATTCATGAACCTCGAATAATTTATAACAATGTAATTCAACCTGTTTGTCTTACTAATTTCCCTTTATTCTGACATTGGGGTGTCCTAGAGACGCTTGCATACGTGTTTACTAATTCAAGAACTCTCGTTCCTAAAATGGCCGCTGCTTGGCGGGTTTCTTTCTGCGCATGCGTTAGTCACACTCACGTGACGTGACGCACTTGCAGTTCTGGTGGGAAACTTTGGGCTTGCGCACTTGCTTTTAAGATGGCTGTCTGTGTTCTCATATGGTGAAGCTTGCGCTAATGTTTTATGTTGTTGTCTGTTGCACTAAAATCCTAACGCCATAGTATATTTTTAAATAAAGGGGTATAGAGTAGCTATTCATGGTATACAGTGTATTCATTTATTTCTGTGTTTTAATTTGTTTTCGCTTACTTTTCATGTACCACGTTCTTGAGGGTTTGCGAGACACACATGAATCCATCTTGAAAAGCTCTACTGCGCATGTCACCCTGGCAGAGGGAAGACAACCTTGAACAGTGGAACTCAGCCAGCTGGCAGCCACAGTCAAGATGCTCCTGAGAAAGTGACCTGCGACCCAGCAGGATGGAGCCGAACTGTACTGCAAACGATACATTTGTATTATTTCCATTGTATTCTGTAGAGCCTGTCATGGGAACCCCAAATTCACTAGGCGGTCCCAGAATATGTAAATATGAGCTTGTAGAAGTAAAATGTGATTGGTGTGTTGACCTATCCTACTTGGGGACCAATCGAAATTGGGGATTCTGACACTTGCAACATTTGGGGGGTGGTACACTGACCCGAAAACAGTATAACTAGCCTAGGTTTAGCTAGAGAAATTGTCCGACTTGTCCGAATAGCTGACCTGTCACTGACCCAACGCACTCAATAGGTGACTTTATACAGAGGGCTGAGGAGCACTCTGTCCGAAATATCCATAGACTCAGAGGTTTTACTAAACCTTAAGTGCTGGCGAAGCACTTTGCTGGAGAATTCGCTAACCCAATCGGGGTTCTGGCCGATAGCTGCAGAGAGGGTGGAGCGCAGGGGTTGCTTCCAAACTGCGGGTGCTGGTTGTTTCCTTGGGGGTCCTGTCCTGATCCTAATCTGGGTTTCCTGTCCTGTCCTTGGGTGTCCATTCTGCACCTGCTGTCCCATTGATGACTGCTTTTCCTTGGGGTATTTTCTGTCCTTAACTGATCCGTGGCCAGGGTTGGTCTTCACACCATTCTAGGTAAATATATAGTGCTGAAACTCTATACTGCACCTTCTATTTTCTGTCTTTTGCTTTAATAAAGATCATACCTTTGCATATGTTGATTTTCCATGCTTTCGCAAACTACTGAATGAAAGCTCATACTTTATTACTATTTTCTAGCATGATCCTATGTTACCCTTCCTTTAAGCACATTTCTCCAGAATTGTTTATGAAATATAGATGTGTTTATAATTTCTTCCTTATTGCTAACTGAATTGATAATCCTAGAATTATAGCGTGTTCCCTTTTTCCCCTTCCTATAGTGGTATAGGATTTCCAAACTTTCACCTAACCTTTGAAGTAATTCCTAGTAGTGAAATTCTAGTTTGTGCCTAAGTCTGCTCCACTTATAGTTATTCATTCTTGAGTTCCATACCTGAAAATCTGCTTAGCAGTTTCTTATTCTTAATCTTCCTTTAGACTCATAAATGGTTGCCCTGATTTACTTCTTGTATGGATATGTGCTTTTCGTTATCTTGATTATTGATTGCCTCTTGGTTGTAAACTTGATGATTTCCGAATCTGAACTTTAGATAAAATCTTTAAAACTTCCCAGTAGTCTGTGGTCATTTAATGAAAGTATAAGAGTATATGTTGGTATTTGGTTGTCTGCCTTTCTTTCACAGCTAGCTCCCTGATCCATTGTGGTCATAGGTACCCGTAACGGTGGATTGGTAAGTCGGGTACGCGAGAAATAAATAGGAAAGGAACCAGGGTTGCTGGTAGTAGAGTGTAAGGTCACCTGATTAACGTATATAATAAAATTTGGTTATGGGCCCGATACGTATATGGTGAAATTGTTGGCCGGGTGACCTGTGCGCTCTATCAGTACTACGGTGGTGTGATGTACCCAAGTAGCCTAAATCTGTGAGTGTGGCCAGGTTTACATCTTTGGCCCCAAACAGCCTGAAAAAGATCCACAACACTTCTTCAGGACCCAAATAAATGGGGAAAACCCTTCCATACACCTAAGACGTGATATGCAATGTAGGTATTCCCTCAGAAGAAAATACCTGTTTGAAAATATTTAAAATTGATTTTCCAACCTAGACAATAAATGATGAGAATAAAGAAAACACACAGTAAACAAATGTTTTGTATGTATGGTCATATACGCCACCAGAATCGCTTTTCCAGCTTACTGTATCAGAGTGTCTCCAAAGGTAGACATGTACATGCTATTGTTGGCGCTGATCAGTCTCCACAACCTGAAAGATGTGAAAAAAACACACTAGTGCATAAAATATAACAGAACAGGCAAGTGGACATACGTGGAATGTGTAATTGGATTGATTGTTCTCAGGGAAGAAGGATAAGCAAATGGCCAATGAGGAGAGAAGGGGCGAGCTTGAGCCAATAGGAGCTAGCCCCCTTGTATGCTGGTGCAACAGAAGCATCATCCCTCAGTGGCGGCCGTCTCAGAGTGTATAGTGGTCAAATGCTGGCCAGCCCAAAGACAACCATGGTTTTTTAAATGGCGCGTCTAAGCAGTAAAATGGGACAGTTGAATATTTTCTTAATGGAGAGTGATGGTACGAGAGAAGCATGGTGCACCTAAGTGCTCTAGCATATATAGTGACAGAGAGCAAGTAAGGTGCACATAACTACTAGCCATCCCTCATGGTGGAATCTAGGCATATTAGCGCCTGTATTCATGTTGGAAATATGGTCCTCTTCATGTAATAAGTAACATGGGTGGCAAAGTGGTCTATTTCCAATGCATTAGAGTGCTTGGAGAGCACTATTGGGCAAACGGCTAATGAAGAGAAGAGAGAAGAGAAGGGATACGCTGGAGCCAATAGGAGCAACCCCTCGAGTGCTGGTGCGGCGGAAGTATCATCCCTCAGTGGCAGCAATCTTGGAGTGTGTAGCGGTCAGATGCAGGACGGCACAAAGTCATCAATGGTATTAGTAAGGGGCAGTCTAAAACAGCTGACACGCAGTCAAATGTTTTCTTATTGGAGAGTACTGCCTCATTGGTATCAACAGAAATATTCATGTTAATGAAGAAGAGACCCCTGCCAAGTTGTAAAATACTTATCATAAGCACTGCTTAGTGTGGCGTGAGAGACTCTATAACTGGGCATTTCATATGTGACATGGTGTCAGTGGTGATATGGTAGATCAGATCGCATGTATGAAGAGAATATCAGTGCATCCATGGTAAGGGAGTATCTGATTTTGCAGGGGACTGACTGGGGAATTACACCTTGCACCAGGGGTTTTAATTATTCAGACATTTGCTGTTGGCAGAAGGCAGAGAGAGGTAGAAAATCCACTGTTGCTCTTTTCTGAAAATGTTAACAGGGCCCCATGAGTTAGTTGCTTCAAAATTGTCCACCGGAGGTCATCTTAAGAGTAATTTGTGCCGCAAATGTGATTGGACATTTTTGTAGTGCTGTGTCTGCAGTGGATGTTGCTCCAGTGCTCCATTATTCTTGGTTTGGTGGCGCTTGGGGTCATTCCCACGTAATGAAGGCCACACAGACAAGTGATCAGGTAAATGCAGTTTGTGTATTGCAGTTAGTGTGATTTTTCTGTATCCAGGTGAACTGGGGACCCAACTTGACCTCTGTGGAATGGGATGTATGTCAATGCAACGCGGTGTTTACACCGCGCTACCATTACAACGCAGGTATGACAACACAAGTCGCTACAACGACTTGCGCTGTTGGTGCTGGACTTAGGAATAGAACGATTTACTATTCCAACTCCAGCCTACGCAACAGTAGGGAAGGTGTTGGAATAGTAAATCTACTAAATCTACTATTCCTTAGTCTCTAGCGCCATCCAGCGCAAGTCGTTGTAACGACTTGCGTTGTCATACCTGCGTTGTAATGGTAGCACGGTGTAAACACCGCGTCGTAATGGATGTTCCTTGTGGAATGTTTATAAGAGGGGACATTTCCCGTAGGACTCGCAGGGTTAGTGTCTTGTCACAGGTGGTAAGACTCACAAGGTGTTCTACATATAAGACTGTTGAATGCGGGGCCTGGTGTGTTCCAAGAAGTCCTTCAGGTTCTGGGTACACTTAAAAGCAAATCGTGGCTGTGGAATCTCAAGTGACCCAGTGCATAAAATACCCCAATGGTTCAAGACGGTGCGTTTGATCCGATTGGAGTTGGGGTGAAGATAGGGACACAAGTAAGGACATTTTCAGAGGACTTGTGTTGGTCTCCAAAAGAGATTCCCATCAAGTGTTTTGTGTACTTTTCTCAGCTTGTTTGGTAACTCTGGATGCGTAGTACCAGGAGGACAGATTCCTACTAAGTTTTTTGGCCTGAGCGCCATAATCTTTCAAAAAGCTGCAATTTCTCCGGACACAGAGAAACTGCCCATATGGCAAGTTCACCCATAAGACTTTTGGATGGTGGCTCTCAAATAAGAGAAGACTGTTGCAATCAGTGGTATTTTTATATGTCTTTGTGCATAGTTGCCCTTCCTTAATGGAGATTAGAAATCCTGGAATGGTATCTGCCTTGTTGAGGCAGACTGGGTGAATCTCAGGTACGGGTTAAGAGTACTGATCCAGCATCCAAATTATTGGCATGTGGTGTTATCACCTTTCCAGAAGACCAGAATATTATCTATGTATCGTCGTCACTTTAGAATGTCGGTATTGAAGGGATTCATGTCCATAAAGATGTGTTGTTCTTCAAAATGGGCCATTTATAGACAGACCAGGCTTTGGGGCAAATGTGCTGCCCATTTAAGTCCCTTGCATCTGATGATAGATCCAGGTCTTGAATTTTAAAAAGTTATTATTCTACGCTATCGTGGCACATTCAATGATAAAGTCGATCGGTGCTGCTACTGTCCAAGTTTGTGCTCTGAGGCAGGCCTCAATGACCTCTATGGTGGCGACTTGAGGGATGTTGGTGTACACAGCCTCTAAGTAGTAGTGTCAAAAGGAGGTTGATTACCTTTTGATCATTGGTGTCATCAATCAGGTTCAGCATTTCCCATGTGTCTTTGAGGAACAAGGGGGTCCTAGAGACCAGTGGTATAAGGTAGTAGTCGCAGAATTTACCCAAAGGTTCCAATAGAGATCCAATGCTGCAGACAACTGGCCTTCCTGTAGGGGGGCTGTTTTTTCGTGTATTGTGAGCAATATGTAAAAGTAGCCGATCCTTGGTAAGTTATTCACAAGGAACACTGCTTCATGTTTAGAGATTCAATCTTGTGCCTCCGCCATCATGACCACAAATTGAATGTGTTTCATCAAGGTCTCAGTTCGATCTGAGCTCATAGAGCAGTGGTATCTACCATTCACTAGCTGGTGTAGGCCTTCTTGGTTGTAATCGGTGATGTCCATCACAATCGCTCTGCCCTTGTCTGCTGATTTGATCACGATCAAAGGATCCTCAGTCAAGGCTTTAACTGAGCTGCGTTGTTCTGGAGGACAAATTGTTGAAGAACCTAGGAGCTCTTATCTGTGCAGTCTTCTTCAGTATGGCTTTTTCAAAGGTGAGAACCTCAATGGGTGTCATGGCTGAAGTAGGTGTCAACTCAGATAGAATCCGTAGTCCTGAGTCCTAACTGTCAGGGGTTTTCCTGTCCTGAAAAAAAGCCTGAAGGCGAACTTGTGGAAGAACTGGCGACTTTTGCTTATGAGACGGAATTGCTCTTGCAAAGAGGAGGGCACGAATACAAGGCCATTGCGCAGTACTGCAATCTCGTCTTCGGTCAGAGCCCTCTTTGAGAGGTTAATGATTAGTCCTCCTTGGCTGACTGACTCCTGGTCTGCATCTTAGTTTCTTGCTGTTTCCAGTGCACTTGTGTGTTGCCTCCTCTTCTTCTTCCTCTGCTCCCACCCAAAAAAGGTTGGAGAAAGGGGTGTTGGAAGAAGGGCTGCGGTGGTTGGGGGGGGACATCTGGAATCCAGGCTACCACATTTGTCGGTGTGCTGAAAATGGGGGTATTGGATATCCAAACATGGGTGGTGGGGGAACCTTTACCCGTCGGTTCTCATTGCTGCCCCAACTGTCATTACTCAAAATGCTGCTTGAAGAATGATGTGTCCTGGGAGATGTGATAGAACCTCCGTCTGACGAGAGCTTATGCTGATTGAGGTCATTCTTGTGCTCGTTCATCTGGGCATTGATCTCCGAGAGCTGTGAATTGAATGCTGAGATACAGCTTTCAGTGCAATCCCTGTAATGTTGATTTGATGATGAGTGCATCAGACAGGAATTTGGCCACCTTGATGATAAGAATGAGCCAGTAATGTGTGTATTCCATGCAATTTGTGACCATTCTCATCTGAACACCACATCATCAAGAAACAGGCGTGGTGCTGCGGTCACTAAGAGCCCGTTGGGTGCTATATTGGCTCTAAGGTACTCTGTTATGATGGCCGCTTGCATGGCTATCTTGGCTTATTGCTTCTTTAGGGCCGTGATGGAATTCCAGTCATCTTGGTGGTTGCTTGTCGGTGTGCTACTGTCTGCCCCAAATAAGGATGGTGTATTTAAAATCCAGTGTTATCAAATTAGCTGAGAAAAGAACACAGAACAATCACAAGGAAGCTCTCTTGGAGACCAACACAAGACCCACTGAAGATGTCTTTACTTGTGTGACCACCTTCACCTCCAACTCCGATCAGATCAAATGCACCATTATGTAACATTGGGGTATTTTATGCACTGGGTCCCTTTAGATTCCACAGCCACAATTCACTTTTAATTGTACCCAGAGCAAACTGAAGGACCTCCTGGTATACATGAGACCCCATGTTCAATAGTCCCACATGCAGAAATCCTTGTGGGCCTTATCACCTGTCACAAGACACTATCCCTGTGGGTCATGCTGGGTATGCCCACTCACTAAACATTCCAAAGAGGTCAAGTTGAGTCCCCAATTCACCTGGATACAGGAAGGTCACACTAACTGCAATACAAAAAAAACTGTGTTGACCTGATGACCTGCGAGTGTGGCCTTCATTACGTGTGAATGACCATGAGGGCTTTCAAAGCCAGAATATTAGAGCACCCTGGCAATATCTGCTGCAGGCACAGCATTACAAAAGTGTGCAATCACTTTTGTGACTCAAACCACTCTCCAGATGACCTCCAGTTGACGAGTCTAGAAGCAACTAGCTCATGAAGCTCTGTTAACCTTTTCAGAAAGGAGCAATGGTGGATGTTCTGCCTCTACACCAGCAGCAAAGGTGCGAATGATGAAATCCTTTGGTGCGAGGTGTAATTCCCCAGTCAGTCCCATGCAACATCAGGTACTCCCTTACCATGGAAGTATTAATATTTGCTTCACACATGGGATCTGATCTAACATATCACCACTAACATCATGTCACATATGGGACGCCCTGCTTTGGAGTCTCACACACCACACTAAGCCGTGCTTATGATAAGCATTTTGTGAATGGGCATGGGCCTCTTCTTCATTAACACAAATGTTTCTGATGATACCAATGAGGCAGTACCCCCCATGAAAACATTAACTGCTTAACCGCGGTTCGAATTCCGCCGTGGCGGTTTTAATCAGTGGGCGGGGCCGCATTGGCCAACGGACGTGTGCAGCACTACGGAGGTAGTGCTCGCGACGGCCGTTGGCCAACAGGAGCACTTAATTGATTAAACTGTCTTAGTCTACTGTTTTAGACACTGCTGTACTAATACCATATATGACTTTGGTAATTTGACTGCCACATAATCCAAGATAGCTGCCACTGAGGGATGATACTTTCACTACACCAGCATGCAAGGGTTCGCTCCTATTGGCTTGAGCATGCCCCTTCTCTTCTCCTCATTAGCCATTGGCCCAATAGCACTATCCAAGCATTCTAATACATTGGGAATAGACCACTTGGCTGCCCCATGTTACTTTTTAATGAGGAGGCCCATATTTCCAACATGTACGTAGATGTCAATATACCTAGATTCCACCATGAGGGATGGCTAGCAGTTATCTGCACCCGGCTTTCTCTCTGTCACTATATATCTGAGAGCGATTAGGTGCACGATAGTTTTCTACTACTGTCACTGTCCATTAAGAAAACATTCAAAAGTCTCAGTTTACTGCTAAGATGCTACCTTTCAAAAAACATTGTTGACTTTGGGCTGGCCTGCATTTGACCACTACACATTCCGAGATGGCCACCACTGAGGAATGATACCTATGTTATACCAGCATGTGAGGGGCTTGCTCCTATTGGATCAATATCGTCCCTCCTCTCCTGTCCTCATTGGCCATTTTGTCATCCCTCCTTCCTGCAGCTGCACGCACCCCACCTGAGATCAATCACTCCAATTACCCACACCTTAAAAGGCTTGTCTTCTCCCCTACTGAGTCTCTATCCAGGTGACCGGAATAAGGTAGGTCTCTTGCACTCTGCGCAGAAACCATATGAGTATGGTTGCTTCTCTAGAAAGCTTTCTGCTTTTCCTTTTCTTTTCACCCTAAGGTCATTTGGGTCCCCTTGATTTATTGTTTCTTAATGCTGAGTATCATTGCTCTTTCCACAGTTAGCAGCTAAGCTCTACCCTCTGCTTTTGACCTATGGGCCATTATAGATTGACCTAAGGATTAGACATGTCATTCACCCCTGAGGACAACTAATCAATTATGATAGACTGTGTAACACCAACACAGATTGGTTTTATGTTGTCTGTTAGACCAATGTCCACTTGCCTGTTCTGTTAAATTTGATGTATCAGCGTGTGCTTCACTTCTTTCATGTTATGGTTATTGATCAGCGCCAACAATAGCATGAGCATATCTACCTTAGGAGACACAATGATACAATGTGTTGGAAACGGGATCCTCGTCTGGTGACGCTTTGGACCATACATTCAAAACATTAGTTTACTGTGTGTTTTCTCTATTTTCTTATTCATTTTCTAGGTTGGATGATCAATTTAAACTTTTTGAACAAGGTATTTTCTTTCAGGAGAATATCTACACGGCATATTACGCCTTAAGTGTGGGGTATGTTTATCCCCCTTTTATTTTAGGTCCTTAGAAGTAGCGGAGATCTATTTTGGGCCATCAGTCGTGAAACATGTCAACCTGATCACAATCACAGGATACATCATGTCCCTGTAGTAACCTCTACCAAATTATGTTTTTTTAATCCTGCCACGAGAACCATCACAGTAAAGTCAAGTTGGGTGTGTCTTAGGCAGTTTTAGTGTCCCTTTATTTCAATATACACATTCACTCCACCCCATACATTCAAAACGCCCTCACACTGATGCTTCTCATCAGACTGCAAAAAATATGAAAGATCTCAGCTAAAGCGACCCTTTCTGGAGCCCTACGAGGAGCAAGTCCAATGATGATACATTACATTCTCATGGATGTGTGCGAAATAATTATTAGGATGCCTGCTTCTTTGCCCACACTTTTTTCTTCTTCACTTTCTGGAAGGAAAAGTACCTCCACTGCTTTTTGCATTATCACTTTCTGAGCCTAGGTACAGGATCTTTATTGGCTCCCACTACCCCCCCATATCGTTGTTTTGAGTAATATTCATGCCAATGTATAAATCTTTACAATTTCCATAAGATATAACATAACATTACATAATAAACATTTCTCTCAACTCATTAAAAGCTATTTCAAAGTGAGAGACGACGTGTGTGAAGTTTAATCAAAGATGAATGCTCCTCGATAAGTAAGACTCTCATAGAGTGGGCAGGAATTGCTGCTTATTCTGAACTCGGACTGTCTTTAATTCACTCCCATATTAGGGTTTTTATTTTCCGGTGCATCGGTAAGTGCCTCGCCGCCTGTGATGATACTGCGCTGATCTTACACTTTCTTCAAAGCATGTTCTTATCTGCCCGGTTCATCTTAACTCCTAATCATTCTGTAACTATCAAGTGTATTTCTTACAATAATCATAGATCTATTCCCCTGAGAAAAATGTCACCCTGTACGACCAGAACAGACACATGTTGAGAAGGAAGTCATATGGGACTGAGGCGCATCTGGATGTACATTGTTCAGGTTTGCAACTTCATTAAAGGAGCTTGACGGTAAATTAATGATGACCTGTGAAACCTTCCTCACTCACTACTTCCTCTCGTCCAAAAGTGTCATATCTACTCCATGGATAGCAAAATTATGTCAGACTGAAAACCCTCCACAGAGTAGACGAGGACTAAGTTAGCAGAAAGTAGACAAATAGTTCCTTTGTTCAGGTGATCACTGCTTCATTCCAATGGGATAGTTAGGCGCCTCTTTAGGTGATCCCTCCTGATAGATGCAAGTGATTGAATAAGATTAATCACATTTAATCAATGTAGCAGATAAAGCGGAAGAAGGTCTAAAGCTATGTAAAAGCTTTGAAATTATTCTCTCAGAGAGACCTTCTAAAAAGACAACAGAGCTGTCTGTTTCTGCCTGTTGTCAGGGAGGGGTTCTCAAGGATTGAAGGGCAAAACAGAATCTGGTGTAATCCCTGTATAGTAGACTTAAGGAAGAAAGGATAAGCCCTCCTGCTAAAGAAATCTCACTCCTTCATCACAAAGAGGGCTTGTGAACTGAACTTTCCTTGCAGTGCCTTTATGTGAAACACTAGAGGGAGAACCTAGTGAATGACCACCGATAATGACTGAACTCTCATATTATTATCCAAAGATGCTTCTTCAGTTCCATGGTACGAACACCCCAGCATAGTTGTATAAGAGTATCCTTAAATCATGCTTTCTGGGCACTGAATATATTTGCTTTAGTAGTGGAGAATCTTTCACCAATGCCAGTTGTAAACACTGAAGGTCCAATCAAGAACCCCATCTTTAGCTTTTCTTTCTAATATGGAATCTCTTCTCCTAAATATCTGTGTTTGGCAATGTCTCCCTGAGGCTGTGAGTTGTCTTTGACTCTTAGCAGGATATAGTAATCGGCTTTCAAATATGTGCCAGAGGTCATGAATTCAAATGCCGTCAAGTACTTGAAGAGTTCAAGGGTTCCCTCTTAGCTACTGAGCTGATAAGAACCATGCATCTCTTTCTGTGTCATATTTTGAACTTTCCTCAGCAGTAGCGGTTTACATTTGCAAAAGTGTATTTTACAATTAGGTAAAAGTTTACATGAAAAAAAAGCATAAATATGTCTAAAGACTTATGCGGTCTACAGTACAGAAAACAAAAATGTATCAAATAGATGGCCAGTGCAGCCTCCCGTGCCTGATGTGTATATAACATTTGTTGAAAAAATATTGATATTTGTTTAGAAATTTATTTTGAAGGCACTTATGATACCAAATGCAACAACCTCTTAAATTCACCATAAAGGACAAGTAATTCAACTTCACTACCTCCTTTGGATTACTCATGACTTCAGAAGTGATAGAGCACAGACGGAAAGGCCGCTTTCCACGACAACTCATATTTAGGAATGTGGGTGTTCAATACAAGACCGGGTCTAAGGCCAGGCCCTGGACTCAAGGGTGGCGGTGCTCAGGATCAAACGTCAGGCATGGGTAAAGGCTGGACTCTGCATCCCCAGAATACAGAATACAGCTACATTGAGGAAAGGGACGGGGATGAGGATATATTCCATAGCACACAGCTTACTGTGTTCAAAACTGCTGCTGAAATAGTGACTGTCCCTGGCTAGGAGGCAACTGGTACTGACCCTGGTGTGTTGTGTTACAGGATTACCTGTCCTCTCTTTTGGCAAGGTGGAGGGGCCTTCATGAGGTTAACGTGAACAACCCACCCGGACAAATGGCAGCGTGATTGCATTATAGGTGCTTGGAGCATACTTCTGATAGTGCCCAATGCTATGTTGGCTAAAATACTGCTTCCAAGTTATTAAAATCAAATTGGAGTGCTCAGTCAGATCTCATTGGAAGCAAACCTGCCTATAAGACCCGGCAAAGAGATCATAGATGGGTCTAAGAGGGGCTGCAAGCAAGACAGGAAAACTTGGGGTATAAGCTGCAGAGGGCTGCATTCTTCTCTGCAGGTTTTGTCCTCACCCAGTAGAAACACTCAGTTTGCTTGTCTACTTTCTTTCTGGTCTCCTCCTTTGACTTTGTGCACATGTTCAAGTTTAACCGCGTGAACACCGTAAGATTAATAAATTATGTTTTCATTTATAGGTCTTGTAGCTGTATTTTTTGTCGTTTCATAGCGTTTCCACATGTCTTGACGATACTATTTTTAATAAATGATTAACCCAGGCACAAATAAATATCACTTAGGCCCAGGGCATTAAGTGGGCTGGGTCTTACCAGTGCACCATCTGTTCTAAAAAGCATGTTCGGGGACGGCTCACTATCAGGCTCTTTATTTGCCCACACCCTCTGGGCAGAAACCTCAGTTTTGTCTGACTCCTGTTTTCCCTGGAATGTCTGCTTGTGGGACTTGGCCCTTTCCCCAGAAATTTTTAGTTTTTTTTACCCCTTTTAATTTAGAATGCCCCTATTGTAACAACAATGTATAGGCCTTGTGTAGTGAGGAAAGCCCTGTGTACTGTGAAACTGATGTTAAGATGCAGGTGTCTTGTACCCCTAACATGGCTGCCACTGACCACTGCTGCTGCAGCGGGGTTAGTGGGTGCATTCTAGTGGCTAGGGCCTGACTGGAACCCTCCAAACAATGTATCAACTTAGCCTGCCAGCCTGCCCACAGGTAGAATGGTGGAACCTCCTAGAACCCCCTGGAACCTTCTGGAACAGGTGAGGTGACACCAACTGCCACTGCCAACTGTCAACTGGCACTGTATAAGGAAAGGAAGGAAAACTTTCCTGTCAGAGTGACTGAGGGGAAGACCTGGGGAAGAACCTACGCAGGAGGATAGGCAGTGGGGGTCAGGGCAGGGTCTTATGATGCTGGAAATGACAGGGCCTAGAGTGCTGCTTTACAAGTATTGAGGCATCCTGTACCCCCCCACTGACCTAACCCCGCGGCAGGGAACCCCCAGGGACCACTTGAGGGGATTGGCTGAGGAGATCTAACACCAGCCACCAACTTAACCCCCTTCAAGGAAACAAGAAACCAAAGGGCGCAAGAAACATCACGCCAACAAGAAACTAAGCTTCTATTTACAAGGGCGCAAGAAACATCACGCCAACAAGAAACTAAGCCTCTATTTACAAGGGCGCAAGAAACCTAAAGCGCTAAGAAGAAATTAAATCATCACAGGACTTTTGAAGAAGCAAACAGGTATTGGCGCGGTACTGACCCTGCGGTTCCTGATGTCACCTGGGGTCTCCCTTGCTAACCTGCTACTGGGGTGTCACCTGTCCTGTATATCTAGCGCTGCCCTTGCTGACCCTGTGAAGAGCGCTGAAGTAATGGAGGGGGTTGCTGCCTTCTGAAGCGCTATATTTGCCTGAACTGCAGCACCCTGAACTGAATGTTATTAGACCTGCTGGTCTTGCCCCCACCTCCTGTGGGCCAAAGCGCTATAGCCCTGCACCCTGCTGTCTGTGAAGCGCTAGAATCCTGGGCGTGATTCCTGCCTGAAGCGCTATATTCTGTGGTGCCCTTCAGCAGCGCTACCTGGAATGAACTGTCTGCCGAGCGCTACCTCTGCTGTGAATTGCCTGCTATATCGTAGCGCTGTGAATCCTGAAAAGCGCTATCCCCCTGAAGCGCTGTGTCACCAAGAACTTCTGTGGCTCTAGAAGTTGCTGCCTTCTGAAGCGCTGACTCCCTGCTCCCCCAACGCTCCTTTGCTGTCCCTGTGAAGAGTGCTGAGGTACTGAAGGGGGTTGCTGCCTTGTGAAGTGCTGTACCTGCAGGGTGCTATTATCTAAACCTGATTGCCTGCTGAAGCGCTGTCCCCAGCATTGCCTGTGGCCAAGTGCTGTCATGTGAGGAACTGAGGTAGTGCCCAGGGAAGCGCTGTAATTTCACTCCAAGCGCTTTCTTGAATGTCCCATAGAAGCGCTGTAATTGTGCCTCCAAGCGCTCTCTTGTAGGCCCCAGAGAAATGCTGTATTTTTGACCTTAAGTGCCCACCTGTTGGCCCCTATGTGCCTCTAGTGACGTGGAGGCCATTTAGTTACTGTTTATGCCTGAGGACAGGCTTGCCATTCATTAACTGTTTGGGCCCTGGTTCCGGCGTAGGCCTAAAGACATACTGAGTTCACCTGCGATGGCTTAGCCCTGCATAGGGGAGTCCAAGGCATAGTAAAATGCTCATTGAGAATACTTTACTGAATTGCTTATTGAAATGTTCACCTTAATTAACAGAAATGTTTTACTAGTCTAAAGCAAGGCCTGTGCTTGCTTAATGAGATGTTGCTCTCTAGCAATGAGTAATGTTCTATTTATAAGTTACTTAATGAAATGCCTATGCCTGATTCCTTCCCTGTAATGTTTACTCCTGATTAGGGGGATGTTACCCATGATTGGGGAAGAGTTTTGAAGTGGTTATTCCTGCTTGGAACCAGGATTATTCTGAACTATAGACGTTTTATTACACCCCTGCCCCAGTGTTATAACCTCTACTTATTTACAGGATTACTCTTGGGTGCTGAGAGGTTTATGCCTGCTTAATGTAGGAATTAGAATGTTGATCCTGGCCTGGGGGTGGAAACGCCAACAGCTGCATAATGAACTGTGTCTGCTGACTAATGAAACATTTATTCATGTTGGTTGAAAGGTGGAGCACATGCCCACAGTTATGGAGTGAGGTGCTCCTTGCTTTAAAAGAAATGTTTACATTTACTAAAAGGCTTTACATGCATAAACCAAGTCTTCTAAGCTCAGGCTTGCCTGTTAAAAATGGTTATCTCTGCCTTGAAGAGGTGTTAACTGTTGATTGCTGAGTAGGGGAACGTTAATGCTATAAGGATATAGTTACACTGCCTAATGAGATGTTTTATCCGCAGTGGCGTGTTTTTATTCCTGCCATAGGAGTTTCATTCCTGCCTAAGGAAATGGTTAATGAAATGTTTTACCCTCAGTGAAGTGTTTTACTTCTGCTAAACTGATTATCTCTATTGCAGGAAATGTTTTACCTGTAAGCTCCTGATTAATAGGGGAGAGGCCCTGCCTGTTCAGGCATCAGGTAATAGGATGGTGTGTGATGCCTAAAGGAATACTTTATGCCTAATGAAAGGTGTTGACCTCATTTGAGGCAATGTTTACTCCTGCCCAGGGAAGGGTCTCATACCCCTGCTATAACAGAGATCTACTTACACCTGCTCAATGTAGGGATATCTACTTCCCTGATGGACTGTTGGTGTAGCCCTGATACAGTTAAACCTGCACAAGGGGATGGTTACCTAGATTGCAATGTTTTCTCCTAGTTAGTGCTGGCTAATGCAATGGTTAGCTGGGCCCAATGAGAAGTTCTCCCAAAGGGATGCCCAACCTTGTTATATGGAATAATTATTCTTAATGAAATGTTTAATTCCTATTACAGGAGGAGAGTTACGTCCACATACTTTTGTGGCAAATGAAATGTTTCATATTTAAGGAAATGTTTGAACTACACTTAACGAATTGTTTATTCCTACAGCGGGGAGATGTTTCTGTTATGGAACTGTCCCTTTGTTTACCTGAGGAAATGGATATTGATGCTTAATGCAGTGTTGTTCTTATGACTTTGAGATGTATTCCTTTCAGGTACTGACCAAGAAGCAAGGCGTAGGTCGGGCCTGTGTCCCACTAAAAATGTATTTAACTATTTATTGATCCAATATTTAATATTTATTGCAGAACGGATATTTATTCATCTAATATTGATCGCAAGTTTTGAGACACATGTATTTTAAATGAATTTATGATTTCCCTGATCCTGCTCTATCTATCTGATTATTTATCTTAATACACATTACTTGTTTTTATACAAGATACAAGCTCTGGAGTGGAGTCATTTATTGCGTGCCCAGGTTTCTGTCTCAGTGTGAGTGTGTGCTGCATGATCGCTTAACACATGTGCTTTCGGATGCCTACCCGCTCGTGCCATGCTACCCTAGGGGACTGGTGACCCCAGTTCCAACATATTGGTGTCGAGCGGTGGGATCCAGGACCTGTGACCATGCAGCACCCTCCATTGGGACAGGGTGCACAGCAATTGGGCTGCACAATTATTGTGTGTGCAAGCCTTAGTAATTGACCCCTCCACTGTCTAGCCTGTGAGTGTATCAGGGCCTGTTTGACCTATACTGTCACCCACATCCTAGAACCTTTTCCTGAATTATCTGAGTCCTCACCTGGCACTGGAGTGTTGTGTCAGGGGATGGGGGTGCCTGTTGGGCGGAGGGAAGAAGGAACTCCGTACCACTTTGGGGGCACGGGTAGGAGCCCACCCAGAGGGGAGAGGGGATGGGGACAGGAGGGGCAGGTCACACCCAGGGAGGCGGGCACACCAGAGAACCTTGGAAGGGGGTGTGTATCGTCAAAGAGGTTAGAGCAGAAAAGGGAGAGTGTGAGCCTTGCAATGAAGGAAGGGAAGCTGGTGCACAGGCTTCAGCTAACAGAGACAGAGCTGAAGACCTTGAAATCATGTGTGCCAGGTACTTCCATGGTGGCAGCGTACCCGAGGTTCGGGGTTTGGACCAGTCACGGGGTGTAGAACCTGGACTGGGGTTTCAGGTGCAGGGATTGCCTGACCTGGAGGGTGGGGTACCAGTAACTATGGACCCTACCAATGTGACTTCCAGGGGTACCTATCCGGGGAGGAGGGTGCGGAACCCTGGAAGGGGGTGCAGAGGGAGGAAGGACTCTCCTCTGGCACCGGACCAGCCACGGGGTTCAGATCCTGGGTTGGGTGGCCAGGTTCAGGGGTTGCCTGACCTGGCGGGAGGAATCTCTGTATTCAGAGTTCCCCCGGTTGTGACTCTCAGGGGTACTACTCCAGGTGGGAGGGTGCGGAACCCTGGGAGGGGGTGCAGGGAGAGGTAGGTCTCGCCCCTGTCACCAGGTCAACTTAAGGGTTTAGACCCTAGGTTGAGGAGGAGAGTGGAAAAAGGTACCACGGGCCTGGGGCGACTGCCCCCCACTCTGAGAGAGAGCAAGGGCAAGAGACATCTGAATTGTTTAGAGGTCCGTCCTGGCTGCATCTCACTGGGGAACACCAGTGGGGTGGTTGGATTAGCGAGAATGTCATGGTGGTATTGGGCCTGCGTCCACCTTTTTCCGCCCCAAGCAGGGAAGCCCATCAAGGGAATGATCGGACTACCCTGGCTTTTGGCTGGGGGGGGGGAGATGTGTGGGACTTGGCCCTTTCCCCAGAAATATTTCGTTTTTTTTACCCCTTTTAATTTAGAATGCCCCTATTGTAACAACAATGTATAGGCCTTGTGTAGTGAGGAAAGCCCTGTGTACTGTGAAACTGATGTTAAGATGCAGGTGTCTTATACCCCTAACATGGCTGCCACTGACCACTGCTGCTGCAGCGGGGTTAGTGGGCGCATTCTAGTGGCTAGGGCCTGGCTGGAACCCTCCAAACAATGTATCAACTTAGCCTGCCAGCCTGCCCACAGGTAGAATGGTGGAACCTCCTAGAACCCCCTGGAACCTTCTGGAACAGGTGAGGTGACACCAACTGCCACTGCCAACTGTCAACTGGCACTGTATAAGGAAAGGAAGGAAAACTTTCCTGTCAGAGTGACTGAGGGGAAGACCTGGGGAAGAACCTACGCAGGAGGATAGGCAGTGGGGGTCAGGGCAGGGTCTTATGATGCTGGAAATGACAGGGCCTAGAGTGCTGCTTTACAAGTATTGAGGCATCCTGTACCCCCCCACTGACCTAACCCCGCGGCAGGGAACCCCCAGGGACCACTTGAGGGGATTGGCTGAGGAGATCTAACACCAGCCACCAACTTAACCCCCTTCAAGGAAACAAGAAACCAAAGGGCGCAAGAAACATCACGCCAACAAGAAACTAAGCTTCTATTTACAAGGGCGCAAGAAACATCACGCCAACAAGAAACTAAGCCTCTATTTACAAGGGCGCAAGAAACCTAAAGCGCTAAGAAGAAATTAAATCATCACAGGACTTTTGAAGAAGCAAACAGGTATTGGCGCGGTACTGACCCTGCGGTTCCTGATGTCACCTGGGGTCTCCCTTGCTAACCTGCTACTGGGGTGTCACCTGTCCTGTATATCTAGCGCTGCCCTTGCTGACCCTGTGAAGAGCGCTGAAGTAATGGAGGGGGTTGCTGCCTTCTGAAGCGCTATATTTGCCTGAACTGCAGCACCCTGAACTGAATGTTATTAGACCTGCTGGTCTTGCCCCCACCTCGTGTAGGCCAAAGCGCTATAGCCCTGCACCCTGCTGTCTGTGAAGCGCTAGAATCCTGGGCGTGATTCCTGCCTGAAGCGCTATATTGTTATGTTATGTTATGTTATTTTTGAGCTTCTATAGCGCACGGCCACTCCAGTTGGAGCATCCCGGCGCTTTTTCGAAGGTACCCACTAAAAGAGGGAGAAACATAACACTGAAGGGAATTGTAACACACGCATATTCTGTGGTGCCCTTCAGCAGCGCTACCTGGAATGAACTGTCTGCCGAGCGCTACCTCTGCTGTGAATTGCCTGCTATATCGTAGCGCTGTGAATCCTGAAAAGCGCTATCCCCCTGAAGCGCTGTGTCACCAAGAACTTCTGTGGCTCTAGAAGTTGCTGCCTTCTGAAGTGCTGACTCCCTGCTCCCCCAACGCTCCTTTGCTGTCCCTGTGAAGAGTGCTGAGGTACTGAAGGGGGTTGCTGCCTTGTGAAGTGCTGTACCTGCAGGGTGCTATTATCGAAACCTGATTGCCTGCTGAAGCGCTGTCCCCAGCATTGCCTGTGGCCAAGCGCTGTCATGTGAGGAACTGAGGTAGTGCCCAGGGAAGCGCTGTAATTTCACTCCAAGCGCTTTCTTGAATGTCCCATAGAAGCGCTGTAATTGTGCCTCCAAGCGCTCTCTTGTAGGCCCCAGAGAAACGCTGTATTTTTGACCTTAAGTGCCCACCTGTTGGCCCCTATGTGCTTCTAGTGACGTGGAGGCCATTAAGTTACTGTTTATGCCTGAGGACAGGCTTGCCATTCATTAACTGTTTGGGCCCTGGTTCCGGCGTAGGCCTAAAGACATACTGAGTTCACCTGCGATGGCTTAGGCCTGCATAGGGGAGTCCAAGGCACAGTAAAATGCTCATTGAGAATACTTTACTGAATTGCTTATTGAAATGTTCACCTTAATTAACAGAAATGTTTTACTAGTCTAAAGCAAGGCCTGTGCTTGCTTAATGAGATGTTGCTCTCTAGCAATGAGTAATGTTCTATTTATAAGTTACTTAATGAAATGCCTATGCCTGATTCCTTCCCTGTAATGTTTACTCCTGATTAGGGGGATGTTACCCATGATTGGGGAAGAGTTTTGAAGTGGTTATTCCTGCTTGGAACCAGGATTATTCTGAACTATAGAAGTTTTATTACACCCCTGCCCCAGTGTTATAACCTCTACTTATTTACAGGATTACTCTTGGGTGCTGAGAGGTTTATGCCTGCTTAATGTAGGAATTAGAATGTTGATTCTGGCCTGGGGGTGGAAACACCAACAGCTGCATAATGAACTGTGTCTGCTGACTAATGAAACATTTATTCATGTTGGTTGAAAGGTGGAGCACATGCCCACAGTTATGGAGTGAGGTGCTCCTTGCTTTAAAAGAAATGTTTACATTTACTAAAAGGCTTTACATGCATAAACCAAGTCTTCTAAGCTCAGGCTTGCCTGTTAAAAATGGTTATCTCTGCCTTGAAGAGTTGTTAACTGTTGATTGCTGAGTAGGGGAACGTTAATGCTATAAGGATATAGTTACACTGCCTAATGAGATGTTTTATCCGCAGTGGCGTGTTTTTATTCCTGCCATAGGAGTTTCATTCCTGCCTAAGGAAATGGTTAATGAAATGTTTTACCCTCAGTGAAGTGTTTTACTTCTGCTAAACTGATTATCTCTATTGCAGGAAATGTTTTACCTGTAAGCTCCTGATTAATAGGGGAGAGGCCCTGCCTGTTCAGGCATCAGGTAATAGGATGGTGTGTGATGCCTAAAGGAATACTTTATGCCTAATGAAAGGTGTTGACCTCATTTGAGGCAATGTTTACTCCTGCCCAGGGAAGGGTCTCATACCCCTGCTATAACAGAGATCTACTTACACCTGCTCAATGTAGGGATATCTACTTCCCTGATGGAATGTTGGTGTAGCCCTGATACAGTTAAACCTGCACAAGGGGATGGTTACCTAGATTGCAATGTTTTCTCCTAGTTAGTGCTGGCTAATGCAATGGTTAGCTGGGCCCAATGAGAAGTTCTCCCAAAGGGATGCCCAACCTTGTTATATGGAATAATTATTCTTAATGAAATGTTTAATTCCTATTACAGGAGGAGAGTTACGTCCACATACTTTTGTGGCAAATGAAATGTTTCATATTTAAGGAAATGTTTGAACTACACTTAACGAATTGTTTATTCCTACAGCGGGGAGATGTTTCTGTTATGGAACTGTCCCTTTGTTTACCTGAGGAAATGGATATTGATGCTTAATGCAGTGTTGTTCTTATGACTTTGAGATGTATTCCTTTCAGGTACTGACCAAGAAGCAAGGCGTAGGTCGGGCCTGTGTCCCACTAAAAATGTATTTAACTATTTATTGATCCAATATTTAATATTTATTGCAGAACGGATATTTATTCATCTAATATTGATCGCAAGTTTTGAGACACATGTATTTTAAATGAATTTATGATTTCCCTGATCCTGCTCTATCTATCTGATTATTTATCTTAATACACATTACTTGTTTTTATACAAGATACAAGCTCTGGAGTGGAGTCATTTATTGCGTGCCCAGGTTTCTGTCTCAGTGTGAGTTTGTGCTGCATGATCGCTTAACACATGTGCTTTCGGATGCCTACCCGCTCGTGCCATGCTACCCTAGGGGACTGGTGACCCCAGTTCCAACACTGCTCTTATCCCACTGCCTGAAGAATAAATGTTCATTGCTGCTGAGAAGCGTGGCTCTTTTTCCAGTGCAGCACACTGTGCAGAACAGCAAGACACGTTCTAATATAATGTAGAGTACATCATTACAGTGTTCACCACAAATGACATTAACTTTCATTGTCCTCTACTAGAGAAGGTTTCTCACTTTCATACGCTTGTATACTTTTACAGTCAAGGCAACTATGATACTTACTTGCTGTTGTTACACAAAAGGACATATTCCCCAGCCAGGGCACTCCAAGGCCATGTTATGCTGTTCTCACTTTTTTTAATCTGTCCATTTATATAGAGCGTACTTTGTCCTATGGCACTAAATCACTTTACATGTAAACCATATGTTTTTACGTGCCAATTGTTTTGCAGTAAGAAATGCTCTGAGTGTGTAATCGCGCCGGGAAACCTCTTGGGATAGCTGTGTGCCTTACTAATTCAAAATAATAATAATCGAGGTATTGGAACATGTATTTTGTTAAACGCCAATGTTGCTGAAAAAACTGTTATGGGAGAAAGGAAAGGGCTTTACCTGAATATCCTTCTTTAAAGGGTATGAGATAGGGGGAGAAGGAGGAATGAGAGACTAGGTCGCCCTCCAAAGTCTTGGTGCATAAGTTGGAATCCAAATTACTGGGTCCCGAGACCAAGCTCAAGTTAAGGAAACTGAACTAGTTGATCAGTGTAACGTTACAAGAAAGAAAAATTTCTTTCTAGTGTCCCCTCACTCACCGGGGTTGCCCCACGGTGACATGCTTCATCATTGGGGCCATGTAGCGATCTCGTGGTCCCGACAGCGGAAATGGTCCTATCCCTACAAACATCGCTGTTTGCCGTCCCATCACGGTACGATGGAAAACATTAGAACGACTACAGCTACCAGCATGCCGAGGGGCAGGAAGAGAGGAGAACTGGGGCGGATCTTATTAAAGCACCTCCTTGCCACTGGTCAGGTGCTTGTCAATCAACCTGGTGTTCGAGGAATGGCGGATGGTGTTCCCCGCCGGATTTCAGCTTGAAGAATCGCAGCAGCTACCTGATGTTCGATATTGTGCAGCCTTTGGGGATACGTTTTTGGAACTAATTCAGAGGTACTTTTGGCGGAGAGAGTGCGGGCTCGCCTCCTCCGCTTCTCACGAAAACCAACTTGAGAGAAGAAAAGCCGCGGTGCTTTAAACGCGCTGGAGTGCGTTTAAATTGCATTGTGAGCGCGTAAAGGTATTAAGAGAAAACGCGACTGAAAGAATAGACACGTTTCTTGCAATTCCTTTCAGGGATTTTTGTGATTGCTTGTTTGGACATTTTCGTTTCTATCCCAGTTGCTACGTTTGGAACTACAAAGTATCACTGCTGGTTAAGTACCGTTTGGGCGCTTATTGAACGCATGTTGTGAATCTTAACAACACTTGCATTTTCTACGGAGGGAATCCCTACCGGTTGTTGTGTATTTTGTGACTGTGAAGAGACACGTGTTCTGGTTGTCAAGTAAGACTACGTACTTTCAGTGTACTGATCTCCAGAGGAACTTGGGAGTGGTGCTGCACAGCGTTTATGTTTGTTCCTGTTTTGCCTTGAAACTACCTGTGCACAGTTACCTGATTGACTAAGGGAATTCTGGTGAGTAGGGATAAAGTACCTTGATACCTTGTGTGGGAATTAGAGGATAGACTTTATATCTTCTGCTTTGTCATTTCTTACTGCAGTGTGACATCTATCCTGGTATATGAGCGGTTCCTTTGACCAGACCCGGAGGGAAACACAGACCCTACAGAGAGTTTATTATTTTACCCACTTCCCTTTTCCCCTGGGTACAGGTCCACACAGGAGATTGGCCGTCTTCTGTTGGGGGTTGTGCTAAGAGGAATAGTGAGGCTTTTCTTCCGTCATCGTCTCTGCTAGTCACAAGAATAAGGTTAGTGGCGTTTTGTCTATTCTTGCGCTGCTGGCAATCTCGACAGATTGACAAGCCCAAGTATATATGCCAGGCCTAGACGATGGACGTTAATGTGGTATTGGCCTCCGTGGTGGAAAGCTTGGCTGCATTGCAGCACGAGGTGCAATCATCACGTATGGAAAACCAAACATTGTATAAAGAAGTAGGCACTCTACGTAGGGAGGTCACAGGACTTACACGTAGAGGAACTGGAGGGGTTTCTTATATTAAGCCAGCTACCCTGCCCCCTCCTGTATCACCTACACAAATTCCATCTTCAGGTGCTCAAGGGGGTGGGTTCTCTGTACATCCTCCTACTATACCTCCCCCTACTGATCCAGCACACACCGTTCATGTCATTCAAAATACTGGGATTCCATTGGCACCTCCTGAGCGATTTTATGGAGACCCCAGAAAATTTTAGACTTTTTTGAATCAGTGCAGATTACATTTTTTATGTAAACCTGTTGTGTTCCATGATGACCCTGCCAAGACGGCACTTATGATATCATATATGGGTGGCAATGCGGCGAGCTGGACAATCCCTTTTATGGAAAAGAATGATCCTATGTTACACAATCTCCCCCAGTTTTGTTTGGAACTACGGAAACTCTTCGATAGAAAATCGCATATGATGACACTTGATAGGGAATTGATGACATTACGACAAGGTTCCCAGGATTTGCTGACATATATTACTTCCTTTAACCGGCTTATAGTTGAAACGGACTGGCCTCCTGAAAAAAGAATTTCATTGTTCTACCAAGGATTGAGAGGAGAATTGAAAGATGTCCTGGCTCAAGTCGTTCAACTCCCTCCTACATGCGAAGAACTTATCGATTTGACAGTTCAGTTAGATCATCGACTCCTGGAAAGGAGAGGAGACAGAAACAGAGGAGACAGTCGTCCCTTCTATCCTAGATTTAAAGGCCCCAGTGAAGAACATCCAAAAACATCGGAAGGAGCTGAACCCATGCAAATAGGTGGTATACGTAGTCCTCTCCCACAGGAGGAAAAAGAAAAAAGACGAAGACTGAAACTATGTCTGTATTGTGGGAAAGGTGGACATTTTATCAAGGAATGTAGAGCACGTAACGCCCTACCCGGAAGACCTTTCGTGCCACGTGTACAAGCACTTATGCAGTCCGACAAACCGGCGGAAAACTAAAGAACCCAAATCAGGAAGAGGTCTCTGCCTTGGGTTCTCCAATTTCTATGATCTCACCTGTACTAGCTAATACGTTGCATCCAGCTGTTGCACACATGAATCTGAAAGTCACCTTGTGGGTCACTTCTCAAGACGCTTTGGATATCGATGCATTGCTTGACTCTGGGGCTACCGGAAATTACATTGATCAAGAATATGCTATGAAAACTGGAATTGTGTGCGAAAAGAAGGAAAAGCCTGAGCTGGTGAAGGCAGTTGATGGAACTGTTCTGTCCTCCGGTCCTGTGGCTTACCACACCTGTTCCTTGTTAATGCAGACCAGCCAAAATCATCGGGAATACATCCAGTTCGATCTTATTGATGCTCCTCAATTTCGGCTTATTTTGGGCATGCCCTGGTTGACCCTTCACGATCCTATTGTCAGTTGGGCAGCACGTACCATCACTTTGTCTTCTGAATATTGTAAGGAGCATTGTAATCAAGATCTTCATGCTACCAATACTCCTGGCATAACACCTTCAGTTTGTCTGGCGACGGAATGTACTCTAGAACATTATTGTTGTGCTACTGTTCTTCCCGAGGAGTACAATGACTATCTTCCTGTGTTCGACAAACAAAAGGCTACCAACCTGCCCCCACATAGTGTATATGACTGCCGTATTGAGCTGGTGCCCGGAGCAGACATTCCGTGTAGTCGGGTTTATGCCTTGACAGAGAAAGAAACACAGTACCTGAAAACCTACATTGAAGAAAATCTTACATCTGGCTTCATTAGGCACTCAACATCACCAGCCTCATCCCCTATGTTTTTTATTCCCAAGAAGGATTGTGCCGAATTAAGACCTTGTATCGATTATAGGGCAATAAATCGTGTGACCATCAAAAATCGATATCCTCTCCCCTTGATACCCGTGCTCATGGATCAGCTGAAAGGAGCCTGTTTCTTCACCAAATTAGACCTTCGTGGAGCATATCATCTGGTCCGGGTTCAAAAAGGGGATGAGTAGAAAACGGCCTTTCGAACGAAATTTGGGCTGTTCGAATATAGGGTGATGCCTTTTGGGCTATGTAACGCCCCTGCTGCGTTTCAGTTTTTTATGGATGAAGTGCTGCGAGGATGTTTGTAAACCTTTTGCGTCGTATATATACACGACATTCTGGTCTATTCATCGACTTTTTCAGAGCACGTAACCCATGTGAAAACTGTGCTTGGCAGATTACAGCAAAATTCGCTTTATGCAAAGCTCGAGAAGTGCCTGTTCCATGCTGAAGAAGTTTCTTTCCTTGGTTACGTAATTAATGCACAAGGCTTTCAAATGGACATGAGCAAAGTCGAGACCATTACAAAGTGGAATACCCCTCAGAACGTCAAATCGGTGCAGAGCTTCCTTGGTTTTGCAAATTATTACAGGCGGTTTATCAAGGATTTCTCTAAAATCATTCATCCGATTTCCCGGCTCTTGAGGAAGAATACCCCCTTCGTGTGGAGTGAAGAGGCAGCTACATCATTCCAGTTCCTTAAAAAGCAGTTCACCCAGGCTCCAATCCTTCGTCATCCAGATCCGCAAATGCCTTTTTTGCTTGAAACAGATGCATCTCAATACGCTGTGGGAGGTGTGCTATCCCAATGGCATCCTGTGACAGGTCAAATCCATCCTGCTGCTTTCTTCTCGAAGAAAATGACACCTTGTGAGATCAATTACACCATCACAGACAAAGAGCTCCTTGCCATGAAGAGGGCTTGTGAAGAATGGGGTCACTATCTTATGGGTGCGGTGCATACCGTCGAGATCTATACGGATCACAGGAATTTACTGTTTTTGAAGACCGCTAAGGCACTCACTCCCCGGCAATTACGGTGGACGTTGTTCTTCTCTGATTTCGACTTCATCATTAAGTATAAACCCGGGCCACAAAACGGGAAAGCGGATGCCCTTTCTCGCATAGGAGAAATAGAAGAACAGCCGGAACCTGATGACGTCGAACCTCCTTTCATATTGACGGAAGTGGGTGATCTGACCCCTTCAGTAGCCCTACTGTCTTCTCAGGACTTCTTGGAGGACGTGAAGATCGCTCTTGCAGATATGAACATGCAGGAATGGGTCCAGGAAGATTTAGAGCATCGTGCAGAAAAGGATGATCTTGCCTATCATGGCACTGCACTATTCATTCCAACTGAAGCATTGCGGCAGCAAGTGTTAGCCTGGACCCATGATTCCACGTTGGGTGGGCACATGGGAACGTATAAAACCATTGCCAGTGTGGAACGTTCCTTCTGGTGGCCCCGAGTCCGAGATGATGTACGACGCTACATTAGGAACTGTGCAGTCTATGCACAGGGAAAAGCCATCCATATCAAACCTGTAGGTCTCCTCAGACCTTTGCCTATTCCTCCACAACCCTGGCATATGCTATCAATGGACTTTATAGTTGAAATGCCACCCTGTAACGAAATGACTGTGATTTTGGTGGTTGTAGACCATCTGACAAAAATGGGACATTTTGTACCATTTGCGGGCCTGCCCTCATCTGCGGAACAGGCAGGGGTGTTTCTCCAGCATATTGTGCGGGCTCATGGTATCCCTTGTGTTCTGATAACTGACAGAGGGACTCAGTTCACGTCTAGATTCTGGAAAGCTCTGTGTAAGACACTGAACATTGATGCACGACTCTCTTCCAGCTACCATCCCCAAACTGATGGCAAAACGGAACGTCTGAATCAGACGTTGGAACAGTACCTCAGATGTTTCACTCTGCAGAATAATATGGATTGGACCACGTTGTTATGGATGGCAGAATTTGCCTATAACAACGCTGTGCACACTACCCTGGGTTGTTCTCCTTTTTTTTGTCTCCATGGCTATCATCCCAACACTCTTCCATTTGATTTGCCTGTTCGTTCTCCTGTACCCAGTATACATGAACATCACGCACATCTTAGAGCAGTGCTTATAGCCGTAAAACACAGTCTAGTTGATGCTCAGTCCACTCAGAAACCTTTTGCCGACAGGAAAAGAACTCAGGAACCTAGTTATGAGGTGGGGGATAAGGTATGGCTCTCCACAAAGAATCTCCATCTTAAGGGGGTGAATAAACTGAAACCTAGATATGTGGGTCCATACAGTATAATTGAGGTCATCAATCCTGTAGCGATGAAGCTGTCACTTCCTAGTTCATGGTTGGCCCATCCTGTCTTTCATGTTTCCCTGCTTCAACCTTGTCCTCCCGATACGAGACTGTCTGAGAAGCCTCTTCCTGTTGAGGTGGATGGACAGGAGGAATATGAGGTTCAGTCTATCCTAGATTCTCGTATGGTTAGAGGGAGGGTTCAATATTTGGTGGAGTGGAAGGGCTTTGGGCCAGAGGAGAGGACTTGGGAACCTGTGAGCAACCTGAACTGTCCGGAGTTGGTGGAACAGTTCCATTCTCTACATCCGGGTAGACCTGGACGACTGCCGGGTCGGCAGTCCTCGAGAGGGGTTCTGTAGCGATCTCGTGGTCCCGACAGAGGAAATGGTCCTATCCCTACAAACATCGCTGTTTGCCGTCCCATCACGGTACGATGGAAAAATTAGAACGACTACAGCTACCAGCATGCCGAGGGGCAGGAAGAGAGGAGAACTGGGGCGGATCTTATTAAAGCACCTCCTTGCCACTGGTCAGGTGCTTGTCAATCAACCTGGTGTTCGAGGAATGGCGGATGGTGTTCCCCGCCGGATTTCAGCTTGAAGAATCGCAGCAGCTGCCTGATTAGATGTTCGATATTGTGGAGCCTTTGGGGATACGTTTTTGGAACTAATTCTGAGGTACTTTTGGCGGAGAGAGTGCGGGCTCGCCTCCTCCACTTCTCACGAAAACCAACTTGAGAGAAGAAAAGCCGCGGTGCTTTAAACGCGCTGAAGTGCGTTTAAATTGCACTGTGAGCGCGTAAAGGTATTAAGAGAAAACGCGACTGAAAGAATAGACACGTTTCTTGCAATTCCTTTCAGGGATTTTTGTGATTGCTTGTTTGGACATTTTCGTTTCTATCCCAGTTGCTACGTTTGGAACTACAAAGTATCACTGCTGGTTAAGTACCGTTTGGGCGCTTATTGAACGCGTGTTGTGAATCTTAACAACACTTGCATTTTCTACGGAGGGAATCCCTACCGGTTGTTGTGTATTTTGTGACTGTGAAGAGACACGTGTTCTGGTTGTCAACTAAGACTACGTACTTTCAGTGTACTGATCTCCAGAGGAACTTGGGAGTGGTGCTGCACAGCGTTTATGTTTGTTCCTGTTTTGCCTTGAAACTACCTGTGCACAGTTACCTGATTGACTAAGGGAATTCTGGTGAGTAGGGATAAAGTACCTTGATACCTTGTGTGGGAATTAGAGGATAGACTTTATATCTTCTGCTTTGTCATTTCTTACTGCAGTGTGACATCTATCCTGGTATATGAGCGGTTCCTTTGACCAGACCCGGAGGGAAACACAGACCCTACAGAGAGTTTATTATTTTACCCACTTCCCTTTTCCCCTGGGTACAGGTCCACACAGGAGATTGGCCGTCTTCTGTTGGGGGTTGTGCTAAGAGGAATAGTGAGGCTTTTCTTCCGTCATCGTCTCTGCTAGTCACAAGAATAAGGTTAGTGGCGTTTTGTCTATTCTTGCGCTGCTGGCAATCTCGACAGGCCATCCCAGTTCTCTACGAAAAGGGGCGTGCTACGACTCACAAACTATGAAGGAGCACTTATAAATTAAAGACTATGGGCCTCATTAGGTTGTCGGACGGACCTGCGTCCGTCCGCCATCCCCGTGGAAGAGGGACCGTCCGCATGGGCAGCGGTGGTCCCTCCATGCAAATTAGGATGTGACCGCCACCCTGGCGGTCACATCCTGGATCTTTAACCTTGCGGCGGGTGCTGCTTGAAGCAGCACCCGCCGCAAGGTTAAAAAAGCATGTTTCACATTTACATGCACAAAGCGGCAGGCACCGAGAGGTGCCTGCCGCTTTGTGCATGCAAATGCAGGGGGGTACCATAGGTACCCCCCCATGTGCACCTCCACCCCCCCTTTACCCTGGGGGCCCGCAAGGACCCCCCAGAAGCAAAGGTCCACATGCTTTTCCACGACGGAAAAACCGCCGCGAAAAAGCATGTTTACTCATGCTTCCTAATTTGGCTGACGGTGTCTTGTAGACACCGCGACCAAATGGCCCGGCAAAACCCGCGGATCAGCGGCGGACGGACCTGCCGTCCGCCGCTGGTCACACCGCCATCCTAATCTGGCGGTGGGTGTTTGATGTGGCCGCGGCGGTGAATCCGCATCCTCCGGGCCGGCGGTGGCTTCCGCCGGCCCGGAGGATGCAGATTCACCGCCATCCTAATGAGGCCCCTATGTGTGGTGCAAAAAGGTGGTGGAGTGGGTGTGGGTGAATTAAAAATACCGTGCTTAATGGGCCTCAACAAATTTATTATGCTCCTTGGCAGGTACGTTTAAAAGTGGGGTAAATATCACTGTAGACCAACCTGTAATGAGGATTGGTTCAGTGAAAGTGAAAGGTCAACATGTTTCATGCTACCCCTAGCATTTCTTCAGGACCATGCCGGGACCAGCCCTGCATTTGCCGCTCCTATGTCCCTAATTAGGGAGTCATAGATTAAGACAATACACTAAATAAAGGCATGCGTTCACAATGGAAATACATACGTTTGTACCGAATTTCGATGCTGTAAAAAGAAAGCACATTGTTAGTAGCATTCATCCCCTCGTGGTGGGGAGGGTCACATAGTATACTTTCATGCCGCACATATCCGGTACTATGGTGGATGGTTGCACCATATTGGTGCGTGCAGGCTGTCATGCCAAGTGTTGGACGTTTTAACTGTGCTATGCACTATCCTTCTTTAAACACAGGAAAAAACAGAAGATGGCCTATTTAAAATAACCTTTGCAAATCTACCTTTTGAGAGAGAAAAGACTTAATAGGAAACAAATTATTTGAAAAGCACCGAGCATGTTTACCTTCAGATATAGCCAACAGAAATAGATACCATTGACAAAGCTGACAGCCCTGGCTTGTTGTATATGTAATGTTACTTGCTGTATTATATATCTGGATGCAGTGACAGAAGCACCAAAATGTCAGAGGGGTGGATCACAATGCAAAAGCACATATTTTTAGCTTACGTGTTTTTAAGCCAAGTGCTTATTTATATCTGCCTCGCCCCTTTGAGAGACCCACCAGTGTTTTCATCCCACATAGACGCTTCATTGCAGGCCAGGGTTTATTTCACAAAGCACGCTCCAAACAGTAACTTGCTGCATTCCATTTTTTTTCCTTCTGAGCGTGATGAACTGGCAACTGTGGTAAACATTTATGCACGTGGTAATTCAGCATTATTCACAGCTGGGTGAAGCATAGTGATATTGTGTTGGATATTTGCATATTGCACACTGGCAGCTGGGGTTGTTGCAAATTGCTGGGGGCTTTGTTTCAATGATTTTGTGGCTAATCTTGTTAATCGTTCTCTGATTCTAACTTCTGTGGCCGTGCTCCCCCCATACTGCAGTGTAACTGAAAGTGCGGGCGATTAATTGTCCCTTGCCACCGCCCACCTGGGCTATCTGAAGGTAGAGCCTTTCAGTGCATAGTGTGGCGCACACCGAAGGAGCCTCTCACTCCATGTGCCGCTTGTTCTATAAAATGTGAACATCGGCTACTTTTCTTAGAAAGTAAATGTGGGTAAAAAGGTTGGCATGTGTATGGAAATGAGTGGCAAACTGTACGGTATCACACTATACACAATTTGGCAACAGTGGAAGTCGTTTTACAATCATTTTCTGATCTGAAGAAACCTGTTACATATGTTTCTTTTCTTAAATAGGACTATACTGTAATTGCATGTACAGATGATTTTCCTAGGATTACATTTGTACACATGTGCTGCTTTTGTGGGCATTTTCCCTAGGGCAGGATGACATGTTGCATATTTATTAGCACTCATGATTTCTGCATCTACAATTTTGTCAACTGCCCTTATATCGTGGCCAAAGCACACGCAGCCATTTTCTTTGTCGGGCATAATGCTACCACCGATTCATAAACCACAATATCTGCTTGGTCACTCTATCTTGCTTTCTGCCTCACTCTGCGAACGCGGAAGAAAACACATATACGCTGGCACAGGCAAAGCGTTGCAGCGCTATTCAGGTATCTCCCTGATGGTAAACTACACAGCTAGATGAAGTCATGTTTTTAGGTCTCGGCCTGACGAAAGCAGCGCATGCACTGCTCTCGTCATACGAGGGCTTCTTGGAATTTATACGATTCAGAAGCTCGCTTTCCACTCTGCCCGTGTTTTGCATTGGTGCACGTCATTTTGTGTCACCGTTTATGCATAACCGGGTGATCTGATTGTCCAGTAGGGGTTTTGGTCCCTCCTGGTTACCACCCTCTCTCCTGTTGGCCCCGCCCACCGGGATTGCATCTTTTACTGGCGGCGGGAGACAGTGGCTCCTAATTAGCAGCTACGTACTTCTTTGTTACCACTCGGCTTTGGCAAAGGCAGCCGCGTTTTTATTTTTGCACTGCACTTTCACTTAAAGTGAATCACGATGCAATTATAAACAAGCGGCTGCCTTTGCCAAAGCCAAGAGCTTGTTCTTCTTTGACGGAACAGTTTGCACATCATTTGTTATGCACAGTTGAAAATGGGACATTTTCGTTTCCATCCTCCTGGACCTTCATTGGGGATTGCGCGAGGGAAGAGAATGCGGTGAAAACTCAGTGCAGTTGAGTGGGTTAAAACTACTAAATTACTCAGCCCTTAAAATAAATTGCATTTTGGATGTTCAGCACATAGAGAAGGATCACAATTACCCACTGTGCCATTTTAGTATTATTATTCAGCCAACCCCATGCTACTCGTGCGTCCACCTCTTTAAGCTGACAGTCTGACATGGTCCTTTTGGGATGTGTAACCTTACCTACAGTCACTGTATATAGTGGGCACAGACACAACTAATTTGTACTGCCTTCAAAGCATTTTGAGAGTGCGTTTAGTGAAAATGAATGCTTTCTAGGCTGTCAATTGAGACACAAATAAATAAAGGCTGTTAAAGTAAAAGAGATTTTTGGGAAGAATATGGAGATCGGTTCCCTCTAACAAAGCAACGCGCTGGCAGAGATTCACGACATTGCTAGGACAGGCGATGCCTCCCCAATATGGGCTGGAAACTATGGTTTGCTGCTGCCTGCGATGCTTACCAGCCCCCTGCAGGTGAACAGCATCTCTGGCATGTGTTGCAGCAAATAAATCCCCCCTTTGCATCGTGGCCCACGCTTCTCTGAGGCCTGTTTGGGCTGTGCTCTAGAGAAAATATATCTGGAATTGTTCCATGTTCTTCTGTCTGATAACAGAAAATGTCTTTATTCATATTGATGCTGCTTTCCTTTTTTTTGAGAGAATTTACTTATTACAGTTTTGAAAAAGCCACATTGTGCGTTTTTACATTAAGGTAATGAATAAAAAAATCAAATAGCCTTCATTTTGTAATACCTTAAAACTAATAGGTGAACATCCTTACTAGTTTCGTATTTGCAACATTTGAACTTTTAAATGGATTTAAAAGTGAAGCTAGAATACATTTGCTGCAAAAGTCCAAAGGTTCTGTCAAAATATAATTGTAAATTTTTTCTAAGCACTTCATCTAACAGATTTGGGTACTTAAGAGTATGGACACCAACTAAATGTCCATAATCTTCACGACAAGGAACCCAAGTGGTTAGGAGCCATATATATTGATGCTTCCTTGTTTTGTATTATGGTGGTGAGCGACACAAGGAGCATCTTGATTTTATTGCATTAAAACACTCAATGAAACAAAGTGGTGATGAACACTTTCTCCTGCCAGTATGAAAGGGTTTATTTTTACTGTCTTGGAGTTGCAGATCTCCAGAAGGGTTTCCCATGCATGGTCACTCAACACCTTGGTCCCCGAATACCTGTGTGTTGGTAATTTCTGACATCCACATGAACAGCAGTTTGCAAAGGGGTGGGAATTGCATGTCAGCTGGTAGTTACAGCATCCCGTACTTACGGGTACAGTAAATATATCTCTATTCTTTAAATACATATTGGCAGGTCAAAGCTGTCAGAATTTAAGAGGGGAAAAAAACTATGGCAGGTACCTTACCTTGCAGATTTGCACCAAGATCTGAATGTTACTTCTAGGAAACTCGTAATAGGTCTCTATTTATCATGCCCAATAAACAATGTATCCCATGGTATTACTTATCTGGTGCAATAAAAAGTAACCCAATGATGCTGCCAGGCTCTATTTACCTGTCCAATGTGTGGACCTGCTCAGTGACCTCTCTAGAGCAGTGGTCTTCAAACTTTTTTATGCTGCATCCCCCGCCCCATCTAATAAAAAAATAATAAATCATCACCCGCCACACACAATCTTTCTGTTAATTTGACAATGCTTGAAAATGTTTATGCATATTTAAACATTGCACTTAAGTTCTGTTATCCCTTTTAAAAATGCGTTCAAATACATGATTGCCAAACATACTATTCTGGTAACCAGGTCTTACTAAAGTGTAAAAGTATCCACAGTGGGATTATCAGAAAAAAGCGGGGGAGGTCTGAGGAGTATTTGGAGTCCCTTCCTATTTGACACCAATTCCCAGCTATTATATAAATGAAAAAATATTTTAGTGATGGCCCATTACATAGCGGCTTACTGGCACTCATTTTTTTCACTTAAAACAAACACTGTGATCGCATGATGCCTTTCTTGCCGCCCTCAGAATCAATTAAGGCTCCCCAGTTTGAAGACGTCTAGACTTGAGATTGCCATTTTTCCTTCCAAAGCCAACAGTGCCTCCATCTTATGACGTTTTCTGGATGAAGATGCTTCTAAAGAGTCTGTTTGATTAGACCTCTCCAAAGAGTATCTAAATATAAACAATAAGTCACACTTTACTCCTAGCCCAGCCAACGCACATGAGTAAATCCACTTCCGTAAAGGAATTTCAGGAACAAGGCACAGATGAAGGAAAAGAGAATACTGGGGTGGGTGTGCTGAAAAGGGGCGTGTTTCAATGAACAAGATAAGCCCAACGACCTAAACACAACAAATCCCACCCCCCTGTAGATGACAGCTCGTGTCACAGACACACTGGACTTTTGAGAGGAGCAGATAGGCAAAACAACAATTGAAAATGCAATAGATCTTGCATTTCATTAAGTTAAAGCCATTTGCTTTGCTAATGGTGTTGTATAGCAAAACAAATGGCTTTAACTTAATGAAAGGCGAGACCTATTGCATTTTCAGTGCTTGTTTAAGTCTCTGGCTCTCTCAAATTGAGACATACTGCATCTAGTATATGGGCTTCCGCCTGCCTATAAGCTTCCCATTTGCTGCCACCATCGTCATTCTTCAATTTTATCCACATCATTCCACAGCACAACATGCCACATATTTTCACTACACAACTTCACACCACGCCACACAATTCCGCATCAAAGAATTCCAATCTACCACAACTCTCACTTGCACTATCACCAATCCTGTCATCTCTCCCCTACACACTCACTGCCCCTTCATCTCTCCCTCATACTCCCTGTCTCCTCTCTATACTGCCTGCTCATACAGGCTTCCTGTACCACCTCAAGCTCTGCACTGGTCCAACTCTCGCCGCCCCCCATATGGGTCCCTTCTACTCGTACCTCTATCTCTCTCTGTCTCTTACTTTCTCTCACCTTTCTCTCTCGCTCTCTCACACTCTGATCCCATCTCTCTAATATGGTTCAATTCAAGTCTTCAAGCACAGTTTCTTTCCTGGCCTTTTCAAAAAAAATTCTGTTCCTCAAACCCACGCTCTGCTCATCTTCTTCAGGTGTATTCTGCTACACATGTGCTCCCTCTTTTTGCATCTGTGGCTTGCTCTCCCATTCTTTCTCACACACTCTTTCTGGTCCTCTATCTCAAATGCAATCATCACTTCGTGCACAAACTACCTATTCCTGTGTATCCTCCTTTCTATCCATTCTGTGCAGCTCTCACCCCTTTCTATTCACCATGCCACATAATTCCACCACAGAAATACACCATACAATTCCATAACGAACAATTCCAATACAACACACATAATTCATCTCAACACCACATACATCCACTACACTCAAAACCAAGACACACAGGTTAAAGACTTTGTCATTTACAACGTCGATAGCTCTAACTCTTGCAAAACGAAGACCTATTGTATTTCAAATGTTTGGTAAATTATCCAAGCCAATAACTACGCAGGTCTCTGCTTATTGACTGAGTGGTATTACTGGTGATGAAGATGCTCAGTGGCTGACAAAAGCAAGGCAATGAAATATTCAGACTAGATAAATAGTTTAGAAAAACGCACCAGCACCAAAAAAGGCGGTGCCTACCTTAACTAATAGCTGTCAATCCAGAAACATGTAATAGGATTCTCTAAGAATACGTCAGTCACAACATCAGTCTCAGCTCTTTCTAGGTAACCTAACACTCTGCACTGGTATTGCATGTATGTATGCATAGATATTTCCATAATCTGAACATCGGAAATATTGGAGAGTTGATGGATGGGCCAGCCTATCAAATAATGTACTCCATTTGGACAGGGCAGTGGAGGCATGTACTCCACTGGCCTGGCAGACTCACAGCCCACCATATTGTGGGATTTCTGCCAGCCTGAAAATTCCATGCTAGTTTGTAGGACTTGAGACAATAACATGAAAAGTTGTTGGAAAATCTAGCTTGCACAACTGCAGGGTCGGCTTTGACTGTGAAGTGAATAGATGGTGTTTCATTGATGCATTTCACCCTGATTCGAGTGCATCTATTGCACAAGAGGCAATTCTTGTTGATTTGTCCTCTAGCTGGATAGTAAATTCTTTCTTTAAAAAAAAATCTTTTGATTGAGTTTTTAACAACTTTAATATCACAATACTGTAACACTGCATCGTCATCCACACCATGCTCCCCTTGCACAACAACCCATTGACTTCCAGAATACTATGAAGTAGACCCCACTTAAGTCAACTGCGACCAGTCTGAGTCCGGTAAACTATGGATGGATATGTGCTCCAGACAACTGTGTGCTTCCCCCAAGAACATCCTATGGGTATTTTTTGCTGCTCTTTCCACTGTCCCAAGACTCTATCATACTTTTGTAAGCATCCTCTGGACCTATACACTGCTTCCTTAACTAAAGAGCAGTAACCCATCCTTCTTGGCCGTTTTGAGATTGGGGGGCCCCATAGATCTCCAATGGCCCACTATGTGACGTTTAGCCAAAACACAACCTATCCCAGCCATCATTTTTTGTCCCCTTACCCATCCCATCCGTGGAATACTTCCATTATTCCTAATAGGTGTTTGTGTTCTATCAGAAATCGGCATACCATTTCTTGGTTGGAGAAAAGCAGGTTCCAATACACCTGAATCACCCGGCATTCCTATACCACATGCATAAGAGAACCTCTGGCCTGTCCGCAACTGAGACATTCACGGCCGCTGTCACTCCCCTTCCTCCACAGCCTATCAGGGGTGTAATACATTCTATGAAAGTATGTAACCTGGTCTAATCTAAAGCGAGGCAATATTTCCAATACTCCAGTTGCCATTGTTTGCCTCAATCCATTTGTTATCATCCAAGGGCCGCAGGTCTGATTCCTTTCTTTCCTGCAATTTGTTTAGCAGGTCTGGAACGTTTATCACCAGAGTTCTGTATGAGCAAGATCAGTCCTTCCTACCGATAGCTGACATCATGAGTCAGATTTCTTATGGGCTGTAATCTGTGAGAGCTGATATGTGTGCCTTGTACCAGACTGCCAATTGGTAATTTCGATTATGCATCATTAATTAAAACCGTTGCATACACATAGCATAAGTGATTAAATAGGATTGATTATGTTAAATAGCAAGGTAAAAATGATAGTTATAAGAGCCTTATTTGTCCAATTATGTCCATTTAGTGATCCTTTGGGTTAAAATCAAAAGAAAACTGCTCTGTGCTCCATTTGTCCTTTCCGGTGCCGATGTTGTTTTGCCTGAAAGGGAATCTTGCATAGATTTGCATATAAATAAGTCTTGTGCTTATTGCCGCTATGCAGACTAGGCTTATGAGATTCGTGGGACCAAGGGTCTCCTATGATGGTCTTTCTGCTAAGCAGTCCTTTGATGTGTGTTGGCTGTATTGTAATGCTTATTGAAGTTGTACGATGTGCCAGGATAGAATGGTTCTAACTTCAGACTCTTCTCTGCAATATTGAGAATTTTTGTAAATCGACAGGTCAATTGCATGTTGACAGATATGAAACAAATCAGCACTGCCTGTCTGCAGGAACGGATCCCGTATGGATTAATAAGAGGTAGCAAGAGTAGATGTTATTCTTGTACTAGGCTTTTGCAGCTGCAAATTATGTGCGCGAGATCTTCTGAGGCTACATAGTTGACAGATGTTGTCTCTGGGTTTCCTCTTCCATGGTGGAAGGTGTGGAAAGATCGGCATTACACCCATTCTGTAATGTAAAAGTTTCTCTTTCATATGGATATTGAATCCATAACTTAAATATTTTGGTAGTTTGGCTGCTACATAGTTGTTTAGTATGTACCAGGCATGTACTCTCTTCACAAGTGCAGGCTTATCTTCTTCCAATGACAGTGCTTTGATGGTCTTGTTAACCACTTTCTTGATACTAGTGTGGGACGCTGACATTGCCCATAGGTTCTCCTGACCAAGCGGACTTAGGAAGGCTCTAAGATACGTCCCCACCGGTGAGTTCTTTCTTAGTGATACTTCAACCCAAAGTTGCCAGTTCAGTGTATCTTGCTCTTCCCCTGTGATCTTGTGCCAGCATTTTATAAATGCACCCCTTCTGGCCAGTAAATGCTTCTGTAACCCAAACTCTATCCTTATTTGGGCAGGGGAGGTGTATTTTGTTCTAAATAACCTGGTGATTATTTTTCCACAGCAGTGGTGTCTCTTCCTCTCATTGTCTCGCTCCTGTATGTTATCGTTGGAAGCAATTTAGCTTGGATAACCTCTAATAGGGCTCTGAGATGGCCCGGCAATCACTTTTTAAAAAGTTCTCTTGGCGAAGGATAATGTATTACCTTTTTGTTTCAGTGTTTCCATATGAGGGTTGAAGGAGCCTTTGTTATCTAGTAGAACACCCAAGTATTTGTATTCCTTTGCTGATGCTAGTCGGTGTGTGTCTAGAAACCTAACTGCTGCATGTCAGCACTGTTAGAAAAGAAAGAACTGGGATATGTGTAAATCGTATTCAGCTTTGATTGGGTCAGAGAACATCATATGGTGTGTCTGCTAGACATCTCCCAATTTAGAGATCCCCAACTTATCTCAGTGCCCTGGATCCCTACCGTTTCCGATAGCCATGTACTCATCCACAGTGGCATATTCCTAGTGGGCACCCTTCACTATCCAACCCACTGCAGTGCCTCTTTCCAGCTAATCACAGGAATGGCTGAAATAGCCGGAAGAGTGGGCAGGGGGGACTCCCCATACATCCAAAACCCTGGGTCCTGCCCGGTTAAGAGAGTCCGCTCGAATCTCGTAGGTGGGTCCCCCCCGATCCCCAGAGATCCAGTCATTAACCGAAAGCAGGTGGCCTGACTAGTAATACAGGGTAAACAACTGTGTTAAGGGTTTTAGTGTATAGGAAGTGATGGCGCTCAGCAAATATATGTATAGGGTGTTTGGATGAACGAGTGAGTATGGTGCTAAACAGGAAGGGGAGACCCTTGTAACCCCTCAATGTGTGTAGGGAAGACCCTACAGCAAAACAGTACAATGTTATCCTGTGCACTCATACAAATTAAAGCAAGTAAATGCAACATTCGACGCAAGCAATATGTGCAGAATTCTTCAGAGATACTAGATATTCTTTATTCTTTGGAGAAACGCAACCAGCCAACACGTGTTTCGTCAGGGAAAAGTAATCCCACAACTCTTCAGGGCTGTTGAAAGTTGTGCAAACGTAGTTAAGTCCCAAAGCCGGTGATAATTCCAACCCGGCTGGGTGGACAATTGGATCGTAGATATTTCCAAGACAGCAAACTGAGTCTATAGGAAGTCTTGTTTGTGTGAGGTATTCGGGAAACCGGTGATAATTCCAAACTGGCAGTCAGCACATCTCATCAATGATAAGATCGGGTCTGAATTGGTTTATAATATCATAACTAGGCTTTCCTGTTTTCAGTTTCTATTTTTGGTAAATTCTGGTGTTTTTTCTCTGTTTTTTCAAAACCTTAAAAAACAGTGGTTATCAGTGGTTACACATTTTTACGCCATTAAATCAACAGAAAAGGTGTTTTTCCGGTGTTTATGGATTTTTAATTTAATTTTAATTATTGCTTGCTTTCTGCACTGATAGTGCATGTGTATAGGAAGCGTGTGCACAGGGTATATAAGGACCAAATAAATGTTTACTGCACTAGAATGTACTACAAAGTCAATAGCATTCTTCATTAACTCTGAAAATTGTAAAGATGCTTTCAGCATACCATCTAGCAAGTGACGAGGGTCTCTTACAGGGAAGCACTTCAGCTCAGGTATCGATGACAGGCCATCGCACAACTTTTTTATATACGCAGCTGCTTTACTGCAAATACAAACAATATCACTCCAATCTTTATCGAACTTGGTAGGAACTTTTTTTAGCAGCATTCCAATTGACACTGTGTTCCATGTTTACCAAACACCTGGTGTCATGTTTTCACCACTATCTCAGATGCTTGGTGGCAACATTCTTTTCACATATATCTGTCACTACACCTTGCTTTGAATGTTTAAAGACTAGGGTGTTTTGCAATTCATTTACAATCTATACGGACTCACTAGAAAAGGGGACTGATGTATCAAAGGATTTCACCCATTCTCTTTTTGCAGGAAAATATGATGCTACACATTAGGAAAGATTCTTATGAAATCAGCCATTTCAGTGAAATCAAATGTAGCCAAAATTTCAAATATGATTTTGATATTTCCTGATTCTCTACAGTTTATAAAATAACTAAATAAGACTAAAAACATGCTTCTAAACACTGCATCTTTAGACCAAAGACAACAAAACTGAAAAAAGCAGAAGGAAGAAGAGACAATGTTTTAATGACATACCAAAACAACAAGCCTCAAGCAGAATAATTTTAGGCCAGTCTTTCTGATTGCCACCTTGTATAACAAAGTTACATTGTATTGGTCCCTTCACGAAGAAATAAAAATGACTTTCACTCATCTTTTCCTTTCTTTAAATGGCACTTAGTTTGTGATTGCAAAGGTGTTTTTTCAGTGTTTATATGTTTACACCGATAATAGCTATTTTCCTTTCGGTGGGGTTTTATCAGTTATTATAGGTTTAAACCTAAAACCAGATAGCCTAATCATAAAGTAATGGTGTCGCGAGTAGGGGATAAGTAAGAGTCCAAATGGTAATACATTAAAGTTGTACGGGGTCAATATCACACCGGAATGCGGCAAAATCTACGGTCGGCGCGAAGCTAACAAATGGACAGAACACGTGTGTGTGAGTGTATTCCCCACGTCTTTTAGAGAGAGACAAAAACAACCGTGCATCCTGTCGGCACCCGTTCTAACACGTGTGTGTGTATTTACTTGCTTTAATTTGTATGAGTGCACAGGATAATGTTGACTAGTAATACAGTCTGATGTCTACTGTCCCTAGTCTGCCATCATAAGGGGATTGTATGCCGTTCTTATTGGAGATTCACAGCGCAGATCCTCCCTACTTGTAGCTATTGATGTTGGCCAGTAGGGTTGTAAATTAATGGGTACAGATTTTGTGGGGCTAGTGTTGCAAAACTTAGAACAGCTATGGCAAGGCCACCGTTTTGAAAAGGGCTATACGCCCCATAATGATCGGGGGAGGGAGCTCCATCTTGCCATATATCCCTACATTTGCGAGTCAAAGGGGTGATTTCCCTGTTTCACCGTTCCTGTGGGTCTCTTGATATGCGCATGCTCTAATGTTAGACATATGGTTTCTGATTGGCAAAAATATGCACCCTGTCCAAGCAGAAGCCATAATCCTGGTCAGGGTAAGCTAGATCCACACTTAAAGATAACCTGTGCTCACCCTCTGGCGAGGCTTATCTAAAGAGACAATGTGTAAAGTATTTGTGCAACACACACACGGTAACACAATGAATACACCACAAAAAGTTTCCAAACAGGTTGAAAAAAAGCAGGTTATCATATTTTAAACAAAAAAAAAACAAAATGAAAGAAATCCAATGTACAGATTCTGAGATATTGATTTTTAAAGACATAACTGCAGTAAAGTGCTTAGAAGCAAGTATTGCTAAAAAGGTTACGCTGGACCAGGTCAAAGTCAAATATCAGGCTGAACACATGAAAGCGCAGGTCAGCTAAAGGATCCACGCAGGACCCAGTGAACAAAGCATCTTTCCTGGTCACAAACAGTGAGATGTGTCGATCTGTGCCATGTAGTGAAGGCGATGTGTCTCTTCCGAAGACGGGTGCTGAAGTCAAGAGGTGTCGAACAATTTGTTGCATCGGATTCTACCACGCAGTCGAGGGGATGCATCAATCTCACCATGCAGTAGTGGCGGTGTACGCTGACTGATGCATCGATTTCTGAAGGCAAAGTGCTGGTTCCAATGTGATGTGCTCATTTTACTGGGCAACCGGATCGATGCACCCGTTCTGCTATACACAGACACTGCAGGGAAGGAGCTGCTGGGATAAACTCCGGTCTGGGATCACAAAAGTGGAAATCCCTCACGGATCGTTCACAGCAGCCCCACCCTGACACGGCAATCACAGCAAGTTTCCTTACCTGCTGGCGGCGGAGAGACATCGTCCAGCGAGGTGGCTCGGAGTCCAATCTCCCATCGAAGATGCGGGAGCGGTGATGGGAGCGCACTTGAGAAAAGAAGTGCACCTGAGCGATCTTGGGAGATCATCATCCTGGACAGAAGGACACACCGAGGAGCGGAGGTCCTAACACCTCGTTGCTGCAGGTGATTCACGGGAATCGCCGCGCGGCTGTGAAGACCGAGGTGAGAGTCCCCAATGTCTGACTCGGAAGGGCCGCCTAAGCCCCACTTAGTAGAGGACAGTGACGCTCACCACAGTCCCGTACGGCCTCCTTTTCCATAATCAGCGGCCTCCGCTAAGCAGCTTGGGACTATCAAGCGCAGCTCTCCTGTCAGATTGTCTCGCTCGAGCAACGGCCAACAATTAAACGCTGCAATACTAAAACATTATGCCTGTCCCTAAAATGGCCGCCAAATAGGACACCGAGATCAAGCAAATCAACCACATTAAACACGCCTGTCCCGAAAATGGCTGCCAAACAGGACAAGTCGAAGAAATGTTAATAACTACATAGCCCCAAACGCTGAAAGCCCACTCTCATCAGGAAACAAAGCAAGAAAGACACTTTACTCAATAGCTACTAATTAACCAGAGTCCAAAGCTAATGACAACTAGCAACAAACAGTGGCTGGAGGAATATCAGAATCTGAATTGCGCTTTCTCTACATAGATGGAAAAAAAAAGATATAATTAGCAAATAATTGATAAGAAACAGAGTCCTCTGCAACAATTGAGTCTGAATTGCTCCTCATCAGCACAAACAGCAAAAATGGACAAAACTAGTCAACAAACAGCATCAAATTGAGGCTATGATTATCAAATTAATCCAAGTCTCTTGAGCTACGGCAGAGGAAAGACCTCGACGCCTGTTTCTAAAAGGATCGCCAGAGCAGTCAATGAAAACAATCAATCACCAGCATAATTCCCTATTGCTTCAACTCCGATTAAATCACCCACAAGTCCTCATAGTCTACATTCTTCTGTAATTAGTAGATCACCCAATACCAGGTCTAGAGAAGCCCTCCCAACTCGTCCCCCTCCTTATCACCCCCCACGAGAGATAATCCCCCGAGAGACATCCCCACTTCCCCCTCGAGAAGCTACCCTCCTCCTTACCCCCCCACCTGACCAGAACTCACTCTTCTTACCTCAACAGCTTTCCGTCCCTTCTCCATCCTGAACAAACCCGCCTTCCTCTTAACATAAAAAATGCCACCGAACTTGCATCCTGCTGCCACCCCGCTAACTTCAAAACTCCTGATTCCCCATGGTCCAAACTCCTTCGCAATCGCTTTTCCCCCAAACTCTCTAGTAAAGCGAAGAAACTCTTTAAACACAGACTTCTCAGACAACATCCCGATACTCTATTCGCAGACACCTATCACTGCGTCTCCAGAGGCCAGATCAAAATGGACCTTATCTTTCACATGGACAGGCCTGACTTCTGGCACTCTACTCTTAACACACATTTCCATATCTCCAAAACCACCACCACCCCCCTCAGCCGCAAACGGACGACCTCCATCCCGAATCTCCAATTGAAGAGCGGATATATCTCCATTACCATCTTCACGAACGGCAAAGTCCTAATCCAGGCCAAAAACGCTCACCTTGAAAGCTTCGATTCTCTTTTCCTTTCACTAAAAGAAGCCCCCATGATAACCTCAGGTTTCGAATCTATCCCAGCCTCCCACTCAGAAAGTCACCCATGACAGGAGAGGCATCGGGCCCCTCCTGCAGCTGCCCAGACACCACCCGCGGCATCAACCCGAGCCCTCCTTTGCAACTCCATTCCTCCTTTATCCACCTACTCCCAGTCCATCAGACAGCCTGAACCCCAAACCCCCCATTGTAACTTTATCCCTCCTCTCTCCACTTACCCTCCGACAAGCAGACAACTTGGACACCCAGGTCCCTCCTCAGCCCATTTCTTAACTCCTAGGAAGGAGCATCACCCTCCACCTCAGCCCACTCACAGCACCCCCATACCTGAATCACTCGGGATCCGCCCCCGACCATGAGGCAGCATTCCCGACCACCAGACAGCCCGCCCTTCCATGCTCCTCCTCCCCTCCTCTATTTACTCCCAGTAACATCACTCTCCAGCTCAGCCCACCCACAGCCCACTGTACCCTCACCACTCGGGACCCGTCACATGCCCTGAGGCAGCACTCCCTATACCCCGGAACCCCACGATAGACTTCCCAGACAGTCCCTTCCTCAAGAAGCATCTTGATCAGGACTCTCTTCCCCCATCAATCATCCATCAAGTCAGAGACCCCTCCCCCTTCTCCAAGGACAATGCGGCTCTTGACTCCCTTCTGCACCCCATGGTCCCTCCTCCCTTGGTACCTCCTCCCTCACCCAAGATCACTATGGCTAAAGACACTCTCCCTAACCCTGACCCGAAAGTCCTTCCAGACACACTTAGAGCTAGTTGGTCTCATCCAACCAAACCTAGGTAAGGAAACACCCCCCACCAAGCCTCATGTCCCCCCAGACCTAAAGACGGGCCCCCCAGTAAAGGGAAGAGCAGCTCCTTGGAAATACCCACAAGAGCAACCTCCTCACTTTCCCCGCAGGGAATTATACACACAACGGCTCCCTTCGACCCTTCGCTGAACTCCTCCCCTAAATCCACGATCCAAGAGATCCCGGGATTCAGAAGCAGATACCCTCGTCCGAGAGCCCCTAGACCCCCGTCCCACCTTGCCCTCCTTCCTAAAGTCCAACCTAACGAATTCAAAGAACAACCCCCATCAACTGCATGCTCATCAACTGAAGATCAGCCTCTAAACATACATCTGAACTAGCGGAAGCTATATTCCCCCAAGACATAGACATAGCATTCATTACAGAAACCTCGCTCAACAATCTCTCCTACTCTAACATGGGCATGTTAGTACCACCTGGATTCACGATGATCAACAAGGACAGGCAGGGGAATGGAGGCGGGGGCATAGCAATCATCCACAAGAGCAACATCTCCATCACGGAAATCTCCTCTTGTGCTTACAGCTCCTTTGAATGTCTTTCAGTCAACATCAAAACTCAGGATTCCAGGCCCACACTCTGCCACCTTCTATACCACCCTCCAGGCAATTCCTCAGGATTCGTGGTTCACCTTTCCGACTTGATTGACCACTGCGCACTAGGAAACTCTAACAACATAATTCTGGGTGACCTCATTCTAAGGTGGAATGAAACTATGAACCCACTCATTCAAACCTTAAATAACCTACTTCTAGCTAACAATCTGATCCAACACTGCTTAGAAGAAACTAACTACAGAGGAGCTATCCTTGACGCCTTTACAGCCGAAAGCAAGGCTAGCTCCATCGATCACATCCTCCCCGTTGACTGGGCCGACCATCACATAATACTCTTTAACATCACCCATCCGATCATAACCAATCCAATTCCCAATCGAGACCCTCCCAAATGGGTCAGGAATACAGCACAAATTCCACAAGCGGACCTAGGAGAAAGAATCAGTTTGCTGCTCCCCATCTCCACTGAACACCTCTCTACAAATGATCTCACGTCTCTTTAACACACCAATATGAAGCTTACACTGGATCAAATTGCTCCCTTGTAGCCAAAGAAAGCTAGGAACATTCCCTCTAGAACATGGTTCACCACCGACATCAAAGAGGAAAGAAGACATCTAAGAGCCGCAGAAAGAACCTGGAGGAAAAATCCCTCAACCCTCCATCATGATCAACTCCAAGCAGCCCGCAGGACATACAAAAACCACATTAAGAACAAAAGGTCAGCTTTCTTCTGCTCTGCATTAGACAACGCAAAATACCGTCCCAAAGAACTTTTCAATATCATAAGGAACCAAACCTCCAAACCCATACCTCCCTTAACTCAGGCATCCAAAGCTCGGTGCGACAGCTTCGCAACATTTTTCTACGACAAAATCCTCAAGATGGACCTCGCACTGGGCTTAAATCCCATCTCTCTCAATGAGAGCAAACTGTCCAAAACCCCTGTCAATGCTTCAGTGAAATCTCCAAAACAATGGACTGCATTCATTCCCATCCAGGAAGCAGAGATAGTCAATCTAATATCCAACGCAAGCCCTCAGCCCATGCCCTGGACCAGCTTCCGCCTCTCATGACCAAAGACCTGAAGCTAGTCCTAGCTCCAATATGGTGCAAAATCATTAACAGTTAATTGAGCTCCGGAATCGTACCAGACTGCCTCAAGGTAGGGCAAGTCTCACCACTATTAAAGAAACCAAGACTAGACACTGAAGATCTGAATAACTTCAGACCGGTCTTGAACCTTCCTTTTTTGGCCAAAATCATGGAAAGATGTGTACTCCCTCAGCTAACCCAGCACCTAGAAGACATTAAACTCCTAGATCCCCACCAATCGGGCTTCAAAAAGGGATGCAGCACTGAAACGGTAATCCTCAATGTCATAGATGATCTACTCAAGTCTCTAGACTCAGATCAATGCTGCCTTCTCATCCTCCTAGATTTATCGGCCGCATTCGATACAGTCAACCACAATCTATTCCTAAGGGTTCTGCAAGAAAGAGCCAGTCTACAAGAGACGGACCTTCACTGGTTCTCTTCCTTTCTTCACAACTGATCACAGAGACTAAAAATCAAAAACTTCGAATCGATCTCCACCCCGTCATCAGAGGTGTTCCACAAGGGTCTGTACTCTCCCCCAGCTCTTCAACATCTACATCGAACCCCTCACCTCTCTACTCAGAAAATCGAACATCCCCTTTCATCTATATGCTGACAACAAGTAGCTCTATCTGGAAACGTCCTCAATCGATGACATCCAGAGACTAAACAACACGCTCAAGGAGGTCCAAGAATGGCTCATCACCAACCACTTGAAACTGAACCAAGAAAAAACAGAAATACTACTCATTTCCAGCAAACATGATAACCCTCAAATCGAAGAATGGCTGAAAGCCATAGATGCCCTCAATGGTAACCTCTCCTTGGCAGACTCGGTGAAATCTCTAGGGATCACCCTAGACCCAAAACTTGACATGAAGAAACACATCTCAAGATCTGCTAAAAGTGCCTTTCTCAACCTAAGATTACTATACAAAATAAAACCCTTCCTCCCACCCAAGGACCTTCAACAAGCCACCCAAGCTTAAGTCCTCTCCAGAATAGACTACGGAATCACGACCTTGACGGGGGCAGCAAAAAACCACCTTGCCCCCCTGAAGACTACACTCAACGCAGCAGCAGGAATGGTCTCCAGAATTAAGAAATTCGAGCACATCTCTCCAGCCCTCAGAGAACTCAGATGGCTCCCAGTGGAGTTGCAAGCCAGATTTAGAACAGCCTGCCTCACGCACAAAGCCCTGCATACAGGTAAACCAGAATACCTGGCCGCCAAACTCAAAAGGGCAGGCCAGTCCAGAAACCTCAGGAGCTCCAGCTCTCTATTGCTCATCCCACCAAAATCTCGCAAGCAAAGAACCACAGCCAAATCTTTCGCTGGAAACGCACCCAAAATCTGGAACTCAATCCCACTCCACATCAGAACAATCCCTTTGTTTTCAAAATTCAAGAGCCTTCTCAAAGACCTCTTCCTCATCCGCATTTGAGAGAACTGATAGTCCCTGGACAGTCCTTCAATTGACACTCCATTGCTACTAAAATTCGAGTCTGACAACATGGTCTCAGCTCAAGAAATCCTGTGTGCTCAAACATTTTGATGGCCGATTTTGTATGGTTGGATATTAGACCCTCTCCTCCGAAGCAGCTCAAGAAACCCTTCGATGTTTAATCTCTTTGATTGATAATTATGTATGGCTGATTATCTGATATCTGACTAGCCTACCCCGGTGCGTCTTCCCTGCAGTCATATGCCAGTCTCACGACTGCCCTAACCTACATCTTCCCCCACTCCCCTGGATCCCCTAGATCTCACACCTGCACATTAATGTATATGATGCATATGTTGTGAAGCGCTCTGATACCCTTTGGTCTAGCCAGCACTATACAAAACATCTAAAATAAAAAATTAAAAAAAATAAAATAAAAACAAGATGCGTCAAATTCTGTGCTGCAAGTATCTGGGCCACATCCAGTGAGTTCAGGCGCAGGAGTAGGGATAGAAACGTTAATATCCATGAGCCTCAAGCAAGAGGAGGCAAGCAAACAAGTCCTTGGAGATCACTTGGAGGGAAAGTAGAGTCCAGCTCTCCTTCAGCAGAGTCAAAGAGCATCAGACAGCAGGGTAACAAAAGAGAAAAGCAAACCTTCCAAGCATGCAGTCCAAGGATTAATTATTTAAGCAGCACAGTAGTCCTTGTAACAGAGATTAGAGTTCAAGATCCAGAAGTGGCTATTTTTTTTGGGGGGGAAGGGGTCAGAAACCCAGTACTTATTCCCAAAAGTGCCTTTGTTGTGGTGTGGGGTGACTTCAAGGCAGCTATCTGAAATGCATATGTTCCCCTTACAGGCCAGACCTGTCTGCCAGGCTATATGTGGGGGGTAATCAGTCCTTTGTGTGGGGACAGGATATTACTTATTCAAGTGAAGTGTTAACCTCTCCATTCCTTTTTTTTTTCTTCTTTTTTTGAAAAAAGAAAAACAAAGTGTCTGCAAGATTAACAATAAAAACCCATTCTGACCTGGGTGCCCAGGGCCTATGTTTTTGCATTTGCTTTAGGCCAACCAGGCCAGCTTCTTTTGTGCGAGGCTTGGTGTAATCATTGGACCATTGAGACCTTAGACCAGCCTCATTTCCGTACCCCAAGATATCAGTGGTGGCCAGATGTTTTTATCACTATTATCTACCAGGCCTTGGTCCAATTGCGCCATGCCCAATGCCGCACCCAACCAGTTCTCGTACAGCTGAGGTCAAGGGTCTTTCAACAATTTACAGATCTCCCTGCGGGCAATCAGAATCAAGCAAAGAAATAAGCCCACTTGCACGGCCGAAAGCTGGCTTGTAAGGTCATTGTCCAGACCAAACATGACTTGGCCTAGGTTTAACTTCAGCTTGAATTTAAAAATGCCTTCCAGGGCATGCTCCACATTATACCAAAAGGCTCTTAAATGAACACATTCCAAAAATATATGTTTATCGTCCCCTCAACCTAATCACATCTAGGACACTTGGGAGGTGGGCAGGAGGCGAATCTTGCAATTTTCTTAGTGGTATAATACAGCCTATTAACAACATGAAAATGATTCTTTTTAAGAGAAGCCGGTTTAACAAACTTATATAAGGTTTGAAGAGATAGGGCATATAGATTAACAGATGTATCTCCCAAAACAGATGAATTCATACTAAGTGAGAGGGGGGAAGCTCTACATCCTCAGGGTCTAATAGGCTCCTGTACCAGAATCCAACCTCCTTTTTTTTGGGATCTGCATTCTGAAGTCTATACTCGATCTCCCAATTTCCGCCTATATGTTCCTTCTCTGCTGAAAACCAGGAGCATAATTGCAAATAATTAAATCTAGAGAAGGAGTCACCAATTTTAGATCTTAAAACATCCAAAGGGAGGACTCCGTCAGATAATATTAGGTCAGACCAGATCGTGATTCCTGCCTTCTTAATAGGGGAGGCTAAATTGTCTTCTAGAGACACAGGCAGTCCCGGGGAATCCCAGATTGGAGCAAAGTCTGAATAGTATCCTATACCCCATCCCGCCTTAACTTTATGCCACACATTAAGTGCTGATATTAATACCTTTAGGGGAACCTTCTTGAAAAACCTTGGCGCCCCGAACTTATAAAGAAATCTGATACCCCCTCCCTCGAAACTGGCCATGACCCTCAGAATCTTCCCCCAGTTAGTTTCACCAGGACTAGAAAGTAAACAGCGTATATTTTTGAACTGGAAGGCAAGAGAGTAGCAGAGCACATCTGGAAGGGCTAAACCGCCCTTTAGAAGTCTTTGTTTTAGCTTCTTCCAGATTAGCCTGGAGTTTTTATTAGACCATATGAAGCTGCCTATTTACTTTGGATTTTACTCAGGAGCTTACCTGGGAAGTCAAGGGGAATAGTGCTAAATAAATACGTCAATTTAGGCAGAATAACCATCTTGACAAGATTTACTCAGCCATAGATAGTAAGTGGTAAATTCTGCCGTCCAGAAAAAAGATGGTCAATTTCCTCTGCCACTTTCCTCAAATTAATCAGGGGAATATTAATTAAATCCTGTACTATAGTTAACCCCAACTACCTGAGCTCCTTGCTGCAGCTTCCGGACCAGCTATCAACGGCCCAGCACATTACCTCAGTCTTGGAGGAGTTAACTAAGTACCCAGAATACAGACCAAATTCCTTTAGGGTAGTTTCTACCTTAGACAGCACCTCCGCAGGGTTGTTAGTATAGACAAGCAAAATAGTCCACATATAGGGATAACTTGCACCTGTATTCTGAGACTTGGAAAGGAGTAATTTGTTCATCTAATCTCAGAGCTTGGGCAAGAGGTTCAATATAAATGTCGAACAATAGGGGAGAGATAGGGCACCCCTGTTGTGTTCCCCTTTTTATACTAAAGCTCGATGTCGGTGAACCATTCAAAAGGACAACTGCAGAGGTGTCCTCATAGCATCTAATAAGGGTTTGTATGAATGTTGAGCCAAATCCCATCATTTTCAGAGTTTCCCAAAGGAAGACCCAATTGGCGTGATCAAACGCCTTGGCTGCGTCATATGCAGCCACTGCCAAGGGTTCCGACCATGCCAATGCCAAATCAGTGCTGCCTATTATCTGTAAAGTTTGTTCCTGTATGAACCTTCCCGGGATGAAACCCTTTTGATCAACATTGATCAACTGTGGAACTATCTTGACCAACCTCCCTGACAAAATGCTGGTAAAGATCTTATAATGCGTGTTTAACAGGGAGATTGGTCTATAGGAGTCAGCTTTAAGAGGGTCCTTTCCCGGCTTCAAGATAAGCACTATTGTTGCCTCCTTCCATGACAGGGGGACCCTACGTTCAGATCTGAAAATGTAATTAAAAAGTTCACATAATCTAGGAACTATCACATCCTGAAGGGCCTTATAAACTTCGCCCGGAAGAGCATCCGTGCCTGCGGCTTTGTTGTTCCTGATCTTTATGTGGAGCTTAATTTCCTCTTCCATGATGGGGCCATCTAGCATGTTCCGACCATCTCCTGTCAATGTTGGTAAAGCTTTATTTTTCAGCCACTCCTGATTACTATTGGGGCTTGAAGTTATCTCCTCTTTATACAGCTTAGAAAACACAGAAAGGAGGCACCTTTGCATATCCTCTTGATTACAAGAGGTCGCACCAGTCTCGTCTATGATCAATTTGTTGATGTTATTCTTTACTCGGTCCGCCTTTACCTTCCATGCCAGAATGGCTCCTGCTTTTTCACCATATTCATAGTTTTCCATATTATGGGCTAACCATTATACTTTTACCTTTTGGTCTAGCTTTCCCCTGTACTCTAATCGCAGGAGCTCCAAGTCGCTAAGAATTTGTGTCAAGTTGTCAGGTTGACAACTCAACCTAACTCCTTCCAGCCTAGATATTTCTCTTTCCAGTTTTTGGAATTCTAGCGCCTCTACCTTATTCTTAGAGCTTATCAGGCTTTGTAACAGGCCACGAATATGGGCCTTAAATGCGTCCCAGACATAGTCTAGTGATGTTGAACCGATATTTTTAGAGAAATTCTCAATGGTAGATGTTTCAATAGCACTGATTATTTCTTGGTTAGATAACATTGCCCTTTTTAGTGTCCACCTAGGGGTGGAGTTAGACTTAGACGTATTCCCTAATTATGAAAAAGTGATAGGAGTGTGGTCAGATAGAATACTTGGGAGAATACAAATATCTTCTGGGTTCTCCAGGCCCAATCTATCTGTAAGAATATAATCGATTCTAGAGGAGTGGCCATGCTTTTTACTGAAAAACATGAAACCTGGTACTACGACCTTCTTAGCCCTCCAAGCGTCTACCAGTCCGAGCTCGTGGATCATATTGACCATTGCCCGACGTGTGTGGGGGGCAGCAGCATGCTGACTATAATTTGACCTGTCTTGAAGGGGACTGAGAAGAACATTAAAATCCCCACCGATTACTACCCTGGTAGTGACATCTACTAATTTGATCTGTACTCTGAGTAGACAGGCAGTGTCATCGACATTGGGGCCATAGTAGGACACCATGGCAAGCTCGATCCCCCCAATGGCCACCTGTACCAAAATCCATCTACCAGATTGGTCGGTTAACGTGGACTTAATGGTACCACCAATGCCAGATCTAATTAGGACCGCAACCTCCTATTATGTACTGTTTGTTCGGAGCAGCAAAAATGTTCAATCCATCTATATTTTCCGAAGACAGTCTTACACCCAAGATAACTTAGGTGAGTCTCTTGTAAGAGACACGCCTGGGCTGAAGATTGTTCTAAAAATTTCATAATCAGCCTTTGTCTTCGCGGGCATCAGAGCCCATTGACATTCCACAAGATAAACCTTATCCTAGTGGTCGTCATGCTTTACAAGTTCTTCCTACCTCCCTCCCCTAACTGGACACCCTGAAGACGACCCCACCTGTGCTCCCCCTCCCCCCCGCCCTCCTCCTCGAGTGATCCCATCAATCCCTCACGACCCTGGGGAACCCACCCTTCTCCTCTGAGCATACGCCCTTTGGTCAGGAGACCCCCCTATGTGCGGCTGAAAAATAATTAGACAATTAAAGGGAAATATAAACTGATCCCACCAGGACGGCAGCGGCATTTGACTATACTATACATTCTCCCTCTGTTTTTTATGTCCTTATTTTTTAGCTTATTAGTTCATTTAGATACCAGACACACCGTTAAAAATTATACCTCACTAACACCTCCACTTCCATTTCTGATCTTTTCTACTAGAGTATCAACTTCCTCTATTTGGCTCAGATTATACATGTGGTTATTCCACATGATCCGAAGGGATGCAGGAATTCTTAACTGGGTCTTAGCCCCTAATGAATTCAAAATTGCCATCCTTTTGCCCAATTCCCACTGCTTTGTTGCAGGGATGTGGGAAAGATCGGAACAAATAGAAAATGAAAACGGACTGGAGAATGAAGTGCACTTAAGATGACCAGCTTTCAAGGCCAAAGACAAGATTCTCTCCTTATTAGCCTAAGTGAGAAAGTTCACCAGGATTTTCCTTGGGCGCTCTTTTCCAGGATTTCTCCTATACGGATCGCGATGGACCCTTTGAATATCGGCCATCAAATCCAAATCCACATCTGGAGAATCTTTTAAGGTAGTCCCTTTCAAGAGAGAAACCACAAAGTTCTTGATGTCCCCCCCCCTTCCAGATCTTCAGGTACATTTAAAATGTTCACATTATTTTTCCTGGAATGATTTTCAAGGCGCTCAATGTCGTCCTTCAATTCCCTGTTTTGTTGGACCTGCTTGTCCATCGTGGCAGAAGGAGAGCATAAAGCCTCCTTACTCTTGGGGATCTCTGTCTCAAGGGCATCCGTTCTCTGTGAGACCTCTTCACGTTTCTGTGCCAGTAGTTCACAAGAGGCCTGAATAGCAACTTGATTGGCCTCCGAGATTGTGAATCTCCTACCGATAGCCTCTTTCAGACTTAACAAGATGTCTGCCAATGTCCCAGGTGCGGTCGATGTCAGGGGCAAAAGGGGGGTGGAGGGCCCATCCAATTGAGACCCAGATACAGTAGATGGGACCTCTTTCCCCTCCTCCAGTGCAGTTCTACAGTCATTTCCCTGGTCAGTACTCTGATTATCTAATGCTGAAAAGCTGTTTGATAGTCCCACTGACGGATGTACTATTATCTGCTGGTCTTGTAGCGCATTCCCCTCCCCTGTTTTATTAGAAAAAGAACTAGAGGAGGGCTGAGGAATTTCTACCCCAACAACGGGGCCGACTAAAGCAGCAGTAGAAGCGGTAGAGATGGTGGCCATAATGGTGTTTTTATCTTGCCTCTGGTCAGAGGTGGTAGTAGAAAGAACCTTATAGTAAGATTTCAATGATGGCGTAATTTTAAGATTAGTAAAAGGCCCCCCACTCGCTTTTTTCCTGCCTCTTCCCTTGCCAGGAGGTGTACCTTCCACAATATGGCTTCCCTTCCCCCATCTGGAAACAGCCTTAACTTCTATAATAGGGGGCGGATTTACCAGAGGTTTAGGCACGACTGCGATAGTATTAGGGACCCTATTGCATAGGGTATATCTGCAGACAACTGGTTCAGATGACAGTATTGCAGTAGCCCGGTTTGAATCACTGCTGGAAACACTACACACTTGCTTCTCCATGCAGTTATTTTGCTCTTGCCGTGAGTATACAGTCTCAGCCATATCAACATGCAGCTCTGGAAAGACTACGTCCTCTACAATTTTAACCTGTTTCTGAGCCACTGCACCCCCACCACAGACCTCTAAGGGAGAAGGAAACAGGGCGACAGCTGAGCCCCGCAAGACCAGCACAGGAAGCTTCAAGACCTCACCTTGACCTCTGTAACGAAAGACTCCAGCAGCACCAACTTTACCGTTATCCAATAACCGTGCTTCATCCTCTGCCCAGGCTCTTTCCACGCCGCTCTCTCGACTAAGTGCGGGCTCAGCGTTGCCTTCAAAGTAATAGAAAACAGACCCACCGAGGGAGGGCTGCCGGAACTGCAAACCGGAGGTTCTCCGCCTTCATTCCCTTGCCGCCCCAGAATACGGAACCACGAAGGCTCCAAAACCGCTCCTCCCTCAGCGTCGAACACCATCCAATCAACGCCTCACCAGGACGCTCCAGAGGGCAACGAAAAAACAACATTCACTCCATTTGAGGTGAGCATTTTAAAATATTTTTTAAGAAAAACGTATTTAGGGGAGCATTATTAGAGGAAGAAAATAACTTTGCAAACCGCTAGCCGCTATGGTGAAGGATCATACGCTGCACATCGGGGGAGCTCCGCCATGGCCGTTTGCTTCCGGCTGCCATGTTCCCCCTTAACCTCTCCATTCCATCCAGCCCAGGCAAGGCCATCAGAATGCAGATGTATGTAGGTGGGTACTCAAACACTCCTATCCTTCCTGTGTTGTGGCTGTCTAGAGGAAATGCACAAAGCATAGCTGTCCGCCACCTCAGACATGCATTGGAAACGGGCTGTCAGGCACACAAAGCAGTAAGTGCAGAGATGGGTCCACTTTCTAAAAGAGACATTTCTAAAATAGTAATGTTAAATTCAACGTCACCAGTAAGTAGGGGTTATCACTTCCATTCCAAACATATGAAACAGCAAAACAGCTACTCCTCTCTGATCAGGAATTATAGCTAAAAAAGTGTATTAAGGAATTCCTGAAGCTAATCTATGAGAGGAGTGGGCCTCACAGTAGTGAAAAATGAAATATGCTGTTTGTCACTACCAGGATGTGCAAACTATAAAGTAAATGTCCTACCTTATGCTTACATACCACCCTGCACTAAGGCCTACCTTAGGGGTGACTTATATGTAATAAAATTAGAGTTTAAGGCTTGGAAAGTAGTTTAAAATGCCAAGTCGAAGTGGCAGTAAACTGCCCACAAAGGCACTGCAATGGCAGGCCGAGATTGGTTTGACAGGTTTCTTCTGTTGGTGGGACAATCATGGCTGCAGCACACTAGCGGCAGTACATTTAAAGAGGCTGTGTATATGGTATACCACCTTACAAGGGAATTACAAGTAAATTAAATAGGCCAATTAAGTATGCACCAATTGCACACATGCTTAGGGAAGAAGCACTTGCCCCTTAGCACTGATTAGCAGTGGTAAAGAGCTAAAAATTCTATGGCCAACAAAAGATTCAGCAAAATGTACAGCCAAAAACATTGGGGTAAGACCACCTTAAGACTGACAGGTCTAACGCCAAGTATTTAAATGCTCCAGATCGCCGGGGAGTCTGGAAGCAAATCTGGAGGAGAACCCACCATACGGTTTATGGCTGATTCCCCCCAGTTCACCCTCAGGCCTGACACTTCTTTGCAGATTTTTAGAATATAAATTAGCTTTAGGATGGATTGGTTTAGGCACTGGATATAAAGGAGGACATTGTCTGCATACAAAGAGATGCAGCCCTCTAATTTTCTGAAATACCTCAAGCTCTACACCTGCACATCCCGCCAATCTATTTGGCCTGTGGTTCAGTTGCAAGAGTGAGCAGGAGAGGAGACAGCAGGCCTCTGCCTATCCGGAACTGCTGTGAGTAAATCCTGTTCACTCTGACCCAAGCCCATAGCATCATGTATAACAGCCTCACATACTAAAGGAATCGACGACCCAAATTAATATTTTCCAAGATATTGTGGAGGAAAGACCATTCAAATGGGCCAAAGGCCTTCTCAAAGTAAAATTGCATTATGGCTGTGTGGTCAGATACAGAATGTATGTGGTTCAAGTACATATTTAGCCTCCTAAGACAAGGCCTTGTGCCTCTGACTGGCATAAAGCTGTTTTGATCGCACTGCACTAGGGGTCTCACCTGTTTCAGTAGCCTGGTTGCTGATGCCTTTGCAACAATTTTGACTTAAATATTTATTAGGGTGATCAGTCTGTAAGATGCGCAGTCTGTAGGTGGCCTATATGGTTTGGGGAGGACTACCACTGAGGCACTCCAGATATCATAGGGAAGTAGCAAAGCTGTCTCTGTAGCTTCAACTATCGTAAGGTAGTGAGAGAGTAGTGTTGATGCAAACCTTTCCAAGAATTGCATATGGAATCCATTTGAACCAGACACCTTCTCAAATTGCATCTCCTACAAAGCTGCAAATAACTCCTCCTTTGACTGGTGAGCATCCAAATTCACCCTTCCACTGCTGGAGAGCCTCGGCATGATGAGGGTTGCAGCTAAGGGGTTTTGTTGCTCCAACCTGCCCGGCGGCTTCGATTGGTAAAGTGCCTCATATTAATGTGTGATTTGTAATGGGTCACCTCACTGTCGGGCCCAATGTCTATGGGACAAATCTGTCTTCCAGAGTTGGTTGCAAGCCTGTTTAGCAATTTTCCTGTTTTGCCTCAAATTCGTACTTTTGGTTTTTTTAAATCAGACACTGGTGCCCTGGCATGAGTCATCAGTTTCTGTTTAAGGGCCTCCTTAGTAGCCTCTAGACTACAAAGTGTTTCATGATCTCTCATTTGGTTATGGCGATATTCTAATTCCCCAATCTGCCTTTCCGGTGCTGCACTTTTCTTTCTCCTCCTACAGGGTATGCTATTGTTGCCCACCAAAGAACTGCTTTCATTGCCTCCCACAATGTGATTAGGGAGACTTCTATTGTGGAGTTTGCTCTTAAGTAGAGTTCTATCTTTTTCTTCATGTGTTCTTAAAACCTAACATCCTTCAGCCACCCAACCTAAAGGCTCCAGTGCATGTTAGACCTACATCTCCCCAGCCCCATCGTTAATTAAATCAGTGATTGGCCCAGCAGTACCCCTGCGTGCATTGTAGGTCCTGACGACTATCAGAGTCCAGCAGCTGGGAGGAAGAAGTAGTCTAGTATGTGACCTATGGGAGTGGGAATAATATGTGAACTCACATGTCGACTTGTTCTTTGACCTCCACGGATTGCAAAGCCGCTGGGACTCTGCACCTGGTGCAATGGTTTAGCCCCTCTTTTCACATCAAGTTGTAGGTACATGACAACATTGAAATCCCCCCTACGATAAGCTCCTCATCCAGGCCTGAAGTGATAACTGTCATCAGATTTTTCATCGTACTCGCCTGCAGGGTCGGTGGAATATACACAGACACTACTGCCAATGGAATGCCAAACAGGAAGCCCATAACCACAACATATCTATCTATGGCATATCAGATAGTGTCCACGACCATCAGAGGAAAAGTAGCTCCTCTGGAACCCCTAGTGAGCTCTGCATGATTAAAGACATAGTGTTCAAAAAAGGCACCCCTATTCCCAAGAAAATGTGTCTTTTGCAACAATGGAACCACTAGGACCAGATTGTGGGCCTCTCGAAGGATTGTTATGCTTTTTATTTTTTCCAGCAACCCACTGAAATTCCAAGACAATTGCTTGTAGTGGATGGTGTTGTTGTCAGAGGTCATGGCCGGTCAATGCGCCCATTTGACTGGGGTCCGCAATCTGTCTTGCATGAGACGTAGTATTGTGACCAAAATCAACCCTAAAGTACCCAACTGTTCCCCCAACAACCCTCTACTCAACACCTCTAAAGTGGCAGCATTTGTAGTCCTAAAACAAGCAACCCCAATAGAAACAACACATAATATAATGTAATACTAAATCAAAATAAAGTACCCACAATGATCTTGTGCAGTGGGGAGTGCTTTGCCTCGAACCAGCCCCTCTCTCCAGAGGCAATGTGTCTCTTCTCCCTCAGCAAATGAGAAAGCACTTGTACCTCTACATGGAAGAAAGAAAGGAAGGTGACAAAACCCACCCTCTATACCGCTGAATAATGTCTCATCATCCACTAGTAGGGTCCCCTCCCCAGTAATCACCAGAGCTTTATGAGGAGGATGTTTATCCTCCTGTTATAACCAGATTTGGCCTCCTATCAGACTGCTGCATTTCAGCCTAGAGTGGGATGGTTGACCCCCTTCAGTCTCCCGAGATGGCATTGGCTCCTTTGTTGATATGGGCAGTTGTTTCATCTCCGCCGCTCAGATTCAGGCATCTTAAGAGCTTTAAAATAAAAATGGTTCCCTACTGATCCATAACTTTTAGTTTGGCAGGGTACATAAGCACATTCAATGTACATAGCCCTGACTTTCCACTTAACCTCATAGAAACATTTACGAAGGAGCTGCACTTAACTGTATAATCGGGGAAGAGCATAAACTTGGAGTCGGTGCAAAGGATGTCGGGATGTTGGCGAGCCTGCCGCGGGATAGAGCCTCTGCCTACAAAGTTCAGTACCCTAATGATAATGGCTCTAGCTGTGCGACGGGCAGAGGGCATGGGGCCGGCGCTCTGCGTGCCCTTTCCAGAACGAAGTAGGGGGATAGCTCACAATCCGGGACTCTGGTTCTGAAATATTCTGTGAGGAATTTCTCTGGGTGCTCCTCCCCCACGCTATCTGGCAGGTCTGCCAGCTGGGAGGGGACAGAAGGGTCTTCCCTACACACAATGCAGGGGACATCTGCCCATGCATGTCTCTGTGAGGCCATGTCTTACTGGCTCAGTGTTGGGGCCCCCCTCTCTCCCCTCCTCTCTCCAGATGTCCTCCTGAAACACCACGGTGTTCAGGGCTGGCCTAAGGCTGGGCTTTTGTGACCGTCACTGCCCCCTTTGGCCATAGCAGTCTCCCAGGACTTCCGGACTCCCAGAGGGAGATCACCTCCTGAGGTTGAAGCCATGTGCCCAGTCTCCTAACTTTGAGGCGAGACATCTTGTATGGATCCCGGCCCACCTGGGCTGTAATCTTAGTCCTGGATGCTCATACTGCCCATCTAATCTCTTCTACTCTGGCCCACGAATTTGGCTCACTGTCACAATCCGCAGTGGCTGCCAAAAAGTTAAATGCGGTCCCTACCACTCCCCTCCCATGTGGCTGTTTCCTCTGTGACCCAATAGTCAATGCGGAGGTACAGATGTATCGCCGCTGTGGGATTGTAGCTCCAAGTTGGGTACGTTGGCAGCAGGCCAGTCTTCCGGCATGTCCTTGTTTGGTTAATGCTTTTCTCTCATCCCTTGCTCCCTGCATGTGCTTGGGTAGGACAAAGGGTACATGCTTAGGGGCCGCAACATGGATGTTTGCATTAGAGAAAAGGTCACCCCATAGTCGGCTCGCCCAGTCTGCAGTTGCAGCCCTGGCCACGTGTGGCACCCAGTCTGGCTCCTCCACTCTAAGGTACCTGTTCCACTGTTTCCAGCCACCACTTGGAAGTGAAAGCGGCTTCGTGCCACAACTCGGCCACTTGGCTGTCTTCTCTCCTTTGCGCAACCCAGGAGTTGATGCACAGGGGGGTTCACAGTGACTCCACAGCTTCAGGTGAGGTTTGTCACCAGCAGGCACATGTCCCGGCAGGTTGTACGAACACCCAGGCTGTCGATCGCCAAAAATTGCCTCTCATCCTGGGCTCCCTGGATGGGCTCCAGTGGGCCAAAGAGGGTTAGTATATGGGCCACCGCATCGGTGCTTACAGCTGAAAAAAGGTAGCCTAATGGTCAGATTCAGCAGAATTCTTGGAACTGGCACGGAGCTCGCGTAAAATGCAGCCTTCATCATGCACTGCTTGGCAACTCCTCCCAGTAATTTCTTTCTCAATGTAGTGGAGGTGAGTGATCTGTCAATGGTAGGCGAGAACTTTGGGAACCAGGGTGGTATTTATAAGATAAGGTAAATACTATATGGTTTAGAAAGAGACATACACAATTTATTGGGTCAAGAGCAGAGTGACCACTTCTGGTAGCAGCACAATTGTACACTGTCAGCTTACCATTATTCACTGTTTCTGCATCTTTGATCCATTACTCACAAAAGTAATAATTCTGCTTTTAAAGGTGATGAACACAAGGTGCTAAGGCCGTGAAATGCCCAACTAGGAAGTGAACATAGTATGCTATTTCTTGTACAAATGTTTTTCTTAGATTTTTAGTTTCTTGAGGTGTGCAGCCTTTCATGACTTCCGTCTCTGTGAGACTCATGAGAGTGTAGATGTGTTGACAACGGGCTTGGTAATGCTAATCTTTTAATTATATTTTCAGGATCCAACTATTCTGCTTGAAGAAGTAACACCACCGGAACACAGGGATGCCTTCGACATGCCCACCATTGCAGCTGAGAAATATGTGAGTCTTGTATAAATTCTATACCATCAAGTTCATGTGCCCCCTCTTTCAAACTGTGTGGCTTCTATTCCATCTACACAAATCAAAAAAAATCCACAAGATATCACAGGAATAACTGCCCATTGAAACTGCCCTCCATTCTCAGAAACAAAAGGTATTCATTACAATATTACCAAGGAGTGAATGGTATAGTAACTCACTCCGTCTCTCATCCAGTGGTACCCTTAGAGAGCTAGAACCCATTTTGCAACTTCAACGCTGGTTTTAGAGCACAGTGTAAATGGACAGAGGTGGAAGCTATCTCTTGTTGAAAACAGGAATTAATTAAAACAATCGCCCTTCTGACTACAAGACTAACCTCTTCTGTGAGAGAAAAAAACAAAGCACACAGGGGTTGATCGTATTTGTGGATGAGCAAGGAACTATGGAATCAAAAATTCCCTTTCACCTTAGGAGCAAATTTAGCTTTTTCTATCCTCACTTCTAAACCAGGCAAATGATTCAGCTAACATTGGCATTGAGCAACAGAGAAAACAATCTCCTATTCCCTGGGATCAACCAGTTACTGGCAATGCCCACAGTTTACCATTTTTGAGAAAAATAAGTCATCTGTTATGCATGTTGTCACATCTAAATAGCCTTCTCGTTTCCATTCTCTCTTTTTACCAGATCGAGGACATGATCAAAATTATGAAAAACACTCTCAAGTTATGTGACTACATACTTTCTAAATAGGGTGAGGTAAGATTTTGATGCTTTTGTTTTCTGTCAATGTGAGTGAGAGTGTGAGTACTATCAGATTGAAAGGATAACACAACAAACCATCCTTAATCGATGGGGTCACTGGAATGTAATGTAAATGTAAGGTGGATTTGTACAGTGCTGCGTGAGGGTAGCCAGGCGCTTTTTCCATACAATTTTGGGTTTGCTGTACTTACCAATTAATCCACCCTATGCTACATAGATTGCAGATTTCCACAAATAAATGTATTGCTAGTTTAGAATAATCAAAAATAACAGAAGGTGCTGCGCCATGGCAAACATTAACTACTCACCAGATGACCTCACCCATGTGCTATACTGGTATAAGAGAGGCAGAACAGCATTAATGTGTGATAAAATAGCAGAATAGTATTATCACAGAATGTAATAAATTATGCTGCATAATTTTCACTGTGTCCCATAATTTGGGCATCCAAATGTGCCTACTGAATATTGATATTGTCGGACACTAATATAATTGACAAAAAAGAGCAAAAAGTAAATATGAACAGATTTTCTGTAACTAATTCCACATATGTGTACCAAAAATATATATACATATATCTTCATTTATGTGGAGTTAAGAATGGTAAATATATCTGCCCCTCTTTGCATTTACCATTCAATATTTTGTCCCTCGATATTTTGTAGATTGTCATTAGTGCGCCACAATATTCTTGTACCAGACGTTCAAGAGTACAATTGGTCCTTCATAGTCTCATAATTCCAGAAGCACTTTTGACAGAAGGTCTTTGATTAATGTTTTAAATTACATTACAGTTGGGTGTGCTGAAAAGGAACGAAATACATAGGTTTTCAAGAGTCTAGAGAAATATGTAACCAACAATGGACATGGAGAGACTGAGGGATCACATCCGATTGGAGCTGGAGAAGGTGCGATTCTGGAGTAGGGTTGTCCAAAGCAGTTGTCATCAAAGAAATACCTCTATATTGGGAAAGTTTGGGTGAAAAACCTTGTAGAAGAGAAAGACAGTGGACTCGATTCACAAAGGTAAAGTTAGATGAAAGTCTAATTTTACGACTTTCGGTATTCACAAAAGGCATTGACGTGTAGTAAATGCCCTTTGTGAATACCAAAAGTCATAAAGTTAGCATTTCATCTAACTTTACCTTTGTGAATTAGGCCCTTTGTTTTTATGAATTCATAGATGCATCATCTGAGACTACAGCCACCATGAGCTTAGCTGTCATCCCACTATGGATGCTTTGTGGTTTCAAAAGAAGAGCATAATAATTCAGAAAATCTGATTCAGATGCAAGGGAGGCACGTGAGCAAGCATTCATATCTGCCCCCTTGAGTCTAAGACTGGTATTTATCAGGTCGGCATCACATTGTTAAAAATAATCCATCTGATTACAAAACACCTACTGCCTGTTTAGGAACTTCACAGAGTCTTGAATTCTGAGGAGTAGCTCCTGTGTAGTAGAGGGTGTGACACTGAAGGGGAGAAGAGGCAGCTGCTGGAGTACAATATTTGAAGGCAGCACATTTTTATGAACTAACTTACCTCTTGTCATATTTGAAGCGGCACAAACTCTTCAGTGCTGACTCCCCCTTCACCTTGGTTAGATGTATTCAAATTCTTTGCAAGCCAACATTGGAAACAAGGCAAAATATAATTTATGAGCTCATGATGCCTCAATTGCTTGCTGCACTGTAAGGATGGACAATTTCCTACTTGACCTATCTGACCATGTACCTTTCAACTTTCAGGTTCCAGCCTAAGTGCCATCTCTTTGGCCTTTGATTCGGACCACTGTGGCTGATATTACGACAGCATTTATTGAGGCTCCCTCACCATCTCCCTTTCTGATAAGCATTCAGTGCTGAAACACCATATCCCACCAGAGGACATGCAGAGAACCATTAGAAATCATTGAACAGCAACGCTTCACCAGCTATAGAGAAACACGTAGATTCAACTATGTGATTTGGTGAAGGATGATGACCCTATCTAATGAGTACGGCTGAGGATCACCTTGAATGACAACGAAGGATTGCTTCCTCTGGTCTGGGGCTCCTACATCAAATAATTAACCGATATCGGCTATGATACGTTGGTTCATCAGAACCTGAGCAATATTAAGCAGTTGTAAATAGTTATTGTACAGCCATGGTGAATTTTAAAATGCCTACTATTTGTAATGTAGATCTGACACTTTAAAATATTTGTATTGCGAATGCTGTTTCCCAGACCCACTGAATATAAACATTGTACATTTTTTGTATGTATTCTATTTTCTGATATATACATCTGCCGTGTGGATTCCTCACCTTGTGAATATCCCCCTGCGTCAGCAACGTTCAGAATTTTTCTTCGTAGCACGCCGGCGTGAACGACGTCATAGGAGCACGGCATCGCGCGCGACTCCGTCTGACGTCACCGACTCCTTATAAGACCCAAGTCGGCGTGATGACGTCAGTTCCCTTTTTTCCGCGTCGTCGACGCTAACGGTTTCTGGGATCTCCTGCGATACTTAGTATCTTCTTTCTATTTCGTGTTACTATTTCTCTATTGAGTGTTCCTTCTTCGTCGAGGAAGACGGGATTCAAACAGTGTGGGTCATGCGCTCGCATGATGTCGATCACCGATCCACATGGCGATTGTTTATGGTGTCTTGGATCAGACCATGACGTTAAAAACTGTCGATCCTGCTTCAAAATGAACCCTAAGGACTTACGTGAACGTGAAGCTAAACTTCTTCTAGCGAAGGTAAAAGGAAGAGAAGCCGGTAGATCATCGAGATCGACGTCCAGACGCTCGAAGTCGAGACAGAAGTCGTGATCGAAGTCGAGGTCGGCTTCAAGATCGAGGTCCAGAGCGAGGTCGAGGTCCAGAGAAAGATCGAGATCCGGATCCAAGTCGGCTTCGGGTCATGCTTCTGGCTCTTCGAAGAAGATGCACAAGAGTAGAAAACATAGCTTGAGACATCACTCTGGTAAAGACTCTTCAGATTCGAAGAAAAAGTCTCGAAGACATCATAAGGACTTCGTATCTCCTTCTCCTTTACAATCTCTTCGAGGTTCCCCAACTCCGGAGCAAGAACCTGATCCGGAATCACACCATTCTTTGGATCATGAAGAAGAAGAAGAAGTTCCTCGGACTCCGACTCCGGTAGAAGTCCCTTTAAATCTCGAAGGCCAGGATGAACCGATGCCGGAGCAACCTCCTTCGGAACAACCAATTGGTTCATACCCTCCCTTTCCTGGTCCGGGACAGGACCCCTCGCATTTTCTTAATGCAATGTTTGGAGTCTATACTAGAGCAATGTACCCCACTGGTGCACTGGCTGGTCCCATGGGTCCATTGTCTTACAACTTGGGCATTCCTCAAACTTACGCCCCGGCTCCCTTTATGCCATTTATGCCGGTGCCTTATACACCTTGGCTCGGTACGGCTCCGCCGAGGTCGTCGACTCCACATGCGGCTTCGCCGGCTCCGGATCGACCTCGTGAATCTAATCGAGATACCACGCCGATTCGTGAATCTCATCCTCCAACTGCCCCGGCTCCTCGCTCGACGCCGGATCCGACTCCGTCTGAGTCGTTACCGGATCAGTCGACTTCGATTCGTATGGAATGGTCGAGGCGCAGACCTCAACGCCTCTTGGAAGAAAAGGAGTATGAAGATCCTTAAATGGAGGAAGGTGAACTTCTGGATCAAGGGGACTGTTTTGCCGACCTTCATAGTGCCAGTGGCCTGGAACTTTCTCCTGAGTGGGGTTTGCCATCAGTTTCTGATGCACCATCAAAGGACGTGACACCTTACCATATTGTGATTAGAAAGGCTGCGGATCTACTTAATCTGACCTTGCCTACTGTTGAATACAAACCTAACATTCTCACAGAGGTTTTGCATTTACCCTCATCCATAATAGAGCCTACACTTCCATTCACTGAGGCTTTAACTGAACTAATAATGGAGGTTTGGAAGAGACCATTGACTGCTCCTGCGGTTTCCAGGTCTGTAGCAAGACGTTACAGAGTGGCACCTGGTGACCCCGAGTTCTCTCTTCACATCCTTCTCCTGAGAGCTTGGTGGTACAGGCCGCTTGTTCCAACAGATCGGCAGGTTCATTTCCTCAAGTACCAGCAGACAAGGACTCCAAAAAATTGGACCAGTCTTCTAAAAAGATTTTCTCCTCAAGTAGCATGGCTCTAAAATCTACTAATGCTACTTGTCTGCTAGGGAGATATGTACATGCTTTGATGGACTCTGTGAAGCAACTGTCATCTAAGCTTCCTGAGGATGATAGGAAAAACTTTAATGAAGTAGTCTCCGACACTCAAGCTGCAGCCCGATTAGTCATTCAGAGTGGCATGGACACGGCGGACTCTGTTGCCAGAATTATGGGTTCTACTGTTGCCACCAGAAGGGCTGCATGGCTAAAATCTTCTGATTTTTCAGCAGATGTTCAATCCACTTTAATGGACTTGCCTTTTGATGGGGACAGGCCTCTTTGGAAAGAAAGCGGATGTGGCTTTGGAGAAATTCAAAGATAGCCGGACTACAGCAAGATCTTTGGGTCTTCAGGCTAGAGGTTCTGCAACTAGGAGGTTTAGGGGATTTGGTAGATCCACTTTTCGTTCCTATAAGCAAGGCCAGCAGCAACAACAACAGCAGAACCCTTTGTATAAATCATATAGAGGTAAACAAAGGGGACGTGCTCGTGGACGCCAAGCCACCTCCTCCTCTACTTCCTCCAATAATACCCACCTCCCACCTACAACAGCAAAGCAGCCCTAGATCCACCATTCTGGATCATGCGGGTCCGGTAGGGGGTCGGCTTACTCATTTTCTACGGGATTGGGAATCGGTTACATCAGATCTTTGGGTTCTCAATCTCGTAGAAAATGGGTATGCACTTCCCTTCCAGGAGTTCCCTCCCAATTACCCTCCTTGCCAAGGTTATTGTTCGGAGGACCACCTACTTCTCCTGCAGGAAGAAGTCCTGGCACTGTTCCAAAAAGGTGCGATAGAGGTGGTTCCAGAGCAGGAAAGGGGTCAGGGGTGCTATTCCCGGTACTTCCTGATCCCCAAGAAGAATGGCAGGCTTCGGCCAATCCTGGACCTCAGGATTTTGAACCTCTACCTCAAACAGGAGAAGTTCAAAATGCTCACACTTGCACAGGTTCTTCAAGCGCTGTTGGAAGAAGACTGGATGGTGTCGATCGACTTGCAGGATGCGTATTTTCACATCCCCATTCTGAAGTCGCACAGGAAGTATCTCCGCTTTACGGTGGGATCGCAGCACTACCAGTTTGCGGTCCTTCCGTTTGGGCTTACTACTGCACCTCGAGTTTTCACCAAGGTGATGGCAGTGGTGACTGCGCATCTCAGAAGGTCGGGGATTCCTGTGTTCCCCTATCTGGACGACTGGCTAATCAAAGCAGATTCGCCGGAGAAGGTGCTCCAACATCTGCAAGAAACGACTCAGTTGTTGCACAGGTTGGGTTTTTCGATAAACGTACCCAAGTCTCACCTGGTGCCCTCCCAGCGCAACCTGTTCATAGGTGTGGTACTGGACACTACTGTATGTCGCGCATTCCCTCCACCTCAAAGGATTCGCGCATACAGGAAATGATTCCTTTATTCTACAATGGAGCGGTTGTTCCAGTCCTGAAGGTCCTTTGCCTGCTCGGTCTGATGGCTTCTTGCATTCTGTTGGTCAACCATGCACGCTGGCACATGAGGGCGCTCCAGTGGTGTCTCCGCAGGCAGTGGTATCAACACAACGGAGATTTCGGGGAGTCAGTGAGGATCTCCAGATAAGCTGCGGCGGATCTATCTTGGTGGGGCGTAGAAGGCAACCTGTCTCAGGGGAAGCCTTTTCAGCTGCCTCTTCCGGTGGCCACAGTAATAACGGATGCATCCACTCTAGGGTGGGGTGCTCATCTGGGGGATCTGGAGGTCAAGGGTCTTTGGTCTCCAGAGGAAAGGTTGCTTCATATCAACCGTCTAGAGTTGCGGGCAATACGTCTAGCGCTCAAGGCCTTCCTCCCTTCCCTTCGCGGTCAGTCGGTTCAAGTCCTGACGGACAACACGACCGCGATGTGGTATATCAACAAGCAGGGAGGAGTAGGGTCACAGTGTCTCTGCAGAGAGGCTCTACGTCTCTGGTCCTGGGTTCAGGACCATCAGATTTGTCTGATGGCAAATCATCTGGCCGGAGTTCTGAACGTTCGTGCAGACGTTCTCAGTCAGCAGTTCTCTGCCGACCACGAGTGGAGGCTTCACCCGGAGGTTGTTCACGACATCTTTCAGGTGTGGGGGACTCCTCGGGTGAACCTGTTCGCCACTCGCGAGAATGCTCACTGCCTGTCATTCTGCAGTCTCCAGTATCCGATGCCAGGAGCTTTGGGGGACGCGTTTCAGTTGAGTTGGGGAAATCAACTCCTTTACGCGTTTCCCCCCATACCCTTGATTCCTCTGGTTCTGAGGAAGATTCGCCAGGACCGGGTCCAAGTCATATTGGTCGCCCCGGATTGGTCAAGAAGGGTGTGGTACACAGACCTTCTCCACCTCTCCTCTCACCCGCCGCTCCGTCTCCCTTTCAGGGCAGACCTCCTCTCTCAGATGGAGGGGCAAGTTCTACACCCCCACCTCCAGACATTACACCTTCATGCCTGGAGATTGAGGGGGGCAACTTGAATTCCTTTTCTCTCCCTCACGATGTGGTGGATGTCATTCTTTCTGCCAGGCGTGACTCCACTAAGTCCATTTATTCATATAGGTGGTCTAAATTTGTCTCTTGGTGTAGGGAGAGGGATATTGACCCTTTGAAGGCTCATTTATCTGACATTTTGCAGTTTGCTCTTTCTCTGGCGCGGCAAGGATTTGCTGTTGCCACGGTCAAGGGGTATCTTTCAGCCTTATCGGCATTTCTCTGTTTTCCGGATCAGCCTTCTCTTTTTAAGTCTCCTGTGGTTTTAAGATTTTTGAAGGGTCTCACTAATAGATTCCCTCCTACTCCTTTTGTTTTTCCTCATTGGGATTTGAATCTTGTGTTGACCTATTTGATGGGTTCTCCCTTCGAACCCTTGCACAAGTGTCCCATGAGGCTTCTTTCTTTTAAAACGGTCTTCTTGGTTGCAATTACCTCGGCAAGGAGAGTAAGTGAGCTTCAGGCTCTTAGTTCCAAGCCCCCATTCTTGACCATTCATGCTGAAAGAATGGTTCTCAGGACCAGGGCTGCTTTTCTGCCTAAGGTGGTAACTCCCTTCCATCTAGGACAATCCATTACCCTTCCTACTTTTTATCCTCCCCCTCACCCTTCCAAGGAGGAGGAGAGACTTCATCGGTTGGACCCAAAGAAAGCAGTCAGTTTCTATCTCGATAGGACTAAAGACTATCGTGTTGATGATCAACTCTTCGTGGGTTTTGCTGGCTGTAAGAAGGGCAGAGCGGTGCACAAGCACACAATTTCCAGGTGGATAATCCTGTGCATCAAGATTTGCTACTCCCTGGCGGGTAAGGACCCTCCTGAGGGTATTAGAGCACATTCAACTAGAGCAACGTCTGCAACATCTGCTTTGTCTAGAGGTGTTCCTGTTGAAGACATTTGCAGGGCCGCGACTTGGGCCTCCCTCCACACTTTCGCGAAGCACTACTGCTTGGATACTGAGGTGAGGAGGGACGGCCACTTCGCGCGCTCTGTCCTCCAAGATTTCCTGGTATAGCAGAGTGGACACCCTCCTCCGGGAGTGGGGACTGCTGTGGGACTCTATTCACAAGGTGAGGAATCCACACGGCAGATGTATCTATCAGAAGAACAAGTTACTTACCTTCAGTAACGCTTTTTCTGGTAGATACAGTATCTGCCTGTGGATTCCTCACATGCCCACCCGCCTCCCCGTTGTCCACTCTGCTATATCTTGTTTTATGTATTTATATTTTCTGGTTTTTTATGCTTTTGCTACGCACTTTGTGTGCAGTTTTGATTTGTATGTACTGTGTACACTGTATATATGTATATTTACTGTCGTTGGTCCGTCCGGGTGCCTCGAAGGCACAGAAAAAAGGGCGGAACTGACGTCATCACGCCGACATGGGTCTTATAAGGAGTCGGTGACGTCAGACGGAGTCGCGCGCGATGCCGTGCTCCTATGACGTCGTCCACGCCGGCGTGCTACGAAGAAAAATTCCGAATGTAGTTGACGCAGGGGGATATTCACAAGGTGAGGAATCCACAGGCAGATACTGTATCTACCAGAAAAAGCGTTACCGAAGGTAAGTAACTTGTTCTTTAGGGCCTTTGGAAGTAAATATTTTTTTTTTAAAAGATAATAAATCACTCTTGCCTTTAATGAGAACTCTCATATATTCTTGGCTGCACGGTAGTCCTTCAAGATCGAGTTTCAAAACTAAGTAGGTGTGGGGCCCATTGCATCACCATGTGCCACTCTTGAAAAATCACTCTCAGCAAGGTTTTTCTATGCAGAATTTAATATTTGGATGGAACATGTTTCTTCAATCACATTCTAAAGTTTGAAACACAGGGACCCACTGATCTTTGTCTATTAATTCGCTTGAGTCAGTCCTGTGCAAGGGAAACAATATGAAAAAAAGAATTCCTGTCAATAGCCTGGGCGGTAAACTGCTCCATTCGCGGAGTTTGCAGAGTTTTCCCCACTCTGCACTCGGCACAGAGTGCGGAGTTTAAAAAAACTCTGTGTAGTGGCATGGAGCTGAATTTTTCCTCTCTGACGGGTCGCCAACGTTAATTTGGCAAGCACAAGCTAGAAAAATACACTGCTAGACTATCTCCCAGGGAGATTTCTGAACACTGGCGGTCACAGCAGGTGAATACCGCTCACATTGAGAAACCTGCCACTTGCGTTGAGGAAGCTGCCACTCGAGTAGAACATCAGCTCAAGGGGCAGAAGGAAGCTGTACCCTCTTGTGCTGCAGGTGGTACTGTTTGTGCTGTAATAATCCCGGTACAAAAAATCTGCAGCATGACTTAACTCACTCCGCCGCATGCGGAGCTCAGCGGAGCACGGTGGAGTATTTTGTGACATCATGAACTCCGCCCAGGCCTACTAATTTGTCCCTTGTTTATGTAAACGCTTATGCCAGAAATTAAAAAGCCATGAAGAACTTAGGAAATCACATTTACACAAATTACCATAAAAACAATCAATGTTGATCACATTTATGAATGGTCTTCAACTATTTTCTTTTTTTTCACAACAAAATTTGTATTTTATTGATCAGGTAAAGCATATATGCAGTTCTCCACAGTCAGGAGAGCCCTGCCAAAACATCAAAGCATGTATGAGCACGGTGCAAACCCAATCAGAAACAACCCCATCCAACCCCTCCACCACCCACGACCCCCCAACGATCCCTCTACCCACCCCTTATCCCTCCCTAACCCAGTGCACGTAATTACAGCCAGCCGCCAGCAATCGTTTGCATCCAGCAAGAAAACTAGCGTCTCCTTAGGCCTGGAGCCCATCTATCAAAACCACCTCTTCATCAGGTTCCGCTGGAGGATCCAAAGTCAAACCCCTATATTCCGCCCACCTCTTCCATATCTTGAAATGTTTTCGGGGGCACCCTCTTGCCTCGAACACCGGGCGCTCTAGCCCCATATAATAATCCATCCCTGCTTTCCAAACGCTCAGCGGGGGGGCTCGATCACTCTTCCACGCCTGCGCCAAGTCCCGCTTGGCCACGACAAGGCCCAGCAGTAACAGGTGACGCTTGTAGATGTTTCCCCCAACGCCCTCCAGCACATGGAAAAGGGCCAGACGATGAGTCCGGGGAAGATCCCATCCCAGTACCTCCGATAGACAGCTCCATACACCCCGCCAGAACCGGGTCAGACCAGCACAAGACCACACAGTATGCAGCAGAGTACCCATCTCAGCTCCACATCGCAAACACTCTGGGGACCCAATCAAACCCGCTTTCCACAGTCACTCTTGCGTATAGTGGGCCCTATGTAGATATTTGAATTGAACCAGTCTTAGGCGCACCCCGATTGCGATTGCAGTCCCTCGCGGGGACTCCAAAGCCTCTCTCCAATCGTCTTCATCCAGTGGGCCAATATCCCGTTCCCAGGCTTCTTTCAACTTAAGTAAGGAGGAGGAGCAATGGGTGACTAGGGTTTGATAAATACGGGATACCTTCTTGTCTCCAACTCCGGCAGCGACTCCAAACCCACCAAGCTGGGTCCAAGCGCGTGGCGGAGCTGTAGGTATTTAAAAAATTGAGTGTTGGGGATATGGAACTCGTCTTTGAGTTCCTGGAACGATTTGAGGGCTACGGCGGATACGACATCTCCTAGCGAAGAGATCCCAATAGAATCCCATCCGCCGAACCCCGGTAGCGAGGCCAATGCGGGGAGTCGCCCGTTATTCCACAAAGGAGTCTCCGCTGTCAGTCTACCCCACCAGCCCATGCGACGCAGCGCCTGTCACCATATCGTAAACAATCAATCAATGAGGGGAGGAAGAGTGCTGATCCATTCAGTCTCCTTAGGAATAATCAAAAAATCACGGCGGGAAGGATCACTTGTCCTGCATAACCAGGGTATGCAGGTTGATGTGGGGTGTCTCCCAAATAAAAGACCCTCATGCATGTGTAATATTAGGTTCTCGTAGCGGTATATGTTGTCTCCCCGCTCCTATTGACACATGTGTGCATAATTCTTGGGTCAGTATTTTATGCACCCTCCGCCAGGAGGTAAAAACCCTTGGTTAAAACAGTAGTGATCGTGAATAGTGGGTGATAAGTGCTCAGGGAAGGTTCTTTAAAAACACGAATGAACAGACTGAATCTTTAATTGGTCTGGGTTCGGGTATACTCAAAAAGAGTAGGTTTTCTAGTGTGCAGCTATGGAATGTATTAGGAATTCAAGCGCACTAATTATGGTGAGGTTAAAATGGTCGACATGTTTCAGCCCTATTCGCCTATGTAGGTCAGTGGGCTTTCCTCAGGACCAGAGAGAAGGTGAATAAAGTGAGAAAAGAAAAGGTTTTGACCTGTTTCTTCAGTTGGTGATAGGTCGCATTGTACCTGCAATTGAAAAACAATTAAATACATAACAAGGGGAGAGGGGTAAGGGGAAGACACACTTTGCGTACTCATTGTACAGTTACCAAAATCATTCCGATTTTGTGAAAACACCTAAAAAATGGCAATACTTTATCCAGATTCGTACTTAAGTGGGGTGTCGACTCTCTCATTCTCATGCTTCTGTGGGTTGTTACATGCTGTGGGCAAGAGACGAGCGAGTGCATTATGATGCTAGTACAAGAAAAATCAGGTTTGGCGCTGTGGTTCTTGTGAGTTCTAGAGTTGCCGTCTACATAATCGTGATATTTGCCCTTTATATTCACCTTTATTCAGAATTCATTGTGGAAAACAGAGTGTTGCTTGCTTATCATTACTGGTGCGCGCAGAGCGGATGCGTGCTCTTGTTACTCGTTTTTAACAAAGTGGGAGCGAGTGACATGCTGTGTTTACACGGGCTCGGTTTTCTATCATATGCGCTCGGAGGTGGGGAGCGGTTCTATATTTGATGCGTGCTCTTGTTTACTCGTTTTTAACACAGTGGGAGCGAGTGACATGCTGTGTTTACACGGGCTCGTTTTGCTCGTTTTTTTATCATATGCGCTCGGAGTTGGGGAGCGGTTCTATATTTGAATGCGGCGCAAGTGGCAATTATTAAAAACATACCTAAAGAAGTGATTGTTGACACTTCATCGGGTTGGTGGCATAAGTAGGGAATGCCTCACTGTAAGGAATAATGAATAGGCAGTGAGGGATGGTTTAATTATACTTGCGGTTCAGTCGGTGAAGAAACGCGGGAACCTCGAGTCACTACCTCGGGCTCTTCTCCTTCTGCGCAGCTTGTGCTGTCTCTGCCTCCTTCAACCCGGATGTGCTCACGGGTTTGTTTCCTATGGGTTTTGTGCACTGATAATAGAAAGCGAGGAGTTACTCGCCTTAGTACATTGATTTAGAGAGGGAGTTAGAAGAATTTAAAATAGTGATGTGAATATAGGTATTCGTATTCTATTAATAAGACTGGCAACTCAATGTAATTACAAAATAGTTTTTGTGGAATATTGATTTGCAGACAATTAATACTGAATGTCAAGTTTATAGGAGATGGACGTCATATCTATAGGTCAGGACAGCTAGTTTGCTGAGTGTTGCGTTGCCGCATGTATCTTTGTATATTGTTATTTATTTAGGCTCAGCCAAGGAATTCCATCATTCAGGCCTGTGGTGTCTGTATTAAGACGGTGTACCCAGCGTTGCTCTTTTTCAAAGAGGATCTTCGCCGCATTCTTGTCTATTACATCAAGGTTAAACCATCCCTCACTGCCTATTCATTATTCCTTACAGTGAGGCATTCCCTACTTATGCCACCAACCCGATGAAGTGTCAACAATCACTTCTTTAGGTATGTTTTTAATAATTGCCGCTTGCGCCGCATTCAACTATAGAACCGCTCCCCACCTCCGAGCGCATATGATAAAAAAACGAGCAAAACGAGCCCGTGTAAACACAGCATGTCACTCGCTCCCACTTTGGTAAAAACGAGTAAACAAGAGCACGCATCAAATATAGAACCGCTCCCCACCTCCGAGCGCATATGATAGAAAAACAAGCAAAACGAGCCCGTGTAAACACAGCATGTCACTCGCTCCCACTTTGTTAAAAACGAGTAACAAGAGCACGCATCCGCTCTGCGCGCACCAGTAATGATAAGCAAGCAACACTCTGTTTCCCACAATGAATTTTGAATAAAGGTGAATATAAAGGGCAAATATCACGATTATGTAGACGGCAACTCTAGAACTCACAAGAACCACAGCGCCAAACCTGATTTTTCTTGTACTAGCATCATAATGCACTCGCTCGTCTCTTGCCTACAGCATGTAACAACCCACAGAAGCATGAGAATGAGAGAGTCAACACCCCACTTAAGTACGAATCTGGATAAAGTATTGCCATTTTTTAGGTGTTTTCACAAAATCTGATTGATTTTGGTAACTGTACTATGAGTACGCAAAGTGTGTCTTCCCCTTACCCCTCTCCCCTTGTTATGTATTTAATTGTTTTTCAATTGCAGGTACAATGCGACCTATCACCAACTGAAGAAACAGGTCAAAACCTTTTCTTTTCTCACTTTATTCACCTTCTCTCTGGTCCTGAGGAAAGCCCACTGACCTACATAGGCGAATATGGCTGAAACATGTCGACCATTTTAACCTCACCATAATTAGTGCGCTTGAGATCCTAATTCATTCCATAGCTGCACACTAGAAAACCTACTCTTTTTGAGTATACCCGAACCCAGACCAACTAAAGATTCAGTCTGTTCATTCGTGTTTTTAAAGAACCTTCCCTGAGCACTTATCACCCACTATTCACGATCACTACTGTTTTAACCAAGGGTTTTTACCTCCTGGCGGAGGGTGCATAAAATACTGACCCAAGGATTATGCACACACGTGTCAATAGGAGCGGGGAGACAACATATACCGCTACGAGAACCTAATATTACACGTGCATGAGGGTCTTTTATTTGGGAGACACCCCACATCAACCTGCATACCCTGGTTATGCAGGACAAGTGATCCTTCCCCCCGTGATTTTTTGGCCATATCTTAAACACCACCTGCGTGGCTCGGGGCAACCGCCGCCGTAGTCTGGCCGAATACAAAATCGTATGCAAGGTGTGAACCCCCATCAGCGAGCGCTCCAAGGTGTAGGCTGGGTCTCCTCTATCTCCATACCACCATTCATTTAGTACTAACAAGTGAGAGGCTTGGTAGTATGACAGTACGTCTGATGTCGCAAGACCACCACAGTATGTGGACAGGAAACATGTACGCAGCGCCACCCTGGCGGCACCCCCAGCCCACAAGAAGCGGAACAGCACCAAATTAACCTGCCGGAACCACTGGGGTGCGACCGGGTGTGGGTGGTTCTGCAGCTGATACAAAAGGCGTGGGAGCACAACCATTTTAAAAATCGCAGACCTACCGAATATAGTAAGAGGCATCCGGGACCACGTTTTAATGTCCGACTGAACTCTTTCCCAGACTGGTACCACATTGCGCTCCCAAGAGATCGTCGCAGACTCTGACAGGAACACACCGAGGTACAACAAGCCTCCGACCGCCACCTTTAAGGCCGACGTCCAGGAACCCGCATACGCCCCATCTCCCAGCACCCACAAGGTGGACTTACGCGGGTTAAGGTACATACCCGAAACTTTGCCGAATATGCGCATAATTTCCAATACCCGCGGGCCCGATCTATCTAGTTCCGTAAGGAAGAAGAGGACATCGTCCGCATAAAGTCCGATCCTGTCCCACCGGAAGCCCCGTAGCTGCGCATCAATTCGCACCCAGGAGGCCAGGGGTTCCATAACTAGCGCAAATAAGTACGGGGACAGCGGGCAGCCCTGGTGGGTCTCACGACCGATTGGAAACCCCCCGGGAAACCGCCCCGGAGACCCGCACGGCCGCCGTGATGTCTGTGTACAGCAGCTTAACATATGAGATAAACACAGGACCCAGGTTAAGGCGGGGCAGAAGCGCGAACAAGTAGGCCCAGCTCACGGAGTCAAACGCCCTATCTATATCTGCCAGGAGCAGGGCAGCTCGTTCACCCGTGGCCCCCATCGCATCCACAGCTGTTTGTGCCCGTCTGATGTTGTGCTGCGTCGCCCTATGCGGCATGAAGCCGGCCCGGTCCGGATAAACCAGATCAGCCACGTAGGGGAGAAGCCGGTTCGCCAACGCCTTTGCCAGTAGCTTAACCTTAATGTTAAGCAACGATATGGGGCGATACGAATCATGTCTAGCAGGCGGCCTACCCGGTTTCTGGAACACCACCACCTCGGCGTGTCGCCAGTCTGTTGGCAACCGACCCAGCTCCCGCGCTGCCTCCAATACAACCCTGTAGTGGGTCCCCAATTGGAGCTGGAATTTCTTGTAGAATTCGCATGGTAAGCCACTCGGCCCGGGTGCCTTTCCGGTGTTAAGCTGTGCCAGCGCATCCCCCAGCTCCTCCACTGTAATGGGGAGGTCCAATGCCGCACGTGTCTCGTCTGAGACGGCCCTCATGGGCAGGTCAGCAATAAACTTGTCTACCGCGTTGACCGGGAGGCAATCTTGCGGCGCATATTGTTCCGCATAATATCGCGCAAAGCTAGCCGCCAGCTCCACTGGATCCGTCACCGTAACACCAGCACTATCTGTGAGTCCAGGCAGCGTAATCGGCTGCAGGGTATTCTGACACAGTCTATGAAGCATAGTACATGACTTGTCTCCCCATTGGTAAATCCTACTGCGCGTGGCTAGCCATGCCTGTCGGGCCTCATCTATCAGTACAGACGCATAGGACTGTTGCGCCTGTAGGAGTAACCGCACCGCCTCGCCGTCCCCCTCCCCCTGGCACCGCCGCTCAAGGACCTTCACACGCGCCGCTGCTGCAACTATGACCTCCCTGCGTCGGCGGCGAGCCGCTGCACACCATGCTATGTCCACTTCCCGCAACGTGGGCTTCATAGCTTCCCAGACGACTGTCACCTCCGTCTCCGCGCCAAGATTCTCCTGCCAGTAGTGGGCTATCACCCCCTCATATGATGGATATAGTCAGCCTGCTCAAGATGCCATGAGGACATTCACCACCGAAACGGCTGCCTCCTCTTGTACAATTCAATATCTATGGCCACTGGGGAATGGTCGGACAACCCCCTTGGCAGGATAGCCGCCCTTCGCACTCTGCTCAAATACGCACAGGGCACAAACACACAATCCAGCCGCGAAAAGGAGCCATGCACGGCTGAAACATAGGTATACTCTCGGGCCGCAGCATACAAGTGTCGCCAAGCATCAACCCAGCCCAACCCGTCCACCATCGCACGCAACCGGGTGGGGGTAGCAACCGTTAGTGTCTCCTGCAGCCTCCGGCGGTCCACACTCGCATCCAGCACATCATTCCAATCTCCTCCCATCACTGCCAGGGACTCCGGGATTTCCGCAAACAGCTTTTCAGCCAGGGACCACTGCAATGGGGGAGGGGCATAGACACTCCCAAACACAACAGGTTCCATACCCACCATCCCCTTCACAAAGATATACCGACCCTGCGGGTCCAGCCACTGCCTCTCATGAATGTAAGCCAACCGTCGATGGACCAAGATGGCGACCCCCCTGGAGCCCCTCGAAAAGCCAGCATGAAAAACCTGCTGATAGCCAAATCGCTGCAGACTATGTACTTTCGTCCCCATCATATGCGTTTCTTGTAGTAGCAGTACATCTGCCCCTTCCCTCTTCGCCCATCACAGGACGGCACCCCTCTTAATTTTATCCAACATTCCCCTAACATTCCAGCTCAATATGCGCATAGACGCCCCCGGGGGCCCTGGAGTTAATGCGTCAGCCATGATCCCAGGGAACACAAGGCAAGAGCACCCAGCAGCAGGCCTGAGTACACAACACCAGTACTAGTATGGCATTAAAAATCACGTGCACATCCCACCAGCCTCCCTCCACCCCCCACCTGCACCCCCCAGAACACCCCCCCTTAACTTCCCATCCCCCATTCCCCGCCCCCCACCCCTATACCTCATAGAACACAGAAGTATCTGTCGCGGCATGGGCGACCTCGGCCCCAAAACAGAGCGCCCAAGACCAACCATACCAATGGATCCCAACTACCCACTCAACCACGAAGAACCCCCCTTCCAACACCCACCCACGTAGGAGGCAAATAGCCCCTGTAGACAAGCTCCCCGAACCCCACCCCGCAGCCCCACACAGTCACCAATGTGTAGAGCGAACAGTGTCAAGTTACTCGGTCCCAATCCATCCGAGCAGCACGGCATATCCAGCCGACCACTCACAGCCCGAGTCCACGACATCAGTAGGCCACCTCGCACTCCAATGTCCTTCAATGTTCTTTGCCGGATTGGTCCGAGTCTGTAGGTGCCCCGTCTTGTGCCCCGCTGCGAGAAGAGGAGCGCTTCCGCGACCTAGATCTCCTGTGTCTCTTACCCCGGACACTTTGGTCGGCCCGCTCCTGAGAGGAACCCCTGGAGGAACCCGGGTTCAGGCCCGGTTGAGCATGCGGCCGGACCCTCACCGTCTCATCAGTCCACTTGAAGACCTCCTCTGGGGTATCAAAGAAGTGAGTCCATGACTGGAAAATCACCCGCAGGCGGGCCGGGTAAAGTAAAGAATATTGGAGCTTCAAGCCACACAGTTTCACCTTGGCCGCTATGAAAGAATGTCGTAGCTGCTGCACCATCTTCGTATAATCCGGAAAGATCATGATTTTCTGGTTTTCGAACATAATAGAGCCTTTTGCCCTCGCCTCTCGTAAGATGGTGTCTCTGTCATGGAAGTTCAAGATCTTAGCGATCACCGGTCGGGGCCGCGCCCCGGCGGGCGGCTTTTGCGTCAGGGCTCTATGGGCACTCTCTATCACAAAGCACCGTGACAGTGCGTCCGGGGGAAGCCAGTCCTCGAACCACCGGGACAAGAAGTGTGTTCCATATTCCCCTTCTCGCATCCTTCGGGAAATCCCACGAAGCGGAGGTTATTCCTGCGCGCCCGCCCTTCGGCATCCTCCACCCGGAGCGCAAGGCCCCTCTGAATTTTCTCCATCGCGTCCACTTTCTGCTTTAAGGTCCCCACATCGTCTTCCACACTCGAGAGTCTGGATTCCGCCTCCGTGATGCGAGTCACTGCATTGCGAAGGTCCTGGCGCAGCAAAGTCACATCAGCCCCAACCGCTCCTATTTTGGCGTCAAGCATGTCCCTGGATTGGGTTATCGCCGCCATAAGCGCTGCGTTGTCCGGCCCCGCACCCTGGCCCCCTCCAGAAGCTCCGGCACCTCCACTCAGCCCAGTGTATTTGTCAATGGGCCCCTGCTTGGCGGACCCACTGCCCCCTCCGCCCCATGTCATGTCCAAGGTATTATGTGTCTGGCCGCGTTCAGGCTCTGCAATGGGCCTCAGGGTATTTCTCCAGAACCCCTCCCGGCCGGCCTTGAGTCTTGCACTGCAGGGGTCCCTCACACCACCGTCTAGACTCCACGCCAGCCGGCCGCGGCGGCCCGGTAGCCCTTTGTCCACACACACAGGGGCCCGAGGCACTCACATATCTTGCTGCGGCACCCCTGCTACTGCCCCCGGGTGCTCCCGGGTCTCGGGCACCACACCAGCAGGAGCTCCAAGTCGGCCACCGGTCAGGTATTCCAGCTAGGGCACCAGCGTTGCGTCCAGTACAGCAGGCAGGGCCGCCCGCCTCGCCGTCCGGGCTGGTTCCGGGCACCACCACCAGCAGCCAGGGACCGCCAAACTCGGGGCCCCGGTCTCTGGGCCGTCGCGCAGGCCGCAGCCCCCCTCCGACGTCCACACAGCTCGGGCAGCCACACAAAGAACAGGGGGCACAGCGGGACGTCCACTCTCCGCTCCGATGCTAATCCGATGTCCCGAGTCAGCACCAGCAGTAGAAGCCGCAGGCCAGTACCAGGACCGCCCGTCCAGGCGTCACCAAAATCGAGGCCGCGGCTGTGCATGCCGGGACTAGGCCTCAGGCCGCCGCCGCTATCTCCAGTCCAGGGGGCCCGGGAGCTCCTCTCGCTACACCGGAATGCACCCCCCCGCCGTCCGCTACCGTATCAAAACCCGTAGGCTGCAGATCGGGTCCGGGAGCCAGGATAAGTGCGCAAATTAATGTCGGGCCGGAGGGAGCTCTAACAGGCTGCGTCCACCATCTTCACCCGCTAGGCCACGCCCGTCGGTCTTTAACTATTTTCAACCCTCATCACAATTAGGGGTGTTTCAAGGGACAAAAAGAATCTCACTCTTTGAATTGTTATGCAGTGTCCTTGAGCAGGGTAATTGGCTCATACATCTTTCTTGGGGAAATAAATAAAGGACAATGTTTTAAAAAGTGACCTCAAATCACTTTTTCTACTCTTTACTCATTTCAAGAAGGAAGAGATGTAACTGAGGGACATACGGCTTCTCTGGCATTGGTCAGAGGCAAGGTAATTAGTAAACAACGCCCAGTGGCTGTCTGTCTCAAAATGTCCTTAGTGAGAGAGAATTTGCTTGTTGTTTTGTAAAAGTGGGAGGGATGGAATCAAATGAGCAGGATGAGGGTTTGATGCTTTTTATGGCAGGCTTAATGCAGCAATCTCTGGATGGATTTCTTTCCTTGTGATGCACCGTGTTACTTCATCTTTACTTGATGTATGAAAACTCATATTATTGGGTATAGTGCCTCACTAAAGTCCCATACTAACTGCCTTTTGGGGTAGAAGTCTTTAAGGCCTAAGGAGGTTTGATTGTTTGCAAATTCTCATAACAATATGATAGTGCTAAGTTTTTTTTTAGTTTTTTTTTTTTACAGAGAACTGGACTTAGTAATGGAGCACTAGGGTGTGGCTTAACAGCTAGGACGGCTGACTTTGAAACTGGGGAACCATGTTCGAGTTGGGGAAGCTCAAACATCCTGTGATTCTGGGTAAATCACTTAATCTCCCCCGCCTAAAAAACGAAAATAATGAAGGTATCCATCCATAATGCAACGGATGCTCATGTACAGGGCTCTGATACCTTAGGGGGGAGCTCACGCTATATCAAACTGGAAAGAAGGTGCTTCACCCAACAACAGGCAAGCATTCATATCTGCCCCCTTGAGTCTAAGACTGGTATTTATCAGGTCGGCATCACATTGTTAAAAATAATCCATCTAATTACAAAGCACCTGCTGCCTGTTTAGGAACTTCAGAGTCTTGAATTCTGAGGAGTAGCTCCTGTGTAGTAGAGGGTGTGACACTGAAGAGGACAAGAGGCAGCTGCTGGAGTACAATATTTGAAGGTAGCACATTTTTATGAACTAACTTACCTCTTGTCATATTTGAAGAGGCACAAACTCTTCAGTGCTAACTCCCCCTTCACCTTGGTTAGATGTATTCAAATTCTTTGCAAGCCAACATTGGAAAGCAACAACAATTTGTACAGAGTTCCCCTGGTTAAGTCAACTTATATCTAACCTCTCTCACGTGGAGTAGTAACCAGAAAAGGTGAAGGTGCTACACCCTTTTTACGGAATTAAGGATACCTCACACAAGTCACCGGTTGGACGGCCACTGTCATCCCACCCGATGATCGTACAGTGTCATCATTGGTGTCCTGCTCCTGCGGCAGGCTGGCGATGCAATGCCTGTCGGGCAGCCCTAGGTGCTGCACTTTGTCGGAGATCTTTTATTCCTTAGCCAATGGGTGTGTGAGTGTGAGGGGCCTAAAAAAGTGCAATAGTGAGCGTGAGTGGAGTTTAAAAAAAGTCAGTAGGGTCCATTAGGCGAAGCTTTAATGTTATGGCTCACTGCTTTGTTAAAAGAAAAATAGAGGGGTATGAAGGCGTGGTAATAATGGTGACCAAACCTCATTCAACCCTCAGTCAGAGTGTGGTCGACATGTTTCTTGCCCCTACGGCAATTCATCAGGACCAAAGTGCTCATATAATTGCTGCCGATACCTCTCTAATTAGAGGAATCGGATATACGACCTGGAGTGTGTCGTGGGATCAACCCTCCATTGAAGCCCTCCCTGGGACTAGGAGAGGAAACAAAAAGAAGTGTACATTCAATCACTTGTCTGTTTAAAATTGAACATTGTGGCACATCAAAAATTAACATGCAAGTGATGCGTTCTGAGGGGAAGCAATTGAACAGACCCCATCAGGGATAGATACTCATGTGAGAGAGGGTTAGAAAGTATAGTCAGACCGTGGAGAGACCACGTCCTGCTAGTGACAGATGTGCTCCGCCATTCGCGTGCATAGTTGTATTTACATTTCTAGCGTGTCATGCCGTGCTATATGTCATGTAAGTAACATGCAGGCGCCGCTTGGTGTGCGCGTTCACACACAGGAAACAATTCAGATTAGAATTGAGATTAAAAGGAATGAGGTAAAGAGGAAGGCACCGTGGTAGCACTCTATCTCATGGGACTCGGTAACTCGTCGCGCCAGGGTGGTCAACAGTTCTTACAATCAGTGATCGACCCCGCCGGGGAGAGAGTAAAAACAGGGGGACAAAGAGAGAAATCTTACCAAAGTTCCCTGGTAGAGAAGTCCACCGGCTGACTTGGTGGGGCCAGAACTTAACGTAATTCACCTGGAAAGAGTACAGAGCCACCGTTTATCAGGGGGTTACTAAGCGGTGATGCTCACTGTTGGTGGTTGGTGAAGCTTGCGGCTCAATTGCCGCGGTCGTGGAGGTCGCGTCAGATCAGTGCGCCTTACCTTAATTGTTGCTGGCAATAGGCATCTAGTCACCTACCCCTCCCACGTCGGTACCGCTACAGGACAGCCGGTCAGACCGATGAGAGACTCCCGCCGCATATGAAAACGCGGAAAGCGGGCACCATGGTAGGCGTGTCCGGTGCGTGTTGCTAGGCAACGCGACGCGGGGGTGGAAAGCGAAGATTACCTAGTCATGCCGAGACGGTGAATGTGGGCGCCATCTTAGAACAGGGAAGTTGTTTACTTGGTAGAGACAGATAGTTAATGGGAACCGGACTGTCAAGTCCGAGTCTATAGAGACAATTAGTTACGAGTCTGTATTATCTGGCTAGCAAAGTCCAAGGCACCGAATCATTGAGGCCGAGCTCATCGGTACGCAGACGATGAACCCATCTTTGTTCCAATCGAAACAGGGCTGGTTGGCTTATTGTGGCATGACACTCTAGGACAGTCCAGCGCATATTCTCTGTGGAGTGATTGTGTTCTTTGCAGTGATCGTACAGTCTCGTATGTGTCTTTGAGCACCGAATATTGCTGTTGTGCTCCATGATTCGTTGTTTTACAGGGCGCATTGTCATCCCAATATAGAGCATCCTACAGGGACAGATGAGAACATAGACACACCTTGAGCTATTACAGTTGGTGTGTTTTTTAATTGTCCAGATGAAGTCCCTCGGTAATTCAATAGTTTTACCCTGGATGGTTTGAGGGCACACTACACATGATCCACACCGGTAGTGTCCAGTGACCGGTGGGAGGTCCCACAAGGTTTTGACCGGGTGTGTACTAGATTTTTTAGGGCGAGTGTGAATCAAAGTGTCTTTGAGGTTCGCTGTCCTTTTGAATGCAAAACGTGGGCGTGGTAATTCCATACCTGCTGTGTTGAGGATCCCCCAGTGTAAGTTCACAGTCTTTTTAATGAAAGATGAATGCTTGGTGTAGGATGTTACACATGTGATTGTGTCATCTTGCTTTTTAGGGTGGATTTCAAGCAGTGCCTCTCTGTGATTGTTAAGTGCCCTTTTGGATGATGTCTTTAGAAGTCGTGTAGGGTAGCCCCTATCCCGGAGCTTATGTTGCAGGATACTGGCTTCTTGTTTATAGTCTTGGACCGAGCTGCAATTTCTCCGCAGGCGGAGGAATTGCCCGAAGGGCAAGTTATCCCTCAGAGGTCTCGTATGGTGGCTCTTATAGAGGAGCAAGCTGTTTCTATCAGTCTCCTTTTTGAAGAGGGTAGTACTGATCGTTGCCGGATCCAATCGGATGGTCAGATCTAGGAAGGGTATCGATGTCTCGGCAATTGTGCCTGTAAACTTTAGGAAAGGGTCCTGCTGGTTGATCCAAATGCAAAAGGCCTCGCAACTGGGTCGATCACCCTTCCAGAAAATCAAAATGTCATCGATATATCGACGCCAGAGGGTGAGATTCTCTCGAAAGGGGTTGTTTTCTGGAGGGTAGATGTAATTCTTTTCAAACGAGGCCATATAGATGCATGCCAGGCTCGGTGCGAAGGTCGAACCCATCGAGGTTCCGCGGACCTGGTGGTACAGTTGGGCTTCGTATCTGAAAAAATTCTCCGTCAGGGCTATATGTGCTAGCTCCATGATAAAGGCTATTGGAGTGGGGGACATCCATTCTTCTTGTCGCATCAGTGAGTCGACTGCTTCTAGCGTTGCTTGTTGTGGAATGTTAGTATACAATGCCTCTACGTCTAGAGTTAGGAGTAGGTCGATGTCTTCTCTCCCGTCGATATCGTTGATAAGACGGAGGACGTCTCTGGTGTCTTGTAGATAGGATGGAATCTGTTTAACCAAAGGCTGGAAGAAGGCGTCACAAAATTGGGACAACGGCTCCAGCACCGATCCAATGCCGGAGACAATTTGTCTCCCAGGAACTGGGGTCGTCCCCTTGTGTATTTTGGGGAGCGTGTAAAAGTAAGGTGTTACAGGGTCCAGTGTCACCAAAAATTCAGCTTCCTTCTTACTTATCCACTCATTCGTCTCAGCTTCGATGACAAGGGCCATGATGGTTGTCGTTAGCCGTTTAGTAGGGTCCTCCATGAGTGGTCTGTAATGTGTACTATTCGACAATTGTCGTCTGCATTCAAGGTCGTAGTCCTCATAGTTTTGTATCACCGTGGCTCCCCCTTTATCTGCCTGCTTGATGACAATGGATTCATCCCTCCCCAAAGCAATGGAAGCTTGTCTTTCTGCAGTAGTTAAATTGTGGAAGGGTTTGATAATCGGTGTGTTGCGTAGGCTAGTTAGAACCGCACGCTCGAAGGTTAAGACTTCTGGTGGCACCATCCCATCAGTAGGGGTGAAGGTGGATGGTTTCTTCAAACCTGTGTCTAGACTGGGAACTTCAGGTTGGTCTTTGAAGAATGCCCGAAGGCGTATTTTCCTGAAGAATTGTTTCAGCTCAATCATTTCTAGGAAGTTATCAGGGGTAGGAGTGGGGACAAACCCCAGACCCTTCTCCAAGACACTATTTTCTGTTGGTGAAAGGATTCGGTTGGATAAATTGACGATCAAACTCGTCTCCCCCTGGCTGCAATGCTCCTGGTTTCCATTGCTGTCGGTACTGACGGTTGTTCCTGCCATTGTACTCCTTTCTGCCCGCCTCGCTTTCGCCCTCTTCCTCTGCCCCAACCTCTGCCTTGAAAAGGTGGCGGGTTAAGGGGGTAGAATTGCGGGGGGCCTTGTGGATAGAAAGGGTATTGCCATGGTGGTGTCATATGTGGTGGACCGTGGAATACTGGGCCTTGATGGAAACCTTGTTGCCATGTGCGTGGTGGGCGGGGATTCCTAGAGGGATTGCCACCACTGGAGTCACTGCTTGATGATCCCCGTCTGTTGTCACTGGCTGAGTTCTCATCAGACGAATAGTTGTTCTTTTTCCCTTTGTAATCATCTTTCAAATAAGGATATACCTTTTCTTTCGCAAATTTGGCAATATCCTTCTCAAGTTTTGTTGTTTTCTGTTTTAGTAAAAACTCATGATGATCAGCCATCTCTTGGTTGATCTCAGAAAGCTTGGTGGTAAAAGCTGTCTTGTTATTTTTTGATATTGCGTTCTTCATGGTTGCCTCTAAGGCTGAAATTCTTTCTAGCAATGCGTCAGCAAGGCGCTTCGCTGTTTGTGTGATCAAAAAGAGTAGATCCTTGGTGCACTTCCAGGAAACCTGGCACCAGTCCACTTTGAAGCGTTTGTCATCCAGAAAGAGTCTTGGGATTATATTGACAATTAAGCCCTGAGGTGCTATGTTACTCCTCAAGTATTCGGTCATCATGATCCCATGGAGCGTAATTCTTATGAGTTCTTTCTTCAACTCTGTTAGAGTTGTCCATTCATCGGAAGATGCCCCAGATGTAGAGGCCGAAAGGTTGGTCAATATTGATGGCGCTGATCTTAGTGCCTCGGCTATGGTGTCCTCATCGAAGCTTAAGCCCGGTACATCCTCCATCTTGGCAACCGGGTTCGCTCTCGGAGCAAGGATGCGGAGCCCCGGACCGTGCCAGCCAGAGTAGAGTGTAAGAAAGGTGCCTTAGTTGAGCAGTCAATACTGACTCGGGTTGGACCAAAAAGGTGAAAAATTCTTCACTAATGGTAACCTAAAAGAAGGGGTTCCCGTGCAAAAATGCACGTAAGGAATTATATCAAATAGGGGGGAACAAGAACGGACAATTTTTCACGGGGTCCAGTGTACATGTCCTACAATAGAAAGCAACAACAATTTGTACAGAGTTCCCCTGGTTAAGTCAACTTATATCTAACCTCTCTCACGTGGAGTAGTAACCAGAAAAGGTGAAGGTGCTACACCCTTTTTACGGAATTAAGGATACCTCACACAAGTCACCGGTTGGACGGCCACTGTCATCCCACCCGATGATCGTACAGTGTCATCATTGGTGTCCTGCTCCTGCGGCAGGCTGGCGATGCAATGCCTGTCGGGCAGCCCTAGGTGCTGCACTTTGTCGGAGATCTTTTATTCCTTAGCCAATGGGTGTGTGAGTGTGAGGGGCCTAAAAAAGTGCAATAGTGAGCGTGAGTGGAGTTTAAAAAAAGTCAGTAGGGTCCATTAGGCGAAGCTTTAATGTTATGGCTCACTGCTTTGTTAAAAGAAAAATAGAGGGGTATGAAGGCGTGGTAATAATGGTGACCAAACCTCATTCAACCCTCAGTCAGAGTGTGGTCGACATGTTTCTTGCCCCTACGGCAATTCATCAGGACCAAAGTGCTCATATAATTGCTGCCGATACCTCTCTAATTAGAGGAATCGGATATACGACCTGGAGTGTGTCGTGGGATCAACCCTCCATTGAAGCCCTCCCTGGGACTAGGAGAGGAAACAAAAAGAAGTGTACATTCAATCACTTGTCTGTTTAAAATTGAACATTGTGGCACATCAAAAATTAACATGCAAGTGATGCGTTCTGAGGGGAAGCAATTGAACAGACCCCATCAGGGATAGATACTCATGTGAGAGAGGGTTAGAAAGTATAGTCAGACCGTGGAGAGACCACGTCCTGCTAGTGACAGATGTGCTCCGCCATTCGCGTGCATAGTTGTATTTACATTTCTAGCGTGTCATGCCGTGCTATATGTCATGTAAGTAACATGCAGGCGCCGCTTGGTGTGCGCGTTCACACACAGGAAACAATTCAGATTAGAATTGAGATTAAAAGGAATGAGGTAAAGAGGAAGGCACCGTGGTAGCACTCTATCTCATGGGACTCGGTAACTCGTCGCGCCAGGGTGGTCAACAGTTCTTACAATCAGTGATCGACCCCGCCGGGGAGAGAGTAAAAACAGGGGGACAAAGAGAGAAATCTTACCAAAGTTCCCTGGTAGAGAAGTCCACCGGCTGACTTGGTGGGGCCAGAACTTAACGTAATTCACCTGGAAAGAGTACAGAGCCACCGTTTATCAGGGGGTTACTAAGCGGTGATGCTTACTGTTGGTGGTTGGTGAAGCTTGCGGCTCAATTGCCGCGGTCGTGGAGGTCGCGTCAGATCAGTGCGCCTTACCTTAATTGTTGCTGGCAATAGGCATCTAGTCACCTACCCCTCCCACGTCGGTACCGCTACAGGACAGCCGGTCAGACCGATGAGAGACTCCCGCCGCATATGAAAACGCGGAAAGCGGGCACCATGGTAGGCGTGTCCGGTGCGTGTTGCTAGGCAACGCGACGCGGGGGTGGAAAGCGAAGATTACCTAGTCATGCCGAGACGGTGAATGTGGGCGCCATCTTAGAACAGGGAAGTTGTTTACTTGGTAGAGACAGATAGTTAATGGGAACCGGACTGTCAAGTCCGAGTCTATAGAGACAATTAGTTACGAGTCTGTATTATCTGGCTAGCAAAGTCCAAGGCACCGAATCATTGAGGCCGAGCTCATCGGTACGCAGACGATGAACCCATCTTTGTTCCAATCGAAACAGGGCTGGTTGGCTTATTGTGGCATGACACTCTAGGACAGTCCAGCGCATATTCTCTGTGGAGTGATTGTGTTCTTTGCAGTGATCGTACAGTCTCGTATGTGTCTTTGAGCACCGAATATTGCTGTTGTGCTCCATGATTCGTTGTTTTACAGGGCGCATTGTCATCCCAATATAGAGCATCCTACAGGGACAGATGAGAACATAGACACACCTTGAGCTATTACAGTTGGTGTGTTTTTTAATTGTCCAGATGAAGTCCCTCGGTAATTCAATAGTTTTACCCTGGATGGTTTGAGGGCACACTACACATGATCCACACCGGTAGTGTCCAGTGACCGGTGGGAGGTCCCACAAGGTTTTGACCGGGTGTGTACTAGATTTTTTAGGGCGAGTGTGAATCAAAGTGTCTTTGAGGTTCGCTGTCCTTTTGAATGCAAAACGTGGGCGTGGTAATTCCATACCTGCTGTGTTGAGGATCCCCCAGTGTAAGTTCACAGTCTTTTTAATGAAAGATGAATGCTTGGTGTAGGATGTTACACATGTGATTGTGTCATCTTGCTTTTTAGGGTGGATTTCAAGCAGTGCCTCTCTGTGATTGTTAAGTGCCCTTTTGGATGATGTCTTTAGAAGTCGTGTAGGGTAGCCCCTATCCCGGAGCTTATGTTGCAGGATACTGGCTTCTTGTTTATAGTCTTGGACCGAGCTGCAATTTCTCCGCAGGCGGAGGAATTGCCCGAAGGGCAAGTTATCCCTCAGAGGTCTCGTATGGTGGCTCTTATAGAGGAGCAAGCTGTTTCTATCAGTCTCCTTTTTGAAGAGGGTAGTACTGATCGTTGCCGGATCCAATCGGATGGTCAGATCTAGGAAGGGTATCGATGTCTCGGCAATTGTGCCTGTAAACTTTAGGAAAGGGTCCTGCTGGTTGATCCAAATGCAAAAGGCCTCGCAACTGGGTCGATCACCCTTCCAGAAAATCAAAATGTCATCGATATATCGACGCCAGAGGGTGAGATTCTCTCGAAAGGGGTTGTTTTCTGGAGGGTAGATGTAATTCTTTTCAAACGAGGCCATATAGATGCATGCCAGGCTCGGTGCGAAGGTCGAACCCATCGAGGTTCCGCGGACCTGGTGGTACAGTTGGGCTTCGTATCTGAAAAAATTCTCCGTCAGGGCTATATGTGCTAGCTCCATGATAAAGGCTATTGGAGTGGGGGACATCCATTCTTCTTGTCGCATCAGTGAGTCGACTGCTTCTAGCGTTGCTTGTTGTGGAATGTTAGTATACAATGCCTCTACGTCTAGAGTTAGGAGTAGGTCGATGTCTTCTCTCCCGTCGATATCGTTGATAAGACGGAGGACGTCTCTGGTGTCTTGTAGATAGGATGGAATCTGTTTAACCAAAGGCTGGAAGAAGGCGTCACAAAATTGGGACAACTGCTCCAGCACCGATCCAATGCCGGAGACAATTTGTCTCCCAGGAACTGGGGTCGTCCCCTTGTGTATTTTGGGGAGCGTGTAAAAGTAAGGTGTTACAGGGTCCAGTGTCACCAAAAATTCAGCTTCCTTCTTACTTATCCACTCATTCGTCTCAGCTTCGATGACAAGGGCCATGATGGTTGTCGTTAGCCGTTTAGTAGGGTCCTCCATGAGTGGTCTGTAATGTGTACTATTCGACAATTGTCGTCTGCATTCAAGGTCGTAGTCCTCATAGTTTTGTATCACCGTGGCTCCCCCTTTATCTGCCTGCTTGATGACAATGGATTCATCCCTCCCCAAAGCAATGGAAGCTTGTCTTTCTGCAGTAGTTAAATTGTGGAAGGGTTTGATAATCGGTGTGTTGCGTAGGCTAGTTAGAACCGCACGCTCGAAGGTTAAGACTTCTGGTGGCACCATCCCATCAGTAGGGGTGAAGGTGGATGGTTTCTTCAAACCTGTGTCTAGACTGGGAACTTCAGGTTGGTCTTTGAAGAATGCCCGAAGGCGTATTTTCCTGAAGAATTGTTTCAGCTCAATCATTTCTAGGAAGTTATCAGGGGTAGGAGTGGGGACAAACCCCAGACCCTTCTCCAAGACACTATTTTCTGTTGGTGAAAGGATTCGGTTGGATAAATTGACGATCAAACTCGTCTCCCCCTGGCTGCAATGCTCCTGGTTTCCATTGCTGTCGGTACTGACGGTTGTTCCTGCCATTGTACTCCTTTCTGCCCGCCTCGCTTTCGCCCTCTTCCTCTGCCCCAACCTCTGCCTTGAAAAGGTGGCGGGTTAAGGGGGTAGAATTGCGGGGGGCCTTGTGGATAGAAAGGGTATTGCCATGGTGGTGTCATATGTGGTGGACCGTGGAATACTGGGCCTTGATGGAAACCTTGTTGCCATGTGCGTGGTGGGCGGGGATTCCTAGAGGGATTGCCACCACTGGAGTCACTGCTTGATGATCCCCGTCTGTTGTCACTGGCTGAGTTCTCATCAGACGAATAGTTGTTCTTTTTCCCTTTGTAATCATCTTTCAAATAAGGATATACCTTTTCTTTCGCAAATTTGGCAATATCCTTCTCAAGTTTTGTTGTTTTCTGTTTTAGTAAAAACTCATGATGATCAGCCATCTCTTGGTTGATCTCAGAAAGCTTGGTGGTAAAAGCTGTCTTGTTATTTTTTGATATTGCGTTCTTCATGGTTGCCTCTAAGGCTGAAATTCTTTCTAGCAATGCGTCAGCAAGGCGCTTCGCTGTTTGTGTGATCAAAAAGAGTAGATCCTTGGTGCACTTCCAGGAAACCTGGCACCAGTCCACTTTGAAGCGTTTGTCATCCAGAAAGAGTCTTGGGATTATATTGACAATTAAGCCCTGAGGTGCTATGTTACTCCTCAAGTATTCGGTCATCATGATCCCATGGAGCGTAATTCTTATGAGTTCTTTCTTCAACTCTGTTAGAGTTGTCCATTCATCGGAAGATGCCCCAGATGTAGAGGCCGAAAGGTTGGTCAATATTGATGGCGCTGATCTTAGTGCCTCGGCTATGGTGTCCTCATCGAAGCTTAAGCCCGGTACATCCTCCATCTTGGCAACCGGGTTCGCTCTCGGAGCAAGGATGCGGAGCCCCGGACCGTGCCAGCCAGAGTAGAGTGTAAGAAAGGTGCCTTAGTTGAGCAGTCAATACTGACTCGGGTTGGACCAAAAAGGTGAAAAATTCTTCACTAATGGTAACCTAAAAGAAGGGGTTCCCGTGCAAAAATGCACGTAAGGAATTATATCAAATAGGGGGGAACAAGAACGGACAATTTTTCACGGGGTCCAGTGTACATGTCCTACAATAGAAAGCAACAACAATTTGTACAGAGTTCCCCTGGTTAAGTCAACTTATATCTAACCTCTCTCACGTGGAGTAGTAACCAGAAAAGGTGAAGGTGCTACACCCTTTTTACGGAATTAAGGATACCTCACACAAGTCACCGGTTGGACGGCCACTGTCATCCCACCCGATGATCGTACAGTGTCATCATTGGTGTCCTGCTCCTGCGGCAGGCTGGCGATGCAATGCCTGTCGGGCAGCCCTAGGTGCTGCACTTTGTCGGAGATCTTTTATTCCTTAGCCAATGGGTGTGTGAGTGTGAGGGGCCTAAAAAAGTGCAATAGTGAGCGTGAGTGGAGTTTAAAAAAAGTCAGTAGGGTCCATTAGGCGAAGCTTTAATGTTATGGCTCACTGCTTTGTTAAAAGAAAAATAGAGGGGTATGAAGGCGTGGTAATAATGGTGACCAAACCTCATTCAACCCTCAGTCAGAGTGTGGTCGACATGTTTCTTGCCCCTACGGCAATTCATCAGGACCAAAGTGCTCATATAATTGCTGCCGATACCTCTCTAATTAGAGGAATCGGATATACGACCTGGAGTGTGTCGTGGGATCAACCCTCCATTAAAGCCCTCCCTGGGACTAGGAGAGGAAACAAAAAGAAGTGTACATTCAATCACTTGTCTGTTTAAAATTGAACATTGTGGCACATCAAAAATTAACATGCAAGTGATGCGTTCTGAGGGGAAGCAATTGAACAGACCCCATCAGGGATAGATACTCATGTGAGAGAGGGTTAGAAAGTATAGTCAGACCGTGGAGAGACCACGTCCTGCTAGTGACAGATGTGCTCCGCCATTCGCGTGCATAGTTGTATTTACATTTCTAGCGTGTCATGCCGTGCTATATGTCATGTAAGTAACATGCAGGCGCCGCTTGGTGTGCGCGTTCACACACAGGAAACAATTCAGATTAGAATTGAGATTAAAAGGAATGAGGTAAAGAGGAAGGCACCGTGGTAGCACTCTATCTCATGGGACTCGGTAACTCGTCGCGCCAGGGTGGTCAACAGTTCTTACAATCAGTGATCGACCCCGCCGGGGAGAGAGTAAAAACAGGGGGACAAAGAGAGAAATCTTACCAAAGTTCCCTGGTAGAGAAGTCCACCGGCTGACTTGGTGGGGCCAGAACTTAACGTTATTCACCTGGAAAGAGTACAGAGCCACCGTTTATCAGGGGGTTACTAAGCGGTGATGCTTACTGTTGGTGGTTGGTGAAGCTTGCGGCTCAATTGCCGCGGTCGTGGAGGTCGCGTCAGATCAGTGCGCCTTACCTTAATTGTTGCTGGCAATAGGCATCTAGTCACCTACCCCTCCCACGTCGGTACCGCTACAGGACAGCCGGTCAGACCGATGAGAGACTCCCGCCGCATATGAAAACGCGGAAAGCGGGCACCATGGTAGGCGTGTCCGGTGCGTGTTGCTAGGCAACGCGACGCGGGGGTGGAAAGCGAAGATTACCTAGTCATGCCGAGACGGTGAATGTGGGCGCCATCTTAGAACAGGGAAGTTGTTTACTTGGTAGAGACAGATAGTTAATGGGAACCGGACTGTCAAGTCCGAGTCTATAGAGACAATTAGTTACGAGTCTGTATTATCTGGCTAGCAAAGTCCAAGGCACCGAATCATTGAGGCCGAGCTCATCGGTACGCAGACGATGAACCCATCTTTGTTCCAATCGAAACAGGGCTGGTTGGCTTATTGTGGCATGACACTCTAGGACAGTCCAGCGCATATTCTCTGTGGAGTGATTGTGTTCTTTGCAGTGATCGTACAGTCTCGTATGTGTCTTTGAGCACCGAATATTGCTGTTGTGCTCCATGATTCGTTGTTTTACAGGGCGCATTGTCATCCCAATATAGAGCATCCTACAGGGACAGATGAGAACATAGACACACCTTGAGCTATTACAGTTGGTGTGTTTTTTAATTGTCCAGATGAAGTCCCTCGGTAATTCAATAGTTTTACCCTGGATGGTTTGAGGGCACACTACACATGATCCACACCGGTAGTGTCCAGTGACCGGTGGGAGGTCCCACAAGGTTTTGACCGGGTGTGTACTAGATTTTTTAGGGCGAGTGTGAATCAAAGTGTCTTTGAGGTTCGCTGTCCTTTTGAATGCAAAACGTGGGCGTGGTAATTCCATACCTGCTGTGTTGAGGATCCCCCAGTGTAAGTTCACAGTCTTTTTAATGAAAGATGAATGCTTGGTGTAGGATGTTACACATGTGATTGTGTCATCTTGCTTTTTAGGGTGGATTTCAAGCAGTGCCTCTCTGTGATTGTTAAGTGCCCTTTTGGATGATGTCTTTAGAAGTCGTGTAGGGTAGCCCCTATCCCGGAGCTTATGTTGCAGGATACTGGCTTCTTGTTTATAGTCTTGGACCGAGCTGCAATTTCTCCGCAGGCGGAGGAATTGCCCGAAGGGCTGCCCGACAGGCATTGCATCGCCAGCCTGCCGCAGGAGCAGGACACCAATGATGACACTGTACGATCATCGGGTGGGATGACAGTGGCCGTCCAACCGGTGACTTGTGTGAGGTATCCTTAATTCCGTAAAAAGGGTGTAGCACCTTCACCTTTTCTGGTTACTACTCCACGTGAGAGAGGTTAGATATAAGTTGACTTAACCAGGGGAACTCTGTACAAATTGTTGTTGCTTTCTATTGTAGGACATGTACACTGGACCCCGTGAAAAATTGTCCGTTCTTGTTCCCCCCTATTTGATATAAAGCCAACATTGGAAACAAGGCAAAATATATTTCATGAGCTCATGATGCCTCAATTGCTTGCTGCACTGTAAGGATGGACAATTGCCTACTTCACTTATCTGACCATGTACCTTTCAACTTTCAGGTTCCAGCCTAAGGGCCATCTCTTTGGCCTTTGATTCGGACCACTGTGGCTGATATCACGACAGCATTTATTGAGGCTCCCTCACCATCTCCCTTTCTGATAAGCATTCAGTACTGAAACACCATATCCCTCCAGACGACATGCAGAGAACCATTAGAAATCATTGAACAGCAACGCTTCACCAGCTATAGAGAAACACGTAGATTCAACTATGTGATTTGGTGAAAGATGATGACCCTATCTCATGAGTACGGCTGAGGATCACCTTGAATGACAACGAAGGATTGCTTCCTCTGGTCTGGGACTCCTACATGGAGAAGTGTGGCTCACTGGTTAGAGGAGGCAGACCTGGAAGCAGAGGTCAGCCCGGGAACAGGGTTCAATTCCCGGCTCGGCGGGGTCTTGAGTCCTAAAATGTCCATGGACTCGACAATTCTCGCTCCGGTGCCTACTCGATTCACGGGTTCACACTCTGCGACTCTGGGCAATAGCTTGCTTAATCTCCACAACGGCCCCTCGCGGCGGGATGCCTGGCTTTCACCTTGCGGATACCCTGCCGGGGTTATCTCACAGGGGAATACCAGGACGGGTTCCCTAAGCAAGCGCTTAGAAACCGCTTGGTGATTTGCGCTATATAAATTCCTGTACATTTACATTGTACATCAAATAATTAACCGATATCGGCTATGACACGTTGGTTCATCAGAACCTGAGCAATATTAAGCAGTTGTAAATAGTTATTGTACAGCCATGGTGAATTTTAAAATGCCTACTATTTGTAATGTAGATCTGACTCTTTAAAATATTTGTATTGCGAATGCTGTTTCCCAGACCCACTGAATATAAACATTGTACATTTTTTGTATGTATTCTATTTTTAGGGCCTTTGGCAGTAAATATTTTTTTTTTAAAGATAATAAATCACTCTTGCCTTTAATGAGAACTCTCATATATTCTTGGCTGCACAGTAGTCCTTTAAGATCGAGTTTCAAAACTAAGTAGGTGTGGGGCCCATTGCATCACCATGTGCCACTCTTGAAAAATCACTCTCAGCAAGGTTTTTCTATGCAGAATTTAAGATTTGGATGGAACATGTTTCTTCAATCACATTCAAAAGTTTGAAACACAGGGACCCACTGATCTGTGTCTATTAATTTGCTTGAGTCAGTCCTGTGCAAGGGAAACAATATGAAAAAACCAATTCCTTTCAATAGCCTGGGCAGTAAACTGCTCCACTCGCGGAGTTTGCAGAGTTTTCCCCACTCTGCTCTCGGCACAGAGTGCGGAGTTTCAAAAAACTCTGTGTAGTGGCATGGAGCTGAGTTTTTCCTCTCTGACGGGTCGCCAATGTTAATTTGGCAACCACTCCTAGACTATCTCCCAAGGAGATTTCTAAACCCAGGCGGTCACAGCAGGTGAATACCGCCCACATTGAGAAACCTGCCACTTGCGTTGAGGAAGTTGGCACTCAAGTAGAACATCAGCTCAAGGGGCAGAAGGAAGCTGTACCCTCTTGTGCTGCAGGTGGTACTGTTTGTGCTGTAATAATCCCGGTACAAAATATCTGCAGCATGACTTAACTCACTCCGCCGCATGCGGAGCTCAGCGGAGCACGGTGGAGTTTTTTGTGACTTCATGAACTCCGCCCAGGCCTACTAATTTGTCCCTTGTTTATGTAAACGCTTATGCCAGCAATTAAAAATCCATGAGGAACCATTACCATAAAAACAATCAATGTTGATCACATTTATGAATGGTCTTCAACTATTTTCAACCCTCATCACAATTAGGGGTGTTTCCAGGGACAAAAAGAATCTCACTCTTTGAATTGTTATGCAGTGTCCTTGAGCAGGGTAATTGGCACACACATCTTTCTTGGGGAAATAAATAAAGGACAATGTTTTAAAAAGTGACCTCAAATGACTTTTTCTACTCTTTACTCATTCTAAGAAGGAAGAGATGTAACCGAGGGTCATACGGCTTCTCTGGCATTGGTCAGAGGCAAGGTAATTAGTAAACAACCCCCAGTGGCTGTCTATCTCAAAATGTCCTTAGTGAGAGAGAATTTGCTTGTTGTTTTGTAAAAGTTGGAGGGATGGAATCAAATGAGCAGGATGAGGGTTTGATGCTTTTTATGGCAGGCTTAATTCAGCAATCTCTGGACGGATTTCTTTCCTTGTGATGCACTGTGTTACTTCATCTTTACTTGATGTATGAACACTCATATTATTGGGTAGAGTGCCTCACTAAAGTCCCATACTAACTGTTTTTGGGGTACAAGTCTTTAAGGCCTAAGGAGATCTGATTGTTTACAAATTCTCATAACAATATGATAGTGCTAAGTTTTTTTAAAGTTTTTTTTTACAGAGAACTGGACTTAGTAATGGATCACTAGGGTGTGGCTTAACAGCTAGGACGGCTGACTTTGAAACTGGGGAACCATGTTCGAGTTGGGGAAGCTCAAACATCCTGTGATTCTGGGTAAATCACTTAATCTCCCCTCGCCTAAAAAACAAAAAAAACTGAAGGTATCCATCCATCATGCAACGGATGCTCATGTACAGGGTTCTGATACCTTAGGGGGGAGCTCACGCTATATCAAACTGGAAAGAAAGTGCTTCACCCAACAACAGGTTGTCAGGCACACTACCAAACAATGGGATTTCATGCCATTCTAAATAGGAAACATCTACAACCAGGCTAAAATACAATATAACCCTGTCTCTTCTAAAGAGAGGAGGAAAGACTATCTACAGAACTGAGAGCACTACTTGTCCAAAAGACATTCCAGCTGATAAAGTAGAGGCCAGTCATGTTGGTTGTAAAATGGTGTGCAGGTGGTGTTACATAGCTTTTCAGATCTGACAGCAATGGCAGGCTTGGATTTCCACTAATAAAAAATAATATTTTGCTTTTGATATTTTTAGCCCTAATTTATTGTGCCTTTGTTGGGATGACAGTTCTCATCTTTGGATGATACTAGAGGATGGGGCTTTTTAAACCCCAGTATATTAATCACCTATTGCCTGCATAATGAATTGAACAGACACAATTGTGGTAGGAACATCATAGTCCGTTCCAACTTATCTGGTAGGTTTGGTCACAAATGGGCTTTCTTCCACTGTATATGGCCCATAGGGAGGGGTGTGAGATATCTGTGTATTTTCCCTGTACCTGCAGAAACACTCACATTTTCCTACAGATCTGGAAGCTAGCAAAACCTAGCCAGGAGTGCTTTTAGAAAGAAGTGATATGATAAAGTGGTTCCGGAAGTTGGGCCATTTCCCTGGTTGCTCCAAATTTCACATTTGAGTGACATACTGATATTGTTTAGGAGACACATATGTATCTATATCTCTTCAATAGAATCAGGAAACAAGCCCCCTTATCCATCATGGCTTGTTTAGTGTAACAGATACAAAAGAAACCTCAATGTTACTAAATCGTGGCTGATGAAGTAAATATTCCACAGAAAGTGCATCCTGTGGTTACAGCCTACTTGGCAGGTAATAGAGAGGAAGAAGTAGTCGCATTCATTACAGGGACATGTTCACTCGTTAAATCTATTATTAATGGGTAGCTGTAGCTGCAGCCGATGGTAACACATGATGAAAAAAACGACTTGTTATTATACCTGCCCAAAATCATCATTACCAATGCAAAGAGCTTCTCTTACCATATTCAGAGCACATGAAGTGATATCAAGGAGGGTTACCACACGTCATGGAGCCAGGGTGGCCGAGTCCATTAATGTTACCTGTCAGCAATGGCCAGAATTAGTGAAATACAACTCTCACCTACCAAGAGGCCAACAGTAATTAGTGGATGGCAAAAACATTCTACAAGAGATTATACAAGTTTACTGACAGCCGAGACAATATGTATTACATGAACTGAGACTGCAGCAGGTTTACTTCACTTGTTACTCCTACCCCGATTAATCACCTGACTATAATTGTTACAGGGCAAAATGAGATTTCTCTTAGGTAGACATTAAGACATGTTGTGTCATTTTTAGGAGGCCCAAAACAGAAAATGGTTGCTGGTCTTAATTTATAACAATGAGAGCCTTTCACCAATGGCGTCCTGCGGCTAAGCTTACCGACTAACCAAAAACTGAGCAGCAAGTATACCCTTTTAACACTAGGCCCTCAGGGTAGAGAAGTTGAGCAGACCAAGGCTTGCTCAGGGAAATGGTCAATCAATCAATCAATCAATCAGGATTTATAAAGCATGGCTAATCACCTATTAGGGTATTCATGGGCTGGCAGGCCTCACAGGCTTATTCGAACAGCCAGGTCTTGAGAGCCATTTGAAATTCTGAAAGTGAGGTGATTGTCCGGAGGGACGTGGGGAGGCTATTCCAGGTCTCTGCTGCGATGTGGGAGAAGTAGCGTTCTCTACTTCGGTAGATGTAGAGAGTACGGGCAAGTGAAACGGGGGCAGAGCGTGGTCTTCTTGACGCTTGGCGGAAGTTCAGGCGGTGGTTAATGTAGGCAAGTCCTTGGTTGTGTAGAGCCTTGTGTGCATGGGTCAACAGTTTAAATTGGCATGTTTTCTGTACGGGGAGCCAGTGGAGTTTCCTGAGGTGGGGTGTGATATGGGTTCATCGGTGAAAGCCAATGATGAGTCTGGCTGCAGCGTTCTGTGTGTTCTGAAGTCTCTGTAGGAAATGTGTGGCAATTCCTACATAGATGGCATTGCTGTAGTCCAGTCAGCTGGTGAGTATGGATTGTGTCATGGTGTGCCTCTTGTGTAAGGGTTGTAACCTGAGGATCTTACATGGCATGAGCAGAGTGAGGAAAGCAGGCAGAGGAGATGGCGTTAATCTATGATTTCATGGTGAGCTTGTTGTCAATTAATATTCTGAGGTTTCAGGCATGGTTAGAGCAAGTGAGTGTGGGTCCTAGTTCTGATGGCCACCAGGAATCATTCCATGTGTTGTTGCGGTTGCCAAAATCAGTACTTCCATTTTGTCTGTATTCAGCTGCAAGCAGTTGTTTTTCATCCAGTCTGTGACATTTGTCATGCATCTGTGGAAATTGGTTCTGGTGGTGGTGGGGTTGTTGGTGAGTGAGAGGATGGGTTGGGTGTCCTCTGCATAGGAAATTATGTTGAGAACGTGGGATCTGACAATGTTGGCCACTGGGTTCATATATGTGTTGAAGAGTGTGGGGTTGAGGGATAAGCCCTGGGGGACACCGCAGGTGACCTCCTGCGTTCAGAGGTGAAGGTGGGAGGTCGATCCTCTGGGTTCTTCCTGTGATGAAGGAGGTGATCCATCTGAGTGTGTCCCCCTTGGATGCCGATATAGTGGAGTCTTTTGATCAGTGTGTGGAGTATAGGCTGCCGAGAGGTCAAGGAGGATCAAAGCTGCTGTTTCTCCTCAGTTGAGGAGGATTTGTATGTCACTGGTGGCTGCGATCAGAGCAGTTTCGGTGCTGTGATTGCTATGGCACCCGGATTGGGAGGCGTCGAGTAGCTGATTCTGCTCCAGTTTGTCATGAGTTGGCTCAGTATTTTTCAAGGTGCCAGTAAATGTTGCAGAGGTGATATAGGTATTGAGTAGGGTGGTGAGTTCCTGGCCTATCCTTTGGTTTTCAAGGTTGAAGATGTTGTGCGGGCATAGGTCTGTGGGATGAATTTCATTGTGGAATTGGTGTCTTGCGTAGAAAGGATGTTACAGGTGGTCAGTGTGTGGTTCATGTCAGTTATGGTGGTGGCGTATCTGTTGAGGACGTCCATAGGTGTGGGTTGGGGTTCGAGGTTTCTGTATATGGTTCCAATCTTGTGGATGAAGAAGTAGGTGAGGTTGTCGCACAGCTCCTGTGAGGGTGTGAGGGCTGGGGAGTTCCTTAATGATTAAAAAAAGTTCCTTGGTGTTTCTGGCACTGGTTTCGATGCATGCGGCAAGGACTGTCTTCTTTATTGCCCTCAGCAGGCAGAGGGTAGAGGTTGAGGGAGGTTCTGAAGGCTGCCCTGTCTGAGGTGTCCTTGCGCCGGCTCCTCTACAACTTTTTGCTGTCTCGTTTCGCTGTTCTGAGTTGTTGGGTGTACCAGCTGGCCTTTTTGGAGGATTTTCTCTGGACATTGCTCTTGATGGAGACAATGCTGTCTGCGCAATTGGTGATGAGGTCCTATAATTCAGTGGAATGTTTGCATAGTGAGCGGGTTTTGAGAAAGGTGCATGCGAGTTCATGTTTTTGGTCAGGTGGTGTCTGTGGTGTAATCATGGTGGGGGTAGTTGTGGGGCTGGTATGTGTGCAGTGGCAGCTGAGGTAGCACTGGGTGCAGGTGTAACATCCTACCGTGGAGCGTGCTCGCGCAGTGGCAGTGTTTGTTGTGGCAGCCGGGTTTGAGGGTATAGAGCTTGGCAATGGTATATCTTTGGGGTCGGGAGAGCCAGGGGACATGGCACTGGGCGCAGTCCATGAGCATACTGGCACAGACAGGCTTGCCTTTGGTGCACCTTCGCCGCATTAAGTGGGTCCTGGGGTGGGCGAGGCTCCTGTTGGTAGGAAGAATGCTAAGTTGGGGAAACTCCTGCGGTGTCACTATATCAGTCTGGAACAAGCAGGAACTAGAGTCAACAAGCAAGAGGCAAGCCAGGTGCCGAGGTGCCTACTAAATGGTGTATGGTAAAGTCAATAAGACATCCAGTGTCAGCAATAAATCCAGGTCTAGCCATTGTTTTCACTCAAAAAGAAAAAGTAATTCACTTCTAACATACAAATGCATACATTTCATAAATTTGAGAGAGTAAGCAAATAATACACAACTATCAAAACAATAATCGCTGTGAGCTGAGACTCATAGAACTAATCTAGGTTACTCCTCAGAGAAAGGTATAACATAATTCTTCAATTAATATTAGGACATTAGCCCTTATGGAGTAAGTGGTGGGTAACATTATTATTTTTACTCTTTTAAGTCCGTCTATTCCTCCCCAAGTAATTGTGGTGAGGTGGATCATGGATAGTACCCAATGACAATTCTTTGTGGGTGACATCACCTTTCTATCTTTATTGGTTCTCACGCAAACAAAAGGCTGTGAGTGCCAGTGAAAGGCAAGACCACACTGAATGTTGTCTTTCCTACAAACCCACCAAGCGGAATCACAGTGGCTCTGCCTCAGCCCAGCTGATGTTGCCCCAGACGTTCCCTTCCAAATGTGGTGCACCTGCCCCTGTCTGATGTAGACAAGCAGCAGCAGCACCAACAATGAGGAGACTGTAAACCGCTCTCTGGTTGTGTTCCATTGAGTATTCACTGGGGGAATCTTCCTCAGACCCAAACACAACCCCATCACCCAAATAACCAGTCCACCCTATATTGCAGCACTGATCAGGAGATGGAAACATACGCCACCACTGATTCTGGAGAGTGGTCTGACCTCGTGCCAAGCTGCTTATGGCACTTCAGTTTTTCAGATAAGGCTATCAAATGTGATTAAGATTTTCTCAGTTTCCAGTAATCACAAGCTCCATGTCTTCATGGCGGGAATACCACAAAATGCATTTGTGGTATCCCTGGTCATGCCTCAGCTACAGGAGATAATTTCCTGGACAGACAGTAGTGCCACTAGGGTCTCAGTGCCTCTCCACACATCCTGAGGTGCAGATACTTCTCTGTTTAGCCACTCGCGTCTTTTAGTTCTTCTGCTCAATTCCTCACTGTTCCCTCCTTATAGGTATGATCTTCTTCGTGTAGGAGCACCTCTAGCACCCTTCTTAAGCAGTCAGCTAGCTGCTTTCTTCAAGGTAGACTCCATGCATCTTTTCCCGGTAGACTGCAGAGTGTCAATGTTCATATTCTCACACATGACAGAGGGTAGCTGGCATTTAGAAGCCCCAACTCTCAAGCGAAAAAGAATTTCTGAGTCTCCATTGCTGTGGGACCCTGGATTCTGCAAGACAAACCATGACACACTGGGGGGAGGGGGAAGAACCCCCCCCCCCAATCCCGAGGATCCCAGCCGGGTGCTGTATTACGTGCCTGCGGACCGGGAAAAACACTTTTCAGCCCTAGAGCTGCGGCGGTTCCCCTCCATGCAAAATGGCGGCGCAGACCCCGACTGCCTGCGAGGCGGCCTCCTGGCATCTGCTTTGGGTAGGCCTAGCTACTGCAGGGTCCTGTGCTGAGGGGCCGATCGCAGCTCAAAATCCTTGCTGCTTTGAGAGGGATTCTGGGGGGCGCCGACCTGGAGGTGAGGAGCTGTGAAATCTTGCCCGCTGCTGCCCGGTGCTGTACTCAGGGATGTGAGCTGCGTGACCCCGGGGCTTCTGAAAGGCCATGGTAGGCCTCTCTGGTCTGTGATCCTTCCTGCAGGGGCTGTGGATGACTATGTGCGGTCCGCGGGTGCAAGCTGCAGGCAGTGGGGCCTGAACACTTGATGGGGGGCCCATTAATGAAGACCCCTTGGATTTAACTTTAAAGACGGCTGTCGGCGGCGGGGGCACGGCCCTGCAGTTGAGGCCTGCGCAGGGGACCTGATTGGAGCACAGACTCCTGCTGCAGTGTCAGGGGGACCCGAGGTGCTTAAACCCGGAGGGGTGAAGACTCGCTAGCCGGCTGCATCAGGCATCATACAGGAGCGTGCTTCAAGTGAGCCCGGGGCACCAGGAGGGCCGTTCTGGGCCCACTCTGACTGTGTTCCTCCATGACAATGCTGCGCAGTCCGTGTGGGTGGACTGCTGGATAGTAGGGACTGGACTTCTACTTGGGGGCACACCACCATAGGCACTTAGTCTATACCTCCTGAGACAGCCATCGGCTGAGGGGGGCGATCCGCGGATTGGTGGTGGTTTCACCCGGTATTCCCTGAGAGGAGACCTGGAGGGCCGCAAGTTGATCCCTGCTGGACAATAACTCCTGAGACGGCCCTCGGATGCCCTAGAGCCCGGCACGAGGAGCACTAGGGAACGCATATTCCAGTGGTGTTCTGCGGTTCTGGAAGTAGAGTGCTATGGGGGAACTGCCACACACCCCTGGCCCGGATAGGCCCGAGATAGATTCTTGCGCCTGGAGTTACGGATCGAAGGGTCACAGAGACAACCTTGACGAGCCCACACTGGAGATGGGGAAAGACAGGCCCCTTAGAGGAGCACAAACCAAAAAGATTATGCAGTACACGGTGCCGGGCTCAATGACGGCGAAGTGCATTAGACCGGACGCAGAGCAAGGACCGCCGCAAGGATGGGCGGCCCAGGATAAGGCTGGCATTCTGGAGGCCAATAGAAACTCACGAGTGGTACTGGAAAAAAAAATGGACGGTATGGCCATGGATATAATTCATTTGTGCATCGACCTACGAAAGGTGGCAGACTGAGTCACTACCACAGAGGGAGACCTGACCTCCCTACGGACAGAAGTCCAGCACTTGCAGGCGACAGTGTCTGCACTCAAAGAGCACACCTCTCATCCCGAAGACAGGGCAGAGGATGCTGAGGCGCGGTCGAGGAGGAACAACCTCAGTTTTTTGGGCTTTCCAGAAACAGCAGAGGGTCCAGCGGCTGACTTATTTTTGGAGTAATTAATCTGTTCCGCCCTTCCCGGTCATCGGCTCTCCAAGATGTTTGCGGTGGAAAGGACCCATCGCTCCCTCGGTCGCCCCCCCAAACTAGGGTCGCCATCTAGAGCTCTGACTGCTCTCTTGTTTAATTTTAGGGACTGGGACATGATCCTGCAGTTTGTCCGTAAGAATAGTCGCCCCAGGTTTGAGAATCAAGAGAGCCATATTTATCCAAACTACACAAAAAAGGTACAAGACTTGCGGAACGACTTCCTGAGGGTCAAACGGAGACTGAGAGATCTTAATGTAAAATACAGCTTAATGTATCCGGCCCGGCTCCGAGTACAATATGCTGACAGAGTCCACTTCTTCAATGTTCCGCAAGAAGCCGCGGACTGGATGGATTCAATGAGCCTGGAGGGGCAGGACCAACATCAGGGATGGCAGCAACAGAGAAGACGGAGTGGTCGACAATGAAACCAGCATCGCCGCACTGGAGAACAACGGTCCAGCCCACAGGGATACCAGACGGAGATCGCATCACAGTGGGGCCAGACGGCACCCTAAGAGAAGAGTTTGGGGGCATACCGAAGCAAAACCAGTTTTCCCCACTGGGTGGGAGCATAGCTGTTGCGGCGGGGCGCTATTCCACCACACTGCAGTTTAGACACTCCAACTGCAGTGCGCTGTGGCAGCCTGGCTAGGTCATTGGTCGGACGGGGTTGCGCAGTGCCATGCAGATTGGTTGTAAAACGAGGACTGAGAGTTCTTGCTGACTGTTGTTGATGCTTCCAATGTTGCAGGGGATTTGAGGGGAGGGTGGAGGCAGTGGAGCGGAGTCCTGAGTCCTCAGACATGGGTTGGGTTGTGAGAATGAGGTTCTACTGGCTGAGGGTGGGGGGTGGGGGATGTTCCATTATTCTGTTTTATTGTTCTATGATGGGAAAGTTTTATGCCAAGTCACTAGAGGTCTTGAGAGCTTTCGGGGGGACAAGGAGGGATCCCAGCACTATACTTTGAGGTCCCTCCCACTTCTACAACAGGTATCGTGGTCATGTAGGATTTTCGACTTATGGCAGGCGACCAACAAACCTATAAACTTATAACATGGTGGCTCAATAACATGTTCAAACGGATTCGGGTAGCGACTTATCTTAGGCGGTATAAGATAAGCAAGTCCTTTTTACAAGAGACGCATCTCTGGGGGGACTTCCTGAAATAGGGGCCAGTTTTTCACGACTTCCTATTCAGGGTTTGCAAGAGGGGCGCTTATATGGGTGGCGCCTGTAGTCCCCATTACGGTTTTAAAATGTAGTCCTGATCGAGACAGGCGATATGTGGTAGTGGAGGGGACATTGGATGGGAGCCACATGTGTCTAGTGAACATTTATGCTCCGAATACTGATGATGGGGACTTCTTGAGTAAGGTCCTGGGAACATTAGACTTGGCACCAGACGTGGAACTGATTATTGCAGGAGACTTTAACTGTGCCTTTGATGGCGAGCGAGATAGGCACCCCCGAAAGTGGATGCTAAACCCAAGACACAGGAAGCCATGAGCCAGATGCTTAGCAACTATCACTTACTAGATATATGGCGGCACCGTAACCCTGAGGGTAGGGTATACTCTTGTCATACTCCGGCAGCTAACACATACAGCAGGCTGGACTATTGCATTATACAGGTGACGGCAGCCAGTCGGATACTAGAGACACAGTACCTGGCCCGATATCTGTCTGATCATTCCCCCCTGCTGGTGGCCTACATTTTGGGCCGCCCGCGTTCCATAATACTGCTTTGGAGACTTAATGCTTTGACAGACCCGGTCTACAAAGAGACGATTGCAGCAGGGTTGGAAGGCTATTTTGAGGTGAACTGGAACACGGCCAGCTGAAGGGTGCTCGAATGGGATGTGATGAAAGTAGTGATGAGGGGGATATGTATGTCCACTCAGGTGGGGGTGAGGAGAGTGCTAGAGCGGGACATAAAACATCAGGAGGAACGCTTAGCGGCCTTGGAAGCAGTATTTCCTACAGACCCAGAGGGACCGGCCAAGTGGGCGGAGCAACAACGAAAGATAGGGGACGTATGGGAGTCATAATAGGACCACAAGTAGACGTCATTGGTACACCGAGGGTGATAAGGCTGGACTCCTACTGGCACGTTTGATCAGGTTGGAGACACAGCCTCTCCTGATACTGCCCTTAAATCCGATCAGGGTCAGCTGGTTTATACGCAACATGAGATTAATAGGGTATTTACCACGCACATCCCAAAAATATATTCCGTGCCTAAACCCAAGGGTTGCTCCCCAGGTTTTGGAAGCCTACCTTACTGAGATGGAGCTACCTTGTCTTGAGGGGGCGCCCTTCAGAGGGGAGGACGTAAGAGCGGCGATCGCTCACCTGAAAACAGTTAAATCCCCTGGGATGGACGGCCTGGCGGCGGAGGTGTTTAAAGAATTTGGGGGAGTCCTGGTTCCTAAGCTCCTGGACATTGTTATGGAGGCTGGTGAGACAGGCATACTTCCTGCCTTCATGCGTGAAGCGCTGATTGTGATGATCCCCAAACCGGGGAAGGACCCCCTACTTCCCACCTCCTACAGGCCGATCTCTATGTTGAATGTCGACCTTAAGATCATTAGTCAGGTACTGGCAAACAGACTACTTCTGTATCTCAGGGAACTGGTGCATGAGGACCAGTCTGGTTTTATACCAGGGAGGAATGCACTGCGGAATATCAGCAGTCTTGCCCATGTCATGCAATCACTAGAGGGCAAGGCCCAACAGAGTACCTTGGCATTCCTGGATATCGAACAGGCGTTCGACTCGCTCAGATGGTAATATTTATGGCAGGTGCTATTAAAAATGGGAATAGGCGAAGGCTTTGTTAATTGGGTGAGACTCCTTTATACTCAGCCAGTGGCAAGGGTCTGCACGGGGAGCTATGTCTCGGATGCAATGTCAATAGCCAGGGGGACGCAACAGGGGTGTGCACTTTCCCCTTGTTGTTCGCCCTGGTGATGGAGCCATTAGCGTGTCATCTCCGTAGGGTCCTCCAGGGGCAGAGCGTTCGAGTTGGGCCATGGAACATATTGTATGCGGATGATGCGCTGGTGTATCTACAAGAGCCGACCCACTCGCTTCCGATATTGCTGGCTGCTTTGGATCAATTTGCCGTAGATTCTGGACTCTACGTCAATAATACTAAATCACAACTATATCCGGTGGGGTCGGAGGTTGAGAGGGGCGGAGTCCAGCTCCCAGAGGTGGGACTTCCGTGGGTGCCAGACACGTTGCGATATCTCGGATCTGGATAAGTAGGGACAGGGAAGTCTTTCATCACCATAATATGGGGAGGTTACTTAGGGGTCTTTGAAGCAGTATTGCCTTCTGGAATACGCTCAAACTCTCTCTGATGGGGAAGATCGCCTTGATAAAAATGGTGGTGCTGCCGCGATGTCTCTTCACAATGCAGGGCTCCATCTTTGAACTCCCACACCAGGTATTCAAAGATCTTGACGCGATGCTTATACAATTGCTATGGAATGGAAAACGATGTTGGGTTAGCCTAGCAGTCATGAAACGCAATTGGGGTAAGGGGCGGTTTGCAAATCCCTCACCTAGAACTGTATTATTTTGCTTCCAAATTACAGCACGCGGTGGCTTGGCTCGATACAGACCCTTCCTGGGAAAGAACGCTTCTGGCGGACACATATGGGGACCAACAGTTGGGCACGCTCCTCTGGCAACCGAAAGGGCAACAGGAACAGTGTCCTGCACTGGGCAGATTGCTAGTTGCCATCTGGGTGAGGGTGGTTAGAAGACGTATTCAGGTGCGACCGTTAGCCCCGGAGGCAGACCTCTGGCTGATGCCGCCTTTCACGTTCATTGAGCGGGTCATGTCTATCGACAAATGGAAAACAGGAGGTTGTCTTATGCTGTCGGACCTCTATCCGGAGCAGCGGTTCATAACCTATCAGGAAGCGGTAAACTCTTTTGAGTTGGGATCGGGGCAATTTCTGCAATACGCCAAAATAGCAGCAACAGCACGACACCTATGGCCTACATTCCCGGAAGCCCTAGAACACACGCATACCCTGGGCATGACGATTGCCATGGCGGGAGGGTGGAGACTTGTCACCCACCTGTACAGGGTGCTCAGGGACGGCAAAAAATATGCACCTCTCAAAGATGAAGGAAGATGGCAGGAGGTGAGTCCATAGGAGATTACTCCACAAAATTGAGAAAATATACTTGGAGATGTACGCAAGGTGGTGATCTGCAATAGGTTTAAACAGATACTATACAACATGGTCTACATGAGCTACCTCTCGCCCAAGCGCCTACATACTATTGACGGTTCGAGAGATCCAAGGTGCCCCAGATGTCACTATGCACAGGCAGATTTCCCACATATGGTTTGGTTGTGTCCGATGATTCAGGTATACTGGACGGCTGTCTTGGAGGACCGCCATAGAATAGCAGGATGGAGAGTTGCCCTAGAGGTGCGTACTTGTCTTCTTGGTTTAATTCCCCGAGGCCCTAAACGAAAAACCAGTAGGAAGTTCCTGGTCTTGGGGCTTGTGATTGCTAAGTGGAGAATAGCGATTCACTGGCTGACACAACAAGGGCTGCTGATAGAGAACTGGAAAACAGACCTGAGGGAATGGGTGCTTGCGCAGGAGGGGCACATGCGTAGTACTAGAAGAGATGTCAAACTCCCGGAAGTATTGCAGGCGTGGGGGCTAATGGTCCGAGAGATAGAGAGAAGCTCCCCCAATTCTACACAGGCATTGTCGGATGATGGTAGTCATGTGGGAAATGAGTCCCTCAGACAAGGGGAGAGACAAGGTAACCCTGATTGAGCTGCTGTTAGACAGACCTCTGGGTGGGTGGGCCTGGTGGGAGGAGGGGTTGGGAGGGGGGGGTGTTTTAGTTACAAGTTTATCTTATTGGTAATGAAAATGACCACACTGATTGTCGGTTCAGTAAACACCTTTACGGGGCAGCCTAGATTGGATAATTTGCTGTTGAATAGAAACTGTAATGCTCATTGCTAAGAGTTGTCTATGGGATGTAATTGTCTATACATGTGAAGTGTACCTTGAAACCGCAATAAAGAAATAAAAAGAAAAACAAAAAAAAACATGACACACTGCCTGGTAGTTTCTGCCTCACATGTATACCATGTTTCCAGATAGAGTCCTTCAGGACTGTCCTGGTCTCATGGATCACAGGATTACTGTGGTTGGCTGGGCTTTGGAATTGGATCCGCTGCCACCAAATGATTGGTTGTTGGCAACTGAAATAATGAGAGATGCATTGTAGCAGGATCTGACTCTTTGATGCCGCACAAGCATGGATAACCTGGTGCCAAGGGCTGGATGCACCAAAGGTCTCTTGTTTTTTTTTTCCTGCATTGGCTGAAGAATGAGTGACTTCTCCTAGAAGCCACTATCTCATCATGTAATAAGTTATATACATTATTCACAAGGAGATACTAGTATCAGATGTCAACCACTGAATTATCATAGATATGGTACATCGAGTTTAAATTACATTTATTTCAAACATTCTGTCACAAACAGCTTATTGTCACCCCAAACAGTACAATACAAAATCTCATAAGGATTATTCAATAGCATGTGGTAATGCAGTTACAAAGAATCAAATAGTAGGCAAGTTATTCTTGAACAGTGTGAATTAATACAATTGCAACTGGAACCTAATTTCAAAAGTGTAATTCTTTAATATAGAATATTTCGAGCCAAAACGGGTTTCGCTGTGTTTAGCTACCTCTTCTTCAGGGCTGAAATTTAAAAAACAAAACAAAACTAGTTTTAGGACACAGCAATTCCCATCCAGATAGCTTGTAATTCACAAACAATCCAGTAAATCTACTCACAAATGGGTTTCCATTTGTGCTACATAAACTCTTCCTCTGGCGCTATACGGACATTTTCACTCCTCTTATATTCCCTACTTCGTAGTAATAAACCTAAATGTACTCAAAATCTTTTCATAGTACATTTTTTCTAAATAAAGCACCTGTCACTCTATGTTTATATCATAGGTTCACTACAACTCAAGGTTACATTGGCCTAATCTCTTCAATGTACTCCAAATCCTATTACACCATATTTACATCATATGTTAACTGGAATTCAAGATTACATTGACCTAGTAACTTCAAAATGTTAATCCTCATGCTATGATTAAACAAAATCTCAAGAGGTTGAGAGTTCTCCTCCTCTCCTGTTACAGTAATGGCTGAAAAAACCCTTGACAAGTCCAACTTATCTATATTCTAAATCATTAGAAATGCCTGGTTCACCACATTGTTTTATGCTTCTAAAATTCCAAAGTTCCGAGAATTATAAACGGTCTGAAAAGAAAAGGAAGAAAGGGATAAAGAATATGAAAACAAAATAATTTAGCATCATTCTACCATCCCTGTCATCAGAAAATATATTTCCCACTGGTTTACACTAGAACCTAGGGCCTCTATCTTTACACACTTTAAACTATAAATCAATTTCAAACGCCCCTTCAAATATTACAGTTAAAGCTTCACACATATTTACCAGGGGCATCCCAATCTGCTATAGAAACTACATCCATACTGTTAGACCTAGCATCTTTTGGCATGTTTCTGCTGTCTTCTTGCTATTTGACCTTCCGGTTTTGACTGGGTTTGATGGTTTAGGCCCCGATGTAGGTAAAACGCATTTACCGATTTTAAAATACCGAATCATACCGAATCGGTATTTTCAAATCGGTAAATGAAATGTAGGTAAAAAAAATCGGCTAATTACAGAATCGGTAACAATCGGTATCATGGTTCGATACTTACCGAATTGATATTTGCCGAATCGGTAAGTACCGAATCGGCGATTACCGACTCGGCAAATACCGAATCGGTAATTGCAATACACCCCCATGGGCCAAAAGGCCCATAGGAATGCATTGCAAATACCGATTCGGTATTTATCGATTCGGTAGTAGCCGATTCGGCAAATACCGAATCGGCAAATACCGAATCGGCAAACACAGAATCGGCGAGAAAGAAAAAGTGAAACTGATGACAACAGCCAATGAGGTGGAAGCACCCTACCCCACCCTAGCAGGGAGTGGCTACCCAGGCAGGTGCAACTCATTAGAACTTTCTGGAGAGGCAGCCTGAGCTGAGCATTCAGAGTGAGCAGCAGTGGTAGCACTATCCTGAACTGTGTGGAAATGGCAAGCAGCTCTGAGAGCCAGAAGGCTGAGCGCAAGCGCAAGGCCAAGTTCAGCAACAAGGAGCTGCAAGTGTTGGTGGAGGAGGTGGTGAGGGTACACAGGCAGCTGTTTGGGAGGCTGTCCCTCACACTCCCAGAGAGCACCAAGAGGAACCTGTGGATTGCAATCGGTGGGAGGGTGAACGCAGGTGGTGTCACCCCCAGGAGCCTGGACGACCTCAAGAAGAGGTTTTACGACATTCGCAGCCTCACCAAGAGGAAACTGGCCGAGCTGCACAAGCAGGCAGGACTAACAGGTGGAGGCAGGAACCCCGCGCCACCCCTCACTGACCTTGAAGAACTTGTGTCCACGACAATTGAGAAAGAGAGTGTGGTGGGAGTTGACGACCTGGACAGCTCATCCAGATCCACAGCAAAAGGTAAGAAGCATGCGCAGCATGACACACCCTACCAGACACCTCCCCTTTAGCCCCAATGCACAGCCAAACCCCAGCCCAGTACTGCTAGCAACATACATGAGCAATGCATCATGGTAACTGTAGTCAGCTAATGTAGTAACAAATGCCAGTGCACATTCAAATGAAATGCACCTAGAAAATGAATCAGAGTATTGAAAATGGGATGTGCAATGCTTTTATTGTAGTGACTGTAAGACATTTGCACTCAGTTCACAAATGCTTCTTTATACCTAGGGGCACCATCAGGCAGTGGAGCAGCAGCTACACAAGCTCCAGCTCCAGCGGCATCAGACAGTGCGGTGGCAGGGCAAAGCAGCATTCTACCATCACAGGAGGAGGAGGAGGAGAACAGCAGTGCCGGGGGCAATGAGGATGACACAGGACATACCCTCTCATTTCCGCACTCCCCCCTACTGTCACTAACGCCCCCAGTGCAGTTCTCACCCGAAGATTCCCCAACACAGACCCACCCAGCACCTGCCACATCTCCTGCCAGGAGGATCACCGTTGCACCATTGAACATCATGGAGGGAGCAGCGGCTCAGGCTCCAGCACCCACCCCTGCAACACCCGTGGCACACCAGCCCACACAGCAGGCCAGCAGCAATCGGCGCAGGCCACACACATCCAGCCCTGCTTTACCAGCACGTGAGGGCAGTGTATTCCCAGGGCTGGAGGGGAGTATGGTCCGGATCCAAAGGATGCAGGCCAAGTCGATCCTGGCTTGCCATCGCCAATTGCGGGAGCACAACCTGCACATGGGGGAGATGAGAAAGGGGTTTAAGAGTCTCGTTGAGAGCAACAAGGAAATAGCTACTGGACTGGGGCGCATGACTACTGCCATTACCCAGCTATGCAATAAGATGGAGGAGCACGAGCACTGTAGGCGCAGGGATGCCCGCATGCAAAACCGGTCACTCAACCGCCTTGCTGCAGCAACCGCCCAGCTATGCCGCCGAGGGGCTAACATGGAGGACTGCCTCACCAAGAACACTGCTGAGATGACCTGGGGCATGTCCCGCATCACCACTGCCATGGAGACACTAATCATATCAAACACGGTGGTGAATCCTGCCCTGGACGTGGGCGAGACTGGGGACAGCAGCAGCCCGGCCAGCGCTGTATCTGAGCCGCGCCGGAGCAGCAGGCGCTCCGCTGAGGCAGCCGGACACACAGAAGGGGGTGAGCCACATCCAAGTGGGTCAGCTAAGCGCAGCAAGAAGTAAGACTGCCAGGGTGGGTGAGGCAAACCGGACAATTTACAATCCCCACCTATTCTGTTATAGTTAAATTTGTAGCACATCAGTGCAGTAACGTTGTGCCAACATTAGTAAATTTTAATATGTTCCACATACATTGACGTGTCTGTGCATCTGTACTCACTCAGAAATAGTTGTCTGTTATCTCCTCACGTCTGTACCTCCCGTCACTTGGTGTAGACACTCCAGCAGGTTGTGTTAGTGGCACAGCTATGTCATCGTCAGGGTCCTCGTAGTCAGACAACTCTACCTCTGTGCCCTTCTTGACCGCAAGGTTGTGCAACATTGCAGATACAGCAATTATCTTGCAGCAGGTGATGGGGGTATATTGTCTAGCACCTCCGGTCTTGTGCAGGCATCTGAACCTGCTTTTCCAGATGCCGAAGGTCCGTTCAACTACATTCCTTGTGCTTTTGTGCGCACGGTTATACCTCCTTTCGCTGGGTGTTGAGGGGTTGAGGTAAGGAGTGAGAATGAATGAGCGGAGGGCATATGCACTGTCGCCTAGAAGAGAATGGGGTAACATTACTCACATGCATACATGTACTTCACACTGCTATTTAGGTTTTGGGGGTCTGACACTGTGTCTTACCTAGGAGGTATCCTTCACCGAATTCCCCTGCCGTCAGCCGTGCATAAATGCCACTATTTTGAAAGATATAGGAGTCATGGGTACTCCCTGGAAATTTTGCTACCACGTCAGTGATGACACACTTGGCATTACAAATCACCTGCACATTTATGGTGTGCGTTGACTTCCGATTACGGTATATGTATTCCGTGTCAGCAGGGGGACAAATCGGAATGTGTGTGCCATCTATGCAGCCAATGATGTGGGGGAATCCTGCCATCTGGTAGAAGTCTGCTTTTGTCTGTACCAGTTCTGCATGGGTTGCAGGGAAGGAAATGTATTGGTCCATCCTTTCAATCATGGCGTCTAGGAACTTGTGGAAGAACCGGGACAGCCAGCTCTGGCTCACCCCTCCTACCGCAGCTACTGCACTTTGAAAGCTGCCAGACGCAAGCAGGTGTAGGCTGCATAGCACCTGCACGTGCACTGGGATTGCGTGTGCCCTTGGGGTGGGGTGCTGCAACAGGGGTTGGAGGTCCCTAATGAGCTGTAAGATGGTCTCTGGGTCCAGCCTGTACCTCTGTAGGATCTCTGCATCTGTCTGCATGGACAGGGTGAGACGCTCTCTATACACCTGCTCCTCTCTCTGCCATTCCCTCTCTCCATCCTGCTGTAGCCGTAGCCGTCTTGCTATGACATAAAAAGCTGCCATGGTGCAAGCAGAAATGCATTTTGGGTCCTTTTTTATAGGTTGCACCTGGTTACCACCTGATTCAAATATATGGTAAATACCGATTCTTAAATACCGAATTTGACTCAAAATCGGTATTTCAGAGCTTTCCTACATCTCACTCTTCAGTAGAATCGGTATTCTACCGAATCGGTAATTTTACCGATTCGATAACATTACCGATTCGGAATTTTTGCCGATTCTGTTTTTTCCGAATCGGTATAGTACAGATTCGGTGATTTTTCCGATTCCCTAATTTTTTAACGATTCGGTTTGGTTACCGATTCCGTATATTTGCCGATTCGGTTTAATTTCCGATTCGATATACTACCGACACGGTAACTTTTCCGATTCGGAATTTTTACCGAATCGGGCGTTTTTGGCACTCCTACATCCCGAAACCTCGATACCGGTCGGTAACGGCCGAAAATACCGATTTTCGGCCGTTACCGACCGACCTACATCGGGCCCTTAGTGCAGTGGTTCCCAAACTTTTTCAATCTACGGCTCCCTTGCCTTATTGGCCGTTGGCTGCGGCTCCCCAATATGTTACTTTCTTTTGGCGGTGGGGGGATGTAAACCCAGCCTTCCATTTTTCTCCCCGACAGTAATTGGGATGAAGCCGACAATGGTATTATAATGATTGATGTGGGGCTCACTCTTGGGAACCAAATGTGGGGAGATGGGCGGGGATGAAAAAACGTATTCTCATTGGCACCTTTTGCATGATACCTAGGTGTAAGAGTGCAGCTGCTACACTAGAGAGGGCTCCCCGGCGCTATGAATCATTATTTTTCAAGGTGCGTAGTGTGTAAAAGAAGGTTGTCTGCAAATGTTTAGTTTCGCTTTGAGGGCAGCAGGACATTTTATTTCCTTCTTAAGCAGTGCTTAATTTGTGCTACTGGTTTCCGGTGCTCAGCACCGGCACTTAATTTATAGGGCCGGAACTATGCATTTTTTCTACTCACTCCAGCAAGCTCAGCATCACCCAGGTGCCAGCTGCTGCATGTGTTCCGGTACTGTCTCCCAGTCGGATGATGGTTACCAGGAGCAGGTGGGGGATTCCATCAGACTGGTGGCTGCGCTAGACTGCCTGCTGGCACCGAGAGGCCTGGCTGCATGAAAGCGCCAGTGTATGGCCCCCTCGTGCAACTGAAGTGTGCCCCTTCTGTTTCCCATTGTCTGCACAGGGCAGAGCTTTACCTGTCTGAGGAGATGTGAGGTGCCTCTTATAACCCCACAAACCTCCACTCCGCGGTGTAGTACAGTTGTGATTCCTCCCACGTCCCTGCTAAGAGAAGATTCATATTACTGAAGCTGTGTCAAACTACACACTCCTGCTGTCTTGTCACTGCAGTCAGTGATCAAGTTTGACATCATAGTGAACTTATAGTGCAGAGGATGTCCACTCTAGTTTTCACAAGTGCACATTCATATTTCACAGGCTTCTGTTGCAGAAGTTAACAAATGTGCATTCCTGTCGCCTGCCTCGGTGATACAATACAAATGGGCACAAAACAGTAATAGTAGTGTGTGTGAGCTGGGCGCAAATTGGGTCTGCTTAGATATTGCAGCTTTTAGGTGTTGGTGACAGCTCCCAGTACATATACAATGGTAAAATCAAGGGCGCCACTAATGCCGTTTTTGAGCACCGGGACATAATGTTTTGCACATTAAGCACTGTTCTTAAGTAACACCTCTAACCTAATTCCTGGCAGCCCTGTCTATCAACTTGCTGACCTTGTGTCCCCCACGTAGGCCCCATCCTCCTCCCAAGAAAGGCTCTGCCTGAACTCCTAATCACGCTGCTGCAGTGCTTACACGTTTCCATCCGGGTTTTCTTAACTTTCTCCTTAACTCCAGTTTCCCAGCTCCTGAACTGCATTACCGAAAGAATCAATAGACAAAACTGCCACCGAACACACATCAGTGTCTGAAGCATCCTTCCCTTTTTATTCACGTTTTATTGTGAATCAGTCAGTGGTTCCCAAACTGTTTGCGGCGCCCCTGGCTACTTTTGATGGCGCACCTGGGTGCCGCGGCGCACAGATTGGGAACCACTGGTTTCGTGTATCTGTGCACTTTCTCACTGATGTTCAGTGTTGAACTGCAAGTGCTCCTATTATAAATTGTGTTATGGATTGGTCACCACTCCCCCAAACACTGCACTACACATTTTTCACAAAAGTGTTCCTACGTAATTCTGCAAGTTGCAGCACGCCTCAGACAGTAGCTGTCTGGGATGGCCCCAATGATGAAGCATGTCACCTAGGGGCAACCCTTGGTGAGTGAGGGGACTCAAGAAGAGAATTTTCTCTTCTTCATTTTGGGGCGCTGTTTCGCACATTTAGCAGAAGCCCTTCCCTTTATTTAGGTTCTCTGATTTGTCATTTACAGATTCATTAATAACTATACACAGTCTGGAGGATGAACCTAACGTCTACCTCCATCTCCCCCCATTTCTGTTTATAATATTTTCTTGCTTAGCCATCCTGTGTGCCTCTACTGAGAGTGTGGATTGACTTACTGGCTTTGGAGTGACATGGGCTGGGGATGTACATTCTCTTCAGACAGCCACTGGGGGGGTCGACGTGTGTCCTGCCTTTCCTGATGGGTCAGGGCTGGGCTGAATAGACCTGAGCTGCATTTAGAGTAGGGGGAGGAGACTTCCTTGCACCTCAATGGGCCTGGTCAGCCTTGGACAATGCTGTCTCCACCCCAGAATTTTAGAACTCGTGGGAATCAAGGAACCTGCCAAAAAGAAGAGCTGGAAGAACAGCCAGGATGAGTACTGCCCCTTCACTATCTTGTTGCTTTGTTGGGTTGGCCTGCAGTTGCTGCTTCTGCCTTTGGCAGTGAAAGGACTGGACTGAACTTTCTAAAACTTGTGCTGAGTATCTCCAAGGGCTTCAAACCGAACTTGCCTCCTGTTCACGAAGTCTCAGGGACAGCAAAGGTTTCACTTACATCTGGGTATCGCCTCTGAAACCATTGTTTCAGTTGCCACAGAAGTAGAAAGCAACAGACTTGGTGTCCTGAAGGCACTGCAGAGAGAACCGCTGCACTGTGCACCGCAACCGTGGTGTTACAGACGATGATGACTGCTGCCGCCACCGAGCTGCTGCTTGTACGTGGCCTGTGGGCACCGTAATGCGCATTGCCTTGCTTCACTCTGCTGCCCTGGTCTCACCAACGACGTCGTTGCCCACTGACCGTGACACCCGTGACTGCACCATGGCTTGTGGACACCGCTTGTAAGTTACATGGCGCATCGCCCCATCTCACACCGCCGTCTGGGCCGACCGACGCCAGTTCCCACCAACTGGCACCGTCGCTTGCACACCGTGATCTGTCAGCAGTGCTATGAGCACCACCTCACTCCAAATCACAGCCCTGGTCTCACTGACACTGTTGGAAAACCGTCACCGAGCCACTGCCTGTACCACGACGTAAGGGTACTGCACGCCACACCACTACCCTTCACATTGCAACCGCGACGGTTGCCACAACCGGCCCCTACCAACGTGATCAGCCGCAACAAAAAGGTACTGTTTACGAGACTGCCTACACCTGACTGACACAGTCGGATGGAACAGTTGGATTCTGTTGTTTTCAGCACCACAGTAGAATCGGACGAAGCTACCGGCTTCAAGGAACTACATTTTGAGGTTAGTCTTGCAAAGTGCATATTTTTAAGTACTGTATGTTGATTTTTTTTAATCATTTTGGTCTTGTTGTGACTATATAAAGTATTGGATATTTTTCTCCGGAAAGTGATCAACATCTCCTTCGAGACAGCAACCTTCCCGGAAAGCTGGAAGCACGCCGAGATCAACGCCCTGCTCAAGAAGCCCAAGGCGGACCCCAAGGACCTCAAGAACGTCCGGCCCATCTCGCTGCTCCCGTTTCCGGTGAAGGTCATAGAGAAAATCGTCAACAAATACCTGACCCACTACCTCGAGGAGAACAACATCTTGGACCCGTCCCAATCCGGGTTCCGAAGCAACCACAGCACCGAGACCGCTCTCATCGCTGCCACCGACGACATCAGGACCTGGCTAGAAAACGGAGAAACAGCAGCCCTCATCCTCCTAGACCTATCAGCCGCCTTCAACACGGTCTGCCACCACACACTACAAATACGCCTCCACAAAGCCGGGATTCAAGAGAAGGCCCTGGACTGGACCACTTCCTTCCTCCCCGGCAGATCACAGAGCGTCCGCCTCCCCCCCTTCCGCTCTGAAGCCACCGGGATCATCTGCGGCATACCCCAGGGCTCTTCCCTCAGCCCAACGCTGTTCAACATCTACATTGCCCCTCTCGCCCAAGTTGCCCGTCAACACGACCTCAACATCATCTTCTACGCTGATGACACCCAGCTGATCCTCTCCCTCACCAAAGACCCTCAGACCGCCAAGACCAACCTCCATAAAGGAACGAAGGCCGTCGCAGAATGGATGAGGAACAGCCGACTGAAGCTGGACTCGGACAAGATGGAGGTCCTCATCCTCGGATCCACCCCCTCAGCCTGGGATGACACATGGTGGCCGACCACACTGGGAACAGCACCAACACCTACCGACCACGCACGCAACCTAGGAATCATCCTCGACTCTACCCTCTCCATTACTAAGCAGATCAACGCCATATCCTCCTCCTGCTTCAACAACCTCCGCATTCTCCGCAGGATCTACAAGTGGATCTCCACCGAAACAAGAAGAACGCTCACCCAGGCCCTCATCAGTAGCAGGTTGGACTGCGGCAATGCACTCTACGCAGGAATCCCGGCCAAACTCCTGAAGCGGCTTCAACGCATCCAGAACACCTTGGCATGTCTGATTCTCAACACCCCCCACCGCAGCCACATCATCCCCTATCTGAGACACCTACACTGGCTTCCCGTCAGCAAGAGGATCACCTTCAAACTCCTCACCCACGCACACAAGGCACTCCACAACACCGGGCCAGCATACCTCAACAGCCGACTCACCTTCTACACCCCACCCGCCAGCTCCGCTCCGCCGGCCTCGCCCTCGCAACCAACGAGCGACCTCCAGTGGCAGATCGTTCTCTTTCCTCGCCGTCAAGACCTGGAACACCCTCCCCACCCACCTACGGCAGACCCAAGACCTGCTCACATTCAGAAAGCTTCTCAAGACCTGGCTCTTTGAGCAGTATCAGCACCCCTTCACCCCCAGCGCCTTGAGACCCTCACGGGTATATAGTGTGCTTTAGAGGAAGAAATTACCCTGCCTGAACCTGGGAGAAACAACACCGAAGGAAGTCCAGACGAGTGGTACGAGGAGTGGTGGTTGCCCGGAGAGAACGTGCAGGAGCCGCCGCAACTCAGGAGAGTGCGGCAGAGGCAGTACGTAACGCAGAAAATGGTAGAGGTGGGGAATTAGGGGAGTAACATACTTTTTCTGTTTTTCCCCTACATTCCTTTTATGTTTTCTCTTTCTTTTTGGGTCTTTTCCTGTATCGTTTGCTTTCTACGGCTGTCTTTGCAATAACCCCAACTGGTAGAATGAAACAGGCTGAATGCGCTATACCCCACCTCACATATTCACAGATGGCCAAACTCGCATGACGGTACCTCTCCTTAGAGTGAAAGAGACAAGTACATCCTAATGACGGCAAAATTAGGATCCTAAAGACAGGAACACAGAGACAAAATCTGGAGACATCCAGTAGATGGTTAACTTGTTTAATTTTTTTGTTTTATTGCAACATTATTTCACCCGGTGGGGTGAAGGTTCTGCTTAAAACAACAGTGGACGAAGCCCATACTCTTACCGTTCCTTTACCCTCCTCTCTTCAAGCGTCTCAGGAACTCCCTCCAGAGGACTGATCCATCCAGAAGAGAAGGAGAAGACTATGAATAGAAGAGAAAAGAGCCCATAACATCCTACCTGAATTCACAATTTGGAAATAAATCATATAAAATATCAGCCTCTTCGCTACCGTTTCTGCCCATCCCTCCCACACAGTGAAAACAGCAAATGTTTAAACCCATAATGTCGGTATCTGGTGATCTTTTAGAGTGCTGACAATTGCAATGAGCAAGCAAACCAAGTTTGCAAACCTCAATTCCTCCAGCTTATTTGGTGGGTTGAGGGGTTATGCCAGATAATTTACCTGAAGTGTGGAAAACAAGAATGTCAGGCATTTCACAATCTTATTCCTACATAACGTACACAGCAGAGCCACATGTTTTACAGGCTCATATACAATGCTACTACTTCAAAGTGATCTTACAGGTCTGGAGAAAACATTGTCTGAAAAAAGAAGACAGGCTGGTACAAGCACTCACCTCTAAAGAAAGTGAAACTTTTCCTTTGAAAAAAAGCAACTTCATAATAGCTGTTCACAGCAAACACAATGAGATGATGTTCGGAGCGCTGAAACGTTTCAGACACTCGCCCCCAGTCACAGATCTGGGTTGAATCTATCATCGTTCTTTAGCTCACTTCACCACCTCAGTTCAGACCCAGCTATATGCAAATCAGTCTTGACCCTGTGCCTCATGGGAACAGTCCAGCCTGAACTGCCAAGCCAGGTCTTCCCTGAACCGGAAACAAGTATCCTGGGTCCGGTTTCTGGGTAACACACTTCATCAGCCAGGCTAGCTTGAATCCAGTGACAAATTGAGCAAGGGACCCACGTCTGGTTCTGCTGTTCAAGCCATTGTTCTTTTGCATCTGGATGGCTGTAATGCCCTGCTCCCTGGCCTTACAGCCTCCACACTAGCACTCCTAAGGGCATCTGACATGCTATGGCATGTCTCACGTCTCATCCATGACCTGACGAAATATGATCACATCACCATCCAACATGAGGGAACTCCATTGGCTCCATTTGTCGGCACACAACATTTTGAAAACTAGTTCTACACAGATTATACTACACCCCGGCTAAATGCCACAAATTCAGGATATGGGAGGGGGATAGGTGTGCGAGGTGCGGGAGGGAAGGGGCGGATTTCTTCCACCTGGCATGGCGATGTCAGCAGATATACGACTACTGGCAACAGGTGTTTGAGGGCATGTCACATAAGCTAGAAATACAGCTATGGCTGACCCCACTGGTAGCACTGCTGGGATGCAAACAAGACATAGATACTGTACACAGAAAGTTCCTTGCATTGGGATTCCTCATAGCCAAGCGGAGAGTGGCTTGCAAATGGGGACGGGGACGGGGACGTGACCCTAAATTCAAGGAATGGATACAGGACCTGACTACCTGGCATGAACAATCGCTCTGTTATGCCGAGTTGCTTCCACTCTCGTCACGACCAAAAGACATATGGGGCCCACTAACCACATATCGCCTCTCTCAGGCGGCTGCCACGGAGAAAAACCAGGAGGAGTGGGGTGACCGACTCACATCTTGAGGGGTGAAACATCATATACTCTCCCCCCCCCGGGGGTTAATGAGAAGTAAGAGATTTGGGAGGCGGGCTTACGAGGTACTGTACGGATGACTATACTAGGAAAAGTGGTTCTCGGACCCTTCATGCTGGACTAATGTTGGGCCTCTTCCTAAATGATTGGACATTTCCCATTTGTTCTGGGTGACATATTCCTTTACAGCCCTAGTCCAGCCCGAACTGCCAGGCCATGCCTTCCCTGGACCGGAAACAAGCTTCGAGGACCGGTTTCTGGCATTCCAGCCGACTTCAGCCCGGAAGCGGGTTTCCGGTCTTGGGAAGACATGGCTTGGCAGTTCGGGCTGGACTGTTCCCATGAGGCACAGGGTCAGACTGATTTGCATACAGCCATGTCTGAACTGGGGTGGCAGAGTGGGCTAAAGAACGGTGATGGATTAAACCCAGATCTTTGGACTGGGTGTGAGTGTTTGATTGATTCAGATGCTCCGTCCATCACCACCCCCTTTTGTACCGCTTTTGGCCGCCATAAGTGTGGCAGGGTATGCTCAGATGTGAGTCCCTTGCTCACTTTGCCACTGGATTCAAGCAAGCCGGGCTAAAGACGGCTGGAATGCCAGAAACCGGTCCTCGGAAGCTTGTTTCCGGTCCAGGGAAGACATGGCTTGGCAGTTCGGGCTGGACTGTTCCCATGAGGCACAGGGTCAGACTGATTTGCATATAGCCATGTCTGAACTGGGGTGGCAGAGTGGGCTAAAGAATGGTGATGGATTAAACCCAGATCTTTTGACTGGGTGTGAGTGTTTGATTGATTCAGATGCTCCATCCATCACCACCCCCTTTTGTACCGCTTTTGGCCGCCATAAGTGTGGCAGGGTATGCTCAGACGTGAGTCCCTTGCTCACTTTGCCACTGGATTCAAGCAAGCCGGGCTGAAGACGGCTGGAATGCCAGAAACCGGTCCTCGGAAGTTTGTTTCCGGTCCAGGGGAGACATGGCTTGGCAGTTCAGGCTGGACTGTTCCCATGAGGCACAGGGTCAGACTGATTTGCATATAGCCATGTCTGAACTGAGGTGGCAGAGTGGGCTAAAGAACGGTGATGGATTAAACCCAGATCTTTTGTCTGGGTGTGAGTGTTTGATTGATTCAGATGCTCCGTCCATCACCACCCCCTTTTGTACCGCCTATGTACATTAGACCACAATTACATTGGATGGCGTACACTACATATTGAGTCATGCATGTTATTCTTTGTTGGATTTTAATGACTCTTCCTTCTGGATCTCGCATTTCATTCGTGTTTATTCCTATTATACACGCTTTACAGCTGTTGCATCGTTTGAAGCCAGTCTGTTGTTTTTCAAGCCAATTTGTGGGTTTTTTGTTTGAAAGTGACTTTTCATTATTGTATCCTTAAGTGATGGCGCCTTCCTGCAGGTGATTGATGGCCGTTCCCCAAATGTTTTTCCAATATCTTTATCTTGTGAGAGCAATGGCCAGTATTTTTGGACAATTTGTCGAATTTTATGAGCCTCCTTGCTGAATGTTAGTATCAACCTTGGGGCTGTCTGATCTGGTGCTTGGTCGTGTTTGTCTTTTTTGATGCAATAGTCTTTGGCTTTTTTGTCTAGAATTTCTGTGCGTGACATGTTCTCAATTTTCTTTAAGTTTGCATTGAGATCTCTTTCTCTATATCCTCTTCTTTTTAGTCTTTCCACACATTTCGTAAATTCTTTTTTTGCTTTGTTGTCTTTAGAACAATTGCGGTGCATTCCGATACATTTTCTGAATGGGATGCTCCTCAGGAGAGGCTTGGGATAAAAGCTCGCTGCATGGAGAATGATGTTGGTCGCTGTTTTTTTCCTATAAAGGGTAGTGTGTATTTGTGCATCCTCAATGTACACGGTGATGTCTAGAAAGTCTATTTTGTGTTTGTTGACCGGACATGTGAATGATAATCCAATGTCATTGTTGTTACGACAATTGAAATATTCCAGGAATTCCTCTTTTTTGCCATTCCAGATGAGGAACAGATCAGTGCGACAGACTAGCTCTGTATCAGTAATGAAGTTTACATCGCAAGATTCCAGAGTGCGGCGTCTTTTGTGTGTTGATATATATCAATGGACAAACACAGTTTCAATCTTTGGCATAAAGCCATTTTTATTTACTTCTCAGAATGGCACGTTTCGGGCACCACTTGCCCGTGATCATATATTCCTTGCATATATATATATATATATATATATATATATATATAGAACCAGTCCAAACATCCACATAAAGAATGGCACCGACTCCGTGAATTATAATCTAAAGAAACTTTAATGGTCTCAGTTGCTGCTCAGACGCATTTCGGCGGTTAGCTACCGCCTTGCTCACTACATCTGTAAACTCTTAGTGCTGCTATATATACATATGCTTCTGTACATACAAACAGGTTGCTTGTTTGGCAGGTTTCAGCTTGATTCCGTTGCCATGGTGATGCTCATGGGTTACACCCAAACGACATAGAAGAGTTATTTGCAGACTTTTACCAATAGTCATGGTTACTTTCTTTCTTTTCTAAGCATGTACACACAAAATTTCTAAATTCGGTGGTGTAATCTATTGTGTGTTCTATATACAGTGAATCAAAATTAAGAAATGTACATTAAATTAGACTATAAGAAAGCATAGGAAATGTGACTATACATGCCTAGATTTTACAGACACACAGAAAACCATTAATGTGCACACAGTGTCTAAACTATTCCACAAACCTTGTAATTTTACATCATTACTATGTATGCCGAGTGATTTATAGCGTCTAAAACAGTCGTGCACATTGATCCATTGGCACTGCTTCTGGCGCGCGTCAGTGGGGCTACTCTAGGGGCTCAACCAAAATCATGACCCCCTAGTGAGCTATATCCCTATGTAGGTTGTGTCAAATTTGCTCCTGCTGGTACAGTGACTGTATCGGAGCTCACTCCTTCCTCTCGCTGACTATTTAGCATGCTAACTATGTCTCATCTCCAAGTGGACCTATGCTTCTGACGCCTTGGTGAAGCGTGCATGTTGTGTGATCAAAATCATTGAATTAACTTGCCTATATGTATGGCCCTATGATGATTCGCGCATTCCTTTACCGGCTCTCGGCTACGTGTTTTCGTAAGGGTTGCTGTGTGCGTGTCTAGTCCTCAGTGTCGGACTGTTAAAAACGGCATATAGTCAAAAAACATAAAAGTTAATAATTAATACCATGAAATGAAAGAAAAAAGTCACAGTCTTAAGTATCATGTGGTGCACATACGTACAAAATGGTGGAGACTATTTACAAAGTGAGTTAACAGGTGATAACAAAATGGTACTTAGGTTTGGGATTTAAGGCAGTCTTGGGTTAGAGGTGAACACTGAGCGCTTCGTCCGCATTCAGCCCGTTGGGTATCTTAGAATTTAACAGGATAATGTACCTTGACTCCAACCGTCGTAGGGCTAAGAGACGGTTCCCTCCCCTGATGTTTTTGGGTATATTGTCGATCACAAAGTATGACAGAACTTGGGTGTTGCCTGCGTGATCTAGGTTGATATCCCTTGCTACCGGGTAAGCCTGATCTTTGTTAATTACCGCACGGAGGTGTTGAAGGATTCTAACGTGTACTGGGTGGATGGTGCTCCCCACGTACCGTTTCCCACAAATGCATACTAACACATAAACAGCGTATTCTGTTTTGCATGAGTGTAGGTTCCTAATGGTGAAAGGTTTATATCTGAATGGTACTGGTACATTTGTGGTGTTGATCCCATGTTTGCATGCTTTGCATTTCATGCACTTTTTAAACTCCTTTTGATTTTGTAGCCAGTTCGGAGGTTTTTGGATGGTTGGGGCGTTGCAAACCAATTGGTTTCGCATGGATTTGGCTTTTCTGAAAGTGATCGATGGTGCTCTCTCACACATTGCGCCTATAGTCGGATCATTCCGCACTAACGGCCAGTGTCTGCTCAAGATTCTTCGGATATTAGCATGATAAGTATTAAACCCTGTAATTAGTCTAGGTGGCTGGCGTGTTACAGTCCTACTCTTAGCAACAGGGTGCAGGGGAAAAAGCAGCTCTTTTCGCAGTTTACCCATGCATTTTTTTTCAGCGTTTTCGCAGGTTTTACTACTATACCCTCTCTTTTTTAGCCTGGAGAAAAGGTTCTCTTTTGCTTCAGCCAAACCTTCACTGGTGCTACAGTTTCGGGTCATCCGCAGACATTCTGCGTATGGGATCGACTCTTTCAGTTTGTGGGGATGGAAACTCTGTGCGTGTAGCACTGCATTACGTGCAGTCGGTTTCCGGTATGTGCGTGTTTGGATTCTGTTGTTGTCAATGTACAACTCTACGTCTAGAAATTGTATAGAGGTGGTGCTCGTATTGCATGTGAACTTCAAATTTAATGCATTTTCATTTAGCTCTGCAACAAACTTTTCAGCATTTTCCACAGACCCCTGCCACAGAATAAAGATATCGTCAATATACCTTTTGTACATTATTACATTGGTGTTCATTATTTCTGCTTGCACAACCCCCAACACTTGCTCATCCCACCAGCCCATATGCAGATTCACATAACTGGGGGAGAAGCAAGTGCCCATGGCTGAACCTTGCATTTGTTTGTAGTGGAGTCTATCAAATAGAAATGTGTTGTTTGTCAAACACCATTGGGTCATTTCCAGTAGCATGTTAGTGTGGTTATACAGTTCTATGGGTCCTTTTCCAAGAAAGTATTTAAGTGCCTTTAGACCATCATAGTGACGTATACTAGTATAAAGTGACTGTACATCCAATGTCATGAACACATAGTCTTTTTTCCACTCTACATCAAATATTTTGCACAAAAAGTCTCCAGTGTCTTTTATGAAAGCTGGCAGTTCCTTTACTATTGGTTGCAAAAAGTAATCCACAAAAATGCTAGTGTTCTCAAATAGACTCCCTATAGCGGATATGATGGGCCTTCCCGGGGGTACCTTGTCATTTTTGTGGATTTTGGGTATTAAGTACAACTGTGGGGACACCGGATAGTCTGTTTTAAGGAACTCGAATTCTTGTTTATTCAACAGACCCATTCCTTTCCACCGGTAGAGTTCATTGTGGTATTTTTCTTGTATACCTACGATGTGAGTAGGACTGATCCTCGTATAGCACTCATGATCCTGGAGTTGCGAGTGCGCTTCTTTATTGTACATTTCTAGTGGCCATAGGACAATGTTGCCCCCCTTGTCCGAACACCTCACCACAATGTCAGGTCTCTTTTTAATTTTCCCAATTAGATTGTCGTATTGCATTCTCTTATTGTGATTTCGTTTTACAAATTCTTTGGTGCTCTGAAGTGAAAGTTCTTTCAGGTCTTTGATGACATATTCGGAAAAGAGGTCCAGGCCGTCTTTCGGTAGTACTGGCATGAACACCGATCTTGGTTTGAAGCTAGTTCTCACCGTTTGGTAGATATTGAGATCTGCGAGTGCTGCCACCGTGCCGGTTGATACTAGGTCTGTTTCGTTCTCTAGTTCCAAATCTATCAGGTTCCGTAGCGCCTCCATGTTTGCTACGCTGAGTGTTTGTCCTTGCTCACAAGTCGCGGTTGTGTCTAGGGCTCTGTTGTTGGTGTTACATATATATGTATGTGTATGTGTGTATATATATATATATATATATATATATATATGTATGCCTTATAACGTTCCAGAATTGCAAAGAACGGGAGGGACACAGCGGGGAAATCAGGAGAGGGTTTATTTTCACATTAAAAGCATCGGCATGACGCGTTTCGGAAAAGTTCCTTTTTCAAATGTTCAAATGCCTGCTCCAAACAAAGTACTTGTCACCAGACCCGTTAAAATAGTCCCAGTCGATCTGCCATTGGTGGCCATCCAGGTGGACTGGGTCAAAGTCACGAATGGACCTGCAGCTGCGTTGGTGAACTGCAAGTGCCAGCATGCATCTTGCACATAGCATGCCAGATAAGTTGCTTTGCTCAGCTCCTATGTGTATGTATATATATATATATATATATGTATGTGTGTACATATATATATATATATATATATATATATATATAGGTGTAATCCTTGCATTCACCACCTGTCATCCCCCAGCCAAGTCACTCACACAACCCAGACAGTCAGATACACATCCTAGCAGAGGCGGGCTGAAATGGTTAGGCAAGCAAATGCTAGCTTTCCAAAAGTAGCATTTGCAAACACAGGATATTAAAATAAACTTTACTAAAAGAAGTATTTTTATTATTCTGAGTTCCGGCACACTAAACTTTATTTTCTACCATGTTCCCTGAGCCTGCTGGGATTATAGGGTGTAATAATTCCAGCAGCCCATCTTGGCCTAAGAGAACAGGTAGCCTTACTATAGTGAAAAACGAATTTGGCTGTAATTCACTATTAGGACATGCCACATACATCAGGCTTGCCCTACCTTACACTTACAATGCACCCTGCCCTTGGGCCTACCATAGGGGTGACTAACATGAAGCAAAGGGAAGGTTTAGAGGCTGGCAAGTGTGTGCACTTGCCCAGCCAGCATGACAGTACCAGACTGCACGCAGGTTCTGCAATGGCAGACCCTAGACACATTTTAAAAGGCTGCTTCTGTGGGTGGCGCAACCAGCGCTGCAGGCCCACTAGCAGTATTGGCATTTACAAGCCCTGGCACTCCTGGTGCACTTTACTGGGGACTGACAGTAAATCCAATGAGCCAATCAGGGAAATCAATTACAGGTACACTTTACATTTGGAGAGCATATGCACTTTAGCACTGGTCAGTAGTGGTAAAGGGCCCAGAGTTATTAAACCAACAAAAACAGGTCAGAGAGAATATTGGAGGAAGGCAAAAAGTTCAGGGATGACCCTGCCAAGAGGGCCAAGTCCAACATAACCCCCTTCCAGCCAAAACGCAGGGTAGACCAATCACCACTGTGATGGACTTCCCGGCTTTGGGCCATAGAACATGGACCTGGCCCGCAACAGCAGGGGCACATTCAAGTTCTACGCCAATCTGAGCCTATTTCAAATCCTCTGTCCATACTCTCAGGGTCCACCCAGCTAACCCATGGGACACCCTTCTCTTCCTCTGTGGACACCACCTGTGCAGCAGCTAACCTTAACTTGCTCACAGGTGTGTCCCAACAGATAGTTATCAAATCACAGTGGCCACTGACAGTAGTCAGGGCTGAAACCCAGGCCTCATGCCTTTCAGGGCTCCCAAACCTCTGTGGCCTCAGAGAGCGGGGGGCAGTAGCCCCAGGTGCTTGGCACCTTTTGTCCATTCTCTCTTCTGTCAGTCCAGGTAGGACATCCTGGCACTGACCCACCAGCCCCAGGCCTGTACCTGGCGGCTGGACCAAAGACTGGGGTGGGCCCTCCCATACCCGGTCCTCCTCCTTGGGGCTCTGTACCCTCCCACCTGGAGTGGTACCCCCTTCCAGAATTGTCAGGGCACCTGTGGTACGTGACCTGCACAATTCGCCCACCAGTTCAGGGGTGCTATCCTGCAACTGGGGTACCAGGTCAGGGGGGACACCCTGCACCTGGCCCTCTATCCCAGGGTCTAAACCCTCTACTTGAACCGGGGTCAGAGGCGAGGACTCTCTCCCTCTGCACCCCCTTCCAGAGTACTGCCCACTCCCCACTGGAGTGGTACCCCTGAAAGTGACATGGGTCAGGACACTGATTACAGTGGTCCCACCCTCCAGGTCAGACAACACCTGAACCTGGATCTCCAACTCAGGGACCCAGCCCTGCAGTTGAACAATTGCCTGGTGCACCAGGACTTCCCGGGGAGCACGCATGCCCCCCCTGAGGGTGGCACATAGCTCATGTGTCGTGCGACAGTCTGCCTGGCACAGACCTCCCAACCCCTGTCCCTCTGACAGTGCGGGAAGATCCCCCAGGACAGAAGTGGTGTCCCCATGGTCATTCACTGGGGACGCAGCCCTGCTGGCTGGCCCCTGACCCACTGGTTCTTCCACTGGGGACTCTTTCCCCCTCTCGCCCCTCCTTCTGGACTTCTGCACCCTCCCAACTGGGGGGGGGGTACTGCCAGACACCAGAACTACTGGAGCTCTGTTTACAGAGCCTCCACGTTCTCTAGCCACTGGGGGATCCCCCTCAGAGGGTGACTTATCCGGACAGCCTAGGCTCCCCACCAGGTGTTCCCTTAAAGAACAATCCAGGCTCTGAGACTGAGGTTGGGCACTACCGGGACAAAACTCATTCTCGCTCCTTCCCCTTAAGGACAGGACTTGAGGCCCTACACCCCTCTCACTACTATAGGACCTAGCTGGGCTACTCTGTGCCACTTCCACCTCTCTGGGATGGAAGATACCTGAGCTACTCCCCACAGGATCACACCCCAAAGCCTCTCCAGACCCTCTGGAATCCACCATAAGGTCTGCCTCCAAGGTGAGCTCCCTGGGGTCAGAGAACTGACTCTCAAACAGGTGTTGGCGTAGTTCTGGAAAACTGGGACTTAAAGTATGCTCTCCCATAATTGGATTACACAGCCCCCTAGCAGGGTTAACCAAACTATCCTTCACCTCTCCATCCAGCGCCTCACACACGTACTCTACACCATTCTCCTGAGATTGGTCAGATAGTAGCTGACTGTCTCTGTCACACAACCCACACTCCTCTGGGCGGTCTTTACACTCACCCACCAGGACCTCAACCATGGGGTAATCCCTCCCACCACTAGGACCATGAACTCCTACGCCAGCCACCCTATTCCCTTCAGGGACGCTGCGCACTACTGGAGCTACCTCATGCCCTTGAACCTCCTAGTGTATGTTAACCCCCTCCAAGTCAGGTGCCATATCTCTAGGTGTGCGCACTATGCTGTCAGCACTAGATACCTGAATGTTGCTGCCACCAGCTGAGCGGGACTCCACCTCCAACTCAGCAAAGCTCAGTCTCTGAGCTACACATATCTCTTGTTGCTGGGCAGAAGCCCTCCTGGCTTCAAGCTCCTTGAGCTCCAAATCAAGTTTTCTCATTTTCAAGTAGTGATCTCTTTGGCGTTTTTGCGCCTCCATGGCTAATCTCTGTTTCTCCATTTCCATTTGTCCCTTTAATCTCGCCATCTCCATTTCATGTGCCCTGGTTGCTGCCCTGTCTGCCAACTCCTCTGGCGACAGACATCTGGTTGCTGCCTTTTGCATTCTCACTGAACCAGGCATGACGTTTCAAAAACACATTGAGATCTCCCAGCAAAATTAAAAAACAATAAATCTGTAGCGGCGTTATAGGTCTGCTCTCACTATGTGGTAATCAGCAATTTTACTGTAAATAAATCACAAATGAAAATTCGAAAATCCCAACCGCTGCTTCCAATGTTAGAAATGGGATTCCTGGCTGGCTGAGGTTGGTACCAAAGCCAGACAGAAATCACCACTCTAATCAGGGCAAGGGAACTACTAGTCAGAATGACCCCCGCTCACCCTTTTAGGTAGTGTGGCGCGAGCAGACAAGGCTAAACTTCGGGCGCTATAGTTAAGCATTCATGACCCTTCACAGTAAAATACACTGATTCCCCCCACAAATAGACACCAGGCTGTGGTTCTGTAAAAATATGGATACCTTATGTAAAAATATATATCTATGCAGGCAAAATATTACCAGACCTTTGATAACGTTTAGCTCTGGCCACAAGATGTGAAACAATCACAAGTGTTCTTCTCAATTTGTAAATTACTTCTCTGTAGTCCTTGTTAAACTACTTTAGGTAGGTTTATACCCCTTTTGTGCCTTTAGAACCAGGGGTATACTTTGTAGCGCTTCGGTGCACTTCGAACGGGTGAAATTCTGTCACCCCTTCCGATGCTCACGCTTCCTGCGTGAGCCGGTGTACGTGGCGTACCGCTTCCGACAACGAGGCGTACGGGGCTGTCCCTAGGTCGTGCACCAGCTACCCAGGTACTTCGAGGCTCAAGTGCGCTTCAGGTTGGGAAGGCGCTTTCAGTCTAATGTGCACGTTTAAGTCTCAACTGCGTTTCAGGGGGGCAATGTGAAGCGTACAGCTTGGCAGTGCGACGCGAAGCGTACAGTCCTGACTGGGGGTGAGGCGTACCTGAACCACTGGCCACGGGGAAAGAAGAATGTTGCGGGCCCGAGCCCGAGACAAGCCCTGTGCGCTGAAGTGGTTGGTACGGTTCGTAGAGGGTTCCGGACCACGCGGTGTACTCAGCGAGTGTGCGGTATTCACGGAGAGTGCATTGGAGTCTTCTAACGGGCGGACGATCTCCGACAGGCGGGGCGCAGCACGGGAGCCCTCAGTATGGTCCGTACCGAGGGAGGATCCCTGCAGAGTGTGGCGCGGCCTTTCCGTGGACGAAAGGGCAAAGCGGGGCGGCCGGGTGCAATGTCATGCACGGGCGGCCGTCCAGGCTGTAGGATGCTCTCGGGTACTGGGTTCCGGCGGGAGGGGCGAGGAAGTGCTCAGGCACTCCGGTAGCAGGCGGGTGCAGAGGAGCGGCCGGCCTTAACCCGATGGCAGAGAGCGACTCTAAACAGAACGAGGCTGCCACGGGCAAGAAGGCAGGTGAGCTCCCGGGTGCCACGGCCCTAGGAGGGGGCGCAGACTTCACCTCCGGCGGGAGGAAATACTCGGCCTTAGATTTCAGACGAGCCAAAGGACAGAGAACCCACTGGTCCTGGGGTTCTGTTCAGGGGGGAGGGTCAGTCAAGCCCTTGGAGAAAGTTTCAGCACAAGTCAGCAAAGTCCTCTTTAGGTCTTCTCCTCTCCTTCCTCAGCAAGGCAGACAGCAGGCCAGTCCTTCCAGCTTCTTCTTAGTCCTTCTAGTTGGGCAGAGGTTCGTTGTGGGAAACAGGATCTAGGGCCAGATGTAGGAGCCAAAATACTGGTCGGTAACGGCCGATTTCGGCCGTTACCGACCGGTATTAAAGAATTGGCATGTAGGGGCCCTATTTTACCGATTCGGTAAATTTACCGAATCGGTAAATTTACCGAATCGGTAAAATACCGAATCGGTATTTTTACCGATTCGGTAACTTCAAGATGTAGGTGGGACTCTTCTGAGTCCCACAGGCCTTACAGATTCGGTATTTTACCACCCAATCCAATTGGGTGGTAAAATACCGAATCCAGGTGTGCATGCACATGTGTGCATGCACACCTATGCCATGTGACAGACAGACATGCCCTTAGGGCATGTCTGTGTGCCACATGGCGCACATGCCTGTATTCAGGGTGCTAGAGGGTGTCAAAGTGACACCTCCTGCACCCTTGCTTTAAGGCCCATAGGAATTAATGGGCAATACCGAATCAGTACCGATTTTTACAGATTCGGTAATTCAATTACCAAATCTTCCTAAATCTCCCTCCTTCATATTTACCGATTCATAAATACCGAATCGGTAAAATTCGGTATTTATGAATCGGTAAATACGCTTTTCCTACATCTGCCCCCTAGTTTCTTGGGAGCAGGGCTCCTTCTTTTATACAGCTTTTCTTTTGTTCTGGCAGGCCATGGGGGCCTCTGCATAACTTCTTTCAGTCCTTGAGCACTGTGTTTGGTAAACTTGGGTCTCTCCTTTCAGGGAGCAGGGAAGGCACATCAGACGCTCCACAGGAGGTGGAGCCAGCATTGTGTGGACAGGGGCAGCCAGGAGTACTTTGTTGACAGGCTTCCCTCTTCCTGGGCCAGGTGTCGGGCTGAGTCATCAGTCGCTCCCCAGGAGGTGGAGCCAGCATTGTGGTGGCAGAGCACAGGCCTATTAAGAGTCATGGGGCACTCCCACCAAGGTGTAATCCTTACATTCACCACCTGTCATCCCCCAGCCCTGTCACTCACATATCCCAGACAGTCAGATACACATCCTAGCAGAGGCGGGCTGAAATGGTTAGGCAAGCAAATGCTAGCTTTCCAAAAGTAGCATTTGCAAACACAGGATATTAAAATAAACTTTACTAAAAGAAGTATTTTATTATTCTGAGTTCCGGCATACTGAACTTTATTTTCTACCATGTTCCCTGAGCCTGCTGGGATTATAGGGTGTAATAATTCCAGCAGCCCATCTTGGCCTAAGAGAACAGGTAGCCTTACTATAGTGAAAAACGAATTTGGCTGTAATTCACTATTAGGACATGCCACACACACCAGGCTTGTCCTACCTTACACTTACAATGCACCCTGCCCTTGGACCTACCATAGGGGTGACTAACATGAAGCAAAGGGAAGGTTTAGAGGCTGGCAAGTGTGTGCACTTGCCCAGCCAGCATGGCAGTACCAGACTGCACGCAGGTTCTGCAATAGCAGACCTAGACACATTTTAAAAGGCTGCTTCTGTGGGTGGCGCAACCAGCGTTGCAGGTCCACTAGCAGTATTGGCATTTACAAGCCCTGGCACTCCTGGTGCACTTTACTGGGGACTGACAGTAAATCCAATGAGCCAATCAGGGAAATCAATTACAGGTACACTTTACATTGGGAGAGCATATGCACTTTAACACTGGTCAGCAGTGGTAAAGTGCCCAGAGTTAGTAAACCAACAAAAACAGGTCAGAGAGAATATTGGAGGAAGGCAAAAAGTTCAGGGATGACCCTGCCAAGAGGGCCAAGTCCAACAGTTCATTTTTCAAATGCCTGCTCCAAACAAAGTACTTGTCACCAGACCCGTTAAAATAGTCCCTGTCGATCTGCCATTGGTGGCCATCCAGGTGGGCTGGGTCAAAGTCACGAACGGACCTGCAGCTGCGTTGGCGAACTGCAAGGCCCAGCATGCACCTCGCACATAGCATGCCAGGTAAGTTGCTTTGCTCAGCTCCTTTGTGTTTCTTCTGGAGTACTGGATGAGATGCGGAACGCTGTTCAGATCTGTGACAGAACGTTGCAGGTGAAAAACGCATTCCTCTCTCGGGTCAGCAAGACGCCTCAACCACACGGATCCACGATCAGACCGGCCTGAAAACCATGAAAACAATGCTCCAGATTTTCTCCGTCTAGTCACAGACTGTGATTGGCAGAGGCTCCTCTACTGAATGTGGGTGCAGTGGGACAGGGCCAAACCAATACCTTAGTGAAGAAAGAAAAGATTGCCGAAGCTGCCCAGCTGACTGTCCTCTTTTGAAGGCGGGTCTCCTCCAACGCGCTCAGGGCTTAGCGCGAACAACATGCCTTATAACGTTCCAGAATTGCAAAGAACGGGAGGGACACAGCGGGGAAATCAGGAGAGGGTTTATTTTCACATTAAAAGCATCGGCATGACGCGTTTCGGATAAGTTCCTTTTTCAAATGCCTGTTCCAAACAAAGTACTTGTCACCAGACCCGTTAAAATAGTTCCAGTCGATCTGCCATTGGTGGCCATCCAGGTGGGCTGGGTCAAAGTCACGAACGGACCTGCAGCTGCGTTGGCGAACAGCAAGTACCAGCATGCATCTCGCACATAGCATGCCAGATAAGCTGCTTTGCTCAGCTCCTATGTGTATGTATATATATATATATATATATATATATATATATATATCCAAAACATCCCACTCCGTAAAGAACAGGGAGAGGCCACACAGGGGGTAGCTTTGGAGAAAATGTATTCAGTTACAGCTGTGCATAATGCATTTCGGCTCCATTGCCTTCTTCAGATGCTGCTGCCTGAGCAAAGAGTGACTCCACCCTCACCTTTCAATTGTCCAGAAGCACTGCCCCGAACGGAAGTCCGCTGACCCAAGGTCACATGATGAAACTCGACTGCAGCTCTCTCACAACTGCAGCTCCCAGAATGCTGTTGGACTGGGTGAGTATTCATCGGCAGTTGACGAATAAAACAATCCTCATAATAATGAAAGGCTTTGTATTTTGGAAAGGTGCAGAGTATTCAATTAGGAGTTTTTGCATCAGATGAAAGGTCATTCTCCTCCGGTCCCCTTTGACGTTACAACCACGGGTGCGTGTGCGCCTGCTGAAACTCGAGGCAGTGACATAGTGACTCCGTCTCCTTGCTGGTTACAAGCTGCTCCCCACAGTAGTTTCAGAATGCTGGCGTGCACCTCGGGGTGTGCTGGAGATAATTCAATCCCTTGAACGCTTGTGGTCGCTGCACGCAGCGAATGTCAGTAAATATTCCAGCCTCTTGACGTAACGGGACCTCTCACGCGCCTCTGACCGGCCCGTAAATATCCAAAACATCCCACTCCGTAAAGAACAGGGAGAGGCCACACCGGGGGTAGCTTTGGAGAAAATCTATTCAGTTACAGCTGTGCATAATGCATTTCGGCTCCATTGCCTTCTTCAGATGCTGCTGCCTGAGCAAAGAGTGACTCCACCCTCACCTTTCAATTGTCCAGAAGCACTGCCCCGAACGGAAGTCCGCTGACCCAAGGTCACATGATGAAACTCGACTGCAGCTCTCTCACAACTGCAGCTCCCAGAATGCTGTTGGACTGGGTGAGTATTCATCGGCAGTTGACGAATAAAACAATCCTCATAATAATGAAAGGCTTTGTATTTTGGAAAGGTGCAGAGTATTCAATTAGGAGTTTTTGCATCAGATGAAAGGTCATTCTCCTCCGGTCCCCTTTGACGTTACAACCACGGGTGCGTGTGCGCCTGCTGAAACTCGAGGCAGTGACATAGTGGCTCCGTCTCCTTGCTGGTTACAAGCTGCTCCCCACAGTAGTTTCAGAATGCTGGCGTGCACCTCGGGGTGTGCTGGAGATAATTCAATCCCTTGAACGCTTGTGGTCGCTGCACGCAGCGAATGTCAGTAAATATTCCAGCCTCTTGACGTAACGGGACCTCTCACGCGCCTCTGACCGGCCCGTAAATATCCAAAACATCCCACTCCGTAAAGAACAGGGAGAGGCCACACAGGGGGTAGCTTTGGAGAAAATGTATTCAGTTACAGCTGTGCATAATGCATTTCGGCTCCATTGCCTTCTTCAGATGCTGCTGCCTGAGCAAAGAGTGACTCCACCCTCACCTTTCAATTGTCCAGAAGCACTGCCCCGAACGGAAGTCCGCTGACCCAAGGTCACATGATGAAACTCGACTGCAGCTCTCTCACAACTGCAGCTCCCAGAATGCTGTTGGACTGGGTGAGTATTCATCGGCAGTTGACGAATAAAACAATCCTCATAATAATGAAAGGCTTTGTATTTTGGAAAGGTGCAGAGTATTCAATTAGGAGTTTTTGCATCAGATGAAAGGTCATTCTCCTCCGGTCCCCTTTGACGTTACAACCACGGGTGCGTGTGCGCCTGCTGAAACTCGAGGCAGTGACATAGTGACTCCGTCTCCTTGCTGGTTACAAGCTGCTCCCCACAGTAGTTTCAGAATGCTGGCGTGCACCTCGGGGTGTGCTGGAGATAATTCAATCCCTTGAACGCTTGTGGTCGCTGCACGCAGCGAATGTCAGTAAATATTCCAGCCTCTTGACGTAACGGGACCTCTCACGCGCCTCTGACCGGCCCATAAATATCCAAAACATCCCACTCCGTAAAGAACAGGGAGAGGCCACACAGGGGGTAGCTTTGGAGAAGTTTGACCAGCGTGAAGAGAACATGGTCTTGAACTGCGCACAGTCCATGAGGAAGGGGCGTTTGTGGCCCCGAAACGCGTCGGACCCAATTTTAACTCAGGGGAATCTGTGAACATTGCAGAGGAGCCAAATACAGACCGGAGGGTCGGATGAAGCGGTGAGCCCTCCCGAAGCGCTTGCGCAATTTGCTCTAATATTTTCAGGCGGCCAGCCTTGGTCGCGGAAGGAGCTCCACTCTGATGGCGGAACTTGTATCTTGTCCTAAGAGACTGAGGCGAAAACACACACACTCGCCTGTCAGCGCAACATCCATTTGAATAATAACGTGATGCCCGCAGGTTCCCTACCATCCTACTTAAGGATCTTAATGACAGTAATGAAAGTGCAGACACGCCAACCTACTCAAGGTTACTATTTTGTTTCACTTCACAGGACTACGTTGACCAGGAGTCCCGGTGTTGCCAAACTCCACCCACTTAGGGAGGACGACGCCAGCTGCTCAAACTAAGACGCGTTTGACCAGCGTGAAGAGAACATGGTGTTGAACTGCGCACAGTCCATGAGGAAGGGGCGTTTGTGGCCCCGAAACGCGTCGGACCCAATTTTAACTCAGGGGAATCTGTGAACATTGCAGAGGAGCCAAATACAGACCGGAGGGTCGGATGAAGCGGTGAGCCCTCCCGAAGCGCTTGCGCAATTTGCTCTAATATTTTCAGGCGGCCAGCCTTGGTCGCGGAAGGAGCTCCACTCTGATGGCGGAACTTGTATCTTGTCCTAAGAGACTGAGGCGAAAACACACACACTGGCCTGTCAGCGCAACATCCATTTGAATAATAACGTGATGCCCGCAGCTTCCCTACCATCCTACTTAAGGATCTTAATGACAGTAATGAAAGTGCAGACACGCCAACCTACTCAAGGTTACTATTTTGTTTCACTTCACAGGACTACGTTGACCAGGAGTCCCGGTGTTGCCAAACTCCACCCACTTAGGGAGGACGACGCCAGCTGCTCAAACTAAGACGCGTTTGACCAGCGTGAAGAGAACATGGTGTTGAACTGCGCACAGTCCATGAGGAAGGGGCGTTTGTGGCCCCGAAACGCGTCGGACCCAATTTTAACTCAGGGGAATCTGCGAACATTGCAGAGGAGCCAAATACAGACCGGAGGGTCGGATGAAGCGGTGAGCCCTCCCGAAGCGCTTGCGCAATTTGCTCTAATATATATATATATATATATATATATATATATATATATATATATATATATATATATATATCCACCAAAGTTTCAACCACTTGATGCCGCCGATTTTGATGTCACCGCAGCACCGCCGAGAGAAACGAGAGACCCAGTAATTCCGTGAGTAATTAGTTTTTAATATCTGCAATGGACAGCATAACGTTTCGGCCTTCCAGAGGCCTTGGTCACATGGCGCCACAGAGGGCGGTGGCAGAAATTTAAAGTGCTAGTGCATTTAAAATTGACAAATCACAGTAGGGAAATGATGGCGGTACAATGGATGTGGTAAAAATACTCCAATTTTAAGTTTAACATTACTAAGTACCGGTCATGCATACATTCAAATTTTGGGATAAATCCATGTGTAATTGACAATACACCGGGTGAATATATAACGGCAAATTTTGATAATTTACACCAGTCAAAGGAAGATTTTATATTACACAATTTCCATGGCTGCCGCATGTTAGTGGGATAAATCCCTCGGCCCTTCTATATATTGACATGACTGTCAGTCCATCACCAATTATATACAAATGTACACCATATTAAATACTCCAAAATCTACATAATGTGCAAACATCCTATAAAGACGTTAAGCCTATGGGGCTAAATTCTAATATGCACATGCAAAAAAGGAGGGGAACTAAAACCATAAAGAACATTTGCCAGGTATCACCCATTCAGTTAATGCATTAAATACAAGTGTAATGCAAACACATCAAAATTCATATTTTTATCCTACATAGGAACAAAAAGAACCCCCTACTGGACAAATCAACCATATAATGAAAAAACAGTGCTCAATATGTGTATGTGGGTGATTGGCACATTCCATATGTCACGTAGATGTAATATTTGTCAGACTGATCCCAGTCTGACAACCGGACAAATAAATAGTGGCAGGTTCTATATAATCCAGAACAGAAAGACTAACAGACAAAAACAATAGCAAGTACATCATTTTCAAATCCCAGCAAAAATATATATTTACACATCGTATCTACAATAACCAGTTTGTATCACAGTAGGTTTATATTATTGTATGTACAAATGCGCACTATGTAAGCTGAGTTAGGCCTAAATCAGCACTGATCTTGAACTTGTTAATTGCCTCAGAGACAGGTGAAAAAGTCTTCTGAGGCATTAAGTCCATGTGGGGCCTTACTATCTAACATCAGAATATATCTGGTTTCCAACTTCCTTAATGCTGCATTCCTGTCGCCTCCCCTTCTCATGGGGGCTATTGAGTCAATGGCGTAATATCTCAAAAGAGTACTATTGCTGTTATGGTACTCCTTGAAGTGTCTCGCCACCGGGTATGCTGGGTCATTGGTGTTGATGGCCCTCAGGTGTTGGAGAACCCGCTTGTGGACTTGCAGCTTCGAGCTGCCCACATATCTCAAGCCACACGGGCACTCCAACACATATACCGCAAACTCACTTTTGCAGATAAGTTTTTGATTGATCTTGAACGGGACTGCAGAGAACGGGGTGAGATATTCTGTTCTATTTACCCCATGGGTACATGCCTTGCATACAGAGCCTTTCCTAAAACCTCTACTACCACACAGCCAATCCTTTTTAGTTATTACTTCTGGACTGGATTTAACTAGGGCATCTTGTAGGGAATAGGCTCTTCTGTAAGTAATAGCCGGTTTTCTCGGCATGACCTCGCCAATAACTGGGTCACACTTTACTAGGTCCCAGTGTTTATTGACAATCTTGCGTAGTGCCCCGTGCTGATTGTTGAAAGACCAAATTAATCTGACTGGTTGCTGCATAGGTAAAACAGTTGGAGCCTGAGATTTCTTGTGGAGTAAGGCAATCTCACGGGGGAACACATTGGCCTTACGAATAGCAGTATCAACAATGCTTTCATTATATCCTCGTGTCAGAAACCTGAGTTTACTGGCACGTTGTGCTGACATGCATTGTGCCTCAGTACTGCATATCCTTCTAATCCTGAGCATCTCCCCATACGGGATGCTCCTGATTAGGTGAGGAGGATGATGACTATGGGCATGCAGTACTGTGTTCCCTGCCGTCGGCTTTCTAAATAGTGCTGTTTCCAAATGACCATTTTTTACTTCGATGGATACATCTAAAAAAGTTGCCTGGTGTTCACTGATGTTAGAAGTGAAAGACAGGTTGTAGTTGTTGACATTTACTTGGGAAATAAAATGTTCTGCCTCTATGCGTGTGCCTTTCCAGATCATAAAAACGTCGTCGATATATCTGTACCAACGCACGATATGATCTCTACAGATGTCCGAGTAAACTCCATGGAGTACCTGCTTCTCCCAGTACCCCATATGAATACAGGCATAACTGGGAGAAAAACAGGCCCCCATGGCCACTCCCCTGATCTGTTGAAAATGCTGTTGGTTAAACATGAAAAAGTTGTTATTCAGGCAAAAGCTAATCATGGACAGTAACATCTTATTATGTTCCACAAACTCAATCGCACGTTGACCCAAGTAATAAGACACAGCCCTCAAGCCATCTACATGCAAAATACTCGTGTATAACGCCGTGACGTCAAGTGTAATTAACAAGTATTCGGGATCCCATTGTAAGTCATTGATTTTCCTTAAAAAATCACTGGAGTCCTGGATGTATGAGGGTAACTTATATACAAAGTCCTGTAGGAATGCATCTACATAGATCGTCGTTTTCTCCAATAATCCCCCACATGCAGAGATGATGGGCCTGCCGGGGGGTTTATCCGGGTCTTTGTGGACTTTCGGGATCAGATAAAGGACGGGCATAACTGGATGGTCATTTTTGAGATATTTCAGTTCATCCATGCTGATGAGGCCTGTTGACCTCCACCCCATCAACATCGAATAAAAAGTTGTTTGGGACTTCTTTACTACAGCGACATCACAATGTCTGTAACAGGAAGCATCATTGAGTTGTAATAAGGCTTCCTCCATATAAAGATCTCTTGCCCATAACACGATATTGCCCCCCTTGTCAGATTGACGTACGATGATGTTACCACAACTCTGAATTTTCATAACCAGGTCGGTGTATTTGTAATTACGTTTGTGTTTGTACTTGTTGCCCTTCAAAGTTCGTTCAAAGAGGCCCTTGATATCTTTGGCCACCGCCTCCCGAAAAATATCAATATTGTCATGCACCATGTGTGGTGTATAAGTAGATTTCGGTCTGAAGTTGGTTAGACCTGCAACGGGATGGATGGGGTTGGTGCTGGGGCTCTGTGACAAAGATTGTTCTAAGCGTAAACCCTCCAAGTCTTGTAATAGTGGCAAATCGTTAGCTGTAAGTGCCATCCTGCTAGGGTTACTTGTGTCAGATCTCACTTCGGCCTTGCGGGGTTTATTGCTGATAAAATGTTTTTTCAACTTGAGCTTCCGTGTGAATTTATGCAAGTCGATTCTTGTATCAGCATAGTTGAAGTTCCTGTGAGGACAAAAGGACAGTCCCAGCGAGAGAGTCTTTAACTCCGTAGGCGTTAGTGTCATGGAAGTGAGATTAATCACAGAGAATTTTTCTTCTGCCTGTACCCCTATTGTTGTTTCTTCTTGTTCCATTGTTTTTTGTAGGCCTTGCGTTTTGGTATGGCATCTGGCGTTGGTTTTGCGGCGCTCTCTACGTTTTGCGTTAGAGCTTTTTTGGCCGGCTGGCGATCCGTCCTGGGACGCAGTGTGTCTCGTCTGTCCTGGCACACACATTGTAATTCCTGTGCCAGGGTGAACCGGGTAAACCCCAGCCCTGACCGTGTTCTGCTTGCTTCATAATCAGACCCACTATCAATGCTGGAGCTAAGATCTGCATTTGAGGAGCTGGCCGATGTGACTGATGTTTGTCCATCTTTATTGACTGGGTCATTGCGTGCACTCGGTGGCTGTGACAATTTTCTAGCGTCATACTTGCGCGCAAAAGTGTAAATGCGCCCTTCTAGATAGTAATTTTTATCACGCTGGAATTTGTACTGCTTTCGCTTAATGATGATATCTTCTTCTTTCTGTACACGAATCATCATTTCATCTTTCAGTCTTTGACACTCTGAAATATCTGCTCCCATTCCATCAATTATAATCGACAGCTCCTCAATTTGTTTTTGCAATTTCATCCGGTCCGTTTCCGCATAGCGGACCAAGATTTGAACTAGTCTTTTCGACGACTCCAAATTGCACTCAGCCCATTCCCTTAGCATTTCTGGGTCAGGATCGTCGTAAGTTGGGGCAAGTATTAGTCGCAGTCCCCTCGGAACTCGGTCAACTTCCAAATATCTGCTCAGGGAGCGATGCTCCCACCACTTAGCCTGTTCCCGTTTTGTTAATTTTTCAAGCTTTTTGAAATGGTCGCGGAGGTTCGGGCCACTTTCCAATGTTTTCTGAACTGAACCCGCCACTTGTGACCCCCCAGCCGGGGAATCATCAAACACGTCGAGGGCAGTCACCTCCCTCCCTCTTCTTGCGCCTGCCGCCATGTTGCTTATGAAATACTTTTTCAATACGCAATGATGCGTTACTCACAGTTCGCCGCTGGGTAGTCCAATGCCACTCGTCGACAAACAGGGAATGAACTCTTTCACGGGACGTGTCCCCAGACCTGCCAAGTTATTCAGGGTTTCAACAGCGCGGTAACGAGACAGCCGTCCCACCACGCCGGATCCACTTTCAAACCAGCAATGTTCGCAGGTGTCCCGGGGCTTTTCGCGGTCTCTCCCTAACAGGAGAAACAAACACCTCCGGCGCACCGAAGGTTACGACTTCCTGCCGCGTAGCCACTTGCTGAAGGAGGGGTCTCTCAACGCCGGAGAAGCACACAACAATATATATATATATATATATATATATATATATATATATATATATATATACACGCAATCTAAAAACTGAAGTTGCAATTTAGAATATATTGGTAGCACGAATCAATCAATCAATAATATTTGTATAGCGCGCTACTCACCCATTGGGTCTCAAGGCGCTGGGGGTGGTCCGTTACTGCTCGAAAAGCCAGGTCTTGAGTAGTTTCCTGAAGGAGAGGTTGTCCTGGGTCAGCCGTAGGTGGGTGGGGAGGGAGTTCCACGTAGGGGCGGGTTCCATTTAAGGCGAAGTTGGAGGGAGGAGCAGCTGGGAGGCGGGAGCGGGGGGGCCAATGGGGTTGACAGAAGTGAAAAGGGGTGGGGCCGCGAGGGAGCAGCGGCGGGAAGCGGGGAGCGGAGGGGGGTCACACTAGGGGTACAGTGAAAGAATACAAGGCGCAAAATCCTATTTACAAAAAAGAAGCACTAAACATTAATCACAGTAGAAAACAGAACAATGACAACTGGGCACAGAGGGGCAAAGCGGGAAAAAACGGGTGCAAATAGCGAGCAGCAGCGAGGGGGCACCGGGGGTCAGGGATGGACCTGTGGCGCTGGGGGAGAGCCGCGCCTACAGCTGGTGGGCCGTGCGGCGTGTCCTGGAACCCCACCACGTCTTCAACAAGGCCGACTCCATCATCGCACCCCAACTCCAGGACATCATCAACACCTCCTTCAACACCGCCACCTTCCCGGATATCTGGAAGCACGCCGAGCTCAGCGCCCTCCTGAAGAAACCTCATGCCCTCATCGCAGCCACTGACGACATCAGATCCCTGCTCGACAACGAGGAAACAGCGGCCCTCATCCTCCTGGACCTCTCTGCAGCGTTCAACACTGTCTGCCACCGCACCCTAGTACAGCACCTCAGCAACATCGGAATCCAAGAGAAGGCACTGGAGTGGATCATCTTGTTCCTCGCCGGAAGAACCCAGAGAGTCCGCCTCCTCCCATTCAGATCCGAGGACACCGAAGTCATCTGCGGCGTACCACAAGGATCCTCACTCAGCCCCACCCTCTTCAACGTCTACATGAGCCCCCTCGCAGCCATCGCACGCCAACACAACCTGACCATCATCTCTTACGCCGACGACACCCAGCTGATCCTCTCCCTCACCAACGACCCCGCCACCGCCTGAGCCAGCCTACACGAAGGGATGAAAGACGTCGCCGAGTGGATGAAGAACAGCCGCCTGAAACTGAACTCAGACAAGACGGAATTCCTCATCCTGGGATCATCGCCCTCCGCCTGGGACGACTCCTGGTGGCCCCCTGCCCTGGGCACCACCCCCAAGCCAACGGACCATGCACGAAACCTGGGCTTCATCCTGGACTCCTCCCGATGACCAGACAAGTCAACGCCGTGTCATCATTGTGCTTCAACACCCTGCGCATGCTCCGCAAGATCTTCCGATGGATCCCACCGAAACCAGGAAGACAGTCACCCAGGCACTCGTCACCAGCCGACTGGACTACGGGAACACCCTCTATGCGGGAACCACTGCCAAACTACAGAAAAGACTGCAGCGTATACAGAACGCCTCCGCACGACTCATCCTGGACATCCCTCGCCACAGCCACATCTCGACCCACCTGAGAGACCTGCACTGGCTCCCCGTCAACAAGAGGATCACGTTCAGACTCCTCACCCACGCACACAAGGCTCTCCAAGACCTGGCTTTTCGAGCAGTAACGGACCCCCCCCAGCGCCTTGAGACCCAATGGGTGAGTAGCGCGCTATACAAATATTATTGATTGATTGATTATTACAAAGGCTACCTTCACTCTGGTAGCCCAACCGGAAAACATGGGAACATTTTCATAGAAGGGTCGGGGGCAAGGGGTCGCTCATCTTCAAGGGCAAATCGGGCAAAGGGGTATATCCTAACTAAAAGTCCAAACTAAACTCGGAAAAAGGGTGCAAGCCAACTGCCAGAGAGTTTCTTCTCCCTGTGTCCGTTTATAGCCTCACAGGCAGGCTCCTATTGTTCATCAAAAAGAAACAATCTTCACTTTAATTTCACCGTTGCAATATAAGCCCTCAATGTAACACAGTCTTTCTTTCTGAACAGAGCAATGTAACAGTTCCAAGCTCTCAACGGGTTCAGTCCAGTGTCTTGCTCAGTACCCCAGTGAAGAGCTATCTCCAACCCTACAGCTCAAGTCTTTCCCTATCTCCTAAAATCCGAAACTGGTGTACCGCGTTGTTTTCGGGGCCGTAAATTGTATCAAAGATGCCCAGGTTGCTCCTGGTCATGAAACAACACAGCAGCAGGGACATTCGGTGAAACAAGATTTTAGAAGCCTCTGAGGAATCAGCCTTTTTAAAAGATTCAGGGAGTGGGGCCGATTCGTCTCCTTGTGGTGTCAACAATCCTTCCTCTTGCCCGATTTCAAGGGCATCTGAGAAAGGCACAAAACTCAATATCCGCTCTCCTTCTTGCGTTAGAACTCCGTCTCGGTTCTGCTGATCAAAAGGGAGCGGAAGAGGTAATTTCTTTACATGGGAGACATGTATCCTGTGCTTCTTCCCGTCCACGCTGTCCGCGTTGCCAAAAGGATCTGGTAGGGACGGCTCCACCTTGGTTCCAAACTCGATTTCGGCTGATAATTTCGGACGAGGACCCACTGTCCTGGCTCCAAACGATGTCCTGGACCCTCCGGCAGCGGCTGCAATACAGCTGATACCTGTTCATGGATGGAACGAAGATCTTTAGTCAAAGCGTACAAATAATCCGTCATCATAGGGTAATCAATGTCGCGAAAGGACCTAGGTCTTGGGACACCCCACATATTAGCTGGTCGACCAAAAACAACCTCATAAGGTGATAGCCCGACTCTTGAATGGGGCGTTACTCTTAATGACATTAACGCTAAAGGTAAAGCATCAGGCCAGCTCAAGCCTGTGCTTTCTTGAATTTTTGCCATCTTTAGTTTCAGTATACCATTATATTTCTCAACCAGTCCTGCAGACTGCGGATGTCGTGCTGCATGAAATTTCTGTTTTATCTGTAAACCATTACAAACATGTTTGACAAGCTCTGCATTAAAGTGTACTCCGTTGTCTGTCCAAATGCCTCTAGGCAAACCAAATCGGGGCAGGAACTCCTTGATTAGCGCTTTTGCAGTGGCCATAGCAGTGTTATCTTTAGTAGGATATGCTTCAACCCATTTGGTAAATGCGCATACCACCACCAACACATACTTAAGATTATTCACCCTTTCGAGTTGAATATAATCCATTTGTATTACTTCAAACGGTAAAGAAGGAGGCGCAAAGTTCCCACTGAGGACTGTCTCCCTCCCTCCAGGATTATGCTGTAAGCAGACCATGCAGTATTTAACCACATGGGCAGCAACTTTTGGAATATTCTGGTTATTCCACACAGGGTCTAATAATGCACAAATACCTTTTGCACCAATGTGAGCGGGACCATGGGCCATCACGACTACTGCATACACCAGTGCATTGGGCAAAAGCCATCGCTGTTTTTCAGTCAAATCAATCCAACAATCATTTATATCCAACCTCCCTATTTCATGTTCCCATTTCATTATTTCATCAGGAGTAGCTTCTTTCTGTAGTTCTTTAACACTTTCAATAGTATTGTCAAACACTGTTGTCCGGGCCACCCATCTGGCTGAAACACTGGGGAACATAGCAGACATTTTAGTTTGCGCTGTTTCCTTAGCTACCTGATCGGCAAAGGCATTTCCCTCCCCTGTAGTATCAATGATTTTCTTGTGAGCACTACACTTGATAATGGCCACATTCTCTGGTAAGGTTAATGCATTCAACAATCTTTCGATCAAAGGGCCATGCTGTATCCTCTGACCCTGAGAGGTAAGAAATCCTCGTTCCCTCCACAGCCGCCTAAAACTATGGGCCACGCCAAAGGCGTACTGGCTGTCTGTAAAAATATTTACTCTTAAACCTTCGCTTAGTTCACACGCTCTTAGTAATGCTATTAGTTCAGCTGCTTGTGCTGAGTGATGGGAAACCCGAGCGGTCTCCACTACTGATCTGAGGGTAGTTATAGCATAAGCAGCTGTTGTTGTGCCATCTGGTAACGTAAAACATGAGCCATCCACATACAACTACCCTTGAGGTTCAGATAAAGGGGAGTCAGTGAGGTCTACACTTCCATTCGTTTCTTCTTCAGTCCGAAATATACAATCATGGACATTGTCCTTTTGATCACTCGAAGGGAGGGGTAGTAACATGGCTGGATTCAGAGTGGCACATTGTTTGATAATAATGTGTGGTGCAAATAGAGTTAATTCGTAACCCGTCAATCGTGCACTCGTAAAGTGCTGGGTTTTTGTTCGATTCAATAGTATATCCACAGCATGCGGTAGCCCGTAAACAGCTAGGAAGGGCTCTGGCAACATTATCCAATACTGCCGAAAAATATGCGCAAGGTCGTTGCCTTCCACCAAAACCTTGTGTTAACACTGAAAGTGAACAACCGTCCACCTCATGTACGTAAAGCACAAAAGGTTTTCGTTATGCCGGAGTACCCAAGACAGGTGCAGAGCAAAGGGCAGATTTCAAAGAATCAAAAGCATCCTGACATTCATCCGTCCAGGGCAAGGGTTCATGCACGTCTTTGGTAATCAAATGCAACAAGGGTTTAGCCTGAAGAGAAAAATTAGGAATTCATTGGCGACAGTAAGAGGTTATCCCAAGAAAGGCACGAACATCACGTTGAGTACGGGGCACAGACATGTTAGTAATAACAGTTATTCGTTCAGGAGTTAGTCTTCTCCCCGCTTTCGACAGTAAATGTCCAAGATAGGTCAGTCACTTCCTGTCGACAATATTGAAATTTAGATAGGGAGACTTTATTACCGTTAGCTGCCAAATGGGTCAATAATTTAACAGTGGCTTCTTTGCAACCTTTCGCTGTGTCCGACGCCACCAGTATGTCATCCACATATTGGATGAGAACATTACAAGGAGGTAAAACTAATTCATCCAATACTGCTTTTAATGCTTGGCTATAAATACTGGGACTCTCAGTATAGCCTTGAGGAGCGCGACAAAATCTAAAACTACGGCTAGATAATGAGAATCCAAAAATATGAAGGCTGTCAGGGTGTATCGGAATGCTAAAGAAAGCATTTTTCAAATCTATCACTGAGAAATACTAGGCAGTAGGGGGAATCATAGTAAGAATTGCAGTGATATCTGGTACCACAGGATATTGGGGAATCACTATCTTATTAACCTCTCTGAGGTCAATCACAAAACGATATGTATGTCTATAGTCAGGGTCACCATCCAGTGGGGCCTTTTTCAAAATCTGTAAAATGGAGCTATTACAAACATTAGCAGCTGTTTCTGATACCACTCCTTTCCTAATCAAGTCACGAATGATCTGGAATAAAGCTTGTTCGCCTTCTGGCGAAATTCGATATTGTGGGATACGTGGCAAATGTGCATTCGGTTTTAAGGTAATAGATACAGGGGGTAACAATCCCACATCTGTCTCCTGTTGCCCAAAGGGTCTGGGGAATCTTGGAAAATTCAGGTGGAAGATGTTCATTTTTGGCAAAACATTGAGACGTGCATTTAGTAGGAGGCTGCATGGTTAAATAAACACCATCAGGAGAACAGTAAATGCGAGCATGTAATTTCTTTAAGATATCAAATCCTAACAAATTCTCACCACAACTAGAAGTAAGCAAAAATGGGGAATCCACAGTAATAGGGCCAATCGTAAATGGCAGTGGCTTAGAAATGGGGCTTACTACCGGGATTCCTGAGAAACCCACTGATACGTTATTTTGCCCAGACAGAGCAGCCCCTGGGACCAGTGAATGAGCAACAGAACTATTCATTGCTCCAGTATCCACCAAATACTTCTCAGATGTCCCCATCAATTGCCCCTTTACATAAGCCCCCTGTTGGTCAACTGGTACTGATATGTGGCCCCTGCTCTGTCCTTGGCTGTCTCATGCGTAACCATTTCCATCATATCCATCCTCCCGATAATCCTCATTGTAATATGGTCTCCCTTGAGGATCATCAAAATAATTCTTTCCAGACTCAGTACCGGACATGTCCCCACGTCTCATACTATTCCGATCACTACCTCCTCGCCCTCTTCCCCTGTTGAAACTACCTCGTCCATATAATAATGGGCACTGAGCTCGCGAGTGTCCCTCTTGTCTACAATTGGAACACTGATTTATTCCTATATTAGGAACCGGCCCCCCTCCTCCCCTTCCTCTCATCATTGCTCCTCTTGGAAAGGAACCTCTTCCTCCTCTCCTAGCCCTTTGTCCTCTGCTAATCTGTTGCAACAGCACTCGGGTTTTCAACTCTTTAGTCTTTTTATCTGACTTGTCCTTGCTCTCATTTTCTCGATGTTCATAACACTGGGCCATGCTAAGAATAACTGAGGGGGTCGAAGTGGTCCATGTACTTTCGGCAGCCTGTAATTGTGCCATTATTTCAGGCAACAAATTAGTGACAAATCTATTCACAAATAATTGTATACCACCTTCCGTGGACAAGTCTTGCCTGCTAAAGTCAATAAATACTTTTTCAAACCGGGTGAAAAAATCAGACAAACTCATCCTTTTTCTGTTTACAAGCTGTTAATTTGTCCCAATCCACCTTCCATGGGGGAATGAGATTTTGCCTATATATTATGATACGAGCAGGTATAGCTAAAATCTCATCTTTAGGTTTATCACCCGGCTTCCGATCTTTGTCCCATACTTTAATCTGATCCCAGGTCCCGCCAAGTTCTGCCGCATGATCTGAGTCATGTACCTGTCTCCATATATCTACCGGGATCAAGAGGCCGAAAAATAGCTCAATATCAAAGTCATAACGGCCAAATTTGCGGCTTCAGTTAATTCTTTATAATAAGCTGTAGGGTTTTTACGTGGGTCAGGAAGTTGGGCTTTTAATGTAAGATCTTCACTTCGTTTCCAAGGGGTATAAACCCATTGCTCTTGGAAACGAGCCTCTACACGATTTCTGGTCACCGTCCCACCTCCATCTCTTACTTCGGGAATTTCCGGATGGAAAAGAGGATGCACTTCACTCATGGGATGTTGTGCACCCCAGTCTGGACATTTCCTATGCATTCGTTCTCTGTATTGTATCAGGGTCTCAACATTCTGGAATACTTCTTCGACTTGCAGTTCGAACTTAAAAGCTCGATCCCTGATATCACATAATATCTGAGGGGCCAACCCTTCCTCAAAACATTGTTCCCATAAGGAAATTAATCGAATTGCCATGTGCTCTAATACCAATTGTTGCGTAACTGGTTCAAAATCCTTCATATTGCTCCAAATATCTTCTAAAGTGTAAATCGGATTCCGCATCCACTGAGATGCCTGAATCACAATGGCCCGTCTTTCTTCAGTTCCTAAGGACGATCGAGTAAAAACTCGCCGGCCTTCCAAACCCCCTACGGGGCGTCATGGCATAACATCTGAAGAGGCAGTGGTCATTCCCATAGGAAAGACCGCTGGTCCTACGGCTGGGGGTGTTAAAATTACCTGGGGCAAGCAGCAACCGGCCCAGGTCGCAACGTAATCAAATCTGAGGTAGTTGGGCGAAGGGTAGGGAGTGAAAACACTGGAGCCGGAGGGGGCATGGCTACTGGTGCGGTAGTGACTGAGGGCCCCGCTGCGGGAGCTCCAACCGCTCCTGTCCTAGCTATTGGGACCGCAGGGTACAAACCTTGAGGGGCATATGGAGGTGGTGGGCGGGCTTCCAATAATTCCTCTATCTCATCTTCTGCCTCAGTTCGTGTCATATAGCTCTTATCGGTCTGTAATCGAATTTGTCTATCCATTTGTTCAATATTTTTCTCTACCTTTTCTTTCTCATATGCCACTGCCTTTTGAGTAACAGTCTGTCCAGCTTTAATTTTTCCCAATTTTTCTTCTCTTTTTCGCCGTCGTTTCGCCTCCTATAACCACAGGTTCAGGGAGTCGAACATAGTTTGACGACTTCTCTTCATAAACAATTTGTTTTGCAAATAATTAATTTTTCTTTCATCAAAAGACCCCGTTGGACATTATAGTTCTGAATTATCTTTAGTATACTTGTTCCATAATGTATTAAAAAAAATGGGAGAAATACCATGTTTTACATACATATCAGAACTGGGACTGCCTTCCGGAGGAGCAGGCTGTCTTTCTTCCAGCCGACCACTCCGACGACGGCAGCATCCAAAACACATTTTACTAAAACACGACATGTTTATAAATTCAATAACTCATACCATTTCAACCAGACTTACTCACAGGGACGCGTCCATGCATCACATATCCTTTCACACCTAAATCGTACAATCCCACTTGCTATTCATACTTAAAGTGCATATTTTCGATCGATCAAAACAATTCGGTCATGACTTTAAATGACTTCAAAATACAAAATGACATGTGTACCATATCGAACAGAGCCCGTCGACTCCTATTCGGGGAATCGATCACGCCGGATTCCAGGCCACTAAAAGAATTCACAAAAGAGACAGTCCAAAGACTGCCCTGGGATCATCAGACAGGCGAACCACGAACCCTCTTACAGACCATCCTATAGTCCTGTGCTGGTTGGGCCGGGCAGCTGGGCGCGTAGCTCCAGACCCCAAGCTTACCCAGTTGCTCCTAGGGCTTTTCCGAAGAGGATTCGGCCGAGTGAGCACCCCTTGTGGAACACTAAGGCGTCCGACGTTGTCCCAACTAATCACCGAACAAGTCTGTGGGGCATCTGCCCGTGCAGTCACTCCACTGCCACGTCAGACCCCCAGATTCCCTGTGGTTCACTAACCACCAAATTCCATACACAGTTAACTGTTTCTTTAAGCCACTTCTCCAAAGTGGTTATTCCAAAGTCATCAAAGGACTAACTATACAATTCACTCACCTGGTGCACTCAGGTCTGATTGCGTGTTCTCCACTGCCGACTCCTTTATAGACCAACACGGTCAGCTGTTCCCGGGTTAAGCCCGAAGGACTCTGGTGAAGGGTTAATTAGCAGCTGGGAAGGTCACTGGGCTCAAGAGGGAATTTCCTTTTCTATCACAAACTGTTTTCTCAATTAGGATCCTTTTTCAATCCACCCACTCGACCAGAACTCCTCCCCATCCCTCTTCTCCTGTTTACAGGAGGGGACAACCCTATCGCGGAGTCCCGGCGGAGTCGCCAACTGTAGTACTAGAAAAAATATACCATAGAGCTATACTTACCAATAACCCATATACCTTATTTACCAAGAATAAGTCAGTCGGCAATGGAGAAGGTTAATTCGTTTATTTTGCAAAGCACCCTATATAGGGGAGCTTCTCTCTCGCCTTCACCCTCAAAGGTGCGCAGAGGAGACTGCTGGGTTACATTCAACACAGTGCATATATAATTTCAGCATACCTCATGAAACCCCCGTATATGGAAAAATACCACTTCTCGTGAAGCCAACAGGAAAACCCATATAAGGCACAATTGATTGATTCGAAACTCAGCTTAAACTATTTCGGCGGTAGGTCAGTAAAGGTGCCTCCCTTTCGTTCTCGGGCATGGGAGTACAGGCACAGCGTCTGCAAGAATGTGCTCATCCCACTTTGCCACTGGATTCAAGCAAGCCGAGCTGAAGACGGCTGGAATGCCAGAAACCGGTCCTCGGAAGCTTGTTTCCGGTCCAGGGAAGACATGGCTTGGCAGTTCGGGCTGGACTGTTCCCATGAGGCACAGGGTCAGACTGATTTGCATATAGCCATGTCTGAACTGGGGTGGTAGAGTGGGCTAAAGAACGGTGATGGATTAAACCCAGATCTTTTGACTGGGTGTGAGTGTTTGATTGAAATGCGCTGTGCAGCTAGGCCCTAACTCCCCTTTTCCACCATGGATTTTCTGAAAAACAAATGCAATCAACATTAGACTGTGCCAGCAGTGCTCCCAGACCCCCAGACCCAGCACCGCAAATCTAGAACACCCCCAAATAAACCCCCAAAAACCTGCAATACTGGTATATTGAAAACATGGCAAATTGCGCTGTTCACAAAAAACAAACAGCAATTGGTTTCAACAGAGACAGACAGCCATTGCTGTCCACTGCATGCCATCTTCTCATTATTCATTACCTGTTCTACTTTATGTCCGCATCCTCTTCGGAAAGTGAGGGCCCACAGGGCAGCCTCTCCTGTAAATTTCAGAAGTAGGTCTGTCAACAATCAGCAAGCATGTAGTCAGTCAGTTATTTCAGTCCCACTTGAGGGGACTCGTCTACGAAGACAAAGTTTGTTTTTTCTCCATAATCCATCCATCTGCCTTGAGGGAAATGGATAGGGGGAGTCTGAAGGAGGAGGATAGAGGAGCATGATTGAGTTGTGAACTTGTGAACATCTGAATGCAGACTGCGGCACCTTCAAATCAATAAGGAAAATAAGATGAAGACAGTGCTGATGATGGACTTATTGTGATTAGGTGATTAGAGTTTTGTTGTGGTAAAAGTAGCAAAACAAAGAAAGACACACAACAATAAAAGTGAATAAGTACGGAAAAAAAGGAAGTCATTTTCAGTCCTCGGTGTCAGGGAAGCAGAGCTCGTCCTCCAAGTCTATGAATTGAGACGGGAGTAGGTCTAGTGACCGAGAAGAACTTCCGTCGTCATCACCTAAGTCGGTGTCCTCTTCTTCCTGCGTGCATTCACGTATTTTGTAATCGGGTGGTATGAAGTGCTGATTCATCTTGATTATTGTTAACCTCTCCACATTTTTGGGCAAAAGGCGGGTCCTTTTTGAAGTAACAATGGCACCAGCAGCACCGAAAACACGTTCAGAAGACACGCTTGCGAGTGGGCAAGACAAATAATTTAGAGCCAGGTTGGTGATCAGTCGCCATACAGAGCTTTTCGTATACCAATATCCCAATGGTTTCTCATTATGACAGACCTCTGTTGGGTCATCCAGATAGGCCTGCACCACCGGCTCAAGGTTCTCCAGGGTTGATCCACTTTGCGTACCATCTGCGACCTTTTCATGAGTGGACCGAGCTAACCCATGCTGAGTTAGCCAATCCCCTTTCGACAATATTTGTTTGCGGCCTGGTGCAGGTGAGGATGATGATATGGTTGCTGGTGTCGTTAACGGCTGTGAGGGAAAGTGACTCCCTTCGGCCGCGGATTGAGAAGTGGAACTTGACGCCGGATGGCCTGCTGATTCAGTTGTACTTGTGCTGCCTCCTTGAAGGTTCTGCCGGTCTTTTTCGAACCGAGTGGCTGACACAGCTAGTCAATGTTTGTACTTTGAAACATCTGCTTCAGAAAAAGGAATGAAAGTATTGGTGGACAGTGCCTTTTTGTACCGTGGATCAAGAATAGTGGCACAAATGTAATGTTGTTCTGTATGTATCTTTTTAAGCCTTTCATTGTCAAGTAGGCGCCATAATAACTTCTCCGCCAAACCATATGCTTCTCGCTTTTCACCATCATCTCGGAATTTTGAAGACACCTCCTTCAGTTGGTGCTCTAGCATGCGCAACAATGGGATAGCTTTGCTCAAAGAACAGTCCTCCCTGCTGACTTCACGCATGAAGAGCTCAAAAGGACGAAGCATGTCTGTCAGGCTTGCAATTAGCTTCCATTCCTCCAACTCTAGCATCATGTCTTTGTGAGTAGAACCCAGTTTAAAGACAAACTCATGTATTACCTCCCACTGCTCAGACAGACGCTCAAGCATGTAAAAGGTTGAGTTCCAATGTGTTGCCACCTCCTGGATTAGTCCTTTGACTGGCAGTTTACGTTCATATTGAAGGCTCCTCAGCTGCTTCCGGGCCTTAAAAGAATGGTTGAAATGTGTGCAGATTTTTCGGCAGATGGTCAGTAATTTGACGACTGGCTCTTCTGTTTTCAAGAAGGCTTGCACCGCGATGTTAATACTGTGCGCCAAACACGGCACTCTGAAATAGCCACCGTTGTCCATGGCCTTAACTATATTACTGCCATTATCCGTGGAAACATAACCAACTGTGCGGTTTCTTGGATGCAGCCATTCATTGACCTTCCTGTTAAACTCCTCCAAAAGGTTAGGTGCAGTGTGAGATTTCTCAATGGCAAACATGCCTACTGTTGCATGTTTGCGAGTAGCTTGAAAAACTTCCTCCGTGTCAACATCTTTGTGTTTTAACTGTTTTTCGACCCCTGCAAAAGAGACCCAGTGTACAGTGATGCACATGTAATCAAGGGCTTGGCAACTGGTCCACATGTCTGTTGTCATGTGGATAGTGTGAACAGCACTCTTCAGAATAGCTGTGCCAATCACCTCCAGCACATCTTGATGTAGTGCTGGAACAGCAACCCTTGCAAAATAGGACCGGCTAGGAACCTTCCATTTAGGGCAGACTGTTGCCCCCAATTCACGAAAACTCACCCCTTCCACGAAAGAGAAAGGGAGAAGGTCCAACGCTAGCATTTTAGCCAGCTTTGCTTTATACAGGGGTGGTTGCGTTCAAATGGCGCATCCGACCAAAACATGCTGCTAATGGTGCGCTGGACCGTTTTACGTGATGTTGATGATGATGCAGACTTCAAACCAGTTATGCTCATTGAGTTAGTTTTTTGCATTGGTGTCTGTCCCAGACTCTTAGTGTGCCTCATACATGTTGCAGGGGTAGAGGGTGTGGGCGCTACTACTGCAGTGCTGCTGCCAGGGGTACTGGGTGTACCAGAAAAAATGTCTGTCGCTTCTTCACTTCCCCCCTGCACGATCAGCCTCTCGTCATCATCATCAGATGCAATTTCAAGGGATACATTTGGATTTGTTTTTGTTTTGGCTTCCTCATGTGTGCTTCCCAAATGATAGTGTGGTGTTGCTTGAGATGACCTCTCTGGCCTCCGGTACCATAGTTAGTACCAAGCTTACCCCGACTAACGCATGCTTTACAAATCGAACAAACAACCATGTTTTCCGCCTTTTTCCTAACAGTAAAGATGTCCCAAACTGGGGACTGGAGATGTCTGCTGGTGGTGGAGGCGCTACTTTGACTTTCAATGGCAGATGAAGTGGAGGATGGGCGTGGCTGAATTTGCTTCTGATGTTCACTTACAGCACCACTACTTGAGGTAATGGAGGTCGAGCTGGATGGAGGCCCCTACCGGCCCTTCTGACGAGAAAATATGGAAGCTGGAGGTCGTGTTAGTGTTGTAGGTAACTGCGTTGGTGGTGGTACCAGTGCCACGCCACTCACATCCCGCTCAGCAGCCATTCGGGCTAGGGTTAAAATGTTTGTCTGCTGCATGCCCGCTGTGGCTGGAGTGACGTCTGTGATGACTGGGTCATCGTCAGACTCTTCTGCAGAAGGCACCACTTCTTGTTCATCGTCAGCAACCATAAGTCGAAGCCTTGCGGGAACCTTCCTTTTAGGCTTAGCTACCTTTGTCAGCTCATCATGGCGTGCCTCACTATCAGACTGCATTGGTGGGTTCCAATCAAGATCAAGGTCATCAGAATGAAGGGGGCTTGAAGAAGAACTTGTAGTAGTAGCAGCCCTCCTTAACCTTTTTCTTGTTGGGGATCTGGAAAGCAATGAATCATCCTCAGGAGAAGTGGATTCCTCGGATGATTCTTCCACTTGAATATCAATTTCCTGATGTGCCCCTACTTCTGGAGGAACAAACGTTGTAGGCAGTTGTGCCTCTCCATGAACCTCTAGTGGCACCTCTCCATGCACCTCTACTTGCGCCTCTCCTTGTGCATGTACTTATGCCTCTCCTTGCCCATGTACTTGCGCCTCTCCTTGCCTATGTACTTGCGCCTCTTCTTGCCCATGTACTTGCGCCTCTCCTTGCCCATGTACTTGCGCCTCTCCTTGCCCATGTACTTGCGCCTCTCCTTGCCCATGTACTTGCGCTTGTACTAGTTGCACTTGTGGTTGTCATTGCGGCTGTGATTGTTGAACACTCGCCAGCTGAGTTACACCCGGAGTTGATTGGATGGTACTTTCTTGTGATGAGCCAACATCACTGGTCGATGGTGATTGAACAACCAAAGTGGCTGCCGCAGCAGCACTCATGGTCTTGGACCTAACTTGGCATGGTGGCACTGACCCCAATGAGGCGGAGGTGCTGCTTCCAGCTTGGTCCCCGGCGGACACAGCTGCTGATGCAGGCGTAGTTTTTTTTTCTCCCAAAAAAGGTGTCGGTGGGCACACCCGTCTCATTGGTAGGTGGTGCCACTTGCTTCTTCTGCTCCTTCTTACTGGCAGTGGCACTGGCAACTTTCTTCGCTGAGGCGCTACGGCCACCTTTCTTTAGGCCCATCTTCTTCAGATGTCAGAACAGCAGCCCGCAGTTGCACGAGTTGCAGAGTTGTCTTGTCTGTGGCCACACGTGACGTCGCGTGACGTTGTGCATCACACACCGCTGCAGGACTTCTTCCTGGCACTGGTGGTTCTCTTGTGCACCTAAAAGCAATGGAAGACAGAGGAACATCAGTTATACACCCCAAAAAGTCAAAAAACACAGAAAAATCACCACAATCCCATGCCATCCATGCCCTCAATGATGTTTAAATTCAAGACACCCCACAGAAAGACTAGGCCCATGCACCACTGAGTACCCCTGGGCATAATGGATGAAAGCTAAGCAAAATGGGTGCAGGCCTGAGAACACTGCCTGCCTTCAAAATGGCCCCTTGCCCCCCAGCACATGGCCAGGCCCTGCCTGTACCAGCACTCAAAATGGCCCCCACCCACATGGCCAGTCCCCAACAACACCCCCAAAAATCGAAAAACACATAAAAATCACCACAATCCCATGCCATCCATGCCCTCAATGATGTTTAAATTCAAAACACCCCACAGAAAGACTGGGCCCATGCACCACTGAGTACCCCAGGGCATAATGGATGAAAGCTAGGCAAAATGGGTGCAGGCCTGAGAACACTGCCTGCCTTCAAAATGGCCCCTTGCCTCCCAGCACATGGCCAGGCCCTGCCTGTACCAGCACTCAAAATGGCCCCCACCCACATGGCCAGTCCCCAACAACACCCCCAAAAATCGAAAAACACATAAAAATCACTACAATCACATGCCATCCATGCCCTCAATGATGTTTAAATTCAAGACACCCCACAGAAAGACTAGGCCCATGCACCACTGCGTTCCCCTGGGCATAATGGATGAAAGCTAGGCAAAATGTGTGCAGGCCTGAGAACACTGCCTGCCTTCAAAATGGCCCCTTGTCCCCAGCACATGGCCAGGCCCTGCCTGTACCAGCACTCAAAATGGCCCCCACCCACATGGCCAGTCCCCAACAACACCCCCAAAAATCGAAAAACACATAAAAATCACCACAATCCAATGCCATCCATGCCCTCAATGATGTTTAAATTCAAGATACCCCACAGAAAGACTAGGCCCATGCTCCACTGAGTACCCCTGGGCATAATGGATGAAAGCTAGGCAAAATGGGTGCAGGCCTGAGAACACTGCCTGCCTTCAAAATGGCCCCTTGCCCCCCAGCACATGGCCAGGCCCAGCCTGTACCAGCACTTAAAATGGCCCCCACCCACATGGCCAGTCCCAAACAACACCCCCAAAAATCGAAAAACACATAAAAATCACCACAATCCCATGCCATCCATGCCCTCAATGATGTTCAAGACACCCCACAGAAAGATTTGGTCCATGCACCACTCACTACCACTGGGTCTACTGGCTAGTGAGGCTTTACAGGCACCCCAAAAAACCCACCCAAAAAACATATAACAGTGAGCTAAAATTCCATGACATAAATGAGAATGAAGTTAAAAAAAATCAGAGAAACAGTTGTATCATGCACCCATGACTAACCCTGGGCCTACTGAATGCTGTGGCTAGCTACCCACCACAATATATATTTTGTTAAAGTTGTGAAAAAAGTTTTAGAACTGGAGTTGCCTCAACTGCAATGCCCCAAACAAACAACACCAACTTAGTGGTAAAATCTCAAGTCCAAAAGTGATCCAAACTCCAAAGTCCAAAAAGTCCTCAAATACAAAAATCCACCAGCAGCAAGAAAAAGTAATCCTTCCAGCTCCACAGCCAAATGAAAAGTGGCCAGTACATGGACAAAGCACTGGGAGGAGCCTGCTGGACAGGAACAGGAAGTTGGCACTTCCTTCCTCCCACCCCACCCGAAAAAATGGACTCCTGCACCAAAAGGTGCAGCCAAATGTCAATCTGAGGAGTTATTCTGATCAAAATCATCATTTTCACAAGGTTTATGCTTCCTGCGGTGGATTTCTTGTGCAGAATTGCAATTTCGGGAACGCGAGCTGAAGTCAGCTGCGTGCCGTCGCGGGCATTTATGACGTACTCGCGTTGTCAAACTCTCGCCGTGCAAGATGGCAAGCCGCGATGACGTAATTGCGATCGAAAAACTCTTGCACGATCACGCAGCAAGATCGAAAATGGCGCACCACACGCAAAACCGGGAGAAAAACAACTCGACAGGCTCAGAGTCAACGCAGCGCGCACGATATTGTATTTTTCAAGCGCGACCAAGCAAAATAATTCGTAGCTTGCGAATTTGCAAATTATTGGGTAATTTCGCGCGGATCGCGAAATCGTCAATAATTTGCAAATTCACCCGCAAAACGGATTTTACGCCCACGCTTACCCAAAACTTGCAGAGCACCTGTATACCCAAAGAACAACAAACTCTATAGAGGGGAATGTTACTCAGCCTGAATAACCCAAGAGCGCCGTCAAATAAATGCAATTTCCCACCCCCCCTTTCAAGCCCATAGACGTGCTCAAAATTAAACGACATAACAAGTTACTCAACATAATCGTACATCGTAACTCAAAAATACCAAATTTTCTGCTCCTCTCCCCCACTAACGCGCCAACCCCCCCAAATCACAACCAAACAGTCCGGAGAAGGAACAAACGGTGCGAATCTGCCGTTTGCACTTCCTAAATACGTTTTTGGGATGCATGAAACAGAGTGTCAAAATTCGCTATTTTTTGCATTTCTTAAAAATGCGAATGCAATTAAGGAATCGCATTTGTGCGATTCCTTAAATGCAATGCATCATTTTTTTAAAAATTGCAAATTTTGAAATAGGAAGTGCAAATTAACACGAGGTTGACCCTCCTGTTAATTTGCGAAAATTTTAAAAAAAGCAAAAGAATTCATTTTTTAAACTTGCATGTTACAGACACACATGTCCTTAGGACATGTGTGTGTGAAACATGCACTTTAAAAATACATTTCAGGGGTGCAGGGGGGGGGTCCTTTGGACCCCCCTCTGCACCCTTGCAATGCATCAACAAATTGCGAGTGCAAAAAAAAAAATGCAAAACGCCATTGATTCCTATGGGCCTCTAGGCCCATAGGAATCAATGTAATGCCATTCCGCAATTAAGGAATCGCAATTTCCGAAAATTAAGAAATCCTAAAAACTTTTAGGATTTCTTGATGCATAGGATTTTGCATTTCCTAAATAGCGATTCCTTAATTTTCGCTATTTAGGAAATGCAAAATCCAAGATTGATGCATGTGGCCGTATATGACTAGACTATAAGAGACGTTCGTAACCTGACAAGGCTGTCATAATTCACACCAATTTACAGCTGCATTAGAGCCTCCACTAACCCACAATGGTAGCACCCAACAGCGCATACATTTGGGCAATACTCAAGGTGCTGTCCACACCGAGGTCCTCTGGATGTCACACTTCTCCAGATCGAGGGTCCCCAGGTGGGGAAGAACGCTTCCGTGCCTCAGCCGATTGCCAACCCTTCAACCAGTCCCAAGTGTTCTCTGGGGTTTGGAAGAACCATGTCTTTCCATCGTCCTGCACCTGGAGCTTGGCAGGGAACAGCATGGCTTACTTTAATTTGTGGCCTCTAACAGCACGCTTGACTTCCAAGAAAGACCGGTGTTGCAGTTGTACTTTGTAAGTGAAGTCGGGGAAAAAGGTTATGGTAGAGTTGTCGAACTTAATCGGTGGAGCAGCCCTCACCATCTGAAGGATAGCATCCCTATCTCGAAAGTTGAAAATTCTAACAATGAGAGGGCGCGGCGGGCCCCAGGATTGGGGGGACCCCAGGGGATCCTAGGAGCACACTCCAGTGAGAAAAATTGCAACAGGGATCTGGGTTGCAGATACTTTTGAATGAGGTCCTCCACAAAGATATCCAGAGATCCGCAGTCTGCCCCTCCGCCCTCTTTGGCACCCCCATAATTTGCACGCTCTCCCTTCATAGTCCTCCAGCTTAGTCTCTAGATTCGACGTTTGCGCTTGAAGGTACTTAACTGTGGCTTCCATCGCTTTTGTAGATTGTTGAAGAGTTGAGATGGCATCCTCATTCGTCTTGACTCTATCTCCCATGTTTCTCAGGTCAGAGCAGATCAGGGTGATTTCTGTAGTCACTGTGTCAATTTTACCCTCTAGCACCATGCAAACCCCTTGAATTGCCACCATTACGTTGGGCAAGGTCAGGGCATCTTCTTCCGATTGGTGTTTTGCGTCTGGAGAACCTTTGTGCCCCTCCACCCCGTCCGACCTGGTATGTGCATATTTGGCAAACTACGCAGCAGGGGGCTGCTTGATGCCCTTAGCAGTGGCCATTACTGCAGCAACCGGGATAGTAAAGGGACCACGCAAGTGCGGCAAACCACAGGTCTGGGATCGTATACAAGGAAAGGGGTTATAGCATTTCCTCTGTAACAAGCACTCCAAAACAGGAAATGACAAATGGCCTACTAGTCAACCTGCCCTCACTGCCGCACAAGGAGCACAGATGAATGATGTGCTCGGTGATGGCCACCACTAGATCAATGGGGAACGGCGAAAATGAGTCATTAGGGTCGGGGTGAAGGAGAGTTTCCAGTCTGTAGTGAGGCTCACCGTGTGTCACGACTCACGCAGCACTTAATCCACTCGGGGATCCCCCGCAGTTCGCAATCCACTGCACGTCAACCCAGACGGAACGAGGGACCCGAGCGGCACAACTCATGCCAATCAGACAGGAAGGCACAAAATGGCGGCCAAGATGAAACAGGATCACCAGAGTCCCACGCTTGGCACCGCCACGGGGGCCATAAAGATCACGCCGACACGACTCTGGGTATCTTTCCGAGTCTCAGCCAGCAGCCCGACACGGAGAGCCGTGCGATGCCACGGCCGATGCTACGCCTCCGCAGCCGCTCAGGACGTCGGGACCGCGTTCTCCGGGTTCCGACCACAGATTCTGATCGGACAAACACCAGGTGAGACCGGACGTCAAGGGGATCTCAATTGTCCGTATTAAAGCAGGCAAGCGGATAATGGCGATGGATGTGGGGTTTTCTAACTAAGGCGACGGCCGGAGCTCTACAGAAAGGCATCCATCTTAGGCATCGGCAAGCCATGCCTCCCGACGTCAGTAGTTTTGTGCGTTGGAGTTTCCAAAGCGGCACTCACTCGGCGACGCTTTTAGTCACGAGTGGAACTGCAGCCTCCTGTATGCCTTTCTACCTATACCACTTCTGCACAGAGTGCTGAAGAAGATCAAGCGTGACCGGGCACAAGTCATTCTTGTGGCTCCAGCCTGGGCACAAACAGTCTGGTATCCCGAGATCCTGAGCATGGTCATCTATCCTCGAATCAGAATGCCCCATTGGAAGGATCTTCTGTCACAGCAACAGGGTATGTATGGTCCTCCACCCAAACCTGTCCAGCCTCCACTTCCTTGTGTGGAGATTGAGCGGCGACAGTTGACAGCTTTTGACCTTCCACCCGAAGTCGGTAGCGTCATCTTGGAAGCCAGGCATCCCTCCACAAAAATGGTATACGCCTGTAGATGGAATACATCAATGGGTTGGCCTTTCTATTAAAATCTGTTATTCTTTAGCGAAAAAGGAACCTCCCGTGGGGCTGCGTGCTCATTCCACTAGGGCTACGGCGGTAACGACGGCATTGGCACGTGGAGTCCCATGTTGGACATCTGCCAGGCAGCCACGGGGGTATCTATGCACACGTATACCAGACATTACTGCCTGGACAGCCAAGTCCGGAAGGACGGCTATTTTGCCCGTTCGGTCCTCCAGGACTTTCTGGTGTGAACTTAATTTGCAGTCCCTCCTCCGGTGATGGTATAGCTGGGATATTTATTCTAAGGTAAGGAATCTATATCTAACTGTCTGTTTTAGATGAACAAGTTACTTACCTTTGGTAACAATGTATCTGTAAGAGACATAGGTTAGTTATAGATTCTGTACTGCCCCACCCATTCTCCCCGCTCTGCAAACTGATTCCTAGGGATAGGGATTCCCTTACAGGGTCCTAGTTGTGGCACAACAGTGGTCAGTGTCTTTCATTGCACTGCGCTTCTGGCGTGGAAAGTCATGTCAGAACTGTTGTCAACGGGCAGGGGCGGCATCTAAGTAGGCACCACAAAGTCATCCCAGTGACCACGATGCAGACGACGGATGTGGGGTCCACCAACGCGCAGGGGTACTGCTAAGAAAAATTCTCCGGATCCAGTCCGACGCCTGGGGGTAATTCTAAGCTAAGGAATCTATAACTAACCTTTGTCTCTTAAAGATACATTGTTACCAAAGGCAAGTACTTAGCTCTACAAACACCTGGGGCCGTATCATGAAAACATGAAATCTGGGCCGAGGTGCGAATTGCAGGATGGATGACTGTACATTAGACGCACACAGCCAAAATAGTCAGTGCAGTGTTGTGGTGGAAGGCTGGGCTTTACAGATGTGCCCACAAACTTAAAGTGTTAGCACTTCATAACTACTTTTTATTTTGATGTTTGTTACTGCAGCAGCCATATTCTAAAGTTGGTTACATTTTTTTAGATACGCTATATTCAGAATCTTCAACTGTATTCCCAGTAATTTTCTCTCTCCCTTTTACTGTGTTTCTCATTAAACTTTTCCCCTTTCCCCTCCTTATAGTGGGGAGTTTGTTGCAAAAATATGCCAGGGGTAACGAGGGGGAAAGTTTGCCATTTTTGTTTTCTTTTTGTAGGGCTCTTTGCTTTTCCGGATGACTGCTAGGGTCGTCGCAAGGTTGCCCCCGGAAAGGATGCCTCAGCCGAACGGTGGAAGGGGCGATGGCCTGGGGGTCAATGAGGATGAACTCCAGGGCGAGCAGGAGGAGAAGAGAAGACCTCCAAGGACTCGTCTGGTGAGCGGAGCCTGGCCAACATTATGATGTTCCCACTGGTGCACGAGTCCAAGGCAACCCTGTTCTTACTGAGAGGTACGGGGGATCTGGAGCTGGCCCTGGCACTATATGATCTCTCTGCAAGGGGAGGAGATACAGGGTCTAGCAGTGCGTGCATTTGCTGGAACAGGGTACTTCGAGAAGAGCAGGAGTGCCAGATAAAAGTGTGTTAGCGTGCTGCATGCTTGTTGCAGAAGGGTGCTGCATGCAGAGGGTAGCTAACACATGATCCTGCTTCAGGCTGTTGGGAATGGGTGCTGTATGCAGGGTGTGTTATCGCATTACGCTGCTGCAGGCTGTTAGGAAGGGTTGAACGCAGCCATGCTTCTGCTGTGCATGGCTTGAGGACATCATACTCTGCCCGCTTGCGTAACTCTGCAGAATATCGCAGAGTTTTTGGTAACTCTGCAGTGAAACACCATGAGCTCGGCTCAGGACTAGTATTTTACTCTACTCATGTTACTTCCCAGTCCACAGGTTCTATACAAGCTTAGACCGTGTTGTCTGCTCTTATGCCCTATGTCCCTCCATCATATCCCCATACCACTTAGGCATGGAACTTTCAGATTAAAACCCATTACAATTGGTTCTTCACTGGGGTAGAACACCCTCTGATTCCCACATGGAGACTCCACCCACCCGCCTTTGAAGAACCCACATTTTGCAAGACCCTGGCTGAAAAGATTCAAGACTATTTTGACCACAACAAACGTATGGCCTCTCCCCCACCAGTTGAATGTGAGGCTTCCTAGGTCGTACTTGGAGATGAGAGCATACACACGCTACTGGGGATTCAGGCAACTCTTCATTGCGAACTCGAGGCTTCTGAGCAAGAATACATAGACAGTGAAAGGCGGGTGAGTAGGAGGTGTGAGAGACTGCTACAGCATTAGCCTCTGGTAAATCGCCTGGGTCCAACGGTCTCCCTCTTAGTTTTATAAAACATTTCAAGGCACATCATGTTATGTTAAAAGTATTGTAAAGCACATGGTTACTCCATTCAGAGTGTCCCTGTGCTACGATTTCAAAAACCACAAAAGTCCAACAACATATCACTAGGTCCTATTTAGGTTTGTCTGAAGAATCAGGTCTTAAGTTTCTTCTGGAAGGTAAATTCAGAGCGTTCCTGTCTCAAATCAACTGGGAGGGTGTTCGAAAGATTAGTGGCCAAGTAGCTGAATGAGAAATCTCCTATTTGTGCTCTAGCTACTCTGGAGATAACAATGAGTCTGTCCCTCTAGATCTAAGACAGCTTTTGGGATGCTAGGATTTGATCAAAGAGTGAAGATAGTGGGGACCTTTTAAATTCAGAATTTTATGGCAAACCATAAGGCTTTAAAAGAGACTCTTCCTTCCCATCAGGCCAGTGGAGTTTGATGAGAGCAGCACCCATTGAAGAGTACCTAGGAATGTTTAGCACCATCCGTGCAGCCACATTCTGCATTCTTTGTAGCATTTGTAACCTTTCCTGGGTGACCCCAAGATAGAGCACATTACAGTAGTCCAGTCTAGAAACCAGAAGTGCCAGGACCACTGTCTTCCGCGTCAAGTAGAAGACCCAAAATCTTCTGTGGCATTTTTAGAATGCCATAAAAACCCTAGATAGATCAGCTATCAGGCTGACAAAGGATAGGGGGTTGTTGAACCAGATTCTAAGATTGTTAACTTTCAGTTTCGGAAAAGGGGTCAGTCCTAAGCCATCTGGCCACCAAGTAGTGGATCAAATTGAAGGTTGTTTCCCAACCAAAATGACCTCAGTTTTGTCAGCATGAGATCTGAGGCAGCTGCAGTGTACCCACTCAGCTAAACCCAACAGGCCAGATGTAGGTAATTCCTATTTACCGACTCTTAAATACAGACTCATACGAATCGGTATTTAAGAGTCGGTAAATAGGAAGGAGGCAGATGTAGGTAAAAAATTACCCATTCTGTAAGAGTCGGTATTTACCGAATCTATAAATACTGATTCGGTATTTCACATTGATTCCTATGGGCCTTGAAGCCCATAGGAATCAATGTGAAATACTGAATCGGTATTTACAGATTCGGTAAATACCGAATCCTGCAAGGGTGCAGGGGGTGTCACTTTGACACCCTCTAGCATCCCAAGTACAGGCATGTGTGCCATGTGGCATGTCTGTGTGTCACATGGCACAGATGTGCATGCACAGATGTGCATGCACACCTGAATTCGGTATTTTACCACCCAATAGGATTGGGTGGTAAAATACCGAATCTTAAGGGCCTGTGGCACTCTTAGGAGTGTCACCTACATATGGATTTACAGAATCGGTATATTTACCGATTCGGTAAAATACCGAAGTGGTAAATTTACCGAATCGGTAAATATACAGATTCTGTAAATTCAGACCCACCTACATCTCAAAAGCCAAATACCGGTCCGTAACGGCCGAATTCGGCCGTTAACCGACCGGTATTTGGCGACCTACATCTGGCCCTTAATATTGCCTGTTGAGGTACCCTCATCCTGATGATTAGCTGGATGTCATCAGGGTCTTAACGCCATGACACCAATGACGTCATCAAGGGATGCATGTAAGGTTTGAATACATTCGGGCTGAGAGCTGTGGCGCTCCCTGCTGCAGAGGGAAAATCTCAGCTGTATATGGCCTTTATAACACCTGAAAGGTGCGGTTCTGAAGGAAATCCGCCAGCTACCCCACAGCAAGGACCCCGACACCGTGTTGCCACATCCATTACAAAAGAAGGCATGGGAGATGGTGGTGAAGGCCACACTCAGGTAAACCATGACAAGAGCAGCTGTCTTGACCTCATCGGCAATGAGTCTCAAGGACTCTGAGGCCAGCAGCAGTGCAGATTCAGTGTAGTATTAGGGTTGAAACCTAGATTAAGTTACATAAAAGAAGAGCTCCTTCTCCTCAATGTACCTCATCTTCTGCGGATTCACATGTCTTTCCGCTATTTTAGTGAAAAACTGCAGACGGGATATAGGCCTAAGGTTCTCCGATTTAGTTGGATCCAAAGCAGGTTTCTTTAACAGGGACACAACAGTGGCATGTTTCCATTTGGATGGAATCTGACCAGTAATAATGGACAGAGTAATCAGTTCACATAGCGCAGGTAGAAAAAACATCCATTCCAAGCTCTAGCATAAAAGTTGAGGCAGGGTCAGACAGTGAATCAGTCTTCACTTTAGATCCATGGGAACATATGGCTGCGACAGACAGCGTATTTATACTAAGAAAACCACCCAAAGAAGGGGGTAGAGGCCATGTGGGCAGAATCGGACACTCTCTAGCTGCTTTCAGAAAGGAAGCCTGGATTTTAGCGATCTTAGCTGAAGATATTGCGCAATCTGGTTGCACTTTTCTACAGATGCCGTAATAGAGCCAGATGGGTGTTTCAATAAGATAGAGATGGGAGTTGCAGGAAAGTGTGAATGACGGTGGGTGTGGGTACATTGATAGGTAATAATGATTGATACACGTCAGCAGTAAATAGTCAGTTGAGTTGTTCTTTTCATCTGTTACAGAAACCCCTGAAGCAGAGCCTTTCAGGCTCGAAATCCATTGGGTATAGTGAGATGAGCCTACTCTATTATGTCTCACCTTTTGATTGTACGTGGTGATGTGAAACGCCTTGATGGGCACTCAGTGTCATTTGAAGAAACTACAATAAAGACAGAAGGTGGAATGACGCTGTCTCCACAGTGATTTAATAAGCTTTGAAGAGTGATGAAAAAAAAGGGAACCGTGTAATTAATGATTCTACTGATGAAATTGAAACAATTTGACTAAATGGTTAAAAGACAGGGATTGTTTTTCCACAACGCAGTGCGACAGCGTGAATGTGCCCTTAGGTATACTACTAGTAATAGTGACAGAAACACGTTTCAGAGAGGATAAGGATTTAACTTTCCCAAAAATCTGACGAGAAGAGTTTTTAGCAAGCTCAAACTTCTCAGCAAAATACTGGGTATGCATGAGCCTAATTTGTTTGTGGTAATCATTCACTTTATCAGCTATATTGTAATTCCAACGCTGTAGGTATTCAAGGTGTTTATGTGCCTTCTTCATAGCCAGTCGCTCATCAGTGAACCTCTCAGCCGATGCCTTAGAACGAGAGGCATTGCAAATTTTCACAGGCGCAATGCTATCTAGGTCCTCAATGATCTAAGCTTCTACCTGCAAATTCGTTGAATGAGGACAGTCTCATCAAGTCGAATTCAGAGCCTGTTTCAAGTCAGGGAGACTGTACAGGGCAAATGGCCTAGCCTAGTCTTGAATATCCCCAAGGAGTACGACTCCCTTAGCCAAATGTCTTATAGGTATACCTTTTTGAGGTTCTGGTGGCGTTTGGTCTTGACCTCTATATATCAAAACTGATCTGCTTATTGTACACTTCACCTAAGGCCAGGACATGCTTTAGGGGATCCATCTCCAAACCCATTGAGATGTGCTGCTATACCATTAGGGTAGCCCCCTCTCAACCCTCCTATTTGCTATGGCAATGGAGACCTTGGCCTCCAGAACAAAACAGGATGGGGTTGCCCATTGTCCAAAGGCACACATATCATCTCGATGTATGCCGCTGATGTTATGCTTTACCTTAGGTATGTCATAGCTAATCTAACTTCAGTTGCTTCACTGCTGGTTGAGTTTGGCTGGGTGTCAAGGTTGAAAATCAGCTGAGAAAAGTCCTGCCTGTTCCCTTTTGTGCCAATAGCCACACACCGCATCATGGACCTGGGAGAGGGCCCCATTTGATAGGAACCCATCTTAATCCGCTACCTGAGGGTTTGGATTTACCATGCTCCCCTAGACCAGCATGAGGAAAATCTATTGGTTCCTTTGTCTCCTTTCAATCCCAGATCCCTTTCTGGACTTCACTCCCTTTATCAGTGACGAGTCGGGTTACAGTCACCAAGATGGTGGTCCTTCACTGGCTACTGCACTACTTCACAAACCTCCTAATAAACCCATACGGGGTCAATGAGACAACAAATAGCCTACTATCTCCTTATGCGCTTTCACATGGGCATGTAGTTTACAATGTTTTGATGGAAAATGTACATCCTTGTTGTGCTGTGCCTGTATAACCGTGTATAAAACCACAATAATAGTTTTTAAAAGTGAGGCCTCTTATGCAATAACATGTGGGGTGTGCTGCTTTGAGTTATGGATTAATGTTTCCTCTCTTTCCGCTGCTAAAATACTGGTCATGTGACTTTGGCTAAGGATGTAGTATCAAGTGCATTGAAGTCAATTTGCACTTCTCAAGACAACATAATTCAACTGCCATATCTATTGTCATGTCTAAATGATCTCTTCCTTTACTTTCTAACTTATGACCACTTAAGCATAGGGTCCATACGATGCAAAACATGATCAAGTTCTGCAGCATCATTATTTCTAAGTAGTGCAAACTGAGATTCTTATGTTTTTCTCATATTGTCAATGTGAGTGAGTGAATGATTTAACTGATTTAATAGCAGGTGTGTTGGATAGGTAGATACTAAATCAATAGGTTTTCAAATGTCTGTTGAAAGGCACAATTAATGTAGAGCATGGAGAAACAGAGGCATAACATCTCATTGGTGTCAAGGAAATAAAGATGCAGGAGGCTTCTAAACCCGGTGACATCATTTAAAACATCTTTCCCCTCCAACAGAATTGTGTTGTATCCTAGCAGCAGGGCTAGGCCTTGGCTTTTTTAATTTATAGATATGTGATTTTAGTAAAGAGCCAGCAAAGGCTTATCCAACTACAAGGTGGTGAGTGATGTGGGTAATCAAATTTACACATACAAAATGGAAATTGTTTATATGAATATCTAAAACAAACTCAGAAACAGAAGAGTTAGGACTTCGCCAATTAAATAGACAAAGCAATTGACTCATTGTACACATTTTCATCAGTATGCTTCGAAAAAACTTCTATAGTGTTCACAATTCATCAGAGTACGCTCTATAAATAATTACGAATCACAATATAATGTGAGTAGCAGGAAGATGTCTCCTAAAAAGGGTGCCCTCTGAAATATTTGAGGAATCGAAAACAAAAAAAAAGGAAAATAAATAGTAGCAGGCTATATTGACAGTGAAAACAAGCATTGTTACTCTAGTATTGGAACTTTCAGAGATTCACATGCTTAAATCATTCCCTGTCGTTGAGATGGGAGTCCCTGGTATATCAAAACAGCAATGCAAAGCTAGTACAAACTAGACAAAAATAGACCTAGGCCCATTTCAGTTTTGTAACATATCCCTCTCTTTTTGTAAAAGTGATCAAAAGAAGTTCTTCGACAATCAGAACAACGCAACCTTCTAGAACCCTTCTGAGAGAACCTCAGACCTTCAGATTTTCTACTGCACGCTGTGCAAGGTAGTCTCCACTGAGCTCTGCTCAGTTGTTTTCCATAATTACTCTCTTTTCCTAAACATTTTCTTCAGATGTATACTTATTGAGCTTAGTTTATCTTCTTTCCTGATGTGGGACAAGGAGAAGAAGGGTCTTTTTAGAGCTTATGCCACCTGCTCTGAGAAAAGACTCTTTGTGGGCTGTATCTACTGCCTGTATCCTGACCACAAACCCAAGGATTGTAAGGTATGTTGTACCTTCTCCACCAATCCTCGAGGGATCGTGAGAGGAGTCTTCTCATTTGGCTCCAAAAGTTGAAATCTAGAAAAGAGCCTATTTTTAGTGAGGACAGTGATGAGGCCTTGCCAGCTTCATCTTCCAGAAGGCCTCACAAGAGGGGAAGATCTGAACCTCACTCATCTGAGGAGCGTCATCAAAAGCCTAAAAAAAGAACACCCATGGATCTTACAGGCTTAGTCCTACAAAATCTCCTCACTGAGGTGAAAGTACATCATTCAGGGGCCTGCAGAGAGAAAAACGCAGGCTCTGTGCAGCCTACAGACCCTCCTGAGGGTTGGAAAACCTTCAAGTCATGGTTCCGCCAACATCTTTTTTGCCAACAGTTACATCAACAACAAGGACAGCAACAATTGTACCATTTTGGCCGCCATAAGTGTGGCAGGGTATGCTCAGACGTGATTCCCTTGCTCACTTTGCCACTGGATTCAAGCAAGCCGGGCTGGAGACGGCTGTAATGCCAGAAACCGGTCCTCGCAAGCTTGTTTCCGGTCCAGGGAAGGCATGGCTTGGCAGTTCGGGCTGGACTGTTCCCATGAGGCACAGGGTCAGACTGATTTGCATATAGCCATGTCTGAACTGGGGTGGCAGAGTGGGCTAAAGAACGGTGATGGATCAAACCCAGATCTTTTGACTGGGTGTGAGTGTTTGATTGGTTCAGATGCTCCGTCCATCACCACCCCCTTTTGTACCGCTTTGGCCGCCATAAGTGTGGCAGGGTATGCTCAGACGTGAGACCCTGGCTCACTTTGCCACTGGATTCAAGCAAGCCGGGCTGAAGACGGCTGTAATGCCAGAAACCGGTCCTCGGAAGCTTGTTTCCGGTCCAGGGAAGGCATGGCTTGGCAGTTCGGGCTGGACTGTTCCCATGAGGCACAGGGTCAGACTGATTTGCATATAGACATGTCTGAACTGGGGTGGCAGAGTGGGCTAAAGAATGGTGATGGATCAAACCCAGATCTTTTGACTGGGTGTGAGTGTTTGATTGGTTCAGATGCTCCGTCCATCACCACCCCCTTTTGTACGGCTTTCCTCAGAAGGCAACATCACCAGGTGTTACCTTACTGGCTGATACAAGCTACTTCCATGGAGGCAGCCGAACTTCAGCCACAGCCTCCACAGGTCTTTTCGAATGTCTGGGGCTTACTCTAAACAAGGAGAAATCAGACTTACACCTGTCCAAATGCACTACTTTTCTGGGAGCCATACTGGGCACGTCTCTCAACAAAGCATTTCCATTGCTAGAAAGACAGACCAAAATAATGTCTATGCCTCAGCTCTTCCAAGGAAAAAAGTCACTTTCAGTTCGCTGTTACAAGTCCCTCCTGGGGTCAATGTCATCCTGAATCCCCCAAATTCCCTTCTGGCACCAGCGGATGTGCCACCTTCAGGAATATCCGGACTTACAATGGCACTAGGTGAGCGGGTTTTTTCTAGGGTATCATCAAGGTAACTCTGCTTATGCTACAAGCCGTTTCTTGGTGGACCCATCAGAAAAACATTTCAAAAGGTCTCTCTTTTCTGGCAACCCCGGTTCCGCAAGTAATAACCACAGATGCATCTCTGGAGGGATGGGGAGCTTTCATACAAGATCTTCAGATCAGTGGTAGGATCATCATCTTCTTCACATCAATATGCTGGAACTACGAGCAATTTGTTTAGCCCTACAAGCATTGCTTCCAAGGATAAGAAACTCATCAGTTCTCATCAGACGGACAATACAACGGCGATGCATTATGTCAACAAACAGAGCAGCACAAGGTCCCCTCTGTTGTCATTGGAGGCTCAAAGCATCTGGGAGTGGGCGATCCAGAATGGGGTTTCGCTAAAAGTAGAACATCTTCTTGGGAATCTCAACGCAACAGCGGATACTCTCAGCAGGCTCAAGTCTACCTGCCATGAATGGGATCTGCATCAGGAAATTCTGGATAACATTTTCCGGTGGTGGGGCAAGCCATCCATAGACCTATTCGCAACGCCAGAGAACAGGAAATGCCAGTACTTCGCAAGTTGGCATCACAATCCGGGATCCTGGGGGGATGTGTTTTCAAGGATATGGTCAGGCGCTTTTGCTGACGCTTTTCCTCCTATTTCTCTCCTGCCAAGACTTCTCATGAAGATGAAGACTGAGCCCTGCAGGATGATCCTCATAGCTCCATCTTGGCTACGTCAGTATTGGTCCACAGAGCTCCTTCTTCTCTCGCAGAGACAGACAATTTTTTTTCTAAACCATTCGATTGCTACTGAAAATGTCCCAGAATCAAGTGCTACATCCGAATCACAAATCGATTTGATTAGCTGCATGGCTCCTGAACACAGATTCCGATTACCTGAGTCTATCCACGGAGTGTAGGAACATTCTTTTTCATGCCCGGGCTCAGAGTACTAACAAAACATATCAAATTAAATGTAAGAGGCTTTGTCTAAGGTGCCAGGAATAGGCATTCACCCTTTCTCTTCTTCGGCTCATGAGATTCTGCCTTACATCCTTTCATTGGCCACTGCTGAAGACAGCTATTTCAAGTTTCAGAAGAACCTTAGCAGGCCCTTCTTTATGGTTAGCGAGAATAATCAAACAGTTTATGAAGGGACTTTTTAGAGATTTACTTCCGGGCAAATCTCCTTTACCACACTGGTACCTTAATGTGGTCTTGTCTCAACTCATGAAGCATCCCTTCGAACCTATCCACAAGGTGGAGTTAAAATTTCTGTCATGGAAAGTGGTGCTTCTAGCATTAACCTCTGCTAAGAGGGTTGGTGAAATGCAGGCCCTAACTATCCAGGAGCCTTTTCTTAATTTCAGAGATGACAGGATAATGTTACGTTCCAACCCCAAGTTCATCCCTAAAGTTCCATCAGACTTTCATTTGAACTAACTTCTAGTTCTTAGGACTTTTTACCCGTAACCTACAATGCCGGCGGAGAGAGCCCTTCATTCTCTAGACATTCAGCGCTGTTTGAAATTCTATCTCCACAGAACTAAACCTTTCCGAAAGTCATCCCAACTCTTTGTGGCATATAGTGCTCCTCGTAAGGGCTATCCCCTCTATCAACAAGGCATTGCAAGTTATATTTCTAGTGCCATTCAATACTGTCACCAGGCGGCTGGAAATCCCATCCAGGGGAGAGTGGGCACATTCCACTAGAGCAGTCTCTGCCTCGGCCGCCCTTTTTGCTAGGGTACCTATCCAGGAGATTTGCAGGGCAGTAACCTGGAGGAGTATCCACACCTTTACCAAGCACTACTGCTTGGATTCCTCGGTTCGCAGTGATGCAGCAGTAGGCCAAGTGTTCCTGAGGAACCTGTTTCAATGACGGTGAGCGTTCTGTCTCATCCCTCCTTCCTTTCCTTTCTAATAACTTGCACATTCTTTTGTATTGTTTTTCTTACTCTATTCTTTTTTAATATCCACATTAAGTGTATTTGAAGTTAAATATTGATAAAGTTATGGATATTCTTATTTATCTGTATTTTGATGCCCATAGGTAAATGCTTTGTTCCAACAGGAGTCAAGAGTTTATACTGGAAAGTCAGCTTTTTCCTTTTACTCTTTATTGTGTTTATTTTATTCAGAGGGTATTGGAGCAAAAATGTGCTCCTAACTGCTAGCTACTCTGATTCAAGCATGTGAACCTATGAAAGTTCCAATCCTGGAGTAAGGAAATAAGTTGCTGTGGTGATGTGATGTTTGCTGAGATCAGCATGAACACTATGATGTCACTTAGATGTCGATTAGGATGGCGGACGGACTTGATTCCGTCCGCCATCCCCGAGGTGGAGGGACCGTCCGCAAGGGCAGCGGCGTTCCCTCCATGCCAATTAGGATGTGACCGCCACCCTGGCGAGCTTCAAAATGTGAGTTTGATGATTTTATTTCTCAACGGGTGAGAGATCAACTGGTCGCACGACCTTATTGGAAAAAAATACACAGAGACTACTTACCTGCAAGAATCCAACCCTATACACAGCAGTTGACATTGCTAAAAGTACTGAAAGTTCAATGGAGGATTCCAAACAGCTTGAAACTGCTCTATCTAACTCTTCCATTTCAGGTGCTGTTTTCACCAAGCATCCAGGTGCTGCTTCTGCCAATTTCTACTCCTATACATGACAATGTTTTCGTGGCAATATTAGAAGACCGAGCATGCCTAGGGGTGGAAGAAATTTCATGCAAAGTAGACAATCCAATTCTAGAATCTATTGCTATAGGTTTAGCACATCTTTACATGTATCATCTTTCACAAATTGTCCACCCATCAACCAACAGTGTAGGAAATGTGGTAAAATTGGCCACTTTGCTAAAGTTTGCATGAGTGGCAGAAGAAGACATGTAAGATGTGTAATTAACGAAAGTGACAAGTTCTACAACGAGGATGTCACAAATCAGGAATATGTTGTGGTGGCTAAAAACTGCGATGAGAAACAACTGCTACATATTCCTGACCCGGTAGTTGATGTTACTATCGAAATGAATCAGATTCAACTTCTGGTAGATTCAGGGGCTTGCATTACAATTGTCTCTCAAGAAAAGTACCATAGATTTTGGTCTCAAAAAAGTTTATTACCACCCGATGTCCTCACTGTAGCCTTTGATATGTTATGTTATTTTATTTTAATTTATAAAGTGCACGTATACCCGGAGGTGTCTTTGTGCTATGGACAGCGGGGGCCTGCACTGACAGCTAGTTCTGGAATAGCCAGGTTTTCAGGCCCTTCCTAAAGGTGATGAGAGTGGGGGCACTTCTAAGCTCGAATGGGAGAGAGTTCCAGAGCTTGGAGGTATAAAAGTGGAAGCTGCAACAGCCCCATTGTACGGTGCGGATTTTTGGGTCCCGCAAAAGTTTTGTGCCGGAGGAATGGAGGTGTCTGGAAGGTTCGTACCAGGTAAACAAATTCTGCAAAAAGACCAGACCTTTTTGGCTCAAGGCTTTGTAGGCTAGAGAGAGTGCCTTGCATTTAATCCTTTGCTCCACTGGGAGCCAATGCAGCTTTCGAATTTCGGCAGTGACTGAGTTGTTCCTAGGGATGTTAGATAGTAGTTATGCCGCTGAGTTCTGAACACTTTGAAGTTTTTTTAAGCATTGTTTCTGTGCATTTCCCAATAGTCCATTACAGTAGTCAAGCTTTGACTGGATTAAGGCTGTCACTACCGTTTTTCTAGTTCCTGCCAGAAGATATGGAAGAATCTTCCTTATCTTTTTAATGAGAAAGTGACTGGCCAACACGGAAGAATTAGTGTGTTGGATAAGAGAGAGTTTATGATCCAGCCACACCCCCAGGTTCTTGGCTTTCGACACCGGTTTTGGGGTTCACTGATCTCCACTGGCCACCAAAGGTTGCCCCAGCTCGGTGGTAAATTGCCAAAGGTCAAAATCTCTGTTTGTCAGAGTTTAATTTGAGGCAATGAGTATTCATCCATTGGTTACTGGTGCGCATGCAGTTTTGAAATTGTGCGGTCGGAGGTGTCTCATTATATGCTGTTACGACAATCTGAGTATTGTCAGCGTAAGAGGTGAGGCAGAAACCAAAGCTTTGAATTAGTGGGGCCAGCTCTGTAACAAAACATTGAAGAGTGATGGGCTCAATGAAGTGCCCTGAGGCACTCCACAGGGGAGGGTGTAAGAATCTGAGTGGAAGGCATTGATCGGGAACCTGAGCCTCCTATCTTTAAGGAAGGAGGATAGCAAAGACAGTGCTGCGCCCCGACCCCTATTCTCTCGAGCCGCTCATGCAAGAGAGAATGGTCAACCGTATCAAAGGCGGCTGACAGATCGAGGAGTATCAGTACCGCTGTGCCACCCCGATCCATTGCCGCCCTAATCTATTTCGTGGCTTTGATAAGTGCTGTCTCGGTACTATGTTCGCGGCGAAAGCCAAACTGAGAGGAGTCCAGCAAGTCCTTCTCATTAATGAATTGGGTCAGTTGAGAATTCATAATTTTGTCGATTATTTTAGCCGGTAGTGGTAACCGAGCAATGGGCCGATAGTTATTGGGGTCTGAAGCCTCCAGCAAAGGTTTTTTCAGTAAAGGTAAGATGGAAGTATCTTTCCAAATGGAAGGAAAGCATCCAGAAATAAACATGGAGTTAAACATTTCTGTGGAACCTGGACTGACCAGGTCGGCAATTTTATTAGGAATTTTTGGTGGGCATAGCTCAGTTGGGGATCCTGATTTAGACTCTTGAATATATCTGGCTACAGTGTCAGAAGAGATAGGTGAAAAAGCGAGCAGTGTGTTGGCGTTGGGCTCTCTAATGGCAGACTTTCTTGGGTATGGATGGGTAGAATCCTGAAAGTTATTAAAGATATTCATCACTTTTGTTTTGAAGGCGGCTGCGATGTTGTCACATAGGTCTTGGTCACTCTTAATCCCCGGAATCTTTGCAGTGGCGAGTTTGTCCACCACTATAAAAAGTCCTTTGGATGAGTTTTTTGCTTCCTCAATTTGTTTGTTGTAAAAATCTTTTTTTCTGGCTATTAGATGGCCTTTGTATTGGGATAGGGCTGTTTTGTAAATTCTTTTCTCGTTTGGGCAATAATTGGCCCACCAGCGTCTTTTTAGTTGGCAGCAGATCTGTTTTACTTTCCGAAGATCTTCGGAAAACCAGGGTGCTGAGGGGTTTTGCCTGTTTCCTGAGATTTTTTTAATGGGTACGAAGGTATTGAAGGCGTCATTTAACCATTTAAGATATTTCGGGGCTAAGACCTTGGTCGGCCCTAGAAGTTGAGGACAGGACGCCTCTAGCAGGGAGTGGAGGGATTGTCTATCCATTAATTCCCAGTTTCTTTTCGTTGCAGCAGGGGTCTTGGATGCCTCGGTGGGTCCCAAGGAGATGATTGAAAGGGTGATTTTAATAAACGAGTGGTCGGACCAAGTTAAAGCCAGGGTTTCAGTAGGGACAAGGCTGTTAACTGATGTAAAAATGCCATCTAACGTGTGACCAGCTTCATGGGTAGGGGTCTGAACTTTTTGCTTAAGACCTACTGCTTCCAGGGTCTCCAGTAGAGCCTCAGTCTCTCTGTTGTTCTATCTTCGCGATAAACATTGAAATCTTCTAAAATAGTAAATTCGTCCTTTTGTAAAGTGGGCTCTAGGAGGCTATCTAGGTTAGAAATGAAATGGCTCCTGAAGCTAGGTGGCCGATATAGGAGAATACCCTTAAAAGTCTGCTTTGTGTTCAGCTCGATTATAAAGAATGAGGCCTCATAGAAAGGTGTGGAGGCCGAGCAAAATCTAACCGGGAAGTGTTCCCTTAAGATAATGGCCACTCCTCCACCTCGTTTGAGATGCCTGTCCACGCTTAGCGCCTGGTAACCTGCCGGGGTAGCGGTCACAAAGTCCGGGTCAGAGGCTGTATCTGCCCAGGTTTCAGCCAGACACAGTAGGTCCAGTTCGTGGTCTGAGATGAGGTGGGAGGTTTCGTACTTATGTTTGGCTATGAATCTGACATTTATAAGTCCTCCCTGGAAAGAAGTGATCTTACTAGATGGGGAAGGCTTGCTATTTTCGGGGTGCTGGGCTGGCTGGAAAGCCTTGGTCTTCTGAGGTTCCGGGAGGGCAAATCTGCAAGCACAGACTACTTTTTCATTGCCTGGTAATAGTTTACAACAGTTATCGGCCTCTCGTATTAAGGTGAAGTAGATCTGTGGTATTATAACGAAATAGACGTGTTTTAGGAGGGGCAGGGGTTCTGACCCTAGGCTCGGTCCAGGCGCGGACGGGCTTGCCTTTCGCACGGCGCCGGTGCGCCTGCTGAGCGCGTCCGCTGCGCGAAGCTGCCATCATTGCTATTTATAGTAAGCGTCCACCCTCTAGCCCAGAAGTACAACCCGCCTGACGCTTTGAAGGTAGTAGAATCGTGTTGTCGGGGTATTTCTGGGCTGCCATTAGTGTTCTAGGAGAAACGAACAAAGGCAAAGTGTACGTTGCTAGAAGAGGGATCAATGTTCTTGGTCTTCTTCATCAAGCTGAGTTTGGATTAACTATCAAACCTGGTTTGGAAAATCCTGTTTTTATTGACAAACAACGTGGCCAAAATCTCATCAATCCCACTAAAGATATCTATTTTTCATTCTAGCACCCAAACACCCATTGAATGGGAACTCAAGTTCAGCAAACACTTCATACAAGTTAAAGAAAGTGCTAATCCTGTCAAACACAGGTTACACAATGTTCCCATAAGCATTAGACATGATCTTTCAAAACACTTACAAACATTGTGTGACCAAGGTATAATTGAAAAGGCTGAGTCCCCTCTCTGGGTTTCTCCCATGGGGACTTGAGAATGTGTGTCGACTTGAGAAGCCTCCATGAAGCCATCTGAGTCGATGGTTTTCTGCTCCCACGTATTGAGGATCTTATTGCTAAAGTAGGATCATACATGAAATATAAAATTGTGTGTTTGATAAAGCGCCCATAAGGGCAATTCTATTATGATAAAACTATTAGGAATGTCAGACTAAGACAGGAAAGTAATTCAAGTAACTGCAATTTTAATCTACTCTAGCGAGACCCTGCATCTAATGAGGAAATAATATACATCAAATGAAATGCATATTAGAGCGTAAACAAGAAATTGCAGGACCAAAGAAAAGGTAAGTTACAGCAGAGACATTTTGACTCAAGAAATTTGGAACTACAATACCCAGAGGACTCAATGAGAGAACGGAACTGACATTTCTGTGAGATAAAAATAGGGACTACTGAAGGAACAAAGGAAAGACTATCAGGCTGTTGTCAGACCCCATAAGGGTGAAGGATGTGTAGTTTGTTCCACTTCAATGTTTGTATCCTGAATTGAGGACTATAATTATAAATGCGTATTCATGGTTTGGTACTGTTGCTTCAAGTATGATATCAGATGGAGAAGAAGGATTAAAGCTGTATTTGGCAGGGAGTAACAAATATGGAACTTGCTGAGGCACAGGGAAGAGAGATGGTAGAAGGCCCTGGGATACACTCCTGAAACCCAAGTAGTCAATGAATGCAATTAAAAAGCCAGTCAGACACTTGAATACATCAGCAATGCTAGTACAGTATTTAAGGACTGCCTACCTAAGAACTGTACATGAATTCCTTTCTTCAGGTTAAAATATTTATTTTAGGAATAAAATAAATGCCCCTGTGATAATAGCAGTTATATAAGGTAACTCTTGACAAAAACACAGCCATTTTGCTTGTCACTGGGTGCACTACTTTGTTAGGAGTGATAGTTGTTATTGTTTATATTGTGTGTTTTGTATTCTTGCAGGTGAAACATGATCTGCATACCACCCTTTCTGAAAAGAAAGTACAAATTGTGTTTCTGGAGTTCTAGAAAGTCATCACTTATCCTAAATCCTGAATAATGAGTCTACTGAGGTGGGCCCATACATAGAGGTCCATACACTTACTCAAGTTACATGTGGCCCAACAGGGTTGAAGTACTGATTATCACAGTAGTGATCTATTTTTAAATAGTGATATTAAAGACAATAATTAAAAAAATAATACAACTGTCTGGAAATTCTTCTTTAAACATTGTGATATCTATTGCTTTATACTGTATCTGAGGGTAAACATGTAATCACCTCCTCGACTAAGACCCTCAACAAAGAGTTGCCTACTAATGGCTTCAGTAATTTCGCCGAGATATCTGTGGTACCCTGAAAAATGCCACCTGGTATTTATGAGCGTCTATAACATTGGTAACCCTGAATGTCCATTTCAGAATGGGGAATAACTGGGGGATTGGATTTAATGTATCAGTTCCACCAGTTATCTCTTATTCCTGTCCAGGTGATTTTGTCAGTTTTTGAGCAGCTGGAGTTGTTGGGAGAAGGGGTATGAGTCAAACATGTTTACAAATTGCTTCTAATCCTGTTGATCCAGTAAATTCCCTATACTTGGCCCATTGGCAATTGCAAGTAACTAATTATGAGGGTTAAAGCACTGAAAGCTAAACCACAACGATCACTGGAGGGCCATGAAACCTAAGAGAGGTTGGTTAACCATTGAAAGTATCAGTACTGAGGGCCACAGAATAGTGAGAAGGAACATGAACACCGAAATTCCAAATCTGTCCCATGACCAAGAGAAAGGCTTGACTTAGTCCACATTTTTAAAGAGTTTGTGGATAAAATAAAGGCATGTTACCAAACTGCATTCATTTTCAAGACTTTCTAAAAGGGCATCGTTTTGCTCATTGCAATGCCAATTATAAAGGCATTTTACTTAGTGTTGTAAGCCTAAGCAGTTCTAACTGCATGCATCTGGGCAAAGGCGAAAATATTTGTCAAGTTATGCTTACTCAGAATTAACAGAAAGAGGAAACACTGTTTGGGATAGTATCCTCCATAACACAGAAATGTGCTTGTGACCAGCAGCAACCACCAAGATCTTTTCCTGTCTACTAAAGAATGGTTGCATGACGGAACAGCGCAGGGAAATACTCTGCATGCCTTTACCAAGCATTGTTCACCCCGCATTTTTTTAGATCGCATATTCCTTTATAACTTATGCCTTTACCATGCATTGTTAATGTATTTGTGGGGCGGGACCCCACATACCGCTAAACCTACCTTAAATGTGTGGTAAATCATACTTGTAAAAGCATATGTGTTCTAAAAACAAGTGGTAAAAAATGTGTGGTAAAGGTACAACGTGGAAAAAACCTTGTTGTAAAGGCGATTTCCCCAAAGTATTATACTGAATTAATGAAGCAGAATCAGATTTGACACTGATATATAGTAAGTAACATTTACTTCTAGTCGTGGGAAAAAAGTGACTTTCAAATAACTAAATGAAACCTTATTCTTATAAAACAGCAGGTTTACTGTATTTATAAACATTTGTCTGAAAGAGGAAAACAAACCTATATGTATCAGAATGCACAGAAGGAAAGAAAAGCAGAACTACTCATGCCTGACATAGGACAACTGGAGTGCTCTGCTCACTTGTGACATGGGTTAGTTCAGATTTCTGGGCCCATCAGAAGTTACGAGCTAAACCACAACTATCACTGGAGAGTCAACAAAACTAATAGACTTTGATTAACCATTACATGCATCCGTTCTTACGGTCAGATAAGTGCAAGGAGCAACATAACCAAACACTGGTACTCCATCTCTGCCCCAGGACTTGAAGAAAAGACCTGACTTAGTCCACAGCTGACAAAGGTTTACCAAATAGTAAACGTATTGCAAGTTTTATGGAAATAAAAGGTATTGGCTATTTACACGGCTACATGGTAAATAGTGAATTTTCTCTTATATTTACCTGCCGCTGGCAAAATAGTAGAATTATTTACTATTTGGCCAGTGCCCTTCAAAATAGCAGAGAAGCTTCACTATTCATCCGGCCACTGGCTAAATAATAGACATTCTGCACCGTTCGGCCAGCAGCTAGGCAAATAGCAGTAAAACGTCCCTGTTTACCCAGCCCCTGCCAAAGTAATAGCGATTCTGCACTGTTCTGCTGATGGCCTTGCAAATAACAGAAAAACTTCACTGTTTACCAGTCTGCTTGCTAAATACTAGAGACTCTTAACTGTCCACCTGGTGGCTGTGCAAATAACAGGAGAACGTCACTATTTACCTAGCCACTGGCTGAATAGTAGAGTGTCTGCACTGTTTGGCCAGCAGCTGAGCAAATACCAAGGACACTTAACTATTTACCTGGCCACTGTCTAAATAGCAGAGGTTGTGCGCTAAAAAAAATTACTCATTGGCAAAAGAGCAGATATGTATACAATTAGGCCAAGGGCCATGCAAGGTAACATAATTATTTAAGTGGCTGTTGTTTAAATAGGATACATATTATATTATTTGACCTGTTACCTGGAAAGCAGCAAAGAGATTTCAATATATAGCTGACTAAATAGCAGAAAATATGTACTGTATTTCTGATGTCCTTTCAAATACCTTGAAAATAAACTTCATTACTTATCTGGTTGCTGCCTTTAATAGTAGACAATGTGCACATCTTGTCCAGTAGCCATACAAATGGCAGAGGATCTTAACAAATTAACCAGCTGCTGTCTATACTGCTTACATTGTTTTATTATGCCTTATGCAGATTTCAAAAGGCACTTACACCAGGTGGAAATGCAGACAAGGAGTGAATTATTATTTAATTTGCAAAAGATGGTTTCAAATTCTGCACACAGGTTTTGCGAATAGATTAGTATTTTGCAAACTAACATGTATTGTTTGGTCCATTCCCAAAATCCTGAATCGGTGGGGGGTGGCAGAATGACCTGCTGAATGAATATTCATTAGGCATGTGCCAATATGCTGCCCTCTGTAATTGGCTGTAAGTACAGCGATAATGGCCTGTAAGGGACAGCGCACCATCCTTTCTATAACTGCACTCCAAAATGGAAAATCTTTTTTTTCAAAGCAATCCATGTTCCTTAAACCCTCCCACGCTCATGACGAGCTCAGCTCGTCATGAGCCACGGTTCTCATGTGCTCACGCTCGTCATGACCGCTAGAACGCTCAGACGCGGGGCTATTTCCCCTGCTGTGCTGGGCGTTCTAAGGAACGGGCGTGGTCATGACGAGCACACGAGAAACGTGGCTCATGACGAGCTGAGCTCGTCATGAGCACCGGGGTGCTGTGCGCGCCCCCCCTTCCCCCAGCACAGCGGGGGAATCGGCCCCGCAGCCAAGGGGTTAAAGGAACCAGTGCTAATTAAAAAAATGTTTTTGGTTTAGGAAAACTTCTCCCCCTTGAGGCTGCCCACATGATTCCCAAAGGGAAAGTAGTCCTAAGGAGACCCCTTGCCCTTTGCAAATTAGTTGCTATCTAACTCGGGGGTGGTTGCTTTAGCAATAGTTTGTAACCACAATTGCACTCACAAACTATCAATAAATTCCTTTATAAATGATGGGAAGAAACACATTTCATGAACCCTCCTATCCGTAATTCAGAAACAATAGCAAAAAGCCTTTAGTAGTTAAACTAATTTCTAACTCATGCAAAGGGTTTTGTACATAATGATTAACACTTTTGTGGTCACAAATCCTGGGATTATGCGACATGAGGCCTTTAGTGCTAAAATTGGCTTAGATGCATGTACTAACCTATAGTTCCCAAGTTATTTTGAAAGATACGGCACAGATGTTACTCTATCACACCACAGACCAAGTCATAGCAACTAGGGAAGCCCTTTTTGGAGCTGTCTTTTGCACCTAAATGCTCCTACTACTTTACGTTTAGCTGCAGATGTGACTAATGAAAATAATTAGAATGTTTGCTAGACTAGGAAACGCTGTTTACTCCATTAAAGGATGTATTAGCCCTTACACACAAAGCTATTGGAATGCAGCAGGGTCAGATACAGGATTACAAAAGGCATCATGTTATCGGAACACAACTTTCACTACAGCGAATCAGTGCAATCTGAAAGAGACTATTAGTTATATATTCCTTACCTTACCATAACTCCAGGTGTCAGGCTGGATCTGGAGATTTTTTCCTTTAGAGGTACCCCTGCCCATTGGTAGGTGGCACCGGTCTACTATGTGTCCGTAGTTGGCGTCGTGGCTGCCGGAATGACATCACAGTTGCTACTTAGATGCTGCCTCTGTGCGCTGACATCAGTTCTTTCTTTTTCCACGTCAGCCAGCGCAGATCTGGAGAGAGCGGTACCTTTAGTAATCTTTGGACTACTTTTTCTTCGACTTTTGTAAATATCTTTTTTGAGTCATTCGACTGCTGGTGCACGGAGGGATGTGCCATCATCAGACCGGCTTCAAGCCTTGTGACTCCTGTCACAAGCTGATGTTAGTCATGGACCCGCACCTCTTGTGCCTTTGGAGTCTGGAGCGCAACCACGGCCCAAAGTCGTGCTCTGACTGTCGGGCCATGAACCCCGACGTCTTTGCGGGAGCGGTCCCGAAAGCTTCTGGAGACCCGGCAGTCAGCTCTGCCCCATTCGGGGTCCCAGTCAAGAGGGAGATCGCAGGACCGGTCGCGAAGTCACCACCATCACTCCTCATCGAAGTCTTCATCTTTGGGTAAGTCGAAGCACAAGAAGAAGCACTGTCGCTCTTCCCCTTCTCACTGTCTGTCAGCCGATGCGATGCTGGATGCAAAAGGTCGTTGTCCTTCGGCACCGCTACTAGAGCCTACTGGTATGGCTCCGAGCTTCCCTTCCTTCCCGGGAGCCGGAGCGCCCTCTGCCCAGCTTCTTGCATTTTACGCAGCTCTCCACTCCATCTTTGGGCAGCCCGACTCCACTGGTGTGCCTTCAGGCCCTGCTCTAGGCCTTCGATGCCGGCATCTCCGGCCCCAGTACCGCAAGGCTCCCAGGGTTTGAGGCTTGGACCTGTATCGGTGCAGGTCGACCTCACCACACCTCCTCCGGCACCGATACATCTGACAAAGCGTCCGCCACTTCCGACGCCAGTTGTGTCCCCGACCGGCGTCGACCTGCCCCCCCCCCGTCTTGGACACGGACTCGGTCAGGCGCCGACTGGTACTTTTGTACTACTGCTCTCCCCTGGTGTTCCCTATCACCCTGAGTGGCAGCCAGAGTAAGGTGAGGAGGTGTAAAGGATACACGATGATTCTGCAGGAGCGTCAGGAATCCGAAGTATAATCCACAGCCTTCCCCTGCAGTCTCCCGACTCTATCAAGCACTAGAGTACAGGAGGCAAGCCAGGGGAAAACAGGGAAACAAAACAAGGAAAGGTTGGGATAACAATTGGGTGTTGAGGGTCTTCAGACTGGTCGTCTCAACCTTCGTGAGGGCTTGGCAATCAAGAGAGACTGTAACGCAAAGAGTTATATTCTTAAACCTGAAGAGGACAATCACATTCCCAAGTATACAACATAACCTTACATACCTAACTGCTTGTATGTTGATGTCCCTGAATGGATATGGGAAAACCTCTGGAAAGTGATATAACTGGAGCTGCAGTGAAGAAGACAATACCCTTATAAGTCTAATGACCCAATGTATACTTGTGTAGTGAGTGACTAACACTATATCCTGCTCACTCTGATCTTTTGTCTTAACAGCCACGAAGCACACCCCAAAGGATTCTTTGAATACAAGCATTCGGTTGTCAATATTCTTGATAGTAGGAACAACATCTACAATGATCAAAACAAGGAGTCAACACTTCAATACAGTATTATTGATATCAATATAATGTGCAGCGCAAGAATGCGCTGTTACCGTGTTTCTGGAACATGTAGCTGTATCCCAATCCTCACTGGTCCACGCAAGAATCAAGTCCCAAGAGGTGCAAAAAACACCAGAGCTGAATAACCCCAACGTGAAAGTGGAATTAGCAGGGATAAGGAAAAGCCCTAACTAACTAAGGTCAGCGCACCGGTTACCAACCCGGCCGCCAGCGGAGCAGAACCCGGCTGGCAGCGGAGCACCACGGTGATGTAAGAAAAAGGGAGAGTGAATGTGTGCCCGGCCCGTCAGCGGAGCAAAACCCGGCTGACAAGCGGAGCGGGAAACAAATGAGGCCAACAGCAGGGGGAGGATGCCCGGCTCGTCAGCGGAGCAAAACCCGGCTGACAAGCGGAGCTGCAATGAGGCAGAGGGTAGGGAGAGGAAATCCCGCCGGATGGCGGAGTCAAACCCGGCCGCCGGGCGGGACACCAGAATACTGCAAGGCAGCCTAAACGGATAGCGACACAGGACGTGTCGAAATACACAAGTGCGGTAGAGAGGCACTGTGCAAATGAGAGAGACGGCCTGTACAGGCTCAAATACCGAACCAACAGAACCGAAGACTCTCTCTCAACGGAAGAACGCCAGGACGAAGAAAAACCGGAAGTCAGGCACAGGAAGTCAGGCACAGGAACGAACCCAACGGAGCTAGACGCTAGAACGTGAAGCGTCGCTCCCTGGGTTCAGGACACCTATATAGTGCACGATTAAAGGGCTAGCGCACTGGGAGGGGGCTTGAGGCATGACAGGAGGACTGGGAGGGGTCTGTTGACCATTTGGTAGATCAGCTTGAAGACCTGGACTGGAGAAAGGAATTGGGGGCATAGGGCACCTGAGGCCTTGGGCCTTGAGCTTCCTACAGTGTTGGTCAGGACAAATCTCCTGATGGAGGTGCTTCAGCCGGCAGGGGCCTTTTTAGAGATCCTGATGCGGTTAATTGAGGCCCTCACAGACATCCTTCTGGGCACTTGGCCTGGGTCTAGCACAGGGGCTCCTGTGGATAGGATGATTGTCGGATGCCAACGCCCAGGACGACCCCATTTTCCTCTCCCAACACCCTACCCCTGAGAGCTTGGTGGTCTAAGCCTCTACATCCAAAGATGCGTTCCCTTCTGCTCCCCCAGTTAGAGAATCCAAGAAGCTGGACCATCTTGGGAAGAAGATGTTTTCATACGCCAGCTTAGGACTGCAGCCGGTGAACACCGCCTGTCTCTTGGGCCATTACGCCAACTCTGTGTGGGATACGGTTGCACAAGTGCTGCCACAGTGTCCGGAGGAGACCCAGGTCACACACTCCCGTGCAGTCGCTGAGGAGAGAGATGGAGCAAAGTTTGCCATCTGCTGTGGGCTGGACACCGCTGACTCGCTAGGTAGAACGATTTCTACCTCAGTAGCTCTAAGATGCTATGCCTGGCTGAGAACCACTGGCTTTTCTCGGGATGTCATATCAACTCTTTTGGACATGCCCGTTGATGGCTGTTGTCTGTTTGGCGACAAGGCGGACAGTGCGCTTGAGTGCTTCAAGGATACTAGAGCTACAGCCAGATCCTTGGGCCTCGCTGCAGTCTGTGCAGTCTGCCTTTCGCCCTTTTTGTAGCTACTGAAGGGGTGCCCCAACCAGGGCCACAGGCCAACACAAGCTACCCTGCCTCTGCGCAACCGGGGATGTAGGACCCAACGCCTTGGGTCTGGGGGCCAGTGAGCGGCCGGTCTACCAATGCCCCCTCTGCAGCAGCCTCTAAGCCTTCCTAGTTCAACCTTTCAGGGCCACCGGTTGCCAGTGGGCAGCAGGATCCGCCATCACCTCCCCCACTGGCACAACATCATGTCAGACAGGTGGGTTTTAAAGATAGTCCGAAGGGGCTACTCCCTCCTCTTCAAGACTACCCGTCCCTCCATGCCACCAACACTCAACTGCATCTCCGTCAGGAAGTTATGGCTCCCTTGGGCAAGGGAGCTATCGAGCAAGTCTCTGTCCCAGAAGTAGGTTGTGGGTTTTACTCCCACTACTTCCTGGTGCCCAAGAAGGACAAAGGCCTGTGTCCTTTCTTGGACCTAAGGGACATCAACCGCTTCCTCCGGAAGGAGAAGTTCAACATGTTGGCACTGGCTCAGGTCCAGTCTGCCCTCGACCATGGAGACTGGATGGTAGCGTTGGACTTGCAGGATGCTTACTTCCACATTCCCGTCCTGTCGGCCCACAGGGGTTCATGGTAGGCCACGAGCATTTTCAGTTTACCGTGCTCCCCTTTGGTCTTACGAGTGTCCCTCACATGTTCATGAAAGAGATGGTGGTGGTGGTCGCAGCTCATCTGCGCCGATCAGTGGTTCCAGTCTTCCCCTATCTCGACAACTGGTTGCTGAAGGCGGGCTCGCTCCAGGCTGTTGTCTCCCACCTCCAGACTACAGTGGACCTTCTGCATTAGAGCTCCAACGAAGGAACCAGTGCCACCAGGATGCATTCATTTCTCCCTTTCCAAACGGATATGGCAAACACATACACGTGTTCGGCCTGAACTGTACCTATGTCCACCCAATAGGGGATTTAATCGTGCTCATAGACTCTAAAGTTCTCATATTGGTTTTCTTTTACCACTTACTGGCGGGCCTGGCCGTTTTGCTTACCTATTTAGATTGTTTAAGGACACTCGCTACACCTAATAGACCAAGATTGAGCTTTGCCGGGTTGGAAGTATCACTGGCACTCTGATTACGCCACATTGCTGATCCACCTTCCAGACACTTAACTTCTTATCATCTTGGAATCCGAAATAGATCTTGTACTCGTGCCCTACTGGGTTGGAATCATCACCGGCCAAGGGACATCACAGAATTCTGGCAAATCCATTCAGCCCTGAAGAGTCGGGGGACCACTTTTCCCTGACAAAACACGTGTCGGCTGGCTGCGTTTTCCAACAGAATAAAAAAATTAAGACATCACCGAAGAATACTTTACAATTTGCTTTTGACTAACACTTGTATAGCTTGTTTAATGTTGTATGTGTACACGAGATTTAGATATACTTGTTTACTGTAGCGTTTCCCTACACAGATTAAGGGGTTACAAGGGTCTCCCCTTCCCAGGTAGCACCATAAGTAATATTGTGACCCATATACACTGACGTGAATCTGCTGAGCGCCAATACTTCCTACACACTAAAACCCTGAACCTTTAGTATAAAGAAAACAAACCCATATTTAAATTTGCTAGACATTATATAACAGCTATGTTTCTGAAAGAAAACTTTCAATGGCAAGAGTAACAATAAAGTACTGTCCGGCAAAGTGCTTATTTTAATAAAAAGAAATATCCACTGGATTGTAATCCCATCCACAAATCTCATGGAAGTACTAAACCCAATCACAGTTCTATAGTCTTTCGTATGAAGTATGGGCATAAGCAATGAATATGCAAAGGTTCAGTTCACTCTGAATGTCCCCACTGGGAAATATGTAGATCATTTCAACAGTTCATGGTAAAGAGAGCTCACACAGGTAAAGTCTATAGTTCTTAACAGCATTGCGTCTGCTTGTTCAGTCTCTCTCTGTCTTTTCACATCTAGGCCCTTTTTTACCAAAGTTGATGAATATGTGGCTCTAGTGGCATTGGTGGGTGCATTTTAGTAACACTTTCTTGCAGCAGTGACTTTAATGGTGTGCAACTATGGCAACAGATTCATTTGACACAAGGGCTGCTAGACAGGAATTCAAATTCCTCTGACAGCTAAGTGGTTTGTAGACTTGTCCAACAGTCTTATCATTCATAGCCTCTTTGCTGGTCTTGCAAACTCTTTTACTGCAAACACACACACTCCTCCACCCTTCAACGTGACCTTTATGCGTCACAGAATATCACAGCTGGCTTCGGTTCTCAGTGCTAACACTACAGAACAACAGACCACTTTGTTACTCAAAGTACCCCTGCAGTCTATCTTTTCCTGTCCTCTTTTTGTGCTCATCATTTTGAGTTCTTCTTTGCTGATTGCCACAGTTGTTTGGGCTGTTAGGCACGGACCATTTTTGCTGACCGTAGCCATCCGAGTTTCTCGAACTATTCTGCCATCCTTTACAGACCATAATCCTTTTCACCCATCACTCCTCTGTCAAGTATCAACCACTCTGCTCCTGATCCACCCACAGACCACTGTATGAAACAGCATCTGCTCTAACTCAGAGATCAGAGAGCGACCGTCCTGGCTTTTTATACACTTTGTATCCTGTTATTTTACAATCCAAACTGACCAATAATGCTTTATGAAGGCTGAAAAAGGTCAGGGTTTCCAGTGGCTGACAGCATAAGAAGCATGACTGAAAACAGTTTACAAAAAGGGTATCATAATACATGTGGCCTAGAATCATATTGGTCCCATCCTCCTCCTCCTGGTCCTATTCAGAGTACTCATTTCAAGGCTGTTCTGGTTCTCTTGGTCCTCCTCCTTTCCCAAGGGCAGGCCCCAAGCTACTGATTTGCTGAATCAGGTGCTCCTGGTTTTAGCCTTTCCTGGTTCTGGTCTTTCTACCTCTACTACTTCCTAGGCCTTACTTTAATTGGTTCTTCCGGCTCCCCCAGACCCTGATCCCGTTTGTCCTTGTCCTACTTATTCTCACTAACCTAGTCTTGCTGGTCTGCTGTTTCCTACTCCACCTATAACCTTTCGACTGGGTTCTCTTGTGCCTACCCCTCTTGGTTTGGGTCTCCCTGATCCTCCAGGCCCTCATCCCTATCCTCTTGGTTCAACAGGTGCTACCACCATAGGTCTTTATATTCCTTATTGGGTCCGCTTGAACATCTTGATTCAGTCCACTTGGTCCTCCTACCTCTGGGTGTTCTGGTCCCCCTGATCCCAGTCACCCTGGTCCTGTTACCCCAGCTCCTGATCCCTATGCTCCACTTGATCCTCCAGGTCCTGGTCCTCCTGGCTTCAGACTTACAGGTCCTTGTAGCCCTGTTTGTGTTCTAGCTTATTCTGATAGTTCTAGTCTTCCAAATCCTACTTACTTTGTTATGCTCTCTTAATGGCCCTAGCCCACCTGTTCCTCTACCTAGACCTCCTGGTCCTTCTTTAACCGGGCATGACACTTCTGGCCCTCCAAGCCCTCTTTCTTCTTATCAGCCTGCTTCTGAGCTAACTTGTTCTCTTATTCCTGATCCTTTTTGCTCTGGTCATCCTGTTTCTCATCCTGGTCAGCCTGGTCCTAGTCACTTGGCTTTGCCCTCTTGGCTCTTTTCATTCTGGTCCTGGTCACCTCGGTCCTCTTTCTTCTTTTCCTCCTCTATCTGGTCTTCACCATGCTTGTATATAGATCTTGATCCTCCTGGACGTCTGTGCCTCAATCGTCCTGGTCTCATTGGTTTTCCTTGACCACATTCTCTTAGCTCTTTTCCTTATGTCTCCGATTGCCTGTACCTCTTCCCCATGTCATCTAATCCCTGTTTCTTAGTATTTCTTGCTCTGACTGAGGTCTGCCTAGCCCTGGTCATCCAGTTCTTGCTCTTCACAGTCTTTGTCCGTTTCCAGATTTTGTGCTCACTGAAGCTGATCATTTTGCATCTGGTTTTCCTGTTTTGGGTATGTGTATGGCTGGTCTCTTTGGTCCTGGTCCTCTAGTCTTCAAGATCCTTCAAGGCTTCCTTTTTTTAAGGTTTTCATCTGATTCCTGGTATCCCAGCTCGTGGCTCTGCAGGTCCCCTTGGGTTATCTGGCCTAGTTTGATCTGGTCCTGTTAGGTCTCCCCCTCTAGGTCCTTGTCCTCCTGACGTGAGTTGCCCTGGTCCTTTTGGCTGTTTTCCTTCTTCTCTTGGACCCTATGCTACTTAACCAACTCATCCTGGACCTCTTGGTCCTGGTTCTCTTGATCCTGGTCATGTTGGTCTTGGTCATCCTGGCCATTCAAGTCCAGTCCCCTCAGTCTTCCTGGCTCTTGCTGTCTCGGTTCTCCTGATACTCCTCACCATGGTTCTGCTCCCACAGGCCGTTTCCTCTGATCCACCTTCACTACGGTCCTTGGTCATGAGGTCCTGGTCACTCATGGACTCCTAGCTTCAGTTCTCCATGCTATGAGGTGCCTGGTATCCTTGATCCTGGTCTCCATCATCTTCCTTGCTTACTGAGGTCCGCAGACCCAACTGACCTGGTCCTGATCCTGTTGGTCCTCATTCTCCCTCATCTCGTTTATATGGATCTACACTACCTTTACATGGTTCTCCTTACTCTGGCCCTCCCAGATCAGCCATTCTGTTCCCCTCCTCCTGACCATCCTATTCCTAGCCCTCCAGCCTAGTTCTCCTGAATGTGTTCATCCTGGTCCTGATTACCTTGTCATGCTGTCCTGCACCTTCTTTTCTTCCTCACACTGGTCCTCCTGTTGCTGGCACACCACGTGCTGGTCCTTTGGCCTTCAAACTTTAGATTTCCTGATCCACTAGGGCCAAGACATCTTCTGAGAGGACAACTATGGCTGTAACTTTAGAAATAGTTACCTTGCGATAGAAGACATAGCGCTTCCATCCTCGGAGGAAGCGGAACGTGCGTCTGCAAAAAGCCATTCAACTGACAAAATGGGGCTGGAGTAACATCTCCCTCACAAGCTCCTGCCGGCTTTTCCACAGTTGTGCAAAGTAGTTCTTACAGACGAGTATGTGAGGACCGATAAATGTGTCATGGGGTAGAAAAGAACAAGACCCTAGTCAAACACAAGCCCCCTCCACCCAAACTCCACCTACAAGATCTTGAAATATGCACTCTTGTTATGTTACTACATGATTAAAAGACCTAACAAGAACCCTCAATCTCAAATAAGGAAAAGATTTAAGGTGATGATTGCGACGATAAAGTCAGGAGCCCAACCACCAGATATTGACCTTGATCCAGCCCTAGACATCAAAGCAGCTGCATCCTGGATATTAAAAAAGGGCCGGGACATACCACTACTGAAGGCCCTTGGCTCGCTTGAGTTGTCTCCCACAACTGGCTCCACAGAAAAAGTGTTCATTGGGCAAATAAAGCTTGTATCAAGCTAAGCGGAGATGACACCCTACCTGGCAATGTAGGAGTTTATAGACAGAGGTCTCCAGCATGCCAGCTTGCTTCCTGGAGTAGCAAGGGAAGCCAAGAGGCTTCAGATCATCTAGAAGGCTCTTATGAATAAACATGGAACAGACTTTCCTTTTCTGAAGATGTTTAGACTAGAGGGGCACAAGGAAATACCTCCTGAAACTATCCCAATCTATATAAAGTAGCTACATCTAGAAAAAGAAAATCTGATCACACCTTCAGAGACTATAACACCACTAAGGATTCTCTCGCCATAATACCCGAAACAGACATTGATGCTGCCTTGGCCAAGCTGCCTATCAAGAGACAAGCAGTTGCCCCTGACGATGTCAGCCGGGCACCGGCACCGGATGTGTATGGAGCCTCCGAAGATGACACCCAACAAGCATCAGGAAGTGGTGATGCCCATGCTGACATTGTGGCTGCTCTCACAGTACTCCTTAGCCAACCAAGACCATAACTAATAAAAAGAAATAAAAAAGACATCTTCTGAGAAGGATGTGCGAGTCAGTCTTAGAGCCTCTAAAGGGGAAACACCAAAATGATGTATGGAACCCCTGCATCAACACGGGGACGCATGCTTCGGAAGAGATTTCCCTCCACTTGTGAATGTATTCTGCTGTCCTGTCTCCTAGTTCTGGTAGGGAAGAATATTGAACTCTCACCTGTAGAATTTGTGTTTTGTCTGGGGAACCTCTTCCTAATCATCCTCAATGGTATTTGTTCCATATTGGAAGCCGGTTGTGAAATCCCTCTGGTCGGCTAAGTCAGTTCTCTTAGGACCATGGGCTCCACAGGGACTATTTGAGAATGGTTGCTTGAAAGAGCGTCCACAGCCGTATCTGGCCCAACCGAAAACCCTACGGGCAAAAACTCTCTTTAAAGAGGACTGAGCCTTGTCAAGTGCCATAAGTAGAGTGGTGTGGCTCACTGGTTAGAGGCGGCAGACCCGTAGGCAGAGAACGGCCCGGGACCAGGGTTCAATTCCCGACGCGGCAGGGTCGTGGACCAGGGTCAAAACGGACACGATAATTCTCGCCTCGGTGCCTACTCTAACCAGGGAACACACTCTGCAACTCTGGGCATTAAGCTTGCCTCATCTCTACAACGGCCCCCCACAGACGCCGGGGATGCCTGATTTCACCTGGAGATACCCAGAAAGGGACCATCTCACAGGGAAAACCAGGACGGGTTCCCAAGCGCTCTTCAGCGCCAGGATACTCCATGGAGTCATAGTGCGCTTTACAAGTACACCCACACATAAGGGCTTGGCCAAATGTAAACAAATCCTTAACAGAGGTGTCTCCTTCAGAGGTGTCTTCGGTGCCTGCTTCAGTGGTTTCTAGTTCCCCCAGTTTTGGGTCCAGCCTGAGCAAAAAAGAAAACTTACTCTTCAGCAAAAGGGCATAGTTTGTATTGCCCAGCATACAATTGGCCCATTGGGCCCAAGCTAGCAGATACTCAAGGTCGATTGGATTCCCATAATCCTTGATTGCAAGTTCCATGATTTTTGTGAGGGGGCCTCCCAGGTCCAAGTGTTTATCCTAGCAAGCCCGCCAGCAGTGGACAATGCCCTGTTTAGGGTGCTCATTAAATTATCCCTTGAGAAGCTACCATAGTGGTGTCAAGTTCAGGGTTGGTGGCCACTTTGCCTTCTATAGGCTGTCATGGACATTTGGCCCTTAAACCTGCTTCTGACACCCTTGTCCAAGGGCTTGCAAAGATGTTGTTTGAAGTAATAGGCTAATTTGGAAGAGGGTTTCTACTACTTCAAGAGCGCAGATGTCTATATTTTCTGGATCAAAGAAGTCCCTATGTTGATCCTGGTCTATGGAGGGTTGGACCTGCTCACTCTTGAGCCTCTCCTTGGCCCCTCCTCGATGGATACCAATCCCTTGATCTCTTGCACTCTGTCCTGTATTTCACAGAGGTGGAGGAGGAGTGAAGACCACTTGGACACCCTACCTCTTCTGATTCTACATCCAACCAGAAAAGATGAGAAAACCTTTGGAGTTTGGAGAAGGGGTTCACCTTGTCTGAAGAACCTTCTAGTCCTAGCTTTCCATTTGGGAGCTTACCTGCACTTTTGGATCATGTCAAAGCAGGCACAGTGTGTGACCTCTGAGGAATCGAGGTGGGAGTGTCCTGAAGTTGCCTCAAAGCTTAAGCCCATGCAGATTCAAAGGATTGTGACATCGCCTGGTGTAATATGTGCGCTAGCTCTAGAGCCATCTCATAGGACTTAATTTCTAAAGTCCTGCCGGACATACCCATGATCCTCTGCCATGATAATAACAGGGTTTGTGAAAAATTACATCCAATTCGACTAAGTACTACTTGAAAGAAGTAGAAACACTCCTGTCTAACTACCTACTCCTTGCTTATAACACCCAGGATAGTGATTGCAAAAGAAGACCCAATTCCACTGTAAGGGTAGTAATAGGAAGGGGAGAATAGATATGACCAAGGTAAATCCTATTGTGCCCAGACCAAATCAAATTTGCCACCCAGGGCGCTGGCCAACCGGTTTAAGCCGCACATCACAACATTGGTACACCCGGATCAGGCTGGGTTCATGCCACAGAGGGCGACCCGCCACAATATTAGGCGTGCGCATGTAGCTGTGTCGGCCAGTGTGCGGTAGGGGGGGCCGGCAGCGCTACTACTAGCCGACATGGACAGGGCCTTTGACTCTCTGAGTTGGGTGTACCTGTTCGCACTACTGCGGAAACTTAATCTGGGCCCACGCTTTCTGGCCTACCTGCGGCTGCTATACACTAACTTAACGGCTTCGGTTCGGGTGGGGGGGATTTCTTGCTCCTTCTCTATCCAGCGGGGCACGCCCCAGGGCTGCCACCTCTCTCCATATTTCTTTGCACTCGCTATGGATCTGCTGGCGGCCTGGGTGTGTATAGACGCTCAGCTTCAGGGTTTTCGTTGGGCGCCGGGTCTTACTGATAAAATAGCTCTGTACGCGGATGACGTCTTATTCTTTTTGACTGACTTGGACAGGCCGGGGCCACGATTGATGCGCATCCTTCAGATTTTCGGTGAGACATCGGGGCTGTATATGAATCCCCGTAAATCTACATTGTGGGTACTGGGGATAGCCAGGGGGTGGGAGAGTAGGCATCAGCCCTGCAGTTGGCATCGGGAAGGGGGGGTGGGGGGGGATGAAGTATATGGGGGGTTTTCTGTCTGATGTCCCGGCTGTGTCCAGAGATCGTAATCTGACTCCAGTGTGGGATCGTACTAGGGAAGATCTTAAGGTGTGGTCCCGTATGCCCTTAACGATCTATGATAGGTCGGCCATCTTTAAGATGGTGGCGCTCCCTCTTCTCCGCTACCAATTACAAAATCATCCCTACCAGATTCCACCCTCATAGTTCCGGCAGGTTAACGCGGCACTGGGAGGATTCCTGTGGGCCGGGGGCAGTTAGGGTGGCCCTGCGCACCTGTTTTCTATCCACATAAAATGGCGGTCTAGCTACCTCAGACATCCTCTCCTACTACCAGCCTGCACACCTGCTGGTCCTCAACGACTGGTGGTACAGGGATACAGGGATAGGAGGGACCCAGCCTACGCAGTTGAGCGGCAGCTAATGGGCAACAAATCTTTACACACACTATTGTACTCCGCGCCGCTCCTGAGGCAGCTGGCCTCGGCCACGCGGGTGGTATTTCCCGTTTGGAGGCAGGCCCAGGTAGGGTGGGATGATGGAATGTCCTGACGAGAGAGACTCCTCTTGGGGGAAATGGGCGCTTGCCTCAGCTGGCAGCTCTGCAGGGCTTTCAGGGTTGGGATTTTATAGGTATTTCAGTCCAAGGTGATGTGATGGCTGATCTGACGCTTAAATCATTCCAAGATCTCCAGGACGAATATGCGATGCCACGGTCTCAGTTTTTCAGATACTTACAATTCAGACATGCGCTGGCGCCTAGTCTCGAGGGCCTGGAATCCCTCCCTGATTTCAGCCCGTTTGAAACTAAGGTATTTATGGGGGAATTACCCGACTGCAAGATCTCTCGTATATACCAGACATTGATAATTCATTGTTCTGCAAACTTGCAGCGGCTTAAGACGGCATGAGAGGGAGATGTAGGAGCGCTGGAGGAGGAGGATTGCGTGGAGGCATTAGCAAGTCCACGGGGAGCTGCTATAGCCACGCCCCTGAGTTTGATTCCATTCAAATATTTACACAGAGTATATTTTACTAGAGTGCGCTTGTGGAGGGCAGGAATGATTGGATCCCACGAATGTCTTCGATGTGGGGCAGAGGAGGGAACTTTCCTGCACACAGTCTGGAATTGTCTCTCGCTACACAGATTTTTGGGAGGGGTGTTCTCTTGCCTGTCAGAAGTGCTGGGATGGGAGCTTCCCCGCATGCCGCGCCTGGCCCTGTTACATGTAATGGAGGGGGTTGGGGGCAACAGCTACAAGAGACACCTTCTGGTATTAGGCCTCACCTTGGTAAAGAGGGACATTGCCAGGGCCTGGAAGGCGCCCCGGGCGCCACTGCTAGCAGCGTGGAGGAATGGGATAGATTTTTGTATGGGTCTTGAGCAGCCGGTCTTTATCACCAGGGGGTGTCCTCGTAAGCATTATAAGATTTTGAAGAGATTGGCGGACTACCGGAGACTGGATTAAGATCCGCCGCAGGAAAGAAATGTTCATTCGTTGGCTTGATGGGAGTACAGAAGCCGGACAAGGATGGGGATGGATGGGCTTTATGTGTAGTTCCAGAAACGTACTAAAATTACTATTGGGGCAATATTGTTTTTCTCATATTTAAAAAAAAAAAAATCAACGTCATTTTGATTGTACAATTGATGAGTGCAGCAGTTTCCGGGGTACGGAGCCCTGCAATGTTTATGTGCCGTGACAAATAAAACTTGTTTTAAAAAAAATTGCCCACCCAGAGCCATGAGGTATCCAACTCGAGAGTGCATTGGTCAATCAATACTTATGACGGCCAGCCATTTCCCAGAAGATTTGAGATAGGACTGGCTCAGCCAGCGCTTCAGGAGAAAGAACAGTGCTACTCTGATGGAAACTCGCTTGATGAGCTGTTCACTGGCAAGGATAGAGATTCTGTTGTATCGGGAGGAGAGTGGGTTGGGAGTTCACAGGTGGTAGGCCTGAAGCAAGGACTGACGCATGTCACGTGTGCCGTCAGCAAAGCCACATGGGGAAATTCAGACTTCACTGAGAGCACTGTCTGTGGGTAAAAAAGGTTAATTTAGCAAAGATCAAGTACTTCTTCAGAGAAAAAAATAATTGAATTGATTAGAGGTATAGAGCAGCGCAGTTTATGCTCCACCCTTACACGACACAAATGTGCAATTATATACTCATTACTAATGTTATAGTCACTGTGTGCCTTAACTTCAATAAAGTGTGTGAAGCATTTAAGTCTATTAATCAACTAAAATTATTATAGGTATTAGAGATTTATATATGTACACATTAATGTTCATTTGAAGTGTATGAAAGTACTATTTGACTCACATTTTACATTTATTCTTCAAGTTACATGTGTGCATTATAATCATGTATTCGAATGCATATTAAACGTTCAGTTAAATTAGACTGACTACAGGGCTCACTTGAAATGCATTTTGCTTTGCCAGCATATTATCTTTCTTTACAGGTGTATTATCATGAGTGTGTTAGTTAGAGAAAGGCTTATTGTTTGAATTAGACTGCTATTAGTGAGGCCTGAGAGCTAGAACTTGGCAATGAATGTGGATATTTATTTGTCAAAAGATGTCTTCTGTGCATGATGTGCCTGGATGGAAAGGTGTTCAAGGTTGAGAATTGCAGTACAATTTTCGATGTGAAACTGAAAGGATGTTGCAGATGCATTCAAGCAACTATTTGGTTGGTTCCTGGTGGTTTGAAAGAAGATAAGGACATTTCTGAATCTCCTCTGTTACTTTTAAGTTGGTGTTCTCAGTTCTTGAGGTCTGATCATGCTGATACCTTCTATGCTCTCAAATTAAAGACCATTAGAAGAGAATGTTTCTATATTTGAGTTATGTTTAGAAGAGAGAAAGAAAGTTTCTTTATGGAACACCTGTTTGCTGTAATATTTTTCTTTATTGTTGTGGCTCTCACAATTCTATATCTCCTCTTATCTGAAAGAAACAAGTTAGCAATAGATTTCTTACTTTAGAATTACCCCCAGGCGTCAGACTGGATCTGTAAAGTTTTCGCCAGCAGTAACCCTGCGCGCCGGAAGGTGGCGTTGTCTGGCTCTGCGTCCGTTGTTGTAGTTGTGGTTGCTGAGATGACGTTGCGGCAGCTACTTAAGACGCCGACATCACACGCTGACATCAGTTCTTTTTTTTCCAAGCCAGCAAGCGCAGATCCGGAGAGAGCAGTATCCCATTCACTTTTTGACAGAGTTTTTTCGAGGCTTTTTGTCTCTATTTTATGAGTCGATCGACTCCTGGTGCAGTAGGGATGCCCGGCTTCAAGACCTGCGGGGACTGTCATCGCATGATGTCGGTGACGGACCCGCACCGCGTGTGTCTTTACTGCCTGGAGCGCAACCACAACCCCAAGCTGTGCTCCGACTGCCGGGCCATGGTGCCGAAGACTTTGCGAGTGGTCCCGAGAGTTGCTAGAAGTCCGGCTGTCGGCTCCGCACCGCACAATGTCCCGGTCCCGAGGGTGCCGCCACCACCGTTCATTGGGATCGAAGTCTTCACAATCGGGGTCAGGTAAGAAGAAGCATTTCAAGAAGTCGAAGAAGCGCCATCGTGGCTGAGCATGCGGGTAGTGCCAGATCCGGCGAGCCGACGCAGTCGCGCCGATATGCCCTTCCCGGGTATGTTGGCGACTCCGGCCCAGCTGCAGGAATTTCTGTCAGCGATGGCCCGCCTCTTTGGGCCGTCGGCCCCCGCCGGTGCGCCTTTGGGCCCCAAGGGCCCGACTGGGGGCCCTAGCCTTTTACTGCCGGCGGCTCTTGCCCCGGCCCTGGCACAGCAGCACCCCCATGGATCCGGGCCTGGATCCCGGTCAACGCCGGTTGACCTTGTGACACCTCCACCGACATCGCTCGACGCTGATTCGATTGGGGGTTTTCTATCTCTAGGTCCGTCTTCCTTATTTTTGCTCTGTTTATCAGCCTTCCGAGGAAGGGGAGAACTAGGAGGGGTCTGAGGACCCTCTCACAGCACAATGTGAGTTTGACCCGGACTGGGCAGAGGAGTTGGGGGATGCCAGGGGTCTTGATACCTCTCCTGACCTTGGCATGCTGTCTCCTCCTAATGTGGCTACGGAGGAGGGTGCAAGTTACGCAGTGGTGTTGTGTAGGGCGGCCGAGGACCTCCACCTCGAGCTCCCTACAGTGGCCGTCAGGACTAACCTCCTGACAGAAGTGCTTCAGCCGGCGGCTACCTCTTCGGAGCCACTGCTGTCTTTTAACAATGCACTTTCGGACGCTTTTTTGGGTGCCTGATCCAGGCCCAAAACAGGGACTCCTGTGGATAGGGATGTGGCCCGACGCCCTCGCCCTGTCCCAGGCAACCCCCTTTTCCTTTAACAACACCCCACCTCTGAGAGCTTGCATCTGCGCACCGAGCACATTCCCTATCGCACCACAGGACAGGGAATCCAGGAAACTGGAGCATTTTGGTAAGAATTTGTTTTCTTCTGCCAGTTCAGGGCTGCGGTCTGTGAACACTGCATGCCTCTTGGGCCGTTATTCCCACTATGTGTGGGATACGGTGGCGTGTGTGTTGCCCCAATGTCCGGAGGAGGCCCGGACAGTGCTCTCTCAAGCTATTGCTGAAGGGAGAGATGCAGCCAAGTTCACTATTCGTTGTGGCCTTGACACGCCGACTCGCTGGGCAGGCAGATTTCCACAACTGTGGCGCTCCGTTGGCACGCCTGGCTGAGGACAACTGTTTTTTCTGGGGATGTCCAGAACAGTTTGATGGATATGCCCTTCGATGGCTATCGCCTTTTCTGCGAGAAAGCAGATAGTGTGTTTGAGCGCTTTAAAGACTCGCGGGCTTCGGCCAAGTCCTTGGGCCTTTCTGCCACACGCCCTCCTCCGCCTTCTGCTTTTCTCTCCTTTTGTGGCAATGGAAGGGGCGCCTGACACGTTTGTTTCAGAGCCACAGGCCTGCGCAGCAACAGTCTCAGCGCTGCCGGAGACGTGGGACCCTCCGAGCCAGGTCAGGGGGCCAACCGGTGGGTCAGTCCACCTCCACCCCAGCCACCACTGCCTTTGAAACCTTCCTAGTCTGATTTTTCAGGCCCATCAAACGCCAGTGGGCGGCAGGATTCGCCATCACCTCCCCCACTGGTGCACCATCCCTTCGGACAGGTGGGTTTTACAAATAGTCCAAAGGGGCTACTCCCTCCCCTTCAAGACTACCTCTCCAGCCATGCCACCCCAGTGCCACTGCATATCGGGGGATAACTAGGCACTTCTTCAACAGGATGTCACACCCTCTTGGCCAAAGGGGCCATCGAGCACGTTCCTGAACTAGGACGTGGTTGTTACTCCCACTACTTTCTGGTGCCCAAGAAGGACAAGTGCCTGCGTACTATCTTGGATCTCAGGGACGTCAATCACTTCCTCCAGAAGGAGAAGTTTAAGATGTTACCTCTGGCTCAGGTCTTGTCTGCCCTCGACCCTGGAGACTGGATGGTAGCGTTGGACCTGCAGGACACATATTTCCACATCTCCGTCCTGCCGACCCACAGGAGTTACCTGCGGTTCATGGTAAGCCACAATCATTTCCAGTTTACTGTGCTCCCCTTTGGCCTTACTAGCACCCCTTGGGTTTTCACGAAAGTGATGGCGGTGGTCTCAGCTCATCTGCGCAGATCAGGGGTCTCAGTCTTCCCCTATCTCGACGACTGGCTGTTGAAGGTTGGCTCGCCCCAGGTAGTCATCTCCCGCCTCCAGACTACGGCCGACGTCCTGCATTTGCTGGGGTTCTCCATCAATGTGCCGAAGCCGCACTTGATTCCCTCTCAGAAGCTTCTCTTCATGGGAGTGGTTCTGGACACGACGCCGTTTCGGGTCTATCCTCCCGAACAGCGAGTCCGGGACATTCGGGCTATGATTCCAATCTTTCAGCCCTTGTCCCGGGTTTCCGTCAGAATGACCCTGAGGCTGCTGGACCTCATGGCCTCCTGCTGATCAATCCTGCCAGGTGGCATATGGGGGCTCTGCAGTGGGACCTGAAGTTCCAGTGGACGCAGCATCAGGGGAAGCTGTCTGATTACGTCCAGATCTCGGAGGGCACTGCACAACAATTGCAGTTGTGGCTCACAAACCGGCATTGGGTCAATGGCAGATCCCTCTCCCTTCCCCAACTGGAGCACACAGTGGTGATGGATCCATCCCTCCTTTGATGGGAGAGGCTCCATATCAACCTTCTGGAGTGCTGGGCGATCCGACTTGCACTGAAGGCATTCCTTCCCTCTGTCAAAGGGAGAGTAGTGCAGGTGTTCACAGACAACACCACCACCATGTGGTACTGCAACAAACAGGACGGGGTAGGGTCATGGACCCTATGTCAGGAGGATCTGCGCCTCTGGAAATGGCTGGAACATCAGGGCATTTCCCTGGTGGTTCAAGACCTGGCAGGTTCACTGAGTGCCAGGGCGGATGAACTCAACCCCAGGTGCAGGACGGATCACGAATAGCGTCTTCACTCGGAGGTGGAGCAACATTGGGGAGAGCCTTGGTTAGATCTATTTGCCACCGAAGAGAACGCGCAATGTCAGCAGTTCTGCACATTGGAATTTCCAAGGCGGAACTTGCTAGGTGAGCTTTTCGTCCCGAGTGGAGCTGCGGTCCGTTGTACGCCTTTCCGCCTATACCACTTCTGCCCAGAGTGCTGAAGAAAATTAGGCGCGACTGGGCCCAAGTCATTCTTGTGGCTCCGGACTGGGCTCAAAGAGTTTGGTATCCTGAGCTACTCAGTATGACCATCAATCCCCCAATCCGACTGCCTCTTCTGAAGGATCTTCTGTTGCAGCAGCAGTGGACGGTCCGCTACCTGAACCTGTCCAGTCCCCACCTCCTTGTGTGGAGTTGAGCTACAGCAGTTGATTCCTTTCTACTTGCCTCCTGAAGTCTGTGATGTCATTCTGGCAAACAGGCGTCCCTACACTAAGTTGGCATACGCCTGCACGTGGAACAAGTTTGTGGCATGGTGCACAGCAAAGACTGTTGATCCCCTGTCTGCCCCTCTTTCAGAAGTCCTTCTGTTCCATCTTTCTTTGGCCCAGCAAAGTTCTGCTCTGGGCACTATCAAGGGCTAGCTTTTTGCTATTTCAGATTTTCTTAGGCTTCCTGATCAGCCCTCTCTTTTCAAGTCCCCTGTTGTCAATAGATTCCTCAAAGGCATTACTCATCTTTTCCCTCCTATTCCCTTTGTAATGCCAGTGGGACTTAAACCTGGTTCTCACAGAGTTAATGTGCGCTCCCTTTGAGCCTCTTCACAACTGTCCTCTTCATCTGTTAACTTTGAAGCCTGCTTTCCTGGTTGCCATCACCTATGCTTGGAGAGTGAGTGCGCTCCAGGCTCTTTCTTGCAAACCTCCTTTTCTGTCTGTTCATCCGGACAAGGTTGTGCTCAGAACACGTCCATTCTTTCTGCCAAAGGTTGTCACTGCCTTTCACATTGGGAAGACCATCATTTTGCCCACCTTCTTTCCGCCTCTGCATCCCTCTAGAGAGGAAGAGGCTCCACCATCTGGACCCAAAAAGTACCCTCTCATTTCCCTTGAATCGCACACTACAGTTGCAGGTGGATGACCAGCTTTGTTGGCTACGTGAGCGCCAAGAAAGGTCCGGCGTACACAAGCGGACTATCTCCCAATGGGTCGGCTTGTGTATTAAAGTCTGTATTCTCTGGCAAAAAAGGAGCCTCCGGTGGGGCAGTGCGCCCAATCCAACAGGGCGACGGCTGCCACTATGGCATAGGGACGTGGTGTCCCGATACAAGACATCTGTCAGGCAGCTACTTGGGCCTCGTTGCACACTTTTACTAAGCACTATTGCCTTTACAGCCAAGTCAGAGGAGACAGCTTCTTTGGCCGTGCTGTTCTCCGGGACTTCCTGGTGTGATCTTGGTTCGCAGACCCACCACCGGGGAATCTATCACTAACGTGTTTCTTTCAGATAAACAAGTTACTTTCCTTCGGTAACAATATATCTGTGGGTTACACAAGATAGTAGATACAATGTGACCCAATTAGATTAAAAAGTAGTGATATATTGTTAATTCAAATCCATTGCACCGATAACAGTGATCTTTTTGTTTTTAATGTTTACTCAAGGGGCATGCAGGGGGGAACCCTCCAATACTGTTGATGAATTAGAAACACTCCTTGAGTTTTATTCCAATAGAGGTAACACTATAGTAGCGGGAGATTTCAATTGTTGTTTTGAACCGCTGGATAGAAATGATGTAGATCTTACCCTGGATGAAGATAGCATATGGAACATCAAAAGATCAGTACATAACAATTCATCAACTCCTTTCTTTGGTACAATGTAACCGAGTCCATTAATGAACAAAGGTATACTTTTGAAGCGATGTTTGGCCGCGCTGCCAAGGGGCAACTTTTGTGCAAAAATATTAGTCCTGATGATGGCCTTATAGACAACAGCACTCAAGACCAAAACGTCGACCGAATCATCATCTCCAAAGCTAAACATCGCTTCAAAAGTATACCTTTGTTCATTAATGGACTCGGTTGTTGTTATGTACTGATCTTTTGATTCATGCATATATCTGTCCATAACCTGTTTTGCTCACATTCATCTGTGCCTATTTCCCCGCAATACAAATCTTTTGATCAATTCAATATAAATACCTTTTCAGATATAAGTATTTTTCCGTGTGCTTCCTTTTATTCATGTGCTTTTGCCATTGATTGTTTTCTTGATTGAATGAAACTGTACTGCTATCTTATGGTTACATTTTAGTTAGATTTCTGAGAACTAACTTTATTGACTGATGCTATCAAATCAATTTAACTAAGTCATAAACTAAATCCCTTGTAGCTTTCTCTTACCTTTAATTGTTCATTGCCCATACCTACAAGGGTCAATTGGGTTACCCATTACCTCTTTATGGTGGGGAGCTGAGCACTGACGCTACCACTGCAAGACACTGTTTATGCCTGGAAATCTGGTATTCCTGCAAAGTGCCCACGCCAGAGCTCAAACACCTGTGGAATAATCTACACTCACTTTGCTGCCCGACATACAGCTGGGGCAACGGGGTGGTCACATAAGTGGGGTCTACGCACAGCGCAGTTAAGGCAATAGAAATAGTGAACGACGCTACCAGTTTGCGCTGATACTATGACGGCATCATAGGTAAGCAGGATACCCGCCAACCAAAGCTCAGCTTTGACACTGCAGGCAGAAGCGGCCCTAAGCCCACGTCAGACTCTGGCGGCCCAAGCAGAGCAGTGGTGGTAGAAGGAGGTCCAGCAGCGCCCGCAGCGGACATGCAGAAGATAATATTGGAAATGCGGCAGGGATTCGCGACGGTCGTGGATAAAGTGGATCGTATGTCTTCAAGAAAGGACGCTATGGCCCACAAACTAGACCTCCATGACGAGCGAATTAAGGAAGCTGAAAGGCGAATATCTGATAGCGATGACGTCACGGCATCCCACACATCGCAACTTACACGGATGAATAGTCTCCTACGAGTGATGGCAGCAAAAAATGAGGATTTGGAGGCTCGTAGCCGACGCAACAACATTCGCGTGAAGGACATTCCGGAATCTACAAACACTGGGCGAATGGAGGACTGAATAGAAAAACTTCTTCCCACTGCCATTGGCTCAGAAGCATTCTCTTCACAGTTTATAGTTGAGAGGGCCCACAGATCACTTGGACCACGACCCAAACCCGGAGCACCACCGCGGCCAATTATAGCACGCCTCTTGAATTACCGAGATCGCGACGTGGCCTTGAAGGCAGCGCGCACTCAGAAAATCTTGTCCTACAACGGAATCTCCTTCTCGATATATCCTGATTTCACGCCAATGGTACAGGAAGAACGGGGTAAGTTTATAGCAGTGAAGAAGAAATTGCGCGCAGCACAGATTGATTATGCACTACTATATCCTGCACGCCTCTGGGTGACACACCAAGGGAAACAGCATTTTTTCATCAATCCGCAACAAGTGGATGACTTTCTGCGCGGTGTGAGAAGACCTCCACAAATTGCCGACGGAAGGAATCCTGAGCCGCAATACGAAGCACGAGACACGGATGAAGAGGCCTAACACTTACACATCATGCTCACTTGCCAAAGATTGCTGCATGAGTTCGGCTAATCGGAGACCCTCCGTTGAGGTCGCTGCCGAGGTTGGGGACACTGGATGACCGACACCCCCCCGAGGCTTGCAGTTCCGCTAGTGGTGATGTATTCCAGGCCCGCATCCCCGCCTCAGACAAGCCCAGAGTTCTCCCAAGTCGTGGGCTTGAGGCGTGGGAGGCTACCCTGCAGATCCCTCTGACTGCACCCCTGTGGGTATTCCCCCATATTGGTTTGTGATGTTTTGGACTAATGAGGGTGTTACTAGGGTGGGGGGAAGAGGGGTGGGTATCTCATGCTGGCGAGTTGGGGACGTTTCAGTGGGTGGGGGGAGGGATACAGGACCGTGAAGATGAGGACAATTGTTCTGATGTAAGTTCTTTCATTGGTATTTGTCATGCCTGTATATTGGTTATTGAGAGGGACATGCGAAAGGTATTAGGGGCATTTGGGGAGGGTGAAAGGGGGGATTGTAGTAGAGTACAGTGTACTGTTATTGCGCGACTGTTATGTCTGGACCAGAGAACTATTGATGTAGTGGAGGTGGAGAGACAGGACGATGTATGCCTACTGTTTCAGGGCTTCCACTTTACATTCTATGGCGGGGTGGGTATGCTTCTTGATGACACGCCCTACAGTCAATCCGTCAGGTATGCTTCGCCTGCACAATGGTCTTGACTGAGCTCAACATCCTCACTTGGAATGTCCGAGGGATGGGGACCCGCGAAAGAAACGTCAAATATTATTGTATCTTGACAGACATAACATACATGTAGCCTGCTTACAAGAGACTCACTTTAAGCCAAACACCGACAACGCATTTGCGGGACGATGGGCATAGCATAGGCTATTTGCTTCATACTCCTCATATGCTAGAGGCACAGCGATAGTAATAAAGCAAGGTACGCAATTTAAGATGATGGGACACAAAACTGATCCTGTTGGGAGATATTGTTTACTTTGGGGGAGAATGGGGCACCTATCGATAACCTTTGTTTGTTGCTACGGGCCGAATGTCGATGACCCTTGATTTTTTACAGAGCTCTGGGCTGCAACACTGGCCACGGGCCCAGACAGTATCATATGGGGAGGAGATTTTAATGTGACCTGCGACCCAGCGGTAGACCGATCACACCCAGCCCCACACCACTACACCAAATCCCACATCGAATTACGAGCGATATTACAGGAATATAGGCTGGTTGACACTTGGAGGCATCTACACCCTGACGTACATGAAGGTACACATGTCACTGCTCATGCGGCGTCATGGACGCACCTAGATTACGTTTTTATGTCACGGGACCTTTGTCCCATGATCACTAACGTTCAACACCTGGCCAGAACCTACTCTGACCATGCCACAGTGAAGCTCTCTCTCTCTGCAGAAGACCTGGGCCCCCCCAAGACCCCCTGGAGATTACAACCCACTATGCTACTAGACGCAAGTTTTCAAGAAGAACTCAGAGAAGAAGTGTTAAATTTTTTCCAACGCAATAAGTGGTCTGTGAATAGTGTTGAGGTGATATGGGAGGCTTTTAAAGTAACGCTGAGAGGCATTTGCATAGCAAAGGATGGCAGGCTTCCTTAAAAGTATACTGACAGCACTCACCAATCTTGAACGCGATCTAAAGCAGCTGGAACAGTCCCTGACGTTGAACCCTACAGCAACATCACGCTCCCAAATCAGGGAGAAGCTCACAGAATATAAAGAAGAAGCTACTAGGGAATCAAAATTCAGAGGCCGATACTGGACAGCGCGTAGATATGGGGAGGGGGAACGACCGGGGAAGACATTGGCAGCGACAATTAAATTAATGCGTCCTGTGAACGTCGTGCTTGACATAGAGGAGGGAGATGGGAAGGTATACAGAGATACGATAAATGTTCTGAACGCCTTTACCTCATGCTACACTAACTTATATACCTCCACCAGGGCAGGCAGGCTTGACCTCACTGATTACCTGGGAGATGTTTCATTGGCATGGCTAAGTGACACACAACAGCGCTTTCTCAGCACACCGTTCGAGCTGGATGAAGTGCGAGATGTCATAATGCATATACAATCAGGCAAAGCCACCGGATCGGACGGCATCCCTATAGAATTTTATAAAACTTACATTGATTTTATGGCCCCAGTGTTGCGGGAAGTTTATGAAGATGCACTCGAGGTAGGTCACCTGCCCCCATCCATGAGACTGGCCCTTATAACATCGCTTCTAAAGCCGGGGAAAACTCCACAGCAGTGTGACTCATATAGGCCTCTATTACTACTTAACTGTGATGTTAAGATACTGGCTAAAATGATAGCCACTCGTCTGAATCTCCTCATGGAGAACTTGATCTTGCCAGACCAGTCAGGCTTTGTACCCGGCAGGGCTACATCGCACAATTTAAGAACCTTCTTCACAATATTAAATAATGTCTCTGAGAAGCTGCCCATAGCGGCCATATTCCTAGATGCTACAAAAGCATTTGACTCCCTGGAATGGGATTACCTATTTGCAGTCATGGAGCGTATGGGTTTCCCCCTGATCTTCCTTGCCTGGATCAAGTTACTGTACGACTCGCCCACAGCCAAAGTAGTTATAAATGGGAAAATGTCGCAAGCCATACCTATAACAAGGGGCACTAGGCAGGGTTGCCCACTATCGCCCCTGCTATTTGCGATTGCAGTGGAGCCATTAGCAGCGAAGCTGCTACAACACCATAATGATAAGGCCCTGCAATGCAACTTACAGCAAATCCTCGTCTCCTTATATGCCGACGACATTACATTGTATATTCGCGCTCCGCAGCAGAACATGAATCCTATACTCAGGGAATTCATACAATTTGGTAGACTCTCCGGAGTTCAAATAAATTGGAGTAAATCCTACTGCTTTCCCCTTACAATGGCAACGTCTAGATTCCCTATGGATTACCCCATACCCTGGTGTGACGACGAGTTTAAATATTTAGGAATCCATATATCAAAGGACAGCGATGAGCTGATGAGAGCGAATTACGGTACCACGATGGTTCAATTCTCGGACAAAGTAACACGTTGGATTGCTTTGCCCCTCTCTATGGCGGGCAGAGCCTCACTGATAAAGATGGTATTGTTGCCGAAACTGTTGTACCTATTCCTTAACATCCCTTTTTATCCTGGAAAGAACATTTTTTAAAAGCTAAAGTCGGAATTAATCCGATTGGTCTGGGGAGGAAAGAACCCGAGACTGAAGTGGGAGACGCTTATGAGACTGTATGAACAAGGAGGATTTGGCATCCCTGACCTCGAGCTGTACTATTATAGCACGCAGGCGCACTTCGCCTTCTACTGGATATATCAGCCCGATACATACCCCAAATAGCGGCGGAGCACTGGCTGGCTCACCCGGTCCCTATAGAAGACGCAGTATATATTCCACTTCCGGGTAAGGACAGGTCCTCATCCACAGTGATGAGCACAAACAGTGCATGGGCCCATCTCCGAGACTTGTTGGGGACACCCTTGCTATATTCACCCCTTTTGCCACTAGTCTATCACCCCAGCATACCCCTGTTACAGGAAGTGCTCTTCCACAAACTACAGGAGCGCACGAAGATTAAGACATGGGGAGATCTTTATCATGAAGGCACATTTAGAACTAGGGAACACATATTCATGGGTACACAATAGACACCTCTGGACACTTTTTTATATATTAGGCTCCGACATGGTCTCAGGGCGCTCACGACAGACTTTCCTAACGAACCTCCTACCTTTGCACCGCTACATAAGATTTTACTTGGGGGAACAGCCAAGAAATTGGTTTTGACTATTTATAATACCGTGCAAGGATTAAGAGAATTGGCCCCCCCAGATGCCAGGGCTAAGTGGGACCAGAAATTAGGTATAGAGCTTTAAGATAGGCAATGGGATTTTTGCACACAACAAACAGAACGTATATCGGCGAGCAGTAGGCTTAGAATTTTCCACTATAAATTCCTTCACAGACTATATTTTACCCCTGCGCGACTGCATAGGCATAAACTGCGAGATACTGACACCTGTGACCGTTGCCACGCTCCGGTGGCTGACTTTTTACATCTAGCTTGGGAATGTGAAGGGGTGCAGGTGTACTGGACCCGGGTCTTTAAAGCTATGTCAGAAATGATTAATGAAGAGATATCCCCCTCCCCCGTCCTGGCACTCCTGGGATACGTGGAACCACTTCAGGCAATGCACCGTAAATATATTGCATTAGCATTACTTTTGGCCATAAGACGGGTGGCGTGTAGATGGGGAAGAGGAAGGGCTCCAAAATTCAAGGATTGGTTGGACGATCTTGTTTATTGTCAGGAACAGCTAGCAGTGTATGCCGAGTTGCTCCCACCAACATCAAAGCCTACAGATATCTGCGCACCCCTGACGTGCTACCTATTGGCGCACACAAAGTAAAAAAAAAAACAAAGCCCTGGCTGAGGCAATAAGAACTAAAGATAGAGCTAGAGTCAAAAGTGTGCGTGCACTTTATAAAAAAGCACAATATGATGCTAAACGTGCTTGGGATGAGGAGTATTGGAGGGAGCTGTATTGTGCAAGTAAGGGACGTTCAATGCGTACTTTCTGGGATATGGTCAAGTGGGGCAGGGGGATTCAAAGGGGCGAACCAATAAATTATGTTTCGCCTGACCTCTGGGTCTCCCATTATGCCACTCAGTTTGCATCTCAAGAAATGACCATGGAAATAATTGAAGGTCCCGTGCTTTCCAATATGGGTATAGTCCCCTTACACTTCGAGAAAATTGAGGTGAGAAAGGTATTGAATTCCATCCCAAAGGGCAGAGCACCGGGACTGGATTCTATTCCAGCTGACCTTTTTATGCATGACAAAGAGCTTTGGGAACCATATATCCAATCACTAGCAAACGGTTTTGCCAATGGCTCGCCTATACCAAATACTTGGAAGGTTGCTGAGATCATACCGATCTACAAAAAAGGGGAGCGCTCTGATCCAGGAAATTACAGGCCTATCAGTTTGATAGATTGTATACAAAAGGTGGTTGCAAGGCTTGTTCTGCAGAGAATCCAAGGCTGGATAGAGGAGGAAGAAGTACTGTCACCTCTCCAGGCAGGATTCCGCAGCCACACAAGCACTATAAACCAAGTTTTTAGATTTCTTTTAATTTATTGGCGGGTGGTAGTCCTTGGGGGTGGTATGCTTTTCGCGGCGTTCGTCGACCTTAAATAGGGGTTTGATTTGGTGCCTCGAGCAAAAATGTGGGCAGCTTTTGCAGAGCAGGGCATGCCACCTAGCATCTTGTCCTTCCTTAAAAAATTACATGAGGACAATTTTGCCCAAATCAGATGGAACCAACTGGGGAATGTTACAGATAAATTCCCCATAGCGAGGGGAGTACGCCAAGGGTGCGTACTGGCCCCGACCCTCTTTTCATTATACATCAACAGGGTGATCAGCTACTTTATGCACCAACCGACCGATGCCCCTAAGTTGGATGGCAAGCTGATCCCCCTGTTGATGTTTGCAGACGACACCCTATTGATTTCTAAAACCCAGCAGGGCCTCCAAAAAGCCATTGATGTGTTTGAGGTATTTTGCAAGGATCACAGACTTGTAGTAAATGTTAGCAAGACCAAGTTTATTGTGCTTCACAAGTCCAAATATGTCAGAGGTAATGTGGCAATGAATGGGGTCAGAGTAGAACAGACTCAGGTTTTTTCGTACCTAGGCATTACCCTCGCATCTAAATTAGATTGGAAACCACACATTACGCAGTTGGTTACAAAGCACGCCCAGGTAACAGGAGCTCTAATTAAAGAATTATTTCTTTCCCACACAAGGCCAATATCGCCTGTACTGAAAATTTATGATACTAAAATAGCCGCAGCAGTTTTATATGGGGCGGAATTGTGGGGTTTCAGCAATCTTGCTCACTTGACTAGGGCCCACAACAAGTTTTTACGAGGGGTCACGGGCCTTCCAGCATCGACCCCGCTGATTCCCCTTTTTTATGATTTAGGCTCCCAGCGCCTGGAGGATAAGGCCCGCTATAGACCAGTGGCGTACTGGAGGAGATTGTGGGTTACCCCAGATCTCTCTCAGTATGCCCAGGCCTTTCTAGATGTTAGAAATGCTGATAAGGCTCATAAAATCCCCTGGCTGCGGGAGGTCAAATCTATCTATTCTGCTATGGGCTTGATTCGTTTATGGGAGGATACTACAGTTAATACCTCCCCCCTAGAAAAATTTTAAGAGAACTTTATTGGAGCCTGGTCTCAATGAAGAACAATTGGTCCGTCATTGACTGCGGATTTCTTGGAACTTAAACATTCACCTGCTCATGAGGGATATTGGGATTATATTACTGTTCCGGAGGCCAGAAAGAGATACCATTAATTTAGGGTGGGAACTCTACCAACTAATTCCTTTGCTTCTAAGTGGAGAGAAGGACTTGTCCCTACTTGTCCTTTCTGTCCTACTCAAAAGGAGAGCACTGGGCACATTCTATTTATCTGCCCTGAGTACAAAGTTCCTAGACGGATCTGGTTGAAACCTATTTGCTTACAGTTGGGTCTCCAAACAGGCTGTGAGGCACTAGCGATTCTTAAAACTGACACCACCCAGTCTGTGGTTATCGCAGTAGCTAAGTTTTTACATTGGACATGGAGAATTCGTTTGCGTAAAACATGTTCAAGTTGATTATTTTAGCTCTCTACTGTATACATATTCTATCTGTAGTCCTTTTTTTAAATAATTTTAACTTTATTCTAATGTGTATAATTAAAGCTCAAATGTATAATACACTATATTTAATTGAATTTAATTAATATTTTTAATCTTGTGGGTCGGGTAGTTGACTTGCTACAAAGCCCTTATTTGATTTCCTAAATTGGATTATGTAATTAATTATATCACATGTTTGATTATTGGTTTTTTAATTTTGTAAAAAAAAAATCATTTTTTTAAAATTGTTTTTTATGATTCATCATCGAAATAAAGACTTCTTTGATTTGATTTGATAGATTACTTACCGCCCCACCCATCCTCCCCGTTCTGCGAACTGATTTCTAGGGTTAAGGTCATCCCTTTCAGGGCCCTAGTTTAAATGCACCAGTGGTCAGTATTTAAGTAGCTGCTGCAACGTCATTTCGGCGACCACGATGACAATGACGGACGCGGAGCCGCTCGACGGCACCTTCCGACGAGCAGGGGTACTACTAACGAAAACTTTCCGGATCCAGTCTGATGCCTGGGGGTAATTCTAAGGTAAGGAATCTATCACTAACTAATGTTTCTCACAGATATATCGTTATCAAAGGTAAGTAACTTGCTTATTGTGACTCAAACAATAGAGATGCTTTAGTTTATCTGCTGTATTGCTGCACCTACTAAATGTATTATTTGTATGCCTATACACTGGATTGATTTGCAAACCAAAATAAAAACTCTTAACTATATCTGGCAATTCCTGGTCCTTACTGTGGAGTCACATTGTCTGCACAAGTTCTTCTCCATTTCAGTTGTTCACTGCAACCAACAAAGGTCCATACGAACACTGGGAAAAATCTTTAATGACTTGACTAAGAGATTGCGTTATAAGGCCCAGTGCTCTTTCGAATGGTAGCAGTGTCGGATGGTTGATAACTGAAGCAAAGCAAGGGAGTGGCTAACCACCAAACATGGCGGATGCAATTTAGTTGAGCTCCGAGACAGGCCCTTAATCCCTCAAATAATCCTGACATTGCTTGGCCATCTGCACTTTTAACTACATACAATGGATCTCTGAAGTGCTGGGGCATGCGGCGAAACACGAAATAGAAGTTTCCAGAGGAATGCTACGGACTTTGAAAGAAGAGATGTGATGACAGTCTGTGACCCGGGAAAGAGACATTTGCAGAGGAACCTGCCTCTTGGGCTGGTGGGGAGACCGGAGCAGCTGACGAGAACAGCGGACGCGATACGTGGCCTTAACGTACGGAGCAGAGAGGGAGGCCTTCCTCGCGGTAATACGATAGCGGACATGGCCCAGATGGTAAAGCGAGCAGAAAGCGATCACACCATGGATTTAAAGTAAAATAATCAGATGAGCAAACACATCACGCCCCAGTGACGTGGATTATCCCCGTTTAGCGACAGTCCTGACGGCGCAACGGAACAGAAAAAGAAGGCTCAAGAGTATCTGGAGTAACCTGACTATTTTTACCGTATTAACACCGCTTACCTATCATCAACGGCGGAGCAGATCACCCAGCGGACCTTCTACGATATGGGTCTCCACGCTGCTGGGCACATCATCGGCTCCTGACTCGCATCCGGCTGGGACTGCGGCACCGGGGCGGCGTGGGTGCTGACTGATGCGCGCGAAGTGCTGGGAGCCCCCGACTGTCCTTCATCGCGCCGAAGGTGAGCCTCGGGGACCCCCGGAGGGACGGTGCCCACGGGGCGACGGTCCCGAGTGCCGGAGTTGAGGAGCCTGGAGAAGACATCTGGAGGCTCTCGTCCTCTCACCAGCAGCCGAGCTCCACATAAGGGGGAATAAAAAATGCCAGGATAGACACACGCCGACCGACTCACCCGGTTCCCTAGGCTCCGACGGACAACATCACGGTCCGCGGAATTGCGCGCTCGACTGTGAGCGTCTCCACTGCCGAATCTTCATCACCACCTTCCTAACTGCCTTATACGATTGGGTTTACTGGCAATTAGAGGCTCATTATTGTTAAGGCATTCATTGAAATGTCCTGATGATGGTCCCCGTGATTTACTAGGGGGTCCGAAACGCCGTCGACCAATTTAGCACCTATATACTAAACGTGATTACTATGTGATGTAATGGTGCTATGTTTGAAAATTCTGTACAACTGTATTTATGACAGAAACGTTCTTTTGCCTTAATAGCCCTTCTTCGCTCTGTATATTCACCCTTTGTACCCGTTCTGTTAGTGCTGGGCATAGGCTTGTGTACCACACTGGTTGAACTGTGGAAGGTATTCCTAGTTTTAATGACTTGTATATTGAGTAAATCTTGAAGACCACTGTCCGGTTGGACATGTCACTCAAATATAGATTGATTCTGTCTATATTTATTTTTCACGTATCACTTGTATGCATGGGACCATTGTTGCATGTACATACCACATAAGGGGGAGACGCCAGGAAGTGCGCACCCACGTAGGAGCCGTCGCACTCCAGCGGGGCTTCGCGGGAAGACTGCAGCCGGGGTAGGAGCTGCATGACAACAACGCTCCACGTCGGGGGGAGAGGCCAGGAAGTGCGCACCCACGTAGGAGCCATCACTTTCCAGCGGGACCGCAAGACAACAACGGAGAAAGCTCTTACGTCGCACAGTGAACACTGAACATGACAAGCTCTCTCTCCTCTTTCTGCCCGACCTTTTGGACAGGGCTTTCCGGCTTCATGAGCTTAACGCTCACACGAAGCGCTCTTGGTTTGATGCACAGCATCATTGTCTCCCCATCCCCACAACATAGGAGACTTCCACATAAGCAAAGGCAAGTGAATCTTTTTTCCCTCCTCCTACGCTGCCTTTCTTTTCTCTTTGGGATAGGTCCCAAACTTTAGTGGATAACTCTCTGTTTTTCTCCTTCTCTTTTTGCTTAGTTTATTTTTTATATACTTTATATCGTTCAGCTGTTATCAGGACTTTTGCTTACTTGTAATATACTTAAGCAATACTGGGCTTCATGGAACAAGATGGCCCTGTGTTTATCTGGTTGCTGATGTCTCCTCAACCATCTTATTTAGGTGTAAAATGGCTGCTTGTTTTGGTGTTTTGTTTGTGTTCCCATTATTATCCCTTTATTGCAACTGAAAGAGGAGCATAGCCTCTTCAAAGTCTAAACATAGGAATAGGACTCTCCTGGGATAGACACCACCAAAGGCCTATACACCTGGGTAACACATCTGACTAATGATTCGTCCATCCTCCCATTACTTTACAGAAACTGAAAGAGGACCACAACCTTTACAACTAAACATAGGAATAGGACTCACAAGTCCTGGACATAAACAAAGGACTACATACCTAGGCATCAAGTCATACTAATGATTCGGCCATATTGGACTGTTCCCATTACACTCGCCCACCCTCCTTCTCCTCTCAGTTTCCTACCTCACTATTCCACTATCATCATTATTCCCTCTTATATTGTTAAATGTTGATCACTATCATCCCATCTTAGTCCCTGACCCACACAACCTATCCCACGACGACCCTCGGCACCCACACTGCTATCTTTGCTCTAAACGTAACATGGAACCCTTAGGCACACATACTTTCAATATCATTTACCCTCCACACCTCTCACAAAAAGCCTCTAAACGCTTCAAACATAACTTCCTAAAACTGCACCCTGAAACCCTCTTCGCTGACCCCTACTTTTCTCAGCACAACGGTCACATTACAACTGACATCATTTTCCACACCAAACGCAGAGCCCAATGGCGTAAAGCATTCCTAACACTACTTTTGATCTCCTCCACCAGAAAATCCCCACATGGGCTAGCAATTACTATTGCACCATCACAGTTCTTCCAAGCTACAGCACCAATTACTATCTACAATAATGGCACTATCCTCATGCAATAGACGAATCACAATCTAAATTTACTGGAGAAGATCTTCCCCATCATTAAAGATCATGTATGCAATCCCCTTACCTCAACCCAACACTCCCCCCTACCCAATCCACCCCTTCTGCCAACACATATGTCGCCTCTTCAACATCCCCATCATCCACCCTCCGCCCACCTCATCCCCACCCTCCTCAGGAATCGCACCCACTCGCCCCTACCTCCCACACTACCCTCCCCCCCTACACACCCCAGCCCATCGTTATCTACCAACCCACAGCTCAACCCTCACTTCCCACCCAACCCCTTACCTCATCCACCAACACACTCAAACACACCTGAGGTCCGTTGAGACAGGATAATATCAGGATTTAGTGGGCGATGGAGCGGAGCTCTAAAGCCAAGCGTCCGCCATCGGCGCTGGCAAGCTCCGCCCCCCGTATTGTGTTGTATAATTTTCACTGCTTGTAAAGCGCTCTGATATTTGCAAGGGTCTGGTTCGCGCTATATAAAACTTTCAAAATAAATAAATCCTGAGAAGGGAACCCCTGCGGTAGTGACCCGAGGGCGTCATGGAGGCCTCTACTCTTGCCTGATTGTAACTTTGGGATGCCACACTACAGAGCAGCATATCGGGCCTACATATCTATTGATTATATCGGATGCATAGCTGGGGCAGACCCGACAGAAGATACTTAATTGAGGGCTCATGGCCGTCTGTGGCCTGAAACTGAGATCACAGTGGAAATTCGACCTCGGACCTGGGGATCTGGGTTCGAGTCTCGGTAATGACGCCAAAACCCCCTGTGATTCTGGGCAAATCACGTAATCTCCCCGTGCTCTGATAACTGATCAGGATTCAAGCAAGTCGGGCCGAAGACGGCTGCAATGCCAGAAACCGGTCCCCGGAAGCTTGTTTCCTTTTCAGTAAAGAATTGGCTTGGCAGTTTGGTCTGCCCTGTTCCCATGATGCACTGGGCCAGGGACAGACTAATTTGCATGTAGCCAGGTTCTGAACTGGGATGGTGCAGTGAGCTAAAAAACGGTGATGGATCAAGCCCTGATCTTTTGACTGGGTATGAGTGTTCTGTTTAATTCAGATGCTCTGTCCATCACCACCCCTTTTCTGAATCACAGTAATAGCAGCCAGGGCCCTGGAGGTGGTGCGCATCACTGAAGCTGACCCGGTGGACAGGCAGTAGACCGGGAAGAGCGGCATACCTAGCACAATCGCGCCTTTCCACAAACTACCTGTGGACCTGGGAGGAGCCTGACTGCCTGGGCAACTGCAGGGTGGTACAGTGGCCTTTACTTGTCTGCTCTGGTGGCGCTTCGGTGGAGCGGAGGTTTGCTGTCATGAGAGGGCCCAGGAGCATTGTGATTGGCAGTGAGTGGACATACTGTGGGTGCTGCAAATGATAAAGGCTTGGCAAGGAATGAAGGCCACAATACTGGGGTGGCACATGGTGGAGAACCCAGAAATCACCAGAGCAGCCATTCACACTACTGAACAGACCAGAAACGCAGCTCCACAATTCAACTGCACAACGTCATAAAGTACTGGTGGGAGCCCCCATTCCAGTTATGCAATATCAGCTAGCCTAATACAGTGTTAGCTACATTTTGGTGCCGCCACACTGAGCCCCATACCAACTGGACTACGCCACAACCTGCGATCTACCAGGGGCCAGAAACGCAGACGGGAGAGGCATGGGCATATACATTGACTCTTACAAGGACACGAGCTGGAGCGTGGCTCATTGATCTGCGGAGGCTCTACCTTTTAAAGGCAGCAGACACAAGATAAGGACACTGCACTGCAAATTAGCCAGTACAAGGTCAGATTGAGGCTTGAGGTACAGTGAGGAATGCGACGAACAAGGGGCAAGCAACCAGAACACCTCGCGCCAGGCGAACCAGAAACTTTAATGAAGGACGAACTGATACAATGCTCTGAACAGGACTTTGTCCTACCAACAGCGCTGGGAATCCCTATGGATAAGTTGGATTTCATTTTGAAAGAAGCACGTGATTGACCGACAGCAATAGAACAACAGGTGGGTGCCCTCACCACATGCTTTACGCTATTGAAAGCTGATCATACCAAACTTGCGGAGACCGTAAAGAGGAACAAAATACAACTGGAAGAAAGGGCTCCACAACACAAGGTGCATACAACTCAAATTGAACAGCTACGGCGCCAACTAGTGGGACTGCAAGACAGAGGTGATGATGCGGAGGGACGGTTTGACGCAATAATGTAAGAATTATAGGAACAAACTGAGTGAAGGCTCAAACCCTACCCAGTTCATAGAGCGGTGGTTGTGCGAACATGTTGCGTCAGAGGGCCTCACAGACTTGTACAGTGTAGAAAGAGCACACATAATACCGTCTCGACCTCCTTTTCCTGGTGCACTGCCCAGGCCGATAATAGCGTGGATATTGAACTACAAAGACCGCTATACTCTACTTCGCGCTGCCAGGGATCACGCACTGATTCAATTAGAAAATAAACGGGAATCGCTGTATCCAGATTTCACCATGGCAGTTCAGAGGCAGAGAGCCACTTTCCAGGATGTAACAAAGACACTCCAAACTCTTGATTTAAAATATACTCTCTTGTTCCCGGCCAGTTGAAGGTTCTCTACGAACAGAACAAGCTCCTTTTTGACAGCCCAGAAGAAGCAGCCGAATAGGCCGAAATCACCCCATCCGTGGGAGAGTCACAGGACTCGTCACAAGCGCGCCAGCAGAAGACAGGCAACTCATGGAGGACCTTGAGAAACGCAACAGGTGGGTGCCGGAAGGTTTGCCCTACTACCAAACCGTACCCTTCCCCAGAGCAGATAACCGAGAGTCAAAAATCAGCTATACTAGCGGCAACGGCGTTGGACGACCAAGATGTGAACTCCATAGCTGAATCGATCGTTTCCTCTGAATATACGAATCTACACTCTGAGAACAGTATGGTGCTCTTTCCTTCTATTTTTCCACAGACTGCAAACAACTACGTGGGCTAAAACGCAAATTTAATGCATGCAGCAACCCTGGCAGTGCAGATGAGTTTGAGAAATATTTAACATGTTTATGGATTGTCTCAATGAAGTTTATACTGTACAAGGGGGGCGCTAGGTGGCTCACGACCAAGATGGCCGTACGCCTGTGAGGCTCCGGCTGCTTGGCTCAAATATATTTAATTTCTCCTTTACCCCTGCTGTGCCATCCATAAATGAACTCCGGGAACCGGTAACGTAAGACCATCGCTTTCTCCGGTGCCGATTTCAGCCGCAACTTCTGCTCCTTGTGGAAGGCGGAGCCTGGTGAGACGAACGCTGCATCCGCCATTGCAAGGAACCTCAGCGGCTGGAGGCGGTGAGTGCTGTGAATGTGTGTCTTGGCCCCGGGGGAAGATCGTACTACAAGACCCTGGCTGTACGGATGGGAGACATTGCATGAGACAGGCGGGGCCCCAAGCCTGGTGTGCAGTGTTCAGTGTGCGGCCCAGGATTACTTTTGATGAGCTACAGCTGTCAAATCTAAGCAGACTGAGTGAATACCTGCTGTGAGGCACGAGCTTGTAGTATGGGAGCAACAACGAAATTCAATAGATTGCCACTATTATCCCTGGCGCACTTGATTCTCTAGAGCATGATCCCCCTGTCCCTACTGGGTTCTATCTGCGCGCGGGGACTGGCAGAATACCTTCATCAGCCTCCATTGTGGTATCCATTGTGGTATCACACCTAGAGACCCTCTTAAATCCTGTGCAGAAGGCCCTGTGGTATAGCAAGTGGCTATTGGCTAAAAGGCAGCACCACACGAACACTCAACTGTCTAGCCTGAGAGGGGAATGCCTCTCCTCCATATGGGAACTGACTAGTGGGCAGCTGCACACCGTTCGTCACTTTTCCTCCAAGCTGGTTATCTGGGAAGAGGAGAGAGACCCAGAGAGACCGTGTGCTTTGCAATACTGCTCAGTAGCAGCAGCACACAGCCACAGCTGGGGCGCCGCACCCGGCTCCCCTTCCGCTAATCATTAGCCCTGCAGTGCGTAGTCCTATAAACACTCGCCTGGGACAGAGCACTCGACCCCTTCGTCAATTATGGGCAAGCCAGACGGTAGACAGCTGAAGCTGGTATTTGACGTCAAGAGGGTAGCCAGATGCTCAAATTCAGAAGACTCTATTCCAGCAACAGGGGACATGGCGCAAACTCAACCTTCAGGGCAATGAGATGAAGTGAAGTCGTTGCTCCTGGCCTTGCAACATAGCATGACCGACCTGTCTGGGAAAATGGACACCATGAACACACGCCTTGATTTCTTTGTCCAGAAGGTTGACAAGCACGACAGACAGTTGAAAGAAGCGGAGAGGTGCATATCAGATAATGAGGACACTACCTTGAAGCTGCAGCAACAGGTATCCCAAATGGACAAGCTGCTTAAAGTTATTGCAGCAAAAAACGAGGACCTGAAGGCCCGCAGGTGCTGTAATAATATTAGAATCATGGGAATTTCAGAAAGCACCAATACGGACCGCATGGAGGAGTATGTGGAGAAGCTGCTACATGGCGCCAGTACAGACACCCCCTTCTCCTCCCAGTTCATAGTGGAACGGGCACACCACTCCTTAGGACCCAGGCAACCTCCTGGCGGGCCCCCAGGCCAATCGTGGCATGTCTCCTACATTACCGTGATCGAGACGCCGCTCTGAAGCTGGCTCGGGAGCACAAGAACTTGCAATATGATGGGGTGGAATTCACCATCTTTTCAGACTTCATGGTGGCGGTTCAGGAGGTGCTTCGCAAGTTCTTGGGTGTTAAGCAAAAACTCTCAATAGCGCAGATTGAATATGCCCTTCTATACCCGGCACACCTGCGGGTATCTCACCGGGTAAAAAGCAACATCTTCACTAATCCGCACCAGGTGGAGGAATTCCTTAAATCAATCCAACGCCGCTCTCCTGGAGGTACATCAGAAGACCGAGCCTCCAGATCGCCCTCTCCTCAAACAGACTGATGCCTTTCCCTAGACGGGTACGGCGTGTAGTGTCGTGTGGACTTTTTCGTGAAGCTGACACTCCTTGACGGGTTTTGCCACACAGGGTCCCTGTGGTCAGAACCCGGGGGCCTGATAGCGACGGTACAACAGCCTGGAGACAACAAATAGACTGATGGCGGCAGTATCCAGATAAGTGACTTGGATTGAAGCGCGCATCTTGTTTACCCCTGTTGTAAACTCTGTTTGTACTCCTTTCTTTAAAATGGCAGATGGTAACAACCTATGACTAGCAAAGTGACCCCCCCCATCCGTCCGGCTCTATTCCCTTTGAGACACCAAGTATACCTGGCTTCAGGCGGGGAGAGGAGTGGTTGTTTTTGGGTTGCCCTGGTGAGCCCCCATATGGGAAATCCCCCTCACCAAGTGTTTTTTTTTGCTCTAACTTTACGAAATACCTTCATTGACTATGCACTTGTATCGCTAAATTGGGGTTTGGGGGGGGGGGGGCGGATGATTCCCGGCACGATTGGGTTGCCGCAGTGGGTGGGGGCGGGTAGTGTTCAGTTGCAATGTATTAAATGTTTTGATATGATACAGCACCAACTGAATACATTGACGCACACGGCAAGGCTTACAACTCTATCCTCTCATATGGCATCATTCACTATCCATTTACAACATGAGCATGGCATCGAAAGTTGATCCCCTGAAGATCAATCTACTCACGTGGAATGTCAGAGGCCTGGGTGACCCCCGCAAATGTAGACAACTTTTATCCTACATGGATCGACACCAAATACATATAGCTGCATTTCAGGAAACACACACTACACCCCACGGAGGATCCTGCTTTGGAAATAGGTGGGCGTCGATAAGGGTATTCTCCTCGTATTCATCCTACTCAAGGGGCACATTATTACTGATTAGAAAGTGTAGTGTAGTTCCTATATTCCCAATAGGCTCTACGCATTGGAATAATATATACTGCAGTTTAGACGTAGGACTAAGGTCTACTAGGTCTCTGCGAATATATTAGACTTAATTATGTGAGTGCCAGCTAGCTCAGAGGTCACTAGAAACTTTCTCGAAAGTACAAGAAGGGATTCGATTCTGACAACTATATAACCTGACAACTTTGTTTCCCAAGAATAGGAAATCAATCTTCAGAGTCGTGGAAACAATAGATAACTATTTTACTCAGTCAATCGTGTATACTTAGTTTCACCAGAGTTGCTGAGAAATTAGAGAGACGGGTGTTTTCAATAAAAGGTATTTATTGAACAGTCTTCTATCTCAAGCATGAGAAATGTACTGCTACAATAGTATTGCTGGTTATAAAGTACAAGGCATATAATACAAACAGTATTATAACGTAGTACTGTAAAAGCATGATATGGTTTCTAAGCCATAAGTTGCTTTAAATAGATAAAATGCATAAAATACATACAATGCTAAAAGAGATGGCTAAAGTACTCAACTGGTGCTTCTAAAATACGCCTACCCCGATGTACCTGACCTAAGCCTAACACAAGGGAAGAAATAAGTTTAGGAGTAGTTTTAAGTTTTGTATTCTTTGCCTAGAATCTGCCAAGAGTCTAATCAAGAATTCTCTAAGGATCTAATCAGCTCCGCACCTTGGTTTAGAATGAAGGAGGTCTTGTATCTCTCTCTCAGGACTCGATCTCCCAGATACTCGCAAGGGTAAGCTGGAAACACTGGAGCTGGATTTCTCGGCAAGAGAAGAAACAGCGTCTCTCAGTGCATCTGCTGGAGGGTCGGCTTCCTTCGGCACTTGCTGCTGCAGGGCGTCGGGCAAGTAGTTAGTCGATCTGCTCTAAGAACCACCGTTTGTTAGTTTGGGCAAATGTAGGCATATTTATACCATGAAGGTGCCGAGTTTGACGCATGATTGGACAATAAGGTCACTCAAAGGTTCAATTCCTAGAAAACTCCAGGATTTCTTGGATAACTTAATATTCAAGCAGGGGGAAGATCCTAGCTACTGAAGGCGGGTTTCTCCAAGAAATCGTTGTGAATTCTCGGAACTTAGTGGAAGTAGCATTGCCGTATTTGGGCTGTAAGGTTCAGGCCAAATATGGTAATGATTTCTATGCCTATATAAGGATAGGGTAAAGTATACCTATATAAGGGCATGAACCGGGAAAAGTTACACTAGGGTCCTAGATTCGTTTATAACAAAAGGGCACTCCCTTTGTCTTGGGAGGCTCAGTGAGCAACCCATCGGGTAGATATAGCCTACTCTGGGGTAATCTGGGTATGCAATCGCTCACTCTGGTATGTTGCTACAGTCCTAACATCGATGACCCTGACTACTATACGTCTCTTTGGGGAAAGATCCTAAAAGTAGGTTCCATGCATACCATTTGGGGAGGGGATTTTAACGCAACGTTATGTCCCACACTAGATCGTTCTCATCCTCAACACACCACTACACGCGGACACAAGAGACTCTCACACAGATCCGCCACGCTCACAGGCTGGTGGATGCATGGCGGCATTGGCACCCTGGACTGAGGGAAGGCACATACCACACCACTGCTCGCGCCGCTTAGTCACGTTTAGACTATTGGTTGCTCACCAGGGGCTGATCCCTTGGATAGATTCTGTGATGCATATGGCTAGAACACTCTCAGACCACTCACCCGTGCTTTTACAGATAACTCTCAACTGCACTACTGCCTTCCCATTCAGTTGGAGACTGGTACCCAAAGCACTTATAGACATGGTGTATAAGGCAGAATCTGGAGAAGAGATTTCAGATTTTTTTTAACCATAACAAAGGATCAGTGGCTATCATGGGCACTCTTGGGAAGCTTTTAAAGTCACAATTTGGGGTTTTTGCATGGCAAAGAGCTTTGGAGTGCTTAGGGACATACGGCGCAGCTTACATAAGCTGGAGGGAGAACTCAAGCTTTTAGAAGCAGATATGTGGCGAGACCCATCGGGCACACGGAGGGCTGACCTTCGGAATAAACTCACAGAATATTTAGATAGTGCTGAATGTGGGGCTCGATTTCGGGGGAAACATTTCACTGCACGCCACTATGGGGAAGGAGAGGGACCGGTCAGTGCACTAGCCTAAAGCATACAAATGCCGAGATTCTCTAATTATATTTTAGAGGTACTAGATACTTCGGGCACATGCCATAGGGATAACCGTGACATTCTCGTCATTTCACCGCATTCTATGAGGCACTGTACACCTCCCGACACACCCCACCCCTGGATTTCAATCCTTTCCTAAATGACATCGCCTTGGGATGGCTGGGTGACTCCCAACTGGAGTTTCTAGCCGCACCTTTCGAGGTGGATGAGTTTAAAGAAGCGATTATGCATATGAAATCCGGAAAGGCTCAAGGATCTGATGGGTTACCGGTAGATTTTACAAGGCCTACCTTGAACAGTTGATATCTATATTGAGCGAAGTCTTTGAGGAATCGCTGGAGTCTCAAATTCTACCAGCTTCTATGAGAGAGGCTCTTATTATCTCCCTACTAAAGCCAGACAAAGCTACGGATCAATGCAATTCGTACAGGCCGCTATCCCTGATTAACACGGATGCGAAGATCCTGGCCAAGCTTCTGGTGAACAGACTCAGTCTCTTAATGGAGAAGCTGGTGCTGCTAGACCAAGCGGCTTCATACCGGGAAGGGCGACTTCTCAAATTGCGAACACTGTTTTCAGGTATGCACAGTGTTGACCTGCAGCTGGCGCTCATGGCAGTCTTTTTGGACGCCACGAAAGCCTTTGACTCGGTGGAATGGAACTACCTGTTCATCATACTGCAATGTATGGGACTCCTAGTCAGGTTTTTATCGTGGATCCGACTTCTTTATACCTCCCCCATGGCTCGGGTACGAATAAATGGGCACATCTCCTCTTCCATCAGGCTCACGAGGGGCACCCGGCAGGGATGCCCTCTCTCACCGCTACTGTTTTCCCTTGTAATCTAGGCCCTTGCGACGAGACTCTGGTAACACCATTCAGAAAAAAGCCCTTAGGTGCTTTCTACGTCCTATCTTGAGCTCTTTATATGCGGACGATGTCACTGTTTACATAAAAGACCCAATCCATAATCTTAACCTGTTGCTGCGAGAATGTATACAATTTAGTGGAATGTCAGGTATCACCACTAACTGGTCTAAATCTCAAATATTTCCACTTACTGCAACTGCGAAGCCCTTCCATGCAGACTACCCCATAGAATGGTGTGCTGACCAGGTGAAATATTTAGGGGTAAGTCACTAATGACCGTGCTAATCTCCTGCGCAGTAATTATGGACGGCCACTAGAGCACGTCACAAATTGCATTACTAGATGGATAGCCTTACATCTCACAATGGCAGGACGTATCTCGCTTATCAAAATGATTATCCTCCCTAAATGTTTATATCTCTTTTTAAACATTCCGCTATACCCTGGGCAACCATTTTTTATTAAGCTCAGAACAGAACTCATACGACTGGTCGGGTGGGGGTGGGGGTTCAAGCAACCACGATTACAGTGGGAGATCCTAACTCGGCCATACTCACAAGGAGGCTTTGAAGTGCCAAATTTCAAATTGTACAATCTATGAGCCCAGGCGCACTTCGTGCATTGTTGGTTTCCCCCCCCCTCCCCCAGGTATATAGGTATATAGGCCAAGTCGCCACAGAGCACTGGCTGGCACACCCTATCCCACTAGAATGGATTTTCCTAACGGAACCTGAAAACAGGCCTGAAGGGTCGTCTTCTGTAGATTGCACTATTAAAGCCTGGCAGCGCCTCCTCCAAATACTCAAGGCACCAATGCTTAACTCTCCGATGCTCCCCCTTTCATATCACCCACTAATGCCACTGCTATTAGAGGGAATACTCTCCAAGACTAAATCCAAATTCCAGACCCATAACTGTGGGGATCTCTATCTAAATGATACAATTAAAGACATGTCACAACTTTTCCAAATAACGCAAGCATCCTCTATGGATATATTTCTATATGTGCACCTGAGACAGGGTATTAGAGAACACACACCGTCATACCCCACAGTTGCCCCACTACATTATAGATTACGCACCCCGGAGGCCTCACATCTGGTGTCAACCCTATACCACAGCCTATACACAGACATTGACTACAAGCCCTGCCCAGCTCGTGCCAAATGGTGCATGGAACTGGGATTTGATATCACAGACCAGCAATGGGATTATTGCTGCAAGCAAACCAAATTTGTCTCTTCGAACAGCCGGCTCCCTATCACACATTACAAATTCTTACATCAAACATACTATACTCCATCCGACTGCACCGTTATGGTCTACGAGAACATACACGTTGTGATAGATGCAAAACAGATGATGCGGACTTCCTCCATTTGGCATGGTTCTGTGGGGTAGTATACTTGTACTGGCAGCAGATATTCGAAGCCTTGGCACACATGACCCTACTGGAACTACAGATGTCCCCATTACTGCCTTTGTTGGGGTACACCGAGGCAATTCCAGCTGCCCAACGTAAATTTGTCACTTTTTGCATATTATTAGCCAGGCGTAGGGTGGCCTGTAGATCGGGCAGGGGAAGAGCCCCTAAATTTAAGGAATGGCTAGGTGACATGATCTTGAGGCAAGAGCAGCTGAATACTTATGCTGAGTTGATTCCAGCACCCTCCAGACAGCGAGATATATGGGCTCCTCTCACTATGTACCTAGTAAAACACCCATTCTCTTTGCATACTGACACAAACTCAGTGCCTACATAAAATGGTTGCACTAAAACACATTAGACTGGAAAAACTACTCTGTGGGATGTACAAATAATAACCACTTGCATAAAATAATTTTATGGCAAGACCGGAGGCTCCTATTGTGCTTATTCTTATCTTGCTTTATTAAACAGCAGCCAAGATAAGTGAAAACTACAGTTCCCAGGGGCCCAGGTAAACAGACTGGCCAATGGGAACACAGAAAAAAAAGATATCAGATAACCAATCACAACATAGTACACTATAAAACGTCACTTCTGACTGCGTAGCTTCCTCTTTTCTTGCTGCTCGCAGTCAGATAAGTGACTTATCTTTTGCCCCCATTTTCTAGATATTGTTTATTGCACTGTTTATTTATATTTTGCAGTTATTCCATATTTGCGCTTTCTATTTCAGCTCAGTCGTCCCTCGCACTCTTTCTCAATGCTTACATTTCTTGGTGCGGCCCGCTCTGACACTCTGTTCCCCGCGTTGCGCTCCGTTTTTTACCCCTCCACACCCCCGCGGGCGCCGCTTCAGTGGTTTCCTCCCGCTGAGCTTCACTTGCGCTGAGGAGTTTTCCTTAACCGCGCTCACCGTTGACGGCTTGGTGGCAGCACGGGTGATTCATTACTTTCTATTGCCTTCTCACTTCACACGCTGCCGTTTCTTGGTCCCACAAGCTCCGACTGAGCTCCGGAGCTTTTGTTCACCAAGACACGCCCCTGGGAGTGGTTTTACCTCCTTGTTCCTCCCACAGAGCCCTCAGTTAACCCTCGGTTACCTCTCCTTTTGGTGTGTCTTTCATTATAGAGTTGGACAGTTCTCCGGAGCTTGTTCAGGCTAATGAAGAAGGTGAAGCCTTCAAACATGATTTAAATACATTTAGTAATACCTCTGTGGAGAGATGTCCATGAGTCGCATGTCCAAGGTTATGGAGAACTCAATGTTAAGCCTCCTGTCCAAGGCTCTGGCCCAGTCTGCGGGGGATAGCAGAAAAAGAAAGGTGGTTTCTTCTGCTTCCGTACGTGCTTTCAAAACTGTGTCTTTGTTGACTAGGGACTTTCCTCATGTTTGATTGAGGACCAAGCACCTCCCAGGCCTCCTGTGAAGGAGGGGTTTGTTGGTACCGAGGGCAAACGTTAACAAAAAGTGAAGCATGCAGAGTCACCAAAGAAATTGGTTATTTCCACCATCTTGGACACGGATGACGAAATGGCTGACGTAGATGAACTCTTTGATGGTTTTTTTATATCTCTGACCCCCCCTCCCCTCCATACAAAATATCCAAGTCAGATTCTTTCACTTTTGAACCTGTTTTTGATTCTGAGGGGCTCCCTATGTTTGACACCTACTCTATACGTCACCCTAACTCCACAGAATGGCTGCCCGTGTCCCACGTGGGAGAGTACATATCAGCTAGGCTTCGGCTACCTCTGGAGACTGTTGTTAGGTCAAGATTAAAATCTGAGTGTCCTAAACCATCTTTACCTGACAAGGTTACTCTAGTCCCGTCTATTGATCAACCTCTACTCATCTTCTTTTCAAAGTTTGGAAAGGACCCTCGCAGAGGAGTGGACAAGGCCTGGTCTACGTGCCAGGATAAATTACTTGATGTGGTGGGTCCGCTAGCGCGCATCTTTGACATGGCCGAGTCGGCCCAGCTGGATGGCTCCGACCTCTCAGCTGAGGATGTCTCAATGTGGGCTCAACGTGCCTTTTGTTTACTAGGGAACGCCAATGCCGCTATCACGCACAAATGGCGTAAAGGCCTTCTAATCAAGCTAGATCCCAAATTAGCCAATCTGGCTCTCTTGGACCCAGGCTCCAAGGCTAATGGTCTCCTCTTTGGAGAAAATCTAGTCCATGATCTCAGAAGGTTCGTTTCCACCTTCACGTCTTTGGACAAGGCACAACAATCCATTAAAAAGGTTTTTGCTCCCTGGGTTATTGGACCGGCCGGCAGAGTCAGGGGTCGCTCTTCCGGCCGTCCCTACAACAGCCAAGGCTCCAGAGGCTCTTACAACAACTCCCAAGACTACAAACCTCAATTCTACCTGCAGCGGGGCAGAGGCTTCCGGGGTAGAGGCCAGAAGAACTATCGTAACAACACCAACAATCAGCAAGTTAGTTCTAGCTCCTCCTGTGGGGGTATGGTTAAAACTTTTTCTGTCAAAATGGCAAACTATCAGCACAGACCCATGGGTTCTAAATACAGTTCAAGGCTATCTTATAGAGCTCTATTCGCCGCCTTTCCAGATTACGTTCCCCCCTCCTCTAGTTTTCTCCACAGACATGGCTCTTCTAATCTCGAACGAGATCCAGTCCCTTCTCCAAAAACAGGCCATTCAGATTCCTCCCTTCGATCCTACAGGTTTCCTAAGTTCCATCTTTCTGATTCAGAAAAAGAACAATAATCAATTTGAAATGGTTCAATCAATTCGTGGTGTATCCCCATTTCAAAATGGAGACTATTCTCCATTTAAGGGACACGCTTTATCCAAACGATTGGATGGTTCGGTTGGACATACAAGACGCTTACCTTACTGTACCTATTCACCCCTCCCACTCCAAGTTTCTGCAATTCCAGTGGTCGGTCGTGACATACAGATTCACCTCTCTTCCTTTCAGCCTTTCTTCAGCACCTTGGTGCTTTAGAAAACTCCTGAAACCGGTAGTAGCTTTTCTCCGATCTCTTGGAATCAGACTCATCATCTATCTGGATGACATTCTGATCATGAATGCAGACAAACAGCTTCTCTTGTCCGAGTTACACACCACCCAGACTCTACTCTTGGAACTAGGGTTTCTCCTCAACTTCGAAAAATCCTTGCTAATTCCGTCTCTTCGCCTTCCCCAGGCAAAGGTCTCCACGATCAAAGCGGAGATTGCGAACGTCCTTCGTACCTCTCTTTTATACCTGCGATCTCTTGCGAGAAAAGTCAGCCTTCTCTCTTCTTCAATTCAGGCTATCTTTCCGGGTCCTCTGCACTATCGTGCTCTGCAACGGATAAAAAGCAGACATCTACGCGAAGGCCGGGCCTACGTCGATCTTATCGTTTTGGACCAAGAATTACACGACGAACTTCAATGGTGGACAGGCCATTTAGATGCGTGGAACGGGCGCACTATCTTCGCTTCGGCCCCAGATCTTGTGTTAGAATCAGATGCCAGCCTGTCGGATTGGGGCGCCCTCTGTGGTCCAATATCGACTGGAGGTACATGGTCTCACGAGGAGTCGAAATCGCACATCAATTGTTTAGAGATACTTGCAGGTTCCTTTGCAAACTCAAACCAGATGACCACACGTTAGACGGATCTTGCTTACTTGCGGCATTACATTACACCGGAGGGACTATATTTGAATAAATCACTCCTATTTTTGAACGCATTTTCATCTTTAAATCAAAAATTGACTGATGGTTACCAGTATCTATAGAATTATGACTGCTATGATGACAATAAAGCCCTGAAGAAGTCCGGTAACGGACAAAATGCGTTGGCTATCCATTTTTAACAGAAAATTGAATAAAGAATTGAACTCAACTGAAGAGCCTCCATCACTTTTTCTTGGGAAAACCAATAACTATTGATGGATTGAATATAATTTGATCATTGTTCTGAATACTTGGCTAATATATTGAGAACTTGAAGGGTGCAGGGCCATTTCTTTGGGGTCCTTTCCAATCCAAAGCATCTCGAAAAACAGGGTTCGTTGTTCCATACTGCTTCGCATGGACAGTGTTTATGCGGTCCGCTACATCAACCACCTCGGCGGTACCAAATCCAAACCTCTGGCAGAGCTAGCAAAGGGTCTTTAGGAATTTTGCCTGTCAAACCAACTTTCCTTGACAGCGGAGTATCTTACGGGAGACCTCAATTCGGTAGCGGACTGGCATTCTCGGTATCTCCGAGACTCCAGCGATTGGAAGCTGCTTCCCTCCGTTTTCCTTTCGCTCTCTCAAAAATGGGGTCCTTTTTTTTCCATAGATCTCTTTGCATCCCGACTCAACTCTCAGTTGCCCCGTTTCTTCAGTTGGCGACCAGATCCTTCAGCCCTAGCAACGGACACTTTCCTTCAGGACTGGTTGCTACATCTCAATTACGCCTTTCCTCCCTTTCTCATGGTCAACAGAGTCCTCTCCCAGGTCCGTCGGCAGTCGACTTCCTTGGTTCTGGTAGCCCCCTTTTGGCAATCACAGATCTGGTTCCCCTCTCTACTAGTAGATTTTCCAGTCCTTCTTCCATCATGCGACGATCTGCTCCTGAATCCTCAGGGTGTTCGACACAACTTCATTCTGGACAATTTCCTGATTCTGTCGGCTTGGAAAGTTTCCGGCCTGTCTCTTCTGACGGCCTCATTTCACAAGAGGCTTCTCTCTTTATCAGCAAAGCCTGGGGTCCTGGGACCTCCAAGGCTTACAAATCGGCCTGGTTTTTTTGGGCAAGCTGGTGTCTGGAAAGGAATATCGGCCCCTCTGAATTTTATGGTCAATTTTTTGGCTTCCGAGGCCAGTGCAGGTAAGTCATACAGAACAGTCAATCTTTACCGTTCTGCGATTTCTCTCAATCATGCTCCCATTGATGGCAAACCAATAATGAGCCTATTCCCACAATATTCCATACATTCCAAACGCTATGATTATCTATCAATGAATCCAAATCGTATGTCTACTACTTTACAGATACAACACAATTACACCCCCTCCGCTTTGACAACTTGACATTCCCCACGGCAGCGGTTACTTTCAGATACTTAGGTATACACATATATAGGGAAGTTAAGGATCTATTGGACGGTAACTTGACCCGGGCGATCACAACACTAAAATCACAGATAGCTTATGGGACTTCCCTGCCGCTATCGGTAGCAGGGAGAGTAGCCTTTTCTAAACTGGCCATGCACCCCAGACTATTATACATTTTTTATAAATCTACCAATATTCATCTCAGCGCACGTGTTCAAACTGCTAGATACGTTACTGGTAGAATTGATCTGGGGGTCGAGCGCAGACGTATTGGATTGTCCAAACTCCAGTTAGACACGGATAAAGGAGGACTGGGAGTCCCAGATTGTAAAGCTTACTGGATTTCAGGCTGCCATCTGTAAGAAATAGGAATGTCAAGGCAAGCATGGGAAAGCGGCAAACTGCACATGCTGTTCCTACCAAATAGTAGACCCTCAACAACAACGGCCCGCTGTTAAGGGTAGCCTTGACATACTGGAGGAAAGCGATCAGATACACGAACGGGCTGCTCCCCTACGCCCCCAATATCCCACTGCTGGGGCTCCCCACACCGAATAGGACAATTACCAGCAAATGTATATCTAAATGGACAGAGGAGGGAGTAAACCTAGTGGGGATGCTATTTGCAGACGACAATACACTAATGAATCATGACTCATTTGTAAGGGAGCAAGGAATCCCCAACACATTGAATCTGCTCTATGCAAGCCTTAGTAGATATATTAGGAATACTTGGGCCCCGGATGGTATTGAACCCCCAACACATGAGCTAGTGCATATGCAGTGTCTAATGGGTACTGGGAGACAATTAACCAAATGGTTATATAAGGGGATATGAACGCATGCTGCCACCTCACTACAGGCGCTTAAAGACAAATGGGACGGGGACATAGCACGTGAACCGACCGATAAGGAAAGGGGGGTAATATTAGAATATCTGAAGAAGATTTCTCTCAATCCTAAGTTTAAACTTATCCAGTGCATGGTGGTGCACTGTGCTTATTTGACCCCCCACTACATAGAATGTTTCCTGACACGACATACACATGTCCTTGCTGCCACGCCTCATATGCAGACTTATTGCATATGCTGTGGGCTTGTCCGCGATTATCCTACTACTGGGCAGCGGTGTAAAAAGTGTTGCATGAAATAGCCCCGGAGGGGAGTAGAGACACTTTACAATATTCTATATTAGGACTAAGCTCCAAGCACAAGAAAAAGGGACATAGGTTTGCCAACCTGGCATTGATACTGGCCAAAAGGTCCATCACAATGAGAGGGAAGATTGGTAAAGCTCTGACAATACAAAGTTGGCATGAGGAGGTTGTTTGAGGGGGTAGAGCCGAAAGTATGGAGATTAAAAGGGAAGAAAACAGGGGACTAAGGAAAACTCCTATTTCTCAGGAATGGAATGCATTGCTGGAGGGGTTTATAGCCACCGAACTTCCTACACAATAGAATGGGTTATAGTATATGGGATAAAGTTGGGTCATGTACCCCATGACATGCCTAACAGTCATGGGGTAATTCCTGTAGTGTAGAAAGGGATGGAACACCTAGTTCAGTTGGGATATTTAACACACACAATAAATGTCAATTATTTTATAAGAAGAAAAATGACTTCATTTACTTTAGGAAGATGTACTTTATAACTTCAGGAAGCCAAATATGCACCACAGGTCACCACACACATTGTGTGGGTGTTGGAAGAAATGAAGCCACACAAATGAGGTAACATTGAATTCAAGCATTGAAACAGCTAGGGACACCAAACTGAATATGCCTTCTAAAACAACCAGCTCCACCAACTGTATGAGAAGGCGGCAATTCCCACCTCCTCCTTTGTGTAAAATGAAAGGAAATTGAAGATGGAGATGTTCCAAAAAAAGAGACCCACCAGAGAAGCTTTTGCATGGTACATAAGAGGAACCACAATCCAGACCCTCATCCCGAAACAGTAAAAAAACACCTTTGCGTTATAAAATACTCAAGCGTTATGGTGCTAAAGTAAATAATTTATTTATTCAAATTAACATCCAACAACTGATAGATAATCCAGCATAATAAATATTAGAAGGAATAGCGCATATACCCAAAGCATTGTTTATCACACACCCTTGAAACATTGGTCTAATTCTCACTAGTCTGCCCTTGAACTTGACTATCCGCCTATAACGCTGCCTCCTTGCCAATGCATGCAGTACCTTTCCACAGACCTGTCACAGACTTTACCGTCTTCAGTATAATGTCCCTTTGAGCAGCCTGCCTCCCAGCACTCCTCCTATTACTCCCATCCCTCTAATTAAGGGGCACCTAGATACACTGTGTACCGTTGCATTTTTGTGCAACTTGGTCTGGGCACTTTGCTCCTAGAATGCAGTAGCAAAAGCCACCTCGCACAGGAATATTAGTATGTTGCAACTAATAGGGAGCACTGAGACAAGAGACCTGACACATTATGTGGAATATGTTATTTCCTAACGAAGATTAATACTAATCAAGAAGCCACACAATGTAAGATAAATTTGTCAGAAACCAGTACACCGTGATCAGTTTCTGTCTCGAGGTAGCAGTTAGTCAATTTCCAACTTAATATCTGTAGGTCCCACTAATGAGGTGTTGCAATCTATGCCAAACAAATCTAAAGGAAGCTATTAAATAATATGCTTACCTATAATATTGTTGTAGAGCCTTTCCTATGGGTGAAGGAACACGATGTAGCTCGTGAGAATGCTAAAGTATTCAGTTATGCGCTCTTAATAAAGAGTGCTCTGCTGCCATCTGGTGGATAAAGAGGTTTCATGCTTTTATCAAAAGAAAACACATTTCTGTGATGTTACAGGAAATTTTCGGCTTGAAATCGTAATTCTGAAACTTTTGGAGCGCGGCGCCCCTGGCTAGTCTGGAGGGCGCACCAAGAAGCCGCGGCGCACAGATTGGGAACCACTGGGTTATACCCTTACAGGTGCAGGCGAGAAGCGGCCCGAAAGCGGGGTTGGAATAATAAAGGTGTAAATTCAACGAATCCTTCAACAGAATTACTGTATTAACTAGTTAGCTGTCCCTTGGTAATGTTATTTAAAGCTTCCCAGCTCATTACATTTGAGCCCTCCTTAAGATCTGCCCAAAAAAAGATACCCCCAGATTTCAAGGGATGACTAAATTAATCCCTCCGACATTCCAGGGTACCCGGAGAGTCCCAAATCGGAGTCCATAATGCGAAATATGGAACCGTCAGTATTTTCCTCACATACATCCACGTATTCAATGCAGATTGTATTATCAAGGGACAGCTGACAAGGTTTAAATATTACCAATTGAGCTCTTGGTGGGCGACACAAGATTGGGCTGAGGAGGAGTTGAAATTCAATCAGATGATGAGATCTGATCAGTGGAAAAAGGAAATTATTTCTGGTATTGGGCTTTCCTGGAAACGGATGTGAAGACTGAAACTGAAATCTTACAAATGTGGGGTAAAGAGTTTGATGACGGAGATTTGAAGCAAATGTGGAGCACCTCACATGGGGCCATATGTATTTGGTTTTGCGATTCTCAAATAGCGATATTTTGAGAATCGCAAAACGCTATGTATATAGGATTTGCAAATAATTTTGCGAATTCTAGATATCCCTTAATTGCAAATTGCGATTCGCAATTAAGGAATACCTCCCTGATCATTCCTATGGGACTAGCGGCCCATAGGAATGAATGGGAAGACATTCTCAATTTGCGATTCTCAATTAGAGAATCGCAAGTTGAGAATGCAATTTCAAGGGTGCCAGAGTGTCGAAAGGACACCCTGTTGCATCCCTGAAAAAGGCATGTATGTGCGCCACATGGCACTTTGAAAAATGCAAAAAAGTGCTTTTTTCAGAGAAATCGCAAATTACCACCAACTTGAAGTTGGTGGTCATTTGCGATTCCTTAAGGCCTAATTGCACTTTTTCTGTGCTTCTTACATTGCATTTAAGGAATAGCAATTTGTGATTCCTTAAATGCAATTGCAAAATAAGGAATAGCAAATTTTGCGATTCTATATTTTGCGAGGCAGCTTTTCTTTCATACATTCCACGGAGCCAAATTGCGATAGCAAACACCGAAATTCTGTAAATTTCGGCGTTAGCGATCGCAATTTGGAATGATACATATGGCCCATGGTATCTTACAAACAGTAGTAAAATCAGCATCACTTAAACATAACCATCTATTTACCACCTACAGAGTTTATTGGTCAACTGCGAAGCTGTCCAAGGTTTCCAGTAATACATATTGCTGCCCAAGATGTAAGCATTTAGCTGCAGATGATGTGCATTTATTTATGTAATGCCCTAAAATCGTATCTTACTGGCACTCAGTCTGTGACTTTTTAGGAGAAATTACTGGGATACAGATTAACGTATGCCTTTGCCTAATCTACTTTGGGATAATCTCGGAGGAAGAAGTACAGATTACATTGGTTATCTCAACGTTTTTGTTTTATGTAATCCTGATAGCAAGGCGTGAAATCGGCAGACTATGCAAATCTGAAAACCCTCCATGTTTTACTGAGTTCCTTGGAAACATCATATATACAAGTGAGTCCGACTTGGCATGCAATCCAAGAAGCAAGGATCAAATGTGGGCTCCGTAAGGTGGAGCCCAAAGGTGGTAAGTCCGTAAGGTGGTAAGGTGGAGAGAAAACAAATACTCAAGGCACCAATGCTTAACTCTCCGATGCTCCCCCTTTCATATCACCCACTAATGCCACTGCTATTAGAGGGAATACTCTCCAAGACTAAATCCAAATTCCAGACCCATAACTGTGGGGATCTCTATCAAAATGATACAATTAAAGACATGTCACAACTTTTCCAAATAACGCAAGCATCCTCTATGGATATATTTCTATATGTGCACCTGAGACAGGGTATTAGAGAACACACACCGTCATACCCCACAGTTGCCCCACTACATTATAGATTACGTACCCCGGAGGCCTCACATCTGGTGTCAACCCTATACCACAGCCTATACACAGACATTGACTACAAGCCCTGCCCAGCTCGTGCCAAATGGTGCATGGAACTGGGATTTGATATCACAGACCAGCAATGGGATTATTGCTGCAAGCAAACCAAATTTGTCTCTTCGAACAGCCGGCTCCCTATCACACATTACAAATTCTTACATCAAACATACTATACTCCATCCGACTGCACCGCTATGGTCTACGAGAACATACACGTTGTGATAGATGCAAAACAGATGATGCGGACTTCCTCCATTTGGCATGGTTCTGTGGGGTAGTATACTTGTACTGGCAGCAGATATTCGAAGCCTTGGCACCCATGACCCTACTGGAACTACAGATGTCCCCATTACTGCCTTTGTTGGGGTACACCGAGGCAATTCCAGCTGCCCAACGTAAATTTGTCACTTTTTGCATATTATTAGCCAGGCGTAGGGTGGCCTGTAGATCGGGCAGGGGAAGAGCCCCTAAATTTAAGGAATGGCTAGGTGACATGATCTTGAGGCAAGAGCAGCTGAATACTTATGCTGAGTTGATTCCAGCACCCTCCAGACAGCGAGATATATGGGCTCCTCTCACTATGTACCTAGTAAAACACCCATTCTCTTTGCATACTGACACAAACTCAGTGCCTACATAAAATGGTTGCACTAAAACACATTAGACTGGAAAAACTACTCTGTGGGATGTACAAATAATAACCACTTGCATAAAATAATTTTATGGCAAGACCGGAGGCTCCTATTGTGCTTATTCTTATCTTGCTTTATTAAACAGCAGCCAAGATAAGTGAAAGCTACAGTTCCCAGGGGCCCAGGTAAACAGACTGGCCAATGGGAACACAGAAAAAAAAGATATCAGATAACCAATCACAACATAGTACACTATAAAACGTCACTTCTGACTGCGTAGCTTCCTCTTTTCTTGCTGCTCGCAGTCAGATAAGTGACTTATCTTTGGCCCCCATTTTCTAGATATTGTTTATTGCACTGTTTATTTATATTTTGCAGTTATTCCATATTTGCGCTTTCTATTTCAGCTCAGTCGTCCCTCGCACTCTTTCTCAATGCTTACATTTCTTGGTGCGGCCCGCTCTGACACTCTGTTCCCCGCGTTGCGCTCCGTTTTTTACCCCTCCACACCCCCGCGGGCGCCGCTTCAGTGGTTTCCTCCCGCTGAGCTTCACTTGCGCTGAGGAGTTTTCCTTAACCGCGCTCACCGTTGACGGCTTGGTGGCAGCACGGGTGATTCATTACTTTCTATTGCCTTCTCACTTCACATGCTGCCGTTTCTTGGTCCCACAAGCTCCGACTGAGCTCCGGAGCTTTTGTTCACCAAGACACGCCCCTGGGAGTGGTTTTACCTCCTTGTTCCTCCCACAGAGCCCTCAGTTAACCCTCGGTTACCTCTCCTTTTGGTGTGTCTTTCATTATAGAGTTGGACAGTTCTCCGGAGCTTGTTCAGGCTAATGAAGAAGGTGAAGCCTTCAAACATGATTTAAATACATTTAGTAATACCTCTGTGGAGAGATGTCCATGAGTCGCATGTCCAAGGTTATGGAGAACTCAATGTTAAGCCTCCTGTCCAAGGCTCTGGCCCAGTCTGCGGGGGATAGCAGAAAAAGAAAGGTGGTTTCTTCTGCTTCCGTACGTGCTTCCAAAACTGTGTCTTTGTTGACTAGGGACTTTCCTCATGTTTGATTGAGGACCAAGCACCTCCCAGGCCTCCTGTGAAGGAGGGGTTTGTTGGTACCGAGGGCAAAAGTAAACAAAAAGTGAAGCATGCAGAGTCACCAAAGAAATTGGTTATTTCCACCATCTTGGACATGGATGACGAAATGGCTGACGTAGATGAACTCTTTGATGTTTTTTTTATATCTCTGACCCCCCCTCCCCTCCATACAAAATATCCAAGTCAGATTCTTTCACTTTTGAACCTGTTTTTGATTCTGAGGGGCTCCAAATGTTTGACACCTACTCTATACGTCACCCTAACTCCACAGAATGGCTGCCCGTGTCCCACGTGGGAGAGTACATATCAGCTAGGCTTCGGCTACCTCTGGAGACTGTTGTTAGGTCAAGATTAAAATCTGAGTGTCCTAAACCATCTTTACCTGACAAGGTTACTCTAGTCCCGTCTATTGATCAACCTCTACTCATCTTCTTTTCAAAGTTTGGAAAGGACCCTCGCAGAGGAGTGGACAAGGCCTGGTCTACGTGCCAGGATAAATTACTTGATGTGGTGGGTCCGCTAGCGCGCATCTTTGACATGGCCGAGTCGGCCCAGCTGGATGGCTCCGACCTCTCAGCTGAGGATGTCTCAATGTGGGCTCAACGTGCCTTTTGTTTACTAGGGAACGCCAATGCCACTATCACGCACAAATGGCGTAAAGGCCTTCTCATCAAGCTAGATCCCAAATTAGCCAATCTGGCTCTCTTGGACCCAGGCTCCAAGGCTAATGGTCTCCTCTTTGGAGAAAATCTAGTCCATGATCTCAGAAGGTTCGTTTCCACCTTCACGTCTTTGGACAAGGCACAACAATCCATTAAAAAGGTTTTTGCTCCCTGGGTTATTGGACCGGCCGGCAGAGTCAGGGGTCGCTCTTCCGGCCGTCCCTACAACAACCAAGGCTCCAGAGGCTCTTACAACAACTCCCAAGACTACAAACCTCAATTCTACCTGCAGCGGGGCAGAGGCTTCCGGGGTAGAGGCCAGAAGAACTATCGTAACAACACCAACAATCAGCAAGTTAGTTCTAGCTCCTCCTGTGGGGGTATGGTTAAAACTTTTTCTGTCAAAATGGCAAACTATCAGCACAGACCCATGGGTTCTAAATACAGTTCAAGGCTATCTTATAGAGCTCTATTCGCCGCCTTTCCAGATTACGTTCCCCCCTCCTCTAGTTTTCTCCACAGACATGGCTCTTCTAATCTCGAACGAGATCCCGTCCCTTCTCCAAAAACAGGCCATTCAGATTCCTCCCTTCGATCCTACAGGTTTCCTAAGTTCCATCTTTCTGATTCAGAAAAAGAACAAAAAGCTACGCCCAATAATCAATTTGAAATGGTTCAATCAATTCGTGGTGTATCCCCATTTCAAAATGGAGACTATTCTCCATTTAAGGGACACGCTTTATCCAAACGATTGGATGGTTCGGTTGGACATACAAGACGCTTACCTTACTGTACCTATTCACCCCTCCCACTCCAAGTTTCTACAATTCCAGTGGTCTGGCGTGACATACAGATTCACCTCTCTTCCTTTCAGCCTTTCTTCAGCACCTTGGTGCTTTAGAAAACTCCTGAAACCGGTAGTAGCTTTTCTCCGATCTCTTGGAATCAGACTCAATATCTATCTGGATGACATTCTGATCATGAATGCAGACAAACAGCTTCTCTTGTCCGAGTTACACACCACCCAGACTCTACTCTTGGAACTAGGGTTTCTCCTCAACTTCGAAAAATCCTTGCTAATTCCGTCTCTTCGCCTTCCCCAGGCAAAGGTCTCCGCGATCAAAGCGGAGATTGCGAACGTCCTTCGTACCTCTCTTTTATCCCTGCGATCTCTTGCGAGAAAAGTCAGCCTTCTCTCTTCTTCAATTCAGGCTATCTTTCCGGGTCCTCTGCACTATCGTGCTCTGCAACGGATAAAAAGCAGACATCTACGCGAAGGCCGGGCCTACGTCGATCTTATCGTTTTGGACCAAGAATTACACGACGAACTTCAATGGTGGACAGGCCATTTAGATGCGTGGAACGGGCGCACTATCTTCGCTTCGGCCCCAGATCTTGTGTTAGAATCAGATGCCAGCCTGTCGGATTGGGGCGCCCTCTGTGGTCCAATATCGACTGGAGGTACATGGTCTCACGAGGAGTCGAAATCGCACATCAATTGTTTAGAGATACTTGCAGGTTCCTTTGCAAACTCAAACCAGATGACCACACGTTAGACGGATCTTGCTTACTTGCGGCATTACATTACACCGGAGGGACTATATTTGAATAAATCACTCCTATTTTTGAACGCATTTTCATCTTTAAATCAAAAATTGACTGATGGTTATGAAGGACTGGACTATTTAAGGCCCAGCGGTGCCAGGGAACAACACCTAAAACCTTCGTGGGATACCTGTTCTGGCGCACTAAAGACAGAGACACGGGAGACTTCCTTCGGCGTCAAAGATCAGCGTTTATTACTGCAGGGAGGCAAAAGTCACGAGAAGTACAACAACATGTAGTTCTGAGAGTCTGCTTCAAATTGCATATGTGAGTCGCTCTCTTTTATACAAGATTTTACCATTGCACAACATGTGAACAAAAGGTTACAACCCAGTTCCCACAAAAAGGCTTCAAAAGGGTCGCTTTCATGTATTCAGAACCCCGGAATATAATTACATTAACATCACCAGCTCCAACTGTAAAAGCACATCTTCTCATCATTAGGTACATTCCACTTGAGTTGTAAATAGGCAAGAGAAAGAGACAAGAACAGCTGCAAGGAAGTCAGACAGCAGGGAAGAAGTTAATATTGGATGCGTAATCGTAGCTTAAAAGGGCTTGACCCCAGCATGTGCGAGGCTGAAACAATAGACCGACCGGGCAGAATCACCTTCGATCGGAGGCAATTGCCTTAGCAGTGTCCTTCCCCTAGTTATAAAAGACGCATGAAAGGAATATGTTTCTTCCGTAAAGCTTGGGAACTAAAAAGGTCACGATGCGGACAGTTGCCTGTTCGCTGACTACGTGAGGGCAAGAAACAAAATGGATGCCGTATCTAAAATGGAAACCAAGGGTCCAGATATAGAAGTACGTAAATAAGGCGAACCATGCCAGGTAGTGTAGTGAAAACGCGTACACTTAATGAACACGTCATTTACGGTTCATAGATACCTTACTTGCCCGTATTCGTTCATGCCCGGAACACCGTAACGATTCTCACAGACCCTCAGACGCTCCTTTTGCCCTCATGTAGGCAAGAACTAGTCGAAGTCGGATTCGATCTCGATATTCATCAGATCATTCAGATGTTGTTGGAACATAATTCTATCCATCAATGCCTCTTTGGTAACAGATGGCCTTCTTATACACGTTGTAGCGCAAAGGCCACATAAGGCAGGACCACACTGTACACACAGACAACACGTGAACAGAAATGTCACAACAACCCCTGTAATCATCAGAATCTTCCAACCCCAAGTCGACACCAGTCCCCAAAACCATCCTAGAAGCGTCCAATCTCCTTCGTCCTCGTGTATGGACTCCGAGATTTTGTGCAACTTGGAGATGGCTTGATAAACCGTTGGCGCGTTATCAGGTATAAATATGCAGCAGCTCGAATGGATGACCTTACACACGCCGCCTCTATCTGCTAGAACGTCCAGTACCATACGGTTCTGTAACGTCATAAGCCTATCCGCTTGAAGCTCTGCTGTCAGATTACCAAGGGCGCTTGCAGTTATGTTAGCAGTTGACTCTACTACACGAGTTAACTGTCTCAGATTTCTGCTATTGACCATAGGGCCCCAAAACGGTAGAAAACCCTTGAAGAAGTCTCCCGCTTCTTGGCCGGAAGTATCCTCTTTACTAATGACACCTCTCACAACTCTGGTTTTGTGATAGTCGGCAGCAACAGTAAAAGTCGGGGGCAAGAGATTTGCAATGTAGCAGGTACCTGAGAAGTTATGAGGTACCCACGTGTATGCTCGGTCATAACATACAAAATAGGTACCCTTGGCAGTCAGAAAGACAGGGGAAGAGAGCATCGGTAGAACGTAAGTATCCACACAAGCACTCTTCCCAAGCTGGGCTCTTGGATTTCGGCCACGACCTTGCAGACAAAAGTGGCCTAGGTGAGGTACAATCCAGATTGGAGATGAGCTTTTAAGCTGCCTATCACCCACTGATATACTATACTCAGCCTCACTAAGGTACTTATAGGTTTGCACCTCTTCTTCTGGGATAAGTGATGTATCGAAGATATCTCTATCTAGATCGGCAATAGCTATCATTAGAGACTTGTGATACGGGCCAGGACCAAAGTTTGCTGAGCGTGGCTCTCGATGGGGGTAAGAATCTAGTGCACTACGGAACATGGTTTGGAATGCCCGAGCTGACCCTTGGGGGCTGTACGGAAGAACCAAATATGGGATACCCCTGTCCATGGTATGCAGCATTAGCCCACACACCCAACAATTTGTTGTATTTACCACCAACTGGTGCTGATGCAAAAGTTGCACAAAGGAATTGTTTCTAAATTCTGCACGTCTGACTTGTTCATGTTGGGGCAGGAGATGAAAGGAATGTGGAGAAACAGTGGAAGCGAAATTCAGATTATAGGAAGGAGGAGTAGGTGAAATGGAAGGTAACAATAATTGAATCCCAAAATATACTCCACCCACCAGTAGCATTGAAACGGTTAGGAACAACATAAAGATCTGAAATAGAAAACATTTTGTACAAAACACTTTTGATATTTGCGTCAACATTTTCTCTCTTTCCGACAGCTTCGAGAAGTCCATCCTCTAAAAAACCGTCCGTGACGTTCTTGACGCACTTCGTTCTGAGTAGCGGTTGCCAATTCCCAGGAGTTCCCAGAAATCGACAAAAGAAACCGACCTAGTGTCGATAGCTGCTAAACAGAAGGTAGTACCCGCACGGCCCTACGGCCAACCCAGATGATAGGTTAAATGAATTCGAATCAATTCAATAATAGTCTCTTAGCTGCATGAAAAGAAAAGATAAACACAATATATAATGTCCACAGTGTTCATGACAACTGGGGGGTACTGTAAAAAACAGAAAAAAAAAAACCAGAACTCTTTTATTTGTCCTTAACGCGCGGTCGAAGAAAGTATCGACTTCTCCCGGGTCGAGTCTGATCCTCAAACAGTGGATTGGATGGCGAAAGAGTGTTCGATTGTCCAGGCAATTGTTCAGTACTTGTATTCCCCAATGTTGAAGGAAGGGAAATTGTTTGAGAGGAATCAACAGGGGTGTCAGAAAAAACTGAAGTGTTCCCTATGGTCTGAGCTTCGCTCGAGGGGGCAAAACGCTGGGGAACGTCAGTTTCAGACGAGGAAAAACCTTTACGTATCCATGTGTCTGCCGGCAGAGGAAGCGGAACCTTCTTGGTGTGGGTGGCATGCACCCAGTGTTTCCGTCCCTCCAGTCGAACCGCCGTCCTCGTTGCTAGTAGCACCTGGAAGGGTCACACAAATCTCGGCTCAAGATGGCGTTTTCGTCCGAGATTTCGGGTGAGGACCCAGTCCCCTGGTCGGAGCCGATGACCAGGACCCTCTGTTCGTGACGGCAGAGCCTCAAAGACCTGTTGATGAATCAAACTCAATTTAGCAGTCAGATCATATAGATAATCAATTAACATTGGATATTCAAGTCTGTTCAATTCTTTAGGCCTCGGAACCCCCCAAATGTTTGCAGGGCGGCCGAACACAATCTCATATGGGCTAAGCCCTACTCGAGAGTGTACAGTAGCCCGGGTCGATAAGAGAGCTAGAGGCAAAGCGTCAGGCCATGATAAACCAGTTGTTGCCTGAATTTTAGCAAGTTTTAGTTTCAGGGTGCCATTGTATCCTTCCACCAAACCCGCTGACTGAGGATGATTAGCACTATGAAATTTTTGGGATATTCCTAAACCACGACACACACTCTTCATCACGCTTCCCACAAACTCACTTCCGTTGTCCGACCATACAATCCGAGGCATGCCGTACCTGGGGAAATACTCTTTGAGCAGAATTTTCGCTGTGGATAGGGCAGTATTATCCTTAAGAGGGTAAGCTTCAATCCATCTGGAGAATGCACAAACCACGACTAACACATACTTCAAATTGTTGCATCTCTCCATGTGGATGAAATCTAACTGAATAACTTCGAAAGGACATGTAGGAGGGGCAAAATGACCAGGTGGAGTGGGGGTGCCCTTACCGGGATTATGCATCAAACATACCATGCAATTCTTAACCACTCTCTCTGCACATTTAGTAATCCCCTCATTCTTCCATACAGGAGACAACAACTTGCATATGCCCTTCGAGCTAATATGTGCTGTGCCATGGGCCATTGTAACAACAGCAAGCACATATGCATCCGGTAACATCCATCTCTGTTTTTCTGACAAATCAACCCAACATCCATCCTCATCTAATTTTCCCGTGCTTTCTTTCCACTTAGTCTTTTCCATTTCAGTGGCCTCATTCTGTATTTCCTTCACACTCTCCACTGTGTCCTCACACATACTAGTTTCCGCAGGCCATCTCACTGAACTTGTGACATACATTCGACTTGTCAGATCTTTAGCTGTCTCCTTAGCAGTCTCATCTGCAAACGCATTACCACGACCAACATCATCTGTCACTTTTCGATGCGCACTACATTTAATTATGGCCACCTGTTTAGGCAATGTGAGTGCATCTAAAAGGTCATTCACAAGCTGTCCATGCTGAATCTTTGTGCCATGCGACGTTAAGAATCCTCTTTCTTTCCACAATCGCCCAAAACTATGTGCCACACCAAAAGCATACTGGCTGTCTGTGAACACATTCACCCGCTTTCCTCTGGACAACACACACGCTCTCGTCAAGGCGATCAACTCAGCTGCCTGAGCCGAGTTCTGATTTAATCTTGTAGATTCCACAACCGTCCTCAACGTCACCACAGCATACGCAGTCGTCACATCACCGTTCGGTAACTTAAAACAGGAACCATCAACATACAAAATACCATCGGGATCTACCAATGGAGTATCTTTTAGGTCAATACGACCATTCGTTTCCTCTTCGGTTCTCAGATAACAGTCATGTGGTGCTGCATCACTTGACTCTGTGTTGATCGGCAATAATGTTGCTGGGTTCAACACATTACACCGTTTTATCCGTATGTGACTAGCTAGTAACGTCAGCTCATACCCAGACAACCTTGCGCTCGTCAAATGTTGAGTCTTCGTTCGGTTCAAGAGAGTGTCAACTGCATGCGGGACCATCACCGTAAGCGTATTATCCATGACCAGACCTGCGGACTGTCGAATGGACGCCGCAGCTGCCGCTGTTGCTCTTAAACAACTCGGCAAAGCTCTAGCTACTGGGTCTAAGGTCGAAGAAAAATATGCGCATGGGCGCTGTTTGTCACCAAATTGTTGCGCCAGAACACTCAACGCACAACCATCCCTCTCGTGAACGTACAGTGTAAACTGCTTACTGTAATCAGGAGTACCTAACACAGGAGCCGAACACAACGCATCACGTAATTCTGAAAAACCTTTTTGACACTCTTCAGTCCAGGGCAAAGGAGTCGGAACATCCTTGCACGTGAGAGCTAACAATGGTTTCGCCAATAGTGAAAAATTTGGGATCCATTGTCTGCAGTATGACATAATACCTAGAAAGGCACGTACATCTCTCTGAGTTTTTGGCACAGTCATTCGGGTAATCGCTGCAATTCTCTCTGGGGTCAACCTTCTCCCTTCTTTTGATAATAAGTGACCTAGGTAGGTTACTTCTTGGCAACAATATTGCAGCTTGGAAGGTGACACCTTGTGATGTAAGTCACATAAATGCCGCAACAACGATACTGTAGTAGTTCTACAAATATCTTCGGTATCAGCAGCTACCAACAGGTCATCAACGTACTGAATCAAGGCTGCGCCTACCGGTAATATAAATGAATCAAGTTGACTTTTAAGTGCTTGACTGTAGATCGACGGACTCTCACAATAGCCCTGTGGTGCGCGTTTCAATCTAAAACTGTGACCACCTAATGAGAATCCGAATAGGTCTCTGCTTTCCTCAGCAATCGGGATACTAAAGAAAGCATTCTTTAGGTCGATTACCGTGAACCAGGAGGCAGAAGCTGGAATCATAGTCAACAAAGTCGTGATATCAGGGACCACGGGGAACTGTGGAATCACGATTTTATTTACTTCTCTCAAATCGATTATGAAACGATACACAGGAGGTTTAGATGGATCAGTTCGTTTTAGAATTGGTAGTACAGGACTATTACACACATTTCCTCGAGTTTCTTCAATGACATCCTTTTTGATCAGGTCGTGTACAATCGTTAATAGCGCCCGTTCTCCCTCAGTGGAGATACGATACTGTGGTATACGTGGCATTCGCACATTTGGTTTCAGTTTGATTATATAAGGTGGGATGTCCAAGAGACCCACGTCATTGGGACCTGTGGCCCATAGAGACGCAGGAAGGGAGCTCAATTCCGGTGGGAATTTATCGATCGACAAGTACATAGGAGAGATTACTCTCCGACCTAATGTAAGCTCCACTCCTTCAGGAGAGCAATACAAAGTCGCATATAACCGTTTTAACAATTCCAAGCCCAGAAGATTCTCACCACAACCAGTAGATAGAATCAATGGAGCCTCCAGCTCACGAGGGCCAATCGTAAGGGGCAAAGGGCTAGAAACAGGATTGCTAACCGGGGCGCCAGAGAATCCAACGGAAACATTTGTTAAGCCAGACAAAGGTGCGCCAGGGAGTTTCGAATGCATGATGGAACTTTTCGTCGCACCAGTGTCTAACAGAAAAGGCTCAACTACGCCAGATGTAGCAACTGCGACGTAAGGCCCACTCTGATCAACCGGAACTGATACTACTCCCTCTCTCTGTCGGTGGCTGTCCTAGTAACGAGCGTTTACAACAGTCTCTTGTTCAACGTAATAGTCGTCCGCGTAATACTGCGCTGATTTATCGGACCTTATATTTCGCTGGTCAAAACAATTATTCGCGTCCGAGGACGTATTAGGGCGCTCAGTCTGATTTTGGAAGGTACCGCGACCTCTACCTCGAGATGATTGTTGAGGACCACCACGACCCCCTCGTGCCGATACACCATTAAGGCGGTCACGCAAAGCGGGGCAATCATATTTGATATGTCCCTCTCTTCTACAATATGCACACTGGTTATACCCAAGCATAGATCTGAAGTCAGAGGAGTCAGGACGTGGCTGCATTCTGGAGGATTGCGATTGTGGTTTATATTGCTGTTGCAAATCAGTGTGATTGGAACGCGGAGGATACGCTTGCTGCAACAAAACCTTCGTTTTGAGCTCCTTCGTTTTCTTATCTACACGATCGCTTTCTTCTTTCTCCCTATTTTCATAATATTGAGCCGTAGCTAATATTTGAGCAGTAGTGGAAACAGCCCAGGCACTTTCTGAATTTTTCAATTTGTTGCATAATTCAGGCAACAAATTTAATACGAATTTATCGACAAATAAACGTTGGCCTCCCTCAGTGCCCATATCCTGACCGCTATGATCGACAAATGCCTCTTCAAATCTAGTGAAGAAATCGGAGACAGTCTCGTCCTTCTTTTGTTTACAAGCTGATAATTTATCCCAGTTTACTCTCATCGCCGGCATAAGCGTTTTCATGAGCGTAATTATTTTCTGAGGCAGATCCAAAATTAACTGCTCAGGCTTAGCCCCACCAACTTGTAGTCCATCAGCCGCTATTAATGCAGCCCAATCACCACCTAATTCATTCGCATGATTTTCCTGACGAATTTTCACCCAAACCGGCTGTCGTACAACGTTACCGAACAGCATGTCGATGTCGGCAAGGTTCATAATAGTAGCATCTACCAATTGAGACAACTCTTTATAGTAACCCGCCGGATTCTTGCGTGGATCAGGCAAGGACTGTTTGACCTGTAAGACTTCTGATCGCTTCCATGGGAGGTGTATCCAAACTCTTTGGAAATGTGGCAAAACTGGGGGAGCAGCACCAGGATCACCTGGCATCCACACTGGCGGAACCTCTCTCATAGGGTACTGACCAGGAGCCGCTTTCCAATTCTCAGAGTCGTCATCAAACGACACTCGAGAAGGCACTGTCGACCTATGGGCTAACAATCGCTCTAAGGCACGTCGTACATCTCCACCTACAATCATACCATTCGAAAATTGACCTTGAAGTTCAATCATATCGGGCGATACGTTATCTAGATCATCATTATACCATTGTTCCCTCAAAAAGTTACACATTTCTTCGAACACGAATCTCTGTGTAGGCTCATTAAACTGAGAAAACGTCTCGAAGACCATGCGTGGAGGGTAGTTAGCAGGATGTCTTATCCACCTATGCGCCATTGTCACTAACGTTGCACTCTCTCTTCCACCAGGGATTTGACTTCGTCTCTGGGGAGTTTCGGAAGCACTGGTTGGTAGTATCGATCCGGATAGTGGGGAATAGAGCGTAGCAACAGTATTAGGAATACGGGTACGAACAGAAGGAGAAGAAGGAAAAAGAACAGGAGTGACAATATTAGAAGTGAACTTAGGAACAGCAGAAACAGGCAAGATAGTCGGGGTAACAGAGACTGGAGTTTGCGAAGGCACTGGCAAAGGAGCAGTAGAAATAGGAACAGGTGGTGGGACAAACGTAGGATTAACAACGGGCTGACCGGCAGCCGCCGGAACAACAGGAGGAACAACAGGAGGAATTACTGGCGGGACTACAGGAGGAACTACAGGGGCTGTAGCACCCTGTGCATAAGGAGGTGGCGATTTCATCAAATACGCTAACAGGGGATCCTCCTTTGAATCCTCTTCTTTCTTATCAAGACTAGCTGGTAAAACCGGATAACATTTGTCTATCCTCATGTGGTGTAATCTAGTAGAAACTTCTATTTCTTTTTCTTCTTTATCTCGCTGACATTGTTGTACAACTTGCATTATCGGAACGATCCCTTCTCTTTGATCCTTTTTAAGCTGTTTGATTTCTTTCTGCTTGGCCTCTTTACGCCACAACCGAAAGGAATCAAACATAGCTGGCCTAGCTTTCCTTTTAAACAACTTAGCTTCTAGATTATCTAAAATCGTAAGGTCGAAGCTTCCATGTGGTGGCCAACTAAGGACACCATCTTTTTTCGTGTAACGGATCCAATATTCGTTATATATAATAGGGCCCACACCATGTCGACTATAGAGCTCATATATCGGAGTTCCAACTGGAGGTATCGGACACGAATCCTCCAACCGGGAATCCTTGTTGCAACATTTTAAGAAACCAAGAAAATCACTATGGCTAGGCATCGTGCACACTAACCTAGTATCAAACTTCAAGAGTTACCGAAGCACTAATTCTTCGTGAAAGACAAAACCCTCGGTTTTTGGCAATTGCAACTGTCAAATAAAAACTAAGAACCAACAACTAAGAACCATAAATGCAATGGAACCATGCAATACAACAATACTTCAATAAGCTGCAACAACCACTAATGGACTGGGAGCGACCCACAAATACTTAACTGAAAATACAATGGCGTCACCCGGAAGGCCCGTCTATCATCTCGCTTGTACGAAAGGTCTACGCCAGGCGTCGAAAACAGGCCGACAGTCAGGGCATCAGTCCGTCGCAGACGTCAGGAGGCGGGAATCTTCGCGGGAAAAATCTTCGGACCACTTGTTTCGATAACAGGATCGATGAAGCGGGGTGCACCTTTTCCTCGGAGATTTCACACGAAGTTCCTCACAATCGTCAGGCTTTGGACCGGTACCGCCGATGTCGCCCCATGTTGGGCGCCAACTGAAGGACTGGACTATTTAAGGCCCAGCGGTGCCAGGGAACAAGACCTAAAACCTTCGTGGGATACCTGTTCTGGCGCACTAAAGACAGAGACACGGGAGACTTCCTTCGGCGTCAAAGATCAGCGTTTATTACTGCAGGGAGGCAAAAGTCACGAGAAGTACAACAACATGTAGTTCTGAGAGTCTGCTTCAAATTGCATATGTGAGTCGCTCTCTTTTATACAAGATTTTACCATTGCACAACATGTAAACAAAAGGTTACAACCCAGTTCCCACAAAAAGGCTTCAAAAGATGTATTCAGAACCCCGGAACATAATTACATTAACATCACCAGCTCCAACTGTAAAAGCACATCTTCTCATCATTAGGTACATTCCACTTGAGTTGTAAATAGGCAAGAGAAAGAGACAAGAACAGCTGCAAGGAAGTCAGACAGCAGGGAAGAAGTTAATATTGGATGCGTAATCGTAGCTTAAAAGGGCTTGACCCCAGCATGTGCGAGGCTGAAACAATAGACCGACCGGGCAGAATCACCTTCGATCGGAGGCAATTGCCTTAGCAGTGTCCTTCCCCTAGTTATAAAAGACGCATGAAAGGAATATGTTTCTTCCGTAAAGCTTGGGAACTAAAAAGGTCACGATGCGGACAGTTGCCTGTTCGCTGACTACGTGAGGGCAAGAAACAAAATGGATGCCGTATCTAAAATGGAACCCAAGGGTCCAGATATAGAAGCACGTAAATAAGGCGAACCATGCCAGGTAGTGTAGTGAAAACGCGTACACTTACTGAACACGTCATTTACGGTTCATAGATACCTTACTTGCCCGTATTCGTTCATGCCCGGAACACCGTAACGATTCTCACAGAACCTCAGTTACCAGTATCTATAGAATTATGACTGCTATGATGACAATAAAGCCCTGAAGAAGTCCGGTAACGGACAAAATGCGTTGGCTATCCATTTTTAACAGAAAATTGAATAAAGAATTGAACTCAACTGAAGAGCCTCCATCACTTTTTCTTGGGAAAACCAATAACTATTGATGGATTGAATATAATTTGATCATTGTTCTGAATACTTGGCTAATATATTGAGAACTTGAAGGGTGCAGGGCCATTTCTTTGGGGTCCTTTCCAATCCAAAGCATCTCGAAAAACAGGGTTCGTTGTTCCATACTGCTTCGCATGGACAGTGTTTCTGCGGTCCGCTACATCAACCACCTCGGCGGTACCAAATCCAAACCTCTGGCAGAGCTAGCAAAGCGTCTTTAGGAATTTTGCCTGTCAAACCAACTTTCCTTGACAGCGGAGTATCTTACGGGAGACCTCAATTCGGTAGCGGACTGGCATTCTCGGTATCTCCGAGACTCCAGCGATTGGAAGCTGCTTTCCTCCGTTTTCCTTTCGCTCTCTCAAAAATGGGGTCCTTTTTTTCCATAGATCTCTTTGCATCCCGACTCAACTCTCAGTTGCCCCGTTTCTTCAGTTGGCGACCAGATCCTTCAGCCCTAGCAACGGACACTTTCCTTCAGGACTGGTTGCTACATCTCAATTACGCCTTTCCTCCCTTTCTCATGGTCAACAGAGTCCTCTCCCAGGTCCGTCGGCAGTCGACTTCCTTGGTTCTGGTAGCCCCCTTTTGGCAATCACAGATCTGGTTCCCCTCTCTACTAGTAGATTTTCCAGTCCTTCTTCCATCATGCGACGATCTGCTCCTGAATCCTCAGGGTGTTCGACACAACCTCATTCTGGACAATTTCCTGATTCTGTCGGCTTGGAAAGTTTCCGGCCTGTCTCTTCTGACGTCCTCATTTCACAAGAGGCTTCTCTCTTTATCAGCAAAGCCTGGGGTCCTGGGACCTCCAAGGCTTACAAATCGGCCTGTTTTTTTTGGGCAAGCTGGTGTCTGGAAAGGAATATCGGCCCCTCTGAATTTTATGGTCAATTTTTTGGCTTCCGAGGCCAGTGCAGGTAAGTCATACAGAACAGTCAATCTTTACCGTTCTGCGATTTCTCTCAATCATGCTCCCATTGATGGCAAACCAATAATGAGCCTATTCCCACAATATTCCATACATTCCAAACGCTATGATTATCTATCAATGAATCCAAATCGTATGTCTACTACTTTACAGATACAACACAATTACACCCCCTCTGCTTTGACAACTTGACATTCCCCACGGCAGCGGTTACTTTCAGATACTTAGGTATACACATATATAGGGAAGTTAAGGATCTATTGGACGGTAACTTGACCAGGGCGATCACAACACTAAAATCACAGATAGCTTATGGGACTTCCCTGCCGCTATCGGTAGCAGAGAGAGTAGCCTTTTCTAAACTGGCCATGCACCCCAGACTATTATACATTTTTTACAAATCTACCAATATTCATCTCAGCGCACGTGTTTAAACTGCTAGATACGTTACTGGTAGAATTGATCTGGGGGTCGAGCGCAGACGTATTGGATTGTCCAAACTCCAGTTAGACACGGATAAAGGAGGACTGGGAGTCCCAGATTTTAAAGCTTACTGGATTTCAGGCTGCCATCTGTAAGAAATAGGAATGTCAAGGCAAGCATGGGAAAGCGGCAAACTGCACATGCTGTTCCTACCAAATAGTAGATCCTCAACAACAACGGCCCGCTGTTAAGGGTAGCCTTGACATACTGGAGGAAAGCGATCAGATACACGAACGGGCTGCTCCCCTACGCCCCCAATATCCCACTGCTGGGGCTCCCCACACCGAATAGGACAATTACCAGCAAATGTATATCTAAATGGACAGAGGAGGGAGTAAACCTAGTGGGGATGCTATTTGCAGACGACAATACACTAATGAATCATGACTCATTTGTAAGGGAGCAAGGAATCCCCAACACATTGAATCTGCTCTATGCAAGCCTTAGTAGATATATTAGGAATACTTGGGCCCCGGATGGTATTGAACCCCCAACACATGAGCTAGTGCATATGCAGTGTCTAATGGGTACTGGGAGACAATTAACCAAATGGTTATATAAGGGGATATGAACGCATGCTGCCACCTCACTACAGGCGCTTAAAGACAAATGGGACGGGGACATAGGACGTGAACCGACCGATAAGGAAAGGGGGGTAATATTAGAATATCTGAAGAAGATTTCTCTCAATCCTAAGTTTAAACTTATCCAGTGCATGGTGGTGCACTGTGCTTATTTGACCCCCCACTACATAGAATGTTTCCTGACACGACATACACATGTCCTTGCTGCCACGCCTCATATGCAGACTTATTGCATATGCTGTGGGCTTGTCCGCGATTATCCTACTACTGGGCAGCGGTGTAAAAAGTGTTGCATGAAATAGCCCCGGAGGGGAGTAGAGACACTTTACAATATTCTATATTAGGACTAAGCTCCAAGCACAAGAAAAAGGGACATAGGTTTGCCAACCTGGCATTGATACTGGCCAAAAGGTCCATCACAATGAGAGGGAAGATTGGTAAAGCTCTGACAATACAAAGTTGGCATGAGGAGGTTGTTTGAGGGGGTAGAGCCGAAAGTATGGAGATTAAAAGGGAAGAAAACAGGGGACTAAGGAAAACTCCTATTTCTCAGGAATGGAATGCATTGCTGGAGTGGTTTATAGCCACCGAACTTCCTACACAATAGAATGGGTTATAGTATATGGGATAAAGTTGGGTCATGTACCCCATGACATGCCTAACAGTCATGGGGTATACCTGTAGTGTAGAAAGGGATGGAACACCTAGTTCAGTTGGGATATTTAACACACACAATAAATGTCAATTATTTTATAAGAAGAAAAATGACTTCATTTACTTTAGGAAGATGTACTTTATAACTTCAGGAAGCCAAATATGCACCACAGGTCACCACACACATTGGGTGGGTGTTGGAAGAAATGAAGCCACACAAATGAGGTAACATTGAATTCAAGCATTTAAACAGCTAGGGACACCAAACTGAATATGCCTTCTAAAACAACCAGCTCCACCAACTGTATGAGAAGGCGGCAATTCCCACCTCCTCCTTTGTGTAAAATGAAAGGAAATTGAAGATGGAGATGTTCCAAAAAAAGAGACCCACCAGAGAAGCTTTTGCATGGTACATAAGAGGAACCACAATCCAGACCCTCATCCCGAAACAGTAAAAAAACACCTTTGCGTTATAAAATACTCAAGCGTTATGGTGCTAAAGTAAATAATTTATTTATTCAAATTAACATCCAACAACTGATAGATAATCCAGCATAATAAATATTAGAAGGAATAGCGCATATACCCAAAGCATTGTTTATCACACACCCTTGAAACATTGGTCTAATTCTCACTAGTCTGCCCTTGAACTTGACTATCCGCCTATAACGCTGCCTCCTTGCCAATGCATGCAGTACCTTTCCACAGACCTGTCACAGACTTTACCGTCTTCAGTATAATGTCCCTTTGAGCAGCCTGCCTCCCAGCACTCTCCTATTACTCCCATCCCTCTAATTAAGGGGCACCTAGATACACTGTGTACCGTTGCATTTTTGTGCAACTTGGTCTGGGCACTTTGCTCCTAGAATGCAGTAGCAAAAGCCACCTCGCACAGGAATATTAGTATGTTGCAACTAATAGGGAGCACTGAGACAAGAGACCTGACACATTATGTGGAATATGTTATTTCCTAACGAAGATTAATACTAATCAAGAAGCCACACAATGTAAGATAAATTTGTCAGAAACCAGTACACCGTGATCAGTTTCTGTCTCGAGGTAGCAGTTAGTCAATTTCCAACTTAATATCTGTAGGTCCCACTAATGAGGTGTTGCAATCTATGCCAAACAAATCTAAAGGAAGCTATTAAATAATATGCTTACCTATAATATTGTTGTAGAGCCTTTCCTATGGGTGAAGGAACACGATGTAGCTCGTGAGAATGCTAAAGTATTCAGTTATGCGCTCTTAATAAAGAGTGCTCTGCTGCCATCTGGTGGATAAAGAGGTTTCATGCTTTTACCAAAGAAAACACATTTCTGTGATGTTACAGGAAATTTTCGGCTTGAAATCGTAATTCTGAAACCTTTGGAGCGTGGCGCCCCTGGCTAGTCTGGAGGGCGCACCAAGAAGCCGCGGCGCACAGATTGGGAACCACTGGGTTATAACAAAAAAGACAAAAGGAGTGGTAGAGGGTCCGAGGGGAAACTGTTTTTATAGACCAAATAGTACCTAGTCCCCCAACTTGAGAATTAGAACACACGGGAGGTACCAACAGTCTGAATTCAATGAATCTAATGGAACCTAGTAGTGTCCCACATTCGTACTGAGAACACAAAGTTAGTCCAGAAAAATAACATTGTTATACCAGAAATAGTGAGAAGGAGAAAATACTGAGTCTGAAGAACTAGAAAAAGTAGAAAAAAGTACCCATCAGCCCACTCAAAAGTGGAATCTCGTCATCTGGGTTGCTTGTGTTCAAGAATGGTGTCCTGTAGGCTCCTCCTCAGGGAGAGTCTGAGGCTACCTAGTATCGGACCCAATGGTCAAGCATTCGACCAAAAGATGACAGTGTGTGAGCGGAAGGGGCAAAGGTTGCAGTGCTCGAAAGAAGAAAAAAGATACACCAATTCTCTTTTAGAAATTGGAAAGCGGGTGTAGATCTCGCATCACATCACATTGAGTAAGTGTTGCAGTAGTACATCATAGGTCCTGACGAAAGCCGTTGAAGGCTGAAACATGTTGACCGAATAACACACATGGTGGATAGCAATTCCTTGCATGCTATCATTATACTGCTTTTAATGATACCACATTGATGGTCAGACCCAATAAAGTTTTTTCTTATGACATCAAAGTAGGTATTTTTAAATCACGTGGATCATTTTCCTTTTTTCTTCTTTCGAGCACTGCAACCTTTGCCCCTTCCGCTCACACACTGTCATCTTTTGGTCGAATGCTTGACCATTGGGTCCGATACTAGGTAGCCTCAGACTCTCCCTGAGGAGGAGCCTACAGGACACCATTCTTGAACACAAGCAACCCAGATGACGAGATTCCACTTTTGAGTGGGCTGATGGGTACTTTTTTCTACTTTTTCTAGTTCTTCAGACTCAGTATTTTCTCCTTCTCACTATTTCTGGTATAACAATGTTATTTTTCTGGACTAACTTTGTGGTCTCAGTACGAATGTGGGACACTACTAGGTTCCATTAGATTTATTGAATTCAGACTGTTGGTACCTCCCGTGTGTTCTAACCACTGGGTTATACCCTTACAGGTGCAGGCGAGAAGCGGCCCGAAAGCGGGGTTGGAATAATAAAGGTGTAAATTCAACGAATCCTTCAACAGAATTACTGTATTAACTAGTTAGCTGTCCCTTGGTAATGTTATTTAAAGCTTCCCAGCTCATTACATTTGAGCCCTCCTTAAGATCTGCCCAAAAAAAGATACCCCCAGATTTCAAGGGATGACTAAATTAATCCCTCCGACATTCCAGGGTACCCGGAGAGTCCCAAATCGGAGTCTATAATGCGAAATATGGAACCGTCAGTATTTTCCTCACATACATCCACGTATTCAATGCGGATTGTATTATCAAGGGACAGCTGACAAGGTTTAAATATTACCAATTGAGCTCTTGGTGGGCGACACAAGATTGGGCTGAGGAGGAGTTGAAATTCAATCAGGTGATGAGATCTGATCAGTGGAAAAAGGAAATTATTTCTGGTATTGGGCTTTCCTGGAAACGGATGTGAAGACTGAAACTGAAATCTTACAAATGTGGGGTAAAGAGTTTGATGACGGAGATTTGAAGCAAATGTGGAGCACCTCACATGGGGCCATATGTATTTGGTTTTGCGATTCTCAAATAGCGATATTTTGAGAATCGCAAAACGCTATGTATATAGGATTTGCAAAAAATGTTGCGAATTCTAGATATCCCTTAATTGCAAATTGCGATTCGCAATTAAGGAATACCTCCCCGATCATTCCTATGGGACTAGCGGCCCATAGGAATGAATGGGAAGACATTCTCAATTTGCGATTCTCAATTAGAGAATCGCAAGTTGAGAATGCAATTTCAAGGGTGCCAGAGTGTCGAAAGGACACCCTGTTGCATCCCTGAAAAAGGCATGTATGTGCGCCACATGGCACTTTGAAAAATGCAAAAAAGTGCATTTTTCAGAGAAATCGCAAATTACCACCAACTTGAAGTTGGTGGTAATTTGCGATTCCTTAAGGCCTAATTGCACTTTTTCTGTGCTTCTTACATTGCATTTAAGGAATAGCAATTTGTGATTCCTTAAATGCAATTGCAAAATAAGGAATAGCAAATTTTGCGATTCTATATTTTGCGAGGCAGCTTTTCTTTCATACATTCCACGGAGCCAAATTGCGATAGCAAACACCGAAATTCTGCAAATTTCGGCGTTAGCGATCGCAATTTGGAATGATACATATGGCCCATGGTATCTTACAAACAGTAGTAAAATCAGCATCACTTAAACATAACCATCTATTTACCACCTACAGAGTTTATTGGTCAACTGCGAAGCTGTCCAAGGTTTCCAGTAATACATATTGCTGCCCAAGATGTAAGCATTTAGCTGCAGATGATGTGCATTTATTTATGTAATGCCCTAAAATCGTATCTTACTGGCACTCAGTCTGTGACTTTTTAGGAGAAATTACTGGGATACAGATTAACGTATGCCTTTGCCTAATCTACTTTGGGATAATCTCGGAGGAAGAAGTACAGATTACATTGGTTATCTCAACGTTTTTGTTTTATGTAATCCTGATAGCAAGGCGTGAAATCGGCAGACTATGCAAATCTGAAAACCCTCCATGTTTTACTGAGTTCTTTGGAAACATCATATATACAAGTAAGTCCGACTTGGCATGCAATCCAAGAAGCAAGGATCAAATGTGGGCTCCGTAAGGTGGAGCCCAAAGGTGGTAAGTCCGTAAGGTGGTAAGGTGGAGAGAAAACAACGCGAGTCCTATGATTAAGCCAATCTTTCTGTCGGCCATGGTATCTCCTTTTTTCCGGTGGCCTCAGTATGAAAAGGAGATGGAAGTGGAATCAGCAGTTTACTTGTGGGATACTACTCTGTCTTCCCCTCTTTTGGTCTTCGGTTTGGCCTCCTCTGCAAGACCTAGAGGGATCAGAATATAATCTAGCAAGAAAGTTGGCAGAATGAGGACACAACATGGAGAGGGGTGGAATGCTTTTGCATTGTTACTAGTGAAGGGAAGAGGGTGGGAGAGCCGTATCACTGACACATTTATACTACAGTGTATGTAACAATATGCTCATTGTCACTGTCAACATGTGCGATATTTACACTGCCCTTACTAATGATGGCATGATGTACTGACTTATGGAATCAAATACGTGATTACTGTTGTTCAAAGGTATATCAATGAAAAAGGCCTTTGTTGTATTATGAAAATCAATAAAATATGTTTAAATAAAAAAAAGAAAACTGAAGCAAAGGGAGTTAGAATACCCATGTAGAAATTCTTGACTTGCCTAAACCCAGTACAGTGCTGGCCGTTATTCCATCCGACTTTATCACTGTTGTGTAGGGTTCTCTCAATATGGGATCACCACTGTTATAGTATGATCACTAAACTCTTCACTTGTATTCTCCTTTTCAGGCACGGGTGCTTTACACAGCGGCGTTGTGGCTGTCTCTTTCTACTTAGGGGGTATTGTTTGCCCTTTTCTTTTAACATTGTTCTCGAGTGTGCACGCTTCCCTGTTTACTCTTTCTTGTCAAGTTTTTCCCAAGTATCTTGAACCTGTGCCTTCCGCTTTAAATCAAGCTGCATCTGTTTCTGATGTTTGAATTTATGGTGAATTATCTTGACGTACAACGAATATACAGCATGTGGTACCTTTTCTCCCTCCAGGCACGTCCATCTCTGTTTCTGTACACTATTAGTTTGCCCTGAAGAAGGTGAGACCCACATTGGGGTCAATCACCGAAACGCTTGTCGGCGCTGGAGCTCTTCTTGGCAATGTGATGCCCCAACCCCGGGAGAAGGAACAGTGATTTAAAAGCATGAATTGTACTACTAACTGATGACTGAGGACGCATGAGTATGTGTGGGTATGCCTCTGTCTGGCTGAACGTATGTGTGAATGTGATGTAGGATGTGCTTGGACTTGTGGGATATAATTCTTATTATGTTTTTATCTAGACTGCAAAACACACGATTAATAAATACATTTTGATATGTTTGGTACTTTATGTTTGTGTATATTTTGGAAGTGTCTCAGGTTGTATAATTGCATCAGTGACTATTAGCTTCATATGACTTAGTTCACAGGCAGAGAATTATTGTTTTGATTAGCTTTCTGTTTCCCCCTGTTTTCTCTGCCTGTTATTTGCATCAGGGGCCCCCCTTCCGTGTAAGTGGTTGTTCTGTCCCGGCCTTGAGCTGTGGGGGTTACTTTGTGTTTCCCATGTGGTAATTGTGCACCTTGTTATTTTTTTTTTGTCCTCATTAGCCACTTAGGCGATCCAGGGGTGCTCCAACCGCAAGACATAGTCACCTCTGTACAATCAAGAAACCAGAAAGTGGTCTCATAATCTCCAGAAAAGCTGGCCTGATGTCTCAGCAGAGAAAAAGAACCCCATACGAACTATCTCCATACGAGCCCATTGTTGGCTGATGGTCCAATGTCAATATGGCTTGGGGTGCCTCCCTTAGGACCTGGAGACTCAGGCTTAATCATCGGACCCGGGGAAAAAAACAAAAAAAAAAAAAACAAACCCCGGGCACTTTAACTAATTCCGTCCCCACTCTATTAAGAGGTTCCAAAATCTCACTGTACGGGGGCTACACGTTCTAGCTAAATCTACTTTCGATGTTGCATAAAGTGAAGACAACCACTCTACATGGGTCGGTGGATTAATATTAACCCAGTTTTTTACAAATTTGTCTTCTTGCTAGTAAAATAGCATAATACAGAAATTCTCTTTCTAATCCCCTGATGTTGTTACTTAGCCCAAAGATGATTAAAGACCATGAGAGAGGAATAGAGATTCTGAGAATTGATTCAAGTGATGTCTTGATTTCTTGCCAAAAAGCAGTGATGTTCTGACATTCCCAGAACATATGTAGGTCTGAGGCTACTGGAAAGAGGCATTTGCTACAGCACTTCCTTGGTAGGAACTTCGAAAGTTTTTTGGGGGAATAATACGCCCGATGTAATGTAAATAGTTGATTGCGCCTTAACCATGCGGGTTTTATGATTTTATAGAGAAGGGTAAAGGATTCTATCCATTTCTCTTCTGCCTGGGGTTCTCCCTCTCCTCCCCATAATTTTATCGGAAGGTTAAACTCGCCCTCCCCTTCTTCCATGATGTTTCAGTAATGAGACGCAACCTCCTTACCTCTTTAGGGTTTCTCAAATAGATTTTTTTCTAGGGAGCTAAATCCTCCAAATTTGATCTTTTTCTTAATTTCAGTCCGCAGCCAACTGGATAGTTGTATATAAACAAACCAAGATAGGGGTGAGGTTACCCTGTCTGAGAATGTTTCCCAATCCAAAAAGGAGCCTCCTGCCACTAGCTCTCCCCATCGTGTTATTCCTGCTTCCTGTAGGACTGTTTTAACCGTCTGAGTGTATTGCGGAGAGATTCCTGGTATATCCCAGATCGGTGCGTAGTTAGAAAAGTATGCAATCCCACCCTTGGATTTGATTTGAGACCATTCTTTTATGGGCCAGTGTAATGACTTTAGCCTAACTTTTTTGAAGAATCTCTGGTGCCCAAACTTAAATAGGAATCCGTCCAATGGAAGATCAGAACCCAGTAACATTTCTTTAAACATGTGGCCGTTCGAGTTGTCTAGTGGGGTCTTTAATGACATCCTGGAGTGGGTAAGATGAAAGGCCCAAGCATAGTATTCCAGGTCTGCAAAGGCAGGAGAGGAGTTGGCCTAACGGCTAGGGCGCTTGACCTCGGACCTGGGGATCTGGGTTCGAGTCTCGGTAATGACGCCAAAACCTCCTGTGATTCTGGGCAAATCACTTAATCTCCCGGTGCCTAAAATGAATGTGTGTCCGTCCGTCCTCATGTAAAGTAACTGGTGCTATGTAAAGCGCTCTGATACCTGATTCGGTTCGGGTCTAGTTTGCGCTATATAAAACTCCGCCAAAAAAAAAAAAAAGGCGAGCCCTCCTTTTTCCCTCCTCCTTCTTAACTTCTTCCATGCCAGCCTGGTTGACTTATAGCACCAAATAAATTAGTTGATGTTTGGTTGACATTTTAGTAGTTGTTTGGTATCGAAAATTAGTGGAATGGTATTGAAAATGAATGTATATTTGGGGAGGATGGACATTTTTACGAGGCTGGTTCTCCCATAGATGGTAAGAGGGAGAAAAGACCAGGATTTCATCAATGATTTGGATTCGCGAGAGATCCAATCTAGATTAGTCCGGGCCAGGAGATTTAGGTCTTTTGTGATTTTTATCCCCAGGTAACGCATTGAGAGTTTCACAGGAAGCTGAAGATTTGTGATGTTCCAAGCCATTCTCTCGTTTATTTCATAGCCTGAGTGTTTCCCAAACTCCTCCGCGCTTTTGATGACCGTAGGGAATGCCTGGGTCGGATCTGTTGTATAGATAAGAATGTCGTCGGCATACCGTCCGACTTTCTTCTCCCAACCAGAGAAAGAGAAAGGTGGAATATTGGTATCTTCTCTTATAATATGGGCAAATGGTTCCAGATAGATATTAAATAGTAGGGGGGAAAGAGGACACCCCTGTCTTGTCCCTCTACTAATTTCAAAGGGATTTGTGCGTGTACCATTAATTAACAGACTTGCCATTGTTTTTTTATATAATAAGCCTACCGCTCTACAAAATGTAGGGCCTAATTTAAACTTTTCCATGGCTGCATTTAGATAGGACCAGTTGACCCTGTCAAATGCTTTTGTTGCATCGAGTGTCATAATTGCGAGGGGTAGAGCAAAGGTTGAGGCAATATCTATAGCTCCGACTAGGTCATATGTTAAGTCGGCCAGTTGTCGACCTCTTATAAATCCCTTTTGATCTTGATGAATGATTGTTCCAATCTCGCTTCCCAAACGTGCAGCCAAAATTGACGAAAAGATCTTATAATCGTTGTTGAGAAGCGAGATTGGACGATATGAGCCACAGTCTGCTGGGTCCTTGCCTGCTTTTAAAATTAAAGCGATGTTTGCTTCTCCCCAGGAACTGGGTGGTGTCTCACCTCTTATTAGTATGTTGTTAAATAGCTTAGTTAGAACCGGGGTGAGAGTATAAATCAGCACTCGGTATAGTTCATCCGGAATACCATCCGGTTCTGCAGCCTTTCACCTGTTTTAGTTGTTTAATAACAGTTTCGACTTCCGCCTCAGTTATCTCTTTATCCAGATTTTCACTCTGGAGCCCGTTTAACCTTGGAAGGTTCATCTTTTCCAGCCATTCGGTTCTTCCCTCAATGTTAACATTAATCTCGTCTGTATATATATTTTGAAAGAAAACCCTGAAGGCTTCACCAATTTCGAGATCAGTCTTCCTATTGTCCATTTCTCCATCTACTCTCACTTCTTTTATATGATTTCTGTTCTGGTCCGCTTTTATTTTCCAAGCTAGCAACTTCCCTGCTGATTCACCATATTCAAAATGGGAAAGTTTACTGGCCTGCCATCGTTTGTTCAATCTCTCCTGTAGTAGTGTTTCTAGTTTATCTTTTAGCTCTCTTTTCTTTTCTAGGTTAACCGAGGGCACTTGATCTACTGACTCCAATCGGGCCAGATCTTGCTCTATTGATAATAGCTCCTCTGTGTATTTCTTTTTTCTATAGGAAGCCCGGTTGGTAATACAGCCCCTTATGTACGCTTTCCATGTCTCCCACACACTAACCAGGGAGGCAGAGTCTATGTTCCACTCTAGAAAAGAGGTGGTTTCAGATATGAGATGCTCTCTTTCCTCTTCCTCTAATACGAGGGTGCGGTCAAAAGACCATGAGGCAAAAGTGGGTTCCTGATCTAGTTTTAGCGAGAAGAGGATGGCTGAGTGGTCTGACAAATGCTGCGGTAAATATATTATGTTCTTTATAGAGTCTTTTAAGGAAAAACTAAATAGGGCATAGTCAATTCGCGATTTGTGCTTATATTTGTAATTATGAAAAGAGACTCCCAATGTTTTCCCGACTCTTTGTCTCCATACATCTTCCAGTCCCAAATTGGACATGCAACACAAAAGTGCGTCTCTTGTTTTATTATGGACTATAGCCCTAGACCTAGGGGATTTATCCAATTTGGGATCCAACACTAGGTTAAAATCTCCCATCCAGATTATTGGATCGGTGATGGTAGTCAAGTGATTCTGTAATATTTTTAAGTAGGAGGGGTCATCCTGGTTAGGACCATAATAACCCACTAAGGTGAATCGCCTTAAGTCAAGCTGAATGTTGGCTATCAGCCATCTACCACTCAGATCTGTCTTCCAATCCTCAATCTGAGCCCTAGCGCCCTTTTTGAAGATGATGGCTAATCCACGAATACTGGCGTTGTGGTCTGTGCTAATAAATTTGTCAACCCATTTAAATTTTTTAAGTATGTTTGTGATTTCTTGATTATTTAGGTGTGTGTCCTGGATCGTTCTGATCTGCGCGGGCGAGTCTCTAAGATACTGCATAATTTTATGTCTTCTCCCTCGTACGCGCAGGCCATTTACGTTCCAGGACAGAAATTTAATATCTCTCATTTTTCTTTACCATCCAATTGACCTACTCCCCCCATTGTATATTTATTTCTATTGGTTGTCTGTCTGTTGTTTTTAATATCGACCACTCGGTTTATGTAGTACACCCTGGAATCAATGAGTTTTAGAATTTTAGAGTTTTGCTTATGAGGACCTTTTTGTGCTTTTACCCCCCCACCTACCCCCCTCCCTCTCCTGGAAACCCCCCCCTACTTACTCTGGCCGGATGGCTAGCCAGATTGTCGCCCCTGACGGACTCTCACCTGAGGCCCCATCTATCTCATTGTTCGGTAACTCTAATCAGAATTATGTAGTTTTTTTTTTTTTTTATCCTGCGGATAGGCATGATTAACGTCTCTTAAGGAGTAATCCAAGAGTAGGTCAAGATCAAATCTTAAATCAAATAAAAGACTAAAGGGGAAAAGAGGAAGGAGATCAATAACCGAGTACGTTTTGTTCCTTTTGCCTTGTTTTCTCCCTGTTGCTATCCCTTTTGATTTATTTTATGTTTAGTGTTTGTTTTTTTTTAAATTTACTTTATTATTCTACCCCCTTTTTTTTTTTTTGGGCCTTTGCCTTTTCCCTTTTCAGGTACACTTATTATAACCCCTTTTTTTGGGGGGGGGGGAAATTACTTGTAACTGTTTCTCTCATTCATTTTTTTTCCCTTTTATTTATCTTTATGGGTGGTATGTCCATATTTGTATATATATATATATATATATTTATTTTTTTAGACGGGGGAACGCAGATGTTATTCGTTTAATTTACGCGTTTTTTCCTCCTATACTCTATCTCTTTCGACCCCTCCTTATATTTGATCCTGGCTGACATCATGTATCAGGAAGTTTGAGAAAATTTGCTGATGGAGACTAGTAGATCATCTGCCTCGAGAGGAGTCTTGATGTTGTACATTTTATTGTTAAACATAATCTTCAAGAAGGCGGGAAATCGCATCTGTACCGTGGCTCCTAGGGCTCTAAACTTTTCCATCCGTTGTCCCAGTTCCCATTGCCTATCCAATGTGGTTTTGGATAGATCTGACCTTACTTCGAAAGAGAAGTCGTGAGTCTTCAAAGTCTTAGCTTTAAGTGCTAAATTGAGAATCTTTTCCTTCGTCGCTTAAGTTAGAAAATTTACGAGGATCTTCCTGGGTTTGGTCCAGCCTGGGTTGAGACGGAAGGGGTCACGATGTATCCTTCGTATGTCTGACTCTAATTCTGATACTGAATCCTCTAAGTTAAGAGCTTCCTTAAGGAGAGTCACAACATAATTCTTTATTTCACTTCCCTCTTATCCTTCCGGGATTTTTAAAATCCTAAGATTGTTCCTCCTTGAATAGTCTTTTAACGACTCAACTCTTTCTTTTACTGCTTCCCCCTCTCTTCTCAGAGTCAGGATCTTTGTTTCCACGTGGTCTAGTTTGGCTTTAAGTTCACCCACAGAATTCTCTAGGCTCCCGGTTCTTTCAAATAGCCCGTCCACTTTGACTTCCAAATCCTCGCACATGGCCCGGATTTCAGATTGATTTTGCCTTGATTCAGCAAAGCACTTCTTAAACTCGTTGAATCCCGATTTAATCTCCTTTCTCATACTGAGGAGTATTTGTTGGATTGTATCTTCGCTGTCTTTGCTGTCTACTTTGTTGCCCCCTGAGCATGGATCCGAAGCCTTTTCTACGCTTGTAGTTCCTGTTTCTATTTCTGTTCCTGCTAAGTTGATGCCCAAATGCTCTGTTGGTGGCATCGTGGCTCTGCTCAGCTTTACGGCGTCGTCATCCAAGCCTGAGTTTTTTTCCTGTTCCATTACCTCCGCTGCTAAGAGCACGGTGCCGCTGGGTATAGCTGGTGAGGCAAGGACTTTAGGTGGGATGGACGTATTCTGTGTGGTAGTCAGGCCCTGGCAATCTTGATTAATATTTAGGACCTGGGGTAGGATCTTAAAGTAAGACTTCAGAGAGGGTGTAATTCTCGTAGCTTTAATTTTTTTAGAAGTACCTTTGCTCTGGGTTAACTCCTTCTGGCTGCTACTTGGTCGCTCCGCTACTGATTTAGTGTTGTGAGTTGTCGAATGCCTCTTTTTGCCACTCGGCACTTTAAGAGTCAGTGATTGTAGTCAGTCTAGCTCCGACACCGTTTCTGACTCTATTTCTGTTTCTCTTTCCGGGCACCCTTCAAGCACTTGCTCTGAGTCTGGACCGACAATTTTGTCTGCGTCTCCCAAATCTATGTCCTTCTTCCTACCTTTCCCCTTTCCCTTTGCCTTTCGCTTCCCCAGGTTGTTGCTAGTGAACCCTTTCTTCGTTTCTGCTCTCTTCTTGTTGAACTGTGCCTTACTATTTTTCTGAGATAAGACCGCGCTGGAAAGGGCTTGCAGCTTATTTACAACACTAGTCAGGTCTGGGGTGGGAACTGAATAGCAGTCTTTTCCTGGGAGCTGCACAGTGCTTACTCCTCGATTTTTTGATTTTAGAGTCGGAAGACTTCTGCCTGCTATATCAGACTGTGTGTGCTTGTGGCTAGGGCAGTCGCACTCAACATTTGCACCTGGAGCACTATCAGTACTGTTGTCAAGAACTGCTGTATTACTACCCTCCAACTGCTCCTCCAGTAGAACAGTCTCCCCCCGAAGACCCCGCTTACCGCACCGTATTGCTGAGGCTGAGGTAGCTCCTCTCGTGAAAATACTAAATGCAGCCGCCCTTCTGCTCCTCCGCAGCTCCACGGCTGCCTCTGATGGAGCGAGATAGAAAACAAAATTTTGTTTAAACTCGTGAAGTCACATTTCCATAACATGAATAATAATATTAATGATTTGTGATTTGTCGTGCTAATACAACTTAGATTAAACTTTACACATGGGGGGACTAACATGTGTGCTCATAAACGTGCATAATTGTTGCATCTTTTTGTTCGTGCAAAATAATAAAATAATTTATTGTTTTCGTTTTTGTCATTACTAACTGCTGCAAACTTAAAAGAAGCATGTGCTTGTTTTGCTTTTCCTTGTCTGTGTGATGTCATTTCTACTATTCTAGGTGCATATAAGTCTCATGGATTAACGGAGACTGGTAGATATAAACGCTGCTTTATTTGTTTGCATTGGCTAGGTAACATTTGATTAATCGGGTGGGTTAATTAATTAGTAAATCTTGGGGTGGATACAGAATCTACATTATTTCTTACATTAATACTTTTCTTGTGTTTGTTTTATACTAGAAAACATAAGTTGTCTACTTTTGGGCCTAGTCTGCCCGAGCTACAAAATGCTGAATTTTACTTCTGCAAAAGTGCTGAGACGCCCATTCTGAAATAAATTGTTCGTCAAAAGCTGCGTTCACTAAGCAAAAACTGACGTGCTATCATCATTCTGTCGGACATGGCCAAGGTCGAAAAAGAACATTTTGTCAGTCCTTAACTTGGCATCCGCGGAAGTCAATTGGAAGTCAATGGACGCAGCGAGAATGACTTTATACAAATGTTGCAATCCTAGGAAGCTCCTGGTTGCACTCGGAAGGGACAATGGTCTCTAAGAAAAGTGACTTAATGGAAGTTTTGAAAAGTGGGTGACATGTCACTTGTCACTCTCAGCCAATGGGACGTCGAAGATTTCTGAAAACTTTCCTTTGCGTAGTTTAGTTAGCGTAGAAAGGTATAAAAAGTCATGCCCCTAGGGATGGGCTGGCTGCTGCTTTCTGACTTTCCGATGAGGGTGAAGTGCTGTCGGACTTTGCGTGGAGCACGTAAGAATCCTCAAAAAACTTTACTTTAATTTCTATCTATTTAGCTTAATTAGGGACTTAGGTTTTAGAAATGCTAAACTTTATATATTCACTTTAATTTTGATTCACTTGCTTAAATTGTATTTTTCTTACGTTTCTTTACAATCATGCTTGCTTTATTGCTAATAAAATTCATTTATAAAACTATCAACTTATATACCATAATTTAGTAAATAAAATCTTACTTTTGACAAACAAGCTGGTCTTGGTTATTCAGGAGTGTAGGTTACTATTAGCTAGATCACGTCGCCAATGGTGGTCGTTTAAATGGTTAAGTTTTATTCTAATGACAATATTCTTTCCGCAGATGTATAAAAGTGTATATAGTTTGTAGATAATGTATATATAGATTTAATCTGACCACCTGATTCAGTAGGCCCAAAATATGTCAGGTTTATAAATGGGTCCAAATTTTAGTATAGAATTTTGTTTATAGGTTATGAAGTTGGGTAGCGTTGTTTATGATATATTTTCTATAGGCCGCTGGATCAATTCTCTGGTAGCAGAGGATGGTTGCTAAGGGTAACCAAGGTAATATGTTGGTTGCTAAGGGTTACTAAAACGTTATGGTATGGAAATAGGATCGATTTTTTAACACATGTTGAGTTAGTTTTTCGTGCTATCTGTAAGCTATACCGGTATAGATTGTGTGGCGAGAAATTAGTCACGCAAGCCATCTGTTCTGTTTGTAGTGATATCGCCGAGTATCACAAGAGGTATCGCCGTGTACCATACTGTTGTCGCCGAGCAACACAGTTTTAGGGCTAGGTGTGAATCTTGTATAGTGAGGGTTTTCTAAGAAATTAAAGCAGCATGAGAATAGGGACAAAGCGCCTTCCATAAAACTCACTGTGATAATAGTATTAGTTATATCCGAGCTAGAGTGAAGGGTAAATTAGCGTCGGTGCATGATTATCTATAAACAGGTTAGAGTCCTGTACGGGTACATGTTTCATATCTATAAACAGGTGAGAGCCCTGTACGGATAACGTCGTTATTTTGCTAACGGTGCATGATCTCTATAAACAGGTGAGAGTCCTGTACGGATTTCATGTGTGCTTGAAATTAGGGAATTTTCAGTGTGAAAGTGCGAGTTTGAATTGTATTTTATGTTCAAGTGGAACTCTTAGAACTTTCACTTCGCGGTGGGTTCAGAGCAAAGCGAGTTCATAATTATACGTGTTAGAAGGGTGGGGTAAGGGTTACTCTACTGACAATTGGATATTATCCTTAGTGTGAATAGCGCCGTCTATTCCGAAGTGTGGATACTTGAATGTATGTAAACTATCCTAAATAGTGAAACGAACAGATGTTGTCCTTATAGTCATTGTTAAGAATTAATTTACACTGAAAAGTGTTCTTAAAATGGCGCTGTGAAAAGATTTTGTGAAGGAGGGGTAAGCGCCAGGAGCGAGAAACGAGAAACCGCAGCTGCTGTGTACGTCACAGAGCCGCGCTGGGATTGGGTGACCTACGTCACAAGCTATATTCTGATTGGCTCTTGAGTCTCTGACGACCTGTGAGCTGATTGGTCCTTCAGAAAAACTCCAATTTTATTGGTTGAGCAGAAAAGTGACGTAGCTCAACTGTCATTGGCTTGTTGGTGTGTTTCGCGCACGGATTGGTTGTTTTGCGGAACATCCCGGAAATATTTTACGAACGATTTTGTGAATTAGATTTAACTCTTAAAAATGAGTTATCATTTTAAACATGTTGAGAAAAAGCCAACATTATTTCAGAAGTTTAAGAATTTATTTTCACCTGACATGAAAATCGAAACGCGAGGTGGTAAACTACTTCATAAGTATAAAACACCTGCAGCGTATATGGAAGGTGAATATGGATATCATACTGTCTTATGGTTCGATAGTTGGAAACGCTATACTAAGAACGACGGTGTTTTAACTTGGCCTGATGATGGTTCATTTAATGTAAAAGTCTTGAGAAATTTACGAGAGAAAATGAATGCTCTTGTTCCGAAACCGAGACCAACTCAATTTGAAGCTTTAGTTGAGTGGGAAGACGAGATGTATCAGTTACAAAGAGAAGCTAGTGGAATTAAAAGACCTTCTAAAAATCCACCTTGGAGAAGAGAAACTCATGAAGATAGATTGCGAATGTGGAGACAGGGAAACATGAGTGAAGGATTGTATTTAATTCAGGAAATGGTAATGGGTACTCCTACAGGGAAATCTATGGAAAGTGAATCTGAGGATGCAGTTATGGAAGAAATATATACAACTGCTAGAAAGAATCAGCCTTTGAGACCTCCTAGATCATGGTCTACTCCGGTGGTTTCTACTGAAACTTCACCGAGTGCACCTCCAATTAATGAAGCTCCTAAACTTTATCCAAATAATTGTGAAATTATTGAAACTCCTAGAAGACCAGAATTCGAGAATGCTCGAAATGAAGGTAGACATTTTACAATGGCTCCAAGAGCAAGAGAAGCTCCAAAAGATTATACAAGAGAGGCAAGAAATGTTGAAGACGTTGATTATAATGAATATTTAAGATCTAAAGAAGAATTAATAAAAAGAATGACAAAAGGCATGGAAACTGTAACAGTTCCAGTAACGATTGGTCCTGTTCAGCCTGTATTTGACCAAAAGGAAACAAACAAAACTGGATTAACTATTCCTTTAAATACAGAAATTCAAAAGGCTGCTGAAAAATTTTATTCAGACTTATCTGAAATAAACTCTTCTAAATCGAGAATGCCTGATTTAACCTTTAATGAGGATTTATCTCCAAAAACACCAATGGGTGCTATATCAGATATAGGGAGTCCTGAAGTCAGGGTAACCACACCAAAACTTGATGTGGCCAAATTAAAAGCGAATATCAAAGAATTAATAATTGGAACAATTGGTCCAGATAGTTTAAATTACTATCGAGACGATGAACTACTGTTCATTTGTAAAAGCATACAATGGAAAACAAAAAATAAATATGATCAACTAGAGGATCTAGCAGCTGAACTTGAAATTGATGTGAGCAAACAAAAGAATTTTGCAAAACATTACAGATTAGACTTTTCAGAAAGTGACATTGAGAGTTTGAACTCAATGGGAAGAATAGTTCATATAAAAGATTTGATTGTCTATATCAAAAAGCTAGGAGAACTGAATAAATGGAGAGTAAAATGGACGAAAAAGAAGGAAGATGAAAGATTGGAAAAATTGTCAAAACAATTTCCAATGAGAGAAATTGCAGGTGGAGGATATGTTCATGTCCCTTGGTCGAGACAGGACATTCTGTTATTTACAAATGACTTTCCGAAATTGAGGGAGAAACCAGTTGAGTGGTACAGGCAAGTCGATAGATTTATCAAGGTGTCAAAAGTTCTGTGGATTGATTTAGATGGATTTTTGATATTGTTGTTCCATCAGATCTTTGGACAGAATGTAAAATATCGATTAGTTGGCCAAAAACAGAACCTGAGCGAATTAAAGAAACAGGTGCTCCAAATCCACTTGTAATGGATTTTTATGAAAAAGTAATTGTTTGGATGAAAAACAAAATTCCACCCAAAGAAGTCGATTGGGTTAAAATAGAAAGGACAGAACAGGAAACAAAAGAATCAGTTCATTCTTTTTATGAAAGACTACTGTTAATCTTTAAACAATACAGTGGTTATGAAAAACTAGACGAAAAAGACATGAGCCATTTTGTCTATAGATTTGTTTATGGACTAAAACCTGAAATTGGAGAAATGATCAGAAATAGTATTGTCGGATGGCAATCACTATCTGTAGATGATATACTAAGAAAAGCTAAGTATTGCAGTGATGAAATAGAAGTAAAACAGAAAAAGCTCAAGGAGAAAGCCATGTGGGCTCAGGTAAAGGTGGCTGAGCAACAGATTGCCAGCATGGGTAATAAGAACACTAATTTTGTTCAAACTGGAAATACAAACCAGATACAAGGAAAGTTTAAAAATAATAATTTCCCAAAGAAATTTAGCCCAAAGATTGAGGAGTTGAAACAAAGATTACCTTGTTTTAATTGTGGCGAAATTGGACATTGGAAAGACGAGTGTCCTCATCCTCCTAAAAACTTAAAGAATCCCTTATTGAATCCACAGATGCAGAATGGTGTTGACCTGCAGCGACAGCTACAGATGCAACAGGGGTTAAACGAATTAAATATTCAGCGACAATTACAGCAACAACAACAGGTGAATAATCGTCAAGACCAATTGCCACAACCACCTTTTCCGAATTGTGGGGGAGTTCAAAAATATAATCCAAACGTGGGATTTCAGGGAAGTGAACAGGTAATAAAACCACAAAAACAGCAAAAGCAGCAAAGGGTTCAAATGCAAAATGCTTCACAACAATTTTTATTAACAGAAAGTCAAGACAGCGATTCTGATGATTATTGCTGACGGTGCCCGAGAGAGGAGGAAGAGTGTGTTGTTGGAGCCACTCTTGAGGTTGACCAGTCAGGTCCTTTTGTAAACGGGAAAGTTAATGATGTAGACATCACTTTTCTAGTGGACACTGGTGCTACCCGTTCTACTGTTAGATCAGTGGAAATTGAAAACCTACCTCTCTCTGGGGATACCATCCAAGTTGTCGGAGTAAGTAATCAACAAATTAAAACTGACTTAACTGATCCAGTACCAGTTGAAATTGGAAATTACAGAGACAAACACAGATTTGTGGTTTGTAATAGTAGTCCAGTGAATCTATTGGGCAGAGACATCCTATGTAAAATGAATTGTAGAATATATTGTTCTCCTGATGGAGTTGAGTTACAAACAATGGAGGAAGATGGTTTATACAGAATGACAATGATGATGATGGAAGCAGAAGAAACAAAATTGTTTCCTGCATTTGAAGAAAAGGATTTACCTGAAGAACTCAAAGAAACAGTGAAATCTGAAATATGGGATTTTACTGGAAATGAGATGGGTCTGATGAAAAACGTAGATCCAGTAAAAATTACATTGAAACAGGGAATAGAATTTCCAAACATTCCACAATATAAAATGAAAACAGAAACAATTGAAGGTATTACACCTATAATTGAAAAATTAATCAAGCAAGGTGTATTAAAAGAAATGGAGAGTAGTCCTTGTAATTCACCAATTATGGGAGTTAAAAAGTCTAACGGAACATTTAGAATCGTACAAGATTTGAGAAAGGTTAATCAAATTGTCGTTCCATGTTGTCCTGTGGTTCCAAATCCAGCAGTAATTCTATTCCAGATTCCACATGATGCTGAATGGTATACAGTCATTGACCTTTGCAATGCATTCTTTACTGTTCCATTACATCCAGACAGTTATGAAATCTTTGCTTTCAGATTCCAAGGTAAGACCCTCGGATGGTCAAGAATCCCTCAGGGCTATACAGAAAGTCCTTCAATCTTTAATGAATTGTTAAAAAGATCATTAGAAGACCTAGACTTACCTGGTAGGTCTACACTAGTGCAGTATATTGATGATTTGTTAATAGCTGCAAAGACAAGAGAAAATTGTGTAACAGACACAATAATTCTGTTAAATCGCCTTGCAGAAGAAGGACATAAAGTGTCCCCAGCAAAACTACAGTTTTGCAAACAAGAAGTAAAATATCTTGGTCACAGAATTGCAAAGGGAAAAAGACAAGTAACAATAGAGAGAATAAAAATGATACAAGCAATGTTACCACCAAGAACACAAAGACAGGTCAGAATGTTCTTGGGAATGGTTGGTTACTGTCGACAATGGATAAGTGGATTTTCAGTAATTGCAAAACCACTACAAAGACTGACAAAGTCAGATGTAAAAGATCCAATTATTCTCAATGATGCTGAAATGGATTCTTTTGAGAACCTGAAAAAGAGCTTATGTCAAGCTCCTGCTTTAGGTATGCCAAATTATGAGAAAGATTTCGAACTGTATTGTAGTGAGAGAGAAGGATGTGCATTATCTGTGTTAATTCAGAGACATGGAAATTTAAAGAAACCTATTGCATACTTCTCTGCAGTTCTTGATCCAATTGCAAAAGCATTACCAGGTTGCTTGAAAGCAGTTGCAGCTACAAGTATCAGCCTCGAACAAAGTGAGGGGATCATTATGGGATTTCCTGTGAAAGTTTTTGTGCCTCATTCAGTTGAAATATTGCTGACAAGAGGTAAAACTCAACATCTAACAAGTAGCAGATTGACAAAGTATGAGAAAATCATACTAGGAGCAGATAATGTTTCGATTTCAAGATGTTTAAATCTGAATCCTTCTACATTATTGCCTGATTCTGAAATTGTTGATGACATTGAAACAGAACATGAATGTTTAGATGTCATGGAATTCTGCACTAAACCAAGAAAAGACATCAAAGACAGACCTTTGTCTGAATCGGATTTTGTCTACTTTGTAGATGGGTCATGCTTTAAATCCGAAGGAGGTGTCTTAAAAGCTTCATATTCAGTTTGTACAGTCGTAGATGTTGAAGAAGCATCATGTCTTGAAGGAGTTCGTTCAGCACAAGTGGCTGAATTAATTGCTTTAATTCGTGCATGTGAAATATCAAAGGATATAAGAGTTACCATCATTACTGATAGTCAATATGGGTACGGAGTTGTGCATGATTATGGACAACTCTGGTCACAGAGAGGATACATGACATCAGCAGGATCATCAATTAAAAATGCAGTTTTCATTAGGAGATTAATAGAAGCAATACAATTGCCAAAAGAAATCGCCATTGTTAAGTGTGCAGCGCACACTAGAGGAACTGATTATATTTCCAAGGGAAATGCCTTCGCAGATGAAACAGCTAAATACTGCGCAAGGAAAAATTATTCTTACAATCGGGAGAGGAGTAAAGAAACTGATTCAAATTCATTAATGCTAACAACAGTTGTAGAAACATGGCATGAGATTAGAGATTTACAAAATGAAGCAGAAGATGAAGAAAAAGACTTGTGGTTAAGATCAGATTGTAGACCACGTGAAGAAGATGGAGTGTGGGTTTACAAAGATGGCAGAGTAGTCTTACCAAATTGTTTGATTGCTGACATGGCCAGATTATATCATGGTCCAGCACATCTGGGAAGAGATTCTATGGTTAGACTTTTCAGAGAAACATGGTTCAATACCAAGTTTAGAACTATTGCAGAATCTTTTTGTCAAAGGTGTTTGTCATGCCAACAAATGAATCCAAACAGAAAATCAGTGGTGGGGACAGGAATAATTGGTCGAGAAGGTGGTCCCTTTACCAGGTTACAAATGGATTTCATTGAAATGCCCTTACACAATTGTTTGAAATATGTGCTTGTAATTGTTTGCTTATTCTCAAGATGGGTAGAAGCTTTCCCTACACGACATTGTGATTCAATTACAGTGGCAAAACTAATGCTCAGAGAAATCATCCCAAGGTACGGTTTTCCAGTCACTATTGAGAGTGATGGAGGAAGCCATTTTGATAACAAACTGATGAAGTTAATTTGCGAAGCTTTGAGCATTGAGCAGAAAATACACTGTGCATACAGACCAGAGGCATCAGGAGTGGTTGAACAAATAAATGGAACAATTAAAAACAGAATTGGAAAAATGTGTCTTGAAACAGGTGTAAAGTGGACTGATGCTCTTCCACTTGTTTTGATGTCATTAAGAAGTACACCAGATAAAAAGACAGGTTTGAGTCCTCATGAAATTTTAATGGGAAGAGTTATGAGGCAAGCTTTTGTACCTGTAGGTAAACTGTTGAGCATAAATGACAGTGCTATTTTGGATTACTGTAAAAGGTTATCTGATATGGTAACTTCTGTGTCTAATCAGGTGGGAACTGAAGCACAATCAGATGAAAAGGTTTTGACACATGATCTGAGACCTGGCGATTGGGTCAGAACGAAAGTACATCGGAGAAGGAATTGTCTAGCTCCTAGATGGCAGAAACCTAGGCAGATAATTTTGATCACTACTAATGCTGTAAAGTGCAGAGGATTGAAACGTTGGATTCATCCTAGTCATACTATTCCAGTACCAACTCCTGAGAGTTCTGACGTTGAAAGTGATACCACAGATGATTCTGATTCTGAAGCAGAAGGCGAAACAGAAGGTGAAATAATTCCAGATTCTGAAGATCGACAAGAAAGTCGACATCTGGAAATTGTGCCAGTGAATGGAAATTTGACAAGAAAAGACTTGGAAATAATTGAAATAGATTCTGAAGGTGAAGAGAATCTGTTAAAAGGAAAGATAACTGAGGATTCGGTTGTCTCTATCGAAGACAAAGAAGCAGAACAAAAAGAAGTTTCAGACCAGGAGAGTATCGAAAGGCAGAGAACAAACTCTGAAGTAAGGGACAGAAATCCGAAATCTGGGAAGTTGGGGGTAATTGAGGAAGAGGGGGAAGACGAATTACCGAGTACCAGTGATGGAAGACAAAGTGAAGTTCCTGAAGGAGTGAAATTGCCGAATAGAGAAGTTCCTGAGTCAATTGAAATTTCAGACTACGAAACTGAAGAAAGTGACGTGGAAGGTGAAAGTGAAAACAGAAAGAAAAGGACTTGGAAGTCAGAATCAAATAATTCTGAACCAAAGAAGAAGTACGTGAGAAAAGCAGACTACTGGCCAGGTGGAAGATTGAGAGTCAGATTGATCAAGAAGCCAAAAGAACAAGTTGAAGAAATCAGTAGTCAAAAGAGTCCCGGAAAAGAAGTTGGAGTTGGAAGAAAAATTGAAGTGATATCGAGAAAAGGGAAGAGAATAATAAGACCAAACCAAAAATACAAGTCTCCTGAGTGGACTTACTTAGTAATTCCACCTGTTATTGACATATATGATAGTAGTGAAGAAGAAAACGAAATCCAAGAAATTAGTGACAATGATTGAAGTACAGAAATATTAAATTGGCAAAAGGCTGAAGAAAATTTGTTAGTTGACACAAGGTCGAAGAAAAACTGTTTAGTTGAAGAAAACTTATGTATGACATAAGGTCGAAGAAATCTTGTTTAGGGTTTAAAAAAAAAAAAAAAAAAAAAAAAAAAAATATTTTAAAAGGGGGGTGTAAATATAAATTTAGAATTTTAAAATTTATTTTTATTTTTTGAGGCTAAAATTAACCAAAAATGCCTTATGTTAAGGAGAGCACTTCAAAGTGTTCTGTTTTTAAAAGATGCTGTAAGATGACTCTGGTGTGTCTGCTCATTTTAATTCTGCTCTGGTTGGTTTTAGCTGTGATTATTCCTTTGGAGATGAATAGAGAATTACACAAAGTTAACATAACAAGCAAAGCTCTGGTTAGCCAAACTAAACATAGTGCGTCTGCAAAAGTTATTGATCATCAGCCTAACATTCATCAAGATAAATCAATTGGTGATTTTTCAAGTAATACATTCACAAAGCTATTGAGTGAATATGTTAAGGTAATGGATGCAAAAGACTGCTACGTCTGCGTTAAGTTACCTGCTTCTGTTTCTGAGGGAGTAACATATAATATGCTTCCTCTCACTTATGCTGTAACATGTAGTGTATTAACTAGTTTATTTTATCAAACTGGACGTTTAGAATATTACTATTCAAATTATGATGAAATTTTTGCAAATATTAAAATTGATAATGCTTTAAATAAGCATAAGAAAGCAAAACAAATGAGAGAATTTTTCCTTGTTACTAACGAACTTACTTATGAGTATGCTTATAAAAATAATTTAACTTGCAAATTAAGTGCTGAAGGAAAGAAGTTTTTGAACATGGTTGAAGAGAGAAGAGCAATTTATAAGAGGAATGAATTAGTCAAGCAGACTAAGTCAAGTTTCTGGCAGAAAGAGGATGAGAAGTTAAATGGCAAAATGCTTGAAAATATTGCAATTCACATAGACAAACCAGTTAGTGGAAAGCTTTGCATTAGAAGAGATAATACACTTTTTGATAATTACTTTGTAGGTGCAAGTAACTGTGAAGATACTTATCAGATTTTGGGAGGTTGGGGATTCAAAGGTGGAAAGGATCCAATCTTTCCTGGGATTTATTTTGTTTGTGGTGACAAAGCCTACTACAACCTTCCAGACCACTGGTATGGAACTTGTTATGTAGGAATTGTTTTTCCTAAAGTGTTTCATGTTGACAGAGATTCAGAAGGATTGTTTAAAATTCATAATTATGTAAATAGAGTTAAAAGAGAAACTTTTACTGAAGTTCTGGGAGATATTTTTCAAGCAGTAATACCTTTTGTTGGTATAACCCTAAATGCAGGGAGAATCAGGAAATTGTCCACTATAGTTGATAGATTATCAACTGACACAGCTGATGGGTTTCAATTAGTGAATGTTGAAGTTATTGCAATTAGATCCATGGTAATTCAAGACCGCCTTGCTTTAGACATACTCCTAGCAAAAGAGGGAGGAGTCTGTGGCATTTTACATGTACAACATTGTTGTACATATATACCTGACGAAAGTAAGAATATTGAAATGTACATTAAGAATATTACACAAATGCATTCAGAGATAATTCCTTTAGAAGAAGATGATTTTACAGGGAAACTTTCAAAAAGGTTCCAAGCAATTAAAAACTGGTTTCATGATATCGGAAGTTCAATTCTTGGCAAGATTCTGGCACCTTTGATTATAATAGTATTCATTTTTATTTTGACCAAAATAGGTTGTTTGTTACATAAAAGAAAGAAACAGTTGAAAGAAAAGAAAAGAATCTATAAACTTAGAAAAGAAGAAGAAAGAGAGATCGAATTACAGGAGTTACATAGAGAGCGTTATGCTAATTCCAAAGATTATGCAGAAACAGACTTTTAGGTTTACTGATACAAATGAATTTGAATCGATTTCTTAGAAATTTAAATAATCAAAATTTTGAGTGCTGGTGTGGTGATTTGTTAATCACCAGATGAGGGAGTTGATGGAGCGAGATAGAAAACAAAATTTTGTTTAAACTCGTGAAGTCACATTTCCATAACATGAATAATAATATTAATGATTTGTGATTTGTCGTGCTAATACAACTTAGATTAAACTTTACACATGGGGGGACTAACATGTGTGCTCATAAACGTGCATAATTGTTGCATCTTTTTGTTCGTGCAAAATAATAAAATAATTTATTGTTTTCGTTTTTGTCATTACTAACTGCTGCAAACTTAAAAGAAGCATGTGCTTGTTTTGCTTTTCCTTGTCTGTGTGATGTCATTTCTACTATTCTAGGTGCATATAAGTCTCATGGATTAACGGAGACTGGTAGATATAAACGCTGCCTTATTTGTTTGCATTGGCTAGGTAACATTTGATTAATCGGGTGGGTTAATTAATTAGTAAATCTTGGGGTGGATACAGAATCTACATTATTTCTTACATTAATACTTTTCTTGTGTTTGTTTTATACTAGAAAACATAAGTTGTCTACTTTTGGGCCTAGTCTGCCCGAGCTACAAAATGCTGAATTTTACTTCTGCAAAAGTGCTGAGACGCCCATTCTGAAATAAATTGTTCGTCAAAAGCTGCGTTCACTAAGCAAAAACTGACGTGCTATCATCATTCTGTCGGACATGGCCAAGGTCGAAAAAGAACATTTTGTCAGTCCTTAACTTGGCATCCGCGGAAGTCAATTGGAAGTCAATGGACGCAGCGAGAATGACTTTATACAAATGTTGCAATCCTAGGAAGCTCCTGGTTGCACTCGGAAGGGACAATGGTCTCTAAGAAAAGTGACTTAATGGAAGTTTTGAAAAGTGGGTGACATGTCACTTGTCACTCTCAGCCAATGGGACGTCGAAGATTTCTGAAAACTTTCCTTTGCGTAGTTTAGTTAGCGTAGAAAGGTATAAAAAGTCATGCCCCTAGGGATGGGCTTGCTGCTGCTTTCTGACTTTCCGATGAGGGTGAAGTGCTGTCGGACTTTGCGTGGAGCACGTAAGAATCCTCAAAAAACTTTACTTTAATTTCTATCTATTTAGCTTAATTAGGGACTTAGGTTTTAGAAATGCTAAACTTTATATATTCACTTTAATTTTGATTCACTTGCTTAAATTGTATTTTTCTTACGTTTCTTTACAATCATGCTTGCTTTATTGCTAATAAAATTCATTTATAAAACTATCAACTTATATACCATAATTTAGTAAATAAAATCTTACTTTTGACAAACAAGCTGGTCTTGGTTATTCAGGAGTGTAGGTTACTATTAGCTAGATCACGTCGCCAATGGTGGTCGTTTAAATGGTTAAGTTTTATTCTAATGACAATATTCTTTCCGCAGATGTATAAAAGTGTATATAGTTTGTAGATAATGTATATATAGATTTAATCTGACCACCTGATTCAGTAGGCCCAAAATATGTCAGGTTTATAAATGGGTCCAAATTTTAGGACAGAATTTTGTTTATAGGTTATGAAGTTGGGTAGCGTTGTTTATGATATATTTTCTATAGGCCGCTGGATCAATTCTCTGGTAGCAGAGGATGGTTGCTAAGGGTAACCAAGGTAATATGTTGGTTGCTAAGGGTTACTAAAACGTTATGGTATGGAAATAGGATCGATGTTTTAACACATGTTGAGTTAGTTTTTCGTGCTATCTGTAAGCTATACCGGTATAGATTGTGTGGCGAGAAATTAGTCACGCAAGCCATCTGTTCTGTTTGTAGTGATATCGCCGAGTATCACAAGAGGTATCGCCGTGTACCATACTGTTGTCGCCGAGCAACACAGTTTTAGGGCTAGGTGTGAATCTTGTATAGTGAGGGTTTTCTAAGAAATTAAAGCAGCATGAGAATAGGGACAAAGCGCCTTCCATAAAACTCACTGTGATAATAGTATTAGTTATATCCGAGCTAGAGTGAAGGGTAAATTAGCGTCGGTGCATGATTATCTATAAACAGGTTAGAGTCCTGTACGGGTACATGTTTCATATCTATAAACAGGTGAGAGCCCTGTACGGATAACGTCGTTATTTTGCTAACGGTGCATGATCTCTATAAACAGGTGAGAGTCCTGTACGGATTTCATGTGTGTTTGAAATTAGGGAATTTTCAGTGTGAAAGTGCGAGTTTGAATTGTATTTTATGTTCAAGTGGAACTCTTAGAACTTTCACTTCGCGGTGGGTTCAGAGCAAAGCGAGTTCATAATTATACGTGTTAGAAGGGTGGGGTAAGGGTTACTCTACTGACAATTGGATATTATCCTTAGTGTGAATAGCGCCGTCTATTCCGAAGTGTGGATACTTGAATGTATGTAAACTATCCTAAATAGTGAAACGAACAGATGTTGTCCTTATAGTCATTGTTAAGAATTAATTTACACTGAAAAGTGTTCTTAAAATGGCGCTGTGAAAAGATTTTGTGAAGGAGGGGTAAGCGCCAGGAGCGAGAAACGAGAAACCGCAGCTGCTGTGTACGTCACAGAGCCGCGCTGGGATTGGGTGACCTACGTCACAAGCTATATTCTGATTGGCTCTTGAGTCTCTGACGACCTGTGAGCTGATTGGTCCTTCAGAAAAACTCCAATTTTATTGGTTGAGCAGAAAAGTGACGTAGCTCAACTGTCATTGGCTTGTTGGTGTGTTTCGCGCACAGATTGGTTGTTTTGCGGAACATCCCGGAAATATTTTACGAACGATTTTGTGAATTAGATTTAACTCTTAAAAATGAGTTATCATTTTAAACATGTTGAGAAAAAGCCAACATTATTTCAGAAGTTTGAGAATTTATTTTCACCTGACAAGAAAATCGAAACGCGAGGTGGTAAACTACTTCATAAGTATAAAACACCTGCAGCGTATATGGAAGGTGAATATGGATATCATACTGTCTTATGGTTCGATAGTTGGAAACGCTATACTAAGAACGACGGTGTTTTAACTTGGCCTGATGATGGTTCATTTAATGTAAAAGTCTTGAGAAATTTACGAGAGAAAATGAATGCTCTTGTTCCGAAACCGAGACCAACTCAATTTGAAGCTTTAGTTGAGTGGGAAGACGAGATGTATCAGTTACAAAGAGAAGCTAGTGGAATTAAAAGACCTTCTAAAAATCCACCTTGGAGAAGAGAAACTCATGAAGATAGATTGCGAATGTGGAGACAGGGAAACATGAGTGAAGGATTGTATTTAATTCAGGAAATGGTAATGGGTACTCCTACAGGGAAATCTATGGAAAGTGAATCTGAGGATGCAGTTATGGAAGAAATATATACAACTGCTAGAAAGAATCAGCCTTTGAGACCTCCTAGATCATGGTCTACTCCGGTGGTTTCTACTGAAACTTCACCGAGTGCACCTCCAATTAATGAAGCTCCTAAACTTTATCCAAATAATTGTGAAATTATTGAAACTCCTAGAAGACCAGAATTCGAGAATGCTCGAAATGAAGGTAGACATTTTACAATGGCTCCAAGAGCAAGAGAAGCTCCAAAAGATTATACAAGAGAGGCAAGAAATGTTGAAGACGTTGATTATAATGAATATTTAAGATCTAAAGAAGAATTAATAAAAAGAATGACAAAAGGCATGGAAACTGTAACAGTTCCAGTAACGATTGGTCCTGTTCAGCCTGTATTTGACCAAAAGGAAACAAACAAAACTGGATTAACTATTCCTTTAAATACAGAAATTCAAAAGGCTGCTGAAAAATTTTATTCAGACTTATCTGAAATAAACTCTTCTAAATCGAGAATGCCTGATTTAACCTTTAATGAGGATTTATCTCCAAAAACACCAATGGGTGCTATATCAGATATAGGGAGTCCTGAAGTCAGGGTAACCACACCAAAACTTGATGTGGCCAAATTAAAAGCGAATATCGAAGAATTAATAATTGGAACAATTGGTCCAGATAGTTTAAATTACTATCGAGACGATGAACTACTGTTCATTTGTAAAAGCATACAATGGAAAACAAAAAATAAATATGATCAACTAGAGGATCTAGCAGCTGAACTTGAAATTGATGTGAGCAAACAAAAGAATTTTGCAAAACATTACAGATTAGACTTTTCAGAAAGTGACATTGAGAGTTTGAACTCAATGGGAAGAATAGTTCATATAAAAGATTTGATTGTCTATATCAAAAAGCTAGGAGAACTGAATAAATGGAGAGTAAAATGAACGAAAAAGAAGGAAGATGAAAGATTGGAAAAATTGTCAAAACAATTTCCAATGAGAGAAATTGCAGGTGGAGGATATGTTCATGTCCCTTGGTCGAGACAGGACATTCTGTTATTTACAAATGACTTTCCGAAATTGAGGGAGAAACCAGTTGAGTGGTACAGGCAAGTCGATAGATTTATCAAGGTGTCAAAAGTTCTGTGGATTGATTTAGATGGATTTTTGATATTGTTGTTCCATCAGATCTTTGGACAGAATGTAAAATATCGATTAGTTGGCCAAAAACAGAACCTGAGCGAATTAAAGAAACAGGTGCTCCAAATCCACTTGTAATGGATTTTTATGAAAAAGTAATTGTTTGGATGAAAAACAAAATTCCACCCAAAGAAGTCGATTGGGTTAAAATAGAAAGGACAGAACAGGAAACAAAAGAATCAGTTCATTCTTTTTATGAAAGACTACTGTTAATCTTTAAACAATACAGTGGTTATGAAAAACTAGACGAAAAAGACATGAGCCATTTTGTCTATAGATTTGTTTATGGACTAAAACCTGAAATTGGAGAAATGATCAGAAATAGTATTGTCGGATGGCAATCACTATCTGTAGATGATATACTAAGAAAAGCTAAGTATTGCAGTGATGAAATAGAAGTAAAACAGAAAAAGCTCAAGGAGAAAGCCATGTGGGCTCAGGTAAAGGTGGCTGAGCAACAGATTGCCAGCATGGGTAATAAGAACACTAATTTTGTTCAAACTGGAAATACAAACCAGATACAAGGAAAGTTTAAAAATAATAATTTCCCAAAGAAATTTAGCCCAAAGATTGAGGAGTTGAAACAAAGATTACCTTGTTTTAATTGTGGCGAAATTGGACTTTGGAGAGACGAGTGTCCTCATCCTCCTAAAAACTTAAAGAATCCCTTATTGAATCCACAGATGCAGAATGGTGTTGACCTGCAGCGACAGCTACAGATGCAACAGGGGTTAAACGAATTAAATATTCAGCGACAATTACAGCAACAACAACAGGTGAATAATCGTCAAGACCAATTGCCACAACCACCTTTTCCGAATTGTGGGGGAGTTCAAAAATATAATCCAAACGTGGGATTTCAGGGAAGTGAACAGGTAATAAAACCACAAAAACAGCAAAAGCAGCAAAGGGTTCAAATGCAAAATGCTTCACAACAATTTTTATTAACAGAAAGTCAAGACAGCGATTCTGATGATTATTGCTGACGGTGCCCGAGAGAGGAGGAAGAGTGTGTTGTTGGAGCCACTCTTGAGGTTGACCAGTCAGGTCCTTTTGTAAACGGGAAAGTTAATGATGTAGACATCACTTTTCTAGTGGACACTGGTGCTACCCGTTCTACTGTTAGATCAGTGGAAATTGAAAACCTACCTCTCTCTGGGGATACCATCCAAGTTGTCGGAGTAAGTAATCAACAAATTAAAACTGACTTAACTGATCCAGTACCAGTTGAAATTGGAAATTACAGAGACAAACACAGATTTGTGGTTTGTAATAGTAGTCCAGTGAATCTATTGGGCAGAGACATCCTATGTAAAATGAATTGTAGAATATATTGTTCTCCTGATGGAGTTGAGTTACAAACAATGGAGGAAGATGGTTTATACAGAATGACAATGATGATGATGGAAGCAGAAGAAACAAAATTGTTTCCTGCATTTGAAGAAAAGGATTTACCTGAAGAACTCAAAGAAACAGTGAAATCTGAAATATGGGATTTTACTGGAAATGAGATGGGTCTGATGAAAAACGTAGATCCAGTAAAAATTACATTGAAACAGGGAATAGAATTTCCAAACATTCCACAATATAAAATGAAAACAGAAACAATTGAAGGTATTACACCTATAATTGAAAAATTAATCAAGCAAGGTGTATTAAAAGAAATGGAGAGTAGTCCTTGTAATTCACCAATTATGGGAGTTAAAAAGTCTAACGGAACATTTAGAATCGTACAAGATTTGAGAAAGGTTAATCAAATTGTCGTTCCATGTTGTCCTGTGGTTCCAAATCCAGCAGTAATTCTATTCCAGATTCCACATGATGCTGAATGGTATACAGTCATTGACCTTTGCAATGCATTCTTTACTGTTCCATTACATCCAGACAGTTATGAAATCTTTGCTTTCAGATTCCAAGGTAAGACCCTCGGATGGTCAAGAATCCCTCAGGGCTATACAGAAAGTCCTTCAATCTTTAATGAATTGTTAAAAAGATCATTAGAAGACCTAGACTTACCTGGTAGGTCTACACTAGTGCAGTATATTGATGATTTGTTAATAGCTGCAAAGACAAGAGAAAATTGTGTAACAGACACAATAATTCTGTTAAATCGCCTTGCAGAAGAAGGACATAAAGTGTCCCCAGCAAAACTACAGTTTTGCAAACAAGAAGTAAAATATCTTGGTCACAGAATTGCAAAGGGAAAAAGACAAGTAACAATAGAGAGAATAAAAATGATACAAGCAATGTTACCACCAAGAACACAAAGACAGGTCAGAATGTTCTTGGGAATGGTTGGTTACTGTCGACAATGGATAAGTGGATTTTCAGTAATTGCAAAACCACTACAAAGACTGACAAAGTCAGATGTAAAAGATCCAATTATTCTCAATGATGCTGAAATGGATTCTTTTGAGAACCTGAAAAAGAGCTTATGTCAAGCTCCTGCTTTAGGTATGCCAAATTATGAGAAAGATTTCGAACTGTATTGTAGTGAGAGAGAAGGATGTGCATTATCTGTGTTAATTCAGAGACATGGAAATTTAAAGAAACCTATTGCATACTTCTCTGCAGTTCTTGATCCAATTGCAAAAGCATTACCAGGTTGCTTGAAAGCAGTTGCAGCTACAAGTATCAGCCTCGAACAAAGTGAGGGGATCATTATGGGATTTCCTGTGAAAGTTTTTGTGCCTCATTCAGTTGAAATATTGCTGACAAGAGGTAAAACTCAACATCTAACAAGTAGCAGATTGACAAAGTATGAGAAAATCATACTAGGAGCAGATAATGTTTCGATTTCAAGATGTTTAAATCTGAATCCTTCTACATTATTGCCTGATTCTGAAATTGTTGATGACATTGAAACAGAACATGAATGTTTAGATGTCATGGAATTCTGCACTAAACCAAGAAAAGACATCAAAGACAGACCTTTGTCTGAATCGGATTTTGTCTACTTTGTAGATGGGTCATGCTTAAGATCCGAAGGAGGTGTCTTAAAAGCTTCATATTCAGTTTGTACAGTCGTAGATGTTGAAGAAGCATCATGTCTTGAAGGAGTTCGTTCAGCACAAGTGGCTGAATTAATTGCTTTAATTCGTGCATGTGAAATATCAAAGGATATAAGAGTTACCATCATTACTGATAGTCAATATGGGTACGGAGTTGTGCATGATTATGGACAACTCTGGTCACAGAGAGGATACATGACATCAGCAGGATCACCAATTAAAAATGCAGTTTTCATTAGGAGATTAATAGAAGCAATACAATTGCCAAAAGAAATCGCCATTGTTAAGTGTGCAGCGCACACTAGAGGAACTGATTATATTTCCAAGGGAAATGCCTTCGCAGATGAAACAGCTAAATACTGCGCAAGGAAAAATTATTCTTACAATCGGGAGAGGAGTAAAGAAACTGATTCAAATTCATTAATGCTAACAACAGTTGTAGAAACATGGCATGAGATTAGAGATTTACAAAATGAAGCAGAAGATGAAGAAAAAGACTTGTGGTTAAGATCAGATTGTAGACCACGTGAAGAAGATGGAGTGTGGGTTTACAAAGATGGCAGAGTAGTCTTACCAAATTGTTTGATTGCTGACATGGCCAGATTATATCATGGTCCAGCACATCTGGGAACAGATTCTATGGTTAGACTTTTCAGAGAAACATGGTTCAATACCAAGTTTAGAACTATTGCAGAATCTTTTTGTCAAAGGTGTTTGTCATGCCAACAAATGAATCCAAACAGAAAATCAGTGGTGGGGACAGGAATAATTGGTCGAGAAGGTGGTCCCTTTACCAGGTTACAAATGGATTTCATTGAAATGCCCTTACACAATTGTTTGAAATATGTGCTTGTAATTGTTTGCTTATTCTCAAGATGGGTAGAAGCTTTCCCTACACGACATTGTGATTCAATTACAGTGGCAAAACTAATGCTCAGAGAAATCATCCCAAGGTACGGTTTTCCAGTCACTATTGAGAGTGATGGAGGAAGCCATTTTGATAACAAACTGATGAAGTTAATTTGCGAAGCTTTGAGCATTGAGCAGAAAATACACTGTGCATACAGACCAGAGGCATCAGGAGTGGTTGAACAAATAAATGGAACAATTAAAAACAGAATTGGAAAAATGTGTCTTGAAACAGGTGTAAAGTGGACTGATGCTCTTCCACTTGTTTTGATGTCATTAAGAAGTACACCAGATAAAAAGACAGGTTTGAGTCCTCATGAAATTTTAATGGGAAGAGTTATGAGGCAAGCTTTTGTACCTGTAGGTAAACTGTTGAGCATAAATGACAGTGCTATTTTGGATTACTGTAAAAGGTTATCTGATATGGTAACTTCTGTGTCTAATCAGGTGGGAACTGAAGCACAATCAGATGAAAAGGTTTTGACACATGATCTGAGACCTGGCGATTGGGTCAGAACGAAAGTACATCGGAGAAGGAATTGTCTAGCTCCTAGATGGCAGAAACCTAGGCAGATAATTTTGATCACTACTAATGCTGTAAAGTGCAGAGGATTGAAACGTTGGATTCATCCTAGTCATACTATTCCAGTACCAACTCCTGAGTGTTCTGACGTTGAAAGTGATACCACAGATGATTCTGATTCTGAAGCAGAAGGCGAAACAGAAGGTGAAATAATTCCAGATTCTGAAGATCGACAAGAAAGTCGACATCTGGAAATTGTGCCAGTGAATGGAAATTTGACAAGAAAAGACTTGGAAATAATTGAAATAGATTCTGAAGGTGAAGAGAATCTGTTAAAAGGAAAGATAACTGAGGATTCGGTTGTCTCTATCGAAGACAAAGAAGCAGAACAAAAAGAAGTTTCAGACCAGGAGAGTATCGAAAGGCAGAGAACAAACTCTGAAGTAAGGGACAGATATCCGAAATCTGGGAAGTTGGGGGTAATTGAGGAAGAGGGGGAAGACGAATTACCGAGTACCAGTGATGGAAGACAAAGTGAAGTTCCTGAAGGAGTGAAATTGCCGAATAGAGAAGTTCCTGAGTCAATTGAAATTTCAGACTACGAAACTGAAGAAAGTGACGTGGAAGGTGAAAGTGAAAACAGAAAGAAAAGGACTTGGAAGTCAGAATCAAATAATTCTGAACCAAAGAAGAAGTACGTGAGAAAAGCAGACTACTGGCCAGGTGGAAGATTGAGAGTCAGATTGATCAAGAAGCCAAAAGAACAAGTTGAAGAAATCAGTAGTCAAAAGAGTCCCGGAAAAGAAGTTGGAGTTGGAAGAAAAATTGAAGTGATATCGAGAAAAGGGAAGAGAATAATAAGACCAAACCAAAAATACAAGTCTCCTGAGTGGACTTACTTAGTAATTCCACCTGTTATTGACATATATGATAGTAGTGAAGAAGAAAACGAAATCCAAGAAATTAGTGACAATGATTGAAGTACAGAAATATTAAATTGGCAAAAGGCTGAAGAAAATTTGTTAGTTGACACAAGGTCGAAGAAAAACTGTTTAGTTGAAGAAAACTTATGTATGACATAAGGTCGAAGAAATCTTGTTTAGGGTTTTAAAAAAAAAAAAAAAAAAAAAAAAAAAAAATATTTTAAAAGGGGGGTGTAAATATAAATTTAGAATTTTAAAATTTATTTTTATTTTTTGAGGCTAAAATTAACCAAAAATGCCTTATGTTAAGGAGAGCACTTCAAAGTGTTCTGTTTTTAAAAGATGCTGTAAGATGACTCTGGTGTGTCTGCTCATTTTAATTCTGCTCTGGTTGGTTTTAGCTGTGATTATTCCTTTGGAGATGAATAGAGAATTACACAAAGTTAACATAACAAGCAAAGCTCTGGTTAGCCAAACTAAACATAGTGCGTCTGCAAAAGTTATTGATCATCAGCCTAACATTCATCAAGATAAATCAATTGGTGATTTTTCAAGTAATACATTCACAAAGCTATTGAGTGAATATGTTAAGGTAATGGATGCAAAAGACTGCTACGTCTGCGTTAAGTTACCTGCTTCTGTTTCTGAGGGAGTAACATATAATATGCTTCCTCTCACTTATGCTGTAACATGTAGTGTATTAACTAGTTTATTTTATCAAACTGGACGTTTAGAATATTACTATTCAAATTATGATGAAATTTTTGCAAATATTAAAATTGATAATGCTTTAAATAAGCATAAGAAAGCAAAACAAATGAGAGAATTTTTCCTTGTTACTAACGAACTTACTTATGAGTATGCTTATAAAAATAATTTAACTTGCAAATTAAGTGCTGAAGGAAAGAAGTTTTTGAACATGGTTGAAGAGAGAAGAGCAATTTATAAGAGGAATGAATTAGTCAAGCAGACTAAGTCAAGTTTCTGGCAGAAAGAGGATGAGAAGTTAAATGGCAAAATGCTTGAAAATATTGCAATTCACATAGACAAACCAGTTAGTGGAAAGCTTTGCATTAGAAGAGATAATACACTTTTTGATAATTACTTTGTAGGTGCAAGTAACTGTGAAGATACTTATCAGATTTTGGGAGGTTGGGGATTCAAAGGTGGAAAGGATCCAATCTTTCCTGGGATTTATTTTGTTTGTGGTGACAAAGCCTACTACAACCTTCCAGACCACTGGTATGGAACTTGTTATGTAGGAATTGTTTTTCCTAAAGTGTTTCATGTTGACAGAGATTCAGAAGGATTGTTTAAAATTCATAATTATGTAAATAGAGTTAAAAGAGAAACTTTTACTGAAGTTCTGGGAGATATTTTTCAAGCAGTAATACCTTTTGTTGGTATAACCCTAAATGCAGGGAGAATCAGGAAATTGTCCACTATAGTTGATAGATTATCAACTGACACAGCTGATGGGTTTCAATTAGTGAATGTTGAAGTTATTGCAATTAGATCCATGGTAATTCAAGACCGCCTTGCTTTAGACATACTCCTAGCAAAAGAGGGAGGAGTCTGTGGCATTTTACATGTACAACATTGTTGTACATATATACCTGACGAAAGTAAGAATATTGAAATGTACATTAAGAATATTACACAAATGCATTCAGAGATAATTCCTTTAGAAGAAGATGATTTTACAGGGAAACTTTCAAAAAGGTTCCAAGCAATTAAAAACTGGTTTCATGATATCGGAAGTTCAATTCTTGGCAAGATTCTGGCACCTTTGATTATAATAGTATTCATTTTTATTTTGACCAAAATAGGTTGTTTGTTACATAAAAGAAAGAAACAGTTGAAAGAAAAGAAAAGAATCTATAAACTTAGAAAAGAAGAAGAAAGAGAGATCGAATTACAGGAGTTACATAGAGAGCGTTATGCTAATTCCAAAGATTATGCAGAAACAGACTTTTAGGTTTACTGATACAAATGAATTTGAATCGATTTCTTAGAAATTTAAATAATCAAAATTTTGAGTGCTGGTGTGGTGATTTGTTAATCACCAGATGAGGGAGTTGATGGAGCGAGATAGAAAACAAAATTTTGTTTAAACTCGTGAAGTCACATTTCCATAACATGAATAATAATATTAATGATTTGTGATTTGTCGTGCTAATACAACTTAGATTAAACTTTACACATGGGGGGACTAACATGTGTGCTCATAAACGTGCATAATTGTTGCATCTTTTTGTTCGTGCAAAATAATAAAATAATTTATTGTTTTCGTTTTTGTCATTACTAACTGCTGCAAACTTAAAAGAAGCATGTGCTTGTTTTGCTTTTCCTTGTCTGTGTGATGTCATTTCTACTATTCTAGGTGCATATAAGTCTCATGGATTAACGGAGACTGGTAGATATAAACGCTGCTTTATTTGTTTGCATTGGCTAGGTAACATTTGATTAATCGGGTGGGTTAATTAATTAGTAAATCTTGGGGTGGATACAGAATCTACATTATTTCTTACATTAATACTTTTCTTGTGTTTGTTTTATACTAGAAAACATAAGTTGTCTACTTTTGGGCCTAGTCTGCCCGAGCTACAAAATGCTGAATTTTACTTCTGCAAAAGTGCTGAGACGCCCATTCTGAAATAAATTGTTCGTCAAAAGCTGCGTTCACTAAGCAAAAACTGACGTGCTATCATCATTCTGTCGGACATGGCCAAGGTCGAAAAAGAACATTTTGTCAGTCCTTAACTTGGCATCCGCGGAAGTCAATTGGAAGTCAATGGACGCAGCGAGAATGACTTTATACAAATGTTGCAATCCTAGGAAGCTCCTGGTTGCACTCGGAAGGGACAATGGTCTCTAAGAAAAGTGACTTAATGGAAGTTTTGAAAAGTGGGTGACATGTCACTTGTCACTCTCAGCCAATGGGACGTCGAAGATTTCTGAAAACTTTCCTTTGCGTAGTTTAGTTAGCGTAGAAAGGTATAAAAAGTCATGCCCCTAGGGATGGGCTGGCTGCTGCTTTCTGACTTTCCGATGAGGGTGAAGTGCTGTCGGACTTTGCGTGGAGCACGTAAGAATCCTCAAAAAACTTTACTTTAATTTCTATCTATTTAGCTTAATTAGGGACTTAGGTTTTAGAAATGCTAAACTTTATATATTCACTTTAATTTTGATTCACTTGCTTAAATTGTATTTTTCTTACGTTTCTTTACAATCATGCTTGCTTTATTGCTAATAAAATTCATTTATAAAACTATCAACTTATATACCATAATTTAGTAAATAAAATCTTACTTTTGACAAACAAGCTGGTCTTGGTTATTCAGGAGTGTAGGTTACTATTAGCTAGATCACGTCGCCAATGGTGGTCGTTTAAATGGTTAAGTTTTATTCTAATGACAATATTCTTTCCGCAGATGTATAAAAGTGTATATAGTTTGTAGATAATGTATATATAGATTTAATCTGACCACCTGATTCAGTAGGCCCAAAATATGTCAGGTTTATAAATGGGTCCAAATTTTAGTATAGAATTTTGTTTATAGGTTATGAAGTTGGGTAGCGTTGTTTATGATATATTTTCTATAGGCCGCTGGATCACCTCGCACCAGCGGAAGGGCGCGGGGAGAGAGACCCGCCCCCAGCACATCGATTGCTCCGACCGTGGCACCCAGGAGAACTGCTGAGCCGCGTGAAAGAAGAACAGCTGGAAGCGAAGAAGCCGAGCCGAGCACCCAGCACTCGGCAAAACGCACAGAAACAAACTCCGGCCGACGCTCTGAACCCCCAGGCAAGTAGGGCCACCGTGGATACACTGTGTGTGACCAAGTCGGAAATTCTGTTAAGGTGGGGGCATCAGGACTGGAGCCTCCGTCGGGACGTGCGCACCACTCTAACTAGCGGCCGCCATGTTTTCCCCCAACCATTGTGCACATTGTTATTATTTCTTTACATATTCTCTTATTTTTTCTTACCTTTTGTCACCCTGTCTGTTTGATTTTTCCTATTTTATTTCTTTCTTGTTAAATCCTTGGCTCTATTGAGCTCCAACACGTTATACTGAGAACCTTATTGTGGTTCTGTTTGGGATTCTCTCCTTCTTCCCTCTCATGTCTCCTGTTTTGGTACCATCCAGTTTTGTCTGTTGCAGCTAGGGCCTTTTAACTGTTCCATCCTTCCTCCATTTATGGAGAGTATCAAGGACTTCGGCTTCTCAGATGAAGACTTTGCCCGCCTTTTAGGCCAAACCCAGGGCAGCGATAGACCGTTCACCCTGTCAAAGAATCTTAATGAGGAATGGACCAAAATACTCAATTTAAAGGAGAAATCTAAATGAACTTGAGTCACATGCTAACTTTATGTTACAATATTTAAAAGCTGGCACCATCCCTATTGGCTTGAGGGTTAGAAACATTACTGGTCTATTTATTGAGATAAGACAGTTCCTGGACAAATGGGAACTTATCTCTAATAGAAGCTCCAGGGTCTGGATGATGCTCATTAATGAAACTGCCAGGGAAGTAGTTTCCATACTGAATAAAGAAATCCAGGATCTTGAACAGAGACTCAAACAGAATAACAGTGTACAGGAAGGCAAGCAGAAACTTGAGGAGATCACGTTTGAACTTGACTCCTGTGAATAAACAGGAAAACTGAAAAACTTAGGAAGGACATCTGCCTGTTTTCCCAGGAACGCACATGCCCATATCTCACTGAGAATTTCTATACCTCCAACAGTGAGAATCCTACAGGTGTAAGTGTGTCTAACTGTGGCAGCAGGTGTGTGACCACCTTCTCTGATACCACTGACTCGGACAGTGAGGGCCCATTACATCAAAACCCTAACTACCAACCGACACAAGAACATTTAGAAAGACACCCTGTTAACAATCGTTTTTTAGGGAACAGAAGGGGAAACTTTCGCCCCAGATTTCGGAATCAGCAGCAGAGAGGGTTTTTACCAGGAACAGGATCAGCCACAGAAATATATACAAACTCGCAACCAACAATACTGGAGAACATAAATTCCATTCCAGTATTTAACCTGTACTCGGACAACATTGATTTTAATTCCGAGGCTGTACTTTCTAGAGGACTCTCTTTCGTTCCCACAACTAGTCTTAACAAGTATGAACTAACGAAAGATCTTCATTTATTTATTCGTAGGATCAGGCTAAAAAAGTTTTTTCAAAGCAGACCCACCAACAATATTGAAGCCAACGTTCCAGGCCTGAAACCCCCATCAGATTTTACCCCTAGTTGAGACACGCTGGGCGCAGAAGAAGAAATGTTTGAAAAAGCTGTGATGTCCAAAATTCAAAAAGCTATTAGATATGTACACAAACTCCCACCAACATATCTAAGGGGGAAATACTGCCCTCCTATCATTTAAGGATAACAGGAATCTTATCATCAAGCCCTGTGATAAGGGTGGTGGTATAGTCATTTTTTACACCCCACAATATGTAGAGAAGATGGATAGCTTACTTGGATCACAAAGGCACTACAGAAAGATCCCCCGAACCTAACCTCAAATGTAGGATTTGAGGTTAGTGGAGGCAGGTGTTGAGAGGCGGAATTTCTCACTCCTTCCAATACCCGTATACCCATTATTTACGGGGTCCCAAAAACCCACAAGGATGTTAATGACCCTCCATTGAGACCGAATGTCTCCACGATTAGGGTCGCCACGGAACCCCTATCCAAATATGTTGACCTGTTCCTCAAGCCTCTTGTGTGTTACCTTCCCTCGTATGTGAAGGACACCGGCCGTTTTACATCCAAGACAGAAGGTCTACCATACGATAATGAAAGGAAAATTTTGGTCACCATGGACCTAGAGTCCTTATATACTAACATTCCGCAAATGGAGGCGATGAGGGTTATAGGGGAAATACTTAACTCTGATCATTCAGTTACCAACTCCTCCTTTATTCTCCAATGTCTTGAGATCATACTTGGAGAAAGCTTTTTGAGTTCAATGGCAGTTTCTTTCAACAAATACAGGGTGTCAGTATGGGCGCCGCCTGTGCCCCTAGTGTAGCATGTCTTTATATGGGACACTTTGAGATGCACAATATGGAGTAGTTTCTGTCCTGTAACTCCAGTTCTGTAGTAGGGGTATCTCCGTTATAGTCATAATCTAGTAAATAGTCCCGACCATGTGCGTGGACCCCGGAGCAATCAAAAATAATCTGTTAGAGTGTCGAAAATTGCAGAAATGCACAGACACTTAAGAGAGAATTTAAAGACAGATAATGCAGCCTATAAAAGGCTACACTGTCCAGTACTTCAACTAGAAATTCCACCAAAAAAATCCACAAAACAGCAAAGTCTGTACAGATTTCCCTTGCTTAAACAGCAAAAAAACCCTCTGGAATGATAGAGAGGAGGACCTGGACAGACAAGCCCCATAGGCTGCCATTATGTGGCTCAGAACAGGATACTGTGCCTTTAAGAGAACTTTCCAGAACTTCACAGTATCCCAGAATGCACTGCAGGTCCCAGTTACTTTCAGTTCTTTTTGAAGGCGTAACACGCCAGACCTGTAGCATTCCGTACACGAATATCTCTCTCCACCGGGGAGGAGGGCGGGCGCTTATGACTATAACAGAGATACCCCTACTACAGAACTGGAGTTACAGGACAGAAACTACTCCTTCTGTAGTAGGGGATCTCTGTGTATAGTCATAATCTAGTGAATAGAATGGCAAGCCCATCCCCACACCAAAGCGGCGGTAGAGAAACGAGAAATAACACCACTATTGTGCGAACAGATTTCGCAGCGAAGCCTGACCAACCTGAGTGTCTGCCCTGGCATCAGTGTCCAGGCAGTAATGCTTAGCAAAGGTATGGACTGACTTCCAAGTGGCCGCCTTTCAGATTTCAGCAATAGGCACGTTACGAAGCAAAGCTGTCGTGGCAGCTTTGCCCCTGGTGGAATGAGCCTTAGGTTTGCCCCCTAAGGTCTTATTAGCTTTTTGGTAACACAATTGTATGCAGGACAAAATCCACCTCGAGATGGACTGCTTAGAGGTAGCAAGACCCGTCCTGACTGATCCATAATTGATGAACAATTGGTCTGACCTACGAATATCTTTGGTTTTATCCAGATAAAATTTCAGCACCCTCCTAACATCCAGGGAATGCAACGACCTTTCCGCTGGAGATGAAGGATTCTGAAAGAACGTAGGTAAAGTTATAGTCTGGTTGATATGAAAATCAGAAATAACCTTGGGAAGAAACTTAGGGTGAGTACGCATAACAACCATAGCAGCATAAAATACAGTATAAGGTTCTTGGCAACACAACGCCTGAATTTCACTCACCCTGCGGGCCGATGTAATGGCCACGAGGAACGCCGCCTTCCAGAACAGGTGCTGCAACGAAGCCTTATGAATAGGTTCAAAAGGCTCCTTCATCAACCTGGACAGCACCACATTCAAGTCCCATGAAGGCGAAGGAAGCCTGAGAGGAGGGAATACTTTCTTCAAGCCTTCCAGAAAATCTTTGATCACGGGGATCTGGAAGAAGGAAGTCTGTGAAGGGCATTTCCTGTAGGCAGTCAAAGCAGCCAGATGAACCTTAACGGAATGGACATTAAGGCCAGACTGCGCCAGATGTAGCAGATATGGAAGGATGACATCCTCCTTGCATGTCGTAGGGTCATAGTTCTTAGACTTGCACCAGATGCAAAACCTCTTCCACTTGTAAGCATAAGAAGTCCTAGTGGAAGGTCGCTTACCCTCCTTCAGTATGTCCATACAATCCTCTGGGAGATTCAGATGGCCATATTGCACTATTTCAGGAGCCATGCCGCCAAACTCAAAGACGAGAGGTTGGGGTGCACCATTCGCCCCCCGAACTTCGTGAGAAGGTCCGGCTTGCACGGCAGCTTCATGTGAGGAAGGAGAGACCGGTGAAGCAGGTCCGTGAACCACCACTGTCTGGGCCATTCCGGGGCAATCAGAATCATCTTCGCCCTGGATTGGGACAGCTTGATGAGAACCATCGGGATCAGGGGAATGGGTGGAAAAGCGTACAGAAAGCTGTTCGACCAGTTGATCCATAACGCGTTCCCCAGCGTCCCTGGCTGGTAGTACCTGGAGGCGACGAAGTCTCGGCATTTGCTGTTTTCGGCAGTGGCGAACAGATCCACGTCTGGAGTTCCCCACCTTGCGAAGACTTCTCCTAGTACTTCGTCGTTTATGACCCATTCGTGGTTTTCCTGAATCAGTCTGCTCAGCTCGTCTGCCTGAACATTCTGCACACCTGGCAGATGAGTGGCCGTTATCGACAGCCCTCGGGCCAAAAGCCAGTGCCAGATCGCCTGCGCCTCCTGCGACAGAGTGCGGGATCTCGAGCCCCCCTGCTTGTTGAGGTAATACATCGTGGTCGTATTGTCCGTCTGTACAAGCAGAGAGTTGGTCTGGAAGGACGGGTGAAAAGCCTTCAGTGCCAAGTGAACAGCTCTGAGTTCCAGGAAATTGATATGGTACGTGGACTCCGTCGGGGACCACGTCCCTTGAATCTGTAAGTCTCCGGAGTGCGCTCCCCATCCCTGGAGAGAAGCATCCGTCACGAAAGTCTGAGTGGGAATGTCCTTGTGGAAGGGAACCCCTCTGAGGAGATTCTCCGCTGAACACCACCACTTCAGAGACTGAAGAGCATGCAGAGACAGTCGTATTTTGTCGTCCCAAGATCCTCTCCTCTGGTCCCACTGATCTTCTAAGCACTCCTGCAGTGGTCTCATGTGCAGCCGTGCATGTGGCGTCAGGAAGATACAAGAGGCCATCGATCCCAGTAGAGACTACACGGTCCTCACTGTCGTAGATGGAGCGGACATGAGAGCCTGAGCCTTCCGAAGGAGTGATAATCGTCGCTCCTCCGAAGGAGACACGCTTGCTGACAGCGTATTGATGGAGGCTCCCAAGTACTGAATGCACTGGACCGGAGTCGGGACAGACTTGGACATGTTGATGTGCAACCCCAGCTTGTTCAATAGAACGCACGTCTTCTGGAAGTGTACTTGAGCTTCCGAGAAGGAGGAGGCCTTGATCAACCAATCGTCCAGATACGGGTAGACAAACACCTTGTTCTTCCGTAGGTGTGCCGCTACCACTGCCATGCACTTCAAGAACGTCCTGGGCGCAGACTTCAGCCCGAACGGAAGTACCGTGTACTGATAGTGATTGGTGCCGACTTGAAATCGCAGGAACTTCCTGTGTTTGCATGCAATGGGCACATGGAAGTATGCATCCTGTAGGTCTATGGCGCAAAGCCAGTCCCCCTGTTGCAACTGAGGATAAATCTGATGGAACGACAGCATGCAAAACTTTTCTCTGCGAATCCACTTGTTTGCCTGCCACAAGTCCAGAATGGGCTTGAACTCGTTCTTGTCCTTCTTGCGGACCAGAAAGAATCGGGAGTACAGACCTTTTCCTCTTTGAGACGGAGGTACATCTTCTATCGCCCTTTTCCTTAACAGGATATCGGCCTCCGCCTGGTGCTCGCGCAGCTGATACTGTGAGCTGACCGAAGGAATCGACGGAGGAGGGCTGATGAACCGAAGACTGTATCCATTGCAAACAATATTCAGCACCCACTTGTCCTGAGTAATTTTTCTCCACTCTGCCAGAAAAAATTGAACGCTTCCCCCCACCGGAGCGGGTAACGGATGAAGGGGAAGTAACCACTCAGGGTCGAGACCCGGCCGGGCCTTTGGTCGCGGTAGAGGACTGCTGTCCACCTCTACCCCTCTGGCGTTTTTGGAAGGGTCTTCAGAACTGCTGCTGTTGTTGCTGCTGCTGTTGTCCCGAAGATTGTCCTCGTCCTTTCCCCTGCGAGCCGAACCGCCGTTGGAACTGGCGGTAAGGCTTTTTGTCCTTGGGCTTCCCCAGACCCACAGCCGTCAGGGTTTCAGCTTCGGCCTTCATGCGGGCCATTTCATCGTCGGCATGTTTCCCGAATAGTGTTTAACCGGAAAACGGCAGATTGGCCACTCGCTGTTGCGCCTCAGGCTTGAGTGACGTAAGCCTGAGCCAAGCATGGCGGCGCTGGTTGACCCCGTGACAGTAGCCATGCGTGGCCAACAGTGCGATATCCGCAGCGGCACTGATGGCCTGGTTGGAAACCAGCATCCCTTCCTTGACAATTTCTAGGAAGTCCTCCCTCCTGTCGCGTGGTAGAAGGTCCGCGAACTGTTCCAGGGAGTCCCACAGTGCACGGCCGTACCGTCCCAGCAAAGCTGAATTGCTGGAGGCCTTCATAGTAGTGGAAGAAGTCCCACAGGCCTTCCTTCCAGCCGAATCAATCCAGCGGCTCTCTTTATCCGGTGGCACGGTGGAGGACGGGGAGGTAGAATGCAACTTCCTGGCCGCCGTCACTATCACAGAATCGGGCACTGGGTCCATTCTTAGGAAGGCCGGGTCCGAATCAGGTGCTCTGTACTTCTTCAGAAGTCTGGAGGGGGCAGCCTTCACCACAGCCGGCGTAAGGAACAGCGCCTCCGCAGGCTCGACCAGCCCTGGTACCAACAGCAGCAGAGGGCGAGACATGTGCTTCATGTGAAGAGTCTCAAATATCACGGACGTCGTAGGTGTAGGATCCGTCACCGTGATACCCAACTTCGCAGCCCCCCTCAGAAGAACCTCCTGGAACGTGCCGATGTCGTCAATCGGAGACACCCTAGTCTCCGGGGAGTCCTATAAAGTAGGCGAATAGGAACGAGTCCTAGAGGATGCCGTACGGGACCTGGACCTATGCCTCCTATGGCGATGCCTCGATATAGTGGAGGACCTGTGTCTACTCCTCGATCTGTCTCTCCGCCTGGAGCACGACCTTGATCTCCTAGGTCTGGGACGTTCTGCCGGTTTCCCCGGGGCGGACGTCTTGGGAGGTTCCTTAGACTTAGGAGTCTGTTTAGGAGGAGTCGGAAGCCGTGGCAACGAGACCGACCTCGGCGGAACCGGTGGCGGTTTGTCTGGCACAGGAAGCCGTGGAAGTAGAGGCAGAGTAGGCAACGTAGGAGGGGATGTAGCCCTCGGAGGGAGACCTCTTGGCAAAGGAGGCGGAGGCGTAATAGTCTTCTTCGGAGTATACACCTCCGAGTACACCGATCCCGGTGACCCGCCATTCTTTCCAGACTGAGGGGAGCCCCCCACAGTCTTAGGCCGTGCATCACGATCCCTCGACGTCGAAGAACGGTGACCAGACGGCGAACGTAGGTCCCTCGACGTCGAGCGCCCCTTCGGCATCGACCGTCTTCCATGCTTCGGCGTCGACCGTCTTCCATGCTTCGGCGTCGACCGTCTTCCACGCCTCAACGGCGATCCCGACCATCTCGACGACGAACCCTTGTGTCTCGACGGCGATCGCTTATGCCTCGACGGCGACCTCGACGGCGACCTCGTCCGCTTCGACGGCGACCTCGGCCGCCTCGACGGCGACCTCTTCCGCCTCGACGGCGACTTCCTCCGCCTCGACGGCGACTTCCTCCGCCTCGACGGCGATCTCTTCTGCCTCGACGTCGACCTCTTCCTTCTTGAAGGCGGCCTCGACGACGAAGATCCCTTCGACGACTATAGCGTCCTCACCGTCGACGGCGACCGGCGGTGTCACCTCGAGGGCGAGCGCCGACGCCGGGACCGTCGACGCCGAACACTCGACGTCGACGAAACCGTCAAAGGGTTCGACGGCGGCCTGTGCAACTCCCTCGACGTCGACGGGCGACGTTTCCTCGACCCAGAGCCCTGGGGAGACGTGGAGCCGGCCGTGGACCTCCCTCTCGACGTCGTGGTCAGAGCCACTGATCCAGACGGAGAACGGGGACGTTTGCTGGACTTCCTGCCCCTGGGGAGCCCCCCAGAGGCCTCAGCATGGGCAGATGAAGCCCCTCCGGACCCACCTTGAGCCTTCAGCCTTCTTTACTCGAGGCCCTGAAGTCTGATCTTCATTCTGTCCTTCAGGGTCCTGCCAGAGAAGCTTTGACAAATCTCACACTCCACTGGGATGTGGGAAGAGGGAAGACAGAGGATACACACCTCATGAGGGTCCGATTTTGCCTTCTTCCTGGAGCACTCCGGGCATTTGTCAAATAATGCAGGCATATTTGACATCAAAAAGGAGCAAACAACCAAGAAGAAAAGCACAAAAGTACTTTAAAAGCACTCAAATCGAATTTAAAGTGAAAAACACCAAGAAAACCCTTGAAAAGGGAGAGCTCAATGCTCCAGGGTCCTGCTTGCAGGAGCCGGAAAAAAGAACTGAAAGTAACTGGGACCTGCAGTGCATTCTGGGATACTGTGAAGTTCTGGAAAGTTCTCTTAAAGGCACAGTATCCTGTTCTGAGCCACATAATGCAGCCTATGTGGCTTGTCTGTCCAGGTCCTCCTCTCTATCATTCCAGAGGTTTTTTTTGCTGTTTAAGCAAGGGAAATCTGTACAGACTTTGCTGTTTTGTGGATTTTTTTGGTGGAATTTCTAGTTGAAGTACTGGACAGTGTAGCCTTTTATAGGCTGCATTATCTGTCTTTAAATTCTCTCTTAAGTGTCTGTGCATTTCTGCAATTTTCGACACTCTAAGAGATTATTTTTGATTGCTCCGGGGTCCACGCACATGGGCGGGACTATTCACTAGATTATGACTATACACAGAGATCCCCTACTACAGAACTACAACGACATGGCCCCTTTCTTTGAGAGCGTCTCTAATTGGTCGCAGTTTATTGACAACAAATTTTTTGTCTGGAAACGCGACCAGGACACCCTAGATGAATTTGCACAATGGATTAATGCAGCTGACCCCAACCTTAAATTCACTGCACATACCAGTAACATTAAGTTGGACTTTCTTGATGTGTGGATTGAGCACCAAAACCCCCATCTATTGGTATCTCTCTACACCAAACCCACAGCAAGAAATACTTTACTGCATTTTAGCAGTTTTTATTCTCGATGCCAGAAAGATGGCCTCCTGTTTAGTCAATTTATTCGTCTCCGAAGAAATTGTACTACTATCAAGGACTTTATGATGCATGCTGAAACTCTTAAGGATAAACTCATTAGGAGGGGCTACCCTACTAAATTTATCAAAGACGCTCTCAAAAGAGCTAAGTACTATGTTTGTGGCAATGCTTAAACTCAAAAATAAAGAACCAATTGACAAACTTGTATGTGTTACCAAACATTCTAACTTCGACAGCAAAGTGTGCCAAATTATCAACTCGCAATGGCATCTCTTAAATATAGATCAACATGAACAAAAACTGCCAATACCTCTTTTGGCTTTTAATAGGAACAAAAACATTAGCAACATACTGGTGAGGGCTAAGAGACCAGAGAACAACAACTGCTGTCAGAAATCCATCACTTGAGGCAAACTTGTCAAAGGCAACCACAATCGTGGTTTGTGCCAAGCTTGCCCCAATGCTATTGTGAGTGACAATATTTGAATTAATGAGAGAACGGTGTTCCTCAAAGAAATGACAAATTGTCGATCTTCGAATATTGTTTACATTATTCTCTGTTCCTGCAGTCTGGCCTATGTAGGCGAAACTGGAAGGGAATATAGGAAACGCATTGGGGAGCATGCATAAATCCAACATTAGACTACTGTAACATACCGCACCCCTGGTTAGCCATTGGATAGAGGCCAGCCATTTTGAGGGGGAACTTAGATGGTCCATTCTGGAAAAAGTCCAACCCGAAATGTGGAGGGATGTGTCAACCATGCGTAGAAAAAGAGAGGTTTTCTGGATTTTCACACTTAACACCAAAGATAAAGGACTTATGAAAATCTACCATGAGAGAATGCCATCCTTTAACTTTTTGATGGGGCTTGATCTCTGTTACCTGCTCTTTGGTGCCCTGCTGTTGCTATTTTGTCTGCCTTTTTATATCTTGGAATACCTTGGCGGGACTGTATTGTCATTCTGTTTTTGTGTTATTTCTTGTGAGCCATCTCTCTCTGTGGAGGGCCCCCCGGTCGACTTACATCTCTTAAGTACATCTGTTACCATGTGGTCATCATTAGGTTTCTCTTCTTTTCAGATCCTTACCTGCTCTAGAACTATTAGCGCTTGAGAGTTCCTTGGAGTACATATTTATGTTTATTATTCATTCACACCTGTTTTCCAACTTCTATTTTTATCCACATTGTCTTATTCCTCAATAATATACGGCCGCTTCTTCAATGCTGGTTTGTAACGTTGATCGTTTATATCTGCCTTTTATTAATTCTGGTAATTGGGCTGTGCCTGTCTTTTATCGTTAGGTTTTAGTTTATTACGGTCCTTGATGTTTTGGAATAGGATATAACAACAATGCACCCAGTCCTAATATGTATTTTATCTTTTGATACCATTCCCGGACAATCTGTCATGCTTATTTGTATTCGGGATTCTGTTCCAACATGGCACTCTTGGTAGCGGCCCTACCTATTGGGTACGCCGTGCCACATGGAACATGGAGCGCATCTAGTGGGAGGAGAACGTTGCTCCCGTTTCGTCACACATTTGTTGAACGCGCACTGACAACTGGATATTTATACTTGCGGTATGCACCAGCTCTGTCTACAGTTGTCTGGGAACCTGCCGGTATCCCGTTCCATCCCAGCTGTCAGCCATTCCTGTTGGACAGCCACTAAGCTGCCGCCGTGTCCTACCTTCGAGGTACGTTCCTCCCTCCAGTATGCATTGGACATTTAGAGTGCCTGCTCAGCTTTCCCGGTGGGCTCTTGCTTTGATGCGCTCATTCTTTGGACCTATTTTCAACTCTGGAGTACCGGGCACACTTCCTCATTAGTTGGCCCATATCCGCTGCAGCCTTGTCTTTGTTAGCTTTCTACAGTTCATGCCAGCATTTCCTTCTATTGAGTCTCAAGGGATTTACTTTATACGGCACAGTTTGGCTAGCTTTAACCCAGTCTTTTCACCTCTGTTGGTGCCTGTTTGCACAGAGTGGTCACTCCTTGACCACAAGGGAGATGCCTTCAGTCTTCCAGTCGATATGAAACGTCGAAGGTCCAAGAGTTCATTTCAGAGTTTCTTTCCAGGATAATCTAATGTCTCTAGACACAGCTCCTAACTTTATACTAAACTAGCAACCCGTCCCGACATTGTCCGGGTATGAAATGTTATGTGTGTAATGTTTGTAATAGTAAATCTTAATTTATTGTAAGATTTCACGGTATACCACATTTTTGGTCTGCACTGTTAGTAACAGCGTTCTTCATATGTGCCTCCTTAGCTGTCCCGTATTTGCTTGTCCTTCGTTATGTGTGCGTCCTCAGCTTTAAGTTTTGCAGCTTTTGTGTGTTGTGGAGTGTGTTGGTTATTTAATTCCCAAGCGGGTTGTTTTTTACGTTAATGTGTGTACGCTGACAGCATGATCCCGTGTTTGCGAGGGCTGGTTTGAGGCCCCGCCTGAGCCCCTGACTAAATTTTAATTGTGAAGTGGCTTAGATCGTGTGGTACGCTGCCTGCCTTCAGTGTCCGCTGGAGCCGTTGGAGCGTGAATGTCGCGGTGAGTGAATGCCCCTTTTTTTTTTCCCTGCAGCCACTTCTGACAAATCTTACGTTCCTAAAGGAGTAAAGTTTTGTTTTGTTAGTTTAATTTTGTAGGCAGTATGGCAAGGTCCGTCAATGCGGCGCCCGTTGGTGTTTTGATACGGCCGTGTGAGAAGTGATCAGAACGCCAAGGCGGAGCGTGAATGTGCGCGCACATTGGTGGCGAAAGCCGCGCCCCTTTTTTTGTGTGTTAATTTTAGTGCAGCCCCCTCTGACAACACTGACGCCCACAAACTTTGTGCCGCACTATATATCATTAATGTCACGTCATCAGAACGCCACGGTGGAGCGTAAAAGGGCGCGCACATTGTTGGCGAAAGGCGAGCCCCTTTTTATTTTAATTTTGGTGCAGCCCCTTCTGACAACGCTGACTCCCACAAAGGTTGCAGCTTGGTGTTTGTAGACGGACGTGTGAGACTCGAAGGTGGAGCGGGATTGGGCGCGCACATTGTTTCTGAAAGGCGCGCTACTGAAGTACCTGGCCATTTTTTGTTTTATTTGTGACACACCCCTCTGACAACGCTGTTGTGCCAAGTTCTCTGTCAATGCTGCACGCCAACAAAGGAATAATGTAGTGTAGTTTGACACGCCCACGCCAAGGCCCAAGTGTACTTTGACACGCCCACAAGGGACTACTTTACCCCTAAGGTTGTTTGACCTTTGTAATATATATGGTGGCCAGCTGTATAGCCTATGTCCATCTGCTGCATCTCCCCTTTAAAATGCTGTATTGGGTGTTGTGATTGGTGCTGTACTTCTTGAGTTTACCCGCCTCAAAGGATTCAGCTCTCTCTTTATAATAGTAGTATAGACTAAGGGGCTGGATTACCTGCTAGGTCCCTCCTATGGGTGGAACCTGGGAAGGGGGTGATTACACCCCTTTCCCTTTGTCCAGTTTTGCGCCAGAGCTGGTTTGAACCGGGCTATGCATGGAACACCTTGTGTGCCCCAGGCAGTGTCTGGAAAAGCATCTTTCCATTCAACCCACCCTGCCCCAATACACTACAGGAAACCTATTGTCCAGGCCTCCCTTGCCGGAGTTTCGTCCAGCTGCAGGAGGTCAGAACCGTGTCTGTGGCAGCAGCATCCATTTTGTGATGCTGAGGCTCTGTTTAACTTTAACCGGGTAAAGCAGTAACTACATGTCTTCTCCCTCTAGAAGGGTGGAATGCTACCCCTGCCGCCAGTACTGCCGGGGGGTAGTATTCCAAAGTGTTTGACACCTTACACAACATGTTTTGATAAAGCCAAACCAAAGTTAGCATTAACCGCGAGGATTATAATGCACTTAAGCGTATATGGTATGGCTATATCATAGAACAGCTATGAGGACATGGTTCCGAAAGCTGCAGACAGGCTCAGCTCATGCTAGAGCACCATCTCACATAAAACCAAGCACTCTGCCTTCAGGATTGTCAAGGCCTGCCATAGGAGTGACTTACAGGTATATATTATATATGTGTCTATATATAAGGGTAGATATAGGTATACTATATCTAAGCAAGGGGTGATTACATGACCTTGCCCAAGTTGAGTGGTCAGCCTGTGGTGTCAGTTTGGATGGCTAGCCAGGGGTGGCATAATTCATGCTGCAGCCCCTGGTAGGCCTTGGATGCTCCTATGCCCTGGGTACCTATGGTACACTATACAGGGGCTCACAAAGGTGACCCAATCCCAATTAGGTATGTACCTAAAGTACATGGAGTCCATTTTACAGAGAGAGCAGATAGCCTGGGGCCCTGGATAGCAGGATCCCAGGCCAACTAAGTCAAAAACCAGCTAAACACTAGGCAAAAAAGTTGAGCCACTGGCTGTTGGAAGTTTAAAGAAAAATATACCAAGAATATATGAATTATTTTTTGTCTCTTTTGATTAACTGTTGCTTGATAATTATTGAGTTTGTGGTGACAAAATTGTGATTAAATATTATCACTGTTCTATCCAACAAAAATTTTTTGTACTCCCAGCTCATTCTTTGATTGTACATTCCATATTTGGGACCACTTCTTGGGGAATCCACTTGCCACATACACCATCTTTTCTCGGAACATACACCAATCCATGTCCCTCTTCCAGGCTGACACGGTTGGTGTCTGTGCGGCCCCCCACAGCTGGGCAATATTACGCTTCGCTACCATCAATCCCAGTGTAACCCATGTAATGCGTTTGTTATTAAGATCAGTGAGATCCCACACATTTAGAAGGCATCTTCTGGCTTCCGAGTGAATAGTGAGTTCAAGGACTTCACTGAGAAGATCATGTATTTTCCGCCAATACCGCTGTACATGTACACACTCCCATAGTATATGTAGGAATGTCCCTCACCCCCACAGTGTCTCCTGCAGTCTCCTGCATCCGCCCTCCCCATTTTCACTAGGCTTGGCCCTGTTATGTAAATATGGTGCAAGATTTTAAGCTGAACCAGCAGTAGTCTAGCAGATATTGCCACCTCCCTAGGAGAGGCAACTGCCACAGTCCAGTCCTCATCATCAAGGAGTATGCCATCTCTCTCCTATTTCTCTCTTAGGCCCTGGAGGGGTTCACTAAAGTTATTTACCAGCTATTTATAAGTTAAGGAAATGGCTTTTGTTGGCAGTTAGCCATCCAGTCTCCTGTTCTCGAGAGGCGAGGACTCAGGGGGAGCGGCCCCCTTCTGGAGGTGTATCAGTAGCGCATGCCGAATCTGGATGTATCTGAAGTGTTCAGTGGCGGCCATATCATACTCTTGTTGCAGGGAGTCCCCCCTTCATCCATAGGTCTCCTATCTTAGAGATGCCTATGAGGTCCCACTTGTCACAGCCCTTAGATTTCCACAGGTTCCCAAGTAGGCCCGAGTTCTACAGGGGGTTGATAATGTCACCTTATGCTCCCACCCCAGGCTTCTATTGGCAGCATGGCAAAATTGTACTGAGTGCTTAGTGGGACCCATCAGATTACATTTCCAAGCCTTCGAATGGAGAGCCCTATTATAGTTCCCGCCCGGCAAAAGCCACCTATCCATTGCGTAGGCTGGGTCGTCGGCTCGGCGATACGTTCCATGAATGATGGCAGCCAGATGACCTGCCGAATAATATTTTTAAAGATAAGGCAGGCCAATTCCCCCATCATACCAATTAAGGTTAAGTTTGGTGAGTGCTATGCGCGGTTTCTCGCTCCACAGAAAGCTTCTCTGCAGGCTTTCAATTTCTTTAAAGTAGCTCGCAGGAACTAGGTCAGAGGAATTTTGCAAGACGTACAGAAAGCGGGGCAGGGACATAATTTTATATAGGGAAGCCCTGCCTAGCATTGAGAGTGGAAGTGCTTTCCAGCGCACAGTGTCGCTCTTCAGTCTCTGTAGAGGGGGGAGGAGATTTTGTTCAAATCTACTAGCTGGATCAGCTGTGATGTAGATATCCAGATATTTAAAGTCTGTCGTGGTGACCTGCACCGGGCACTCTCTAAGGATGACAGGCCGGGGACCACTGAGGACATACAGTACCGATTTATTCCAGTACCTGCCAAAGATTGCAAAAATATCTAGGACAGACACAAGGGATGCCTTTGGGGAGGCCAAAAATAGAAGTATGTCATCCGCATATAGCGAGATACGGTCTTCCCACGTGTATGCCTATTTCAGGCCACATGTCACTGGGTCCTTACGTACTCCGGATGCCAGGGGCTCCAGGGCCAAAGCCAATAGAAGGGGAGAAACGACAGCCCTGTCGGGTCCCTATACTCAGCGTGAAGACTTCCGACTTTTTGTTTTTGACAACCACTTGGGTTAAGGGATTCAAGTAGAGGAGTTATATACCCACTGGATAAAGTGAGGACCAAATCCCATTTTTTCGAGAACAGCAAAAAGGTATGGCCATTCGATCGTGTCGAATGCCATTGGGGCATCTAGCGATACGATTATCGCCTCCACTTGAATAGTAGCTGCCTTCCCCAGTACTGCATGCACTCTGCACAGATTCAGAGCAGTGTTGCGCTGGGGCATGAAGCCCGATTGATCTGGGTGAACCAACCCGCCAATCCCCTAACAAGCCCAGTTGCGAGGAGCTTAGCTAAGATCTTGGGCTCAGCATTCAGTAATGAGATTGGCCTATATGAGGCACAATCCGTCCGTGCATTTCCCTCTTTATGTATAGTGACCAGCGTCGCTCTTCTTTGGTCTCGTGGCAGTTCCCCCTTATCCTTACTCTCTTCAAACATCTTCTGTATTTACGGGGCAAGTTTATCAGGTCTGAGTTTGTAGAGTTCAATCGGTAGGCCATTGGGGCCTGAGGCCTTCCCGGACGGAAGGTTTCTAATTGCTTGCGCATTCTCATCAGTAGAGAGATCATCTTCTAGGTATTTCAAATCGTAGGGCGAAAGTGTTGGGAGGGAAATATCCCTAAGGAGACCCTGGGAATCGCTTATCGAGTATGTCGTTCGTGAAAGATATATTTCTTGATAATGAGCTGCAAATGTGTTTGCAATCTCATAGTTGGAGATATATGATGTACAAGATACAGCTCCGGCGACCGGATTCCGTACAAAGATAAAACCATCCATCCGTGTTTTTTCTTTGCCAGTGCTGCTTTGTCCAATAGCCAGGCTTTATGTTTGGTGGCATTCTTTTCTATTTTTTTTAATTAGGGAAGCTGTAGTTTGTGCCCCATGCTTCGTGCAAGCTGGCAGTGGTTAACGCTTGCTCAAGTGCGGTTGGCCAGTCTTCAGTTACATCCAGCAGAGACATAGCAAGGATTCTTCTTGAGCTACTCTCATCTTCCAGCACAAATTTAGTATTGCTGCTAACTTATCCGGGAGTTGGTTAGTAGCCCAAATTCCAAGCGAACTTGTGCCTGGGATGTAAATTTCGGAATCCTGAAAATTTGTTTGAAGAGGCCGAATTGTTGTAGATTAAAAAAGTTTGCATCTTTGCCTTTAAATAATTCAGAGAAGTAAGTGAGAGTTGGGAGAAACTTAGCGGCAATTACTTTTAGAATATGGGAGTTGGATGGGCACATTAATTTCAGTCTTAGAATGTTTAGTGCAAAACGTAATTTGTTCGCCTATGCTGGTCTTTTGGTAAGATGTTCTTTGAGTGTAAATCTGAAGTCTACCACCACTCCTAAGTGATTGTATGAGCCACACTGCTCTATGCTGTTCGCTGCTGTGTACCAATTATGTTTTTTGCTGTGGGGCCTGGTATTTGCAGAGAAACATTTGACCTTTGTTTTTTTGTAATTTAGGGATAGTCCGAGCTCCTCTGTGCATTCAAACAGTTGCATGGTAAGGCGCTGTAGGCCGGTCGGGGGTCTGGCTGCATAGGACGATGTCATTGGCGTATTGCAGACTTCTGACATGGCAATGTGCTAGCTTTGGAGGGTCACTTTGGACTTCTGTCAGCTTTTTGTCTAGTTCTGCTATGAATATGTTAAATAAGCTGGGAGCTAGCACGCACCCTTGTTTTAGGCCTCTGTGTGTTGGTATCCTTGCTGTGGTTCTTTCTCCGTTTCCTAGCTTTACCTGAATCCAGGTAGCTGAATACAAATTAATTATGGCCCTTACTAGATGTGGCGGGATGCCATTTTGCTTTCAAGTCGACGAAACATGTATACAATTTAATGGACTTTCACTGGGCTTTTTTGACGAGGAGGCTCAAGGCCAAAAGATTACACATTGTGCTTGTGCCTGGTCTGAAGCCTGCTTGTGAGATTGGAAGGATCTTGCATGAGGTGACCCATTCTTCGAGGTAGAGAAGGAGATTCAACGCCTGTACTTTGGCTTCTACATCAATGAGCGTGATTTATCTGTCATTTGCCGGGTCTGATCTACTGCCAGCTTTGAATATCGGGTGCAGTATACTGCCTCTCCATGATGCTGGTATACTGTTTGATTGAAAACCGTAATTGAACAGCGGCGTGCAGAGATAGGCCCAGAAACCTTGGTCTGACTTGAACAGCTACTTTGGCAAGCCGTTTGGTGCCACGGGCTCCACCAGATCTAAGTTTATTTAGGACTTTCTCAACTTGATTACTTCGAATCCAGTTACCTTTGGGCAGATTTTCTGGGCGCTCACATTTCAGTTGTTTCAGGGCATGGTGATGTTCGTCCATAGCTACATGTTTGTCAGTGCGGCTCAGGTGGGCTATCTAATTGGCCTCAGGGATATTTGCTTTGTGATGCCAGAAGGAGCCATTAGCTATGCTGTTTATTTCTGGCCGGAACATCTTGTTGTTGTTTGATTTACTTGTATACAGCAGCTTGAGCCAGATATGTGTTTGATGTGATTTCTTTGCTGTCCATACTTCCTGTTTGTTTTGCCGACTTAGCTGGTTAATTTGGAGATTCCCATTTTCGCCTGTTTTTAGTGCGCTACCCCCGAAGTCTTTTTATCTCCCTGTGGAGCATCCTTTCTTTCCATGCTATCGAGTTGACAAACTCTGGTATTTCTTTCCTGGTTCTGTTTTCGTGTTGCTTGTTGTGTGAAGAGAATTTGGAGATAAGAATCGTTATCATATTTTCCAAGTTTTGCCATGACCCATGCCCGTTTGAGGCTTGTTCGGTTACCATCAAATTCTTTATGTAATTCATTAATACAGGAGCGTTTTTGCTATTCCATGCTAGCCTTTTTAGGTTGAAGGGGCTTGGACTTTCAGCACGTCGTTACTTGCAGCGGCTCTCGGGGGATAAATGCGGCGATCAATTAACTGGGGACTATGGTCGCACTCTAATCGAGTGATGATTTGAAAGTTGGAAGTCATTTGAAGTAAATCAATATCCACTATTGTATAGTCTAGAACTGAGTTAGCATGCCTCAATATTCTGGTTGATCTTGTAGTAATCAACCATTTAGGGTTAGCATCCCTATTTTGGATAATAATGAAGCAAACAATTTACCATATCGATCAATTTTGTGATGATTTGTGATTGGTGAAGGAATGTTTTTCCCGTTAAGTTTGTTTTGTTGTTTTCCTTGGAATGGGCCAGGTTGTAATAAGAATATGTTAAAATCACCTGACAGCAGGATGCCTGCTTGCGGGTATGTGATTTGCAACAATTTAAGTAAAGCTTTTAAGGACTGAATTTTCTCAGATTGTTCCTTTGAGCCCGGATGGATGTACACATTACATATTAGTAATGAATCTTTCTCATGTTTGCGCAAAGATTCTGTGTGAGGATCTTGCTGTAAGGAATTTTGATGCATTGGATCCAGGTTTGGGCTAGCTCAATCAATTCGGATTTCCACCGTATATCGATGGCAAGGTAGATTGATAGACCTCCAGACGCTCTGCCTGATTTTTTTCTCTTGATGGCGTTTTGATGGTATTCTGTGAAGCCAGTGATCAGTGTTGGTACAATGGCCCAGGTCTCCTGGAATAACAGAACGTCAAGTTTTCGAAGAAATGTTAAAAGGTCGACCTCCTCCATCCTGCTGCCTAAGCTGTTAATATTCCAAGAGCACAGTTTAAAATCCCTTATTCATGCCTTACTCTTTGAGGTTGTGGTGCCCAAGCTGTCGAGATGAAAACGTGTCTGTTTTGACTGGCTGCTCCAGATGCAGCGTAATGGGTGATACGTAGATTGAACATTCTCTCCAGGGCTCTATCGGTAGGCCTTACGGCACCCCGGAGTAATCCGCTGACAGTCGGCATTCGGGCTTTTTCTGTTGGACATAACGGGCCTGGGTACCGATTGTTTTTATATCAATTCCCCATTTTGCAAAGAGATGTCTGTGGTGCCAGACTTCCATAGTGGTTGTTGGATCACTCCAGGTTACCACCATGATTTCTCTCCCTTTTGCATCTGTGTCTGGTTTGAATTTTACACGGGTATGCCCAGGCGTGGGTCCCTTGCTCACTAAGGCACTGGAGTCAAGCTTTCCTGGCTGAAGACGGCTGACAGCCTGAAACCGGTCCTAGGATACTTGATTCTGGTCCAGGAAAGACATGGCTTGGCAGTTCGGGCTGGGCTGTTCCCATGAGGCCCAGGGTCAAGACTGATTTGCATATGGCCATGTCTGAACTGGGGTGGCTTGTGAGCAAAATAACGATGGATTAAACCCAGATCTGTGACTGGGGGTGAATGTTTTGCCATTTTTCAACATTCCGTCCATCATCTTGTGTGTTTTGCTGTTCACCCTATGTGGGAAGGGTATGCCCAGACATGGGTCCCTTGCTCACTAAGCCACTGGAGTCAAGCTTTCCTGGCTGAAGACAGCTGATAGCCAGAAACCGGTCCTAGGATGCTTGATTCTGGTCCAGGAAAGACATGGCTTGGCAGTTCGGGCTGGACTGTTCCCATGAGGCACAGGGTCAAGACTGATTTGCATATGGCCATGTCTGAACTGGGGTGGCTTGGTGAGCAAAATAACGATGGATTAAACCCAGATCTGTGACTGGGGGTGAATGTTTTGCTATTGTGCAACATTCCGTCCATCATCTTGTGTGTTTTGCTGTTCACCCTATGTGGGAAGGGTATGCCCAGGCGTGGGTCCCTTGCTCACTAAGCCACTGGAGTCAAGCTTTCCTGGCTGAAGACGGCTGACAGCCAGAAACCGGTCCTAGGATGCTTGATTCCGGTCCAGGAAAGACAAGGCTTGGCAGTTCGGGCTGGACTGTTCCCATGAGGCACAGGGTCAAGACTGATTTGCATATGGCCATGTCTGAACTGGGGTGGCTTGGTGAGCAAAATAACAATGGATTAAACCCAGATCTGTGACTGGGGGTGAATGTTTTGCCATTGTGCAACATTCCGTCCATCATCTTGTGTGTTTTGCTGTTCACCCTATGTGGGAAGGGTATGCCCAGACGTGGATCCCTTGCTCACTAAGCCACTGGAGTCAAGCTTTCCTGGCTGAAGAAGGCTGATAGCCAGAAACCGGTCCTAGGATGCTTGATTCCGGTCCAGGAGAGACATGGCTTGGCAGTTCGGGCTGGACTGTTCCCATGAGGCACAGGGTCAAGACTGATTTGCATATGGCCTTGTCTGAACTGGGGTGGCTTGGTGAGCAAAATAACGATGGATTAAACCCAGATCTGTGACTGAGGGTGAATGTTTTGCCATTGTGCAACATTCCGTCCATCATCTTGTGTGTTTTGAATTTTACACTGTCAATGCGATTAGTGTTAATACATTTTTATGTTTCAATAGAGCTTGCAAGCTTTAATATTGTGCTACAGTTGAGTATGTCGTGGCGTCCTCTTGAGTTATAGTGAGGAATCAATTCTAGTGTTAATAGACTTTCAGGTGTTGGATGTCCTTCGTTGCTTGAATGCATATCTGCACTGTGAAGGTATGGGCCAGCAGCATTACCACTAAATTTGTGTTCTTCTGTTGAGGATTTCGTTTCAATTGGATTTTGAGTCAGAGTTGTTACTGTCTGCTCTGTTGTTATTATCTGGCTTTCAGTTTGCTCACTGGGTGTAGAACATGGAGGTTTGATTTAACAGGTAATGGGCCCTATAAATTCTATTTCAGGACAGGAGGCTCCGATTAAGCTATACTCATTTCTTTATTAGAAATGCCCAGCAGCCAATAAAAACACATAAAAACCACAATACCCATGAACACTTGGGTCACAACCATAGAGTCTGCAGTATATAAGGCCAGGTAGAAAGTCACACTTCCTCTTTCTTTGCTGCTCCGCAGCCAGTTAAGTGCTTTACTATTCTCTACTTACGATTTGATGTGATTTAATTGACTTTTGATACGCGCTTTGCTCGCGCTCTGTGCCGTGCTGTGCTCCGCGTTCTCTTGCGTCTGTGCCGCTTTTCCCATTGATTGTGCTGCTTCGGCGTTGCGCGGCTGGGAGCGTGTGTTCACCTCCTTTGCGGTCCGGGCCCTTTGCCTGTGGAGTGGGAGTTGGGGGTCGTGGAGGACTCGCGCTGCTTGCGCGAGCTCTTCTCTTCAATTTGAGCCTGCCGGTATCCGCGCATGGTGAGGATTTCCGGCGCTCCGTGTGACTGACTGAAACCGGAGCTTCACAGAAGGACGTCCATTGCGACTATCACGCCCACAGCCTCTAATTTAACCCCAAATATACGCCGGTTGCTGGAAGAAGCTTCAGGCAGGAATAACTTGGCATAGGCTCTGCCTAGAGTGCTATTTATTAGACGGCAAACCCTCCCTCCACCTTTTACTTATTTTTGAAGCGTTTTTTTCAGCTTTCCTTTGCTTGCTGTGGGGTTTTTGTCACTCCCCCTGACTTTTGCCTTCGGGGAATTTAATTACAGTCATCTTGTGGGCAGAATTACACTATTGGTGTGTCATGGCTGAATACTACTATGAAGATGACAATGATTATGACAATGAGGCCTCTGAGTCTCTTGAATATTACTTGGTGGAAGCCCTTGATAGGGGTGTACAGCATTCCATGAACAGGGCATTGGTTCGTGCAATACATCCTCTAAAGAGACATTTAACCCAATATGCTCAACAACAGGGTTGGGTCCCTACATCGCGTAAGTCTTCCAGTTCCCCAGGAAATCCCCATTCCTCAGACTTTCAGCGGTTGGCTAAGTCTCTGTCCGCTGCCAAGTCCAAATCTGCGGCTGTTGAAGTAGAGGATGACGACCAGCTCTCCTCCTCTTCCTCGGAGCACGTTCCACCACCTCCGAAGAAGAGGAAGTGCAAAGAACATTTTGTGGATGCCCCCACTCATCCTCCAGTCCTCACCTTTGATCCCACGGAGATTGTCCACCCCAATTCCACAGCTTGGCTCCCATCCCCAGCGGTGGCAGAGTATGTGCAACAACACATCCGTCAACCTTTTGAGAAAGAGGTCCGTGCACGTCTCCGTTCAGAGTGCCCTAGACCGGATCTGGCGGACAACTTGGCAAACACACTAGAGGTGGATCCCACCATGGTGACTTATCTTCGCAAGTTTGCAAAGGACCCGAAGAAGGTTCTGGACCGTTCCTGGCGTTCATGCCAGGACAAGGTCCTTGACATGCTGGGCCCCCTTACAAAGATTTTGGATCTTGGTTTCATGGCCAAAGAGTCACCGGATGAGCTTATCGAATGGGCTCAGAGGGCGATTTGCCAACTTGGCAACGCCAATTGCGCTCTCTCCAGTGAGAGGCGTCATTCTATCCTTTCAAAACTCGATCCCAAACTGGCAGAGCTTTCCACTTCTGAGTCGGGTCCTGCTGCACAGGGCTTGCTTTTTGGTCAGCCTTTTTTGAAAGAACTGTCCCAGTTTGTCAACACTTTTAGGCCTCGCTTGGCCGGACCTTGCGTCCAGTTTTCAACAAGGCCGGGCGAAACAGGGGACGCTCGTTCGGCCGTGGTCAACAACAGCCCAATCAGAGAGGGTACCAGTCCCACAGAGGAGGGAATCAGGATTCCGGCAACTACCAAAAGTCCAACTTCTATCCCTCTAGAAAAGGCCGCGGCCAGTACAGAAAGGGACGTTCCGGTGGCACCTCCGGTGGATATCAAGATTCCGCAACTTCAGGTGAGCCTGATTCCTGCATGCAGTGTTGTTCTGGGGGGCAGGATTTGTTTTTTCCTCGACAATTGGCGCTTGATCTCAAGCAATGCATGGGTGCTGGAGACGGTCCAAGGGTACAAGATAGAGTTCTATCAACCCCAGTGTCAAGCTCATCTTCCCTCTCCTCTTTGTTTTTCCCAAAAGGATCAGGAGTTCATCACCGAGGAACTCTAGTCACTTCTCTTAAAAGGGGCGATTGTTCCAACCGTGCGTCATCCACAGGGGTTCGTCAGCACGGTCTCCCTTGTCGAGAAGAAGGGAGGGGGCTCAAGATTGGTGCTCAATCTAAAAAAGTTCAACGGGGGAGTGGTCTACAGACACTTCAAGATGGAAGGAATCCATCTGTTGCGGGATCTTCTGCGCGAGAAGGACTGGATGGTTCGTCTGGACCTCAAGGACGCTTACTTGTCCATCCCCATCTACCGCCCGCATCGTCGCTTCCTCCAGTTCCACTGGCGGGGGACTTGGTACGAGTATCAAGTTCTCCCGTTCGGACTCTCGTCAGCACCTTGGTGCTTCACGAAACTGTTGAGGCTGGTCGTGGAATCTCTTCGCAGTCGAGGAGTTCGGTTGATCATTTACTTGGACGACATCCTCCTTCTGGCGGATTGTCCGCTCAAGCTAATGTCTCATCTGGAGTGGACCATAGAGCTCTTGCAATCTCTCGGGTTTCTGGTGAATATCCAGAAGTCTGTGTTGCATCCGACTCAAGTGATAGATTTCCTGGGTTTTCAAAGTCAACACTCTTACATGTCAGCTTCTCTTACCCAATCAGAAGATTTGGTATATCAAGAGGGAATTGACTTCCATTATTACGAAACCGACTGTGTCATTGAGATCGTTAGCACGAGTTGTCGGACTCTTGGCTTCTTCCCTTCAGGCGATCTTCCCGGCCCCGCTGCATTACAGAGCTTTGCACGGTTATTGCAGAGTATCTCCCTGGTTGCAACAATCTTGTTGCGGATTGGAACTCGAGGCATCTGAGGGACTTCAGCGATTGGAGGCTTCATCCTTGCGTGTTCCGTCATCTCCTCCGGACCTGGGGACGATGTCAGATAGACCTCTTTGCATCCCGCCTCAACACTCAGCTTCCACTGTTCTTCAGTTGGAGGCCGGATCCGGATGCCTTAGCCACAGATGCATTTCACACAGCGCTGTGTTATGCCTTTCTCCCGTTCATGATGATCCCCAGGGTCCTGGCTTACACCAAGCGCTACCAAGCAGAGTTAATTCTGATTGCTCCTCTGTGGAGGGCTCAGGCATGGTTCCCGGTTCTCCTGGACCTCGCTTGTGCGGTACCGTTCCTTCTTCCCCAGAAGTGGAATCTCCTGCTAGATCCTCTTCAGAATCCGCATCCCCTGATTCTGTCAGGCTCTCTCCTTCTTCTGGCGTGGCGGATTTCGGCGAACGCTGGTCGATCCCGGGCCTTTCGGCGGACGCTTCCAGATTCATCAGTGACGCCTGGTCTCCTGGTACCCACAAACGCCACAGAGGCTCTTGGAAGCGTTGGAGTGACTGGTGTGTTCAACGGCAAGTTGATCCAACATCAGCTGATGTTTCTGCGATGGTCAATTTTTTGGCCTCGCTTGCTTCTTCTGGTTTGGCATATCGCACAGTGAACAATTTCCGTTCGGCTATTTCTGCGGGTCACCGCCACGTAGACGGTAAACCGGCGGGTGAGCATCCTTTAGTTGCTAAATTGCTCAAAGGTATCCGCCTTGCGAATCCTCCACGTCCTAAATACGTTTCCCTATGGGACGTGTCTATTGTTTTGCGTTTTCTGGAGGCTTGGCCGGTCAATTCTTTGCTGTCCCGTAAACAGCTGTCAGCCAAACTGACTATGTTGTTGTGTCTAGTTTCCTGCAAGCGGGTGTCGGATGTCCGTGCTTTAGATCTAGCCGGGCGTAGTTTTACTCCTGAGGGCGTCACGTTTCGTCTCTCTAGGCATACCAAGACCAATACTACGTTTATTTCTTATCCGTCCTTCCCCGCGCATCCTAACCTTTGTGTCGTTCAATGCCTCAAAGATTACGAAGTAAGTACTTCTTCTTTTCGTTCTGATATGCAGGGTCAATTGTTGATTGCTTTGCAGAAGCCCTTTCACCCAGTTACCCCGGCTACTTTGGCTCAGTGGGTACGTTGGCGCATGGCGGAAGCTGGAATTGATGTGTCTGTGTTTGGGGCTCATTCTGCACGAGGGGCTATGGCTTCTAAAGCCTTCTCGTTGGGTGTCACTTTGTTTGATATTATGAAGGCCGCTGATTGGTCCTCTGATTCTGTTTTTAAAACCTTTTACTTTAAGCCTATTGATCATGTTGCTTCTGTTGTGGTGGATCAGCTTTAAAGAAGCATAATCGGAGCCTCCTGTCCTGAAATAGAATTCAAAATTTGCAAACATACGTGACAAGAATTTTCAATTCTATTAAGGACAAGGAGGCGAGGATTATCCCACCCATTGTTGAATACATTATTGTTACTGTACAAGTGTTCAAGATTTCCTTGATGTTGACATAATGCACTGATCTTGTTTTTCTACCCACCCTTCTTTTTATGATCATTTTGCGCAGACTGTGTATTACGGCTTTCTGTCTCTTTTCAGGATCTGATCCCAAGTGATGACTCTTCGTGGAGGCCTGGACTTCCTTGCCTGCTCCTTTGAGGATTGTGGTTCCTGTTTTCGGCTTTGTTGGCATTCGGAGGTTTCCATCGCTGTCCTGGATTGGTGATGGTGTTTTACCTTGACTGACTTTCCATGTTAAATTTTCTGGTTATCTGAACAAACTTTTCTCACCAAAGAAAGAGGAAGTGTACTATCTACCTGGCCTTATATACTGCAGACTCTATGGTTGTTATCCAAGTGTTCATGTGTATTGTGGTTTTTATGTGTTTTCATTGGCTGCTGGGCATTTCTAATAAAGAAATGAGTATAGCTTAATCCTCGCCTCCTTGTCCTTAATAGAATTGAAAATTCTTGTCACGTATGTTTGCAAATTTTGAATTCCAACACAATAGGGGCCAGAGTCTGGCGGGTTAAGGACTGGCATACTCATGTGGGCGTGGCGGTCTCCTGCCTGCCCGATTAAGACTCAGGTTGTGGGACTGCCATGGGACCACCACAAGGGAACAGCCATTCCCAGGAGGTGGTGCGGTGGTTCTGAGACAGCAAAATTCTTGGTGGGATGACTGTGGTTCTGCCAAGCATATTAGGAGTTTCCTTTCCACCAGGATTTACATGGCGGTTCCTCCTCCTTGTAAACCCTGGCAGAGAGGAAACAAAGGGTGGACCTATAGGGCCCGCTTGTGCCTCACGCGGTATGGATGCATACTGGGGGCACGCGATGTGCCCCCCTGTGTTCATGCACGTCAGTTCCTGCAAGGAATGGACTTTCGAGTCCAGGACGTGAAGAAACTTTTTTTGACGTTCCCATTACGGTGCCTGTTCTTAAAGGCCCGCCGGGTGAACGCCCCCAAAATATCACCCTCAGACACACGAAAATTCATAATCTGGCAGGTGATCTTACCAGGGTTTGGCAGTGCAGCACCAGGACGGACCCATCACAGCACTGCCAACCTAGTAATCGGGCCCTTAGAGTACACTTCACGCATGCAAACCATGGTATGCACTCTGCACTGTCTAATGCCAGTCTTTGAGAATATGCTTAGAAAATAATTCTAATTCTGGTGTTTTCCAACTTTTTTGCCAAAGTAATAGTGATGCTAAACCCAGACTATCTCCTACATAATTCAGTCCCACCTATGGGTTTATTTGAAGAAATTGTTTTAGGTAAAAAGTGTTTTTATATATTTATAAATACATTTTTAATTCTTTTAGCAATAATATTATAGTTGATATTGTCCCAATATATAATTTTTGAAATGTATATAAAGGTAACAAAATATTTTCTTACAATACTTTTGTTTAGATATAGGTAAAAATCGAAATTTTTAACAACGATATTTGTGGTTTTACTAGTTAAGTACAGGAACTCAATATTTTTGTTATTGATATTTAATTTTTGTGTTTCAATATAGTATGCATTGATTTTACGTCAGTGATCCCATTAGATATGATAATTACTTCTCATACCAGGGAATTTTCCAAACTTGACTGCTTTGCATGTGGCTCAGTGTACCATGGTCCTTCATTATCAAGTGATGAGATGAAGGTTAAGATTTATCAAGAATTTGTGCCACCAGAAAGTCACAAAAATGATGCAAACAGCACAAAACTCTTCATATTGTTTTTATTTTCCAGCCCAAAATCTTGGACTGTAAAAATTCCTTTTGCTACTGCTTGCCATCAAATTGGCATTCCATGGGTGATAAGGCACAGATAATCCTATACTAAGAAAACGGATCACTGCGGTCAGTGCTAGGAGCATCATAGCTACTTTTTTTCTAACTTTAAGCCATGCTGCACAGCAGCTGTGCAAATGCATAACATGAATAAAAGAATTAACAAATCCAATAGCTCTCCCATAGAAGAGACCTATTTGGTTTATCAATGCTCTTTTAGTTCAACCGATACTGCACTGGTGAGACTTTTTGGCTTTGTCGGTGCTTGTTTTGTAAGTTTGCCTCTGAGACGAAAAACTTTGAGAATCATCCATGTGGTAAAATCGTAAAAAAAATATTAAAATGCTCTGTTCAGTAAAGAACCTAAATCTTGAGTATACACTGCCATCTAGTGTAAGTAAAAGGATAATGCTGAAATGTATTAATGCTGCACCAGAAATAGCAACAAAGATGTTGCTCGGTACTGTGTCAAACAGCACTTAACCTTTCACGTCCTTACTTCTACTTTGCTCCCTTAGAAGTATATGATTACAGTGAATTACATGATTACACTGCTTGTAAGAAGTACTTGCACAATAATGTGTAGCTTCAGAGAAAACCGTTTCCTAGACATTTCTTTGTAATACAAAGACAACAAAGCGTAACTACAACAGAGAGATTTAAAAAAGTTCCAAATATTGTCATTTAGAGGAGAAAAACAAAATAGGAAGGCTTATTCATATCATTCAGGCTAATGCACTTGCAATCTGCACAGTTACTAATACCTGCCTATGAAATTCAACAATTAAAAAAACACACTTATGATTGGGCCTCCGATGAATGGTGCAATCGCATAAAAAGGGGGCTGAGGTTGTAATGTTGCCCGGGATCGGGCCAATCCAAGTTGTAGTGTCCTGTGGGCATATCTAGCCCCCCCTCTGTGCGTGGCTTTTGTGGGCCGACCCTGCATCCGCGCGGGCAGCACGCTCAGGAGTGAATAAAGGGCCCAGGACGCTGGGCGTGGTTTGGTGTGTTAACTGGCCACCAAAGTATTCAACTTTTGCGTGGTGTGTTTAACTTGCCAGGGCCTACCCACGACTTTACATTGGCGACGAGGTGGTCTCGCCACCCCACCGCGTGCACTCACACCTACCACTCGTGCCTGGAGGCTGCCTGCAGTGGCCCCCGCCAGCGGCCTACCTTGTCTCCCGGCGCCACGTGTGCTGCTGCTGCCCTACAGCACGGGTGTGCTGCCCGGCGCCCGCCTCTGTCTCCAGCCGGGCCGCGACGCGGAGCGCTGCCTTCTCCGTGCCGATTCAAAAAGGGGTGGTGATGGACAGAGTATCTGAATTAAGCAGAACACTCCTACCCAGTCAAAAGATCAGGGCTTGATCCATCACCGTTTTTTGGCTCACTGCACCATCCCAGTTCAGAACCTGGCTACATGCAAATTAGTCTGACCCTGGCCCAGTGCATCATGGGAACAGGGCAGACCAAACTACCAAGCCAATTCTTTACTGGAAAGGAAACAAGCATCCGGGGACCGGTTTCTGGCATTACAGCCGTCTTCGGCCCGGCTTGCTTGAATCCTGATGGTGCAGTGAGCAAGGGACTCACATCTGAGCATACCCTTCCACACTTGTGGTGGCCAAAACGATTCAAAAAGGGGGTGGTGATGGACAGAGTATCTGAATTAAGCAGAACACTCATACCCAGTCAAAAGATCAGGGCTTGATCCATCACCGTTTTTTAGCTCACTGCACCATCCCAGTTCAGAACCTGGCTACATGCAAATTAGTCTGACCCTGGCCCAGTGCATCATGGGAACAGGGCAGACCAAACTACCAAGCCAATTCTTTACTGGAAAGGAAACAAGCTTCCGGGGACCGGTTTCTGGCATTACAGCCGTCTTCGGCCCGGCTTGCTTGAATCCTGATGGTGCAGTGAGCAAGGGACTCACATCTGAGCATACCCTTCCACACTTGTGGTGGCCAAAACGATTCAAAAAGGGGGTGGTGATGGACAGAGTATCTGAATTAAGCAGAACACTCATACCCAGTCAAAAGATCAGGGCTTGATCCATCACAGATGGCTGTAATGCCAGAAACCGGTCCCCGGAAGCTTGTTTCCTTTCCAGTAAAGAATTGGCTTGGTAGTTTGGTCTGCCCTGTTCCCATGATGCACTGGCCCAGGGACAGACTAATTTGCATGTAGCCAGGTTCTGAACTGGGATGGTGCAGTGAGCTAAAAAACGGTGATGGATCAAGCCCTGATCTTTTGACTGGGTATGAGTGTTCTGTTTAACTCAGATGCTCTGTCCATCACCACCCCCTTTTCTGAATCGTTTTGGCCACTATAGGAGTGGCAGGGTTTGCTCAGACATGAGTCCCTTGCTCACTGCACCATCAGGATTCAAGCAAGCCGGGCCGAAGACGGCTGCAATGCCAGAAACCGGTCCCCGGAAGCTTGTTTCCTTTCCAGTAAAGAATTGGCTTGGTAGTTTGGTCTGCCCTGTTCCCATGATGCACTGGGCCAGGGACAGACTAATTTGCATGTAGCCAGGTTCTGAACTGGGATGGTGCAGTGAGCTAAAAAACGGTGATGGATCAAGCCCTGATCTTTTGACTGGGTATGAGTGTTCTGTTTAACTCAGATGCTCTGTCCATCCCCACCCCCTTTTCTGAATAGTTTTGGCCACTATAGGAGTGGCAGGGTATGCTCAGACATGAGTCCCTTGCTCACTGCACCATCAGGATTCAAGCAAGCCGGGCCGAAGACGGCTGCAATGCCAGAAACCGGTCCCCGGAAGCTTGTTTCCTTTCCAGTAAAGAATTGGCTTGGTAGTTTGGTCTGCCCTGTTCCCATGATGCACTGGGCCAGGGACAGACTAATTTGCATGTAGCCAGGTTCTGAACTGGGATGGTGCAGTGAGCTAAAAAACGGTGATGGATCAAGCCCTGATCTTTTGACTGGGTATGAGTGTTCTGTTTAACTCAGATGCTCTGTCCATCACCACCCCCTTTTCTGAATCGCCTTCTCCGTGCCGGCATCCAGCTGTGCCCCGGCTGTGCCTTCCGCCAGTGCGCACGCCGGCGGCGCTGGCGCTCATTCCCGGCTGCGGCCCCCGCTGTCTCCCAGCCCGGAGCTTGGCGGCATCGTCATTGGAGGTGAGTTCGTGCGCTTTGCGACGCTCCGGCTGCCCCCTGCCCGGCAGTGAGCTCGAGCACAGCTCCCTCACCTCAGCTGCCCCTACCGCCCGGCAACCAGCTCTCTGCTGCGACGATGCCCACAGAAGCAGGGCTGCAAGCGGCACTACAGACTGTCAGCCCCCTCCTATTCCTCACGCATTTCGCGTGAGGTCCTCCTGTTCCTCACGCATTTCGCGTGAGATTAGTGTGCCTGTTTTAGGCCTCTTTGGACGCTCCTCCTGTGTGCATCCTGCGTGCCCCTGGTGTCTGGGCATTTACACACGCCTGCACATCGTGCCCCACGCCGGGTGCCAACCTTCTGCAGGGTGAACGCTTTACCCTCGTCGCCCACGCCTGTCCGCCGCTGCCATGACCACCGTGCCCCCCCTTGAGGCGTTGACAATCACCGGCCCACCGCCGTCGCGGGCTGCGAGGTAGAAGTAGTGGATGGAGCGGTTAGAGAACTTCTTTAAGGCGGCGGAAATCGCGGCTCCGCGGCGGCGCGCCATGCTGCTACACCTGGGAGGAGAGGCCATCCATGACATCGCGAAGGAGGTCAGTTAGTCAGTCAGTCAAAGTGCACTTTATTCGATTTAAAAAAAATCATAAAAGGCGGATGACAATACACACAGAATTAAAATCGACATTTCATTTATGTACAAAATCAGTGCTGAGACCTGGTTAGCCTAATGTGCATCATATATGCATAATTAAAAAGCGTTTAAAACAATACCATGATTAAAGTAGAACATTCAGTGGTACTCGTTTGTTCCTGATTTTAAATGCTTCCGCTAAGAAACTAGCGACACTAAAAATAATATATAGTATTGCCCAACATCTGGAGGTAAATTAATGCAGGCCTGGCTTGTATAAAACCAGCCTCTCTCGCGAAGGAGGTCAGAGAAGGCGGCCCGCCCAGAAACTACGCCATGATGCGCGACGCAATTACCCCGTACTTCGAGCCTTTCGCCAGCGCCGACTACGAGAGGTTCCTGCTCGTCAAGCCCGCCAGCTCCCAGATGAGTCCGTCAACGTCTTTTATGCAAAGCTGAAGAAGCTAGCCAGCACGTGTACCCTCCCTGATGCCGATGACGAGATCCGTGCCCAATTCATCCAGGGTTGCGCGTCCTCGAAACTGCAGGAAAGGGTGTTGGAAGAAGACAATATGTCCATGAGGGACATTCTCGCGCTCGGACGGTCCAAAGAGTTATCCAAGGCCAGAGGCGCGTATATGGAGTCCAAGCCAGCCGTCGTGATCAAGACAGAGCCGGTGTGTGCCATACAGACCGATGCTCCAGACACCCGTCCAAAGCAGCCCCGGCGAGGATTAAACCGGCCCATTCATCGCACAGCCGCGCCTGCGCGTGTTGCGGCGGCCCGACGCCCCACAACGCAACCTGCCCAGCACAGGGCAAGGTCTGCGGGAAAGTCAATCACTTTGCGAGTGTGTGCCGGTCAACGCCGAAGAAGAAACAAAATGGCCCGCCCAGGAGGGTAAGGACAGTGGATCGCTTCCTAACAGCCCACCAGCATCGACATGGATGATGACGAAGCAGACACCACCTTCGTCCATGTTGTCCGGATGCTAAACACCCTCGCGGCCATGCCGTCTGCGGCGCCCATGTGCAAGATCAACGTACAGGACCAAGCGGTAGCAGCCCTGATCGACACAGGCACGACAATCAATCTGATGGCTGCCAGCGTGTATCAGACACTGGCGAACGCCCCAGCACTCTATCCCACCAGGGTGCAAGTGTACGCCTACGGCACCAGGCGCCCACTCCCCCTGTGTGGGATGTTCCGGACAGACCTATCCCACGACTCCACCCGCCTGCAGACCAAAGTCTATGTATCTCAGGAAGGCTCAGGATTCCTACTGGGATGTAGAATAGCGCAAGACCTTGGATTAATCCATTTTGCCCTCACTGTCCAAGCTCACAGCCTTGACCATCTGGTGCAAGAGTTCACGACCCTGTTCGATGGGATCGGATGTTTGAAAGGACCAGCCATTCACCTTCACATAGACAAATCAGTCGCCCCAGTAGCCCTCCGGCACCGACGTATCGCGTTCCACCTACGGCCCAAGGTGGAAGCAGAGCTACGTTTGCTTGAACGAGCAGGAATAATCGATAGAGTGAGTGGCCCCACCCCGTGGGTGTCGCCCGAAGTGGTGGCAAAGAAACCAAAACAGCCCGACGCAGTGAGGATCTGCGTGGACATGCGCATCCCAAATCTCGCTATCACGCGTGAACGCCATCTGACGCCAACGATAGATGATATCATTGGTGAGTTGTCCGGCTCGAAGTGGTTCTCAAAGATGGACTTGCTGTCAGGATACTACCAAATTCCCCTCCACCCAGATTCATGCCCGATTACCACCTTCTCTACTCACGCCGGACTCAGGCGATACACCCGGCTCAACTTCGGAATATCAAGTGCCGCGGAGATATTTCAAAACATCATCCAGAATATCCTGCAGGGGCTGGAATGCGTCTTGAACGTCAGTGACGACATCCTAGTTCACACACCAACTCTGGACAAGCACATCAGACGCCTCCAGGCAGTGTTTGCCCGACTTCAAGAGCGAGGCCTGACCCTTCATCGGGAGAAGTGCGACTTCCTGCGCAAGGACATTAGTTTCTTTGGATACCGCTTCTCTGACCAAGGGATAGGCTGGGATCCAGAGAAAGTCAAAGACATTCACGAAGCTCCCGCCCCAACATCAGTGACAGCCGTCCGCAGTTTCCTCAGAATGGTCACCTATTGCGGGCGGTTCATCAAGGACCTGGCGGACTTAACTGGCCCCCTTCGCGACTTCACCAAGTCCACCATCACCTGGGAGTGGGGCCCAGAACAACAAGAATTCTTCCGGAGGACCAAAGCCGCGCTATCAGCAGACACAACCCTGGCCTACTTTGACCCCCGAAACGAGTCACAACTGGTAGTGGACGCGAGCCCAACAGGCCTGGGAGCCGTTTTAGCCCACAAGCAAGCCTGCGGAGAGTGGGCCCCCGTAGCATACGCAAGCAGGACCCTTACGCCAACAGAACAGCTTTACTCGCAGATTGAAAGAGAAGCTATCGCAATCCTGTGGGGGTGTCGGCACTTTCACATCTACTTATATGGACATCCATTCGTGGTAATAACCGACCACAAGCCTCTCGTCCCGCTGTCCCAGGGATCCTCCACTCGCCCTCCTCCCCGAATTGAGAAATGGGTACTCCAGCTCCAGGAATTCCAATTCACCGTGGAATATCGGCCCGGCTTTCGGAACCCCACCGACTTCCGGTCCCGACATGCCTGCCCAGTCACCGAAGCGGAAGCGGCAGAAGCCACCGCCACGGTGGAGTACGTCCGGATGATTGTGGAAAGGTCCAGGCCACTGCCCATCTCTCTAGACGAAGTAGCGCGAGCCACCAAAGATGACGACTGCCTGCAGATCGCAATTCAGGCCCTCGCTTCAGGGAACTGGAAACCTCTCCAAAGCCCGGCCTCCTTCCGCACTCCTGAGGCTCAAACAACGTTGAAAGCACTGCACCAAGTCCGCAACGAACTGTCAGTCTCTCCAGAAGGGTGTCTTTTGAGAGGCCCTCGCCTTGTGTTACCTGACTGTCTCACCCAACAAGCAGCCCTCCTGGTCTAGATCGGATTGTGGAAGCCATCGTCCAATGGTGCCCCGTGTGCCTAGCAACCAGCCTGCCAAACCACCCGGCACCGGTAATCTCCGTGGGAACGGGCCAGTGCGGATTTTGGTAGCCTCCCAGGCGGAAAATACATGTTCGTTGTGGTGGACGACTTCTCACGGTATCCAGAGGTGGGGGTCCTGTCCTCCACCGCCGCATCAGAAGTCATACCAAAGCTGGAAAAGATAATCGCCACCCATGGCCTCATTGGTATACTGCGCACGGACAATGGGCCGCCCTTCAATGGTGCTAAGCTGGATGAGTATCTGCTGTCCCACCATGTTAAACACCGACACATAACCCCAAGGTGGCCCCAGGCAAACGGGGAAGTAGAGCGGCTAATGTGGACACTGAATAAGACTATCCAGATAGCTCTGGCGGATGGCCAGAGTTTGGAGCTAGCCCTCTACCAATTTCTGCGCGAATACAGGCTGACCCCCCACTGCACGACCGGAGTCACACCAAGCCGCCTCTGTTTTGGCAGGGTAGTCATGGATACCATCCCACACCACCCTACGTGGGCAACATCGCCAGCCCCACCAAGCCGCTCCATGGAACGAAGAACAAAAACAAACACGGAAGTGTGAGAAGTTGGCCTGATGTGCAGTGTTCACTATTCTAGTGATCACTATATATCAGTCCAAACAACCCTTATTGATGATTGGTTGTAAGTCAACCTTATAGACCAGCTATCCTAGTAGCATGGATACGAGCAGTCTAAGGCTAAGACTCTAGAGGGCGTGTTAAGCCAGCTGTTTTACCATCACATTACCCCTTGAACACCCAGTGAAAGGACACCACACAAGTGTTATGAAAATAAACAGTATATTTATTAGAATCACAACAACCCTGTACTCTTTATGAGGACAGGGTGCTAAGCACACAACAAAACTCTTATGAAAATACTTAAGTTAGCACGTTATACACAAATGCCCGAGGGGCACGAAAAACCATATACTCTAAAAGTGGAATGCGAATTACTAGCAGGTAAGTAACGATTCTCAGAGGCTTTGGGATCGCTAGGACTGGACTACTGAACCTAGAATTCACAAAGTTAGTGTTCACGGGCGAACCCGACCTGATAGGGAGAAAACGACAGTGGATCCTGACCCTTGGATAGTGAGGCTATGCTGGGGCACCGAAATGCCGAAGTTACCTAGCCCAGGGGCTGCAGCTGCATAGGTCTGAAAAGACGTCCGGAATCCTCGTGCCGGACCAGGAGCCTGGAAGAAGGAAGTTGCTGGCAGGCGACCAGTGAAGAAAAGTTCGATGGATCCAAGCCTGGATCAAGGAAGAAGAAAACCTGAAAGCAGAGGGGACCAAGTTCTTGAATCACTAGCCAGTGATTAAGTGGGCACCAGGATGGCACCGGGCGAAGTCACCGCAGTCAGGTGAGTGGGCGCTGCTGGGCTCTGCAGTCTCTCGGACCAGGAGGCGTTGTCGGCGACCAGGATGGAGGTGCGAGCTGTCCCACGAAGGTTCTTGCTGTCGACGTCGCTGGACCCAGGATTGGGCAACAAGTCTTGGCAAATGCAAGGCCCACGCGGTGGACCTAAAATGGCGTCTTAGCCGGACCAGGAGGGTCCAGGGTACTTCTCCGATGGAGGGAAGCAAGGGCCAGTCTGGAGCAACCAGACTAGCAGCAGTGTTGTCGTCGGGCGTCGTTCGGAAGGCCACAAGCCAGCGGGCTAGTAGCCAAACAACGCGGTGAGCAGCAAAAAGCAGAAGGGCCCCACGCCGATCGTGGAGATGCTGGGGGGCTGCTCTTCGGTGCTGGAGCTGCTCAGGGTGGGGGCTTCTCGGACCCCAAAGCACTCACCAGGAATTTACTCGGTGGGCTTGCTGTGCAGAAGTCGTGCAGTCTTGGCGATGGCCGGTCCCTCGAGGTCTCGTCGCACCCACGGTTCTCAGCTGTGCTGTAGAGGTGGGTAGAGGTCAGAGGTGCCAGGGAAGCCGGGTCTCGTCGAGCTGGGCAGTCGGATTCCGGAGGAAGGACGTGCAGCAGACCGCAGTGTTCTGGGATGGTGCCTGCGTATGCAGGGTGTCCCTTGCTCACTGCACCATCAGGATTCAAGCAAGCCGGGCCGAAGACGGCTGCAATGCCAGAAACCGGTCCCCGGAAGCTTGTTTCCTTTCCAGTAAAGAATTGGCTTGGTAGTTTGGTCTGCCCTGTTCCCATGATGCACTGGGCCAGGGACAGACTAATTTGCATGTAGCCAGGTTCTGAACTGGGATGGTGCAGTGAGCTAAAAAACGGTGATGGATCAAGCCCTGATCTTTTGACTGGGTATGAGTGTTCTGTTTAACTCAGATGCTCTGTCCATCACCACCCCCTTTTCTGAATCGCCTTCTCCGTGCCGGCATCCAGCTGTGCCCCGGCTGTGCCTTCCGCCAGTGCGCACGCCGGCGGCGCTGGCGCTCATTCCCGGCTGCGGCCCCCGCTGTCTCCCAGCCCGGAGCTTGGCGGCATCGTCATTGGAGGTGAGTTTGTGCGCTTTGCGACGCTCCGGCTGCCCCCTGCCCGGCAGTGAGCTCGAGCACAGCTCCCTCACCTCAGCTGCCCCTACCGCCCGGCAACCAGCTCTCTGCTGCGACGATGCCCACAGAAGCAGGGCTGCAAGCGGCACTACAGACTGTCAGCCCCCTCCTATTCCTCACGCATTTCGCGTGAGGTCCTCCTGTTCCTCACGCATTTCGCGTGAGATTAGTGTGCCTGTTTTAGGCCTCTTTGGACGCTCCTCCTGTGTGCATCCTGCGTGCCCCTGGTGTCTGGGCATTTACACACGCCTGCACATCGTGCCCCACGCCGGGTGCCAACCTTCTGCAGGGTGAACGCTTTACCCTCGTCGCCCACGCCTGTCCGCCGCTGCCATGACCACCGTGCCCCCCCTTGAGGCGTTGACAATCACCGGCCCACCGCCGTCGCGGGCTGCGAGGTAGAAGTAGTGGATGGAGCGGTTAGAGAACTTCTTTAAGGCGGCGGAAATCGCGGCTCCGCGGCGGCGCGCCATGCTGCTACACCTGGGAGGAGAGGCCATCCATGACATCGCGAAGGAGGTCAGTTAGTCAGTCAGTCAAAGTGCACTTTATTCGATTTAAAAAAAATCATAAAAGGCGGATGACAATACACACAGAATTAAAATCGACATTTCATTTATGTACAAAATCAGTGCTGAGACCTGGTTAGCCTAATGTGCATCATATATGCATAATTAAAAAGCGTTTAAAACAATACCATGATTAAAGTAGAACATTCAGTGGTACTCGTTTGTTCCTGATTTTAAATGCTTCCGCTAAGAAACTAGCGACACTAAAAATAATATATAGTATTGCCCAACATCTGGAGGTAAATTAATGCAGGCCTGGCTTGTATAAAACCAGCCTCTCTCGCGAAGGAGGTCAGAGAAGGCGGCCCGCCCAGAAACTACGCCATGATGCGCGACGCAATTACCCCGTACTTCGAGCCTTTCGCCAGCGCCGACTACGAGAGGTTCCTGCTCGTCAAGCCCGCCAGCTCCCAGATGAGTCCGTCAACGTCTTTTATGCAAAGCTGAAGAAGCTAGCCAGCACGTGTACCCTCCCTGATGCCGATGACGAGATCCGTGCCCAATTCATCCAGGGTTGCGCGTCCTCGAAACTGCAGGAAAGGGTGTTGGAAGAAGACAATATGTCCATGAGGGACATTCTCGCGCTCGGACGGTCCAAAGAGTTATCCAAGGCCAGAGGCGCGTATATGGAGTCCAAGCCAGCCGTCGTGATCAAGACAGAGCCGGTGTGTGCCATACAGACCGATGCTCCAGACACCCGTCCAAAGCAGCCCCGGCGAGGATTAAACCAGCCCATTCATCGCACAGCCGTGCCTGCGCGTGTTGCGGCGGCCCGACGCCCCACAACGCAACCTGCCCAGCACAGGGCAAGGTCTGCGGGAAAGTCAATCACTTTGCGAGTGTGTGCCGGTCAACGCCGAAGAAGAAACAAAATGGCCCGCCCAGGAGGGTAAGGACAGTGGATCGCTTCCTAACAGCCCACCAGCATCGACATGGATGATGACGAAGCAGACACCACCTTCGTCCATGTTGTCCGGATGCTAAACACCCTCGCGGCCATGCCGTCTGCGGCGCCCATGTGCAAGATCAACGTACAGGACCAAGCGGTAGCAGCCCTGATCGACACAGGCACGACAATCAATCTGATGGCTGCCAGCGTGTATCAGACACTGGCGAACGCCCCAGCACTCTATCCCACCAGGGTGCAAGTGTACGCCTACGGCACCAGGCGCCCACTCCCCCTGTGTGGGATGTTCCGGACAGACCTATCCCACGACTCCACCCGCCTGCAGACCAAAGTCTATGTATCTCAGGAAGGCTCAGGATTCCTACTGGGATGTAGAATAGCGCAAGACCTTGGATTAATCCATTTTGCCCTCACTGTCCAAGCTCACAGCCTTGACCATCTGGTGCAAGAGTTCACGACCCTGTTCGATGGGATCGGATGTTTGAAAGGACCAGCCATTCACCTTCACATAGACAAATCAGTCGCCCCAGTAGCCCTCCGGCACCGACGTATCGCGTTCCACCTACGGCCCAAGGTGGAAGCAGAGCTACGTTTGCTTGAACGAGCAGGAATAATCGATAGAGTGAGTGGCCCCACCCCGTGGGTGTCGCCCGAAGTGGTGGCAAAGAAACCAAAACAGCCCGACGCAGTGAGGATCTGCGTGGACATGCGCATCCCAAATCTCGCTATCACGCGTGAACGCCATCTGACGCCAACGATAGATGATATCATTGGTGAGTTGTCCGGCTCGAAGTGGTTCTCAAAGATGGACTTGCTGTCAGGATACTACCAAATTCCCCTCCACCCAGATTCATGCCCGATTACCACCTTCTCTACTCACGCCGGACTCAGGCGATACACCCGGCTCAACTTCGGAATATCAAGTGCCGCGGAGATATTTCAAAACATCATCCAGAATATCCTGCAGGGGCTGGAATGCGTCTTGAACGTCAGTGACGACATCCTAGTTCACACACCAACTCTGGACAAGCACATCAGACGCCTCCAGGCAGTGTTTGCCCGACTTCAAGAGCGAGGCCTGACCCTTCATCGGGAGAAGTGCGACTTCCTGCGCAAGGACATTAGTTTCTTTGGATACCGCTTCTCTGACCAAGGGATAGGCTGGGATCCAGAGAAAGTCAAAGACATTCACGAAGCTCCCGCCCCAACATCAGTGACAGCCGTCCGCAGTTTCCTCAGAATGGTCACCTATTGCGGGCGGTTCATCAAGGACCTGGCGGACTTAACTGGCCCCCTTCGCGACTTCACCAAGTCCACCATCACCTGGGAGTGGGGCCCAGAACAACAAGAATTCTTCCGGAGGACCAAAGCCACGCTATCAGCAGACACAACCCTGGCCTACTTTGACCCCCGAAACGAGTCACAACTGGTAGTGGACGCGAGCCCAACAGGCCTGGGAGCCGTTTTAGCCCACAAGCAAGCCTGCGGAGAGTGGGCCCCCGTAGCATACGCAAGCAGGACCCTTACGCCAACAGAACAGCTTTACTCGCAGATTGAAAGAGAAGCTATCGCAATCCTGTGGGGGTGTCGGCACTTTCACATCTACTTATATGGACATCCATTCGTGGTAATAACCGACCACAAGCCTCTCGTCCCGCTGTCCCAGGGATCCTCCACTCGCCCTCCTCCCCGAATTGAGAAATGGGTACTCCAGCTCCAGGAATTCCAATTCACCGTGGAATATCGGCCCGGCTTTCGGAACCCCACCGACTTCCGGTCCCGACATGCCTGCCCAGTCACCGAAGCGGAAGCGGCAGAAGCCACCGCCACGGTGGAGTACGTCCGGATGATTGTGGAAAGGTCCAGGCCACTGCCCATCTCTCTAGACGAAGTAGCGCGAGCCACCAAAGATGACGACTGCCTGCAGATCGCAATTCAGGCCCTCGCTTCAGGGAACTGGAAACCTCTCCAAAGCCCGGCCTCCTTCCGCACTCCTGAGGCTCAAACAACGTTGAAAGCACTGCACCAAGTCCGCAACGAACTGTCAGTCTCTCCAGAAGGGTGTCTTTTGAGAGGCCCTCGCCTTGTGTTACCTGACTGTCTCACCCAACAAGCAGCCCTCCTGGTCTAGATCGGATTGTGGAAGCCATCGTCCAATGGTGCCCCGTGTGCCTAGCAACCAGCCTGCCAAACCACCCGGCACCGGTAATCTCCGTGGGAACGGGCCAGTGCGGATTTTGGTAGCCTCCCAGGCGGAAAATACATGTTCGTTGTGGTGGACGACTTCTCACGGTATCCAGAGGTGGGGGTCCTGTCCTCCACCGCCGCATCAGAAGTCATACCAAAGCTGGAAAAGATAATCGCCACCCATGGCCTCATTGGTATACTGCGCACGGACAATGGGCCGCCCTTCAATGGTGCTAAGCTGGATGAGTATCTGCTGTCCCACCATGTTAAACACCGACACATAACCCCAAGGTGGCCCCAGGCAAACGGGGAAGTAGAGCGGCTAATGTGGACACTGAATAAGACTATCCAGATAGCTCTGGCGGATGGCCAGAGTTTGGAGCTAGCCCTCTACCAATTTCTGCGCGAATACAGGCTGACCCCCCACTGCACGACCGGAGTCACACCAAGCCGCCTCTGTTTTGGCAGGGAAGTCATGGATACCATCCCACACCACCCTACGTGGGCAACATCGCCAGCCCCACCAAGCCGCTCCATGGAACGAAGAACAAAAACAAACACGGAAGTGTGAGAAGTTGGCCTGATGTGCAGTGTTCACTATTCTAGTGATCACTATATATCAGTCCAAACAACCCTTATTGATGATTGGTTGTAAGTCAACCTTATAGACCAGCTATCCTAGTAGCATGGATACGAGCAGTCTAAGGCTAAGACTCTAGAGGGCGTGTTAAGCCAGCTGTTTTACCATCACATTACCCCTTGAACACCCAGTGAAAGGACACCACACAAGTGTTATGAAAATAAACAGTATATTTATTAGAATCACAACAACCCTGTACTCTTTATGAGGACAGGGTGCTAAGCACACAACAAAACTCTTATGAAAATACTTAAGTTAGCACGTTATACACAAATGCCCGAGGGGCACGAAAAACCATATACTCTAAAAGTGGAATGCGAATTACTAGCAGGTAAGTAACGATTCTCAGAGGCTTTGGGATCGCTAGGACTGGACTACTGAACCTAGAATTCACAAAGTTAGTGTTCACGGGCGAACCCGACCTGATAGGGAGAAAACGACAGTGGATCCTGACCCTTGGATAGTGAGGCTATGCTGGGGCACCGAAATGCCGAAGTTACCTAGCCCAGGGGCTGCAGCTGCATAGGTCTGAAAAGACGTCGGGAATCCTCGTGCCGGACCAGGAGCCTGGAAGAAGGAAGTTGCTGGCAGGCGACCAGTGAAGAAAAGTTCGATGGATCCAAGCCTGGATCAAGGAAGAAGAAAACCTGAAAGCAGAGGGGACCAAGTTCTTGAATCACTAGCCAGTGATTAAGTGGGCACCAGGATGGCACCGGGCGAAGTCACCGCAGTCAGGTGAGTGGGCGCTGCTGGGCTCTGCAGTCTCTCGGACCAGGAGGCGTTGTCGGCGACCAGGATGGAGGTGCGAGCTGTCCCACGAAGGTTCTTGCTGTCGACGTCGCTGGACCCAGGATTGGGCAACAAGTCTTGGCAAATGCAAGGCCCACGCGGTGGACCTAAAATGGCGTCTTAGCCGGACCAGGAGGGTCCAGGGTACTTCTCCGATGGAGGGAAGCAAGGGCCAGTCTGGAGCAACCAGACTAGCAGCAGTGTTGTCGTCGGGCGTCGTTCGGAAGGCCACAAGCCAGCGGGCTAGTAGCCAAACAACGCGGTGAGCAGCAAAAAGCAGAAGGGCCCCACGCCGATCGTGGAGATGCTGGGGGGCTGCTCTTCGGTGCTGGAGCTGCTCAGGGTGGGGGCTTCTCGGACCCCAAAGCACTCACCAGGAATTTACTCGGTGGGCTTGCTGTGCAGAAGTCGTGCAGTCTTGGCGATGGCCGGTCCCTCGAGGTCTCGTCGCACCCACGGTTCTCAGCTGTGCTGTAGAGGTGGGTAGAGGTCAGAGGTGCCAGGGAAGCCGGGTCTCGTCGAGCTGGGCAGTCGGATTCCGGAGGAAGGACGTGCAGCAGACCGCAGTGTTCTGGGATGGTGCCTGCGGATGCAGGGTGACTACTCCTTAGCCACAAGGGAGAATCTTTGAGGAAGAAATCGTGAAGTCCTTTCGTGGAAAGTGGTATCTTGATTCCAAAGATGATCTAATTTGGAAGGGGGCCTGCTCCTACCTTTATCTGGGAAAAGGGGGCTGGCACGCGACTAAGTCCTGCCCTATGGGTGGGACCAGGAGGGGGGTGGTTACACCCCTCTCCTTTGGCGGGCTTTCCCCAGGCCAGGGGCTGGAGTGCCCCTGGAACTGGTTTCAGCCGGCCTATGCACAGTGAGCACCGGGGTGCCACTTGCAGTCACCTTCCTCTGTAGCCCTGCCTACCTGGAATACACAAAACCCTGTCTGGGACGGTGCTGGCACCGCCCCTGGCAGGAAACCCTTTGTCCTTGCCTCCTGCTCTGGGAGGACTCCCAGCAGCAGGAGGGCAGACTTGTGTCTCGGTGGCAGCATCCATTTTGTGGAGCTGAGGCTATGTCTGACTTTAACCGGGGTTAGGGGTTACATACATGTCGTGTCCCTCTAGAAGGGTGGAATGCTAACCCCGTCGCCAGAATTGGCGAGGGGTTAGTATTCCAATTCGTATGACACCTTACTCGACATGTTTTGATAAAGCGATACCAGAGTTGGCATATAACCGCGAGGATTATAATGCACTTAAGAGTATATGGTATGCGATATCGTGGAAACGGCTAAGGGATGGATCCCGAAAGCCGCAGACAGGCTCAGCTCATGCCAGAGCACCATCTCACACGATTCCAAGCACTCTGCCTTCAGGATTGTTAAGGCCTGCCATAGGAGTGACTGATAGGAGATCTGTGTGTCCATTTTAGGGTTAGATATAGGTATACTATATCTAAAGCAAAGGGTGAGTACACCACCTTGCCCCAGCTGTCGTGCAGCCAGTTGTGTCAGTTTAGTTAGTCAGCCCAGGGGTGGCATAATACATGCTTCAGCCCCTGGGAGACTTCTGGGTACACCTCAGCCCTGGGTACAGGGACTTGGAGAGGGCCCAGTGCCAATTCAGTACTTGAGTACAATTTGGATAGAGAGAACAGCTAGGCTGTGGGTCTGATTAGCAGGCCCACAGCCAGGGAAAGTCGTAAACCAGTGCAGCAAAAAGCAAAAATCTGGGTGATCATAGGATTGCAGACCCTACTCTCCTACATGACCCCCCCCCCAAACTTTGGGACAATAAACTAACCTTGACCAGGTGAGTCTTCTTGCTCTAAGTGGAAATACCTGGAGAGCCCATCAGCATTGCTGTGATCAGTACCAGGTCTATGCTCCACTGTAAAATCCATCCCCTGTAGGGAAATGGACCACCTAAGCAGTTTGGGGTTTTCACCCTTCATCTGATTTAGCCACAAGAGGGGCTTATGGTCTGTCTGAATGGTGAAGTGAGTGCCAAACAAGTAGGCCCTCAGCTTCTTCAGGGCCCAGACCACAGCAAAGGCCTCCCTCTCAATAGCTGACCAATTTTTCTCTCTGGGTGTCAACCTCCTACTAATGAAAGCAATAGGCTGATCATTACCATCAAAATTCAGTTGAGACAGAACAGCCCCCACACCCAACTCAGAAGCATCTGTTTGGACAATGAATGGCTTGGAGTAATCTGGACTCTTTAGGATAGGTGCTGTGCACATGGCCTGCTTTAGGTCATTGAATGCTTTCTGACAGCTTGCTGTCCACTGAACTTTCTTTGGCATCTTTTTGCTTGTCAGGTCATTAAGAGGGGTCACTATGGACCCATAATTTCTGACAAACTTCCTATAGTACCCAGTCAGGCCCAAGAAAGCTCGAACCTGAGTCTGGGTGATTGGAGGAGTCCAGTCCTTGATGGCCTGTATCTTACTCTCCAGTGGCTGAACCTGGCCTCCACCTACAAGGTGGCCCAGGTATACAACCTGTGTCTGCCCTATCTGGCACTTTGTGGCCTTGATAGTGAGGCCTGCCTTTTGCAGGGCCTCTAACACTTTCCTCAGGTGGACCAGGTGATCCTCCCAGGTGGAGCTAAAGACAGCAATATCGTCTAGATATGCTGCACAGAAGTCATCCAGCCCAGTGAGGACTTGATTCACCAACCTTTGGAAGGTGGCAGGTGCATTTTTCAGTCCAAAGGGCATTACCACAAATTGATAATGCCCTCCAGGGGTAGAAAATGCTGTCTTGGGCTTGGCCTCCTCAGCTAACCTGATTTGCCAATACCCAGCTGTCAAATCAAATGTACTTAAGAAGTTGGCAGAAGCCAATTTATCTATAAGTTCATCTGCTCTTGGTATTGGGTGGGCATCAGTCTTAGTGACTGCATTGAGGCCTCTGTAGTCTACGCAAAACCTCATCTCTTTCTTACCACCCTGGGTGTGAGGCTTTGGCACTAGAACTACTGGGCTAGCCCAAGGGCTATCTGAGGGCTCAATGACTCCCAGCTCCAACATTTTCTGCACTTCATTTTTGATGCAGTCTCTAACATGATCAGGCTGTCTGTAGATTTTACTCTTGACAGGCAGACTGTCCCCAGTGTCAACATCATGGGTACCCCAATCAGTTTGGCTGGGTGTCAAAGAGAACATATGTCTGAAGGATTGCAGGACTTGCCTGCAATCCTGTTGTTGATGTTCAGTGAGGCTGCCACAAAAGACAACACCATCAACTGATCCATCATCAGGATTCTGAGTGAGCAGGTCTGGGAGAGGGTCACTCTCTTCCTCCTGTCCCTCATCTGTGGCCATGAGCAAGTTCATGTCCTTCCTGTCAACATATGCCTTGAGCCTGTTAACATGGAGCACTCTGAGAGGGCTCCTGGGAGTTCCAAGGTCCACCAAGTAGGTAACCTCTCCCTTTTGCTCAATGATGGTGTGGGGCCCAGACCATTTGTCTTTCAGAGCTGCTGGGGCCACTGGCTCCAGCACCCACACCTTCTGTCCTGGCTGGTACACAGTCAGAACAGCCTTTTGGTCATGCCAAGCTTTTTGAAGTTCTTGGCTGGCCTCCAGGTTTTTAGATGCCTTTTCCATATACTCAGCCATCCTGGAGCGGAGACCAAGTACATAGTCCACTATGTTGGTTGCAGGCTTTTTGAGAGGTCTCTCCCATCCTTCCTTCACCAAACACAGGGGTCCTCTTACAGGATGCCCATACAGAAGCTCAAAAGGGCTGTAGCCAACCCCCTTCTGTGGGACCTCTCTGTAAGCAAACAAGAGGCAGGGGATCAGGACATCCCATCTTCTCCTAAGAGTTTCAGGTAGCCCATGAATCATCCCTTTGAGGGTCCTGTTGAATCTCTCAACAAGCCCATTGCATTGTGGGTGGTAGGGTGTGGTGAACTTGTAGTTCACACCACACTCCTTCCACATTGCAGTCAGATATCCTGACATGAAGTTTGTACCTCTGTCAGAAACAACCTCCTTAGGGAAGCCCACTCTGGAGAACACTCCAACTAGGGCCCTTGCCACTACAGGTGCTGTAGTGGTCCTAAGTGGAATAGCTTCAGGATACCTGGTGGCATGATCCACTACCACCAGTATAAACTTGTGCCCTGATGCTGTCTGGGGTTCCATTGGACCAACAATGTCAATCCCCACCCTTTCAAAGGGAACCCCCACCACAGGTAGTGGTATGAGGGGGGCCTTTGTTGTGCCACCTGACTTACCACTGGCTTGGCAAGTGACACAGGAGCGACAAAACTCCTTGGTATTCTCATTCATATGGGGCCAGTGAAAGTGTGAGACAAGCCTGTCCCAAGTCTTTGTCTGACCTAAATGACCTGCAAGGGGAATCTCATGGGCCAAGGTGAGAAGGAAACCTCTCAGAGACAAGGGGATGACCAGCCTCCTGGTTGCACCAGGCTTGGGGTCTCTTGACTCAGAGTACAGGAGTCCATCTTCCCAGTATACCCTGTGGGCACCTGTGGCATTCCCTGCAGCCTCAGCAGCAGCCTGCTGTCTGAGGGGTTCAAGGGAAGGGCAGCTCAACTGTTCCTTCCCCAGGTCTGCTCTGGAGGGTCCCCCTGAGCCCAGAAACTCAACTTGATCAAGTTCAAGCTCTTTAGGCTCAGTTTCCCTCAGCTCTTCCAGATCAGCCTCCTCAGAGACTTGATCCTCAACCTGGGGCAAGGGGGAAGGCAAAGCCTTACCCTTACTGCTCTTCTTCTTGGAAGGGGTCTGGTCCATAATTTCAGGATCCAGCACCTGTTCAGTGGGGCATCTTCTGGCCTGTGACCTAGTCACAGCAAGCACATGTGCTGGCAAGCCTAACATCTCCATGTGAGTCCTCTGCTCCACTTCTGACCATTGTGATGACTCCAAATCATTGCCCAACAAACAATCAACTGGGAGGTCTGAACTGACTACAACTTTCTTTTGTCCCTTCACTCCACCCCAGGAGAAAGCCACAATTGCCACACTATGACTAGTAGTGACATTGCTGGCATTGGTCACCAGGAAATCAGTACCTGGCATGATCTGTCCAGGGTCCACAAAGTTAGGTGTCACCATGGTGACACTGGCACAAGTGTCCCTATAGGCCTGAGCCATTTTGCCATTAATCAAAGGCGTCTGCCTGTATTTGCCCAAAGTATTGGGACTTATCTCAGGGGTTATATCCATATCCCCTGTACAGACAAGGACAGCCTGAGTGAGTGTGCCAACTAAGTTGTCAGACCCCTCAGTTCCCAAGGTTAACCCAACTAATGCCTTGGGAGGTACACTACCACTACTGACTGTACTAGGGGGTGCAGTTGCCTTAGGGGTTGTAGTGGCAGGAGTTTGTCCTCCTCTTTTGGTGCACTCACTAAACCAGTGAGATTTACTTTTGCAGTACTGGCACCACCTTTTTGACTGGCCTTCTTGAGTCTTCTTCTTCTGGGAAGCCTGACCCCCACCCTCTTTGGTTTGTTGGGGACCTGGTGAAGACTTCTGGTCATTTTGTTCACTCTTTGCATTACCCTTCTGGTCTGCTTTCTTCTGACCACCCTGGTTCTGGTTCTGGTTCTGCTTGATCCTTGTCCTGACCCATTTGTCTGCCTTCTTTCCCAATTCTTGGGGAGAGGTCAGATCTGAATCAACAAGGTGCTGGTGCAACAACTGGTTCTGACAATTGTTTAAAATGTGTTCTCTCATCATAAGATTATACAATCCTGTGCAATCTGTAACCTTGCTACCCAGCAACCAGCCCTCCAAAGCCTTAGTGGCACTATCCACAAAGTCAGACCAGTCCTGAGACTGAGTTTTCTGGGTGTCTCTGAACAGCAACCTGTACTGCTCAGTGGTTAAACCAAACCCATCAATCAGTGCATTTTTCAGGACCTGGTAATCATTAGCATCCTCCACTCTTGTAGTGAGGAGCTTATCTCTACCTTTGCCATCAAAGGAGAGCCACAGTATAGCTGCCCACTGACTTCGGGGAATGCACTGCACAGTGCAGGCCCTCTCCAAAGCAGCCATCCATTTCTGGATATCATCCCCTTGCTTAAAGGGGGGCACTATTTTAGTCAGGTGTTTAGTATCTAAACCCTTCTCTCTATCTCTTGGGAGATTGCTGCCACCAGTGGGAGCTAACCCACTCATCTGCTGCTCTCTTGCCAAGGCAAGCTTCTCTTTGGCCAGGGCAATTTCTTCCCTTTCAATCCTCAGAGTAGCCTGTCTCATCCTAGCTTCATGCTCCATTCTCTGAGGGGAAGTCAATCTCCTCTGGGGAGAGTTCCTTCTCCTCTGAGAAGAGGCATTAGAGTGCAGAGATCTATTGGAGTCCCTAGAAAGAGATCTATCTCTCCTAACTCCAAGGTTAGGCCTACTTAGGGTCAGTACTGGGGGTCCCCCAGATCCTAGCCCAAGCAAGTCTAAGTTGGCCCTAGTTAGCCTTCTGACTACCTCAAGACCTTTGTCTACCTCGTCCCCAGAGAGTTCCCCTTGATCCTCCTCCTCAACTGCAGTAGCAATGTTGGGGAGATCTGGATCCTCAGAGGTTCCCTCTAAGGCTGGCATGTTCTCATGTAACTGAGAAAGCTTTCTGGCATCATATGTCTCTAAGAGACCTATCAGAAAGGGAGTGGTGGGGTTAGACCCCTGCTTCAGTTTCCTGGAGACACAGATTTGTCTCATCTCCTGAAAACTGAGAGCTGCATATCTTGAAGTGACCTGTGGAGGGTCAACACTGACCAGGGGAGTCTCAGTAGATTCTCCCTGGGTAGACATGCTTTTCTAGTGAGGTGTAAGTGGTGCACTTACCTACACTATATGTTTGCCTACTGATCCCTTGCTAGAGTTGTAGTTTAGGGTGTGCTAGGCCCTAGGAGCTACAACAGCTGGTTCAGTAGAACTCAGAGTATTCTAAGCTAAGTTATATGTACCTTTAGTACTTATGTGATCTTTCACAAGATATTCTTAGGGCATGTGTGGTAAAACAACAGCAAGCTCAAATCCCACCGCTGCCACCAATGTGAGAAGTTGGCCTGATGTGCAGTGTTCACTATTCTAGTGATCACTATATATCAGTCCAAACAACCCTTATTGATGATTGGTTGTAAGTCAACCTTATAGACCAGCTATCCTAGTAGCATGGATACGAGCAGTCTAAGGCTAAGACTCTAGAGGGCGTGTTAAGCCAGCTGTTTTACCATCACATTACCCCTTGAACACCCAGTGAAAGGACACCACACAAGTGTTATGAAAATAAACAGTGTATTTATTAGAATCACAACAACCCTGTACTCTTTATGAGGACAGGGTGCTAAGCACACAACAAAACTCTTATGAAAATACTTAAGTTAGCACGTTATACACAAATGCCCGAGGGGCACGAAAAACCATATACTCTAAAAGTGGAATGCGAATTACTAGCAGGTAAGTAACGATTCTCAGAGGCTTTGGGATCGCTAGGACTGGACTACTGAACCTAGAATTCACAAAGTTAGTGTTCACGGGCGAACCCGACCTGATAGGGAGAAAACGACAGTGGATCCTGACCCTTGGATAGTGAGGCTATGCTGGGGCACCGAAATGCCGAAGTTACCTAGCCCAGGGGCTGCAGCTGCATAGGTCTGAAAAGACGTCGGGAATCCTCGTGCCGGACCAGGAGCCTGGAAGAAGGAAGTTGCTGGCAGGCGACCAGTGAAGAAAAGTTCGATAAATCCAAGCCTGGATCAAGGAAGAAGAAAACCTGAAAGCAGAGGGGACCAAGTTCTTGAATCACTAGCCAGTGATTAAGTGGGCACCAGGATGGCACCGGGCGAAGTCACCGCAGTCAGGTGAGTGGGCGCTGCTGGGCTCTGCAGTCTCTCGGACCAGGAGGCGTTGTCGGTGACCAGGATGGAGGTGCGAGCTGTCCCACGAAGGTTCTTGCTGTCGACGTCGCTGGACCCAGGATTGGGCAACAAGTCTTGGCAAATGCAAGGCCCACGCGGTGGACCTAAAATGGCGTCTTAGCCGGACCAGGAGGGTCCAGGGTACTTCTCCGATGGAGGGAAGCAAGGGCCAGTCTGGAGCAACCAGACTAGCAGCAGTGTTGTCGTCGGGCGTCGTTCGGAAGGCCACAAGCCAGCGGGCTAGTAGCCAAACAACGCGGTGAGCAGCAAAAAGCAGAAGGGCCCCACGCCGATCGTGGAGATGCTGGGGGGCTGCTCTTCGGTGCTGGAGCTGCTCAGGGTGGGGGCTTCTCGGACCCCAAAGCACTCACCAGGAATTTACTCGGTGGGCTTGCTGTGCAGAAGTCGTGCAGTCTTGGCGATGGCCGGTCCCTCGAGGTCTCGTCGCACCCACGGTTCTCAGCTGTGCTGTAGAGGTGGGTAGAGGTCAGAGGTGCCAGGGAAGCCGGGTCTCGTCGAGCTGGGCAGTCGGATTCCGGAGGAAGGACGTGCAGCAGACCGCAGTGTTCTGGGATGGTGCCTGCGGATGCAGGGTGACTACTCCTTAGCCACAAGGGAGAATCTTTGAGGAAGAAATCGTGAAGTCCTTTCGTGGAAAGTGGTATCTTGATTCCAAAGATGATCTAATTTGGAAGGGGGCCTGCTCCTACCTTTATCTGGGAAAAGGGGGCTGGCACGCGACTAAGTCCTGCCCTATGGGTGGGACCAGGAGGGGGGTGGTTAAACCCCTCTCCTTTGGCGGGCTTTCCCCAGGCCAGGGGCTGGAGTGCCCCTGGAACTGGTTTCAGCCGGCCTATGCACAGTGAGCACCGGGGTGCCACTTGCAGTCACCTTCCTCTGTAGCCCTGCCTACCTGGAATACACAAAACCCTGTCTGGGACGGTGCTGGCACCGCCCCTGGCAGGAAACCCTTTGTCCTTGCCTCCTGCTCTGGGAGGACTCCCAGCAGCAGGAGGGCAGACTTGTGTCTCGGTGGCAGCATCCATTTTGTGGAGTTGAGGCTATGTCTGACTTTAACCGGGGTTAGGGGTTACATACATGTCGTGTCCCTCTAGAAGGGTGGAATGCTAACCCCGTCGCCAGAATTGGCGAGGGGTTAGTATTCCAATTCGTATGACACCTTACTCGACATGTTTTGATAAAGCGATACCAGAGTTGGCATATAACCGCGAGGATTATAATGCACTTAAGAGTATATGGTATGCGATATCGTGGAAACGGCTAAGGGATGGATCCCGAAAGCCGCAGACAGGCTCAGCTCATGCCAGAGCACCATCTCACACGATTCCAAGCACTCTGCCTTCAGGATTGTTAAGGCCTGCCATAGGAGTGACTGATAGGAGATCTGTGTGTCCATTTTAGGGTTAGATATAGGTATACTATATCTAAAGCAAAGGGTGAGTACACCACCTTGCCCCAGCTGTCGTGCAGCCAGTTGTGTCAGTTTAGTTAGTCAGCCCAGGGGTGGCATAATACATGCTTCAGCCCCTGGGAGACTTCTGGGTACACCTCAGCCATGGGTACAGGGACTTGGAGAGGGCCCAGTGCCAATTCAGTACTTGAGTACAATTTGGATAGAGAGAACAGCTAGGCTGTGGGTCTGATTAGCAGGCCCACAGCCAGGGAAAGTCGTAAACCAGTGCAGCAAAAAGCAAAAATCTGGGTGATCATAGGATTGCAGACCCTACTCTCCTACAGAAGCATCTCGAAGGAGGAAAGCCACCGACAGCCCAATTGAAGTTGGCGACCGAGTGCTGGTGAAGGACCGCCACCCAGGGGGAAAGTTGCGCCTACCTTTTGAACTGGACCCTTGGACCGTAACCAACATTAATGGTACCATGATCACTGCATCCCGGGGGGGATAGAAGGTCACGAGAAACGTGTCGTTTTTCAAAAGAGTCCCGATGGATGACGACGGAGAATTCCCAGAACCAGGAGAGAACCACCCGGACACCTCACAAGATCCAGGAGAAGCGGCTGAAGGAAATACGCTGCCCAGAACCTCAAGCCCAAGGAGTGACCCAGCCATGCAAGACCAGGAAGGCATCCCGTTGCAATGAGCACAGAGCATCCAAGACACGGCAGAGAGAGACTGTTCCGAGGACATGTTTCAAACCCTGCCGAACAGGAACAGCCAAGGCAGGTACCACCTGCGCCCCTGTCCAAGGCCATCCCAGAGGTACCGAGACTTTGTTGCCCGCTGCCAGCTACGAGGTAGGACGAACCGGTATACCGGCCAAGACCAAGTAAGACTGTTCCAATTTTTTTTGTAACTTGCAGAGACTGTAATTGCCGTCAGGCTGTTGATGCATCATTTTAATTTTGTAATGTTTTGCCTTTCTGGGTAAAGGAGGAATGTAATGTTGCCCGGGATCGGGCCAATCCAATTTGTAGAGTCCTGTGGGGATATCTAGCCCCCCCTCTGTGCGTGGCTGTTGTGGGCCGACCCTGCATCTGCGCGGGCGGCACGCTCAGGAGTGAATAAAGGGCCCAGGACGCTGGGCGTGGTTTAGTGTGTTAACTGGCCACCAAAGTATACAACTCGTGCGTGGTGTGTTTAACTTGCCAGGGCCTATCCACGACTTTACAGAGGTGTGTCTAATATACGATACTACTTCATTCACAAATGGTTGAATTGCCTTTGGGCACCTCTCGAAACAGAGTCCACTGCACTAAGGCATACGTAAACCTTCAAGGGGTCTAACCTAATGCAGGTGCCATCGCAGGAACAGCTCCATCATGTTAACAGGCGTCCCTATAGCACAGATTATTACTGAAAGTGCCCTAAAGATGTCAAATTATTTTTCCCTGGTCGGGGGCAGTTTTCTAAAACAAACCTGCATCAATCGATCGAATGGTATTGGAATTAAATTTGAGAACGGCGCATATTTAGAGAACCCTGCATATTGATTAAGGGGCTCATGGTGCACTGGTGTGTGCACAGAGCAGGCCAATAGTAATTCATAGGCCATTTATGAACACGGCACCTAGCAGGACTCGCATTCGTTTTCGCTGCAGAGTTGTGCTCTCAATGTACACGAATCAGGGCCAAATAGTTTGTATTTCATTGCTTTTGAGGGCCACGTTCTTTGTTTGCATGGATATCTGAGCATACCTACTCAAACAGTGATTTTAACGCCTGTAGTGCATGTAGTGCATACTACATTATAAGGAACACCCAACGACACAAAAAACAATCCTCACAATCACAGTATTCCAATTGAGTTAAAGACCACTATACCAAAGCTGCACAAAGAAAAGTCATGTTCCTGAAACAGACTAATTTTCCAAAGTTTTGCCATCTTGTAGAGTTGTAACTTGTGTTACCATTACTCAAATCAATGGTAATCTTAGTATAGACATCATAATTACAGAAGGCTGAGTGGCTTGTCAAAAACCAAACCTTTGACCCGTCAGGTCTCACAGTTTTGCAGCAAGCAATTAACTCATTGAGGTATTTTAACAGCGTAGAGTCTAAGCTCCCTGCTGTGTGTCCATATAACTAGAATTTCATCATTCTGGCCTACAAAGTATGTTTTCTTGGGAAAGATGCCCCTGTCACAAGTCTCCTGACTAGGGCACTACAATGATTTTGGATGTTGCCTCACTAAACAGTGTGCTATACTCTAGTGGGTTAAAAAGGGCACCACCAAAATGACACTGCTTTTCACATTGATGGATTCAGTCCCTATAACCAGGACAGAACACTACTAATGATTGTGGGCAGCTCATTATAGTGGTGGCGCACAGGGCCTTTTACCTGCATCACGGTCACGGTTGGGAGTATGCAAATTGGTTCTACCAGGTAAATGTGTGTAGTTTGACATCCCTGGGCCCCTGATTTCCTCGATTGTTGTCTGCATGAAAGTGCTTGGTACATGGAAAGTGTGTTACCAGTGAGCTAGTAGTACGTAGCCTCTACAATTGCAGGGTGATCACAGGGTTTCATGCTAGTGCTGTTGTCTCCAGTCACCCTGCATATCCCCTCCATCCTTCACCCCTGTGATGTTCCCCTGATGTCACTGTCTCTATATACAATTATTTGTGAATCCAAATTCATAAGATCCTTCCTCTTAGGTGAATTTGCACCTAAGAGCAAAGATCTTATGTTGCTCACTAGGATTGGACCAAACTAGTTCCAACTTGCCAGCCTGTGGCCTGATAAGGGCCACAATAAATGGTCCAAAGGCAAGGCAAAAACGTGCTCTTCTTAAACAAAAGAGAAGTGGAGCCTTCCCATGCCCCACATTCTGTGTTCTGTTCTGCAGGAGAGGGAAGACCCTTTCAACAGTACTTGGTTGGCCAGAAAGTGTACTCACAGCCAATATAAATCTGTGAGTGGAAGTTCCTCTGCATCTTGTTGTCATAGAGACGTAACATGCTTTAAAAGAAAATTCATTTTGTAAGGAATGGTCTCCCGTAATGGTATGGGTTAACTTTGAATCTGAATGGACAGGTGGGCTCAGGCCAGCCGCATCAAGACTGGGTGCATTTTTGCATATACAGAGTTCACCTTCTGCTCAAAAAGTTCTTCACAACTGGCTAATGAGATCCCCGGGGGGAGCAGAGCGAAGCAATCTCCCCTGTGGATTTTCACCCGGGTGGACAGACCCGGAGCGATGACGCGATAGAGTAGGGCAGCGCGCCTATAGCTTGCTGCGTAGGCGTTAGTCAGGGGAGAGGCGCCATTTTAGGTTCCAGTCGTAGGAGGCAGGAGCGTTTTAGGCGAGGCTGGGCATTTTTAGGCAGTAGAAAATTTCACAGCTTTTAATTTAATATTGCCGCTTACCGCTTTGGCCATGGTGACGAAGGAGGCACTGCAGGAGGCGCTCCGCGTCATAGCGGCAGCGGGACGGAGCGACCTTTTAGCGGCCGGAGTCGAAGGTGCAGCAGAGCCCCCCCCCAGGCCACCGAGGAGACAGGCGGCGAATGGCGTAAGGAGAGCCATTGAGGCGTGCAGGCAGCCTGCGGCAGCACGGAAAGGCACAAGGAGAGCGCGCTCTGCCAGAGGTGCACGCCAGGCAGTGGGGCATGCCCGCCAATTAGCCCTGTGGAGGGGACAGTCTTCACGCTCCCTAGTTCCAGCAATGCTCCGAGGGTCTGGCTGTGTCGTCAGGCGACTGGGTGAGTTGGCTACGCCCCCGGCTATGAGGGAGGGGTTAGCAGCGGGTGGGCCTGGCTCAGGTTCCCCGTGCTCAGCAGTGGGAAGGGGCAGGTCAGCAAGAGCAGCCCCAGCGCGGCAGACACGGCCTAGGCCAGTGCCTTTATTCAGTGTGCCTCAAAGTTTGGAGGGCTATGCATCAAAGGGGGCGGATAAGCGCCTGCTCCCCAATACAGCTTTAGTGGCACTGCAGCCACAGCCTCAGCCTTTGGTTGATTATTCAAGTGGCAGCGATGAGGAGTCTGCGGTTATGCCACATCAAACAGAGTGCACTAGTGAACAGAGGGAGTTACCTCGCACAGGGGCAATGCCCCGGGAGCCAGAGTTTGAGGAGGTAGGGGGTGCTTTCAGCATTGTTGAAAATACTGCTGAAGATTTTTCAGTCTATCACACAACCGACCAAGAGGGTCTTCCAGGCGCAGGCTTTGGGGGAGAGCTTTCAGAGGAGGGAGGCTGGCATGCCAGAACAAGGCCAAGACAACTTTATTCAATACATGTATGACAATGATCTGGAGCACACCAGATTTAACCGAGAGTACATTTTCCCGGCACCGCGCCAGGCCCTATTATGTTTTGGGTCAGAAGAGCTAGATTTGGACCACAGTTTAGAAGGTCAATGGGTGTGGTTAGAACATTCCACCCCTTCTGAAGCGCAGCGGAGCAAAGGGGAATTGGGGGACTCAAGCAGCAGGGTGCCTCTAGTGGAAGAGGCAGATAGGATGTCAGGTGGCTCTGTAGCGGAGCAGGTTCAGAGCAGGAATCAGTCAAGAAGTAGGAGAGCGCAGGGCAGAGAAGTTGCGACGGACAGGGCGGCCACTGACCAAGGTGGTTTTAACGTGGAATTTTTTGCGGATTCACACCAGGTGGACAGGCCTTTGGAGCGAGGGCCTGTTCTTAATTGGGCAACTTATGATTGGGGTGTGGGAGATGAAGAGTGTTCGGGGGGAAGCCAGCAAGTCTTTGCCCCACAAACCATGGGGGCGGGGAGAGCGGCTTTCCTACAACACTCGGAGGAGCAGAATGTTGGCAAACAACTGATGAGTTTGCAAAAACGACACCCAGCTCCAGCAGTGGGCAAAGGGAGGGGGATGGGGACAACAAAATCTGTTCAATCATTTCAGGTTCAAGACGAAGAGGCGGATTCTGGAATACAGAAGGAGAATCTCGAGCGGATCTCTCAAGAAGATTTGAGACGATGTGAGGAACAGCTTCCAAAGGGTAAGCCGCGTTGGTGGGGGGCATTGGATGTCGTTTCACAGGTGGCTGGTGAAAAGGTCCAAGAGCAGGATGTTTCGGTACACAGTCAAGTGGCGCCTTCACAGGTATGTGCGCAGGGTGGTAAGACAGTACACAACATTAGACATGAAGGCACGGAAGATAGATCATCTGTGCCAGGCAGGTTACCTTATATGGGCATGTCAATGCCGCTAGGCACACATTTGTCTCAAAAGACGAAACAAAAGATATGGCAGCATGATTATGGAGATGTTTTTCGTTTACTGCATCGAGATGTGCAAGCGAGAGAAGGGTCAAAAGAGGAGGAGATGGAACTGGCAAGACGCCCTAGAGTGCCTAGAAATATAGATAATTGGTCATCGGCCTTTTTAATTTTTTCTAGCATTTACTGTGAAAAATATCCGGAGAGGGCAGTTTCACTTTTCAAGTACATGGATGTGGTACGTAAGGCTCACATGCATTTTGGTGGCTTTTCCTGGCTGAACTACGACGAGGAGTTCAGGGCCAGGATGAGTATGAATCCTGATAAACCATGGGGGTACATAGATACAGAATTATGGTTGCAATGGATGTCATCCTCTCAGCTTACAGAAACCACTCATACAGCTAGTGGCTTGCTGGTGGCGTACCGGCCCTTTCCAGGGCGCGCCGCCCAGGGAGGGGCGGGGCCGGTTACAAGGGGACATCCAAGCGGCATGGGCTCCTGTTGGAACTACAACAGAGGTTATTGTAACAGGCCATATTGTAGATTTAAACATGAATGTTCCCAGTGCGGAGGCAGACACATGCTCTTTCAGTGCCTTACACCAGCATCAGACACAGTTGAACACACACCGCAAGCACAAGGCCAGGCAACAAGAGGTAGGGGAACTCCACTCCCTCCGATACCAAAAGGCTTTTACCCAAATTAAATGGGAATTGTTTGTCCCTTGGTTAGACAGGTACCCGGGCATGGAGGCGGCTGCCAAACTATATTGGGGGTTTAGGGATGGATTCTGAATTGGTTACCAGGGCCCCAGATGCAGGCGCTGGGCAAAGAATTTAAGGTCTGCAAAAGACTTCCCGGAGGTAGTGCACAAGAAAATGGAAGAGGAAGTTCGTTTAGGCAGAGTGGCTGGTCCTTTTGAGGAGATGCCTTTTGTTCACTTTATGGTGTCACCGCTAGGGGTCATTCCCAAGAAGTCTTCAGGTGAATTCCGCATGATTCAGCACCTTTCGTGGCCGGAGGGTAGATCAATCAATGATTTCATTGCTGATGAGGACACAGCGGTCTCTTACACCACAGTTGATGAGGCTTTAAAAATGGTTCAAAGTTTAGGAGATCATGCTGAACTAGCCAAATGTGACATTCAAACTGCTTTTCGTTTGATCCCGATTCACCCCATGGATTTTGAGCTTTTAGGTATACAGTTGAATGGCTATTTTTATTTTGACAAAGTTTTACCAATGGGGTGTGCAGTATCCTGTGCCCTCTTTGAGTTATTCAGGTCATTTTTAGAGTGGGTTTTTCAGCAAGGGTGTACGGAAGGCAAGGTGTGTCATTACCTTGATGACTTTTTGTTCATGGGTCCAGCGCAGTCCAGACATTGTGAGAGAGCTTTACAATTTTTCCAGCACATGGCTGAAACATTTGGGGTGCCTTTGGCACGAGACAAGACGGAGGGCCCAAGTACACAGATTACGTTTCTTGGCATAGAAATAGATACTGTGGAGATGGTGGCACGACTTCCTAAGAAGAAATTGGAAGAGATTAAGTCATGTATTCAAGAGGCTTTACAGGTAGACAAATTACAACTGAGGCAAGTGCAAAGGCTATTAGGATATTTGAATTTTGCGTGCAGAGTGGTAAGGGCAGGCAGGACTTTCTGCAGGTTGTTAGGCATGTTAGGCATGGCCATGTCGGGAGCAACTCTGCCACACCATAGAATCAGGCTCACCAGAAATATAAAGGAGGATTTGAGAATTTGGTTATTATTTCTGGAGGAGTTTAATGGAGTGTCACTATTGTTCATCGAAGAAGGCATGAAGTGGCAGGTGCAACTTTATTCGGATGCGTCAGGTTTGAATGGATTTGGCATTTTTTGGGACGGGCGCTGGTGCGCCGAGAGGTGGCCAGAGGAGTGGATTTCACAAGGTTGTAGCATAGCGTTTCTGGAGCTTTTCCCCTTTTGGTAGCTTTGCAGGCATGGGGCCAGGAGCTTAGTAACAGAACAATCCTTTTCCACGTAGACAACATGTCAGTAGTTCACTTAATAAATAGACAGAAAGCTAGAGACAGGAGAGTGTTAGGTCTTTTGAGGGCTTTCATGTTGTTGAGTCTGCGTCTTAACATTGTTTTCCGGGCAGCACACATTCCAGGTATCAATAACACAATCGCTGATGCACTCTCTCGTTCCCAGTGGGACAGATTTCGTGGGCTGGCTCCGGGAGCAGCAGTCAAGAAAACACTGGTGCCTCCCAGCGTCTGGGCTCTAGGGGACTGAGGATACTACAGCTGGTGGAGAATTCAATAGCATCATCCACACAACGGAGTTATATGCTGGCACGGCATGAATTTCTAAGTTATGTCAACACTTTCGACATTGTAAAAAGAGAAGAGATGTGTATTCCACTTATACTTGACTTCGTTTTAACATTAATTGATAAAGGGTTGTCGCATAACACAATAGCGGGAAAGCTAGCGGGGATTTCCTTCTACCGTCAATTGTATTGGGGCCTGGATCCAAATAACAATGTATTGGTAAAGAGAGTTTTGAAAGGTTTGCAGAGGGCGAAAGCTACCAGTCCACACACAAGAGCACCAATAACTTTTGATTTGCTACAGCAATTGCTATGGTCATTACCTAAATCTTGTTACAATGTTCATGAGATTAGGCTTTATAGATTAGTTATGATAAGGCTCTTCTTTGGAGCATTTAGAGTTTCCGAACTGTTAGGTTTGAAGAATGACTGCGGGCTTTGCTTGGATGGTGACACGTTAAAAATATGGTTATGCAATTCAAAAACAGATCAGATGGGGCAAGGAGTGTGGATACACCTAAATGTGACCCAAATACAAGGTTGTTGTCCAGTACAAGAGTGGAGGGATTTTCAGTCTTTTAAAGGTTTTACTATTAGGTTTAAATCCAATGAAATATGCAACGCATTCCTTTCGTATAGGAGCGGCATCAGTAGCAGCTTGTTTGGGGCTGGGTTGGAGCGTGATCAAGAGGATAGGAAGATGGAGTTCAAACTGCTGTGCAAGTTATGTGATGAAATAAAAAAGAAAAAAAATAAAATAAAAAAAAGAAAGTCACCATAGACATCAGTCAAAGTCATGAGTTGTAAGCATCAATTTATATGGTTTGAGTTTTCTTAATAGGTTGTTTTTCTTTTATCCAGGTGACATTCGGGGCTTGAGTCCTGCCAAAAAACAAATTTGGATCGTAGGACACTCATTCGTGAAGTGGGCCGCGAGTTTTGCTGACCACCAAATCTATGGAAGGAATTTGGGTATCCCCGGCGCTGGACATGAACTTTACTGGTGCGGAAAAGGGGGCATGCGCTGGGAGAATTTGTTCCCTCTATTGGCAAAGATCAGGTATGACAGAGGTGGCCCTGATATGCTAATCCTCCATCTAGGGGAAAATGACCTGGTGGCATTATCGGGTTTAAGTTTAATTAAAGCCATGCAGTTAGATTTAGCTGTGATATCCAACAATTGGCTAGGGACCAGTCTAGTGTGGACCGAATTTGTTTTAGGACAACAGTGGAGGAATGCAAGGAGCCACAGCGCTACGGAAAAAGCCAGGAAAAAGTTAAACAGGGCTATGAAGATTTTCTGTGTGGGTTTGGGGATCCAGACCATTGCACATGACAGCATCACTGGAAAGGAAGGCCATTTGTTTAGGGAAGACGGTGTCCACCTCACACAATTGGGGATGGCTTATTACATACTTGAAATAAGAGACATGTTATCAAAAATTTTGAAAGTGGATTTGTGGGTGTCTTCCAGAAGGGAAGAATACAAAAAAAACAAAAACAGGCTGAACTGAGCAACATCACAGTAAGATAAGAATGGTTTTGATTTTCGGGTGGGGTCAGGAAAAATCCAAGGTTTTTCCTGGGTGGCGGAATAGGGGAGGTCGAGATTTAGAGTGGACTTGACCGTCCTTCATGAGAGAGGGTGGTGGGAGGTACAGGATGGGGGGGAAAAGGAAAGAAAAGATGGAAAGTGAAAGATTTTGAAACATGGTGGTGAATTCAAGAAAAAGGAAGTTATATTGGTTTTTGGAACAATACAGTTATAAACAAACAAGTGCAGAAATAAATGTTATGGTTTTGGTACAATATGCAAATTCAACGGTTCGGAAGATAAGTGTAAAATTACAAGTGTTTGAAGGTTTACGTATATTTATGAAATTGCCTGATCTAACGAATAAAAGTGGCCTTTTATGCTACCAGTGATGTTTGTCTCATTGCATTGGGTCTGGATTATTTCGGACGATGAGATCCTCTGGGGGAGCAGAGCGAAGCAGTCTCCCCCCGCGGATTTTCACCCGGGTGGACAGACCCGGAGCGATGACGCGATAGAGTAGGGCAGCGCGCGCATAGCTTGCTGAGTAGGCGTTAGTCAGGGGAGAGGCGCCATTTTAGGTTCCAGTTGTAAGAGGCAGGAGTGTTTTAGGCGAGGCCCGCCCACCCACCCTCTGATTACAAGATGTTAAATAAGTTGTGTATGTTATTAACAAGCTTTGTATGAATAGACAGAGATGTTAAACCTGCAATATGCCACTGTAGGTCAGGCAATTGATGTGTATCCTATTATCTGGGAGTGGCGGAATAGGGGGAGGTCAAGATCTAGAGCGGACTTGACCGTCCTTCATGAGAGAGGGTGGTGGGAGGTACAGGATGGGGGAAAAGGAAAGAAAAGATGGAAAGTGAAAGATTTTGAAACATGGTGGTGAATTCAAGAAAAAGGAAGTTATATTGGTTTTTGGAGCAATACAGTTATAAACAAACAAGTGCAGAAATAAATGTTATGGTTTTGGTACAATATGCAAATTCAACGGTTCTGAAGATAAGTGTAAAATTACAAGTGTTTGAAGGTTTACGGATATTTATGAAATTGCCTGATCTAACGAATAAAAGTGGCCTTTTATGCTACCAGTGATGTTTGTCTCATTGCATTGGGTCTGGATTATTTCGGCCGAAGATATGCAAGAACTTGATGCAGCATTCAGGGTCAGGTTCATAAATAAGCTTCTTTGAGACAGTGTCCCTTAAACCATAATTCCAAGTCCATAAAATATGATATTACAAAACTCTATAGGATATCATTATATATACATTATAAAATCTACAAACAGCTATAAATTGTTCATCACAAGTGTGATATATTTAAAACACATTTATATATGTAGCCCATGCAATGCTACATCAATGTATTGGATATGAAGCCGAAATAATTTTGCTTCCTATCTAATTATTTTGTTGTAGTTTAAAATCACAGGTTTTAAATTTCCCCAGCATGCATTTGAAAGATAAAAACATTCCAATACAATATGTTGGGTCTTTAAATGTATATTTACACCAGATGGCATAAACTTGCAGAATTATTTTTAAGTGCTATCCAGCCAGGTGATACTGCAGTTGGTGCAGACCAACTCTAAACCTTAGGATTGCATTGGTATTACTTGATTGGACAGCTTGTGCAAATAAGGGAAAGTGATATCAGATTCCTAGACTTCATGGATGTCACCTAAAGATACCTTTTTAAGTATTTTGAATTCTTTCCATCCCAACCCTAGCCCCCTCATCTTTAATTCGTTCTTCAATAGGGTGGTAGAGTAAAAAATGCTATAATTGTTTATTAGTAATATCTCCCCTATATTAATCAAAAGCTTTTTAACCTTTCTTGCCAACCTAATTCACTTTTAACGATCTCATCTCTACAGAAAGAGGCTACTTTAGGTTGCTCAGATTTAATTATTTTATCCCAAAATCACAACAAGTTAACCATAGCAACCATTGACCATGGTTCTAATCCAGTCTCCATTCTCATTGCCTGGTCCATGGCACGTTTTGGTACGAAGAGTAAATTCTTTAGACATAACCTCCATCTTGGCCAAATCTATAAACCTGTTCAGAGCCAGTACCTCCACTACAAATAAAAACTGTGGGAGAACCATAGCCCTAAATGCAGTGAGGACTGGTTAAATTGAAGGAACACCATAATCACGTAAAAAAAAGTATATATATATATATATATATATATATATATATATATATATATATATATATATATATATATATTACCTACTGGCGGTCGCCAGTAGGTAGTTATAGTTAGGACCTAGTTTCCATAGGAAATCCGCAACATTCTATTGGGAATAACTTTAGCGCCGGTTGATGAATCTTCGCGAATTTCTCAAAGAAGATGGCCCGCTCTGCTCTGCTCCTTCCCTAAAAGTTTTGGGGGGATTTGTCAAGTGGGGGCTGAGAAAACAGGGGGGTCCCAAAACGTGTTTTCCCCATGTTATTTTCCATAAGACGATTAGACACGGCTACAGCCCAAACCGCTGAACGGAATAACACCACATTTGGGAAAATGGTAGGGTCTGGTACGCAGATCACCCTTTTGGTTAAATGGTGTAAATCCCTCGAGTAGTTCCTGAGAAAATCAAATGTGAAAAAATGTATATATCTGATTGGCTGTTAGCGCTTCATCCAAGAAGTGTTGGCAGCCATCTTGGGACCAATATACATGATAGCACCTCATTAAAAAGCATTGCAGTTAATAGAAGGTTTTAGGACTTTAGTTACATTATAAATCATTTGTTGATGGTAACATACTCATTTTAGGAATTGTGGTGTGTTCTAAGGTGGTTTTACCATGTGAAAAAGCCTTCTGCTGGGATATCATGAATCATGTTTGAAAGAAAACTACTATCTCATGCTTTTCCCACAGTGGTTTGGAAGGGGATCTATAAGCTAAAGTGAAAGCATATTTTCTGTAAATTCACATTATCTTTCTCAGTCATGTGAGAATGAAGTCTGACATTCTCAGTAAAACATGTACATTCAACAAGGACAGAGACTGTCAGTTGATTCTATGGCAGCACCGGAGGCTTCTGATTATGCTTTCTCATTTCTTTACTGCAAAACACAGCAGCCAATGAAAGTAAAACTACGGTATTGAAAAACCACAATACCCATGAGGCTTTGAACCACGCCTCTGTCATAACAGCCAATCACAGCATACATAAGCATACAAAGTAGAGAGACACTAATCTGGTATCCTCTTTCTTTGCTGCTCCGCAGCCCAGATAAGTGCCTCTCTACTCTTATGCTTATATTGACCTTGTGTTTTATTTCCACATGATTGTATTTATTGTGGTATTAGTGTTTCTACACTGCACTGCTATGTGTTATTTGTTGCAGGACTGCTCAAGTGCTGATTTTACCTAGCCTTCGCGCGCGCTGCATTCGCGCGTTCCTGCATTTGTGCCCGATCATGTGCGCGGATTTCCCCGGCCCGTTCCGGTGATTCATTTTAGCTTAGGCGTGTGTTCCGCTGCAGGGTTCCCCGTTCTGCCCCATGTGTCTGCCTGCAGCCGCGGCTGCTTCCTAGCGCGTTCCGTGCTGGTGAGGGACTTGGCCCCCCCCGCTGGGAGGGAGACGCACGCCGAGGCCTTCGCGGCCTCCAGCGTGCTTCTTAAGGGCTCTGTACACGCGCAGCCCCGCTTACAGTGCCACAGAGACGCTTTGCCCCCGGCTGAAGTGGGGATTAACACGCAGTTGGCCAGGAGCCGGTGAGGCCGTTTTTAGTCATAAAAAGCAGCGTTTTCCTCTCAATAATTCTATCGAGGGAAGCAATTATTAACCCCTGGACTCCCTGAGATTGGGGAGTCTGCACAATTTTTGGAGGCCTTTTTTCGTGGTTTGATAAGGCCCTACTAACTCTATTAGTCCTAGATTGGACTTTATAATCTGTTAAGTGACTGTTTTAGCTTAGTATTACTGACTCCTGCGCCTCGCACATTCTCCTAACCGACTCCCGTGTGGGCTGGACAATCGAGCTTCCCTCCGGGGATTGGAGTGGAATTGTACAATTCCGGTTTAATTATGGCAGAGCTTGACTACTGCGAAGAGGAGGTAACTGCGTGTAACGTACAGGGCGATGAGGAATATTACGAAGAAGAGTCCATGGAGGACCTTATTGATAAAAAACTTGATGCTAAGGTGGACAAAGCCCTTTCATCAGCCCTGCTTCCCCTGACCAAAAAACTAGAATTACTAGTCCCTGATAAGCCTAAGCCCTTTCCTAGTTCTAACCAGGATAAGTCCCCCCCCCCCTCCAAAGAAGGTTCCAGTGGACCCCTCCTTGCCTCATTCCCATTCCTTCTCTAAATTGTGTAAATCTAAAGAGGCCTTCACAGACGCAGAGCCTGACCCGACCCGGTCCCATTCCTCTCCCGTCACGTTAATAGATACCACTACTGACACTGATACCGATACTGATTCCTCACAAGCCTCCAAGCACCGTAAGTGCACCAAGAAGCGTAAGCATGCCTCTTCCCCGGTCACCCCTTCTCCCTTTTCCTTTGACCCCTCGGACATTGTCCACCCCAGATCCTCTGATTGCCCACGCCCAGACCTTGCCCACTAAGTGGCCATGACCCCTGACATTGACACCTCCATGACAACCTTCCTGAAGAAATATAAGAAGGACCCCAAGAAGGGGATTGATCGCGCGCTTAGGGCGTGCTAGGACAAGGTCCTTGACCTTTCGGGCCCGTTGGCAAAAATAATGGAATTGGCCCTCCAGGCTCAAGAAACAGGCGCCACCATCCATCCCGAGGTTCCGGCTGGCTGGGCGCAGCGAGCTATCTGCATGCTTGGGAATGCTAACTGCGCCCTTGCTTCTGAGAGAAGGAAGTCTGTCCTACTTCGAATTGATCCACAGTTGGTGGAGTTGGCCTCTTTAGAGCCAGGGCCTCTGGCCGAAGGACAGTTGTTTGGTGATAAATTTGTAAAGGACATTGATAAATTTGTAAAGGACATTGCGAAGTTTGTTAGCACTTTTTCGTCCCTTGACAAGTCGCAGGCATCCCTGAAGAGGGTTTTACATCAGGTCTCTGGAAGGGCCGGTCGTGGCAGGGGACGTTCGCACAGCCGCTTCTCTAATAACAGTCCCCAGAGAGAATACACCCCTCGACGTGGCAGAGGGGGATACACCCAGGAGCCCGACCAGGCGGGGTTATACCCGTCCAGATCCCGCGGATACAGAGGCCGCTTTTATCGAGGTGTCAACCCAGGCTACAAGAACTTTGATAATCAGGCGTATATTTTGCCATAGAAAGTATGATTAGTGCTGCAGAAAGAAAAATTAGGGCACATTTTGAGTGACTTCTCAAATCCTCTTCTATTTCATTAAAACATTCTGACATGCAGTCTCCCAAGATGGCCACCAGAGACAAAAGAGCCCAAATGTAGCCCAAATATCACCCAGATGTAGCCCAAGTATAGCCCAATGACAGAATGTCCCAGAGTGTTCTAAAGAACAACTAGAACGCTAACAGTCTTACTTATGACAAAAGTATGGCACACCAGAAGCCATCTTGATTGGAATGAAGTGGTAAGTCTGAAAACATTTCATTTAAAAATGAACAACATGAGGGGGTTCATTTTGCCATAGAAAGTATGATTAGTGCTTCAGAAAGAAAAATTAGGGCACATTTTGAGTGACTTCTCAAATTCTCTTCTATTTCATTAAAAAATTCTGACATGCAGACTGAAACATGCACTTTCAATACCAGCAGCAGACTTCCCTGGCGAGCAGTAGCTTTACTACAGTGATCTAATAAGCAACTAGTGTGCTAACATTCTGAATTTATGGCAAATGTGTGTCACATTTGAATACCTTCTTGATGGAATCAAAGTAGAAAACTGAAAGTATTTCCTACTGAGGAGACTGTAGTAAATGAGGAAATTAGGAAACTTCATAACAAATAAGTCTCCCAAGATGGCCACCAGAGACAAAAGAGCCCAAATGTAGCACAAATATCCCCCTGATGTAGCCCAAGTATAGCCCAATGACAGAATGTCTGAGAGTGTTCTAAAGAACAACTAGAGCGCTAACAGTCTTACTTATGACAAAAGTATGGCACACCTGAAGTCATCTTGATTGGAATAAAGTGGTAACACTTAAAACATTTAATTTGCAAAGGAACAAAATGAGGGGGTTCATTGTGCTATAGAAATTATGATTAGTGCTGAAGAAAGAAAAATTAGGGCACATTTTGACTTCTCAAATCCTCTTCTATTTCATTAAAAAATTTCTGACATGCAGACTGAAACATGCACTTTGAATACCAGCAGCAGACTTCCCTGGTGAGCAGTAGCTTTACTACAGTGATCTATTGAGCAACTAGAGTGCTAACATTCAGAATTCATGGCAAATGTGTGACACATCTGACTGCCTTCTTGATGGAACCAAAGTAAACAAGCATTGAAAATGCAATAGATCTCGCCCTCGTTTAAGTTAAAGCCATTCTGTTTGTAATGAGGTGGCTTTTTAGCTTTGCTTTTATTAGTGTTTTTCAAACTTTCATGTAAATAACATGCATATGTATGCATATATGTATGCATGCATTTATATTTGTATTTATATAGATATGCAGATTATATATGTTTATATATGTATGTATATATATATATACACATACATATATATAAATGCATATGCATATATATATGTGTATATATGTGTGCGTGTAGAGAGAGGTAGAGAGGCAGAGGTGTAGAGGTAGAGGTGTAGAGGTAGAGGTAGAGAGGTAGAGACTAGTAGAGAGAGAAGTAGAGAGAGGTAGAGAGTAGAGAGTGAGTAATAGAGAGTAGAGAGTGAGTAGTAGAGAACAGTAGAGAGAGTAGCAGAGAGTAGTAGAGTGAATAGTAGAGTGAGTAGCAGATAGTAGAGAGTGGAGCAGTGCGGCTCAATGATTAGAGCGGCAGACCCTGATGCAGAGGTCTAGCCCGGGACCAGGGTTCAATTCCCCGCCTCGGCGGGTCTTGGGCTCAAAAATTCCACGGACCTGATCATTCTCGCCTCGGTGCATATTCCAATCATGGAGTCCCACTCTGCAACTCTGGGCAATAGCTTGCTTAATCTCCACAACGGCCCCCACAACGCTAAGGATGCCTGGCCTCCACCCTGGGAGTGCCTAGGAGTGGACACCTCACAGGGAAAGCCAGGATGGGTTCCACAGCGGTATTCGTACAAGCGCCTTGAGACCCTTGCGGGTGAGTAGTGCGCTATACAAGTATCAATTTACAATTTAGAGTGAGTAGTAGAGAGTATGTATTAGAGTGAGTAGTAGAGAGCAGTAGAGAGTGAGTAGTAGAGAGTAGTAAAGAGTGAGTAGTAGAGAGTGAGTAGTAGAGAGTGAGTAGCAGAGAGAGAGAATAGTAGAGTGAGTAGTAGAGAATAGTAGAGTGAATAGTAGAGTGAGTAGTAGAGTGAGTAGTAGAGAGTGAGTAGTAGAGAGAGAGTAGTAGAGAGAGAGTAGTAGAGTGAGTAGTAGAGAGTGAGAAGTAGAGAGTGAGTAGTAGAGAGTGAGTAGTGTAGAGAGAGTAGTAGAGAGTGAGTAGTAGAGAGTAGTAGAGAGTAAGTAGTAGAGAGTAGTAGATAGTGAGTAGTAGGGAGTGAGTAGTAGAGAGAGAGTAGTAGAGAATAAGTAGTAGAGAGTGAGTATTAGAGAGTAGTGGAGTAGTAGAGAGTGAGTAGTAGAGAGTAGTGGAGAATATTCCAAAGTTTGGCACAGCACCACTTGCACAACAAGTCCAATCAAATCATATCACTTAGAGTCCTTATTGAAGCGCTGAATCTTGGTGTATATTCAAATGCTTTTATTTTCCTTAAGTTTATGTACCACAGCCAGCCGACGCGTTTCGTTCTGTACAACAGAACTTCTTCAGGGCGTTCTTATTTCCTTCAAGTTATGTCGGTATCCTGTTGTCATATAACTAGATATTTCTTCCAAATGTTAGACGAGTCGTAAGTACATTCTTATTCAACGTGACTAGGTATCAATTTTACCCACACAATGCAGGCAGACTTGAGTAATTTATAGCATCCTCAAAGTCAGTCTTTCAAAAATTCCAAAGTATAGTACATGATAATCTAAATCCAAATATTTCTCAAGGAAAGTCATTTTCAATCGTTCGGAATATCGGCGTTTGGGCAGATATGACCCACGGACACGGTTTATGACTTTTCTTGAGAAACATTTGGATTTGGATTATCATGTCCTATACTTTGGAGTTTTCGAAAGACTGACTTTGAGGATGCTATAAATTACTCAAGTCCATGGATGCTGCTGGGAACACCCCCAGGCACCCCCATTGCACGCCCCTTTAACGCAGGACACTGCGTTAAAAGGACTGATATTTATCAGGCAGGATTACGCCACAAAGAGTGGCTTAGTCCTGCCTGATAAATATCACTCAGTCTTCTGCGCCACCGGAACGTCACAAAAAATGACGTTCCGGAGGCGCAAGGGGCTCGTAAATAAGGCCCCATAGGTTTCACACCAGTTATAGTTAGCTGGACATTTTACTCATACAAAACCATTGAAATTCCCCCGTTATAGTTAGTTGTACTCACTATAACTCGCGCGCCCGTAATCCACTGCTGATGATGTCACATATTACATCACATATTACATCATTCATGACATGGTCAGTGACATCACTGATGACATCTCAAATGACATCACTGATGACATCATCCAGTGAATGTGGTTTGCTTTGATATTTAAACATGTATTATAAATACACTACTTTGCATTGAAGAATGAGTGGATATATAAATATAAATGTGTGAATGATGGACAGTGTCATTGATTGTTTCCATGACTAATTTGTACAGTCTCACTATATATAATATGTCGTTATTTAACTGTGTTAAAGTCTTTATTGCTTTGACTTAATTGGTATATTAAAGACTATATTTGTTATTGGTTTCTTTGAAGTACTGGGTTTTTAAGAACTCAGCGGTGCCAGGGAACACACCCTAAGACTTCGAGTCCTTCCTGTCTTAGACTACAGAAACAGAGTCTTCTTGGTGAAGTCAAAGATCGAGTTTATTGGCTGCAGTCAGTAACAGGTATCCTAGAAGTACAACACGGTGTATATTCTCAGGAAACTGCTCAAAGTTACAAAGTCAGCCAACCCTTTTTATACAAAATATTATGCTTTAGGCAAACATTCCTTATTTTACAGTTGACCATTCACATATTTTCACGACAAAGAAAAAGCAGAGTCATGATGACAATCCCACATTTCAGTTTGTCCAGCCCACTATCAATTACCCGGCAAGGCCCAACATTTCCATCAGATAACTGGACGGACCCTAATAAAAACGGGCACCTCCTCCTCGTAAAGCAAGTCATAAAGCAAGAAACAGGGACAGGTGTGTGTAAGATTAAGCATGGTTTGTATGCAATGAAAAGGTTTATGGTATGCTGTGCCTTGATCCTAATCTCGATCGGCCACTGGGAAAGGAACTGGCCGAACAGGTTTGGCTTCGGGCAGCTTGCCCAGGTCACACAAAAGTCAGCTAAAGGTGTACGTGTCCTTAAGACTCGTTTTGGCCTCAGTCATCGGCCTATGTGAGGGCAACCACTAAAATGGCTGCCGTACACAAAATGGAACCTGAGGGTTCAGGACGGAATCTCAGGGATTTCAGGGTGATCTCGTGGCTCGAATACGACGAAAATATTCGTGTATAGTATACTCGTCATTCTCGGTCTATTGATACTAAAATCGTCATGATACGACAATGTTCATGGCACGGGTCCAGAATTTTCAGTACCACAGACCCTCCTTTTGCCCTTACATAGGCAATTTAACCTATACTCACGCTAATCTGAGTCCAGGTCTATATTCACGAAATCATTGAGATGTTGCTGTAACATCATCCTATTACTTAGCTCGTCCCTCGACACAGGTTTCCTTACACATGATGTAGGCCACATATAGTAGGAGCACACTGTACGCACAGACAGAGCAGGAAAAGAATGGCTAAGATCATCCCAATGATCATCAGAATCTTCCACCCCCAGGCAGATAACAGTTCCCAGAACCATCCCATCAACGACCAATCTCCTTTATCCACATGAATAGATTCAGAGATCTTATGCAGTTTGGAGATGGCCTGGTACACTGTCGGAGCGTTGTCTGGAATGAAAACGCAGCAACTTGATTAGATCACTTTACATACTCCACCTCGGTCTGCAAGTATGACATCTAACGCAACTCTGTTCTGAAGAGTCATAAGGCGATCCGACTGGAGCTCAGCAGTCAAGTTACTAAGGGCACCGGCAGTTTCAACTACCACTACTCTTGTTAATTGTCGAATGTTCCTGCTGTTCACCATAGGTCCCCAAAAGAGCAGAAAACCCTTCACAAAATCTCCCAATTCTTGTCCTGCAGTATCTTCTTTACTGAAGACACCTCTAACTACCCTTGTCTTGTGGTAATCTGCCGCAGCGGTGTAGGTGGGAGGCAACAGGAACGAAACAAAACATGTGCCCGAGAAATCAGGGGGCAACCATGTGTATGCTTTATCGTAGCAGATGAAATAGGTACCCTTAGCTGCTAAGATACTCTTCCCTAGCTGAGCTCTCGGATTCTTGCCATTACCCTGCACAAAGTAGTGACCCTGATGGGGTACAACCCAAATCGTGGAGGATCGCTTTGCTCGCTGGTTCTCACTCTGACTAACTCCATATCCGGTTACGTTCCATCCAATATATGCTAGTGTCTATTCCTTCGGCATAGTCTCATAGGAAGTAGCTCCTCTAATCATATCTACTATACCCTTGACTAGAGCACTATTCTTCGGATTATCTTTTACAGAACGTAGGGGATGGACTTCACGAGCATAGATGAACATCGTTCTGTACGCCCACACAGAACCATTGTAGCTGAATGGCAGGACCAGATAAGGGATACCTCTATCGGTAGTATGAGGCATAAGACCACACACCCAACAGTTAGTCATGTTTACTACTAATTGGTGTTGGTGCAAAAGGTGAATGAAAGAGTTATTGACGAACTCTAATCTTCTAGCGGACTCATGTTCAGGCAGAGGATGAAAAGAATGCGAGGAAACAGTAGGAGGAGGTATGGGCTGTGTAGCGGGTACAAATGTTACTCGAAATGAGAATAAAACATATCCTATTAAAAACATCATTACACAAAGCAACATGAAAATGCATAATATCAAAAAACGTTTTCTAGCCATTGTCATACACATTTTGGTTTTGAAGTTCATTTCTTGGGCAGGTCTCTCCATCTCGAAAAACTCCATCCTCTCTAATTGCTGCTCGCGGTGGTAGGGTGTTCTATGCTAAGGAATGCCTCTGTCAGTCCAGGGCAACTCCCTTAGACCAACCAGAACCGTCGACCTAACGTCTTCGGCTGCACTCCAAAGACTTCGGCAACCGCGACCCTACAGCTGAACCCGGATGGCGGTTCGAAAAACAAAAATAAAAAAGTTTCACAGATGAGAGAGCTGCACTTTCAAAAATAGCAAAGAAAAGGACATTTTTTATTTGTCCATTTTTCTCGGCCTCAGATTATAACGGCTTTTTCCAGGTAATGTCTGGTCCTGGAACAAGAGTTCAGGCTCTGTAGTGTCCAATCGAATTGACGGTGGCACAGCTTCCTGCAAAAGATTGTCACTTTCACGTTCAGAAATTGTTCCTTTTACACGTGCATCGCTGAAAGGCAGAAAACGAGGCGGTCTCAGTCTCAGAATCTGCAAAGCCCTCCTGGACCCACCGGTCGTACGGCAGAGGTAAGGGGACCCTCTTGCAGTGTACGCCGTGGATCCAGTTTTTCTTTCCTTCCACTCGAACGGCTGACCTCGTTGACAAAAGACCTAGATGGGGGCCTGTCCAACGGGGCTGATCGTTTTTCGTCCGCTGGAAATTTTTCACCAAGACCCATGAGCCAGGATCGATGATGTGGCCTGGATCTTCAGAAACCTGAGGCAGAGTATCATGAACCTGTTGGTGTAAAACACGCAATTTAGCCGTCAAATCGTACAAATAATCAAGCAGTACAGGGTGTTCAATTTCACTGAATTGTCAAGGTTTTTCAATTTCATTGAATTTTGTCGGCCTCGGCACTCCCCATATGTTGGCCGGGCCGCCGAACACAATTTCGTTAGGACTAAGTCCCACTCGTGAATGCACAGTCATTCTTGTCGATAGGAGTGCTAATGGTAATGCATCGGGCCATTTTAGGCCAGAGCTTGCTTGTATTTTGGCCAGTTTAAGTTTTAGAGTGCCATTGTAAAACTCTACTAGTCCAGCTGATTGGGGTGATTTGCAGCGTGAAATTTTTGCTGGATTCCTAGCCCTTCACATACTTTCTTCATCACTCGACCCACAAATTCACTCCTATTATCACTCCAGACCATTCTTGGCAAACCAAATCTAGGGAAGAATTCTTTGACAAGGGCTTTAGCGGTGGATAAGGCAGTGTTGTCTTTCAGGGGATATGCTTCTACCCATCTTGAAAAGGCACAAACAACAACGAGTACATATTTTAAGTTGTTGCACCTCTCCATGTGGATGAAATCTAGCTGCAAAACCTCGAACGGATACGTTGGAGGCGCAAAATGACCAGCTGGAGTTGGGGTTCCCCTACCGGGATTGTATTTCAGACACACCATACAATTCTTGACCACATTCTCTGCACACTTAGGAATTCCAGCATTTTGCCATACTGGATCCAACAACTTGCAGATCCCTTTCACACTGATGTGAGCCATTCCATGGGCCATTGTTACCACTGCAAGCACATACGCATCGGGTAACAACCATCGTTGATGCTCTGACAATTCAACCCAACAACCATTTGTATCCAATTTACCCGTACTTTCTCTCCACACACTCAACTCTTTCTCTGTAGCTTCAGCTTGAATAGACTTCACACTCTCTATCGTATCTTCACACATTCCAACGTCACAAACCCATCTTGCAGGGCCCGCCACATACATTCGACTCATCACATCTCTTGCCGTTTCTTTCGCTACTTCATCAGCAAACGCATTACCGCGACTAACGTCGTCAGTAACCTTCTTATGTGCACTGCATTTCACAATCGCAACTTGCAATGGCAAAGTAAGTGACTCAAGAAGCTCATTCAGCAACTGACCATGCTGTATCTTAGCTCCATGTGAGGTCAGAAACCCACGTTCTTTCCACAATCGTCCAACATTATGGGCCACACCAAACGCATACTGGCTGTCGGTATATATGTTCACTTTCTTTCCTTTCGACAACACACATGCTCTCGTAAGTGCAATCAACTCTGCTGCTTGAGCTGAATTATGTGGGATACGTGCAGCTTCAACAATCATGTGCAAAGTCGTAACAGCATATGCTGCAGTCGTATCACCATTCGGAAGCTTGAAGCACGAACCATCCACCCATAAGGTACCATCACACTTCACAAGAGGAGTGTCTTTCAAATCTATTCTCCCTTTCGTTTCTTCTTCTGTCCTGAGAAAACAATCATGCTGTTCAGAAGCATCTGTCTCTGCTACAATCGGCAACAACGTAGCTGGATTCAACGTGTTGCATCTTTTTATGTGCACATGACTCGCTAAAAGTGTCAACTCGTAACCTGACAAACGAGCACTAGTTAAGTGCTGTGTCTTGGTCCTGTTTAACAAAGTGTCCACTGCATGTGGAACCATTACGACCAATGTATTATTCATCACTAAACCAGCAGACTGCCGAATAGAAACAGCTGCTGCCGCTGTGGCTCTCAAACAACTCGGCAATGCTCTAGCTACCGGATCCAAAGTCGACGAAAAATACGCGCATGGACGCTGCTTGTCTCCAAAAGACTGTGTCAACACTGATACTGCACATCCTTCTTTCTCATGGACATATAGTGTAAAGGTCTTACTGTAGTCGGGGGTACCCAACACAGGGGCCGAACACAATGCATTACGTAATTCGGAAAAACTTTTCTGACAATCTTCAGACCACGGGAGGGGATTTGGTGTATCTTTACAGGTCAATGCCACTAGCGGTTTGGCCAGCAGAGAAAAATTCGGTATCCATTGTCTGCAATATGATGTAATACCCAAGAAAGCAAGCACTTCTCTCTGTGTCTTTGGCACACTCAATTTTGCAATTGCCTGAATTCTTTCTGAGGTCAGTTTCCTTCCCTCCTTCGATAAGAGATGACCTAAGTAGGTCACTTCTTGTCGACAATATTGTAATTTTGAAAGAGACACTTTGTGATGCAAATCAGACAAATGACGCAACAACGACAGTGTGGCTTCTTTACAAATCTCCTCAGTATCTGCAGCGACTAGTAAATCGTCAACGTACTGAATAAGGGTAGCGCCGTCAGGTAAAATAATCGTATCAAGCTGTGTCTTTAAAGCCTGACTATATATCGATGGGCTCTCACAATAGCCTTGGGCAGCGCGTTTGAAGCGGAAGCTTCGACCTCCTAAACAGAAGCCGAAGATATCCCTACTCTCCTCGGCAATCGGGATGCTGAAGAAAGCGTTCTTCAAGTCAATCACCGAGAACCAAGTGGCGGAAGCTGGAATCATAGTCAATAGGGCAGTGATATCAGGAACAACTGGAAATTGTGTCACAACGATTTTATTCACCTCTCTAAGATCAATCACAAACCTGTAAACAGGTGGCTGAGAAGGGTCAGTACGTTTCAAAACAGGCAAAACAGGGCTATTGCAAACGTTGCCTCTAGTTTCTTCAATTTCATCTTTTTCAATCAGATCATAAATGATCGCTAGCAACGCCTTTTCACCTTCACTAGAAATCTTGTATTGGGGAATGCGTGGCATTTTAACATTTTTCTTTAACGTTACAACGGTGATGCACCGTTACATCGCAACTTTTACAACGGGAGTCTTTTACAACGGAACTTTTACAACGCAGGATCCATTACATCGGATGCCATTACAACGCATGGCATTACATAGCAGATGCTATTACAACGCATGGCATTACATCGTAAGTATAGGTAAGTATTTAATTTTTTTTAAATTTTATTAATATTAATTATAATTAAATATATTTATTTATGTTTTTTAATATTATTAATTTATTATTTATTATATTAATTAAAGTAATTTTTAAAATAAGTACAGGTGTACAGGGGTGTTTTTAGGTTTCAGGGTAGGGTTTGGGTTTTGGGGTACAGGGGTGTTTTTAGGTTTCAGGGTAGGGTTTGGGTTTTGGGGTACAGGGGTGTTTTTAGGTTTCATGGTAGGGTTTGAGTTTTGGGGTACAGGGGTGTTTTTAGGTTTCAGGGTAGGGTTTGGGTTTTGGGGTACAGGGGTGTTTTTAGGTTTCAGGGTAGGGTTTGGGTTTTGGGGTACATGGGTGTTTTTAGGTTTCAGGGCAGGGTTTGGGTTTTGGGGTACAGGGGTGTTTTTAGGTTTCAGGGCAGGGTTTGGGTTTTGGGGTACAGGGGTGTTTTTAGGTTTCAGGGCAGGGTTTGGGTTTTGGGGTACAGGGGTGTTTTTAGGTTTCAGGGCAGGGTTTGGGTTTTGGGGTACAGGGGTGTTTTTAGGTTTCAGGGTAGGGTTTGGGTTTTGGGGTACAGGGGTGTTTTTAGGTTTCAGGGTAGGGTTTGGGTTTTGGGGTACAGGGGTGTTTTTAGGTTTCAGGGTAGGGTTTGGGTTTTGGGGTACAGGGGTGTTTTAGGGTTCAGGGTTGGGTTTGTGCTTAGGGCTAATTAAATTATATTTACCATTTATAAATTAATTAAAATATATTTATTAAATTAAATTAATTATATTATATTAATTACATTTTTTAATTAAATTAATTAAATTAAATAAATTATTTTAATTTATTTATTTTAATTATAATTTTTAAAAATATTTAAATTAAATTAATTTCATTATATTAATTAATTAAAATTAATTACAATTTTTATTAAAATTAAATTAAATAAATAGATTTAAATTTATTAAATTAAATTAATTACTATTTTAAAATGTATTTTAATTAAATTAATTAAATTAAATTAATTAAATTAACTTAATTACATTTTTTTTAAAAAGATATACTTACCTATACTTACGATGTAATGCCATGCGTTGTAATAGCATCTGCTATGTAATGCCATGCGTTGTAATGGCATCCGATGTAATGGATCCTGCGTTGTAAAAATTCCGATGTAACGGAATGCGTTGTAAAAAACCGCGTTGTAGTGACACCAATCCGTTACAACATATGGCGGTATTTCCAAAAGACCCACATCGTTAGGACCAGTGGCCCACAGAATATCAGGGAGGGACAACAATTCTGTCGGAAGTTTATTCTTTGACAAATACATTGGGGAGATCACCTTCTTACCCAGTGTAAGTTGTACTCCCAAAGGAGAACAATACAAAGTCGCGTACAATCTTTTCAACAGATCCAATCCCAACAAGTTCTCACCACAACCTGTCGTCAGAATAAGGGGTGCTTCGAATTCACAAGGTCCAACAGAAAGAGACATAGGACTAGAAATCGGGTTTCTAAGTGGGGCGCCAGAAAAACCTACTGAAACATTCATTTCGCCAGACAACGGTGCGCCAGGGAGTTTAGAGTGCATAATAGAACTCTTTGTAGCACCAGTATCCAACAGAAAAGGCTCTGACACACCTGATGTAATCACCTCAACATAAGGTCCACTCTGATCTACTGGAACTGAAACAACTCCCTCTCTTTGTCTATGGCTGTCCTAGCAATCATCACCTTCCATATTCTCACCTTCTGCATAGTAGTCATCAGCATAGTACTGAGTCGTCCTACCAGATGCGTTATTCTGCTGATCAAAACTATTCATTGAATTTAGAGGCGGAAAGGGACGTGCGTTCTGGGGGAAACCTCCACGTCCTCTACCTCTAGGTGCTTGTGGAACACCTCGACCTCTTGCACCAGAAGCACCATTCATACGCTGTAACAAAATAGGGCAACTGTACTTGAAATGACCCTCTTCCTTACAATATGAACACTGATTGGGGCCTACAGGGAAACGTTGTTGAGGATATTCGGTCCTTTGCGAGTTTCTCTGAAACTGCTGAGTTTGCTGGTAATCACGTTGGTTATTACGAGGCGGATACGCCTGCTGTAAAAAAACCTTCGTTTTCAGCTCTTTAGTTTTCTTGTCTGCTCTATCCTTCTCATCCTTATCTCTATTTTCATAATATTGTGCAGTAGCCAATATCTGTGCTGAAGAGGAAACGGCCCAAGAACTCTCTGAATCTTTCAGTTTCTTACACAACTCGGGAAGCAAATTATGTACGAACTTGTCAACGAACAACCGTTGACCACCTTCTGTACTCATGTCTTGACCACTGTGGTCGATAAACGTCTCTTCAAACCTAGTGAAGAAATCGGACACCGTTTCATCTTTCTTCTGCTTACACGCAGACAGTTTATCCCAATTCACACGCCTCGCAGGCATTAAAGTCTTCATGTAAGTAACAATCTTACAAGGGAGTTCTGCTACTAAAGGCTCCCGTTTAGCACCACTAACTTGTCTATCATTAGCAGCACTAATATTAACCCATGAGTCACCTAACTCTTGTGCATGATCTGTATGGCGAATCAATCCCCATAAAGGCTGTGGAACAACATTTCCAAACAACATGTCTATATCGGCCAGATTCATAACACTTGAGTCTGCGGTCTGTGACAATTCCTTATAATACCCTGCAGGATTTTTACGGGGGTCAGGTAAAGTCTGTTTAAGGGCCAATACTTCAGCTCGTTTCCATGGAACATGTACCCAAACACGCTGAAAATGAGGCGGAACAGGTGGATTAGCTGCTAGATCCCCTTCTTTCCAAACTGGGGGAACCTCTCTCATTGGATATTGTTTCACTTTCCTTTTAACAGAAAGATCAGGCTCAAACAACTGTTGGGAAATAGCTTCGCTCCTAAACGATAACAATGTCACAACTGCTTTCTCAACATCGGAACCCACAATCGTTCCTTTCGCAAACTCGAACCGTACACGGCACAACTCAGGTGGATTGGATTTTAAACCATTATCCTCCAATTCCTCACAAAGAAAAACACACATTTTCTCAAAAACATATCTCTGCTTCGGTGCTTCCCATTGATGGAAGACATCCATAACGGACTCTAGCTCATACCTTGTGGGGTCAGTAACCCATTTGTGCGCCAAATGATCCAATATCTCCTTCTCTCTAGAATCAGGCAGTTGGCTACGCAACTGTTTACGCTCCGAAACGGGAGTCGTAGTTAATGACCCAAAGAAAGGAGACAAAAGACTAGTGACAGTGTCTGTCATTCTCTGTCGGACAGAAGGGGAAGTTGACAGGACAGGAAATAAAGCGGATTGAGAAAAAGCTAATGCAGGAGTGGTTTCAGAGGAGGTAGCAAGAACAGGTGAAAAAGTCGTAGGAATTAAAGACGGAGCAGGTAGCAAAGTCGGCAGCCCTTGAGGAGGCTGCGCCATAACAGTAGGAGCCAACTGAAGAGGAGCTGGCGGCTGTGGAAGAACCTGAGGCAAAACAACTGGATGTTGCACAACTAAAGGTTGCGGAGGTGCAGTAGCACTCTGCGCATAAGGGGGTGGTGAACTCAATAAATGTGACATTAAAGGATCTTTCTCAAGTTCTTTTGCTGCATCTTGCTGAAGAGGCGGCAAAACTGGATAACATTTATCAACCACCATTTTACGTTGCCTGTGCAACTGCTCACTCGCTAGTTCTTCTTCATTGTCTTTAAACTGCATAGCAGCTTGCATTATCGAAATACCCTTTTCTCTTTTATTCCTCTTTGCTAATTTAATTTCTTTCTGTTTGGCTTCCTTTCGCCATAAGCGGAAAGAGTCAAACATCGCCGGCCGGGCTTTCTTCTTAAAAAGTCTAACCTCTAGATTATCTAAAATCTCCGTGTCAAAACTACCATATTGGGGCCATTTTAAAACACCATCTTTCCTGGTGTATCGGATCCACACTTCATTATATGTGATGGGGCCTACGCCGTGCTTCACATACAGTTCATAGGTTGGAGTTCCAATCGGAGGAAACGGACACGAGTCCTCCAATCGGGAATCCCTATTACAACCAAGACAAAACAAATTTCCAAGTCTGCTAAGACCAGGTATCTTCGCTCACTAGTCTAGCTTCAAACTTCAAAGGATTATCGAATACAATAGTCTCGTGAATACACGAGTCCCACGGCTTTGGTACTTGCAAGTTCCAAATCGAAAGATCCCAAGGGGATACCGAAACTAAGAACCAAACTAAGGACTGGGAGACGCTCCACTTATACTTAACTGAGGTATCGATGACGTCACCAGAAGACTCGTCTATCGTTTCGCTCTACAAATCATCAAGGGTTCCAAGACAGGGCGATAGTCAGGGCAGCAGTCCTTTGTAGCCGTCGGAAAGCGGGGAACCTCGCAGCAAAGACTTTCGGACCACGACGACATACAGGGGTCGATGAAGTGGTTGGCCTTCCTCCAGAATTTTCACACGAAGCTCCTCACGAACCTCTGGCTTGGACCGGTACCGCTGAAATCGCCCCAAGTTGGGCGCCAAATGAAGTGTTTGGGTTTTTAAGAACCCAGCGGTGCCAGGGAACACACCCTAAGACTTCGAGTCCTTCCTATCTTAGACTACAGAAACACAGAGTCTTCTTGGTGAAGTCAAAGATCGAGTTTATTGGCTGCAGCCAGTAACAGGTATCCTAGAAGTACAACACGGTGTATATTCTCAGGAGACTGCTCAAAGTTACAAAGTCAGCCAACCCTTTTTATACAAAATATTATGCTTTAGGCAAACATTCCTTATTTTACAGTTGACCATTCACATATTTTCACGACAAAGAAAAAGCAGAGTCATGATGACAATCCCACATTTCAGTTTGTCCAGCCCACAATCAATTACCCGGCAAGGCCCAACATTTCCATCAGATAACCGGACGGACCCTAATAAAAACGGGCACCTCCTCCTCGTAAAGCAAGTCATAAAGCAAGAAACAGGGACAGGTGTGTGTAAGATTAAGCATGGTTTGTATGCAATGAAAAGGTTTATGGTATGCTGTGCCTTGATCCTAATCTCGATCGGCCACTGGGAAAGGAACTGGCCGAACAGGTTTGGCTTCGGGCAGTGGAGTCACACAAAAGTCAGCTAAAGGTGTACGTGTCCTTAAGACTCGTTCTGGCCTCAGTCATCGGCCTATGTGAGGGCAACCACTAAAATGGCTGCCGTACACAAAATGGAACCCGAGGGTTCAGGACGGAATATCTGATTTCAGGGTGATCTCGTGGCTCGAATACGACAAAAATACTCGTGTATAGTATACTCGTCATTCTCAGTCTATTGATACTAAAATCGTCATGATACGACAATGTTCATGGCACGGGTCCAGAATTTTCAGTACCAAATCTTAACTGAGTATTTGTATGGGTAAATGAATGTCTATGTGGTTTGGTGGGGGGTATGTAATTGCCTAAAAATGTGTGAATAGTTCATTCAGTAGGTAAATGAGGTTAAGACTACATGTTATAACACTTGTTTCAGTGAGTGTATATGTTTATGGGTGTGGTGGTGATTAAATATGTCTCTCAATAGTATATCTCCATTAAACTTGCATAAAAAAGCAGTGTATGTTACAGTTATATCTAATTAAGTGAGCCTAGGACTTAGTGATTGTATGGAGAACTGAATATTTCTAATAGTCATTTTATAACACACTAAGTGTATAGATGAATAGATGAAGTGGTGTTTGTAGAAGTGTGTAGGTGAGTAAATGTAAGTATGATCCATTGTTTGCATAAGTCAATAAGATTTCTTTATAAGTGAATACAATGTGTGCTGGTGTGTAATGTTGAAATAGGCGTATAAGTATATTTGTTAGTGTTCTATTAAATATTCACTGCATATAACACTGAATCTATAGGTAAGTGATTAGATGTGCGTATAGATCTATGATTCACTGTGTGGATGTTTAGAAAATACTATTGATGTGTCAATGGTTTGAAATAGGGCACTTTCTATTTTACAGTGAGTGAAAAATATTATACTAGTGTGTGATGAGGTGTATTTCATTGTCACATGGATGATGTCATCAGTGATGTCATTTGAGATGTCATCAGTGATGTCACTGACCATGTCATGAATGATGTAATATGTGACATCATCAGCAGTGGATTGCGCGCGCGAGAGTTATAGTGAGTACAACTAACTATAACGGGGGAATTTCAATGGTTTTGTATGAGTAAAATGTCCAGCTAACTATAACTGGTGTGAACCCTATGGTTTTTTCAGTGAATATATATATATATATACTATAATAAAGGAGAAAGTTTCAGGCTTTGAGGCGGGTAAACTCCGGAACCACTGCGCCAATCTACACACCCGATACACCGTAGAAATCATCAGGGTGTGTAGATGGTTATAGGCTGTATAAAGTTTAAAAATAAACCTTATTTAAAAAATTAATATTTAAAAAAAAAGTAGTCCCCCCCCAAAGTAGCGCCGGCCGCGACGTGCGTGCTCACGTCGAGGAGCGGCGTCAGAGGAGCTCCGGCCATGGCGCGGGGGAGGAGCGGTCACGGGAAGAGCAGCATGGAGAGGCGGACATGGCGCGGGGGAGGAGCGGCGGCGAACAAGCGGTGAGGAGCATAGCGGCGAGGAGCTGTGAACTCAGGAGCGGCGGAAAAGGTAAGCAGGCGGGTGTCGGGTCAGACGGGGAACGGCCAAAAGGCAATGTCGGGGCAGGCGGGGTCGGGGAAGACGGGGGACGAGGACGGGGATTGACTCAGGCCACGCGCGGGTAGGGGGCACGGGCTGCTAGGCAATGTCGGGGCAGCGGGGGTAGGGGGAAGCCTGAAAGCTCCCGGACAAGGTCGGGACGGGCTGCTAGTATATATAAATATATATATATATATATATATATATATATATATCACACAAAAAGTTCTGCCTGTTGTAAGGAGGCCCACTCTGCCAACATTATGCCTCACGAAGTGGAGCTTGCAGCTTCGAAACACCGTTTTCCAACAGCTTTGGCCCTACGCGTTTCGGAAATGTGCTTCCTTGTTCACGGGCCATGCACAAATAAAGCAAGTGACGACTGGTGAATATCAACTGCTTTATTAACATTTTCAAGCCCTTGTGGGCGTGGTTGTCTCGCCTCGGTGTGCGCTGGTATTTGCAGTCCAAGTTAAACCCCAGTGGGTGTCGCCGCTTGCCTCTTTGCTAAATTAAAACCTCTGTAGGTGAATAACAGCCTTCACGTAATACAGGACTACCAACTTGCACATTGGTGAGAGACTATAATGGCGGCGTATTCGTGAAGGCTGTTATTCACCTACAGAGGTTTTAATTTAGCAAAGAGGCAAGCGGCGACACCCACTGGGGTTTAACTTGGACTGCAAATACCAGCGCACACCGAGGCGAGACAACCACGCCCACAAGGGCTTGAAAATGTTAATAAAGCAGTTGATATTCACCAGTCGTCACTTGCTTTATTTGTGCATGGCCCGTGAACAAGGAAGCACATTTCCGAAACGCGTAGGGCCAAAGCTGTTGGAAAACGGTGTTTCGAAGCTGCAAGCTCCACTTCATGAGGCATAATGTTGGCAGAGTGGGCCTCCTTACAACAGGCAGAACTTTTTGTGTGATGTTTAAGCGGCCTTGCCTGGGTCGCAAGGAGGAACCGCCGCTTGTGTCTGCAGGCGGCCCTGAGGTGTCTGAAGGCACGTAATACAGGACTACCAACTTGCACATTGGTGAGAGACTATAATGGCGGCGTATTCGTGAAGGCTGTTATTCACCTACAGAGGTTTTAATTTAGCAAAGACTCCACGTGCAGGAAACACTCACATCCCAGTGCTCCTGTACGCGGATGATGCTGCTTTAATAGCTAGGACACACTTGGGCCTCCAGAGACTTCTCAATGCATTTAGTGATTTTATGTCCTCTCTTGACCTTGTAGTTAATAACGCGAAATCCCATGTTATGGTCTTTGGGGCAGCAAAAAACAACTCTAAATCCTTTTACTGCAAAGGGGAAGTGATCAGCAATGTAAAAGTTTTCACTTACCTCGGAGTAATTTTTGACACCAAGGGCAGCTGGACCCCTCAGGTAGTAGCAAAGACCAAAGCAGTAAGGAGTTCTGTTAACGCTATCCTGAGCTTCTCAAGGAGACTGGGGGGGAAACCAAGCGGTGCACTTCTAGCCTTGTATAGGGCAAAATCATTGGCTATAGCGAGATACGGAGCTGGATTATGGGGTTATGTAAAAACTGAAACCATTCAAACAGAGGTGAATAAGTTTTTATGTTCTATATTAGGACTCCCCTTTTCAACAGCCACTTTTTCTGACCATTAGGAGCTTGGAGTGTGCTATATCACAGATATCCTCTCCATGGCTCCTATTCTCCTGTGGATAAGAGTTTGGACCAATAACAACTTAGGTCTTAACCACAAAATTTTGCTGGACTGCTTAAAATTGGATAAACATAAAGATATTGCTTGGCTGGCTTATATTAATAAGTGCTCGGAAGAACTTGGACGCCCGGAGATTTTCTCCTCCCCACTTGATCTAAAAAAAGCTGACCTAGTTTGGGTCAAAGAGAATTTTTGTAAACTCAAGTCTTTGGAGAGAGAACAACTCCAGTTAACAAAACCTACGGTCAGAGCACATTATATGACACTCACCTGTATTGCCATCCAACCGTACCTTGCTTTAGTTAACATCCCATTTCACAGATGGCTTCTGGTCAAGTTTAGATTCAACCAGATATACTTGGTACTCTGTGAAAGACAGGGTTGGTGTAAACTTGAGGATGCACCAGTATGTGAATGTGACAACTTTTCCATACAAGATAATATACACCTTGTGCTATTTTGCCCTTTTTATCAAGTTCCAAGGAGAAAGTATTTGTTACCCTTATTGAAGGAGAAAGCGTTCCTGCAAGCAAAACCCGCTTTACTGTTCCTACAAATGCTTGATTCCCCCTTGGTAATGTTTAGCGTGGCAAATTATCTTGTGGCTGCTGTTCGAATTAGGAGGAGGAAAGTACAAGCCCAACAGCGGGGACTACGATGAATTAAGTATTTCTGGCTTTCTTTGCACATGAGTTTTTTATGACCTTTTATAGTTCAAAATTGAATTGTACCATATGGAATTTTTTAAATGTGTTTTTAATTGTATTATATTATATGAAATTGCAAAATATGTAACTGGAATGATTTTATATTGTTGTAGAATGCTTTTATGATTTTTAACAAAATCGAATAAAGTGGTTTTTGAAAAAAAGAAAAAAAAAAAAAATTTAGCAAAGAGGCAAGCGGCGACACCCACTGGGGTTTAACTTGGACTGCAAATACCAGCGCACACCGAGGCGAGACAACCACGCCCACAAGGGCTTGAAAATGTTAATAAAGCAGTTGATATTCACCAGTCGTCACTTGCTTTATTTGTGCATGGCCCGTGAACAAGGAAGCACATTTCCGAAACGCGTAGGGCCAAAGCTGTTGGAAAACGGTGTTTCGAAGCTGCAAGCTCCACTTCATGAGGCATAATGTTGGCAGAGTGGGCCTCCTTACAACAGGCAGAACTTTTTGTGTGATGTTTAAGCGGCCTTGCCTGGGTCGCAAGGAGGAACCGCCGCTTGTGTCTGCAGGCGGCCCTGAGGTGTCTGAAGGCACGTAATACAGGACTACCAACTTGCACATTGGTGAGAGACTATAATGGCGGCGTATTCGTGAAGGCTGTTATTCACCTACAGAGGTTTTAATTTAGCAAAGAGGCAAGCGGCGACACCCACTGGGGTTTAACTTGGACTGCAAATACCAGCGCACACCGAGGCGAGACAACCACGCCCACAAGGGCTTGAAAATGTTAATAAAGCAGTTGATATTCACCAGTCGTCACTTGCTTTATTTGTGCATGGCCCGTGAACAAGGAAGCACATTTCCGAAACGCGTAGGGCCAAAGCTGTTGGAAAACGGTGTTTCGAAGCTGCAAGCTCCACTTCATGAGGCATAATGTTGGCAGAGTGGGCCTCCTTACAACAGGCAGAACTTTTTGTGTGATGTTTAAGCGGCCTTGCCTGGGTCGCAAGGAGGAACCGCCGCTTGTGTCTGCAGGCGGCCCTGAGGTGTCTGAAGGCACGTAATACAGGACTACCAACTTGCACATTGGTGAGAGACTATAATGGCGGCGTATTCGTGAAGGCTGTTATTCACCTACAGAGGTTTTAATTTAGCAAAGAGGCAAGCGGCGACACCCACTGGGGTTTAACTTGGACTGCAAATACCAGCGCACACCGAGGCGAGACAACCACGCCCACAAGGGCTTGAAAATGTTAATAAAGCAGTTGATATTCACCAGTCGTCACTTGCTTTATTTGTGCATGGCCCGTGAACAAGGAAGCAAATTTCCGAAACGCGTAGGGCCAAAGCTGTTGGAAAACGGTGTTTCGAAGCTGCAAGCTCCACTTCATGAGGCATAATGTTGGCAGAGTGGGCCTCCTTACAACAGGCAGAACTTTTTGTGTGATATATATATATATATATATATATATATATATTATATATATATATATATATGTGTGTCTTCAAAATATCAAAGTGCAAACTCCAGTAGAAAGATTTTGTAAAAATCATCTCCAGATACATATATTGAAAAACGTCCTCAACTGTGGTATTCCCAATAACCTATACCCTCCCCACTTTCTTTTTGCCAAATGTCATAGGGCCCGATTACAAGTTCGGCGGTGTGGCAGTAGGCTGCCACGCCATGCCCCGCTTCCACATCGCCAAACAGAGCCGCCACCCACCCGCTATATTACAAGTATTATCATGGTCTGGCTGGAAGGCGGGCGGCAGGGCAGGCCCACGGCAGTGCAATTTAAAGGCTCATATGTGGATCGCAAAGTGCACCGGCAAGGAACCATCAGTGCACGTTCCTGCATGGCATTGACTGTGCAGTCCATGACGTACAGGAATGGGGTGCATGCGTAAAGGGGGGCACAACATGTACCCCTGTGCATAGGGCCAAGAGGGGGCCATGTAGGGCCCCATTTCTTTCCTCACTGCCAGCAGTTTCATGGAGTAAGAACCTCCATGAGACCGCTGGCGGTGAAGAAAGTCGTAAAATGCTTGGCAGTGTGGCAGTTCACCACCAAGCATATTGCAGCCCTCAGACCGCCGCGCCAGCGCCAGAGATCCCTGATGGTTGCGGCAGTGCCATGGGAGTCCGAGCGCCCAAATTGTAATCTGGCGGTCGGACCACCCGTGCAGTGGCGGCTGGACCGCCAATGCTGAGCCATCATGAGTTTGGCAGTCCTCGGACCGCCAAGCTCAATATTAGGCCCATAATTTTAGTCTTAACAAAATTGACTCCTAAATAATTTTTTTCACAAGAGCAGCTAAATACCTCCAGTTTCCTTTTGAGGCCAATTGGAATAGTCTGAAATTATCAATGTATCCGCTTCAAGAAGACAGCGGATGCGGGAGCCTCCCACTTTTGGTGAAAATGACAGTGTAGACTGTGAAATGTTGGGCAGATCTGCTAAATACAATGCAAAGAGTGTAGGAGCCAACACACATCCCTATCGCGACCCTTGTCCATATTTATTTTCTTTGAGAGGCTCCCCACTTTATCCACTAGTACTCTCGACCAGTTATTAGTATGGAGTTATTTTAAAAGTCTCAGTATATCTTTTGGAATTTCCATGGTTTTTACATTTTTTATAGGCTTTCATGATTTACTAAGTCAAACACTGAAAAAATACAAGCATAGAGGGCTCTCCCCAATTAGAGTGATTTACGGGCAATCGCCCAAAGGCTAATACAGTGGTTAAATGGCCTTCTTTGAAGCCTCCTTATTCTATTGGAATAAAATTTCCTTCTTCAATCCATACTTTAAGAATGTTCAAAAGAATCTTCCCATACATCTTGGCTCCCACATCCATAGGCTAACAGGCCTAGTTTTTCATGACCATAGGATCACCTTTTATGTCAATGCATCGAATAATAGCCCCTTTCCAAGAAATGGGATGCATTCCTGTGGTTGTAATAGTTTATATGCCTCAGAGAAGAATTTTGCCCACTAATCGTGATTGGATTTTATTATTATTGCCAGAAAATCATCAGGCCCTGCTGCCTGAGTGAGCATAATTCTAGAGTTTATGGGGCACAATTACAAGCCCCTTGCGCTACCAGAGCATCACTTTTCTTGACGCTCCGGAGGTCATAATGCTTCACTATATTTAGAAGGCCATGCAAAGCCACCCGGATTACTGTGCATGAAAAGGGGGTTCCATGGGTGTTGCTGTAGGTGTTCCCAAGCAACACCCATGGAAACTGACGTATTCTCTGAGTTACAAGATTGCGTAACCCCAGAATGTGTCCGGTTCTAATGCCTCCCTAGGGGAGGCGTTAAGGTGGCGCAAAGATGAGAAATACCTTTATTTCGCCTCAATTTTTGCTCTTTCTAAATGTGCTGCATTCTGCAGCACTCACAGAAGGAGGAAAATGCCAATAATTGTTTTTGTGCAGGAATATGTCCCTTATTGTACAAAAACAATCCTCTTGATCCATGGTGCAAGGGTGACTGCATGGTGCTAGGCAGCCAATTGATCACCAGCACAGAGGAAAGTACAGGAGTGCACCGTATTGCTGTCAACACGACGCATCCCTGCACTCTCAATAATGACGCTGTGCAGCAAGATTGCTGGCAGAGCTGCACTGCATCAATTTCTTGAAATATATGCCCCTATACCATTTTCTTTAGACTCAGAAAATAAAGTCAAGGTCTCATTGGCTATGGGGCTAAAGATCCAGGGGTGGGCAAAATTACCCTTTTCCTTATAAAGGGGAGTTATAAACTCAACCCATGAATCTTATGGTACCATGCTCATTTCAAAGTCCCCATTACCGTGGTACCATATTTCACAATTTTCCAACATTTTTGGACAGTTTTCCCTACAATAGCCGCCATCACTTCCTCCCAGTTTTCATTATAAAACATTGCTTCATCATACATTATCCATTTTTGTACTGTTTTCACAGGTCACAGTATGACAAGCTATATCTAATCGGCTTTAGGGCCCTCTGAAACTTCCTTACCTTTTGCTTCATCAACTGGAACACCATATCAAATCATCTATTCATAGGCAGAAATACGGTTATTTAAAATGCATACAACATGCCCCAGCTTACAATTAGGTTGGAATACAGCCACCTTCCTCTTACTATCATTTAATCTTAATGTGAATGTGCAATAGTCCGCCTCGAGACACACCACCATAATATGTTTATGTTTAGTGTGGCTATGATTCAAAGATGTTTGTATTGTGATCATGGTGGGGGAAGCTGATGAGCAGGTTTTCTGTTGTACGGTCAGTTGACTCCACACTCCCAGCTGGCCGGTTCCTGCCCGTCATGGGCGAAGCGATATATGAAATAAACCATTTCTTTCAACCACAAGTTTCCCGTGCTCCTTACCACATTTGGCGATCGAGAATTCTTCACCTACCGACATTTTGTCATCCTTTGTGTCATCCTCTGAGGCGGAAAGCCGGAGGACTGTGTGTGTGTTTATGTTTTAAAATTGCACTATTTTCTTCTTGTTCGAATTTTTTAACATCACTGGGCTTACCTGCTCTAAAGCGCCGACTTAAACGCGCTATCACCGCCCTCCTCGATCCCCTGACACAGCGACTCCTCGCTCATTCAGGAACGCCCTAAGCCGATAGCCACGCCCACTGTGAGGCCACGCCCACCCCTGAAAGCTACAAATACGCTGATTGAAAGCGCCTGTAGTTGATTGTGTCATCCTCTGAGGCGGAAAGCCGGAGGACTGTGTGTGTGTTTATGTTTTAAAATTGCACTATTTTCTTCTTGTTCGAATTTTTTAACATCACTGGGCTTACCTGCTCTAAAGCGCCGACTTAAACGCGCTATCACCGCCCTCCTCGATCCCCTGACACAGCGACCCCTCGCTCATTCAGGAACGCCCTAAGCCGATAGCCACGCCCACTGTGAGGCCACGCCCACCCCTGAAAGCTACAAATACGCTGATTGAAAGCGCCTGTAGTTGATTGTGTCATCCTCTGAGGCGGAAAGCCGGAGGACTGTGTGTGTGTTTATGTTTTAAAATTGCACTATTTTCTTCTTGTTCGAATTTTTTAACATCACTGGGCTTACCTGCTCTAAAGCGCCGACTTAAACGCGCTATCACCGCCCTCCTCGATCCCCTGACACAGCGACCCCTCGCTCATTCAGGAACGCCCTAAGCCGATAGCCACGCCCACTGTGAGGCCACGCCCACCCCTGAAAGCTACAAATACGCTGATTGAAAGCGCCTGTAGTTGATTGTGTCATCCTCTGAGGCGGAAAGCCGGAGGACTGTGTGTGTGTTTATGTTTTAAAATTGCACTATTTTCTTCTTGTTCGAATTTTTTAACATCACTGGGCTTACCTGCTCTAAAGCGCCGACTTAAACGCGCTATCACCGCCCTCCTCGATCCCCTGACACAGCGACCCCTCGCTCATTCAGGAACGCCCTAAGCCGATAGCCACGCCCACTGTGAGGCCACGCCCACCCCTGAAAACTACAAATGTGCCGGCCATACCAGCGCAGCGGACGAGCGCAGCGGGAGCGCCGTTTGCGCGCCGAAGGCGCGCCTAAGGCAAGCCCGTCTGCGCCCGTCCGCGCACGGCCGGGCCCAGGGCTAGACTCTATACCCGTCCCTGCCAGCACGAAGGTAAGCTACTCACGAAGAGAGCTTCTTAGCCTAAGACCCAGTAAAAACAGCACATGCCATTTCACGCATGTTCCTAACGTCCCCTATTCGAGCTGCAAATACTGCAAGCCAGCTAAGCTACCCCTCCCTAAACTCCCGGTGCCAACCCCTGTCCTAAAAATCTCGACTCTTAACTGCAGATCGCTCCCGAGGCATGCTCTGCTTATTAATCACCTTATTGTCGATCTCAACCTGGACATACTCTTCCTGACAGAAACGTGGATCACTGAGCACTCAAACTCCGACATCGTTCTGGCCCTACCCCCGGGCTTCCTCATCATGTCTCAACCACGCCCCCTAGGCAGAGGAGGTGGGCTAGCCATCATCCACAGGGACCACCTCGTTTGTCGAATTAGTGAGATAACAACTCGGGAATCAGAGAGCTGCCTCTTTATGATCCAGCTAACACCGACCAACTCCTTGTCAGGCCTTTTGGTGTACCGGCCCCCCGGCCACTCCGCCCCCTTCGCAGCGTCCCTTTTGGAAATTGTCTCTTCCTCGGCTCACCTGACATCCAACTTCCTAATAACAGGAGACCTTAATATCCACTTCGACGATCCCCTGGATATAGGAGCAGCCGACCTTATCGGTGACCTAGCGGCTCACGGCCTTTTTCTGGCCAACACCGGTCCTACACATATAAAAGGGCACCTACTCGACCCGGTGTTCTCAAATATCTCTTCTCTCCAATTCATCAACTCCCAACCTCTCCCCTGGACGGACCACTTTTTGGTCACATTCCTTCTTCCTGAGGCTCGCAAGAATCCCCATAAACCCCCTATCTTCACCAAAGCTAGATCTTGGGCCAAACTTTCGGCGGAGGATTGGTCCAAAGTACTGGACGCCTCCACTCCGACTCTGGCAGAAGACCCGCACGAGGCCGACACCCAATTTAGAGACTGGATCTCCGCATCCCTTGACAGCATCATTCCTATAAAAAACCGGGAGATCAAAAATAGAATAAAGGGCCATGCACCATGGTACACCTCTGAACTCCGAGACCTCCGCAAAGAGTGTAAAAAGGCTGAGAGATTGTGGAGGAAAGACTGGCTCCACAGCAATAAAGACATATACAACAGCGCGGTAAGACGCTACAAATCGGCCATTCAACTAGCCAAGGCTACATTCTATGATAATAGAATAAAAAATGCGTCTAACTCTGCTAGGGAATCCTACCTAATAGTAAAGGAACTACTTAACATCCCCTCAGCCTCCGCTGCTCTTCCCCCCCCCCCCGGATAGAAGCAAAGACCTAGCCACCTACTTTGAGTCCAAAATCCTGCGGATAGTGGATTCCCTCCCATCTGTCAGCCCGCTCTATCCTGCTAATACAGTCGCCTGCACTAACAGCCCGCGGTTGACCTCCTTCAGAGCAGCCTCCCTCGTTGAGGTCACCGCCATGCTGGTAAAAATGAAAAGCGGTTCTCCCCTGGACCCGGCCCCTGCCAGATTTTTAAAAACTGTGTCTACCAGCATAGCCCCCACCATCAGGGATCTTATTAACACCTCTCTGTCCCATGGCACAGTACCTCCCACCTGGAAGAGCGCTGTCGTCAAGGCCCTGCTGAAAAAGCCCCAACTGGACCCGGGCGATATGGCGAACTACAGACCCATATCGCTCCTCCCCTGTATCAGCAAGATGGCGGAGAAATTAGTCAATGGGCAACTCTCCCAATTCCTTGAGGCTAACAATATCCTGCGTCAGTCCCAAACAGGTTTCCGGCCGGGCCAGGGCACAGACACCGCCCTCCTCTGCGTCATCGAGGAAGCAAGATGCATCCTGGATTCTGGAGGATCAGTGGCAGTGATCCTCCTGGATCTCAGTGCTGCCTTTGATACGGTGGATCATCGTGTCCTCCTCCATCGCCTGGCCAGGGCAGGAATTGGGGGAACGGTATATGCATGGATCGAATCCTTCCTTTCTGGTCGTTCATTTCAGGTGTGGGACAGCAACTCTCGCTCAGACCCCCTCCCTCTAACATGTGGAGTGCCCCAGGGGTCCTCGCTTAGTCCCACCCTGTTTAATGTTTACATGGCCCCCTTGGAAGATGTTGTGACCCCATATGGGATAAAAATAGTAAACTATGCTGACGACACCCAACTCGTCGTCTCCCTTTCCCACTTGGACAACCACCCAGAAAAACTTTTGCACTGTCTGCAAGATATTCACACCTGGATGTGCGAATCTGCCCTGAAACTGAACGGCACAAAGACAGAAATCATGCTTCTGGGTAATAAATGGTCCTCCATTCCCCCATCAATGTGGCCGATCGCCTTCGGTGATATCCCCCCCCCGAAGACAGAAATTAAAACACTAGGTTTTTGGCTGGAGCAGGACCTCTCCATGAAGACCCAGGCAGCCAAGACCGCTGGTACTTGTTTTGGCCTTCTGCGATCAATTCGCAAGATTCTCCCTCTCCTCCCCCCCCTGTCCAGGAAACTGCTGGTCCAAGGGCTTATACTGTCCCGGCTGGACTATGGTAACGCCGCCTACCTCGGCGCTCCTGAATTTACCCTGACCAAGCTCCAACGTGCACAAAACGCTGCGGCAAGGCTTATTTTGAATCTCCCTCCCAGAGCCTCTACCAAACCGGCCCTCAAAGCTCTGCACTGGCTTCCGGTGCGCCAGCGAGTGGAGTTCAAGGCCCTGTGCACCACGCACAAGCTCATCAACGGGGCTGGCCCTGCCGCCCTTAAAGACATGGTCATTCCTTACAAAGCCACCAGAAATCTTCGATCTGACAGTGAACATCTGGCCATAGTCCCAAAATTTAAGAAGTCACGCACCGGTGGCCGCCGCTTCTCGGTCAATGCATCTTCAAAATGGAACGCACTTCCTCGCAATCTGCGCCTTGAACCCTGCCACGCTCTTTTCCGCAAAAAACTTAAAACCTTCCTCTTCCCCAAATAGTCCCCTGGTCCCCCCTCTCCTGGATCTCACAACCTCATAGCGCGGGGATGCCTTCGGGTCACCAGGCGCTTTACAAGCCACAAAATAAATAAATAAATAAAATATACACATCCACCTTGGATTGACAAATGTTCATTTCTTTTGGACTTCCCGGTTTAAGCATGCATCACATGTGCCCACAGCAGGGTTTTCTGAGCTTGTCCGCTTCAGGAGCCTTCTTCATTGAGTGACTCCTCAAGGATTACAGCAGTCTGGCACTCCTGTATGGGGTGCGCTTCATTGCGCGCATTTCCACTTTTTTACAGTGGCGCTTGGGGCTGTTCAACACATTTTTAGGATTACTTCTGGAGGACCGCCCCATCATCCCTTTCAGCTCCGCTGACTTTCCCTCACGTCAGTGGTGCTTAGAGCCAATCAGAATTGCAGGCATTTTCAGACCGCCCCAGCCAACGTCAGTTACAGCTCTTCAGTAGCTGCTACTTCTTAGTTAAAAGCTGCTTTGTCTTTCACACAGGACAAGCTATTATGCAAAGCAGCTTGCAACGCATAAAGTTAAAGAGAGTTTTGAAGCGGAATCTGGATCAATACAGTTACTTTTGTTAATAATATATTTTTACTTGGATGTTTCTTGAAATTTCACACTGTGTCTAAATTTGAATTGTTTGAATGGCTGCCTCTCATCAAATTACACAGCCTCCACCTTTCTTGTCCTCACCTGGGAAACCATGCATAAAATGGCCACATTGGTTCCATTTATTTGATAAATCACTTGGTGGCTATTGATGCGGGTGGTTATTCTCCAGAGCATCAATTAGCACTTTTGTATGACAGTTTAGGTCTCGCTGCTCAACATTTTTTTGATAATCTGCTTCCTGCAGTAAGACCCCGCGGTCAATCTGGAGATAATCCTTGGAATGTTTATTTGGAAGTTGTTGAAAGATTAAGAAAACAATTGACTGGGGAACCAGGCATCATTTAAGAGAAGCATAACTTGGTCAAAAGCAAACAACTTCCAGAAGGAGGAATATGTTTCTTCTCTCAGAATTCTAGCTGCCACATGTGATTTTGGGTTAATCATTGACACACATTCGTGATCAATTCATTTTCAACTGTGCTTCATGGATGATTCAAGAACGTCTCATCAGTTGCCGAAATCGTACACTGTATGAATGTTTAGATCCAGCTTAAAGCATTGAAAGGTCACTAATATCTTCAAAAGCACTAAACCCACCACCATCTATCAGTTAAATTTCATGTACATTGTCCAATATTGAAAATGACTTTGTGCACAGTATTCAACAAGGGTAGATTAAATACGCAGAGAGCTCCTACTAAGAAATCTCAGTCATATTGTTACCAGTGTGCTTCCAGGAATCATATTAGCAAACATACTGCTTGCCCTGCCCTTGGAAAACGATGCAAATCTTGCAAAATACGAGGTCATTTTCAAGCAGTTTGCAGAAGCAGCAAAAACTTTCTATGAATTAACAACATCGATACAGAACTTGACACATGCACTGAATCAATCAGCAATGTGGTTTTAACTATTGACTGTAATTTGGTGAACACAACTTTGAAGGGCTCCAACTGTTGCAGGTCATGGCAGACTCCGGTTTACCCATCACTATCTTATGTGACCCAATATCCTTTGAGTTGTGGGGCAACAAAAAGACAATGCATGCACCTGATGTTAATCCTTTGGCATTTGGTGAAAAACCTTTTGACATGCTAGGCTTTTTCAATGCAAATGTACAATGTTTAAGTAGAGAAACACCTACTATGGTTTATGTTGCCATCATCGGTAAGAATATTGTTGGTTTGCAGGATTTAACCAAGATGGGTTTAAACTTGGTACCTTGTTCAGACAATCTTATCAGAGTGGGAGAGCTTCCATGCATTACTGTAACATTGTGGAACCATTTAACGTAATTTTAGATAGGCACAAGGCCCTTTTCTCAAATAGAGTTGGTACTGTCAAGGCTTTTGTCCATCAATCAATCTTAAGCCCAATGCCAAACCTTTTGTGCACAAGGTCTGCCAATTTCCATTATCTGTCAGGGAAGAATTAAATCAACTTCTTAAGGACCTATGTCCTCAAGATATCATAGAACTTCTTGAATACTCTCAATGGATCGCCCCAATTGTGGTCGCACGCAAAAAATCAGGCATCGGGATCCGCCTGTGTGCCCACTTGAGGTTTCTTAATGCCCACATTTTAATTGATTGTCACCCACTGCCAAGAATGCATGAAATGCTGGCTAATTTAGGAGGTACTAAGTGGTTTTCAGACTTAAGGTCTGCGTACCACCAAGTTGCTTTGGATCACAAGTCTCAAGAACTGATAGCTTTCGTCACACCTTTGATGCCTACAAGTACCTTAGATTACCTTTTGGGCTGGTGTCAGCTGCCAGCGTCTTCCAAAAACTCATGGACGTCTTATTTGCTGATATACAAGGGTACAAGCCTACCAAGATGACATTTTGGTTTTTGCCAATTCCATGGAGGAACACAATGTTATCCTGGACAATGCTCATGCACAAGGGTATGACTGCCTGAAGAGAGAAATGTACATTTGCAAACCAGGAGTTGGGAGTATTTAGGGCACACCATCTCTAGGTCTGAGATTACACCCAAATTATCTTTGATTAGCGCCATCAAGAATGCAAGTCCACCCACAGACCATGATGCACTTCGTTCATTTCTAGGAAGCGTAGAATATTATGCGAGATTTGTGTCAGGTTGTGCCCACACAGTTGAACCACTCAGAATCTTGCTCAGTAAAGGCCAAAAGTTTGACTGACTGATGAAGTTCAAAAGGCATTCATCAAAATAAAGAATTTAATGGTGCAAGCTCTTGCTTTATCAGAGTTTAGAGAAGGTTGTGATTCTATATTCACAGTAGATGCCAGCATCCAAGGTACTCTAAATAACAATATGTGCGCCAGGACTGATAGTTTTTTGAAAAATGAAACTTAATAATGACCCTTATGAATAAAACATAAACGTCTGCTTGAACATTTGCATCATTAAATGATATAACTCAATCTTTTCTTTTTTCGATTTTAGAAGAACAATATATTCTGTGTGGAGCCGAGTGACAGAATGAGCTGAGTAGCCTCATTCACGGCAAACTGAAGCAGTTGATCACAGAGCGCCGCTCTCTGCTGGAGGACGCGAGTGAGACGGCGTGTGAGAGGCAGTGCCACGGATTTGACCCTTCTCAGCCTTCTCAGCCCCTCCGGGCTCTCTGCCTTTCCCCCGGTGCGAGGGGCTTTCAGGCTGCTGGCTCGCCTGTTCCCTGCCCCCCCCCCCTGCAGGGCAGAGCGCGGGAGCGCGATTGCAGGTGGCTGCCAGAACTCGCAGCGTGCAGCAGCAGCGGCGGGTAAAATTCGGGAGCGGCCCGGTAGCGGCGGGAGCCTCGGCAGGCACTTTCTGGGAAAGCGGAAAAAGCAAGGAGAGAGGAGATAGGGGTGCGAGTGGGACGAGGCACTGGCTTGAGGGGCGGTTGAGCCTGAGGAGCCCGTGAGCCTGTGATCCTGCGCCTGTACAGCACAAGAACAGCATAAGAGCGCGGAGTGGTGCTACGCTGGTGCGTGAACCTGCGCTGAGGAATTGATCTGCTCTTGGAGACGCCGAGGACCGCGCTGCTTCTAGGCGCTTGTGTGGATTTTGGAGCCCGTGTGCTCTATTTGTGAATCTGCGTGGTTGCTGAGGGAGAGAAGCATTGAACTACCCTAGCGGGAGCGGGACTGCGAGGCCCAGAGGTGCTAGCGCTCGATCATCGCGCGCACCTGGTGCCTCTTCCCGCCCCCTCCTCCCTGAAAGCTTCATTACTCCTCGAAGTGCTTGTCTTTCTGTGCGTGAACCTGCGCTGAGGAATTGAACTGCTCTTGGAGACGCCGAGGACCGCGCTGCTTCTAGGCGCTTGTGTGGATTTTGGAGCCCGTGTGCTCTATTTGTGAATCTGCGTGGTTGCTGAGGGAGAGAAGCATTGAACTACCCTAGCGGGAGCGGGACTGCGAGGCCCAGAGGTGCTAGCGCTCGATCATCGCGCGCACCTGGTGCCTCTTCCCGCCCCCTCCTCCTCCTACTTAGCTTTGCTATCTGACGCGAACGCGGGACGAGCGCGGACAGAAGCGCGGGCAAAGCCCGGGCAAAGGGCGGGCCCTCTGAGGCCCTCTGAGGCCGAAGTAGGCCGTGCTGTGCCCTCATCTCTTTGAAGGATATTACAAACATTACTAATTTTGTTTGTTTTATATTTGATAAATTGTGGTTTTTCTCGCTATTTGCTTTTCGCTTATTAACGCCCTAGATCTTTTATTGTTTATTTAATAACAAATGACGGCCAAAAAGCTTCGGTCTGCCAGAATCTTGGTTGGTAAAGCCTGTTCTAAAACAAAATCTAATCCCCTTCGAAACAAGGATAATCATGTTAAACAACTGAAAGGTAATTGTCAATTGTTTAATCTTTGGGAAAGGGGAAAGAATAAAGTGGCCATGGCTGATTCTGCACATACGCCTCTGGTAAAAGCTCCTCCTGCTCAAATGGGATTGAGTCTTATGGGTTCAGGGTTTGAAAATAACATGGAGAAGGAAGTAACTCCTGTAGTTGTACAGGATTCCACTCTTATTCCTTCCTCTACGCATATTCCCTTTGAAGACAATCCACAAGCGGTGGGAGGCTGGGATCCAATCTCTTCGCTCAAAACCGGAGAGCGACCTCCTGAACATTATTCATCATCCCTACTTTCCGCCTCCAGAGTAGCTCAAAATAACGACTTTGTTTTATCCGCTTCGGATTTGGAGGTTTGTAAAAGATATATCGAGGTTGATCCTGTTAAGAGCAGGGAGTCTGTAAAAACACCTTCTACATCAATGCCACCGATTTTTCACTTATATAATAGCACTCCCTCGAATATTTCTCAGTCACATATCTCAATGAGTCCCACTTTCAACATATCAGGTATTGACTCCTTACTCCCATCCAGGAGGGACAAATCGGATAAACCTGTCTCTGACTTTTTATCTTCCCTGGAACATCTGCTGTCGTCCATTTTAGTATTATTAGAGAAATTTGTTGGGGGATCAGATTGCGAAATGGACACAGTTACCCAAATACTAAAAGTTTTAGTTCACTGTAAATTAGAGAGGGAGTCTGCTTCCAATCTTGATGTGGTTGCAGAAAAGTTTTCAGGCCACAAAAAGGTTGAGATGAAGACTGGGACTGTTAATATTTCCCATCCCCTAAGCGCTGAAGAACAATCAGTTCACCTTGTGGAACAACAACCCTCCTCCAACTGTGTAATACATTTAGTTCCATTAGTAGAGGTGTTACAAGAAGGAGCAGTTAAGGAAGATATAGTTCCTCCCCCATTGAAAATGGATTCATTAATATTGGATCCGTCACTAGTGGTCCCTTATGTAATAGACCCTAAGGACGATAGGGAACTTTTTCCTATTTTCAATAAACAGCAGGGTGTGGGTGACAAGGAGGCCCCCGATCCAGTTGGTGTTGGAAATAAGGAGAAGCCTGGGAAAATTAAAAAACTTGGGGCAAAAAAGAGGCGTTTAATCAGAAGAATTGAAAAAAATAGACGGCGTAAAATTTGTTGGAAGGAAAATTTGGAATTAGTTTGTATTCAAGAATCTCATCAGTCCCCTCTGACGGTACAAAATGATGAAATTCAGACTTTAGTTCCTCATCCTTTGAATTCATGCCCCCTGGAGGGGCCCCCAAATACTATAGGGGTCCAGCAAAATTTGAAGCCGAAGAAAAACGAAACCATCATCATAAACTCTGGCTCCCCTAGGCTTAACCCCTTGGCTAGCCCTTTCTCTGATAAAAGGGATATTGCAGCAGTCTGTCTAAATACCCCTGAAACATTTATGGATGAGAGTGTAGACACTCTTATCCTAGATTTTCTTCCTCTGTTTGATGCAGATTGCATCCTAAATAGATCACTGCTTCTTAAATATTTTCAAGAGTCTGCAAACTTGAAATTGTTACTTACCTCGGACATAGACTTAGTACGGATTCTGAAGATCGAGGGGGGTAGCTTAACGAGGGTGAGATTCTACTCAAAATTAGTGGTGAATCTTATTCTACAACGGTCGGAATACTTTCAGAGTAGAGGGATCGATGTGACGCCCTTTTGGGGAGATTTTTCCTTTGATAAACCCTCTAAATCTTTAGGGCCCTTAAGATCCTCCATCCCCCTTCCGAAGGCAGTACTAGGAAATAAAGAACAAGATAGAGGTTTTAATGATCTTAAAATTCAACTTTCAAAAGATCTCCGTTCAGTGTCTTACCCTAAGCCATCAACATTCCATTCACAGGATAAAGCAGAAGATGCTTCTGTCCGTTGGGACTGGCTGCCTGGCGTTCTGTCAAAGAACTTGACAATCGTTTATCCCCCTAATTCTCATCTTTAGCGAGAATATAACGCTACTATCATGGAATTGTGCAGGGTTAAAGAACTGTCCAGAAAAAACCAATTTCCTCTTGTCATTAAAAGCTAGTGTGATTTGTCTCCAAGAGACTTGGTGCTCGGAGAAAATCCTTTTAGGAAGGGACTATTTTGTTCTTGATGGTCAGGCGGTTCCCTCCAGGAGAGGACACGCAAAGGGGGGAATTGCCTGTCTCCTATCCACTGAGATAAAATGGAATTTCTCCCACTATATGGATTCTAGTAATCTCTTTCAAGCTATAACGCTGTTTAGTTATGAGAACGTAAAAATAGCTAAACCTCTAGTATTGATCAACGCATATATTCCCCCTGAAGTTAGTTTTAATGTAATCTTAAAAAGAGTTTTTGTGTATATTCAGAGCCTAAGGGAGAATTTTTCTTCCCCTAATATTATTTTCGTAGGGGACTTGAATTGTAAAATTTCCAATACAAGTATGTCTTTGTTTCGAGATAAAGACAAAGAAGAATCTTATCATATCCCACAAGCTGTTCTTCCCGAGAAATCTAAAACAAATAAGCGCGGGAAGATGCTCCTCAAAGAACTTTTTGAAATGGAGGGGATTATAGTGAACGGAAGACTCCCCTCTGACTCTCCCGCAAATTTTACTCATAAGTCCCACCAGGGAGAATCCATATTAGATTACGTTATAGTCGAGAATTCTTCATTTTTTTTATTTAAAGATCTTAGGGTCATTGATACGGTTTTCAGCGACCACAAATTACTCCTCTCTACCATGAACATAACTCCTCAGAGACCTGATCAATGGTCTGTAAATAGTGATCATGTAAGTTTTGAAGTAAAATCAGGAAGGTGTCATTGGAACCCTCAAGCTGAACTAAATCTGGAGAGTGTCCTTGATACTGCAATTGATGATCTCGCCAATTGGCAGGGTTCAGAAATGACGTGCTTCCAAGATTTTATGAGGTTAATAACTTCACTTACTAAAAAAACGAATAGGAATAGGCGCTCTGCAACTACCTCTTGGCCCTTACGAGCCATTAATATAGAAATAAATAACCTTGTAAGGAAACAATATCTGAATAGAACTACCGAAAGAGCTAGTGAAGTAACCTTATTAAAAAGAAGGAGGAAAAGGTTGAAGGAAAAACTACGGAAGGATGAAATTTGGATCAAATTAAGAGAGGCTACTTTTAAAGGGGATATGAGAAAATTCTGGTCACTTATAGGTGATGGGTGTGGATCAAGAACTCGCCCACTCCCTATTCCCATAGATGAGCTTGTATGGGTGGAGTATGTCACATCCCTCTATGCAATAAACGGATTGTTATCACCTAATGTAGCAGTTAATGATAAGGATCAGCCTTTGATTCCCCTATCGGAAAAAGATATTAGAACAGCTATAAGGGAAATGCGTTCATCTGGCGCAATGGGGCCAGACGAATTACCTATTTCGGTTATAAAACATAATAGTGAAAAATGGAGCAAGTTGTTATGCCCAGTGTTTAATGCTTGTCTTTGTAGCGGAAAGATAGTTTCCTCATGGAAAGGTAGTATTTTAGTACCCCTTTTTAAAAAGGGTGATCGATTAGTCCCCCAAAATTATCGCCAAATAGCTCTGCTTGACGCTATTGGCAAGGTTTTCGCTAGATGCCTCCTGAAACAAGTTAATGACTGGGTAGTCCAGGCAAATATTCTCCCTCTAGAACAAACGGGATTCCGTAGAAATCATGGCACCCTGGACAATTTAACCGCTCTCCAGGTAATAACGGATAAATACGTCAAGGTTAGAGGTGGGGGAGTCTATGCGGCTTTCATAGACTTCTCCACGGCCTTTGACAGAGTTGATCGCCCACTATTGTGGAGGAAATTATTTGCTCTGGGTATGCCAGTCAAGCTTTTGCATCTAGTTCGGGAACTTCACTCTGAGACTTGGTGTAGAGTGTTGTTGGGGGGGGGAAGAGGCCTCTCCCAAGTAATTCCGACAGCCAATGGTCTTAAACAGGGCTGTTTATTGGCACCCTTGCTATTTTCCCTTTATGTTTCTGATCTCCCACAGATCCTTTCCTTGAGTGAAGGAATTGCCCCCTCTTTAGGAGACAAACAGGTAGCATGTTTAATGTATGCAGACGACATACTTCTTCTTGATCTTACGCCTAAGGGCCTTAATAGTCGCCTGCACGCTTTGCATTTATTTTCGAAAGATCATCATTTGAAAATTAACATGTCTAAAAGCAAAGTACTGTGTTTCACGGGGAAGAAAAAACCTAAATTATGCAATTTCTGTTGGCTCTTAGGGAATGAGAAGTTGGAGGTTGTAAAGAGTTATGTTTTCCTGGGAAAAATAGCGTGTGGCAATTTAAGTGACAAAGCACATATAGATGGTAACTCCAGGAAAGCCATGTCCCAGGGGAAGGGACTGGGCGCTCTTTATAAATCCACCGGTAGAAGACACTTTGCAATTCTCTTGGAGGCTTTTCGAGCGAAAATTCCTGCTTCCCTGCTCTATGGCACTGAACTGATAGATCTAAGTCAATGGGTTTTTTTGGATACCATTGAGGGTAGACTTTTACGTTGTTTATTGTCACTCAGCAATGCGTGCACAGTTGAAACCCTTAGACTTGAATTAGGCCTACGAAGCAGTTGGGTTCAGGCGCTGGCAGGAGTAATACGTTGGGTTTTTCATTTAGCCAAGTGCAAGCCCGACACATTAAGATGCCTAATCAAAAAAGAACTATTGGGCCCTATGAATGAATATTCTTTACTTATAAAGAATTTTAGAAGGGCAGTTACGTTATTAAAATTGGAGGAATCATCGCTCTTTTTATTATCTTTGCATCAGCTAAAGCTGACTTTAAAACGGGCAACATGGGAGTTAAGTTTTAAGAGGGACAGAGATATTTTTTGTACAAAGAAAGGTGTTACTAAGGTTGTTAATTCTTACATATTTAAAAAGTCACAACCCTACGCATCTTGGTCCCTCCCCCACGGCTTACGCCGCTTTTGGTTTCTTTTAAGATATGACCTTCTCCCTTTAAACAAATTATTAGCCAGATGGCACGGTTGTTCCGATAAATGTAATTTATGTAGCGTTGATTCCTCAATCCAGGATATCACTCATATCCTTTTTATATGTCCTGCCCTAAGGGCTCAGCGTCGAAAGTGGTTGAGACCAATATGTTTAAAGTTATGCATTTCTTCCTCTAAATCCCTATTGGACGCTATGTGTAATCCGCCTAATGAAATGTTTTGTCCCAGAATTTTTTACTTTTTTAAATGTTCTTTGGCTTTATATTAATTGTAATGATTGTATGGAAAAAAAAAATCGCTGTAATTGTATGTTTTTATCTTTGTAAATATGTGGATCTCTGTTGAGTTCCAAATCATATGCAAATAAATTGAAATTGAAATTGAAAAATTGAATTGAAATATATTCTGTGTGAAAAAAACACCTTATACAATAAATTCTATATACAAATATGTACAGAATATACAAAACATTTACAATTGAACAAATTGCACTTACACTACATCCAAACCTCTTTCAAACTTCCCAAACATACTACACAATTGTTCCTAGGAGCACCAAAGTCCACATGAAGAAAATTCAAGTGAAACAAAATTTACACTTCAATAATGAAAGCTGATTATAAAGCAACGTTTGTAGTAATTTTTCAATTTCTAACAATAAATCAGCTAAATGAACGATGATGACTTCTTAGTTCAGGTGACCTGGGACTAGGTCGACGCGTTTCGAACCCTCAAACTGGTGGGGTTCTCATCAGGACCATAAAGACTCTTAAGCTTTCTCAACAACCGAGCTCATGCTTGGTGAAGCTGTCTTGGGATCCCTGTTGCGAGCAATCAGGAATGTACTCTCCTGGCTATCACACAGCGTCCTAGTACCGCCGTAGACTACTCAATTGTCCTTGTTGTCTCAGTTCGTTATTCTCCAACCCTTCTCCAAACTGCCTAAGTCAGAATTCTTTCTATCAACCGAAACCCGGAACCATCGGGGCGTGTTCTGTTGCACGGTACCAAGGATCCAAGGTACAGCTGCAGTTCTGAGCCAAAAGGTAAATGGTAAAGGTTGCATTTGCATCTAGATCACTTAGAAACTTTGAAAAGCAATAAAGCTCGATTGAACGTGAGGTTCTAGCATGCATCTTGGCTGTGCTTGAATTTAAAATGTATCTGTGGGCAGGTGGTTTGAACTTCACACAGATCGCAAACCTTTAGTCTCTATTTTTACAGGGAGTGTCCACAACAACATATCAGCTATATTGACCAGACTTCCTTCCAAACTACATGAATATACATTTACTATAAGTCATGTGTCAGGCAGAAGGAACTTTAGAGCTGATTATCTTTCTCACATGCTCTTGTCTGATTTTGATCATGAAAGTGAAAATGATGGGGAGGAGCAAGATGGGGGATTGACGCCGCTTGTGTGAGCAGGCACACACTGACAGGCTCTCGAGCTCCTGCACTCAACTTCATAAATGAAGACAGAGTTAGTTTAGACAAAGGAAAAGAAATGAAGGAGTGAGGCAATTCTGAGTATGGTGTGAGGAGGAAAGGCGAAGTGCTTTCTCTCTATCTCAATCATTGTATACCACTGCATACAAGTGTTGCCTTGTGGATTACTGTCAGGGGGCTCTGACTTACTACTGCAGATGCAGGCGGCATCAGGCAGCTGCTGTACATTTCCGAAAGGCTCGTCTGTGGCTGGCGATCAGCATTTGGGCTGTCCCGGAGATATGGCGCCACCAAAGACATCAGCTAGAGGCACTCAGTCAAAGAGTTGACTGTCAGTGAATATATCAGCTTCTACAGGCATCAGGCGGGCTGATGGGGATGAAGAGGCACTGGCGATTCAATCTGCGGACTCTTCTAAAATTCCATCGAGAGTCGGTAAGCCGTTACTGCGCCTCCTGCAATCGGGTAAGGCAGCGGAACTGTTTGCTACAGGCTCTGCGGCTGAATTAATAACTGGCAACATGTTAGTTGAAATTGTAACACATACAATTCCCGGGCAACAAAGTAGAATGGAGAATGCTCACTCCGACCCAAACTCTATCAGTGATGTACGAAGGGCTCATTTTGGCATATTAGAGGGGTCCGATAGCGCTGATAACATCAGTAGCGCTGACAATGCTGATGACACTGATGCTACTGGTATTGTTAATGATCACGCTACCAACGGTGAGAATGGTGTAGTATCCTGAATTGACTCAATGGAGGAATCAGTAGCGGTAAATGTGTCAATATCAGGAATGGACTCGTTTGCGCTTCAGCCTACGCTTGATTCAATGGAAGGAGGAGTAATGGATTCATCACAAACTGAAGCTTCCAAGATTGGCAGCAGACTTAATACATGCTCCAGTGGAAGCTTAGCACTTGTTGATTTGCCAGGTGTGGCATATGATCAGAGGGGTTTGATCTGCTCTTCCGCTACAATCTCTGCTACATTTTTGGCCCCTACTCTTACTAATTTGAGTTCAGATATTGATAGTAATAGGCAATCTCCATCTCGGACACTGATTGGAAATAGTGAGGTGCAAGATGATCAAAACATAGTAGCACCACGTGATTCTCAGCAGGTCTTGGGTAACCCCGGGGAAAAGCAGGTTTCTCCTGTACTTAATTTGTCTGCGAAGAAGAAAAATACCAAATCTAGAATAACGAAAGGCGCAAAGAAAGGTCATAACGGGCTTGACCAGCAGCAATGCACTGATCCACCATCAAGGACTAAAGATGCTTCAGCAGATAGTACCTTGCCAAGCTGGGTTCAAGCAAAAGGAGGAGTCAAGACAAGGATTTCAAGGCTATCGGGTGTCAGTCTAACAGATGATGGCTGTGGTACTATGATGGCGGTAGTGACTGGAGCGGCTTGTTCGGAGTCAGGTTCAGTAATACTTTCAGCAATACCTTTCAGCAATACCCTCCGGCCAACCATCTGGCTCTTCTCAAGGGTTGCAACTAGCCACCGAAGAATCTCAATCTGAAAAGTCACAGCACATGATGATCTTCTGACACTTGCTTTGATTCTTCAAGTTTTGAAAACTCAGCGAGAAGAGGCACAGGAGCACTAAGCTCAAGCTAGGGCGGCTCATCATATTATCCAGCAGTCCTTGCAGGAAATGACACTCAATGTCGGATCACTGGCAAAGGATGTCACGGAATTGCAGCAGAGGGTGATTAATACTGAGGAGGCAACTACTAAAACGGCTAGTTCACTCCAGCAGCATGATGACCATATAACTGGTATGCAACTCAAATTAGAAGACCTGGAGGACCGCCAGCGGCAGCATAATTTAAAGCTGAGTCCCGGAGGGCCAAGAGGGGCCAGACTCTAGAGCTTTTGTTGTACAGCTTTTACAGAAGGCTTTTCCGGACCTGGGAGACTGGTATTGGGACTGTCAAGTGCAAAGGGCTCATAGACTCCCATTAATACAGCACAAACAGGGCTCTCAATACCCCAGGCCATTTTTGATTTACCTCAGCAATTTTTTGTCACAGCAGGCCATATCTTTGAAGGCCCACCCTAGCTCTCCGGTGACAGTCGATTCTTTTTCTTTGCGGTCAGATCTCTGCAAAACTACAAAGGACAGGCGGTGGAGATTACAGCAGTTGATTGATCCGCTGAAAGGCACTGGGGCGCAAGTATTTCTTCAAGAGCCAGCACGCTTGAAGGTTTTGCGGGGGCCAATCTTATTTTTTTCAAAAGAAAAAGAAGCGAAATAAGCTATTGATAGATGGAAAAAAGGTGAGTCAGAGAAAGCCTGAAGTTCTTGTTTAGGGTGGAACAGAGGGGAGGGAAGGGTTGTGTTCACTGGGCATATATTGTCTTTTCTTTTCTCTCTCTTTTTTTCTCTTTCATTTCTTTATATTTCTTTTTGCAATTGATAAAGGTTTAAATGTAGGGGGTGTGGGCTCGGCCTATGGAGCTGCCGTGGGTGCACCTGCTCTGAGTAGCTGCCAATTCAGCGGCAGCTGTTAGAAGGGGAAAATTCCTCCATCAGGATGTAGGGAGGGTGTAGAGCTCGCCTATGGCAAAATGGGTGGGGTTATTGGGGGGAAGAAAAGGTCAACACGAGGGCACTAAGAAGCAGCTCTGGGAACATATTTAATGAAAACGGAACAGGTTCAATTCAGTGTGGTATTAGAAATACTGGAGGGAATAATCTTTATAATGGAGTGGATTAAATGTCTTGCTTGGAATGTGGCACGTTTAAATAGCAGAATTAAGCAGCATCTTGTTAGTGAAGAGCTAAAAATCTATAACCCTCAGGTAGTAATGCTAACAGAAACGCATCTGTCATACAAAGATCGTGGCCTTTTAAAACAACTAGGGTTTGAAATCGTGGTGTGTACACTACAAGGTTCTATGCAGGGGTTGCTATATTAAAACATAAACGGTTTTCATGTATGAAATGCAAAACACTGGCCGATCAGAGAGATATATTGGCAATTGCACAGATGGAGATAAGGGGAAAGAATTATGTTTTTTGCTCAGTGTATGGTCCCAACATTGATGACCACACTGTTGTTGATTTTATTAAGTATGGGCGAATTTTGCGAATTCGCAAATTTGCGTATTTGCAATCCGCAAAATTCGCGAAATTTTTTTTTTGTTCGCAAGGGTTTCTGCCAGTTCGCGAGGGTTTTTTACCAGTTCGCAAACGCGAACTTACTTGTCGGGTCGCAACGGTCGCGACCATGTTGTTTCTACGTCTGGTTCATCATTCACATCACCCTCTGTTTCACCACTGCCACCCTCTGGTTCACCCATGCCACCTCTGGTTCATCATACCCTCTGGTTCATCACTGTAGATTATGGGGGGAAAAGCACACCTGCCCTGCCTCAACTGACATGAATTAATTTGGGGCTGTTTAATGTGTCACTGAATTTGAGCTGGCACCTGCTTCCTTAGCTGTAAGTGCTTCCTGATTAATGATGAGCTTGAACTTTTGAACCTGCTAACTGCTTTCAGTTTTGCAAAATTCGTTAGCACACCTGCCCTGCCTCAACTGACATGAATGAATAAGGGGCTGATTAATGTGTCACTGAATTTGAACTTCCAGTCTGGCACCTGATTCCTTATCTGTAATTGCTTTCAGTTGCAGTGTAATTTTTTTTAACAGGACCTTTGTGGCATACTTGTAGCTATTCTCTGAGCCTGCTGTGAGGGTCAGAGCAGGGTCATAGAATAGTTGCAAGTAGGCAACTGAACTCTGTTCTTGTTTTTTTGCGGCGTGTTAGTTCGAGTGATTTTTTGCGTTTTCGCAAGCCACTTGTAGCGCAACGACGCAAAGTTACCCTATCGGTCGTACATGGGCGCGGTCATCTTGTTTGCGTGACGTATTTCCGTTTCCGGGCGCTATGTGTAATCTCGCAAAGTGTGCAGCTCGCTAGTACAAGTTCGCGTGTGATCGTGGGGGAAATCTCGCGCGAACTTACCCACGCGGTCGTGAACGGGCGGGGCCATCTTGTTTTTCATTCATTGCTATGGTTCTGGGCATCCTTCTGTATCCTCTATCAATCTCTGCCATCCTTTGCTTGTTTGAAGTTTTTTTAATCTATTTTACTTATTATCTATCCCTCTATTTTTCTACCTCTATATTTTTGTGTTTTCTGCTACTTTTGGTTAATTTTAAACTACTTTTCTAAACTCTTTTCTTCTTCCCTATTCTATTTCTTCTTTATTATTTACCTTCCTTTCTGCCCAGACCATGGTAAAGGGAGCCGGGAAGCAGCCCGAGAAGGAGAAGGGTCCCGCACCCCGTGCCCGGCTCCCGTGCGGGCGTTTGAGGGGGGAGCTTTGATGCCACAGGAGATCTTTAGCGCGGAGAAGGTGGCCGCACTAGTGTACTTTGTACAGTGCCGCCTCCCCAGGACCATCGCGGCAGGCGGCAAGATCGCAAGTGGCTACGGGCTCCGGGAGCGCCGGACGCGGTGGGAGAAGGTGTGCCGGGCCATGTTTGAACACTCTCGGGTCCGGCGCACCAACAACCAGGCCACCAACCGTTGGACGGATCTCCTGGACCGGGAACGCGACTTGCTCGGCCTGCTCGGTGTCGAGATCCCCGGGCTTGGTGAGTAGTAGTAGCTATTTCATCACTACTCTGTTTTCTCCTGCTCTGTGTGTTATTATATTGCAAATTTTTTTGTTTTTTATCAAGAGCAATAATGCTGCCGATTACATTGTAGGTAAATTATATTTCAAAATCTTCTGTGCATTTCAGGTGCACTGCTCTCCTTCTCAGTAGCGTTGCTACTATGCTTATTTGTTTTCGATTTTGTGTTCATTTCATTGGCCTGAGAAATTATGTATGAGTGTAGTTTACAGAACTGCGTAATGCTAGACACTAAGGGGCAGATTTGCAATTACTGGCGCATCCCTGCAAAGTAGTAGGGATGTGCCAGTAATTGTGCGCCACGCCACAACCACCCATGGTGCGCCGTATTTACAATGCGGCGCACCATGGGCCCAAAACGTCACCGAAGCGTTACGCATCTGTGCCGTAAAGGCGGCGCATTGCTGGAGTTGCGTCGCAACGATGGCGCAGCTCCAGCAATGCTCTGGGGTGCCCTATCTTCCCAATGCTGCGTCAAGCCGTACAACTGCTTCAAGCAGGCGCAGGGTTTGAGTGACGCATCATTGTCCTAAAAGTGACTGATTGAAATCTTGTAGATTTCCCTCATCCACTTTTAGGATGCGTTCCTGCCCAGGAACGCCCTCCCTTGCGCCGGAACGCCCCCTGATGGCGCAGGGCTTCACAACGTGATGCATCTCCCATATGCGTCACGTTGTTAATATACGCCGCACCATGGCGCCTCTTTTGTTCTGCCGCTGCGTCACAAAAGTCATGCAACAACAGAGTTAAAGAGCCGCAAGGGGCTTGTAAATCCGCCCCTACAGACTCAAGTCCAGTCCTTCCTTTGTACACCTGGCAATAAGAAGAAATAGTGGAAGTGGATTGATAGTTTGAGTATTTTAATGACTGGTTAATGTAGTAGGAAACTTTTTAGTGTTGTCACTGATCTGCAATCACGATGGAGTTTGTATGTCACTTCGCGTGCTGCGGACTGCTGCCTGACAGTCCTAGGCGAACCTTTTTAGTACTTTGTTTAGTGAGTTACATAACTTTCCAAGTCGACGGTCTGCAAATCAAGCAATACTAATATCTTAGTAGACCACATGAGATAGGTCAATATATCCCGTGGAATAGTTGTCTATTTGCTATTTCGCCAAAATATTTTGTTATTGTTCTTTTTAAATGTTTGATTTGGTTGACAACAATCATCCATGTTTTCGGGTCTTTCTTTCTTTCATGTTGTACATCAGCTCCCCCCAGGGGCAAGAGGACAGAGGAGGAGGTGGTTGCTGCTGCTGCTGTAGAAGGCCAGGATCGGTCAGGCGAGGGCTCCTTCGCTGGCCCCAGTAAGTTTTCCTTTTAATATAGAGTACCTATTTTTTCCTAGCGTTCCTCATTCGATTTTTTCTAAATCGTCTTTGATCTTCTTGTAGACTGTATCTAAATTCTTATCCTGCCTCTACTATGACTCCCTGTGGTATTACTAGATTATTCTTATTAGTCTGTCTGTGTAGCTAACTAAGATTGCACAGTTGGCAAAAGGTGTCAAACGAAACTCCCATTCTAGTCATCAATAGCTCTATGAACTGAGTGCAGTCCTCTGGGATTGTCCATAATGTCTTTTCAAGTCTTCAAAATGTTTATGCTTTGACAATTCCCAACAATAAAATGCGAATGACCACCAAGAAAGAATAAGATACTACTTTACTTTTGGTTTGGATAGGAGGACAATCCATACTACTACTGTTGCAGGGACAAATCTGCACAAACAGAAATATGGACACTAAATAGTGCATTGTTTATCAATTATAATAGGCGCAGGTAGACTTTCCACATACCTCAGTGATAACAGACTTTGAAGAACCCCCAATCTCCTTACTGACTAGATAGTATGGCAGAGTCATTTAGCTCCCGAATTCATCGATGATTGATCCCCAATGATGATTATCCAAAGCAGGACAAGAGTACGGAGTCAGAGTCCATAAGTGTCAGAGGCACGGACTCATGCTTGCAAATTGCAAAAACATTTGCTCAGTCACTCTTGACCAAAAACCACAGAGTCTATTTAAGTTTTAAAGCTTTATTAAAAGTAAAAACATTTAATAAAAATCAAGTTTGTCATAAAACATAAACGGTTGATTAAAAATGGAAAAGTGCTTAGTGATTTATTTCACACATTTGTTGTCGGCGAGCCGAGCCCTCACCTGGTTTGAACTTTAATTTTTCTTTTTGGTGCTGAATCGTTGGTCACTCCGTCCTAGTGATGATGATCTGATCTTGCTCTTGTTCTTAGAAGTGAAGCTTCTGTCTGTTATGAGAAAAATGGTGCGTGTTAAAAAGCAAGCATTCATCAGATGTGCCAAAAAGTGCAGCAAGACAACACCCTTCCCTGGAAAAAGGGACATTTTTACTTTAGAGTAGACAGTCACAAATTATTAGATTGGTTTCTGTATTCACATTTCTTCATTCCTAGACAAAATACTAGTGAGTGGTGTATGTCTATAACATCTAACATTCTTAAATGTACTTTGTAGGTGGAACATCTGGTGCCGGGACCAGCGCGGAGGTGGAGGAGGACACTTCTGGGGAGGAGGCGGTGCAAGTGGTAAGCTCTTATATTCCTTACTTATTGAGATTGCAGACTGCAGAGTGTGCTCTCTGCACGGGTGTAGTATATATGTTGTACAGTTAAGTTACTATACTGTTAAGAAGACTTTCAAATTTAGAACAAAGTTTTTATCAACCAGGTAGTAGCCTTCTCTAAATGTACTTCAACTCAGCTGTGATTTTTTTTTTCGAGAATCCAAATCAGATCTGAGATGAACTTGATGGATGGGATGAACGAAAAGCGAAAGAAGGGTGTAAGTAAGTGTGGAAGTACGAGCAAGTTAAAAGTAATGATGACTGACAAAGAAGAAATATATTTGTTTGATTGGTGCCCGAGGTGGCTGGGAAGGAATATGATGCATGGCTGGGTGAAGGATGAAGCAAGGATGGGTGGAAGGAGAACAGCCTTGGTGGGTAAAACAGAAACTGTATGTGTGCGCAATATATCCTTTGGTTGAAATTCAAATGCAAGTCAAGCACGGATGTATGGCTTGCGGTTTCCCAAATAAAATGAAAAGGTGTTTTCCCGTGAGAAAACGTAAGGTTTGTCCAGATGAGAGACATGAAGAAGAATGATTGACATATAGTTTGAATGGATGGATGCCTGGATCATGGTACTATCTGACTCTTAGATAGCATATGTGTATCTAGAGAGAGTAGACGGTCACTGGATGATCTAAGTGTTATTTTGAAGAGCATGTAACACCGCACCCGCACGTCCGTTCCAGTGTAGGAAAGGCAAGGAAAAGAAGTTTTAATTTTGTCCGAATACTACCATGAATAGTAGCAGTAGTTTGTATTGCAAGCACAGCATATATCCGGCTATTACGATGGCCACTCACTACCTCTGTTAATAAGTTTAGTAGAACTCGGTCCTTCATGTGTGGATGTATCACTGTTCACTCAATAAAAGGCAAAGCACCTAAAGTCATCCCATATGTAAGCAAATACATACCATGTGCAGTGATAGATAGTCAGATTATTTATCTTCTTCATTTTCCTTTTCTAGTATTTATTGGCCCTGTAGGGTGAAAGTTAAATTAATTAAGCAGTAGCCCTTGTAACAGAGTATTCTCAGTGCCACCCTTGTAACAGAGTATTCTCAGTGCCACCCGTAATAGAAAAGTAAGAGCATCACTACCTGCATGTACTGGACCGGTACAGTAACGCAAGTCTGTCTCACTCATCAAGGCGGGCGTCTTGTTTTCTCGGGTGTAAGTTGACTGCGCTGGCATTATGCCGGCTTGGAGAAGTTAACGTACCAATTTTGCTAAACAAGAGAGAAGAAGAATAAGACTGGTGTACTGTCATAGTCGACTCTAATGGAGTGAGTCCATAGTGCTCGTAGAATTGATTCATTAAACTCACACTAATGTTAGAGCAAGGATGAAGAAGTGGGAGGTTAGATAGATACTGGTTACAATAGTTATGTACTGCGCTTGCAAGTTGCTAGTTCTACTGTGACACAACTTTCTGTTGAATCATTTTGTGTTAATCTTAAAGAGCATTACTATGTCTTTCTTTCTTCATATAGATGCTCCTTCCAAAGCAACACGGAAGGAGCTGGCTAAAAGGGCCCGGCAACGGAGGCTGGAGGCGACTGTCGCCGAATATCGGCGGCTGGTGGCCCAGGAGGAGGGGGACACGCAGTCGACCACAACATCGACCGGTACAGCTGCATCCTCCTCCGCGCTCCCTGGGTCAGCCAGTCAGCGCAGCAGGTCTCCAACGGTACGGAGCCGGGGTACCGTAGCCACCCGCCACCGCCGCGCAGCAAAAAAATCAGCTGCCCCCAACAGCAGTACCAAAAAAAGGTTGCACCGCCTTTCACTCAGGGTGTCCTACCTCGAGCAGGAGCTGCTCAACACCAAAACCCTGCTCGAGACCCTCCGCAAGAACCATGCCGACCTGGCCCGAAAAGTCAACAGCAGCCAGCAGTAGGAGGAGACTGTCCCTTGCCCCTTTTTTAAAGACTTCTGGGGGGTGGGAATTGGGAGTTGGGTTTTCTACTTTTTTGGACTTAGTTTTCACGGACATTCGTTGGGGTTCGGGAGGGAGGTGGGTTGGGTCTTGCGGGAGATTATTTATGTTATGGATATAAATATACTTTAAACTTTATCTTAGCATGCGTGTTTTTTTACTGCTTTTGAGGCTGGTGGGTGGGGGTTTAACAGTAAGTTTGTTTTCCTGAAACTTAAGTGGCATCTTGATTCAAGTTGTGTAAGTAATTGCCCAAATGTTTTCAAAACTAAGTGCCTCTCACAGAGTAAGTGAATTCAATAGTCCTAGGACCGTCAGTCTCTCGTCTCTCCTAATACTCCATTATACTACCTCCCCCCAAACGCTTATCTTACCTGTAATTTGTGTTTGGAAATAGGGCTAGGCACAGGGCTGGCTGCACGGGAAATGGCGATTAAGGTTGGCAATCCTGGGCGGGTGAAATGTCATCATTGCGGTGGTACTAGTGGTCTTACACAGTGGCAGTTGCAGCATCTGGAAAAAAAGAAAATGAAACCTTGTTTTTCCTTACCGTAGCATTAGAACGGTACGATAGAGAATATAGCAGGTGACAGTACCACAATGTAGCCTAACAAATGGTAAAGTATTGAAAGTATAACTACTACTTGCGTTGAATTTCTTTGACATTGGCTACTACCACAAAAAATAGTACTGAAGGTGAAGGACACAGCAGCGTAATCATTTGCCACGCCTAGGAGGAGGATGTTCTTGATGAGCAATCAAGTTGATGGTGCACATGAAAATCTGCTTTCATTTGCCAATAGTCATGGGTCTGTGTCAAGCTGAGTAAGAATATATCCTCGGATTCCTTCACCAGCATGTTGCTATGACCTTATCCTCCCCAGCAAGTGTGTGGAATTATTGCTGTCATTTAGTCACACATCAATCAAAACCACACAGCCCGGGGGAAGAGGGTTAGGGTTTGGAAAATGGATGGGAATGGGGGTTTTTGGGAAAGTTTTGTTGTGAGAAGAAAAAAAAAACACAGCATGGAAAAAACAATAATTGAAGATAAACAAAACTTTGAGTACAGAGCTATCCATAAATCTTTTAAGTGACATAAAGGAAGTGCGTGCACTACTGCATGCATTGTTACTGAAAAGTAAGTAGTACTTTCGACAACCATGAATGAAAGAATGCGACAGTACAGGGCTGCAGTAATTATGCGTTTTCACTTGCCTATCTCTGCACTCAGAGAAACACTTCGTACATTAAATTAGGTTTGAAAAAGAGCAGAAGTAAAACCTATACAATGGCTGTAGGGATGAATTTAGAAGCAGAGATCAAAGAAATGCAGAGTCACACTCATAGAAGTTCACAGCAATAACATTACTTAAAAGATAATTAGAAAAGAAAGGATACTGTATCTGTATGTTGTTGTAGTTGTCCTGTTGAATTTGGGAAGTTGCATGCATCCAACCATTCCTCTTATTAGCGGGACTCCTCCATTCCATTTGACGCTCCGTCCATCAATGTTGGTGACCAGAAGACACCCTGTCCACTGCCTGCCGGGCGGATGCTGAATTGCGGCTCGCTAATGTGAAGCCTGACTTCATCCTTTTTTTCCCATTGCACAGGCTGAAACCCGGACTGTAATTATTGATGGAAAAACAGGAAGTGATATTAGAACACCACTGACAAATAAATATAAGGTATGTACGCTGTTTAGTGCAAAAAGTCCCACTTTGAGTTTCCTAATAGACAGTACAATATTTTTGAAAGTGCATACTCTGTCTGAGTCTCCTTTTGAAGGATAAATAAGTATGGGCGAATTAATTTAGCGGATCTTTCCCCTCAAGCTAGGTGTACTGTAAACTGTGTTTTAGAACAAAATTAGACCTTCCCAGCAGTGCTCCCAGACCCTTAATAAACCCAGTCGCAAAAATGTAGAAGACCCCCCAATCAGATCTCAAAAAACGTGCGATACTGCTACCTGTCAGAGGCCTAGTAGAAAATGGTGACAAAACGTACTTTGAAAGTAAAGTAGGCCCAAATCCCCCTTTACCCACCATGGATTGTATTCAAACCACTTGCAAGCAAGCAAAAGTATCCATACCCAGCATTGCTCCAAGACTCGCAAACCCCCCCACAAACACCAGGAACCCCCACAATCAGCCCCCCGAAAACGGTAGAGTGAGCGAAATCTCAGAAAATGCAAAAACATTTTCCCCAGGGATTGTCTCCAAAACACTTTCTTTCGGGTATTAGACCTTCCCAGCAATGGCCCCAGAACTGTCAACCCGGGCGAAAACAAGTTTAACACCCCCAACAAGCCAAAAGGCAAAACCCGGGAAAAGCCACACTTCGAAAACTTTGGGCCTACCTGGAATTCAGTCCAAATGCGCTCTGCAGCTAGGCCCCAACTCCTCTTTTCCACCATGGATTTCCTGTAAAACAAATGCAATCACCATTAGAATGTGCCAGCAGTGCTCACAGACCCCAAAACCCACCCCAACAACCTAAAAGCCCCCCAAACAGCACCCCAAAGACAGGCAAGGGATCAAAAGCGCAAAAAGTTTTTCTGCTCCGATTTTCTCCAAACCACTTTTATCCGGTATTAGACCTTCACAGCAATGCCCCATACCCGTCAACTCACCCGCAAAGAAGTAGAACACCCCACAAGTGCAGAGTCTTTCTTCATTGGGCGTAATCCTGCCATCTGCTTTGAGGGAAATAGGAGTCTGAAGGAGGAGGATAGAGGAGCATGTTCTTGTGAACTTGTGAACCTGAGGAATGCAGACTGCGGCACCTTCAAATCAATAAGCAAATAAGTGAAGACAGTTCTGCTGATGGGCTTGTTTTTGTGATTAGGTGATTAAAGTTTTTTTTATATAGATTTTGCAAAACAAAGAAAGACAGACACACAGGAATAAAAGTGAATAAGGACGAAAAAGAAAGTTAGTGATTCATTGACTCATTTTCAGGGCTCGGTGTCAGGGAAGAAGAGCTCGTCCTCAAACTCTGCTAATTCAGACGGGAGTAGGTCAGTTACCAGGGAAGAGCTTCCCTCATCTAAGTTGGTGTCCTCCTCGTCTTCTTCCTGCGTGCATTCTCGTATTTTGTAATCTGGTGGTATGAAGTGCTGATTCATCTTGATCATTGTTAACCTCTCCACATTTTTGGGCGAGAGGCGGGTCCTTTTGGAAGTTACAATGCCACCAGCAGCACTGAAAACACGTTCAGAAGACACGCTTGCGAGTGGGCAAGACAAGTAATTTATAGCCAGGTTGGTGATCTCTGGCCACACATCTCTTTTCCCATGGCAATACGCCAATGGGTCATGATGAACATAGACCTCTGTTGAGTCCTTCAGATAGGCCTGCACCATCGACTCAAGGTTCTCCAGGGTTCCTCCACTTTGCTTACTTTTTTCTGGGACCTTTTGAGAAGCAAACCCAAGCTGAGTTAGCCAATCCTCTTCTTCACACAATATTACTGTTGTGTCTGGTGCAGATAATCCGGTTGCTGGTGTCGTTAACGGCTGAGAGGGAAAATCACTCACTTCTGCCACAGCCACAGATGCAGAAGTGGATTTTTTTGACTCCGGATGGCCTGCTGATGCTGATGTACTGCCTTTTCCTTCAATTTCCTTCCGGTTTCTTTCAAACCGAGTGGCTGACACAGCTAGCCAATGTTTGTACTTTGTAACATCTGCGTCATCAAAAGGAAAGAATACTCTGCCTGCCACTGCCTTTTTGTACCGTGGATCCAGAATAGTAGCAGAAATGTAATGCTGTTCTGTGTAGATCTTTTCAAGACGTTCATCGCGAAGTAGGCGCTGTAATAACTTCTCCGCCAAGTCAAATGCTTCTTGCTTTCCATCTTTTTGAAACGTAGAAGACACCGCCTTCAGTTGGTGCTCTAGCATGCGCAACAATGGGATAGCTTTTCCCAAATTACAGTCCTCCCTGCTGACTGCACGTGTGAAGACCTCAAAAGGACGAAGCATGTCTGTCAGGCTTTTAACTAGCTCCCATTGCTCCACCTGTATCCTCATGTCTATCATAGGTGTACCCCGTTTAAAGAAATACTGATCGACTACCGCATACTGCTCATACAGACGCTCAAGCATGTAGAAGGTTGAGTTCCAACGTGTTACCATCTCCTGGATGAGTGCTTTCACTGGCACTTTACGTTCATGTTGCAGGCACCTCAGCTGCTTCCGGGCCTTAAAAGAATGGTTGAAATGTGTGCACATTCTTCGGCAGGTGGTCAGTAACTCGGAGACTGGACTTTCTTCACTCAAGAATTTTTTAACAACCAGGTTTATACAGTGCGCCAAACACGGCATTCTGAAATAGTTATCCTTATCCATGGCCTTAACTACATTGGCGCCATTATCCGTGGAAACATAACCAATCATGCGTTTTCTTGGGGACTGCCATTGAAAGACCTTTGTGTTAAACTCATGCAAAATGTCGTCTCCTGTATGATTTTTCTCCATGGCAAACATGGCTAGTGTTGCATGTTTCCGAGCAGCTTTATAAACTTTGTCCGTGTCAACACCTGCGTTTAGCTTTGCTTTAAACCTTGAAAAAGAGACCCAGTGTGCAGTGATGCACATGTAATCAAGGGCTTGGCAACTGGTCCACATGTCTGTTGTCAGATGTATAGTGTGAACAGCACTCTTCTGCAAAGCTGCCCCAATCACCTCCAGCACATCTTCATGTAGTGCTGGAACTACAACTCTGGCAAAATAGAACCGGCTAGGAACCTTCCATTTAGGGCAGAGCGTTGCCACAATTTCAAGAAAACCCACCCCTTCCACAAAAGAAAAAGGGAGAAGGTCCAGTGCTAGCATTTTAGCCAGCTTAGTGTTATACAGACGCGCCGTTAGGTGGTTGCGTTCAAATGGCGCATCTGAAAACAACATGGTTCTAATGGTGGGCTGGACCATTTTACGGGATGATGATGACTTCTTCGACCCAGTTACGCTCAGTGATTATGAACTTTTTCGCATTGGTGTCTCACTCTCTCCCACACTCTTAGTGTGGCTCATATATCTTGCAGGGGGTGTGCTGCTGACAGGGGTACTGGGTGTAACTGAAGAAATGTTTGACGCTTCTTCCTCCTCGTCATCAGCAGATGAAACATCAACGGATACAATTTGTTGACTTTCAATTCGGGATTCCTTGATCTCCCTTAGGTGCGCATGCCATTTGACAGTGTGCTGTCTCTCAAGATGACCTCTCTGGCCTCCCGTACCATAGTTGGTACCGGAGGAGGCGATACTGGGAATGCTAATGCCAGATGAAGTGGAGGATGTGTGTTGCCGAAATTTACTATGTTGTGCACTTACAGCACCACTAATTAAGGAAATGGAGGTCGAGGTGGATGGAGGTCCCTTCTGGCGAGAAAATATGGAAGCTGTAGGTGGTGGTGTACTAGTTAACTGCATTGGTGGTGGTCCCATTGACACGTCGCCAACATCACGCTCAGCAGCATTTCGGGATAGGGTAAAAATGTCTGTTTGCTGCTTGCCCGCTGAGGCTGGAGTGACGTCTATGATGACTGCGTCGTCGTCGTGAGAGTCTTCATCAGCAGGAGTATACGCCACTTCTTGTTCAGCGTCATCATCACACTCCATAACTATGAGACTTTCGGGGACCTTCCTTTTACGCTTAGCTACCTTTGTCAGATCATGGTGTGCCTCACTCTCAGACAGTGCTGGTGGTTCCCAATTTTCATCCATATCATCAGAAGGAAGGGGGCTTGAAGAAGGCGTAGACACCATCCTTGATCTTTTCCTTGCTGGGGATCTGGAAGACAATGAATCATCAGGAGGAGTGGCTTCTTCAGATGATACCGCGGCTTGAATGTCGATTTCCTGATGTGCCCCTACTTTGGGAGGAACAACTATTGTGGGAACTTGTGCCACTCCATGCACCTCTGCTTGCGCCTCTCGTTGCGCCGCCTCTCCTTCCACGTGTACTTGGGCTTGTACTTGCAGCACATGTGGTTGTTGTTACAACAACCTGTGTTGATTGAGGGATGCTGCTACTATCTTGCGATGAGCCAACATCACTGGTCGATGGTGATTGAACAACTATACTGGCTGCCTCTGCAGCACTCAAGGGCTTGGACCTAAGTTGGTGTGGTGGTGGTGGCACTGAGCCCAATGGAGCGGAGGTGCTGCTTCCAGCTTGGTCCCCAGCCGACCCGCTGCTGCTGCAGGCGTACTTTTTCCCCCAAAAAAATGCAGCGGTCGGCACACCAGTCTCCTTGGTAAGTGGCGCCACTTGCTTCTTCTGCTCCTTACTGTCAACTTTCTTGCTAGAGGAGCTACGGGCAACTTTTGGGGCCATCTTCTTCAGATGTCAGAACAGCAGGCCGCAGTTGCACAAGTTGCAGAGGTGTCTGTGGCCACACGTGACGTTGTGCTGCACACACCGCAGAAGGACTTCTTCCTGGCACTGATGAGGAACGATGAGCTGATGATTCGTCTTTCTGCACCTAAAAGCAAACGAAGCCAGAGGAACATCAGCTAAATAAATGTTGCATATGTAGCGATTCAATTAATAGTTTGCAGGTAAGCATTTTTATTATAACCACCCCCCAAAATGAAAAGACCAATAAAATGCACCACTGACAGAGTACCCCTGGGCATAATGGATGAAAGCATGGCAGACTGGGTGCAGGCCTATGGCACAACAAAGCACAATGCCTGGCTTCAAAATGCCCCCTAGACCCCCACCCACATGGCCAGGCCCTGCCTGTACCAGGCCTCAAAATGGCCCCCACCCACATGGACAGGCCCCAACACCACCCAAAAAGTCGAAGAACACACACAAATCACCACAATCCAATGCCATCTATGCCCTCTATGATGTTTACATTAAAGAGACCCCACAGAAAGACTCAGTCCATGCACCACTGAGTACCCCTGGGCAAAAGGCCCCAACAACAGCCAAAAAAATCGTAAAAACACACAAAAATCACCACAATCCAATGCCATCCATGCCCTCAATGATGTTTACATTAAAGAGACCCCACAGAAAGACTAGGCCCATGCACCACTGAGTAACCCTGGGCATAATGGATGAAAGCAAGGCACATTGGATGCAGGCCTATGGCACAAAGCATACTGCCTGGCTTCAAAATGGCCCCTAGACCCCCACCACATGGCCAGGCCCTGCTTGTACCAGTCCTCAAAATGGCCCCCACCCACATGGCCATGCCCCATCAACACCCCAAAAAAATCAAAAAACACATAAAAATCACCACAATCCAATGCCATCCATGCCCTCAATGATGTTTACATTCAAGACACCCCACAGAAAGACAAGGCCCATGCACTACTGAGTACCCCTGGGCAAAAGGCCCCAACAACAGCCAAAAAATCGAAAAACACACAAAAATCACCCCAATCTAATGCCATCCATGCCCTCCATGATGTTTACATTAAAGAGACCCCACAGAAAGACTCAGTCCATGCACCACTAAGTACCCCTGGGTAAAAGGCCCCAACAACAGCCACAAAATCGAAAAACACACAAAAATCACCACAATCCAATGCCATCCATGCCCTAAATCATGTTGAAATTCAACAAAAAAGTTGTATCATGCACCCATAAGTAACCCTGGTCCTACTGGATACTACTGTGGCTACCCACAATATATTTTATTTAATGTTCTGAAAAAGTTCCAAAATTGTAGTTGCAGCAACTGTAATGCCCCAAACAAACTTACTTGTGGAATTTCTAATCCAAAAGTGATCCAAAGAAAGTAAAAAAGGCCTCAAATCCAAATATCCAGCAGCATCCACAAAAAGTAATCCTTCCAGGTCAAGATCCAAATCAAAGTGACCAGGACATGAAGAAAGCACTGGGAGGAGCCTGCTGGACAGGAACAGGAAGTTGGAGATTGTGGGGCACTTCCTTCCTCCCACCCCCCCCAAAATGGACTCCTTGCAAAACAAAGTGCAGGCAAATGTCAACCTGAGGAGTTATTCTGATAAAAATCATCATTTTCAGAAGGTTTATGCTGCCTGCTGGTGGATTTCTTGTGCATAATTGCAAATTTTGCAATTTCGCGAGCGCGAGATTGTTGCTGCCCGCCGCATCTACGTTTTCGCAATTGTTTACTCCCGCGATGCGTGATCACGGGCCTTTATGACGTACTCGCGTCGACAAACTCCCGCGGGATCCCGCAGCAAGATCCCAAATGGCGCAGCACACGCAAACATGGAGAAAAACAACTCTTCAAACGCTGAATGACGGTAAGTGAACGCCGCGCGCCGCAATATTGTATTTGTGAAGCGCGACCAAGCAAAAAAATCCGCTTCGGCGAATATGCGAATTTCCGGCAAATTCGCGAGAGTTTGCGGATTGCGAATTTGCCGAAAATCCGCGAGCGGAACGAATTTTACGCCCATGCTTAGATTTTATGAATATGGAAATGCTGAATTGGGAGGGGGAGCGGGTTGTAATGGGGGATTTTAACTGTGTTTTGGGCTATAGTATTGATACAACAAGAAGGAGAGCTACTCATAGGATGCGGAAGACTCTGTAGCAATAGGGGAACTGGGTCGGCTTCAGTCTATTAGAGATGTGTGGAGAAATCTGTATCCAACCATACCAGGGTACACATATTACTCTGCCCCACATAAACTTTATTCCTGAATTGATATGGCATGTGTGTCAGATCAAATATTGTGGTTGGCAGATATGGAAATATGCCAGAGTTACTTTCGATCATAACCCTATACCACTCTCATTCAGGGCTATAGCTGAATGTAAGATGCTTAGATATTTCTCCTTCCCCAGATATTTATTGTCAGATGCAGAGTATTTAGTTAGTGTCAGGAAACTGCTTGAATTATTTTTCAAAGAAAATATTGGGTCAGCCTCACCGATTATGGATTGGGATACATGTAAGGCGGTTATAAGGGGCATAACACAACAATATGTATGGCAACAGAATCAAGAACGTAGAATGGCAAGTAAGGATGCTATTCAAGCTATAGGTAATGTGGAAGAAGAACACGCAGAGGTAGTCTTGCGGGGTACTAATGATCAAGAACTGCTGCTGTTTATCTTAATAGATCTTAGGCTACCTTTAAAAAAAGATATTCAGGGAGAAAATTGCGGTAAGATTGAACAAATACCGTCTTACACAATATGAATATGGCAAACAATTAGGTAGGATTTTGGCCTTTAAGGTTGCAAGATAGGGCTAAAACTCATATAAAAGCCATTAAAGGGGCAAATGGCATACTCTATTTACATACACAGCAGATATTGGAACCATTTTCTATATATTATCAGGAGTTATATACCCCAACAATTGAACCAAATAAGGAAACACATACAAAGATATATTCAGGGAAGATCTTTATCAAGCGTGAGGACAGAGACATCTGAGTTATTGGAAAAAGACATTTCAAACGAGGAAATAGAACTGGCAATTTCTGCTTTGCTGTCTGGAAATGAGGCTGGAGAAGACTCTATACCAGTTGAATTTTATAAGCTCTTAAAGGATGTTCTGATAATGCCATTTAGTTTGGTTATACGGTTTATCGGCTCAAATGGTAAGGTACTCGAGTCATGGAACATGATGCAGATTGTTTTTTTTCAGAAAAAGGGCAACCCTCAGACGAGTGTGGCTCGTATCGGCCAATATCACTTATTAATGCAGACGCAAAAGTCTTTGCTAAAACCCGGTCGACTCCCCTTGGTATGATCCTTCTGGATGCTGAAAAGGCATTCAACAGGGTGGGGTGGGACTTTGTCTGGGCCATACTCATAAAATGTGATATTAAGGGACAACTGAAACAATGGATACAAGCTTTTTATGATAAACCCCAAGCTAAACTTGTACATTTAGGTTTACAGTCAGCAACCTTTTCCATTCTGTGTGGTACCCGGCAGGGCTGTCCCCTTTCACCCCTACTTTTTGCTCTGTATATTGAGCCATTTATTTGTGCTTTGCAATGCGTCCCCCAAATTTCGCCTTTAGTTTCTGGGGTAAATTCACTTAAGGCTATCGCTTACGCGGATGATATTGCGTATTTTTACAACTGAACCTATCAGGGCGGTTGGGGCTTTTGATATGACACGCAAGGCGTCGACTCCCCTTGTTATGATCCTTCTGGAAGCTGAAAAGGCATTCGACAGGGTGGGGTGGGATTTTCTCTGGGCCATACTCGTAAAACGTGGTATTAAGGGACAACTCAAACAATGGATACAAGCTTTTTATGATAAACCCCAAGCTAAACTTGTATATTTAGGTTTACAGTCAGCAACCTTTTCAATTATGTGTTGGCTGTCCCCCTTCACCCCTGCTTTTTGCTCTGTATATTGAGCCATTTATTTGGGCTTTGCAATGCGACCCCCAAATTTCGCCTTTAGTTTCTGGGGTAAATTCACTTAAGGCTATCGCTTACGAGGATGATATTGCGTTTTTTACAACTAAACCTATCAGGGCGGTAAAAGACATCGAAAATGAAGCAGCTAAGTTTGGTTCAATATCTGGGTATAAGTTAATTGTTAAAAAAACCTCAAATACTTCTCAACTTCAGACTGGTAGTAACAATCTTGATGGTCTGTTCTGTAGTCACTTATCTGGGTGTTAAGCTTTCTGCACAGATTGATAGGATATTTTTCTTGAATTATGAATCTCTACTGAAAGAAACAGCTAAATCATTGAAAAATTGGCATAAGTTGCCTATAGGTATTATAGGACGAATTAACATTATAAAAATGAAGGTTTTACCCAAAGTTTTGTATTTGTTCCGTTCTATTCCTTTGCGGGTTCCCAATTAATTTTTTAAGAGGTTAGAGGGCATGCTAAGTAGTTTTATTTGGGGCTATAGAAAAGCTCGCCGCGCAATAGACTGGTTAAAATTTCCTTTTAAGCAGGGAGGACTGGACTTTCCTGGTTTTAAAATGTATTTTTGGTCTGCTTTATCTGGGCGCTTTTGTAGCCTCCTTAACCCGGTACATACTATTTTTTATCATCAGTTTATGCTGGGCAAAGAGAGCAGCATGTATCTACATAGAATTAATGACCCGAATTACTTCAAGAGAGTCAAGTTTAAGACTATAGGAGATACCATATATATTTGGCGTGCTTATATCTTTTAGATGCAAAGTACTATTCTATCATGATAAACTTCCCCTTTTGGGCAATCTGAGCTTTCGGGAGGTGTTCCAAGATGTAGCTAGTAAACGCTGGGCTAGTTATGGGTTTACGTGCCTTGGTGATCTTTATGATCATAATGGATTCTCTTCCTTTGAGAATCTACAGTTACTGTATATACTGCCTGATAACATGCTATTTAATGCTATTTAAATATATCCAGATTCGGGATTATCTTGTGCGTAATTTAAGTTTAATGAGTATTTCTCGTTCTGAAATCTGGGAATGCCTTTATAGTAGGAAGACAAAATCTCTGATTTGTAAAACGTATAAATGTTTATGTAGCTATAGACAAGGGGATTGTGAAAGACTGGCAGAGCCCTGGAGTAAAGTCTTGGGTACAGCGGTTACACCTACTACTATTGAGCAAGCGTTACATATTGTAGATAAGTCAGTCTATTCTACTAACCTGAGACTGCAGCAATTTCGCACTATATGCTTGCAGGATTATACAACAGAAAAAATTGCTAAATGGGCTTCTAACAGTTCGGGTAGCAATCAGACAAAATCCCCAAAATGCGATATGTATGTGGCTAGTATAACGCATGTTATTGCAACATGCATGGATATTGGAGCATTTCTGGCAAAAGGTGGGCCAAGTATTCTCTCAGAGGTTGGGGTCAGAGCCGCCTATCACGGTTATGGAAATTATGATGGGTTTTAGGAAAATGAATCACAGACCCAATTAACTATCTTCTATACTGTTGGTCTCTGTTAGGTTGGCATAGCCCTGCGATGGATTTCCTCAAAACATCCCTCTATTAGTGATTGGTGCCTGTAAGTCAGGGAAAAGTATGGAATGGAACGAGCACTGGCCAAAATAAGGGGTATTCGCTCCTTGACAAAATGTAATGAAATATGGGGGTCTTTGTTCTAATATAAATAAGCTGAATTTCTGAAAGCGGTCATGCTCTGATAGTTATTTGTTTGATGATGTATCCCTACTTGTTTCAATCTTTTGAGATGTGCTTTTATTTTAATCTTCTTTTTTCTTAGCGGTCCTTTTTTTTTTACATATGTAATACTGTGTTTACATTGTTGTCCTCTTGTTGACAATAAAAATATTATAAAAAAAGAAAATGAATATGATGACATTGCATGTGTAGCAACTGCGGATGACTTTCTTGCTTTGCAAGATGAGGAAGTTATTTGTGTCTACTGAAGATTGGAAGACTGCATATCAGGAAAATGAAATATTGAAACAAGTGGTACATACATTACTGTGGTTTGGCTTGTTCGATGGTTACACAATAAATTGAAAACTTATACACTTCTAAGGCGCATGCCAGAATGAGCACGCTATTGTCAAAAAAAGGGGGGGTTTGGCCCAAAGGATTAGAGGGTAGGTAGGGCCAGTTATACTACATACGAAAAAAATTACCTATGCCTCTAGTGACTTCACAACACTTATTCATATGAAGTAAGATGAACGCAAACTAATACGTTTACCTTAGCAGTAATTTCTGCCTTTTATTTCATTATTTTTTAAATTAATATCTTTGATCACAAAAAGAACACATAGTCAACTAAACGAAATACCACATTAGTACTTACACAGTGAAAATAAACAACGTGAAATGTGTTTTGACATACAATTACAAATAAACTCATAATAATCAAACATCAATACGAACGAATGAAATGTCACAAAGAACAATCAATATATACACAATACGAAATACAAAGTTGTCATACAAAATGATAAATTAGACAACTAACACCCTTATATTTAGGATAAATCAATTCCTCTGAAATATCAGGGACATAAGGGAGTGTATTTGCAATATTTAACCAAGGAGTGGAGTTCCTTTGTCTGCCGACGCGTTTCGAGTGCCAGTTAAATCAATTGCCGCACTCTCATCAGGGCTGGGTTAGTCTTTCTCACGAACAGACTGTTTGTGACAAAAAAGGGGGAGAAGGGTTTGAGTTTTTATTAAAAAAGGCGCTTCCCAAAACCCTAATTCTTTCTCTATCTGAACAAGTTAGTGGTCACATACCTGCATTATGCCGGTTTGATGTGACCATCAGCAATATGTGACAAGCAGTGGTTGCCAATCTGCAATAAAGTACATTATAAATGATTTAGCTCATGGGGCGTAATTCTTTTGTCTGATAGCTATGTATAGGGGTAAGGAGGGAAAAAGGTTACCTGGTTTTCAATATTGTGTGGCCAAGACGATTTGTAAGCAATAGACAGCAATTGCAGGTCTTTACTTCTGCAAGAGAAATAATACATGCAATTTCGCGGTGTTTGTTTATATAAATTTGAAACGTGACAACTGAGCGCAAGTTATTTACTTACTCGGGGAGGGGGGCCCAAAGGCGTGGACCCGCAGAGGAAGTGTTGTGACAATTGACAGTCCTTCACTCTCTTTAAATATAGTTCGTGGCTGCAGGGGCAAAAATGTAAAGGATTTGTAAAAATCGTTTTTGGCTGGAAGCACTTAGATGCAAGTGCACAATGTGTGTTGCTCACCTAATAAAGCTTCAGGCTCAAGTTTTCAAGTGGGGATCTGCTTCCATTGTTGCTAGCAGCTCGCCGAGCAGATTCACACGCCATGTGATGGTGCATCAGTGTCACGTGATGCGTTTCTGACCAGTCACGGGAGGGGATGATTAAATTGCATTCACGATGACTTCTGGGAGATGTAGTTCATTGAAGTCATGTATTTCAATTCGTTTGCCCAAAGTAACCATTTCAATTTCACAAGTCGGTTGTGTTTTCCAACATATCGATATTGATCCCATTCATACTTTATTAGAGAGACACAAGACCTGAAGCTGACAGCAGCGCCATATATTTGATTACAGCTCATGAGACTTCTAAACTCTATTTAGCTCGCTCATGCAGTTGAGGCCCTGGTTGATGCTATCGAATTTCATAATTAAATATGCCTCTTTCCGCAGTAGAGCGGTCTCAATACATGTAGATTTTGGGTCAATCCATTCAAGAACTGTCCAATGCAGTTCATTTTCGCTGTGCTCAACAGCTAAAAAGTGTTCTACCATAGGCGCTGTCAGGACTTTTCTCCTAATTCGAGATTTATGCTGTGTGATTCTCACATTAATCTGTTGGCTTGTCTTTCCGATATATATTTTATTGCAAGGGCATACCACTGCATAAATGACGTTCTTAGTCTTACAATTTGTGAAACTTTCATGTCTCCATTTCACTCCATTATGTTCAAATGAACTTCCTTCTATAGTAGCGGGGCAGGCCACGCAGTTCCCATAATTGTGGTGTCCACAAATGGGTTTTAAATTCCACTTGGTGATCAAGTCGGCCTTTGGTTTAGGGATGTAGTTGTCTGCTCTTATTATCTGCTGGCCAATGCTGGGATTCTTGCGCCTGGCGAAAATGGGTTTAGCTAAGGGATGTTCCAAATTTTCAAGCAAATGCCAATTCCTTAAGATAATTTGTCTAAATGTGTTGGTATGGGCCCCATATGTTGTGACACATACGAGTTTATCCATTTCTCTCTTTTCCTTTTTCTGTAACAAATTTTCCCTAGGGATAAACCTTGCTCTTTTTTTGGAATGTTTAAGGAGTTTTTTGGGGTCCTCAAACTCTGCCAGATCTGTACAATTTCTCCTAATCCGCAACAGCTGCCCATAAGGGAGGTTCTCCTTTAGACACTGTGGATGCGAACTTGTGTAGTGAAGTGTAGTGTTCCTGTCTGTCTCTTTTTATAAAGACTAGTTGTCAATTTTTGGTTATAGGGACATACTGCAACATCAAGGAAAGTCATCCTTGTTTTGCTAGACTCGATGGAAAATTTGATATCGTTGTGCCTTGAATTCAACCAGTCATGAAAATGATTCAACTCCGTCTGGCTCCCCTGCCACAGGAGCCAGACGTTGTCAATATACCTCAGCCATTGGTGCATGTTGTTTTTAAATGGATTGTTGTTGTGTATAAATCTCTCTTCGTACTGGGCCATATACAAAACCGCCATCTCCGGCGCATAAGGACAGCCCATTGCTGTGCCCTTAATCTGTATAAAAAAGTCACCCTCAAACTTAAAATAATTGTTTCGAAGGGATGTTTCAGCCAATGTCATGATAAATTATGTTGGTACCCTGTGTGGTTTCTCCCTCAAATCCAAGTAAAGTTCCATCACTTGGAGTGCCTCATCTTGGGGGATTTGGGTATACAGGGATGTGACATCTAATGTCACCATCATCAAATGTTGTTCCCTCCACTTTTGTGATAAAGTCTGTTGTGTCTCTGAGGTAAGATTTTACACTGGGCAAGAATGGTTTGAGAAAAAAATCGATATATTTCGAGACTGGCTCCCGAACAGAGTCACATCCCGAAACTATCGGTCTACCTGGAGGCGTTTGGCTATTTTTATGTATTTTCGGTAGAAAATACAGTACCGGGGTTCTTGGTTGTTTTTTATTCAAACATTGGAATTCTTTTGGACCCAGGAATCCTTCATCTAAACCATTTTTAGTTATTTGTGCATTTTTACCTGTATTTCACAAGTGGGGTCTTCTCTCACCCGTCTGTACCACTCGTGATTCTCAACATGAAGTTTGCCCTCATTTAGATACATGGTGCGGGGCCAGATCACCACTGCCCCGCCCTTATCCGCCTGCTTGATCACAATCGAGGGGTCTGCTTTTAGGTCACGAATAGCTGTTAATTGGCCTTTGCTAATAATGTTCTGTACAAAGCCCTTAGTTTTTTCCAACTTAAAAATAAAGGATAACACTACTTGCTCAAAGGCATAGATTTGTTTTGGTATGTTCTGAGTGGGAGTGAAGTTAGATTTCACTCTTAGGCCAGTCGTCTCTTGACTCAATGTCGGTTCAGTCCCGGCAAAGTAGGATTTTAACTGGATCTTGCGGCAAAAATCCAAAGCCTCTAGTTTTAACTTTGTGAAGTCGGTCTGTCTCTTGGGGACAAACTTTAACCCTAGAGACAGATTCATTTCTTCGTCTTTTGTGAGTTGTTTGTTTGACAGGTTTACAATAGTTGAGTTGTCTAATTTTTGTAGTACGTGCTGCGTGTTCGCAATATGTGGCAACCACTGCTTGTCACATATTGCTGATGGTCACATCAAACCGGCATAATGCAGGTATGTGACCACTAACTTGTTCAGATAGAGAAAGAATTAGTGTTTTGGGAAGTGCCTTTTTTAATAAAAACTCAAACCCTTCTCCCCCTTTTTTGTCACAAACAGTCTGTTTGTGAGAAAGACTAACCCAGCCCTGATGAGAGTGCGGCAATTGATTTAACCGGCACTCGAAACGCGTCGGCAGACAAAGGAACTCAACTCCTTGGTAAAATATTGCAAATACACCCCCTTATGTCCCTGATATTTCAGAGGAATTGATTTATCCTAAATATAAGGGTGTTAGTTGTCTAATTTATCATTTTGTATGACAACTTTGTATTTGGTATTGTGTATATATTGATTGTTCTTTGTGACATTTCATTCGTTTGTATTTATGTTTGATTATTATGAGTTTATTTGTAATTGTATGTCAAAACACATTTTCACGTTGTTCATTTTCACTGTGTAAGTACTAATGTGATATTTCGTTTAGTTGACTATGTGTTCTTTTTGTGATCAAAGATATTAATTAAAAAAATAATTAAATAAAAGGCAGAAATGACTGCTAAGGTAAACGCATTAGTTTGCGTCCATCTTACTTCATATCAATAAGTGTTGTGAAGTCACTAGAGGCATAGGTAATTTTTTTATTATGTAGAATGAGCACGCAGCATGAGTGATGTAATAATGATGCAGATAAAAGAAGATGGAGAATATGTAGTGCACTAAAATGAATGCAACATCCTCATTCAAAAATGGGCCCTTTTATTATTGACAAAGCACATAAAGGGCATCTTGGGACAACCAAGACATGTATGCGCATCAAAGAACACTATTGGTGGCCTACTATAGAAAACAAGGTAAAGACACGGTTGACAATTGTCACTTTTGTACTTTTCCGCCACTGTGGTACTCCCATGAGGCGGAAAGCCGGGGGACTAAGGTCGGAACTCGAGTTGAAACGCTGATTGCTGAATGTGGATTGCACAATTTTAACTGCAATCTCTTTTAAAACGATTCTGTTTGCACTAATGTGGATTGCTTGAATTTTAATGTAATCTTTTAAAACGAATTTGTTCGCACTATTGTAAATTTTAATTGCACTTACCACTTTAGATCTTAAGGCGGCTGGTGGTGCCGGTTATTTCGACGGTTGTGTACAATCTCCCGACCCCCCGTGCAGCCGAGTAGGCGCTGACACGGAAGGAGGCACAGGGACCCGCCATCTTGGAGGGAGGGGAAGGTCTGCGGACTAGTTGTCGCAGCCTCACGCCCTCCTCTCGACCCCAAAGGCAAGCCCATCTGCGCCGGACCCGCGCTCAGCGCCACTACCCCTGGCCGGACTCCCCCAGATCCTCTAAGGAGGGGCACATACGGTGGAGCGCAGCTCTGGAATCTGAGGGGGGGGGGGTAAGAAGACCGGCTGTTCTATGATGGCTCCAGATAAAGATCTGCAGGTAGGCCAGCATTGCTGTTCTTCATGCAAAGTTAACATTCCCCCGATCATCGGCGGAAGAACTAGAGCCTTTACTTACTCCTCTATGTCTAAAGAAAGTCGAAGGGATCAAATCACTAACTGTCTACTTATTAACGCCAGATCACTGGTAAAGCACAGCATTGAGTGTGCCGAGCTGATTCTGGATCGAAATGCGCAAATAGCCTTTATCACTGAGACGTGGACGGACGCAGCATCCGGTCCTGATTTGGTAAAGGCTACTCCACCAAATTATCGCAATTTTGTTCTAGACAGACCTAATAAAAAAGGAGGGGGCTTGGCCATCATTTATCAAGCGTCCCTTCAAGGAGTCTTTTTCCCAGTGACCTCAGTGGCCTGTGAGGCCCTGGGGTTTAAGCTGCAGCTTTCTAATCACCAATCCTTTAAGGGCTGCCTCTTGTACAGACCTCCTGGGACACGGTCCATTTTTTTTGAAGCAGTGGGTAGCATTTTGGAGGAAGCCCTCTGTACTAATTCTTTCACGGTTCTGGGTGATTTTAACTTTCATCTAGAAGGAACCACGGACGTTGACACTATAGCTCTAGTGGAAGCAATGTCCGCAGTGGGTTTGACCCAGGTGGTCTCTGGGGCAACGCACCAGGCCGGCCATACACTAGATGGGATTTTCTCGAATAATCCCGATCTGGTATTCTCTAAGGCTGAACCAGTGCCCTGGACAGACCATGGGGTGGTATTATTCACCATCCCTAGCCCTCTGGTTAAGAAGACTCTGAGAGAGGGGCAATTAACTAGGATGTGCAGGGCATGGAAAAATATTGACGGTACAGCCCTGGAGGAACTGCTGACAGCCTCTAGGCCTGTCATGCACATTGATGTGAATGAAGCCACCTCCGAGTACACGGAGTGGCTCGATAGGGCTTGTCACAGGTTAGCTCCGCCTAAGTTGTGCCGGCCCACCAGGCAGGCTCCTTCGGCCACATGGTACTCAGTCGAGCTTAGAGAAGCAAAAGCAATATGCAAAAAGTTAGGGGACTCTGAATCTGCCTACCTGTCGGGGCGTTGAACCCTGGTCCTTTGTTGCTGCCTGTGTGCCTCTTCCAGCGCTGCACCTCGCGGAACCCACTTCGCGGGTCCCGCATCGCTGTGTGCGCCGTGCGTGAACTTTTCACCAAAGGAGGTGTTGGGAACTTGGACATTGCTGCCTGTGGGCTGTGTAGTGCTGCAGCAGGGCTGCGAGCGGTAGAACCAGGGACTCCATCTCCCAGGAGTCCCTGTGAGTATAACCCCAGACACCTGGGCCGCTCTCCATGCTTGCCCCGCCCCCACAAACGAAGATAAAAATCTTTTGCTTCCTGAATTCCAACGGGACTCTGAATCTGCCTACCTGTCGGGACGTTGAAATCTGGTCCTTTGTTGCTGCCTGTGTGCCTCTTCCAGCGCTGCACTCGCGGAACCCGCATCGCGGGTCCCGCATTGCTGTGTGCGCCGTGCGTGAACTTTGCACCAAAGGAGGTGTTGGGAACTTGGACATTGCTGCCTGTGGGGTGTGTAGTGCTGCAGCAGGGCTGCGAGCGGTAGAACCAGGGACTCCATCTCCCAGGAGTCCCTGTGAGTATAACCCCAGACACATGGGCTCCTCTCCCTGCTTGCCCCGCCCCCACCAACGAAGATAAAAATCTTTTTGCTTCCTGAATTCCAACGGGACTCTGAATCTGCCTACCTGTCGGGACGTTGAACCCTGGTCCTTTGTTGCTGCCTGTGTGCCTCTTCCAGCGCTGCACCTCGCGGAACCCGCTTCGCGGGTCCCGCATCGCTGTGTGCGCCGTGCGTGAACTTTGCACCAAAGGAGGTGTTGGGAACTTGGACATTGCTGCTTGTGGGGTGTGTAGTGCTGCAGCAGGGCTGCGAGCGGTAGAACCAGGGACTCCATCTCCCAGGAGTCCCTGTGAGTATAACCCCAGACACCTGGGCCGCTCTCCCCGCTTGCCCCGCCCCCACCAACCAAATCCCTTACATCAATAAGACACCCTTCCCGCTGCGCGGGAGAAGCCCGGGACAAGGGCGGGGCCGTCTGCAGGCGTCAGAGGCCGGAAGAGACTGGACTGGGCCTAAGCTCTTGGCTGTCCACCCGAGATTGTGGTGTACTGATTTGTATTGTAAGTCTACCCCGTCTGCCTTTGTTCTCATGTTAGTTGTTGGGGCACTTTTAGCTGATCAGCTGTCACTCGTCTGTACACCCTATGAGAGTCTAGTGTTCGAGGTTTTCTCTATTCCCTCTCTCTGTTCCCGGTGAGGACGATGGAGTGCCGCGAAACTAGAAGCATGGCGGCGGCGGGTGGTAAAAAACTGACCGGAACATTAGATGATTTTATTGTTCGTACCAATTCCCTGATCGATCATGGTATTGTTCTTATGGAAAGAAGGGTTTCCCAGGATCTCGCATTTGCCAAAAGATCGTCTTTGGGTCTCATTGGTTCTGCACGCACCCCCGATACTTCGTTACAAATACTTAACTCCGTTCAGACTCTTGTCGATGTTCACAATGTTAACTCCGTCCAGCCTGGCTCACGTGACTCACCACCCCTTAACCCCCAAGCTCAGGCTCACAACCTTACAGGGGCTAGTTTGGAGTCTAACTTGGTAGATCTTCAGGCAGACTCTCAGGTAGCGACCCCACACGACCAGAAGAGGGGGAAGCGGGAGGGGGCCATTCCCAAACGTAAGCATCCAAACACCAACATCCCTGGTGCTAAGAAAGTCAGTGCTATAATAGCCGGGAACACTAGTATTGATGCTAATGAGAGGGGTAGAATAGCAGAGTTGAGGGAACCCGGTAGGGACTTTGTTGGGCAGAAATCCGGGGCAGAAGTAGTTCAATCTGAGACCGCAAGATTACCCTTGAATATCCTTGACGATACTATGCTGGATAACCCTTTGGCCGATATCCTTGAAGACAGCATTATAACCGACAGGTCGGGAGTCGACAGAATAGAAGTTACAGATGGGGAGGAGGAACCCATAGGCTGTATCATAACAAAAATTATTAAGACACTACTCGCTCCCTTAGAAGCTAGGCTTCATGGTATTGAAAAACTGCTTCATGATATACACAAGGATATAAGGTTTCAGGATAGCCTTTATGTCAACAGGGCAACACATGCTACCGCCCTAGTTAGCAAACCCCTGTCTGCGGGCAAAAGTTCTGTAGTGGTTAAAAACAAGACACCCAAGAACCCGGTGTCGAATCGCCCTAACCCTGTGAGTAACAAAGAGAGTACTCAACCTCCTACATTAAATAAGCCCACTGACCAAGGTAATCTAAAAGGCCCTGTTACCTTTACCCCAAAATCCGATTCAGCCCCCCTGACAAAATTATGACCCAGCGAAATATTCACCTTCCACCGGATGCCTGTCCCTATGTGATCATTTTGACAGGGGTTACGGAACTAACCCCTCCAAACTCAGAAACTTTCCAGGCGCTTAAAAATGAGGCATGCCACTGGTTAGCTAATAACTACCCCCTACCCTCAAACCTTTGTGGCAATATTTTAATGGTTGAGAAAACGCCTTGGGTGGGACATAATAGGAAAAGATTACAGGGGGACTGTATAGTAGTGACTTTTGAAGATTCCCGCATTGTGGAATACATTTGCCGAGGGAATCCTCATAACAACGGTACCCTAGTCACGGCCATGCCTTTGTCCTATTTTTATATGCCTATCGAGCAACGGGACAATAGATGGAGTTGGCTAAAAGACCCCAATGATCACAGAAGAGTGAGGAGGCAAGAGGTGCCCAGGGACATGAATCCCTACAGTTGGGGTGGGGGTGGGGAGGTGGGGTGGAATCTAGTTCAGAGAAGAGGAGGAAGGCATAATTATGGCAATAGGCATCATGCAGATAGTTTTAGGGGTAATGGTATGATTGTTGGTCATCCAAATAACCATACTCAAGCTCCCCATGCACTAGATTACCTCTGTAACATCCCAATGACGAACCAGTATGACTGCCTGTCCGACTTAGGTTGGGTGGATTGACAACAGGTGAGCACAGTGTCGGGAAATGATAAAGGAAACAGGATTATACCCGTTTCACCTGCAAAAATGGCCCGGGAGATTGGGGTCCCGAGTGTGGATACTAGGGTATAAGCTCCGGTCGCCCAGGAGCTTGGCAAGGGCAGGGATTCAGTAATTAGTGCAAATAGTCAATCAGTAGGTAGGGAAGCCATCAGAGGCAACAGAGACATAAAGGTGGTAACCTGGAATATTGCTGGGCTAAGAAATAAAGTTGACGATCCTATTTGGAGGGAATTTATAGGTACAGCAGACACCATTGGCCTACAGGAGACCTGGGATACAAAGAACATACTTACCCTGGATGGCTATATCACCTATTCTCTCTTAGCAGTTACTACCACTAGAGGAAGACCTAGGGGCGGGCTGGTAACCCTAGTGGCGGCTAACATTCTTGGTACACACACGGTGATTGCCTCAGGTTCCCCCTACTGTTTGGAAGTTCAAATCGCTTGTAATGGGGCATATAATGTTCTAATTGTAAACTTGTATAACTCTTTCGATAGAGCCACCTCAACCAGCAACCTGACAGCGTTAAATTCCTTCTTAGCAGAATACAAGGAACTGACGGAGTCTCAATGCTTTATAATATTACTGGGGGACTTCAATATTCATGGTTGTCCAGATAAATGTCTGTCCAATGATCTATTTGCCCCCATTGAACAAGGTGATATTCATGTTGAGCATACGGATCAGGAGGAGATCCTATTAGAAAATACCCTGGCTGAAAATGGTTTGATGTTACCCACGGGGGATGAGGTGGATATACCCACTTTTCAGGGAAATGGCAGTGGATCAACTATAGACTTTATTTTTATAAGTTTAACCCTGGGGAGTAACATAGTAGGCTATTTCCCTGTTTGGTCTCATTTTAGCGATCACAACCCTGTCTTTCTATGTGTTAGAGGCGTCCTTAGTACATCTGAGAGCTCATTGAACAGGGTTGATAAACAAGATATCCGGCCAACAGACCAGGCACAAAGGATTAAATGGTGTAAAATTATACCTGAGGATTTCTCAAGTAACCTCTCCAATATTAGAGGGGAGGAGTTGCGGATATGTATGGATGAGGAAGCTGGGGACATAGAGGTAATGGAGGCATATCAAAAGGTCTGTCACCAGGTTATGTCTGATTTAATGTGGTCTGGCAAGGTTAAAGACTTGGGGACAGTCGGCTGGTTTGATCATAACTGTTCAGCAGCCAATCGCAAACTGAAGGAGGCTTTAAAAAGCAAGCCAGTCGACAGACAACGTGTGGCCCTCTTAAGGAAAGCATATAAAGCAGCAGTAGAACAGAGGAGACGGGAGATCAGGGAAGATGCCTGGGCAGAAATGACTTCCATAGACGTGATAAAAAACAGTGCCAAATTCTGGGCAGTGGTCAACCACCTTACTTTGCTGACTCAAGTTACAATGTTTTAGATTGTGGCATCCAGGAAGACAAGTGGCTCACCCATTTTAAGTCAGTTTATGAACAGGTGACTATAGGGGTTGATGGTCCAACCTCGCTGACTAGTCATCCGTATACTTTAGTGGTGAATGAGGGTGAGGTGGCTGAAGCTATCAGCAAAATGACAAGCAATAAGGCCCCTGGCCCTGATGGCGTACCAGCCGATCTTTTTAAATCCAACATAGCAATATGGTCTAAAGTTTTATCTAATGTATTCAATAGAATTTGTAAATTCGGTATCCCAACGACCTGGTCGCAGTCAGTCATTGTACCTATCTTTAAAAAAGGTAATAGAGGAGACCCAGGTAATTACCGCCCAATTTCCCTTATAGATTCCCCAGTGAAGGTCTTAGGCAGAGTGGTTCTGTGTAAATTAACTGATTGGCTTGAGGAAACAAATTCTTTGTCAGCAATACAGTATGGGTTCAGAAAGGGGCGCAGTACGATAGATCAGAGCCTCAACCTCCAATTGCTGATTGGAAAGTATACCATAGCGAAGCAAGGTTGCTTATATATAGCATTTATGGACATGTCCTCGGCCTTTGACCGAGTTAACAGGTCCAAGCTATGGGGCTTGCTCTTAAAGATGGGCATCGATGAAAACATTGTATACTTTTTAGCCGATCTCCATAGGGACCTCACAGCCACAGTGAGATATGATCGTAAGGGGAATTGTACGGGCAAGATAGGTATAACTAATGGGGTCAGGCAAGGCTGTATCTTAGCCCCCCTATTATTTACCTTATACATCAATGGGATGGCCAGTGTGCTAGGAGCAGCTTGTAAGGATATTCCGAGGGCAGGCAAGTTTCCCCTCCCCGCATTATTATATGCGGATGATGCCGCTCTTTTAGCGCGCACGTCAGTAGGGCTACAAAGTCTTTTAAATTCCTTTTATGAGTTCATGTCCTCTTTGGATCTTAGCGTTAATTACACCAAATCTCATGTCATGGCTGTGGGTACAAAGGGCAGGCGCAGGAAGCTGATGACACTCCACTGTAATGGGAATAAGTTATCGAGGGTAACTAGATTCCCATATCTGGGGGTGGTTTTTGATGAAAGTTCCACCTGGCTTCCACAACTGTCTGAGAAAAGAAATGCTTTTGTCCGATCCATTTTTGCAGTTCTGGGCTTCTCCCGTAAACTGGGGGTAAAACCGCTACAGGCAGTGTTAAAGGTCTATGCCGCCAAATGTGTTTCCATAGCCATGTATGGCGCAGACTTATGGAGATTTAAGAACGCTAAGTTGTTACAGGTGGCAGAGGATACGTTTTTGAAGTCCATTTTATCAGTACCACAATCAACCTCAGGTTTTATAGTGCATCAGGAATGTGGGGTGGAATACCTAGAAGACGGATTGCCATCGCACCCCTATTAAAGTGGATTGCGGTTTGGATGAATCCGGAATTGGAGGTGAACCACGAGATCCTGAGGGACTGTCTCAATTTAGAACATTGGGAATCTATCCCATGGCTAAAATATATAAAAAAACTTGCAGTCTTATTAGGCCGCCCAGAACTATTTGATGAGCCGTCTAAACTGGTTAAGGGAGACATGAAATGGGTTAAGACCACATATAGGCTGCACAAAGGGATGGATAGAGAAGGCCATGAGTTGACTAAGCAAACTGTGAGAGCTCATCAGTTAGTTGTAACAACAGACCATGATTTAGAACCATATCTGAAGGTTGTTAATAATGCTAATCACAGATATCTACTAACCAAGTTTAGGTTGAACAAATTTCATCTCCTTCGCTCTGGGCGCCCATGTTGGACCAAGATATCAGAATTAGAATTGTGCACTTGTGATGGATTTTCGATAATGGACACTGCTCACTTTATGTTCTTTTGTGGTTATTTTACGGATATCCGGAAGAAATTCATTGTACCCCTACTAAAGGATAAAGGGTTTAGACAAGTGAAACCTGCTCTATTATATCTTCAACTGCTGTCTAATACGTGGGAAATCGTCAATATTGCTACATTTTTAACCATAGCATGAGACTAAGGAAAAAACTAGTTAGTCTGAGATAACATCTTTGCATGGTCTATTTTTAGAAGTTTGTTAATAATGAATTTATAATTGGATGATCAGTGTATGTTTTTTAAAATTAAACATATGAATTTGGTATCTATTTTGTACAGTTTTTATCTTTTTTATATATGTTTTGCTGTCTGTTAACCATATTGCAATTTGGTACCTCGGTCCCTCTTTTCTCGGTACTTCTGTATACTTTTGTGGTGTTTTTTTTTCACAACAGATTTATTGAGTGAATCAGGCAGAATAAAGAAAACATGTGGCTCCCCACAGTCAGGAGAGTGCCACCAAGCATCTTGGCACAGTTACATCACAAGACCAGTGTCCAATCAAGAATAAAAGAGCAAACAAAGAAAAAGACCCCCCCGTCCCCGCCCCTACCCCCGCCAACCCCCAGTACCCAACTAACCCGCTACCCACCCCTTATCCCTCCCTAACCCAGTGCACGTGTGTATAGATTGCATTCTGTACGCGGTCGTGGTGTGATAGGCATGACGCAGTACACAGGCCCATCTAGCATCTTTCTCCTAGGCATCTTCCTCTTGCTCTGTCGGGGGATCTAATGTCAACCCCCTATAATCCGCCCACCTCCTCCATATCTTAAAGTGTTTACTGGGGCATCCACGCGATTCAAACACTGGTCGTTCTAGACCCATACAAAAGTCCAACCCGGCCCGCCAAGCACTCAGGGGGGGGGCTCTATCATCCTTCCACGCTCGGGCCAGATCCCTTTTGGCAACCACCAGCCCCAGCAATAATAAATGGCGTTTATATATGTTCCCACCAACTCCCTCAAGGATGTGGAGCAGCCCTAAGCGATGAGTACGTGGAAGGTCCCATCCCAGAACTTCAGACAGGCAGCCCCAAACACCCCTCCAGAAACCAATTAGTCTAGGGCACGACCATACTGTATGCAGCAGCGTACCCATTGCAGCCCCACAACGCAGACATTCTGGTGACCCTATCAGTCCTGCCTTCCAAAGCCGCTCTCGGGTGTAGTAGGCCCTGTGGAGATACTTAAATTGGATTAACCTAAGCCGCATTGCAATGGCAGTCCCCCGCAGTGATTCTAGGGCTTCCCTCCAATCATCTTCGTCCAGAGGACCAATATCGGCCTCCCAGGTCGCCCTCAGGGGAAGCAGGGGAAGCAGGGTGGAGGAGCAGTGAGTGACCAGCGTTTACGGGAGACCTTCTTATCACCAAGGTCACCCATGAAGACCTTTGCTTCAACCGGACTGAATTCAGGGGGCGAGTCTAGATTGGCAATGCTGGGTGTCAGTGCATGCCGGAACTGCAGATAACGAAAGAACTGGGTCTGGGTCTGGGGCATATGAAACTCAGTGCTAAGCTCTTGGAACGATTTGAGGGTAACTCCGGACATTACATGTCCCAACGACGAAATCCCGATTGCATCCCAGCCATCGAACCCCTGCAGCGTGGATAATTCGGGGAGTCGTCCATTGTGCCACAGCGGCGTTTCCGCAGTGAGTCTACCCCACCAGCCCATGCGACGTAGCGCCTGTCGCCACACAGCAAAAACAATTATTGTGACACTTGGCAATGTCCGCCGCAACCTGGCTGAGTAGAGGATCGTATGTAGCGTATTGTCCCCCATCAGTGCGCGCTCCAGGGCATATGCTGGGTCTCCACCGTCGCCATACCACCATTCATTCAGGATTAGTAGTTGGGAGGCTTGATAATAGGACAGCAGGTCCGAGGTGGCTAGGCCTCCACAATAGGTGGACAAGAAGCACGTACGCAGCGCCACCCTGGCAGCCCCCCCTTCCCACAGGAAGCGGCCCAAGACAGAATTGACCTGCCGAAACCACTGGGGTGTGATGGGGTGGGGATAATTCTGCAATTGGTATAAGAGGCGTGGGAGCGCTACCATTTTGAAAATTGCAGACCTGCCGAAGATAGTGAGGGGCATCCGAGACCACGTTTTAACATCTGCTTGGACCTTCTCCCAAACAGGCACCACGTTGCGTTCCCAGGCAACGCCCACTGAATCCGACAGAAACACTCCCAAATATTTCAATCCTCCGGTCGCCACCTGCAGTCCCGATGCCCAAGGATCTGTCACAGCTCCGCCCCCCAGTACCCATAGAGTGGACTTGCGTAGATTCAGAGAAAGGCCCGATACCTCACCGAAGATACGCATAATTTCTATCACCCGTGGCCTCGAGCGTCGCAGGTCTGTAAGAAAAAAGAGGACATCGTCCGCATACAATGCGATTCTATCCGAGAGGTTCTCATTCCACACAAAGCCCCGCATCTGTGCGTCTATACGCACCCAAGCGGCCAGAGGCTCCATGGCTAGGGCGAATAAGTAGGGGGACAGTGGACACCCCTGTCGGGTCCCTCGTCCGATGTGAAATGTTTCTGATATCGCCCCCGCGACCCGCACCGAGGCCGTGATGTCCGTGTACAGTAGTTTGATATACAACAGAAACACCGGGCCCAGATTGAAACGGGGCAGGAGCGCAAATAGGTACGTCCAGCTAACTGAGTCAAAGGCCTTGTTTATATCAGCTAGTAACAAAGCAGCCTGTTCCCCGGTGGCCCCCATGGTATCCACCGCAGCCTGTGCGCGTCGGATGTTATGACGCGTTGCCCTATGAGGCATGAAGCCTGCCTGGTCCGGGTGTACCAGGTCCGTGACGTAAGGGAGCAAGCGGTTCGCCAGAGCTTTTGCAAGTATTTTAGCCTCTATATTGAGCAAGGAGATGGGGCGATATGAGTCATGCCTGTCAGGGGGTCTACCCGGTTTCTGAAAAACCACAACTTCAGCATGACGCCAGTCAGGAGGTAATTTGCCCCGCTCACGCGCCGTCTCAAGTGCACATCTGTAATGGGATCCTAGCTGAAGGTGGAATTTCTTAAAGAACTCACTTGGGTAGCCGCACGGCCCGGGGGCCTTCCCTGTATTGAGTTGTCCCAGGGCTTCCCCCAGTTCTTCGGCAGTAAGGGGAACGTCAAGTGCCTTCCTGCTTTCATGGGACACCGCTGCAGGCGGCAAGTCATCTATGAATTTAGACACCTCATCTTCTGACAGACAGTCGCGCGGAGCATATTGTGTCTTGAAGTAGCTAGCAAAGCTCGCTGCTAACTCGGTCGGGTCCGTAATTGCCATTGCGTTCTCCGCGGTGAGGCCCGGCAGAGTTAGAGGTTGAAGGCTGCGCTGACAGAGTCTATGGAGCATTGTACATGACTTATTCCCCCACTGGTATACTCTACTCCGTGTGGCCAGCCACGCCTGTTTAGCCTCATCCATTAAGATAGATGCATAGGACTGCTGAGCCTGAAGAAGTAGCCGTGTCGCAACGTCATCGCTCCCTCCCCGGCTTCGCTGTTCCAAGGTCTCCACCAGGGCGGCCGCTTCAGTGATCGTCTCCCGACGTCTACGACGGGCCGCAGTACACCACGCTATGTCCACTCCCCGTATAGTGGGCTTCATTGCTTCCCACACCACCACAGCATCAATGTCGCCCACCAGGTTTTCTCGCCAATAGTGATCGATCGCCTCCTGCAGATGCTGGACATAGCCAGGTTGCTGGAGATGCCACGAGGACATCCTCCATCGGAATGGTTGTCGTTTTTTAAGGAGTTCCACCCTGACCGATACTGGGGAATGATCGGACAGTCCCCTCGGCAATATATCTGCTTCTCTCACCCTGCTCAGGCAGACACTGGGCACAAACACATAATCCAATCTTGAGAAGGAGCCGTGCACAGCAGAGACATACGTGTACTCACGCACTGTAGGGTGCATATGTCGCCATACATCCACCCAACCCATTCCTTCAGTCATAGCATGCAGCCTGGTAGGGGGGGGGGGCGCTAGCATCTCCCGCCGCTTCAGACGGTCCATACATACGTCCATCACCTCGTTCCAATCACCCCCAACTACAGCCAGGGATTCTGGGATATCCTCCCACACTGTAAACAACTTCTCGGACAGGGCCCACTGCAGAGGAGGGGGGGCGTATACACTTCCAAAGACCACAGGCCCAGCGCCCACCATTCCTTTAATAAAGATATAGCGACCCTGTGGGTCTGCCCACTGCTTCTCATGGACGTAGGCCACTCTGCGATTAATCAAAATAGCCACCCCTCTGGACCCCCTAGAAAACCCGGCGTGAAAGACCTGTTGGTAGCCAAACCTCTGCAGACTAAGCACCTTTGATCCCATCATGTGAGTTTCTTGGAGCAAGAGCACATCCGCGACTTCCCTCTTCCCCCAGCGCAAGACCGCCCCACGTTTAATCTTGTCAAGTATCCCCCTAACATTCCATGTGATCACTCGCAGGGACTCCCCGGGGAGTCTATGAGTCATTTCAGCCATAGTCAAGCGGAACCCACCAAGTAGGCCCACTGCGCCAATTCCACCCACTCCCCATTTTCTCCAGTACATCTGTAAACAGCACGTGCAGCCCCCTCACCCACCCCAGGACCCCCAAACAGCAACAATGAGAGCAACTCCCTCGCTCTCCCACCCACCCCCAAACCCCCCCCAACAACGGTCTCCCCACCCCCACATACCTTGACTCGGCACAGCCCCAACTCAACTCCCCCCTCCCCCCTCCCCGGCTATCTTCACCCCACATCCCCCCTCCCTATACCTCATGGAACTCTGAAGTATCTGTCGCGGCATGGGCAGCCCCGAGCCCAAAACGGAGGACCCAGGACCAACCATGCCAATGGATCCCAACTCCCCGGAAAACAGTGAACTCATCACCCTCCCCCTATCAACTCCCACATTAGTAGGAGAGTGGCAGCCCCTAGTAGGCAGCCCCCGAAACCCACCCCACACTCCCACTCACGTTCAATAATTCAAGTTCGATCAGTTACAGAGGCAGTGCTCATGCATCCAGACTATGAGACCCTCATTCCTAAAAGCAGGGATTTAAATCAACAAGTGAGGAGCTTAGACCCCTCCGAGGCCCTCAAGGATCCTTCCCAGATTGGTCCGAGTCCTCCGTCCTGGCACTGCCCTGCGTCCCATCGACAGAGGCTGATCGCTTCCGTGATTTGGACCTCCAATTTCTCCTGCTCTTGGCCGTCCGATCTCCTCGTTCCTGCGACGACCCCCTGGAAGAACCCGGGTTCAGTCCCGGCTGGGCATTCGGCCTGACCCTCACTGTTTCGTCGGTCCATTTGAACACGTCCTCCGGAGTATCAAAGAAGAGCGTTCGCGACTGGAAGATCACCCTCAGGCGGGCCGGATACAGCAGAGAGTACTGGAGCTTCAGGCCTCGCAGCTTCGCCTTGGCGGCTATGAAGGAGTGGCGCTGCTGCTGCACGAGCCTAGTATAGTCCGGAAAGATCATGATCTTTCGATTCTCGAAGAGAAGAGAATCCCTGGTTCTCGCTTCTTTCAAAATGGTGTCCCGATCATGGTAATTCAAGAGTCTAGCTATCACTGCCCTGGGTCGTTCACCCTCCGGCGGCCTCTGTGTCAAAGCTCGATGAGCACGTTCAATGACAAAGCAGGTGGACAGAACTCCCGGGGGTAGTCAGCTCTCCAGCCACTGCGTGAGAAATTATTCCATGTTCCCCTTTTCACAGCGCTCCGGAAAGCCAATGAAGCGGAGGTTGTTTCGGCGTGCGCGCCCCTCGGCATCCTCCACACGGAGCGCCAGGCCCCTTTGAGCAGACTCCATCGCCGCCATTTTCGTCTTTAGGGAACCTACGTCGTCTTCTACCACCGAGATTCTAGATTCCGTCTCCGTAATCCGTGCCACTGCGTTCCGTAAATCCTGGCGCAACAAGGTGACATCTGCGCCCACCGCACCTATCTTGGCGTCAAGCATGTCCCTGGACTGGGTGATTGCTGCCATAAGCGCCGCATTGTCCGGCCCCGCTCCTTGTCCTCCTCCCGAGGGTCCGGGACCCCCACTGGGCCCTGTAAACTTATCGATGGTCCCTTGCTTGGTGGGGCCACCATCTCCCCTGGTCATGGCAGCAGATCACCTGTGGGGCACCAATGATAAAGGCCGGAGCGGCAGCGCAGGGTCAGTTCTCTCGTGTGCAATGTTCAATAAGGGCCCACTCAGTAGTTCTCCCCCCCTCCACGGGGTTCAGGCGCTCCAGCACTTGCGCTGCCTCCCGGCCAGATCGAAGCGGGCTCCGGGATGCACACCCCAGTCCACGGTGATCCGCAGCTCGCCACCACGTGGCCTACATCCCCTTGGCCAATCTGTTCTGCCGCCATGTGTCTTGGACCTCGAGCACGTCAGCCCCCTGCCTCCCAGGATCAGCTACCAATATGTCCAATGTCCGGGTCCCCGGCACTTACAGTTCGTGGTTCGCCGCAGGGCCGACCTGTATGGGCCCATCCAGCCCCACTCCGGTCCGCCGCCCGCCAAGGTCCAGCAGTGGTAGTCCAGTCTTTCAGGCAGGGTCTCCTAGACAGGGCCTGTAGCTCCCCAGGCTCCGCTGTGCTCCAGCCACGGTCAGTGGCCGACGTCTATCTCTGTGGGCGGGGACCACGAAACTCGAGGCCCCTGCTGCACTGGGCCCACAAGGCCGCGGCCTCCTGCAGGACGAGCCCCCGGCACCAAGGGTCCCAGCACCCTCCAACGGGGCTTCGGGGGAAATACCAGTCACCCGTCAGTCCACAAGAAAAATCGGGCTCCGGACGATCGGCAGGCCAGCCGACCCTTGCAGACGCCCCCCGGCCGGGAGGCGCCAAAATCGAGGACCCGGCTTCTCCGCCTCGCACTAGGCCACACGCTACTCTCCGCGACCCAGCCTCACCAGACGGTCCGGGAACTCCGCTAAGGACACCGGAGGATCCCCGACACCTTCAGCAGTACTTGCCCCACGCGTGGTATGGAGTCTGGGCTCGGGGGCCAGGATAATCCGCCGGATCAATAACGGGCCGGCTGGAGCTCTAGTAAGCTGCAACCGCCATCATAGCACGCGAAGCCACGCCCCCCTACTTTTGTGGTTTTTGTTATGAACCGAATAAAGTATTTCTGACTGACTGGCAAAAAGTTAGAACGTATCTGGCGAGTAAACTATCATGAGCCTGATAAAGAAAGACTAAAAATCAGCCTAAGGGCATATAAGGACAGCATTAGAAAGGCCAAGACTGCCTACTATACGGACCGCATCGAGAAGGCCAAGAATTCAGCCAAAGAACTTTTCGATACCGTGGTCAGTTTAACCTCCCCTAAATCGGTGACGGGACCTTCCAACATCGAACTGTGTGAATCATTGGCTGACTTTTTCCTGACTAAAGTTCAAGCAATTTTCACCACGCTTGAACAACAGGTGGCCCTCAGTCTTGCGGAGGGGTCCCAGAGGGCATTTACTGCCAGATCCACAGAGGAAAAATTATTGGCCTTCAAGCCAGTAAATTCAGGTGATGTTGTAAAACTACTGATGGCAACTAAATCAGGCTCACCTCAAGATCCCTGCCCGACGTCAATTGCAAAACTGGCAGCTGTCCCTATTGCGGACTCTTTAGCCAGTATTTTCAATTTGATGTTTGAGAAGGGCGATTTTCCCACAGTGTGGAAGCGGGCATCCATCCGCCCACTACTTAAGAAACCATCGCTGGATATCACGGACCCTAACAGCTATAGGCCAATTGCCAGATTACCTCTGCCGGCAAAACTTATAGAAAAAATTATGAACTCCCAGCTCTGTTCCTTTCTGCGTAACTCGAAGGGTCTAGACCCGGCCCAACATGGGTTTAGGGGAGGTCACAGCACCGAGACCGCCCTGATCAAGTCCACAGAGGAGGTCCGGAAGGTGCTTGACGATGGGGGCCAAGCAGTGCTGATCCTACTGGATCTGTCAGCAGCCTTCGATACGGTTCACCATGCTATGGTGGTGGACCGATTGGAGGGCTGCGGGATCCAGGGGCAAGGACTCGACATTCTGAAGGCCTTCCTGAAAGATAAGGTACAAGTGGTGGCTATGGGGGACTTCGAATCAAGACCTTTCGAACTCCCCGGGGGGTCCCTCAGGGATCCTCCCTTAGCCCCACTTTATTTAATATCTACGTATCCTCCCTTGCCCCAGTGATTTGATCCTTCGGGTTCGAGTTAACATCCTACGCAGATGACACCCAGATTGTGGTCTCGGTGCTTCCAGGGAAAGAGCTGGGGGTGGCAGCCAGGTTTCAGGACTGTATGTCTGCAGTCAGTTCCTGGATTGCAAACACAACAATGATGGACAGAATGTGGATCAATGTCACACATTCACCCCAGTCCAAAGATCTGGGCCCAAATCCATCGTTTTTCCACTCCACACCACCCTGGGTTAGACAATGGCGATATGCAAATCAGCGCTGACCCTGTGCCCCATGGGAACAGTCCAGTCCGAACTACAAAAGCCATGTCCTTCCCAGAACGAAATCAAGCATCCGAGGACCGGCCCGGTTTCGAGGTAACACCTCTCATCAGCCCGGCTAGCTTGACTCCAGTGGTGTGGAGTGCCTGGGACTCACGTCTGAGCATCCCCAGTACACTTAGAGCGGTAATTGCAAACACAACAATGATGGACAGAATGTGGATCAATGTCACACATTCACCCCAGTCCAAAGATCTGGGCCCAAATCCATCGTTTTTCCACTCCACACCACCCTGGGTTAGACAATGGCGATATGCAAATCAGCGCTGACCCTGTGCCCCATGGGAACAGTCCAGTCCGAACTACAAAAGCCATGTCCTTCCCAGAACGAAATCAAACATCCGAGGACCGGCCCGGTTTCGAGGTAACACCTCTCATCAGCCCGGCTAGCTTGACTCCAGTGGTGTGGAGTGCCTGGGACTCACGTCTGAGCATCCCCAGTACACTTAGAGCGGTAATTGCAAACACAACAATGATGGATAGAATGTGGATCAATGTCACACATTCACCCCAGTCCAAAGATCTGGGCCCAAATCCATCGTTTTTCCACTCCACACCACCCTGGGTTAGACAATGGCGATATGCAAATCAGCGCTGACCCTGTGCCCCATGGGAACAGTCCAGTCCGAACTACAAAAGCCATGTTCTTCCCAGAACGAAATCAAGCATCCGAGGACCGGCCCGGTTTCGAGGTAACACCTCTCATCAGCCCGGCTAGCTTGACTCCAGTGGTGTGGAGTGCCTGGGACTCACGTCTGAGCATCCCCAGTACACTTAGAGCGGTAATTGCAAACACAACAATGATGGACAGAATGTGGATCAATGTCACACATTCACCCCAGTCCAAAGATCTGGGCCCAAATCCATCGTTTTTCCACTCCACACCACCCTGGGTTAGACAATGGCGATATGCAAATCAGCGCTGACCCTGTGCCCCATGGGAACAGTCCAGTCCGAACTACAAAAGCCATGTCCTTCCCAGAACGAAATCAAGCATCCGAGGACCGGCCCGGTTTCGAGGTAACACCTCTCATCAGCCCGGCTAGCTTGACTCCAGTGGTGTGGAGTGCCTGGGACTCACGTCTGAGCATCCCCAGTACACTTAGAGCGGTAATTGCAAACACAACAATGATGGACAGAATGTGGATCAATGTCACACATTCACCCCAGTCCAAAGATCTGGGCCCAAATCCATCGTTTTTCCACTCCACACCACCCTGGGTTAGACAATGGCGATATGCAAATCAGCGCTGACCCTGTGCCCCATGGGAACAGTCCAGTCCGAACTACAAAAGCCATGTCCTTCCCAGAACGAAATCAAGCATCCGAGGACCGGCCCGGTTTCGAGGTAACACCTCTCATCAGCCCGGCTAGCTTGACTCCAGTGGTGTGGAGTGCCTGGGACTCACGTCTGAGCATCCCCAGTACACTTAGAACGGTAATTGCAAACACAACAATGATGGACAGAATGTGGATCAATGTCACACATTCACCCCAGTCCAAAGATCTGGGCCCAAATCCATCGTTTTTCCACTCCACACCACCCTGGGTTAGATAATGGCGCCCAAATCCATCGTTTTTCCACTCCACACCACCCTGGGTTAGACATGTCTTTCCGGTCTGGGAAAGACATGGCTTGGTAGTTCGGACTGGACTATTCCCATGAGGCACAGGGTCAGAGCTGATTTGCATATAGCCAGTGTCTAACCCAGGGTGGTGTGGAGTGCAAAAAAACGATGGATTTAGGCCCAGATCCTTGTACTGGGGTGAATGTATGACATTGTTCTACATTCTGTCCATCAACTGTGTTTTTTGCAATTTCACCCCGAGTGTGCTGGGGATGCTCAGACGTGAGTCCCAGGCTCTCCACACCACTGGAGTCAAGCTATCCAGGCTGATGAAGGCTGATAGCCAGAAACCGGTCCTTGGATGCTTGATTCCGGTCTGGGAAAGACATGGCTTGGTAGTTCGGACTGGACTGTTCCCATGAGGCACAGGGTCAGAGCTGATTTGCATATAGCCAGTGTCTAACCCAGGGTGGTGTGGAGTGCAAAAAAACGATGGATTTAGGCCCAGATCCTTGTACTGGGGTGAATGTATGACATTGTTCTACATTCTGTCCATCAACTGTTTTTTGCAATTTCACCCCGAGTGTGCTGGGGATGCTCAGACATGAGTCCCAGGCTCTCCACACCACTGGAGTCAAGCTATCCAGGCTGATGAAGGCTGATAGCCAGAAACCGGTCTTGGATGCTTGATTTCGGTCTGGGAAAGACATGGCTTGGTAGTTCGGACTGGACTGTTCCCATGAGGCACAGGGTCAGAGCTGATTTGCATATAGCCAGTGTCTAACCCAGGGTGGTGTGGAGTGCAAAAAAACGATGGATTTAGGCCCAGATCCTTGTACTGGGGTGAATGTATGACATTGTTCTACATTCTGTCCATCAACTGTGTTTTTTGCAATTTCACCCCGAGTGTGCTGGGGATGCTCAGACGTGAGTCCCAGGCTCTCCACACCACTGGAGTCAAGCTATCCAGGCTGATGAAGGCTGATAGCCAGAAACCGGTCCTTGGATGCTTGATTCCGGTCTGGGAAAGACATGGCTTGGTAGTTCGGACTGGATTGTTCCCATGAGGCACAGGGTCAGAGCTGATTTGCATATAGCCAGTGTCTAACCCAGGGTGGTGTGGAGTGCAAAAAAACAATGGATTTAGGCCCAGATCCTTGTACTGGGGTGAATGTATGACATTGTTCTACATTCTGTCCATCAACTGTGTTTTTTGCAATTTCACCCCGAGTGTGCTGGGGATGCTCAGACGTGAGTCCCAGGCTCTCCACACCACTGGAGTCAAGCTATCCAGGCTGATGAAGGCTGATAGCCAGAAACCGGTCCTTGGATGCTTGATTCCGGTCTGGGAAAGACATGGCTTGGTAGTTCGGACTGGACTGTTCCCATGAGGCACAGGGTCAGAGCTGATTTGCATATAGCCAGTGTCTAACCCAGGGTGGTGTGGAGTGCAAAAAAACGATGGATTTAGGCCCAGATCCTTGTACTGGGTGAATGTATGACATTGTTCTACATTCTGTCCATCAACTGTGGTTTTTGCAATTCCACCCCGAGTGTGCTGGGGATGCTCAGACGTGAGTCCCAGGCTCTCCACACCACTGGAGTCAAGCTATCCAGGCTGATGAAGGCTGATAGCCAGAAACCGGTCCTTGGATGCTTGATTCCGGTCTGGGAAAGACATGGCTTGGTAGTTCGGACTGGACTGTTCCCATGAGGCACAGGGTCAGAGCTGATTTGCATATAGCCAGTGTCTAACCCAGGGTGGTGTGGAGTGCAAAAAAACGATGGATTTAGGCCCAGATCCTTGTACTGGGGTGAATGTATGACATTGTTCTACATTCTGTCCATCAACTGTGTTTTTTGCAATTTCACCCCGAGTGTGCTGGGGATGCTCAGACGTGAGTCCCAGGCTCTCCACACCACTGGAGCCAAGCTATCCAGGCTGATGAAGGCTGATAGCCAGAAACCGGTCCTTGGATGCTTGATTCCGGTCTGGGAAAGACATGGCTTGGTAGTTCGGACTGGACTGTTCCCATGAGGCACAGGGTCAGAGCTGATTTGCATATAGCCAGTGTCTAACCCAGGGTGGTGTGGAGTGCAAAAAAACGATGGATTTAGGCCCAGATCCTTGTACTGGGGTGAATGTATGACATTGTTCTACATTCTGTCCATCAACTGTGTTTTTTGCAATTTCACCCCGAGTGTGCTGGGGATGCTCAGACGTGAGTCCCAGGCTCTCCACACCACTGGAGTCAAGCTATCCAGGCTGATGAAGGCTGATAGCCAGAAACCGGTCCTTGGATGCTTGATTCCGGTCTGGGAAAGACATGGCTTGGTAGTTCGGACTGGACTGTTCCCATGAGGCACAGGGTCAGAGCTGATTTGCATATAGCCAGTGTCTAACCCAGGGTGGTGTGGAGTGCAAAAAAACGATGGATTTAGGCCCAGATCCTTGTACTGGGGTGAATGTATGACATTGTTCTACATTCTGTCCATCAACTGTGTTTTTTGCAATTTCACCCCGAGTGTGCTGGGGATGCTCAGACGTGAGTCCCAGGCTCTCCACACCACTGGAGTCAAGCTATCCAGGCTGATGAAGGCTGATAGCCAGAAACCGGTCCTTGGATTCTTGATTCCGGTCTGGGAAAGACATGGCTTGGTAGTTCGGACTGGACTGTTCCCATGAGGCACAGGGTCAGAGCTGATTTGCATATAGCCAGTGTCTAACCCAGGGTGGTGTGGAGTGCAAAAAAACGATGGATTTAGGCCCAGATCCTTGTACTGGGGTGAATGTATGACATTGTTCTACATTCTGTCCATCAACTGTGTTTTTTGCAATTTCACCCCGAGTGTGCTGGGGATGCTCAGACGTGAGTCCCAGGCTCTCCACACCACTGGAGTCAAGCTATCCAGGCTGATGAAGGCTGATAGCCAGAAACCGGTCCTTGGATGCTTGATTCCGGTCTGGGAAAGACATGGCTTGGTAGTTCCGACTGGACTGTTCCCATGAGGCACAGGGTCAGAGTTGATTTGCATATAGCCAGTGTCTAACCCAGGGTGGTGTGGAGTGCAAAAAAACGATGGATTTAGGCCCAGATCCTTGTACTGGGGTGAATGTATGACATTGTTCTACATTCTGTCCATCAACTGTGTTTTTTGCAATTTCACCCCGAGTGTGCTGGGGATGCTCAGACGTGAGTCCCAGGCTCTCCACACCACTGGAGTCAAGCTATCCAGGCTGATGAAGGCTGATAGCCAGAAACCGGTCCTTGGATGCTTGATTCCGGTCTGGGAAAGACATGGCTCGGTAGTTCGGACTGGACTGTTCCCATGAGGCACAGGGTCAGAGCTGATTTGCATATAGCCAGTGTCTAACCCAGGGTGGTGTGGAGTGCAAAAAAACAATGGATTTAGGCCCAGATCCTTGTACTGGGGTGAATGTATGACATTGTTCTACATTCTGTCCATCAACTGTGTTTTTTGCAATTTCACCCCGAGTGTGCTGGGGATGCTCAGACGTGAGTCCCAGGCTCTCCACACCACTGGAGTCAAGCTATCCAGGCTGATAGCCAGAAACCGGTCCTTGGATGCTTGATTCCGGTCTGGGAAAGACATGGCTTGGTAGTTCGGACTGGACTGTTCCCATGAGGCACAGGGTCAGAGCTGATTTGCATATAGCCAGTGTCTAACCCAGGGTGGTGTGGAGTGCAAAAAAACGATGGATTTAGGCCCAGATCCTTGTACTGGGGTGAATGTATGACATTGTTCTACATTCTGTCCATCAACTGTGTTTTTTGCAATTTCACCCCGAGTGTGCTGGGGATGCTCAGACGTGAGTCCCAGGCTCTCCACACCACTGGAGTCAAGCTATCCAGGCTGATGAAGGCTGATAGCCAGAAACCGGTCCTTGGATGCTTGATTCCGGTCTGGGAAAGACATGGCTTGGTAGTTCCGACTGGACTGTTCCCATGAGGCACAGGGTCAGAGCTGATTTGCATATAGCCAGTGTCTAACCCAGGGTGGTGTGGAGTGCAAAAAAACGATGGATTTAGGCCCACCTTGTACTGGGGTGAATGTATGACATTGTTCTACATTCTGTCCATCAACTGTGTTTTTTGCAATTTCACCCCGAGTGTGCTGGGGATGCTCAGACGTGAGTCCCAGGCTCTCCACACCACTGGAGTCAAGCTATCCAGGCTGATGAAGGCTGATAGCCAGAAACCGGTCCTTGGATGCTTGATTCCGGTCTGGGGAAGACATGGCTTGGTAGTTCGGACTGGACTGTTCCCATGAGGCACTGGGTCAGAGCTGATTTGCATATAGCCAGTGTCTAACCCAGGGTGGTGTGGAGTGCAAAAAAACGATGGATTTAGGCCCAGATCCTTGTACTGGGGTGAATGTATGACATTGTTCTACATTCTGTCCATCAACTGTGTTTTTTGTCAGTTCCTGGATGGCAAAAAGCTGTTTAAAATTAAATTCCTCCAAGACTGAGGTGCTTATTTTTAGGTCAAACACAAACCTTTGGAGTTCCAAGTGGTGGCCTATAGATATGGGCTCTCCGCCATCTCCATCTCCAGCTCAAAAGGTGAAGAATCTTGGAGTCATTATAGACAATCAACTTACCTTCAAACCCCAGGTCAAGGCGTTGACTTCTTCCATACACTGGATTTTGAAAACCATCAGGAAGGTTCTCCCCTTCCTACCAGAGGGAAGCAGAAGGACGGTGGTGACGGCACTCGTTCTTTCGCGCCTTGATTACTGTAACAGCCTCTTTTTAGAGGCTCAACAGGGGGTGTTGAATAAACTTCAGGTCCTACAAAACGTGTCTGCCCGCCTGATCGGGGGCCTGTCCAAGTTTTCATCAGTCACTAAGGAACTGGAGAAGTTGCATTGGCTCCCGATGCGGAAGAGGATTTTATTTAAAGCCCTCTGCATTGTCTTCAAGGCACTGCACGGTCTGGGCCCGGCGTTTCTTCAGGATCATTTCCAGTGGTACAGACCAGGGAGACAACTGAGGTCTGCCACTATGGGACTGATTAAAACAACTCGGACCAAGAAGGCACACTGGGGGGGCAGGAGCTTTGTTGGGGGAGCAGCAAAGGCATGGAACTCCCTAACCCTGTCCCTTAAACTAAATACAAATCTGTTAGATTTTAGGAAAAACCTTAAAACATGGCTCTTTACCCTCTAGCCCGGGAGTCTGAACCTCAGGGAGTTACCACTTTCAGCGCCAGCACACCGATTGGTATTTGTGCGCTCTATAAGTGTTATAAATAAATAAATAAATTGTCCTGAATGTCTGGTGTCAGATAAACACTGGAAATTGAGTAAAGGTATCTTACACCCAGCTGTTCTTCCTGAGGCCCCTTGGGACAAATTGAATCTTGACTTCTCAGGATCATACGTCAATCTACCTGGGAAGATGAAGTATGTTATACTGTTAGTGGATTATTTTTCAAATTGGTTGTATTTTTCTTTCACAAACGATGCTTCCTCTGACTCAGCTATAACATTTCTAGATTCCTTTCTATAGAAGGTTCTGCTGGGTCTTTATTTACTGACAATGGGATGCACTTTCTATCTGATCAGATGCATCAATGTTTGGCTATATAGACATCAAACCCTTTGCAGGTAGCGCTATATTCACCATCCTCTAATGATCTTGTTGAGAGAGGAAACAAGGTGTTTAAAGAAGGTATACAAAAGGACATTTCAGCCGGTTTGGATGTCAAATCCTTCCTTAAAGAGAAAATGTGGGAATATAACTCATCTCCACATTGCACCTTAGGGGTTACTTCATTTCTTATGTTAAGAGGAAGAAAACGTAATTCCGCATTGTTCTTATTATTGGTTAAAAGATCATCTGGGTGTCAGAGAGTCAGATGTTAAGTTGACTGTCAAGGAAAAAGTCTTACCAAGAGTTCATATGAAACAAGGTAAAAAATCTATAAGCAAACACAATCCTTGTAATAATGTCACAGGTCTCACAATTGGAGATTTTGTATTGATCAAAAAACAGTTATGGTGAGAAAGGGAGATTCTATCTTTTCTTCTGCTTCGCCTCAGATTTGACACAGTGGGTTCAACCTCCTTTAGAAAGAGGAAGTAGTGAAAGGAATGTTCATGCATATGCAGACGTCGTCGTGACTCCTCGCACAGTTTCTGACATACCAAATACCAGGTCTTGTGAAGTCAGGAGACCATATAGAGTGAAAGATTTAGTAATGTATTAGCATTATTGCTGCTTATGTCGTATTGCTGCATTGCTTATTATTGTATTTGAGGGGGAAGGTGGTTTAGTATGTTCCGCCTCGAGAAACACCACCATAATATGTTTATGTTTAGTGTTGCAATGATTCAAATATCTTTGCATTGAGCTAGTGGAGGCGGTAGCCAGTTAGTGGGTCTTCTGTTGTGTGGTCAGTTGACTCCACACTTCCAGCTGGTAGGTTGCTACTCGTCATGGGCGAAACGATATATGAAATAAACCATTTCTTTCAAACACAAGTTTCTCATGCTCCTTACCACAGACATTTGCAAGACAATGGTTAGCAGTTTTCTTGGACCAATAGAAATTCTAGCTCGATTAAGTGATCAAGGGAAGAATATGTTATTTGCTATCTGTTACTGAATGATTAAAGTGCTTATGCACAATAAAAAGTGTAAAATAGGTGCAGATAAAAGAACCAATGGGACATTTTGCCTTAGGGGAGGTTATCACAGACGTTATCAAGTTTTCCTGATATTATTCTCCAAACCCAAAGCAGATATCTAGAAGTAGCAAAAATGAGTTGGTCCAAGGTGTCACACCTCATAAGCCTAATGGCGTCCCAATAGTAAGTTATGCCAAGCAGCCTGCAGACAGGGGTGATTATCCTTTTACTTGGAGTCGGGTATCCTGGGCAGAAGAACAAAAGGTGCTCATCTATTTCTTTTCCTCCCTTTAGTGATGCAAGGCTTTAATGTTTGTAGTTTCTTCCACCAGCCTATAACTAAACAAGTAACTAATGACTTTATTGTTTTTACAGATATGTTTATTGGACCTCCATCATGCAATAGATTACAGTGTGAGTCAATAGTATTTTTGGGGTGGTACAAGTTTTACACCTTTTAAGACTAGTTTGTCCCTTGCTTAATGTCACTGGAGATTATGGGCCCGATGTAGGTAATTTTTTTTTTTACCGGTTCATAAATACCGACTCATACCGAATCGGTATTTATGAACCGGAAACCCAAATGTAGGTAAAAATCCGGTAAAAAATACCGAATCGGTATCAATCGGTATTCAAACTCGGTAAATACCGAATCGGTATTTACCGAATCGGTAATATCCGAGTCGGTAACACCCATACAACCCTATGGCCTTCCAGTCCCATAGGAATGAATGGGAGACACCGAATCGGTATTTACCGAATCCGTAAATACCGAATCGGTAAATACCGATTCGGTAAAATCCAATCTCGAAATTTCGAATACTTGACATGTGAGCCTGTGCACCAATCAGGGACACCCACCACACCCCACAACAAAGCTTCTGAGAGATCAACCAATCAGGTGCAAGTACCACACCCCAGTACCTGGAGGTGGCCACACCCATGCAGGTGCACAGCAACAGAACAGCAGAGAGAGCTGGAGGGGAGACAGAGGAGCAGGCTGCACTGAGACCAGCAGAGAAACAGCATGGATTCCCAGGAGGCACAAAAGGATGGAGGGGACAGAAAGAGGAAGGTTAAATTCAGCCCAACAGAGCTCCAGGTGCTGGTGGAGGAGGTTGCGCAGCACTACAGCCAGCTGTTTGGGAGACAGTCTCTGCAAGTAGCTGAGTCTGTTAAAAGGAACACCTGGCTGGCAATACAGAGCAAGGTCAATGCCCTAGGAGTGACCCACCGAGAAATTGACGACATGAAGAAGAGGTGGTATGATCTGAAGATCACCACAAAAAAAAACTAGCCACCCAGAGGAAGGAATCAGCAGCAACCGGTGGGGGGAAGAGCCGTGCCCCAAGCCTCACCGACCTGGAGCAGCTCGTGGAATCCACCATGGAGCCGGAGAGCATACATGGAATCGGGGATGCTGATAGCTCAGCCAGAGCTGCAAGTAAGAAAGGTAAGATGCATGGATATGTACCCCACCCATTCCCAGGCCCCTTCCCCAATGTGGGTGAATCACTCACAATCCAGCACACATGACTGTAGTCCCCAGCAAAGCATCATGGAAGTTGTAGTCATAGGTACATACATCAAAGCTGCCAACACCGAACCCTGCATGCCATGCCACACTCCCTACACACAAACAGTCTAAGCAAATGAAAATGTGTGTTAGGAATCTGTGTTGGGAAAACACGCAGCTGATCATTGTCCATGTCTGTTCACAGGAGAGTCATCGCGCAGAGCAGCGCTGGGAGGGGAGTGTAGTGCCACAACAACGTCTGCGAGGGAGAAGGCCAAAGACACAGCTGGACCTAGCACTGTCCCTGAGGATACAACCACACCCCAGGCACCCACAGCAATGGAGCACGACACCACTGCTCAGCCACTGTCGCCCCTGCTGTTCGACACACAGACTCAGCCAGCACCTGCAGAAGCCACAACACCCAGCTCAGGGTCCCCTGTGATTGTGAGGCCAAGGAGGCAGGACGTACCACCTTTACGGATCCTTGAGAGCTCCGATGAGGAAGTGGTAGAGGCTCCCAGACCTAGTACACCAACAATGGCTGGCCACGCAGGACAACTTGGGTCACAGGGATCTGGCCGTGCAGGTGACCGTGTCCGTAGGGCACGAGAGCAGGATGAGGGGCAGGATGTGCAGGGGGTCTTCGCTGGGCTTGAACCCACAATGGTCAAAGTCCAGCATATGCAGGCCAGAGGCATCATGGCAGTGCACCGGCAGGTGCGCATCCTGAATACCAGGATGTCGGGCATCGATCGGGGGATAGGTGCCATGGCAAAGGGGATGGAGGCCATGGGCAAAGGGATGGAGGCAATGGGCAAAGGGATGGAGTCCATGGCGGAGGGGGTGAGGGACATGGGGGTGCGCATGGCCACCCTCTGTGACAGGCATGAAAGTGATCATGAAGAGAGGCGCAGGTATAGGCGCGAGGTCAGGCTGCTCTATCAGTCGATTAACCGCTTGGCAACATCTACCACCCTGCAGTGTCGCCGCTCTGTTAATCTGCAGACTGACATTGTACACTGCTGCAGTGACCTGTCCCGGGGGATGGGGAGGGTGACCTCAGCAATGGAGGCAATGCTGACACAGCTGACAGCCACAGGTGGCAACATGGTTGTTGGGGACACTGAGGAGTCAACGAGCAGGAGTGGGTCCAGCACGCCTGTTCAGGACATTCGTAGGAGCAGCAGACTCCATGCTGATGACACCGGCACCACTGCGCATGTAGACCCCCAGCCCCGCGGCTCGCAAAACATCATGCGTAAGCGCAAGCATTGACAGACATATTGAACACAGGACAGGTCAAAGTGAAGAGAACTTTGGCCAACCATTGTGCAAAGTGCATTTAATTTGATATATGTTTTTTTGGAAGGTGCAGTTGTGTACATTAAAGTGAGTGTTCCTAACACTGGACATGGCTGTGTGTCATCGCTCAATTAGAAGTATCTGTTGGTGATTTCAGCGCGTCGCAGTCTACCATCTGTTGCTGGTGTTGCTCCTGCTGCATTGTGATCTGCTTGTACTGTCCCATCATCAATGTCCTCATGATATGTCAGTTCTATCTCTGTGCCCTCCTTGGTGGCAAGATTGTGCAGCATGGCGCAGGTCGCAATTATCTTGCAACAGATTATTGGCGTGTACTGACGTGCACCTCCACTCTTATGGAGGCACCTAAATCTACTTTTCAGCAGCCCAAATGTACGTTCCACCACACAACGTGTTGTTCTGTGTGCCACGTTATAACGCCTTTCACTCCTGGTGGATGGGTTCAGGTAGGGGGTGAGCACAAATGACCGCAGGGCATATGCACTGTCACCTGGGTGGGAAAGGATAATTAGATTAGTCACGTACTCAGGTGTGCACCTTCTTCTTGAACTGTCAGGGTGTCTCACACATACTTACCCAGCAGGTATCCATCACCGAAATCACCAGCCACAAGGCGTCTGTATATCCCACTGTTGGTGAATATGTAGGAGTCGTGGGAACTCCCTGGATATTTGGCCACAATGTCCGTTATCATGTTTCTAGCGTTGCAGATCAACTGCACATTGATTGAATGGGTGGACTTCCGGTTTCTGTAAATGTGCTCAGTTGCTGCAGGTGGGCATAGTGGGATGTGCGTCCCATCGATACAGCCGATAATGTGCGGGAACTGTGCAAGTTGATAGAACTCGGTTTTTGTCCTTGCTAGTTCTGCAGCTGTCTCAGGGAACTCAATGTAGTGCTCCATCCTCTGCATCATGGCGTTTAGGAATTTTCTGAAGAAGCGTGACAGGCAGCTCTGGGACATTCCACCTGCATAGGCTATCACGTGCTGGTAGCTCCCAGAGGCAAGAAGGTGTAGGCAGCACAACACCTGTACATGGGGTGGGATGGCGTGTGCTCTTGGGGTTGGGTGTTCCAGATATGGCTGGAGGTCCCTCATCAAGTCCAGGATGGTTTTGGGGTGGAGTCGGTACCTTTGCAGGATCTCTGCTTCAGTGAGTTGGAAGAGGGTGATCCTCTGCCTATATACCTGCTCCTCCCTTAGCCAGACCCTCTCTCCTGCTGCCTGTATCCTTAGCCACCTTGCAATAACGTAGAAAGCCGCCATTGTGGGTGTACAGTTGCATTTTGGGAGCTTCTTATATATCCTGTTCCTGGTTTCCACCTGCTTCCAATCCATGTTAAATACCGACTCTTAAATACCGAATTTCACGAAATCCGGTATTTCCTGACTTTGCTACATCTCAAATGGCCTTTTTTACCACTTCTTATTTACCGACTCGGTAAATATGAATCCGGTATTTCCCGACTCGGTAACTTACCATTTCTTATTTACCGATTCGGAGAATATGTATTAGGTAAATTCCGAATCGTGTAATACCGATTTGGTGTTTTACCAACTGGTATTTTCCGATTCGGTACGATTTTGGTGACATACATCCCGATGCACTTATACCGGTCGGTAATGGCCGATTTTAACGATTTTCGGCCGTTACCGACCGGTATTTGGCTACCTACATCGGGCCCTATATCCTTTAGGGCTATACACATATGGAAGACCTTGATTAGCTATAACCTATTTAGCAGTCTCATCTTGCTGGCTCTCTTTCCTTGTTTGGCAAAATCAAAGTGCAGAACTAATGGCTCATCAAATAGTTGCAGTTCCTCGGCATATCTACGTTTATTTGTTTTATTAATGTTGTTTCTAGTAATACACCCACACAGTTTTGATAGCTGTGGCAATGGTAATCCCATCTGACTACCTCTCACCTTCCTGGATTGGTTCTATAGTCCCACTTGCATAAGACGAAGATGTTGTCCAATTTCGTTTACTCTATTGGTAAATCTACCATTGCTTAGTTGACTAAATCCCACAGGGATTGACATAGCTCTCGGCCTTAAATTGCCCCCTTGCTTCCTCTCTTGAAATTACTTGTCTGATTCAGCTTTATGTGGGCTTATTCCTGACTAGAATACTTCCTAAAGTCTTTGATATTTACTAGAATATTTTCCCATTGTACGTAATTTACAAACTTTAGGCATATCACCCTTTTACTATTTGTTTGTATCTTCCTTTGCACCTTAAGGTTCCTCGTAGGGTTTCTCACTGTTTTGCAAAACATCTGTGGCCTTCTTCACTCCAGATTCCTTGTCCTATAGCAAACAATCTCCCCTTTACTCCCATCAGGACTCTAGACACAAAAATATCTGGGGTACTCTCCAGATTCCCTATTGGTATATTCTAATCATTCACTGACCCAACTGGTAATGCTAAGGAAGGCATACATTCATTAGTAGCTTTCAATTCCATTGCAATACAGTAGAGAAACCCAGTTTGTTTTTTTGATTCATCCTTATCAGCCACAGTCACTTACAGATTTCATGTCAAGCATGCTAGCGTTATGCATAACCTTTCATTGCCACTCCAAAACTGTAGCACCTTAAGGCATATCTCAACCATACTTAAAATTCTAGAATTAGAACTCCACTACAGTCTATATAACTCAAAGCCTAGCAGCCATCTGCCTCTTTGATTTACTGCTCCTTGACAGTTTGCACTTTTGCAAAGGGATTTGATGTAACCTGTTTTTTATTACTCTCAATGTCTATTGTTGTTATTAGGTAGATACTTTACAATTCTATTTTAAAGTATGCTGGTATTATTCATTTGTTCCCAATGTATGGGGTTTATATTTAATAATTAGGAAATGTGATCATTAGTTAGACATATTTCTACTATTGTTTTAAGTTTCTTAGAGGATTTAGGATTGTATTATTTACCTTGCGCTGTCTTTGAATTTCCAGTCAGCGTAGAGACGCAGGACCTTTGTTCGTCCCGTGACTCGCAACGTTATTTTGATGACGCACTGGAGGCGCCAGACCTTGCGGGCCTCCGTAGTTCAATGATGTTGCTCGTCGTTTGTACGTTGTAGCGTCATTAGACCATGTGCGGCTATTTTGCATAAAGGGTTGCCATAGCGACCAGGAGCTCGGCAAACATGTCGGTGAAGAGATTTTTGAGGCGGTTACGAACTGGCATCATTTCGAGGGCATTTTTTTGACAAAACTAAAATAAATCAAGGAAGTGAGTTAATAAGCGTACACGAGAAAAAAAAGGAAAAAACGAAAAGAAGGATTTTGGGAGATTTTGTATGCCACAGGTGTAAGTTAAGAGGTTGAACCATTAGTAATGGATAATAATAGTGAACTGATGAAAAAATGGTGCAGTAGGAGGTAAGGTACTGGTAAGATTTTAGGATCAGTTTTTAAGAGGAAAAGGAAGGTTCCAAATTTTTCTGATGAAGAGTTTTGGTCCTTAGAAGAGGAAGATGGTTTTCACTGGAGTTAGGTTCGGATTCCCATTTTGCCTCACACTTCATGGGGGTTTTGCGAGGTTTAGGGGATAAGTTTGTATATTTTAGAAACGGTGTGTCCAGACTTTAGCAGCTAAAGCATCCTTGAAAGGATCGAAGGGTTAGTAGGTTTTATAGAGCGTAGCATGAGCAGTGACTTTAGTTTTAGAAATGTATAAAACTCTATCGAGTTTAGCTTGTGTAGAGTCTGAAGTTCAGAAAAAGGCAAGGGGAGATACCCTGTAGAGATCGTTGACTAGATTTATGCCTTTTTTTCACCATTGTTTCCAAAGGAGCATCTCCACGTCGATCCTCAGGTACGGGTTGTGCCAGAGAGAAGTTAAGGTGGATTTGTTAATTTTTACCACAAATAAAAGATCCAGACGTAAAAGGGCTCTTTTAGTATTTAGCATAATATATTCTGAGTGAGGGATGGAGATATATCCATGGTGAGGAGGGCAGGTAGAGGGATTTCAATAAAAAATGATTTGAGATAAAAAAAAAAATGAAGAGGGTGAGCAGGCTAGGAGCTTAACAGGAAAAAGAAAAAGGAAGAATAAGGTTGAGAAAGATGAGGATAGGTTTGTGGGCTGGCAGAAAGGTGGTCTTGGCACCACACAGAAAGAGGGTGTCCAGCACCGCACAAAAAAAGGTGTCCTTAGCGACTCACATGAGAATCAGGGTGGGTCAGATGATGATAATTCATATAGCCGATATGTTGAGAGTTTTGATGAGTTTGTTTTTGATAATTTTAGGCACTGGGCTATGATAAGGAAGAAAAGAACAGGAATGAGAAACATTTTGTTAAGGACCCTCAGGGGATAGATATTCAGTCTAGATTTGAAAAGGCACCTGCGAAGTTCAGATTGGTGGCCGCTTTCACATGTGGCGGAATTGATAAGCCCGTGGACAAAAAGCCTTTAGAGAAGAAGGCTAGGTCTGTGATGCGAGCGGAATGCTTCGACCAGTACTAGAGAATACAGGTTGTTTGACTCCAGATCTAGACCGGATCTGATTTGTTTTTTATTTAAGATGGGTCGTGATCCCAGAAAGGGACTGGAAAGGGCACTGAAAAGGTGCCAGGATCGTCTGCTGGACAAAATGCACCCTCTTGCTAGAACTATGGACATGGCAGAGGAAGCTATAACAAAGTCAGTCTCTGTAGATACAGAGCTTCTTAGAGGTTTGTCTCAAAGAGTAATGTGTTTCCTTGGAAACGCTAACGCAGCCATAATGACAGAGAGACGGAAAGTAGTCCACACGAGAACAGTCTAAAATTTGAGGATTTTGTTAGGAAGGAGCCTAGCAAGGACCTTAAAGGATATTTATTTGGTGAAGGACTAATGAAAGGGGTAGGAAACACGTTTCTAACTTCATTAGACTTGATAAGGCCCAAAGTTCTCTTAGAAATGTTTCTGAGGGACATTGATTTTGACAGGGCCGGAGCACGGGGACTTTTCTCTGGCCCATTTAACTCAATTTCCCAATACGAGTTGTTTGGATGGGCATCCTTTAGATTTCTCCAGTCAATCACGCAGCCATAATGGCGGAGAGACGGAAAGTAGTCCACATGAGAACAGTCTGAGATTTGAGGATTTTGTTAGGAAGGAACCTAGCGAGAACCTTAAAGGATATTTATTTGGTGAAGGGCTAATGAAAGGGGTAGGAAACACGTTTCTAACTTCATTAGACTTGATAAGGCCCAAAGTTCTCTTAGAAATGTTTCTGAGGGACGTGATTTTGACAGGGCCGGAGCAAGGGGACTTTTCTCTGGCCCATTTAACTCAATTTCCCAATACGAGTTGTTTGGACAGGCATTCTTCAGATTTCTCCAGTCAGTCACTGGTTTCTATCCTCAAAGTGGAAGGAGTGTCAGAGGATATCAACCCAGAGGAAGGGCTCACTTTGCCTGAGGAAATCAAGGTAGGTATGAGGATGATTTCTGGTTCTTCCCTAGGTAAGGTAGGGGGCGATTAAGCAACTTCTTCAGAATTGGAGAAACGTAACAAGCACTCAATAGAGTTCAGGGAATTGACTGTTCAAGAGAGATGTTTTTTCAGAAGGAGCAACAAGAGTTGGTAAGCATGGAGGTTCAGAATATGTTGGGGAAAGGAGCAATAGAGAGAATCATTGCGGAACACTTGGGTTATGTGAGCATGCTGGTAAAAAAGAAGCACTAAGGATGGTGTCCTGTCATAAATTTGAGAGGTCTGAATTGGTTCCTTGTTTACAGGCATTTCAATATAGAACGTATCCATCTATTAAGAGATATTTTTTTAAAGAACAACTGGTTGGTAAAATTGGATCTGAAAGATGCATATTTTATATTCCAATAGCAGAGAGTTTCAGTTTTCATCAATTCAGATGGATGGGAATCCTTTATCAGTTTACTTGCCTGACTTTTGGGTCTGGCTTCAGCACCTTGGTGTTTTACAAAGGTACTAAGACCGGTGGCCTTGTATCTCAGGGAGAGAGGAATTTGTATGATTATGTATCTTGACGATTTCCTATTGATGTCTCAGAATCGGGAGGACTTGAGGATTCAATTGTCTATAGTTCAGCAGTTACTGCAGTCCCTGGGGTTTTTAATCAATTTGGAGATATCAGTTCTCGAACCCCGTCAGGATTTGGAGTTTCTTGGGTTCCAAGTGAATACTTCTCGAGCAATTTAAGAGTTTACCAGAGAGAAAGCTTGTAAAAATAAAGACGGATATGAAACAGATTTTGAAAATAAAATATATTTCTTCGAGGGCTTTAGCAAGGATAATAGGATTGTTTTCTTCTTCAATTAAGGCGGTTTTTCAGGGACCGCTTCATTACAGAGGTTTGCAGGCGTTGAAAGCTGAAGGTCTAAGGCGATCAGGTGCAGATATCTGCAGAAGCGCAAGAGGAGTTGGTTTGGTGGCTACAAAAATTTGAGACTTGGAATGGCAGAGCAATATTTGGGATATGTCCAGATTTTGTTTTGGAAACGAATGCGAGCCTTTGCAGTTGGGGTGCATATTTGGATCAGCAAGAGACAGGTGGCAGATGGTCAGGGGAGGAGAGTCAGAGTAATATAAATGGGTTAGAGATGAGAGCAGGTCTTTTTGTTTTGCACAGTTTTCGGAGAAAATTGAGGAATTGCAACGTTTTATTAAAAATGGAAAATGTGTCAGAAGTTTGTTATATAAATTGTTTGGGTGGCAGCAAATTTAAAAATTTGACTCAGGTTGGAAAGAAGAGATGGAGTTAGTGTCTGGAGCAGAAAATAGAACTGCAAGCAGAATATCTACCAGGACTGTTCAATGCAACAGCAGATTGGAATACAAGGTACTAACGGGATACAGTGATTGGAAGCGGAGTGTGCATCTATTCAGGAGAATGATTGGGGTTCCTTGGAGTGGATCTGTGTGCCTCAAGGTTAACTTTCCAGTTACCACTGTATTTCAGTTGGAGAGCAGATCCCCAGGTGAAGTAGTGGATGCTTTTCAACAGGTTTGGAAGGGTCTTCACGGTTATTTGGATAACTCCTTTTTAGACAGTGCAACCTTGATTTCCAGGGTTGTTGGAGTTGGTAGTGGAAGAGCTTTATTTTATCTCAATGTTGGAGGAGATGTTGTTAGGACCAGGAGGAGAGGTTCATCCGTTAGTTGTAGAGGGATCCTTGAACCTTCTTGTTTGGAAGATTTCAGGGAAGGACGACCGTTTGAAGGTCCTACAGAACAGGCTCAGGAGTTGCTCAGGGAATCTTGGACACCTGGGACAAGGAAGAGATACGCTGGAGCATGGAAAGAAATGGGTTGGCTGGTGCATGGAGAGAGAGGAGGATCCAGCAGAGGCATCTCCTGTAGAATTCTTAAATTTCTTATAAAGTTTCTTTGAGAAGGGTCTTTCTTACAGGACTATTAATTGTTATAGATCTGCAGTAACAACAGGTCACGCCCCAGTGGAGGGTAGTTCCATAGGAAGGCATGCTTTGCTTTGTAGAGTGATGAAGGGAGCTAAGTTACTGAGGCCTCCTAGACCTAGGTATAGTTATCTGTGGGATGTGAATTTAATTTTTAAGAAGAGAATGTAATTCTTGGGAAGAGAAATGGCCCAGGTACCTCAGATTGTGGTTGTCACAGGCAGCAGGCGTGGCTAAGCAAAACATCGCTAAAGCATGGGGAGGCAAATAGACCCCAGGATATCAGGGACTGGAAGAATGATTTAGATTAGTGCCAACTAGCGGAACGCAAGATATTCTGGAGCTGGGTTGCCCTTACAAGTACAAGAAAGTATGGGGCAACTGTGCACAATATAGGGGGACCTCAGGAAGACTGGGGTTGGGGCACAGGGAGGATCGGGAAACATCTCTTACTGAACCTGGTGGATGTTAGGCTGTTAGTGGCAGTGACAGACACTTCCGTGGTGAACCCCGTAGGACAGTCTCAGTGCGGGGGTGTGAAGGGGAGGATTACGGTGCGATTCAGCCTGTTTTTAATAGATTGATGCTCAGAATTTAACGGACTTTTTAAAACTGTTTAAAATTTGTTTACTGCTGCTAGCTCGTCTTTGTTCTTAATTTGCTGATCCCTACCTGCTTCCTTGTCCCGCCCGTTCCGCCGCGTCCATTGTGGGCGTTTGAGCGGAGGGTGAGGAACCCACCACTTCCTGACTCACCAGCGCTCGGGTTAGCGCTCTAGTTTCTACAGGCCTACCCCTATTTATGAGGATAGGTCAGCAACCGCGCAGCAGACGCGCCGAGTGCGCGCCAAAGGCGCGCACAAGGCAAGCACGTCTGCGCCCGTCCGAGGCCAGGGGCCAGTACCTCTGATTTCGATTCCAGCGATCTGGTAAAAGATCTGCGATATTCACGTGAAGAATTAACCCTTCTCCGCCCCATTCCTATGGCCGCATGTATACACAGTTTGCAGCCTGAATGCATGCCCCAAGAGTGTAGGGGTTGCCATTTTTATCCTGTTACTGATTCGGAGATTGTGAGGGAGGCGGATCAACGCGCCATGTTCTTAGTGAACTGTCGATCATTTAAAAAACACAGACTAAACATCTGCGATATTCTTACTGACTATCAGCCAGATCTGTTGTTTCTAACGGAGACCTGGCTGGACGAGGCCTCTGCTCCTGAGATTCTTGAGGCCCTTCCATCGGCCTATGCCCTTTTAAGAATCGATAGAGGAATCCAAAGAGGGGGTGGCATTGCTATAGTGTATAAAATGGAGCTCGAGTGCTCCTTGGAGCAAGTGAAAATCAGTAACTGTGAAGCGGGACTATTCTCTATCACAATCTCCCCCGAGTGTACCATCAAGGGCTATCTTATCTATCGCCCTCCAGGGGGGTCCATACAATTCGCTGAGAGCCTCCTGGAAACGGTGACTCAGCCAGCCCTACCGTATAGTAAATTCCTCATAGTAGGTGATCTTAACTTACATTTTGAGGATGCAAACTGTGCAGAGGCACAATCAGTAATTACCTTTTTGAATGCCCTGATGCTCAGACTTTATGATGGGAGGCCAACACATCAAGCGGGGCATCTTCTGGATCCCATCTTTTATAATTGGGAGGATATTAAGGTGCTCACCCCCATAAGGATCCTATGGTCAGACCATTATCTTATTCCTTTTGTTGTATTAGGCATGCCCAGAGGAGAAATACCCAAGAGACCTCTCCTATCTAAGCGTAGGAATTGAAAAAAATTCAGCCATAAGGTATTTGAATCTGCATTAAGCCAGGAAGCCCCTCTGCTTAGTAAGACTCTCATGGCAGCTTGGAAGGACTGTGAGGAATGGGTATCTAAGGCATTAGAGAAGGCGGCCCCCTGGACCCTAAAAGCCCCAGTACGAGGGTCTAGGTCAGCCCCATGTTATAATGAGGATTTGCGCGCAGCGAAGGCTAAATGTAAGTGTCTGGAATGCCTTTGGCGCAAAGACTATGATCCGGCCCGTAAAGAGTTATACAGGAGCAGCTTGAGGGAATACCATAGTCTGATTAAAAAGGCTAAAAGGAATTTTATAAAAGAGAGGATTGAATTATCCAATAATTCCTCCAAAGAGCTTTTCTTAATTTATAAGGTGTTAACGTCTCTTACGACGACATTGACCAAAGACCTTCCCTCCACTGAGATATGTGAAGCCATTGCTGACCACTTTGTGAGCAAAGTGGAGAAGATTTATGAATCTTTTCAACAGAGCCCAGCCAAAAACATCTCGGCTGTGGATACCTGTCAAAGGCTCATGAAGAATAGGTGCCTCTTGGAGTTCAAGGTCCCCCCGCGGGAGGAGTTGATAAAAGTAATCCTATGGATGTCGCCCCTGCTAAGATCCTCAGAAGCCATATACCTCTTCTGAGTGACTATATAGGTAATCTGGCTACTCTATCTTTTCAAGAAAGTCTAGTGCCTGAGGAATGGAAACTTGCCCAGGTTGTTCCTATAAAAAAGAAGGCTAATCTGAGTATGACCCAGCTGGATAATCTCCGCCCTATCTCCCTCCTGCCTTTTTGCGCCAATGTAGTGGAGAAATTTGTCAATAACCAATTGGTTAAATTTGTGGAGGATAATCATCTCCTTCACTCCTCCCAATCAGGCTTTAGGGCGATACATTCTACGGAGACCGCCCTCCTTTTCTCCACAGAATTGCTTCGTCGCAGAGTGGATGAGGGACATACAGCCGCTCTGATACTTCTAGACTTGAGTGCGGCCTTCAATACCGTATCGCACTCTGGACTCCTTGTCCGATTGAGTGAGATGGGGATAGCTGGCTCAGCCTATGAATGGTTGGGTTCCTTTCTGACGGATAGGAAATTTCAAGTGCATTGCCCTCCTTTCAAATCCTCACCTCGGTCTCTTAAACAAGGGGTTCCGCAGGGCTCAATACTGAGCCCTACGCTGTTTAATCTTTATATGGAGCCCCTGGCGAGGTTGGTAGAATCTTATGGGGTGGATATTGTGTCATATGCGGATGACACCCAACTGGTGGTCACTCTATCTCATAACCCAGTTGAGACAGCTGATAACTTCTCCGCTGTCTTGTGGCACTTGCTGGCTGGATGAAGAGCAATTGCCTTCGTCTTAACGGGAATAAGACGTAACTTCTGGTGATAGGTTCTTCTCCCTCTATTTGGACGTTGGCCTGGTGGCCAGCCGACTTGGGTCCCACGCCCACCCCCTCTGATACGGTGAAGAACTTGGGTGTACTTTTGGACACTAACCTTTCATATTCCCAACATGTTGGGATTGTGGCCGGCAAATGCTATGGCATACTAAAGGTTCTCCGTAAAATTCTAGATCTTCTCCCCATTAAAGCGAGGAAAACCTTAGTGCACGCCTTGGCCACTTCTCATCTTGATTATGGGAACTCTCTGCTCTGTGGTCTTAGTAAAAAGAGCCTGAACCAACTTCAATGTGTCCAAAATGCGGCTGCCAGACTGGTCTTGAACCTGCCTAGGAGGTCATCGGGGAAACGTGCTTTACAGACCTTGCACTGGCTTCCCATGCAGGAACGCGTCTGGTTTAAAACCATGTGCATCACCCACCGTATTGCACATGGCCGCGGCCCTGCCTACCTCCAAAATATGCTGACCATATACCGTCCCAAACGTCTTTTGAGATCCATGGGCAGCATGCAGCTCGCCGTACCTCGTATCCGTAGAGCACGGATGGGAGGGCGGTCCTTCAGGTTCCTAGCCAGTAAACAATGGAACAAACTACCCATTGAACTCCGGATGGAACCGTCTGAATCACTGTTCAGGCTGAAACTGAAGACCTACCTGTTTCCCAATGATTAGTTTTGTAGGATCCTACTGTCCCTTCCCTTCCCTATACGTTGGGCCTGTTTTTAGGAGTTCTGGTGGAATACATCCTCAGCGCGGGGACGCACTGTTCTTCTGTGTAACCAGGCGCTTAATAAATGTTATTATTATTATTATTTTAACCTGCTTTGGGGTAGGATACTGCGCCCAAGGCAATGTGCGTGCACTATATTTAACAATGTAATCACTGCCTCAGATGGATGTAGTCTGTAATCCCCACAAGTGACCTGCGATTTTTATTTAATATTTGACATGTATTGTATGCTGAGCAATTACCGAATACAAAGATTTATATTAAAAAAAAGAACTTAGAGAGCTGCCCATCTAATTAGTTTTTGCCATTACGACAGTTGGGCTGCAAAATTACAACTCTTTTATGTCTAATTTCTTTCAGAAGTGTTTCAGACGTGTGTGCATTAAAGGTAAGTAATTGATTTTACAACATAGATGGGGAGTTTTTCACCATTACAAGAAGTACTAAGACCATGTCATCATCAACTTTTTTATCCAAGGTTTGATGACCATCCAAAGCTATATGTTGTGCGCTGTTTAAGACAATATGAGAATAGGATGGCTGAATTCAGAAAGGATGGAGTGAACCAATTATTAATTTCATATGCGAAAACCTTTAATCCAGCGATTGGAGCAACTATTGCACACTGGGTGAGATGGTGTATGTTTGAAGCAGGAATGGATATGTTGAAGTTTGGTGCACATTCAGTGAGAGGGGCTATGGAAGTAGGTATTTTCATCAGGAGGTTGCCTTGAAGTGATTCTGAAGGTGGCAGACTTGTCTAATGCTGGTGTAATTGCAATATTTTATTTAAAGTCTATGGAATATGTTTCAGGAGTGGTATTATCACACCTTTGAACATGCATAATGCTAGCCTCCAGTCTTGACATGAAATGTAGATTCTTCTAGTTTTATGATCAGAGAATCTGGATTTCATTAAAGACACGGAGGTTAGCATTCTGTTCTCCCTTTCCAGGTAGGTTCAAATAAAGGGAGAGCTAAGGCTTGGTATTAGAGATTCAGTGTTATTTAAGTTATATTCCTTTTGCTATTCCGATTTACATAAATTACAGTGCTCATTTTATATATTACATTTTTCCTAGAAAATCCTCAGAGGTGGAGAGCGGAAGGAGAGTAGAAGAGAATGGAGGAAAGGATGATTTTCTTTTGCGTTTGGTTTCAAGTTTAATGATGTTTCCATGGAGCATCTAAAAAGAGGAAGATGGCTGGGCTTTGGTTTATATAGACTGTTGTGGAGTTCTAATTCTGGAATTTTAAGTATGGTTGAGATATGCTTTAAAGTGCAGCAGTTTTGGAGTGGCAGTAAAAGGTTATGCATAATGCTAACCTTGGTGTCTTTAATGAAATCCAGATTCTTTGATCATAAAACTAGGAGAATCTACATTCCCATGCACAGTTTTCTGCATCAGTAATAACACATCAATGAGGGACCCCCCCCTCCCCATGTGCTGCAGAAATATCTCAATTTGGTGTACATAGCTGATTTAATTGGTCCTCAGGGAGGGATTTAGGGAGCAATTAACATCTTTCCGGCTTTTGTCCCTTCCATCCTTTGAGAGAGACAGTTCTTCCTGATGCTTCTATCCTTTTCCCCCAGAGAGCATTCCAATCTGTTCATCATATATTTGCCGATCAGACATATTCACCTGCCAAATTAATGGCGAAGAGGACAATCATGGTTCGGATACATATAGAGTCCGCACCCTGATGAGAAACAGAAAGACTTCCATTCAAACTACTGGTTTAATTACACCCATTTCCACTAGATGCCTTAGATGCAGGAATTGCCCTCCTCTTAACTTTTTAAATAAATGTTTCCCTGCAAATTCCCTTATGGAAGCAACCAATGGGGTCATATCTTCAGAGATTGGAGAGATCAAATCTCTAAAGGGTGGGCTCGGTTTCCATATCAGGTGTTATCTTTTCTCTACACCCACCACTGTCTAATGTAGTAGTTGCTAAATATACCTTTTCAGTCAATACCTCCACTAATTTCCTTTTACTGGTGAAGTTAGGTCTTCTTTGTTTAACTTATGTGCTGCTCCCACCATTGTTTCCAATACATTAAGTCTTAATATAAAAGACCACTCTTACTTTTCCTTCCTGAGTTCAGCTTTTTAAGTACACCAGTCCGCTTATTGTCCAAAACCTTGGATTTCAGATGCATCCGTAAGTTACACCCCTCCTGGGATGATCCAGACCCCAGTGATGCCGCAAAAAGCACCTAAAACCTGCTTTGTTTTGTCCTCACCACCAGGAGGGTTGAAGTGTTACAAGTAGTGAAAAATTAGTAGTCTTGGCAAAAGATGGTCTCCGGCCTCTCAGTTCTTGTCAACAGGCCCACAAATTCACTGGCTTCACCAGTCCTTTTTGCTGCCCACTTCCGGCTTGACTACACCAACACAGCCATCCCACACCACCTCCACAAACACCCCAGCACCTAGGCTCTCCTCAACTGCCCCACATACGCAGCTATTTACTGCCACTTATTCTACCACCCCCTTAAATGCTTATCAGTACTTTCGGCAGTGAATGGATCCTTTAGAGAGAGAGCGCAAAGGGGTGTAAAGTAACTTGTCCACAAAGGTGATAAGGTGGTAGGAGGTTTGGGAGAAGGCCTGGCGGGGCAAACAAGAAAGGCAATTGGGAGATCTGGGCTTGGAGTACGGGCTCCCAGCTTTATGCAACTATGGCAATAGCAGTAATCCCAGTTGGCGGGCACTCACACCACAAACGGGGGCCTCAGCTGTGGGGTGGCTGCAAATCTGTCTTCCCTACGGGCCCCACAGTCCCCAAATCTCTTTCGGAGTTCAAGACAATTAGATCAAGTAGGTGGGTATGGGATCGTGGGGGCTCACTCCAGAAGCCTCTGCGGCAGCCACAACTCTGCGGCAGCCGCAGCTTGCCGCAATCTCTGGGGATGTCTGACATCGGTGCACGCATTCCACAATAGATAAGACACCACCACACAGGATTTCAGGGGCCGCCTGTAAATTTAGCTGGGAGGCCATTGTCCATAGCAGATCTTTTCACAGATAAAAGTGTCCAGCATTCTTAGCTGTCTCCACTGGGTCATAAATACTATGCCCTTATGACTGAGAAGACATAACTGTTGCCATAGATGAATAAAAGAAGATGGTGTGGGTGTGCTAAAATCTTACACCTAAAAGCATTCTCAACAATTGGGTGAATCGCGGATGGTGTTAAACTTGAATCATGGGGAAATATGTCCCAGTGATAAGGTTCAATCAAGCATTACAGAATACTATCAATAATAATGGACTGACCTAAGAGCTGAGTTCTAGAGTGGAATTTAAAGAAACCATAAAGGTTTGTTTCAAGAACTGAAAAGGTACATGTTGTGCCTGTATTCTTTTTCTATTTCCACTATCCCTAATGCGCGAGCTGTCCCTTGCGCGTAATTGGTTAAGTCAGCTGGAATGTTGACAGCTGACGTGGTGTTTGACAGTTGACAGTTAGACTTGGCTGCGAAGCTCACGCATGCTGCGGTGTGTTGTCTTGTGAAATAAACTACTTCTATATTTCTTCATGTTCCTGGAAGTCTATACTTAACAGTACAGTACAAGGTAATGGAATGAAGGACTGCAGAGTTTCGTGATCTAGTGTCTACATGCTTCCTAGGTACAGGATGATGTGAACAGCAATCTATGTTCTGTATCTTTTGAATTGAGCCTGTGTTCCAAGCAAGTCCGTTGGTTTATTGCTGGCTGTGAGGGAGGCTGCGCTCTGGTTTGTATGAAGTCCCTGTACTTGAATAAACCTACTTCAACTTATCTCTGACTCATCTATAGGAGGTTACAAAAATTGGAGACGAGTTGGCCAGTCTTTTCCTGCAAACCCTGAGGCAGCAAGGGACACTTTGAGTCTATGCAGTGATTCCTTGCGTTTGTGGTGTTTGTGAAAGTTTTTGCCTTTTCACGCTCAGTTGGTAACGTAACGGCATGAAGATACGATGCCAAGGCGGACCAAGCGAGCCCCAACAGTGGACGGCTGTTAGGTGCGCATGTAAGTACAGTGCATGCGCACTCTCACGATTGGTGCAGGCGCAGTTACAGCAGTAGGTCAGCGTGACCCTGCGCTATACGTAACCTTTACGTTGGACGTCCGCCATATTGCTTTGGGAAGTCTTCACGTTCATCTCACTGTGCACTCAGCAATGTGCACACATCTTACAGTGAGTTATTATTGTTACAATTCCTACGTTCCAGCGATACACATGCCAATCTCAAGGAGTGTCTTGGCAACTCTACACGCTCATCTCACGGTGCACTCAGCGACATGCATGTTCTTCTAGCAAGTTATTATTATTACAATTCCTATGTTTCAGCAACAAACACGCTAATTTCAAGGTATGTCTGGTGCACTCAGCGACGTACAGGCTTCATCCTGCAAATTACCACCTTTCCTTACCTCACCTTTTCAGCAAAACACATGCTAATTTCAAGGTGTGTCATTAAAACTATATAATTTTTATACAACATATCGATTGCTGAAATGCACACTCCTACCTGAAGGTGTTCTACATTGACAAGTAGTGATTAACACGTTCATCTTGTGACTTTGCTCCTTTCAGTGCTTGTATTTCAATGTATTTTTACTTCAAGAAATGTGCTCAAAATTGTCATGTAATCTCAAAGCGCTATAATTACACCTCCCTTACTTTTAATGAAGTCTGACCCTCTGGATGTAGAATGGGAGGACTGGATTGAGATGTTTGAGACATAGATAGAGGCTCTAGATGGACCAAAATGTAGTGCTGCGCAAAAGAAGGTTTTATTATAGAATACCCTAGGCAAAGAGGGTCAACACATTTTGAAATATCTTCCCAACTGTACGCAAGCCAATGGAGATGCCATTACAGATGTGTATGTTGAAGCAAAGAAAAGGTTGGAGAACAGATTTGCTAAGAAAGTTAATGGAGTCATGAATAGGTTCAAATGTTACACTTCTCCCCAGAAATAGAAACCATAGATTAATTTGTGGCTAGGTTGAGAGAGCTATTGGTAAAATGCATGTTTGGTGCGATGTCCGATTAGTTGATACGCGATCAGTTAAACGTTCATTGTAGAAGTAAGGAAATCCAAGAGCGTCTATGGGCAGCCAAAAATCCCATAGTGGAGAGATGCCAAAGACATGGAGTTGTTGAACAATACCAGTTGTATATGAAAGATATGGAAAGGAAGGAAATGTTGGTTGGGGAAGTATTGAATGTTACTAGAGAAGCATGAGAAGTTGGTGCTGTGTCTATACCTTCTACCACCTTTTCAAGACCAAAGCATCCAAAAGAGTATGTTACAGGTGCGGTAGCACCTATCAAATGGCAGGCTACAAAAAATGTCAAGCTTGAAATAAGGACTGCAGGAAACGTAGTAGAAGAGGTTATTTTGCTGATGTATGCTGGCAAACTGCTAAATTTAAGGTGGCTGCAGTTGATGAAGACTAAGGTGGCAGTTACGATTGCATACTCTGTGTTGAGAGAGTAGGTACTAAGTTGGTTAGACCTCATGCACACTTTGTTATCAATGGTAAAGAGGTTGAATTGATGGTTGCTTGTGGGTGAATGTACACCATTATTCCTAAGAGCATGTTTTTTTAGGAATTGGAAGGGTATGAGTTATTGTCCAGGGACATCCAACCATGTGGATACCAAGGTGAAACCATAAACTTTTTTTTATATATTTCTTTTTATTAGAAAAACCAACAAACAAGGCATGAATACGAAATACTGAGTGCATAGTTTGTACCGAGGCGTAATATCCCCTTGAATTACCACAATACAAATAATACAATAGTGGGGGAGGGGAGGAGAGGAGGGGAACAAAGAAGAGCAACTTAAGGTCAGGGGGAAAGTGGAACATCCATGAGGGTAGTTGGTGGAGGAACACATACGTCACCCCGATATCGGTTCCAAGGACCCCAAATTCTATGCCATTTCCGGGGTAGACCCCGGGTCAGATATATCCCTAAACATGCACCAGTCCATGTTCTCCATCCATACATCAAGAGTGGGAGGCTTCTGTGATCCCCATAGCTGCGCTATATTTCGTGTGGCGATCATGGCCCCAAGGACACCCACTGAGTCTGAGCGACATTGTAATCAGTCGGCTCCCAAACATTCAATAAGCAGCGCCTAGCCTCGGGCAGGAGAGCAACACCTGTAACCTCCTCCATCACGTAATGGACTCGTTTCCAATAATCAGCAACCGTCCGACATTCCCAAAGAATATGAAGAAATGTACCCAACAATCCACAACCCCGTTTACACAAACCCTCCTCAGAAAAGCCCATCTGAACCAGACGGGGACCCGTGACATAGACCCTGTGTAAGATTTTCAGTTGAACCAATCTGAGTCTTGCTGGAATCGCGACCTCCTTAGGAGAGGAGATAGCAGATTTCCAGTCCTCATCATCTAATTCGAGGCCATCACGAGTCCAGAGATCACGCAAATGGAGCAGAAGGTCTGTCCTATCGTTAATCAATTTCGTATAAACCAGGGAGATAGTACTATCGGGCATATGGCCATCTAACACCCGATCCTCCAGTGGGGTATACTCCGGTATTACTTCCCCCTCCTGAAAGACCGACATCAGGGCATGTCGGACCTGGGCATAGCGGAAGTATTCCGTTGCACTCAAATCAAACTCCGCCTGCAAGGCCGAAAACGGCTTCACTGGCCCCTTGGCCCATAGGTCTCCCACCTTTGTAATGCCGATGAGATCCCACTTATCGAATCCTTTAGTATTCCACAATTTGCCTAGTCTATCAGAGCCAAAAAGCGGGGTTGCTAATGTCAAACGATCCTTCCATCCCAACGAGCTGGTGACGTCTTTCCAAATACGAACGGCCTACTTCGTAGGCCCCGTCAAAGAGCCAACCACCGATTTAGTATACAACGCCCTATAATAGTCACCACCGGGCAGCAGCCACCGGTCCATAGCAAAACCAGGGTTCAACTTCGGGCCATACATACCATACTCATTTGTATTTTGTTTCCCCTGAGGCGTGAGCCGGGGGTTTTAGGCTGCCACTCTCTTTTATTTTAACCCTATATTTCACGCGGTACTCCGCTAATTTTTAACATTTAATTCTGTGCTGTGTTGTGTTAGTGTGCCTTACCTGCCACAGCGTGAACTTTGTTTGTGAAACTGGCACGGTAATTATCGCGCTCGCTGGAACGGTGCCGCCATCTTAGGTGGACACCAGGACAGCGCTCTAGCTGTTGGGCGTTTTCCTTGCCTTTATTGTATTTAATCTCGCGGCGCCTCGCGCGCTGGTACTCATTTGTATTTTGTTTCCCCTGAGGCGTGAGCCGGGGGTTTTAGGCTGCCACTCTCTTTTATTTTAACCCTATATTTCACGCGGTACTCCGCTAATTTTTAACATTTAATTCTGTGCTGTGTTGTGTTAGTGTGCCTTACCTGCCACAGCGTGAACTTTGTTTGTGAAACTGGCACGGTAATTATCGCGCTCGCTGGAATGGTGCCGCCATCTTAGGTGGAAACCAGGACAGCGCTCTAGCTGTTCGGCGTTTTCCTTGCCTCTCCCTATATTATGTGCATAGGGATCAGACGGCGCAGCGGGCGCGCCGGCGGCGCGCCAAAGGCAAGCCCGTCTGCGCCCGTCCTCGCCAGTCCATCGCCTCTCGCCAGGACCCCTGGTCGGGATCGGTTATTCCGCTACAAGTATGATAGAGAGCAACTCATGATCTTGAAACCTAGTGCGACGAAGTGTGCGATACCGCCACTCCAGTTAGGTGAGTCTAGGCTGAGATGTCAGTCTTGTGCGTTTTCTACGTGCTCTCCCTCTGGGATTCGGACAACTAAAGTCCTAGAAAATTTAACGCGTTTTACTGTTTACCAATTAAATGTACGTTCTTTAGCAAAACATCATATGGAAGTCCATTCACTGCTCAGTGACAACTCCCCTGACATTCTCTTCATTTGTGAGACTTGGTTGCGGGATGACATGGTAGGGATCACTGGCTTATCTCTTCCAGATAGCTATCTAATTAAGACTCTCAATCGTGATTCGAGAGGCGGTGGGATAGCAGTCATTTACAAAGCACAGTATCCCTGTTCCTTTATGGCGGAGAAGCTGTGCGGCAGTGAATGTGCTCGCTTCAGAATAGATGTAAGCCCGCATTTTACCTTCTCTGGGCTATATATCTACCGCCCCCCCGGTCATGCTCCCAAATTTAGTGAGGCCCTGCTGGAGCTAGTTAGCTCCCTGGTAGTGAGGTCTGCAAACTTCTCTATTATAGGAGACTTGAATCTCCACTTTGATCAAAAATCGGATCAAGCCATTAGTAATGTGATTGCTGACTTGGCTGCTTTTCAACTAGACCTCCTGGTGCAGGACGCTAATCATACAGCAGGACATATATTAGATCCTGTTTTTTCCAACATCCCTGATATCCGAATTGATCGACCTGTGCCCATGGGCTGGACTGATCACTATTTGATCAAAGCTAGCTGGATGTTATTACAACCTCCAAAGTCAGTCAAAACTACTTTGACGTTTAAAAGGCCTTGGCATACACTCAGTATCAACGAGTTTCACTCCTATCTGAGAGAGACTTTTGTTGAAGATTTGGCTGACCCTGAGGCCGCTTATACCGCCTTTTGCAACTGGATAGAGGGTGGGCTTGACACTCTCATTCCAGCCAGATGGGTCAGGGAGCGCAGCTCAGTCTCCAACCCCTAGTTCTCTGACGCCCTCAGGGCACCCAGGAAGGAGTGTAAAAAATCCGAGAGGCTTTGGAGAAGGACTTACGATAACGACCTCAAATTTGTATACCTGGCTAAACTGAAATTCTACCACAAAATGATTTGTTCTACACGTGCTAGTTTTTACGCCGAAAAAAATCAAAGCTAGCTCCAATCCTACGAAATACATCTTTAAGATTGTTCAAGAACTAAAAAACACGAAAACCTCAACTTCCCACGTAAACTCAGCACAGCAGTGCGAGGAGCTTGCTTTGTTCTTTACGAACAAAGTGCAGAAAATCTATGCCACTTTCCCTCAACTCCCCTCTATTCCGAGTCCTGTTACAGTTAAGGAAGGGACCTCTATTCTGACCATGATACCCGAGATCTCATGTGAAGAACTGGGGAAACTTTGTAAGAGGGTCAAATCGGGCTCCCCATCTGATTCTATGAAGCCGGCTCAATTCTTAGATTCTATGGAGCTCATCCAGAAACCACTAGGTCAGATTCTTAATCTATCCTTTACCATGGCCACTGTACCCCTGGCCTAGAAACTAGCCCAGGTTTCGCCTATTATGAAAAAACCCACTCTTGATCCCTCCTTGCCTGAGAGTTTCAGGCCAATTTCCTTGCTTCCATGGGTCTCTAAATTGGCTGAGTCACATGTGAATGAGGTTCTATCTCGACATATGACCCTTAATAACATCTTGGATCCATCGCAAAATGGTTTCAGATCGGGTCATAGTACCGAGTCTGCCTTGTTAGCCTCCACTGAGTTTCTAAGAACTACTCTTGACGCCGGTCAGAGTGCAGCGCTCATATTATTAGATCTTAGCGCTGCCTTTGATACGGTGTCCCATGACATCTTGTTGTACCGTCTGGAGACTATCGGGATTACAGGCCAAGCTCTGGAATGGTTCCGTGCTTTCTTAACGGATAGATCTTTTTAGGTGTCGGCACCGCCTTTTCTATCGCAATCTCATCCCGTCCGTCAAGGGGTTCCGCAGGGCTCTGCGTTGAGCCCGACGCTGTTTAACCTTTACGTACAACCGCTGGCGGCGGTAGCAAGAGAGAGGGGCCTAACGTTGGTATCATATGCCGACGATACTCAGCTGGTTGTCACCTTGGCTGGAGGCCCCTCTGCCGCTGCCGCAAGGTTCAGTGACGGTATGACAGCAGTTGCTCAGTGGTTGGCCGACAACTGTCTACAATTGAACACCACAAAAACTGAAGTGATGCTGGTAGGGAAGGACACCTCTCTTTGGAATGAACACTGGTGGCCGGCCTCCTTAGGTACTATACCTATAGCCAAGCCAGTGGTCAAGAACTTGGGAGTTTGGCTGGATGCGGACCTCAATTTTCAGTACCACAGGAAGAAGGTGGCAGCGACTTGTGTGGGTCTGTTGAGAGGTCTCCGCCCCATTCTGAGGTTCTTTAACGCACCTGTTCGGCAGCTTATTGTCCAGGCTACTATTTTATCTCGCTTGGACTATGCTAGTGCTTTACTTCTTGGCGCTAACAAAGCTGAGATAGCTCGACTTCAGCGAGTCCAGAACTCGGCGGCTCGCGCTCTTGTAGGACTCCCACGCAGGTGCTCTGTTAGAGCCACTATCAGTGCCCTACACTGGTTACCGATTCAATCAAGAATTCAGTTTAAGACGCTATGCCTGGCGTTTAAGATTCTTAAAGGTATTAGCCCGGATCTACTCTGCCCTCTTTTAACTCCCTATACCCCTCAACGGAACCTGCGTTCCCTAGGCCAACATTTGGTGACAATACCCAAATTCAGACTCTGTCGTGTTGGTGGCCGCTCTTTTCGACTACTTGCGGCTAAATTGTGGAACTCTTTGCCGGTATCTATTCGCTGCATTGATGAACTTCTAACATTTCGGAAAGCCGTTAAGACATTTCTTTTTCCTCTGAACTAGGTTCTTCTTCTTTTCAGCCTTTTTTGATTCTTGTACAATTGAAACAGCCAGCGCCGGGACGCCCCTTAACTGGGACAGCTGCGCGCTTTACCAATTTTTTAACATAACATAACATACCATTAATTGCCCCTAATTGTGATGCCCAATAGTATCGTTTGATATCAGGAAGAGCTATACCTCCATCATACCATGGGAGTGTGACTTTAGCAAGCGCTATGCGAGGCCTACCATCCCACAGCAACTTCCTGAAGACCCTCTACCGCCCGGAAATAGCTAGCTGGAACCACATCGAGCGTATTCTGGAGGGCGTACAATAAACGGGGGAGGGACATAATTTTAAAAAGAGCCGCGCGTCCGAGTGGCGAAAGCGGAAGCCTACGCCAACCCGCAACGTCCTGTCTCAGACGACCCAAAGGCGGGACAAGATTTTTTTTATATCGAATGGAGGGGTCCAGAGACACAAATATACCCAAGTACTTAAACCCTTCCTGTGTAACTTGAATGGCACAATTGCGCGGGAGGAGAGGGGTGTCACCACTGAGCACGTAGAGATACGACTTCGTCCAATTGATAACCAGGCCCGAGTTTCTGCCAAAAGAGGTCAATACATCGCACAATACTATCAATGATTTTTTAGGTGAGGTCAGATATAATAAAATATCGTCCGCATACAACGAGATACGATCTTCGTATTCCGGGGACCACTGAATACCCCTCAGAGAGGGTTCCCAACGGATCCACGCTGCCAAAGGCTCAAGGGCTAATGCAAACAGGAGAGGTGATAAAGGACAACCTTGACGGGTACCACGCCCAAGACCAAACGGATCAGAGACATGACTGTTAACAACTATCTGTGCGAGGGGGTCCTTGTAGAGAAGCCGCACCCATCCAATAAATTCCGGCCCGAAACCAAATTTAGCTAACGCCGCCCACAGATACGGCCATTCCATATCGAAAGCCATAGTGGCGTCCAATGACGCCAAAATGGCCGACTCACGCAGCGTTGCAGCCCTCGCGAGCACACCATGTAGAAGTCTGAGATTCAGTGCTGTGTTACGATGCGGAATAAAACCGGATTGATCTGGATTGATCAGATCACTTATAACAGTAACCAATCTATTGGCCAGCAACTTGGTAAGGATTTTAGGTTCGGTGTTTAAAAGCGAGATCGGCCGATACGATCCACATTTGTTTCTCGGCTTCCCGTCCTTATGTATCACGACAATTGTCGCAAGCCGCTGGTCTCGGGGGAGAAAACCCTGTTCTCGAGATACTAAAAACATTTCCCGTAAATAAGGTGCAATTTTATCAGGCTGAAGCTTATACAGCTCTCTCGGCAGACCATTTGGACCCATAGCCTTACCCGAGCGTAGGGAACGCATCGCCAATGCCACCTCGTCCGCAGTTATTTTACTATCCATAAGCTCCCGGTCCTCGTCAGATAGACACGGCAGGGCGATATCTCGCAACAATAAGTGAGAGTCTTCCTCCGGTCTACTCGAGACCGGAGAGTAGACTGCCCGAAAATGCTCAGCAAAGCTTGCCACTATCTTGGCCGGGTCGGTTATCCGAGATCCCTCTGCAGTCTCAAGCTCAGGCACCACACGACTCGCTCTATCTCTTTTATCCAGCCATGCTATCAGCTTATCCGCTTTATCTCCAACATCATACAGACGTCCCTGTTGCTCCCGACCAAGAGCCTTCACAGTATCAGTAGCTAGCGTCTTATATTCCAACTGTTTCAACCGCAAAATATGCAGCTTGGTGCGGGTTACTTCTTGCTCTAGATCTAACTCCAAATCCGCTATTTCAGTTTTCACCCGTACTATATCCTCAGCTCTCTGTTTCTTGACTCCAGCAATCAAAGACAGGGCTTGTCCCCTCACCACAGTTTTGAAGGCTTCCCACAATGACACCGCGGAAAAGACCGAGCCCTCATTCTCCTGAAAATAGAGATCTAAGGACCGAACCAGTTCCCTACGGGTCTTAGGATTGCGGAGATACCAAGGGTTAATTGGGGCTACCCGTCCCTCGGTCCCCGACTCCAATTCGACCCGAAGCCATATAGGGGAGTGATCTGAAATACCTCGAGCCATATGTTTGACCTCCGCAACAGAGGAAGCCTGTGCCGCTGGTACCAACACGTAATCTATCCTAGAGAGGCAGCCATGTGCACCAGAATGAAATGTGTACTGCTGTTGGGTGGGATGCAGCAATCTCCAACAACCCACCAGGCCTAAGGCATCAATCAAACCAGGCAGCCAGCCGTGCGCTCTCCTAAGGTCCCTAGGCGGATGTCTATCAAGCATACCAGATACAACAGCATTGAAATCCCCACCCAGGATCAAAGAGCCCTCAAGGAGATCAAGTAAGACCCGCCCCAGATCAGCAAAGGTGGTAGACTACAAACCCGGAGGTACATAGACAGAAACAGGGAAAGTGTCCGACCCTCCCAACGCCCAGATACGGCAACATATCTCCCCCTATCATCAAGGACTGTATCATCAATCTCCAGCGGGAGCGAAATCCTGACCAGGATTCCCACCCCCCGGGAACCAGAGGAAAACCCTGCGTGGGCAACAAGACGATAACCCTTCCTGTTCATGGCATGTATTCCCGATCAAATGGGTCTCCTGAAGTAAGACCACATCAGGGGAATAACATTTCAACAATTGCAATACAACCCCACATTTTATCCTATCCCCCAACCCATTCACATTCCAACTCACCAATCTCAACCCTCTACCCCACCTCACGAAAAATGAAAAAGATCTAACCTCGGCCAGAATCCAGCACTTCAATGAAAGTCTTGCAATATGGTGCCTTGTAAAAAGAGAAACTGGAATCCCAACAAACCCCTCCTCCCCCCCTGAAACAACCCCACGGAACACCACCCACCCTGCACCCCTGCATAAGCCTAGAAAGCCACCCCAACTTGCAGTGTGCCTGTCGCCCACACATCTAAACGAAACTAAAAAAAGTTGGACTGAGGAGGAAAGAGACCCACCAGAAACCCCATACCCCCCCTGCTATCTACAAATGATCATATAGCATCATTAAGACCCCACAGTGTTAGTCTCCGAAGCGTCCCCAGAAACCAGATAGATGATGTTCATTCCTGTTCGGGCAAACCTCCCTCCGCTCCACCGGACCGCTGCTCCGGGTCTGGTCGTGCAGGTCGAGTGTCCAGCCAATCAGCTACCACCTTGGGTTTATCAAAGAAATAGGCCCACGCTTCGTATTCAATCCGCAACTTTGCGGGGAAAAGCATAGCATACTTGAGGCCCATATCACGGAGTCTCCTTTTTACCCCAAGAAAACTGAGTCTCTGCTTCTGGACCGCTTGGGTAAAGTCAGGATAGAAACTGATGGTGGAGTTTTCAAATTTCATGGGTCCACCTGTTCGTGAGGCCTGAAGGATCGCATCTCTGTCTCGAAAGTTAAAAATTCGCGCTATCATATGCCGCGGCGGGGCACCCACCTTTGGCTTACCACTTGGGACTCTGTGTGCTCGTTCAACGGTGAAAAATTTACTCATGCCCTTGGGCGCCAGATGGTTGGTAATAAGGTCTTCCACGAAGAGGTCAGCTGCCGGATCCTCCGCCTTTTCCGGAACTCCAACGATACAGATGTTGTTCCGCCGAGCCCTCCCTTCGAAATCCTCCAGGTGACGCGTAACCAGATCATTAGAAGCCCTTAGATTGCGGACTTCAGTTTGCAAGTCTACTACATCGCCCGTCAAACTCGAAGTTTTTATATCCAAGGACTTGACTTTTTCGTTGGTTTTAGTCAAGTTAGTACGAATCAAGTTGACATCTCTCGCCACCGTGTCCAGCTTGTGAGCAAGAGTCTCCATTTGCTTTCCGAGGGACGACTTGATGCCTTCGATGGCAGCCATAATGTCCTGCAAAGTTGGGTCGGTGGTCAGAGGCGTCGCATCCCTCGCCTCCTCCAATGGCCTACCCGGTCCGCTGGGCGACCCCTTGACCTGGGCATATCGATCCATAACATTGGTTTGGGTATATCCACCCCGCCTGGTAGGTTTAGACTTCAGTTTGTCTCCCTCCGGCTTCCCCGCCATTACGGGTGATATTCACGTAGAGTCCAGACAGGACCAAAGGGGGGGAAAACCAACGAAAAGACCAGCCAAAAAACACCAGACGATGCCCAATAGCCAGGGATGTCTATCTACACGGCGGACGGCCGTGAAGCGGAAAAACAGGAGGTCCAAAAAATGACACTTGGTCCGAACAGAGAGACGATCAGCCTTCCGACCAAAGATCAGCACTTCCAGCAATAGAAGACTCGTTGATTGTCAAGTCGGGCATGTGTCCCCCGAGGAAATCTGGCTTCGGTGGCGAAAACGAAAGTGAAAGTAAAACCAGCTCCGGATGTCAACCACCACCTCTGGCTGTTGTTGTTCAATTACACCCCGGGCACACAGCCAACTCCAGCACCAGGCTTCCTCGAGTCCAAGGCCGCAAACTGCCCAACACCACAACTCCGGACTCCCGGGACGTACGTTGCAGTTTTAGTTTCTCCTGTGGGTCATCTGTATGAAGACATCAATAAAAATCAGGATAAACAACAGGATATATGCGGGAGGTTACGGGGGTCTCGAGAGCCCAGAGCAGTCTTGTGTTCGTTTATTTCACCCTTCGGGCGAGCCTGCCCTCCGGGTGCGTGTGTGTGCTACAAAGTATAGTGTGGGCCGAGTGGCACGGTCACTACATCCCTCCAAACTTTTAGATGCTAGGACCTTTTAATATTGAACATTCAGGCCTGGTGCACATGGCACGCAAAGTATCTTAGTCTTCGGCTGGGGGCAGTATTTGGCCGAAGACCATACCTCTGGCTTCGGGAGATGTTCTCTCCGCCTGTTGTCCCAGTGTCTCCTGCCGATGACAAGAGGTTTGCACTCTGGTTTGTCGGTTCGTTACCAGCTGGTGACCATCCTTCTGGACTTGGTGGTGCGATTGTCTGGCTGCGTCGTGGGGTGCTAGGACTTGGTGCCACTTCTTCAATCCCCCTCTCTTCACCCGTTGGTGTTGGGCTGACCCCCACCTTCTTGAACCAGGACATGTTTCAGGTGTCCTGCACGTTGATGACTTTCAACACTTCCGGCTCATATGGAGTGCGATACTTCCATCCGGGTATCAGTCCTTCATGATGACTCGGTCACTTACTTGAACGTCCATCGGTTGTGCACGGCGCGCTTGGCTTGCCTTGTCATTGGTACCTTTCCTTCTTGCCTGTGCGGCATCCTGATCTAGCTCGGGTGGACTCCAAGACAGGTCAGCAGGAATGCTATCCTGAGGAACTCTCCTGAACAGCAGGTGCGTCTGACAGTATGCACTCATGTGGTGTCTGACAGTATGCTGCAGGCAGTGTTCGACATCATTTCCCTGACCGACGCCAATCCTGAGAGCCCTGTTCAGAGTCCGCAGGAACCGCTCCACTTCTTCACTTGCCTGCGGCCACTGTGGCATGATTTTCCAATGTCGAATGGCGCGGGATAACAGATACTCCTGGACTTCTCTCCCTTGGAAAGGTGGACCGTTATCTGACTTGATTTCTTTCGGAAACCCCATCATCACGAAGACACCATTGAGCGCAGTCTGGACATGGGGAAAAACTGTTGACGGCACCAAATCCACCACAGGGAATTTGGAGTGGGAGTGAATGAGGACCAGGGTGCTCCGTCCATCAGGGAATGATCCAAAGTCGATGCCCACTCAGGTCCAGGGCTCCGGACATGGTGGTTTCATGATCACCGAATGCGGTGCCGGGTCACTTCCCGTGATGTTGCAGGAGTGGCATGCGCAAATGACCTCCTCAATCATCGTGTCCATTAAACTAGACTTTGCTCCGTAGCCGAGCTTTGGTTTTAGCCATCCCTTGGTGCCCTAGATGGGCCAGATTGAGCACTCTCTCTTGAAGGCTCCTGGGGATCACCAAGGTGGTGCCACGCAGAACAACTCCATGCTGAGCTCGCTATGGGCTCCCCACATCTGTTGACGGCACAGTTTTTACTCCTCTGTCAGGGCACTGACCCCGTCAAGGAAGTGATGCCAGTTCCTATTCAACAACGTCGCTTTGACTTTGGCCAGGCATTCGTCAGACTCGGTGGCTCTCCCGTTGTCTGCCAGCGTGAGAGTGTATGGGCACGCCTCTTGAGAGACCATCCGAAAAAATTCTTCGATGTTGTCCTAGTCTGACAGGTTTCCAGATGGAGCAGGCATGCCAGGATGACGTGACAGGAAGTCCGCCGGATTGTTAAGCCTAGGCTGAAAGATCACATCGAAACCGTAGGCCTGTAATTGAACCGCCCACCTCTCTATCTTTGGGGGCGCCAACCTGGTGGTGCCGGCGAAGAGGGGAACAAGGGGTTTGTGAACAGTGACCACTCGAAATTCCTGTCCATACAAGTAGAGATGAAAGTGCTGGCACGCCCATTTGATGGCCAGGGCTTCGCGCTCAATCTGCGCATATCGCATCTCTGTGCCGGTCAACGGCCTGCTGACATACGCAGTCAGGACCCACTCTTTTGCTTCCGTCTCTTGCATGAGGACTGCACTTAGCCCCACGGGGCTGGCATCCACCACCACTTTTGTGCGTCGATTTTAATGAAAATATGCCATCACCTTATCGTCAATAAGGGCCTCCTTCACAGCATGGAACGCCGTGTCCCTCGCGGTCCAGGCCCATGGCTGACCAGACTTGATGAGATTGCAAATAGGCTCGGAGAGTGACGCCAGATTGGGAAGGAACCGGACACAGTATGCGGCCATGCTGAAGAAACTGCGGACCTCCGTTGGCGATGTGGGTCTCAAAGCAGTGCGTATCGCCGCTGCTTTCTTCGGATTGATGTGCAGGCCATCCCCGGAAAAGATGTAACCAAAGAAGTCCACTGACTCCAGGCCGAACAATCACTTCGCTAGGTGCAGGGTAAGTCCACTTTCTGCCAGCCGTCAAAGGGTGTCTCTATGGTGTACGTGGTGTTCCTCAAGTGTCTTCGAGATCACAAGGATGTCGTCACTCAAGTTCATGATGCCTTGCAAACCAGTGAACATCTCCCTTGTCGCGTTCTGAAAAACCTCCGCTGCGGAGGACACCCCGAAGCTTAGTCTCTTGTATCAATGTAGCCCCACATGGGTGGAGAAGGTGGTGATGTTCAAGGTTGCCAGATTGGGCTATTTCCCGCACAATTGGGCGACTTTTATCCCAGTTGTGCGGGAAAAACCCATGCCTGGTAGGGGGCTACTTTTTGGGCTATATTGGAGTGTTCGTGCGCAATTTACTGGCCTGGGTGGGCGCCCACAAGAGGAGTCCGTTGCGTGATGCCAGTCACACTCTCAGTGGCAAATCAGAGCGCAGCGTGCGCTAGGAGAGTGGTTACTCATTGGAGGTCTGATCCTGGGCGTGCCTGTGCGCACATGATTACCCCGCTCACCCCCTAGGGAGGCAGCAGCCAGAGGTAATGGCATCCATCAATCTCATCATTGGCGGCGCACGTGATGTTGTGCAGGCTGTCTTGCTTGCTAACTTGTTACATTGTTGTGTCTTTGTAGGTGCACACTCACTCACTCGCACATGAGCGCTGCACACCCGCCCGCACACCCCAGAGGTCACCACCTAGCTTTGTTGTTGAGTGTGTAAGCCAAATTAGCCAATGTGGGGGTCCCCCAGGGCCGCCATTCTTGTAGCGCGCGAAAACGCTACCAATGACGGCCCTGGGCATCATTTATTGGCCAGACACGCGGTTCACATATAAAGCGGGAGCTGACGTGAGCACGCTCTTTCGGCGCGGCGGTCGGTGGACGATCTACTACCTGCTGGCTGCTACTGCAGTGACAGACTCGTAGAATCGTGACGCACGTCGATTTTGGCAGGCACTCTTACTGACCACTGCATTGTGGCACTGACTGTGACTGGAGGACTCGTGGTGTCACTGCTGCTGCCGCCCACTGTGTTCAGTGGTCACCCAGGCCACCACAGTCAGCAGGCAGCGGCGTCCAGGCCCAGCTGTAAAGACGACAAAAGAAAGAAGCAAAGGTAGGCGAAGCCATCTAAACATTAGCCCCAGCCCCAGCCACGCCTGGCCCAGCCCCCACCTCAGCCCAGGCCCAGCCACGCCAGGCCCAGCCACCCCAGGCCCAGTCTCCAGCCTCAGGCAGGCCCAGCCCTCAGCTCAGGTCCATCCACGCCAGGACCAGCCACACCAGGCCCAGCCCCCAGCCTCAGCCCAGGCCCAGCCACGCCAGGCCCAGCCCCCAGCCTCAGCCCAGGCCAAGCCACTGCCCAACACAGCCCGGTGGCGGCGCACGTGATGTTACGTGACTCACACACACACTCACTGAGTGCTGTGAGACTAGAGACTGAGTCACGACAATGACGATTCACGCTGCATTGTTGTCTGTCTCTGCACTGCCACTGCAGCAGTGAGTGAGTGAGCCTGCTGACTGTCTGGTGACGGTCCGGCGCCGGCAGTACCTCTCCTGGACCTCGATCCTCAGGTAAGTCTGAGTTACTTGTGGACGGTTATATTAACTTAAAACTGCCACAGGCAGCCTTCTCCCACCCTCAACTGCCACCTGCCAGCCTGTTACCCATCCCTGAAATGGAGGCTGCTGTGCTGTCACTGTGTCATTTAATGGAGGCTTCTGTGCTGTCACAGTGTCATTACTTAACTCTGCATGGGTGGATGTATGGAGTGGGGGGGTCGAGGTGACACCCAGTCGCAGCGAATCCCACATGCTTCTGTTATCCATGAAATGGAGGCTGGTGTCGTTACTCTGCTGACTGGGTGGATGTGGAGTTGTCTATCATGATGATTAGCCTGTAGTTCGCTGGAGTTCCTTAATGACTGAGCTTTATTATTGGATGTAATACAGTACCTCTCCTAAATTCAGGTATATCATTTGAGAGAAGGCAATGATTGTATAATGAAGTCAAAACTTCTGCCCATATGTTAGGTCTTCCTTGATGGTTGTGGGCAAACAGGACCAGGGGCAGCATCTTGTTTCTATTGCTTAATGACCTTACAGACTTAGTTTTCATTAAAAGTCATAACAGGCTCCTCAATCATGATTTCACTGTGGCCCGGATTGTTTGCTTCTAGTCTGTCATTACCATACAATGTGTTAACATGATTGATCCAATCTTTGTCAGTAATATTTGTGTTATTCGCTTATTTGCGGCCAACTGCGATGTTCACAGAGCACCCAATTTTTTTTGTGTTATTTGAGGTACAAATAATTGCATCAAATTAATCTAATTTTAGAGCTAGGGCCAATCCATGTTCCCCACCTAAATCATCTGATTGTATTGATGGTGCCTTAAGGATTGTTCACTTTCTTCATTTCTGTGTCACAGATCAGTCTGTACATGAAGACTTTCATGGTGTAAACCCACAACTCAAAATTAGCAGCTTTGTGCGCAAGGAACCCAATGCTAGGTAAGCAATGCTAAAGTCAATATGTCTGGCTTTCAGCTGCCAATCTTTTGGCTTTGACAATGCTTAGTTTTTCAGAATGTGTTTTCAAAAAATCATTCCAAGAAGGCTGCCCATGCATGTGCATTTTTGTGGATGAACAGGCAGCCATCTTGTAATTATTTTGTCAAAAAAAATTCTAAGATATATGATCCGACCCTGTGGAGTGTCACTGTAAGTGCAGGGTCAAAGTCAAACCCCAGGAAGATGGGATCAGAAAAGGCTTGGGGGAGGGACAAGCATTGGGTTTTGATGTGGGGAGGAGGTCTAGTACATCAGATTATTTGAAAGGTATTTATTAAGAGTGTGTGTTTTTAAACATGTAGTAAGAAACATTCCTGTCCCTGCACTGATTACCACGATTACTAGTGAACTAAAAAGCACCTCAGGACTCGTGTACTCCATTTGTGCCCTAGATTGTTATTATAGACAGAGCAACATTATAGGGTATTAAACAAGAGTTTTTGTAAAGCTCGAATCATAAACCCATAGTTGAAGGTGCTCTATGTGTGACTATGATAAGCAAAAAGGAGACTCAGCGAATATGGCATTTACCCAAGATCACACAATTTGGTCAAGCCGGGATCGGTTCTAGTATTTCCAGGTACACCCAGTGGAATTCAACCTCTAGATGGGTACATCTTACTGACACCAAAGGTTACTCTTTTGATTGTAATTCTTGTAGGATGAGATTAGGGTGTCGGTGATATAAAGAATCCACATTTTATTTAAGGCAGTTTTAAATAGCAGAAACGAAAGTGGCAACAAGGAGAAGCATGGTACTACATTTGTTATGCTTAATTGGTTGGAAAGAGCATTTTTTAATATTTTATGGGGCTATGACATCTTCAGAGGTGCCCAGTAATCAGTGAATAATATTGCTGAGAAGTCTGGAGGTTAAAGTATTTGTTAGAGAGATGTCTGCTTTGTGTAATGTGTCTACTGCAAAACACTACACATACCCCCACATGCATCATTGTGTTTTGTGTTCGCAAACGGTGCGAATCGCATAATTCGGCCGTTTGCGAATGCAAAATGCAATTTTGGGATGCATCATCAATCCTGTGAAATTCGCATATTTAGAATTCGCATATGATTCGCAAACAGTAAGGAATCGCATTTAGCATGGAAAAAATGGCATGCATGAAAAAACGCTATTTGCGATTCCTTGAAAAATCGCAAATAGCATTACCTAAAATAAGAAGAGCTCAGACTTGGTGTTATTTTTTTCCAAACCAAACTCTCATGTGATTTTGATCCCTCTTGGTATATAAGTGACACTCTGACCATTACATTTTCTTTCACCATGGCTGCAGTCATAGTCTTGGCACGTAGGCGGAGATTGAGAGCTGCATTCAGGCGCAGAGTAGTGAGTGAAAGGATATTTAGGGTGCGCATAAATTTATTTGGGCAGACTGAGGCAGAAATTTATGATAAGTATAGATTAAATGTTGATTCTATACTGGAATTAATTGCTGATTTGGATCCTATACTACAGAGGCCCACCCTTAGAACACAATCCATTCCTACTCATGTCCAAGTACTTTGTTGCCTACATCTACTGGCTTCTGGTTCTTTTCAAGGTGTGATTGCCATTGCTGGGGGGGGGGTGTCACAGAGTTCCCTATCAAGGTTTTTCAGAAATTTTTTAAATGCTATGTTGTTGAGGATCAGGCATTACATAGTGTTTCCAAGTACTCAACAGGAACTTTTACAGACAAAGTTGGACTTCTATAACATGGCTCATTTTCCTCATGTCATAGGCTGCATAGATGGTACTCATATTCCCATATGCCCACCTTCTCAAAATGAGTACATTTTTAGGAATAGGAAATTGTATCATTCATTGAACATTCAAGCCATTTGTAATTCTAAAACCATAATCACAGACCTAGTTGCTAGTTTCCCTGGAAGTGCTCATGACTCCTATATATTCAAACAGAGTGCCATATTCACAAAGTTGGAAGCAGGACATTTTGGAGATGGATATTTACTGGGTAAGTTATCATGTCATGGTGTTGATATTGTTTTCAGACAAAGAAAATTATGACATGTTTGTAATCAACTAAATTGGTTAAATCTTTTCCATAGGTGACAGTGCTTATGGTGTGAGAACATTTATCCTGACTCCTTATCTCAATCCAACAACCCATAAAGAGCAGAATTATAACCAAGCTCATATCTCTACCAGAAATGTGATTGAGAGGACATTTGGAATAATGAAATCCAGATTCCGTATACTTCATAAAACTGGAGGTGCATTACAATATCGTCCTGAGGTCTGTTGCAAAATTGTTGCCACTTGTGCCATGCTGCACAATGTAGCCATGAAAAGAGGCCTTGGATTGGAATTTGAAGACAACATCCCAAACAACCACAACCAACCTCACCAACCCCAACCTAGAATCAATGGTCCTGATGCAGCAGAGGGAAGGAGAAGGAGAGCAGAGATAACTCAGCATTACTTTTAAATAAAGGTATGACACAGAACAAACATGCTTTTGCTTTAACTTAAGTTTTTATTGCAATTCAAAAGTAATGTAATGTCACATTCTCTTCAAACATATCTGCTTTTTTGAAACAAAATTTTCATTTGCTTTTAATCTTCAAAGGTATTGATATTGTCATTTATTGAAATTGAATCAAAAATTCTCAACAACTCTCAAATATTGTTCATTTTTTCCTTCCTCTAAACCCCAATGCTTTAACCTGTACAGGGTATGAATTAAGGTTTTTTAAGGTATCTTTGGCAACATTTCTGACACTTCTTCTTTCAGAAGCTGCTTTAATTGTAACATTTGTAGTTTTTGAGGAAGATGCAGTGACTGCAGACTCAGGACGACAGATAGCACTTGGCCCTTGATGGTGCTCTGAAATGAGGCCTTGCATTGACTTCATGCCAGATGACAGCTCACCATAATATTTCCTCATATCCTTTTGAATTTCAACAGTAGTTTCTATCAATTTGGATGTGTTATTGCACATTCTGTGCATGGCTCTTGTGCTGGAATGCATATTTGCTACTGTTGCTCTTTGTAAAACTGCACCCTGGTTTCCCTGCATTGCTTGACATAGTGTCTCTATTGCTGATGTCATGCGTTCCATTTTGTCTGAGGAGACATTGACCATTTTGACCAGTGCTGTACTCATAATGTTAATGTCTTTGACCATATTGGTGATTTTACCCTTGATAACCCTTATATCCTTTCCTTGCAGGCACTGTACTTTTATTAACTTCCTCTCAATGAGACTGCAATTTTCAATCTCATCCATCGCTTCATGATTTTGGGAAGGACGTCTGCGACGCCGGAAGATTTGTTGCAGTCTGCGACGCCTGCCTGGGACCCTTTGTGCAGGCTCAGCATTCACTGCTGTACTTGGGACTGCAGTGTTTACATTGTCCTCTGCCTCAGATTCTGTGTCTACCAGTTGACGCAGTCTGCGTCTTTGACTTTGAGGCTCCACTATGGGTGAAGGTGGTGGGTCTAAGTTATTTCCAGCATTATTTATTAAATCTTGTGTAAATGACTCTGCAAATTGAATGAATTCAGCATCCAAATCTGCATCTGCAACTGAAACAGTTGAAGTAAACTGTTAAAGGAAATTTCTCTCATTGCCTATGTTTTTTTTACAGTTTAACATATGAAACTCATATATAGAGGCATTGCTGACAAATACACGTAAAAGTGAATCTACATACTATCGGAATGGACCTTGTTTTGTGATTTCAATAAAGAAATGTTGTGAAAACAACATGTCCCATGATGCCATTCTTTAAAGAAAAGTTTAGCATTATTGTAATACACTGTGGACCAACATGTTCTTTTCACATTTTTAGCATTACAAATTGATTAATAAGTCATGCTGTCAATACCATTGTACTGAATTTTTAAAAAAATTACCTTGACTTGGTCCTGGCTGCTCAGAGGTGTCTATGTCAAACACACCAATCACTGCCTCAGTAGGTAAAGTCCCTTCAACTAGTTCCTCCCAAGGGGAAGTTGGTATGTCTTTTGGTGTACCCCCACCAGTTCTCCTTGCTGATTTAATGCGTGACGCAATCCTCTCTTTGGCTCTGCTGCGCAAATCATACCATCTCTTCTGGAGATTGCTGATGTCTCTGTGGGCAACACCTACAGCATTGGCCTTTGACTGTATTGTAATCCATATTTTTCTTTTAAAAGCCTCAGGTACTTTTAAAGAATTTATTTCCAAAAAGCTGTTTCTGCCTAGCTGTGACTTCCTCAATTAATATCTCCAATTCTTTTTCACTGAATTTGACTTTCCTTTTCCTGGGCTGCTGCTCCAAAACCTCATTGCTTGACTCCATGATCACAAGACAAAAAAGGAACCTCTCCAGCAGCTTTCTAACACACTCCCCAAACTGCCAAATTCGAATTGAAGGTAGCCCACAGATGGTTGTAATTAGGTTCAGAGGCAGGCACACTGCAATCACTTCTGTATTCATCATGAGCGTATTTTCGCACTTGCCGAATTCGCACCATGCGAATTCGCACATAAGGAGCGATTTTTACCAAATCGCAAGGAAAATGCGAAAAATTTGATGCATCCCATTATGCGAATTCTTATTTGCGATTCCCTAATTTTCGCAAATAAGAATTCGCACAATGTCACAATGATGCATGTGGGGGATAATGTAATTTGCAGTTTACAGATTTTTTTAATGTAGCTATTTTAGTGGGCTACTGCTTTGAACACACACAGTTCATTTATTTCCTTGCAGTTCATAATTAGTAAGCCTTTCACTATTGCACATTGAGCTATGTGTGACTGCTACATCTTTTAACCTTCAGTCATGCAACACATCTTGTACGTTTATTTATACAGTTGCATGATTTATTGTCAATGTGTCTGTTATGCAAAGCACTGTGACACTCTGAAGTGCGCTATAAAAGAAATAAAATACTGCTATTAAAATTGTGTGTAAATACTGGGACAGACCAACACATCTGACATTCTAGCATTTCATGCACTTACATGAAGGGACTGAAAAAAGTCAAGCATGCCTCCCAAGTACCTGTGAAGAGATGAGCTGTGTTCTTTTGTTCCCCTCCATTGTGTTTACATTTAAGTGTGAAGTTGCAGGTCACTCATTTTAAAGTAGGCCTGATGGTCCTTTAACTTGGCCTTTATCTATAAATGAAAAACTGGGACTAGAAAAAACATGGATCCCTCCAGCAAATACATTATCCTCCTTAGTTTTCTTACCACATGAAAATGCACAAGGAAAAAATAATTCTGAATCCTAAATGAGATGGGTTTTTTTCAAGTTTAATATGCATTTCTAATCAATACATCATACTCAAAGCACAGTCATATCAGATGCATGGAATTCTAAAGTGGTAATGCTGAATGGACTAACTTACCAGATCTGTCTGGTGCATGTCCCCTGCGTGCTACATATTGAAACGTTGTACTAAAGGAATGTGGTTTGGGCACCAAATGGTGTAGGATTAATGTTGTGTCCTGTATTGGTTCAATAAAAAGTGTGTAATTACAGTAGGTAAATGATGTAGCAAATGTTAACTTTGCATGTTTGGAGCTACATTTTATTGGGATTTACAGTACTTGTAGTGTAAAATGCAAAGAGGAAAGCTTGTCTGCTCATCACAAGCTTTAGTCCGACATGGAAAGTTAAGTATGAGGGGTATTCCATTAGGATGTATTCATTTTTGCTGAGATCACTAAGCTGCCCTTGTTTATTATAAATAGATTGAAAGCTAGAGCATACCTCTTAACACTCCCTGGATAAGAGGCTCACCACCCTTTGGCCCACCCTCCATTTCAAAACATTACAAATCCCACTCCGACTCAATCAGACTCAATTGTCAACCCTTCATAAAATTACTTGCCCAAGTTCAGTCAACAACACTGTCTCCTTTTGATTTTACTGGTATTGCACCCCAAAATAATGGAATGACACCCTTGGACATGCACAATGTTGAGGTATGCGACCAGGAGCGGCTTGTACAGGTAAGAGCAGTGGGGCAGGGTGGTGGTGGAGGCGGGGAGGGATTGGATAGACGACCCAGAGGGAAAATTGAATAATACCATTTCACTTATGTGTCGAATTACCCCACCCACCTCCTCTTACCTGCACAGGCTGCTCCTGTATGCTATAGTATCCATTGCAAGTAGGGATTTATTGATAGTATTTTGTTATTGCTTTTTACATGATTGGCAGCGAGCCAGGGACAATGATTGCCTTTTGTCTGTTGCAATTTCAGGTAGTCGTCCAGCCTCATCGTGAAATAGTCCATTTTTCTGCTCCCAGCTGACTTGGCAGTTTAAATATCGCAAGATGGGCAAGTGGTCACAATATAAAGAAATATACAGAAAAGAGTGGGAGTTGGATCCTGAACTAAAAGGATGGATTGCCCCTGTAAGGACAGATGATAGCAAAGCAGCATGCAAGTACTGACATGTAGACATCTGTGCCCATTATAATGATTTGAAGCAACAGGCAACCACGAAACACCGCTCATGCTGTAATGCAGCGAGCACATCTGTGGCATCCTTTGTACAACCTATCCCCTCCATATCTAACGAACAGAAAAGAAGAGAAGTCAGATTTGCCATACAAACTGCTTGTTGTACATCCATAATATAGATGGGTATGGTGAAATTTTGAAAGATGAATTCCCTGCCTTCCGAATGCACCGCACCAAATGTACAGCATTAATTACATCTGTGTTGGGCCCATATTTCAAGGAGGAATTGCTGAAAGATATTGGAACATCACCATTTTCTTTATTGATTGATGAATCAACTGACATTGCAGTAAAAAAAACTGCTGTGCATTTGCATTAAATATTTCAGCAAAAAGCTTAACAAATTTGTAAGCACCTTCCTTCTTATGGTAGAATTAGATCAGGCCTGTACCGAAGATATAGCAAATGCAGTCCTAAACTTGCTGGAAACTTGTACTCTTCAGATTAAAAACGTAATTGGCATAGGTACAGATGGGGCAAGCAGCATGTGTGGGAAGCACCACTCAACATTCACCTTGTTGAGAGATAAACAACCATCCTTGCAACTCGTGCACTGTATTTGCCACTCTCTTGACATCATTGCTAAGAAAGCAACAAGGAGCATTCCTAGAAATATAGAATTATGATCCGAGAAACTTACAACTGGTTTTCTAACTCACCAAAATGCCAGGCTGACTATAGGGAGCTGTATCTGACATTGGATGGAGGCATGCCCCTGAAATTAATTTCTCTTTGTGAAACACGGTGGCTAGTGATGGCAGATTGTGTAGATCGTTTACTAGAACAATATGATGCCTTAAAATTACACTTTTGCACAGCATCCTATGTGGAACACTGCTATGCAGCAAGGATGCTCCAAGAAATGTATCAAGATGAGATAAATCTACTTTACCTCACTTTCTTAAAGCCAGTGCTCCAAGAAAAAAAGGTTAACAACATTTTTCAGCTAGAATCTGGGGATGAACTACACATCTTCTGTGATCTATATACTCAGTACTTGTCCACACTTAAAAGGATACTAAAACCAACTGTTTTCACATGTAATAATCAGGAGCAGTTGCAGAGCCTAGACTTACAAAGTTCTGCCATTTATCTTTCACAGGATGATGCGGATCTTGGGCTCACTTTCTGTAACAAGCTGGAAGAAAGTAAACTCCCCTCTGTGTCAAAGGAGGGCATTGTGACAAGGTGCCTGGAGTTCATGAAAGTGTAGGTGTCTGAATATAAATCTGGTCTCCCCGAGTCTCTCAGCATGCTTAGAAAGTTAGAAAGTTTGAGTCCCCAAAGAGTACTTGCAGATCCTGGAGTCACAATGGAGAACTATATCCTAATGTTCATTTCTTAACACTTCAAACATAGAATCGCTCTGGATGGAAGTGTATAACTACACCGATGCTGCTGGCAACCATTGTTTTCACAAGCTTGCAATGGGTGCTATAAAGATGTTGACTCTCCCGATATCCAATGCTCATGTTGAACGAGTTTTTCTCAGATGACGCTGTTAAAAAATGACAGAAGGAACAGAATAGTCCTAAAACTGCTTTCAAATATTCTATATATTACATTCAGGGAAGTCCCTAATCTTTCCCCTGGCGGGTTATGATATGGGCCCGCGGATGGCCCTGCCGAACCTAGGGATGAGATGGGAACTGGAGGCCTTCCGTTATCTGGGAATTCAGGTGGCCCCGTCCGACGAGCAGTTATTGGCCCGTAATGCCGACCGGGTGCTCAGATCCCTTCAACAATCCGTGTCCTTCTGGAACACGCTGCCTCTCTCCCTAATGGGACGCCTGGCTGTTGCAAAAATGGTGATGCTGCCAAGGACGCTTTACGTCCTGCAAAATTCTCTGTGCCCGCTCCCCACGTGAATATTTCGCACGCTTAACACACTGCTCACTTCTTTGCTCTGGGCAGGCAGGCGCAGCAGAGTTGCTCTGCACACCATTGTCCGGAGCTGGGAGGAGGGGAAACTGGAGGTGCCGAGATTTGATCTGTACTATTATGCGGCCCAGCTACTGCCGGCTGCGAGGTGGTTCGCAGACTGACAACTGGGAAATGAGACTCCTAGCGGGCAGAGCGGATGAGAGGACGCTACAGGTGGCCTTGAGGCGTGGAAGGGGAGCAGATGGGGCCTTGCCGTATATAGTGCAACACGCAGCGGGAGTCTGGCAGCGGTTTGTAGAGAAGATCTTGCGGCGGGCCCCCTTTCACAGTGAGCTGCCGGTGTGGATTCTGGCCCCCGTGGTGCTTATGGAGGAACACATGTCCTTTCGGGACTGGCGGGCAGGTGGCTGTGGGACTTTGGCAGACCTTTACCCGGAGGACTCCTTTGTGTCCATCGAGCGAGCTACGGAGGCCTTTGGGCTAAGTGGGGACCAATACTTACACTACAGGGGACTTCAAGAGATGGCAAGGGCGACTTGGCCACAGTTCCCAGTAGCACCCCGTCGTCCCACACCCTCAATATCCTCCTTTCCTGTGGTAGGGGACGGAGGCTGATTACTTTGTTGTATTTGGCCATAAGGCAGGTGGATTCCGCACCGCCAGTTCTGCCGTCCTGGGCGGCCTGGGAGGCGGACCTAGGGACTACCTTGGGACCAGGGCAGCGCAAACACATAGGCACTCTCACCCGTAAGGTGTCGTGTAATGCGCGGTTTAAACTGATCCATTTCAATTTTGTGCATCGCACTTATATGACCCCGGTCACCCTGCGGCGTATTTCTGCAGACAGACGGGACGACTGCCCTAGATGTGGGGTGGAGAGTGCGGGCTTCATGCACCTGGCCTGGGAATGCCCGTTGGTCGGGACTTCTGGAAGGCAGTGGTGGAGCACATTCGAAACGTCACCGGCCTCAGGATAGACTTGACCCCCCTTCATTGTTTATTAGCCTTGATCCCCAAGCCCAGGAAGAGAAACTTGTCCTACAAAATGTTACAATTGTTATTGGTGTTGGCGAGGCGACGGATGGCAATCACCTGGATGGGACAAAGAGCCCCGGAGATGTCACTGTGGCTTAAAGATGTGAGGGAGTGGTCCCTGGCTGAGGAAACACACATGCAGCGCACACGCAGGGATGAGAGGCTACAGGAATATTTGCTTGCATGGAGGGTGATGTGTGCTTCGGGGTCGCCCGCCAGTGATTCGGATGGCACGAGTGCTGAACTGTTTATCCCTGAGGAGTCGGGATCCGAAGGAGAGGGTGGTGGGAGCGGGGAGGGGGGGAATGACCTGGAGTAGTGAGTGCCCTGTCGGCTACGCACGTATATTTTCTATTGTAGATATGACTAATTTGATCCCTCGAGTTTTTGCCTAGCACTGTGATATCTGTACCCGTGAGGGCCATAATGAGGTGAACAAACTGTATACACGTTTTTTACGAAGCGATGCCAATTTGTGGGGGGGGGAACTGTTTTGTTGTTGCATGCAAAAATAAAGTTAAAAAAAAAAATATTCTATATATTAAGTTTAGACTGAAACGCATTGCAATAAAGTCCTATTAATTTCTTCCACTCCCGCAATTGTTTGCAAAATTTAACAGCACTATGTATGATTAAACTTGCAACAGTGAGCGCCACCACCCCGGAGCTGCATGCAGCTCATGTATGTTGCCACGGGTAGAAAAAACACTTTCACAGACCTGCTCATTAACTTCAGAAGGAGGCACACACCTGCCTGCTACTGAAAGGACCAGAAGAACACTTTGTTAGACCTACTCTTGCCGCTGTGTACCCCAGAGCATTGCGTGTCACTCCTGCTGGTGCCAACCCTAGAAGAGTACCATTCCCCTCCATCTCCAACTTCCAGCAACCCATATTGCAGTGAAAAAACAGCACTGCATTTCCATTCTATATTTTAACAAAAAGCTTAACAAATTTGTAAGCGCTTTCCTTGCCATGGTAGTATTAGATCAGGCCTGTTCCAAAGATATTGCAAATGCAGAACTAAACTTGCTTCAAATTTGTAACCTTGACATTAAAAAGTGCAATTGGCATAGGCACAGATAGTGTAAGCATCATGTGTGGGAAGCACCACTCAACATTCACCAGCTGGGAGGCAGATGGCGTCTGCAGCGCGGACGTGTGTTTGAGGAGCTCTCTCGTCAGGGACTCGGCTCACCTGCTGATGTAGCTGTTCAAGCTCGTTGAACGATTTGGGTTTATGGTTGCTCGCTCTCCGGAGGGGAAGTGTGGAGGAGATTGGAAATTAGCGGGAGAAAGCGTTTGATAGACTTGGAATATGCTGACCGCTGACTGCTAGAACGCCGGAATTGGTAACCGCGAGCAGGGAGTGACGCTTCGGCTGGTGAATGCGTGTTGGCTCCCGCTAAGCACAGCTGAGGCTACTGCAGCTGAAGCTGTAGCTCAAGACTGTAGGATTCTATGGATGACAGAGAGGTGTGGAGGCTCGCGGCAACAGTGTGCAAAAGCGGCTGATGGACTGGGGAAAAGCACTGACTGTCTACCACCGTCTACCATTGTAAAACGCTGAATTGGGCACCGCAAACTTAATGCCGGGTGAATGAATGCCGGCTCTGTTAGTACACTTGAGGCTATTGCAAGCGGGGCGCAACTCGGAATTTGAATTTGAAAACTCGAAACCAACTTTCGGTGCTGGGAGCAGTACGATTTATTCAAAATGTACTTATTGGATGCAAGAGTGCTTTTGAAGACGGCGCATCTGAACTAATCTGTGTTTGGCTGTAGCTTAAATACTGTTGTGCGACTGGAGGGGATGTACTTGTCTTTATGCATTTGGTGAGCTGCAGTGTTACTATTGGAGGCTTTATTGTGTGAAACTTTAGAAATGCTGGAAAAATCTTCCAAACTCGACAAACACTGAGCAAAAGTTTGTTAGCGACCTTCTGGCTGTGAGTCACGGGGGGAGGAGGACTATCATTGTGTCCCAGAACTGGGCTTTGTTGATTTATTAATACCAAGATCGGCTGTGATCTACTATGCCACCCAAGGTGGCCCGCGGTGGGAAAACTAGACCTGTTGGGGAAGGGGCAGTCGGTACGCGTTCAAGACTGTGGGAATGCCGGGCAGAGTGAGGACGCAACTCTGGGCCACCCTAAGATACCACAAATGTTCCAATCGGCTGTTGGGCCGAACAAAATTAGCATCCAATCCTAGCTTAGAGGATGATGTAACTGGAAATGGAGAAGGTGTGGAGCAGAGCCATCCATTGCAAATATCTCTAGATATACCCACGCCGCTTCCTGGGGCACCTCATATTCTGGTGGAGACCGAAGAGATCGAAGCAGGGGTTAAAGTTTATGGGGTACTGGAGGATGGAGAAGGCACGGTCAGTGAAGAAGAAACCCATGAGCCGCCAAGTAGCAAGGATGGCAAATTTTACTCATTATCGGAACAGTCCTAAGGATCAGACATGGAAGAAGTTTCACTTCCAGAAGACGGCAATGGAGAAAATACCCCAACTATGCTTGAGGCCAGTCTACATGAAAATACCCTCTCCGGGGGCACTTCTGCTCAAGTTTCTACTATTCGGAAGAAGGACAGGGGAAGCAGTGTAGGATCTACTACAACTACCGCGGAAACAACCGACTGGGATCTTTCTGTAGGCACACAGCTACTGGAGAGACTAGATCTATCAGGTCAAGCAATATAGAATTTATGATCAGAGAAACTCACAACTGGTTTCACACTCACCAAAACGCCAGGCTGACTATAAGGAGTTGTATCTCACATTGGACGGAGGCATGTCCCTGAAATTAATTTCTCCTTGCGAAACACTGTGGCTATTGTAGATTGCCTATTTTCCCCCTACTCTGATTGAGCAGGTGCCATTGTCATGTATTAGCTATAGGATTACCACAGTTATGCCAGTACAGATAGAGATGATTGTCTCTTGGAGTTTCTGGTACTCCCCTGCCCTCACATCAACACACAGTTCATCATTGTGCAGCTTCTCCCAGCAGCATAACAATTGCAGTTTAAAGAGTGCAACATGGGCAAGTGAGTTCAAAACAATGGTAGTGGTTTCTGAATCCAAAGGATGGATTACCCAATAAAATAAGATAATACCAATGCCCATTATAATGATTTGAAGCAACATGCAGTAACCACAAAACACAGCTCATGCTGTAATGCAGCAAGCACATCTGTGGCGTCCTTTGTACAACCTATCCCTTCCATACCCAACGACCAGAAAAGAAGAAAAATCAGGTTTGCCATTCAAACTGCTTGTTGTACATCCATTAATACTATGGATGGGTATGGTGAAATTTTGAAAGATGAATTCCCTGCCTTCCAAATGCACCGTACCAAATGCACAACACTAATTACATCTGTGTTGGGCCCATATTTCAAGAGGACTTGCTGAAAGATATTGGAGCATCACCATTTTCTTTTGTGATTGATGAATTAACTGCCATTGAAGTGAAAAACTGCTGTGCATTTGCATAAAATATTTCAGGGCTATAGAACTGCAGGCCCATTACAATGATTTGAAGCAACCTGCAGCAAACTTGTGAGTGTAAGATGTACTCAACCATTAAGAGCTTCAGTTAACCAGCTGTCTACTTTACAGTCGCATGGTGTCAGAGAACTGATGCGCACTTGCTAGATAATAGTGACGTGCTGCAAAACTCGAAATACAAAGCACTCCAAGCTATTAATCAAGATGAGCCACGCCTATTTCCCCCCTACTTTGATGGAGCAGGTGCCATTGTCATGTGTTAGCGCTAGGATTACCACAGTTATGCCAGTACAGATAGAGCGTATAGAGGCATGCAATGTGCCTGTTCACCTAGCTTACTGTGTTCTACTGGAAGAAGCCTAAGTGGCTCCTGATGAGGTCTTTGTGTCCAGCCAAAAGCTGCCAAAGTTGAAATACAAACAAGTGATTAATGAACAGTTCGCAGTTTCCTTGTGCTGGCCATGTTTACAGGGACTTGCCTCACCCCTTGAAACGAGCGTCTGGAGGAATGCCATGTGCCCATTTGCCTAGCTTACTGTCTTCTACTGGAAGAAACCTAAGTGGCTCCTGCTGAGGTCTTTGTGTCCAGCCAAAAGCTGCCAAAGTTGAAATACAAACAAGTGATTAATGAACAGTTCGCAGTTTCCTTGTGCTGGCCATGTTTACAGGGACTTGCCTCTCCCCTTGAAACGAGACTATAGAGGCTTAGGATTTGCCTATTCACTTTACTTGCTGTCTTGAAATGGAAGAAACCCAACTGGCTCCTTCTTAGGGCTTTAACCTAGTGGAGGCTATAGCTCACCTAGCCATTAGGAAAAGTAGAATTTTGATATTAGGTGATTTTAACATCCACCTGGAAGATGATCGATCCAGGGAAGCTACTGACCTAAAGCAAGATCTACTGGCCCTACAAATAGAACTAAAAAATAAGACCCCTACTCATATATATGGACACCTATTGGACCCTATTTTTAGCAGCTGGAAGGGTGTGAGCGTGAATCAGCCCCTGCCGGTTCCCTGGTCAGACCACTTCTTAATCCCTTTCAAAATCCACTGCCCGAGTACTGATATTCACAGGGGAGAAAAAAACAGCTATCCAAAACGTAAATGGAAGCAATTCTCACTAGACACCTTTAGACAACGACTAGAGTTAGGAGGTCCACCAGAAGGTGATAATTGCGAAAGTGCAAATAGCAATCTTGAGAAGCGCATTCTAGACGCACTTGATGAGTCAGCTCCGATATGTCCATCAAAGACGAATACCCGAGATAAAAAGTCTGCCCCGTGGTTTACGCCTGAGCTGCAGATAGCTAAATCAGAATGCAAAAAATTAGAGCGCAAATGGCGGGTTGATTTTTGCCCTCAAATTAAGAATACTTACAAGGAGGCACAGAGAAAATATAAAATCACACTTCGAAGAACTAAGGCTGTACATTATAAAACTCGTATTGAGGAGGCAGATAACTCCTCGCGAGAATTATTTAAAATTTTTAAAGAAATCTCTGTAGTAGCTGACAGTAATATTTTAGAAAAAGATTCAGTCGAGGAATGCAACAGAATAACGACTTATTTCGCTGGTAAAGTCCAAGACATCTACGCCACCTTCTCAGACGATATAATCTGTGGGCGAGACTTTGAGGAAAATATAGGAGCAAGCAGGATAGAGGACTGTTTCAGAACTTTTGTGGTACCCCCTACAGAGATACTCACCAACATCTGTCAGAGTATTAAATCAGGGTCTCCAAGAGATCCTGCACCTCCTCGGGAGTTGGGGGAAAGTATCACGGTGTTAGAACCTTACATCAGGCATGTACTTCAACTCTCTTTTGCCTCCGGTACTCTCCCTGCTGACTGGAAGAAAGCGATAGTTTTCCCTATCAAAAAGAAACCAAACGTTGGTTTGGAAGTGCTTGAAAATTTGAGACCCATTTCACTACTGCCCTACTTGGCCAAAGTGGCCGAGAAAGTGGCCAATGTACAACTTATGGCTCACTTGGAGAAAAACAACCTCCTACATCCCTCTCAGTCAGGCTTCCGACCGGGCTTCTCAACTGAGACGGCCCTACTGAGAGCAACGGAGACCCTGCGGCAAAAGGCGGATTCCGGACATACCATGGCACTGATAATGCTTGATCTCAGTGCAGCGATTGACACTGTAGCTCACTCCATCTTGCTACAGTGTCTAAACAAAGCAGGGTTTACCGAGGCCGCACTGAGTTGGCTTAAAGCGTTCCTTACCGACCGCAGCTTTCAGAACAAAAAAAGGTTTTTAAACAGTTGTAGTTGGGTGCACTGCCAGTTTACACGCGTTCAATTATGATCATTAGGGTATCTAAGGTGCTTCACGGCGAGTGGACAAACCTGAACCACTCTCTAGAGTAGAAAAAACTACTGTTAATGACTTTGCAGATTGCCGAAGCACTCTAATGTGAGTAATAGAAGTAATAGAATTGTCCAGTTACACTTCACAAAATTACAAACACCAATTCTGACAGAAGTAACAAGATATCCAAAAGATGAGTAAATCCTGGAGTCTTTAATGAGGATTACAGCCAGCCGACACGTGTTTCATCGCCTTCGCGAATCATCAGGGCTAGAAGGCCGTATCGATGTCAGAAGGTCGCTCAGCTGGTGATAATTTCGACCCAGCCGGGCCCTTGAATGATACTACTGGTAGTAGTGCGTCCAGCAGCGATCAATATCTCTGTTTATGGGTGAAGATTCAAAACATTAGATAAAGGGCTCGGAGGTGACCCGATATAGTCGTTCTGGTTTGCGATTTTCGTTATCAATTGATATTACTATGCCTTTAACTTCAAGGACACCGGTTGCGGTTCCAAATTGCGATGTACTTCACACCGTGTTCGGCGTCTTCAGCGAGTATGGCGGGTTCACCTCCTTCGCGCTCAGTTCCTGTTTGGACCAAACAGGAACTGAGCGCGAAGGAGGTCTAATGTTTTGAATCTTCACCCATAAACAGAGATATTGATCGCTGCTGGACGCACTACTACCAGTAGTATCATTCAAGGGCCCGGCTGGGTCGGAATTATCACCAGCTGAGCGACCTTCTGACATCGATACGGCCTTCTAGCCCTGATGATTCGCGAAGGCGATGAAACACGTGTCGGCTGGCTGTAATCCTCCTTAAAGACTCCAGGATTTACTCATCTTTTGGATATCTTGTTACTTCTGTCAGAATTGGTGTTTGTAATTTTGTGAAGTGTAACTGGACAATTCTATTACTTCTATTACTCACATTAGAGTGCTTCGGCAATCTGCAAAGACCGCAGCTTTCAGGTCCAAAGGAGCTCCTTTAAATCCTCTGCCATCGCACTTGAACAAGGGGTGCCGCAGGGCTCGGCTTTGAGCCCTAGTCTGTTCAATCTTTATATGGCCCCCTTGGCAGAAGTGGTATTAGCGTTTGGAGTGGAGTTAGTTTCTTACGCTGACGACACCCAACTGCTGATTTCTCTGTCCCAAGCCCCCGACACAGCTGCATCCAACTTCAAGGCCTGTATGCAGGCCTTAGCAGGTTGGATGAACTCTCACTGTTTAAAGCTGAATGGCTCTAAAACGGAGGTTGTGGTGATTGGTGGTAACAACTCCAGCTGGACAGGGGACTGATGGCCAACATGCTTGGGCCCCACGCCCAAGCCCAGCAAAGAGGCAAAGAATCTGGGAATATGGATTGATCCCAAACTGTCCTATGAGGGCCATGTGAATCGCTTGATGGGAAAATGTTTTGGGATACTGAAAACCCTCAACCGCACATTGGATTTACTCCCTTTGGAGGCCCGACGAACCATGGCCCAAGCCATAGTGACATCCCGCATGGACTACGGCAATGTGCTGCTCTTAGGTACTACGGAAAAAAACCTAAGACGAATGCAAGTCCTCCAGAATACTGCTGCTCGGTTAGTGTTGAGACTCCCTAAAAGAGCAGCATCCAGTCCTGCCCTGGAGTCACTACACTGGCTTCCAATCAGAAAGAGAGTGCTGTATAAAGCACTCTTAATCTGCCACAGGATTATTTGGCATAAAGCACCGTCCTATCTCTCTGACTTGGTTCAGATCTATGAACCTACTAGAGCATTACGCTCAGTCGGAGCAGGGCTACTAAAAATTCCCCATGTCAAAAAAGCAAAAATGGGTGGACGCTCCTTCAGACGGCTGGCAGCCAGCAACTGGAACAAACTCCCGGCTAGCTTAAGGCTAGAAGGATCTGAAATGCAGTTCAGGAAACTTCTTAAGACCCACCTGTATAATAACTAATCCTTCTGGCTAGCTCGCTATCTGCATCTTTCTCTCTCCGCAGCGCGGGGACACGCCGAGATGGCAAACCCCCTTTATTATTATTATTATTATTATTTAATGTGAGCAGGTGTGTCGGAGAAGTGTTGCGCACTTGCTAGCTGAAAGCAACGTCCAGCCAAAAACTGCCGCACCTGAAATCCAACAACCAGAAGATTTACAAAACTGCTGCTCATCACGCCTCACCCCTTGAAACAAGCTTATGGAGGCATAGGATGTGCCTATTTACTACGCTTGCTGACTTGAAATGGAAGAAACCCAACTGGATCCTACTAAGGGCTTTAATGTGAGCAGGTGTCTCAGAGGACAGATGCGCACTTGCTAGCTGAAAGCAACGTCCAGCCAAAAACTGCCACACCTGAAATCCAACAACCAGAAGATTTACAAAATTACTGCTCATCAAGAGAAGTGAATGACCATTTTTTAATGTAGATTTTTTTTTATGTATCTTTTTATTTAAAGAAGAAAAACAAGAGGAAATAGTACATATATCGGGTGTCATACAATACGATACATTGCAACGGTGCGCAGGAGAATAGGCCAATGTGACATAGAGAATACAAGGAGCGGTAGGCGTCAACATGAATAGGTAGACTTAGAACAGAAATCAATATAATCAACAACCCCGTTGAACTTGTACTAGCAAGGCCCGTCCACCCACGCATACAGGATAAATAGGACCGGAGTAGACACCCAGACATATGAAAATAGACTCAGAATGGACAAATTGCCTCTCGTAAAAGGGGAGGAAAAAAAAAGGCCATAGAACTAAATAAGGAAAAATAAAAAAACCCTCCCATTCCCCCCACCCTGCACCCCTGCAATGGCTACGGCCTGACCCCACTAGCAGCGTGCCTGTCGCCCAACAACTAAAACCTAAAGGAAGGAAAAGAGTGGAGGAAGAGATGTCATCCAGGCTCCCGGGCCCCTTTATTCCCCGCCAGAAGCAGATCCCCCCCGAATATAGTCAGACAATGTGAAGCCGCAATTAAAAACCAAATGGGGGCGTTTAAAAGAACTGTCCGACTCCCGCATTATTTGGCTACAGGTCCCGTGTCAAATAAAGCCTTTGTTCCAGACCCAGACGATTCAACTCAACCTTGGCCACTACGATTTTTCGTGTGAGTTCTCACCGCTAGAGCCGCCATCTCAAAAGGAAAGTCAAAGCGGTCAAAAGAGTCAAAGTCAGTATAGTAGGATCGAGTCCAAAGTAATAATGTTCGAAGACCATGAATCAGACGGAGATGTCCGTCTACCAAGGATAAGTTACAAAAACGTATTCGAACCAACTGGGGAAAAAAGAATAAGAAATCACTCCGGAAATCGCTATGGAAATTATCCTGGAGTATGAGGTTGGCTGTGTCCATCTTGGGCGGCATCGGGGTGGAGTATGGGGAGTTTTCGGTGGTTCCGGGCTCGCTGTCTGTTGTTCGGGGGCCGACAAAACACACCAGGTCTGGTTTCCGCATGGGGCCCTTTGTATCAGGCATGTCCTGCTTCGCGGTTAAAACGACACTTTTCAAGGCCATCGAGGGATCGGCGTCCGGTCTCAAACACAGTGTCAACTGTTACGACCATTTTATGGATGGCGGCGGTGACTTGCGAGTGAAGCGCCCCAATGGTCTGCAGCGACGGTGTACCTTTCTCTCGCACCATCTCCTCTCACAAAGCAGCTCTTTTCACCTTGGAGGTCGACTACTCCAGTGCAACAGGCACAAGCAGGGCCGACGTTAACAGTGGGCACTCGTCAATGTTGCGGTCTCAACACCATCGCCTCCGGCGAGGATCCGAGCCCGCCAGCCCCGGGGGCCCCAACAGGGCCACCGGGCAACGGACCCCCGCTCACAGCCACCGGTGCGTCTTGCCGCCGTGTACGTGCAGTCAACCCGGCCACCGCACGACAATCCAATCCGGTCAGGATATTCTTCCACTCCGGGCGACCGGACGCCGTCCTGGTCCAGCAGCCGATGTTGTTCCACTCCAACCCAGATGGGTTAGAAAGCGAGGCCCCGGCTTCCACACTGGAGTAGGCTGAGAATAAAAACACGGCGTAACTTCGTCAATCGAGATGATGGAAATCTCAGGATTGCATCTTTAATCTCAGCAACCCATCAGTCATACGGGAGTCTGGTTCGAATTCAGGATAGATATCAGAATTAATGAGCTTCTGGCGGAGTTCGGCGGAGCCGGAAGCTTACGCGGCCATCTTGGTTGCTAGCGTAGCTCCTCCCCCTCTAATGTAGATTTTTAATGTGTAATGTATAATGAAGGCACTGAGTTTTACAGACTTTATTAAAATACAATTTAGAGGGAGAAGTAAATTGCACAGAACACTATTTCTGCCTTGCTTATTCTTTGTTTTCTACTATTGTATTCTGAGCGGTGCCTGTTTCACATGACAAAGTCACCATAAGGACTGGTCTTAAAAATGAGTAGCAATAATGCAGGTGTCCAGATAACTCCCTCCCACCATCTGTATATTGAATAGAATATATATATGTGTCCTTAAAATTGTTTCTGATGACAATTTGTGCGTAATTTGAGACTTGCTAATTTGGGCTGGTTTTTGGGCTGAAACTGGTCTGATTGGGCTTATTTTGGGCTTATATTTGAGCGGCTTTGGGATTGGGACGGGTCTAAAAATCTGGCAACACTGGTGATGTTACTTCTGTCGGGATGGAGCTCCATCTGGTGGTAACCAGCATTGAGGTTGAGCTTTGTAAACCACTTGGTCCCATTGAGGTCGGCCACGATGTCATCCATGGTGGGCGTCAGATGTCTTTCCTGCTTCGCCGCTTTGTTCGGAAGGCGCATGTCGACACAAACTCAAATTGCTCCCGGTTGCTTCAGTTTGGGGGCAACGACCAAAGGTGACACTCATGGGGTGGGGTCTGACACTTTCTCAATCACGCCCAGCTGCTCCAGCTTCCTCAGCTCCTCCTCCACTTGAGGGTGCAGGTGGAATGGCACCCTCCTGTGTCTCAAAGCAGTGGGTTTGACTGTTGGATCGATGTGTAGCTTGAACACCTTTCCTATGAGGCACCCCAGACCTTCGAATAGCATGGGGAAATCTCTGAGAATCTCCCGGGCGTGCAGATCATGCACCTGGTTAGCGTAAAAGACCAACTCCAGGTCCTCCACCGTGAGGCAGCTGAGGAGCGTCCTAAGCTTCCCTTCGGTGATGTGGAAAAGCATGGCTAAGCGGCGCCCTTCGCTGGCGACTTCAACCTCCATGACTCCTCGTAGAGGAAGCGGCTCCGTCCCGCCGTAGGTGTATATTCTTGCCTTGGAAGGCATGAGCGGGGGTCGTGCGACAACTGTTCTCACTGGTCACTGTCCATCACATTCACTGATGCCCCAGTGTCTATGAGTGCTCTCACAGATGAGCCTGCCACTGTGATGGTGCACATGGGCACATGGGCAGAGGCAGACGCTTCGGGCCTTCTCGACTGACGAACGACACTACGAAGACGTCATCGTCCTCCGCGCCCAAACCATACCCTGGCGGAGTGGTGTCCACTTGATCCAGCCGGTCTTCGAGCGTCAGTTGTCACACTGTCGTGTAGTTGACGCTGGCCAGTGGTGTTTGCTCTTGCTCTGCCTCCCCAGCAGACTTTCGCAAAGCTTTCCGCATTGTGAGCATGTCTTTCCCCTTGCGAAGCATCTCCCCGCTGGCAGGTGATCCAGCCAACAGTTACCACGAGCGCTCTTCTGGGGTGGCCTTCCCGGCCCTCTGGGTGCTGCTGGTCGACTCTAAATTGCGTCTACTCTCTCATCTTTTATTACTGGGGGTAGGGAGGCCACGGGTTGCGACGTCGTACTGTTGAGTGCTGCCTCCCTCTCGTCCGCATGAGCATTGGAAAGCTCGTGAGACCTGGCGTGCACGAGAATCTCATCTAGGTTGATGCCTGGTTGTCAGAGAATCAGGCGCCCTTGTATGACCTGCGCCCTGATCTCCTTGCTCTGGTCTGGCAGCGTACAGCTCGCCAACGTTTTTAGACAGGTGTAGAAGACAACTACGGACTCAGTTTCCCCTTGTCTTACCTGGCGTAATTTGAAACGTTCAAAATCAGGGTTTATTTGTGGATCAAAGTGCCTGTTCAGGGCTGCCAACGCCCCATCGTAGTCGTTGTCCGCCCATGTTGCAGGCAGCGTCTCAAACAAATCATATAGTTCACCCCCACCATAGCACATGAGGAATGATCTTTTCAACCTCCCGTCGGTCTCTCTCAAACCCACAAAATAGTTGTCCAGGCGGCTGATCCAAGACCGCGCCGCTGCAGGATCGGAGAATTCGCAGAACGGGGGCAAGGGGGGCTGCCGTGACATGACCGGGATGTGTTGGCGGAGGCAGGGGGGCGGGCGGTTGCGCTGCAGGGGCACCAACTCTCTCCGCGTTGGGCAAACTCATGCCTGTACGTGAGTGCGCGTGTTGCGCAGCTGCCTGGAGGGCTCTTCTCCTGGCGAGATGCCTGCACTATCCTTCCCCACGGCGATGGGTGGCAGCAACGGGACTTGTGTGCCTCAGATGGTGAGTCGGGGCAGGCTGTATGTCATTGCTTGTACCCATGCTTGGGCGTGGCTTGCACGCCGAGGGTGATGGCGGCGTGAGCCCGGAGCTCCGCGCCTATTCCCCGCAATTATCCTGTCTTCTGCTGCAGGGAGCCCAGCGCTGCGCCTGGAAAGCATCGATCCGGGCACCGGCATTGGGGGGGCGAGAGCGGAGCGGACAGGGGGCCGTTGGGAGGACCGGCCTCCGCCGGACCACGGAGAAGCCAGAGCCGGGCTGAGAGAACACCCAAAATGGCAGCCGCAGTGACGGACTTGTAACGTCCAACTGCTTGAACCGAGGGCTGACGCCTGGGGGTGAAGCTGAGACCCGCCGAGGGTCGGAACCGGTGGAGAAGTGCCCCCTCCCCCCCGGAGGCCCTGTAGAGGCCTCTCCTAGAAGCTCCGCGGAGCAGCGAAGCGGCTGCTGGTGAAAGCCCCGGGGAGGCTGCGTGGAGAGCGCTGTGCGCTGCGGACACCCTGTGCCCGGACTGGCGCGGCTGAGACCCGGCGAGCCGGAGGGATCCTGAACGCTCCCCCCTCCCCCCCCCTGAACTACGCGGTAAGCCGTAACGCCGAGCAGCCCACAGGGGGGGTGAAGTGAGGCGGGGGGAGAGCGGCGAACATTTGGGGACTACCTGGATTGTTAACGGCGGAGGCAAGCTCGCCGGGGAGTGACTGTACTTGCCAGCTGGGGGGCCCTGGCTGACTCCCGCCACGAGGGCTAGTGAGCCTCGCCCCCGGATAGCGGCGGGCGGCCGCTGGGAGTGAACCTGATCTCGGCGACATTAGGACATCGGTGCCCTACCACCCACGGCCCGGGGCAACACGCCCGTATCCCCCCGTGTCTGACCCCTACCCAGCGACGCTAACTGCAACCGCTGGATGCCCGGACAGGGGAGATTGACCTTGCTTTGAGAGAGCTAGCACGACGCTGAAGAGGCAGTGTGAAGGGCGAGCGCTGGACTGAGCCCCGAGAACTCCCGCAGGCCACGATGGGGAAGCCGAGAGGCAAGCAGGAGGAAGCGGCGGCCTCGGGGACGTCGGAAGGAGACATGGGGGAGCCCTCAGACCTGAAGAGGCTACAAGATCGTATCCTGGAGGCCATCACAGCAACGAGGGAAGCGCTGCATAATGATATTGCGCAGGTGGCGTCAGGGCTCGGCCTGCTCCGTGCCGACCACGACAAATTGAAAGACAGGGTAAAAGAGACTGAGGGGGCCCTGAAAGTCCTGGCTCCTGCCCACAAAACTCTTGAGGGCAAACTCACGGAGGCTCTAGACCGGATTCAGGTATTGGAGCGACGGGCAGAGGACGCGGAAAATAGAAGCCGCCGCAGCAACGTGCGAATCGTAGGCCTGCCGGAGAGCGAAGGGGGGACGGACTTGGTGGCCTACTGTGACAATTGGCTGAGAACTGTAGTGGCACCTGAGGGCCTGTCGCCCTTCTTTGCCCTGGAGAGAGCGCATCGGGTCCCGTCCGGCCCACCCAAACTTGGCCTACCACCGAGACCCATCGTGGCTAAACTGCTGCACTACAGGGACAGGGACCTGCTCCTGCAAAGAGCCCGGGACGATGGCCCGTTCCAAATCGCGAACAGTAAAGTCACGCTGTTCCCGGACTTCACGTTCGAGACGCAGAAGCAGCGGGCTTCCTTTCTGACGATCAAGAAGGAGCTACGCACAGAGGGCATCCAATACTCCTTGCTATTCCCTGCCAGGCTTCGAATTGTGGTGGACGACAAAACGATGTTTTTCAACCTGGCTGCAGACGCTTGGGACTGGTGGGAAACCTACAAAGCGGGCACGGATGGCGCCAAGGTCCGAGAGGAGCGAGAAAAGGAGCGGGAAAGAGCGCCGGAGGGTCTGCGCAAATCGCAAAGACTGCGCAGGCGTCGTCGCGGAGCCGGGAGACCAACCGCTTCGCAAACGGAGGCTGAGCGCAAGGCTGCGCTGCAAGCAGTGATCGAAATTGGAACAGAAGGGGGCTCTCAATCCAAACGAGGCACGGACACAGAGACGCATGTCTCTGCCTCGGGCTCGGAGTCGGACCTGTCGGGGGTCCACGGTGCCAAGGACCCGGTGGTGACACCGCAAACAGCGGAAGAAATCCTGAACATCTGACTTGCGACTGATGGGTAGGGGGAGAGGGCCTTGAGGGGGTTCACCCGGTTAACGGGGGAATTGATTCCAGGCATGAGCGCTGGGTGACTGGCTATGCGCTGTTCTCAGTAGTGGGGGGATGGCTGCGGACCTGGGTCATGTAGCCCCCTTTTGGGCGAGGCCTCGCTCCGCACGCCCTTAAGGCACTTGCGGCTACGGCCGTGAACTAAACACTTGGGAGTTCTGAGTTAAGGGAGTTTGGATGGGGTCTGATATCTCGGTATTGGGGCCTGTTCTGGGGGGAGGGGGAACACCACAGTTGGGGTTTGGTGATGGGGGGGATTGCAGACACAGACCTTGAATTCCTTAGGGGCTGAGCAATTGGGGGGTTCTGCTTGGGGACGGGGAGGGACCATCATCCGCAGGAATGGATATAGGGAGGGGGAGGAGAACCATGACTTATGGGACAATGGCTAACTCGAATGTTTTGAAATGCATGACCTGGAACGTGAGGGGCCTACACACGATGCAACGCAGGCATAAAGTGCACGCCTACCTACAGCGGAGAGGGATCCACATAGCGCTCTTACAGGAGACACACATTACGAAGCAGGAAGGGGTGGCGTTACAGAGGAGATGGCGGGGGCAGGTTTTTCACACCTCTTACTCGGCCTACGCAAGGGGCGCTCTGATCTGGGTGAGGGCGGGGACGCCTTTTCAAATGACTAGACAGCTGATAGATCCAGAGGGGAGATTTGTAGTAGTGGAGGGCAGATTGCGGGGTAAAGCTATCGTTCTATGCAGTGTATATGCCCCGAATATAGACCAATTGACCTTTTATGCAAACCTATCGGGGACGCTGGCGCACTTCCTGGTGGGTCCGATACTCATGGGAGGGGACTTTAACTCCGTGGCGGACGTGCAATTAGATAGGTCCCACCCACCCCTGAGAGACTCCCCGGTACACCGTGTGGCCAAGGGTAGACGGGACTGGCAAGAGAGCTGGGGGTTAACTGATGCATGGAGGGCGCGGCACTCAACAGACCGGGATTACTCGTTCTACTCCGGGATGCATGAACTCCACGTTAGACTGTACGCGATATTGTGCACACGAGAAGTGCTGTCGCAGGTTGCCTGGTCGGAATATCTGACGAGAACGATCTCAGACCACAATCCGCTTTTAATTCACTTAGACTGGATGACGGAAAAGCCTAGGGTGCCAACCTGGAGGCTCCGGCCGGAGACTTTAGAAGACCCGATACTCGGGGCGGCACTGGAGGAGGGGTTGGCACAATACTTTGCCAATAACGAGGGTTCAGCGACCTCTAGGGCAGTGGAATGGGACGCCTTCAAAGTGGTAGTGAGGGGACAGTGCATTGCGCAGGTCGTGGGCACGAGACGGGTACTGTTGACCGACCTAGAGAGGGCAGACGCCAAACTGAGGGCAGTGGAGAGAGACCGACCGGGCCGGCCGGAGCTGCAGGGAACGGTTTGCTCGGCCCGGGAAGCGGTGGCGATTGAAGTAGAGAGGCTACGGGCTTACGATCATCGGGCATACGCGCTGCGATCTCATGTAGAAGGCGACCGATCGGGCACTTTGTTGGCGTGGCTTGCTAACCCCGCGAAACGCTGCTCCCCTATCTTGCAAATTGCCGAGGAGGAGGGAAGTCTGTCCTACACCCAGTCGGCCATAGTGGACGGCTTTCAGAGATACTACGAGAAACTTTATAGTAGCACCCCGGGCGACCGAGGGAAGGAGGCAGAGGCTTTCCTGGACGACCTCACCCTGCCGTGCTTAGAGGACGAGCAGGCGGAGGATTTGGGGAGAGACATCGACTTAGGGGAGATTAGAAGAGCTATTAAGTCCATGGCCCGCAATAAGACGCCAGGTATAGATGGTTTGCCCGTTGAATTTTACGGCAAATTTGTGGACGCCTTAGCGCCGCGGCTGTTAGCTGTGTACAAGGAAGCGGGAACCACGGGTCGACTCCCCCAATCGATGCGGGAAGCGATAGTCATCCCGCTGCTGAAACCTGGCAGAGAAGGCAGCAGTCCGGCCTCCTATAGGCCGCTCTCGATGCTCACAGCTGACTATAAAATCTTAAGCTCTATTCTAGCATCGAGACTCCTGCCGCACATGACCACTCTGATCCACGTGGACCAGAACGGCTTTATCCCTACCCGGAACACGACGTTAAACATTAGAAGGCTTATCCGACTTATGGAAGATCTGCGAGAGAGGAGTGGAACCCCGCTTGCCCTCTCGGTCGATATAGAAAAAGCGTTCGATAGTCTAGAGTGGGATTATTTATATGCAGTCATGGAGCGCTTCGGGCTGGGCGTAGGCTATATCCGTTGGACGAAAGTGCTCTATACAGCGGCAGTGGCGAGAGTGCGAGTTGGGTCCCTGGTGTCCCGACAGTACCCAGTAGAGAGGGGCACCCGGCAGGGGTGCTCCCTCTCCCCATTACTGTTCGCATTAGCGATTGAACCGCTGGCGGTGGAAGCCCGCAGGGGGCGATACTTCGCAGGCGTGCTCGCTAGCGATGGGCGACAGTTTATATCGCTGTACGCCGATGATCTCCTGTTGTTCCTTGCTAATGACGCAATAGAGCTCGATGGTGCGGAGGAATTGCTGGGACATTTTGGCGACCTGTCGGGACTGAGGGTTAATTGGAAGAAAACGTGCCTCTTTCCATTGAAGGAGGACGCGGCCCGCCCAGAACACAGACCGCTACTCCATTGGGAGCCGACTTGTCTCCATTACCTTGGAGTTTACGTTTATCACACAGCGACGGCCTTGTTCGAGGGTAATGTGGAGAGATGCGTCAGAGGCCTGAAGGGCAGCATGGCATTCTGGGCCACGCTTCCCCTGTCCATAGCTGGTAGGATAGCTCTGTTAAAAATGGTGGCCCTCCCGCGGCTGCTGTATTACTTTCGAACGCTCCCGATCTGGATCCCCAGCTCCTTCTTCCGTCGACTTAGATCCCAGCTGACTACCTTCCTGTGGGGGACGGGCAGATGTAGAGTGGCGCTGGCGACACTCACCCGCCCGAAAGATGAGGGAGGCTTGGCGTTCCCTGATTATGAGCTCTATTACCTCGCTGCCCAGTTGCAGATCTTTACGCAAGAGGTAGCTCGTGTTTACCGGGGCCCAGAAGATGGGCGACTGCGGGGCACGCCACGGCACATACTAGCCTACATCGCTCTAGGACAGAAACTCGCCGCCCGGGATTTATCCCTTGAACAGGATACATTTCGGCGCTGCTGGAACCGAGCACAGAAGCGGGCAGGGATTACGCACCCCTACGCCCCGGAGATGCCACTGGGCATGTTGACTGCCCTGCCCCATGGAGGCGATTGGTCCCGCCTGCAGCAGTGGGAGGAGGCGGGAATACAGGTGATAGGGGATCTTTTCGACAACGGGGAGCTCCTCCCGTACCTGGCCCTCCAGGAACGATTTGATCTCCCACGCGGGGGTTATCTCCTTCACGCAGCTGTGATAAGAGCTATGCAGAAACACTGGGGACTGGGATTGGCGGAGCCGGAGACGGCCATGGCGTGCCAATACACCATGATGGCGGCGGGAACGGTGAAAGCGGTGTCTTGTTTATATAACAGAATGCTCCACGAGCACTTGCCGCCCCTCGATGCGCTGAAACTCAAGTGGGAGACTGACCTGGGCAAGCCCATCCCGGACACGACGTGGGCACAACTGGTGCGAAGGGCGCGTAATAGCACAAGGAACGCTCGGTTTCAAATTATTCATTATTATATACTGCACAGGGCATACATGACCCCTGGGAGAATCCTGAGATACCTTGGCGCGACTGATGCGAAATGCCCCCGCTGCGCGGCAGGAGGAGCAGAGTTGGTGCATATGCTCTGGTCGTGCCCGTCCCTATCGGACTATTGGCGGTCAGTGGGTGGGTCCATGAACGAGGTGACGGGCCGGACTGTTGACTATGATGCAGCGGCGTGCCTCCTGCATTGGTTCCCACATACCCCCAAAAACAAGCTTTCAAGCAAATTCATAGATATGGGATTGATGGTAGCCAAGCGTGAGATAACTAGAAACTGGAAGGCAAGGACGGGCCCGACGCATAAGAGGTGGTACAACGAATTTCTGAAGTGGGCGGCCTGCGACAGCACACATAGATATCAGATGGCGCGCAGAACTGCTAATGAAAGGGCGCTTGAACAAGCAACGGCCTGGGAGGTAATGGTTCAAGGCCTCAGGGATAGTGGAATGGTGGATGATGGGGAGGACCTAGACGTGGCCGGGAATAGCACATTACAATAAACTGGAGTTAAGAGGACCGGTAGAAGGGAAAGCCTGAAGTCCAAGGTTAGAGGTACACCTCAAGAGGCTCCTGTGCGGATGGTGGGATGGGGGGGGGGGTACAGGGGGGGGGTTAGAATCTTTGAACTGGAGGGGAGTTGGGGGGGGGAGTTCAGGGTTTCCTTAGTTGAGGAAGGAAAAGTAGGCACACACACAAATCCGAGACAATACTCCTGCAGAAGAAACACCAGGCATGTGGGCGCGGAACCATTGCTGCCGCCCGGCCCCCGGGATGTGGGCCTGCAGGCTGTGTACACGTGATGTTGACATACCAGACTGTGGCACCGTGATTGATACTGAATGTGCGTGACTATTGGCCTGTGTAAAGTGTGTTTACAATAAAAATTACTTTAAAAAAAAAAAAAATAATAATTGCTTGTACCCATGCTTGGCACAGGAGGCGAGGGAGTGACCTATGGAGCGCAGGGCCACTGTATGCGCTATGCTATCCTTATACAGTTCCCAGCACCGGGCACGAGTAGGAGATGCTCAGTTGCACTTGCCAGTGCTTATTTTCTCTCTGTGGCGAGGGGTGTGCTGCCACATGCTGGATCGCTTTCAATTAAGGCAAGTGCCCTTGCGAATGCTTTATTCTCCTTTTGTTGTTCCTGTTCCGTGTGTCCTCAGGGCGTCCAAAATACCCGTGATTCCTCCAGTTATGCTGGGCGTGACTATGCCCTGTCCTCGGGCAATGGCTCGACCATGCGACGGTGGGAGCGAGGATTGTTGCTTGGGCGGGCGCGCGCGCCTGCTGAGGAGGCCAGACCCCATCCGACTCCCACGGTGCCGCTGGCAGTCCCGCTAGGCCGCATCCAACCGCTGCTGCTCCTCGAGTTCACAGTAACGAGCGCCGGCCTCACAAAGCAGGGTGGGTACCTGCAGGTCAGCGTGCCTCTCGTGGCCATGCAGCAGCACAGCGGGGTAAGCACCCGCAAGATAGCACACGACCGTGCTTCCGCTTCACGAGTGCAGCAAAGCGGCTCGCTGAGGGCGGAGAACGCACGCTGTACCGTTCAACGGCATGGACAAAAGCCAGAGCAGGTGAGGTGCGGCGGAGGCATGGGTGGGACCCGTCTCATCACCAATGTGGTGACCAGGCGTGGCTGGTCACTCGCTTCACTGAGGCTAAGCCTCTGACGTGGTACGCAGCCAACTACAAACACTCACACAGAGCCAGGGTGTATGGTGTGAGCCAAAAGACCCAGAGCGGTCTTGCGCTTGTTTATTTCAAACTTCGGGCAAGCCCGCCCTCCAGATGCGTGCGTGTGTGTGCTATAAAGTATAGTAGGGTGGCACCGTCACTACAATATCCTTTACAGATATCTTGGTAGAGGTCTCCTCAAAGGGTATTGAAGCTTCATGCGATTCCGGTGGAACACGAAGTAAGGAGTATTCTCCTGGCTGCTCGGGATGCCTTGAAAGATCTACTAGATGAGATGCTTGCCAACATTGTGATTGAGCCCGTAGAGGCCTCCAGCTGGGTTTCTCTGGTTGTTATCACAGTGACATCAGATGGTCGTTACAGATTCTGTGTGGACATTAGGTCACTCAACCAAAATGTTGTGATCGACACTTCCCCCTACCTGATCTAAATGAGTTGGTGTTAGCCTTGGGTGGTGATAGATAGTTCTCGAAACTTGATCGGAAGAATGCCTATCATGAGATCAAGTTGCATGAGGATTCAAAGTCACTTACCTCGGTCATCACTATGCAGGTGACATTTAGATTTATGCGTATGTCGTTCGGCCTTTGCTCTGCTGACAGCTTGTTTCAATAGATGATGAGTGAAATATTTAAGGACATATAGAATATTTTGTATTTTCAAGATGACATTTTGATTTTTAGAGACATCGTGCAGCAGCATCACTTGACACTCAGGCAGGCACTAGATAAGGTGAAGGATGCTGGTCTGGCCTTTCATCAAGATAAATGTACATTCTTAGTCGAACAAGTGGATTACTTGGGATACAGCATCACTGCAGGAGTTGTTAAACCAAAGGATGATCCATGGAAAGCTATTGAGTTGGCTCCAGCTGCCACATACAAAGACATGTTGACATCATTCTTTGGGACTCATTGAGTACTATGCCAAGTTTGTTGGAAGCGTTTTCTGACAAAAAGAGATGTATAAGGGCGTTGCTGAAAAAGGGTGCTGCTTATGATTAGGGGTGGAGCTACAACAGTGTTTTGAGTCCATCAAAAAAGAGACTTTTGCGTTGAAGTCAGTACTTACAGTGGATGCGAGCGCTACAGGGATAGGGGCGGTCCTATCACAGCTACATACTAAGGGTGAGAGGACTGTTGCCTTTGCTTCCTGAACTCTGAACACCTCTGAAAGGAACTATTCAGTTGTTCAAGGTGAGGCGCAGTCTGCAGCTTGGGGAGCAGAGTATTTTAGGACCTACCCCTGGGGTATTACATTTCTCATACTCACAGACCATAAGCCTTTGGTCAAGGTCCTGATGACAGGTGGGGCAAGTAACAGGTCGGCAAGGTTGGCGAGATTTGCAGCTAGGCTTCAAGAGTTTCACTAAGTTGTGGAATACATCCCAGTGTGGAAGAATTGCCAGGCCGATTGTTCTTGGATTGGAAAGTTGTGGATGGTCCGGCTGTCTTGTCCAAAGAGGTGGCGGGTGCTGTTGCGACTGTGCATGATGTCTTGGAGTTGCATAATATACATGCTTTTACCAAGTCGGACGGCTGAAAGCAGTGACTGTGAATCCAGTACTTGGTGAAGTCAAACGGTTGTTAAGCCTTGGTGGGAGGACAGAAAGCACTGTGTCGGTCTCTGATAAGAGGAGAGAGGTTTGTACCACCGATGGGTCTTTGTTCTAGGTTGATATGCATGGCACATGAAGTGCATCTGGGACGATCTAAAACAAAACAAAAGGTTGAGAGAGGATTGGTTGTGGCTTGGCATGGACGAGCAAGTGGACAGGTTGGTTGATGAGTGAGCTGTGTGCAAGGAGGGAGAAAAAAGACTGAAGGTGGGTGTCAAATCGGACATGGGACACATATCTGATCCTAGTAGTCCTTGGCACACTTAGGGACAGATGTAGGTAATTTTATTTTACCACTTCTTAAATACCGAATCATACCGATTCGGTATTTAAGAAGTGGTAAAATAGAAGGAGGGAGATGTAGGTAAATCCAGATGTGCATTTACCGAATCGGAAATATTCGGTATTTACCGATTCGGTAAATGCCGACCGGTAATGCCCATTCATTCCTATGGGCTTTGAATCGGTAAATACCGAATTTCACAAGGGTGCAGGGGGTGTCACTTTGACACCCTCTAGCACCCCCAAAACAGGTTCGGGTGCCATGTGGCAGGCATACCTGCCCTAAGGGCAGGTCTGCCTGTCATATGGCACAGGTGTGCATGCACACATGTGCATGCACACCGGAATCGGTATTTTACCATCAAATAGGATTTGATGGTAAAATACCGATTCGGTAAGGCTTGTGGGACTCAGAAGAGTCCCACCTACATCTCAATTTTACCGATTCGGTAAAAATACGACTCGGTATTTTACAGAATCGGTAAATTTACCGATCGGTAAATTTACCGATTCTGTAAAATTGGGTGACCTACATCTCACATTCCAATTACCAGTCGGTAACGGCCGAATTCGGCCATTACCGACCGGTAATTGGCCACCTACATCTGGCCCTTAGAGTCTGGACTTTATTGGACCAATGCACCAGTTAAGACATGACATGAGGTATGCCTTGGTTGTTGCAGATGTTTACTATCAGTGGTTTATTTTCAGGTTTTTGAGAGAGATCGCCACCAGAACTACTATTCAAAAATTGATAGAGATTTTTCGGGATGAGGCAACACTTCTATGTGTTGTTGGAAAAGTGAGAGAATTGGAATAACAGGTGTGTAGCTTTGTATCAAAGAGATGGTCAGAGTTGTGGTGTAAAGGAGCAAATAAATAACACGTTTATGCTTATGAGTGATGATGACCTGAGTATCTCTCAAGGGCGGACCAGCTGCTCTTCCTCATTGGGTACTTGTGATGCTGGTGTTGGGAGTCTCTAGAGCTGTGGAACAAACTTCTCCAAGGAATCCCAGATTGTGCAGGCCACCCGTGTATTTGAGGGATTTTGTTCAATAATATTGTTTCACAGCAGTATTTATATTTTTTACTTATTTGCTATTTTTGTTGTTTTGTGTTTTTCTGTCTTATGTGTCATACCTTTATTACAACCGTAAGGGGGGAGATGTGTTGTGATCTAGTGTCTACATATTTCCTAGGTACAGGATGATGTAAGGGAATGTGGTGTGTGGACAGCAATCTACGTTCAGTATCTTTTGTATGAAGCCAGCATTCCAAGCAACTCAGTTGGTTTATGGCTGGCTGTGAGGGAGGCTGTGCTCTGGTTTGCAGGAAGTTCCTTTACTTGAATAAACATCCTTCAACTTAACTCTGGCCTTGAGTCGTCTGTAGGAGGTTACACGACAGAGCTACATAGAATTCAGTTGTCATAAAGGTCATCAATTCAGAAACAAAGAGAATAATGACAAAATCAGAGAAATACTAAGTCCCAAATGTGCAGTTAAACTGATAAATCAGTCCCCAACACGAACTGGTCCATTTACTCTATTATATGGGTGAAGGAGGTCATCTAGTCAAATGGTTATACACGGGTATTAGAGCGCAAGCATCCATCGCACTTACTGGTCTATGAATACAAAGGGAGGCGGATGCACAAACTGAAATTACTGACAAAGCCTGGGCAAGCATGCACGAACATCCCAAACGGGTGTCTCGCAATGCTATGCTTACATTTATACAACCAATGTTATTACATAGATCTTATTTAACCCCACAGAGAATTCACCATATGTTCCCAGAGGCCCAACACTGCTGCCCCCAATGTAAGGGAGATGAAGCGGATTTTGTTTATATGTTGTGGGCGTGCCCACGTCTGTCTGTTTATTGGGATGGAATAAGACAGTCACTCCAAGAGGTAACGCATCTACCTGTCCAGGAAAATATACTAGAGTGCCTCATGGGTCTCCGCAAACGCACAGCTGCACAGAAGGTACAGTTGAGGTTTATAGACCTCGCCCTTATATTGGCTGTGAGAGCAATTCCCATGAGGTGGAAATCCCCTAGAAGCCCATTACTGACCATATGGCAGGAAGATGTGATGCAATGGGGCAGTGCCGAAAGTACGGCAAATAGACGGGAAGAGGAGAGGGGTTTACGGAAACACCCTATTTCTATGGACTGGGACATCATGATGGAAGACTTTAAGCAGCTAGACCCCCAGCCTGGACTTATCAGCCCCACACAATAGTCATGCTTCCAGTATACAGAGGCGGTAGAGAGCAAACAATGATATGTGGAGAATGCTAACAGGTCAATACACATACTAGAAATGGCAGACCAGGAGGGCGGGAAGAGTGTTGGGGGCGGTTCTACGAGTTAAAATGTTATGGTTATAAATGAAACATACGTAATGTAACTACTATGGGTATACAAATGCAACTCTAGATTACCCCAGTATTGGAACTTTCATAGATTCCCATGCTTTGTATCATTCCCCGTCGTGGGAATGGGAGCCTCGGTAAATAAAAAATATCAGTACCATAGGTACAAAAGAGAAAATTAGGCCTAGGCCTCATCTCATTTTGTAGCATATCACCCTCTTTGGTTCTTGCGGAAGTTTGGGCTCTTTTACACAATCAGAATAGCCTCACCCCATAGAACCTTCCTGAGAGAGCCTCAGAGCCTCAGATTTTCTACCACACGTTGTGCAAGGGAGTCTCCACTGAGCTCTGCTCAGGTTTTCTTTCTATTCAACTTTTTTCTTCAAAATGTACAATGTCTGACAAAGAGAAGAAGGCTTTATTCAGGGCCTGTGCTACCTGTGCGAAAAAGAGGCTTTTTGTGGAAAACAAGCATGAGGACTGCATTTATTGCTTGTATCCTGACCACAAGGCCACAGATTGCAAAATCTGTAGGACCTTTTCAACAAAGACTTTGAGAGACAGGGAGGGCCGATTGCTGACCTGGCTAGAGAAGATGAAGGCACGGAAGGAAGTACTGTCTTCAGATGAGGAGGATTCTACATCTGTAACTTCCTCCAGAAGATCTAAAAAGAGGGCTAGGTTTGCTCCCTCTACTTCATCTGAGCCCCCTGTCAAAGCCCACCAAAAGATCTCTGATAGGTCTGGTAGGGTTAGTCCCATTAAATCTCCTTACCGAGATGAAAAGGAGAGGCTGGAACAGGCTGCTGAGAAGGACATGGCAAAGAAGGTGAGAAAGGAGGTTTCTGTTCCTTCACAATCTTCCCAGAAAGAGAAGGATGGTAAGAAATTGTCTACGGTCACTCCAGAGACAAAGCATGACAAGAAACAGCGTTCGTCGACGACGAAATCTGCAGGTACGTTGACGACTGTTTCTCATAAGGATTTGAGTGTGCCGATGGCTCCGTCGACGGGACCGTCGACGGCGGCTGTGACGACGACGACTGCAAAAACAACAACTGATGGACAGAATGCAGAACAATGTCATACATTCACCCCAGTACAGAGATCTGGGCCTAAATCCATCGTTTTTTTGCACTCCACACCACCCCAGGTCAGACATGGCCATATGCAAATCAGCCTTGACCCTGTGCCTCATGGGAACAGTCCAGCCCGAACTGCCAAGCCATGTCTTTCCTGGACCTGAATCAAGCATCCAAGGACCGGTTTCTGGCTATCAGCCGTCATCAGCCTGGATAGCTTGACTCCAGTGGTGTGGAGAGCATGGGACTCACCTCTGAGCATACCCATCCCACTTCGGGCAGGACTGTTCCCATGAGGCACAGGGTCAAGGCTGATTTGCATATGGCCATGTCTGAACTGGGGTGGTGTGGAATGCAAAAAAACGATGGATTTAGGCCCAGATCTCTGTACTGGGGTGAATGTATGACATTGTTCTGCATTCTGTCCATCAACTGTTGTTTTGCATTTGTGACGACGACGACACCTTTAATGGCTGCGTCGACATTTAAAAAGCCTTCCTGTTCGTCGACGATGGCTACCTTCTCAACGTCGACGATCATGTCAACGAAGATACTGTCGACGGCCGCTTCGACGACAAGAACTACGTCGACGACGAAGGCGGCTGTGATGTTGCTGACGACGAGCTCGTCGACGATGAAAATTCCGTCGACCAAGACCTTTCCAGCGTCGACGAATCCGTCGACGAATCCTTCGACGACGTTGATTTCCTCGTTTCTTTCGACGACGACTCCGTCGACGACGATTAAAAAAATGCAGATTTCCACATGGAAGCTGCAGATAACACCGGAGATGACTTCTCCAAGGCGAGTTACATCTTTGCCACCTAGTATGCTGCTGGATGACGAATCTGATGAAGAGGGTGACGACATCCATTATGGGGATGCCTATAGTCCCTCGGATTTGAATGTGAAATGTCAAGAAACAGATACTGAGGAGTACTACGAACACCAGTATGTTCAGCAGGAACAACCTCCTCGAGGCTTGGGTCAGGACATGGTGGCCATGCCAGCCTCCCTGGTTTCGGATTTGCAATTGATGTTGCAAGACTATAGAAATAGATTTCCGAATCAACTAGCAGTTCAATCGGAACGCCTTCCTTCTCCGACTGTACCCCCGACATCTGCAATCATCGTGACAACGGTGGTCCCACGGGCTGTGGAACCTGAAGCCAGAGAGGAATCCAGGGAGGTGGTGCATGATGTGTCTTCAGATGAGGACGTTCAGGGGGATCCTATAAATGACCCTGACTTGGATTATGATGATGGTGGCCTTCCAGATCCAGATGCCGCAGGTCAGGACACTGCTACTTCTCCTCCAGCTGACATTGGGGGTTTTCATAACCTCAGGGAGAGCGCATCTAAAAGATTTGGTCTGCCAATCACAACAGTGCAGTCAGACTGTTTCCTTTATGACTTTAAAGAGCCATACAAAAAGTCAGTCCGATTGATTCCTATAATAGAACATGTATGGACGGAAGGGATCAAGGTTATGCAGAATCCGGCCACTGTCATTCCTGTTCTTCCCCGGCTGGAGAAGAAATATAAGGCCACTGAAGGTAGTCCAGCGTGCCTCCTTGGACAACCTAAGCCGATTATGTAATATCGCAAGCGGCACAGAGCAAATCCAAGAATCCTTCCACGCCTCTTACTACACCCCCGGACAAGCAAGGAAGGCGCTTGGATAATGTGGGCAAGAGATTTTCCTCTATGGCCAGTCTCCTCGTTCGAATGGCGAATGCTCTGGCCATCTTGGGCAGGGACGATCGCCAGATGTGGTGTGATTTACCCCCTTTATAGAACAGCTGCCAGAATCATCAAAAGAGGAAGCCAAAAAGGTTCTCGTGGAGGGAGAAAGATCATCGTCAGAGGTCATAGATTGTGCTATGGACATAGTTTCTACGGCCTTTCGTGCTCTGGCTGGTTCAGCTGTCTTACGACGACAGGGCTGGTTGCGGGCGACCTGGTTTCGCCAAGAAGTCCAAAACAAGATCCTGGACCTTCCATTTGATGGAGAAATGCTTTTTGGGAAGCATGTCGATGAGGCCATTCAAAGTATTAAAAAGGACACAGATACAGCGAAGTCCTTGGGGTCTTTAAATTACCGTAAGGTCGGATTTCGAGGGGAAAGAGGAAGGGGCTTCTCCTCTTATAGGAGTGGCAACCAACAGAGATATTCTCCGCAATCCTCACAATCATACAAACCACAGTATCCTAACCAACGCCAGGGCCAGTCGGCTTCTTTCTCTCGTCAATCTCAGAGAGGACGTCAGAATCGTCAAGGACGCGACAATTCCAAGAGGCAATAGCGGCCTCTTGGCTCTTACTACTGCTCCTTCCTCTCCGAGGACATCCGTGGTGGGCAGGATATCTTTTTGTCTAGAAAGCTGGATAATTATAACATCAGACCAGTGGGTCCTGAATATTGTTCAGAGTGGCCATACGTTGGAATTTCAAAATCTTCCTCCAACAAGAGCTCCAGGCGCCAGTCGATCTCAACATCTGGGACTGCTATGTCTCGAATCCCACCAACTTTTCATCAAGGGGGCAATAGAACCGGTACCTCTCTCGCAGAGAGGAAAAGGTTTTTATTCCAGGTTCTTCCTGGTTCGCAAGACTACAGAGACTTAGCGCCCCATATTAGATCTACGGGAGCTCAACAGCTATCTCATCAAACTGTCCTTCAGGATGGTCACTCCAGGATATTCTTCGTCTTCTGAACCCAGGGGATTTCATGGCGACTCTGGATTTAGAGGATGCGTACTCCCACATACCGATCCAACCAGCTCACAGGCAATATTTGTGCTTCACAGTAGGCAAGAGCCATTTCCAATTCAAAGTGCTTCGGTTTTGTCTTCGATCTGCACCAAGAATATTTACAAAGGTTGGCCCCGGTGGCAGCTTTCCTCAGGAAGCAATCTCTGGAAGTTTTCCCTTATCTGGACGACTGGCTAGTCAAAGCTCCTTCTTTTCAGGGAACTTCCAAGGCCATTGCAACTTGTATTCAATTGTTCGATCACCTGGGCCTTCAACTGAACAGGAGCAAGACAGTTCTGCAACCGTCCAGGTCAACAAAGTTCCTAGGGGCCATTTTGGACTCAGAACAGTGCAAAGCTTATCCTTCGGATGAGCGTCAGAACAAGTTAATGCTCTCGGCTCGCCAAGTGCTAAAGAGGAGATCCCTGTTAGTACGGCTCTACAAGTCTCTGCTCGGATCGATTTCATCTTGTATACCATTGATTCTGCATTGCAGGTTGCGAATGCGTCCTCTGCAAGAGCAACTCGACAAGCAATGGCGCCAAGCAGAAGGCTCGTTCAACGACAACATTTTGGTAACACCAGAAATGAAGGAGGCATGCGAATGGTGGATAGTGCTAAGCAACATCGCAGAGGGTCTGACTTTCAGGCTTGCTCCGTCTCCTATGGTCCTAACCACAGATGCCTCGTTAGAAGGCTGAGGAGCAGTGCTCCAGGAGCTGCAAGTCAGTGGGCACTGGGATCCACAGCAACGCCAGTACCACATCAATCTGCTGGAGCTGACTGCCATCCGACTAGCTTTGCAAGCTTTTCTCCCGAGGATTTAAAATCACCTAGTGCTGGTCCGGACGGACAATACAACGGCCATGCACTAAAGCAACAAGCAGGGGGGGGACAAGGTCCCTAACTCTTTCAAAGGAAGCTCAACGAATTTGGGATTGGGCAATTCTTCACAAGGTCACTCTGAGAGCAGAACACTTGGCAGGTTCGCTCAACGTCACAGCGGATGCACTAAGCCGTCAAAAAGCAGCCAATCACGAATGGGAGTTAGATCTGTCCATTCTGGAGGAGGTGTTCTCGGTCTGGGGGACCCCGACCATAGACCTCTTTGCGTCTCTGGAGAAAACCAAATGCCGGTTCTACGCAAGCAAGTATCACCATCCGGGATCCTTGGGGAACGCACTTTCGATTGCCTGGTACGGCGCATTCTTTTACGCTTTTTCGCCAATACCCCTAATACCGAGGTTACTCAGAAAGATCAAAGCGGAACTGTGCAAAATGATTCTGATTGCACCGGCGTGGCCCCGGCAGTTCTGGTACACGGAACTCCTCCTGCTCTCCCAGGATCATCCCATTCGCCTGCGACTAGTACCGTCCCTGTTATCGAAGTCTCAGGGTCAGGTGCTGCATCCGGATCCGACTTCGCTTCACTTCACAGCGTGGCTCCTGAATACAGGGAATTCCAACATCTGAATCTCCCCAAGGAATGTAGGGAGGTTTTGTCTCAGGCTCGAGCACCAAGCACTAACAAGACTGTTGGAACCTGGGATGACAGGTCACCTAGGGTAGCCTGGCCTAGGGTAGGGCACAATTGCTAGAGGCACAAGTGTGAAGGTTGCAAACCACCCAGCAGTAACTCCACGCAATAACACACACAAAAATGACACTATACCAAATTATGGAAAAATAAGAGCTGCTTTATAAAAATATTCTCTGTTTTATACCTCTGGAAATCATAACTCAGTACATACGGATGTCATGAAAAATTAGTAATAGCACTTTCAGAAGTATCAACTTATCACATTAATCAGTATTAACAGTACATCTCATTAAACTCTAGAATTGATTAAATTTTGCTGTTATGACTTTCTGTAACTTTCATCACAAACATTACTTTAGAAGAGGCAGAGTCAGCACTTTACATTTAGCCAGATATGCAATAACCATTTCATTGTCAACCTTACAATTCCCCTTTTTGGCTTGTCACCTTCCCATCAAAGCACAGTAGTTTCCTTGAAGTAGAGCCTGTACTCCTCTAGCAAAGGGGACTCCTTTCCTTCCTCCTCACTACTGACAACTGGAAATGTGACTATTCCAATTAGAGTAACGTTTCATGTATTCCATTCAGGGATTCCCCAAGGGCACTTCACACTCTGGAATAGACTCTTTATTCCCCTACTTGTTAAGTCTCGCTCCCCTGCCCTCGTGTTATCCTCCTTACTTGTGGTAGGGTTTTCCAGTTGTAGTCTTGAAACGCCAGAGGGTGGGGGTAACCGCTTGACAGGACAAAGGAGCCAAGCGCTGGCAAGGCCCACCAGCCTCCAGGGCACCTCAGCTCCCCTCTCCCGCTCGAGCCAGCTCCTCCGTGTGGCGCTCGAGCGGGGAAAAGAGATCTCTACAATGCTTACAGGCCGCTGCTGGGCTCCTCAGCTCTCCCCTCCCGCTCGCGCCGGCAATCCCGTGAGGCGCTTGAGCGGGGAAGAGATGATTCAACGCTTTCTAGCCCATAATAGCAAAATTTAATCAATTCTAGAGTTTAATGAGATGTACTGTTAATACTGATTAATGTGATAAGTTGATACTTCTGAAAGTGCTATTACTAATTTTTCATGACATCCGTATGTACTGAGTTATGATTTCCAGAGGTATAAAACAGCGAACATTTTTATAAAGCAGCTCTTATTTTTCCATAATTTGGTGTAGTGTCATTTTTGTGTGTGTTATTGCGTGGAGTTACTGCTGGGTGGTTTGCAACCTTCACACTTGTGCCTCTAGCAATTGTGCCCTACCCTAGGCCAGGCTACCCTAGGTGACCTGTCATCCCAGGTTCCAACAAATTGGTGTCGAGCGGTGGGATCCAGGACCTGTGACCATGCAGCACCCTCCATTGGGACAGGGTGCACAGCAATTGGGCTGCACACTGATTGTGTGTGCAAGCCTTAGTAATTGACCCCTCCACTGTCTAGCCTGTGAGTGTATCAGGGCCTGTTTGACCTATACTGTCACCCACATCCTATAACCTTTTCCTGAATTATCTGAGTCCTCACCTGGCACTGGAGTGTTGTGTCAAGGGATGGGGGTGCCTGTTGGGCGGAGGGAAGAAGGAACTCCGTACCACTTTGGGGCATGGGTAGGACCCACCCAGAGGGGAGAGGGGATGGGGGACAGGAGGGGCAGGTCACACCCAGGGAGGCGGCCACAACAGAGAATCCTGAGAGGGGGTGTGCGTCGTCAGAGAGGTTAGAGCATGAGAGGGAGAATGTGAGCCTTGCAAAGGAAGGGAAGCTGGTGCACAGGCTTCAGCTAACAGAGACAGAGCTGAAGACCTTGAAATCATGTGTGCCAGGTACTTCCATGGTGGCAGCATAACCGAGGTTCGGGGTTTGGACCAGTCACGGGGTGTAGAACCTGGACTGGGGTTTCAGGTGCAGGGATTGCCTGACCTGGAGGGTGGGGTACCGGTAACTATGGACCCTACCGGTGTGACTTCCAGGGGTACCTATCCGGGGAGGAGGGTGCGGAACCCTGGAAGGGGGTGCAGAGGGAGGAAGGACTCTCCTCTGGCACCGGTCCAGCCACGGGGTTCAGATCCTGGGTTGGGTGGCCAGGTTCAGGGGTTGCCTGACCTGGCGGGAGGAATCTCTGTATTCAGAGTTCCCCCGGTTGTGACTCTCAGGGGTACTACTCCAGGTGGGAGGGTGCGGAACCCTGGGAGGGGGTGCAGGGAGAGGTAGGTCTCGCCCCTGTCACCAATTCAACTTAAGGGTTTAGACCCTAGGTTGAGGAGGAGAGTGGAAAGAGTACCACGGGCCTGGGGCTACTGCCCCCACTCTGAGAAAGAGCAAGGGCCAGAGACATCTGAATTGTTTAGAGGTCCGTCCTGGCTGCATCTCACTGGGGAACACCAGTGGGGTGGTTGGATTAGCGAGAATGTCATGGTGGTATTGGGCCTGCGTCCACCTTTTTCCGCCCCAAGCAGGGAAGCCCATCAAGGGAATGATCGGACTACCCTGGCTTTTGGCTGGGGGGGAGATGTGTGGGACTTGGCCCTTTCCCCAGAAATGTTTCGTTTTTTACCCCTTTTAATTTAGAATGCCCCTATTGTAACAACAATGTATAGGCCTTGTGTAGTGAGGAAAGCCCTGTGTACTGTGAAACTGATGTTAAGATGCAGGTGTCTTATACCCCTAACATGGCTGCCACTGACCACTGCTGCTGCAGCGGGGTTAGTGGGCGCATTCTAGTGGCTAGGGCCTGGCTGGAACCCTCCAAACAATGTATCAACTTAGCCTGCCAGCCTGCCCACAGGTAGCATGGTGGAACCTCCTAGAACAGGTGAGGTGACACCAACTGCCACTGCCAACTGTCAACTGGCACTGTATAAGGAAAGGAAGGAATACTTTCCTGTCAGAGTGACTGAGGGGAAGACCTGGGGAAGAACCTACGCAGGAGGATAGGCAGTGGGGGTCAGGGCAGGGTCTTATGATGCTGGAAATGACAGGGCCTAGAGTGCTGCTTTACAAGTATTGAGGCATCCTGTACCCCCCCACTGACCTAACCCCGCGGCAGGGAACCCCCAGGGACCACTTGAGGGGATTCGCTGAGGAGATCTAACACCAGCCACCAACTTAACCCCCTTCAAGGAAACAAGAAACCAAAGGGCGCAAGAAACATCACGCCAACAAGAAACTAAGCTTCTATTTACAAGGGCGCAAGAAACATCACGCCAAGAAGAAACTAAGCCTCTATTTACAAGGGCGCAAGAAACCTAAAGCACTAAGAAGAAATTAAATCATCACAGGACTTTTGAAGAAGCAAACAGGTATTGGCGCGGTACTGACCCTGCGTTTCCTGATGTCACCTGGGGTCTCCCTTGCTAACCTGCTACTGGGGTGTCACCTGTCCTGTATATCTAGCGCTGCCCTTGCTGACCCTGTGAAGAGCGCTGAAGTAATGGAGGGGGTTGCTGCCTTCTGAAGCGCTATATTTGCCTGAACTGCAGCACCCTGAACTGAATGTTATTAGACCTGCTGGTCTTGCCCCCACCTCGTGTGGGCCAAAGCGCTATAGCCCTGCACCCTGCTGTCTGTGAAGCGCTAGAATCCTGGGCGTGATTCCTGCCTGAAGCGCTATATTCTGTGGTGCCCTTCAGCAGCGCTACCTGGAATGAACTGTCTGCCGAGCGCTACCTCTGCTGTGAATTGCCTGCTATATCGTAGCGCTGTGAATCCTGAAAAGCGCTATCCCCCTGAAGCGCTGTGTCACCAAGAACTTCTGTGGCTCTAGAAGTTGCTGCCTTCTGAAGCGCTGACTCCCTGCTCCCCCAACGCTCCTTTGCTGTCCCTGTGAAGAGTGCTGAGGTACTGAAGGGGGTTGCTGCCTTGTGAAGTGCTGTACCTGCAGGGTGCTATTATCTAAACCTGATTGCCTGCTGAAGCGCTGTCCCCAGCATTGCTTGTGGCCAAGCGCTGTCATGTGAGGAACTGAGGTAGTGCCCAGGGAAGCGCTGTAATTTCACTCCAAGCGCTCTCTTGTAGGCCCCAGAGAAACGCTGTATTTTTGACCTTAAGTGCTCACCTGTTGGCCCCTATGTGCCTCTAGTGACGTGGAGGCCATTAAGTTACTATTTATGCCTGAGGACAGGCTTGCCATTCATTATCTGTTTGGGCCCTGGTTCCGGCGTAGGCCTAAAGACATACTGAGTTCACCTGCGATGGCTTAGCCCTGCATAGGGGAGTCCAAGGCATAGTAAAATGCTCATTGAGAATGCTTTACTGAATTGCTTATTGAAATGTTCACCTTAATTAACAGAAATGTTTTACTAATCTAAAGCAAGGCCTGTGCTTGCTTAATGAGATGTTGCTCTCTAGTAATGAGTAATGTTCCATCTATAAGTTACTTAATGAAATGCCTATGCCTGATTCCTTCCCTGTAATGTTTACTCCTGATTAGGGGGATGTTACCTATGATTGGGGAAGAGTTTTGAAGTGGTTATTCCTGCTTGGAACCAGGATTATTCTGAACTATAGAAGTTTTATTACACCCCTGCCCCAGTGTTATAACCTCTACTTATTTACAGGATTACTCTTGGGTGCTGAAAGGTTTATGCCTGCTTAATGTAGGAATTAGAATGTTGATCCTGGCCTGGGGGTGGAAACGCCAACAGCTGCATAATGAACTGTGTCTGCTGACTAATGAAACATTTATTCATGTTGGTTGAAAGGTGGAGCACATGCCCACAGTTATGGAGTGAGGTGCTCCTTGCTTTAAAAGAAATGTTTACATTTACTAAAAGGCTTTACATGCATAAACCAAGTCTTCTAAGCTCAGGCTTGCCTGTTAAAAATGGTTATCTCGGCCTTGAAGAGTTGTTAACTGTTGATTGCTGAGTAGGGGAACGTTAATGCTATAAGGATATAGTTACACTGCCTAATGAGATGTTTTATCCGCAGTGGCGTGTTTTTATTCCTGCCATAGGAGTTTCACTCCTGCCCAGGGAAGGGTCTCATACCCCTGCTATAACAGAGATCTACTTACACCTGATCAATGTAGGGATTTCTACTTCCCTGAAGGAATGTTGGTGTAGCCCTGATACAGTTAAACCTGCACAAGGGGATGGTTACCTAGATTGCAATGTTTTCTCCTAGTTAGTGCTGGCTAATGCAATGGTTAGCTGGGCCCAATGAGAAGTTCTCCCAAAGGGATGCCCAACCTTGTTATATGGAATAATTATTCTTAATGAAATGTTTAATTCCTATTACAGGAGGAGAGTTACGTCCACATACTTTTGTGGCAAATGAAATGTTTCATATTTAAGGAAATGTTTGAACTACACTTAACGAATTGTTTATTCCTACAGCGGGGAGATGTTTCTGTTACGGAACTGTCCCTTTGTTTACCTGAGGAAATGGATATTGATGCTTAATGCAGTGTTGTTCTTATGACTTTGAGATGTATTCCTTTCAGGTACTGACCAAGAAGCAAGGCGTAGGTCGGGCCTGTGTCCCACTAAAAATGTATTTAACTATTTATTGATCCAATATTTAATATTTATTGCAGAATGGATATTTATTCATCTAATATTGAACGCAAGTTTTGAGACACATGTATTTTAAATGAATTTATGATTTCCCTGATCCTGCTCTATCTATCTGATTATTTATCTTAATACAAATCACTTATACACGCTCTGGAGTGGAGTCATTTATTGCGTGCCCAGGTTTCTGTCTCAGTGTGAGTGTGTGCTGCATGATCGCTTAACACATGTGCTTTCAGATGCCTACCCGTTCGTGCCATGCTACCCTAGGGGACTGGTGACCCCAGTTCCAACAAAGACGTATAAAGCAAAATGGAAGAGATTCTGCCTATGGTGTCAGAGACAACATCTCCACCCTTACAGGTCAGCTCCACATCAAATCTTACCATATATCCTATCACTGGTTCAATCTGGATTGGCTCATTCTTCGGTGAAGGTTCATCTAGCAGCCATCTCAAGATTCCGGCGGACATCTTCAGGTCCTTCTCTTCGGTCTGCTAGAATTGTCAAGCAGTTCTTAAAGGGCCTGATTAGGATGTATCCTCCAGTCCGCCCTCCGCCGCCAATTTGGCAACTTAATCTGGTGTTGGCTCAGCTAATAAAAGCTCCGTTTGAACCCATTCACAGAGCGGACCTTAAATTCCTTTCTTGGAAGCTAGCCCTCTTTTTGGCACTGACATCTGCTAGGAGAGTTAGTGAACGTCAGGCGCTGTCAATAGTGGAACCTTTCCTTCAATTCAAGAAAGATGTCCTCATCCTTCGGATGAATCCAAAGTTCATCCCTAAGGTTCGCTCTGAATTCCATCTGAATGAACCTTTGATTTTGAAATCATTCTTCCCACGGCCTACTACTCCGGCAGAAAGATCATTGCATTCTTTGGACGTTCAGAGGTGTTTGAAATTTTATTTAGAGCGCACAAAGTCCTTTAGAAAATCCTCACAACTGTTCGTGTCTTACAGTGAACGCGGAAGGGTTTTCCTATAACCAAAACCAGCATTTCCCGCTGGATCTCCAGCGCTATTCAGTTCTGCCATCAAGGAGCGGGTAAGCCCCTTGAAAGAAAAGCCTGTGCACATTCCACAATGTCAGTGGCATCTTCGGTGGCTCTTTTTTCTGGAGTCCCTATCAAAGACATCTGCAGGGCAGTGACGTGGAGCAGTACACATACCTTCACGAAGCATTACTGCCTGGAGTCTACAGGACAGGACAACGCTGCTGTTGGACAAGCAGTCCTCAGGAATCTTTCTCAATGAGAGGTGAGCTTTCCCTACAATCCCGCCTTCCTGTGTAGCACATTTTGTATAGGTGATGCTTCTTTTTCTATGATGATTCAGAAAAGGAGGTGGTGATGAACAGAGTGCCTGAATTAAGCAGACCACTCTTACCCAGTCCAAAGATCAGGGCTTGATCCATCACCGTTTTTTAGCTCACTGCACCATCCCAGCTCAGAACTTGGCGATATGCAAATTAGTCTGTTCCTGTCCCAGTGCATGATGGGAACAGGGCAAACCAAACTACCAAGCCAATTCTTATACTGGGAAGGAAACAAGCTTCCGGAACCGGTTTCTGCCATTTCAGGCGTCGTCGGCCCGGCTTGCTTGAATCCTGATGGTGCAATGAGCAAGGGACTCACATCTGAGTATACCCTTCCACGCTTATGGTGGACAAAATGATTCAGAAAAGGAGGTGGTGATGAACAGAGTGCCTGAATTAAGCAGACCACTCTTACCCAGTCCAAAGATCAGGGCTTGATCCATCACCGTTTTTTAGCTCACTGCACCATCCCAGCTCAGAACTTGGCTATATGCAAATTAGTCTGTTGCTGTCCCAGTGCATGATGGGAACAGGGCAAACCAAACTACCAAGCCAATTCTTATACTGGGAAGGAAACAAGCTTCCGGGGACCGGTTTCTGCCATTTCAGGCGTCGTCGGCCCGGCTTGCTTGAATCCTGATGGTGCAATAAGCAAGGGACTCATATCTGAGTATACCCTTCCACGCTTATGGTGGACAAAATGATTCAGAAAAGGAGGTGGTGATGAACAGAGTGCCTGAATTAAGCAGACCACTCTTACCCAGTCCAAAGATCAGGGCTTGATCCATCACCGTTTTTTAGCTCACTGCACCATCCCAGCTCAGAACTTGGCTATATGTAAATTAGTCTGTTCCTGTCCCAGTGCATGATGGGAACAGGGCAAACCAAACTACCAAGCCAATTCTTATACTGGGAAGGAAACAAGCTTCCGGGGACCGGTTTCTGCCATTTCAGGCGTCGTCGGCCCGCCTTGCTTGAATCCTGATGGTGCAATGAGCAAGGGACTCAAATCTGAGTATACCCTTCCACGCTTATGGTGGACAAAATGATTCAGAAAAGGAGGTGGTGATGAACAGAGTGCCTGAATTAAGCAGACCACTCTTACCCAGTCCAAAGATCAGGGCTTGATCCATCACCGTTTTTTAGCTCACTGCACCATCCCAGCTCAGAACTTGGCTATATGCAAATTAGTCTGTTCCTGTCCCAGTGCATGATGGGAACAGGGCAAACCAAACTACCAAGCCAATTCTTATACTGGGAAGGAAACAAGCTTCCGGGGACCGGTTTCTGCCATTTCAGGCGTCGTCGGCCCGGCTTGCTTGAATCCTGATGGTGCAATGAGCAAGGGACTCACATCTGAGTATACCCTTCCACGCTTATGGTGGACAAAATGATTCAGAAAAGGAGGTGGTGATGAACAGAGTGCCTGAATTAAGCAGACCACTCTTACCCAGTCCAAAGATCAGGGCTTGATCCATCACCGTTTTTTAGCTCACTGCACCATCCCAGCTCAGAACTTGGCTATATGCAAATTAGTCTGTTCCTGTCCCAGTGCATGATGGAAACAGGGCAAACCAAACTACCAAGCCAATTCTTATACTGGGAAGGAAACAAGCTTCCGGGGACCGGTTTCTGCCATTTCAGGCGTCGTCGGCCCGGCTTGCTTGAATCCTGATGGTGCAATGAGCAAGGGACTCACATCTGAGTATACCCTTCCACGCTTATGGTGGACAAAATGATTCAGAAAAGGAGGTGGTGATGAACAGAGTGCCTGAATTAAGCAGACCACTCTTACCCAGTCCAAAGATCAGGGCTTGATCCATCACCGTTTTTTAGCTCACTGCACCATCCCAGCTTAGAACTTGGCTATATGCAAATTAGTCTGTTCCTGTCCCAGTGCATGATGGGAACAGGGCAAACCAAACTACAAAGCCAATTCTTATACTGGGAAGGAAACAAGCTTCCGGGGACCGGTTTCTGCCATTTCAGGCGTCGTCGGCCCGGCTTGCTTGAATCCTGATGGTGCAAGAGCAAGGGACTCACATCTGAGTATACCCTTCCACGCTTATGGTGGACAAAATGATTCAGAAAAGGAGGTGGTGATGAACAGAGTGCCTGAATTAAGCAGACCACTCTTACCCAGTCCAAAGATCAGGGCTTGATCCATCACCGTTTTTTAGCTCACTGCACCATCCCAGCTCAGAACTTGGCTATATGCAAATTAGTCTGTTCCTGTCCCAGTGCATGATGGGAACAGGGCAAACCAAACTACCAAGCCAATTCTTATACTGGGAAGGAAACAAGCTTCCGGGGACCGGTTTCTGCCATTTCAGGCGTCGTCGGCCCGGCTTGCTTGAATCCTGATGGTGCAATGAGCAAGGGACTCACATCTGAGTATACCCTTCCACGCTTATGGTGGACAAAATGATTCAGAAAAGGAGGTGGTGATGAACAGAGTGCCTGAATTAAGCAGACCACTCTTACCCAGTCCAAAGATCAGGGCTTGATCCATCACTGTTTTTTAGCTCACTGCACCATCCCAGCTCAGAACTTGGCTATATGCAAATTAGTCTGTTCCTGTCCCAGTGCATGATGGGAACAGGGCAAACCAAACTACCAAGCCAATTCTTATACTGGGAAGGAAACAAGCTTCCGGGGACCGGTTTCTGCCATTTCAGGCGTCGTCGGCCCGGCTTGCTTGAATCCTGATGGTGCAATGAGCAAGGGACTCACATCTGAGTATACCCTTCCACGCTTATGGTGGACAAAATGATTCAGAAAAGGAGGTGGTGATGAACAGAGTGCCTGAATTAAGCAGACCACTCTTACCCAGTCCAAAGATCAGGGCTTGATCCATCACCGTTTTTTAGCTCACTGCACCATCCCAGCTCAGAACTTGGCTATATGCAAATTAGTCTGTTCCTGTCCCAGTGCATGATGGGAACAGGGCAAACCAAACTACCAAGCCAATTCTTATACTGGGAAGGAAACAAGCTTCCGGGGACCGGTTTCTGCCATTTCAGGCGTCGTCGGCCAGGCTTGCTTGAATCCTGATTGTGCAATGAGCAAGGGACTCACATCTGAGTATACCCTTCCACGCTTATGGTGGACAAAATGATTCAGAAAAGGAGGTGGTGATGAACAGAGTGCCTGAATTAAGCAGACCACTCTTACCCAGTCCAAAGATCAGGGCTTGATCCATCACCGTTTTTTAGCTCACTGCACCATCCCAGCTCAGAACTTGGCGATATGCAAATTAGTCTGTTCCTGTCCCAGTGCATGATGGGAACAGAGCAAACCAAACTACCAAGCCAATTCTTATACTGGGAAGGAAACAAGCTTCCGGGGACCGGTTTCTGCCATTTCAGGCGTCGTCGGCCCGGCTTGCTTGAATCCTGATTGTGCAATGAGCAAGGGACTCACATCTGAGTATACCCTTCCACGCTTATGGTGGACAAAATGATTCAGAAAAGGAGGTGGTGATGAACAGAGTGCCTGAATTAAGCAGACCACTCTTACCCAGTCCAAAGATCAGGGCTTGATCCATCACCGTTTTTTAGCTCACTGCACCATCCCAGCTCAGAACTTGGCTATATGCAAATTAGTCTGTTCCTGTCCCAGTGCATGATGGGAACAGGGCAAACCAAACTACCAAGCCAATTCTTATACTGGGAAGGAAACAAGCTTCCGGGGACCGGTTTCTGCTATTTCAGGCGTCGTCGGCACGGCTTGCTTGAATCCTGATGGTGCAATAAGCAAGGGACTCATATCTGAGTATACCCTTCCACGCTTATGGTGGACAAAATGATTCAGAAAAGGAGGTGGTGATGAACAGAGTGCCTGAATTAAGCAGACCACTCTTACCCAGTCCAAAGATCAGGGCTTGATCCATCACCGTTTTTTAGCTCACTGCACCATCCCAGCTCAGAACTTGGCTATATGTAAATTAGTCTGTTCCTGTCCCAGTGAATGATGGGAACAGGGCAAACCAAACTACCAAGCCAATTCTTATACTCGGAAGGAAACAAGCTTCCGGGGACCGGTTTCTGCCATTTCAGGCGTCGTCGGCCCGGCTTGCTTGAATCCTGATGGTGCAATGAGCAAGGGACTCACATCTGAGTATACCCTTCCACGCTTATGGTGGACAAAATGATTCAGAAAAGGAGGTGGTGATGAACAGAGTGCCTGAATTAAGCAGACCACTCTTACCCAGTCCAAAGATCAGGGCTTGATCCATCACCGTTTTTTAGCTCACTGCACCATCCCAGCTCAGAACTTGGCTATATGCAAATTAGTCTGTTACTGTCCCAGTGCATGATGGGAACAGGGCAAACCAAACTACCAAGCCAATTCTTATACTGGGAAGGAAACAAGCTTCCGGGGACCGGTTTCTGCCATTTCAGGCGTCTCGGCCCGGCTTGCTTGAATCCTGATGGTGCAATGAGCAAGGGACTCACATCTGAGTATACCCTTCCACGCTTATGGTGGACAAAATGATTCAGAAAAGGAGGTGGTGATGAACAGAGTGCCTGAATTAAGCAGACCACTCTTACCCAGTCCAAAGATCAGGGCTTGATCCATCACCGTTTTTTAGCTCACTGCACCATCCCAGCTCAGAACTTGGCTATATGCAAATTAGTCTGTTCCTGTCCCAGTGCATGATGGGAACAGGGCAAACCAAACTACCAAGCCAATTCTTATACTGGGAAGGAAACAAGCTTCCGGGGACCGGTTTCTGCCATTTCAGGCGTCGTCGGCCCGGCTTGCTTGAATGCTGATGGTGCAATGAGCAAGGGACTCACATCTGAGTATACCCTTCCACGCTTATGGTGGACAAAATGATTCAGAAAAGGAGGTGGTGATGAACAGAGTGCCTGAATTAAGCAGACCACTCTTACCCAGTCCAAAGATCAGGGCTTGATCCATCACCGTTTTTTAGCTCACTGCACCATCCCAGCTTAGAACTTGGCGATATGCAAATTAGTCTGTTCCTGTCCCAGTGCATGATGGGAACAGGGCAAACCAAACTACCAAGCCAATTCTTATACTGGGAAGGAAACAAGCTTCCGGGGACCGGTTTCTGCCATTTCAGGCGTCGTCGGCCCGGCTTGCTTGAATCCTGATGGTGCAATGAGCAAGGGACTCACATTTGAGTATACCCTTCCACGCTTATGGTGGACAAAATGATTCAGAAAAGGAGGTGGTGATGAACAGAGTGCCTGAATTAAGCAGACCACTCTTACCCAGTCCAAAGATCAGGGCTTGATCCATCACCGTTTTTTAGCTCACTGCACCATCCCAGCTCAGAACTTGGCTATATGCAAATTAGTCTGTTCCTGTCCCAGTGCATGATGGGAACAGGGCAAACCAAACTACCAAGCCAATTCTTATCCTGGGAAGGAAACAAGCTTCCGGGGACTGGTTTCTGCCATTTCAGGCGTCGTCGGCCCGGCTTGCTTGAATCCTGATGGTGCAATGAGCAAGGGACTCACATCTGAGTATACCCTTCCACGCTTATGGTGGACAAAATGATTCAGAAAAGGAGGTGGTGATGAACAGAGTGCCTGAATTAAGCAGACCACTCTTACCCAGTCCAAAGATCAGGGCTTGATCCATCACCGTTTTTTAGCTCACTGCACCATCCCAGCTCAGAACTTGGCTATATGCAAATTAGTCTGTTCCTGTCCCAGTGCATGATGGGAACAGGGCAAACCAAACTACCAAGCCAATTCTTATACTGGGAAGGAAACAAGCTTCCGGGGACCGGTTTCTGCCATTTCAGGCGTCGTCGGCCCGGCTTGCTTGAATCCTGATGGTGCAATGAGCAAGGGACTCACATCTGAGTATACCCTTCCACGCTTATGGTGGACAAAATGATTCAGAAAAGGAGGTGGTGATGAACAGAGTGCCTGAATTAAGCAGACCACTCTTACCCAGTCCAAAGATCAGGGCTTGATCCATCACCGTTTTTTAGCTCACTGCACCATCCCAGCTCAGAACTTGGCTATATGCAAATTAGTCTGTTCCTGTCCCAGTGCATGATGGGAACAGGGCAAACCAAACTACCAAGCCAATTCTTATACTGGGAAGGAAACAAGCTTCCGGGGACCGGTTTCTGCTATTTCAGGCGTCGTCGGCCCGGCTTGCTTGAATGCTGATGGTGCAATGAGCAAGGGACTCACATCTGAGCATACGCTTATGGTGGACAAAATGATTCAGAAAAGGAGGTGGTGATGAACAGAGTGCCTGAATTAAGCAGACCACTCTTACCCAGTCCAAAGATCAGGGCTTGATCCATCACCGTTTTTTAGCTCACTGCACCATCCCAGCTCAGAACTTGGCTATATGCAAATTAGTCTGTTCCTGTCCCAGTGCATGATGGGAACAGGGCAAACCAAACTACCAAGCCAATTCTTATACTGGGAAGGAAACAAGCTTCCGGGGACCGGTTTCTGCCATTTCAGGCGTCGTCGGCCCGGCTTGCTTGAATCCTGATGGTGCAATGAGCAAGGGACTCACATCTGAGTATACCCTTCCACGCTTATGGTGGACAAAATGATTCAGAAAAGGAGGTGGTGATGAACAGAGTGCCTGAATTAAGCAGACCACTCTTACCCAGTCCAAAGATCAGGGCTTGATCCATCACCGTTTTTTAGCTCACTGCACCATCCCAGCTCAGAACTTGGCTATATGCAAATTAGTCTGTTCCTGTCCCAGTGCATGATGGGAACAGGGCAAACCAAACTACCAAGCCAATTCTTATACTGGGAAGGAAACAAGCTTCCGGGGACCGGTTTCTGCCATTTCAGGCGTCGTCGGCCCGGCTTGCTTGAATCCTGATGGTGCAATGAGCAAGGGACTCACATCTGAGTATACCCTTCCACGCTTATGGTGGACAAAATGATTCAGAAAAGGAGGTGGTGATGAACAGAGTGCCTGAATTAAGCAGACCACTCTTACCCAGTCCAAAGATCAGGGCTTGATCCATCACCGTTTTTTAGCTCACTGCACCATCCCAGCTCAGAACTTGGCTATATGCAAATTAGTCTGTTCCTGTCCCAGTGCATGATGGGAACAGGGCAAACCAAACTACCAAGCCAATTCTTATACTGGGAAGGAAACAAGCTTCCGGGGACCGGTTTCTGCCATTTCAGGCGTCGTCGGCCCGGCTTGCTTGAATCCTGATGGTGCAATGAGCAAGGGACTCACATCTGAGTATACCCTTCCACGCTTATGGTGGACAAAATGATTCAGAAAAGGAGGTGGTGATGAACAGAGTGCCTGAATTAAGCAGACCACTCTTACCCAGTCCAAAGATCAGGGCTTGATCCATCACCGTTTTTTAGCTCACTGCACCATCCCAGCTCAGAACTTGGCTATATGCAAATTAGTCTGTTCCTGTCCCAGTGCATGAAGGGAACAGGGCAAACCAAACTACCAAGCCAATTCTTATACTGGGAAGGGAACAAGCTTCCGGGGACCGGTTTCTGCCATTTCAGGCGTCGTCGGCCCGGCTTGCTTGAACCCTGATGGTGCAATGAGCAAGGGACTCACATCTGAGTATACCCTTCCACGCTTATGGTGGACAAAATGATTCAGAAAAGGAGGTGGTGATGAACAGAGTGCCTGAATTAAGCAGACCACTCTTACCCAGTCCAAAGATCAGGGCTTGATCCATCACCGTTTTTTAACTCACTGCACCATCCCAGCTCAGAACTTGGCTATATGCAAATTAGTCTGTTCCTGTCCCAGTGCATGATGGGAACAGGGCAAACCAAACTACCAAGCCAATTCTTATACTGGGAAGGAAACAAGCTTCCGGGGACCGGTTTCTGCCATTTCAGGCGTCGTCGGCCCGGCTTGCTTGAATCCTGATGGTGCAATGAGCAAGGGACTCACATCTGAGTATACCCTTCCACGCTTATGGTGGACAAAATGATTCAGAAAAGGAGGTGGTGATGAACAGAGTGCCTGAATTAAGCAGACCACTCTTACCCAGTCCAAAGATCAGGGCTTGATCCATCACCGTTTTTTAGCTCACTGCACCATCCCAGCTCAGAACTTGGCTATATGCAAATTAGTCTGTTCCTGTCCCAGTGCATGATGGGAACAGGGCAAACCAAACTACCAAGCCAATTCTTATACTGGGAAGGAAACAAGCTTCCGGGGACCGGTTTCTGCCATTTCAGGCGTCGTCGGCCCGGCTTGCTTGAATCCTGATGGTGCAATGAGCAAGGGACTCACATCTGAGTATACCCTTCCACGCTTATGGTGGACAAAATGATTCAAAAATGGTCCCCGGTAGCTTGTATCCTTTCTGGTGAAGAATTGGCTCCCATTCCGACGACGGGGAATGACACAAAGCATGGGAATCTATGAAAGTTACCAATACTGGGGAACCAAAGTTACAGGTAAGTAACTTGTTTTCATATACACAACAAAGGCATGGCCGCAGAGGCAGATTTCTGTCCATGAACTACTGCAATTGAATTGTATGATCAACATGCTATTATATCTTGTATACGAGAAGGACATCAAAGAAGAAAAAGCTGTGTATATTACAGTAATACCAATGCAAAGTCATATTGGCTATTAATAAAGTATGTTTAAAAACAAATTTGATAAATCAGACAGCATCCCTAATAGAAACACAAAAGAATATGGATCATACCCAGATTCGAGTGTCTATATTTCAAATTTATTGATAGAGTATGAAAACTGAACTGTCACTGTAGGGGTGAGCAAAGAAATACATTTTCAACAAATTAAACTTTAAAGTCATCATACAGCCGAACCACCTACCAACAGTAAACCATTCTGAATGGATGTAATACTGCGTGCAAGTGAAAATCGTTGAAAAAATGTTACAATAGACCCTCTAGAAGGAATTAAGTCTCATTCAGAAATAAACAAACCCACATCTTACTTGACTAAATGCAGCAGAAATACAAACAAAATAAAGTTTGTGCTTTGACATCTATTTTGGACAACATGGCTCTGAGGCCTAATTGAGGCCTAGATAGCAGAACCCAGGAAAACAGGTTTTAACAGGTCATAACAAAATCATTTCAACAATGACAATATCATATTAACACACACTTGTCTAAATTCAAGTAGCTTTTATTTGGGTTGAAAACCTTGACAAGAATATATACAGCGTATACACCACACAGTGTAAAAATATCAATAAAGTGCTTTCAATTAATTCTTCTTTCTAAAATGTACAATCTATTTGAAAAATAAAATCATGGATTTAAAATAATCATAATGTTAAAATTTCAATCCACTCTTTTTCCATGCAAATCCTACTGCAAATAAATATCTGCTTAGAGCAAAAGCTATGTGCAGGGTTGTATCATATTTTAAAACTCTTATGTGTCTGAGTGTTTCCTGAACCCCATGGCAGATCGGGTGGATCCATTTCCTTCTAAACTTACCATATACCTACCAAAGTATAAGATGTGCACAAGGTTTACAATAGTGCCCAAAGTACATAGAGTACAAATTGATTTTTCACCAGCATTATAAGATTTCCACCTTGCTGTAAATCCTTTAATTTGAAGAGTTTTGAAACGGAATTTCATATGTGATGTTTTTGGCAGATAAGGTTGGCCAAAATCCAGATACTGTTCAAAGCTGGGCTTCGGTTTGATAGGAAGGAATTTTGTGGTCAACCTGCCTAGTCTAGGGTTTGATGAAGAGGGTTCAATACATACTCCAAATACATCTGCTTTAGATGTTTTTTTGAGTTTAATGTTAATAATTGGGGATTACTCCGAAAGGAAGATAAAGCATGCTTACCAAACCAGGTCTGAACATGTTGGAACCAGGGAAAAGTAATGGACCTATCAAGTTCCAGTAATTTCCTAAGACCCTCTCTGTAATGTGCCAATTCCTGCATTGCCCATAGTCTTATCCAATAAACCATAGGTCTCAAGACTGCTATGTGCTCTATTCTTATAATATTTATATCCTGATATATGGGTTTTAATGGTGTTGACATTGGGAGACCTGGTAACCCCATTATGAACTTATTCTCAAGTAGCGTAAATTGGTTTAGGCTGTCTACACCCCACAACTCAACCTCGTACAGAGATGCTGCTTGGGGCTTATACTTATAGACCTCAAGGGCTGGAGAGATCGCTTTAAACGTAGTGCCTTGATGTTTCTTAATGATAGCTATCGCTTTGGCTTTGTTTATGTGTGAGAGACATGGTAAGATAGAATACTCTAGTTTTTGTTCCTGAACTATAATCTTTCTCCTAAAGGACTTATGGGGATTAATAGCCACGTATTGAGTCTTTATAGAGTTAATTTTTAGTCCCTTCATGGTACAATACTCATTAAATCTATCAAGTAGTTTTTGCAGACCCTTCGATGTCTGCTACACCAAAATGGTGTAATCTTCAATAAGTAATGAGGGAACTGGGGCATCACAAAGCTTTGGGGAATTGTGGTTACACTCCTTCAAGTACTCAATAACATTATTAACATAGAGTGAGAAAAGGGTGGGTGTGAGCACACATCCCTGTCTCACTCCCCTTTGAAATAGGGATGGGTTCTATAAGTTCACCACGTGGGCCCCAGAGGACCTTGGCGTTGTTGTCCTGGTGCAACCTAATTATCTGAGTTAAAAGTTCATCATGTATGCCTTGGTATTTTAACATGACCTATAGGAGACCTCTTGGGACGAGGTCGAAAGCCACCTTTAAGTCGACAAATGGGACATACATTTGCCCTTCCCTCAGCTTAATGTATTTCCACAAGATGCATAAGAGCCTAAATACCTGGGCAGCTGTACTTATAAGAGGCCTGAACCCTGCTTGATAGACTGTCAGGATGTTGTTTTCATTCATCCAGTCATTCAGTTTATTCAAGATATGCCTGGTGTATATTATTTGGTAGGGTATCCATAAAGCTTATTAGCCTACAGGTCCCTGTTCTTCCTTTGTTATAAATTGGAAATATTTCAGCACTCTATATTGAGGGAACCAGAGCTCCCGAGATCATTGTATTGCAAATTATGTTAACATAAGGTGCCCGTACATATTTATCATGTTTGAGTAGGTCCCCTACTCAAACATAAGCAAAATCATTCTGGTGTCTGTCATTCTGTCTGTCTATGTTTCACAGCAGATGTGACAAGCACTGCTCTTCTTTAGCAAACTGATATTCACATTCACTCCAACTGCCTAAACCCTGAGTCTTCATCATCTCATTTCTCATTCCCACCTCTTGCATCCCCTGTGTACCATTTATTTCAGAATGTTGAATCAGCACTCATCTAATTCTGTTGTTTCCTTGACTCTGCTCCATCTGTACATTCATCAACTGCTTTTTGACCCTTTTCTGTGTCATTTCAAAACAGTTGCTTAAGTATTTGGCATACTTCATAATTGTGTTGATACTTTTAGTCTGTCATCACATTACACTCTACTGAATATGAGAACTAAGCTCCGGATGGACACTCAAAATGAAAACCACTAAAAATCCATTAATGCCTTCTCTTGCGGGCTCTTCAACTCCAGTGTACTTGCTATAAATCTGCATAAGACTTTCAGTTTCATAATACCTTTATTTCGATCTCCAGGATCATAAAAGTATAATAACCATAGAAAAAACATAAAATCATCCTCACAAAATCATTATGGAGATCAGAAACATATAGGTATTAAAAAGAATTTAATTACAATAGAGACTCAGATCTAAGTATGCATAAGACCATACAATTAAAAATGTTCCCCATTTCCCCCAGGGACAACCTTACAGAGTTCAGCCAAGGGATTTTGTATACACATTCAGGGGACATAAGACTTCAAAGGCCCATGCAACATGAACTTAACTCTACTGTCGACCACAGTCGATGCCAGTATAGTAATATTCTACATTCAATTTTGCGTGCAATGCGTCTTTGGGCCAAATCCAGACATATACGGAAATCATTGGAGTACTTACAGTCCTAAGAGAGATCTATTAAACTTAATTTCTACTTTAGTTAAGAATTGAGCACTCATGAATCCCCAGATTTCATAACCATACAGAAATGCACATAAGGCTTTATGTTATAGAGTTCTTGGGCTGCTGCTACACTCCTGGAAATTGTCAGTCTATGGAATTTGGTTATATATGCTGTAAACTGGATCAAGACTGACTGATATTTCGTGAGTGTCAAACCCCGATTTAGGATAGGCGTGAGCCTCACACCAAGATAATCAAAATAGGGCACCTGATTAATTGTTTCCTACTTTCATTTGCCTCTTAAAATAAGTTTGTCCAGTCAAACTTCAAAATCATAAATTTTGTGTTTGAACTATTCAGTTCTAGGCCCCGCACCATACAAAATGCATTATAATGATTTAAAAGCTGCTGGAGGCCCTGGGGAGAGTTTGAAATTAGCCTTTTCACAATAAGCATGCACTGACTCTTTCAGCTCTTGTTTAGCTCTTATTATTTTTGCCCAGTTTACTTCCTTCTCTGGTACTTTCATTTATAAATGCTCTATAACTGCTCTGTGCTTTCAATACCCTATCACAGCTCTGTGCTTTCCATACCTACCTCAGCTGGAGCATTGTTGAGTGGAATTATAGCTGGGGGGGCATGGCTAAACTCCTGAGCCCAGCCGGGTCATCTATCTACGTTTAGCGAGACACCGAGGCATACGTCACACTGCATGGCACCATTCTTTAAGCCTGGTGAAACTGAACCGCTCAATTTTGTGCCCTCCCTGACATCGGGCCTGGCGGCGTGGTGTCTCAGTCTCCTGTGGTGAACCTGACCCAAAGTGAAACGTCATCACTGTGGGCCTCGATCTGAGCCCCACTTTGACCATCGCCCCTCTGCTAGCTGCCTATACCAACGCCTACTTTTAATTTTTTTACAAAGTACTAACCCGGCACATGGTGAGCCCATGTGGCGCTACGGCTTCTAACCGATTCGCTGCCTCGCTACCTTGTTATCAGCTGCGGTATGCCATACCATTGACTGGACGCATGAAAGAGCCAGTCATCCCCGGACAGCCGGTGTCATATCGACCATAACTGCCGGAGAGGGGGACGCTTGTGTAGCAATCTGACCCTTGTGATCCTGGGCCCGCTACTGTCTGCGATTTTGAAACAAGTCCCTTGTGGCTGTAGGCTGGACAGTTGGGGGACCTGGGGCTTGCCACATACTGAGATCTAGCGGGTCCCCTGACAATTTCCGATGGTGCTCCAAGAACCAGAAGGGGCCACAAAACCCTTCCCTCACTTCAGGACAATTCCCCAAAGCAAATCAACAGAAAACAGTCCTGAGAATCCCAATATCGATTCAAACTTGATAGTCCACACGTTATTGTAGTTCTTTCTTTTTATTCAGTTTTCAAATTTTCATATGTATCCAGCGAAAACCACAAACTTGAAGCCTTATTTCCAGATTTTCATATATATCCAACGAAAAGCACAAACTTGTAGCCAAAACGTGTTTAGTCTAATGGTATTTCAACCGAAGACTTCAGCAGGGCTACAAAAGAGTGGGGGAATATTCTCATGATTACTACTCTTGTGCGCTTCCTGTGTCTACTAATCCATCACCATAGTGAGTATTAGTATCCTTTAGATTGCAAATATTATTGCCATCCTCAGAAGTGCTGCACACAATATTAACTCTTGAAAGATGGTGCCCAAAGTTAAAGGGCCAAGATGTGAAACCCTGTGTCAGTGTGATTAAGGCAAAGCAAAATTCATTAATGAAAGTAGATTAAATCAATATGAGGAGAATAGATATACTATCAGTATCTATCATAAGTGGTTATCTCAAATGGCCAAGTGATATTTTATTAACTTAAGATTGATATTTACAGCAGAGCGTTAACTGTCCAAGGAGCAAATACAAACTTACCCTGACACAATTATTCGAGGTAAGTCTTCCAAACTGAATGCTGTGTATCTTTATTCTCAAGTTACTGAAAATGGTAAACGTCATATCAGTACTAAAATCACCCTATAGTCAGTAATAAAAAATAACAAGATGCAATTACAAACGGGGTCCTTATCATAAAGTATCTAGTAGCCACCATGTAAATTTCACATAGCTCAGCAATTATAACCCATGTTACATACATGTTCCAGTGTAAATTTCAGGTAATCTCTGAAATATAATTCAGTGAATAACGAAATCAGAGCCTTTCATGTAGTCAAGGTTTGGTCAAAATGAAAATAAGGAAAGAAAAGAAAACCAATGGTGACACCCATAATATAAATCACCGACAATCTCAGTTCTAACTTTCTAAGATCGTTAATATGTAGAAGCATATAACCGTCAATATAGTTAAATCTTGGTCACATCAGAGATTCGTACTGAGTCACCATGTTAATGTGTAAGCATAGCACATCAACATCGCCACTTGCCGGAAGCATCGGAGGGTACTAAGATAAGAATCAGCGAATAACGGGAGTAAAGACAATCAAGATATTCACATGTATATAGAGCACATTATCTTGGAGATATCTTGTGTGCCTGAGAGGGAAAGGTAAGATGTATCTAAATAACAGATTAGTTCCACTTGCCTGATATATTTTAATTGAGCGGCAATATGCGAAGCATTTGTGTAGTCTCGGCGTGCTACATCAGCCCAATCTTACAGTGGTAATTTATATGTGTTAGACCTGTCTGCCCTTTTAGTAGTCCCTCCTATTTATTTATTTATTTATTTTTGTCCCCTTTTTGCCCCTCAAAACCCTTAATTTGTATGTCCACTGAATGTTTGCGGTGTTGTCCTAGGGGTTAGGTGTTCTTTGCCCTCATGGTCCTTTTCCCTGAGGCCTAGGTGTCTTTTCTGACTAGAAAGTAGGGGATACACAAAATGGTGGGCATTAACTGCCATAACTGTTTTCCTCAGAGGATAGACCCATAGGACAATATAGGGACCCTCTAGAACCTTCCAGCTGGTTCTGGAAGCCTGGGGCTAGCCTATAAAAGGGTCAGCGCTAGGGCAGCCATTTTAGAAGTTAGAAGTTGGAAGTTAGAGAGAGAAGCCAGAGAGTCCAGCTAGGAGTCCAGACCACTAGGCAGGGATATCAGTGTACTGAGGGTGGGTTGATGGTCCCTTGGGGCTGCTATCCCCTTGCTGTTGACACTTCCCCTACATGTGGATCTGACCCTGCTTAGACCCTCTGTAACGGATTGCTGCTCAGGGGTTACCAGACGAAAGGAACAACAAGACACTGGGTTCTTCCCCCCCCCCTGTTTCAGAACCCCGATCGTGATCACCAGACCAGTGGTTGCTGAAAGTGGTTCCCTCACCTGTGCTGAGTGCACGGCTCATCAGCTGATTGGTTGCTGACCAGGGACGAGGTGGCCCGAGTTCTGGTGAGCCGCGAGGGCCACGTCAGGCTGTGAGGCACCAGGGCTCAGGGGAAGTCCTGAGGTAGTGTCGTCGCTGGATCGGCTGCTGAGTGGAGTGAGCGGAGCCGCGTCTGTCTTTCGCGCAGGCTCAGTGGCGCGGAGTCTGGAGGAGGCGACTCGTTGTGGGTGAGAGGCAGCGTCTGATTCCGGCGCAGGGCCGGAGGTGCGGCCCTACGAGGAAGTGTCTCAGTGTACGGGCGGTTCGTGAGGAGGCGCCTGACGGAGCGCGGCAGTGTCTCCTTCCTGCGCAAGTCTGGTGGGTGAGCCGGCCGGCGGGAGGATCGAGCACCGGCAAGTGTGGGCAGAGATCTTCCCTTCCCTCGGGAGACAGCTGCTAGAGGCCTGTGTTGTCCAGTGAGGGCAGCGCAGGGTGGAGACTGAATTCTCCGATCAGCCAAAGTCCCCGACCCGCTTGTTCCCCAACGCAGTGCAAAGTAAGTGAGGAGGGGGAGGCTGGGCAATCGTGAAGAGCCTTTGGTCACTCGAGCTAGTTTGGGCCCAGTAAGTGGCAGAGGGACCAGGTGGGAAGAGTCCCCGGAGGAAGATTAACTGTACTGTGAGCTGGCACCAGCGAGTGGGGAAGGTGTAATTGCTCAGGTGTCATTTACTCTAGACTTGGGTCAAACGGTAGGTGGAAATACAGAAGATAACCTAAAGAGAGCGCAGACTGTACTACTTTAGATAGGAGGCGAGGAATCCTGATGAGGCAGCGCCTGTTCCTTTAATGATTGGGTAAACTTAAGAATCTGCCCTCATAGAAGGAGAAGTCTTCCTAAAAGCTCAAAGCCAATTCACAGGAGGTTCCTGAACTGTGTTTTAAACGATAACTGTGAACTGAATGAAAGGAAGGAATTGGGAGGTTCATATTGTCTTGCAATTAACCTGCTGGCTGTTAACTACTTGAATCCTTCCTCAAAATTACAATATAGCTATTTGCCTCCTACTAGAAAATGTAATGAGTTTATGAAGAATTTTCTGTCTTAACAATCTAAGAAGCGCCAGGGAAGAATTGTTTTTGAATTGTGTGCCAATGCCGTCATAAATGTTTACAATGACAGGTACTACAGAGAAACAATCCAGATGTTGATTTAAAGAATTATATGCAACTACAAAACTAATTCAAGAAAGGATAAAACTTTTCTACTTTTATAAAAAGAAAGGTGTAATGTCATTTTTGAGATGGATGGGCATTGAGTTATTGAGTGGGTGTGACGCAAACTTTACACATGTACTTTGGAGATAAGCCTTGCCATTTAGTGCCAAGCTACCTTATGTGACTTGGAGGTCCCAGGTCCAACATGATTGGTGTCTAGCAGTGGGATACGAACTGTGTTTGCGTCCACTCGTCAGTAACTAAGTGTACCCCACAGGCTTACACCTGGAGTTTTCTCCTGGCGGACTTTCCAATTACTACTTTTGCTTTTTCTAAATTTACTCCTGGTGGTGGGTGGAGGAAGCTTCAAATTGCCCCTTTTGAATCTATTCTTTTTTTGTGCTTGTCCCTACATTGCTCTTCAGCAAAATGGAATTTGCTCTGGAAGAACTGGAAACTTATTCTGCAGCCCAGCTTAGAGACGTTTGCCAAAAGATGGGAGTGTTTTTTAAGCGTGGTGCGAAGAAGGGGGAACTCCAGACTAGTTTGAGGGCTTGGGTGGCAGCACATGGAGAAGGGAAGGAGGAGGAAGAGGGGACCGACCGGGACACAGTCATAGGGGTAGAGGGATTGTTCCATCCTGAGATGGGAAACCTACTTCCAGGACCGATGACCTACTCAAGGAAGGGTAGTAGTGTCTCCGGAGGAAGCTTGACCGAAGCTGAACTAATGGACAGGAGGGAGAAAAGACAATTAAAGTTGGAATTAGCCAAGTTGGAACAGGGGAGGGAGGAACAGAGGATGGCTCATGAGATAAAACTGAGAGAGCTAGAACTCATGGCCCTACAGTTAGGACCCTCCAATTCTCCGAATGGTGGCAGCGAAACCAAAGAATTAACTAGGGAATCCAGACCCTACCTACCTAAAGACATAGTTGCTAGCTACAGCCAAGGGGATGACATCGCCAAGTGGCTGGCTGCCTATGAGGTCTCCTTAAGAGCCCATGGGATCCAGGAGAAACACTGGAAGGGTGGGTTATACAAGTATATGCCTCCTACTGGTCGGGATACATTATTGGCCCTGGAACAGGAAGAGCAGACCCACTACCCCACCATGAAAGTGGCGTTAATGAAAAAGTTTGGGCTAACCCCAGAGAAGTATCGCCAAAAATTCAGGGGGAGTCACAAATTAAGCACCCAAAACTGGGTGGATTTCCTGGACTATGCAAGGAAGGCATTGGAGGGCTGGATACAAGGTAGTGAGGTGAGGGACTATGAGGGGTTGTACGACCTTTTTCTCAAAGAGCATCTACTCGAGAAATGTTTTCCCGAGCTGCGTCAACACCTGGTGGACAGCAAGCTGACCAACCCCCGGAAGCTTGCAGAGGAGGCGGACATCTGGGCAAGTACCCGGGTGTCCTCAAAGGGGACTGGAGGGGATTCCCAAAAGGCCGGACAGGGCGCCCCCCAGAAGAAGGAGGGGGGAGATAAAAAGAGGGAGTTCTCAAAAGGTCCCCAAAACAGTTTCCAGGGAAAGGGAACAGGATTCACCCCTAAGGCTAACCCGCCCAGAAACCCTCATCCTGGCCAAAGCCAGCAGCCAAGGGTTGTCCACTGCTTTGAGTGTGGTGGTGTTGGACATTATAAGGGAGATGTCAAGTGCCCAAAGAGACTACCCCCTCCGACTGGAGGAAAAGCCCCAGGAGTTGCTAGTGTAGTGCTCGGGGAGGAGTTGCCCTTAAATAAGGGGGGTGAGTGGGCGGGTGTCACCTTAGTGTCCCTGGGAGATCGGGAGATGGTTCCTAGGATCCAGGTGCCCTCAAATACTGTAAAGTATGGGCAATGGGTCATCATCAATGGCCAAAGAGGGGAGGCTCTGAGAGACACAGGAGCCAGTATGACTATGGTAAGGAGTCAACTGGTGTCTCCAGAGCAGGTGATTCCACATGTACTCCACCCCGCCGCGATGGCTGACGGCAGATTGGGCTACTATCCTGTGGCCGAGTTTCCATTTGAGTGGGAAGGGGTTGCAGGTTCACTTCGAGTTGCCGTAAGCCCTGCCGTGCCAGTCGATTGTCTGCTGGGGAATGACATGGAGCATAATGTCTGGAAGGAGGTGGAATACCGGACTCATTCGGAGATGCTGGGTACACCTGACTGGGCCTGTGCAAGCACAAGGTCTGCGACTACCCGGAGAGGGAGTTCGCCTGGGCTGGAGCCTGGAACAATGGCCCAGCCTGCTGCCAAGAAGGGACAGACCCGAAGACAGGAGAAGCCTGCTTCGGCTTCCACGCCCCATGAGACAGATCGGCCACCTGCGGTGGTGGACCAGGAGTCTGTGGAGGGGAAAGTAGTCTCCCTAGAGGACCTACCCATCCCTGCTGAGTGGCATGTGGAGGGAGGGCCTACCAGGGAGGAGTTCTGTAAGGGCCAGAAGGAGTGCCCTACCCTTGAGGGACTGAGGCGACAGGCCGAAGCCCAGGCAGCAGGGAACGTTGCAGGGCACTATCACATTTACTGGGAGGATGGACTCCTCTACAGTGAACCCAAGGTACCTTTGCCCAGTTCATCACGGGGCTTGGTAGTCCCTCAACGTTACCGAGCCTTTCTTCTAGAATTGGCTCATGAGATTCCCTTGGCAGGACACTTAGGTCAGGACAAGACCTTTGCCCGGCTTGTCCCCCACTTTTACTGGCCTCAGATGAAAGTGGCATCTGACACATACTGTCGGACGTGTGTATCCTGTCAAGCCAGTGGGAAGACAGGGCTGAAGCTGAAAGCTCCCCTGGAACCACTTCCTGTCGTTAGCACCCCCTTTGAAAGGGTGGGCATCGACATTGTGGGGCCATTGGATCCACCAACTACAGCTGGTCACAGGTTTATCCTGGTTCAGGTGGATCCACGCCACGCGGTACCCAGAGGCAATTCCTCTGAGGACTGTCACTGCACCTGTGGTGGCTAGGGCCCTGATGGGGATCTTTACCCGAGTGGGTTTCCCCAAGGAGGCTGTGTCGACAGGGGGACCAACTTCATGTCAGCGTACATGCGGGCTATGTGGAAGGAGTGTGGAGTTACCTACCGGTTTACTACTCCTTATCACCCCCAGGCCAATGGCCTGGTAGAAAGGTACAACAAGACCTTGAAAGGCATGATAAGAAGTCTGCCTGAGAGCCTGCGGAGGAAATGGGACGTCCTCCTACCCGGTCTGTTATTTTCTTACAGGGAAGTGCCACAGAAAGGAGTGGGCTTCAGCCCCTTCGAGCTTCTGTATGGGCACCCTGTACGGGGACCTCTCAGCCTGGTGAAGGACGGATGGGAAAAGTCTCCCAGGAAGCCTCCCCGGGATGTGGTGAGTTATATGCTGGCCTTCCGGAGCCAAATGGCAAAGTTGTGGAAGCAAGCTTCTGACAACTTGGAAGCCAGCCAAGCAGTGATGAAAGAGTGGTATGACCACAACGCTCACCCTGTGGAGTTGGAGCCTGTCCAGAAAGTGTGGGTGATGGAACCTGGAGAGCTAAGTGCCCTTCAAGATCGCTGGACAGGCCCCTTTGAGGTGTTGGAGAAGAAGGGTAAGGCCACCTACCTGGTGGACCTTAAGACCCCTCGACAGCCCCTACGGGTGCTGCATGCCAATCGCCTCAAACCCCACCATGAGAGGCCCGAGGTCATCTTGATGATGGTGACTGATGGTGCAGTGGAAGCAGAAAGCGAGCCTCTCCCTGATCTCCTTTTGTCTCAAGAGAAGGATGGGTCGGTGGAGGGAGTGATTCTCTCCCCATCCCTAACTCCTGAGCAGCGAGAGGACTGCCGCCAGGTATTGGAGCAGTACTCCTCGTTGTTCTCCCTTGTCCCAGGAAGAACTCACCTGTGTACCCATGATGTGGACACAGGAGACAGCCCACCAGTGAAGTCAAAGACCTACCGGCTGTCAGACAAGGTGAAGGCCAGCATCCACGGTGAGGTTACCAAGATGCTGGAGCTAGGAGTTATTGAACCTTCCAGCAGCCCCTGGTCCAGTCCGGTGGTTCTAGTGCCAAAAGCAGCTCCACCAGGCACCACTCCAGAACTGAGGTTCTGTGTGGATTACCGGGGACTGAACTCAGTCACCAAGACTGATGCTCATCCGATCCCTAGGGTGGATTAATTGATTGACCGGCTGGGAGCTGCCCAATATCTGAGTACCTTTGACCTCACTTCAGGGTACTGGCAGATCTCCCTTACAGATGGAGCAAAAGAAAGGTCAGCTTTCTCCACGCCTGAGGGACACTTCCAGTTCTGCGTGATGCCCTTTGGGCTCAAGAATGCCCCTGCCACTTTTCAGCGGCTGGTGAACCAGGTCCTCTCCGGTATGGAGGCTTTCTTCGCTGCTTACCTGGATGACATTGCCGTCTTCCGCAGCAGCTAGGAGGACCATTTGCGTCACTTGCAAGCTGTTCTCCAGGCCCTGAAACAGGCTGGCTTGACAATCAAGGCCATTAAATGTCAGATCGGGCAGGGGTCGGTTGTGTACCTAGGCCACTTGGTGGGTAGGGGAACAGTGCAGCCCCTCCAGGCAAAGATTGAGGCAATTATGGCCTGGGAACCCCCCAAGACCCAGACTGAGGTCGGAGCTTTCCTGGGCCTCACAGGTTACTACCGTCGCTTTGTGAATGGGTATGGCACTATTGTAGCGCCCCTCACAGAGCTCACATCCAAGAAACAACCTCGACGGGTAGTCTGGACAGAGGCTTGTCAGCAAGCCTTTGAGAAATTGAAACAGGCAATGTGTGCAGCACCGGTCCTGAGGGCCCCAGACTTCTCTAAGGAGTTAATCGTCCAGACAGACGCATCAGAGCATGGCATTGGGGCAGTGTTATCGCAACTCAATGAAGAGGGTCTGGATCAGCCTGTAGTCTTCTTCAGGAGACTGCTTCCCCGGGAACAGAAGTGGAGTGCAATTGAGCGGGAAGCTTTTGCGGTGGTATGGGCTCTGAAGAAGTTGCGGCCATACCTGTTTGGCTCGCACTTCCTGGTTCAGACCGACCACCGACCCCTCCGTTGGCTGATGCAAATGAAGGGGGAAAATCCCAAGTTGTTGAGATGGTCCATCTCCCTACAGGGAATGGACTTCCGGGTGGAACATCGGCCTGGAGTGGACCACGCCAATGCAGACGGTCTCTCTAGGTATTTCCGCCTTAGTGATGAGGACTCCCAAGGGGTTGGGTAGCTCTCCCCACTTTCAGCTGGGGGGGACGCGTGTTAGACCTGTCTGCCCTTTTAGTAGTCCCTCCTATTTATTTATTTATTTTTGTCCCCTTTTTGCCCCTCAAAACCCTTAATTTTTATGTCCACTGAATTTCTGCGGTGTTGTCCTAGGGGTTAGGTGTTCTTTGCCCTCATGGTCCTTTTCCTTGAGGCCTAGGTGTCTTTTCTGACTAGAAAGTAGGGGATACACAAAATGGTGGGCATTAACTGCCATAACTGTTTTCCTCAGAGGATAGACGCATAGGACAATATAGGGACGCTCTAGAACCTTCCAGCTGGTTCTGGAAGCCTGGGGCTAGCCTATAAAAGGGTCAGCGCTAGGGCAGCCATTTTAGAAGTTAGAAGTTAGAGAGAAGCCAGAGAGTCCAGCTAGGAGTCAAGACCACTAGGCAGGGAGATCAGTGCACTGAGGGTGGGTTGATGGTCCCTTGGGGCTGCTATCCCCTTGCTGTTGACACTTCCCCTACATGTGGATCTGACCCTGCTTAGACCCTCTGTAACGGATTGCTTCTCAGGGGTTACCGGACGAAAGGAACAACAAGACACTGGGTTCTTTCTCCCCCCCCCCTGTTTCAGAACCCCGATCGTGATCACCAGACCAGCGGTTGCTGAAAGTGGTTCCCTCACCTGTGCTGAGTGCACGGCTCATCAGCTGATTGGTTGCTGACCAGGGACGCGGTGGCCCGAGTTCTGGTGAGCCGCGAGGGCCACGTCAGGCTGTGAGGCACCAGGGCTCAGGGGAAGTCCTGAGGTAGTGTCGTCGCTGGATCGGCTGCTGAGTGGAGTGAGTGGAGCCGCGTCTGTCTTTCGCGCAGGCTCAGTGGCGCGGAGTCTGGAGGAGGCGACTCGTTGTGGGTGAGAGGCAGCGTCTGATTCCGGCGCAGGGCCGGAGGTGAGGCCCGACGAGGAAGTGTCTTAGTGTGCGGGCGGTTCGTGAGGAGGCGCCTGACGGAGGCGCGGCAGTGTCTCCTTCCTGCGCAAGTCTGGTGGGTGAGTCGGCCGGCGGGAGGATCGAGCACCGGCGAGTGTGGGCAGAGATCTTCCCTTCCCTCGGGAGACAGCCACTAGAGGCCTGTGTTGTCCAGTGAGGGCAGCGCAGGGTGGAGACTGGATTCTCCGATCAGCCAAAGTCCCCGACCCGCTTGTTCCCCAACGCAGTGCAAAGTAAGTGAGGAGGGGGAGGCTGGGCAATCGTGAAGAGCCTTTGGTCACTCGAGCTAGTTTGGGCCCAGTCAGTGGCAGAGGGACCAGGTGGGAAGAGTCCCCGGAGGAAGATTAACTGTACTGTGAGCTGGCACCAGCGAGTGGGGAAGGTGTAATTGCTCAGGTGTCATTTACTCTAGACTTGGGTCAAACGGAAGGTGGAAATACAGAAGATAACCTAAAGAGAGCGCAGACTGTACTACTTTAGATAGGAGGCGAGGAATCCTGATGAGGCAGCGCCTGTTCCTTTAATGATTGGGTAAACTTAAGAATCTGCCCTCATAGAAGGAGAAGTCTTCCTAAAAGCTCAAAGCCAATTCACAGGAGGTTCCTGAACTGTTTTAAACGATAACTGTGAACTGAATGAAAGGAAGGAATTGGGAGGTTCATATTGTCTTGCAATTAACCTGCTGGCTGTTAACTACTTGAATCCTTCCTCAAAATTACAATATAGCTATTTGCCTCCTACTAGAAAATGTAATGAGTTTATGAAGAATTTTCTGTCTTAACAATCTAAGAAGCGCCAGGGAAGAATTGTTTTTGAATTGTGTGCCAATGCCGTCATAAATGTTTACAATGACAGGTACTACAGAGAAACAATCCAGATGTTGATTTAAAGAATTATATGCAACTACAAAACTAATTCAAGAAAGGATAAAACTTTTTTACTTTTATAAAAAGAAAGGTGTAATGTCATTTTTGAGATGGATGGGCATTGAGTTATTGAGTGGGTGTGACGCAAAATTTACACATGTACTTTGGAGATAAGCCTTGCCATTTAGTGCCAAGCTACCTTATGTGACTTGGAGGTCCCAGGTCCAACAATATGCACACATAGTGTTAGATAGAGGACAGACTGCACTTCGTAAGATTCTGTAGCAGCGCCATCATGTAATGGTGAGATGCTGCTAACACAGTCTAATAAAGGATTGTATCTCACGTATAGCTTACAAAATCTGATAAATCAAAATTGCATTTATATTGTATTACAAAGAAAACCACCCATACACACATTATCAGAGCCTTAGCTAGCCCAGTGTTGGTTACTATGCTTGCATGTGCCTAGAGAAAAGTTTCCAATTTGTAATAAGCCAAGTGGTTGCCTGGATACGATCACAGCCATATTTGACGTGGTATCTCATATTCGTCGGATTACCAACAACTCTACGTAATCAGCATGTAAGTCAGAATCCCAATATAAATGTTGAAATCCAATATTACGGCCATAAGTAACAAACTACAATGCAAAGAAAAACCATTCCCTATCTAGTACCTACAGTAATGATCGCGACTCTGTCCTAGTTGTAAATTTGAACTAAGATGACTGTTTCATATGAACCTCATTATCCATCCTTAAATTCAAAGCTAATTTATATTAGGGTTTTTTGATAAATCCGTCCCAATAGTATCAGACCAGCGTTATAAGGGAAAATGTCCACTGATTAAAATTACTGTTAAGACAATAAATTGATTCTTACGTCAGAATACAATAAGCCATCCGTTTGTTATACAATATCTGAAGCTCCAATACGCTTGAAGAGGAATATCAAAAGGCACTATACAAAAGACTCTACATCATTTAATATGTATAAATATATCCCTTGTCTCAAAATCTATTAATAAAGTATTAAGAGAATAAAAATACAAGGAAAGGAAAAGAAAATTCTGCCCTTCTGCCCCTAAGGGATAGAGGATATTGTGTAAACTTGTCACTTAATGAGTCCTGTCCATTAGTTTAAGTAAGTTTGGGGGAGTTACCAACCAGGCCCAATCCGTAAAACATCATAACTCTCCTTTACATACAATGTGTTTTAAACCCTATATCAATGTCTGTAAAGTAAGGTGATACTACAGAAAAAATTTATATGCAGTTGGTAAGTGAATAGTTAAAGTGAGTGTTAGTCACTATTAGAGTCCTAACAATTATTACAAATGGGTCATGTGCATAAGAAATATTGATGCTCATGATCACAATTCAGGCCCATTTCTACAGCATGCAATCTCACAATCCAACATGCCTAACATCGGCGCAACCTCAGTTCCCGGTTACCTCCCTTCACATCATTTCGTATTGCTTCAATCCAAATAAACTTAAAACGCGGGTGGGCATCCTGAGCCTCAGAATCAGTTGCATGTGCTGCAATGGGATATCTGTAATTATATTATTTAAGTGCTTTTAAATGTTCTGCTATACATTACTTAAAAGACCTAATAGTGCTTCCCACATGTATTTTGTTACATTTACAAATTAAGGCATTTACAACAAACTTGGTAGTTCAGTCAATGTGTGTATGTATCACAATTGTTTTTGTCTTGTAAGAAAATTCAGTCAAACCATCAATAGACAGTCTGCACATATTACAATGCCCACACATATACAAGCCTATGGCTCTCTTATGTAACCATGTCTCACACATCTGTTTTTTGGGGTAACTGGAACTGATAATATCCGTATTGTGTAACCCCAGGGGATTTAGTTATGAAAGGTCTTAGTGCCTGGTCCTCTGTGAGTAAGTGCCACTGTCGTCTTAGTGTATTCTATACACTGTGTGAATGTAGATGATCATCCTCACCGATGTCTTTATTACGTTTGACTCTCTTGATTTCCTTAAGAGTATCAGTACGTTTAAATGCACGTGACCTCTTACTTGCCATAGAAACTGTTTCCTTATCGTAGCCTTGCAAAAGTTCACATCCTGCCGCTCGATTAAAATATAGAAGTAAGAGGAACTAATCTGTTATTTAGATACATCTTAACTTTGCCCTCTCAGGCTCATGATATATCTCTAAGATAACGTGCTCTATATACATGTGAATATTTTGATTGTCTTTACTCGTTATTCTCTGATTCTTATCCTAGTACCCTCCGATGCTTCCCATAGGTGGCGATGTTGGTGTGCTATGCGTACTCATTAACATGGTGACTCGGTATGATTAGAGCAAGGTTATCATAACAACACATATCTCAGATGTGACCAAGATTTAACTATACTGACGGTTATATGCTTCTAAATATTTATGATCTCAGAAAATTAGAACTAGGATTGTCTGTGATTGATATTATGGGCGTCACCGTCGCATTTCTTCTCTATCGTTTATTTCGTATTATTTAAAATTTTGACCAAACCTTGAATACAGAAAAGGCTCTGATTTCGTTATTCACTGAATTATATTTCAGAGATTACCAGGAAATTATACTGGAACATATATATGCGAACATGGATTATAATGGCTGAGCTGTGCTGAATTTATATGGTGGCTACCAGATACTTTCTGGCAAGGCCCCGGTTTGTAATTGCATCTCGTTATTGGTGATTACTGACTATAGGGTCATTGTTAGTACTGATATGGCATTTACCATTTTCAGTAATTTGAGAATTAAGATACAAAGCATTCAGTTTGGAAGACTTACCTGGAATAATTGTGTCAGGGTAAGTTTACGTGTACTCTTTAGACAGTTTACGCTCAGCTGTAAATATGAATCTTAAATTAATAAAGTATCACTTGGCCACACGAGAAACCCACTTATGATACATACTAATAGTATACTTCTTCTCATACTCATTTAATCTACTTTTGATAATGCATTTTGCTTTCCCTTATTCATACTGACACAGGGTGTTACATCTTGGCCCTTTAACCTCGAGCACTATCCTACCTTTCAAGAGTTACTATCGTTTGCAGTACTTCTGATGATGGCAATAATATTTGCAATCTAAAGGATACTAAGACTCACAGGAAGTGCACAAGAGTAATAATCATGAGAATATTGCCCCACCCCCTCTTTTGTAGCCCTGAGGATGTCGTCAGTTGAAATAACATTAGACAAAACACGTGTTGGCTACGAGTTTGTACTTTTTGCTGGATATATATGAAAATCTGAAAATAAGGCTTTAAGTTTGTGACTTTCGCTGAATATATATGAAAATTTGAAACCAAAAGTACATTAAAGAAAGAACTACAACAATGACGATACCGTGTGGACTATCAAGTTTGAAGCATTTGATACACTTAGCTGGGATTTTATGACTGCAGCCCTTAAATATGTCATCCTTCCCGCATATATTTGCTGGGGAAAATTGCTCTATACTGGTCCTACCACACGAACCCACGAATGCCAATATATATCAGCTCTTTACTTGATACAGGGAGGCACACGACAGGCCTGCTCTCTGTCACCACTTTTTTTTGTCCTAGCACTAGAGCCTTTTGGCACAGTAAATACATCAAGATACCCAAGGATTGGGGCATCTCAATAGAGAGCACAACCAACGTAATTTCATTAAATGCTGCTGATATGATATTGTACATTAAAGATCTCCGCCTGAACTGAATGGCAGTGGCTAGGCACTTCACTGGTTTTTTTTTTATCTCTATCTGGCCTCCAAATTAATAAGAATAAAGCCTATGCATTTTCCTTTGAAGACACTTATGACGGCCATCTCCGTCATTCGGGGAAATGTCTCTTCAGGTGACACCCCAGATTTTTCTTTACTCAAGGGTCCAAATTTACAGAGATGCATTTGATGTGTTGGAAGGTAACCTCATTAAAACTATCATGAACCTCAAATTTTGATTTAATACCCGGTAGCATATTATGGAGGGAGCTTCCAAAAAGGAGTTTAGATAGTCTTATTCGGCGACTCTCTGAAAATTGCACCAGAATAAGATGGGGGGGGGAACAGGGACATTTGACTGACCCCTTTAGGATAGATTGAGGTGTCTTTCAAGGCTGTATCCTTGTACCAACCCTGTTATCCCTATTCTCAAATGGGGTAGTTCATCATTTGGGCAGGGATGGATGGATGTGACTCGCCAAAAGTGGGGAGTTGTTGGATGCCCGCCCTACTTTTCCTAGATGACAAGCTCCCGTTATCGAAATCCCCTCGTGACTGCAGCAGTTGTTAAATGATTTTACTGCATTTTGGGTGAGGCGGGCAGATGAATGTCGGTACTAGACAAATTGAGCAAGTGTACCGTTTTGATTATCTGCTTTTAAGATTATCGTCTAACCTCGGCTGGGACATAAAAATCCAAAAAGCATATGTATCTCTTTCATACCAATCTGTTAATATTGTGAAACTTCAAAAGAAGACCTTCACAAAGAGGGTTGCTGCGGCCCTTGAGATATATAATGTGAAGGCATTTGGAGCTGTTTTGTATGGTTCTGAGGTCTGGAGCTGTGCGAATACCAAACTATTGGAAACAGTTGAACACAAGCTCCTAAGCTCTTTTTTGGGCCTCCCAATGAGTACCCCACTCGTCCCAGTTTATCTTAACCTGGCACAAAAGAAATTAGGAGAAAAGGTCGAGTGTAGGATCTTGCCATATATCTGGTCCTCCGCAGCCCTTGAATCCTAATGATTTGATTTTAGTCTCCAAAGTCATTCTAAAAAGCATTTACTGGGAAGTCATGGCAGTCCAAAGGGTCACTGTAAATACAGGTAGCATAACTGGGGAATTTTTGGATCATATACCCCTTTCATGCTAGAAGTCTACTATAGTTGAAATAGTGCAGAGAAGGGCACATTCACTATTTATACAGTTTAGATATGAGTGGATAGATGTAGCAGTTAAAGATGATCTATGCTCAGCTTGTATGGGAGCCCCATAGATGCTAATTAACATATTTTTCTTTTGTGCAGCATAACTCACCCAAAGAAACAAATGGATATTGCCAATCTGTAGGTCCCTGGGAACTAGAATGCATCTGGAGTCATTCAGAATACTTACCACAGACACAAAGTGAGTTAGAGTGTTTGATATTGCTAAATTCTTAATGCCTGTTATGATTTGGTGCACTGAGGGCATCATTATGATACTGGTCGGTCAGACCACCAGCCACTATTGCGGCGGTCAGGAAACCGCTGATAAGCATGCAGGCGGTCTGGCTGCCATATCACTATGCGACTACCGGGCTGTCTGGCGGAAACTCGTTGGGGACATGCTGCGGCTCAGGTAAAAGGCCGCAGCACATGCCAACGTCGTGCAGCTCCTCCTGCACGTCTGTGCACCATTTGCCATGCACCAGGGACACTTTTCCGTCTCCTATAATGGCAGGGGCCCTGTTTGGGGCCAGCCAAATCCCTTTCTGACAACCTTTTCATGGCAGGATTTCCACCACAAAAAGGCTGTCGGAAAGGAATATTGGAATCCCAACGGCGGTGCCTACTTAGGCACCTAAGCCACTCAGAGAATGCTGATCTGGCTGATCCTGGTGGAGCCGACGGATTTGTGTTGGACAGCTTAGGGTCTGACCACCAGTACCAGAAGGCGGCAGCCAGACAGAAGGGCTGTGGGTGGTCCGACTGCCAACATTGTAATCAGTAATAGGTGATGGTGCCTTCAAGGGATTTCATTCGCTAATCTCAGTCAAATTTTATACAAACTTGTCATTTGTGTGTTAAGCCCAAATTGGTGGCAAAACCTTAAAAAATCTAAACATCAATGAAATCGTTCATAACATGAATATTCAGGAGAACACTTAAAAACACGGGTATATCTTTTTTCATAGGTACACAATTTTTAATGTGAACAGAAATGCTAAGGGTACATTCAAAAACAATAAAACATCATGATAGAGGGTAAACAAAAGAGCCTGCAAATCATAGGTGTAAACATCTATTCCGGATGAATGTAAGGAAGGAAATGAATCTAAAACAATAGAAAACAATTCCTCGCGGGCATCAAATGTTAGGGAAATAGATGTAACAGTTGACGTTTCGGTCTGTTATAGCAAAATCATTCGTCAGACCATCTTCAGGACATACAGTTGATTGTTAAAAGAGTCCCCTGTATAAACATACTTTTCAGGTAGAGATTATATTTAGAATACCTCTAGATAAAACTGATACTTTGGCACAATAAGTTCGTTTTGATTTAAAATGTACCCCTATGTGTCCGTTTTTCAACAGTTCTTTTGGATTGGCCCTTTCTTTACATGTAACTCGGATAGAGATTTCTACTCTATCAGGAAGTAAGCCAGACTCCAGCGAGCTGCCATATGCATTGTGATACTGCCCCTTTAGTAGGATCTGGGAGCGGTAGTATGAGGCTGCCTTGTATGTACAGTTTCCATATGATATAAACTAAAGATTTTAAACTTATACCCCTGACACTTTAATTAGTAAACCAGGTATATGATACAATATTTTGGCACACAAAAGCTGCTCTATATATGAGTCATTTTGATCCTCTCCTACGTATGCCATTTTGTGGAGACAATGAGGTCAAAGCTATTTTTTATTTATGTGAACATAGAGATGTTAGTTTATTTATTTTGTATTTATTTGAAAAGTTTGATATAGCGCTGAATAGACCCGGAGGTATCAGAGCTCTTTACATGAGGATCAGCGAGTTGCAGGTTACACAGTTACATCAATTAAATCAAAGAATCACAGAGGGAGAGGGATTGAAGGAAACAACAAAAAAATGAGGAAAACAGTGTCAGATGCCCAGCTGGGTAGGTGACGGCCGAGGGGGTGAAACCAAGGACAGACTCCTCTATAGCTGCATATGACAGCTCCACCGGGCATCGGCCAAGGTTGCTCGTGCACCGAGGTAAGTACAAACAGTTTTGGTCTCCGCCCTGAGTTACAGGTTACATAGTTGCATCAATTAAATCAAAGAATCACGGAGGGAGGGGGAGGGAGGGAAACACCAAGGTGAAATGAGGAAAACAATGTCAGATGACAGACTGGGTAGGTGACAGCCGAAAGGGTGAAACCAGGGCCAGACTCTTCTATAGCTGCATATGACAGCTCCACCGGGAATCGGCCAAGGTTGCTCGTGCACCGAGGTAAATACAAATAGTTTTGGTATCCGCCAAGGGGGCATCGTCAAAGTTCCATCAAAGTTCCATCGGGCATGGGCCATGTTGATGTACTATGCATAATGTTCACGGTTTCATTCTGGGGGCATCGTCATAGATCAATTGGCAGCACCCATCTTGGAGTTACTGGGAAGCTAAGACTTACTGTAGGGTTGAAATGCACATGATAGCAATGCTTCCAGGGGACAAGCCAGGACAGCCATCCTAAGGTCTGGCATATAGACTGTGTAGGCAAAGGGTTGTAGGGGGCAGTGGGGGCTGTTGGGAAGATTGATTTAGCCTCACAGATTTTAGCTAAGGCTGCTTACTTAGAAATCTCCAGCTGCCATTTTAAGGTCAGGCAGGCCATGAAGCTGCTTCCCGACGAGTCTCTATTGGGCAGGAGGGAGGGGGAGTGGAGCATTCTGCTGGTCTCCTCGGATAAAATTGGTGATGGCTGCTTCGCTGCGCCCCTGCAACTCGAGTGGTTGTTCTTTACATTTAGGCTACGTCGGCTGCCATTTTGGAAACAGGCAGGTCGCGCATCAGTGGCCCGGTGAGTCTTTGGTTAGAGCGGGCAAGGGGCACTCCACCATCCCCTCTTGGTGCTGGGCAGGGCAGGCCGATACCGGTCTTTTTAATTTCACTCTGCATTGGAATTACATACGGCTCGCAGTCCCGCCGTTTCTGTGTCTCCCCCCGCAGCTCACCTTGTGACTCGTTTCACTCCACCCGGTGGAATCCTCTGCGGCTGGCTGTGTTACAGGATAAGAGCGGGGGGCGCCACAGATGTCCCGCGCAAGTTTAACGGTGCCACATCTCCCGTCCCACATCCTCCGGGTGCAGGCTCGGCTACTTCGGGCGCCATCTGAGCTGCAGGCGCTCAAAAACTTCTCAGCACATTACTCTGTACTCTGACGGCCCAGAAAACGATTCCTATGCTGGCTGCAGGCATTCCGGTTGCAGGATCCGTTATGCAAGTGGGTATTGAACGCGGCAGATCGCTGCTCCGGATATGTGCGCCTGATACTTCTCCCTATGGAGCTTTATGTGGAACAGGGTCCCGCCATTTTGTGCCGCCACAGCGCATCAGCTACGTACCGCTTTCACTCGGATTTTCCGTAGATCTGGCAGGTTTTTCAACCCAGCGATGCTGTCCTTTAATTGTGTCGATATTCCGCTGCACGTTTTTATATGTTTCGCAGTTCAGCGATCCGCCGGTCCAGTATAAGTGAAGGACAATTGCTCCTGAGCAGCGGAGCAGCAGCAGGGAGCTGCCTCTATAGTAAGTTTGAGATTTTTGCGGACCAACTATCAACAACATAACCTTCTGACCAACAATACTACAATTGATAATTTATAACTGTTTTGATGAGATTTTGACTATGCTAGTAGTACTCTCCTTAGATGACAGGAGTGCACTGATTGAATTAGATCTTTTCACTATCTTCGACAATTTGGTTTATATGTTTTTGACAGAGTAATTATATTGACAGCTTCAGGTTTTTTACCTGTATGCGTTCAGGAACGATTGGGTGGACTGCTTTTTGGAAATGTTTCAATGTCACCATATGATGTGTTAACAGACATTTTTGTCTATATACCCATAAGAGCCTATTTGCAAGGCCCTTGTGATGTTTTTAAAAGTTGATCGATCTGGTTCGAATTCATCACTGAACATGATCATAGTAAGTAGAATGTCTTTATAAAGCTGCTTTTGGTGAAAGCTTTGATATCACTCACTTTGCTCTGTGATAACACATGATCCTCTTTGATCTTGACTACATCTTTGGGTTCAGGTCTATACTGCACACTATGGGCAGATTTTAAACAATGCCATTCCTTTCTATCTCACACAGGTTGCCTTTTGTTTCTTTAAAAATTTCGTCATAGTAGACTATTTAAGCAATTTTATATATTATGTTTATACAGGGGATTCTTAACAATTGACTGTATGTCCTGAAGATGGTCTGATGGATGATTTTGCCTTAACAGATCGAAACTTCGATTGTTACATCTATTTCCCTAGAATTTGATGCCATCAAAGAATTGTTTTGTATTGTTTTAGATTTATTTCCTTCCTTACATTCATCCGGACTAGATGTTTACACCTATGATATGCAGGCTCTTTTGTGTACCCTCCATCATGGTGTTGTATTCTTTTTGAATGTAACCTTTACATTTCGGTTAGATTAAAAATTGTGTACGTATGAAAAAAAGATATACCGGTGTTTTTAAGTGTTCTGCTGAATATTCATGTTATGAACAACTACATTGATGTTTAGATTTTCCAAGGGTTTGCCACCAATTGGGGCTTAACACACAAATATCGAGGTTGTCCAAAATGTGACTGATATTAGGGAATGATATTCCTTGAAGGCACCTTTGTGAGAAGTTGGCCTGGTATATGATGTCCACTATTCTAGTGGGCACTTTGCACCAGTCCAATTGACTCGCATTGATGGTAGGTTATTAAATGACAACCTTATAGAAAGCTATCCTAGTGGTAGCTGTGGAGAGCAATCTTCAGGCTAAGACTTGGAGACGAGTTAGGCAAGTTGTTTTACCAATTATAATCTCTTGAATGATCAAATGAAAGCACACCACACAAGGTATATATCAAATATATGTGTATTCATTCTAAACACAACCCTACTGGACTCCTTATGAGGTCAGAGGTAAAAGTACAATACAAGGAACTTAATTAGCATACGATAAGTTGCACAGTATAAGTTATGCCCTAGGAGCCTTACAAACCATATACTAATATAGTGGTATAAGAACCACGTGAGAGTTAGAAAGCAGGCCAAGGGCATGTGGAATTGCCGGGGCTGCCTAGAACCACCAAAGGTTAGGATGTAGGAGGCCCATGGGAGACGCGTGCCGTGTCTAAACACAGCCGCAGGTTACCATTTACTATCTATGGAGAACGAACAAGATACAAAGTTACAGTTTAAGGGTACTTCTAGGTGAACTACGATGGAACCCTTTTAGACTAGGACACTTTGAGAGTCAAGACACACGGGAGCCCCGGAGTACTCGTGTTACCTCACCCAGGGAAGCCGGATGCATAGGTGCCTTTTGGTGTCGGGTTTCGTAGTAGATTCAAATGGAGAGCTGCGAAGAAGTGCTGCAGGCAACCAGAGAAAAAGTGTCTAGGTGGATCCAAGTGTGGATCGGAGATGTGAAAGCAGAGGAGACAGAGTCTGGACCACTAGCCAGTGACCAGGATGACGACAGGAAGATGCCAGCCGATGTCGGGTGATTTCAGGTGAAAAGGTGAAGCTTGTCTCTTCAGCCAGGAGGACAAGGAGACGTCGACGATGACCAGGAGCTGGATTCTAGCTGTCCCACGAAGGATCTAGTTGGCTGCGGTGTCGGTATCTGGATTGGGCCCAACAAGCCTTGGCAAACGCAATCCACGCAGGATGTCGAGATGGGCTTCAGTGCAGACCAGGAAGGTCTGTGGCACTCCTCCTTTGGAGAGGAGTGGGAGCAAGCCTGGAGCAACCAGGAAAGCAAAGTAAATCAAGGATTGGTCTTCTTGGGGGCTCACTAACCAACGGTCTAGGAACCGCAAAGACGCGTCGAGATGAACTGCACAAAGCGGGACCACGGAACACTCGAGGAGTGTGGGCCTCTGAGCTTCGGTACAAAAGGTGCTCGGGGTTCAAGCACCCCAATGCACAACTTCGGGATACCTCGGGAAGTAGGTGCAGGTTGCAAAATGCAGGATGTACAGGAGTTCCAGTCCCACGTCTCCCGTATCCGCCACAGGTCTCAGCTTTGCTGGGAGCGCAGGTCAGCGTCAGAGATGTCTGGAAATCCGTGTCCTGTGTCGCAGATTCTTCAGGATCTGGTGGGAGCCTTGAAAATGCAGACCGGCAAAGATGTAGTTGGTGCCTGTTTGAACAGGGTGGTCACTCCTTGACCACAAGGGAGATTTTTTCCGTCTTCCAGTCGATATGGAATGTCGAAGGTCCAAGATATATGTTGCATTGTTTCGTCCAGGGTAATCTAAAGGCCTAGGGACTGGGGTTCTATACTTATATTAGTTTAGGGGTTGGACTACCTCTAAGGTCCCTCCTATGGGTGGGCCTGGGGAGGGGGTGGTTATACCCCTTCCCCTTTGTCCAGTTTTGCACCAGAGCTGAGGCTGAGTGACCCAGCAACCGGTTTGAACTGGGAAATGCATGGAGCACCTTGTGTGCTCCAGGCAGTGTCTGAAAAGCATTCACTGAATGCAACCTTCCCTGCCCCAATACATGAAAGACTGTCTGCCTCCCTGGAGTGGAAACCTATTGTCCAGGCCTCCCCTGCCAGAGTTTCATCCAGCAGCAGGAGGGCAGACTCGTGTCTGTGGCAGCAGCATCCATTTTGTGATGCTGGGGCTCTGTTTAACTTTAACCGTGTTTAACAGTAACTACATGATTTCTCCCTCTAGAAGGGTGGAATGCTACCCCCACCGCCAGAACTGGCGGGGGGTAGCATTCCAAAGAGTTTGACACCTTACATGACATGTTTTGATAAAGCCAAACCAAAGTTAGCATTAACCGCAAGGATTATAATGCACTTAAGAGTATATGGTATGGCTATATCATAGAACAGCTAGAAGGAGATGGTTGCGAAAGCTGTCGAGGGGCTCAGCTCATGCTAGGGCACCCTCTCACATAAAACCAAGCACTCCGCCTCCAGGAGTGTCAAGGCCTGCCTTAGAAGTGACTTATAGGTTACTATGTGTCTTTATATAAGGTAGATATAGATATACTGTATCTAAGTAAGGGGTGATTACACCACCTTACCCAGGCTGTAAGTACAGACCTGTGGTGTCCGTTTGGAAGGCTAACCAGGGGTATATACATGCTGCAGCGCCTGGTAGGCCTAGGGTGCACCTATGCCCTGGGTACCTAAGGTACCATATACAGGGGCTCACAAGGGTGACCCAGTAACCAATCTGGTATGTACATGGTATCAATTTAAGGGAGAACACCTATTACTAATCTAGCTGCCCAAGCCTCCAAGGGTATATTGGGTTTCCCACTGTTTTGTTAACATTGTAATCAGGCCCTAAGGTGTGATATTTCTCTTCACCTTTTCTCCAAAGTCACAGTTGAAAACCTCGTTGACTGATATTTACCATGGAACTAGGACCTTTTCATAGTATTTTAATTATCATTTTTAGGTCGAGCCTATAGCGGCAGTGTGCATGCGCTCCTCGCTTTGCGAGGCATGCAGTATTCAGTATGGAGTGGAAGCTCCACCCATCTTTTTCATTGACTTAGTTCCTAAATGCTGCATTCCGATTGGTTTTCGGCTTGTTAGTCCCTCTTTAGGACGGCCATGTCGTCATTTATATCCTTCCATGGCTACTAGCCCCTTTACTTCGAGTGTTGCAGAGTATGTTTTATTTAGATTGTGAGCACTATTTGCTTCCCGTGCCCCCCCCGCCCCCTCCCGCAGTCCGTGCCTTCTCGGCCGAGCACAAGAAGAGATAGCTCGCCGTGCTTTTTAATTACGCTTGTTTCTATTACAAAAGTACAATTCTCAAAGCAAAGCAAGTTTGTGAACCGCAAACATACGGGTAGCAGGCAGCGGTATTTCCAGGCTTCCCTGTGACGTCAGGAGGCACAGGAGAGGCTCAGATGGTTAGAATACCGGTGTGTCACCCCTCTCTCATGGCGTGCCCTCTGCACATATGGTAGCAGTGAGCCGTGTGATTCTCCTGGAGTCCCAGGGGGCCAGAAACACATTGCCTGCTCGCTGCTGAACTCCCATCACACACCACTGTATGCTCGGGACGACTTAAGAGTATTCCTCCAGTTTCAATCCTGGCCTTATAAAACGTGTGGGGGGACGGACTCCTCATTTCTCATGCAGAGCTCCCTCTCATTCAGCCCAATGCCAGTTCATCACCTGATCTGCCATCTACCAATCTTGCAGTGATGAGGGCAAAAACAATGCCTTTAGCACAATCCCTGATCAGATAGAAGAGGTACAGCGTAGCGAAAAGGGCGCCTGAATCCGGACCACCGGGTTCACGGTTCGATCCCCAGTGCCGGCTGCAGGTTAGCCCAGCACCATGTGACTCTGGACAAAAGCTCGCTTAATCTTCCCATCGGCCCCCAGCACCTTGACACCCTCGGGTAATTGTGTGCTTTACAAATACCGGATTTCATTTCATTTTATTTACTGGATTTCAGCTGCACCAGCTTGTGACCTCTGCAGGGTGTGATCAGTGTCAGCCAGCAATCAAACGCAAGGTTATCGATTCCCAGCTGTGGAATGAGTCAGAGCACGATCGGGTTTCCTTCTGTCGTGGGGTATATAGTAACCTATGGATGTACTGGTAATAAATCTTTTTGGGGGCTTCAACTGCAATGTTGTATTTTGCTTCAATTTCTAAAGGTAAGTCCATCTACTTCAAATGGTAGCATTCAGTTTAATCTACAACAAAGGCCATCACTTCTGATCAGAGCTTCTAACTGAATTTTGCACATCCAGCTGGTGCAGCACTCCTGGGCTGTTTCAGTGCTAGAATGGAGGGGGGGGGGGGGGGGCAGGTGCGTGTGTGTGTATATAAATATATGAAATAGGAGCTAATCTAGCCACCTTTTATGTAATATAGACTAAATTTGTCTTTTGGATTGTGTGTATTCAGCTGAGCAGATTGGGATTAATCTGCAGCTTCTTGCTGAGAATTCAAGTAAAACAAGTATGTTTTACTCTGCAGCCTCACAGAAGGTTGCACTTTTCTTCCAGTCCGGCATCTTTTACAACCTGTTTTGCTTGCACTCAAATTCGCCCCCACTTGCGTTTTCACGTTGCTGTTTTCATCCCCACGCCATTCCTTGTTTCTGCTTCACCCATCGCTTACATCTTGAACACAGTAGTGCGCATGCACCGACAATCAGCTTTTTATGCTGCCAGGTATGCAAATTCCCTGTTCAATGCCAGTCAACCCACTTTCAGAGCTCATTAAATTATCAAGCAGGTGCAATTCCAAATGCATGAGTCTATATAAATGCCATCCCCAAGTTAAAAAAGAAATAAAATGTACACAAGAAGTACGAATTCTGTATGTTGTTTTTCAGAAAAAGAGGGTAAAAGAAAGCTACAAAACACCAACACACCATAATAACAAATATTTACATGGATGTGAATTTTGTTTAAAAAGGTCCCGTATAACAAATGTATCGGTTTTACTGAGGCTGTTGTCTGTCTTCCATATATATATCCTCATAGAAGACAGACTGCCTGACAAGCAATTTGGTTGAGAGGGGTGCACAAGCAGCCATTTTAGAGAGCAGGAACGGTTTTAGACATTGTTAGGTCTCGTCTAGGCAGTGCATATGCCGATTACTGTTAAAGCTTCCACGTTGAAGAACCAGAGATGTTGTAGAACCCAGGATAATAACAATCATAGTGTGCCGAGCTCTTGTTATATCTATGTAAAAGTGTGTGGTTGTTTGTAATATACAAAATGACGAAGATAGGGCTAACATCCTACACTTCACATAATTGACTTGTTAACATTTTGTATCCTTTTCAAACTGCAACGTTTTTTATGTATACATTTTAACCCGTTAACCGCGGCCGTTGTTTCGCGGCAGTGCGGCCGTTTTAAAGAACGGGCGGGGCTGCGTCGGCCATTGAACGTGCACAGCACCAGCCAGGTAGTGCTCCGAACGTTCAACGGGCGACTGCAGCACTTAACGGGTTAATGTATCTACTTGCACTTGATGGTAGCATGTTAACTGTGTTCGTACTTGCACTTTATAATAATTGTTTACATTTTGAAATTGATCCAAGAGTAGAAGCTAAGTTTGGTCCGAGTATGGGGATGTATTGGAAAAAAATTGATTGTGTAGCCTATGTATACGTAAGTGTATGTATTTATATTTGACCTTGTATAATGTATGTTCCTTTTATGATCCTAGAGATCCAAATAAAGCTTTCAGTCAATCAAATTGCAAATACACTTCTGAACTACCCTGCTATTATCATTAGCAGGAAGATTGGCCCTAGCTAAAACGCTCGACAGACCATTTTAAGAAGCGCTGGTACGACCTCAGCAAACGTGCCAAGGAGAGGGTGGCTGACAGGCTCAAACGAGCCAGAAAGACAGGTGGGAGGACATCAACTGCGAAGGCACTGACCCCCTTGGAACAAATGGTGGAGTTCACCCTCCAGCCAGAGAGTGTGAGTGACATTGGAGACGTGGACAGCTCAGCCACAGACAATGTAAGATGCGTGCACAGCTTGCTATGCCCCCCTCCCTAATCCCAATCCCCAATTACCCTGCAAGAATCCCACTCCATGCTTTGCCAATAATCAGCAATGCATCATGGCAGATGTAGTCCCAATCAACTAATTGCATAGCAGTCAGTCCACTGAACCCAAATGCATGTCACACACATCAGTAAATAAGCAAGCAGGGGACAGACAGTTATATTGACAGTCTTTAAATTTATTGTAAGGCAAATGCTGCTAGACAAGTGAGTAAATGGACATTCTGTATCCACAGGCGAACCAGAGCACCAGGCTGCAGAAGGGGAGACAAAAGAGGCACCCAGGGAGCCCAACACACTGGATAAGGATGTCCTGTCACCTGCTGAGTTTACACCACCATCACTACCACCACCACCGAGAGCCAGGATGTATGCAGTGGGTAGCCTCCAGGAGATGGAGGGCTCAGAGGAGGAGAGCCTGGAAACCCAACAGACCCTGCAGGAAGAGGATGGACACACAGCAGGAACACAGTCCCCCATGGAGCTTGGTAACACAGGTGCCCGAAGACGCCGACCAAGGGCACACAGTTCTGATGCACAGGTAGAGGAGTCCAGTGTCTTTGCAGGTCTGGAGGGGAAGATGCTGAAGGTGCAGCGTTTGCAAGGCAAAACAATGAGGGCAATGCAACGCCAGATGGTGTCCAACAACAAAAACATGCGTGACATGAAAGAGGCCAACTAATGCCTTAACAACACCGTGGCTGAGGGCATGCAGGATATGTCAGAGGCGGTTAGACTGTTATACAGCAAGACGGAAAACAAACGTGGGGAAAGGCGCAGGGACAGACAGAGAATGGATGAGTACACGGAAGCAGTGCTATGCAATGCCACCCATGTCCTTAGCAGGCGTTCGGTGGCCATGCAGTCAGAGATGGCCAAGTGCAGCTGTGATTTCACAAGGGGATTGGTCACAGTCACCAGTGCCTTGGAGGTGCTGCAGACCACGCAAATGGCTGCCACAGGATAGGGGGTGAAAGTTAGGAGGCAACAAGCCACAGCAGTATCACTCCCCCATTACAGGAGTCCAGGAGGCACAGTGGAAGGCACGGAGCAGCCGCAGACAGACCTCTAGGGAGGACAGTGTGCCTAGTGAACGCAGCAGCGCTGCACGTGGGCGCAGAAAATAAAACCAGGCATCCCCTGACATTGGGAGATGGGTGATGTAACCCATTTGACATAATGATGGGATTTGGAATATTGCATGGGGAGTATCTATGCCATTTTGGGGTTGTTGAGGCATAGTGAGGCCATCATGGTGTGGGGGTGTGCTGTCCTATTGCCTGACTGAAGGTCAATAAAACACTGGTACGCTATTGCAGTTACTTGCTTCGTCTCATTACTTACTCAGAAATAGATGTGTGTGATCTCAGCCCGTCTGTGTCTCCCATCTGGTTCTGCTGCGACACCTGCAACGCTCTGCTGTGGCTGTGGCCAATCCTCTCCCTCATCCTCTGATTCAGTGAGTTCCACTGGTTTTCCTTTCTTTGTAGCCAGGTTATGCAGCATGGCACATGTTGCTATTATCTTGCAGCAGGTCAGATGCTGGTACTGCCGTGCACCTCCACTTTTGTGGAGGCAGCGGAACCTGCTTTTCAGGAGTCCAAATGTACGCTCCACCACATTCCGCGTAGATTTATGTGCAACATTATTCCTTTCACTTGGGGTAGCTGGGTTGAGGTATGGAGTCAGAATAAATGCTCGCACCACATGTGCGCTATCAACTAGGTGTTAAAGGAAGAAAGATTATTCACAGTCAGCAATAGATACATCAAAGGTATACATCAGGGTGTGTCACACTGATTTACCTAGCCGGTATTCTTCTTCAAATTCACCCCCAGCACGATGGGTATAGAACCCACTGTTCCTGAAGATGTAGGAATTATGCGTGTACCCTGGAAATTTCACAACGATGTCGGTAATGATGTGAGATTCATCACTTATGACCTGTATGTTGATTGACTATGTTGATTTGCGGTTACGGTTGATGTACTCAGTAGCAGAGGGGGGCAGATTGGTACATGTGCCCCGTCAATGCACCCTATTACATGTGGGAACTGGGCCTTCTGATAACAGTCCAACTTTGTCTTGTGCAGTACCACCTGTGTGCTGCGAAACCTGATATACTGGTGCACCCTTTGCATCATGTCATCCAGGAATTTGTTGAAAAAGAGCGACAGGCAACTCTGTGAGACACCACTAGCCACAGCTATTACCCCCTGGTAACTGCAGGATGCTAGTAGTTGCAGGCAACAGAGGACCTGTACATGTAGAGGTATTGCTGTGCCCTTGGTGTCTGGTGCTCCAGGAGTGGGTGCAGGTCACTTATCAGGCCAGGATGGTGGTTGGGTGAAGCCTGTACTTCTCATGGATTTCTGCCTCTGTGAGTTGGAATAGTGAGATGCGCAGTCTGTATCTGTATCCGCCTTGCAATGACAGAGGGCCGCCACTGTGTTCACGCACATGCATTCTGGGGCTGTCTATATGCTGTGCACCTGGTTACCATCTGCTTTGAGTTAGTGGTAATCTGCGACTCTAATTTAGCAATTTTTAATGAAATCGGTATTTAGCGGTTCGCTGATTAGTGAGTCCGTGTGGCATACTCGCTAAATAAGGAATCGCTACATTTTTTCCATTAGTTTTAGCGAATCTTTATTTTGCGATTCGGTGTTTCTGCCTCTGCATTTCACGTGGGGTTTTAGCGATCGCAAACGTGGAAATTCTGAGAATTCTGGTGTTTGCGATCACTAATTCACTACCTACATCTGGCCCTTAGAGCTTTGAATAAAATATGGGGAGAACGTACACTGTCAGAAACTATATCAATTGTCTAACTAGCTATGTTGTATATGTGTGCGTAGCAAAATATATGTTGGGAGTAAGGTTTTTCCACTCAAAATCCGCAGCCAAGAACATCGGAGAGCGTGTTTGAATGGAGATACCTCCTATGCATTGGGTTCCCATGAATGTGGAGTAGGAGCTAATAGGTCTAACTTTAAATTCCATGCTATAGACTAGGGGGCTAATGTATCAATATTTCATTTTGCGAGTCCTTAATTGCGATTTTTTGCGAATCGCAATTTCGGAATCGCAAAATGGGATGTATGTACATATTTGCGTTAACTTTGCGATTCCTTAAAAATCGCAGAATAAATTGCAATTTTTCTGCGATTTCTTATTTTGCGAATTTCACAAATTAGGAAATCGCTAAAACGGGAACATGCAATGCAGGAACAGCCTAATGACATCACAACCAGGAAGTTCCAGTGATTGCTTCCGCCTGCTTTCCCTGAGCCACACCCAGTGGCAGTTGGACGAGTGTTGTGAGGCAGAGCAGACCTGTTTGGAGCGCAATTGAGTCAGAGAAGGCACAGGAGGAAATGTCAGCTGAAAAGAGAAAAAGGAAGCAAACATTTTTAAAAAAGGAGCAAGAAATCCTCATAGAAGAAATGGTTCTTAACCATGAGGATCTTTTTGGGAAGAAAGCCCTAAAAGTTCCTGACTCAAGAAAAGGGAAAATCTGGTTGGAGATCCAGGAAAAAGTGAATTCTGTAGGAGTTACCACTCGCTCCATTGATGAAATTAAGAAGAGATGGTACGACATGCGACTAAGATCAAAAGAGAGACTTGCAGACAGAATTAAAGACGCAAATAAAACAGGTGGTGGAACTTCATCTGTAGACAAACCAACACCCCATGAGGAATTAATAGAATCAACCCTGCTACCAGAGAGTGTGAGTGGAGTGGCTACCATTGATAGCTCACACCCTACAGCAACTACACAAGGTAAGATGCATGCAAAATAGTTCTTAGAATGTGTGTAATGAATGTGTGTGTGTCCTGTGCTTATACTTTTTGGAAGATAAATAGAAGTCCAGTTAGACTGAGAAACCAGAAGTGTGCAATGCATCATGGGAGTTGTAGTGCAATCATGATTGTCACACTTTTCGTCATATGAGCACATGATTTTTAAAAAAATAGTAAGTTGTGATACTAACACAGTGTACTGCAAGTTCTTGTCTACAATTAAATCATTTTATTTCGAAGAAACACAAATTCATTTATCACACTCTACATCCACAGAGCATTCAAGAGATTCCAGGGCAGAGAGTGTTTTGGATAACTCTCCTCCACATGTGACGTCTGACACAGAAGAAAGAGTAACTGATGCCCCTGTGCAAAATAGAAACATCAACAAGAAGCGCAGACATGTTGCACCTCTGCCAGCAATGGAAGATGAGGAAAATTTAGATGGAGGTTCAGTACCCAATGAGACTAACACAGTGTCCCCTCTAGACTCACAAGACCAACCACAAACACCAAGGAGGGCACGGTCATTCCGTTTGGAGACATGTAGGAGCAGCAGTAGGCCCAGTGAAGGAGGCACTGTTTTTGCTGGCCTTGAGCAGAATATGCTTCATGTACAGCCCCTGCAACACAAGGCACTCAGGTCAATAAATAGACAGCTTTTGAAATCCAATAAAAATCAAGAAGGCATTGCTGCATCAATCGAGAAACTCTGCTTGACCCTTGCACAAATAGAAAGTGCTCGTAACAGGGCTGCACAGACTGCACATGTCAGGATGCAAACTTACAATAAGGCAATTAACAGGCTTTGTTCTGTCACTAGCAATTTCACCAGGCGCAGCATTAACATGCAGCGTGAATTGAGTGACTGCACACGTGAAATGGCTAAAAGTGTGGACAAAATGACCTCGGTGTTAGAAACTATCCAAACCTCCAACTCTGGTGCAAGTGCTCTCCTCGGCTCTGCTGAAAGTGAGGACAACTCCAGTAGGAGCAGTAGAAACCCCACCCCAACAAGCCAATTGCCCCAACGCAGAAGTGGAAGGCATGCTAGTGGAGGACCAGAACAAGAAGCCATGCATTCAAAGGAGCAACCTGCTTCAAGCCGCCAGCGCAAAAAGTAACATTTGAATTAGTAACCTATTCAGCATAACTGCATTGTTAAAGCTGTCTTTGTCTTCCACGTATGGATATTATTATTTTCAAGAATTAGTAATTTATGATTCAGACACAATGCACTATTGTTTGTCTGTTGTGAATTAAAACAACAGTTGCAAACTTGAGTCTGTAGTTTGTGTTTTCTTACCTAAAAATAATTTCTAGTAATCTCTGTCCTTCTTTGATGCCCAGCCATTGCTCCAACTCCTGCCATTCTTGGTGGAGGGATGTCATCATCATCAGATGAATCAGACTCACTCAATTCAATGTCTGTGCCTTTGCGCATGGCCATGTTATGCAGCATTGCACATGCTGTAACAATTTTACAACATGTTTCAGGATTGTATTGGAAAGCTCCTCCACTTTAGTGTATGCATCTGAAACGGCTTTTTAATATTCCAAATGTCCGTTCAATTACCCCACGTGTGGACCGGTGTGCCCTGTTGTACCGTGTTTCACTTGCATTTGCAGGATTCAATTATGGTGTTAAGATGAAATCACGCACTGCATAAGCACTATCTCCTGCATGTAAGAGAAAAAATATTATCTGTATGTTCAATTTTAACTAAATGGATGGATGGATGGATGTTTGCATGAGTGTTACTCACCTAGCAGGTATCCGTCTCCAAATTGACCAGCACTAAGGCGTCTATGAATTGCGCTATGTCTGAAGATAAAGGAGTCATGTGTACTCCCTGGAAACTTTGCAACAATATCATTGATAATGTTTTTGGCATTGCATATCATCTGGATGTTGAGCGAGTGGCAGCTTTTTCTATTATGAAATACATATTCTATGGCTGCAGGAGGAGTGATAGCAATATGGGTACCGTCAATGCATCCAATTACATGTGGAAATCGTGCTATTTGATAGAAATCCAACTTTGTTTCCTGTATGTCTTGTTGTGCATTAGAAAAATATAGATGATGTGGGAGTCTCCTTAGCATTGCATCCAGGAATACATGGAAAAAGCGTGATAGGGCACTTTGTGACACTCCACCAACCTCTGCAATGACACTTTGAAAAGACCCTGAGGCCAAAAGGTGCAGTGAGCACAATACCTTGACATGTGTGGGAATTGATTGTGTCCTGCCTGTAGGATGTTCCAAAAAAGGTTCCAATTCATTTATCAGGTCCAAAATGGTGTGTGGATGAAGTCTGTATTTGTCATAAATCTCCTCCTGAGTCTGCTGGAACAGCGTAACGCGTATTCTGAATATTCTCTCCTGTCTTTGTCTTCTCTGGGCTAGAGCTTGAATGTGCAGCCTCCTGGCAATCAGGTACAGTCCCGCCATTTTGGAATTTGCCAAAAATGCATTCTGGGTGCCTTTTTATATATTTTTTCAGTTACCACCTGCTTCTATTTGGTGTTAATTGCGATTTCTTATCGCAATTTGTTCATACATCTTGATGGAAATTCTTAACTTGCGATTTCTAATTTTGCGAAATCGCAAAAGTAAGAACATGCAAAATAAGGAATCGCAAAAAATTCTGCGGAACAGACTTCTCGCACATTAAGAATTCGCATAAATTGCGAATTCTTAATATGCGATGCGATTTGTTTCATACATGCCAGTTGCACTTTTTCTTGTCGCAAACGCTGCGAAATTGCGATTTGCAGCGTTTGCGACAAAAAATGTACTTGATACATCTGCCCCCTAGTGCCATTAACCCAGAGGGGTGGTGACAGGAAGTTGTCTCTACGACAATCGGAGGCAAAATGCAGACTTTATTTACATTGTTTTGCGACTTCATTTAGCGATTCCTTATTTAGCGGTTCGCTGAATAGTGAGTCCGTGTGGCATATTCGCTAAATAAGGAATCGCTAAGTTTTTTCCATTAGTTTTAGAGATTCTTTATTTTGCGATTCGGTGTTTCTGCCTCTACATTTCACATGGGGTTTTAGCGATCGTAATCGTGGAAATTCTGAGAATTTCAGCGTTTGCGATCGCTAATTCACTACCTACATCTGGCCCTTAGAGCTTTGAATAAAATATGGGGAGAACTTACACTGTCAGAAACTATATCAATTATCTAACTAGCTATGTTGTATATGTTATCATATGTGTGTGTAGCAAAATATAAGTTTGGAGTAAGGTTTGTCCACTCAAAATCCGCAGCCAAGAACATCGGAGAGCATGTTTGAATGGGGATACCTCCTATGCATTGGGTTCCCATGAATGTGGATTAGGAGCTAATAGGTCTAACTTTAAATTCCATGCTATAGACCGAGTGCCATTAACCCAGAGGGGTGGTGACAGGAAGTTGTCTCTACGACAATCGGAGGCAAAATGCATATGCAGACTTCGATGGGTGAGTGAGGGGCTCAATTTCGACACTAAGTTATATTATTTTCTGTGAGATTCTTTTTGCCTCAAATACGCTGGGACTCACTGTGCACACATATGGTTTTAATGTCATCATTACTATATCTGAGCCATGATTATGGATAAAGTGTGACTGATACGTGACATACTATTAGTGAGATGCCATGCTGCACCTATGACTGGACATAGGGTGCCCTGCACGTTAATTTGCTTTTTGCCCACTTGGTGAAGTGGTGTAGTTCTGTGTGATCCTCTGGAGATATAATCTCATATTGTTCTGCACTCGAGGAATAGTAGTACCTTTGTGTTGATTTGTTGTTCTGAAAACTGCCTAAAGAGAGTACAATTTTGACTATCTAATTGGACTGAAATTATCACTTTTGTGATTTATGTGACATATTGGAGGGGTGTAGCTGTCGCCACGTCATATCGAGTTACGAGTTACTTTATTTTATGACTGCGTATTGGTTTTTTATTTAGCACGTAAAAAGACATGCATAGTCAAACAATTAGATACTCCCCAGTTTTAAAATCTGGTGACTGTAGCCAAACAAAATGTTTGTGATAAAGTACAAATCAGTTCCATCAGAAGGCGTGATCGTTGTTGTAGAAATGACAAAGACAATTGCAGAGAGATGGAAAGTGGGTATATGCACGATGTTGAAACATGATGTATACATCAGTAATTGGTTACGGGAGCGTCTGACGTGATGGCTGACGTCGCACTACATAATGTAACAACACGATCTAGTCTTTTCTTAATGGATCCGGAACTCACTCTGTATTTGTGAATGTGCTACGGTAAAGTATAAATCAGTTCCATTAGAGGACTTGAATATTGTTGAAGAAATGACAGTCAATTGCAGAGATAAGTAATGCGCGTGATGCGCCATGTTGAAACATGATATGTACATCAGTAGTCTTGGTTACGGGAGTATCTGACTTGACGCCTGCTTGCGCATCGTGCTAAGTAATGTAACAAAGCGGTCTAGTCTTTTCTTATTGAATCCGGAACTCACTCTGTATTTAAGGTTTCCGTAACAAATAGGGCGGCTTCTTTGATTCAGGATACACTTCACTACCCCGTACACAGGTACGTTTTTTAAATGGATGTGCGGATTGCACATAGATTCCTAGAGGAGTCCGTTGTTGTGAATGGCTGTTTGAGTATTAACAAGATACGGACTGAGTTATCCATGTAAAACTTAGCTATGCCATATACCCTGGATATCAGAGGAATTCCTTCCTGGCCTCTGAAGGTGGTAAAGTAGTGGCACATTAGGCAGACCGTATTTTTCAATTGCTGTACTGCTGCTTTTATGGAAGCATTGTGTTGAGGGGATTATGATTCTTTATGTTCTTTATGTTTATATGTTTGTGTACATTGATCTGGTAGCTGTCATGTGTCTTAGTCTTACAAGAGCTCATTTAAAAGTTGAGCGGTTGGTCCGAACGAGTGCACGTACTATGCACGACCTATCAAGGTATGACTAGGCTAACACGTTGGTTTACTGTCATGTGAATTTATGGGGTCATTACGCATGCATGCGATTTACGATTGGTACCGAGGCTTTATCACTAGGCCCCACTCCCCCAACCGCCTCTATAATTAAGAAGTCCCTACACAAAGGCATGTTGGTTGATGAAAGCTTATAAGCAACTTTGTGTATTTATGCATGAGTGGTTTGGGTGGTGATGTTTTTGCCATCTATATTGCACGATGGCTCGATGCGCAACGTGAGAATGACTTATTTAATTGACCTGAAACAGGTAACACTTCACTTTTGGGGACACAGGTTTTGAATTGATCACAGGAGTGCAGCATGTTTCTATGATCCTGTTCTAATTAATATGTATGATCGAATATAGTGTACTAAGCACCTTGTGCTTTGACATCAGACTATGTATTTTCCTTAGACTTTGACCTGACCTGAGTGGAATACTGTACCGGTAGAAGATACCTGCCACTTGAGGGGATTGGCCAGTTTTACTACATTGGGTGTATCAAATTGGTGTGATTGATGATGGTGGCAGTCTTGTTCTCAATGACGGTAGACGGTGATTATAACAATAATTGAACCTATCCATTTTGCACTTAATTGATGGAGATGAGAATGGTTTGAAAAGAAGTTGACAGGTACAAAAGTAAACAATTTTAAGCAGAAGAATCGTATTGCAATTTATCATTTTTAGATGTGTTTGCACCATGAGATGTGGGATGGTGTTAGTACATGGTTACACAGTGTACTATCCGAATAAGGGTAACTGAAGGAATCTGTCTCTCCCTGAGCTTTTTTGCTCTCTGTTTTTAATCATCATTATCTGTTCAGTTTACTATGTGGATTAGGACTTTTTTTTTGTTAACAGTAAGTTATGACTATAAGTGGATTTGTGACTATGTAGTAGTATATATATATGATGGTTTGATTTAATGTCTATGGGTCCGATTCACAGGATTAACTTAAGACAAAATCCTAAACTTACTACCATTTTGGTATTCACAGAATGAACTTACTACTTTTGGTATTCACAGAATGGATTTCCGACTACTAACTTTACGTACGCACTCGGGCCGGAATTTCCACACCCGGTGCAGGAGTTCCACTCTCGAGCCAGAATCTCCGCTCCCGGGCCGGAACTCCCGATTTTCTACCGGAATACCTCCATTTTGGCCTGATGAACGTTTCAAGTGCCATTAACAGTAACTGCAAGACCAGCACCACCAAACATGTAAAAGGAGCACACATTGAAGGAACAGGTTTGGTCACAGAGAGTTTGTGTTTACTATCGCTGTACATGGCCAGAGGAAAATGGAACAAATGAGGAGGAGGAAGAACTTTACCACTGAGGAGACCATCATGCTTGTGGAGTACATAGTGAGGCACCACAAACGCCTATATGGTCTCCACCTTACTGCACCAGTGGCACACAGAAGGCAGCTCTATGGCAGCAATTAGCCACTGCTGTCACAGCATTAGCATTGGGGGAGCAGAGGCGCACAATGCAGGACATCAAGAAGAAGTGGCAGGATGAAAAGCGGAGGGTGAAGGAGAAGCACTCCAGGATCGAATTGAACAGGATCCTTCCTGCCCCACACTCTGGAACCTGCCTCCGTCTCACCCCACTAGAGGAGGATATCTTCACCACAATCCACCCCCATGGGCTGCCTGTGAGTGATGTCCGCAACGTGGTACCAGGTAAATGGGACAACAAGAAAAAGTGTATGAAAAGATTGTCTGTGTTGCACTGGCATTGTGAGTAAGGAAGTTGTACAAAGTGTAGATAAAAATATAGTCAGTCAGAGATTCATGTGTTACCGTCTGTATGTTGCACCACAAGTCCCAGAATCCTTGGTAATATAAAGGGCAAATCCCTCTCCCACTATTGAAAACATGGGCACAGTACTGCTGCCGTATATAGCTAACCCTGCTAAGTAGCAATTGACAAAGTGCCCTTTCCACTCATCCAGATGTGTCTGAGTCAGTCAAAAATGTAAGGGGTTGCAGAGCATATGAAAATCAACTGACAAATGAATTGGCACAATACAAGGGGGCAGATTTACAAGGACTGGCGCATCCCTGCATATTACCCTTGCGCCATCACGGATGCGTTGCATTTACAATGCTGCGCACCGTGGCACAGGGATAGACAGATGTGTGTCTCTTCTGATGGCGTAAAGGCAGTGCTTTGCTGGAGTTGTGTCGCAAGTGCAACGCAACTCCAACGATGTTCATGGAATCGCTCATACCTAACGTGCTGCGCCACTCCGTACGTCTGCTTCAAGCAGGCATAAGGTTTTTTCGCAGCGGCCTATGAAAAGAGACTCCGGGAAATCTTGTAGATGTCACTGCATCACTTTAACGAAGCATTTCACAAAAGGAAGGCCCACCCTGCTTACATTAAACCAGACGCAAGTTTAATGTTGCGCAAGTCTTCACAACATGACGCATCTCCCTAGATGCGTCAAGTTGTAACTAAGTCGCAAAGTGGCGCATGGTTTCCGCTGCCGCTGTGTCACAGAAGTGATGCAACGGCAGCCTAAATGTCTTGCAAGGGGCCTGTAAATCTGCCACAAATTAGCCAAGAAGTAACTCACCCTGTGCCAGCAAAAATCACAAAGCAGGAGGTGAGAGAATCATCAGATCAAAGTATGTCATTTACATATTCCGTTGTTCATTTCCAACCCTGCCACACCATTACATCCCCAACGCCCCACTGCACCTACCTGCCCCGTCTGCTGCAGTACTTCACAACACTGTTAGCATGCAGAAGATATGGGGAAATGCCTGAAAAGTTCCACATGTACATTTCCCTTTTCTCTCTTCTCACCTATTGACATATTCAGCCAGAGCACAGACAACCGCAGTAGCAGAGGTCCCTGCATCTTCTGGGAGGAAAGGACATCGTCCAGAGCAAGGCATACCACCCTCACAAACTGGTAAGTCAAACTGGTCAGGAGATGGTCAAAAGGCATGCATTGTCAGGAGACAACTGAGGGACATGTAGTGCCCGAATATGAAAGGTAACCAGAGATGAAAAAAGCAATTGAGTGCCACAACAAGTCAAAAGGGTGACCCCACTATATTGTAATAGTGTCTGTAGACATAATAAAGAATTCAAATGTTAACAAATATGACAATGAAGAACAAGAAGTGAGCTACCATTGTCAGTAGTATTGACAATGCATTCTCTGTCCAACTTAGAATATTTTCTCTATACATGAAATCGCCCAGTCCACCACATTGGATGGCTTGTTTGTTGGCCATCAACAAAACATGATAGTGGACCTTACTTCAGAATTCGGAGCCATGTAATTTTGATATACGTCGCTTCTAGGTAGTGGGCCAATTATAAGTTATATGTGGGATCACTCATGATATTAAGTGACACACACTTCTGCAACGGTGGTGCCCACAACTGCTTGTGCTTTTCCTTTGGGCCTGAAATTGAGTGCATCACATGTGGCAGCAGAAATGTAAAGTTGCAAACACCCTTATCATTGTAGGTACAATGAGGTCCTCTCAGAATCAAAGACAGACACGGACTTCTGCTAAAAGGTTGGCTGTGGCATCTGGTCCGGTGCTGGGCCATGGCGAGAAAACACAATAATAATTAACCTGAATCCTCATTAAATGTGCCTTTGACCTCCACTGTATGTTGTATGTGTTGTACAACACTATTGTCCTGCATCACAATATGCTCACATATGACATTTAATCACATACCAGATCAGACTTTGGTGGCTAATGAAAGGATGACACAAAATGTATATAAAGTGAGTGCAGAATGGATATAAAATAGTACAATGTGTCATAAGAAGTGTTCAAAACACAACTGGCTTGCAATTCAATGATATGAAAACTCCCTAGCAAAATATCTATGGCAAAATCATATTGAAATTGGTATGGATGAGGCTCACACTGATGCCAGTTGTGTACCTTTGAGATGGGTGTATGGGCTGCTAAACCGAATCTCCATGCAGTTACATTTTAAAATCACTTGGCTGAAAAGCAACACGCTAATCCATTGCAGGTGGAAAGCATCAAAGCTTCTCAAGTTAGTTGCAATGTGGGATCGTTACCAAGTGTTGCATTCTGCTTGTCTCCTCTTCTACCGTATTTACATATAGGTGAGTGGTTGACATATGAGGTTAGGATGTCTGCTGTACAAGACACCATACGTTGTCAGCTAATTACTACCATGATGTTGGAATTAGGGTATGCAAACAGAGGACACTCAAAGGATGGACATAAGAAATCTGTGTTCTCTAAGTCAGAAATGAGCTTTGTGACTTCTTGGGTAGAGAAGCGCAAATGACCAACCTTATGTACCTGACTATTGCACATATCATACATGAACACGTTTTGACTTGTCAACAGACAACACTACACTCATGAAACCTGTTGGTCTTAATGATGAATGTGAAATCAGTGTAATGCGGAGGAGTCTGGGTCATTTATCCCTTTCCTTGAAATATCAGTAACCTTCTCATACAAGTTCGTCTGTTGATGTGTCATATAAGGTTCCAGAGGTATGTGTAAGCCATGCGTTAAAGCAATGTTGTGCAAAACATAACAGGCTAATATGATCTTGCAAACAACTTCAGGGGAGTACAGCAGCACACCCCCTGTACAGTCAAGACATCTGAATTGCGACTTCAACAGACCAAAAGTGCGCTCTATGATGGCTCTGGTCCGTATGTGTGCCCTATTGTACCTATGCTGAGGTAAAGTGAGGGTAAAGTGCATACCCAGCATCGCTTGAGGAGGGAAGAAAGGACAGTTGGTTACATTTCCCTCTTTGATTTGCACAGTACATGATCTATACTTTAGTACATGCAGTGTCTGTTGGGCCATGTATGTTGCTTTTTGATTCTTATTGTACAATGGTACCCAGTAGCCACATGTTGCCAAATTCTCCCGCAACCATACACAAGCAAGAGGTGAAATGCGGAATATGAAGCTGTCATGGGTACTGCCTTGGAACACTGCATGCACATCAATGAATCTTCCACTGACATCACAGACAGCTTGCACATTGATTTAATACCATCGGTGTATGTTGCAGAAGATGTGTGCAATGCGGCGGGGTGGCTGAAGGGCCACATGTGTACAATCAATTGCACCCAGCACACGTGGAAATTTGTGCAATGAGATAGAAATCTCGTGCTGCCCTTTGTCTCCTGGCCAGTGTATGGGGACTTTGTATGTGGTTGTGGGCTCTAGCAGTGATGTATCTCAGTACCTGATGCAGGCACCGCGACTGGCTTGCCTGGGAAATGCCCACATGGTCACTGGAGACCCTTTGTTTCCTAAGTAGCACGTACTTCCATGCTAACAGAGAAAATCTAAAAGCTTGGTCGCACGTGCTAATTTTTGCGAGGAAGCCAGCTTGGGCTGGGGACAGTATCATTTTTTCATCCATCCAGTCCTGGAGCTTATCTAAAACTTGTCTAGCAAAAACATTCTGTAGGATGTCAATCAAACTGATGGGTCTATAATTAGAGGGGATAGCAGGGTTACCCTTTTTAGGTCTCGCTCTCGAGACCTATTGTTGTTGAGATGCCTCTCAAGGGAGACAGTGCGGGCACGCGCAGATTCTTGCAGATTCTGCTTTGTGGACGCGCACGTGAGACGCGCCTGCCACAAAAAGTGCGCGGGCAGCGCCATGTAGCAGAAGCTTCACTCTACATTTACCTCCGGTGCCCGACAGCGCCACTGACCATCTCCTCACCCACCACCATCCCGTCCCACACAGCACGCCCCATTTAATTTTCTTTATTACTTCATTTATGCGTTTTTCGAAGGTGTCAGAGCGCTTCACAAAAGGAACAGGACTAATGTAAGAGAAAATTAGAAAAACTACAAGAGAAAGCTACCGGTGCATTACAGGAGGGAAAACTGACATGGGTGCAGGTTACAAAAGCATACAAACTACAAGTAGAGGTGTAATACTGCAATAAATGGAGGACACTCAAATACAAGAACAAACGTTACATAGGCAATGGTGGCACTCTCCACCACTCCCGCGCTGAAGATGAGCCCCCCACCGCCGCATCCCAACAGCCGAGCCTCTTAAATTCCTACGACAGCGCCACTGCCCATCTCCGCACCCACCACCATCCCGTCCCACACCACCACGCCCCATTTAGTTTTCTTTATTACTTCATTTATGTGTTTTTTGAAGGTGTCAGAGTGCTTCACAAAAGTAACAGGACTGATGTAAGAGAACATGAGAAGTGAACAAATTACAAAAGCTAAAGTTACATTACATGAGGCAAAAGTCACAATTGTGAGTGAACAAACTACAAGAGAAAGCTAACGGTGCATTACAGGAGGGAACTCTGACATGTGTGCAGGTTACAAAAGCGTACAAACTACAAGTAGAGGTGTAATATTGCAATAAATGGAGAACACTCAAATACAAGAACAAACGATGCATAGGCAATGGTGGCACTCTCCACCACTCCCGCGCTGAGGAGGAGCCCCCCACCGCCGCATCCCAACAGCAGAGCCTCTTAAATTCCTCTGTACGACACGGCAGCCTCTGTTGACGGCCCATCAACGCGCAGCAAAGCGCTCCTCCCCCGCCACTACAGTACACCCCGGCATCCCCCACAACACCCCCGACCACAGTAGCAGTACCTCTGCGGCTCCTACCTCTGAGTCCTCTGCAAACCGCGGCACGTCATGTGTCCCTGTCCCGGCGGCCCCCTCCCTGAGCCGCACGAGCTGCGCAGCACACACCGACCTCAGCACGGTGAAGCCTGCAGGCGCCGCCATTGGGCACGAGCCGCAGACCACGGCAATGTGCACGCCCACAATGCGTGCGCAGCTCTCCCACCCCTCCCCATTCAAGCAGCAAGCTGCCCATTGTATTCTTGTGTTTTTTTTCTATTTCTTTCTTTATGCGTTTTAATATAGCGCAGACTTTACCCGAAGGTGTCAGAGCGCTTTACAAAAGGAACAGTACTGATATAAGAGAACAATACAAGTGAACAAATCTCAAAAGTTACATTACATGAGGCAAAAGTGACAATCGTGAGTGAACAAAGTACAAGTGGTAGCAAACGGTGCATTACAGGAGGAAAAAGTGACATGTGTGCAGGTTACAAAAGCGTACAAAGTATAAGTTGAGGTATAATGCTGCAATACATGGAGGACGCTCAAACACAAGAACAAACGTTACATAGGCAATGGTGGCACTTGTGCAAGTATCGAAAGCAAACAAAAAGTACCAGGTAGCAAACTGTGTGGACGCGCTTCCCACGAGCAGAATCTGCTCTGTGAACGTGCTTCCACGAGCCGAGAAACCAATCCGGTGAACGTTGCTCTATATAAGAATTTTTAACATAACATAACATTCCTTGCTGCGCTCATTCTTTCATTTCTTCATCTCTTTCCACTGGATTTCCTTCTCCATTCTACTCCTTTGTGCCTTACTTGACCTGTCTGTGATTTGTCTGTGCTGTTAGTGGTGCATGTACAGCAGTCTGCTAATTGTAGAGAACACAAACATGGACAAGAGTACCACAAAATAAGCTTAGAATGTGACAGCAGACAGATAGCTGGGTCAGTGCAAGTAACCCATAGGGACATCTCTTTCTACACCTGAGATTTCAGGGCTTGCTCTTCCTACTCAGTAAAGACGCCCTGGAGACCATAGCTAGGGTCCGTAGTCTGCGACTGTGGTGTACTTCTTCACACGCTCTTTTACTTCAATAAACCAGCAATTTGGTTTCATTTATCACTACTAGGCCCTCCTGCGAACTTACGGCCCTTCCGTTTCTGGTGCTTTGCAGCAGTTTTAAAAAGATCTTAGAGCTTCTCATTGCTCACATGGGTGTAATTTCGGATATTTATATGTTTCCCCTGTCTTCTTTATTGGTTGATTTTGCTCGCAAGGAAGTGTCACTCATAGTTTTTAAATGTCACTCATAAATAAACTGAAATTATGGAAATGTCACACATGGGGGGCGTGGCTTGGACGGCAGGAGGAATGGCCGCTTGAACCGAGAGCTCCGCGGAACGGGAGAGCGATATCTCAGCCATCCCTGCTTCCAGAACCGGAACTCGTCCCAGAGCCAAGAAGCCGGCATTGTGAACCATGCTGAACCCTCCGGTGGGCTGAAAGCCGCCTGCAACCGTCATTCGAGGTCCTTTCTGAACTTTGTCGGCCGTGCGCTCTCCGACCCAGGCTGTGCTTAAAATGGCGGCGACCGGTTGCGGCTGCAACGCCTGATCCCGCGAGCTAAATCAACGCTCTTACCATCAGCAGACGACCAACACAGGCTGGGGAAGCGCCACAAAACAACGAAAATCGACCCCTAAGGGTCGCCTGTGATGGATGATGGCAAATAGACGACTCGACAGCTGCTGACCGGCTCGACGCGCCTGACCTCAAAATGGCGGCGGCGACCCCGGCGGAAATACACTGCCTGGTCACACGGTGAGCTTTTATGCATATTTGGGGAATCTCTTCTGACCACGTTTGTTGGGGAATCTCTTCTGACCACGTTTGTTTGCTGCCTGCTGTTTGCAGTCTCACCGAGCCACGAACCCTCTGCTGCCTGTAAGAATCAACCGCGGACCCGCCGGCCTGTCTCCCGCCGCCCGACTGCTCACCTGTCACCTGGAGCGGGGGCCGCCGAGAGGAGACGGGCGAGGGGCGGACTTCAACGTCCATCGGCCCGTGCGGTGTTCTTCGTCAAGGGGAAGCGCCAGGCGGCGCTTAAATTTGGCATCAGCCCCATCGAGTGGGGGAATCTCTTCTGACCACGTTTGTTTGCTGCCTGCTGTTTGCAGTCTCACCGAGCCACGAACCCTCTGCTGCCTGTAAGAATCAACCGCGGACCCGCCGGCCTGTCTCCCGCCGCCCGACTGCTCACCTGTCACCTGGAGCGGGGGCCGCCGAGAGGAGACGGGCGAGGGGCGGACTTCAACGTCCATCGGCCCGTGCGGTGTTCCGCGTCAAGGGGAAGCGCCAGGCGGCGCTTAAATTTGGCATCAGCCCCGTCTCGCGGGACGCCGGGCGAAGCCCGGGCCAAGGGCGGGCCCGTTGTTGCCCGTTAGTGACCGGTAGGGACCGGACCGGGCCACCCTCCTTGATTGCTATTGATACTTCCGACACATTTCTGTACTCTGTTTTAGTATTTATCCATCATGCCTGGAAGAACCAGAAGCAAAACAAAATCTGCACTGGCTGTAGCCCAGATTACAGGACCTATAGATCAATTTATCTCACGGACCAACGAGGCCCTCGACCATAGTATTTCCCTTCTGGAACGCAGAGTTTCCTTGGACCTCATCAAAGCGAAACGCTCTTCTATGGGCCTTTTAGCTACCGCGGCTTCCCCCATCCAACAAGCTCCTACCACCGTTATTCTCTCACCATCTGTTATGGTTGCAGATATTCATACAGTACCATGCGCAGTAGATTTATCTGTAACTCAATCAGAGTCTGACTCTCTTTTGTCAGACGACTTAGAGGTTACCCCAGACCTAGAGGCTTGTCAAATACAGGGCACATTGGAATCAACCATAGATAAACAATCTCGGGGAGTGAGGGTAGGAGCCATCCCTAAACAAGGAAACAACAAACCATGCGGTAATGTAGAGGCGCCCGACACCCCTTTGGAATCTGGGAGGGATCGGTTCCTACAGCCCACACAATTAAGTACAAATGCACCAATTGAAAATAACTCCATAGTACCTACTATTAATGTAGAGGATATAGATAATTCATGTAAAGTTTGTAAATCCACTTCGCAAATATTAACCACAATCAAAGAGCTTTTCTCCCAGCATTTAAAACCTATACAAATTAGTGTAAGGAATTTGGAAGCCCAAATAGCAATTCTATCACGCACTCACCTTACTGTGTCGAGCTTACATCCAGCTAGTCAAGGGAAGGGAAATCCTAATCACCTCACAAAAGTCCCCCAACATTCTCAACCCGGTGCAGGAACTAAACAGATTTCTATGACCATTCCACCCCCTTTAAAATTAAAGCATACTGTTCTATTAGCAAAACAACAGCAACACCCAGTGTCTAGTGTGCAAAAGGCTAAAACATCTACTGATTTGCCTCAGACCCCATCAGAAACAGGACCTGTAAAAACTGTAAAATCTGCAAATACACCAGCAGATATAACCATACACCAAGCTACGAATAATAAACTGACAATCTTACCTTCTACAATGACGGTTACACAATCCTCAATGGTACCTGAAAAGGCACCACGATTAAGGCGTCCAGTGCACCTCCCACTGGAGGCAACCCCTTATACGATTATTCTCACAGGCGTTCCTGAACTAACCGAAGGTATGAATGAAACTGCCTGGTCACTCAAGAATAAGGTCCTGCAGTGGTTAAGCGTAAATAGACCACTAGAGCCCCACCATTCTGGCGGGATCTCTACAGTCCGCAGAGTAACCTGGATAGGTGATGAACGCAAATCGATCCACGGTGACTCTATTATAGTAAACTGCAGGGATCCAAGTACCGTGGACCATATTTGCTCATGGCCAACTCTGGGGAAAAAGGGCGGAATTGACGCCCAACATCTCTCTTTCTTCTATCCCCCACTGAACACCCACCAATATTTTCCCATTTCAAACTGGCAGCATCCCCAGGTAGGACAATGGAACCAGGTGGGACATAGCTACAGCTATGGGAACAGAAATAGGAATAGAGATTGGCACAATCAGCCTTGGCAACTAGGTACATCCCACTATCCAATGGAGGGCTGGCAGGGTCTCCCAACCAGAAATAGGTATGACTGCCTAGAAATGGTAGATTGACCGCTAAGGGCTATAAGAAGTAAGATCCAGGCCTCACAAACCACGGACGCCTCATTAACTCCCGGCTTACAGTCACACCCGTCTAAACCTCAGGTTCAAGTAGAATTAATCTCGTCTATTACTAGTAACTCCCAGTCTGGGGCTACCGTAGAATCTCGCAATGTCACCCTAAACGAAACGATGACCAATTTCCCGGTAACCTCCACGGGCACAATTGACACAAATTTCCACCAGCCTAATGATCTGAGTATTACTACTGAAACTACCACGATCCTACTAGAGCGTTTTCCACCCCAATCCTCTGTCTGTCAGTTACCATCTGACCCAAACAACCTGAGTCTCTCCATAATATACTGGAATGTCGCAGGTTTGCGCTCCAAGTTGTCATTACAGCCGTGGCTTGAAACAGTAAGGGAACATCAGATACTTTGCTTTCAGGAAACATGGTCTATCATTCCAAACCATCTAGTGGGTTATAGAACATTCCATATCCCAGCAACCCAGGGAGTTATGGGTAGACCAAAGGGGGGTCTCGCGGTTTATGTTGCCAACACTCTCCCTTCCTTATCTATTCGAAAGCTAAAAGAACTCCCGATTTATCAAATTCTACAAATAAATTTTACCAAAGATAGTACTTATATTCTGATTAATTATTACAATAATTCAGTTACAATGGACTGTTTTATAACATTAACTGAAATTACCACTTTTTTAGTATCCTTGCAAAATGTTTCTCATCCTAATTCAGTACACATAATCTGGGGTGGCGATTTTAATCTTCCATTATGTCCCAATTATAAAAATGGAAACTGTGGTCTGCAAGATGAACATGGCAGTCCTCTGTCCCACTTTGCTCACTCTATTTGTGGAAACAAATTAAATGAGTCTATATTTTCCCTAGAACTGGACTTTGTAAACGATCTAGTGTAACCACAAAAAGATTTTTCTCCAACCTTCCATGGTAGAGGCTTCTTAACCACTATAGATTTCATTCTCTCTTCCCAGATTCTCAAGGGACAAGTGACTAACTTTTCTACAGGGACAGATGCTAGCAGCGATCATTTTCCGATTAGCGTAAGAGTTAAGCCAAAAATGGTTAAATCATACTCTTTCACTCTGAGTCACCTAAAACAAAACTCATTAACCATGAACAAATTGAATGGCTACACAGTCAAATGGGCCAAGGTCGACCCGGCAGAAGTAACAGAGAGGGTCCTTGGAAAAACAAAACCTTGGGTACTTGATTGCCTATCATCAGACTCCACTCCCCAGACAATCGTGGATAGTTTCCAGAACATTTTGAAGATAATCGAAAAAGAACTTTCTGGTAAACCCAGGATCAATAAGTCCACCTCTCCGAGGTGGTTCGATACAGCCTGCCGAAAGGCCCTTTCGACTTTAAAGGAAGCCCTCCATAGACCCACGAGGAACCTAGTGGAAATCTCACATTTAAGGAAACTCTATAATATAGCCAGACGAGAACGAAGAAGAGAAATCAAGAAAAACCTCTGGGCCCAACTTCACGATAGCTGCCAAAGTAAGGATAGTGTTCTATTCTGGCAAGTCATCAGATCCCCCTTTTTGGCCGACACTATAAAGGGGCAGCATCTAGACGTCGCAGTCACGGCGGACGATTGGGTCATGCATTTTTCTAAAATCTTTGGTCATTCTCAACAAGACATAGTAGGAACAGACCACATTGGAGCCAATAAGTTGGAAAAGAACATCTATCCGATAAACATCTATTTCAACCACGTGGAAGTCATCAAAGCACTTAAGGCGTCGAAACCAGGCAAAGCTCCTGGTCCTGATGGAGTCCCATTGGATATTTTTCTCGACAACACCGAACTATGGTCACCAATAATTACTCAGGTTTTGGCAGCAGTAACATCTGCTGGGTTGCTACAATCTTGGTCAACGTCAATCCTGCTTCCCATCTTTAAAAAGGGCGATCGTAACGATCCGGCCTGCTACAGGCCAATTTCCCTTCTGGACTCCATGGGCAAAATTGCAGGTCGAGTGCTCTTGGACCGCTTACAATCTTGGGCCCAAGAAAACAACATCATGACCGACCTGCAATATGGCTTCCAGAAGGGTCTTGGGACCGTGGAGCAGGCCCTGAACCTCGCCCTTTTGACCGGAAAGTATGTAGGTGCAAAAGGAGGTAACATCTTCCTCGTATATGTCGATCTTAGCGCGGCATTTGACTGTGTTCAGCACGCTAAACTTTGGACAATACTTAGTGATCTTGGAGTGTATCCACCCCTTATAGTTTTCCTCCGGGAACTCTATTCTGACGTCAAAGGGCGTGTCAGATTTGGCATCAACGGAGAGCTATCTCGCTCCTTCTCAATAGTAAAGGGAGTAAGACAGGGTTGTGTACTGGCTCCCTTCCTGTTCAACCTTTACACCAATGGACTAGAGCAGGCCATGTTGGAAGGGAGCCAGGATCTACCCCAGATAAATCATCGTCCAATACCGACTCTGCTATATGCAGATGATTCCGTCATCTTAGCCCGAAGGTTGAATCAACTTTAAAAACAAGTCAACAAATACTGCAGCTTTATGGGTTCGCTTGGCCTGAAAATCAATATAAAAAAGACATTTACTATGCATATTGGCCCTAGGGTCAAGAATCCTAACCCAATATTGGTGGACAATATAAGACTGGAGAAAACCTCTGTTTACCCATACTTGGGCATCCTCGTGGATGACTCCTTGAATTGGCGACAGGCTACGGCCAGTAGAAATCTTCTCTTCCAGCGAGCAACATCGGCCCTGGTCTCATTTTCAAGAAAGTTAGGCAAACCCGCACCATCCGAACTCCTGAAAATTTACTATGCCAAATGCCATAGTGTGGCTACCTATGGTGCAGGCGTTTGGGGGTATGGCCATATAGACCCCATACAGATAACAGAGAACGGTTTTGTCAAATACCTGCTGGCCCTTCCGCAAAGCGCCCCGAACTACGCTTCACACAATGAGCTTGGTATGGAATATATTATAGATACGATTCGTTCCCAACCAATTTTATTGTGGCAACGCATATGGTCCAAACCTGAGTGCCATCTGACACGATCTCTGATCACGGACTGTATAGCCTTAACCAACTTGCACAAGATCCCCTGGTTGGTTTATGTGCGGAACTTTTTCAATGACCTTGGCCGTAGGTCTTATTTTGACGACCCACCTAGTGTCGAAGATATCTCCAGAAAAGAGTTGAAGAAGATGTGCTTGGTCCATTTGAGAGAATTGTGCAATCAGATGGAGATTACAAAAATTTCGAACAACCAAATCTGTGCAACTCAAACTGTAAAAGGCATGCAACCCTATCTGACTTACTATCTGTCTAATCAGGAGAAATACCTTTTGACAAGATTTCGCTTTAATACCTTTTTTCGTTTAGTTTCCTTTCCCGAAGTTCAAAACTGGTCTCGCTTTCTCATGAACTGCCCATGTGATGGAGTCTCTTCACAATCAACAATCCATATTATCTTCTTTTGCAAATATTATAAATCTCCACGAAAATCCTGGATTCTTCCACTTCTCCAATCTTCAGGTCATAGACTACGCCACCCTGCATTTCTTTTCTTGCAGCTTTTGGACTTGCCACATGTTGCGAAGTGCATAGCTACTTTTTTAAAAGCTAGTATTAAAATACGTCAAGCTTATGACTGATATGAAACTTCCACCTTAAAAACTGACGTATTTGTTTTTTACAAAATTTGTTTTCTACAAAAAAATTCTTTTATTTGTTTATGCATATTGTTTTTAATGTGTACTTTTTATGATTGCAAACAAGTGGTAATCGAATAAAAGTTTATGAAAGAAAGCATATTTAAAAGCCCAACTTCACCATCTTAGTGGGTTTCTTAAGTATCTGTGCGGCTCCACCCTGCCATACCAACCCTGGAAGCGACTACTCGTGCCCTGTGCCCGGTGCTGCCTCCCAAGTGACCTTCAAGTCCTGCCTCACTACCGAGCGTCTCATCTTGGTCGGAGAAACACATTCTAGCCTAACTGAGCAACGTAGTCCATCTACTGCAGTGGCCCTCAGCTACAGCGTTTACGTACCTCTCTGCGCGCTCTCTGCGCTGCCATAAGACTGTAGCCACTGTCCAGACGCTCTGCAGCCGGTCCTACTTCGTGGGTGTCCAGCCTCATCAGCCCACAGTGTCTTCCTACAGGCTCTACAAGGCCCACCCAGTTCCTGCAGAAGCTAACACACACCACGCAGCAATGGCGAACAGGGAGGATAGAAACAACACCAAAAAGGTGAAATCTGACTCACTCTTGGACTCACCCATTAAAAGTAAATCGGATATGGCAGCCACTATGGAGATGATTCTCAGAAAACTGGCAGACCTACACGATCTCTCAAAATCCACCAAATCCAATACCGACTCTATGCAACTAGAGCTCACTGCGATCAGAGCTGATATAAGTGCAATAAACACAGGTTTGGGTGCGGCCGAACAACGTATTAGCGACGTGGAGGACCAGGTGAGACCATCAGCTTCCAAGATCCAACGTCTAGAAAAAACCACGGACGAACTTAAACGCCATAACGCGGAGTTGGAAGATAGGAACAGAAGAGGTAACATCAGAATCTTTGGCGTTCCAGAGAATTCCGAAAAAGATGCAGATTCCTGCGTGGCCTTTCTTGAATCGTGGATTCCCATGATCACCAACTTAGAATTTCCACACGGCCTTAAATTGGACAGGGCACACAGGATCCCCACCTTCGCTTCCAGGAGCTCCAATGGCCCCAGACCATTGATCTGCAAACCACTCAGATTTCAGCACGTTGAGATGATCCTCCAATTCGCAAGGAGAAACCCCTCCATCACATGGGAAGGTCACAGAATCATCTTCACGCAAGACTTCTCAAATGACACGGTGGCGATCCGTAAAGGTTTCCTGGAACTCAGAGACAGACTCAGATCCAAAATTTTTACGTTCTCCTTTGCCGGTCCGGCGAAATTCAGGATTGTAGTCAATGGCCATCCAAAATTCTTCACGGACCTCAGAGCCCTTGCTGATCTACTTGAAGATCGCCGCGAGCAAGAAATGGACCTAGCGTCTGGCCTCTTGAACAAAAGGAAAACGTGACCTCGTCCTCCGCTTAGCTCATCACACCGTTTGCTGTTATGATTCTAACGTCTTGCTCTGTTTTCGGTCAACGGTCACTTCAACACTGAAGCCCTTCATCTCAATGTTCACTCTCCTGTATAGTGAGTTCACTGTTCTTAACAGTTGTGCCTTTGTTTCATATACAGTTTGCTACTCTGCGGTTGCAGGTATCTACAACTTTAATGCAAGCAGTCCTCATGCCTCAATATAAAGCCGCACTATTGTTATTCACTAATGCTCGTCATACTGGTATTTGCTAAGGCTATGGTTAAACTCATCTCGCATTAGCGTGAAATCCTTACGTTCTCACGCCTCGACCAATGTTTATCGTTATAGTTAATAGGACTTTTTCAGCCGCAAAAGCAGCTTGAAGTGTAAAACGAGTTTCGTGTTCAGTACTACCATACTATTCTCAATGTCTAGGGAATTTACTAGTTACCAACTGTGTACCCCTGGCTCCGCCTTGCACGGTGCTGCCGTCGCACTCCCTATGTACGTATTTGGGGGGAGGGGAGGGAGGGAGAGGGGGGGGATGGAGGGTGGTGGGGACAGGGGTGGGAGAAAATGGAGCTAAAAGAGTTCAAAGATTCTTAGTCTTTTTTTCTGTTTTGCACTGTATTTTGTTTATGTTCAGTTACTACACATATGACACATGTATCTCGTTGCAATCCAATGTAGCTCCACAAAATGGCCCGCATGGTGACCAGCTCACGGCAATACTCACTGATATCTTTAGATTACCACGCAGCTTCTCAGCGATGTTACCTGTCTCCAATGGCTAATGCAAAATCATTAGTCGATGATCTCACGATAATCTCTCTTAATGTTAAGGGCCTCAACCATCCGGTAAAAAGGAGGAAAGTTTTCGAGTATCTCACCAAATCTAAGGGGGACATTATATTACTCCAAGAAACCAAATTATCTGAGGATGACCTACGCTTTCTGAACATCCATTGGGCGTCACACATATTGAACTCACCAGCAACTCATAAAAAGGGAGGGGTAATCACCTTATTAGCGGAAAATCTAACCTAACACTAGTCTCGCACTCTCACGACGAAGTAGGTAGACTTTCCGTTACACACCTACTAAGGGAGGACGACCCCATTCATGTAGTAAATATCTACGGCCCAAATGCTGACGACCCGGATTTCTGGGACTCGGTTTCCCGCTCATTAGAACCCATCCCTTCAGAAGACCTGATTATAGTGGGAGGAGACTTTAATCTCCCCCTTGACCCGATTCTTGATAGGCAATCTAAATGTTCCTTCCACCCATCCCGCTCGCATGACGCCCTCCTTCGCCTCTGTGATAGATATAGTCTGAAAGATTCCTGGCGCCTCCAAAATCCAGACAGTAGGGACTACACTTTTTACTCCGCACCACACAAATCTTCACGCATCGACTTCATCTTGATCTCAAGCCCCTTCACATACCTAATAGAGGAAACAGAAATAGCCCCCAAATTGGTCTCGGACCACGCCTATATTCGCACCAAGCTGGCTGGCTCCAAATCGATTCTCCCACCCAAGAGATGGCGCTTTAATGATGAAACACTATCAGATCCCACAAACAAATTATTAATAGCTAATGCCATTGAGGAATACCTAACCATAAATGACACCCACGACACTACACCCAACACCTTGTGGGATGCTCTAAAAGCCACGATTCGTGTGGTCATCATCAACATCAGAGCCAAGGTAAACAAGATGCTAAATAAAGAGCTAGAATCTCTGGAACAACAGATTAGTGCACTAGAATCCCAACATAAGTCCAACCCGTTAGACACTAAATTACTAGACACACTAACCAAAAAAAAGTACGAATACAACACCATCACCAGCAAACGAGCGGGGGTATGGATCAATCGCTTCAAGGCCCTAAAACTCTGCGAGGGCAACAAAGCAGGGAAACTGCTAGCCTCCTATTTCAAGCATAAACAGAAACTGTCCACCATATCGTCCATTAAAGATTCCAGAAACAACACACACACTAAACAATCTAATATCCTTGACACATTCAAAGCATTCTACGAAGACCTATACAAAAACGACAAACAACTAGATGAATCAGCCTGCATTGATTACCTCAATTCGCTCCACCTCCCCAAACTCTCAGAAACAGATATGACTCACCTAGGCTCCCCAGTCACTAGCGCAGGAATCAGAGCAGCAATCAACACTCTAAAGAATAATAAGGCCCCCGGACCGGACGGCTTTACAGCGTCCTTCTATAAGGCCTTTACAGATCAACTTAGCCCTCCGCTCCTCAATCTTTATAACTCTACAGCGTCTAGCAGCAGTGTTTCCCCATCGATGAGTGAAGCAATGATCATAGTAATACCCAAAGAAGGGAAAGACCCCCTCCTCACTAAAAACTACCGCCCCATCTCTTTGATAAACCTTGACTGCAAAATGTATGCAAAAATATTGGCGACCAGACTAAACTCCATCCTCCACAAACTAATTAGCCCCTCGCAGGTTGGCTTCCTAAAACACCGGATGTCAAACGATAACACGAGACTGCTGTGTCACCTTCTAGAAAAAGCAAAGACCTCTTCCTCCCCAATGGTAGCGATAACCTTGGACGCGGAAAAGGCCTTTGACAAGGTCTTGTGGTCCTTCTTACGGCATTGCATTCACTCCTTCAACCTTGGCGACTCCTTTACCAAGATGGTGATGGCCCTATACTCTGCCCCATCTGCCAGGATAGCTATAAACGGCACCCTATCCGACCCGTTCCGTCTGCACCAGGGAACCAGACAAGGCTGCCCTCTCTCCCCAGCTCTTTTTCTTTTAGCCCTTGAACCCCTCCTTACAGACATCAAAAATAATAGAGACATTGCGGGTGTCTCCTTCGGTGACACACGAGTCAAGTTAGCAGCGTATGCTGACGACATCCTAATCACAACGGAAGACCCTACTAACTCCATCGCTGGGCTTATGTCCTCAATTGACAATACTCCTCCCTATCCGGCTACAAATTAAATAGAGATAAATCCGACGTTAAACCTCTAAATGTCCACACCTCTAGAGAAGTGCTGGGCGACTCTGGCCTAATTTGGCAAACTAACGTGATTAAATATTTGGGGATAGAATTCACCGATGACCTTCTAAGTACCCTAAAACATAATGAAAACACAACCCTAGCCAAAATCAAACGACTGCTTGATGGATGGTCCCCTCGATTCATTACTTGGTGGGGTCGTATAGAAACCATAAAAATTATGATATCCCCCTTGGTCAACTACCTCATCACAATGCTTCCACTCATGCTTTCCAAAGAGTTCCATAGTAAATTAGATAAACTGATCTCGTCCTTTCTATGGCAGGGCAAGAAAGCCAGAATTTGTTTAAATAAACAATGTTTAGACAAAAAACTAGGAGGTGTCAACTTGGCGGACTTCAAATTGTACCAAATTGCCTTTTTAGCAAAACAGGGATCGTACTGGCTAACTTCACAGACTGAATATACCCCTGTGTGGCTCTCTATGGAAAGGTCAATATTAGAAGGTCTCAACCCCTGTGCCCTACTCACCATTACACTCCGTCCCAACTTAGGCTCGGGCCCTATCTTCAAGAACACCAAAATGGCTCTTCTCCAAGTTAGTAAACACCTACCACATCAATTCCGGCACTCAAACTGGGAGTCGCTCTGGCACAATGCCGCCCTAACATACAAGGGGAAAACTCTAAATTACTCTTCTTGGATAGAAAGAGGTATACTATTCCCCCACCAACTCACCGAAAACTCGTTACCGCTCACCTTTAGTGACCTACAGAATAAATTCCTCCTACACCACATTGAATTCTATAACTTCTTACACATTAAAGTAGCACTTGCAAAAGCTAACCTGAAGGACGTCACCCCCTCCCTCCCCGGCTTGCTCACCTCACTTAACAAACTGGGCCGCCAAGTCTCTAGAATATATAAACTTATTCGCCCACAATCGTCCTCCCTAACCAAGCCACTTCAACGCTATTGGGACTCGTTCTCATCCACACCTACCTCAGAGGCAGACTGGGCCAGAACTTGGGAGTCCACCACTCGCCACAAAATAAGCCCTACACTCTCACAAACCAAGTTCTGGCTACTTCATAAGGCCTTCTGGACACCTAGGAGGCTGTTTCTGCACAAAATTAAGGTCGATGACACGTGCTGGAACTGCACTGGTGAGGGTGGGGACCTTGAACACTTAATCTTCAGTTGCCCGTGTGTATCCTCCTATTGGGACAGAATCTTTGATTTTATATCAAAAGTCCTCCATATCACCCTCCCAAGGGAATTCTCAACGCTCGTCCTAGGTTTTGCCAAAGCTGTCTCACTCAATGATAATGACAAAGCCCAACTCGACCTATTGCTGACGGCTGCGGTCAAAATCATACTAAATAATTGGAAAAGTACGAACAAAGCTTCTTTCCCCCATTGGCTGAATTGTGTCACCAACTTAAGAGGGGCTGACAATATAGCCCTCGCCACAACCGCATGGCGTCCGCCAATCAGGAAACTCTGGTCCTCACTAGACGATCACTTTGAGCTACACAAGCCTCCTTGAAGCTTGATTACCTCGCGCCCTTTCCGTATTTTCACCTTCCTAACTTACCTGCTGGGGTGGTAGCGTTATCAATCTATGGCTCTGTACGCTTACCGTCAAGGGATACTAGTTACAACTCTCCTATGTATACATGTATGTTTCACGTAATGTATAACTTACGTTGTATCTGTTTTACTGTGGTGGTGACATTATCAATCCAGGTCTTTGTATGCATACCGTCACGTAACATTGGACGCAACTCTCCTTTAGATACCTGTTTATTTAACGTATGTATAAATTATGTTTATTTATTTTAATGTAAGATCTCTGACACGACTCATGTGCATGCCCTGTACGCCAATTTTTGTTACTACCTTATTTACTTTTATGTATGTACTCTTTATTCTGCTTTTAATTTTTGTTCAGCTGTATATCTCTGAAGCTCCCAATAAAAAACTTTTGAACACAAAAAAAAAAGAAAATGTCACACATAAGCAATCTGATACCTTGCCAGCTATGCTCGGCTCCTGGCTTTGGTAATTATTACCTTGTATTAATTACAAGGCTTTTGTGGACACCGGTTGTACACAAATTCTATAATGCTCTTAAAGTGTTCGAATTTAATGCTGTGTCTAGACACTGAAAGTATGCAAATGCCGAAGAGGTTTGGATGCGAAAACTCCCTTCACCCCCCCACCCCCATCCCCCCACACACACCACTCGTGCTCAACATCTGAAACCACAGTTTCCAGGGTGCTTTGTGTTTACATTACTTCTGCTCTGTCGTCTGCCTGCTTGGGTGACATGAGGCACTTCAGCCACTGAGAGATGTGAAGCGGGCGTTGGTCAGTCGCAGCCACTCTTGGTTTTGAGAATGCTTCATACAACAGTTGTAGGGACAATTAACCAATCGGTAGATTTGTCAAGCGCCATTTGTTTTCTGTCAGGGTATCGAGGCGCTAGATCCTTAGCTACTGGGATTCTCTTTGTGGGTACGAAGTTCCGGCCTGGTGCCAGGACGCCAATCAAAAAGCCCTGTTGCCCTTTTATAAACCAGTTATCACAGCCTTGTCAATCTGTTATAAACCAGTTATCACAGCCCTTCACTACCAACAACTGGACCTTTCAAATCACTTCTGCCAAAATCTAACTCATAACCAAAAGGCATTCCGACCAGCTGTCGGCTCTAGATTGTCCATCCCAACACCAGGTCACTTCACTTTTTGGGCCCTGTGCTGAGTGTAGACACAAACACACAGCCTGTATATACACAGTACACTTGCATTGCTGAGTGCAGGCACGAGGCAGAGACACAATCTCTAAACACTAGGCTATTTTTTTCTATGCTAATAATGTATGTGCAACAATCTACTTTCAGTGTCATTACGTCTTCAAGGACTTATGCTTGTAATGCGTATAACATATTCTATTTATGTCTACAATGTGTACATACACTAGTTTCATAATAATACACCTAATGCAATATGTATTCATGCTAATACAGTATAACATTATATAATTTATGCTTTACTTACTTTTGTACTCATTTTAACATTATTATATTTTCAGGTCAACCAAAGTGAACAACCACACTAAATAACAAGAACACCTACTCTTTGCAGATGCATTGCTATTAATACCAAATGTTATATTCAGGTTAGTACAAACATAGTTTTTCATTATTGCTACGTCAACTGTTCAGTCTGAAGTCATTCTTTAGCTCAAACCACCACCTCAATGAAAGACATAGCCATATGCAAATCAGTCTTACCCTGTGCCTCATGAAGACAGTCCAGTCCGACCTACAAAGCCATGTCTGTTCTTGGACCGCAATCAAGAATCCATAATTATACATCTAATGCATAATGTATTCATGCTAATAAACTGTAATATTATGTAATTTATGCTTTACTTACTTTTGTACTCATTTTAACATTCTATTTTCAGGTCAACTAAAGTGAACAACTACACTAAATAACAAGAACACCTAATCTTTGCAGCTGCATTGCTATTAATACCAAGTGTTATATTCAGGTTAGGGCAAACATAGTTTTATTATTATTGCTGCATGAACTGTTCAGTCTGAAATCATTCTTTAGCTCGAACCACCACCTCAATGAAAGACATAGCCATATGCAATTCAGTCTAACCCTGTGCCTCATGAAAACAGTCCAGCCCGACCTACAAAGCCATGTCTTTTCTTGTACCGCAATCAAGAATACATAATAATACATCTAATGCATAATGTATTCATGCTAATACACTGTAGAATTATGTAATTTATGCTTTACTTACTTTTGTGCTCATTTTAACATTATTCTATTTTCAGGTCAACCAAAGTGAACAACTACACTAAATAACAAGAACACCTAATCTTTGCAGCTGCATTGCTATTAATACCAAGTGTTATATTCAGGTTAGTGCAAACATAGTTTTTCATTATTGCTGCAAGAACTGTTCAGTCTGAAGTCATTCTTTAGCTCAAACCACCACCTCAATGAAAGACATAGCCATATGCAAATCAGTCTAAACCTGTGCCTCATGAAAACAGGTCAGCCCTTAAAGCAACCCTGGGAACTAAATGGCTTTGTTGCGAAAAAGATAACTGGTTGACATTTGCCATACCCAGAACTAATGTCTAATGTTCGCAAACCTTTAATCCAGCGAGAATTAATGTATCAATGTATATAACTTTTTTTCCTATGCAAACAGAGGGTCGTGCAGTTCTTCAACTAAAAATATACTAATTATTTATTTTTCTTCCACACACAGGTTACATTATTGTAAACAACTACCAACTACAACATCTAAAAAGGTAAGCTACATCTACTATTTTATGCATTTATAGAACTAAATATACACTACACTTTACCCTAATTACAAATATATAATCATGGGAGATTTTAACATAGATATCAGCAAAAAACAACAACAAACTGTACTGTTGCTAGAATACTTACTAACACATTTTCAATGCAAACAAATAATACAAACATATACAACTAATTACCAAACAACATTAGATCATATATACACAAATGAGAGTATTGATTGTTATGGGACAATAGATTCTTATTACAGCGGTCACAATGCTTTATGGATAACAATTTAACAAAAATAACTTGTATTAATCAATGTCTTTTTTCATTTTAGATGATTTTAAAACTTGCACTAACAAATGTGTTTTATCATTTCAGATGATTTCCATTCAAGAAATAAAAGCAAAATCAACAGAAGAAAAAAACCATATAAAAAATTTAACAAAGCAAACATAATTACTTGCTCAAGCAAAACGTATTACAAAACAGCTAACAATGGAGAAAAAGTACTTTATCACATGGCATTAGCTGATACAACTGGCAGCATAACGGCTACTTGCTATAATGAAGACAACTTTCAATTAACAAAAGAAACAACTGGAATTATCACCCGAAATTTCTTAGTGAAAAATCATTCAATCCTAATCACGAAACAAACAAAAATTACTAAAATACCAAGATTCACAGTACCAAATGCTATAGAACAAGAAGCTAAATGTATCTTACAACCACCAGCTCCACCAATTAAAGCTGTCAAAGAAGCTAAACTAAAAACAATGATGACAGTTTGTGGAACAGTAATAGAAGTAAGTTAAAGAAAATTTCAACAACAGCAATAAATAACATAAATTACCTTCATTTCCCAAGAAAATAAATGCTATTATTATTAAAAAAACATGTTTTTTAAATAATACAAAAATGTATCTTTTACAGGAAGAAGAAATTAAAGTAATATTTATCGGTGGACAAGAAACAAACCTTAAATCAATCACTATAAAGGACAGTACCGGCATTGTAAAAATAACTTTATGGAATGAAGCGACTGATTTCAAAATTACAATCGGCGAATATATCAAAATAACAGATGTCACTGTGCATGAATTTAATAATGAGAAGATAATAAATACCACCAGACACAGTATGTTACAAGTAAGTACATCTACAAACCAATAACATATAAAAGCATGATTAACAACAACATTTATGTTCGATGTACTATTATACTATAATATTAATGTTTTTTACTTTATTTTCACAGCCTACAGAAGCACCACCAGAAACTATAACTATAACAATTTATGGAATAGAAAAAATGACAGAAGAAATAACAACATTGACTACACAAGTAAAAGAGACAGAAGATTTACAATCAATGAATATTAACAACGACATCTTAATGGAATGGTTCTTTATTACTCCAATGACAGAAGAATTATCAGATGAAATGATGGACCATTTGCCAGCAACATGTGAAGTTCTATACAGTAATGGTTTTATTAAAAAAATACTAAAAGAACTAGCACATGATTAAACTGCTTTCAGCTATTACTGTAACAATGCAAAGTAAAGTGCACACCTGTTCATTCAACGACATTTAAATATTTGTTGTTCGTTAACTACTGTACAAATATTGCCCGTATAAAAACATCAGGTACTAGATTCCATTTAAAAAAAATTATACACTGTAAAAATGCTCTTTCTTGCAGTGCAATTTTACAAAACTAAGGGGTAGATGTATCAAGAAACCCGTTTGCGATTCCTTATTTGTGATCTTTTGCGAGTCGCAAATAAGGAATCGCAAAATGCGATGTATGTACTTTTTTGCGAATATTCCGCGATTTCTTAAAAATCGCAGAATATTCTGCGAATTTTGTGCGATTTCTTATTTTGCGAAATTCGCAAAATAAGAAATCGCAAAAAATGTGAATCTGCCAATGCAGGAACAGGCTGATGACATCACAGTCAGGAAGTCTGGTTGATTACCTGCACCTCTTTGCCTGAGCCACACCCAGTGGCAGTTGGAAGATTGTTTGGCAGCTGTGCAGACCTGCTTCACTGCATCATGGAGCCTGAAAATTCTCAAGGAGGTTTTTCTGGAGAGAAAAGAAAAAGAAAGCAGAAATTTTCTGAAAAGGAACAGGAAACCTTAATAGAAGAGATGGCTTGCAACCATGAGTTGCTTTTTGGGAAGCAAGCACTGAAAGTGCCAGAGGCTCGCAAAAGAAAAATTTGGTTAGAAATCCAGCAAAAAGTTAATTCTGTTGGAGTTACGCCACGTACCATCGAGGAACTGTGCAAAAGGTGGTATGACATGCGCCTCCGGTCCAAAGAAAAACTTGCTGCAAGGATAAAGGAATCAGGCAAGACAAGCGGGGGAACATCCACTGCTGAGCAGCCCACTCCGCATGAGGAGCTTGTAGAGGCAACTCTCTTGCCTGAGAGTGTTAGTGGGGTAGCACAACTTGACAGCTCTGAGCCTGGACAAGGAGCAGAAGGTAAGAAGCATGAATGTATGTATGTGAAGTTGTGGGTCATGCATGTGGTTCATTTTAGTGCATGTACACAGTGTGATTTCAATCAAGAGAGGTATCATGAGTCTTAGTTAGTGGGAATTCATGTTAGCAGTAGCTTTTGCACTTTAATTTGTTTTTACTCCACTTTCTCAATGAAAATGATATTCATTCATTTAGTACTGGTTTGAAAATCACCCCCAAATTTTTTTTTTTCAAAGTTAGGAACACTTTATTGAACTCAAACAGTAAACCACACAACAAACTCATATGTCTCTAGCTACATCCACAGCACATGCAGGACATTCCAGGGTGGAAAGTGAAGACAATGAGGCTTTTTTCCAAGATGTTTCTGCCACTGAAGAAAGTGCACATGAGGAAGTAGAAACCAATCCCATTGTCAGGCAAAAATGAAGACATGTGGCCCCTCTGCCTCCTTTTGAAGAAGATGACGTGGAACCTGAAGGTTCAAGAGAGAGTGCACAGGAAGGAGTTGTTAGACCAGTATATACACAGCAATCTCAAGCACAGAGAAGAAGAGCCTATACAATGGAAAGGTCAAGGAGCAGCAGGGTTGTACTAGAGGAAAATCCTAGTGTGTTTGCTGGTTTGGAGCAGGACATGTTGCACGTGCAGCGCCAGCAGCACAAGGCCCTACGCTCCATTAACAGCCAGCTTTTTAAATTGAATAAAAGTAATGCAGGCATGGGTAATGGTATGAGGGCAATAGCTTCATCAATGGATAGACTTTGTTTGGCCATAGAGCGCTCTGAAGAATCAAGAAACAGGGCAGCACGCCGTGCCCATGCAAGGATGCTTGGATACTCAAAGGCAATCAACAGGCTGTGCAGTGTCACTTCCAATTTCACTAGGCGTAGTGTTACTATGCAGCATGGTCACTGAGTGCACAAGGAGTGTTGCTAAAGGATTGTATAAAGTTACATCTGTAGTAGAATTACTACAAACTGCAAACTCAGGAGCAAGTGCACTTTTTTAAGCTGCTGACACTGAGGAGACATCAAGTAGGAGTAGCAGTAATCCTACACCTACATCTGACATTAGTCAGCGCAGGAGTGGAAGGAATGCAGCCCATGCTACAACAAGTAGAAGCATGGAATCTGCGCAGCGCTCTATCAACAGGCAGCGCAGGAAATAATGTTTTGTGACATTCAGAAATTATAATTGAATTTTACACTTGCATTACATTTCTAGAATATGTAGAATGACCTGTGCAGTAACAGGTCAGGTATCACGATAGCTATATGCCTTTTGTTTGTGAAATAAAAAGATTCTACTATGAAACATCATTTATGTTTGGTACTTTAATTCTGGCCTAAAAGTAATTTTGTGTTATTTCAGTACGTCTTTGCCGTCCTGCAGCAGCTCCTACTCCTGCAGCAGCTCTTCTTGGGGGGTGTTTCTTCATCATCAGATGTATCTGAGTCACTCATTTCAATGTCAGTGCCTTTTCTCATGGCCATGTTATGTAACATGGAACAGCTAGTTACAATTTTACAGCCCATTGCAGGATTATATTGTAAAGCACCTCCACTTTTGTGAATCCGACGAAAACGGCTTTTTAAAATTCCAAAAGTCCTTTCAATTACACCACGTGTTGAACGGTGTGCCTTATTATATCTCCTTTCATGTACATTTGATGGATTAAGATAAGGGGTCATGATGAAATCACGTACAGCATAGGCACTGTCACCTGCATGATAAGAATTGATGAATGAGTGTTTAAAAAATAAGAAAAGTGTATTGTATAAAAATATTTACTGTAATGAAATTTTATTTACCTAGTAGAAAACCATCTCCAAACTGGCCAGCACTCAAACGTCTATGAAGTCCACTGTGCCTAAATATATAGGAGTCATGAGTGCTCCCTGGGTACTGAGCCACAATGTCAGTGATTATGTACTTTGCATTGCACACCATTTGAATGTTGATGGAATGGTAACATTTTCTATTTCTATACACATATTCTGTGGCAGCAGGTGGAGTGATGGCAATATGGGTGCCATCTATGCATCCAATTACATGTGGAAAATGTGCAATTTGATAGAATTCCAATTTTGAATCTTGTATATCTTGTTGGTTGTTGGAGGTAGATGTGATGTTGAAGCCTACTCATCATTGCTTCCCAAAAAACTTTAAAAAAGCGTTACAGGGCACTCTGAGACACACCTCCAACCTCTGTAATGACCCTTTGAAAAGAACCAGATGCCATAAGGTGCAGGGAGCACAATACCTGTACATGCGTAGGAATTGATTGTGTTCTGGCTGTTTCATGTTCCAAAAATGTCTTAAATTCTTCAATAAGGTCCAAAATGGTCTGTGGATTCAGTCTGTATTTCTCAAAAATGTCCTCTTCTGTTTGCTGAAAAAGCGTAATACGCAGTCTGAAGATTCTCTCCTGCCTCTGTCTCCTCTGTGCAAGGGCTTGAATGCGCAGCCCCCTAGCTATCAGGTAAAGTCCAGCCATTGTGACAGTTAAAATTGCATTGTGGGGTCTTTTTTAAACTTTCAACTTGGTGTTAATTGCGATTTCTTAATTTGTGAATTTCATGTTTTCGCAATTTGCGATTTCTTAATACATCTCTGCGAATTCTAATTTTGCGATTTCTGTTTTAGCAAATATCGCAAAATATAAACCATGCAAAATAAGAAATCGCAACAAAATTCGCAGAATTACAACAATCGCAAAAATTGTGATTACTTATTTTGCGATGCGATTTGTTACATACATCGTGGATTTCTATCTTTTAGTCGCAAACGCTGCATTTTTGCGATTCGCAGAGTTTGCGACAAAAAAATAGCTTGATACATCTACCCCATAAATGTTAACAATACAAAACCAGCATTTACTAGAAAAATCGAATCCTACTTCTTACAATACAAATTGTGTAACATAAAAACATATTTAGAATTGTATTTTGTTTACAAAAATGTTTACATGCTTTACTGCCTTACCTAATTGAAAGTATTATATAACTACTATTTTTGTCATTACAAGTTTGGAATTGTATTTTGTTTAGGCAAATGTTTACATGCTTTACTACCTTACCTAATTGCAGTATTATATAACTACAATTTTAGTCGTTACAAGTTTAGAATTTTATTTTGTTTAAAAAAATGTTTACATGCTTTACTGCCTACCCTAATTGCAGTATTATATCACTACAATTTTCATTGTTACAATTTTAGGATTTATTATGTTTAGAAACATGTTTACATGCTTTACTGCCTTACCTAATTGCAGAATTATATAACTACAATTTTTGTCGTTACAAGTTTAGAATTGTTTTTTGTTTAAAAAAATGTTTACATGCTTTACTCCCTACCCTAATTGCAGTATTATATCACTAAAATGTTTGTCATTACATGTTTAGAATTTATTTTCTTTAGAAAAATGTTTACATGCTTTACTGCCTTACCTATTTGCAGTATTATATAAGTACATTTGGTGTCCTTACACGTTTGGAATAGTACTTTGTTTACAAAAATGTTTACAGGCTTTACTACCTTACCTAATTGCAGTATTTTATAACTACCATTTTTGTCCTTACAAAACAACTTGCCTACCGCTAAAACTGTTCACAAACATTGCACAACGTTTCTTACAAAAAGGAACTTTGCATATTTTGCACACATCAACGTTTTTTACAAAGATACTATTGCCACGAAATGTATAATACACAAATGTTGTAATAATTTACCAAAAAATATTTGCTGTGAACATAAAATTATTTGTTTTATACTATAATGATATCTCTCATTTATTATCAAATGTAAACATGCAAACCATTCATTATACATTTCTTTTTACAAAACACTCAAATATAGCGAGACCAATTGGCATGGCCAATGCTTGTATAGCACAGACTTTTCCCAAAAGGCATTAGAGCACTTTACAATAGAGCAGGGAGTGAATTCTGGTTAAAAATATCATCAAAGCAACCTATTAGGACCAGCACAACAAGGAACAAACAGTTCATACATCAGGTACATTACAGGACAAGAAGTAGTTACTAAACCATCATAGTAAATCAGCAGTAAGTAACCACAAGTGCGGCGAGAGCACATATTTCTTAACAGGAAAGACAGGTCAACTCAACAAGCGAGTAACAAGTCCCACTTTAATCAAAGGGACTTTCAAATAGGAGGATGTCGAGTTCTCTTTTGAATGTGAGCAAACAAGATAATGTGCGAAGGGTTGGTGGGAGAGAGTTCCAAAGCTTTGTCCCACCACCAGATAATGCCGGTCTCACCTAGTGTTCTTGCCTCAAAAGTCAGTAGTTCGAACAGGAGGAACTCGGGTATTCCCTGATCCTCGTTGAACGCCACAGATTTTCTGTTTTTCATCCAGATGGAAGTGGGTGGAGTTATGGAGTACATTCAGAGTAATGCATGCAGTTTTGAATTGGGCTCTTGCATCAGTGGGGACCCGTTGCAGGGATCAATGAGAGGCATGAAAACGAGGGGCCTGCATCTATGATTTTTGCCTCTCAGTTCTGTTAAGCACACACAACTCTGCTTGATTGAAGTCTTTTCTAATTTTCCTTTGATCATGCTTCAGTTTTCCAGTTACTTGTCTCACTGTCCATTTGTTGAGCTTGTGTTCAGCTCATGTAAGACTTAGGATTTCCCTGGGCAGTTGTTAATTCGTGGGAGGTTGAATGATTCCTATTCTTCGTTTTTAGGTCTCGACTATTATATCCCGCAGGGATTAATAGGCGAGTGTATAGTAGTTGAAACAAACTCTTGACCAAGCACGGATTACATGCAGTTCATGTGATGCACTCGTGTGAGACGCGCGTGCACCTCAAACCCAACAGCCTCGCACAAAACACCATCTGGCTCGTATCTGACTTCAGAGGAATCCGCTCTCAAGCCTCTCCTGCCCCCAACCCATCAGCCTCCAGACTTCAATGGAATGCCTCCCAAGCTGCTCCCCCGCCTCCTGCCATCCAGACTTCCCCGCCATCGTCCGCTCCAGTTTAACGGCCACGCGGGATATTAGTTTCACTTTCAGGGCCGTGTCATGCTTATGTCGCTGTGTTGCCTCCCCAAGTGGTACAGACCGGTGCACGAGCAGACTCCGGTCTGTGAAAGCGCTTCCGAGAAACTGTGAACAGCTTGTGCGCGCGTTAATTACAGTTGAGTGCTCCTCTCCGAAAGACGTGGTGCGCGTGCTCAACTATAATTAATGCGTGCACAAGCTGTTCACTGTCTCGCCAGCGAGACTTATTGTCAGCGTGATGCCTCCCAAGGGAGACAGATCAGGGCACGCGCAGATTCATCTGTGTGAATGCGCTCCTCTCCGGAAGACGTGCTGCGCGTGAATTACAGTTAAGTGGTCCTCTCCGGGAGACTTGCTATCATTTAGCGGCATGGGGCGCCTGTCGGCATGCTTGTCATATTTACTTTCTTTGTTCTGCTCGGGAGCAGGCGTCTTCCTGCGCCACGTGTTCATTAGGCATAAAAGCTGCTTGTTGTGTGTGTTGTTCTTTTCGCCTGCTCCATATTGTTGTTTTTAAATGGAAAGCAAATAAAATGCCCTACCGACTAAAGCTGTGGCTTGTTATTCCACTTCCCTGTGTTACAGATCTCTTTTTCACACTCACCTAGTTTCGGATGACCATCCGTTACTCCGCATTAATTAGGAATACTCACTGTCCTCCTTCCTTCGTCATAACCCTGAGCCATATTCCTACGTCACTGTGTGTAGCTGCCCACGGTTTCACATGCTGGCTAGTTGTCTTTCCTTTTGTTAGTATATTGATGGCAAAGAGGAAACTACTCCTATATCTCGGAGCATGAACACCTATAAAGACACTCCTCTAATCTAATGCAACAAATAAAAACTCCCTGATGCTCCCGCTGCTTTCGCCTCAGCCAAGCTGCACACCTGACAGCAAACAGAGGTGAGTATACCAGATGCACGTTGAGTGAGTGGGTTTGTATTGTATTGTATTGTATTGTATGTGTACTTGTATAGCGCGGTCCTGTCACCCCAAGGGCATCCTGGCGCTTGAAATCAACGTTAACACCACATACGCTACTCAGACAACCCTGGGGAAAAGATGGGTTTTCAGGGCTTTTCTAAACGGGAAGAAGTCCCTTTGGCTTCTTAGGGACAGTGGCAGGGAGTTCCAGAGCTTGGCCGCTGCGACACTGAACGAACGGCCACCCATCCTCACTCTATGGAATCTCGGTACCACAAGCAGATGAGCCAAAGAAGAGCGTAAGGACCGCGGAGGAGAGTACCAAACAAACATATTCTGCAATGGAACCGGGCCTTGTCCATGCACCGCCCTAAACACTAAACATGCAGCCTTGTAACAGACGCGTAGGTGCACAGGCAGCCAGTGTAGATCTCGTAGGGATGCTGCTGAAGAGCTATGATTAGGGCGGGAAAGAGCCAGCTTGGCGGCCAGGTTCTGCACCCATTGCAACTTCCCCAGCAGTGTTTTTGGAGCCTCCAGAAGTAGCGCATTACAATAGTCCAGACGACTCAAGATGGTGCCGCGCACTACTTCAGGCCTGGCCTGCTCGGGGAGAAGGGGCAGAACTTTACGCAGCATACGTAGCAGCATCATGCACGAGGATGTGGTCTTGTTCACGTACATATCCAGCTGCAAGTTGGGGCCGAAAATCACCCCCAGGTTGCGTGCCGACTCAGCAGCTGACACAATCTCGGGGAAGGTCGGGGGCCAGAAGTTCTCCGGGAGTTCACGAGGAATCCGGTCCATAGAACAATACAACACCTCGGTCTTTGTACTATTAAACTACAAGGAGTTGGACCGGAGCCAATCCGCTGTGGCAGACATGCATCGGTGGAAAGCCTCCAGCGGGACCGCGTCCTTCCCTTCCAGCGAAAAGACCAACTGGGTGTCATCAGCATAATTAAATGCGGAGATGCCAAATGATTTAATTAGTTGGACCAAAGGGCGGAGGTAAAGGTTAAAGAGTATAGGGCTGATGGCCGAGCCCTGAGGTACCCCCTGCCCTACTCTCCGCACCTCGGAGCTGAAAGGAGGCAACGCCACCACCTGCTGCCGATTGTTCAAATAAGAGACCAACCAATCCCTTGCACATGCCGTGACCCCGCACTCCTCCAGCCTCCTGATGAGGGTACGATGGCAGACCGTGTCGAACGCGGCCGACATGTCGAGCAGCACCAAAAAGGCTGCCCGCCCACTGTCGACCCGCGAACGTAAGTTGTCAAGCACGGTCACCAGCGCAGATTCCGTCCCGTGTGCTGGGCGAAAACCAAACTGTGCCTCATCGAACCAGATGTTATCTTCCAGGAAGCCAGACAGAGAACGGGTCACTAACTTCTCCATGATCTTAATGGGGAAGGGGAGCAAGGAAATCGGTCTGTAATTAGACAAGCAGGCGGGGTCCATGGTGGATTTCTTAAGGAGAGGAGACACCGCTGCCAGTTTCCAGCACTCCGGAACCGTTGCGGTGTCAAACGACTGGAGGCAGATGGAATACAAAGGCTGGAAGAGTTCGTCCTGAAACACTTTCCAAAATTTTGGTGGCAGTGGATCAAGAGGGGAACCAGATGATACCATTTGTGCCACACTACAAAACTCCTCAAAGGAGGGGGTAGGGAAACGGCTCAGCTGGGGTCGACTGGGCACAGCGTCCGGAGCTCCCAAACTGAGGGCATGTCCACTCGGCTGGGGTCGACTGGGCGAAGTGTCCAGAGCTCCCAAGCCAGAGACAGGCCCGCTCCGCCGGGGTCGACTGGCTGAAACGTCCGGAGCTCCCAGACTAAAAGCATGACCACTCAGCTGGGGTCGACTGGATGAGACCGCCGGAGCTCCCGAGCTAAGAGCACGGCCATTCGGCTGGGGTCGACTAGGTGACACGTCCGGAGCTCCCAGACTGAGAGCAGCGCCGCTCAGCTGGGGTCGACTAGGTGACACGTCCGGAGCTCCCAGACTGAGAGCAGCGCCGCTCAGCTGGGGTCGACTGGGCGAGCCGTCCGGAACTCCCAGATCGGGGGGGGGGGGGGGGTGCTGGACTCTGTAAACCTTCCAAGATTTTAACAATCTTCTCTTCGAAGGCACTCGCCAGGGAGTCGCACAGAGCCTGCGACGCAGGGACATTATTGGCCGCGCATGAAGGATGGGTCGGGTCCCTGACAATTTTGAACAGTGCTTGCGACTTGTTGGAAGCCTGATTCAAGGTGGCTTCCAGATAGGACGCCTTAGCCACCTTGATCTGTGCCTTGTATTCCTGCAATGACTGTCTAAAGATGGCCTTCAAAGAATCAGAATACTGCTTCCTCCACGCCCTTTCGGCGCGTTTACAGCTCAGCTTTAACTGCCGCAGGTCATCCGTGTACCAGGGGCAAGCCCGATTCAGCCTACCCCTAGACCTGCGGAGTGGTGCCACCTTATCCAAAGAGTTCAAAATGGATCGGCATAAGGCGGTATAACTCTCCTCAGCCGAATCTCTCAGACTAAAATAGTCCGGTAGTAGGCTTGGCAAGGGCACGGATTTTAACAGTCGGGACCAGGGCCTGCCCAACTTGGCCTGTCTGGACCCAGCCTCCGCCGAGGAGTAATCCTCCAAGTAGAGGGAGAAAGCAACCAGTGAGTGATCCGTCCAGTACTGACAGAAGATGTCATTCACCGTCACTAGTTGAACGTCTGCAAATACAAGATCCAAGGCATGACCCTTCCGATGTGTGGCAGAACGGACTAGCTGTTGCAGCTGGATGTCATTGCAGGCTTGGCACAGAGTGGAAAAGGCACTGTCCAGTGGACCGCCCGGCCACAGATTAAAGTCTCCTAGGACCACCAACTTAGAGTGGGTGTTCGAGAGGTCGTAGATCAGGTCAATGAAGTCGGGGAGGGAGGGTGCATTGCCCGGCGGACGATAGCACAAGACACCCGAGCAGAGTGTCTTCTCATGACCTTTGAAAGCAAACCCCATCAGCTCAAAGCCCGATACCTCTCTAATCTTGAGCTGGGAGAGAGCTAGCGTGTCTCTAAAAATAAGACCAATCCCACCACCCCGATTCTTCACACGAGGGGTATGGTTGATTTTGTAGCCTGGAGGGCAGGCCAAGCCCAATTCGACCTCACAATCCTCCCGGGTCCAGGTTTCCGTTCCGTTTTGTAGTGGCCATATGGGTGCGTGGTGTTACTCCAATAAACTAACAAATGCAACAAAGCACTGATAATTAAATACTGTTTTAAGTTGTGGAAGCACGTTATCTGACCACACTGCTCTCTAGAGAAAATTAGGTATTTCTATGTTCTCTCACTCTGTATCAAGCGCTGCTGGCCAGTGAAGTCGAGTTACGCAGTTCGCTAGTAAAAAGCACAGATTGTTTTCACTTTTCCCTTCATGTATTTTCTGAGACTTCATTTTAACTGGACTGCAATCGTTGCTATTTGAAGCATATGATTGACGTCGTCAGTGGCATGAAAGTGAATTGAATGCATGCATTTGCAGATGTGGTGGCGTGACAAAGGTACTCTTTTGCTAACAAGCACTGGTGTTTTTATTTTTCTGAATGAGGTTTGGGCTGCCAAGGAAGGAATTTGTGATATTTTTCCACATGCATTTACAACGCGGTTGTTATAACGACCGCGCTGTAACCACGCATACCATTACCCCGCAAGTCATCACAACGACTTGCTCAGTAATGGTATCGTGGTTAAAACACAGTCGTAACAGCTGCGTTGTAATTACATGCATTGCAAAAGATTTGTTGTAACTGCTGTTTACCTGCAGGGAAGTAATCATTTACTATGACTATATCAATCAAAGGAGTGGGGGTGCCCTCTTCACCTCCCCTGGGAAGATGATTTGTTTAAAACACTGATGGGTGGCAGAGTTTAATTTCTTGACAGTGGCAGCACTTTCAACTTTCCAGCACCCTTTTTTTTTAAACTAGCAAATGCGATTGATGTGCCCAAAATGATGCTCCCTCTTTCCCGGCCCCACAAAATGCTTTCTGTGGCCATTGAGATTGAAAGTGCCCGTACTACGCGCTCTCGTATGGCTACTTCACTAAGACACTAAGGCCTTGGTCACAGAGGGAGTTCAGGCCAGTACAGGTGCGGGCAGGGAGGAAGGACGAGGGGTTTACATTACAGAACCTCCAGGGACGTGTCCTACACTCTGTACTGTAAATGCCCCATCTGTCCTTCTTGAGGCACTGTCCCCTTAATGAAATCACATGCAAATGTTCAGATATGTTGTTTATTACTTTTGCAAATGGTGACAGTTGCTGGGAAGGCCAGTACTGATTATTGTTGAATGATTGATTAGTATGCAGTAAGATTGGCATTTAGATTGGCATATATTCATTCCCTAAATTAAAACTTAAATAAAGGCTGTCACTCGCTACCTAATTTGAGGCATCTTTTTCAAACATTTAATGTTGAGTTAGTATTGTCAATGTGGTTTTAAAACTACAATGAAGATGTAGCAAAGTAAGAATATCGGTTCAAGGTGTGTTACTGGATAGTGTAGGTGCAAAGCTGGCTCAGTGAAGAGGGGTTAAACTTCAATACCTTACGGGATACCAGTGAGTTTTTTTTAAACCTACAAAGCCCACTTGATGCTCAACAAAACAAATCCATATAAAGCCAACTGTATTCTTTTAGAAAATGGAAGTGCGAGCCCAAGATAGCGGGCCATAGTATTCCAGGTGATCATTAATGTGTTGGTCCATTGGCTAAAAGGCTAAGTGCTCACTACTGAAGGTGTAATCTGCATGTAACATGTATCCATGTTATAATCTGCATCCTATTATAACCTGGTAAGACATGGGTTGGAATCCTGTCACAACTGACTCAATTGGTCATCTTTATGAAGTCAATAGTATTGGTACTCTGCAGTTTTGTGGTAAGAGCATCTTTTCCTAAAGCAGAAAAAGTCAATTCATTTTTGATCAGCATGGTTTAATTGGCTATTTTTATTGTTATTGATTGTATTAAGTCTAAGGCTGCATGGTTGAATACTTATAAGGTCCAAAAGGCGAGACCGATTGCATTGCAAATGCTTTTTTTTCATGTTGTATTGGATTATGTCACCGGCCTTTGTGTAGCGCTACTGGCATGATTATAAAATTAATTTACTATGGAAGAAGCTGGAGTGCATTTGTGCAACAAAGACATTCTTCAGTGGTTTAGCCCAGTCTTAATGCTTGTCCTTTGCTGCTGCCAATTCATCACATTTAACAAAGAATGGAGAATGTTTGAGCTTTTAATGCTTTCTAAGTATAGTTTCAAGAGTCTTTGTGATAAAATAGCAAGACATTGTTTATTGTTTTATCAGACTTTAACGTTCTCTATCCTCATTTAAGCCTTTTTGTGATTTGTGTGGGCTGCTTTGTTTTGTATTTCTTATGGTAGGGTTTGTGCTTGTTTTGGACTTCTTTTCAAGGGGGAGTGTGCACGGGAGTGTTTTGGATTTCACACCTGGCAGCACGAATGGCGAGGTGAGACGCAGTCCTGGTGCCTGTGCCTTTAGGGCGCTAGCCTGGGCCTGTGGCCAGTAAGGAACTGTAGTCTGTGTCGCCCCTCACTCTATCTATCTTTCTATCGCCCTCACTCTATCTATCACTCTCACTCTATCTATCGCCCTAAATCTATCTATCTATCCCCCTCACTCTATCTATCTATTGCCCTCACTCTATCTATCTATTGCCCTCACTCTATCTATCGCCCTCACTCTATCTATCTATCACCCTCACTCTATCACTCTATCGATCTCACTCTATCTGTCTATCTATCTATCGCTGTCACTCTATCTATCTGCCTATCTATCTATTGCCCTTACTCCTCTATCTGTCTATCTATCTATCACTCTCACTCTATCTATCTGCCTATCTATCTATTGCCCCTACTCTATCTGTCTATCTATCGCACTCACTCTATCCATCTATCAATCGATCGGCCTCACTCTATCTGTCTATCAATCTATCCCCCTCACTCTATCTATCTATTTCCCTCACTCTATCTATCTATCGCCCTCCCTCTATCTATCGCCCTCACTCTATCTATCTATCTATCGCACTCACTCTATCTATCTATCGCATCACCACAGCATCACTCAGCACCACCACAGCAACACTCAGGGGCACCACAACATCACTATGCGCCACCACAGCATCACTCGTCGCCACCACAACATCACTCAGCGCCACCACAACATCAATCTGTGCAACCATTCAACAACAACTGCTTCAAATATGTTCTCTCAATGTTTCAAGCTTTATTACAAATGTCACTAAAAAATGTTAATATTTCACTTCTGTTCTTGGATTTTCGTCACAATAAAATACACTGAACATAATCTTCACAAAAAGCTATTGCCATTATGAATTAAATATTAATTATTTAAAAAAAAAAAAAGCCATTGTTATTTGTAATATCAATACCTCTAAGTCACGTAACTACAACACATATTGCATTACAAATGCTATAGTTGTCAAATTTGCAAAAGTTAAAACTATTGGCATTGAAAATGACAAAGCTATTAATTTAGCTATTTTCAAAACCAACACATAAATAAAAAATGTACCATTTACAATACCAATAGCTCAAACTTTCCTAATGCGAGACCTATTGCATTGAAAATGCTTGTTAAAGATGGTTATTACCTCTGCCCCCCTCCAAGTTTCAGGAATATCACCACCAGTTAAAAGTGTAGGCATCTATAATGACCCTATCATCAGAGTATAAGCCAGAGAAATGATCAACCCAAACCTCCGGCTGCATATGACTATTAGAAGTGGGATACTCCGCAGTACCCTTGGACACAATCAACCAGAACTTGCGCCAATCTCTTGCCTTTGCTGCTAAAACTAAATCATTCCAATTGGTGTCAGCGTATTCGCGTTTGGCTTTACAAAGAATGGCTTTATATTTGTTGCGGGAAAGAATTAAATCCGATCTAGAGCGCCCCCTGACTGCTCATTGTAGTGCCTTCTTGGCACTCTTACAGTCGTCATTAAACCAGTTGTGAGACCTTACACTGACACTTTTCCCAGCTTGCCTAGGTTTTAGAAAGACTAACTGCAACTCCTCAAAAAGGTGTTTGTGTCCGGCAGTAACATACAAAATGTTAGACAAACCAGTGCTATCCTTATGACTGGAAATACAGGTTAAGGTGGCCGCTACAGACTTATATAATTTAGCATAAAGATCTTGATCAGCTTGGATTTTAGGCCATCTAACTCTCCTACGATTATTAGTTGGACTTGGCTCTATTAGTTTAGAAATATAACAATGAGCACCCCTAAACAGATACTTGCCCTTTAGTTTTAAAAACAGAGTTGTGATCCTTGTCTGTCCTCGGTTCAATTATCATATCCTCCACTAAAGACCATATTCTAACATCAGTGAAAATATAGTCTATGATACTTGTATAGGTGCCCCTCTTAAAAGTAGCCATTCTTCCTAAATCTGAAGGGGTTCCCCCATTGCATGCCCTCAAACTCTTCCCGGCAGATAGGGAAGCAATCTGCAGAGAAACATTAGACTGAAGCTGGGTGGATTTACCGGCTACAAAATTGGGGATACCCCAAACCTCATCCTCCTCTTCTAGGGACGCACTTAGTAAAGTAGAGGGTTCAAACGCAGCATTAAAATCTCCTGCAACTATAATTTTAGAGTTCACCTGATGTCCTCCCACTAGGTCATCTAGAAGTGAAATTACTGCAGATTCACTATTAAAAGGTTCTGATCTGGCGTACACATTAAGCAACGTCAAGATTAAACCAGACGGGAAGGTGAGTTGGATGCCCAATATATCAGGGGAGTTTATCAAAAGTTGTTTGTACCTGCAGGCTATGGTGTTTTTAACCAATATTAACAGTCCGCTACTAGCCCTACCAGATGTTTTTGGAGGGAGAGCGTCACGCAATAAGAGGTATAGCCATTAAAATAAACCGTATCTCAGGGTCCCGGGGGGACGTCCACGCACCGGGGCACATCCACGACCTGTTATAGCACGCATATTCAACTTTAGGGATCGCGATTCCATCCTACAAACGGCGAGGATTGCGCCGCCCATACGGATACAGAACTCAGACGTATTAATTTTCCCAGACTACACGACGGCGGTGGCGGCGAAACGGAAAAGTTTCATCGAGGTGAAGAAAACGTTGAGATCTCGTGAGTTGCCTTATTCCATGCTCTTCCCGGCGCGCCTCAGGGTGGTGGCTGATAAAAAAACCTGGTTCTTTGATACGCCGGAGGAGGCACACGACTGGCTCGAGGGATGGAGACCGGCGGAAGGCTCTGGCAGACAGAACAGCAGGCGCAGACGGCAGGGGCAAACCGACGAGCCTGACCTGACCGGACAAGAGGAGAAGGCCGAGCCCGACCCGGCTGCAGACTCTGGGGAATGACTCCTGCTGCCTTAAGGGAAGTACCTCTAATTTTTTGCTGTGAACTATAGCCGGTGAGCCGAACTTTGTCCTAATGATGTTCACCTTACTTGCTATGCTACTGAGACTTTGCAAATGAGCGGGGACTCTGGAACTGTTAGGGGCTACTTGGTCCTCCTTGGACTTTCACCCCCCCTATGCTCTTGTAAGCAACGTTGTTTTTTGACGGGGATCGTAAGCACTCTGCTGAGTTGGGGTGGCGGGCAGTTTGGAGTCCGCGAAGCAGGGAGGCAGGGAGGGGGGAGGAAAGGGGGGTATGTTTTATATTGTTCGTTATGTTTTCTGTTACTGCGATACACCAAATTACACTGAGCGGCATAATGTTTGGAACCACAGAAACGATTATTTGTCTACTTGCCACACTGATCCAAGATGATGGGGGTTGACGCACACACAGCTCCACGAAGCGATGGGGCTAGTATGACGCCATCTCTGTCGATACTCTCCTGGAATGTCCGGGGGCTGGGGGACAAAATCAAGCGGGGTCTGGTCCTGAAAAGCATTAAAAGGGAAGGGGCTGCGGTGATCCTCCTACAGGAGACGCACCTCACTGGCACGGCCACGAAAGCCATGGACAGATGGGGTTTTAAGATGATGGCCCACTCCGAGTTCACCTCTGGGTCCAGGGGAGTCGGCGTTCTAGTGAAGAAACAATTCCCCCTCCTCGTACAGTCTACTAGGTCGGATACGGCGGGTAGATTTGCCGCTATACACGCACAGTGGGAGGGAAAACCCATTAACATCGTCTCCGTCTACATCCCACCTGCATTACAGGCGATAGCCCTAACAGATCTTAGCGCTTTCATACTTGGACTCCCTGAGGGAGATTTGCTTCTAGGGGGCGATTTTAATTTGGTAGCTGATAGCCTAATGGATAGGGTCCCCCCGAAATTGGCTCCGGCTGGCACAACACGACTGGAGGGCTTCCTGACTGCTATGGGACTGGAAGACCTTTGGAGGAAATACAACCCCCAGGACCAACAGTACACATACCACTCCAGCGTCCATAATACTCTCACCAGGCTTGACTATTTTCTTAGTTCACCGGGTTGTCCTGGTACTGTGTCCAAGGTAGAAATAAGGCCGCGCGGTATTTCCGATCACTCTCCACTACTGCTTGCCTATACACATCACCAACCCACACGGCGTCGGATTTATCCAATCCGCACTGCATACCTCCACATTCCTAAGATCAAGAAGGAGCTGAGGGTGGGAACCAAACAGTACTTCCGAGACAACGCGGGCTCGGTGTCCTCTGCTGCCACTCTGTGGGAGGCCTACAAAACAGTGATTCGGGGGCATGCAATAGTCTCCATTACAGTGCTTAGGCGGGAGGGGCGAGAGGAACTGTTAGCTCTGGAAACAGCGGTGGCTGGGGCGGAGGCGAGGCATGCGGCAGACCCAAACCCCACTACAGCGCACGCTTTACACATAGCACAACATCGTCATAAAACACATCTGACAGAGGAACTCAAGCTGCAACTATCTGCCACGCGACACAAAATTTACGAGATGGGCGACAAAGCAGGTAAGTTGCTGGCTTGGCTGGACAGACGTGACAGACGAGACAGGTGGATGGCACAACTGACGATAGGGGGAGGTGACCCCATTAGAGATCCCAGTACAATAGTACACGCGCTAGCTTGTCACTACGAAACGGTGTACGCGTCGGCGTCCACGGTCTCGGAGGACGAGGCATACACCTACATTAAAGATCTCAAACTGCCAGCACTGACAGAGGAGGAGACTCAGGCCTTGGACGCAGACTTAACGACCGATGAGGTACAACTGCCGATTAAAGCCCTGCAGACGGGTAAGGCACTGGGACCCAATGGGATACCAGTTGACTTATACAAGCAACAGGCGGACACGCTTGCACCGCACTTGCTGCGTATGTTCGCGGAAAGCTTAGAGGCAGGTGAACTCCCGTTAGATCAACGCACGGCCACAATTGTGGCAATCTTAAAACCAGGGAAACCAGCTGAGCACTGTACGTCATACCGCCCAATTTCCCTCATTAACGCAGAGGCTAAAATACTCGCGAAACTGTTGGCTCAACGCCTCACGCCCCATCTGCCCAAACTCATACATAAAGACCAGTCCGGCTTTATGCCGGGCAGGAACACGGCGCTTAACTTACGCAGAGTACACGGTGCACTTGCGCGCGCGAAGTATCTATTAGAACCCGCTGTGATACTATCCCTCGACGCCCATATGGCGTTTGACACGGTCCACTGGCCCTTTTTATTTGCAGTACTACGTCACTTTGGTTTTGGCCCAAAGTTCTGCTCCTGGATCCGTCTGCTCTATGCAAGACCGATGGCGCATGTAGCCGCTAATGGCCACATCTCGGCAGACTTTCCGTTATTTAGAGGCACGCGCCAGGGCTGCCCACTGTCCCCATTATTGTTTGCCATGGTCCTTGAACCTCTGGCCGAATGGATAAGGTGGGAGCCCACGATCAGTGGTATCCGCTGGACGGATGACTGGGAAGATAGAATTTCCCTCTATGCCGACGATGTTTTAATATATCTCACCTCTCCCAAGCGCTCGATTAACACACCACTAGATGTTTGCACGGCTTACGGACGAGCTTCCGGCTATTCGATCAACTGGTCCAAGTCCACCATGTACATACTGCGCGGTCCCGCACCGCGCTTGCCGGACACCTGCCCGCTGCGGATCGCTGAGGCCGGGTTTAAATACTTAGGGATACACGTTACAGCTGACCCTGCTGTTTTCCACACACACAACCTACAGCCCCCTCTTGCCCGCCTCAAGCGTGACATCCGACACTGGGAATCACTGCCGCTGACGCTGCTAGGTAAGGCGGCCCTGTTCAAAATGATGGCCCTGCCCCGCTTCCTCTACGTTCTAGAAAACACACCCTACCCTGTCCTCCCCGCGTACTTCAAAACCATCGCAGCACACATCTCGGTGCTACTATGGGGCACTAAACCTGCCCGTATAGCGCAAGCCAAGCTCACGCGCGGCTGGTACGACGGAGGCAGAGCGCTCCCTGATGTCAACCTTTACTATTGGGCGTCGCAGTTAAAGATTGTCAACCAATGGCTTCATCTCCCCCAGTCTGAACCAGCTCTAAAGGCAGACAGGGCACAGTTGGGGTTCTCTGGTATGCTGGTCCCCCTGTACGATAAAACATTAGTCACCACAAAGTTCGGCCCACTACGTCACACACTCACAGTGTGGCATGCGGCGCTGAGCAGGTTGAAATGGCAAGGAGTGCTGACACAGCTGACCCCGTTGTGGGACATAAAACAGCGGGGACGACTGAGGCACTCCAAGGGCTTCGACCGCTGGGATGCTATCGGCATCTCGACCATTGGAGATCTATGGCAGAAGGGGCAGGTGCTACCTTTCGAGACACTGCAACAGCAATATGATTTGGCGCTGACAGAACGTTTCAGGTACGCACAGGTGCGCCATGCGTTGACAACAGCGTTCGATTCCGGAACGGATATCCCAGAGGCGTCCCCACTCGAAGACAGGCTGCTGACTGACTTTATGCCTTCGAAGGCGACATCTCTAACCTACAGGAAACTGGTAAACAACTTACCTGACCCTCTAGAGGCCCTGCGGGAGAAATGGATGCACGACTGTGGTGACATTGATGACTCGGAGTGGCAGGAGGCAACTTCATCTCCGAAAGAAATTGGTGTCCCCTCGCGTCTTCGCCTGGTACAACTCCGTATACTTCACAGATCATACTACACGAGGGATGCACTACACAAGATGAAAAGGATTGCACACCCATACTGCCTGAGGGGATGTGGGGAAATAGGTAGCTTCTACCACACGATATGGGAATGCCCCCACATTGCACACTACTGGGTTCATGTGATGCGCACCATGTCTCAATCTGAGGAACTCTCCATACTGCCTGACCCCAAGCGATGCCTTTTAAACATTTGGGAACCCAACGATCTCACACGATATGGGCAGAACTGGATGACATTGGGTATGATGGTAGCGAAACGAAATATAGCGCAGAGGTGGGGAGGGGGGATGTCGCCGTCAATTTCGGCCTGGAGGCAGGATATGGACGCTGCGATGATTGCAGAACGGACAGTGTTTCGAAATAGAGGTTGTCCCAAGAAATGGAGTAGGGTCTGGGGGGCGTGGAATAAATACAGGGGGAACATTTGCGACCCACCTTCTGATACAGACAGCACTAGCTCTGATACGGAATAGAACTTTAAAACTTCAAATTTGGTTAACCACCCATGCTTTGATTTGTACAACAGAATGCTCCTGTGTTAAAGATGTACTCTCGCATGTTTCTGTTGCCAAACTACGGTGCCTAACTTATTTTGTGTCTATATGTGACATTGTATCGCGTTGTTTAAAAATGCAATTAAAAATTATAAAAAAAAAAAAAAAAAATATCTACAGCCCAGGTTTCTTGAAACGCATAAATATCAATGTTACCTATGGACGTAAACCATTCGGGATCTTGTAGTTTAGACTGTATTCTGGCTAAGTTCCAGGATATTATACTTAAGCAGTCGTTTGGCCTGGGTCTACTGACAGTGGCGCGCCCTGAATCACCAACTGCTCCATCAGTTATATTTACAAGTGTTTCTTCAATAGCTGTAATTGAGAAATTCCCACTTCTTGATTCGATATAAACATCCACATCCTGGGGCTCAAAAGTTGGAACGTTGACGGCATTCGAGGTAGCCGTGTGCAACTCATTTATGTGTAAATTAGGAGTGAGCCAACTCTCTTGATGCACACTACTAGTAATAGATTTTGCAGGTGAGTTCCTATCCTCCTCTCTCATGCCAGTGGTCCCCGCAACTTTCACACAAGTGTAAGGATGAACTTTGGGAGAACTACCCCCAACCAGGGCTTTTTGTTCAAAAGGTCCTCCCAATCCTTTCGGAGCATGTCGTACCGTGCAGGGGCAAGTTGTGCACATAATTTATATAGCTTAAGGAGTAACTGGGCACCGCGGCTTTTAGTGCCGAATGCAAGTGCCTGAGAATGAATTGGTCCATCTGGGAAGTGGAGTTTGTCTGTCCCATTGTATACATCCCATTGTGTAGATCAACTACTTTTGTAATCCAAATTTGGTCAGAGTACGTTGTACTATTGCCTCGTCTGTAATTGGGAGCCAGCGGGCATTAGGAAGTGGGAGTGCAGTCCAATACAGGTCAGTTGTGTGTGTGCAGCGTCTGAGCCGTTCCCAGGCCCAACTGGTTGTGGATACTGTTTGTAAGTCTGTTGGGTCCCTGGGGAGGCCTTTGGGGATGATGGTGGATAAACGGTCAGGGAGGACTAGGTCTGATTCGGGGCGGAGATAAGGAATCCTAGCGTCTGGGTGATACCTTGTGTGGGAGTAGCTACATTGAGCTGCTAAATAATATAAATGGAATTCTGGGACTCCGTAGCCTCCCTTTTCGTTGGGGAGTGTTAGAGCCTGCCACCGCACCTGTGCCTGAGCTGTTCCCCATACCAGGTGAATGAAATGGGATCGCAACGTCGCAAAAAACCTGTTTGTAAGGAGGAGGGGGATATTGTTGAAGAGATATACGAATTTGGGGAGAACTACCATTTTAATTATAGCAACTCTGCCCGCCATTGATAAAGGCAATTACAGCCAAGTTCTATTTGAGTTTCCAGAGTGGAAATCGCTTGTCCATAATTGAGGCGTATAATCATGTCCGTGTCCAAGTGTATATATATGCCAAGATATTTAGTGGAGTCGGCACACCACTCTAGAAAGAACTCAAGTTCCCAGGGGGTGGTGCAGGGTGTGAGATGGAAAATTACAGAGTTGTGCCAGTTAATGCCAAGTCCTGAGTGCTGGCCAAAGCAAAGTATTTCACGGATGAGGGGGTCTAGATTAGTTTGTGGCTCTCTGACCTTCAGTATAGTGTCACCTAGGTACAGGGCGACCAGGAGGGGGCCAGTGTTGAATTGTAGGCCTAGCTGTAGGTGCTTTTCTTGGAAGTATCTTATTAAGGGGTCCATCACCAGGATGAAAAGCAAGGGCGAGAGCGGACAGCCCTGTCTGGTGCCCCGAGATAAGGAGAATTGCTGTGACAGTGTACCATTTAATCTACATTCAGCGACATGTTGAAAGGGTTTGTGTGTGTCTGCTCTGTATTTATACATGCTGCAGGGCTGGGATTGGCTGCAGTGTGTCAGATGATGCATGGTGGGCACTTGGACAGGTGTTTACCCGTGAGAAAAATGATCAACGTCCACAGTGCGTGTATTACGGCCCGAAATCTGAGATTTCGGGCGGTAAGCAGAGATTCCGGCCCAAGAGCTCAGATTCCGGCTCGTAAGAGGAATTTCCGTTCCAGGTGCGGAAATTCCGGTCCGAGTGCAGACATAAAGATAGTAGTCGTAAATCTATTCTGTGAATACCAAAAGTAGTAAGTTCATTCTGTGAATACCAAAAGTAGTAAGTACAGTCTGAGAATACCAAAAGTAGTAAGTTCAATCTGTGAATGCCAAAAGTAGTAAGTTTAGGATTTTGTCTTAAGTTAGTTCTGTGAATCAGGCCTTATGTGTATTGTCCCATGCTGATAGTTTTGTTTGTCATGTTTACAGCCATGAAGAAGCCCTTATTGTGGGCGAAGCGCATTGGCTGTGTCGAACTGTCTATACTGATACAGAATGAATTAAAGAAGTACAAGACTTTAAAAATAACACAAGACCTCTCGCATCATATTTTTTTGTTCCTTGACATTTATATTGATTGTATTTACTGTTGAAAATGTTGGTTACTTGCCTCTCTATTTTTGTAAATAGGCTAGCTAAAATGTTATGCTGCCCCGTTTACTTTACCACTTTGTAAATTATCCAGTACTTAACCCTGCTCTGATTTTTTAAATGTTGAACACTCTTCTAATTGATTTAATCTAGGCTAGCTTCTGCCGTAGGGTTGCACTCCTGAAGCTCCAACTCCCTCCTGACAAAGGAGGAATGGGTGCTCCCGACCTCAAATCTTACTGTAGTGTAGGAACACTACAATGGCACTCCTATGGCTAGCCAGCTGCAATCTGTCTGAAAAAGACTAAATCGTTGCAATGCTGAAGCTACACAGTATGCTATTGAATCACGTAGACTTCACACACACACACGGCTTGGCAGACACTCTATTTTTAACTCACAACAGTATTAATCGCTATATGGGGCACCACTGTACACCTGAAGGAGCCGAACCTGCCCCACACGAACTACTCCATGCAATACACACAGTAAGACATGGGCGTAATTTTGTTCGTTATCTCTATAGGGGCATTCAAGCGCACCTGTATTTCCCTTTGACCTCTTTAAGGGCTAAATGTGAAGAGGACCTAGCATAGAATCTACATGACAAAGAGTGGGAATTCCAGATAGAGTATCCCCAGAAGATTTCTTGAAACTCCTGATCCAAGTTTATACAATTTTCCCATTTTAACCCACGCTTACCTCACCCCAAACAGATTTCCCAACTTCGACTGTCTCTTCGAACCCGTCCATGATGTTGAACATTAGACGCCAACTTACTACACGTGTTATGGGCCTGCCCCATATTGACCTCCTACTAGGTGCGAATCACTGCTATTTTCTCAGACCTCACAGAGCTGAACCAATGGTACACACTTGAATGGTGTATTCTTGCTCTCTTTCCTAGATCCAAAATGCTTGAGTGACATCATGTTTTGTTGGCTTAGCACTATTATTAACTCGTCACCTTCTGACGAAGCGTTGAAAATCCCACTCTGCGCCTTTAGTTTCCCAGTGGCAGGAGGAAGTGGAAAAATGGGGCCTGTCTGAGAGCGGTGCCCTACGCTGTGAGGAATACTGAGGCTTACGAAAAAGGCCCATTGTACTGGAATAGGATGCCATGTTAAAATTCTTTAAAACCCTAAACACTGCAGATTCCTAAACTGATTTATTCCACATCTTCATAGCATGTCTTATGAGACTACCAAACCATACATACACACACACACACACACACACACACACCTCATATAGCGCCTGGACCAAACCAGGGTCTCTATCGCATAATATTGCCGCGCCGGCTTTTCACTTCCTTTTTATTGGGTTCGTGCTAGTATAATGACACTAATTTGACAAATATAAGACATGTGGCACACTTGTTTTTAAAGTGACGATGTCTAGTTTAAGATGGGTAAGAACTGGGTTAACTGTTCATGTTGAAGAATTTATTGAATTGCAATTTCTTCCTGCAAACTTCACCAGTATAATGGTTTGCCGCTTGTGATACTATATGAACTATCATAATTTATAGATATGTACTAAATGTCGGAGATAGGAAAAACTCTCCCCCTTTCCACCATACTCTCCCACCACGATTTTAACAAATTATCCGACTTGGGAGCATATGTAGCAATATCCAGTTTTGCGAATCTCAAATAGCGAGATTTTGCGATTCGCAGTTTCAGATTTGCAAAACAGGATGTATTTAAAAAATCGCGAATGTTTTGCGATTTCTTAAACATCGCAAAAAAATCAGAATATTGATTTGCGATTCCATATCTGCGAAATTCACAAATTAAGAAATCGCAAAATCGGAAATCTGCAATACAGGTGCAGCTTGATGACATCACAACCAGGAAGTGGGAGTGATTAGCTGCACCTGTTTGCCTGAGCCACAGTTAGAGGCAGTTTGGAGTGTGTGAGGAGGCTGCACAGCACAGCAAGAACCCCAATGGCGTCTCAGAGGCCACATGAGGGCAAGGAGGTTGAGAAGAGGAAAAGGAAACATAAATTCTCAGATAAAGAGCAGGAGGTGCTGATAGAGGAGATGTTCTGCAGCCATGAGCTCCTCTTTGGGAAGAAAGCTTTGAAAGTCCTAGAAGCAAGAAAAAGGAAAATTTGGTTGCAAATACAGGAGAAAGTCAATGCTATGGGTGTGACTCATCGTACCATCGAAGAACTTCGCAAGAGGTGGTACGATATGCGCCAAAGGTCTAAGGAGAGGGTGGCAGCCAGACTAAAGGAGTCAAACAAGACCGGGGGAGGAACATCCACAGCAGCACAGCCAACACCCCATGAAGAGCTTGGGGAGTCCACTCTCCTGCCTGAGAGTGTAAGTCGTGTGATTGACATTGACAGCTCTGACCCTGCAGTCAAGGTAAGATGCATGGAAAATATTTTTGCACACCTCCCCATAGCATGCACACTGTCTAGAATGTGTAAAATAGAAACAACACATGTCACTCTGGTCCACTCCTTAAAGCACACACAGCAATGCATCATGGGAGTTTAGCTGGATGTAGGATAGTGTGTCAATGACACATAGGAAATCATGTTTAATATGTGGGTTCCAGATAAGGGAAAAAGACAGTGTCAGAAGTCAGAAAACTTAAAAGTTTGAAACTGTATTGAGTCCAAAATGCAGACAAAAACATACACTCATGTGTCCCCCTTTACCTCCACAGCACAATCCAGGGCACTTGATGACAGTGCAGAGGGATGTGATGTACCAATTACTTTGGAGCACTCTGATGATGGGGACTCCAGTGATGACTCACAGCACACAACCATCACGCGCAGGAAGCGCACATATGTGCCCCCACTGGCTCCATTGGAGGATGACTTAGACGCCACAGGGGAGGCAAGTGAGGACAGAGAGGAAAGGCAGGGAGTGTCTGACATCCGTAGACATGAAAAACCACAAGTCAGTGTGGCAGCAATGAAAGCACAGAGGTCAATGCCCAGGAGCAGCACTGCCACCGAAGAGGAGCATACTGTTTTTGCAGGACTTGAAAACAACATGCTTGAAGTACAGCGCCTGCAACAAAAATCATTATGTTCCATTAATAGGCAGCTGAGCGCCCTCTGGGCACCCTAAGTGACCTATGTGACACTCTAAAACAAAATGAAGATGATAGGGACAGGGCTGCCCAACGTGCGAACGTACAACTTCACAATTACACAAAGGCGGTGAACCGCCTCTGCACCACCACCAGCAACTTCACCCGTCGCAGCATTACAATGCAGCTGCAAGTGTCACAATGCTGCCAGGACATTGCGGGAGGGCTGGAAAAGGTCACAAGTGCAGTGGAACAAAGGCAAACTGCCAACTCTGGTGGCAGCACACTCATGGTCTCTGGGGAGAGCGAAGAGACTTCAAATAGGAGTAGCAACACTCCTACATTGCCTGATGCACGACGTTGCAGTGGCAGACAAGGTGCAGCACCAGGCACACAACGGAGGGCACTCAGGCTGGGCACCAACCAGCACCAATCCGCCACCGGAGGAGGTGAACTGCACATTGACACATTTGTGGCAAGGGGTGATGCAACGCACCAAAACAGATTGTGCACATTCTTGGGGAGTACCTGCACTGTGTACAGCAACAGTTAATGTTTTTGAAGTGTGAATAAACACAACACATATGTAAAACATCATTTTGGCTCATCAGCTTCATTTCTTACCTGGAAGTAGTTTTGTGTGATCTCAGTCCATCTCTGACGTCCGGCAGCTGCCCCTACTCCTGCTGCTGCCCTGCCAGGGGGAGGTGGGCAATCGTCAACCGATGTGTCTGTGTCGGTCACATCAATTGTAGTGCCTTTCCTCATAGCCATGTTATGGAGCATTGCGCAGCTTGCCACAGTTTTACAGCATGTCTAAGGGCTGTATTGCAGGGCCCCTCCACTTTCATGCAGACATCTGAACCAGCTCCTTAGGATTCCAAAGGTACGCTCTATGACGCTGCGCGTAGATCTGTTTGCCCTGTTGTACCTCCTCTCCCTTGCATTTGCTGGATCCAGATACGGGGTCAGGATAAAGTCTCGCACTGCATAGGCACTATCACCTGCAGGGATACAAATAATAGGTAAGTCAATACACCCCCCTCCAAGAGATGTAGTGGATGGATGTGTGCCCCATTGATTTACCTAGCCGTTATCCCTCTCCAAACTCTCCCAGCACTCAGACGTCCGTGTATCCCACTATGTCTAAATATGAAAGAGTTGTGTGTGCTGCCAGGGTATTTTGGTACAATGTCATTGATAATGTACTTAGCATTGCACACAATCTGTACATTCAGGGAATGGTAGCATTTGCGGTTTCTGTACACATTTCCAGTTGCTGCTGGGGGTATGAAAACCACATGGGTCCCATCAATGCAGCCAATGACATGGGGGAAACATGCAATCTGGTAAAAGTCAAGTTTGGTTAGTTGTAATGCCTGTTGGGTGCTGGGGAAGTATATATGATGTGATAGCCTCTGTAGCATTGCATTCAGAAAGGCATGGAAAAAGCAAGATAGGGCACTCTGTGACACCCCGCCAACCTCTGCTATGACTCCTTGGAAACTCCCTGGGGCCAGGAGGTGCAGTGAGCACAAGACCTGCACATGGGTGGGAATTGTTTGGGTCCTGCGTGTTGGGTGGTCCAAAAAGGGTTTCAGCTCCTCAATCAGGTCCAAGATGGTCTGTGGGTGCAGCCTGTACTTCTCATGGATGTCCTCTTCAGTCTGCTGGAACAGCGTGATGCGCAGCCTGAAAATACGTTCCTGTCTCATTCCACTCTGTGCAAGGGCACGAATGCGCAGCCTCCTGGCTATCACATATGGTGCTGCCATTGTGGAAGTTTCAGTTGCATTGTAGGCTGCTTTAAATACCTTGCACCTGGTTACCACCTGCATTCACTTGGTGGTAATTGCGATTTCTTAATTAGCGATTTAGTCCAAATCGCAATTTGCAATTTTTTGTTACATTTCCTTGCGATTTCTTATTTTGCGATTTCCTGTCTGCGACTTTCGCTAACAGAGAAAATCGCAAAATAGGAAATCGCAAAGATATTCGCAGATTTCATTTTTTCGCAACGTGAGAAATCGCTATTTTTGCGATTTCTTATTTTGCAATGCGGTTGTGCCTCATACATCTGAAATTGCGAATTTTTTATCGCAAATGCTGTTTATTGCGATTCGCAGCATTTGCGACTAAAAATTCGGTTGATACATATGCCCCTTGGTTTCTAACCACCTGCTCAAATAACTTTTAAACTCTTTCTTTCTTTCTCATTTATTCAATCTTTTATATTGAATGGATCTAAATTGAGGATTTCTATCATTCTTTGTATTGCTCAAGAGATCTAGCTTTCTAATATTAAAGGCACCCTCGAAAGGAAATTGCATGTCCTTGTCACCAGAAGTATACTCATGCCAGCCTCTTATCCATGCACACATATAAAGTCCAACTTTAGTCAACATTTTGCATGCAGGCAAGCCTCCAGGAGGAATCTTTTCTCCCTCCATAGCAGGTACGCTAGGAACCTTGGCGTTTTTCAACACAGTACCTATTATTCCTAATTAAAATCCTCCAAAATCCTCACAATTCGAATGAATGAACAACACCTAGTCCCAGCAGGACTCCCACAGCCACTAAGCAATGACAGTTTGACTCTAGGGTGACGTCTCAGTAAACGTAGCACAACTCCTTAGCTGGCCAGCCAACTGCAGCTCAACTTTTCCATGAATAGGGAAAACAATACAAAGCCTTTTCTGTTACAAGACACACACAAATAAACAAATACATATTTTCTGCTCAAACTAAATAGGAAGAGAATCAGAAATATAGATACATAAAAGTACACAAACAATTGAAGCAAGACAAGTACCTTTGTAGCACTTGTCAAAATCAAATTTACTCTAAAGCAGACTCCCGTCCAGATTCAATCCACCTCTTATTAGTGTACACTTTCTCTTATGTACCAAAGTTCAAGTAAAACCAACCCAGATTATGAGTCCAAAACCTGAAAGGAAACTTGTTAATTTGTAAAAATCCCTATTCTGTGCGAATGCGGCACCACACAAATCATGCTACCACTTTACAGACAAGTTCAACAATAACATCTCAAGAGCTTAGATTATGGCAAATACAATTACCTTAATCAACAAATACAATAGCAAACCCTTTGACATAAATAACAAAAAATAACAAACATTCAAAATCACAGTAGCCAAACCACCAACTGAACCAAGAATCAATAGTGCATAACCAAAATTCTCACTTGCAGTGTAACAGTCCATTACGCATTACAACCTCAACTCTCATCTACACATCCCACAATGCATCACTAACACCCCAAAACACTCTCAATCTTAAACATCATTGTGTCCTACTAACAGTACTGCATTCTCAGGAATCGGCAAAATAGTTCAATATGTACTCAGAATGGCAGGTAAATAAACAGTCTGAATAATCACCCCCTTATCTCCAAACTATCCTCTGTCACAAAATATTTCTGAGCACAGTACCCCTGAAATCCTACACCTCAAAGTATCCCCAACAATTGTGTAGATCCAGGACGGTGTTGACCTCAAGTCACAAAGCTATATGTCCCAGAGTCAAGGTACAAACAAGCATAACCAAATACTGTCAATAATAAAGAACTGACCAAGGGCCTGATTTAGATCTTGAAGGAATTGGTCCCGCTGTTTTTTTTCTATTGAATTCCCTGCCCGCCTACTAGGAGGTCCAATGACTCTATTAGGATACTGGTGGTTCAATGGATGAAAGACCTTTGGAGTGCTGCCGACTTTGTCAGATTTGTTCGCCCGTGTCGGAGTCGCCATATGCAAAAGAGACTGTCAGATTAATTCAGCCAGTTTGTCTGCCAGGCCATTCACGGTGTGGTTTCTGGCCAATGAAACTGTGGTGGGGGAAACTCCACACCTGAGCTGCCAGAATCAATGAAAATTAGGTAGAAATTTACCTCTTTTTTCAGTTTCAACTCTGGCTCCTGTCTTGATCCCCAATATTGAAGTTTCTTCCTTTGATGTTTCTACCTGACCACGATGCGAATCAACTCCTTTGTTGCCAGGATCTAATGTAAGCTTCTTGCTCACTAGTTTTACTATGAATAGTGCGTTGACATATGCTTTGGCCTCATGTATGTTTAAATTAATCTTACAATCAATTATTTTCTTATGTGTAATGCAAATTCAGTGGTGTTCATTTTACAATTTATCAAGGTTAAACGAATAGAACTGTATACGCACTTAAAAACATTTTTGTTTGTTGTGGTGGTTGTAGGTGTTGTGCCTGTGAGTGTACGTTCAATAGGGTATGTATGTTGTTTGTGTGCTATGCTATATGCAATAAAAGAGCCATTACACATAACCTACTGATATTTTTGAGGCAAACACAACATATATGTGTGGTGACACATTAATAGGTAGTACTTACCAATCTCCTCTCCACCAGAGACTCACTCCATCAGGAATCTGCTGCTAGTACAATGCCGACAGGTAATATTCACTAGACAATTAAATATGTATGCAAAAAGCATTACACAAACCGAAATGAAGGAGACAACTGTACATACATTTTTTATCGAAATTATTGAAATTGTATTTTAGAAAAAAGACATTTTCAGGGTCATGATTATACAGTTAAAGCAGCACTGTAATAGACTAATTAAATGACAACCAAAATTATACTTGGTGCTCAAAGGTGCATGAGTGACAAAGGGCGACACAAGAGGTGTGAAAGACAGCGAGGGCAGCGCAGTGTAAACATAAGTGAGGATATCATACAGTGAGTGGCTGGGTCAAGGGAACAAATCACGTGACTTAGATGTTCAATTTACAATTAAGTAATAGCCACAGTAGAAAAATGCGCCAATAAATGAGCTGTGAAGTCGACGGCGTTTCGATCCTCAATGGATTGGGATCGTCATCAGGACTTGGTTGTCTTGATTGGAAGTGCTGCGGGGTAAAAGAAACAATTCAGGGGAGGAATGGAGAGGGAAAGGAACGGGAAATTGGACTGAGGGGACGGGACAGGTTGAACACAGAACAGGCAAGTTGCAGTGTAAACGTGCGGGGGAGGAGAGGGGTGTGATAATGTGAACAGTTTAGTAGTTGGGATGGGAGGAGTTACGGGGTTGGAGGAAAAGGAGGGGCCTGAGCAGGAAAGAGGTTGGTTAGAGTAGGGACAGGAACGAGGTAGGAGTGTAAGAATAAAGCTCCTTGAATTACAAAGTAAGTGTCTGTCATCTTTATGCCCAAGACACTACAGCTGGCGACGAGGGTGGGATGCAGTGACCCACCATCCCTACGTGAAGAAGAAAAGCGTCCTGTCCCTGGGCAGCGCGAAAATGTGGTAGCCGTCGCGACAAGTGTGCCCCCAAAGAGATCGCCGCTTGAGGACCCAGGACAGCGACAGTAGAGCCAGCTCCGCGATCCGCCGATTGCGTGGAGCCCTGCCTGACAAGCGCGATCGAGCGCTGGAGAAGATGTGCACCCAAGCGCTGCTTCGCGCCAAAACTGCGAGCTCACCCCCGATGAGGTGCAAGTCGGCACGGCTGTGGAGGTGGCCAGCGAGTGAAGCGGCAGAATCGGGAGCCCACCCTGATCCTTTCTGGAGGGTCCAACAAGTGAGGGTGTGTGGAGCGCCGTCATCGTTGTGCTGCCTGTAAGACTGGCGATCCGGTGAGTCCCAGTGATTGCATCGGCGTGAGGGGAATGAAGTCGAAATCTCGCGGGAGCTGAGATTTCCCTAGCGGCGGCCATTTTGGAACCAGGCAGCCAGCAGGACAAACCCCTGTGCAGTGTGGAAGCGGCCATTTTGAGGTCAGGCAGTGCAAGGCCTATGCAAACAAACACTGTTAAGTGCAAAACAAACACTGGCAAATGCAAAATAAGCATTGGTAATTGCAAAACAAGCATTGGTAATTGCAAAACAAGCATTGGTAATTGCAAAACAAACATTGTTAAATGCAAAACAAACACTGGCAAGTGCAAAAAGAAGAACTGGTAAATGCAATTCAAGCACTGGCAAATGCAAACCGAACAGTATTAAATGCAAGACAAGCAGTGGTGAAAGCAAGCAAGCATTGACGACGGCAAACAGCAAGCAAACAAGCACTAGCAAGTGGAAAAGTGACATTGATACACCAGTCCAGAAAAGTCAAATTCGCCGAGCCGAAATGGTGGCGGTGCAGCAGCGGTCGTCCCGGCCACCACTGGAGTTTCACATTTGCGCCCCCCGGAATCACTGACCCTGGTGGCTGGTGGAAGCATGGGCCCCAGATGGCAGGAGTGGCTGGAGGATTTCGAGGACTATCTTGAAGGATCAAAAGTCACGGGAGACAGAGACAAATTAATTGCACTACGCAATCTGGTCGGTAAAGAGGTTTGCAAGTTGATCAAAGAGTTGCCGACAGATGATAAAGGAACATATGACAAAGTGCGAGACGCACTAAATAGAAAGTTTGTGCACAAAAGAAATGTGGATTACGAGAGTTATGTATTCCATCAAGCCCGTCAAGACAAGGAAGAAATGATGAGCACATTCATATCCAGACTACGCCGACTGTCTCAATATTGCAACTTTGACGCATTCTCGACGGAGGATGCCATCCGACTACGAGTCATGGAGGGTTGTCACTCAGAGACACTCCGAAGGCGGCTGCTAAGAAAAAGTCATAATCTCGACGAAATAGAGGAAATGACTAGGGTGCATGACCAAGCGGAGGAGCATGCCAAGAGCATGGAGACAGGGCGTAGTGAGAGAAGAGAGCAGGCGTATTGGATGCACACTAACAGCACTCGCCGAAGATCAAATGAGCGACAGAGAAGGTCCCGACCAGCGTCCCGTCATCAACACAAAAGTCGCCGACGCTATGAATCTGGTAGGAGAGACAAGAAATCTGACCATGCCAGAAAACCAGAACGCTCACGAAAATGCTATCGATGTGGGTATGACTTCCTGCATACAGATGTGTGTCCAGCAATGGGTCAACAATGCCGAAAATGTGGACGGAAAAATCACTTTGAGGTGATGTGCGGAGTATATAGCAAAGAAAGAAGGAGTGAAGCAACAAAGTAGTTTCGCCCAGAAATCAAGCGACATCATGCAAAAGCCGTACAGGATAGAGCAATATCATCATCTGATTCGTCACACTCCAGCAGGGAGTCTCGCAAATCCCAATGGACAAGAAGGTCGCCAAGACGGTCATCGTCGAGAGAATCGAGATTAACATCTCAGGAATCAGTATACACGAATAAATATATCTGCATGGTAGCCGACCCGGACCAGCTAAAGAAATATCCACCATTAGACATCAAAGTGGGGACACATGCGACCAAGTTTGTCTTAGACAGCGGAGCGTCATTGAATTACATGCCCATAACCGAATATAACAAAATGAAGCCACCACCCCTCCTGAGTCCAGCACATGTCAGGGTATTCACCTGGATGGCGAGAAAACCACTTCCATGCCTGGACAAATTTGCAACAACACTTAAACATGAATCCACTTCTGTGTCGGCATATATTCATGTCATTGAGGGCCCGGAGCTGATTGTCTGCTCAGTCTGCCGACCGCGGAGTGCCTCCGACTGGTTGAGATCTTATACCGAGTCAGTGATAATCCAGACATTGTCCGTAAGTTCCCCAAGTTATTCACTGGGCTCGGAAAGATGAACAAATGCCTGATTCGCCTGCACATCAATGATCAAGTGCGCCCTGTGGCTCAACACCCCAGGCGAGTGCCTTTTCATCTTCAGCAAGCCGTGGAGGATGAAATCCAGGAGCTATTACAAGCGGACATTATTGAAAAAACAGATGGTCCCACACCATGGGTGTCACCAGTGGTCATCGTTCCAAAGAAGGGCACTCTTGAAAAAGTGCGCTTATGTGTCAACATGAGGCTTCCCAATAGAACCATAGAAAGAGAGCATCACTCAGGGCCTCACCTGAGTGATATGATATCAGCATTGAATGTAGCCAGGGTATTTTCCAAACTTGATTTAAATAAGGGATACCATCAGCTGGAGTTACACGAAAAGTCAAGGTACATAATGACCTTTGCCACTCATCTGGGTTTGTTTCGATACAAACGGCTGAGTTTTGGTATTTCCTCGGCGGCGGAAATATTTCAAGAAGTCATCCGTCAGACCATCAGACACATACCAAATGCACTGAACTATAGTGATGATATTCTGGTGTACGGGTCGAACACACAGGAACATGACAAAGCCTTGGTTCGAGTATGCCATGCTCTCCTAGAAGCTAATTTTACTCTCAATAAGGATAAGTGGGAGTTCCATCAATCCACTCTTAAGTTCTTCGGACATGTGTTCTCGGGGGCTGGGATGAAGCCCGACCCTGAGAAAGTGACAGCGCTCAATACCACCAAGAGCCCTCAAGATGTCAGTGATATCCGATCGTTTCTGGGCATGGCGAGCTATTGCGCCAAATATATAAAGGACTACGCCACCATAAGTCACCCACTCCATGGCCTCACCAAGCAAGGACAACCGTTTGTTTGGAGCCCTCAGTGTGAGAGGGCGTTTCGAGAGATTAAACAGGCGGTGGAATCCGCGGACAATCTAGCATACTTTAACCCCAAGGAGAAGACGGAGATAACGGTGGACGCTCGTCCAGTGGGGTTGGGTCCTATCCTAGCTCAGTACGACAATGACACTGACAGACGGCACATCGTGGCTTATGCCAGCTGCAGCCTATCAGACACCGAGAAGGCCTATTCCCAGCCCGAGAAATATTCCCAGCCCGAGAAAGAGAGTCTCGCGCTCGTATGGGCCTGCGAGCACTTTCATGTGTTCATCTATGGCAAACACTTCACCATGATTACGGACCACCAGGCGCTTGTCACCATCTTTGGTAATCCCAAGGCCAAGATGCCCCCTCGCATTGAAAGGTGTGGTTTAAGCCTGCAGGAATACACCTACACAATCATACATAAACAAGGAAAGGCAGAGAATCCTGCGGACTACATATCCCGACACCCTCAAGCATCCCAGGCCTAACCTCCTTCAATAGCCGAAGAGTACATACACTTTGTAGTAGGCTTAGCCCGGCCACCGGCAGTCCCTTTGGAAGCAATACAGGAAACCACTGCGCAAGACAACATTCTTCAGAAAGTAGTGCGCCGACTGCGCACACATCGCTGGAGACATGACAGTGAGGAGGAAAAGAGTGATCCTCAAATCCGTCAGGAAATGCAAGCCTTCAGACATGTCAGTGAAGAATTGTCTGCTACCTCAGAGGGGCTCCTACTGAGAGATCATCGGATTGTCATACCGAGGCAGTTACGTCAAGGCGTGATTAACTTAGCCCACGAGGATCATCGTGGAGTTGTTGCAACAAAAAGAGCTCTCCGGGAGCGAGTATGGTTCCCACTACTTGACCAAATGGTGGAGCTCACCTTAAAGGACTGCCCCCAGTGTCAACTGGTGAAGCATGGAGATTCCCCAGCTCCTCTTCAAATGACTAAACTACCCAGTGGAGTATGGCAGGAACTTGCCATGGACTTTTATGGACCACTCCAGTCAGGCAAATACGTATTGGCTATCATGGATGAATACTCGAGATTCTCAATAGCACAGTTTGTGTCCTCTACCAATGCCTCCAGCACGATCGCCATACTAGATGAAGTGTTTGCCGCATGGGGTGAACCCAAAGAACTCAAAACAGACAATGGTCCCCCCTTTAACGGACATGAGTTTAGTGAATTCGCAAAACATCTCAACTTTCGACATCGCAAGGTCACGCCTCTGTGGCCACAAGCCAATGGCACCATTGAACGGTTCATGGCCACCTTAAAGAAGACATTTCAACAAGCCACCTTGGAAAAAAGAGACTTACAAGTGGCTCTCAATGAGGTCCTAAGAGCCTATCGAACAACACCACATGCCACTACCGGAAAGTGCCCTGCCACTCTCATGCTGGGGCGACCCATCAGAACACGGATCCCGACATGGGAAGGAGCTCTACGATCGGTGTCTCCAGAACGTGTCCATCGAGAACTAGCGATGGCTGATCAAGCTGGCAAGAGCAAAATGAAATCGTATGCAGACACTCGACGAAAAGCAAAGTCTCCATCTCTGCATACAGGAGACTGTGTGGTGGTCAACCAAGAACAGTCAAAGAAAATGGACTGTAGATTCAAAGATGAACCTTTGATTATCACTCAGCAGAAGGGTACCATGATTACTGCAGAGTCTGAGAACAGACGGATCACCCGAAATGTGTCCCATTTTCAAAAGTGTACCCCAGCCATGAAAGAAGTCCTTGACAGAACCACGGACCAACGAGATGCAGAAGGACTTAGTCAACTGGGTACAGCACAGAGACCTGATCATCAGATGGAAGCTGCGTCTGCAGAGACATCCACAAGCCCAAAAGACTGATCGAAGAACTATAATCAAGTCAGTTTTGTTTCGTTTGTTAACAAAGGGGGAGATGTGATAATGTGAACAGTCTAGTAGTTGGGATGGGAGGAGTTACGGGGTTGGAGGAAGAGGAGGGGCCTGAGCAGGAAAGAGGTTGGTTAGAGTAGGGACAGGAACGAGGTAGGAGTATAAGAATAAAGCTCCTTGAATTACAAAGTAAGTGTCTGTCATCTTTATGCCCAAGACACTACAAGGGGTTTCTACTGCACTTTGTATTGCTATTTATTGCCTTTCTATGACGCTTTGCACCAGGTTTATGTACTTGTATGCCCTAGCTTCATTCCTCTTCATGTCCTTATTTATACAACATTGGGGCTTTGTCCGCTCTGTTTCAATAGAGCCATTTCTTACATCATTCCAGCCCTGCTCAGGCACCCCCTCCCCCAGCCCACCCTCCTCCCCACCGTCCACAACCCGCCTCTCCCAGGGCTTCCCCGTCGCTTGTACCACCCCCCTCTCTCCCCCCCTCCCACCCACGTCACTTTCCGGCTCTCCCACGGTCCCCCCGCCCCCTGCCCTGCCCCCCCTTCCCTCTCCCCCACGTCACTTTCCTTCTCCTCCTATCACATCCCAGCACTCAACGCGGAAGCTTCCAGTCTCTCCTGTAGCTACTGCCCGGAGCACAAAATGGATTCATTCCCATAGGCACCTTGAATTACACAGGTATGCAGCTCTGTACCCCCGCAGTTCTTATTTATTTTACCGCTACCTGCTCTTGTGGCAATCCTCCTTACTACTTCCCCCCCCTTTTATGACTAGGTCCTGCAGACTGCATAATCTTTCGGATCTCCATGGAAATCTGAACGCCTGAGTAACACGCCAGCGCTGACCCATCCAGGTTCGGATTCATTCCCATAGGCACCTTGAATTATACAGGTATGCAGCTCTGTACCCCCGCAGTTCTTATTTATTTTACCGCTACCTGTTCGTGTGGCCATCCTCCTTACTACTTCCCCTTTATGATTAGGTCCTGCAGACCGCGTAATCTTTCGGATCTCCACGGAAATCTAAAAGCTTGAACCACACACCAGCGCTGACCCATCCAGGTTCGTATTCGTAACATTTTTTCCACCGATTGGCTCCTTTAACAGATGGGCAGGTCGACCTCTATTCAACTGTCCTATATCTCTCCCAGATTCTGACCAGCAAGATTGTCTTCTCCTCCGCCTGCCCTCGTCACCGAGGGACACGCAAGCAATTCATTGGTCCACTACCACGAGAGACACAAGTGAGTAGCCCCCCTTCACCCATTTACTTTTTCCTCTCCCCACCCCGTGACTATTCCCTGACCTGCCCTTCCATTGCAGATCACCTTGCTAGAAGCATTTGACGTCTGCCCCTCCCAGGGATCCAACGCAGTTTCTGCCACTTTCCGCGAATCAGGTACTAAGAGGGCTCCTACTGCTTTACAAGCACCGGCTGCATGCACATGGCCACCCCACGTTCACCGCCTTCCTATCACCGCCAATTTCCCGCTTACCCTGTCCCGGTGTACCCCTCTCCTCCCCCGCACGTTTACACTGCAACTTGCCTGTTCTGTGTTCAACCTGTCCCGTCCCCTCAGTCCAATTTCCCGTTCCTTTCCCTCTCCAATCCTCCCCTGAATTGTTTCTTTTACCCAACAGCACTTCCAATCAAGACAACCAAGTCCTGATGACGATCCCCATCCATTGAGGATCAAAACGCCATCGACTTCACAGCTCATTTATTGGTGCATTTTTCTACTGTGGCTATTACTTAATTGTAAATTGAACATCTAAGTCACCTGATTTGTTCCCTTGACCCAGCCCCTCACTGTATGATATCCTCACTTATGTTTACACTGCGCCGCCCTCGCTGTCTTTCACACCTCTTGTGTCGCCCTTTGTCACTCATGCACCTTTGAGCACCAAATATAATTTTGGTTGTCATTTAATTAGTCTATTACAGTGCTGTTTTAACTGTATAATCATGACCCTGAAAATGTATTTTTTCTAAAATACAATTTGAATAATTTCGATAAAAAATGTACAGTTGTCTCCTTCATTTCGGTTTGTGTAATGCTTTTTGCATACATATTTAATTGTCTAGTGAATATTACCTGTTGGGATATTGTTTTTTTCTCCACTTCGTACCCTGATCCCGACCAGGTTTATGAGTTTGACTCCTGTTCTACTTTGCTAGTACAATGCCAACATATCAGGGAAATCTAAATCAGCCCTGTTGGCCTGTCGGCGACTAAGTACTGTTAGCCAGAAGGGGTGACTGCCGCGTTGACAGAGCTGTGCCGCTCACACAACTGTAAACAGTCTGTTGATGCGGATGGGAGTTCAACCAGCTTACATCTAAATGCTCCGGCAGGACTCTGCAAGCTCGACAGAGTACTTGCAATCACCGCCACAGAGGGACGAGGGTAATCCCGCCAAGATCCATATCAGGTCCTAAGTGATTTCTACGTCATACTTTAGAGAAACATAAAAGGTCTATTACAGGAATTCAAAAGGTACACTACAAGGTAATATACTGCAGAAACTTCTGAGTTTCATAGAATTGCCCTAATAGCCAATAATTAAGAATTATACAGAGAAATGCTAAGTCTCAAATGTGCAGCAATATCAGTAAAACATCTGATAGCATTCCTATTAAAAATGCAAAAGGATCTAGCTTGCCACCTAATTTGAGGGTTTGTATAGCAAATTTCTCCACAGAATGTGAAAACTATAAAGTCACTGTAGAGCAAATAAATACAGACTTCAAGGTTGTCATACAACCCTACCACCTAACCCACCACATAAATATAGATTCATCCCTTCCGACCTAGTGCCATCCAAAGGGGTAAGAGAACACTAGTTACATGAACAACAGTGAACCATTGTAAATGAATGTAATACTGCATACAAACTGAAAAACCTAGAAAAAGTGTTACAGTGGGCATCTAGTAGACTTTCTTCGAGAACAGTCTCATACAGAAATAAACAAATCCACATCTCACTTGACTACAACCCGAACAAAGACAAACATTAAATAAACATGATGCTGGGACATCCATTTTGGACAAGTTGGCGTTGTGGCCTAATTGAGGCCTAGTTATCAGAAAATGGGAAAACAAGCTTTAAAGGGTCATAGCAAAATTCTTTCAATAGCAAAAGTATATTATTAACATATGCATGTGAAATCACGTGTAAATGAATAGTCGGCCCACTTTTAATAATGCATGTTCTTGAATAATGCATGAAAAGCTCCCTCAATGGACTGTCTTGTACATAGGAATCCTGCCTAATTTCAAACAAGGACAACAAATCCATCATTGCATTGAGGAAAATACATGGTCCTTACCTGTTCAGCTTGGAAGGTTGCAAATTCTGCCATCCCTCCCTAGTTATTTCGCTTGAAAGATACTTTATACTTGTATGAGAAATGGTGTGTTTCATTTCTGCTGCTACAAGTGAGATCGAGCTTCATCGATGCAGAGGTCAGCTTGAGGCCAATAAGAAGGAGCACGTGTTTCACTTAGTAATAGGATTAACTAACTGTTAGAAGCAGCTGTCTCTAGTTGGCAGAGGTATACACTTCTGACAAATAGGGACACACCTTTTCTAGTCAGGGCAAGGGGATCACACACTTAGATAACCCCTGCTCACCCCCTTGGTAGCTTGGCAAAGCAGACAGGCTTATCTCAGAGGCAGTGCGTTAAGCATTGATGACCACATACAGTAATAAAGTGAATACACTACAAATGGACACAACACAGTAGTATTATAAAAATAAGGATTTTTATATAAGGCTTAGCACAAGACCAAATAACGACAAAAATATACCACAATCTTAATAAATACTCTTGGAAGGAAAAATAATAGTTCAAGCGTAGTTTCTTCTTAGCACAAAGTCTTTAGTATCAAAAGCAACTCTTCTTCTCTAAAACACAGTTCTTGGCAACAATGTAACTCACACGGGAGTCACACGACGTCGAGGCAAAGTTTATCCAAAGGTTCGGCGCCGACCGCGAGGAGCGCTACGTCAAGCCCGGAGTCGCACAGACCCCAACAACACAGTACCTTGGAAAAGTGAAGCACTCGATGATCAGCGGCGTCGAGATGTCCGGCGTCGCGTCTTCAGCGTCGATCGGGCCTCGGAGTCGGGGCGATCTGCAGCGGCGTCGACCGAAGTCAGGCAGGAGCAGCGCTCACGAGATGAAGCAGGATACGGCGTTGTCGATGTTGCAAGAGTGAGCAGCGCTCACGGCGTCGAGAGGGCTCGAAGTCGATGCGATCAGCAGCGGTGCCGACACAAGGTCACTTGGAGCTGGAGCCGAACTCGCTACTCACTGGCATTGTTGCTGGCGTCGATCGGGCCCGGCGGCCGGCGTCGAGGAAGCGGGACACTGGAGCCGTTACTCACGATGTCGAGCTGGATTCGGCGGCGTCCGTCGGCGTCGAGATTGCTGGATTCTTTCAGAGGTGCTGGATTCACAAGTTCCAGCAAACAGCACTTTAAGCAAATAGATGAAGTCCTTTTACCCTGTGACTTCAACAGGAGGCTGGCACTTCTTCCAGCCCTTGGAGATTTTCTTAGCAAGCTTGAGAGTACACACACAGTTCCTCTCTCCTGGTTCCTTGGCAAAAATAAAGAAGCAATGCAGGATTCCCCCAACAAACAGCACTCTGGCAGAAGGGGTAGGCAGTCCTTAGATCAGCAGGCTTCTTGTCCTTGGTTCAGGTTTCCTTGTCAGAAGTGATCTAAATTCTTGGTTCAGGGGTCCTTCTCTTATACCCCTTTTTGGCTTTGATCCTTTTGTCCATGCAGGGGAATTTCCCCCCATCTTGGGTTTGTTGTGGGTGTTGCCAGGCCGTAGCACCTGGCCTATTCAAGGGCAGAGTCTTCAGCCGCCCAGCAGGAGCGGAGCCAGCATTGTCACTGGCAGGGTCAGGGCCATAAGTTGCCCGGCAGGAGGTGGGCCAGGAAAGTCCCAGGCAGGCACAGAGTCATCAGTCGCCTGGCAGGGGGGCGGAGCCAGCATTGTATCAGGCAGGGCAGGCTATCAGGAGCTACTCTTCCCCTACTCTCAATGCAAATGCCCCACTCATCCCACACTGACTCATTCAGACCTCTGGAGCCACCCAGCTCCTGTCACACGCACACCAGAACCAGCAGAGACCGGTAGACAGTTAGACAAGAAAATGGCTACTTTCTAAAAGTGCCATTTTCAAACACAGAGTCCAAAAACCATCCACACAAAAGGATGCGTTATTAAACCCTGAGTTCAGGGATACCAAACTTGACATTGCACCCTGCTCCCCGAGCCCGCTAGGATTATAGCATTAATAATCCTGGCAGCCCATTCTAACTGATGGAGAGCAGGTTACCTTACAATAGTGAAAAACGAATATGGCTGTAATTCACTATTAGGACATGCCAACCTTGTCAGGCTTGTCCTACCTTATGCTTACAATGCACCCTGCCCTGGGGCCTACCATAGGGGTGACTAACATGAAGTTAAGGGAAGGTTTAGGGACTGGCAAGTAGGTGTACTTGCGCAGTCCTCGTGGCAGTCAGACTGCACGTGGTCTAGCAATGGTAGACCTTCAGACATACTTTTACTAGGCCGCTCTTGTGGGTGGCACAACACGTGCTGCAAGCCCACGAGCAGCATTTGTATTTACAAGCCCTGGCACTCCTGGTGCACGCTACTAGGGACTGATAGTAAACCAAATAAGCCAAACATGGAATTCAATCAATACAACAATTTCACATAGGGAGCACTTGCACCGTGGCACTGATCAGCAGTGGCACAGTGCCCAAAGCAATATACCAGCAAAAACATCGTAACAGAGGAGGCAAACAGAAAAAAATGGAGGAGAGACTCATGCCAATGATGCCAGGTCTAACACGTGTCCCCTCCAGCTGAAATGTGGGGAGAACTACCCTTACCCTAGGGAGTCCTCATCACTAAGGCGGAAAAATCTGGACAGACCATCAGCATTGGCGTGATCTGTGCCAGGGCGGTGTTCCACCGTGAAGTCCATCTCCTGTAGGGAAATGGACCACCTCAACAGCTTTGGATTCTCACCCCTCATCTGCATCAACCATCTGAGGGGCCGGTGGTCTGTCTGAACCCGGAAGTGAGTCCCAAACAGGTAGGGTCTTAGCTTCTTCAGCGCCCAGACCACAGCAAATGCTTCTCTCTCTATCGCACTCCACCTCTGTTCCCTGGGAAGTAACCTCCTACTGATGAAGGCTACAGGTAAGTCTCGGCCCTCTTCATTCACCTGAGCTAGAACAGCCCCCACGCCATGCTCTGAAGCGTCCGTCTGGACAACAAATTCTTTAGAAAAGTCGGGTGCCTGGAGTATGGGTGCTGTGCACATTGCAGTTTTCAGGGTGTCGAAGGCCGTCTGACAGGCGTCAGTCCAGATCACAAGTCGTGGCTGCTTCCTGGAAGTCAGCGAAGTCAAGGGGTGCACAATGTTACCATAATCCTTGACGAACCTCCTGTAATAACCCGTGAGACCCAAGAAGACTCTCACCTGAGTCTGGGTTTTGGGCGGTGCCCATGCCAGGATGGTATCAATCTTGGGTTGACGGGGGGCCACCTTGCCGCTCCCTACTTGGTGCCCCAAGTACACCACTGAACCCTGCCCAATCTGGCACTTACTGGCTTTGATTGTGAGGCCTGCTCTGCGCAGGGCCAACAACACTTCCTGGAGGTGGCGCAAGTGTTCCTCCCAGCTGGCGCTGAACACTGCGATGTCGTCCAGGTAGGCGGCACTGAAATCCTCCAGTCCAGCCAAGACCTGGTTGACCAACCTCTGGAAGGTGGCAGGGGCATTCTTCATCCCAAAGGGCATAACCCGGAACTGGTAGTGCCCATCTGGTGTGGAGAATGCTGACCTCTCTTTTGCCCCATCAGTCAAGGCGATCTGCCAGTACCCAGACGTTAGATCAAACGTACTAAGGTACCGGGCAGCCCCCAACCGATCTATGAGCTCATCAGCTCTGGGGATGGGGTGCGCGTCAGTCTTGGTGACTGAATTGAGTCCTCGGTAATCCACACAGAACCGAAGTTCCGGTGAAGCACCAGGCGCTGCAGCCTTTGGGACCAAGACCACTGGGCTGGCCCAAGGACTGCTAGAGGACTCAACCACCCCTAAGGCAAACATTTTGGAGACCTCCTCCTTGATGTATGCTCTGACCTTGTCAGTCACTCTGTAAGCCTTGTGCTTCACAGGAGTGCTGTCCCCAGTGTCCACATCATGGACACACCTCTGAGTGACACCAGGAATCAAGGAAAACAGATCAGGGAATTGTCCCAACAATTGGCGACAATCCTGCTGCTGCTCAGGGGTCAGTGTGTCAGAGAGGACAACACCATCCACTGACCCATCTTGCTCTTTTGCATACAGGAGGTCAGGAGGAGGCTCACTCTCCTCCTCCATTCCAGCATCTGTAGCTAGGAGCATGCCCACTTCGGACCTTTCTAAGTGGGGCTTTAAACGGTTGACATGCAGGACCCGCAAGGGGTTCCTGGGAGACTTCAAGTCCACCATGTAGGTGACATCGCTATTTTTCTCCACAACCTCAAATGGTCCAGTCCACCTATCCTTGAGCGCACAAGGTTCCACAGGGGACATGACCCAAACTTTCTGTCCAGGCTGAAGCTCTACCAGAGTGGCCTTCTGGTCGTACCACCGCTTCATCTCCTCCTGGCTGGCCTCCAGATTTGCCTGAGCAAGATCTCTGTAGCGCCTGGTCTGGTTCCTAAAGGCCAGAATGTAACTGTATACATCCTGAGGAGGTTTCCTGGGAGATTGCTCCCAGCCTTCTTTGACCAGACTCAAAGGTCCTCTTACCGGGTGTCCATACAAAAGCTCAAAGGGGCTGATCCCTAGAGACTTCTGCGGCACCTCACGGTAAGCAAACAGGCATGGCAAGAGGACGTCCCATTTACGCCTCATTGGTTATTCAAGACCCATAATCATGCCTTTAAGGGTACGGTTGAATCTCTCAACCAACCCATTACCTTGAGGGTGGTAAGGAGTGGTGAACTTGTAGGTTACCCCACACTCCTTCCACAGAGACTTCATATAGTTGGAAATGAAGTTGGTGCCCCGGTCTGACACCACCTCTCTGGGGAACCCCATTCGGGAGAAAACACCCATCAGTGCCCGTCCCACCACGGGGGCCGTCACTGTTCTGAGAGGGATGGCTTCCGGGTACCGTGTGGCATGGTCCACCAAGACCAGGATGAACCTGTTGCCCAGGGCTGTCTTGGGGTCCAGGGGCCCAACAATGTCAATCCCCACCCGGTCAAAGGGGGTACTGACCACGGGAAAAGGTTGGAGTGGAGCCTTCTGCTTCCGCCCGCTTTTCCCACTTGCCTGGCAAGTTTGACAGGTCTTGCAATGGATATCTGTATCCCTTCTCATCTGAGGCCAATAAAAATGGGTGACAAGCCTGTCATAGGTCTTGTCCTGCCCCAGATGTCCAGCTAACGGAACGTCATGAGCCAAACCCAGTAGGAAGGCTCTGAAGCGCTAGGGTACCACCAGCACACGGGCTGACCCAGACTCAGCAGCCTTAGGCTCGCTATACAGGAGGTCGTTCTCCCAGTAAACAAAATGTGACCCTGACTGATCACCTGAGGTTTGGGCTGAGGCCTGCTGCCTCATACCCACAAGAGAAGGGCACACTTTCTGTTCTGCACAGAATTCCTCCCTGGAGGGACCACCATCCTGCTGCCAGTGGGTCAGCTCGGGTAGGTCTCCCAGCTCAGCAACTTGTTCACCTGTGGGTTCCAGGGCATACCCCTCAAGGTCTGCCTCCTCCTGGACCACGGGAACTATGGGAGACGGTTTCCCGTGCCCCCTGCCTCTTCTCTTCACAGCTGGGTCCTGGGCCATACTTTCAGGCTCCGGGACCCCATCAACACCCTTACTTGCTGTCATGGATCGAGTGGTTGCACACGTCCACTCTGGCACACCCAACATTTTCAAATGTGTCTCCCTCTCCACCTTAGCCCAAGGGGAGTCTTCTAAATCATTGCCCAGGAGACAATCAACAGGCATGGCGGGCCTTACAGCAACTTGAAGAGTACCTGAAACTCCCCCCCATTCAAAGGAAACTTGAGCTACCTCACACTCTCTCTGGGAGTTGTCAGCAGCTATCACAGGATAGAATGCGTGGGGAACAACCTGCTCTCTGGACACCAAGTGACACTTGACAGCTGTCACACTCGCTCCGGTGTCTCTGAGAGCTTCCACTCTATGGCCATTAATGGTCACCCACTGCCTATATTTCTTTGTGTTACTAGGCAGCGGGGGTGGAGGGACCAATTCCATGTCTCCTAGAGAGACCAGGGACATCTCTGCGGGACCCTCCCCTCCCAGGGCTACACTCGCCAACTGACGGGGGCGGCACGGGGTGGTGCACTAGAGTTCTTCAAGGGACACTGGGGATCATAAAACCGGTGTCCCACCTGCTTACAAGCGAAGCAGGTCATTGGGCCCCTACGAACAGGTTTACCTGTCGGGGCCTCTGATTTCTTATCTGGGGGAGGCTGGGAACCCTTCCCTTGGTTCCCTTGGGGATTACTTTGGGGCCCTTTCTGGAACTCCCTCTGTTTACCCTTGTCCCCCCCACTCTTCTGCTGGGGACCCTGCCCAGCTTTGGCTGAGTCTCCCACTGGACCCTTGTGGACCCTGGTACTGACCCAGCGGTCCGCCTCCTCAGCAAGTTTTCTAGGGTTAGATATCTTGCTATCAATAAGGTGCTGGCGCAGCTCTGGAAAACAGTTATTAGACAAGTGCTCCCAAGCAAACAAATCATAAAGAGCATCATAACTTTCCACTTTGCTGCCCTTTACCCAACCATCCATGGCTCTGCAAAAATATGACACATATTCCACCCACGTGGTACCAGGCAATTTCTTACATTCTCTAAAGGCCTGTCTGTACTTTTCTGGGGTTAGGCCATACCTGAACATTAAAGCATCTTTCATATGAGCATAAGACATCCTATCCTCCACAGGCATGTCTAACAGGGTATCTCTTCCCTCATTCACAAAGCGACCCCACAACCCCGCTCCCCAATCCTTCTCAGGGAGCCGGTGGGCCAACAATGCTAACTCATATGCTTTAAACCATTGACCAATATCCTCATTCTTCTGAAAATCTTTGATCACATCTTTGGGAAAATAAAACCTACTTTCTGCAGGCACAGATGGGATGCTGCCACCAGAGGGATTCAATTCTAACTCTTTAGCTTTGAGCTCCAACTCCCTCATCCTGGTATCACGCTCAAAAGCTAACTTCTCTCTTTCAAACTCTAACCTTTTGATCTCCATATCAGCTTCTCTCCTGCCTCTTGCATTCTCTATTTCCAACTGCCCATTTATCTTAAGTTTTGCCATTTCCATGTTGTAAGCTCGCTCTTTCTCCCTTTCTTCTCTTTCTTCAGGAGAAAGACCCTTGGAGGAAACACTGCTGCCAGGAGGGGATGTGGGCCCATTCACTGGCACCTCCTCCTCCCCTTCCCCTGGCGGTACCACCACCGCATCAGAGGGATCTCTGGCCTCTACCCAGGCCTGCAATGCTTTGAGATATTCTGGTTTGTTTTTGCAGCCTGTGGTAGGAACTTTAAATTGCTTGCAAAAGGATTTCAGATCCTTTAACTGATAGTCGTTGATCTTACTCCTATCAAATTCCTCCACAACAACAGGGGCAGTGACTCCGGCATCACTCATGGTCAAAACTGGCAGTTTCAAAAATCAAGTTCCAGGAAAGCGGAGAACAAAAATAGAATATCCAACCAAAACAGATTGTGGCTGCGCTATGGTCTGCTTTCACTATGTAGCGTACACTAATCACTGCACATGGGTCATAAATGCAAAGTTCAAATCCTCACCGCTGACCCACCAATGTTAGAAGCGGCTGTCTCTAGTTGGCAGAGGTATACACTTCTGACAAATAGGGACACACCTTTTCTAGTCAGGGCAAGGGGATCACACACTTAGATAACTCCTGCTCACCCCCTTGGTAGCTTGGCAAAGCAGACAGGCTTATCTCAGAGGCAGTGCGTTAAGCATTGATGACCACATACAGTAATAAAGTGAATACACTACAAATGGACACAACACAGTAGTATTATAAAAATAAGGATTTTTATATAAGGCTTAGCACAAGACCAAATAACGACAAAAATATACCACAATCTTAATAAATACTCTTGGAAGGAAAAATAATAGTTCAAGCGTAGTTTCTTCTTAGCACAAAGTCTTTAGTATCAAAAGCAACTCTTCTTCTCTAAAACACAGTTCTTGGCAACAATGTAACTCACACGGGAGTCACACGACGTCGAGGCAAAGTTAATCCAAAGGTTCGGCGTCGACCGCGAGGAGCGCTACGTCGAGCCCGGAGTCGCACAGACCCCAACAACACAGTACCTTGGAAAAGTGAAGCACTCGATGATCAGCGGCGTCGAGATGTCCGGCGTCGCGTCTTCGGCGTCGATCGGGCCTCGGAGTCGGGGCGATCTGCAGCGGCGTCGACCGAAGTCAGGCAGGAGCAGCGCTCACGAGATGAAGCAGGATACGGCGTTGTCGATGTTGCAAGAGTGAGCAGCGCTCACGGCGTCGAGAGGGCTCGAAGTCGATGCGATCAGCAGCGGTGCCGACACGAGGTCACTTGGAGCTGGAGCCGAACTCACTACTCACTGGCGTTGTTGCTGGCGTCGATCGGGCACGGCGGCCGGCGTCGAGGAAGCGGGACACTGGAGCCGTTACTCACGATGTCGAGCTGGATTCGGCGGCGTCCGTCGGCGTCGAGATTGCTGGATTCTTTCAGAGGTGCTGGATTCACAAGTTCCAGCAAACAGCACTTTAAGCAAATAGATGAAGTCCTTTGGCCCTGTGACTTCAACAGGAGGCTGGCACTTCTTCCAGCCCTTGGAGATTTTCTTAGCAAGCTTGAGAGTACACACACAGTTCCTCTCTCCTGGTTCCTTGGCAAAAATAAAGAAGCAATGCAGGATTCCCCCAACAAACAGCACTCTGGCAGAAGGGGTAGGCAGTCCTTAGATCAGCAGGCTTCTTGTCCTTGGTTCAGGTTTCCTTGTCAGAAGTGATCTAAATTCTTGGTTCAGGGGTCCTTCTCTTATACCCCTTTTTGGCTTTGATCCTTTTGTCCATGCAGGGGAATTTCCCCCCATCTTGGGTTTGTTGTGGGTGTTGCCAGGCCGTAGCACCTGGCCTATTCACTGTGCAGGGCAGAGTCTTCAGCCGCCCAGCAGGAGCGGAGCCAGCATGGTCACTGGCAGGGGCAGGGCCATCAGTTGCCCGGCAGGAGGTGGGCCAGGAAAGTCCCAGGCAGGCACAGAGTCATCAGTCGCCTGGCAGGGGGGCGGAGCCAGCATTGTATCAGGCAGGGCAGGCTATCAGGAGCTACTCTTCCCCTACTCTCAATGCAAATGCCCCACTCATCCCACACTGACTCATTCAGACCTCTGGAGCCACCCAGCTCCTGTCACACGCACACCAGAACCAGCAGAGACCGGTAGACAGTTAGACAAGAAAATGGCTACTTTCTAAAAGTTGCAATAAATTCACAGAAACCTGTGATATGGGGTGCACTATTCACATACACACAATTACGTGTTGAATTTTTTAACCTTTGTTTTGTCTACTCATTTTTCAACAATATTACCACAAAAAACGATTGGTGAAAATATCCTTATCCGAAAAATTGCATCTACATTTATCCACGTTATGCTGAAAACATAAATGACATAAATAACACCAAAAATATATTCTTCAAACAATGCTTTATGTTTTCTTTCTTCAGAAAAGATTTATTCTTCTTTATCCATCAAAGACAAATATGAATTCCTCAGACAACTCATGAAGCCATGTCCCAATGCATTTCGGTATGCACCTTCGTCAGGGGAATGCGCTATAAATAACATAAACATCTATCACAATTATGTAAAAGAAAACATGTACAATATTCATGCAACAATTTGTTGTGAATAGAAACCAGAAGATCTTAAATAATGAAACTGCGTATACTTGTGCAATAAAAATCCATGCTCAACAAAGTTCACCTGCCACCTGTTGATCCCAATACTGCCACCACATGCTCATCACTGCATGCACGTGCAAATTACCAACTAAAACTATGTGTAATAACTAATAACCCTAAGTTTTCAAAGAGCCACAAACGTGCACTCTTACCTTCACTTGTAACCACACGAAAATGAAGTGCCAAACTCCTCTTCTTCTACAAAGTAACAATACCAAAGAAAACCTTTATCCTTACTATGTTTCCTCTAATCCTTTAAGGTATCTCGTCCTAAACCAGAGCATCCGATACTTACTCGGTCTTTTTAACACGCGTCTAAATCTTTACAACTCTTTCCCTTCTTTTCCGGTGCTTTAACGCTGAAATGTAAACACAGGAAACCTCCTAAGTATCACATTAAGTTTTAACCCCCTTATGCTTAGGTGAAACCTCCGTAACATCTCACCTCTCTTTTCATAGATTATGCGTGCCTCTCAGGTTCACCCGTCTAGCTCTCCATGTTCAAACTGAGCCGAGTTCGAGACGCCGGTTTTCCGCGTCTGACATCATAATAAGTAAAACATAGAAAACGGACTCCTCAACGCCCCGTCCTGTCCCAAGATGGCGCTTACAATAAACTAACATTAGCGCTACTCTGTCTAAAGTGATGCCTACCTAAGAAAATATCGATAAAAATACCTATTGTATATGTGATCAAGTGTAGTTGGTGAGATTAATTGAGCATGTACAATGCCAAATATATGCAAACAAAATATAGAATATAAACAGGTACCTGCCATTACATGAAAAATCACTAAGTTACACAAAACAGTTGAATTAATAAAAACAGCACTTTAGTTGTAATGCCAATTTACAGGTAATGTATCATTTCAATCTTATCATTTACTAGACGGGTGAACCTGAGAGGCACGCATAATCTATGAAAAGAGAGGTGAGATGTTACGGAGGTTTCACCTAAGCATAAGGGGGTTAAAACTTAATGTGATACTTAGGAGGTTTCCTGTGTTTACATTTCAGCGTTAAAGCACCGGAAAAGAAGGGAAAGAGTTGTAAAGATTTAGACGCGTGTTAAAAAGACCGAGTAAGTATCGGATGCTCTGGTTTAGGACGAGATACCTTAAAGGATTAGAGGAAACATAGTAAGGATAAAGGTTTTCTTTGGTATTGTTACTTTGTAGAAGAAGAGGAGTTTGGCACTTCATTTTCGTGTGGTTACAAGTGAAGGTAAGAGTGCACGTTTGTGGCTCTTTGAAAACTTAGGGTTATTAGTTATTACACATAGTTTTAGTTGGTAATTTGCACGTGCATGCAGTGATGAGCATGTGGTGGCAGTATTGGGATCAACAGGTGGCAGGTGAACTTTGTTGAGCATGGATTTTTATTGCACAAGTATACGCAGTTTCATTATTTAAGATCTTCTGGTTTCTATTCACAACAAATTGTTGCATGAATATTGTACATGTTTTCTTTTACATAATTGTGATAGATGTTTATGTTATTTATAGCGCATTCCCCTGACGAAGGTGCATACCGAAATGCATTGGGACATGGCTTCATGAGTTGTCTGAGGAATTCATATTTGTCTTTGATGGATAAAGAAGAATAAATCTTTTCTGAAGAAAGAAAACATAAAGCATTGTTTGAAGAATATATTTTTGGTGTTATTTATGTCATTTATGTTTTCAGCATAACGTGGATAAATGTAGATGCAATTTTTCGGATAAGGATATTTTCACCAATCGTTTTTTGTGGTAATATTGTTGAAAAATGAGTAGACAAAACAAAGGTTAAAAAATTCAACACGTAATTGTGTGTATGTGAATAGTGCACCCCATATCACAGGTTTCTGTGAATTTATTGCAATTTGTACCAACTTGACTAGGGGCTAGTCAAGATATGGGTTAGCACCATTTATAATAATTTTGTTTAAATTTTGATCAAGGAGTAAAAAGAGGAGTGCTTAGCACATAACATTACTGAACATTGTACTTTCTAAAAGTGCCATTTTCAAACACAGAGTCCAAAAACCATCCACACAAAAGGATGCGTTATTAAACCCTGAGTTCAGGGATACCAAACTTGACATTGCACCATGCTCCCCGAGCCCGCTAGGATTATAGCATTAATAATCCTGGCAGCCCATTCTAACTGATGGAGAGCAGGTTACCTTACAATAGTGAAAAACGAATATGGCTGTAATTCACTATTAGGACATGCCAACCTTGTCAGGCTTGTCCTACCTTATGCTTACAATGCACCCTGCCCTTGGGCCTACCATAGGGGTGACTAACATGAAGTTAAGGGAAGGTTTAGGGACTGGCAAGTAGGTGTACCTGCGCAGTCCTCGTGGCAGTCAGACTGCACGTGGTCTAGCAATGGTAGACCTTCAGACATACTTTTACTAGGCCGCTCTTGTGGGTGGCACAACACGTGCTGCAAGCCCATGAGCAGCATTTGTATTTACAAGCCCTGGCACTCCTGGTGCACGCTACTAGTGACTGATAGTAAACCAAATAAGCCAAACATGGAATTCAATCAATACAACAATTTCACATAGGGAGCACTTGCACTGTGGCACTGATCAGCAGTGGCACAGTGCCCAAAGCAATATACCAGCAAAAACATCGTAACAGAGGAGGCAAACAGAAAAAAATGGAGGAGAGACTCATGCCAATGATGCCAGGTCTAACACTAACCTTAGCACTAAATTCCCTAATATGGGCACATATCCATGACAAATTGAGAAGATGACAAGTAAAAAATATACACACTCAGAAGAATTACTGAGCAGCCATATCTTAATTTAAATAAAACTCATCACGCACTTCAAAGAAAATAGTGGTTTGGGGGTCAGCCGACAGGATGGAGGTCTGCCCCCGGGGCAGATTGGGAGGGTGGGCAGTCCAGCGGACTGCCAATTTGTGCTGATTTGGGCTACATCGGTGTAGCCCAATGTAGTCCAAGCGATATATAGCCTAGGGTTATTGTGCTCCCTGCCACTATTTTAGGTTTGGTGACCTGATGGCAGGGAGTAGGAGTAGCAGATTTTTTGTAGTAGTAGCAGATTTTTGAATTGTGTAGTATCATTAGATTAGGCTTGGGTAGTGTTGTTGCGGGCCAATCAGCAGGGTATCTAGTGATTTAGACATAGTTGAGCTTTACCGTAGGATGGAGGACGGAAGGGTCTGCAAGGCGATGCGCCTCTTGAAGGAAGCAGGGCAGCTCGACTTGGTGGTTGCTGCGGCCACGGAGGGGTCGCTGCGGTCGCGGCGTGTCCCCGCCACAAAAATTAAGGGCATCCGGCAGGGAGCAACCATCCGGGGTAAGTGGAAGGGGCCAGTTGTATAAAAGTAGAGCGGCCCCTTGGGGTATACAGCAAGCAGCAGCCAGAACGCTTCCTGCGGCTCCAGCGGCATACTGTGAGATGAGGTGCGTGGCCCAGTCATTGCCAGCATGGAACGAGGTTGAGCCTTCCAGCAGAGTCGGAGTTACAGGCAGTGCGGCCCCAGGGCACGAAACACGTCTGCCTGGTGTCACGTGTAGAGGACAGGCTCGGCCCAGAGCCTCGTCTGCAGTGACCACGGCAAGGGGACAAATTAAACCATGTGGGGGGGAGCGCAGCAAGCAGCCTTGTGTTAGGTGCTCGCTGAGCCTGGAACATGGTAGCAAGAGCGGTGGGGAGGAGGAAGGGGAGATGAGTTGGGCATCCGTGGTCGGCGGGCTGCCTGTGGTGAGGAGCTGCAATATCGAGGGAAGGTTAAAGGGGAAGGGAGCAGATTTAGGGGAAGAGCCCACCAAGTGATGTTGCAGGGGCCTACTAAGGATTAGGGCATTAAGGAAGGGTAGCAGAAGTGGGTGGAATAAAGGTAAGAGGAAATCTCCAAAGAACATGAGCCAGTATGGGGTCCCTAGGCATGGGAGGGATTGGACATCATTCAGTCATGGGGTGAAGGTGAGAGGGGGGACAGGGTGACTCTGTTGGAGGCTTACTTGGTGAAGGAAGGGTCACTACGTTGGGAGAGCGGAGCCCCTGGGCAGAAGAAGGGGTTGGGGGTTTAGGTAAGCGGGGTTCAGGGAAACAGGCAGGGAAGGAGGCAGGTTTGGTGCAGGAGCCTGCGTCTGGGTTCTTCACAGAGATGCTGGAATGGAGTGGGGAGGAGGAAGGAGGGGATGGCGAAGAGAAGGGAATGGAAGTCAGGGGGGAAAGGGGACATGCACAAGTTTCGAAAGGGGAGGGGAGGAAGAGAACAGTAGAGCATGTAGTTTTGTGGCAGGGAACCAGCACACTAGTCCAGTTGTTTGTTTTACAGGCCGACGAGTGGCGCGTTGCGGCCAACTTGGCAGAGCTGGGAACGGCTCGTTGGTGCCGAGGCAAAGAGAGGGCTGGGCCCAGATGGAACGCCTGATGCCGGCGGGGAAGCCCGTCGTGGCCAGCACAAGAATACCTAGAAACACCTTGCTGGCCCCAACACCCGAAGGGTCTCGGATGACCTCTGGGACAAAGGTGAGGGACAGTCAGCACGTATGGGTGCCAGACGGGTCCCGTAGGGTACAGTCTGCCCCCGGATAAACAAAGGGGGGTTAGGGGTGGAGAAGCCATTAGCGCCCCACAGGTGGAGGTGCTTAAGGGCCACGAATGGTCACAGGAGTTTTTGCAACAAAACAAAGTATTGGGTTTTGATGAAGTGAGCCTTGAAGAAGGCGAACTATGGGAGGATGATGAGAGGGATGGGGGTGCCACTTTAATGTTTTGCATAGTGTGTTACAAGGACCGGCAGAGAGGACAACAAGGACGTTGTGGCCTGCAGAGTGGCCACAAGAACAACAGAAGGGACAGGGACACTGGTGAGGCGGAATGCAGCATTACGGGCACCCTTGTTGGAGCCAGGTAAGGCCATGGTCTCCATTGGGATAGGCACGGGGGAGCCGCGAGAGGAAGAGAAGGGTAGGTTACGGAAAGGGAAATACACCACAGCTTTGAGAGTGGACACCAGTGAGGCAGGGGATTTGGGGGCACAAAAGAAGAGAGTAGTGGAAACACAGAGGAGAAAGGAGAAGGAAATAATAAAGGGGACAAGAAAGAAGGCCCAGAGAGTAAAGAATTGAAGTTTAAGAAACTTCCTTACATGGGGGTGACAAACCCAATTGGGGGCACACCTTATGCTGGCCACCAAAGAGCGCATTTTGAAAGGGGAATACGTAGAGATGCTTAAGCTATTGCATAGGGAAGTTAGGTCCAAGGAGGGTTCCAAGGAGGAGGAATATGAATTGGACAAACGGCCAGAGGTGCCACTGACAATTGAAAACTGGACGGCAGGATTCCTGATATATTAAAGCTTCTATTGTGAGAAATATCTGTAGCGCTGCGTGGACTGTTTAAATTTATGGACGTCATCAGGAAACCACAATTCACGAATGGGAGATACGAGTGGGCCCAATATGATGAGGAGTTCAGGGCGCGCCTAGCATGGGATCCTGAAGCTAAATTGTGAGAGCTAGACACTCACTTGTGGCATCACACAATGGGGGCGGCAAAAGGGGGAAGACAATCTTCATGGCCAGTGGTATGCCAATAGTTTTCCTGCCCTTTCAGGGGTGACTCACCCAGGGAGGCGTGGGGGGAACATGGAAGAGTCAGCCAGGAGCAGGAGGAGCTTGCTGGGACTTCAACAAATGACTGTGCATGCGCGAATATTGTACATTCCGCTACATATGTTCAAAGTGTGGGGGTCGGCACACTCTGGTCAACTACTTTGGGGTAGTGGTGGGGAGTACCATCAGGGAGGAAGCCATTGGCAGCAGCCAGGAGGGAACACAGGGGGACACCAGCAGCAGTTTACGGGCTCTCAAGGAGGTAAGGGCACACAAGGGGGGCCTAAGGGTCCATACTCTTGTTAGGGTTGACAGGTTGAATTTCTGGCTTCAGCACTACGAGTGTCAAGAGGAAGCAAGGGTTTTGAGGGAGGGTAGGATGGCGGGTCCTTTAGAGGATTAGCCCATGGAGAATTTGATTATATCCCCAACTGGCGTAGTTCCCAAAAAAGAAGGTGGCCCATTTAGGTTGATTCAGCATTTGTCATGGCCAGAAGGAGGATTGGTCAATTATTTATTTGAAGAGGATGTGGCCATGTCAATGGTAGTGACTGCGGGCGCATGGCAAGCCGATGGCAAAATGTGATATTAAATCTGTGTTTCGTTGTTTCCAGTCCACCCAGATTTTTTCAGCTCTTGGGTAACCACTTTGAAGAAAAGTGGTATGTGGACAAAATATTGCTGATGGACTGCTCCATTTTGTGTGCACTCTTCGAATGTTTCAGAACATTTTTGCAGTGGCTGTTTTCCTGGCACACAGGGCACCAGTTGGTGATACACTACCTGGATGACTTTTTCTTTGTGGATCCCCCTAGCTCTGCAGAATGCCAGGAAGCGCTGGAAAGTTTCCAAGAGCTGATAGGGGAGCTTGGGGTGCCGCTGGCACCAGAAATGACGATGGGCCCTAACATGGAGCTGTCATTTTTGGGAATCTAGATTGATTCTAGGAAAAGGCAGGTGCGCTTGCCACAGGACAAGATGCTAACATTGCTACGGGACATGTTGTCTTGTGAGAAAGTGAAGGTCAAAGAAGTACAGGTCCCTTTAAGGACACCTTAAATTTGCTTGAGGAGTAGTGAGGGTTGGAAGGACATTCTGCAGGAGGTTGGGAAACACTTTATCTGGAAAACACCTACCTCACCATCAAATCCGGCTCTCAGCGGGTGTCAAAGAAGACTTGAGAATGTGGGGGGTATTTTTGCAATCATTCAATGGAGTTCCACTGGCAAGGGACAGGGACATAGAGTGGGATGAGCACATTTTTTGGGTAGCAGCGGGTAGCCTGGATTTTGGCCTGCTCTGGCAAGGGAGGTGGTGTGCTGAACCATGGCCAGCACACTGGCGTAACGGCGACTGGAGCATGGCCTTTTTGAAGTTCTTTTCCCTAGTGGCTGCAGTGACGCTTTAGGGTGAAGAGTTGACACACAAGAGAGTGCTGTTTCGGGTGGACAGCATGACAGTAGTGGAAATTGTAAACCGCCAATCCTCTAGGGATGAGCAGATGCTAAAATTGTTGAGTCTGTGTTGGGATGCTTAAGCTATGATATTGCTTTCAAAGCTTTGCATGTACCGGGTGTGGACAATGACATTGCGGATGCTTTGTCTTGTTCACAGTGGGGGAGATTCAGTGGGCTGACCAAGGACGCTGACAGGACTCTAACACCCATGCCTCAGCATCTGTGGTACGTAGGCAATGTCGGATGTTACAATTGGTGGTAGGGTCGCTTGTGGAATCTACAAGAGTGACATACATTTTGGCCTGGAGAAAATGTTTGCATTTAGGTGCACAGCAGCGGAATGAAGAGTGGCTGCGGGCTGAGCATGTAATACAATATATCTTAGATCTCATTGGCAGAGACTTATCGAGGGTCACCATTGCCGGTAAATTAGCTGGAATTACTTTCATGGGGAAGCTGTTACGGGGCTAAGCCCCATCGGCAGGGGAACTGGGAAGATGGGTCCCGATTCACAGAACTAACTTAAGACAAAATCCTAATCTTACTACCATTTTGGTATTCACAGAAGGCACTTACTCATTTTGGTATTCACAGAAGGCACTTACTCATTTCGGTCTTCACAGAAGGCACTTACTTATTTCGGTATTCACAGAAGTTAGGACTCCTAACTTTAGGACTCCTAATGCCTTCTGTGAATACCGTTTTGTGTGTCAGAATTGCTGGAGAAGAAAGGGCAGGGGGCGTTTTTGGGGAGGACGTGGTCATGTACGACAGTTGGGTGAAAATATGGTTGAGTTGTTCCAAGACAGACCAGCGGGGACAGGGAAGATGGATTGTGTTAAAGGCGTTGGAGACCCCTGGCACCTATCCCCTTCAGTGGGCATTACAATGGTCAGGTTTCTCCAAGTCATCGGGGGAGCAGTCGTCAAGCATACCGGGGGGGACAGAGTGATAGCATATCGGTTGTTAACTGATGCGGAAAGCTTTGCAACGTTTGAGGGTTGACGGGTCGGGATATGGGACACACTCCTTTGGAATCATCGCGATGTCAGATTCAGGAAACAGGTGGTGGGCAAAGGATACAAGTATGAGGCTTGGGCACTGGTCATCACAGTGTTACAGGCGTTATGTGAGAGGTTTAGGGTAGGAATCAAGCGTGGTAAGCAGTAATATGTGATATTTATACACCTTTTTGTCTTTTCAGGTTCAGTATCCGGCCCAGAGAAGGAAGAAAAGGCTATTTGAGTCATGGGACACTCGTTTATTAAATGGGCACAAATACAAGCCTGGCAGCGCTATTTTGGTCAAAATCTAGGATTTAATGAGCGTTTGTTCAAAATTACTTGAAAAGGAAAAGGGGGCATGTGTTGGAAGGAGCTGGTCCCATGTTTAAATAGCATGCTGGTGGGCAGTCGGTGCCCGAATATTTTGGTCTTGTATCTAGGAGAGAATAATCTTTGCAAAGAGAAAGGGGTTGTGCTAATGCAAAGTAGGAAAAAAAGATTTGGCGCTCAAAGAGCAGTGGGTAGGGTGTTTCGTGTTGTGTACAGAGTTCGTGCCCCAGAGGGCATGGAGGGGCAGTTAAGCCAGACCCAGTAGATAGGGCAAGACAGAAGGTGAACAGTGAAATGGCTCGTTTCTGTAGGGGACTCAGTTTTGGTAGGATTTGTCACTCTGAAATTCGTTTTGACACCGTGGAGTTTTTTAGGGGCAATGGAGTTCATCTATCTAGAATAGGCATGGATCTTTACCTGCTAGAGATCAGGGTTGTTTTGGCTAGAACTTTGAATGTGCAACGGCAAATGTAGAAGATGCAAATTATAGGCAGCAAGGGGGGCACCTCCTTTTTCTGCGTGGATGGGCGCATGCAAAGTTTGTCAGGGGTTGGCAGAAGCTTGGTTGGCATTGAAAGTAAGGAGCCATGGGCAGGGAAAGGGTAGGCAGGTAGTTCAAGGTTCAGTTTTAGATGTTTGGTTATTTACAGTTTCATAATTGCAGGCATAGGATGTAGGTTTAATAGAATTGTGTATTTTTAATTGCAATACATTGTAATGTTTGTAATGTGTTAATTGCAGGGTGTGGCAGGATGGTAGGGGTGGTGGTGGGCTCAGGTGGTAGATCATTTTGAAAGGCAGTTGCCAGGTTATGTTTTTGTAATGTGCACCTATTTCAATAAAGCAGCCTTTTTCACACAGAAAAGTGCTTAGAGTCTTGGCTGCACCCTCTCTCCCAAACACTGGTTGTATTCTTGTGAACAACCAGCTTGCTTTTCTCACTAAACATTCTACCTCACTGTAGTATCCTGGTATTATGGATTGCCTCTCCCATGTTTCCCTGTCCCTGGCTGCTCAGCCTGTGTGAGTCTTCTGAATGGAATGTTTGGTGTGTGGGCTATGAGTGGAATGCTTGGGTGACTGAATGAGAGATGACAGTTGATGGATGGGGCTGAGCAGCTAGCAGACTGCTCCAGGTGGGATTTACTATGGCCTATACCTGGACTTATTCTACCTGTGTGCCTGCTTACCTGATACCAGAATATACCTACGTTGACATCATCACTCTAGTGTGGTCTCCTGATTACTACACTTATTTTTGGCGACAAGGTAAAGATGTCCCCACGCTCTACAGTGGTACAAGTGGACAAGACTTCAAGATGCTTCCTACATCAAGCTGGGAAGAAGCCACTACATGGAGAAGCCGACTAACACAAGCGACAGGTCCAAGGCGGAAAAGACAAGAGTTACATGAGGACACACAACAGTGTCACTCAAAAGAATTTCAGCTATATAGAAGAAATGTGAAACAAGTACAGCACCAGCACGCACTACAACCCCACCGGTGTCCATCACACCTGACAGCCCCCAGACAAGCGTGCTATACTCCATCTCAAGAGGCTACTACATCAAGATGCGTCATGAATGCTGCGCAGAGTGAGCCTACAGTTATGCTAAGTCTCTTCACACACTACAGTGATGTTGCGCAGACTGAGCCTTCATGTACAGTAAGCCAATTACTTTGCTTCATTGGTATTGCGCAGAGTGTGTGCCTGATAACTGCCTGCGTTGGAACAGACCTTTACTACAATGACGCTGCCCAGATTGTGTGCTTGATTAATGCCTGTATTGAATCTGATCTCCCTACACACTGAGTCTTGAACCAGCTCTTGCCAAGAGTCATGTTTCAAGCTGCGCTGGCAATACCACACCGACACCCTCATCTCATCTGTGGTAGTGGCTGGAAGAATGAGGTCAGGTCACAAGACATCTCGGAGGCCACACAGCTGCAATGCCTTGTGTACCCCTGGGGCAAGGACAGGTGAGACATTTCACTTAACATTTATAACATTGCAAGTTGTGCATTTTTCAACAATTATTGTTGGTCTCTTCAGAGACATTAGCAGTTTAATGGCCCCTTGGCATTTGAACACTCAAGCGCGAGCATTTTCCTGCGCGCACACTTACCTGTCTTTTGCTGCCTTCCACGGAGCCCCTGTGATGTATTGTCTTCCTCGAGGGATCCTCAGATGCTGTTTAATGTTCGAGAGCACCTGCGCGACGCGAGCCACCCGGCACGACGTAATCAACGTGCCGCCATCTTAAGGCTGCCAATTCTTAAATACAATTGCAAGTGCTCTATTCCAGTTTTGCGAACCACGTTTTCGTCAGTTGTGACGTTTTAAATAAAGTTAATTGAAACTTTAGCCTGTCAAACAACGCACGCCATGTGCCAACAACACTAATTTTTATTGCCAACCATGCTCATATTACTGAAAATCAACGCTCGCTCACAGACAACCATCTGGTACTTTGTGTCAACAGTAGAAGACGTTAAGACAATAGTACGAGATTCCTACATGACATACCACTTGTCACTCTATCCCAGGAGGACGCCCAAGCCCTAGAGAATGATCTCACGGTGGAAGAATTGGGGAAAGCACTAGCAGCCCTACACACAGGCAAAGCAATGGGGCCAAACGGCCTACCGGTAGACCTATATAAAACGATGGCCCGACAACTCCTCCCTAACATGCTCCCCATGTATAATGACTGCCTTACACAGGGCATATTGACAGAGGATCAGCGATTAGCCACTATTGTCGCTATCCATAAACCTGGCAAACCACCTGACCAAACGTCCTCATATCGTCCGATCTCGCTAATGAACACAGATGCCAAAGTTTTGGCGAAACTATTGGCACTACGACTACAACCACACCTCACTACATTAATACACCCGGACCAGTCGGGCTTCATGCCCGGAAGGAATACGTCACTCAACCTGCGACGTCTTAATGGTGTGCTTCACCGTATCCCGCTACTGCGTGAAGACGCGGCCATCCTGTCCTTAGACGCAACTATGGCGTTCGATCTCGTGGGTGGCCCTTTCTTTTTGCAGTACTCCGGAAGTTGGGATTTGGCCCCAAATTTTGTAGTTGGATTAAATTGCTCTATACAGCCCCCTTAGCTCAGGTGGTTGCCAATGGCCACACATCACGTACGATTACGCTGGGTCGCGGTACAAGACAAGGGTGCCCACTGTCCCCTCTCTTGTTCGCGCTCATATTGGAACCATTGGCAGTGAAAATACGAACTGAACCGCTGATCCGTGGGATCACGTGGGAGCCGGAATGGGAAGACTGTATATCCCTCTACGCCGATGACGTATTGATTTACTTAATGTCCCCGACTACATCCCTGTTTACCCTACTAGACGTCCTTGAAAAATATAGAGAAGTATCAGGCTACACGATTAATTGGACAAAGTCGTTCCTATACATACTGCGCGGTCAAATGCCCACACTGCCTCCCACATGCACGTTGCAAACAGTGACCAGGGGGTTTCGGTACCTCGGAATCTATGTCACACCAAAAGACTCAATTTTTATGGAAGAAAATTTGTTAAAACCCCTACAGAGGCTCAAAGCGGATGTGAAACATTGGCGCTCCCTCCCACTGACACTGTTGGGAAGGGCAGCACTCTTTAAAATGCTTTCGCTTCCACGATTTCTCTACGCACTACAAAATACCCCATTTCTGATCCCGCCCACCTATTTTAAGGCAATAGACGCAGAAATCTCCTCACTGTTAAGGAACGGAAAACCAGCTCGTATAGCACATTCCAAACGTATCCATAGCTGGTATGACGGAGGGATCGCCCTACCAAGTGTTAAACTATACTACTGGGCCGCACAGCTAACGGTCATCAACCAGTGGTTACACACTCCACAACATGATCCAGCCCACAGCCTGGACAGAACTATCATCCCCGCAGATAAACTGATGAAAGCCCTATACACTAACAAACGAAGGCACACGCTCACGGGCCCGAGGGCCCATACTGTCAGGATATGGCACACAGCCCAAAGAGCATTAGGGTGGGAGGGGGTGCTCACACTTGCCACCCCGCTTTGGGACACACGGCGCCTTGGTACCTTGGCTAACACTAAGGGTTTTAGGCAATGGGATTTAATCGGTATTTCCAAGATAGGAGATATGTGGAGCCGGGGAGCAATCATCACATTCGAAGCCTTAAAAGAAAAATACGGGATGGCAGATACTGAGCTCTACCGCTATACACAAATCAGGCATGCGTTACAGGGCGCCATCCCACTAGGAACCACTCTGGCCGAATCCTCCCCATTGGAAGATAGGCTCCTAACTGAACATCTCCAACAGAAGGCAATCTCCCTCACATACCGTAAACTAATAAACAATCTTCAAGACCCCACGGTAGTACTTCGGAGCAAATGGGAGGCGGAACTAAGGGATATAGATGATGAAGACTGGCTATATGCACTGGCTTCGGCGAGAGACACCTCGATCCCATCTCGGTTAAAACTTATACAACTAAAGATACTACATAGAGTATACTATCCGTGCACCCTTTTACACAAACTGGGACACATACCAGAGCCTGACTGCCTGAGAGGTTGCGGACTCCAGGGTACATACTACCACACACTATGGGATTGCCCTAAAATACAAACATATTGGACACAGGTCATGTCGGACATCTCTGAAGCAAGCGGGGTAGAACTACAACCAGAACCTAGATGCTGCCTCTTAAATATTTGGTCGCCCACAGACCTTAATAGAGGGCTGCAGACATGGGCTACACTAGGCATGGCTCTGGCAAAGCGGAATATTGCTAGAAAATGGTGATCCAACATAATACCTTCAAGAACACAATGGGGGAATGATATGGATGCGGCGATGGTAGCAGAAAGGGCGGTCTATGTACACAGGGGATGCCCAAAAAAGTAGTCCAAAATATGGGAGAAATGGAATGTATACCGAGGTAATATATGTGAACCACCGCAAGAACTGTCTGAACCTGAAACAAGTCCTTAGGGTGGAATACAAACTACACTGTCTATATAATGATGTTGTGTGCAGGGGCGGGAGGAGACCCAAAAGAAATGAAATGCTGGTCTCTTGCTGATGTAACTGTTTATTGACGAGCTACTTACGGATACGTACTACATAGAAGATTGTTGCATAGTTATGCTAAAGTTTGATGGCCCTCGTATATCATGAGAACACATATGTACTGTTGTCTACTATAGAGCGAGAAGCAATGTAACGTAATGATCCCAGTTAAGAATGACCTTTACTACATTTATCTAAGGATGGAGAATCTAACCTATGTATGTATTGTTATACTGCGAAAAAGCCAATAAAAACTGTTTAAAAAAAAAAAAAAACAGTAGAAGACGTGGAGGGTATTTATTCAATTTATTTATTGGCAACGGAAGCTGTACTAGTCTGTGTTTTGTGCACATAGGAGCGCCTGTACTTTTCCCAGACATTGCCCCGCAGAATTACTTTCCAGTTTTCATTTGTTGTTCGCAGCAGTGTGGTTACTTCATAGTGCTTTCTATTTTTGACGTCTGTACAACATCATCTGTGACTCGTTTTTGTGAAGGTGACATTCTTTTTTTTCGAGTGCAGCGTAGTTTTGTTAAAATTGTAAAATTTTGTTTTCATGCATTTCTTTATTCACTACTCTGTGTTTCACTGCCATCTAGTGAATTTCTTACATTACGAGCTTGAGGTTCCATGGCCAATGTCTCACTATTCAGTATTTATATGCCAGAATGTCTTATTTTTATTACATTTCACATATTAAGTTTTCCTTACGTAGGGGACATGTTAGTTTTCTTTACAGTGGTTAGCTGCACTTCATTATCCCTTACATGAGGGATGGCCATGGGACTAGGTACATTTGTTTTCTTTTTTTTAAATGTTACACGTGGCCCCTACACAGGGGTGAACCCTTACACGGGTATGTTTTCCCTTACATGAGGGTTGGCCCTACGTCAGGGTAGGTTTTGAGGATTTTCTCCCTTACATAAATTTCGTGACCTCTTTTAAGTCCTATTATACGCTATATTTACATTGTACCCTTATGTGAGGGTGGTCTCTTTGATTTGTTGCAGGGGTGGGTCCCTGCGTGCTTAAGACGCCCTAGCGCCTCACAAGTTTTGTTGCAGAGTCTTCACATTGCTTGCCTCCTCACATTGGAGAGCTTTCACTTTTTTTCACAGGTTGTCCCTTAGTTACTAGTGGGACAGGACATTAGGTGTTGTCCCTTTTGTCCTCAATACATAATGATTTTACATTTGGTTTCCCTTATTTTAGTTTGGGGCAGGACAGTGGGTTTAAGTCCCTCTAGTCCACATTTATGTACATATTGTCCTCTGTTTAGGATGGGGGCAGGACGTTGGGTACTAGTCCCTTCTGTCCACATTGACTTTTCTACTTACATGGAGATATTACATATTTATGTCTACTCATTTTTATCATTAGAGGAGGGGGATGGGTATTCTTGTGTATTCGTCTTTCTCTTTTGACTTCTGTTCCCTTCCCTCTCGTGATGTGTGTTTTCCGCCATCCCTGGGACTGGGCTTTAGATTCAGCTTTGTTAGTTCTATTCCCCTTGCGATGTTGTTTTTTCCTCATCCCTGGGTTGTGAACTATTTATTCTTACTGCAATTGTATGTTTATAGTTATATGCTTTTTTTTCTTTTATGCTTTGTTTACCTTACATCTATCTTCTGTTCATTAGGGAAGAGGTAATGTATGTAAATGTAAATGTAGTTGAGCTTATATAGCGCACAGCTACCCGCAGTGGGTTTCCCGGCGCTTGCTTAGGGAACCCTTCCTGGTATTCCCCTGTGAGATAGCAGGGTATCCACAAGGTGAAAGTCAGGCATCCCGCCGCGAGGGGCCGTTGTGGAGATTAAGCAAGCTATTGCCCAGAGTCGCAGAGTGTGAACCCGTGAGTCGAGGAGGCACCGGGGCGAGAATTATCGAGTCCGTGGAATATTTAGCCCAAGACCCCGCCGAGGCGGGGAATTGAACCACGGTCCAGGACCGATCTCAGCTTCCGGGTCTGCTGCCTCTAACCCCTGAGCCACACTTCTCCACAATATGTATGTAGTATCCTGGTGTTATGGATTGCCTCTCCCATTTTTCCCTGGCTGCTCAGCCTGTGTGAGTGTTCTGAATGGAATGTTTGGTGTGTGGGCTATGAGTGGAATGCTTGGGTGACTGAATAAGAGATGACAGTTGATGGATGAGGCTGAGCAGCTAGCAGGCTGCTCCAGGTGGGGTTTACTATGATCTATACCTGGACTTATTCTATCTGTGTACCTGCTTACCTGATACCAGAATAAACCTACATTGATATAATCACTCTAGTGTGGTCTCCTGATTACTACACTCACACTACCCTTGAAATATATGTCTTGACTGTTTGACTTCTCTACTTACTAAAGCCAAAGCCTGAAGAGGAGATGCATGACAATTCAGGGAGCTCACAGAAGTATACGGTTCCTGTGTCTCCAAGAACAGTTAATACACAAGATAAAACGTGCGTACATTTCTCAGTCAGAGAGATCCACCCATACTGGGTCCACAGCTTGACCGGGCGTGTACTCTTTATGCACTTCCGCTCTGGCAGTCTGTAATAGGGCTTAGGAACTGTCAATATGAAACCATAAGTGCAGTTGAGACCAGGTCCAATAAGACACCATGGCAGAATTGGGTACACTTGGGATCCAGTCAACCGTGTGAACCGTGCAGGCTTTTAGAACGGTCTTATAAATGATGTTTTCCATTCACTGGGATGCTGTGACTTGATTAAATACTGGCAAAAACATTGGAGGGAAAAAATTGTGGTAAAAACTTCAGGAAAAGAAAACAATTGGGTCAAAAACATTGGAAAATTACAGGCAAAATTGATTAAATGGTAAGTTAAAAAAAGAGAAAAAACGCGACTCATGATGAACACTAACAAACGAGGACAACCTGGGGTCTTTCCCCAATAAACTAAAAAATAGAGGGGTATGGGGTGTCCCCTATAAATAATCAAACAAAAAGGGACCAGAAATGAATTGTCTTGAGTTTAATTCCAATGTAATTAAAGGACCTGATTGAATCACAAGGTATCTTCAAGGACAAGCAGATGAGAATGTCACTATGTCACACTGCAAAAAGACAATATTGGTGGTGACCTTTAAAATTTGTTTCTGTGTTGCATATCCGAATACTTTATCCAGGATCATCTGCAACCCTGTAGCCACTGGCTGTTCGATGGGACTTAGTGTTTGTGGTGTCTGGGGTGGATAACGCCCCAATGGCCAAATATTTTTCGTTGTGAGGCATTGATGGGGAGATCGATGCTACTATGGTGGATTTTGCTGAGTGTGTAAAACATGAGGACTATGGTAAGAGTTCTGGATAACGCAATTATGACGTGTAACTATCAGATCATCTCAGATCTTGCCTCCTCCCTTTCTTACGTTTTTCTGGATCCCACTGTCTGAAATGCTGCAGTTCCCACCCTTCCCGAACTGTAGTCACAGAGTAGAGGCAGAGCCAGGCCTGGAAAAGCCAGGAGTAGGTTCTTTTTGGGCTTGGTTTTTAGGCTGGCGGGCAGGGGGCTTATTAGCCAGCCATTTTGTAAGCCGAATCACCATTTTTGTTAAGGTGACACAGCAGACGATGGCGCTAGAGGGTGTAGGGATTAGAAAAATGAATTAAATTAGCTGAGAGTAGCAAGGCTTGCCTGGGTCAGGAAGGCGCGTGGTGATCCCAGGGTGGAGGAGGTCATGCAGGTTTTAAATGAAGCCGGCCGCATGGTCCTGGAGACAAAGACGGAGAGAGGGTCGGCGCTGCCTGAGCAATGTGCGGCCGGGGTCGTGGCTGTGCGGTCTGGGCCTGCTCACCACCGCAGCCTCGTGAGAGCGAAGAAAGGAGGCAGGTATGTGCCAGGGGCCACGAGATAAGAGCGTCCCCAGGCAAGAAACAAGCGGTGATGGAGGGTGGGGTGCCGCACTTCGTCACACTCTGCTTTTTGAAGGTGGGAAGGGCGGGGCAACACTAGGGAAAGCCAGTGATGAGGGCACAGAGGCTGTGAGAGCCGCACATGTCACGGGGAGGGGGAGCACATGCTGTGATGCAAGGGGAAGGAGAGTACATGAGGCCCCGGAAGGGGCGGGGCCTACACAGCTGAGCTTGGCTGGGCCAGGTGTGGAAAAAAAGAAGGGTAATGTTACAGGCCTCCCAGCCAGATGGGTAGGGGGGCTTTAGAAGAGAAAAAAAAACAGCAGGCAGGGGGGAGAGGGTGGACCATGGGTGGGGGACCACCAACAAGAAGCAGAAGGGGCAAAGGGGTGGCAAAAGGGTGGAGAGAGGGCAAAGGGGTGGAGGGGGGGCAAGGTAGATGGAGGAGGTAGCCTGAACCCCAGAGGGATGCCTCATCATCGTTGGAGCTGGTTAGACAAGGCTCCTTGGGGATCTTAGCGTGGTGGTCGAAAGTGGGAGGGTGGAAGCAGGAGGCGCGGCCAGGGGGGAGAAAACAAGTAGAAGGGGGAAGGGTCAGGGTTAAAGAAAAAGAAAGGGGCCAGGGCCCAGCGTCAGCCATAGTGGCGGCAATGCTGGAAGGGAGTGATGGGAAGGAGCTGGGAGGCAGGGAGGGGGATGGTCAGACATCAGGTGTGGCAACACCGGTCAAGGTATACATGCGCAGGCGACAGGGTTAGGCGGAGGCCCAGCGCGCAGGGGGGGCAACTCCGCAGCAGTGGGAAGGATGAGGTTGGTACAGTCATGAGTGGGATGGGACAGGGGGCAGGGAAGGCGCAGCAAGCACCCCCAGGGACATCTAGGTAGCAAGGGGTATTGGCAATGGTGCCCGAGCCCAATACAGGCAGGGAAAGGTAGGGATATTGTTCTATTTTCTATTAGCCTGTGATCTCTATGGTTATCTCCATCACTTAGCGACAAGGTTCTACTGCTGGATTCTGGATTGTAGAGTCCAGCAGTGAAGCTTGGCTGAGGAGCTGAGAGGGTGACTTCTGGGGGTCGTTGTACTACTCCTCAATAAATCCACTTTATCCAAGAAATGTGTCCTGTGATCACAAAATTGGCGACGAGGATGGGATGCTTTTGAATAGGACAAGCTTCTGAAAGGATTTCTGGAAGGATTTACATATCGTGAAGTTTGCGATTGCTTTGAGATATCTAGATCTTTTATCATCTATTGACCCCCTGTTGTGACCATCGTATAGGAAACCTGCGGTTTGCCGGATGTGAAATTTACACCTTTAAAACAAGGTGTTGGACTAATTTTGTGAGTTCATTGAGTGATAACAGAATTGGTGGTTGGAGTCTGTATCTATACAATTTCAAGATTGGTGACTCAGATGCTCGAGACTTGTACCGAATTCTATTGCGAGGAAAGTCTGGTGATGTAATTTCCCCAGCAACGAAGTGCAGAGTTTTGGAGCGTGCGGAGAGAGTACGAAGAACGTCTGATCTTATCCAGAAACGAGTAGTGTCCAGGAGCATGCGGATAGCAGGAGCGTGCGGAGACCTGCTCGTCGTTTCCAGGCAACTCTACATAAGGACAGCTTAGTGACCTTTGCGCCCTATGCATCTACGCTTAGACGTCACGAGAGGTAACAAACATGATACCGTCATTCTCGTTATCTAGACTGCAGCCATTGAGAGACAGGAGGCACCGTGGTGAAGCACATACGTGCGTGCTGCCATTTTGAATTGTGTCAATTTCATCTAGACAGCGTCCACTGAGTGATTAGAAGCAGCATGGTGACGCACATATGTGCGTGCTGCCATTTTGAATTGTGTCAACTTCGTTACCTAGTTACCTCGACTCTTCCTCGATTGGAGGTATTGACAACACACATAACGGGCAAATTTACAATTGACTGAGCACATCTACGCGTCGTGCAACAGTGAGTTTAAACTACGTCCTGGAATAAGACTGTGCATATCTGCGCAATTTAGTTTGTGTGTGCATTGTTTCATTTTTTTTTTTATAAGACTGTTACATGCTTATGGTCAGTGTAAATGTTTACATTTTTCACATTAATTATGGCAATACAGAATATTTCTCCACCACCTACATTCCTACAAGAACCTGGTCCCACTTGTATGGAATGGGAAGATTGGAAAGAGGCTTTTGTCACATATTTAGAGGCTATTGGAGGTGACGTATTTATGCTGAAGAGAAAGTTTGCCATATTGAAACTCAGTTTGGGTGTGGAAGGTAGAAAGGTTTTCAGCATATTGCCTAATGATGATTCGGATTCCGATGATGATGATCAGTATGATGTGTAAGAAAATGCCATGACAGCATTATCTGAAAAATTCGGAAAAATTTGAGTATTGTGGTTGAAAGACATAAGTCCTTTTTTTCACATACTCAAAAACAAGGTGAGAAAATAGAACAATACGTAGCTGCTTTGAGGAAGTTGGCAGTAACCCTTAAATTTAAAGACTTAAGAGATGAAATTATTAGGGACCAGTTAATTAATAGAACCAACTATAATGAAGTTTCAAGAAAAATTGTTAGATTGGAAGGATCCCACTTTAGATAGGTCATTGGAGATTGCCAAGAGTATTGAAAATACTTCTCAGTATGTTAAGGAATTGGCGGATACCAAACTAAAAAGCGATATAGACCAAAGTAAAGTATGCGTGTTGAATTCCACAAAAAAAACTACAAAAGTTGACACTGAAGATAACGAAAATCTAATTATAAAGCAAGAAGGGGGTTATAAAAAGTTATGTTATAGGTGTGGAAGTAATAGACATAACGCTGAGAACAGCCATTGTCCTGCTTCTAAAAGTCGTTGTTATAAATGCAAAAGAATAGGCAATTTTTCGAGAGTTTGTAAGGCAGAAGATTTTCATAAACAAAAGAAATCTGTAAACATAATTGACAATACTTCTATATCTTGTGACACAAGGGTAGCACAAGATGAGAGTGACACAGATTTAGAAGTGACGGTGTTGGAAGAAATTAACAGTTTAGATGAAGTCATTGAGTGCTTACGTTCCCCCGAAATGTATTGTTGCCATAAATAACATTGAAGTACATATGTGGGCAGAGTCTTGTTCTCCTTTTACTTTAATAGATAAACAGAAGTGGAAAGAGTTAGGAGCCGCAGAATTAAATCCTACTGACGTTGAACCTCAGGGTTAATGTGGGAAAAAATTACCCATATTGGGATATTTTAATGCTGCGGTATTGTTTAAAGAGAGAAAAACTGAAGCAAAAATCTATCTGGTAGAAACAGGAAAAAGCTTATTAGGATGGAGGGAACAGAAAAACATGGGCATCAGTCTCGATCCTAATCATCCTTTACAAGTTTTATTGACAAATTTTAATAACAAATGGGTTGAGAAGTTTCCAAAACTTTTTAAGGAAGGGTTAGGATGTCTCAAAAAGTTTGAGCATCAAATTGTGTTAAAGAAAGATGCCACACCTAAGGTGCACAAGTTTCGTAATGTTCCAATGGCATTGAGAGAAAAATTAAAGGCTGAATTGCAAAGGTTGTGCAAGGAAAATATAATAGAACCAATAGAAGCATCTGAATGATTAAGTCTGATTGTAATTGCACACAAACTCAATGGAAATATCCACGTGGGTGGATTTAAGAGACTTAAATGAGTGTATATGGGTAGACAGACACCCTTTACCACGTATTAATGAAATGCTATCCAGTGTTGAGGGGGAAAGTGCTTCACTACATTGTATTTATCCAGTGCGTATCACCAGGTGCCGTTGCAACCTGAATCAAAGCATTTAACTTCCTTCATAACACCGGAAGGGGCGTTTCAGTTTATTCGGATGCCATTTGGCCTTGCTTCAGCATCGGCTGTATTTCAGAGGGTGATGCAAAGCATTTTGAAAGATGTAAAAAAAAAATGGTTTTTCAAGATGATGTTCTGATATGGGGAAAAGACGAAAAGCACCATGATGATGTGTTCTAAGAAGTACTCACAAAGTTGGAAGCAGCTGGTCTCACCATTAGTCTAAAAAATTCAAGGTCTGTAAACATGGGGTAGATTATTTGGGACACACTTTGTCATATGATGGAATCAAACCTAAGTTGACTTTAGTAGAAGATTTAGAAAAAGGTCCTTCAAGTGACAGGGATCAATTACTATCTTTTTCTTGGTTTGGCCAAGTATTATGCCAAATTTGTATATCATTTCTCAGAGTTGGTGCATCCCTTGTGCAAAATCATGAAAAAGGAAGTGACTTTTCAATGGACAAATCTGTGTGAATCTGCATTTGAAGCAGTGAAGAGAGCTGTAGTGAGTGCTACTTCTTTAAAGCCATACAATCCCCGGGATGAAACCATAATAATAACTGATGCCAGTGGTTAAGGACTAGGAGCTGTGCTGATGCAAAGGAGTGAAGGCAAGGAAAGGGTGGTGGTTTTTTCATCACATACACTCAAGGGAGCTGAGTCGTCTTATTCCGTCATAGAAAAGGAAGCTCTAGCTTGTTGGTGGGGCGTGCAACATTTCCGCGTTTATTGTTTGGGGTGCAAAGTTTGAACTTTACACGGATCAAAGACCTTTGTTAGACATTTTTACCACAGCTGGAGCTAGTAGAGCTACCTGTCAGAACCCCTAAGCTTGGAGCACGAATTTGTGGACTGTACCGTTCAACCAGTGATCAGGAATTCTCGATTCCAACTACTTGGGCCGAACTGGTCCGTTCCAGATGACACAAGATGGCACCCGATATGGCCGCTCACAGGGAACCAGAGGTTAGCGGTCTAGTCTGCAAGACCACAGCTGCAGAGAAGAGGGTGAGCGGCGCGAGCGCCTCTTCATCGACGCACTTCACCGAGTTTCTTGAGCAGTAAAGTCGAAGAATCTATGCAGTCCGACTAAGTTCCCAATTCCCCTATCGTAGTGCCCCAATTCTTGAGATAAAGGTACCGGAGAGTCATTAGAGTGTTTTTCCAAAGTTTGCAGCGAGTTTTCCGTCTTCGTGACGAGTTACGGCGAAACGCTGAGAAGCAGCAGAAGAGTCTGAAGCGCTGCGTCACCGTGGTTCGAGTGAGAAGGTCAACGGCTTAGAGTTCCGAGAGCAGAAATTTATAGCGGCAATTGAGATAAGTAAAGACTGAACATTGTCAAGAGATTTTGTGAGAAGTCTGTAACTTGCAGCACGAGTTGATTTCAAAAGACTGTAAAGACAAGGTTAAATATTTGTTACAAAACCAGGAGAGTAAAAGAAAACGAATAATGAACGCTATATGAGTATATGGTATTTACCTGACAAGAGAGGTCCAACAAGAACAGGAAATCTAAAAAGAAAGAAGTGGAAAACAGAAGTGGTTATTCCTAGAGCAATTCAGTTCGCTAATAAGCAGGAATACTTACCTGAATTATACTCCTTAGCCTGAAAATTCCAGAAGATAAAAGAAGGAGATAAAGCAAGTTCTTCCTAGAAGAGACAATTAGGAAGAAGGTCAACAATAGAAAATACAGAACCCCAATTTAATAGGCAACTCTACAGATAGTGAAGTAAGTGTACCTAAAATCTATATAATCTATAATAAGGGTCACTAGAATAGATAGGTAGATGAAAACTAACGTTTATTTACTTTCTATAGTGACAACTAGCTGTTGAGGAAGACAGAATTACAATATATTAATAGAAGAGGAGCGAGGTACCGGAAATATAAGGGTGAGACATTCTAGTAGAGGAATTACCAAGTAGATAGGAAGTGTAGATAGTTTGGTATTAATGTTGTATTAATTTACAGGTTCCATTGGGGCTAGACGATTTCTGCAGATAGCTGACTAAGGAACCATTCCGGACCAGTCTCTTCTCTGTTTGTTATTTTATCCAATTTCCCCCTTCCCTCAAGGTAATGGTCAGGGGGTTCTGAACAAGACCCACTGGCATTGCCAGGTGGGATTTGGGAGTTAAGCATCTCAGTTCCTGTGCAAGATTTTGGAAGCCGAATTGAGCAAGTAAATTCTGACAGAGTGAAGTGCCCACGTTGCCTTCGCACCTGAACAGAGATGGCGGAAGGAATAGATGTACAATCTCTGGGAACAATCCTGGATGCCATACAGAAAGAGCTAGGAGCGGTGAGGGAGGAAAATCGGAATCTTAGGCAAGAAGTAGTCAGTGCCAGGAGAGAAACTGCGGAATTAGCACAAAGGCTTAGATCCCCCAGTAGTTTGGAGAGGGAAGCCATGAACCCAGTATTAGAAGCCACTAATAGGTCAACTACCCAAGTGATTCATTCCCTATCCCCAGTCATTCCATTAGCGGCTCCCAAGAGATTTAATGGGGATCCCCAGAAGGCACAAATATTTCTGTCACAGTGCTCTTTGCACTTTATGTGTCGCCCTTCAATATTCCCTGATGCGCAGTCCAAGGTAGCTTTCATACTCTCATATCTGAGTGGAGATGCAGCTTCGTGGTCAATGCCTCTAGTCTCCCGGGAAGACCCTCTACTTAGAAACTTTGAAGAATTCAAGAAAGAATTCCTTCGGATATTTGACAGATATCTCAGGTAGTGGATAACAAACTACTCGACTTGCGACAGGGAAACCGAGACCTGATTGCGTACCTGGCTCAATTCAACAAGTTGGTGGTCGAGACGGACTGGCCTGAGAGCAAGAGAGCCGCGGTGTTTTATCGAGGGTTGAAAGATGAATTAAAAGATACTCTGGCACAAATTCCAAATCGTCCCACTGAGGTTTCGGCACTAATAGATTTAGTCTTGGAGATTGATTTTCGTCAAGGAGAAAGGAGAGGAGAAAAGAAGAAAGATTTCAGAACAATTGCCCCAAGATTTGACAGAGCTCGATCAGATAGCACCAGAAGCACCGAGAACCAACAAGGAGCGGAACCAATGCAGATTGGAACAATCAGAGGCCCCTTAACTAAAGAGGAGAAGGACAAGAGGAGAGTAGGAAATTTGTGTATGTACTGTGGATCTGGGGGGCATTTCGTTAGAAATTGTCCAAAAAAGCCCAAGAGCCTTTACAAGCCGAAGGAAAACTAGCAGCACCACCTGTGGGAGGAGTTGAACAGGTGGATGCAAATCAAGAGAAAACTCCACAAGAACATCGGGTGGCAAATACACTACAATCAGCAGCCCCACATTTGAACCAGTCCATGGAAGTAAGATTCCGAGAAACCATTTTATCAGAAGTGTCGGTGATGATTGATTCTGGAGCCACAGGAAATTTTTGCGACTTGAGATTTGCAGCCAAGGTGGGCATTCAAGCCATTAAGAAGGATAGGAGTGAGCCTGTGCGAGCCGTGGACGGAACCAATCTTTCATCAGGACCAATTGTAAGTCACACAGAGGTAATTCAGTTGATTTCAGGTGACGGGCATCGGGAAAGAATCCAGTTTAATTTAATAGATGTGCCACAATTTCAATTGATTCTTGGTCTTCCGTGGCTTACTGAACACAACCCAACAATCGACTGGAGTTCAAGGACAATTGAGATGAACTCGAAGTATTGCCATGATAATAGTTTTGGTGCCGAGGAAAAACCTTTTGAAGGAAATCCTGCCCTATCTCTGTTCTATCGGTTATTCTGTGTGTGTAATAAATACTACAGAGGTTCCAGAAGTATATAGAGATTTCCAAGATGTGTTTAGTGAAGCGGAGGCAGAGCAGTTGCCACCACATCGAGTCTACGACTGCAAGATAGACCTGGAACCGGGTTCCAACTTGCCCTGCAGTCGTGTCTATGCGCTAACGGAAAAGGAAAACCATCATCTGAAGGAGTACTTGGATAAGTACTTGGCAAATGGATTTATCCGACCTTCCCAGTCACCAGTTTCGTCTCCCTTATTTTTCGTTCCGAAGAAGGAGGGAGACCTAAGGATGTGTATCGATTACAGGGCCATCAACAAAATTACCAAGAAAAATCGCTATCCTTTGCCATTGATTTCCGTACTTTTAGATCAAGTTAAAGGAGCCCGAATTTACACGAAATTAGACCTGAGAGGCGCCTATCACTTAGTCCGAATGCGCGAAGGAGATGAGTGGAAAACGGCATTCCGGACAAGATTTGGGCTTTTTGAATACCAAGTGATGCCCTATGGATTGTGCAATGCCCCGGCTGCCTTCCAGCATTTCATCAATGACATCTTGAAAGAATTCATAGACCAATGTGCAATTGTGTACATCGATGACATCTTGATTTACTCATCTGACGTGTCAAAACACCATGAGCAAGTGAAAGGAGTCTTGAGGAGATTACAAGAACATAAGTTATTTGTGAAACTGGAAAAATGCGCCTTTGATGTGTCACAAGTGGAGTTCTTAGGGTTTGTCCTTTCTCCTTCTGGAATATTGATGGACCAGAAGAAGGTGGAAGCCGTGAAGAATTGGGAGTCTCCTGCGAGTGTCAAAGAAGTCCAAAGTTTCATTGGATTTGCTAATTTTTACCGAAGATTTAATGGAGAATTCTCTAGGAAAATTCTTCCGCTTACCAAATTACTAAGAAAAGGAATCAAATTCGAATGGAACCAGGAGGCTGAGGAAGCCTTTCAATCATTAAAGACGGATTTCACCACAGCTCCAGTCCTGTTGCACGCTGATCCAGCTGAACCTTTCTACGTGGAGACAGATGCGTCAGATCAAGCAGTGGGTGGAGTATTGTCTCAACGACATAAAACCACAGGGCAGTTACACCCAGTTGCTTACCGCTCTAGGAAATTAACTTCGGCTGAAATCAACTACACCATCACGGAGAAGGAGTTACTGGCCATTAAAGATGCTTTCAAAGAGTGGAGGCATTACTTAATGGGGGCTCAGCACCAAGTGACAGTGTTCACAGATCATCGTAATCTAAAGTTTTTAAAGTCTGCCAGAACCCTCACCCCAAGACAGTTGAGGTGGTCCTTGTATTTTGCTGACTACGATTTCGTGATCACATATCGTCCTGGAGCTCACAATGGGAAAGCAGACGCCTTGTCTAGAATTGGTACAGAGACACAGAGAGCCCTTACAGAGAATCAACCAATTATTCCGAGAGCAAAGATCCTAGGAGCGATCACCTCTATCGGTCTTGAAGAAGATGTCGCAAAGGTCATGAGCCCAGAGGCTATACGGAATTGGGCAGAGGAGGATCCAGAAAGAGAAGCTATCCGACAACTACCCTACTATCGAAAGGCCTTGTACATCCCCACAACCGAGTTGCAACAAATTATACGAGAATGTCACGATGATAAATTGGCTGGTCACAAAGGAGAAGCTAAAACCGAAGAGTTGGTGAAGAGACACTATTGGTGGCCCAGGATGGCTTCAGACATTGAGATATATGTTAAGTCCTGTGAGATCTGCGCTCAGGGAAAGCCTGAACGGCAGGCCCCAAAGGGTCTATTACAGCCTTTACCCACCCCTCCGTATCCATGGCACACCATCACGTTAGATCTGATTACTGACTTACCCAAGAGTCAAGGGTTTGACACAATCTTAGTGGTGGTAGATGCCTTTTCCAAGATGGCCCGTTTCACTGCTCTAAAAGGGTTACCTTCTGCCAAACAGCTAGCCTCCCATTTCAGCTCACAGATTGTGAAGATGCATGGAATACCCAAGGTAGAGATTTCGGACAGGGGCCCTCAGTTTGTGTCTCACTTCTGGAGAGCCTTTATGGAAGGTTTGGGAACTGAGATTAGATTCTCCACTAGTTATCACCCAGAGACTGATGGGCAGACCGAGAGGGTCAATCAAGAATTAGAACAGTATCTGCGATTATACCTTTTAAAAGAGGAAGGAGATTGGTCAGATTATTTGTGGACGGCAGAATTTGCCCACAATAATGCAAAAAACTGCTCGACAGGTTATTCCCCCTTTTTTCTAAATTATGGCAGGCACCCACATGCAACGATTAGACAAACTGATATCTCAGTGCCAGCAGTTAGGGAAGCTGTAGCACATTTGCACCAAACTCAGTTAAGGGCAGTAGACAATCTTACAAGAGCCAAAGAGAAATATAAGATCTATGCGGATAGAAGAAGGAGGAAAGGACCAATTTTGAATATAGGGGACTCAGTCTGGTTAAGTACAAAAAATTTGAGACTAAAGGGGAATCGGAAGTTTCAGCCTAGATTCATTGGCCCCTATAAGGTGAAGGAAAAAATCAATCAGGTCACCTACCAAATTGAATTGCCACCTAAGCTAAAGGTTCATCCAGTTTTTCACATATCCCTACTGAAAAAGGCCTCTAAGGATCTTAGGTTGAAGACCCCTCCGAGACCAATTGAGTTAGAGACAGGAGTTGAGTTCGAGGTAAAAGAAATTCTAGACTCTAAGAGGTCCAAGGGGAAACTGTATTATTTAATCGACTGGAAAGGGTATGGTCCTGAGGAGCGATCATGGGAGCTAGAAAAGGACATACATGCTCCTAGGTTGATTCAATCCTTCCATCAACGGTACCCCTCAAAGCCAAGAAGGAAAGGAGCTGCCATGTTGGGGGGTACTGTCAGAACCCCTAAGCTTGGAGCACAAATTTGTGGACTGTACCGTTCAACCAGTGATCAGGAATTCTCGATTCCAACTACTTGGGCCGAACTGGTCCGTTCCAGACGACACAAGATGGCACCCAATATGGCCGCTCAGAGGGAACCAGAGGTTAGCGGTCTAGTCTGCAAGACCACAGCTGTAGAGAAGTGGGTGAGCGGCGCGAGCGCCTCTTCATCGACGCACTTCACCGAGTTTCTTGAGCAGTAAAGTCGAAGAATCTATGCAGTCCGACTAAGTTCCCAATTCCCCTATCGTAGTGCCCCAATTCTTGAGATAAAGGTACCGGAGAGTCATTAGAGTGTTTTTCCAAAGTTTGCAGCGAGTTTTCCATCTTCGTGACGAGTTACGGCGAAACGCTGAGAAGCAGCAGAAGAGTCTGAAGCACTGCGTCACCGTGGTTCGAGTGAGAAGGTCAACGGCTTAGAGTTCCGAGAGCAGAAATTTATAGCGGCAATTGAGATAAGTAAAGACTGAACATTGTCAAGAGATTTTGTGAGAAGTCTGTAACTTGCAGCACGAGTTGATTTCAAAAGACTGTAAAGACAAGGTTAAATATTTGTTACAAAACCAGGAGAGTAAAAGAAAACGAATAATGAACGCTATATGAGTATATGGTATTTACCTGACAAGAGAGGTCCAACAAGAACAGGAAATCTAAAAAGAAAGAAGTGGAAAACAGAAGTGGTTATTCCTAGAGCAATTCAGTTCGCTAATAAGCAGGAATACTTACCTGAATTATACTCCTTAGCCTGAAAATTCCAGAAGATAAAAGAAGGAGATAAAGCAAGTTCTTCCTAGAAGAGACAAATAGGAAGAAGGTCAACAATAGAAAATACAGAACCCCAATTTAATAGGCAACTCTACAGATAGTGAAGTAAGTGTACCTAAAATCTATATAATCTATAATAAGGGTCACTAGAATAGATAGGTAGATGAAAACTAACGTTTATTTACTTTCTATAGTGACAACTAGCTGTTGAGGAAGACAGAATTACAATATATTAATAGAAGAGGAGCAAGGTACCGGAAATATAAGGGTGAGACATTCTAGTAGAGGAATTACCAAGTAGATAGGAAGTGTAGATAGTTTGGTATTAATGTTGTATTAATTTACAGGTTCCATTGGGGCTAGACGATTTCTGCAGATAGCTGACTAAGGAACCATTCCGGACCAGTCTCTTCTCTGTTTGTTATTTTATCCAATTTCCCCCTTCCCTCAAGGTAATGGTCAGGGGGTTCTGAACAAGACCCACTGGCATTGCCAGGTGGGATTTGGGAGTTAAGCATCTCTGTTCCTGTGCAAGATTTTGGAAGCTGAATTGAGCAAGTAAGTTCTGACACTACCCCACGCATTGCTAAACGGTTTTATCGTCTACAAGAATTTACGTTTGAAATAAAATATGTTCCTGGAGTAAAAAATGTAAATGCAGACTGTTTATTTTGTTTACCTGTAAAGGGGGACGGAAAAGATTATAAAGATGAAGACGATTGGGTGGTAGCAAACATTGTTGATGTATGTCAGGCCATTAGTGAGAATGAATGGAAGGAGGCTATTTCTGCTGATACTGTGTTGGTGAAGGTTATCAAGGCTTTACCCATGACTTTTGGATGGAAATTGGACAATGATGTTTTGATGTGTAAGGATGTATGGGAGCAGTTGTCTGTGGTTGATGAAGTGGTAAGAAGGTGTGACAAATTGTTGGTACCTGAACCTTTGAGGGTCAGATTGATGGACTTATTACATGAGGGTCATGGTGGAATGTCTGCTGTCAAGAGAATAGCTAGAATGGATTTTTGGTGGCCGGGCATGGACAGAGAGATAGAAAGATTTGTGAGGGAGTGTGTATCCTGCACGTGTAGCGACAAATCTCACATATTGAAAGAATCACACCTATCTCCTACAAAATTACCAGGAAAAGCTTGCCATTGACATAACTGGTCCTTTTGATAGTTTAGGAGTGTCTGATAAATATGCCATTGTAATGATAGACTATTATTCAAAGTGGCCAGAGGTGGCATTTGTCAGTAAAGTTAAATCATGAAGTGTAATTGCATTATGTGAGGAGATTTTTCGGAGGGAAGGTAGTCCTGCTGAAATGCTCACTGACAATGGTCCTCAGTTTATTTCGGAAGAATTTGGTGATTTTCTTAAGAAATGGGGCATTAAACACTTGATAACTCCTGCATATCATCCCAGGAGAAACAGTTTAATGGAACGCTTTAACCGTGTCTTGGTTGAATACATTCAGTTGACCATGGATGTTGGGAATATGATCCAGCAACCCTCAGTATTTATCTCACTAATCCCAGGAACAATCACTTTACTCATCAGTGGGGCCCATAACACTGCAAGTCATACACTCTTTCACACTAACACACATTTCTCTACTGAATCAGCGACAAAGAAAGTGAGCTGCTGGTTAGCCGGGTACCTAAGCTCATATTATATACATTTATAGAAATTCTTTACACATGCTAATCTGTTACCTGGATAATCCTACACCAAGGTACTCCACTATCTGATTAATAGATCATCTAGTAGAAGTTAGTTGATGGAGGCTAAGACCAGCTTAATCATAGTAATCCTATAACCGTAGCATTTTAATTTATCATAGCATTTTAATAAAATAAATCATTTTCAAATTTAAATTTTGAATTTATCTACTTCATTTAGGGAAAACTGAACTTTAGTTTATTTAGACAAGCAAGAATTAAGCATTTTATTTAGTACATGTTTGAAAATGAAATTTAGAAATCATATTACCAAGTCCTGTTATAAGGAAATAACAGGGTTGCATGAGTCTCAATCCGCCTCTCTATTCTCCTCAACGCCTCTTTCCCAAAACAAAATCTCTGCATTCGATCATCTTCATTGCTCCAGAAATTAAAGTCCAAAATTATCTCAAAGTCTCTAGTACCATAAAATAGTTCAAACCAACGGCGTGTGGTGGTGCAAAATAAAACAAAGGAGCAAGCTTTTTTCACCCTTTCGAACAAGCTCTTTTATACCCTTTTTCGCTAACTACCTAACTTAAAATTGAAACTTTTAGGGTCCACAGTTCATTCTGATTGGTCCATTAGAGGGGTGGCTATAATCACCTCATCCGTTCCTCGCTCAAACCAGTTTTCCAAAATGCATATTCATCCTCAACAGGTTCTCATGGTAGTCATCTTCCATTTGTGTTTGTCTTTCACTTTTTGTTACATGTTTAACAGTTCTGTTCCATTCAATAGTTCCTTTCCCACAGTCTTAGATGCAAACATCCTTTGGCAAACTTCCTCACTCTGGGTCAAGCTGACCTTGACATCACTTTGCTCTGTGTACCAGTCATTCCGTTTATTTGGCTTTTTCATTTTTGACGCATGCGTAGAGGCTATTTCTCTTAGGCTAATGTCAATGTCGCAGTCAGCAGCCATTTCCAATAACCAGGCCACTTAGGCCTCAATGAGAACTAGTGCGAAAACAAACACAACAGACGTTAGATTTGTAATTATAGTTTTTCTGTTTACCTCCCACCATTCTACTATCCCTTATTAGTGATTACCTAGCAAAAGCGTGATATATATAGCTTCATTTTACTTACCCAGTGCATTTATTTTTCTCTTGCCACGATAAATACATACTTTCTAATGAAGCAAAAACACACATGCTGTTTCTGTATTGTAGCATTATATTAATATGACTCGTCCACGATTGTTAGTAGATTAATTTTGCAAATGGCAATTAGTTTCCTACGTGTAATATTACTGTCTAAGTGCGTTTTGTTGATTAGATTTCATGCATCACACCATTAATTCGATTATTGCTATACGAAATCAATTTCACAGGGGGTACATAAAAAATATTGTCCCTCCCCTGCTCCATCAATTCCCCCTTTGGTGATTTTATCACCACACAATCATCCCACTAAATGTTCTTCAAGAACATGTTTCAGGCTCTTTAGTTTTAAACTTTAGTATCTTTCATAATTTGCCCTCTTGAGTTCTCAATCATTTTATCAACTCTTCAAGCTCAATTTCACCCATTTCACGTTCTCTTTGTTTTCTCTTTTCCATATCTTTTCTCAACTTTCTTTCAGCTCTCTTTCGTCTAATACAGATACACCCTAATCTTATCATCACTACTATCAGTACTATTATTGTTGCCGGTATTAGTATTTTTCCAATTAACGAACTACCTATTTCAGCAAACCAATTCTTCACATTAGAAAAACTCTTACTAAGTTTCTCTAAGACACCATCAACCTCCAGTGGGATAATTTCTTTATGCAATTCAGTAATAGTTTTAATATACCTTTGTATATTCTGACTTTTGTCAGGAATACAAGTACAACAATTTTGCACTTTCAATATTCCACAGACTACTCCTTCTTTTGCCAATAAAATATCAAGAGCAAGTCTATTTTGCATTACCATAGTTCTCATGGCAACTATGTATTTATTTACTATTAAAAATCCTCCCGCTGTATTTGTTGACAAACGATCTACTATTGTTGACAATTTCTGAATTTTGTTTGCATTAAATGATATACCCACTGCTGGTATCAGTGCACCAAAAATATCACCTAAAAATTCTAGAAAAGCTTCCCTTCTCCTACCTGTTAATGGTTTACCTATTTCATGAATTCCATTAGTACCTCTATCTACATGGAAAATTTTAGGAAAGACCAAACCTAAGTAGCAGGTGGTCCCATGCCAATGATCTGGCAATCTATAATAAGCTTTGTTACCACGGATAAAATTCAATCCAGGAATTACAGGATCTCTTCCCCACTTTAAATCCACATCCCCCAATAATGCTGTAAGTGTCTTTCAGCCACATGCATCATCAGTACATTTTGCGATTCTTTATTTGCGAAATTTAGGGAAAAAGAAAAGTCAAATTTAGGGAGCAGGAGTTAGAGATTCTAATAGAAGAGGTCACAGCGAGACAGGATCAGTTGTTTGGCAAACAGTCCCTTAAGGTGCCTGAAGGGGTGAAAATGAAACTTTGGCTGGCAATACAAGCCAAAGTGAATGTAGTAGGCGTAGCACACAGAGACATCACCAACCTGCAAAAAAGATGGTATGATCTGCGCAGTCGCGCAAAAGAAAGAATTGCGACCTGCAATAAGACTGCCAGAAGGACTGGTGGAGGACCTCCCAAAGACAAGCCAACTACACCCCTTGAGGACCTTGTTGAAGGAACCTTTTCCACAGAAGCGGTGATTGGATTAATAGACATTGACACATCAGAGCTACCAGGAACTTCTCAAGGTAAAGATGCTTTCTGTGTTTTTAGATGTAATGTTTGTCTCTGCTGGCCATTCCAAACTACATCATAAGTGATGTTGGTTTGTTTCACCATCTGCTTCAATGTTTTACCTATGGATGTGTGTGCACTACTAATTTTCATAGTAGCTGCAATGCATCATGGTACTTGTAGTTTCTTCTTGACATATGCAGAAAACATTTGTTAATTGTGTTTTTTAAAAACACAAAGAAATAAATGTAGTAATAGGCAACCAAAGTAGGCTGTAAACATGTATTGAATATACAAATGAAGTACTTTATTTAATGCAATATAAAGTACATTTCACACATGGTAACCAAATTTTTGCACTCTTTTAACCATAGATGCAGACCTGGACACACATTTCATAGACTTTACTGAGTCTTTTACTGAGGATTTGCTTAATTCTGTTGAAAATCATTCTGAAGCATCCTCACCAACAGTCCAGAGAAGTAATCCACGTCACAGAGTACGTCAACTTCCAGAGTCAGACAGCGATGTACCACAAAATGATATTGTTCAAGTCCAAGATACTCCACAAAACCCTGCTCCTCCGCAAAGACAGCTTGGCAGACGTCATAGACTGCAGCAATTTTTTAGGCGCAGGATATGTAATGGGCAGCGCAGATCAAATAATGATGATGACACCAGTGCCAGTGTGGTAGAATTGAAGCTTTTAAAAATTCAGCGTCTGCAAGGAAAAGACATTAGGGTAATTAAAAGAAAAATGAGTAACATGAGTGTTGATTTTAGTGCCATTAGTAGAATTTTATCACAAATATCTGCACTCATGGAAAATGCACATATGGTGTCCTCCCAAAAACTGGACCGAATAGCAGCTTCCATGGATTACATGTGTGCAACAATGCAGGCACAATATTTATTACAGTCAAAAAGGTCAAACCGGTCATTCATCTATATGCAATCATGTAGTAGGGCAATGAATAGAATGTGCATGAGCACAGCACAGCTTACCAAGAATGCAGTTGCCATGCAGAAGGGCCTGACAAAGTGCTGTGATGATGTTTCCAGTGGAATGTCCTCACTCATGACTTTAACAAATAACATGCAAGTTGTGAGAAATAGTGAAATGCCTGTGGAAGGGGAGGTCAGTTATGGTGGGGCAGATATAGCAGAGCAAGGGAGTAGTAGTCAAGTTGTGGAACGCCGCAGCAATAGGAAAAGTGGCAAAGGAACCAGCATGACCAAGGGCACTGCCAATGTCACAAGTAAAGCCTTAGGGGTGAGAGGTGGAAGGAAATAGCATGTTTCCAAAAGTGACATGATACATTTGTCATCATAAGATTTATGCTTTTCAAAAGTTTACAATAACTCAATACATGTATCTTTACTTTATCCAAGAGCCATTATGATGTCTAGATTTTTTTTCAATTCATTTCAAATTGACCTTAATAAACAGAACATGTCACCAAAATATAAGTATTGTAAGTGTCATACCTGTGTTAAAAGTAATGTTGTGTGATCTCTGCCCTCCTTCTCCTTCCCTCTGCAGCGTCTGGTCCATGTATTCTGGCTTGGGGTTGTTGGGGTTGGTTGTCATTGTTTTGCAAGACATCCTCAAAATCCAATTCAAGTCCTCTCTTAGTTGCTACGTTGTGCAGCATGGCACATGTTGCAACAATCTTACAGCAAACTTCAGGGCGATATTGTAAGGCACCTCCTATTTTATGTAGTATGCGAAATCTAGATTTCATTACTCCAAAAGTTCTTTCAATGACATTGCGTGTTGAAATATGGGCATGGTTGTACTGTTGCTCTTTGCGAGTAGTAGGAGTCAGATAGGGTGTGAGTATGAATGATCTGACACCATAAGCCCTATCACCTACAGTACATGAAAAGGTGGAATACAAGCTATTAGTGTTAATGGAAAGTATTCTTTCACTACTTAAATTTATTTCCATAAAAATCACTTACCAAGACAAATAACCATCACCAAATTCTCCAGCCAGCAGTCTACCATGAATAGCACTGTGTCTAAAAATGTAGGAATCATGGGCACTTCCAGGGAAGCTAGCAACTAGATCAGTGATAATAGTTTTGGAGTTACATATAGCTTGAATGTTGAGAGAATGGTAACATTTCTGGTTGCGGAAAATGTACTCATTGTCAGAAGGTGGACAAATAGGAATATGTGTGCCATCTATGCAGCCTATGACATGTGGGAAATGTGCCAAGTTGTAGAAGTCTAACTTGGTTCGAAGCAATTCCTGCACAGCTGTAGGGAAAGTAATGCAATGCCTTATCCTTTGCAACATAGCATCTAGAAAATTAATGAAAAACCTAGACAGTGAACTCTGGGAGACCCCACCAGCAATGGCTATGACACCCTGGAAAGACCCCGAGGCAAGAAGGTGGAGCGAACAAAGTACCTGATCATGAGTAGGAATGGCTTGGGTCCTACGTGTCTGCTTCTGCAAAATTGGGTCCAAATCTGCAATCAACTCTAAAATAGAATCACCATTGAGCCTATACTTATCATATATCTCTGGCTCTGTCTGCCCTAATAAAGTTATGCGCAATCTAAAAACTCTTTCACTAATCATCCTTCTCCTCCTAGCAGCAGCTCTCAACCTCATCCTACGTGCAAATACAATGACTGCAGCCATAGTGAATGTATGTAAGATGCATTGGTGTTCCCCTTATATGCCTTTATAATCACTTTCACCTGATTCACTGTTAGAAAAAAAAATACCACCAGCTCAGACCTCTTCTAAAAATAAGAATTTCAATTTGCAATTTCTAAGAAAATCGCAAATTGCGATTTTCATGCATGCACTTTTTTGTATTGAAATTGCGAATCCTTATTTTTTGCGATTTAATTTAGAAATCGCAAACACTATTGGGATTCCTAAATTTGCGATTTGGACTTTAACATTGATGCATCCCAAAATTCAATTTTGCATTCGCAAACAGCCGATTTCTGCGAATCGCACCGTTTGCAAATGCAAAAACTAATGATGCATGTGCCCGTTTGTAATTACTTGCTCCCACAAAATAGTTATCATACGCTGTGTTGTCTCTTCGAATACAACATTTTTCCTGTTGGGGAGGATCTATTCCCAATGCAACATTAGTATCCCCTTTTACAAAGTTTTCTTCATCAAAATTCAATGTGGATGGTTTCGATTTACTTGCTGTAGCCTTTTTCTGATAGGCTAATCTATCTTCTGCCATTTCTAAAACTACCTTTTCTGCCTTTTTCAATTTACATGTCAGGTTATTTTTGTATGCATATTCTATTGTCAATTTCTCAATTTCTAAAAAAATTCCCCCAAAAGTTTTGCAGGTTTCACTTTGTTCATTCTATTTACAACAGGAACTTTAGCAACAATGTCATCAACATCAGAATAGTAATACTCTAATTTACCAGTTTGATAAAATAAACTAGCTATAACACTACAAGTCATTCCATACATCAAAGGGAGATGATAGGTCACACCCTCTGATACAAATGCAGGCAACTGCATGCAAACATAGCAGTCTTGTACATCCATAGTTTCAACATATTCTTTCAATAATCTAGAAAAAACATTCTTTGAAAAATCATTAACAGATCTATCTTTGTGTAAATCTGTTTTATCTATTAGTTCTACATTATTATTTGCATCATGTATTTTCTCACTCTTATTATCACCTCTATTTCTATATGAATGCTCAAACCTTGAATGAAATGGAATCAATATTGCTAAAATAATCCATATAAGCATTAATAAAGCAGTACATATCAAAAACATTCTACACCATCTGCATATTATCCCACATTTAGATGAATTTCTTGCAGGCATTTTTTTTTCTTAAAAAAAATATTTTTCTATAATGCCTTTTTATCATTTACAATGTCTCTTTGCCACTTTCCACACACAAATATGTGTCCTTTAATATCTGTAAATTCAATTACGTCTTTTCCTTTTATTCCATTTGACCTTTTCTTTTCAGTTGCCACTTTTACTTTCTTAATTTTGAAATAAAAATTCTTTTTCTGTGTTCTTGTGTTTTCTCACTTACCAGAGTCACTTTGATTTTCCTGATTACTTTCAACTTCCGGTTTGTCAGGTAAAGAAGTGTATACCCACTCAGGTGACTTATACGTTTGATTTGGTCTCCTTACTATCTTGGGTCTTTGCAAAATTTCTTAATTCTTTTCCTTTTAACCTTCTTGGCTAGATATCTCATTTACTTGTTCATGTGGTAATCCATTTGTATTTATCAATTTGAATGTTAGTCCTTTAATTTCTGCAGGCCAACTATCTCCCTTTTTGGGCTTTTTAATCACTGGTTCAATTGTTCCACATTCAACTTTCCAAGCCCTTTTCCCTAAACTCTTTCTTAAAGTAGTTTCTCCCTTTTCTGCAGTTTGAAGATCAATTTTCCTTTTCTCAGAACTTTCTGTTTGACTTTTAGAATCTCCTCTTTTGCCAGTTTTATTCTGTTCTTTTTCAGTGTCCAAACTGGTTTCTCCTTTTTCCAGATGTGTCCTTACAGGTAGATCTTCAAGATCTGGAATTTCAATTATTTCAGTCTCTGCTCCTGATGCTTTACTTGTATCTGATATTTCCAGATGTCGCCTCACAGGTCGATCTTTCTTATCTGGAACTTTGTCAACTGTTTCCTCCGCATCAGTCTGAACTAGTCTCTACTTCTTGCAATTATTGATTCTCAGGTTCTGGTACTCGGATTGTGTGGATGGCGTGCAACCACCTTTTAACACCAGCACATTTCACTGCTGTTGTACTGACCAGAATCATCTGTCTCGGCTTATCCAATCAAGGGACCTGACAATTTCTCCTCTGTTTATTTTTATTCGGACCCAGTCTCCAGGACTTAAATCATGTGTTGGATGCTTCTATTTAGTACATGCATCAGTTCCAACCTGGTGAAAAACAGAATGGATTGTATCAGACAGGCCTTTGCAGTAATCCAGTATGATATCATCATTTAAAATTAGCAGTTTGTTGACAGGTACAAATGCTTGTCTCATTACTCGTCCCATCAGAGTTCCATGTGGACTTAAACCAACCTTTCTGTCTGGAATGCTTCTTAAGGTCATTAGAGCAAGTGGCAAAGGATCAGGCCATTTCAGTCCAGTTGCCAAACACATTTTTCCAAGTCTGTTTTTAATTGTTCCATTAACCTGCTCAACTACCCCAGAAGCCTCTGGTCTGTAGGCGCAATGTAATTTCTGTTGAATATCCCGTGCTTCACAAATGAATTGTATCAATTCATTTTGGAAATGGCTCCCTCTGTCTGATTCAATCGTTTCTGCAAATCCAAATCTCGGTATGACTTCCCTCAGTAAAGGCTTTGCAACAGTCACTCCATCCTTCCTCCTTGTAGGGAAGGCCTCAACCCATCTTGAAAATAAGCAGATGATCACTAGAACGTACCTCAGCTTGTTGCATGGAAGCATCTCTATGAAGTCCAATTGCCTTCGTGTGAAAGGACCAACCTCCCGTCCTATGGTTCCCAAGCTCACAACAGTTTTTCTTTCTGGATTCAATTGTTGGCAAACCAAACAACGTTGGCACAAGCTCTCAGCTATTATTCTGAACTTTGGATTGTACCAAGTTTGTTTGAACATTCTCAGCATTGTATCTCTCCCTATGTGTACCTTCGGGCCATATTTGAGATCATGCCATCAGGCATTACTGGTCTTTCATCTTTGTTAACCCAAATTTCATCTTCCTTTCTTTGTCTGCAACCTGATTTTATCCATCTATCTTTTTCCTCATCATCTCCCTCATCCTGAATTTGTTTCACTTCCTGCCAAGTCTCAACAATGTTAATAAGCATTAAAGGACTTAAAACATGTTCTTTTTCTCTGTCTCGATTGATAGAAGCATTATTTCTGGCACAATATTGAGGAATGGCGTTGGCAAATCTATTGCCTTCAGTAACCCTGTCTGAGACCACAGTTGCCCATAATCATGGACCACTCCGAATCCATATTGATTATCAGTTACTATGGTAATTCGGACATGCTTTGCAAGCTCGAATCAAAGCAATCAATTCGGCTACTTGAGCAGAATGTATTCCTTTCAGATAAGATGCTTCCATGACATCTGCCACTGTACATACAGCATACGCAGCACTCAAATTTCCTTCATCTGTTCTTAAACAAAAACCATCAACAAACAGCACATAATCTGATTCTTCCAAAGGTTCATCTTTAATATCAGATCTTGGCTTGGTACAGTACTCAAGCACATCCAAACATTTATGATCAATATCATCCTTAACTTCCAGATCCAAAGCATCAGGTACCAAGGTTGAATGATTCACATTGACAGACCTTGCAACAGTCACATTGTCTGCACCCAAAATCACCTCTTCATGCCTAGTCAGGCGACTATTGGTCATATACTGAGTTTTGGTACGCGTTAGGAGTATCTCCACTGAATGTGGCACATAAACCTTAACCGGATACCCTATCACAATTCCTTCACTTTGTTCGTGACTCATGCTTGTGGCTGCAACAGCTTTCAGACACTCAGGCAATGCTTTTGATACTGTATCTAATACTGCTTAAAATATGCAATGGGTCTTCTCATTCTTCAATGTCTTTGAATCAGAACTGATAATGCACATCCCTCTCTCTCACTGCAGTACAGTTCAAAGTCTCTTTTATAATCAGGCATGCCTAGTGATTCACATATACTGTTTTTCAATTGTTCAAATGCTTCCATTTCTTTTTCATTCAGCACAATAGGATCTTTTACATCACCTTTTGTCAATCTCTGTAATGGTTTTGCAATTAGTGAAAATTCACTTATCCACTGACGACAGTAACCAACCATACCCAAAAACATTCTTACTTGTTTCTGTGTCTTTGGTTGACTCTTTCCTCTGATAATTTTGATTCTTTCTGAGGTCACTTTTCTCACTCCCTTTCCAATCTTATGATCTAGGTATTGTACTTCCTGTTTGCAAAACTGCAACTTTGATGGGGACACCTTATTCTCTCCTTCTGCTAAATGGTTCAGCAACTCAATTGTATCAGAAATGCAATTTTCTTTTGTCTTTGATGCCGCCAACAGGTCATCAATGTACTGAACCAATACTGATTTTCCTGGCATGTTTAAACCCTCTAATGACTTTTTTAACATCTGATAAAAAATTGAATGACTTTCAGTATACCCTTGAGGAATTCGGCACCCTGCCAAAATACGCTCTCCAAACCGAAAAGCGAAAATAGGCTGGCTAACTGGATGTAATAGAACTGTAAAGAACGTATTGCATAAATCAATAACAGTATACCATTCTGCATCATGTGGAATCTGATATAATATCACTGTTGGATTTGGCGAAATTGGACAGCATGGAACAATATTTTGTCTACCTTTCTCAAATCGTGCACGATTCTAAATGTACCATTTGGCTTTTTCAGTCCCATTAATTGGTGAATTAAATGGACTACTCATGATTTCGCTCAGAATTCCCTGTTCAATCATTTTGTTAATCACTGGAGTTACCCCTTCAATTATTTATGGTGTCAATTTATATTGTGGAATATTTGGATATACAGAATCTTCTTTTATAGTGACTTTTACAGGACGTACTCCTTTTATTAGCCATATTTCTTCTCCTGTGACATCCCACACTTCTTCTTTAACTGTTTCGGGAATATTTTTTCTATCAAATAGTAGAAATGTTTCACTCTTTTCTGAATCAATTATTGACATGGTAATTTTATACTTACTATCATCATCTGCTGTTTGAAAAGCTATGCCATCTGGTGAACAGTAAATGTCACAGTTCATTTTACACAGTATATCACGTCCAAGTAGATTTACAGGACTACTGCCACATACTACAAAACAATGATAGGTGGTACCCTCACCTCCCTCATTATGTGCTTTCCTATAGGCAGTATAAAAACAACTAGTTCTCTCTGTATCTAGGGAACAGAAAGTTTAACTCCAAAAGGTCCCATGGAACTGTGGCCATTTTGGAATTTACCGCTCTAGTGCCCCAGTTCTTCCAGAAACTTTCATTATAGCTCTTTAATAATCAGGCTCAGTTTGCTACTTTGAAAAAACCTACTTTAATCCAGGGCTTCACTGTGGAATTAGCCATTACTTTCCGCCACAAAAAGTTCCTTGAGTTTCGGAAACAGGAAGTGCACCCAATTGATCCATGAAAAAGTCACAAAATCCGGCGGCCATCTTGAGTTTTCACCGGTCTAGTGTAGCAAACATTTAACTTTTGTTTCCTGTGCCAGCAGAGACGAATGGGGCATAAGTAGGTTCTCCCCACACGACTCAGTGTTCCACGGAGCCGCAGTGAGCTAGTACCCAGGAGAGTGAGTAACTTTAACAACATAAGTACGGCATAGCCGCATCCCGTCCACTAAATCGAACGCTTTCATAAAAGCAACTTTGACAAGCCAAACTGAGTGTTTTCTCTCATCTTTGTCAAAACAGTGTTTGACCACAGGTGCCCCTTCCCTCCCTTTCTACAGGCTCATGCGGCAAATGATGGGCATAAAAAATGTACGTAATAAACTGATGGTGCCAATAGATATTTTTCTTTCCCTACAACACACATCATGGATAACTATGTGCGATGTCATGAGAACGTGGATACATCCACTGTGGTTCATACGTGAGCCTCAGCTAGAGTGTGTGGTTTATGTTTTATGTTGGCGCATCATGTACTGTTTACACCGCCGTTAGCACACAGCATGCAGAAAAATATATCGCCACGTAAAAATATATCACTTTTATTCAGATTATCATCACAGAGGGTGTGGGATAATTATGTCATGTATCATTTGAAATATTTTTACGATGTCCTTGTTCTTTCAGACCCATAACAAGAAAACAATACCTAGTAGGGTACAGTATCAGAGTGCATGTTTAATATAATGTACGATAATTAATGATTTTTGGATATAGGATTTATCTTCTATCACCAGCATCTAGAGTATTGAAGGGATCTGCTTTGGTCCTGATGAGAAGCCAGGGGAGGGATTCGAAACATGTTGACAAAGGAAGTACAGCCCATTAAAGCATAGTACCACTGCTATTCCTCACTTTTAACAATACCAGCTTATAGGAACATTTAAGTTTATTTTTTGACCTAGCCAGGTATTTTATAACTATCACTTCACTTAATCACTTCTTACCCTTCAACTCACTCCTACACCACACATAGTATTGTTTAACTCAGTGCTTTCACGTAGTCGCAGGTCGCAGCACGCCCCGTTCCGCAGCGGGGCGGGAAGACCCCGCTGATGAAGCATGCCACCAAGGGCCTTTTTGATGGGTAAAGGGTATTTTAACATAGCTGTTTGCTTTCCTTGAAGGTAGGAGACACACGATTCCTGGAAGGACACTTCCAATTTTCCAATATGGGTGGATCCCTTTGTTTAATATACGCTACCCCATGAGCAGGATGCATTGCTATTGAGTCACGGATTCAAAGAAGGGTTTGAGCTGGGATACGATGGGACTCGGTACGCAAGATGGGCAGAAAATCTGAGGTCAGTGGCTTCACATAAAGCAGTGGTGTGGGACAAATTGATCATAGAGGTTGATGAAGGGCGCATGGAGGGCCCTTTCTCAGAGTGGCCGATTAAGGACTCGATAAGTTCTCCTACTGGGGTGGCGCCGAAAAAAGAGCCAGTCCAGTATCAGTTGATTCAGCACCTGTCGTGGCCTCAAGGCGTGCCAGTGAACAATTTCATATTAGAGGAACTAACCTCCGTTTCCTATTCTTCAGTGGACGTAGGTGCAGAGATGGCAAAATGCGACATCAAGTCAGCCTTTTGCTACTGCCAGTACACCCGATGATTTTCAGCTGCTAGACATTCAATTTGATGGGAAAATCTTTGTGGATAAGTCCTTGCCCATGGGATGTTCTATATCATGTGCTTTGTTTGAACAATTTAGTTCCTTCTTACAATGGGTCTTCTCTTGGAAAACCGGTAAAGAGACTGTGAAAAACTACTTTGATTACTTCTTCCTGGTGGGTCGGCCCGGTTCGGCAGACTGTCAGCAACAGATGACAAGTTACCAAGAGCTCATGGGGTACTTTGGGTGCCCCTGGCGCCAGAGAAGACACTAGGTCCAAACATGGTGATGTAATTTCAAGGTATTGGATTGGATTCTGTGGCTATGGAACCACTCATACAGACTGATAAAAAACAGCATATGAGAATGTTGATTGACGACATGTTGGCCAGACAAAATGTGACAGTGAGTACAGTGCAAGTCCTGTTAGCGCACCTAAATTTTGCATTCCGGGTGGTCAGGTAAGACATTTTGTAGGAGATTGAGCAGGTCATTAGCGGAGCTCACTTTGCTGCACCATCACATGCGTCTGTCAGCAGGGACAAAAGAGGATTTACGCATGTGGAACATAAGATCCCTTTGTCCGCACCAAAAGATTGGGAAAGGGAAGTACAGATATTTTTGGACGCGGCAGAAGCCAGTGATTTTGGGACATATTGGAAGGGTAGGTGGTGCGCTGAGGAGTGGCCAAGACACTGGAAGAATGGGGGCAGGAATATTGCTTTCTTGGAGTTGTTTCCCCTAATCTTAGCGGTCACAGTGTGGGGTCAGAGCCTAGCTCACAAGAAGTTCATTTTCAGAGTGGACAATATGGCTGTGGTACATGTGGTTAACAAACAGTCCACGAAGGATGAGCAGGTCCTTAAGTTACTGAGAGTATTTATCCTTAGTTGTTTGAAGGATGACATTCAGTTTCAGGCGAGACACCTCCCTGGGGTGGACAACGACCTTGCAGATGTTTTGTCTCATTCACAGTGGGAGAGGTTCCATGAGCTGGCCAAGGAGGCGGACATTCAAGGATGCCGGTGCCTGCAGTGATGTGCTTCGTAGAAGACAAAGGATACTGCAATTGGTGGTAGGGTCATTGGCCGTTTCTACAAGGAGTGCGTATATCCACGCATGGCAGGAGTTTTAAAGGGGAGGGGCGATGAAGAGGAAAGAAACTTGGGCGTGAGAAGATGTCATACAGTTTATCATGTCATTTATTGATGAGGGTTTGTCTATAGTCACCATTGCTGCCAAACTGGCAGGGACTGCATTTATGGGCAAGCTGTGGTGGGGTTATTTGCCTTCTGATGGAGAGTTGTGTAGACACATTCTTGAGGTCTGTGCCAGAGAGGTAATGCCCAGGCCCAATATCAGGAGGTCGGTGTTGAAGGAACTGTTAGTTAGGCTACTAACGGGCTACCTAGGATCTGCAACAGTGAAGAGGAGGCATGGTTATTTTCTGCATTAATGTCATGGATGTATTTTGGAGCTTTCATAGTGTCGGAGTTGTTGGGTAGAAAAGGGTGGTAGGGCTTGATTGGAAGGAGGTAGAAGTTGGGAGCAGGGGAAGCTTTCTAAAACATATCAAAGGGGTGTGGGGAAGGTAGTGGTAATAGGGACCAGTGAGGTACCATTGGTATGTCCAGTTGTTGGTGGTGTGTTTAGAAAGTTTTGAGGGACGGGGATCAGGGAAAGTCTTTCGCAGGGTGTCTGGACAGGGGGTGACAGCTGCACAGCTACTGTGGGTCATGCAGAGAACTCTGCAGCAGTTGGGGGAAAGACCAGGTGATTTCGGCACTCACTCATTCCGGATTGGAGAAGCAACAGATGCAGCAAAGCAGGGATGGGGCTAGAAGAGAATCATGCGATTGGGGTGTTGGGCTTCGGATTGTTATAAACAATATGTAAAATATGGGGAAGCGGATGATTGTAACATAGTTTTCATCACTCATGCATGTGTCTTTTCAGGTACAGTAGCGGGCCGGAGTCAGCAAAGCTATCCATTTGGATAGTCTGCCATTCTTTCGTAAAATGAGCAGAAAGACATAAACGGCAGAAACGAAAAGTTGGGAATCTCAGGTTGGATTTTTCATTGTTTACCATAGGCTGGCATGGGAAAGGTGGTATGTGATGGCACAAACTCATGCCTTGCTTAAACAATTTGATGCAATGACATGTTTGTCCTAACGTGTTAATTGTACACCTCGGGCAGAATGGCCTAGTAGTTTGCAAAGGATTGGCATTATTAAAACAGATGAAAAGGGATTTGTTGGAGATCAGGCAGCAATGGTAGGGATGCTTTGTCGTCTGGACTGAATTTATCCCTAGAAGACAGTGAAGGGGGCCAAAAGACCCGCCACCGTTGATAAGGCCAGGAGAAAGATAAATAGAGACATGAGGGAGGAAGGTACGGAGGAAGGTTTCGACAGGGTAGAGCATCCTGAATTGGAATATGTGTTGTATACTTTTTCAGAGAGGATGGTGTCCACTTCCCTCTCTACCGAATGGAGCTCTACTTAATACAGATAAAGGAGGTGTTGGACAAAATATTGGATATACAAATGTAACCCAGAACTTCCTAAGTGGGGTGGTCAGAAAAGTCTTAATGACTGTTTCTGAGTGGCATCTGGTAGCTAGTTATTTACATGTTTACAGTTTATTTTATGATTGAGAACAAGTTACTCCAGGAGCAGGCAATAAGGTTAAGATAAGAGCTAATCAGTTAGGTAACTTCAGAGAAGTAGAGAAGAGGTTACAGGGTTAGAGTTCAACAGTTAATGACCGAGTTGGTTTTTTTAAATAGTTGCAAAGAAAGGAGAAGGGTGGGGAAACCTTCGGGGTGGGGGGGGATATGTAGGTGAATCAATGTATAGCGAGGTGTAGTTTTGTAAGGCAAATGCCAAGGGTAATGTTTTGTGAGATGCACCTGTCTTCAATAAAGTGGCCTTGTTCACACATTTTAGAGAGTCTTGTTGGTCTGGGAGGGGGCGAGTATGGTGGGCCCGAGCCGGTCTCCGTCGCCGGGGAGGGCGGTGCGGGAGGGGGACGGGGCCCAAGGGGGGGTAGGCTGGGGCCCGGGCGCGTCGGGAGGGAGCCGGACGACTGCGGGGGATGGGGGCAAGGCAGGGGGGGGCTGGTGTCGGTTTGGGGGGCGGTGGGTGGGGGGAGTGGTGAGGCCGCAGAGGTTGGGGGGAGGGGTTGGGGTGGGGGGGGAGCGGGCGGGGGCCTGGGGCGCCCGGCGCGGCGGGGGCACCCTCCGCAGGGTGGGGTCGGGGCGCACCGAGGGGTTTGGGCGGGGGCAGCGTGTGGGGGGACGAGGGGCGTTTTTCCCCAGCATGCTGGACTCCACCTTTTTTCATTGGCAGGAACTGTTGGCGAGGCGCTTGGGTGAGCAGCATGCGGCTCCGGTCCACCGAGGGGATGGCCTGGCTCTGCCTTGTACGGGCGGTCGCGCTCCAACGCGGGACATGGCATGGGACAGCATTGGACGGAGACGGGATAAATCGCCGCCAGCCCCCCCCGAAGGGCTCCCCCTCCCCTGAGGAGGAGGGGGAGATACGAAGGGGGAGGGGGGAATGAGTAACCTTGTTGACAGTGTGTTGCAGGTACGGTCACGGCAGGACGCGCCCAGAGTGACGGCCCCTCAGCTCCACTGGTTAGGTGGCGGGATCCAGCGCGGATGCCGACCTTGATGCCAGGTAAGGTTGGAGACGGAGTGGGGAATAGTGCCGGCAAGCGGCGCTGCACTCAGGTGTCGGTGGGGACGGATACTGGGGGTGACGATGGGGGGCCGCTGGTGAAAGGCTGCTACATAAAGGACACGGGAGTGGGCACGGAAGGTGGGGTACCGGCGGGCGGCGTCGGGTTGGGTGCTGGTGGGGAGACGGCGGCGAGGGGTGCGAAGGCGGGGGAGTCCGCGACTGGGGGGAAGGTGAGTTGTGTGGTGCCGGTGTGCAAGCTCCCATATATGGGGGTGACCAAGCCTGGAAGGGGGAGTACATAGACATTTTGAATCTGTTGCACAGGGAGCTGACTTCTAAGGAGGGGTCTAAGGAGGAGGAGCAGGAGTTAGCGAGGTGCCCCAAAGTGCCCCTGACGATTGACAATTGGTCGGCGGCATTCCTAATATACGCAAGCGTATATTGTGAGAAGTTTCCGGGTCGGTCCATTGTGCTGTTTAAGTACATGGACGTGGTGCGGAGGGCGCAGGTGACATACGGTGGGTACGCTTGGTCCCACTATGATGAGTTCCGAGCACGCATGGCGGCCGACCTGGACGCAAAATAGGCGGAGCTGGACTCCTACCTATACCAGCAGATGATGGGCGGGGCCAAGTTTGGGCGCACCGTCTATACGGCCAGCGGTCTGCCGCTCGTGCCGACCAACTTTTCGGCCCGCACTGCCCGTGGGGGGGGTGGGGCAGAGTGAGTCAGCCGGCCAGAGCACGGTCGGGGCTTGCTGGGATTTTAACAAGGGGGCGTATGGCCGGCAAGTGTGCCGTTTCCGGCACGAGTGCTCAAAATGTGGACGGCGTCACCCGGTGGTTCCCTGCTGGGGTGTCGGGGGTCCGCCGGGGCAGCAGCCTGCGCCGGAAGGAGCTCAGAGCGGGGAGACACAGTGTGGGGGGCGGGGGGAGGTCTGGGGGGGCCGGATCCCTGGGAAAAGGCTTGTACGCCGGTTAGACTGGAGGGAATGGAACCATGGCTGGCGGCGTATCCGCGGGCGGATGATGCGGCCGTTTTGCGTCGAGGCTTTCGAGAGGGATTTCGGTTGGGCTATGAGGGCCCGCGGATTGCGCGCTGGGCGGACAATCTGAAGTCAGTGAATGCCCACAAGGGGATTGTGCAGGAGAAGCTGTTTAAGGAGGTCAAGGAGGGCCGGATAGTGGGCCCCTTTGCAGAGCCGCCTCTGCCTGGTTTGATCATCTCCCCGATTGGGATGGTGCCCAAAAAGGAGCCGGGGCACTGCCGGCTGATACAGCACCTGTCATGGCCGGAAGGAGAGTCGGTGAACGATTTCATCTCAGCTGACCTCGCGTCGGTGTCCTACTCGTCTGTGGATGTGGTGCGGAAGTTCGTGGCGGCGGTCGGGACGGGCGCTATGATGGCGAAGTGTGACATTAAGTCGGCATTCCGCTTACTCCCAGTGCACCTGGAGGATCACCAGCTGCTGGGGATTTAGTTTGACGGTGGCATGTTTGTTGAAAAGGCGCTGCCTATGGGGTGCTCTATCTCCTGTGCGTTGTTTGAGCGGTTCAGTTCCTTTCTGCAGTGGGCTTTTTCCAGGCGCACAGGCTCTGAGACGGTGACGCACTACCTGGATGACTTCTTTCTGGTGGGGCGGCCCGGTTCGACGGACTGCCAGCAGCAGCTGGACAGTTTGACAGAGATACTGGGTGAATTTGGGGTTCCCCTGGCGCCAGAGAAGACGTACGGTCCCAGTACGGTGTTGTCCTTTCTCGGTATAGAGCTTGACTCAGCGGCCATGGAAGCACGCCTACCGGAGGACAAGAGGTCGGCAATGTTGGCTTTGGTGGACGGCATGCTGGAGAAACGGAAGGTGATGGTGCGGGAGGTTCAGGTCCTGTCGGGGCATCTCAACTTTGCGTGTCGGGTGGTGCGAGCGGGCCGTACTTTCTGCCGGAGGTTGGGTTTGGCGTTGTAAGGTTTGACTCTGCCCCATCATCATGTGTGCTTGTCGGCGGGAACGAAGGAGGACTTGCGGATGTGGTGGGCGTTCCTGGGGCGTTTCAATGGTGTGCCCATGGCGCCGCCGGAGGACTGGGAGTGGGACGTCATGCTGTATTCGGATGCAGCGGGAGTTGGAGGTTTCGGGCTGTACTGGGCCGGGAGATGGTACGCAGAGCAATGGCTGCCGCATTGGCAGGCGGGGGGACGTAGCATCGCGTTCTTGGAGTTGTTCCCGTTGGTGGTGGCAGTCACGGTGTGGGCGCCCGGCCTGGCACACAAGAGGGTCTTGTTCCGGGTTGACAACATGTCAGTAGTACAGGTGGCGATCAGGCAGTCGGCTCGGGACCCGCAGGTGTTGAAGTTGATGAGAGTGTTGCTGGTGAGGGCGTCGGTGGCCGCGTCCACTTGGAAGGCGTATGTGCAGGCTTGGGAGGAATTTCGACGGTCTAGTGCGGTAAGGCATGGGGATCGGTGGCAGCGGGAGGAGCAGGTGGTACGGTTCATGTTGACTTTGATGGACAAGGGTTTGTCGCGGGTGACGATTGCGGGCAAGTTGTTGGTATTGGCGTTCATTGGGAAGCTGTGGTGGGGTACCCCCCGTCGGCGGGTGAGTTGGGGGCTTGATTGCTGGAAGGGTGGGCAAGGGAGAGGGGAGCGAGGGTGAGTCAGCGTCGGCCGATCACAGTGGACTTACTGGGGGGTCTGCTTGGTGTGTTGCCGTCGGTGTGCCGGGATGGGGGTGAGACGGTCTTGTTTTCCACACTCATGTCATGGCTTTTCTTTGGAGCGTTTCGGGTGTCGGAGTTGGTGGGCCCGAAAGGGGGGTCGGGGATCCTGTGGGAGGATGTGGAGATACGGGCCAGAGAACTGGCTGTGCGCTTTCGACGCTCTAAGACGGATCAACGGGGAGTGGGACATGGGTGGTGTTGGGCCCGGTGGGCTGGGAGGGGGTGTGTTCCGCGGCGTGGGGCCGGCAGTTGGCGGCGGGTCAGAGTGCGTTGGATGAGGTGGTCTTTGGTCGACAGGAAGGTGGCAGGGTGACGGCGGCTCAGGCTTTGTGGGTTCTGTGGCACGCCCTGTGGTATATGGGTGAGGACCCGAAGGCTTTTGCGATACATTCCTTTCGAATCGGGGCGGCGACGAAGGCGGCACGGAGTGGTTGGGGGAAAGAGGAGATCAAGCGGTTGGGGCGGTGGAAGTCTGATTGCTACAGGACGTACGTCAGGATGCGGGGGGTAGAGGGGGTGCATTGAGCTATTTCTGTTCGCCCTCTCACATGTGTGTCTTTGCAGGTGCTGTGGCGGGGCCTGAGGCGGCAGTATTGGAAATTTACATTGTGGGACACTCCTTTGTCAAGCGGGCAGAGAGGGCTGAGTGGGACAGACATCGGAAACTCAACTTGGAACTGGATGACAGATTGTTTAGATGTCATTGGCGGGGAAAGGGGGGAATGCGTTGGCATGAGTTGATGCCCTTGTTGAATAATGTGGTGCGGGGGTGTGTGCCCGGATGTGGTGGTTATCCATTTGGGCGAAAATGACCTGGTGCTGTGTAAGGGCTTGGCGCTGGTCAAGCAGATGAAGAGGGACCTGTTGGAGATACGGAGGCAATGGTCAGGCTGTCACGTGATTTGAATACCAAATATACACCTATGGTCTCTTAACATGTGTGTATGAGCAAAAAGGTAGTGCCTCTCTCAAAACAAACTACTTCATAAGAAAATTAACTGGGGAAGACATCCCTTAAGGATAAGAACCCTCACTCACCCGGAGGTGACATGCTTCATCATATGGGTCCTCCTTACCAGTGTTGAAAAGTTCACTTATGGGATTACCATCCTTCTTTTACCAAAACATCTGAGCTCCTTCCTTAAACACCGAAGTAGTAGCTCCCAGTGTTGACTAGGTTTTCAACACTGGTAAGAAGGACCCATATGATGAAGCATGTCACCTCCGGGTGAGTGAGGGTTCTTATCCTTAAGGGATGTCTTCCCCAGTTAATTTTCTTATGAAGTAGTTTGTTTTGAGAGAGGCACTACCTATTTGCTCATACACACATGTTAAGAGACCATAGGTGTATATTTGGTATTTAGATTGTTAGTGGGAACATATACCTAGTGGTCTTTAAATTGTCCCTTTAGACCCCCAATCCACGGTAGTCTTTTCTGTCACGTGATTTGGTCAGAGTTTATTCCCAGACGGTTTTAGAGGGGAGCAGAGCGCCCAGGGGCCATTGATAGGACGAGGCGGAAGATCAATAAGGAGATGAGATATTTCTGTGCCAAGGAGGGTATAGGTAGGATGGAGCATCCTGAGCTTAGGTACGAGGCGGTGTACATTTTTAGGGAAGATGGGGTTCACCTCTCTCGGTATGGGATGGAGCTGTACATCGTTCAGTTGAAGGAGGCGCTGGATGTGGCTTTGGGGGTGCGCAGGTATCCAAGAGGGCTGGAATCTGATGGCGGGGTCGAAAGTCACTAGGCGGCTTTCGAGTGGCGCTTCTCCTAGTTAAGAAAGGGGGGTATTTGCAGGAGGCCTGGGCTGCTCGGTAGGTGGTGGGGGACACTGAGGTCATTTACAGTTAGTTAGATGGGGGGGTATGTTGCAGATGGGATGTGTTGATGTTGCAATTCTGGGGATCCAGTTAGGGGTGGGGGTGGGGGGCTGTTAGGCATTCTCTTATTTAGTGAGGTATAGTTTTGTTCGGCACAGGCCAAGGTTGGGAGTTCGTAGGGTGCACCCGATTCCAATAAAGCGGCCTTTGTCACACAATTCTTGTGTCTGTGGTCAGTGCTCCCCCCCCCCCCACTGGTGGGCCCCAAATGCATTGTCATTTTCCCATGTGCAACTGTGCACTGTTTACAGCTCAATCAATCATCAAATTTGTAAACACGCACTACTACTCGGAGAGTGTCCCAGCGCAATCAGGTTAGCTTATTATCAGAGCAGACACATGATTACTTAAATGCACTTTCAAATAGCCAGGTCTAAAGAAGGCATTTAAACGTCCTTTCATTCTTCTTCTCCCACAGTTGCAAAGGGAGGGAATTCCAAGCAGAGGCAGCAAGGAAAGAAAAAGAGGAACTACCCCATTTTATGCTTTTGGTTCTGGGGACCACCGTCAACAGAGCATTCAAGGAGTGTGAGGATCGAGCTGGGATATACGGTCTGAACCTGCTCCTCAAATAGCATGGCCCTTTTTGGTGAAACCCTCAGAACCTGGGCCGGTAAATTGCATTCAATGCGCCAACGATGAATAATTACATATATCAATTTATCAACTCAAATGTAAATCTACCATGTAACCATGCCCCACTATGATTATCGAATATGCAAACATTGATATATAACATAGGTAGCAGAATTAATCAATATACCCATGAACAGACCGACAATATTACATAGCCATATGTAATTTGTTCATAATGAACATTAGGAAGTACTCGTTCCTGATCAATACAGAGAGTGTTTGATATAACATAGATAGCAGATATGATCCGCGTATCTATGATACATCACTTTGTTTACCATCGATATTGTAAATCTCATGCATGAATCGATAATAATGAATGTATAGGCCGACTGTGTAAATTGTTCACCACTATTTGTTTCTATTTTGCCACAATTGTTATATGCTCACATTAGGCCTGCTCGCAATGTTAAAACGTACAGATGTTTTCACATACGAGGCATTATTGACACCAAATGCTAATTCCCACCCCCATAGAGCCAATCAACCTCGGCACACGTCTGACACGTTTCAATCGTACACGTTCCGAGTCAGTTCACGTCATATAGAGTGCTCATGGGCCCCGCTCTTGTTATTCGTGAAGCAGAATCCCAGGAAACGGTCGCTCCTATCCAGCGTTTGAGTAAGTGTTTAGGTAGAGAGTGAACTGACTGCATATGCGGTTCACACCCCCATCCTTGCACGTTTAGACAATAACTCGCCTTCACTTAGCTAATCCATTGTCTGCATTTTGACTCACAGCCCCTAACTTCGCTGAAATATTATTTTTACTACTTTTTCACCACTTTTAATTCTGGGACCGTAAAATTACTTTGCCTAGCCCCCACTTTTATTCACTATCACAGTAGTTAAATATATACCCAGACAGGCTCATCATTGCCCCTTGATCCAGTTGTAAAGATCTCACTTCGGGGGTAATCACACACCTTCGCGGCCTTGTTTTTCATGCGGCCTGTTTTTTAAGTCAATAATGCATTTACATAGTGATTGCACCACCGGCGTCGTAATGCCTTTAATCAGGAGAAGACACACTGACCTAGTTGTAACGACCTCAACTCCGGGGGCAATCGGACACTTTTCAAGCGGTCCACTAGGATATATGACGGTACCACGCGTACTTTTACAACGCGTACCGTTACAACGCTACTTTTACCACGCAAGTCGTTACAACGACTTGCGTGGAGGGGCGCTGGATAGTAAATTTTTTAATTTACTGTTCCAACTCCAGTCCCCGTGGACTCTAGGGAAAGGAGTTGGATAGTAAATTAATCTATTTACTATCCTGGAGCGCCCCCCAGCGCAAGTCGTTGTATCGACTTGCGTGGTAAAAGTAGCGTGGTAACGGTACCGCGTTGTAAAAAATGCGTGGTTACCGTTGTATACCGGTCCGTTATTTAAGTTAAGGTTCACTTACATAGCGATTGCACCGCCGGCGTCACAGTGCCTTTAATTAAGAGTACGATTCAGAAAAGGGGGGTGGTGATGAACAGAGTGTCTGAATTAAGCAGACCACTCTTACCCAGTCCAAAGATCAGGGCTTGATCCATCACCGTTATTTAGCTCACTACCCCATCCCAGCTCAGAACCTGGCTATATGCAATTTAGTCTGTCCCTGTCCCAGTGCATCATGGGAACAGGGCAGACCAAACTACCAAGCCAATTCTTCACCAGAAAGGATACAAGCTACCTGGGACCGGTTTCTGGCATTTCAGCCTCGTCGGCCCGGCTTGCTTGAATCCTGATGGAGCAGTGAGCAAGGGACTCATGTCTGAGTATACCCTGCCACACCTATAGTGGCCAAAAACGATTCAGAAAAGGGGGTGGTGATGAACAGAGTGTCTGAATTAAGCAGACCACTCTTACCCAGTCCAAAGATCAGGGCTTGATCCATCACCGTTATTTAGCTCACTGCCCCATCCCAGCTCAGAACCTGGCTATATGCAAATTAGTCTGTCCCTGTCCCAGTGCATCATGGGAACAGGGCAGACCAAACTACCAAGCCAATTCTTCACCAGAAAGGATACAAGCTACCTGGGACCGGTTTCTTGCATTTCAGCCTCGTCGGCCCGGCTTGCTTGAATCCTGATGGAGCAGTGAGCAAGGGACTCATGTCTGAGTATACCCTGCCACACCTATAGTGGCCAAAAACGATTCAGAAAAGGGGGTGGTGATGAACAGAGTGTCTGAATTAAGCAGACCACTCTTACCCAGTCCAAAGATCAGGGCTTGATCCATCACCGTTATTTAGCTCACTGCCCCATCCCAGCTCAGAACCTGGCTATATGCAAATTAGTCTGTCCCTGTCCCAGTGCATCATGGGAACAGGGCAGACCAAACTACCAAGCCAATTCTTCACCAGAAAGGATACAAGCTACCTGGGACCGGTTTCTGGCATTTCAGCCTCGTCGGCCCGGCTTGCTAGAATCCTGATGGAGCAGTGAGCAAGGGACTCATGTCTGAGTATACCCTGCCACACCTATAGTGGCCAAAAACGATTCAGAAAAGGGGGTGGTGATGAACAGAGTGTCTGAATTAAGCAGACCACTCTTACCCAGTCCAAAGATCAGGGCTTGATCCATCACCGTTATTTAGCTCACTGCCCCATCCCAGCTCAGAACCTGGCTATATGCAAATTAGTCTGTCCCTGTCCCAGTGCATCATGGGAACAGGGCAGACCAAACTACCAAGCCAATTCTTCACCAGAAAGGATACAAGCTACCTGGGACCGGTTTCTGGCATTTCAGCCTCGTCGGCCCGGCTTGCTTGAATCCTGATGGAGCAGTGAGCAAGGGACTCATGTCTGAGTATACCCTGCCACACCTAAAGTGGCCAAAAACGATTCAGAAAAGGGGGTGGTGATGAACAGAGTGTCTGAATTAAGCAGACCACTCTTACCCAGTCCAAAGATCAGGGCTTGCTCCATCACCGTTATTTAGCTCACTGCCCCATCCCAGCTCAGAACCTGGCTATATGCAAATTAGTCTGTCCCTGTCCCAGTGCATCATGGGAACAGGGCAGACCAAACTACCAAGCCAATTCTTCACCAGAAAGGATACAAGCTACCTGGGACCGGTTTCTGGCATTTCAGCCTCGTCGGCCCGGCTTGCTTGAATCCTGATGGAGCAGTGAGCAAGGGACTCATGTCTGAGTATACCCTGCCACACCTATAGTGGCCAAAAACGATTCAGAAAAGGGGGTGGTGATGAACAGAGTGTCTGAATTAAGCAGACCACTCTTACCCAGTCCAAAGATCAGGGCTTGATCCATCACCGTTATTTAGCTCACTGCCCCATCCCAGCTCAGAACCTGGCTATATGCAAATTAGTCTGTCCCTGTCCCAGTGCATCATGGGAACAGGGCAGACCAAATTACTAAGCCAATTCTTCACCAGAAAGGATACAAGCTACCTGGGACCGGTTTCTGGCATTTCAGCCTCGTCGGCCCGGCTTGCTTGAATCCTGATGGAGCAGTGAGCAAGGGACTCATGTCTGAGTATACCCTGCCACACCTATAGTGGCCAAAAACGATTCAGAAAAGGGGGTGGTGATGAACAGAGTGTCTGAATTAAGCAGACCACTCATACCCAGTCCAAAGATCAGGGCTTGATCCATCACCGTTATTTAGCTCACTGCCCCATCCCAGCTCAGAACCTGGCTATATGCAAATTAGTCTGTCCCTGTCCCAGTGCATCATGGGAACAGGGCAGACCAAACTACCAAGCCAATTCTTCACCAGAAAGGATACAAGCTACCTGGGACCGGTTTCTGGCATTTCAGCCTCGTCGGCCCGGCTTGCTTGAATCCTGACTGGGTGAGAGTATTCTGCTTAATTCAGAGACTCTGTCCATCACCACCCCTTGTTGTAAATATTTTTGTCCACCCTAAGCGTGGAAGGGTATACTCAGATGTGAGTCCCTTGCTCATTGCACCATCAGGATTCAAGCAAGCCGGGCCGAAGACGGCTGAAATGCCAGAAACCGGTCCCCGGAAGCTTGTTTCCTTCCCAGTGTAAGAATTGGCTCTTGTAGTCTGGTCTGCCCTGTTCCCATGATGCACTGGGCCATGGACAGACTAATTTGCATACAGCCAGGTTCTGAAACTGGGATGGTGCAATGAGCTAAAAAACGGTGTTGGATCTAGCCCTGATCTCTTGACTGGGTGAGAGTATTCTGCTTAATTCAGAGACTCTGTCCATCACCACCCCTTGTTGTAAATATTTTTGTCCACCCTAAGCGTGGAAGGGTATACTCAGATGTGAGTCCCTTGCTCATTGCACCATCAGGATTCAAGCAAGCCGGGCCGAAGACGGCTGAAATGCCAGAAACCGGTCCCCGGAAGCTTGTTTCCTTCCCAGTGTAAGAATTGGCTCTTGTAGTCTGGTCTGCCCTGTTCCCATGATGCACTGGGCCAGGGACAGACTAATTTGCATACAGCCAGGTTCTGAAACTGGGATGGTGCAATGAGCTAAAAAACGGTGTTGGATCTAGCCCTGATCTCTTGACTGGGTGAGAGTATTCTGCTTAATTCAGAGACTCTGTCCATCACCACCCCTTGTTGTAAATATTTAATTAAGAGTAGACACACTGACTGTGTTCATAGGCAGTGTGCGGTATGTTGAGAAACAGACATGAATAAGAAACAGCCCACTTATCCCCATGTCTAAAATAGCGGCAAGTACATCCGGTTTGTTTTTAAGTAAGCTCCATTTAATCACCAATAGTCACGGGTGTATTAACGTTCGTTTAACAACAGTCCCCATGCCACCTCACATATCATGACCCGAGAATGGTCCGTGAGCCTGAAATGTAACCCATTCTTATTTCAGGCTTTTGCCAAGACGCCCAACCACAGTATCCACTGTTATTAATGAACAAGTACAGGTATGTTTTCGTATTCATTGAAGACATCACCACCGCACTACCTGTCTCTGTGTAGATACTAAGGCTTCTTGTACACCATTTTTAGGCGCAGTTAAACATCCCCCTCCAGGGTGTCCAGTCGGCTGACGGGCACTGGACTGATAACATCTGAAGAAAATAAGGTGAGCACAAGTGTAGGTGCCCCGAATAACCAAAGTAGATCCCCCACTGATTCCATGGATGCCTTGACATTCTGTCATTATTATCCCCAGGCTGTCCATATCTTACCCAGTCCTGATGAAGACCCGCCCTTGATGCACGTAGTCAGCGCATCACCAACAGGGTCGAAACGTCGACGCAACATACTAGAGATCGAATTGCACAAAGTCTTATAGGAACTAAAGAAACACTTTGCCTAAATAGACTATTGTATTTACATTCGTCAACCCAGATTTGTTGTCATTTGTATGCAATTTTTTTTCTGTATAATTTGTGTCAGTCTTTCACTTTTCACTGCGTATAGCACCATATGTATTTTATGTATGTTTTTGGACAGTACAATCAATACTTGAAATATTTAAACATTGAGAAAGTGGTTCAGTAAAAAATTACTCTCTCATTCATTTGGGATCAGTGTCTAATGATTTATACTATCACGTATGTACCCCACCAGGGACACACAAGTTTCATTACAGGTTGAAATACTGTATTGAAGTATACTTTTCCTCCCAACAGAACCATTATTGTTTGTCCTTTTTGGTGAAAGGCTCTGTGAGTCAGAGTGAGCCCTTAAACATGACTCTCTGCTTGAGAGCCAATACAGTTCTTCCAGTTGCTGCTGGATATGATACCTTTTGACACTTTCAGAAGAAGGTGAGCCACTCCATTCTAAACTATCTACAATTTTCTCAATTGGTATGCAGTGAGGCCCCAGAGCCAGGCATTCACATAGTCCAATCAGGATGCAATCAATGCATGAACAATTATTTCTGATACTGCACAGGCAGCAGATACAGAAATTTCTTTAAAGATTTTAGAAGGGGGGCGTGGCCAAGATGGTGGTGAGGTAGGACGCTCGTTTCTGGTCTCCTGTCCGCCGCTTGCCCGTGACGGCACAGCACGGCTCCTGTGGGCCCATTTAGCATGAGATCGACCCTCTGAGCCCCCGGAGTGCCCGCTGTCTCGATTGAGCTGGCACTTGGATCCTGTAGGAGCCAGGGGGAGTGGAGAGGCATACCCAGCCGCCCCACGTGTGCGCGGCCTCGTCAACGCGGTGCCCGAGATACGGGACACCGAGGCCAGCTTCTTCCCTCTAGGCCCCCCATCAGGGCACGTTGCCATCGGGGCGAGTGGAGGAGTGTCCCTGCTGCACCGGACTCTCACCAGCGGACGTCTGGGTCGTTGCTCTTGGCGGCGGATGGTGGCGGAGATCCTGGGCCTGCCCGGCGCACAGGGCCGCGTGAAGCATCGGTCTCAGGTACCCGCGAGCCGGCTGGGAGTAAAGTAGAGCCGGTGGCCGATCACGCAAGCCCTGAGACCCTGTCGCTTACCTTGGGCTGTGCTCTCGGGGGACCGCGCTATCCCTCAGGGTGTGGGGCTGCCCCGTGAGGACCCCGCCCAGCAGACATTAGGGTGCTGACCGCCGAGACTGGGGCTTGGAGATGAGAGGTGGAGGAGGTTCTACAGGCGCCGAAATGTCCGGCCAACACCCAGCGGACCTGGCCCGCAGAATGAAGCTGACCTACATCATCACCTGCCGGTGACATCGGCGGCCGCCCCGCGGCCAGAGCAGGAGGGCCTCGCGGGCTCCCCGCCGGGGAGCGAGTTGAGTGCTTTGCGACCCCTTCTCTTGCGCTTTGGCGGTGAGACGCGCAGATCCTCGGCCTGGTGGGGGCTGGTGCGGAGGCCAGCATCTGGGTGCACTTAGCTGCGACGTTGCTGATGGGGCTGGGGCAGTCGGGGACTGGCTGGCTGGGGGCCCCTCCGATCTTGCTGGGCGGCAGGAGTGGTGACTTCCTATCGTGAGCCGGCCCGGCTGTCCCGCGGCCCTGTGGGTGCTTCCCTTTGCACCAAACCGGGCGGAGGCCAGGCGCTGCTTCAAGCTGGACTTTGGTGCCAACGGAGCGGACCGCACGGACTCCCGGCCCGGGGTGGCGGAGGCCTCTGCGACATACCAGAGAGCAGCGCAGCACGGTAGGAGGGGGTGGGCGGCTGGCCCCGTGACAGCGCTGCTCCCTCACAGCGGACGTGCGACGTGCTGTAGCTGCCAGCTCATCCACCGTCAGAGCAACCTGGTCGTGGAGTGCGCACTCGGGGGAGTGTCTCGGCCTGGCAGGCTCCTTTGCTCTACATAGCACCCAACAGAAGGCACCTGGGGCTATAGTGGCCTTGTGCTAGGCCTTTGTGACACCTGAGGCGGCCGGGCTGTTAAGAGGATCCCGGGAGTCGGACCAGCCACGTCCTAGAAACCTGTGCCATTACTGAGTGCAGCGCGAGGAGAGACACTGGTGCCTTGCCCGGATAGCAGGTGGGGAGCCTTCCGGGTCTCCGGTGATCGTGGACCGGCCAACCCCGCGAGCTCACACTGCCCTAGAGCTAGACATATCCCTAACACGCAGCGCCATACTTTGGGAACCACTTTTGAGCCCTCCATAATCTGCTACGCACCCCCTCGCTGATGGTGGTTCCCTACGTCTGGACCGTCGCTGCTTGAGAATCACCGGATCTTGGACGTCAGTGCTGCTGAGATCTTTGGGGATCGTTGGTCTTGGTTCCTGCCTGCCCTACATCTCCCGAGTGAGCTGCAGCCAGCTGCTGGAGGATTTGTGCACCCCCGGGGGCCCGCCAGTCTCTCGACGCTGCTTGGTGGGTGTCTGGAGAGCCAGGGGAGCATGTCCAAATCCAGGATCAACAAGCCGAAACCCCTGAAAGATATCTTTGGCCGCTCACAGTCCATCCCTGATATGGCTGCCACAACGCCGGAGGCCGAGACAGCGAAACGAAAAGTCCCACGGCCGCGGGGGATGAACCCATTACGAAGGCCTTCCTAGAGTCGCTCTTCCTTACACTGAGGGAAGACATCCAGTCAGTCAAGGCCGTATTTGCCACGGAACTTAAAGATATTCGGCGGGATGTTGACGGGATCGGAGAACGGGTGGCCGCACTCGAAGAGAAAAGCAACTCCACAGTCACAGATCTGACGACGCTCCAACAAGAAGTCCTCAGGTTGCAAGACCAGAATATGGACATGCAAATGCATCTGGAGGATATCGAAAACTGCTCCCGCAGACACAACATCTGAATCCGGGGGGTGAGGATTACTGACGACATGCGGGACCTATTTGCTTTCACAGGTGGCCTCTTTCGGCACATACTCGGAGACTCTCATGAGGCTGATGTCGTTTTGGACAGAGCACACAGAGTGGGTCCACCCCGCGGTCCCAACGCACCTCCAGCAGACCTCCTGGTGTGCGTCCAGGACTTCAAGACCAAGGAGTCTATTCTCTCTAAGGCACGGACTATGCATCCCATCCCCGGTCCTATACCAGGACCTGGCCCTGATCACCCTTCAGCGAAGGTGGCAGCTCCGCCCGGTGACCGACCACCTTCGGCAGCAGGGGATCTCGTACTCTTGGGAACACCCATACCGCCTCATCTTTAGATACAATGGCAAACTCCACCAACTTCGTTCTTTGATGGAAGCCTGCCGCCTGCTGGGCTTGACTCCAACAAGCGAGGAAGATGACGACGATGGTGCAGGTCCGAGGCAGGAAATCTCTCCATCAGGATGGCAGCACCAGAGCAGGAGACGGCGGCCTAGGAAGCCGCCCGCCTCCGAAATTGCCCGTAGCCAACAAGAAGCACTGGCTACAGCTACTGAGGCCCTAGCCGGTGAGGGCTCTGAGAACAAGTGATGGGCCTGGAGATCCTACGCCTTTTTGCACCCTCCTAATGCATCTTTGCTGTTTATGGGTGGGCGGGGGGGGGGGGGGGGTTCCCCTTCCCATTGTTCACATCATGGACCCCCATTGGATGATACACCAGTCGTCTTGGGACGATGGACTCTTGTTACGAACTGTTCCTGTTTGGGATGTTTTTGGGTTAGGGAAGGATGGGGTTTTCTTTTGTGTGGGTTTTGCAGGTTTTTTTTCGGGTGTTGTTCCCCTCGTCCACCTTCTACCCCCTTCCAGGCACCAGGTTGCGGCACTGTAGGATGGCGTTCCCCTCTTCTAGCCAGGAGCTTTTGAGAGCCCCTCCCGGACCTCGTCTTAGCCAGTTCTCCCGCCACATGCCCCAGAAACCGCTTAAAACTCTCACCCTCAATGTCCGCGGTCTCAACAACCCGGTTAAACGAAAGGCGGTCCTCCACTATTTAGAACAATCAAACACTAACATCTGCCTTCTACAAGAGACCCACCTGGTCCCTAAAGATCACCAGAGATTGAGATCCTGTGCGTTCCCCACGCATCTATTTTCTTCTAACACCACTAAATCAGCCAGGGTTGCTATACTTGTCTCCCGTTCTTTCCAGGGTAAGGTCCTCCAGAAGGAAGCTGAAATTAAGGGCCGCTTACTCACATATCGATTACAGGTAGCGGGGATCCCCCTCATTGTGGGTTCTTTCTATGCCCCCAATGAAGGACAGGGGAGATTTTTCCCTACTGCACTTACGGAGGCGACAGCCAACTCTGAACAACACTTGCTTTTAGGGGAGAATTAAACATGGTCTTCGACAACGTCACTGACCGCTCTTGGCAGCGCTCGACACAGGTTGGGGCCCTCTCCCGAACTGACATAGATCGGCTTTGGGACCTTGGACTCTCAGATATGTGGTGCCATTTTCATCCCCGCAGCCGGGCCTACACATACAACTCTGTTTGCCAGACTAGAGTACTTCCTTAGCTCTACCCCCTTACAGGCGCTTGCGATAGACACTGAAATTCTCCCTGCATCCCTATCGGATCACTCCCCAGTGGTAGCCACATTTCGATTCCCCCACACCCGGCAACCACAGCGACACTGGCGCCTGCGCGATACACTACTACACCATGCATCTACGGTCACCCAAATCAAGACAGCCATCACAAACTTCCTGACACTCAACGCTAACCCTGATACCTCTCTAGCGACGCAGTGGTCCGCCCTCAAAGCCGTCCTACGAGGGGAATTTATCGCCATATCTGCGGCCAATAATGTGGAACGCAGTAACAAGAGAGCTGAACTAACCCAGCGGGTAGCAGAGCTAGAACAGATGCACCAACGCACAGGCGCAGCGCGTGCCTGGCACCATCTCTGTATGGAGAGGAAGAAACTAGCGGCACTAGATCAGGACAATGCAGAATACTCGGCCCTTCGTCTCCGCCACTCCTACTACACGGGGGCAGATGTTGCCGCCTTCTGGCTCATAAACTGAGGGAGGTGCGACAACGTCACGGTGTACAGGTCAATCGGGTTTACCAGGGGAAAGCCCAAGACGGAAGACGCGGACATAGCGGAAGCTTTCCGGGACTTCTACGCAGACCTATACTCGAGCGACTCTCTTGATGCCCTTCATACCACTAAAAGAGTTCTACACCTTATTGAAAAGGCCTCACGCACCTCAGGAGAGTATATGCTCCTAGCCATAGACGCAGAGAAGGCCTTCGACAGTGTACACTGGCCCTATTCGGAGCAAGTCCTGCTGAAATTTGGTTTTGGGGACAAACTGCTATAGCTCACCTAATGCGACGGTTCGGGTGAACGGCCAGACGTCGTCCCGATTCCCAATAAGCAGAGTTACAAGTCCCCTCTCTCCCCTCCTCTTTGCGCTTTACATAGAGCCGCTGGCGAAACGACTCCGACAACACCCCCTCATAGCAGGGTTTCAATTAGGTGATGATACCCACACCATCAGCCTATACGCAGATGATATTCTGCTTTCCCTCGCCAACCTGATTCAATCCCTGAGGGCTCTCTTCGTCTAACTCCATAAATTTGCGTGGGCTTCTGGGTTCAAGATTAATATGGACAAATCTACTGCCTTTGACATCTCACTCGCATCGGACACCCTGGCTCACATTCGTGACGAACACCTGATACAGTGGTCCACTTCCACCATTCCATACCTGGGAGTGCAATTAGGTGCTACTATTCCCGCCACCATTGCTGCCAACTATGAAAGGCTTTGCACCCTCATCCGTAAAGAGCTTGACCAATGGAAACACCATACACTCTCTTGGCTAGGTAGAATAGCAGCCACCAAAATGACTATACTCCCTCAGATCCTTTACCTTTTCCAGACACTTCCCTTGCGTCCCCCTGCAGACTGGATCCAGCACACCCAATCAGACTTGGCGCGATTCATCTGGCAGGGTCAGAAACCCAGGTTTAAGCATGCCATAGCAATTTTGCCTCCGGAGCGGGGCGGCGTCGGGGTCCCTGATCTGCAGCTCTACTTTTACGCTTCCTAGCTCCGCTACTTAGTGGAGTGGAGCTGTCTCGAATCCGAGAAACACTGGCTGTTCCAGGTCCAAGCAGTTGCTGGTACACCTCTACAAGGCATCCCCTTTCTTAACAAAGCACACAGACCACCTAACCTCTATGCCTCTATTACAAGCACCACAATGGAAGCATGGGATCGGACAGCCATTACTCATGAGCTGACGTTGTTCCCCTCTCCACTCACGCCACTATTTAATAACCCAGAGTTCCACCTGGGTACTGTTGCCAAGGCCTTCAGACACTGCCGCCCTACCCCTTGCAGAGCGCTAGGTCACTTATTTGACCTGGAAGGAATTATCCCAATTCCACGTCTCCGGCCGGATTACGGTATTCCCGAAACAGAGAGGCTATCCTATCTGCAACTATGACACTGGGCTCTCCAACCGCAAGTCAAGCCTGGTGCTTAGCATTTATTGACTGCGTATGAGAAATGGCTTGTTACTCGATCCAGAGACAAGAAAATCATTTCAGATCTCTACAAGCATCTACTGCTCACCACTGTACACACATATAACGCAAGGCGAGCGCGGTGGGAGAGGGAGTTAGGCCGCACTCTCACTCATAAGGAATGGGATAGTATTTATTATAGGGCCAGACACTCTGCTTATCACTCAGGCCTTACCGAGACACTGACCAAAGTGGTAGCTTACTGGTACTACACCCCGGAACGCCTCCACCATTTCGACCCTCACCAAAGCGCCCTGTGTTGGAGAGAATGTGGGGAGGTGGGCACACTGGAACATCTCTTATAGGGTTGCAGCCGAATCCAACCGTACTGGTCCCACATTTTAGACAACATAGATGCTCACCTGGACACACAACTTCCACGCTTCCCGGCCTATATTCTCCTGGGCCTACCCAACCCGTTCACATACCCGGCTAAGTCTCGAAGAGGTCGCATTATTGCAATTGCCCTGGGAGCCGCTACCCTGAATATACTTGCACAATGGTGCTCCTCCCAGCCCCCCCCCACACTCCGGATGGCTGCAGAGACTTTGGACGGTGTTGGAGATGGAAAAGCTGACTCTCACGCTAGCGGGTAGGGGTTCTTCATTCTCTGAGCTGTGGCGCCCCTTTCTGACGCTACTCACATCAGAGTTCAGGGAATTGACATGCCCTAGATATTTACGACTCTTGCGCCTAGAGGATACACAAATATCACAAGCAAGCTCCTCACGGGGGTCTCGCGGACCGCGATAATTCACGAGGTACTCTGTCCCATCCTTCCCCCTTTTTCCCTTTTCTTTTAGCCCTCTTCTTGTATTTCATTTGGTGGACGAGGGGTAGGGGTGGGGGGCCGGATTGTTGGGTTCCTTTGGTGATTTTGCTTCTCTCAGCACCGTCTATTACCGGCTTTATCTGACCCGCTCCATGCACCTAGTATAGTACTACCGCTATCTACGACACATGTTGTCTGTCATGTGAGAATTTTGGGAGCTGAGGGTCATGCTCCTTGTTTTGTCATTTGTCTTAAAATCCAATAAAAGATTTAAACCATAAAGATTTTAAAAAGGCCAGAGCAGACACCCCCAACCCTATTGACCTGAGCCCCCAACGTAGTCGTGTTATAGAATTTCACCCCACAGATTCCTTACTTCGGAAGAGGGGCATGGGGGAGGGTTATGCCTGGGCCAGCATAAACAATCCCACACCGGGGAGAAGAACCTCCTTTGTTCATAATGAAACAACTGCATAGTAACAAGTGCAAATTCAAAGTAGATGTCGAGGATAATGCCTGGAAACTTGAAACACTCATAGATTTTTTGACACAACCTGGAAAACATGTATGAATTGCAAAGATTTGTTAATCCTTACCTAAGCAAGCCTGTAACCCTCCAGGTATAGATATTTTATTTTGAGTATTTGGCCCTATGATTGCTCAATGTACTTCTAATTGAACTGGTCATACAGAGGAACTAGCTACCAACTAATAACCTGGATAAACTAAGATCCTGCATACAAATGGCCCAGTTAATTCTGACCTCTGCTCAAGTCCCTATTTGTGCAGAAATATAAATTGTGCAAAGTTTACTGCACCAGGAAATCAGCGAATGCAACATAATCTGCGCTCCTGCAAATTTCCCAGGTACATATTGGCAGAAAAAATATACTGGTCAGGGGTGGGGGAATCATATCGCCCGACGCCCGAGCCATGTTGTTTTTTGTGACGGGCAAGAAGATTTATTGTCTCTTTTGTCCGATGGACAAGTAGACATTAAATCACGTAAGTAATACAGTTCCAGAGCACCCACAGCCAATCAGAAAGGCTGGAAGAGAGCCAGAGACCCGTTAGAGGCCTCTGATTGGCTAGCAGCCCATGACTGGGCTCGAGCCTAGCCAGTGATTGGCTGGGGGAGTGAAACGTCAGTCTCACTCAGAAAGTGGTAGTTTGTAGCCGGCCACCACCGTGAGGCTTACGTTTCACTATATTAAAAATAAGCACTGCCATAGTGACCGCTGGGAATGTGTTTCTTCTAGGAACCAACTCGCTCTAAACATGAATAGAAAGTCACTGCCTGCTGTGATGGAAAGCGTCGAGTGATGCGTCCTTGTGGCTGCAGGGCAGGCTCATATTGATGTAATCGCTGCAATTGGAGCAGTGCCTTAACCGTGCTGGCGATACAAAAGGGGATGATGGACGGATCGTTTGAGCAAATCAAACACTCACCCCCAGTCAACTGATCTGGGTTTAATCCATCACCATTCTTTAGCCCACTCAGCCACCCCAGTTCAGACATGGCCATATACAAATCACTGACCCTGTGCCTCATGGGAACAGTCCAGCCCGAACTGCCAAGCCATGTCTTCCCTGGACCGGAAACAAGCATCCTGGGACCGGTTTCCGATTCATAATCCTCTTCAGCCAGGCTATCTTGAATCCAGTGGCCAAGTGAGCAAGGGACTCACGTCTGAGCATACCCTGCCACACTTAGGGCGAACAAAGTGATACAAAAGGGGATGATGGACGGAGCGTTTGAGCAAATCAAACACTCACCCCAGTTAACCGTGCTGGCTGCACCTTTTAATTGGTCGGCGCAGAGCAGATTCAAACGCCCCTTCGCGCCAGGCGTGCTGAAACAATCTTGACGAAAGGAAGGCTGAGACGCTTCCTTTGAGCAGGTCGGTGTGCAGTGCTTTGCCCGGTGTCATGGTGAGTGACTGCAGCACTTAATAGGAGCAGCAGAGGAAGACCAGCAGTGTGTGTGCGCTGCATCACTGCGTGTGAGTGCTGGTGTGCAAACTACAAACATCGCCAGCCTGTGTCCAGCACCATAGGCATCTCCTCAGCAGTGGGATGTCCTGCCTGTGCGTCACATCATCAGTGCTTTTGAGAGCCATTCTTGAATGAAGGTACACAAGACTTTTAAGTTGAATGTATGTCAGTGCGGGGGTTATCTCCCTCGCTTATATGCACTTGCCCCTCCCCTGCCCCCACTGTTTACTAAGAGGACTCCTGCCCCGTCACCCCCCTTTGCCACCCCTCTCCTCCGTAATGGAAGATACCAGAAGCTGTCGGTAGTGACCTGTCACCCCGTGACCTATAGACCCGAAAAGCAATAAAGCTGACATCACACACAGCAGTGGTGATTAGCAACACAGCGGCATCCCCGGGGGCTAATTACTGCAAGCCAGTGGTGGCAAAATGCTAAGCTCACAAATGGGCACCAAAGCCTGGCCGAGGATCGACTTCCGCCCACACCTCAGTGGTTAAACCCAGCACAGGATCGGGTGGGGTAGTAAATACTCTCTGATAATAAATGTAGACTTTTTTACACAAATTATGAAATAAAAAAACACAATGCCATACTCTATTGTGGTTTTGCAGCTGAAGTGATCTGGTATCTATTTTGTTTCCTAGAGCTGTGTTGTATTCTTCAAAGCGCTACACGAAAAAGAAAGAATTCTGAAATACTAAAAGTACATTGTTCTCAAGAGGTGAACATTACCCAGAGAGTCCAACTCCACTATGGTGTTATCTCTACTACTTCCCACCAGAGGTCAAGCCTGTGCTGCCTGGAGGGCATATGAAGGCCTCAGTCACTGCACACTATGTGACTGTGTTGATATGTGTTGTGCATGCATGGTTGATTCATTTGGGTGCGTGTCTTGAGCAAATAGGTCATGGTTTCACGAGAGCATCAGTGACTTGCACTTAACTCGCCATTGTCAGGATTCGCATTACTCTTCCCTTGCTTATCTTGTAAAGCTTTAAGGGAGTGTTATGTACTGCCAGAAAGATCATATTTCTCGCTGGTGTGCTAAACTCTGAAGCAGAAATGTATGTGGCCCACAAGTCATTTGAATGTTTGTAGATATTCTGGCTTATCTATTTATCCTTCCTCTCACAAAAACCGACAGACTTCAGCAGCCAGTTTGCTAAAAGGGTCTCCCACTTCAAATATAAAAATATGGGGATTTGTGGCTATATCATTCTTTTACTTTCTGGTGCCTTTTTAAGGATTCCCCTTCCCCAGTAGTCAAGGCCCTCCAGTAAACAGGTCAGTTTGGTGTGTGTGGCCTGTTCATCAGGGACGAGTGCTGAAGGCTCAATAAATGGAATTGTTGTGCCGCCGTGGGGATGTAGCGGTGTTGATATTCTTGTTCTGAGCCGCATCCTCTGACTTTTTCCATGACGAAATTCCTAGTAAGTAAGAGGGTTTCCAGCCGGATGGATTAATTTGAAGAAGGAACAGGTAGAAGCACCCCCATACCAGAACAAAGCCAGAGCCCTCAGATAATAGAACTCCCAGCCAGCCTTGTTTTAAATGACCTGCAGAATCCAGGGAGTGGAAGGACTAGGGGCCCGATGTAGGTAAATGTCATTTACCGATTTTAAAATACCGGTTTTTACCGAATCGGTATTCTGAAATCGGAAAATGATATGTAGAGAAAAAAAATCGGTAAAATACCGAATGGGTAACATTCGGTATCGTGTTTCGACACTTACCGATTCAGTATTGACCGATTCGGTAGATACCGAATCGGTAATGGCAATACAACCGTATAGGCCAAAAGGCCCATAGGAATGCATTGGCAAAGCCGAATCGGTATTTACCGAATCGGTATTTCCCGATTCGGTATTTCCCGAATCGGTAAATATCGATTCGGTAAATACCGAATCGGTAAACACGTGATCGGCAAACAAGGAAGTGAAACTAATGAAAGCAGTCAATGAGGTGGAAGCTCCCTCCCCCACCCTAGCAGGGAGTGGCAACCCAGGCAGGTGCAACTCATCAGAACTTTCTGGAGAGGCAGCCAGAGCTGAGCAGTGAGAGTGAGCAGCAGAGAGAGTGTTTGAAGATCTGTCAACACAGTGGAAATGGCAAGCAGCTCTGAGAGCCAGAAGGCTGACAGAAAGCGCAAGGTCAAGTTCAGCAGCATGGAGCTGCAAGTATTGGTGGAGGAGGTGGTGAGGGTCCACAGGCAGCTGTATGGGAGGCTGTCCCTCACAGTCCCTGAGTCAACAAAGAGGAAACTGTGGAGTGCCATCAGTGAGAGGGTCAATGCTGTTGGTGTGACCCCCAGGAGCATGGATGACCTGAAGAAGAGGTTCTATGATATCCGGAGCCTCACCAAGAGGAAATTGGCGGAGATCAACAAGCAGGCAGGACTGACCGGTGGCGGCAGGAACCCCGCGCCCCCCTCACTGAACTGGAGGAACTGGTGTCCACAACGATTGAGAGGGAGAGTGTGGTTGGAGTTGGGGACATGGACAGCTCAGCCAGAGCCAAAGCTAAAGGTAAGAAGCATGCACAGTATGACACACCCTACCAGACACCTCCCCATTGGCCCCCATGTACAGGCAAACCCCAGTCCAGTACTGCTAGCAAAATAAATGAGCAATGCATGATGGGAAATGTAGACAGCTAATGTAGGAACATTTAACAGTGCACATAAACTGCAATGCACCTTACGAAAGAATCACAGTAATGAAAATGACATGTGCAATGCATTTATTGTAGTGACAGGAACACATTTCCACTCAGTTGACAAATGCTACTTTATTCCTAGGGGCGCCATCAGGTAGTGGAGCAGCAGCTGCACAAGTGTCAGCTCCAGCAACAGCGGACAGTGCGGTGGCAGGGCCAAGCAGCATGGATGACTCGCAGGAGGTGGAGGACAGCAGTGCCATGGCTAATGAGGATGACTCAGGACATGCCCTCTTATTTGCCCACTCCCCCCAATTGTCACAATCCCCAAGATTGAAGTTCTCACCAGAGAACTCACCCACAAGGTCCCAGCCAGCACCTGCCACAGCTCCAGCCAGGAGGAGTATTGTGGCCCCATTGTCCATCATGGAGGGAGCTGCGGGTCAGGCACCAGCACCCACACCTGTGGCAAAGCAGGCCACCCAGCAGACCAGCACCGATCACCCCCGTCCACGCACTTCCAGCAGTGCAATTCCATCACGGGAGGGCAGCGTCTTCCAAGGGCTTGAGGGGAGCATGGTCCGAATACAGCGGATGTAGGCCAAGTCCATCCTCGCTTGCCACCGGCAATTGCGTCAACATAACCTGCAGATGGGGGAGTTGACAAAGGGAATTGTTGCTTTAGTGGCAAGTAACCGGGAAATTGCTACAGGAATGGGTCGAATGACAACTGCCATGACACAGCTGTGTGCCAAGATGGACCAGCATGAGCATATAAGGCGCAGGGATGCCCGTGTACAAAACCGGGCAATTAACCGGCTTGCCGCAGCAACAGCCCTGCTATGCCGCAGAGGGGCAAATATGGAAGAGTGCCTCACTCAAAACACTGCGGAGGTGACCAGGGGCATGGCCCGCATCACCAGTGCCATGGAGACACTCATCATTTCCAACGCAGTGGTGAATCCTGCCCTGGACGTGGTCGAGGCTGGGGACAGCAGCAGCCGCAGCAGTCCGGCCAGCGCAGTGTCCGAGCCGCGCCGGAGCTCCAGGCGCTCCGCAGAGGCAGCCGGACATGCAGAAGGGGGGGAGCTGCATCCCAGTGGGTCTGCAAAGCGCAGCAGGAAATGACACTGCCAGTGTGGGTGAGGCAACCCGGCCCATTTCCTGTCCCCACATTGTAGTTTATCTTTTCATGTGTTGCACATCAGTGCTGTAATGTTGTACCAAAAATTCAAAATTGCTTTTCTTCACATACATAACGTGTCTGTGCATCTGTACTCACTCAGAAATAGTTGTCTGTTATCTCCTCACGTCTGAACCTGCCATCACTTGGTGTAGACACTCCAGCAGGTTGTGTTTGTGGCACAGCAATGTCATCGTCAGGGTCCTCATAGTCAGACAACTCTACCTCTGTGCCCTTCTTGACCGCAAGGTTGTGCAACATTGCACAGACAGCAATTATCTTGCAGCAGGTGATGGGGGTATATTGCCTTGCACCTCCGCTCTTGTGCAAGCATCTGAACCTGCTTTTCCAGATGCCAAAGGTCCGTTCGACTACATTCCTTGTGCTTTTGTGCGCACGGTTATACCTCCTTTGGCTGGGTGTTGAGGGGTTGAGGTAGGGGGTGAGAATGAATGAGCGGAGGGCATATGCACTGTCGCCTAGAAGGAAAAGGGGTAACATTACTCACATGCATACATGTACTTCACACTGCTATTGAGGTTTTGGGGGTCTGACACTGTGTCTTACCTAGGAGGTATCCTTCACCGAATTCCCCTGCCGTCAGCCGTGCATAAATTCCGCTATTTTGAAAGATATAGGAGTCATGGGTACTCCCTGGAAATTTTGCTACCAAGTCAGTGATGACACACTTCGCATTACAAATCACCTGCACATTTATGGTGTGCCGTGACTTCCGATTGCGGTATACGTATTCCGTGTCAGCAGGGGGGCAAATCGGAATGTGTGTGCCATCTACGCAGGCAATGATGTGGGGGAATCCTGCCTTCTGGTAGAAGTCTGCTTTTGTCTGTACCAGTTCGGCATGGGTTGCAGGGAAGGAAATGTATTGGTCGATCCTTTGTATCATGGCGTCAAGGAACTTGTGGAAGAACCTTGACAGGCTGCTCTGGGTCACCCCTCCTGCCACAGCAACTACACTTTGATAGCTGCCAGACGCAAGCAGGTGTAGGCTGCATAGCACCTGCACATGCACTGGGATTGCGTGTGCCCTTGGGGTGGTGTGCTGCAACAGGGGTTGGAGGTCCCTAATGAGCTCTAAGATGGTCTCTGAGTCCAGCCTGTACCTCTGTAGGATCTCTGCATCTGTCAGCATGACCAGGGAGATCCGCTGTCTATACACCTGCTCCTGTCTCAGCCATTCCCTCTCTCCTTCCTGCTGTAGCCGTAGCCGTCTTGCAATGACATAAAATGCCGCCATGGTGCAAGAAGAATTGCATTTTGGGTCCATTTTTATAGGTTGCACCTGGTTACCACCTGATTCCAATCTATGGTAACTACCGATTCTTAAATACCGAATTTGACGCAAATTCGTTATTTCACAGCTTTCCTACATCTCAATCTTCAGTTTTTCGCACAGAATCGGATTTATACCGATTCGGTAATTTTACCGATTCGATGACTTTACCGAATCGTTTTTTTTTCTCCCGATTCTGTGTTTTTTCTGAATCGGTATTCTACCGATTCGGTGATTTTTCCGAATCCCTATTTTTACCGAATCGGTTTGTTACCGATTCGGTATATTTACCGAATCTGTGTAATGTCCGATTTGGTATTCTAACGAATCTGTAACTTTTCCGAATCTGTATTTTCCCCGATTTGGGCGGTTTTCGGACTGCTACATCCCGATTGCTCGATACCGATCGGTAACGGCCGAAAATACCGATTTTCGGCCGTTACCGACCGACCTACATCGGGCCCTAGATGAGTTATGGTAGCGCTGGGATAAATAACTGAACTACCGAAAAGTGACCTTGTGTCATGTTCTCTCCATGAGCAGAAGCCGTTATCATGGATACAAAAACTATGACATTTGCACAAACTGTGTTCACTTCTTGCCTGTCAAGAGCCTTAGAATTATGTCCCAGCATTCCTGCGTCTCCCATCTCTAGGTCGATTCATAGTTAGAAGGCTGGCCACAGACTTCCGTGTAGTGTGCCCTGCCCAACCAACACCAGTGGAAGTAACACCTTTCACACTTCTGCTCTTTTAGCAGTAGTACATGCTACAGCAATGTGGTAAAACTGGAGGATAAGTGCAGAAACTGGCAGATGCTTTTATAACCTGAATGTAATGTTCATTAAAGTGGTCAGTTATAGTACTACTTGAAGGTGAATATATTTTGGTTTTTTTTCGCTACTGCTTTGACCACACCCCGACTCAAATTTTACCCTGCATCCTTTTGGTGAAGCATAACAGTTCCCATTCTTTTATAATGCACTTTTTCGACCACTGAGCATATAGCACCTCCTTCTCCAGCCTCACATACTGTGCCTGCTATAACTACTGCGCTCACACTGCCCCTGCTAACACCGCTGCGCTCACACTGCCCTCTACATACAGTATTCAGAACAGGGCATGAGAAGGGGTAGGGCCAGGGCCTCCTGTCACAGATTTAAGACTGGGCAAAAGGAGCAAATAGCCACCTACTGTGAAAAGAGAGTGGGGCTGCTTCACCATATTACCAACCACCATCCATATGCCATTCACACACACATATATCAATATTGTCAATGTGAATGTTAGAGCAGCCTGTCACGCAAGATCATTTATTGTTGTATTTCTATACAATTTCTATATGTTTGGATAAAAGGGATAATTTCGCTTGTTAAGTTTTACTTTAGCATTATTGCAAAGCGTTTAATTGTTTATTGATTAATAAATCAAAAATATATTTCTATGTCAGCCCTTACAATTGATGTAGGGACGGAGTAGGTGGGACAAGTAGATTTTACAGGACATGTAGATCTCAGTGGCATTTTGTCCCTTGGCCAAGTAGATTATTTTAAAATTTCCACACCCCTGCTGATGTACACTGGGGGAAAGTTCTCTGTAAATATCAGGACATGAAGATTTAGGTACAGAACACACTAAACTCCTCATGTTTTGCCCCACTTGAATGACTAAACTTGTAATTGGAGGCAATTATCACACCTGATAAATTCTGAATCCCAGGGTATTGGAGTTCACTGGGTGCAATAAATATCTATTCCCAATCGGGGGTCCTTGTAATCAAGGCTTCTGTCTGTTAAACACAAGTCTCATTTGATTATCCATGTTCTCAATATCTCCAAGTCCATAATGTTAAATTTCCCCTAAAATATTCCAGAAATCGTATGGTATTAACTTTACCTGAAGACATTTCGGTAATATTCTGTTCCTGTTGGCTGTATGGATTAGACGCTCAAAGTGCTTTGTGCCTAATTTATAGTATTTATTAACTTATATTTTGATATTAATTACATTAATTTTTTTATACGGCTCTTATCTAGATATGGCACTTTAAGTGTCCTTTTTATAGAATGAAGTATTCTTATTGTTGATTGATCCCTTGGCTTTTATGCTTTTAGTAAGACTATTTTCCATTTTAAATCATTCTTGCATTTGCAAAATATGTATAGTTTGCGATGTACTTTTTAAGATCTTTGTGATCGATAATAAAGTAATGATGATGGTAATATTCTAAATATCTACAGCAATTCTGGGGTATTACACTGGACATTACCACAAATCTAGAAGCAGCAAATGGGTATTGAAGCAACAGACATTTTTTTGAATAGGTAGCAGATATTTTTCTACTATTTACTTGACTGCTGGCTAAATAGCAGAAATTATTTTTTGTTTGATTGGCAGCCTTAAAATAAGCAGGAATAAACCTCACTATTTACCAGGCCACTGGCTAATTAGAAGAGTTTATGTACTAGTTAATCAGCAATGAGGCACACACCAAAGAAACTTCACTTATTATCCAGCTGCTAGGAAAACATTATTTACATTTTGGACTCTGCAGCCAGCCATGAAAATAGCAAACCAACTTAATCATTTTCCTGGCTTCTGGTTAAATAGCAGATATTATATACTATTTCTCTAGTAGCATGGCAAATGGCAAAACAGTGTAAGGGGAATATTTATCAACTTTCAAGAAATGCAGCGCATTTCTTTCTTTCCATGTGCTGGTGCACTTTTGTCTGCCTGGCACCAACACAGGCACCCTTGCACCATGGTGCAAGGGTGCCTGCTTTATAAGCAGGATTGTTTTTCAGCAGGAAGGGATACCTTCCTGCACAAAATCATTCCTGAATGGTGCTTTCCTCTTTCACGTATGCTGCAGAATGCTGCACACATATTTATGTGTGCTGCAGAATGAGCACACATAGAAAGAGAAAAGAAATATAGCTATTTCTCATTTTTGCGGTAAAGTATTTGTGCAAAACACACTATAAATCAATGAAAGACTTCCCTTAGGAGAGGCATGACTAGGTGCTAAACGAGGGAGGTATCCTGTTAACAAATTGCTGGGATACTGAACCCCTCCGAGTCCATGGGGCGCAGCTAGGCCCTACCACATGAACCACGTGATTCAGTTGATTACGTAGGTACTATATGCATGCATTAATTTTGATTGCAGCATTTTTCACTATTTAGCTCATTGAGGCGTCTCTTAGGAGTGGCGAACACAGGGCTGGTCCCTGTGTAGTCCTGAGGTAGTGCTTGGGGGATGCACGAAACATGTTGACAGGAGTTGATAGGCACACCTAAACACATTGCTTTTGGGTATCCTAATACTTCCACCCCGTTTTTTAACGTTACCACCTGGAAGCAAGAATAAACTATTTAAAGCTTACTAGGCAGGTATTTTAACCATTTTTACATATTCCACTCCATCACTACACTTGCACCACACATAGTCAAACTATAAGTGCTCCTACGTAATTCGCAAGTCGCAGCACGCCCCAGTCCGCAGTGGACTGGGATGGCCCCTATGATGAAGCATGTCACCGTGGGGCAACCCTGGTGAGTGAGGGGACAACAAGAAAAAGAGCAATACTCCTTTTCTATCACTATATCCACTATTCCAACCCCAATGAATGTTGTGAATAGGACTATAGTTAGTAGCTAGGCTCTCGATTTCTGTCCCACAGAGATCGTTTTTTGTAACTTAGAAAAATAGAGAACATTTATCTGAGTAAAACAAGACCACAACGTCAAAGATCCAATCAGTAGAAGTCGAGATATGAATTTATAAACAATAAGTGCAAAAACAGTGCTTAGAAGTCAGTAGTACTGTAAGGTTATTTAAGGTCGTGAGGGACCGAGGTAAAACCAAAGTTCGGGCCAAGCACGATGGAGGGCAGACCGCCTACAGGACTCAGACATGTCTTGATGACAAAGTTCCTCGGATGGAACAAAGCGTTGAAGTCGAAGACTCGAGGTGAGGAGGTGTCATCATCGATCCGTCGATGTAGGCAAGCTTCGGCGCCGATCCACACAGTTGATGGACGCTTCGGTGTTGAACCCCTTTGCGATGCAGGCGCTGCACCAATATCAAGCCGCACTGGCTGTAGAATTGTGTCAAGCGGCCGCTACTTCACCGTTGAAGATAATGCATCTGTTCAGGTTGGCACAAAGTCACCGCTGAGTTGACATTGATTTGGAAAAAGCTGGAAGAACTCACTTCTGAGGCCCAGGACTGGGGGGCACTTCAGGCAAATGTAGTACTCACAGATGGCAGACTCCAGCAACACTAGCAGGATTGTAGGAAGTCTTTTGTGTCTCTGAGACTTAAGAAAACAGAAGGTAGTCCAGTAAATCCTTGGAGTTACACAGAGATCAGTTGAGATAGATCCAGTCCTTGTCCGCAGCAGGGCAGAGATCAGCAGGCAGCAGGGCAGAGATCAGCAGGAAGCAGGGCAGCTCAGCAAAGCAGAGAAGCAGTTCCTCAGAACAGTCAGTCAAGCCACAGTGGCAATCCATACAGCACAGCAGCCTTTACTCCAGCAGAGTTCCTCCCAGGTCTAGTACTGAACTGATATGGTAGAGTCATAGCCCTGGTACTTATACCCAAATGTGCCTATGAAGTTAGGGCGTGACTTCAAAGCAGCGCCTTAAAGTGCACAGGTACCCTTTTATGCCATCCCTGTCTACCAGGTTATCTGTCAGGGGTAATCAGTCCTTTGTATGACGACAAGACACAGCCTATTCAGATGTAAGTGTGAGCTCCCTCTCCCCCTTCCTGGGCAGGAAGGCTAACAGAATGCAGAAGAATAAAGAGGAGTCCTCTGTCACACCCACCCTTCCTGTCTTTGTGGCTGTCTAGAGGGAAGGCACAAAGTGTACCTGTCACCCAGCCCAGACATGTACTGGGGACAGTCTGCATGCACACGGAGCAAAGAAATATCCATTTTCTAAAAGTGACATATCTAAAATGTTAAACTAAAGAGGATTTATCATTACCAAAGATATAAAAACATGATTTAGCTACTCCTTTCTAATCAGGAACTGCAGCTCAAGAGTGTTTGAAGGAATTCACAATAGGGCGACCTATGTGTAATGAAAGGTGAGTTTAAGGCTTGGTAAGTGGTTTTAAATGCCAAGTTGATGAGGCAGTAAACTGGACATACAGGTACTTTAGTGGCAGGCCTGAGACGGGTTTGAAAGGCTACTTCTGTGGGTGGCACAATCAGTGCTGCAGCCCACTAGTAACATTTGAAGTACAGGTCCTGTGTGTATGGTATACCACTTTACAAGGGACTTACCAGTACAACAAATATGCCAATCAGGTATACACCAATTGCATCATGTTTAGGGGAGAAGTACATGCACTTTATCACTGGTTAGCAGAGGTAAAGTGCTCATAGTCCTAAAGCCAACAAATAAGGGTCAGAAAAAGAGGAGGATGAACGCAAAAAGTTTAGGGTAACCCTGCAAAAAGGGACATCTCCAACACAAACTTATCAACAAATTCCTTTCTGAATGGGAAATGTGATGGAGGAAGCCCTTTTCACGACCCCTCCTGTGCATAAACAATCGGAAAAGTACTTTTACAGGTCGAAATAATTTTCAAACTCATAAATGGGGTTTTATGCACAATGATAAGCGCTTGTGTGGTCACAAACCCTGTGTTTTTGTGATGTGAGGCCCCTAGGGACAAAACTTATAGGTAAGTCCGGCTGAACTGTTTATTAAAGCCAGAGTAATCGGAGTACTTTCAGTAATTCCACATTCCTCTTGTGATGCGGTACTACCACAAATGACATGATTATGCTCTCTTGTGTAACAGAGTAATTTGGGGCATAAAACATACCAGAGGAGCACAGGATCACCAACCTTAGCAGGTGCAAGCAACTCCTGGCTGCTGCTATTGCTATTCTGTTTCTTATTTCCAAAATGCATCCTCTGGTTCATTTTCGATGCAGGGTGCATTTTGTGCTAAGAAAATAGCTCTAAATTCTGGGTTATGCTCTGTAATTTTGCTGTAATTCTGTTTAATTATGATACAGCAAATTATGCTAATTATACCCATTCCTATTTCTAAAGACCCTATATGTTTGAATATTTTCGAGTTATTTTGATAGACTTGGCATAGGATAACACTTGTTGCACCATGGGCCATACAGAGACTTGGAAGGCCCTTTATAAAGCTGTCTTGTGCGCCACACATGCTTGTACTCATTTATATTTACCTGCAGAGGTGATTAATGATAAAGCCGATTAGAATCTTTGCAAGAACAGTTTAAGCGTTTTACTTTTTAACAGCTAAGCACTCGCTCTTACCCACATAGCCATTGTCATGCACCAGATCCAAATATGGATTACCAAAAGGCTTAATATGATCAGAACACCTATTTGTTTGCAGCAAATCAGTGCATTCTGGAATTATTCATTCTGGTACATTTCAATTAAACAGAACAAACTAAAACATCTGGAAACTATGATTTGTAAAAGGAAACGCCAGAAATAGAAATGTTATATCCGAAGGTCATAGTGCCAATTGATATTTAGGCTGATCTTATCAAAATAGAAACAACTGTGTAGGGCCCCTTATGAAGTCATCAACACAGTATAATTGAGAGGCTTTATTACAATCGCATGACGGAAAGGAGAACAACTATGGGCCTACTTTATAGTTTCAGGGACAGCACGTCTGCCATTCTGTTGCACGGCCCTTTGGACAACTTTCTACATTAAAAGGAACTGCTATCATGGCTGTTCCTGTCTATGCAATTACCGAAATTGCAAATTGCGATCTCGCTAACTGCGAGATCGCAAAAACGGGAAGTCACACCCTGAGCACAGTGATGACATCACAACCAGGAAGTAGGCAGGTTCCACCCTCATTCAGCAGTGAGAGCCTGAACTGGAAGCAGCATTATCAGAGCTCCCCTCCAGTGTGCCTACAGGAGTAAACCAGGAGACACCCCAGTGGCAAGCAAGTCACAGGAAGCTGCAGGTGGATCTTCCAGTGGGAGAAAGAGGAAACTAAAATTTTCAGAGCAAGAGCTCGAATTTTTGATTGAAGGAGTCTGCAAGGACCACAATCGGCTCTTCGGTAAAGACTCCAGAAGGGTGCCCGAGGCCGATAAAAGGCGGATATGGTTGCGCATCTGCGCAAAAATAAACTCTGTGGGGGTGACCCAGCGCTCCGTGGACGAGATAAAAAAATGCTGGTATGAACTCAGAGTAGTGAGTTACAACGGGGTGGACCCTAAGAACTCTCTGACCTGGGTCGGTCAATCAGGTACATATAGAAGTGGTCGGAGTCTACTATTTACAGAGTAACAAATATCTCAGAAAATCAGGAGATATACTCGCAGCTGAGGGATAATGTGAGCTATCGGCCGATAGCAACTAATCCGACCAATGAGATCAGATGTCAGATTCTCGCCATCACGGCTAAAGCGAAGGAAGCCGGGTTTCTCTCTGATAAAGAACATTCATATCTCAATGTTGATCAACCACGGACCCCGACGATCTATGTCTTACCTAAAGTCCACAAGAACCCCACCAAACCCCCTGGACGACCAATAATATCGGGATGTGGGTCCCTCTTGGAGCCCCTTTGTAAATATATTGATGTTTTTTTGAAGCCACTAGCTGAAGCTACCCCGACCTACCTGAGGGACACTATGCAGGTGATCAACCTGATAGACCAACGCCCATTTGACAAAGATAAACAATTACTGGTAACCATGGACATCGTGTCATTGTACACGAGCATCCCTCAAGAACCTGCTCTGGTAACAATACGAAGAGCCTTGGAATCAAGACCACAACCTGCAGAAGTCCCCACGGAATTTCTCATTGACCTTTTGGAGATCGCGATGACTAAAAACTTTTTCATATTTCAAGACAACTTCTTCATGCAGATGAAAGGCGTAGCCATGGGGGCGGCCTTTGCCCCAGATCTGGCCATCCTCTATATGAATGAGTATGAACAACATCTGATTCTCTCTCCTATCAATCCATATCATGACAAGATCCTGGAATATCGTCGCTACATAGACGACATACTGATCATATGGGCAGGAGATAAGCAAGAGTTGGAGGCTTTTACACACTGGCTTAATACTCAATCATGTGACATTCAGTTTACCAGTACCTGCAGTAACGAAACAATCGACTTTCTAGACATCACCATCAAGGTCAGGGAAGGGTTGCTATATACCACTCTATATAGGAAACCAACCGAAAGAAATACGTTGCTACAGTACTCCAGCCACCACACACGGGCCCTACGCGATAACCTACCATTCGGACAGTTCCTCAGGATACGGAGGAATTGTACACAAAAGGATGATTACTTCCACGAATCAGATGAACTCATCCACCGACTAGTAGAGAGAGGATACCCGAAAAGACTGGTCAAAAGAGCACGGAAAAGGGCATGGTTCAGCAATAGAGACTCCTTGCTGGTACCCAGGGACCGTCAACCCTTGGAGGACAGGATGATCTGTGTGACTACTTATTGCAGCAAAAGCAATGCAATACGCAAGATCGTGAATAAACACTGGAACATCGTGTCAGATACCCTTGAAATGCATCATCCACCCATGCATGCTTTTAAAAAAGCTAAGAGTATTCGAGACATTGTAGTTTGTTCTCTGTTGGACAGCACAGCAGCTCCCACCATTCAATCGATGTGGAACTTACCAATCACCCTCGGAAACCACAAATGCGGCAACTGTAAAGCCTGCTCACTATGCCTGGAAACAAAAACGGTGACACACAACAATTTGACTGTAACTTTGAAGTCCTTCACGAACTGTAACACCCATGGAGTCATTTATGCAATTTTTTGTCCCTGCGGAATGATCTATATTGGCCAAACCAAACAGAAAATCAAGAACCGGGTTCTGCAGCACTGCAGCAGGATAAGATGCAAAACACCAGGAGCCCCCCTGGTAGAACATTTTCAAGAACACACACACACACCAGAGTCCTTTAAGTGGGTGGTTATTGAAAAAATTACACTGAGCCCACGAGGCGGGAATCTGAATTCCATCCTTAATGTAAGGGAGTGTAAATGGATGCAATCTTTCAACTCCGTCCAGCATGGCCTAAATGAACTGGAAGCCACATTCTCTCAGATGGCACTTTTAGATCCTGATTGACGGAGGAGGCTCTGCCTCACAATCTAAAGCAGATTACCAGATCATGTCCCGGTTTCAACTAACTGGGGATTCCTCCAGGGAGACATTTGAGCCACCCACAATGTTACTATACTGCAGTCCCGCTCAACCCTAAGAATCAAAGTGTCAGGCGTTACTATGTACAAATATGTTTACATTGCCTACTAATTGGGTTTTGATGTTTGTGTCTATTAGCTGCCTTGCGTATGAATATTCTCACATTATTTGTTGACTATGGGTTGTGTTCAATAATGTACTTTAGCAGCGTTGCAGTTTTTCGTTAACCCAATAGTTGGGCCAGGTATATGAGTCAACACTTATACTGCTGTGTCATTATTGCAATGATGTTTTGGTTCAGTTGATCACCACAACTTGGCTAGCCTACCGAGGAATCTATACCATATATTGAGTTACAACAACACCGTATGCCATTGCCCACGTTTTAATCTAATTAGTGTCACATACTTGGGAGAGAACATCACTCGATTTCGAGGATCGCGCTGGAATGTCCAAGTTACTTTCCCATACATCCTACAAGCTAGCCCATTCGCAATAATTAAACGCCTGGCTCTTTACCCCTGTCCCCTTTTTGCGGTCTGTCCACAGGAGAAGCAAGCGATATTCTTTTCCCTTGCTCCCTGAGACCGCCCCGCTCTGATTGGCTGCGCCCTGCCGAGCCCCCGAGCAGCACTTAGCGCCGGCACCTCGAGGCGGATCAGATTGTTGCTGACAGCCGGAGGAGTTAGGTGTCACAGGCATGCCCTGCAATTGAATAGGTAAGCCATGCACGCATTCCCAATGCCGCTTGTGTGGGTACAGAGTTAGATACTATTACGCACGACCGCCTTAAAGCAGCGTCTTTCCCTTTTTTAATATTATAATTGCTACGGAGATTTTGTCACTCCATTTTCTTGAAACGATCGGGACTTCTCTTTTCAGCCCGAATTTACTTGATAATATTTATAGTGACGCCCTAAACAAAGTTGTGATTTACATACCGGTTGCTTTCCTTGAACTGCACCGGTTGCCTGAGTGATGCCGCGGCCCTGCCCAGTAAAGCCCCGCGCAGTACTGCATGCTAGCGACCAAAGGGCGGGGTCTCCATACCAGCGTCCCCGGTCCACTATACCTTATGCGTGCCTACTGCTACGTACTTGCCCCGCACCTAGAGTGCCATTGGCAATTTAATTAATTCTTTTCCCTAACTTAGACTGACCCATGTATACCATTTCATTTTTAGAAAATAACGGATTTCTCCATGGACCGGCCCCTCCAGCTGGCCACAGACTTGAAGTATACATAATCGGAAATTGCTAACCTCCCAGTAAGTGCTCCCCCGCTTTCATTTTTGTATTTGTTTTACACTGGTGACTTGTCCACAATTTGGACAGCCCATTGTAACTATGATTCCTTTACACAATTACAGGCCACAATAAACAACATAGGAACCCTGGAAGGTCCCAATCTGAAGGCCCACACCGGGCCCTACACAAAGTATGTGAAAATTTGTTACCTGAATCCTAGTGCACTAATCATTTTCGTTAGTGACAGATCCATTCATTGTTATTATATTACTTATAGGCGCTCCCGCTTTTTCTACGTGTCCTGATGAAGACCCCAGCCTGAGGTTATGAACAACCCTTCTCTTCAGGGGTCGAAACGTTGACAGCCAACATTTTGTACCTCTCTAAGCATAGGACTAAATAATGGATGATTACGGATCTTGTGCTTAAGAGCCCCTTGGAACCTATTGATCTATTTATAGACTGTAGAGGCTACATTTTGACTCTCACTGTGATTATAACGTAGTCACACCACCTTTACCCGGTCCCCACTTCTACCCCAACACACCCATTCCCTCTAAAATACTTTCCTTTCTGTGCACTGTGAGCGCGTTGATATATTTGAATGTATTCACTTTTTTCTACTGTGCTTTCTTCAATTGAACTCTTTTGCCAATGATGCAATTGTTGCAATGTTTTCAATTCTAATGTTTTGTATCTGTATTTGATCAAGTTACTGAATCCTTTCAAGAAGTGCAAAAAAATAAATATGCACTGGATGTCTGAACCGTCCTTATTTTGAGTGACATTCATGGACTATATACAAGTGAAGTTACCTCTTAAATAATTGTGATTTTCTGAGATATTTGTTACTCTGTAAATATTAGACTCCGACCACTTCTATATGTACCCGGTATGAACTCAGAGGGCGGGCAAAGGAGAAGATTGCGGAGAGGCTGGGGGAGCGTGTGGCGACAAGTGGAGGGGAGCCCACTGTCCCACCGAACACACCACTGGAGGACCGAGTGGAGGACACCATCGATCCGCAGGCATGCGTGGGTGTGACACAGCTGGACTCCTCCCGACCCACCGAAGACACACCAGGTAAGTGCCATGCGACTGCGACCCCCTGTACCCTAACAATGTCCATGACTCCAGAGCATCCCATATCAAACACCAATCATGCAGCCAAAGCACACCACTAAAGGGCTAGCGCATTGTGGGGCATGTAGTCTGACCACAATTACCATCTTGCCCCATTAAGCCAGACATGTTTAGTGAGAGTCAATCCTGCAGCGAGTCAGGGAATGGTAGTCTGCATGCATGTAGGAAGCCTAAATGTGTAAGAAACATGTCACTAATCAACGTCCACTTTACATCACAGGTGGCGCAGAAGTCCCCAGCACAGACAGCGATGCCCTGGTAATTGAGGACATCACAGAGGACACTGAGGGAGACACACATCTATCCCCACAGCCCGGACCATCAGGGCAAGCTGCCGCACCAGCCGTCATTACACCACCTGCCCCTGTGGCCAGTGCCACCCCTGTGCCACCAGGCGCTGCAGTACCACTGCGCGTCACACAACCACCAGTGGGGCTTGCAACACCAGCAGCAGTTCGCCAACCAACCCGCCGCCCTGCGGTTGTGAGGAGCCAGTCAAGCGGACTGGTGAGGGAGCAGTACACTAACAATTCCCGCGCTGGCAGGGGACAAAACATGCGACCAGGTGGGCTCTCCATTGAGCGCCGTATGCTACATGTGCATCAAACCCAGGCCCGTCATCTTGCGGCTATCCACCTCCAACTGAACAAGACCGCCCGAAATGTAGCACAAATGTCAGACCGCATGGAGAGGATGACAGCAGCTATGGAGGCCAACACACAGGCCATGTACAGCCAGCGGGATCTCAACCGCCGCAGACACCGCCAGCTGCTGACCCGCCTGTCAGCATACATGCGGTCCAATTATATAATTGGGAACGCGACCTCCCAGCTCTCGCGACGCTCCTTGGCCATGCAGGTCCAAATGGTCCAGTGCTGCCAGGTCGTCGCGAGAGCTCTGGAGCATGTGTCAACAGCAGTGCAGGGCATGCAGGCTACCGGCCATGGCCAGGCGGGGGCTGACGACACAAGTGAGGCTACATCCAGCCATAGCAGCCAGTCCGTTCCACCGGTGGTAGCACCCCGCCAGAGCAGCAGGCCCTCTGCTGCCTCACGGCCTAATCAGGAGGAGGATGTAGAAAGGAGGTTGGGAGCATCTTCCCGGAGACGGCATTAAAATAGAACATTTACATGAGGGGCCATGCTGCTGCTACAAGCATGCCCTCCTGAAAAACAGACATATGACGCAATATGTCATTCATGTACCAGTTTGCAGAATGCCCAGTTTATTGTGCTGTAACAATTACAAATATTCTGACTAACTTAATCTGACTCATGTCATTATTAATGTTGTCATGCATGAGTTAAGTAATGGGTGTGGGGAGTGGGTGCACTAGAAATAGTTCATGCAGATTTGGTTGCGGCGCCTGTGTCCTTCTGCAGGATTCTCACCGCGTGCGTGACGCACATGTGCAGGTGGTCGGTTGTCCCCTTCCGACTCACTGCCAGAGATGTCTACAGGTATCCTACGCTTGGTAGCAATGTTGTGGAGGATTGCACACACGGCCACGATGCGGCGGCAGCAGACCTCTGGCTCGTATTTGATGGCCCCACCAGTCTTGTGCAGTATGCGGAATCTGCTCTTCAAAAGGCCAAATGTCCTCTCAATGCAATTTCTTGTGTGTATGTGTGCTGCATTGTAACGCCGTTGCTGTGGTGTTGCAGGGTTGAGGTATGGTGTGAGGAGGTACTCACGGAGAGCGTAGCCACTGTCACCTGAATGATAGGAGCAGAGGGTGAGTGCCTGTGCTGCGCAGCTACATTATCACAGTGTAATATACTGGGGCATGTGTACTTACCCAGTAGGTGTCCTTCACCAAAGTCTCCCCTGGCCAGTCGTGTGTGAATGCCACTGTGCCGGAATATGAAGGAGTCATGTGTGCTCCCCGGGTACTGTGCCACTATGTCCGTGATGATTGTCTTTGCATTGCACACCATCTGGATATTGAGGGAGTGGTAGGACTTGCGGTTGCGATACATGTATTCCGTTTGTGCTGGTGGGCAGATGTGGATGTGGGTACAGTCAATGCATCCTATTATATGTGGAAATTGTGCTACATTTTAAAATTGCAGCTTGGTGTCATTCAAGTCTTGTTGGCTGGTGGGGAATGAGATGTAGTGGTGTAGCCGGGTCAGCATGACCGCCAGGAAACTCCTTAGGCAGCGGGACATGGTGGGCTGGGATATCCCCCCTGCGACAGCGACTATCCCCTGGAAGCTTCCGGAGGCCAGTAGGTGCAGGCTGCACAATACCTGCACATGGGTGGGAATGGCATTGGTCCTCCTTGTTGGGTGCTGCATCAGGGGTCTAGGTCCCGGATCAGCTTGATGATCATTGCCCCATTTAGGCGGTACTTCGTGTAAATTTGCTCCCTTGTTTGGCCCAGAAGGGTGACCCGCACACGGAATATCCGCTCCTGGATCCTACGTCTGTTCCGTACTGCTCGCTGTAGCCTTCGCCGCCTGACCACCATGTAGAGTCCTGGCATTGTGAGAGTCCTCAGGCTCCAGCTGCATGCCCTTAAGTGTGCTTGGTCAGGCCTGCACCTGTTGGTAGTGTGCTAACGTTTTTTTACATTTTTTTTTTCCTTACTGGTTACCACCTGGTTTGGGTTCTACTTAAATTGCGCGTCGCAAATAGCGATTTTCGGGTTTTTTGCAATTAGCGATTTTTCATGAATGGCGATTGCGATTATTTTGAGAGTTCGCAAATGATTTCGCAGAATCCATGGTTTCTCGCTATTTCAGAATCGCAAATGGGCTTGTTCCAGGATTCTGCGATTTTATTTGCGGACTCGCAAATTATATTTTGCGAATTCGCAATTTTGGATTTTTCACTATCATGAATCCGTTTCTTTGAAATTGCGATCGCAATTGCTAATTCGCAGCTATTGTGATCGCAATTTGGCTTCATGAATCTAGCTGTTAGTCTTTATCCACACACAGAGTATGACTAGTACGTACTTGCTCCATATTCACAGCACATGCACAGAATGGCAACTCAAAGGTATGAGAGTTACACAGACTATCCTGTTGGTCTTAACATTACTTGCCTCTTTGCTAGCATTCCAAACACTTCTGTCACATATATATCTCCGTCACCCTTCATGTAGACCTTAGAGTTTCACAGACCTCTAGTCTGGTGCTGAAGTTGTCACTGCTGGCTTTGGTTCGTAGTGCTTTCACAGATGGCAATCAGAGCAATTTATTACTCAGAATCCCGCTTTAGGCCAACTGAGACTATGTATCTGGACCATCGCTCACCTCTCTTCTGGCCATCTGAGCCTTCTTATGATCCGGAGATCACCTTTACTGAATGCCATAACCCTATTACCCCCTTTTTTAAGTAATTAGCCATTTTTGCTGATTTTACACATCTGAGTTTCTCAAATCCTTTCTTCCATTCTCACAGACCACACACTCCGTTACACCAATCCACACAGTCTCCCACCGCACCCTAATACACAGACTCTATGACGCAGGAATCCAGGACAAGGCCCTCGACTGGATCTGCTCCTTCCTCTCCGGCAGGACGGCGTGGGTCCGACTCCCCCCTTTCCTCTCGGACCCCACACCTACCACCTGCGGAGTCCCCCAGGGCTCCTCCCTCAGCCCGACGCTTTTCAGCGTCTACATGGCTCCACTTGCCCCCATCGTCAGAACCTACGGACTCAACATCGTGTCATACGCAGACGACACCCAGCTCATCCTCTCCCTATCCAACGAGCCCAACACCGCCAGACGCAACTTTCGAGAAGGCATGGAAGCCGTCGCCAAATGGATGAAAAACAGCTGCCTACAACTAAACACCAACAAAACAGAAGTACTCATCATGGGCCCAAACCCCGACGCCTGGAGCGACACCTGGTGGCCCACCGCCCTCGGAAACCCGGCAACCCCCACAGACCACGCACGCAACCTGGGAATCATCCTGGACTCCGAGCTCAAAATGGACCGCCAGATCAACTCTGTCTCATCTTCCTGCTTCCACACCCTCCGCCTCCTTCGTAAGACCTTCAAATGGATCCCCCTCGAACACCGAAAGACAGTCACTCATGCCCTGGTCACCAGCAGACTCGACTACGGCAACGCACTCTACGCCGGAATAAACAAAAACCTCATCCGCAAGCTACAGAACATCCAGAACGCCGCCGCAAGACTGGTCCTCAACCTGCTAAAACACTGCCACATCTCCCAGCACCTGCGCACACTCCACTGGCTCCCCGTCGAGGCGAGAATCACCTTTAAGATGCTCACCCACACACACAAGGCCCTCCACGGCACCGGACCAGCATACCTGAACAGCCGACTCAAATTCCACGCACCTCAAAGGACCCTACAATCAGCCCAGCTCTCCTACGCCGTGGTCCCCCGCACCAGAAACACCAGATCGAGAGGATGTGCTTCACATAGCACTTTGAAAAATGCCAAACAGTGCATTTTTCAAAGAAATCGCAAATTACCACCAACTTGAATTTGCGATTCCTTAAATGCAATCGCAAAATAAGGAATAAAAATTTTTGCAATTCCTTATTTTGCACGCAGATTTGCTTCACACATACCATTTAGCAAAAATGCGATCACAAATGCCGAAATTCTGCGAATTTCGGCGTTTGCGAACGCATTTGTGCTTGATACATATGGCCCTTTGTCTTCCTGGTTTGGGTCATCCTGAGTCTCCTTGCCCTGGTCCGTGTCTTCATGTTCTACCCGGAACTATGCCCATGGGTCCTGGTCCTCCTTATAAGGTCCTCTTGGAGTAGGTCTGTTCATTTTAGTCCTGATCTGGTCCCATTGGTCCTTGTGGCTCTGGTTGTCTTGGTCCCCATGATCCTCGCCAGTGTGGTCTTGATACCTTGGTTTCTATACCTCCCACTCCACTTTGTACTTCGGGTACTGGTCCCCTTGGTTATGACCCCTTTTTCCCCCTGGTTCTGTTCTTTGTCCTGCTTATTCTGATCTTTCTAGTCCACTAAATCCATCCCAATCTTGTCCCTGGGCTTAATGGACACTATCCACCTGCTCCTGCCCTTACTGGTTCTCCTGGTTCTCCTTCAACATGTCATGACACTCTTGGCCCTCATTCTCCTGCTCCTTGTCATCCGGATTGTACACTAACTTGTCCACTAAGTATTGATCCTCCTTGTTCAGGCCATTCTGTCCTTAGCCACCTGACTAGGTAATGCTGGCTCTTGACATTGTGGTGTTCCCTGTCCTGGTCCTACTAATCCTGGTATGCCAGGCCCTGACACACCAGGGCCTCTGTGACTTGATCTTTCTTTTCTCCTTGATTATGGTCCCACTGGTTTTGTAGTGTAGTTCCTACTAATCCGTTGGATCCGCACATTGTTTGGACAACATAAACTAAGGGCTGGGTGCCTAGACTGGTTCTGGACACCCCCGCAGGATATATTGACCTATACACGAGCTAACTGTCTGTGCCACAATTAGCACCCCTAACCCTATCGGGGAGCAAATGGACTCTGGCAACCACTGAACATGACAGCCTTGATTACTCATGGATCGTGGAAACAGTGCAGAATCTTTCGTTCAGTCACTTGTGCTTACTTACTCTCAGAGAAGTATACAGAATACACAGTAAGACAGTTTCTTTCTTTTTTTAATGTATTTTTCTATTTGCCCTCATTCTGCCAATTTATTTATTGGCTATACTCCCTTCCCATCTCTGGTAAATCAGGCCAGGTTTGAGTCATTCCACTCAAGAGTAAAAGCTGTTTTCACTTCCACCCTTCGCTGGTGTGCCCTTAACACCGAAGAGAACAGGACCGACAGCTAATCATTGGACCCCAGTTTTCCCGACTGCTGGGATCCTGTTTACTTATATTTACAACGTTCTTTTTGCACTCCAGAAAGAGGGGCGGAACACCCGATTTCCATGATTTTCAAATCTCCCGTCTTCCCAAGAGAATCACATAAAAGATGAATCCAGCATCCAACCTACTAATGCAGGTAGCATTATCTTGACAAATTCCCGAAAATACAAGTAGGGGGCTTACCTTCACCAAAATACCTATGAATTCCATTAAAAATTCACACACCTCAGACCAGAATTTTGCAATCTCCGTTAAGAACATATGAATATCATCTGCTGAGGGATATCTACATCTTGGGCATGCATAGTGTGTTCCTGAAAATTTTTCTAATCTTGCTGGGGAACAGTACACCCTGTAGACAGTGAAGAGATGATTACGTTTCAGATAAGCAGGTTTAACTGTCTCTCTAAGCATTACAAAAGAACCCAACCAAGCTTCCCTCAGGTTTATATTCATCACTTCATCTCCTTAAAGCTTTTGTATGTCTTTATCCAGTTCGTCTTCTGCGTTTACCAAAGTGTGATACCACAAAGCCACCTCCTTCTTCCTAACAGTACCCTTTTTTGTTGCGTGATCCAACCAGGAATCATCATCCAACTCGTCCCAAACTTGACTTATCCACCACGCAGAAAGCTGGTAATACTTAAATCTAGTTAGATGGCCCCCTGTAAGTAAACGCGAACCTTCCCAGCCGACTAACTTAGTTCCTAGCTTCAGGTCTCCCAAGCGAGAAATTCCTGCGTTCTTCAATGGGAGGCTAAGTGAATCTTTGAAACACCCCGGGGTCCCTGGTGATTCCCATATCGGGGCTCTACATGAGTAGTAAGATAGTCCTAGTTTTTTCTGGATAAAGACCCATACTTTCAGAGCATCCAGTAAAATTTTCAATCTTACTTTTTTTTTTAAACTTGGGTTCCCCAAACTTAAATAAAAATTGATCTTGTCCCTCTCTCAATTCACTAAGCATTGCCCCAAAGAGGATTCCTATTGCTGAGCTGTCAGCTTTATTCAAAAGCATCCGACGATCCTTAATGAGAAAAGCGTGCCCATAAATCATCAGATCAGGTAGTGCCAGCCCACCCTTCTCCAGCCTCCTCCTTAATCTTTTCCAAGATATTCGAGAACCCTTCGAGGCCCAGATAAAGCTACCTATTCTTCCTTGTAGTTTAGTGATCTCTCTCTTGTCAAATAATAAAGGTATGGAATTAAAAAGAAAAGTGATTTTTGGTAAAATAATCACCAATACCCTACCATACAAATTGAAAGGGAGGTTTGCCCACCAACCAGCAATCTCCCAACCTCCTGGCTGATCTTTTTCCAATTCGCAGTAGTTACTTCCGCTAATTTCTGAGTGATTATAATGCCAAGGTAGCGCATACGCGATTTTGCCTCCGGGGTTTGCTTTGGTTGGTTCCATTCTATAATTTCTGTCTTGTTTCTATACACCTTATATCCTATCTTTCCAAAAGCTTCTGCTTTGGCCATTAGAGCAGGAATAGCCCTTTCAGGATTCAACGTATAGAGTAAAAGATCATCAGCGTATAAAGCTAATTTTATCTCAAGGTTGCCGTAGGTGAACGGGACAATGAAAGTGTCCTTTCTAATCCATGCCACTAACAGCCCAATGTACAAATTAAATAAAAGCATGGATAGGGGGACACCCCTGTCTTGTTCTGCGCATTATGTTGAACCAATCAGTTAACTCTCTATTTACGAGCACCCTTGCTCTGGGTAGACGATACAGGAGTTGAACAGGGCCTCCCAGAGATAAGGCCAGTGAACCCGGCCAAAGGCCTTGGCAGCGTCCAATGCCACGACCGTTACAGGTACATTATGAGTTCCTGCCAAGTCTACTACTCCAAGCATTAAAAAGATTAACTCATTAAGCTGCCTCCCAGGAATAAAGCCTCTCTGGTCACTATGTATGATACATTTTATAATCTTGGCTACCCTGGCAGCCAGAATACCTGCGAAAACCTTATAATCTGTATTCAACAGTGATATAGGCCTGTCTCCTCATCATCCTCTGTGCTGCTGCTTGCATCCGCATCGCAATGACATAGAAGGCCGCTATTGTGTTGAAACTGATGCATTCTGGGGCTGTTTATATGCAGTGCACCTGGTTACCACCTGCTTTGAGTTGGTGGTAATTTGCGACTCGCAAATAGCGATTTTGCGAGAAATCGCTATTTGTGATTTTTCTTACATTGGTTTGCGATTTCGCACATTGTGAGGCGCAATGTGGGAGTCGTTGGGTCAAATTCGCAAGATAAGGAATCGCTAACTGGCTTCTCTTTTTTTAGCAATTCCTTAATTTGCGCTTGGCTTTTTCCCTCTCTACATTTCACAGGGCTCTTTTGCGATCGCAAACATATTTTCCTGTAAGTTATCGATGATGATAAGTACGTGGGCAAGCTGGTGAGAACCTGCCAGTAGCTCCTCTGGTGGTTCGCACGTGAGATAGTTTCTCATTTCTCTACACATTTTTTGCACCTTTCTGTCTTTTGCGACATGTATACACTTCATTGTTGATTGGTGCTGGCTGAGAGAACTTACTTATCTCTCCGTGTCCTGATTTTTTTTTATTATTAATTATTGAGGCACGGGGATTAGGTCAGAGTTCATGGAAAGAACTACTGAGTCTGCGAATAGATAAATATATCGCCCTATAAGTAATCATGTGTATCCACATATCAATTGATAAAAGTGCCAGACAAAGCCAGGTCCTTGTTGTTGGATTATATTTCAATAAACAAGTTTGCCAATGTGTGAGAGACCTTCAAGGTCTACTTAAGAGAGGTAGGAATGTGTATACACACCAGGGTGCTACGTTTCCTACATACACAGCTTGAGAAAAAAGGAGGAACTAAGAGACTTGGAAAGAATATATGAGAGAGACAGATTGTATAAGGCATTGGCCTGTTAAACATGATATAACTAGAACACAGATGCCTAGACAAGAAGTAAAGTAAATACCTGGGAAAATGAGATAGCACGCAGCTATGGCAAGGGTGAACGGCCACTCCCTATGCTGCTAAAGAAAGCTTGCCCACTTAATGTAATACAGTCTATAAGGAGAGGAACGGGGGAGGTTGGGGGGGTGGAAGATTGATGCAATACTACAGGAATTTAGCACTTATTATGAAGCCTTATGTCAAAGTAAGCTAGCAGGTGATCACACTCTTACGACTAACTACCTGACAGATATAGCTCTGGCCTCCATTTGAGGGTGGGACGCGGACATTCTTGCAAAAACCCATAGGGGTAGATAAAGGATTATGGGCCATATGTATCAAACTCCCCTTTTGCGATTCCCAATTAGCGATTTTTCGCGAATCGCAAATTGAGAATCACAAAACGGTATGTAAATAAAAAATCGCAAAACAATTGTGATTCTGTAAAAATCACTATTTTATTTGTGACATTTCAAATAGCGATTCCTTATTCCCAAAAAATTGCAATTTTGCGAAATTCGCAAATTTGAGAATCGGAAACTCAGGTGCAGCTTGATGACATCGCAACCAGGAAGTGTGACTACCCATGCTGCACCTGAGTTTCTGAAGCACAGTGAGAGAGTAGGAGTGGAGGAGAGGGAACTCTGCAGTGCAAGAAACAATGGCAGACACTGGAGACATGGCCAGCCAGGACAAACAGCAGCAGGGGGAAACACAGAGAAAAAGAAAACAAAAGTTTTCTGATAGTGAGCTGGAGGTCCTGATCCAGGAAATTGTTGTAAGCCACGATCACCTCTTCGGAAAGAAGTCCCTGCGGGTGCCTGAGATACGGAAGAGGAGAATTTGGGCTGATATCCAGAGCAAAGTAAACGCAGTTGGCGTCACCCACCGAAGCGTGGAAGATCTCAGGAAGCGCTGGTACGATATGTGCCAGCGCTCCAAGGAGAAGGTCGCTGCCAGGTTGGAGCAGGCCAGGGAGACCGGTGGTGGGACCTCTACTGCCACTGACTCCACACCACTAGAGGAAATGGTTGAGGGGACCCTGCTTCCAGAGAGTGTAATGGGCATGGCAGACCTGGACAGCTCCGACCCCCCGGTACCAAGACCAGGTACGAAGCATGCCATCCCTGATAGCCCCCTACTACCCCCACACACCCAGGAGAGACCCAGGGGCAGAACAAAACTAAAAGTCCAGTGCAAGTATACAAGCACACACAGCAATGCATTATGGGAGATGTAGTCACACGCACATTACAGTGGTGCATTTAGACCCAGCCAGTTCCTAACAGTATGTGCGCATCAGGAAAGGCAAAATACAGACAGGACCCATGTACGTCCAAACAGTGAAATTTAATGCATGAAAAGTGCAAGTCAGGACAGAAAATTAATGTGTGCATTTACGTCTACAGCACGATCAGCGACAGAGGGAACAGTCAGTGGAGGAGAGGATGAATCCCCTAGCCCAGAGGCAACAGGGCAAGAGGAGGAAAAAGAGGAGGAGGGCAGCCCAGTAATCCCTCCAAAACGCAGCAGGCGGAATGTAGTGCCACCACTGCCCCCACAGGAGGATGAAGGCCAGGACACCGGGGGCGATGTCCAACCAGTCCTGGCGCAGCCCGAGCCACAACACCGTGCTCGAGCACGTGCTGATCCGATTCCGCAAATTCCATCCAGGCGCAGGGCATTGCATCGACCAGTGCAGCAGTCACAGGAGAGGACACAGTCTTCGGCGGGCTGGAGGGGCACATGTTGGAAGTACAGCGCATGCAGGCGAAAAACATCAAATAATTACAGAGGCAAATCAGGGTTGGATTAATAGGCATGACGGGTGCCCTGGAGGCACTCTGTGCGGAACTAAAGGCAGATCGTGCTGCTAGGCACAGGGAGATGCAGCACCTAGACCTGTACACCCGGGCGGTCAACCTCCTTTACTCAGCAACCAATGTGCTGTCAAGGCGCAGCATCTGTATGCAGCGTGAGGTGGCACACAACAGCCAGGACGTGGCAAGGGCGCTGGTACAGGTGACATCTGCTGTGGATGAACTGCGGACAGCTCGCACTACTGGCCCAGGAGTCCTCACTCCAGCAGACGAGGACGCCCAATCTGGCAGGAGCAGCATCACACCCCGCCCCCCCCCCCGGATAGGCACCGTGGTGGGCGTCACAGTAGGGCTTTCTGAGACAGGTGAGGAGGGCACTGTGCACCCCCAGCGAGTGGCTACGGGCCGACAGCTCCGCATTTTAGGTGCACAAACTTGGACAAGGAGATGGGTGCATCAACCCAGTGTACATGGACACTTGCTCCTGATTGTTAAATCGCACTGTGATCATAACCTGTGTGCTACACAGGCTGTGTGCCGTCATTAATCCTGAAGTAAAGGAAATAAAACACAGTCTCATAACTGATATTTAGCATTGTGTCATATTTTCTTACCTAGAAATAGTTCTGTGTAATCTCATCTCGCCTCTAGCACCCAATAGTTGCACCAATTACACCGGCTGGCATGCGTCCTGGCGCTGGCCCCTCTTCATTGATGAATACGATTCACTAAGCTCCACTGGTTTGCCTTTCCTGGTGGCGATGTTGTGCAGCTTGGCACATGCTACTACTATCTTGCAACAGGTCTGGGGGCTGTATTGTAGTGCCCCTTGACTCTGATGTAGGCATCTGAATCTGCTCTTGAGTATCCCGAAGGTCTGCTCAATGGTACATCTGGTTGCTATGTGGGCACTGTTGTCCCTCCGCTTCCCAGCGTTGGCAGGATTCAGGTAGGGAGTCAGTATGAAATCACAGACTGCATATGCACTGTCACCTGTGGGGTGGGAGGAATATGGTTAAACACTGTCCTGCCAATGCTGTCCTTTACTAGTGTGTCCTTTGTACAAATGCAATTACCTAGTAGGTATCCCTCACCAAACTCCCACTTGTGAGCCGATGGTGTATCCCACTGTGGCGGAAGATGAAAGCGGTGTGCGTGCTGCCTGGGTATTTTGCGACAATGTCGGTGATGATGTGCTTGGCATTACACATCACCTGTATGTTCAGGGAATGGTAGGATTTGCGATTCCTGAACACATACTCGTTCTGGGAGGGGGGTGATATGGCGACATGTGTCTCATCTATGCATCCAATGACGTGGGGAAATTGTGCAATTTGATAGAACTCCTGCTTGGTCTGGTCTAGTGCCTGTGTTGTGCTGGGGAAGTGGATGTGGTGATGCAGCCTCTGTACCATGGAATCAAGGAACGTGTGAAAAAAGCGCGACAATGCACTCTGTGAGACCCCTCCTGATGAGGCTATCACCCCCTGGAAGCTACCTGATTCCAAGAGGTGCAGTGAGCACAGGACCTGGATGTGGGTGGGGATGGTGTGTGTCCTGCGTGGGGGGAGCTCCTCAATTAATTCAAGGATGCTCTCTTCATCCAGCCTGTAGTTTGTATGGATCTCCTTCTCAGCCTGCTGGAACAGGGTTATGCACGCACAAAAGATCCTTTCCTGGCGTCTCCTTTTCTGTGCAGCAGCTCGGAGTCGCAGCCACCTGGCTATCACATACATCCCAGCCATTGTGGAAAAGATCTGTTGCATTGTGGGCCTCCTTAAATAGTTTGCACCTGGTTACCACCTGCTCAGACTTGGTGGTAACTGTGAGTCTCAAAATTGCAAATTTTGTGAAATCGCAAAATGCGATATTTTCATGCATTCTGTTTTGCGAATTCGCAAATTGTGTGCTCAGGAATTGCGATATTCGCTATTGTTGAGCCACCTTTTGCGAATTCGAAGACAAATCGCTAAGTAGTATGAATCGCAAATTTGCTAATCACTGATTTTGACATTAGCAATTTTGCATACAGAATGTGTCTCTTACATAGCAAACTGTGTTTTGCCATCGCATACACTGTTCTTTTCCGATTCGCAGTGTTTTCGATCGCAAAACAGCTTCATACATATGGCCCTATATTACTTACCCTGTAAACATTTGTTCTTGGCATGTAGTGCTGTAGTCCACCATATAGTGTTCGGCTTGGATGACTGCAAGTTGTTTTTGTTCGCAGATGTTTTTTTGAGTCACAAAGCTATGTAACTCCTCTCGGTGATATTGCGCGTTAGCATCAACTCAAATTGTTAGATTGTTTTGCCACAGGCGAGAGAGAATAGAGTTAAGGTGTTCGTAATGTGATGTCCATGCCTCTTTCCAATAGGGTTTATCTTAAGTGATAAAGCCAGCTCATTGGAGAGAGAACTCAAGAATAACGCTGAAAAAGCCTCAAACCTAAGGAGTGAACAAGGGAGGAACCCTGCTCTACCGACATAAGTAAAGCCAAAAAATAATGCCCGTAGGTCAACCTTCAAACTATATGATCAGCATGACATTACCAAAATATTACTATCTCTGAAACCAAATAATCATTATAAAGACCCTCTGCCGTCAAAATGCTGGCCCTCCTGCAACCACATGATCATCTCCTACTGGACAAAGATGATGAATAAATCGCTTACCCAAGGATCAATTCTGGACTGCCTACAAACAGGCCAGGTTATCCCTCTCCTAAAGAAACCTGCGGAGAACCCATCAGACCCAAACAACTTTCATCCGATAACAACCATTCCCCTACTAGCCAAAGTACTAGTAAAATGTGCGCACAATCAATTAAGTCAACAAATTACTGAATTTGAACTACTAAATCACTGCCAATCAGGGTTCAGACCAAATCACAGTACGGAAACAGCAATCCTACACATAGTAGATGACGCTCTGCTGGCCCTCAACCGTATTGAAACCTGTCTCCTGATCCTTCTGGACCTATCGTCTACATTTGACACAGTAAAATATCCCAAATTAATAGAACGCCTGAAAAATTGGATGGGCTTATCGAGAACTGTAATGAAATGGTTCTACTACTTCCTAGAGAACAGATTGCAAAGATTCCTTGTGGACAACAAGCTATCCCCACCATCTCCGATTCAAATTGGGGTTCCACAAGGATCAACTCTATCCCCTTCACTATTTAACCAATACATCGACCCATTAACGGAAGTACTGCATAAGGCTAACATTTCCTTTCAGATGTATGCTGACGACATCCAGCTGTATATGAAGATATTATCTCCGGAAGAGATTAACACTATGAACCAAGCACTCAAAAAAAACGTTGAAGGACTAGCTGAAAATCATCTTAAGCTCAACTCACAAAAATCCGAATTCCTTCTGATCTCCCCTCCTAAAAGTTTAGCTTAGATTAAAGAATGGACCAAGATGATCACAGCACTAAACGGTAGCCCGACTATAGTTGACTCAACCAAATCCCTTGGTATCACACTGGATAAAGAACTAAACATGGGAGCACACATCAACAATGGCAAAAAACGCTTGTTTTCATCTGAATTACCTCAGAGAACTGAAGCCACTCATTAATCCTGGTGATCTGAAAAATGGCAGTCCAGCCATTGGTCATATCAAGAATTGAATATGGATGCGCAACTCTATCAGGACTCCCTAAGATCTCAACACCCCCCCCCCCTTAAAAGCTTGTCTCAATGCAGCAACTAGACAGGAACAAAAAAAAAAACGTCCACATCTGAAAGCGCTCAACTGGCTACCATACGAGGCAAAAATAGAGCAAAAAAATGCATATTACACACAAAGCAATACACCACAAAACTCCACATTACCTAGCCCATAAGGTTACGCTGTCCGGAGGCACTAGACCCTTGAGGGGATACAAGGATTTTCTACTGAAAACAGAATTCTTCAGTCAGAAAAAACACTTACGATAGAGCGTTCACGGGAGCTGCACCAAGGATTTGGAATTCGCTCCCACCGAATATCAGAAAAATCACCTATGCTCCACGATTCAAAAAGGAGACTAAGTCCTTTCTGATGGGTACATTTCTCACATAACGAACAACAGGGACAACTAAGTCTTTATGAAAATGTGCTGTCAATTATCCTAACTCAGATGTTCAAGTAAGCTATTGTGAGCAGGATTACTACTCTGCTAGTCACAGAACAAAGAAACTGATCACCTCTCGAATCAAGCTACTGTCATTGATTGAGCTTGAATGGCTAGCCTCAACTAGGGTGGATACAGTTAATCCCCTCATCCACCAACATTGATGCCGCCTATGGACAGATACCTCGACCAATACACAGATATATGGGATTAAACTAACAATAGTAGAAAGAACAGAGTAACACACTCCTTTTGGACTGTAGGGTTATGGTGACAAGTATGGTAACAAGGTTGGTGGTGCAATCAGGTAAGTCCTCCTGAGTATGAGGATAATATAGACGTGATCGCACTCTCTTAGACTAAGAGAATGTCTCCCTCTTGCAGTTGATATAGAATTCAATAGTTAATTCTTAGATAAAGATCACTCAGTTTGTGGTGTTGTAAGTATCGTTAATTCTTTTATTTTCTTCGTGGGTTGTCAAATAGTCAATTTAATTAGATTAATCTTTCCATATGCTTTGAATTGTCAATTCATTCAAAGTGCCCAATGCATTTCGGGCACATAAGTCCTTCGTCAGGGGCTAAAGTACTATGGATGACACCAATACCTATAATGCCTTTATCATTTGACCAGACTAATGAGTTCATGAACATTCTGCAAAACATCTTAAATGACGCCATTGAAAAGGGTACAATTACTGCAGAAGACAAAAGATCTCATTAAAACCAACCCTGCAATACCTTACATTTACATGATTCCCAAGATTCACAAACACGCAACTATACCCCCGTTTAGACCAATTGTTTAAACTATCAACTCCTTGCACAAAGCTATTGGCAGATACCTGGACAAACACCTACAACCTTTGGTTCAATACATGAGTACATACATAAGAGATACTACCGATTTCCTCAACATCTTAGACACCATCCAGGAAAAAGTCACTCCAGAAACCATCCTTTGCACCATAGTTGTGAAAGCATTATATACATCGATACCACACGACAAAAGCACGGAGGCCGTTGAATCTTTCCTCCTGACTAGCGATAAACCTGATAATCTCAAAATCCTTTTAATGGAACTGATCCACTTCACATTATACCACAGCTATTTTAACTGAGAACTACTACATTCAATGTTACGGGATATCTATGGGCAATTGTGCCGCTCCAAAGTACGCTAATCTGTACATGTACAGATTTTAGTTAGACCACATTCTGAATCAAAGTGAGTAGAAACAAAACCTGATTCTATACAAGAGATATAATGTTGATATATTAATACTGTGGCAAGAATCCATTATGGACTTACAAGCACTCATGGAGGATTTGAACAATGTTGATCATCGTATCGAGTTCACATCAACCATCAGTAAGGATCAATTCACCTTCCTGGACACCAGAGTAACCAACAATAACGGAAGTCTTATCACTCAAGTACCCACCAAACCCACAGACCATAACAACTTACTGCATTTTCATAGCTTTCATCAGCCTTCTCTCAAAGAGCACTTACCATATTCCCAGCTACTCAGACTCAATTGAATATCTAGCACTGAGCCGTTATACAAAGAAAGCCGAGATACATGCATAGAGAAATTCAGGAAACTGAAATATCCAGAACACATCCTGGAAAATGCAAGTAAGAAAGCAGATACAATTTCACGATCAACTTTACTGAGTAACAAACCTAAAGGCATTGCAGAACCCAGAAGTGTGTTTATATCAAAATATTTCACCCAAATCTATTCTATTAAGAAAAACATTTTAAGATATTGGCCCATGCTTGGAACCGAAACTGATTTCAAACACATCTTTGATACACCTCCCAGATAAGCATATCAATGGTCAAGAAACCTCAAACAAATTTTCACCACCAACAAGAAGCTCAATGAACCACATTTTAAAGGAACTACACCATGTTTCAACTGTAACTCCATCATAAAGGGCAACACTATTCGACATTCCAAAAAAGGAACAAATATTAAATTAAGGGTAACGGCCACCTACAACAGCCAGAATGTTATCTACATGTTAAAATGCCTTTGTGGATTGGCTTATATCAACAAGACAGAACATAGAATGCACATAAGACTCAATGAACACAAGAGCAATATCCGAACACACAATGCCAAATCACCTATTGCCAACCATTTTCAACTCATGAACCACAACATCAGCCAACTGCGCTTTTTGATTCTTGACCAAGTACCGATTAAGAAAGGACGCAACAACACACAACTTATGTTACAAATAGAAGTGTACTGGATAGACAAAATGGATTCAATCAGTCCAAAGGGACTCAATGAACGCTGTGACCTAAGTTGTTTCTTGTAGACTGATTATTGCACCTTTTACTATGACTAACGTGTGTTTTAGCCCCCGGTATCCCTTGTTTATGATGATTTCTTCACCCAACCTAGACATGTACCATATAGTACACAACTACAAAATGCGTTGTGCATCTATGTTATATTGTGCGTTCACGGTCCTGTTATCAGTTTTCTTATACAAATTCCTAGATATGTTCACTTGTTGTCATGTCACTTTCATCGCTGTTCGCCTTATTGCATCTGTTTTGCTATTTTAATTTTGTGTTTTCATTCTCCACTGGTCATACATAATAATTTTCCCTGTAACATAAAGGCAGAGCACCTTTAGACACATCGTACCTGCGAGTCATTTGATTCACCCCTACCTCAGACCGGCATGAGCACACACGTCACGGAACTACAAGTCTATATTCTTTGTAGTTCATTTCAGTTTGACACACCGTAATTCCGCCTAGGTCACGCCCGTCACTTCCGGTTCACAGGGGCATTCAAATTTTGTTCCGGGAATACAGCCCGGCCATCACCTCTTTCCGGCACATTCCACGGTTACATGCTGAACTTGCTGTCTAAAACTTCCGAGTACTTTCAATTCTCTACCGTTTCACATCAGTCATTTTTAAAGAGCCATTCGTGATATCGTATATCACTATCTCCTTCACAGGCACTGGAGACTTTGAAACAACGTAAATGTAACGTGAGTATTTATTTACCATCATTTATCTCACTCGGTCGTCCACTTTTCACCATGCCATTTTTACTATCGACCAGGTCAGCACGGTTCTAACCACTATACGGTTGTTCCTTCCTATTGTCAACCTCACCAAATCACTTGATTACCGCCAAGCACAGCACGGTTCACATTGCATCTCTGAATGTTTTCTAACGTTCACAAGAGACACCTGTGAGAAGTTGGCCTGGTATATGATGTTCACTATTCTAGTGAGCACCTTGCACCAGTCCAAACAACACTTATGGTGATGGTTGTAAAGTCAACCTTATAGACCAGCTATCCTAGTGGTAGCATGGACAAAAGCAGTCTTAGGCCAAACTCAAGAGGGCATGTGAGGCCAGCTGTTTTACCATATGCAAACCTTTTAATACCAAATGAAAGGACACCACACAGGTTATATATTTAAAATATATATGTATTTATTTCTAAATAAATCCCCTTAACTCTTTATGAGCACAGGAGCACAAGTGTATAACAAGAAACTTAATATAACACACAAAAGTTGCACAAATATGGATAGGCCCTGGTGGCCCCTAAAACCATATACTAAAATAGTGGTATAAGAACCACGTCACGAACAATGGTAAGGCCTAGGTTCTTGGGAATTGCTGGGGCTACACTGGAGTAACAGCAGTTAGGACGTGGGAGGCCCACAGGATGCGGGTGCAGTGTCTAAATGCACACGCGTGCACCAATAGAAGTCAATGGGTGCGTAAAGTTAGAAAGTTGCAGATTTGGAAGTCTTCCGACTGGACTAGAACTTAACCACTTAAAACTAGGACACTAGGGATGTAAATCTCTACAGGAGCACCGCAGTACTCGCGTTACCTCACCCACAGGAAGCGGGTGCATAGGTGTCAAAGTGTGTCGGGTTTCGTCGTGGAGTTCTATGGAGCCTTGGAGAAAAGATGCTGCAGGCGACCAGGAGAGAAGAGTCTGGTTGGATCCAAGGGTGGATCGAAGATGTAGAGTACCTGAAAGCAGAGGGGACAGCGTCTGGATCACTAGCCAGTGACCAGGAAGGGACCAGGAAGGAACCAGGAAGGAACCAGGCGATGTCGGGTTGCGATCAGGTGATGTCGTGAAGCTTGTCTCCGCAGCTACGTGGACCAGGAGGTGTCGACGACGACGACCAGGCGCTGGGCACGGACTGTCCCACGAAGGCTCTCGCTGTCGGCGGTGTCGGATCTCGACTCGGAGTCAACAGGCCTTGGTAAATGCAACGCACGCAGGACTCGAAGATGGCTTCTGGATCAGACCAGCAAGGTCTGATGGGCTGCTCCTTTTCAGGGGAGCAATGGCCAGTCTGGAGCAACCAGACCAGAATTGAAAATTCGAAGGTTCTTGGTCACAGAGGCCACTAGCCAACGGGCAAGTGACCGGACAGACGCGTCGAGCAGGAAAATGCAAAAGGGCCCCACGCAGCACTCGGCAAGTGTGGAGAGGTGATCTTCGGTGCAAAAGCTGCTCGGGGCTGGGGCATCTCAATCCCCAATGCACAGCTTCGAGGGTGCCTCAGGAGCTGCACAGAAAGCACTTCGCTGGCTTTCCAAGATGGCCGGTTCCACGACTCACGTCGTCTCCACGGGTCTCAGGTTTGCTGTGGCTGTGGATCGGGCTGTTGGATGTCTGGAAGTCCGGGTCTTGTCGATCTCTGTCAAACAACAAAGCAAACTGTTGAGCGCTTGATGGTGCCTGCTTGCACAGGGTGGTCAATCCTTGACCACAAGGAAGATTCTTCAGTCTTCTACGTCGAGTAGGATGTCGAAGGGTCCAGAGTTTCGTATCAGAGTTTTAGTCAGGATTATCTAAAGTCTATGGACACAGCTCCTACCTTTATTCCAAATCAAGGGGCTGGATTACCTGCTAGGTCCCTCCTATGGGTGGGACCCAGGAAGGGGGTGGTTACACCCCTTTCCCTTTGTCCAGTTTTGCGCCAGAGCTGGGGCTGGAGTGCCCCAGCACCGGTTTGAACTTGGCTATGCATGGGACACCTTGTGTGCCCCAGGCAGTGTCTGGTTTCATTCAGCCCTCCCTGCCCAATCCACTATCTCCTGTCTGGGGTGGTGCTAGCACCTCCCTGTGACAGGAAACCTATTGTCCAGGCTTCCCCTGCCGGAGTTTCGTCCAGCAGCAGGAGGCAGACTTGTGTCTGTGGCAGCAGTATCCCTTTTGTGATGCTGAGGCTCTGGTTAACTTTAACCGGGATTAAGGTTAGTAACATGTCTTCTCCCTCTAGAAGGGTGGAATGCTACCCCCGTCGCCAGAATTGGGGAGGGGTAGTATTCCAAAGCGTATGACACCTTACACAACATGTTTTGATAATGCCAAACCAAAGATAGCATTTAACCACGAGGTTCATAATGCACTTAAGAGTATATTGTATGGCAATATCCTATAACAGCTATAAGGACATGGTTCCGAAAGCTGCAGACAGGCTCAGCTAATGCTAGAGCACCATCTCACATAAAACCAAGCACTCTGCCTCTAGGATTGTTAAGGCCTGCCACGGGAGTGACTTATAGGTGTTTATGTGTCCAGATATAAGGTTAGACATAGGTATACTATATCTAAGCAAGGGGTGATTACACGACCTTGCCCCAGCCGAGTGATCAGCCAGTTGTGTCAGTTTGGATGGCCAGCCAGGGGTGGCAAAAGATATGCTGCAGCCCCTGGTAGGCCTTGGATGCACCTATGCCCTGGGTACCTATAGTACACTGTACAGGGGCTCATAAGGTGACCCAATTCCAATTGGTGATGTACCTAAGGTACATCGTTGTGAATTTAGAGAGAGAACAGCAGGGCTGTGGGTCTGATTAGCAGGCCCACAGCCACATTAAGTCGAAAACCAGTGAAGCAAAAAGCAAATAAATTGGGGTGACCATAGGATACCAGACCCTACTCTCCTACATAACCCCCCCCCCAAATGCAGGGACATTAAACTTAACCTTGACCAGATAAGTCTTCATGTTCTAAGTGGAAATACCTGGAGAGACCATCTGCATTGCCATGGTCAGTCCCTGGTCTGTGCTCCACTGTAAAGTCCATCCCCTGTAGAGAAATGGACCACTTGAGCAGTTTGGGATTTTCACCCTTCATCTGATTTAGCCACAAGAGAGGCTTATGGTCGGTCTGAATCTTGAAGTGAGTGCCAAAAAAGTATGGTCTTAACTTCTTCAGGGCCCAAACCACAGCAAAGGCCTCCCTCTCAATAGCTGACCAACGTTTCTCTCTAGGGGTCAGCCTTCTGCTAATAAAAGCAATGGGCTGGTTTTGACCATCTACATTAAGTTGTGAAAGCACAGCTCCCACCCCCAAAACAGAAGCATCTGTTTGGACAATAAACTCTTTGGAGTAGTCAGGACTCTTTAAGATAGGTGCAGAGCACATGGCCTTTTTCAGGTCATCAAATGCCTTTTGACAGCTAACTGTCCACTGAACCTTTTTTGGCATCTTCTTGGATGTCAAGTCATTTAATGGTGTCACAATGGACCCATAGTTTTACACAAACTTTCTGTACTACCCAGTCAGGCCCAAGAAGGCTCTGACTTGTGTCTGGGTAGTTGGAGGAGCCCAGTCCTGTATGGTCTGGATCTTACTCTCCAGTGGTTGAACCTGACCCCCCACCTACAAGATGGCCCAGGTATACAACCTTTCTCTGCCCTATCTGGCACTTTGTGGCCTTGATAGTTAGGCCTGCCATTTGCAGGGCCTCTAAAACCTCTTCAGGTGGATCGGGTGATCCTCCCAGGTGGAGCTGAAGACAGCAATATCATCTAGATAAGCTGCACAAAAGTCATCCAACCCAGCAAGGACTTGGTTCACCAACCTTTGGAAAGTGGCAGGTGCATTCTTCAAACCAAAGGGCATTACCACAAATTGATAATAACCTCCTGGGGTTGAGAAAGCAGTTTTGGCCTTGGCATCCTCAGCTAACCTGATCTGCCAATAGCCAGCTGTCAAATCAAATGTGCTCAGAAACTTGGCAGAATCCAATCTATCAATGAGCTCATCTGCTCTTGGAATTGGGTGAGCATCTGTCCTAGTGACAGCATTGAGACCTCTATAGTCCACACAGAACCTCATCTCTCTCTTACCATCTTGGGTGTGAGGTTTTGGTACAAGGACAACTGGGCTGGCCCAGGGGCTCTCTGATGGCTCAATTACTCCCAGTTCAAGCATTTTCTGCACCTCAGTCTTTATACAGTCCCTGACATGGTCAGGTTGCCTGTAGATCGTACTCTTCACAGGCAGACTGTCACCAGTGTCCACCTCATGGGTGCACCAGTTAGTCTGACTAGGTGTTAATGAAAACATAGGCCTGCAGAACCTGTCTGCAGTCCTGTTGCTGCTGGTCAGTGAGGCTGCCTGCCAAGGCCACTCCATCAACTGAACCATCATGAAGGTTCTGAGTCAACAGGTGTGGGAGAGGGTCACTCTCTTCCTCCTGTTCCCCATCTGTAGCCATGAGCAAGCCCATGTCTGCCCTGTCCACATATGCCTTCAATCTGTTGACATGGAGCACCCTGTGGGGGCTCCTAGGGGTGCCAAGGTCCACCAAGTAGGTGACCTCTCCCTTTTTCTCAATTATGGTGTGGGGTCCAGACCATTTGTCTTGGAGGGCTGCTGGGGCCACTGGCTCCAACACCCACACCTTCTGTCCTGGCTGGTACTCAGTCAGCACAGCCTTTTGGTCATGCCAAGCTTTCTGGAGTTCTTGGCTGGCCTCAGGGTTTTTGGAAGCTTTCTCCATGTATTCAGCCATCCTGGAGCGGAGACCAAGTACATAATCCACTATGTCAAGTTTAGGCTTTTTGAGAGGTAACTCCCATCCTTCCCTCACAAGACATAGGGGTCCCCTTACAGGGTGCCCAAACAAAAGTTCAAAAGGGCTGTACCCAACCCCCTTTTGTGGGACCTCTCTGTAAGCAAACAGAAGGCAGGGTAAAAGGATGTCCCATCTTCGCCTAAGCTTTTCAGGTAACCCTTTTATCATCCCTTTTAGTGTCTTGCTGAACCTTTCAACAAGCCCATTGCACTGTGGATGGTAGGGTGTAGTGAATTTATAATTAACACCACACTCCTTCTACATAGCAGTCAAATATCCTGACATGAAGTTTGCACCTCTGTCAGAGACAACCTCCTTTGGAAAGCCCACTCTGGAGAAAACTCCAAGTAGGGCCCTTGCCACAACAGGTGCTGTGGTGGTCCTCAGGGGAATAGCGTCTGGATACCTGGTGGCATGATCCACTACCACCAGTATAAATCTGTGCCCAGATGCTGTTTGGGGGTCCATTGGGCCAACAATGTCTATCCCCACTCTTTCAAAGGGTACCCCCACCACAGGTAGTGGTATGAGGGGGGCCTTTGTTGTGCCACCTGATTTGCCACTGGCTTGGCAGGTAACACAGGAGCGACAAAACTCCTTGGCATCTTCTGACATGTGGGGACAGTGAAAGTGAGGGACAAGTCTGTCCCAAGTCTTGTTCTGGCCTAGATGTCCTGCTAGAGGAATATCATGGGCCATGGTAAGAAGGAAGCCCCTAAATTGCAGAGGTATGACCAACCTCCTGGAAGCACCAGGCTTGGGGTCTCTAGCCTCTGAATAAAGGAGCCCATCATCCCAATACACTTTATGGGTACCTTGAGCATTCCCAGAAGCCTCAGCAGCAGCCTGCTGTCTGAGGGGTTCAAGAGAAGGACAGGTTAACTGAGCCTGACCCAGTTCTTCCCTGAGGGTCCCCCTGTCCCAAGAAACTCAACCTGATCAGGTTCAAGCTCTTCTAGGACAGTTCCCTCTTGGATCACAGAATCATCCTCCTGGGAGGGCTGATCCTCAACCTGAGGCAGGGGGGAAGGCACTGCCTTAACCCTCTTGCTCTTTCTCTTGGGTTGTGTCTGGTCTATAGTTTCAAGATCCAGCACAGGTACAGGTAAGCACTTTTTGGCCTGTGACCTGGTCACTGCAAGGACATGTGCTGAAATACCTAGCATCTCTGCATGAGTCCTATACTCCACCTCTGACCATACTGAGTTTTCTAGATCATTGCCCAAAAGACATTCAACTGGGAGGTCTGCACTTACCACAACTCTTTTGAGGCCAGTTACCCCTCCCCAGGAGAAATTAACAACTGCCACACTATGTGTAGTACATTGCTAGCATTGGTAACTAGGTAATTATCACCCAGTACAATCTGTCCAGGGTTCACAAAGTTAGGTGGCACCATAGTGACACTGGCACATATGTCCCTGTAAGCTTGAGCCACTTTATCATTTATCAAAGGTGTCTGTCTGTACTTGCCCACAGTATTGGGACTCACAGTAGTGGACATAGCCATGTCCACATCACAGATCAAGACAGCCTGAGTAGGAATCCTGACTAGGCCAGGATCCACCTCAGTACCCAGGGTTAACCCTAATAAAGCCTTGGGTTGGGAACTACCACTGCTGACTGTACTAGGAGGTGCAGGTGCCTTAGGGGCTGCAATGGTAGGGGCTGTACCTTTCTTGGTGCACTTACTAAACCAGTGAGAGGCAGTTTTACAATAACTGCAACCAGGTTTCTTTGGACCTTCTTTCTTTTTCTTAGAGTTTTGGGACCCCCCTCCTTAGAAGTATTTTAGGGGCCTGAAGAAGATTTCTGGTCTTTTTGTTTTTGATCTCCACCCTTCTGGTCTGCCTTCTTCTAGTCACCACCTTGGTTCTGGGGTCTCTGCTTAACCTCAGAGAAATTCTCAGAGAAATTAAGGCTGCAGAAACAGACCTGCAGGAGGGCAGAAAGAAAATGGAGGGCCAACTATGGGATAAATGTGAAAGCAGATTATTGTAAAACTCTAGCCACATATAAAAAACTGATTATGGAAGGTAAATCGGCATTCTTTGTGAAAAAAATTAACGAGGCCAAAAACTCAAGTAAATAACTTTTTAATACGGTTAAAAAACTTACAAAACCCGCGCCTAAACAGGTCGAAGGTAGTTCGGAGCTTTGCAACCAACTAGGACAGTTCTTCACGGACAAGGTGCGACTTATATATGAGTCCTTCCCCCCCGAGGCACATTCTTCCTCATGCAGGGAGAACTAGTCATTCACGTTTACCCCTTGCAGAATAACACCACAGACACCTTGCCCAAATTTAAGTTTTCAGTACCCTCGGTGGAAGAAATCAGACAGCTGGTCCTGTCTACCAAATCCAGTGGCCCGAGGGACCCATGCCCCCCCAAGGTCCTACACATGTTCCCAGATCTGCTTAACTCCCAACTTCAGATCCTTTTCAGCAATATAATTCAATCCAGCTGTTTTCCTAAAGCGTGGAAGGCAGCCTCGGTACTTCCATTGCTGAAAAAACCCAACTTGGACCCCTCAATTCCAGCCAATTTCCGGCCAATCTCAAGAATTCCTTTTCAGGCTAAGATTCTGGAGAAACTTTTGAACTCCCAACTGGCAGGATTTGTCAGGAACACGCATACCCTAGATGACTCCCAATATGGGTTCAGGGAGAATCATGGGACCGAGACTGCCCTGGTGATGGCAGCCGAGGAGCTCAGGAGGATTCTGGACACAGGAGGGAAGGCCGCCCTCATTCTGTTAGACCTGTCGGCGGCCTTCGACACTGTTAACCATGAGATTCTCATTAACAGGCTAAACGATCTAGGTCTTCATCCCTCTGCTACCAATTTGTTGGCCTCATTCCGGGAAAACAGAACCTTTTCGGTTGAGCTTGGGGAATTCTCATCAAGGGCCTTTTATTTGCCATGGGGGGGTCCCCCAGGGCTCGTCGTTGAGCCCGTCCCTTTTTAATCTTTACGCCGCCCCACTAGCCAACATAATCAGGAATTGGGGGTTCGTCCCAATATCTTACTCGGATGACACCCAAATTGTGGTGGCTATCTCTAATAACACCATGGAGACCGCGAACAGTTTCAGACTTTGCATGGACAAGGTTAGCAACTGGATGCAGGACAACTCTTTAAAACTTAACGGGGACAAATCAGAGGTTATGTTAATGGGGGCCACAACGGACATCTGGTCCAATCTCTGGTGGCCGGACAGCCTCGGTAGATGTCCAACGCCGGTGGACAAAGTAAGGAATCTCGGGGTCATATTTGACTCCAAACTCACCTTCGAGGCCCAAATAAATAATCTTTCCTCATCGGTATGGTATATTCTGAAACTCATTAGGAAACTGCTGCCGTACATTCCACCCAACACCGCCAAAACCTTGGTTACCTTGCTAGCTCTATCTAAACTAGATTATGGTAACGCTCTTTATGCAGGGTTACAAAAACAGCTGCTACATAAACTTCAGCGTCTCCAGAACGCGGCTGCCAGGCTGGTTCTGAATATTCCCAAGTGTGCGCCTGTAGCGCAAAAAATGCAAGCCTACACTGGCTCACGGCGGGGAAAAGAATCCAGTTTAAATCAGCCTTCCTAGCGTACAAATCACTTCATGGTTCAGGCCCTGAGTTCCTGAAAAGTAACCTAAAACCCTATGAACCAACCAGGACGCTAAGATCCAGTAGCGCCAAACTCCTGGTTACCCCCAGATTCAAACAGCTTAGGTGGGGTGGGAGAAGCTTCATTGGCAACACGGCAAAAACTTGGAATAAGCTTCCTGCAGATCTGAAAAACAGCCCCTCTCTATGGTCATTCCGCAAGAACTTGAAAACCTGGCTGTTCTCATCTTAACCAGGTGGTGCACCACTACTTCGGTCAGTCAGTCTCTATCTCCTACAGCGCCAAGACGCCCTCGGGCATTCGAGCGCTCTACAAATCACAAAATCAAATCAAATCAAATCAAACCCTTGTTCTGACCCATTTGTCTGCCTTCTTTCCCAATTCTTGGGGAGAGGTCAGATCTGAGTCAATCAGGTGTTGGTGCAACAACTGGGTCTGACAATTATTAAGGATTTGTTCTCTAATGATCAAACTATACAATCCTGTATAGTCCTTAACTTTACTTCCCAGTAACCAACCTTCCAGAGCATAGTGGCATAATCAACAAAGTCAGTCCAGTCCTGAGTCTGTGTCTTCTGGGTATCTCTGAACATTAACCTGTACTGTTCAGTGGTTAAGCCAAACCCATCAATTAGAGCACTCTTCAGGACAGTGTAGTTTTTAGCATCCTCATGGCTAACAGTGAGGAGTTTGTCTCTTCCTTTTTCTGAAAAGGGGAGCCACAAGATTGCTGCCCACTGACTCTGGGGAACATGCTGTACCATGCAGGCCCTCTCCAAAGCAGTTATCCACTTGTGGATGTCATCCCCATCTTTGTAGGGGGGCAAAATCTTACTCAGGTTTCTATGATCATAGGACCTGTCTTTATCCTTGGGGATATTGCTGCCACCAGTGGAATCTAATCCACTTAACTTTTTCTCCCTTGCTAAAGCAAGTTTAGCTTGGGCCAAGGCTGTTTCCTCTTTCTCTATCTGAAGTTGGACAGCTCTCATCCTAGCCTCATGCTCTCTTCTCTGGGGGGAAGTCATTCCCCTTTGAGAAACCCTTGAGGAATTAGAGAGGAGAGACTCCCTGGAAGGAGACCTTTCCCTTCTATTGCCTGGGTGAAGTCTACTATTAGGTCTGGAAAGGTGGAACGCCTCTCCATTACCATGTAAACTTAGGTTAGCCTGGCTAAGCCTCCTGACTTGGACCTGGCTATCATCTCCATCTGAATCTTCCTTTACCTCCCCTTCCTCCTCTTCTACTTCTGGGGTTAAGGGGTCATCTTCTGTGGAGGGGACACCATCACCTGTCTGATCTGGGGGGCCTGGTTTAGAGGCCTTCTCAAGATCACCTGCCTCTAGGACTTCTATCAGGTGCTGGATGGTAGGGTTGGAACCATGTTTCAACTTTCTGGAGGTACACAATGACCTCATCTCTCGAATGTTGAGCATCTCATATCGGGAGGGTGCCTTGGGAAGGTCACTTTCCACAGGTAGAGAACCAGAGGGTTCACCTGAGCCAGACATGGCTAGTGAGGTGTGGTGTGTGCACCTACCTTCACTGAGTGTTTACCTACTAGAACCTCTCTAGGAGTTGTAGTCAGGGTGTGATAGGCCCTTTCCTCTACAACTAAGTTCAGTAGAACTTAAGTATTTTAAGCTTTGTTATATGTACCTTTGGTACCTAGTGTGATCTTTCAAATGATATCAAAGATTACAATGGTAAAAAAACAGCAAGCTCAAATCTCAACCGCTGCACACCAATGAGAGAAGTTGGCCTGGTATATGATGTTCACTATTCTAGTGGGCACCTTGCACCAGTCCAAACAGCCCTTATGGTGATGGTTGTAAAGTCAACCTTATAGACCAGCTATCCTAGTGGTAGGATGGACAAAAGCAGTCCTAGGCTAAACTCAAGAGGGCATGTGAAGCCAGCTGTTTTACCATATGCAAACCTTTTAATACCAAATGAAAGGACACCACACAGGTTATATATTCAAGATATATATGTATTTATTTCTAAATAAATCCCCTTAACTCTTTATGAGCACAGGAGCACAAGCGTATAACAAGAAACTTAATATAACACACAAAAGTTGCACAAATATGGATAGGCCCTGGTGGCCCCTAAAACTATATACTAAAATAGTGGTATAACAACTACGTCACGAACAATGGTAAGGCCTAGGGCCTTGGGAATCGCTGGAGCTACACTGGACTAACAGCAGTTAGGGCGTGGGAGGCCCACAGGATGCGGGTGCAGTGTCTAAATGCACACGCGTGCACCAATAGAAGTCAATAGGTGCGTAAAGTTAGAAAGTTGCAGATTTGGAAGTCTTCCGACTGGACTAGAACTTAACCACTTAAAACTAGGACACTAGGGATGTAAATCTCTACAGGAGCACCGCAGTACTCGCGTTACCTCACCCACAGGAAGCGGGTGCATAGGTGTCAAAGTGTGTCGGGTTTCCTCATGGAGTTCTATGGAGCCTTGGAGAAAAGATGCTGCAGGCGACCAGGAGAGAAGAGTCTGGTTGGATCCAAGGGTGGATTGAAGATGTAGAGTACCTGAAAGCAGAGGGGACAGAGTCTGGGTCACTAGCCAGCGACCAGGAAGGAACCAGGCGATGTCAGGTTGCGATCAGGTGATGTCGTGAAGCTTGTCTCCGCTGCCACGTGGACCAGGAGGTGTCGACGATGACCAGGCGCTGGGCATGGACTGTCCCACAAAGAATCTTGCTGTCGGCGGTGTCGGATCTCGATTCCGAGTCAACAGGCCTTGGCAAATGCAACCCACGCAGGACTCGAAGATGGCTTCTGGATCAGACCAGCAAGGTCTGATGGACTGCTCCTTTTCAGGGGAGCAAGGGCCAGTCTGGAGCAACCAGACCAGCGTTGAAAATTTGAAGGTTCGTGGTCACAGAGGCCACTGGCCAACAGGCAAGTGACCGGACAGACGCGTCGAGCAGGAAAATGCAAAAGGGCCCCACGCAGCACTCGGTGAGTGTGGAGAGGTGATCTTCGGTGCAAAAGCCTCTCGGGGCTGGGGCTTCTCAATCCCCAAAGCACAGCTTCGAGGGTGCCTCAGGAGCTGCACAGAAAGCACTTCGCTGGCTTTCCAAGATGGCCGGTCCCAAGTCTCACGTCGCCTCCACGGGTCTCAGCTTTGCTGTGGCTGTGGATCGGGCTGTTGGATGTCTGGAAGTCCGGGTCTTGTCGATCTCTGTCATTCGAGCTCTGGCTGGAGCAACAACAAAGCAAACTGTTGAGCGCTTGATGGTGCCTGCTTGCACAGGGTGGTCACTCCTTGACCACAAGGGAGATTCTTCAGTCTTCTACGTTGAGTAGGATGTCGAAGGGTCCAGTGTTTAGTATCGGAGTTTCAGTCAGGATTATCTAAAGTCTATGGACACAGCTCCTACCTTTATTCCAAATCAAGGGGCTGGATTAGCTGCTAGGTCCCTCCTATGGGTGGGACCCAGGAAGGGGGTGGTTACACCCCTTTCCCTTTGTCCAATGTCACGCCAGAGCTGGGGCTGGAGTGCCCCAGCACCGGTTTGAACTGGGCTATGCATGGGACACCTTGTGTGCCCCAGGCAGTGTCTGGTTTCATTCAGCCCTCCCTGCCCCAATCTACTATCTCCTGCCTGGGGTGGTGCTAGCACCTCCCTGTGACAGGAAACCTATTGTCCAGGCTTCCCCTGCCGGAGTTTCGTCCAGCAGCAGGAGGCCAGACTTGTGTCTGTGGCAGCAGCATCCATTTTGTGATGCTGAGGCTCTGGTTAACTTTAACCGGGATTAAGGTTAGTAACATGTCTTCTCCCTCTAGAAGGGTGGAATGCTACCCCCGTCGGCAGAATTGGCGAGGGGGTAGTATTCCAAAGCGCATGACACCTTACACGACATGTTTTGGTAATGACAAACCAAAGATAGCATTTAACCGCGAGGTTCATAATGCACTTAAGAGTATATGGTATGGCAATATCCTAGAACAGCTATAAGGACATGGTTCCGAAAGCTGCAGACAGGCTCAGCTCATGCTAGAGCACCATCTCACATAAAACCAAGCACTCTGCCTCCAGGATTGTTAAGGCCTGAGTGACTTATAGGTGTATATGTGTCCAGATAAAAGGTTAGACATAGGTATACTATATCTAAGCAAGGGTTGATTACACCACCTTGCCCCAGCTGAGTGACCAGCCAGTTGTGTCAGTTTGGATGGCCCGCCAGGGGTAGCAAAAGATATGCTGCAGCCCCTGGTAGGCCTTGGATGCACCTATGCCCTGAGTACCTAGAGTACACTGTACAGGGGCTCATAAGGTGACCCAATTCCAATTGGTGATGTACCTAAGATACATGGTTGTGAATTTAGAGAGAGAACAGCAGGGCTGTGGGTCTGATTAGCAGGCCCACAGCCACATTAAGTCAAAAACCAGTGAAGCAAAAAGCAAAAAAAATGGGGTGACCATAGGATAGCAGACCCTACTCTCCTACAACACCGATGCACGAGCATGTCAATTGTAGCGTCCACCTCCGCACGAATTCCATTGTTTCTGCACAAGACACAGGACGCTCCTCAACCACTGTCATCTTTGAATCTACCCGTTAACACCACGACAACCGTTCCACATTCACCCCGTACCATTGTACCATTCTCATCATGTTTGTATTAAGTACCTTATGCTGATCCCTGTGTAGGAGAGTAGGGTCTGCTTCCTATGATTACCCCCACTTTTTGCTGTGATTCTCTGTTTTTTCGACTTTGGTGTGGCTGTGGACCTGCTAATCAGGCCCACAGCCCAGCTTTTCTCTCTCTAAATGGATACCATGTACTTTAGGTACATACCAGATTGGTTACTGGGTCACCCTTGGGAGCCCCTGTATAGTGTACCATAGGTACCCAGGGCGTAGGTGCACCCTAGGTCTACCAGGGGCTGCAGCATGTATTGTGCCACCCCTGGGTTGCCTTCCAAACTGACACCACAGGTCTGTTCTTACAGCCTGGGAAGATGGTGTAATCACCCCTTACTTAGATATAGTATACCTATATCTATATACATATATAGACACATACACCAATACCCCACTCCTAAGGCAGATCTCGACAATCCTAGAGGTAGAGTTCTTGGCTTTATGTGAGAGGGTGCCCTAGCATGAGCTGAGCCCCTCTGCAGCTTTCGGAACCATCTCCTTATAGCTGTTCTATGATATAGCCATACCATATACTCTTAAGTGCATTATAATGCTTGCGGTAAATGCTAACTTTGGTTTGGCTTTATCAAAACATGTCGTGTAAGGTGTCAAACACTTTGGAATACTTCCCCCCTCCCCCCGCCAGTCCTGGCGGCAGGGGTAGCATTCCACCCTTCTAGAGGGAGAAGACATGTAGTTACTGGTTTACTCGGTTAAAGTTAAACAGAGCCTCAGCATCACAAATGGGATGCTGCTGCCACAGACACGTGTCTGCCCTCCTGCTGCTGGACGAAACTCCGGCAGGGGAGGCCTGGACAATAGGTTTCCTTTCCAGGGAGGTGCTGGCACCTCCCCTGACAGGCTCTTAGTGTATCGGGGCAGGGAGGGTTGCATTCACTGAATGCTTTCCAGACACTGCCTGGGGCACACAAGGTGCTCCATGCATTTCCCAGTTCAAACCGGTTGCTGGGGCACTCTGGCGTGAAACTGTCCACCCATAGGAGGGACCTTAGAGTTAGTCCAACCCCTAAACTTACTATAAGTATAGAACCCCAGTCCCTAGGACTTTGGATTACCCTAGACGAAACTCTGCAACATATATCTTGGACCTTCGACATTCCATATCGACTTGAAGACGGAAGAAATCTCCCTTGTGGTCAAGGAGTGACCACCCTGTCCAAACAGGCACCAAAGCATCTTTGCTAGTCTGCATTTTTGAGGCTCCCGCCAGACCATGTGGAATCTGCGACACAGGACATGGACTTCCAAACATCTCTGACCCCGACCTTCGCTCACAGCAAAGCTGAGACCCGTGGCGGACAAGAGGGACGTGGGACCGGAACTCCTGGACATCCTGCATTTTGCTACCTGCATCGACTTACCGAGGTATCCTGAAGTTGTGCATTGGGGTGCTTGAAGCCCCAGCCCCAAGCACCTTTTGCACCGAAGCTCAGAGGTCCACACTCCACGAGTATCCCATGGGCCCACTTTGTGCATTTCCGCTTGACGCGTATTTGCAGTTCCTAGTCCGTTGGCTAGTGAGCCCCCAAGAAGACCAACCTTTGATTTAATTTGCTTTCCTGGTTGCTCCAGGTTTGTTCCAACTTTCTTGCAAAGTAGAAGTTCCACAGACCTTGCTGGTCTGCACCGAAGCCAATCTTGACATCCTGCGTGGGGTGCATTTGCCAAGGCTTGTTGGGTCCAATCCAGATACCGACACCGCAGTCAACTAGATCCTTTGCGGGACAGCTCGAATCCAGCTCCTGGTCATCGTCTACGCCTCCTGGACCTCGTGGCTGAAGAGACAAACTTCACCTTTTCACTTGAAATCAATAGACATCTGGTGGCATCTTCCAATCGCCGCCCTGTTCACTGTAGTGGCCCAGACTCTGTCTCCTCTGCTTTCAGGTTCTTCACATCTCCGATCCACCCTTGGATCCACCCGGACACTTTTCCTCTGGTCGCCTGCAGCACTTCTTCGCAGCTCTCCATTGGAATCAATGACGAAACCCAACACGAAAAGACACCTGGGTGAGGTAACACGAATACTCCGGTGCTCCCGTGGGTATTGACTCTCCAAGTGTACTAGTATAAAAGGATTCTATCGTAGTTCACCTCCTTGTACCCTTAATCTTTAAAATTGTAACTTGTTCGTTCCCCATGGAAAGTCAATGGTGACCCGCGGCTGTGTTTAGACACTGCACGCGTCTCCGTTGGGCCTCTTACATCCTAAACTTTGGTTGTTCCTAGAAGCCCCAGCGATCCCACAGGCCCCAGGCGTGGTTCTTATACCACTATTTTAGTATATGGTTTATGAGGCCCCTAGGGCATAACGTATACTGTGCAACTTATTGTGTGCTAATTAAGTTTCTTGCATTGTACTTTTACCTCTGATCTCATAAAGAGTGCAGAGGGGTTGTGTTTAGAATAAATACATATATATTTGATATATACCTTGTGTGGTGTGCTTTCATTTGGTACTCAAGAGATTATAAATGGTAAAACAACTTGCTTAACTCGTCTCCAAGTCTTAGCCTGAAGGCTGCTCTCCACAACTACCACTAGGATAGCTTTCTATAAGGTTGACTTTATAACCTACCATCAAAAAGGGTCGATTAGACTGGTGCAAGGTGCCCACTAGAATAGTGGACATCATATACCAGGCTAACTTCTCACACCCTGTTTACTTTCATCCATAGTACATCAGCCCTTGACGAAGGGCTTGTATGCTTGAAATGCATTGGGCACTTTGAATGAATTGATAATTCAAAGTGTATGGAAAGTTTAATAAAATTAAATTGATTATTTGACAACCCACGAAGAAAAGAAAAAAATTAACGATACTTACAAAACCACAAACGGAGTGATCTTTTGTTATATTTGCATATTTGCACTTTTTAGTCTTGTAACCCTATAATTGCTTTTTGTTAAGTTGTACTGCATGTCATGTGGAATGTTAGTGATGGTTGCCTAGCTGCACTGTCATGACATTCTAGGTTTTGAACAAGTCAGAGAACAGTTGGGACTCAGCTGTACTGCCATCGTTTATGCTGTCTCTGCTGTGTACCTTATTTACAATAAACTCAACTCAACCTCAATCCATCCATTCTAATTTATTACTACAGTTTGATTGGTGACGATTCACGCTACACAGCTTATAAACAAACCCAGAGTCAAGCTCATCTCTAGTACAGCGCGTCGATCTGATTGAACTCCACGTTCAAGCTACTTCATGCAAAACTCGAAGACCAAAAAGCGGTAAGACTGTTCCCGTATTCTCAAAAAGCAGTAAGACTGTTGCTGTATCATGTTTACACCGCTTTTACAGCGTAATTTAATTTTAATTAAAGGACATACTAAAGACTGCGATAAAACGAAAAAGGAAAAGAGACACGTTCCTAGCCTTTGTAGCGGAATTCATGCCATCCATATTACACTTTGATTCTGTGGTCTTTCAGCATAGAGCAGCTCCGCGCGGCCGTTTCAAGCTGGAGTGAGGCCTATATTTTAACTGCGGGCTTTCAACTCTAGCGCAAGCGAGCAACGCTGCCTGTTTGCCTGACCTCTGCATCGGCCCCTTTATGACGCATATGTGCGTGTTGGATCGGTGATTACCCGTTCCCTAGCAATCCTACACTGACTGCACAGATGAGTGTCCGAGTTTTCTTCAAACAAGCAACATCATGCATTACTGAAAACGTGCTTGGCGAATTGTTAAACTACTGTTTAACCCTATAAATAGTCCTCCTACGAGTCTGTTTCCAGCGGACCACCACAGTGATTGGCTCACTTAAATAACTCCAGTAAAATGTTCCTTTATTTTATTTCCTTAAGACATTATTTATGCGGACCACGACAGTGATCCGCACACTAAAATAAAAAAATTCTACAAAGTTCTCTATAGTACACGGTGATCTGCACACCTTTTGATTACTATTTAAACTATTTACGTGTGTTAATGATATATATGTTACAGTCAAAGTGTGAAATCCCGCATTCTATAGAATGCCTAGGTAATGTATAAAATGCCTGAAAATCGAACGTCAAAGTATGAAATTATTGATATTTTATACATTGCCTAAGCATTGTATACTTTGCCGGATTGTCTGCCGGCAAAGTATATAATACACCTAATCCGGCCATTTTATTCCCGCCTGGCAATGTGTGAAATCTGGCATTCTATAGAATGGCTAGGTAATGTATCGAATGCCTGAAAATCGAACGTCAAAGTATGAAATGTTTGATATTTTATACATTGCCTAGGCATTGTACACTTTGCCGGATTGTCTGCTAGCAAAGTAAATAATACACCTAATCCCAGAGACAGCACAAGTTATCAGCAAGCGAGGGGCAGAGACAGCACAGGTTATCAGCAAGCGAGGGGCAGAGACAGCACAAGTTGCCAGCAAGCGAGGGGCAGAGACAGCACAAGTAACCAGGCAAAGAGCAGGTGGCAGCCGTGCGGTGGTGTGGGGAGCGACCTGCCTGCAAGTAGGGCAGAGGTCGTCTATAGCATCCGGCTGAGGTTCCACAGACGCTCTGCCGTCATCCTTTCCCGTTGTTCTTGTATCACCATGTCGGAAGGGAGTGTAGTGCCAAGACAGGAATCACGCCATGCTGACATGCAACGACGGTTCTGTGATGAATTATCTCAAGTAAGAGCCAATGCTGCTAAAAACTGTGTTTTCCTAACCGAAACCAGTTACCAAAAGTTAGTGGACGATGTGAAAAAGGCTAAGACGACCATTAAGAAGGAACCACAGGACTATTGGCTGGTGAAACACTATGACGTAATGATGGTCGAGAATACGACTAAGTTGATCTATCCTGTTAAAGAAGGTACGGGTGCTATTCAGTTTTACGTCGCGGACTCAGAGTTATTTGACGTACTCCATAAGGCCCATTTGGCTATTGATCATGGAGGACGGGACAGGATGTTGAAAGAACTTTCACCCAAGTATGAGAACATTACCCGTCATGATATTGAGCTGTACATTCACCTTTGTGAGCCTTGCCAGAAGAAGCAAAAAGGTGTTAAAAAAGGTGTTGTGGTCAAGCCAATGGTTTTTCCTGAATTCAACTCCCGTAGTCAGGTCTATCTCATCGATTTTCAGTCCCATCCTGACAGAGAATACAAGTTTATATTGGTGTACCAAGATCATCTCACTAAGTTTGTAGTTCTCAGGGCTCTGAAATCAAAGACAGCGGAAGAAGTAGCCTACAAACTCGTCGACATATTTACGTTGCTTGGTGCTCCAACGATTCTACAGTGCGATAATGGCAGGGAATTTGCAAACAATGTGGTAAGCAGCCTAAAGGAGTATAGGCCCACCTTGAAGATCGTCCATGGTAAGCCGCGCCACTCACAAAGTCAGGGGAGCGTCGAAAGAGCCAATCAGGACATTGAAAATATGCTGTGTGCTTGGATGCAAGATGAAAAAACTAGCTGCTGGAGTGAGGGATTGTAGTTCGTCCAACTTATGAAGAACAGAGCTTTTCATTCTGGGATTAAGAGGTCACAATACGAAGCTCTGTTTGGCTGCAAAGCTAGAGTAGGTCTCTCGACGTCGTCCCTGCCTGACGACGTTTTACAAGACGTAGAGACTGAGGAAGAGCTCAAAAAAATAATAGAGAGCGTACAACCAACACAACAGCAGGAAGAAAGATGAGATGAATTAATGCAAGAGGCACAGCTCCCTGCAGAAGACATAGCTGAGAATGCAATCCATGACGGAGGAAACCAAAACAGTGATGAAGCCATGGTTATCAAAGAGCCTTCCATTTCCGTGGTTACCAAAAATCCTTCTTCTTCCGCTATCTGTTGCGCCTGCTTAAAAGAAACCAGCGGTGCTCATTCATGTCAAAAGTGTGGCCGAAACTTTCATGCCATCTGTGGACATTCTCCTAAAGACGGTGACTGCGACGAAGTAGAAGGCTATGGGGTTAGCATTTTGTGCAATGTTTGCTTTAACATTAAGAAAGCTATCCAAAGTAAAATGGAATCGAAATCGAACCTCGAGATTCAGGCCAAAAAAATGAACAGGGATTCTGACAAAAAAATTCTTCCTGTGCCTTTGGGTGCCACTGTGCGACTTCCGATTCCCAACGTTGACAAAGGGCGGGGTGACTGTGAGAAGTTGGTCTGGTATATGATGTCCACAGTTCTGTGGGCACCTTGTATCAGTCCAAACAATCCCTTATGGTGGTGGTTGTAAGTCAACCTTATAGACAAGCTATCCTAGGGGTAGCATGGACTAAGCAGCCTTAAAGGCTTAACTCAAGAGGGCATGTGAAGCCAGCTGTTTTACCATATGCAATCCTGTAATATCAAATGAAAGGACACCACACAAGTTATATATTATAAAAATATATGTATTTATTCTCAGAATAATCCCCTGTACTCTTTATGAGTATAGAAGCACAAGCGTTTAAACAAAAGCACAATATAACATATGAAAGTTGCACAATTATGGGTAGGGCCGGTGGCCACTCAAACCATATATCAAAAAAGTGGTATAAGTATCACTATTCGATCAGTGGTAAGGCCTAGGGCCTTGGGAATCGCTGGGACTACACTGGACTAACAGCAGTTAGGACGGGAGTAGCCCACGGGATTCAGGTGCAGCGCTAAAAGCACACGCATGCACCAATGCAAAGTCAATGGTGCGTAAAAGTTATTGAGTTACAGTTTTAAGAGTCTTCCGACTGGACTAGAAGGACAAAACCTTAGACTTAGACAGTAGAGGTGTAAACCACTACAGGAGCACCGGCGTTCAAGAATTACCTCACCCACAGGAGGCGGGTGCACAGGTGCAAAAGCGTGTTGGGTTTCGTCACGAAGATCTATGGTGCCTGGAGATGAAGATGCTGCAGGCGTCCAGAAGAGAAGTGTCCGGTGTGATCCAAGGGTGGATCGAAGATGTAGAGTACCTAAAAGCAGAGGGGACAGAGTCTGGGTCACTAGCCAGTGACCATGAAGGAACCAGGAAGGAACCAGGCGATGTCAGGCGCAATCAGGTGCTTGTCGCGAAGCTTGTATCCTGTGGTAAATAAATAAATAATACCCTATTTTTGACTAGACTTATAGCATAACTGATAGCTCAATAAATAAGAGTCAAGATTCGAGGTAGTAGGAGTTTCTGCAGGTTTATTACAGCATAAGGACAGGATCAGGACAACCTGCATAGGGTGACCCAGCAGAACAAAAGGATCCCAGCAGGGGAAAAGAGGCCCAGCAGCTGCTGGGGCTTGGTCTGGGATGAGCGCGCTAACATTTAATAACAAGACATTGACTTATATACATAGCGCAAACACATAGCATTACATTGCAATAGGCGTAACAGTGGGTGGAGTAGAAGGCGTGACGCGTAGCAGTCGCGAGAGATAAGAGAAATAAGAGGTGTAACTGGGAGTTTACTTAGACATGTGATGCAAAACGTAACAGAATATGTCATGAATGGGCGGAAACATTGGAGGGGGCTACCTAAGGAGCCGGGACCTCTAACCTAATGGTGCGCGAAAACTAGCAATGACGTATTACTAGGAGAAGCTGGGGGCTACGAACTCTGTGCTAGGAGCAGAGACTAGAGTCTGGAGGGTCGGAGCGACATGTACCTGAACCCTATCTGGTATCTAATGTTTAGGGAACATGTTGATATAAACTAGAAGTCATGAGGGGAAAAGCTAACCTGATTCTAAGACTGGACCATGCATTATTCTACATGTAGTGCGTGAAGAATATTAAATGACCATTAAATACAGTATTTCTCTAACGTGGAGACGAGAAGGCTAGACAATGACGGAAACTATTGATGCAGTTCAGTAGCTTAGGAATGTAGAGGAGGAGGACTGAACTGATAGCAGGAACTATAACATACTTTTGGCAGACTCAGAGGCAGAGCCGGGGTGCACCGGGCACTGCAAGGCAGGAAGTAAGTGAAGGGTCGAGGATACAGGTGGGGGCTGTATCGCTCCTCAGCGAGGCTTTCAGGAGACAGGAGCTGAATCTGTGGTCCGGGCCCTTTTGAGGCCTGGAAACGGAGACTTTATAATTGAATAACGTGCACACTGAGAAACGTGGCAACATTACTTACATAGGCCTGATATTCGTAGTATTCACGAGGACTGGAAACTAACATACTAGAGGTGGACACAACTGGAATTGCGTCTTTAATCAGAAATGGGGAATAACATATGCATATGGATCATGCACACATAACACATGATGGATGAGGCGTAGGGACACAGAACATGGCAAAATTTACTTTTCCACATTCCCTCCTTGTCACTACGTTTCCATCAGGAAACATCAATATTCATGATACCGTCTATCATTTCATACAGTACCATTTGCTCGTCTCGAATTGTCTTGGAACGGGATTTAGAACAGGGCTTGGGACGGGGAATACAAGAGGTAGCACACATGCTGCAAATCGCAGGGCCACATTGTATACAGAGGCAGCAGCTAAATATGATCGCTACTGCAATACCTAGAAAGGACAGGACTTTCCATCCCCATGCGGAAATTACATTCCAGAACCAACCGGACCATGTCCAGGTGCCTGGATCTTGGTGTAACAGATGGGCAATTTTATGGAGTCTGGTTATAGCTGAATAAACAGACGGCGCGTTATTTGGAATGAAAATGCAACAACTGGATCCGAGAATTCTACAGGCCCCGCCCCTATCGGCCAGTATGACGTCAAGGACGAGACGATTCTGTAAAACGACAATTCTCATAAAGGATTGCTCTTCAGTTAAATTACCTAGAGCGGAGGCAGTCTCATCTACTACTGCTTCAAGGGTTCTTGTTAACCTACGGATAAGCTTACTATTTACAACTGTACCTAAATAAGGGAAAACACCTTTATCTATATCAATGAATTGCTCTGCAGCGGTTTCAGTATAATCGACAATCGGGAGATTTCTCTTGTGTCTAGTGTGTACTAAGAAAGAATTCCTATGATAGTCAGGTGGGGCTAGAAAAACAGGTGGCAGTAGGAAAGCAATGTAACAGGTTCCCTCCCAATCGAGGGGCAGACGGACATATGCAATTTGACCACAAACAAAATAAGAATGACGTGAAGCCTTAAAAATAGATTTCCTACTGTCACTATACTTGATAACAGTAGTACATTCACTATGACCTATATGTACAGAACCATAACTACGGACACATAATTCGCCTTTGACTGGTAGTACTGAAATAGCGGGTGAGTCTGGAGTAGTATCAGACTGAACATTCAGAACCATGAAATTCGACGAATAATTTCCTAAATTATATACTTCATTTTCTAAATCTAAACCTGTTCTGTGGGGGAAACCTTGCTTGTCTGGGAAACATGTACTGTTAAGAAAAGACATATCTGTTGAGGATGACGTTAACGTGGACCATGCTCCACACGAACCATTGTGTGAGAATGGATAAGGAAAGAGTGGCAGAACTCCCTTCGGTGTCTGGAAAGGGGGGAGTCGACCACACACCCAACAATTAGTGGCATTGCTGGTCTGGTGTGAATAATGTAACATACGGATAAATGTGTTATTACGCATGGCGAGGCGGTATGAATATTCGTGAGGAGGCAGATCACTAAACGTGTGCTCTACTGTAGCATGAGCAGACATATTGACATGAGGAACTGAAAAACACAGATAGAAAGCATAGCTGGTGCAAGAAACCATTAGGCTGATGAATAATACGAAACTCAGAAAAACGATACATTTGATTGAGCTTTGACTGACTCTCTCACTATGGGGGTCTATTTTATACATGTCAGAAACAGTCTAACCGTTTCACCTAGGGGAGGACTTATACAATCAAACTGGCTGACTTATTAGACCTGAGCTTTAACTTATACTCCTGTTGCGGAGTTTTCTCTAACAAGGGAGGGGTTGTAATAATGTCTTGTGCGGGACAGTCCTTTAAAACAATGTTCTGGCAATCCTTCGATTCCTGGGAAATGTTCTTGGAAATGTTTTTGAAGACTGGTTTCGGTCCTTTGAAAAGTTTTACATGAGAAAGGTGGACCCACCCCTTCCTGCCTTCCAACTTGACGGCAGTTCGGGTGGTCAAGAGGACCTGACGTGGCTCCTTCCAACGTGGTTCCAGCGGACTTGATCTGTCGAAATTTCTGATCATCACAAGGGAGCCTGGAACGATCTCGTGCGGTGCCACCTCGGTATTGTCTGGAAATGCGGCGGCAACCTGTGAACGACATGAGTTGAGGGCAGACATCAAGGAAGCTAGGTAATCTGTCAGCATATTACATGAAACATCGGTAATACTTCGGGGTCTAGGAGTACCCCACATGTTAGGGGGGCGGCCGAAAACGACCTCATACGGGGACAGACCTGATCTGGAATGTGCGACCATACGCATGTAAAACAGAGCGACTGGCAAAGCTACTAACCAGTCCACACCCTTGTCTTTACAAACTTTTGCTATACGGATTTTCAGAGTCTGATTATGTCTTTCGACTAGTCCAGCTGCTTCTGGATGGCGTACACAATGGAACTTCCACTGGTACCCTAACAAAAGGGAAACATGTTTCATGAGTTCGGATGAGAATGGCTGGCCGTTATCAGAATATACGACTCTAGGGAGTCCATATCTAGGGAAGAATTCACGAACCAACTGCTTGGCAGTGGTCGCGGCTGTATAATCTGGGACTGGATATGCTTCTGTCCATCTGGACAAGGCGCATACTACTACAAGGACATACTTGAAACCTCGACATCGCTCCATTTGAATATAATCCATCTGGAGGACCTCAAAAGGGTGGTCAGGGGGCTGGAAACCACCTTGTTCCACCGGGACACTTTTACCTGGATTAAACTGACAACATATCATACAGGTACGGACTTTCTGCTTGGCCGCAGCTCGTAAATGCTTGTTGAACCAAATGTTCTGGATACTGTCTAACATAGCTTTTTCTCCTAAATGTGCTGGACTATGTGCGGTATTGATAATGACTTGAACCATAGAATCGGGGAGAAACCATGTGGCTCTACCCTTCGTTAACCATCCTTGATCTGTCTGGACCCCTCCTTGTACAGACCATTTCTTGATTTCATCGGGAGTAGCATGTAACTGGATATCTATGACATCTTGAGTAGGGTCCTTAACTGTCATGCATGTAGTCAGATCTGGAATATGTGTCTGATTAACTGGAATGTCTGGAGTCTGTGCTGTAAGCTTGGCTGTGCGGTCTGCTAAATCATTACCTTGGGAAATAATGTCAGTAACTTTCGTATGTGCTTTGCACTTCATGATAGCAATAGATGTCGGTAAATGTATGGCATCTAACAGGGCTTGAATAAGGAGACCATGCTGAATCTTGATTCCATGAGAAGTCATAAAACCTCTCTCCTGCCAGAGCACTCCGAAGTCGTGTACAACTCCGAATGCGTAACGTGAATCTGTGTAAACATTAACCTTCAGGTTTTTGGCATGTATACAGGCTTGTGTCAGAGCGACTAGCTCTGCTGCTTGAGCGGACAGGGTATCAATACGGTGTGTTTCAATAACTTCAGTGTCAGTAGTCACTGCATACGCGGCGACTAGTTCTCCTGTACTAGTTCTCATACATGAACCATCCACATAAAGTGTCAGGTCAGGATCTGGTAACGGAATATCTGTCAGGTCTTGTCTTGGCTTTGTCGTAATGTTAACTACTTCCACACAATCATGTGTGTCTGGATTTGAACTAACTGATGGTAACAGTGTAGCAGGATTCAGGACGTTGCAGCGTCTAATTTCTATGTGTGGCTGGAACAGTGTCAATTCATAACCTGTTAAACGTGCAATTGTCAAGTGCTGAGTTTGTGTTCGGTTTAAAAGAACTTCTACTGAATGTGGGACCTGTACTGTCAGGGAATGTCCTAAAACTATAGAATCACTTTGTCTGATAGCTAGTGCTGTGGCTGCAACTGACTTGAGGCACGCAGGCAACGCCTGGGCGACTGGATCTAATGTGCTCGAAAAATAAGCACAGGGCTTGTATTGACCTGCTTGATCTTGTGTGAGAACAGATAATGCTGTACCTTCGCGTTCTGTAACGAAAAGTGTAAAAGGCTTACTGTAGTTCGGTGTAGCTAGAACTGGAGCTTGACATAGGGCTTTCTTTAACTCGTTGAAACTAAGTGTATGGTCAGATGTCCAAGGGAGGACAGTCGATACGGCTGCCTCCTGTGTCGTTAACTGTATCAGTGGCTTGGCTAGGAATGCATACTGGGGAATCCATTGTCTACAATAAGAAGTAAGGCCGATAAAAGCACGTACCTCCTTCTGGGTTCTGGGCTGGGGAAGACTCGCTATTAACTGGATACGGTCGGGTGTCAACTGCCTACCCCTCTTGGACAGCAAGTGTCCTAAGTATACCACTTGCTGGACACAGAATTGAAGCTTCGAAGGTGACACCTTGTGCCCCATCTCGGCAAGGAAATACAAAACTGTAAGTGATGCACGCTCGCAGTCACGTTCAGAACGGGCTGTGATCAGTAGATCATCGACATACTGGAGCAGGGCAGTGTCAGTTGGCATGTGAATGTTGTCTAGTTGTCTCTTGAGTGCTTGACTGTAAATACTAGGGCTTTCTGTGAAACCTTGAGGAGCGCGTGTAAACATATAGCTCCTTCCATTTAAACAAAATCCGAAAAGAAACTGGCTGTCTGGATGAATTGGAACACTAAAAAATGCATTCTTGAGGTCAATAACAGTGAAAAACATGGCTTCGGAATCAATGGCTGTTAACAGGGAAGAAATGTCTGGGACAACTGGGTACTGAGGAATAATACATTTATTAAGCTCTCGTAAATCAATCACTAATCGATATACTGGCGGTGCATTTGGATCAGTACGTTTCATGACTGGAATGATCGGAGAATTACATACATTGGAGTCAGTTTCTACAACTACTCCTTGAGCCATGAGCTCGTCAATAATTTTGGATAAGGCTGCTACAGCCTCAGGTGGCAATCTGTACTGCCTGATTCGTGGTAACACTACACCTGGTTTGAGAGTCACACGATAGGGTGTGATTTGCATGTAACCCACATCAGTTGGACCTTGCGCCCATAAATGCTGCGGAACATTAGACAATCTTGAATCAAAATCTCGTAATACATAGTGACCCTTAAAGTCACGTAGGAACAGACGTATTCCCTCTGGGGAACAGCAAATAACTGCACCTAATTCTTTCAATGTCTTAATGCCTAATAGATTTTCTGGACATGACTTAGTAAGTAACAGATCAGTAGTACGGGACAATGGACCTACTTCTAGAGTAACTGGCTTAGATATTTCATTAACTATGGGTTTTCCTGAAAATCCAAGGGAAACGTTTCTTGAGCCTGAGAGCGGAGCCCCTGGAACTTCGGCATGACTAATTGTGGTCCTACTTGCCCCTGTATCGATCAAAAACTTTCTGTCTTTCCCTAATACTTGACTATGAACATAGGGACCTTCTTGGTCTACAGGTATCTCGATGAGAGGCAAGCCTACCTCCCTCTCTAGGCTGTTTCATGAATATGACTGGTACTCTGGATACTCGGACTGTGCATACTGGTACATCTGCGATGTAACGTGCTGTGTTGCAGCAATAGGCTGCGGTACTGTAACTGTCTGTGGTGCATTCTGTGACTGAGGAGTCTGTGAAACTTGTTCTTGTCTCGGCGGACGTGGTCTTTCTTTAGTCTTACCAGTAGCTATGTTGTGCTTCAGAACTGCACACTCGTTTATAAAATGACCTGGCTGTTTACAATAGTTGCAGTTCCCTTTAACGGGAGCCGCAGGATGACTGGCTTGATTCGGACCCCTCTTCTGACTGTCTTGAGGAATAGATTGTGCAACTAGCACTTTCATTTTCGTGTCTTTCATACGTTTTCTTTCGTGTTCTTGCTCTTCTCTGATTCTATTTTGGTGATACTGGAGCATCTGGAGCATCTGGGACGGAGTATTTGCTTGCCAGGTGCTTTCGACTTTCAAAACTCGGTTTTTAATCTGTGGACTTGAATTCTCGACTAATTTGGTAACGAAAAGATGAGGGTATGACTCACTACTTGTCTTGAGACCACTGTTAATACTAAAACATTTTTCAAATCTAGAATAAAAATCACTAATATCCTCTTCTTGTTTCTGTTTACAGGCTGAGATTGCATCCCAGTCTTCTTTCCTAGTTGTCAATAATCTGGGTAAAACTTGAATCAATAATTCTGGTAATTCTTTACATTTATCTCCAAGACCGGTACCTGGTACTCGTGCCTTGTCTTCAGCTTCTAGAGCTGCCCAATCGATCTTTTTCTCTCCCACCTCCCATTCTTTTTCCTTTAACTTTTCATACACCCCTGCGGGTAGCAGGACCTTTAACATTTTAATGATATCTGGGTAAGTGTATTCTCCCATACGGAGCATGTCTTTTAATTCTCGATGGAACCCTGCTGGATCTTTGTCATGACAGGGAATTAATTTCTTCATTTCAAGAAGTTCCATCTTTGATATCGGAGTGTATACAAACACTCGTTGCATTACGCCACCCGCCCCTTGGACTGGGTGGACTTCTCGTAGCGGATTCTGTCTGTCTATGTAGAATGGTTTACTTTCCGGGGGTGAAACATGAACAAAATGCGGGTTCAGGAACGTTCTATACTTGTGGCGCTGTTCTAGAATGACACTAATTAAATCGGTACCTAGACCTCTCCATCTGTACTGGAGTAACTCGTTCAGGATATCATGTAACGGGCCTGGATCAGAATGTTGACCCTCATACAGGGTAATGAGGTGCTGGATCATATACATACCCACCAGTCGTTGCTCGGCTGGGGGCAGTTTCAGAAACATTTGTGCCACTATTTCGTCTGGAAAAGTGGTAGAATCAGTAATCCATCGGACTGCTGATCGGGCTAGTTCTTGTTCATGCATGGTACTTAATTCGCTATAACCGACTCGTGATTTCAGAATGTGATCGGTAGCTTGAAATACTTGTTCTAGAGAGCCTCGTTCTGGTGCTGGATGATGAAACATAGACTTAGGTTCTGGACGTAAATGGCGATCTGGAAATCTGGATTTTCCTACATACGCTATTCTGGCGGGATTCTCGTCTTCCTCTTCAGGATCAGAGACACTTTCTTTCTCGCTTACTTGTGCTGCTTTACGCTGTTCGTGTAACCTTATTACTTCTTTACGAATTTTCTTGTACATACTTTCCATGGCACTAATGGTCTTGTGCTTACCCTCGGCTATATTATCACTCCACCTTGTTAGGATTCTCATTTCGGCGGGATCTTTAGACGGGTAATCTTGTTCTCTTATTAGACAATTGATCAGGAACTTTAATATCATGAGCTGAATCTCGGCTTTCCTTTGAGACATAATCTCGCCAATACTTTCTGGATCATCCCCTGTACGGATGAAACGATATATTCTGTCTAGATCTTCTTTCATATTTGGTAAGGTGACTAGATACTCGGTCACCCTTCTTACGCGTACGGAATATAAAACCATATTATACTCGCCTGGAACTGTGTCATAGACGCATTCGGCAAGGGCTTGTCTGATTTCTGTAACTGACTTATTACTTTTTGGAGTACGCTGTGATGCTTGAGCATGTAATTCGAGTGCTGATAAACGCTTGTGAGGCGGCGGGGTTTGAGGAGGACCTCCTCCTGCGGCCCCTAGACTAGAATCGTCGACTGACATTCTTCGTGCTTGCAGGGTCGGTAATTGTAACGTGGGCTGAACTTGTATGGCAGGCTGACCCGGGGGTACCGTAACAGGTACTCCGGTGTCTGGAGGAACGGGAAGTGCCTGATTTACAGGGACAGGTGGAGCGCGAACAGGATTGGCATATTCTGGAACTGTGTCATCCAAATAGGACGAAATAAAAATATCAGCTGCGGTCGGTTTGTGACGTAGCTTGGTCGGAACTAATGGTGGCGGGAAATTACTGGATGCCTCTGGGGTCGCTTTTGGCACTCCTTCGGCAAGAAGAGGATACATACCCTTAATAAGGGCATGCCTCTGTCTGTCTGACTGTCTGACTGTTCGGCTTTAACTTGTTCACCTATCTCGATTAATTCTCTTTCTTGGGCTCGTTCTTGGGATTCTCTACTTAACTCTGACTTTCTGACTTCCTTTTCCGTTCTTCTATGCGCTTCCTTACGCCATAACTCGATGGCATCTTTCTGTGACTGTCTGGCTTTCTTTTTCCATAATGCTTCTTCTACTCGCATGATACATTCGGCATCCCATGTACCCGATACGGGCCATCTATACTTTTCTTCTAACTGTTTGGTATACTCTACCCATAAATCTAGATACAATATGGCGCTTATGCCATGTTTCTGATACATAAAGTGACCTGGACTGTCCCTAGGCGGAACAGGAACTGCTGCTTCCAGCAGACCCTTTCTAGTTTTTAACTGACGTAACTTGGAAAAGAGCGGCATTCTAAACTTGAATCGGAACACAATACAATACACGAAAAACAATAACAATTGGGAAAACAATTCAGGCATACCACGACATTGGAAATACATTGAACAACATTATAAATAACAGTTCGAACAGAATACTACCTGAAAATACTGAAAACAGAAACAGAACAGAATTCTCGAGAACGGAACAGACTAGAGTTACTGGATGCACTGCTATAACAGTACGGAACATACCGGTCCCATAAAGGAACGCATCAAGACCCGTATCCACCTAGGTGAACACTTCGTTTGTGGGCTTGGGTACCACCAACCCACGGACCAGGAGTCAATTTAGACTGACCCTGTCTAGACACTACCCCAGCAATGGTACTCACCGGGCAGCACGGAACGGAAGGCCTCGGACTGGACTGGACGACGACGACGAACTTCGGACTTTAGTTACGGGTGGGCCTCCGGATACCTCGGACCTTGGACTCTCGGCTTGGGCTCTGGTCGGGACTCGCCGCGTTCCTCCACCGTCTCGTTCGGATGCTGGACCGCCTCCTCCGTCTCCTCCGTGGGCCTGAGGGATACTTGAAGCAGAAATATCTGCACTTGGCCAGTATGGTTCCGTCACGACTGCAGAGGGTCAGGGGGTCGGCGTGGCTTCACCGACGCGTGGGGAAAGGGCAAGTCCCTGTTCGGGCGCCATTATGTGGTAAATAAATAAATAATACCCTATTTTTGACTAGACTTATAGCATAACTGATAGCTCAATAAATAAGAGTCAAGATTCGAGGTAGTAGGAGTTTCTGCAGGTTTATTACAGCATAAGGACAGGATCAGGACAACCTGCATAGGGTGACCCAGCAGAACAAAAGGATCCCAGCAGGGGAAAAGAGGCCCAGCAGCTGCTGGGGCTTGGTCTGGGATGAGCGCGCTAACATTTAATAACAAGACATTGACTTATATACATAGCGCAAACACATAGCATTACATTGCAATAGGCGTAACAGTGGGTGGAGTAGAAGGCGTGACGCGTAGCAGTCGCGAGAGATAAGAGAAATAAGAGGTGTAACTGGGAGTTTACTTAGACATGTGATGCAAAACGTAACAGAATATGTCATGAATGGGCGGAAACATTGGAGGGGGCTACCTAAGGAGCCGGGACCTCTAACCTAATGGTGCGCGAAAACTAGCAATGACGTATTACTAGGAGAAGCTGGGGGCTACGAACTCTGTGCTAGGAGCAGAGACTAGAGTCTGGAGGGTCGGAGCGACATGTACCTGAACCCTATCTGGTATCTAATGTTTAGGGAACATGTTGATATAAACTAGAAGTCATGAGGGGAAAAGCTAACCTGATTCTAAGACTGGACCATGCATTATTCTACATGTAGTGCGTGAAGAATATTAAATGACCATTAAATACAGTATTTCTCTAACGTGGAGACGAGAAGGCTAGACAATGACGGAAACTATTGATGCAGTTCAGTAGCTTAGGAATGCAGAGGAGGAGGACTGAACTGATAGCAGGAACTATAACATACTTTTGGCAGACTCAGAGGCAGAGCCGGGGTGCACCGGGCACTGCAAGGCAGGAAGTAAGTGAAGGGTCGAGGATACAGGTGGGGGCTGTATCGCTCCTCAGCGAGGCTTTCAGGAGACAGGAGCTGAATCTGTGGTCCGGGCCCTTTTGAGGCCTGGAAACGGAGACTTTATAATTGAATAACGTGCACACTGAGAAACGTGGCAACATTACTTACATAGGCCTGATATTCGTAGTATTCACGAGGACTGGAAACTAACATACTAGAGGTGGACACAACTGGAATTGCGTCTTTAATCAGAAATGGGGAATAACATATGCATATGGATCATGCACACATAACACATGATGGATGAGGCGTAGGGACACAGAACATGGCAAAATTTACTTTTCCACAATCCGCTGCCACGTGGACTCTGGGGCACCGAGGATGTCCAGGAGTGGACCACGAGCTGTCCCACGAAGGCTCTCGGTGTCGGCTTCCGGATCGGAGTTAACAATTCTTGGAAAGGGAAACCCATGCAGGATACGAAGATCGCTTCTTACTCGGGACCAGCAAGGTCAGAGCGAGAGCGGGAGCTCCTTTTCAGGGGAGCGAGGGCAAGTCTAGAGCAACCAGACCAGCAGTGTAAATTCTTTGGTTCGTCAGTACTGGGGCCACTAGCCAACGGGCAAGCCACCGGACCAACGCGTCGAGCAGGAAAATGCAAAAGGGCCCCACGCAGCACTCGGTCAGTGTGGAGGGGTGAGCTTCGGTGCAAAAGCTGCTCGGGGCTGGAGCTTCTCAAACTCTAATGCACAGCTTCGAGGGAGCCTCGGGAGCTGCACGGTCAGCGCTTCGTAGTTTTTCCAAGATGGCCGGCCCCACGCTTCAGGTCGGCTCCACAGGTCTCAGCTTTGCAGGGACTGTGGATCGGGCTGTTAGAAGGCAGGAACGCTGGGTCTTGTAGATCTCTGTCGCTCGAGTTCCGGCGGGAACTGCAACAAAGCAAACAGTGAGGTGCTGGATGGTGCCTGTTTGCACAGGGTGGTCACTCCTTGACCACAAGGGATATTCTTCAGTCTTCTTCTTCGAGTAGGATGTCGAAGGGTTCAGAGTTTCGTTTCATAAGTTTCAGTCAGGATAATCTGATGTGCATCAGCACAGCTCCTACCTTTATTCCAAATCAAGGGGCTGGATTACCTGCTAGGTCCCTCCTATGGGTGGGACCCAGGAAGGGGGTGGTTACACCCCTTTTCCTTTGTCCAGTTTCGCGCCAGAGCTGGGGCTGGAGTGCCCCAGAACCGGTTTGACTGGATTTTGCATGGGACACCTTGTGTGCCCCAGGCAGTGTCTAGTTTCTTTCAGCCCTCCCTGCTCCAATCCACTATCTCCTGTCTGGGGTGGTGTAGCACCTCCCTGTGACAGGAAACCCTTTGTCCAGGCCTCCCCTGCCAAGTTTCGGTCAGCAGCAGGAGGTCAGACTTGTGTCAGGGCAGCAGCATCCATTTTGTGATGCTAAGGCTCTGGTTAGGATTAACCGCGTTTTAAGTAAAGTAACATGTCTTCTCCCTCTAGAAGGGTGGAATGCTACCCCCGCCGCCAGAACTGGCAAGGGAGTAGTATTCCAAAGTTAATGACACCAAACACGACATGTTTTGATAAAGCCAAACCAAAGTTAGTAATAACCGCGAGGATTATAATGCACTTAAGAGTATATGGTATGGCAGTATCACTGGAACAGCTATAAGGAAATGGTTCCGAAAGCTGCAGACAGGCTCAGCTCATGCCAGAGCACCATCTCACATGAAACCAAGCACTCTGCCTCCAGGATTGTTAAGGCCTGCCATAGGAGTGACTTATAGGTATATATGTGTCCAGATATAGGTTTAAATATAGGTATACTATATCTAAGCAAGGGGTGATTACACCACCTTGCCCCAGCTGAGTGATCAGCCAGTTGTGTTGATTTAAGTACCAGCCAGGGGTGGCAAAAGATATGCTGCAGCCCCTGGTAGGCCTTGGATGCACATATGCCCTGAGCACCTATAGTGCATGGTACAGGGGCTGACAAGGTGTCCAGTACCAAATTGGTGATGTACCTAGGGTACATGGAGTCCATTTAAAGAGAGAGCAGATAGCCTGGGACCCTGATTAGCAGGATCCCAGGCCAACTAAATCGAAAACCAGCTAAACACTAGGCAAAAAATCTGGGGTAACCATAGTCAGGTATCCACCCTCCTACAGTGACTCACTCAATCTCTTGGTAGTTATTATGAACGTGACGAAATATAGCTTTTACCGACTTGGAACTGCACAAAGAATCTTGAAGCAACTCTACGCCAGATCAAAATTCATAGAATGTCCAAAGAACTTAATGAGAATTGAAGACGTTTTTTTGGGTTTTTTTTTGCAGAGTTTTATATAGAGCGAACTAGACCCAAACCGAATCGGGTATCAGAGCGCTTTACATAGCACCAGTTACGTTACATGAGGACGGACACACATTCATTTTAGGCACGGGGAGATTAAGTGATTTGCCCAGAATCACAGGATGTTTGGCGTCGTTACCGAGACTGGATCCCAGTTCCTCCAGGTCAGAGGTCGAGCGCCCTAGCCGTTAGGCCAACTCCTCTCCCCTCTACGTTCCTGACCACGAAATACTTCTCCGATCTGCAGCTACTTCTCAGTACACAGGAAGCAGCCAAGGATTCGTCGGGTGTATGTGCAAGACGAAATGCCAAAATAAGGGGTGCCTTTGTGTGAAAAAGAAAATTAAGTGCAGTTCAAAATGTCACTCTAGCCTTCCCTGCTGCAACAAGTAGGTCACGCCAGTTCTGCTTTGTGTTTCACCGGTAACAATATTCTGTTTGCATTCTTCTTTCAGTCGTGAAATGTATGTACAAGATCAAAGGGAGGCGCTAGGGGCGCACAGCGGAATGGTTGGCTAGCTTCGCAGCTCCGCCGGGCAGCCGTCAGCAATAAGGGAATCCACCCACCAAATGCCCTCCAAATGAGCAGCGGAGTATAGCCAATCGTGTCGGAAGGCATCACGGACTGAATGCGACACCTTTCTGCTGACAAGACTGCCGTTTTTACATGATTGCAGCGAAATACCTCTCCCGGAGCCCGCAGGCATTCAAGATGGCGCCGCCTGGCCGGGGAACTGACTCCTACCACATCGAGAAACAAACGGTGGGTGCGCTGATCTAATTGTTATGCGCTGGACGGCTCACCGTGCACCCACGGCGGAGATCTCGGCATCGCGTCACTCGCCAGTACTGAGCCTCGAAACTCGACGGTGCACGGAATGACACACAGGCTCGCTCCGGCCCAATCTCACAAAATGGCGGCGCCCGACGTATCGGCAATAACGAAATCACTAACAGTCACCGGCGTCAGCTCCAACCCCGGAATTTAATATGTGGACACCATTCCCTAACGTTCACATCACTGAGTTTGATGCGGGAGCTTCACCACGCATCTGAGCGAACCCGGGTGGCACCTACAGTATACCAGAGCTCTGCAGGCGCGAACACCTACAGCGTTCACTGATCTGCCGCCCTTCCTCACTGCACGGCGGGCCGGATTGCTGCCGGGGGTTGTCTTCAGGACTCTCACTCCTCGCAACCTAATTTTGGTGACACTACGCGCAGATCATCGCCTCAAGTCAACTAGCAGTGCACCAGAGACATACCCAGTTGCTATGCTCAGACCTCACTTAAGGTATACACATTGAGTGTGCTGGGACAGTTTGCCGACAGTGCGATTAAACAGGACTGCACAACGGCCGGGGCGCCGCCACACCTTCTGCCTGCTCGCTAAGTGCTCCTTTTTGTTTTCCCCAGACGCAATAACACAGTACGGATTGCGACATACACCCATAAGACTGGGGTCACAATCATATTTACCGGTCCAGCGCCGGTACTTCTGGCAGCAATGGTGCGCCCGGACAGACAGCAACCAAAATTAACCTTCGAAAACAAAAAGGCGCAAAAAAACACCGAAGAGATGGCGGACGCAGCTACAGGGGCAGAACACCAGCCTACCAACAACATGGAAAAGATATTACTTGCAATACAATCAAACTTACAGGATATAAATGGCAAACTAGACCATCTAACATGCCGAGTGGACAACATGGCGGCCAAGTTGGAGAAACATGGCGAACGATTGGAAACAGCTGAAACGCGCATCTCTGCAGTAGAGGATGAGTCCCATGCTACTACGTCAAGGTGTGCCGGCATGGAGCGCGTACTAGATGTCATTAAAGCGAAGGCTGAGGAGTTGGAAGCGCGCTCCAGGCGCAATAACGTGCGCATCGCAGGCTTGCCAGAGACGACGAACACTGGCCGTATGGTACTGTACGTAGAACAATTGTGTAAAGAAATCTTTGGAGCAGAGGCACTGTCGTCCATATTCGTCGTGGAAAGAGCCCATCGCTCGCTTGCGCCCCGACCACCAATAGGAGCCCCACCGCGACCCATAGTCGCCAGAATATTGAATTACCGGGATCGGGACACTCTGCTGCGACTAGCACGTGAAAAAGGCACGATCACTCATCAAGGGAACAACCTTGAGTTCTACCCTGACCACACCGTAGCCGCCCAACAAGCAGGGAAGGAGTTTTCGGCTGTGAAGGCGAAGCTTCGTGAACTACATGTCGCTTATTCCATGTTGTACCCGGCTAGACTGCGGGTGATGTGGGAGGGAAAAGCGGTCATTCTGTCGACTCCAAAAAGTGCGCAAGAGTTTGTCAAAAGAATAGCGAAGCAAAACAAAGAAACTGCACGCAGAGAGCAACAACCTGACTCTGAATAACCACGAGCTGCTGGTCTGGCAGAATCATTGTCTACACAGCGGTAAGGTCTTCTTATTTGTATTATTTGGACAAGGTGTCACAGCGTAGCCACCTCTTGCGTTTCAGCCACTATGGCGGTTAGTGCCCCGTAATACTGCCAAGGAACTTTCTTGTATAACCGCAACGTCTCTTAGCTCTCGTCATGTAACCCCATGCCGGCTAAAGACATGGGTGCGCTTCACAGCAGCTGAACTCACTCCTGAACTTTGTGTAGCAATGCCATGCCAAAGCTATGTAGCTGCAGGATATGCCTCATGCGCTACAGACCGCAGTCTATCCCCAACATGAACTATACATTGACAAATGACATTATAATTGTTGGAATAGTACATATTTATCATGTGCTAAAGACATGGCACATAAGGGCGCCTGCAGCTACGACATATACGCTCCCACCTTACTGTCTCTGTCTGATCTCATAGCATGTTGGACCTTGTTTGATTGTAATGCTTATATGCTTCGCGGCAATTGTTAATGCTAAAGGACATTTGGGAGGCATGACCTGGAGGTGGCTAAACAGGAATATCACGAAAGTATGTGTCATTTGGATTACCCCTACAATGTTTATTCAATGATGCTAATATTTAGAGCTGCCCACATCCATTAAGTTGGGTGGCGAGATGCGCCCCAAGCGGACCTCCACAAGGGTGATCCCCAACCTAATTATGTTATTGGGAGTTGTTTTGATGGGTAATAGGCTTCAGCAAGATTGGGTTTCTGGAGTGGGTGGGAACAGGTGGGGGGACGGGGGTGTTCGAGTTCATAGACGAAGTCACATACAATACATGATCCAACCTCCGCTGACGCTAAAGAATGTACTGATATCACATGTAACAACATGCTACTGTAATTCTTATGGTGCTTTTCTTGGAATGCACCACACTAGCCTTTCTGAACATTTTTCTCTTCCATGACGCACAAGACACGCAACACCGGTAGATCTCATGTAAACCTCTTCACGTGGAATGTTAGAGGCTTCACGCAGCTCAATAAAATAAGGCAAGTGTTTGCCTATCGGAACAGATGGGACATACACATAGCATTCCTACAAGAAACTCATATTGCTCCTGGATCTCACCAGGCTACAGGCAAACGCTGGGCAGAATCAACGTACACGGCCAACTACTCATCTTATTCGAGGGGGGTGATGACACTCATTCGAAAGGGTACAAATTTTACATCACAACAAGTGATAACAGATCCTAATGGAAGATACGTCATAGTGACAGGCATTCTGCGCGGCCAAAGGGTGACCCTGGCTAATGTTTACGGACCAAATGTGGATGCCCCAGAATTTTTTCAGGAGCTGTGGGACCACATGCACACACTGCCAGACACGCAGATCATATGGGGAGGTGACTGGAACGTAACGTTGGTGGACAAAACTGATCAATCCCATAACTCCACCGAACCACACAGACGTGCTAGGACTACGCTTACACACATACTGAATGATTTATCACTGACGATTTGTGGAGACACACTTACCAGACGTGCCGGAAGCTACACATGTTAACGTTCTACACAATAGCTGGTCACGTATTGATTACTGGCTAGGCACGAATGACATTGCATTGTGGCTCCTGGATATAATTGCTCTTCCCAGGACGCTCTCAGACCACAACCCTGTTCTGCTGAAATTCACAATTCCGAATTACACACCACCACCTTTCCACTGGCGATTCAATTCAAATGCACTGACAGACACAGTCTATGCTGACACCCTTCTTAAAGCAATCAAAGAATATTTTCAGATCAATGCACCGGTGACGGATAATCCATGCACTCTGTGGGAAGCGCTCAAAGCCACGATACGGGGAGTGTGCATGAGTGTCACAGTAGGTATCTTGAGGGACATAAGACAGCAAATACGCATATGTGAAGAACGCATGAAGGAACTAGAGTCAGCCTTTGTCAGCACCCACGACATCTCCGTACTGGGGGAATTACGGCAAATACACACAGAACATCAAACATTTGTCGACGATGAGATAAAATACCTTAACAAAACACACGTGGCCACATCTTTCGGGGAGGGAGGCAGACCTGGCAGAGCGGTTGCGGCTAAAATATGCGAGGGCAGGAGTCACACTGCAATCTTACGCATCAAATCCTCTGATGGCACATTACACACACAAGCGCCGGGTATTCTAAATTGTTTTAAAGACACATACAGCGCCCTATACAGATCACATAAGATAGCGTCGGCGGAAGAAACTTTGGACTATCTAGAAGACGTGGCGATTGCATGGTTGTCAGTTGGTCAGAGGGAATACCTAGCTGCCCCTATAACAGTAGAGGAAATTACTGATGTAATAAAATTCTTGCCAAATGGTAAAGCACCTGGCCCTGACGGGTTCACCAACGAATTTTATAAACAATACGTCGACATTCTAGCCCCTTTTTTAGTTGCAATGTATGGTGCAGTCTTTGAGCAGGCGGAACTACCCCCCACGCTCAGAGAAGCGGTCATAATCACCCTCTTAAAACCCACCAAGGATCCGGAATCATGCGACTCATACCGGCCGCTCTCGCTTATTAATGTCGATACCAAAATTCTAGCAAAACTACTGGCGGTAAGGCTGAATCCGCTGATGACGAACCTAGTACTCCCTGATCAAGCAGGCTTAATCCGCACACGTTCCACGTCGCATAACACTAGGACACTATTTGCCCTCTCCCACTACCTTGCACCTACTACAAGGGCCGTGGCGGTAATGCTAGACGCCGCCAAGGCGTTTGATTCTCTTGAATGGCGCTTCCTAATCACTATACTGCATAGAATAGGCTTTCCTAAACGATTTGTACAATGGGTGTCCCTGATATACACAAATCCACGCGCCAGGGTCAGAGTTAATGGGTACGTTTCGGACGCTTTCAAAATTGAGCGTGGCACCAGGCAGGGATGCCCACTCTCGCCTCTGATATTCGCTCTTGCCCTGGAACCGCTAGCTTGCCGGATCCGGCAGAAGTACAAATCATTCGCACTGCAGTTCCCGTTTAGACCACTCCACATCTCCTCATATTCAGATGATATGTTATGGTATGTTCAAGACCCTGCGGTGCATCTGAACCCATTGCTGAGAGAATATATTAAATTTGGAGGGCACTCAGGTTTAACGATAAACTGGTCCAAATCATCCATCATTCCACTTACTGACACGACTACCCCACATGACTCTGACTTCCCTTTGGAATGGCAAACGGATCTCATACGCTATCTGGTATCACAGGGATCCAGAGATAGTAATCCGCTCTAATTACGGGTGCACAACCTCCAAACTAGAGGACAAGGTGAAGAGATGGGCGCAACTACCATTATCGTTGGCTGATCGCATAGCGATTGTAAAAATGAACATCTTACCCAAATTCCTCTATCTCTTTAATAACATACCTATTCAGCCACCTGGAGAGGTATTCCGGCGCATAAAATCTCTGGTCTTACAGCTCATATGGGCGGGTAAACAGGCCTGCATAGATCTCAGAACGATGACTCTCCCCTACACCAGAGGAGGTTACGCTGTGCCAGACTTCCTATTATACTACTTATATGCCCAGGCGCACTACGCTGCCTACTGGTACCATAAGATTCCGTATCTCACCCATGCGGCCGTAGAAGAAGGAGATGCGACACCGATCCCGTTATCAGCCATCTTGGCACATGTCAGGCAACCCCTACACGCACGCGACATCAATACGATCGATACCACAGTGAAGGCGTGGCGTAAACTAGGGCAATTAGCGAACAAAGTCCCTCTATATGCACCAGAAATGCCACTACAGCACCATCAGGCGCAATCGGTCACAAGCAAAAGTGTGGGAATGTCACTACTGCGCAGCGTAGGCATAGAAACGATGGGAGACCTATTCGCCGAAGGTAGATTTCGGGACATTAATGATTTAGACTACGTACAATACAAAACACAACTATTTTGCTTCACTCACTACAGACTGAAGAGAGCCTTGAGGGAACACTTCCCTACATTCCCTAATGAACCAGACTGTCTCAATACGCTGCAACTCATAATCAAATCTCAAGATTTATCACATTTAGTGTCACGGCTGTACACCGCGGCACAAGCAGAAATAGCGTACACTACAGACAAGGCTAAAGCGCGATGGGATGCGGAGCTACCAGACCCACTGACAGAGCGCAAGTGGCAACAGACTTGCACCCGGAAATCTGCGTATCATCCACTACAAGTTCCTCCATCAGGCATACTATACACCTGCCAAAATGTATAAATATGGTTTGCAAGATGAAGACAGATGCAAAAGATGTGGTGGGGGTTGCAGACTTTGCACATCTAGCCTGGTTCTGCCCGCAAATTCAGGTCTTTTGGAGGGAGGTTGCGGCTAAATTGTCTGTTATGATTGGTGCTCAGCTGGATTGCGAGCTACGGTCCTGTGTACTAGGTATCACACAACACGTAAAGGCCACTAAACGCAAATTTAGTGCTGTCTCATTACTACTTGCAAAAAGACAAATTGCACAATGCTGGAACAGTAAAAAGATACCCACAACCCTTCAATGGGTGCAAGATATGGCAAGCTGCAGAGATAAACTTCTCACGTATGAGGAGGAACTGCCAACGAGATCCAGGCCTAAAGACTACTGGTCTTATTTTACGGAATATATGAATTGACTAAAATATGGGGCGGGTATATGAGCTATAGGAAGAATTGTACTGTATACATCCGCTACATTGTATATGCTATCCCAATGGCGCTGTCAGCGCAGAGATCCTGGAGGTTATGTTGTATCACTGATATCAGTTTTGGATTGTACTGGTCTTATATGTTTCGGTTGTACTTTCTATTGCTTTTGCACTGTAGGAAGAAACTAATAAACAGATAAAAAAAAAAAAAAAGATCAAAGTGCCAAAATAGAAGGTGTTTTTGTGCTGCAACAAGTAGGTCATGCCAGTTCTGCTTTGTGTTTTACCGGTAAGAATATTCTGTTCGCATTCTGTAGGTCATGCCAGTTCTGCTTTGTGTTTTATCGATAACAATATTGTGTTTGCATTCTTCTTTAAGTCGTGAAATGTATGTACAAGATCAAAGTGCCAAAATATAAGGTGTTTTTGTGTGAAGAATAAAAGTGAGTACAATTCCACGTGTTACACCGGCCTTTCTTAGTGTAACAAGTACTTCAATCTCAGTTCTGCTTTCATTGTTTTCCGGTAAGAATATTCTGTGCTTTATTTCGTAGTTTTGTTCTTTCAGTTTCAAATGCGTATTAATTAATAAAGGCTTCTCATCTTGTGCCCTTTTAACACTTTGCGTAAATGGTACTGGTCATTCTGTATAATGCCTAGGAATTGTATAGAATGCCTAGGAAAAGTATGTAACATTTTCACAAAAAAACTTATATTTCCTAGTTTGCCTCTAAACCATCAGGCATTCTATACATTACCTAGGCATTCTATACAATACCGGGATTTCACGCTTTGCCGAATGCCTAGGAATCTCATCTTGTGGCCTTTTAACACTTTTGTGTAAATCGTACTGGTCATTCTGTATAATGCCTAGGAATTGTGTAGAATGCCTAGGAATTGTATAGAATGCCTAGGAATTGTATAGAATGCCTAGGAAAAGTATGTAACATTTTCACCAAAAAGGTATATTTCATAGTTTGCCGAAAACCATGAGGCATTCTATACATTACCGGGATTTCACACTTTGACTGTAACATATATATTATTTTTTTACAGCAGATCAAAACACAGTGTTTTGCTGTTGTGTACATTGTTTAACTTTACTCCTCATTCTAGGTATTAATATATCTTGTGAAGATGCAATCTGAAACTCCACCTCCGTCTTTTCTTGATTCTGCTGGGGATCCTCCTGTTAGATGGGAGGTTTGGTTTGACGCGTTTCAAACTTATCTTGGAGCCATTGGTGCATCTAGGTTCAGCAATGAACGCAAGAAATTTCTCCTCCTTCACTCCCTCTGTTTTGAAGAAAGATCCATTTACAAGCACCTTCCAGATATTGTCCATCTTCCAGGAGATGATATTGATGTTTACAAAGATACTATTACGAAACTAAAAACAAGATTTCACAAACAACCTAGTTTGATGGTTTTGAGACACAAATTTTTCAAGAGACAGCAAAAGGATAGAGAAGATGTTGATGCTTATATCTCTGCCTTACAAAAATTAGCATCTGACTGTCAATTTGAAACATTCAATGATCAATTAATCAGAGACCAATTCGTCTGTCATTGCAGGGACAAACAAATACGTCAGAAACTATTATCACTCGCTAATCCTGACTTGGATGAAACTATAAAAATTGCGAAGAGAATTGAGACTTCTCAAGTGTCTTTGAAAGAGTTAGAGGAGAAACAAGTTGATTCTGCTAATATAATTTCATCTAACTCTAAGCAGAAACAAGGTGAATTTTGCAAGTCAGCCAATAAAAACCCTACTTAAAAAAAAAATTCACTGATCAGAAAAGATCTGTTGCATGTGTTTTGGAGTCAGATTGTGAATCTGATTCTGAAATAGTATCTGTAGTGACGGAAAATGTTGAGCATGTTTCCTATGTTGAAGACCCCATTGAATGTATCTATCCTATTGCTGAGATTCTTATTGGAGGTAAACCTCTAAATCTGCTAGGAGATTCAGGAGCAAGAATTACAATGTTAACCAAAGAATTGTTTTTGGGGAACATGGGGTGACAGACCTCTTCTACCTCCTGACCGCTCACCTCTCTCCTATGAAGGTCGGAAAATAGACCTCATGGAATACTTTGAAGATGATCTTATTTTTAAAGGCAGGAAAATTTGTGGGAAAATCTATGTTGCTGTAAAAGGTTTGAATATATTGGGATGGTACCACCAAGGCTTGTTCAGTATGATTCTTAAGCAGGGACGTGCTGAACAGGTGCTTGTGATTTCTGAAGGGGAAGAGCTTGTCAAGTGGGAAGATCATTTTCCATCTGTTTATTCTCGTGAACTTGGAACCATTCGTGGGATTAAACATAGAATCATTGTCAAGGAAGGTTCATCACCTGTGAAACATAAATTAAGGGGGGTACCTTTCAGTGTTCGAGAGGATCTTGAGTCTGAATTGACATTTTTGTGTGAACAAGGTATAATTGAACCAACGACTCCTCTTGGTGGCTCTCTCCCCTTGTTGTGGCACGCAAGAAATGTGGGAAGCTGCGTGTTTGTCTAGATTTGAGATCTCTCAATAAAGAGATTTGGATAGACAATCACCCACTACCAAAGATTTGTGATGTATTTTCGAGTGTCAGAGGGTCTCGGTATTTTTCAAAACTGCACCTAGCCAGTGCTTACCATCAGATTGAACTAGAACCAGAATCTCACCACCTCACCGCTTTTATTTCTCCCATGGGAACATTTCGATATAATTAAATGCCGTTCGGACTTGCTTCGGCGGCTTCAGTTTTTCAACGTGTCATGCAAAGCATGTTAGAGGGAATTGAAGGTGTTCTTGTATTTCAAGACGATGTACTTATTCACACTAAAGACATTGCATCACATAATCTTCTTTTAAGGAAAGTTTTTGAGATTTTCAAAGATTGTGGGGTAGTTGTGAAGCCAGAAAAATGCAAATTTCTTAGTAATGATTGAATACTTAGGACATCACATTTCCGAAGAGAAGATTAGGTCTAGACAAGGTTTGTTGGATGCTACTATTGGTTCTCCCGCTCCAGTTGAAATAACAGGTGTCAAGTCTCTACTGGGGTTACTAGAATATTATTCTAGGTTTATTCCAAATGATGCCTCTATTGTGCGCCCTATTAGTTTGTTGCTAAGGAAGGGCGTTTCTTTTTGTTGGTCAGATCATTGTTCCGCAGCTTTAAGTTCTGTTAAAGTGAAGCTTGCTAACAGCATTGCTCTTAAACCATACGACCCTTCTTTATCCACCTGTATCACTGTTGACGCTAGTCAAATAGGTTTGGGGTGTGTTTTGACGCAAGATTCTCCAAGTGGTGAAAATACTGTCACTTTTGCATCTAGAGTTCTCAGAGATGGGGAACTTCAATATTCCGTAATTAAAAAGGAGTTACTGTCCTGTCTGTGGGCCATTGAAAAGTTCCGCTGCTATGTCTGGGGAAGACGTTTTTTGTTAAAGACGGATCATAAACCACTTGTTAACATACTTGGTGCGGACACGAGTACATGCTGCTCACCGAGGATTATTAGGATGGTCTCTCGTCTGATGCAGTATCAGTTTGATGTCGTTCACGTAACTGGGGAAGAAATATCAGAGTTGATTTCTTATCTAGGTTCCCCACGGGTGACAATGGAAAAGAATCTTGTACTGTGGATGAGAGTGAAGATGATTCAGATGATTGTTTTATTGCTGCCATTTGGTTGAGCACTGTCTTAGCACTGAAGAGAGTTGGTTAGATGCCCTTTCTCGTGATGAAGTCTTGCAACAAGTGTGAATATGTGAGGGGTGGATGGCCAAGCGAACATGTTTTGCCTCATTATTTGCAACCTTTCTGGAAAGTGGAGTCTAAAATTTCAATGGAAGGAGGTGTTTTGGTTCATGCTGACAAACTTATTCCTCCACACAGTTTAAGAAAGAGGATCATTGTTAAGGCCCATGAGGGACATTTAGGTTTGACACTTACTTAACGCAGAGTTCGAGATTGTTTTTGGTAGCCCTCTATGGACACTGACATTTGTGACGTGGTTGATGTATGCTCTATCTGCAGGTGTGCTGACAAAGGTTTGAAAGTTGTCACCGCCCCTCTTCACCCAATTAAATGTTCTCCTGTACCTTGGTCCAAGTTGGGGCTGGACATCATTGGTCCTTTAGAAATTTTACCAGGAGGATGTTGTTTTATTTTTGTTTTCATTGACTACACTTCAAAATGGCCTGAGTTAAAGTTTGTTAAAGATATTTCTTCTTCAAATGTGATAATTCTTTTAAAGGATGTTTTCAAGCGGGAAGGTTTTCCAGAAACATTAGTGACTGATAATGGCACTCAATTTATCACCACTGTGTTCGGAAAATGTTTGCAGTCTTGCAACATAAAGCATGTACAAAGTTCTTTATACCACCCATAATCCAATGGTCTTGTGGAACGCATGAATAGGGTTGTGGGAGATTGCATTAGATCAGCAAAATCTTCTAACTCTAATATTGTCAATGCTAATAATAGCATGCTCTGGTTCTATAGGAGCACTCCACACTCTACACCTAAGTTTGGAATTATTAACGGGAAGAAAAGCGAACACTAGTGTCAAACCAGCTTGGATGGTTAAGTGGATTAAATCTGTTCCTGATGTTAATAGCCTTATGAAAGTTGTAAAGGAAAATGTTTTTGTCTCTCAATCTAAACAAAAAGCCTCGTTTGATGAGAAGAAGTCTGCAAAGATTGTAGCTGTTCATGTGGGGATTTGGTTCGTGTTAAATCTTCCATCCATGTTAAGAAAGGTGAGAGCAAGTTCGGACCAACTGTTCAAGTTATCCGTGTTGTGAAAAATGCTGTGGAGTTTGAGGGTGGCAACTTGTGGAACGTGGGAAAAGTTGTTAAGGTTAAAAGAACTGTTCCGCCCTGTTCAGATGTGGTTGCATCTCCCAAGACTGATGATCTCCAAGTTACTCTTAGGAGCACTAGATTGAAAATCATTCCCAAAAGGTTTCAGTAGCACTAGATTGAAAACCATTCCTAAAAGGTTTCAGTTGTGATTCATGAAATGTATCTATTGTCATGTTTTTTTTGCTAAAAGGTATCAGTTGTGATTCATAAAAGTTATCTATGGTTATGTTTGGTTTTATTTTTCCTGTTTATTGTTTTTTGTTTTGTTTTATTATTGAGAAGAGAAGATATGTTTTATTCACATATTTGTACTTTTGAGTCTTGTAACCCTATAATGGCTTTTGGTCAAGTTGTACTGCATGTCATGTGGAATGTTAGTGATGGTTGCCTGGCTGCACTGTCATGAAATTCTGGGTTTTGAACAAGTCAGACAACAGTTGGGACTCAGCTGTACTGCCATCGTTTATGCTGTCTCTGCTGTGTAGCTTATTTACAATAGACTCAACTCAACCTCAATTCGTCCATTCGAGTTTAATACTACATATTTACCTAAGGATTAACTATTGAATTCTATACCGAGTGCAAGAGGGAGACACTCTCTTAGTCTAAGAGAGTGCTATCATGATTAACCTAACAATACCATGACTAGATTGGATGCAGAAGAACTCAGGAGTGAACTTATAAAAAATTCAAGTACAACACGACAATCTTGAATGAAATCTAATGATTTCTATTATTCCTCACTATATTTGTTCTGTGTATGGGTAAATATATGCCAATGTTAGCGGAATACATAAACATGTTATTGACGTGAAAGAATTGGATATCTGCTGATATCGAAGAGGGTTGAAATGTAAAGCGCTCTGACACCCAAACTCTGGGTCTGGTTTGACGCCGAGGAAGATGGCGGTGTAGAGCGTCTCTCCTCCCGTCACGAACGTTCATATCGGCAATTGGAACGTTTTAGCACGTCTAAAGCAGTGATGTGACCGCAGATTCACTGACCGGAATACGCTGGGAATGCGGTGAACTACTTCTCACGACTGGGGCTGCACCAGAACTGGAGATACACCGAAGGGGCTTCCGGACGTCCCCTGCCGCACCGTGGATGAGGAAATAACGTGGAGACGCTGAGAGATCGCTGCCGCAGTATTGCCGACTGCAAATACGCGGTGTGACTGGCACACGGTGAAGCGGTGATGTCCTAGAAGACGATTGAATGCCCGACCCTGGTTCACGGCCGTGTGAGTAAAGTACGACCGGTCATGTGGGGGCCCAGGGCTTCCGACACCTTTACCAAGATGGCGGCCGCCACTTTGTATTTGCGAAAAAACGATCGCAATTGACTTCTATTAATGCTGATCTCCCCGAGGAAAGTCTGGAAAACAGCATTGGCAGTACTAATGGCTTCTGAGAAAGTAAGGGGCACATTTTAATGACCTGGCAACGAGGGTTTAATGCATTTGGGCCATATGAATGCCATAGGAATGACATGCCTGCCCTCAGACAATGGTGACTTCTCCCATGATGCCACGTGCAACCCCTGAGTGAGTCTATGTGACGCCTTGCACTTCAAAACCCTCCTGGTGACGCACCATAACTGCTGGGTACACCGAGAGCTGCCCGTCCTGTTTTGACCTACCGACTTACCTTCACTCTTTTACCTACATCAGCGTGATTGCGTCTGTGTTAGTTTATTGAACATTGTCGAGTCTGCTCTACACGCTTGCGGTGGGAAGGTCTCCGAAACACCACTCAAGGCTCCAAAGAAACGCGATGGATACCAAAGATCAAGGCACTCTAAAAAGACTCAAATCAGACCACTCAAACCCGGGATCGCAGAACAAGCCAAAGAAAGTAACCACGGAGGCACTTGATATGATCCTAAACAGGTTGGACGAAGTGAAAGATTTGGCTAAGGTCACCAAGGAGGAAGTGGTGGCAATCCGTCAAGATATTAGGGATACTAACGCACGTTTGACAGAAACGGAATCCAGGATAAGTCGTTTGGAAGACATCGAAGCTAAAAATTGTACAGCCCTGAAACACCTACACATCTCCTCCGACCAAACTACTAGAAGGTTGGCTGAGTTGGAAGATAGAAATAGAAGAGGCAACCTACGCATTTTTGGGGTCCCGGAGGGATCCGAGGATTCAGAGGGGTCGTGCATCCAGTTCTTGGAATCATGGTTTGCTCAAGCCACGAATTTGACTTTTGCTAATCCTCTAGAGTTCGACAGAGCGCACAGAGTACCCGGAAGAATCACTAAGACGCAAAAAGGTCCCAGACCCATCGTCTGTAAGCCGTTGCGATATCAGCATGTGGAGCAAATACTTGCCTTTGTTCGGAAGCACAATCATATCCTGTGGAGAGATGCAAAGATCTATATCTCACAAGATTATAGTAAGGAAACAGTAGAAACAAGGAAGGCCTTTTTGGCCCTGCGACCGCAACTAAAGTCGAGGGGATATCAATTTGGCTTTGCGGGCCCGGCGAAATACAGAGTAATTGTACGTGGATCACCTCATTTTTTCACAGATCCTATGAAACTCAAGCACATGCTCGAGGAGTTGGAAGAACGCGACATGGACACCAACAACCGAGACAGCATGGCGGCCTCAGCTTCAGGATACAAATGAACATTTCTGGGAGATGCCGTCTACAATTGATCGTCTCTGTTCATATAGATTCACGTGATTTGTGACCCTAACACCTACCAGGTCAGGTTTTCCACTCGAGACCCCATTCTGACACTGGGAGGTATCCGTGAGTTATATTACAACATGCTATTCTGGCTCAATTTTTGCCAATTCATTCTGCCCTTGACTCCTTATTGTCGAACATTTATCACCGAACTGATTTCTTTGATTTAAATTGTAACTAGCCTCGAAGATGTATAAAACTGTGTGTCATTGACATATTATTTCGGCACTAGTTCGGCATTATTACGGTCCTGCTGAGACTATTGACAAGAGGGCCATTCACTGTTAGTTTATCGATATTCTTTATGGATAGAGTTTGCTGGCTCTTGGGTGCCCTGAAAAGGAGAGTATGATGTCACAATATTCTACATGGGCCTTCATTATACTTTAAACTAGTTCGGTTTGATGCTCTACTGCTAGATTTGCATAGAGTATATCTGATTACCCAGAGGATAATCTCATAGTTAAACCACACCATTTTGAAGTTCTCATTGCTTTAATGTATGGTTTTATGAACCTCAAAACTGTTGTTCCAATGTTCATGTAATGATGGTACCGACGGGAGGGCCACTGCGGTTTTTCTCACGTCGCCATGCTTCCATATGGCAGTAGGGGTGGGTGGGGTGGGGGGTTTGGGGAGGCAGGGGGGGTGTGTTTTGCATATTGTGGTTTTCATTTTCATCTTTGATTTCTTCATATTCGCTTTCATTTTCATTTCTAATCTACTCCTTCTTTCTTGTCAGGAACAAGTTGGGTCATTTGCATGCCATTCCTGTGTGCTCATACATTTGCTCGAGGTTTTTGTCAATTTAGTGCCATATTAATCACTGATGTGTCGCATGGCACGCCACTCCTTGGGGCTCATGATGAACTCATGACGTATGCAATATCATAAATGGTACATCCTACACTCAACACGCCGCTCGGAACGGCCTCCCTAGACAACGTAAAAATCTTGTCGCTGAATGTAAAAGGTTTGAACCAACCCATAAAAAAGCAGAAGATATTGGATTATGTGCGTAGACAGAAAGGTGACATTGTCCTGCTACAGGAAACCAAACTGGACACAAAACAATTCTATACTCTGCGTAATAGGTTCTATTCGGAAGTTGTGGGGTCAAGTGCTCTAGGTAAAAAGAATGGGGTGCTGATATTGCTATCGAAAAAATCCAAGATAGAGTTAGTGTCCTCATCGGCAGACGAGAAGGGACGCTGGGTCACAGCTAAGCTAGCCAGGGACAATACAGAATTCTATGTCACGAATATTTACGCACCGAACACTAATGATCTAAACTTTTGGCAAGACCTAGTGAAACAGATTGCAACTATACCTGACACGGCAGTCCACTTATTAGGAGGAGACTTTAACCTACCAGTCGATCCTGCCCTAGACAGAGACTCAAAGTGTACTTTCAAGCCAAATAAATCACATGGCGCATTCATTAAATTGTGTCAGCGTTTTAATCTGGTTGACACATGGAGAATACAAAATCCCACTGACAGGGACTACACATTTTACTCTTCCCCACATGATTCGTACTCCCGCATTGATTACATCTTCATTACACAGAATGGGGTACCAAGGATAGAGGACTCAACCATAGAGCCAAGAGTACTATCAGACCACTCATGTATTTCCCTTTCCATCAACAACATTAAACCCTCCCCTAAACAAACGTCATGGAGACTCAATGAAGAAATCCTGAACAAAGAACAGAATAGGATTGCCATTCAAACAGCCATCCGTTCATATCTAGAAATAAACATGAGAGGGGACACTTCAGACCTTGTTTGCTGGGAAGCCCTGAAAAGCACCTTAAGGAGGGTATGTGTTAGAATTGGGGGTCTCTGGTTGGCGCAAGTAGGTACTTGTGACAAGCAGGGACCCTCTCCTCTAAGTCAGGGCAAAGGATGACCCTTCAGAATTACCCTTGCTCACCCTCTAGGTGCGTGGCGTGAGCAGCCAAGGCGATTCTCCAGGCGTTAGTCAGTTAAGCATTTGTAGACACACACACAGTAAAATATACCAATCCCCCCACAAATGGACACCAGGCTGTGAGTATATAAAAATACGCTTCTTTATGTAAAATATATATATCTCTTAGGTCAGACTTATCACAAGATCAAATAACGGTTCTGTATGACCACAGGTTGTAAATAGGCAAGCTCTCTTTTAGTTATAGTTCAAAAATGCACTGTTCTTCTCTTAAGTTGTATTCCACAATGTTCTCTTGATTCTTTGTTCGTTTCTGCACTCGGTTGTGCTTTTGACGGGTGAAATCCCGACGCCCTGCCAAGTCTCACGCTTCCCGCGTGAGACGCGATCGGCCCGGCCGGGTCTCTGACAGCTGATGGCCCTCCTGGTCTGCGGGACCCCCTCGGGGGGGAAACACCGACCTCAGAGCTGTCCAGGTGGAGGGGAGGCCCACGGACCCAGCGCAGCCCCAGTCACTCGGTCAGGGGCTCTGGTTGCAGCCTCGTCTCCCCGACAGCTAAAGGATTCCAGCGGGAGGGGCTGGAGCGCTCTTCTCAGCGCGGAGCTGCAGGCAGGCACACAGAGCGGCGCGAGTCAGCGGAACAGGGGCGGCTCGCACCGCGGGTGATATTCACAATTCCTGGGCCCTTGCAGGCAGGCTGGCAACCCTAAAATCAAGGGTAGAAACAAACGTTGCGGGCCCCGAGCCCGTTGACGGTCTCGGTGGCGGCTTTCCTCCGGGGACAAAGGCGAGGTGCCCAGCGGCTCAGGCAGAGCGAGGCTGGCACCCGAGGCGTCCGTCCAGGTCGGAGGTCTGTCCCCTGGGTCTGTTTGCGTCCGGTGGGGATTTCTGGCGGGAGGGTGAGGCACAGCAGCGGGCCCTCTTAGGCGGTCGACACAGCGATCCCCTCAGCGGGGGAAGAGCGGCTCAACGGAGCGGAGCTCTTCCTCGGCGGGGACGAGGAGACACAGTCGGTCACGGCCTCAGGGAGGGGCTGGGGGGCACCACAGCAGTGAGCCTTCCAGGCGGTCAACACAGCGATCTCCTCAGCGGGGGGAGAGCGGCTCAACGGAGCGGAGCTCTTCCTCGGCGGGGACGAGGAGACACAGTCGGTCACGGCCTCAGAGAGGGGCTGGGGGGCACCAAAGTCACAGCTCCGGCAGTAGTAGATATCCCGGTTAATTACCGGCAGACGAGCAGAGGCAGGTTGAGCCAGATGGTCCTGTGGCTCAGGTCAGGGGGCAAGCTCAGTCAAGCCCTTGGAGAATGTTTAAGCACAAAGCAGCAAAGTCTTTTCTCATCAAGTCTTTTCCTCTCCTTTCTCAGCAAGGCAAGCAGCAGGCCAGTTCTCCCAGCGTCTCTTCTCCTTCTAGTCGGGCAGAGGTCCTTCGTGGTGAAACAGGATTCTGATTTACAAGGAGCAGGGCTCCTACTTTTATACACAGTTTCTTTTGTTCTCACTGGCCAGGGGGGCCTCTGCATAACTGCTTCAGTCTCTGAGTACTTGTTGTGGGTACTTATGACTTCTGTATTCAGTGTGAGGGCAGGCACATCAGCCGCTCCCCAGGGAGGCGGAGCCGGCATTGAGAGGGCAGGAGTGGCCTGAGTACTTTGTTGACAAGCTTCGGTCCTTCCTGGGCCAGGTGCAGGCTGAGTCATCAGTCGCTCCCCAGGAGGGCGGAGCCAGCATTGTGGAGGCAGAGCACAGCCTGATGCATCATTCAGGGGAAACTCCCACCACCCATTAAGGGGTCCTCCTGCTAATCACTACCTGTCAACTCCCAGCCCTGTCACTCACACACACCAGACAGTCAGATCCACATCCAAGCAGAGGCGGGCTGAAATGGTTAGGCAAGCAAATGCTAACTTTCTAAAAGTAGCATTTGCAAACACAGGATATTAAAATAAACTTTACTAAAAGAAGTATTTTATTATTCTGAGTTCAGGCATACTAAACATGAATTTCTACCATGTTCCCTGAGCCTGCTGGGATTATAGAGTGTAATAATTCCAGCAGCCCATCTGGCCTAGAAGGGAACTGGTAGCCTTACAATAGTGAAAAACGAATTTGGCAGTAATTCACTATTAGAACATGCCACACACATCAGGGCATGTTCTACCTTACACTTACAATGCACCCTGCCCTCAGGCCTACCATAGGGGTGACTAATATGAAGTTAAGGGAAGGTTTAGGGGCTGGCAAGTGTGTGCACTTGCCCAGCCAGGGTGACAGTACCAGACTGCACGCAGGTTCTGCAATGGCAGACCCTAGACACATTTTAAGGCTGCTTCTGTGGGTGGCGCAACCAGCGCTGCAGGCCCACTAGCAGTATTGGCATTCACAAGCCCTGGCACTCCTGGTGCACTTTACTGGGGACTGACAGTAAATCCAATGAACCAATCAGGTATATCAATCACATGTACACTTTATAGTAGGGAGCACTTGCACTGCGGCACGGATTGGCCGTGGCGCAGTGCCCTGAGTCGCGGACACCAGCAAAAGCATCTGAGGCACAACAGCAAAAAGTGGAAGGGAAACTCACGCCAAGGTGCCAGGTCTAACACGTGTCCCCTCCAGCTGAAATGTGGGGGGAACTACCCTTCCCCAGGGAGTTCCACATCACTAAGGCGGAAAAACCTGGACAGACCGTCAGCGTTGGCGTGATCTGTGCCAGGGCGGTGTTCCACCGTAAAGTCCATACCCTGTAGGGAGATGGACCACCTCAACAGTTTTGGGTTCTCACCCCTCATCTGCATCAACCATCTGAGGGGCCTGTGGTCTGTCTGAACCCGGAAGTGAGACCCAAACAAGTAGGGTCTTAGCTTCTTCAGTGCCCAGACCACAGCAAATGCTTCACGCTCTATTGCACTCCACCTACTTTCCCGTGGCAGTAACCTCCTACTGATGAAGGCTACAGGGTGGTCCCAGCCCTCCTCAGTCATCTGTGAGAGAACAGCCCCTACACCATGCTCTGAAGCGTCTGTTTGCACTATGAATTCCTTGGAGAAATCAGGAGCCAGGAGCACGGGTGCCGTGCACATGGCAGTCTTCAGGGTGTCAAAAGCCTTCTGACAGGTGTCAGTCCAAATCACATTCCTGGGCTGCTTCTTAGAAGTCAGCTCTGTCAAGGGGGTCACAATAGTGCCATAGCCCTTGACAAACCTCCTGTAATACCCAGTGAGCCCCAGGAAGGCTCTCACTGCAGTCTGGGTCTTGGGGGGTTCCCAAGCCAGGATGGTCTCAATTTTGGGTTGCAAGGGTGCCACCTTGCCACTCCCCACTTGGTGTCCCAAGTACACCACGGAACCCTGCCCAATCTGGCACTTGCTCGCCTTGATTGTGAGGCCTGCCTTGCGCAGGGCCATCAACACTTCCCAGAGGTGCCGCAGGTGTTCTGGCCAGGTGCCACTGAACACTGCGATGTCATCCAGGTAGGCGGCACTGAACTCATCCAGCCCAACCAACACCTGGTTGACCAACCTCTGAAAGGTGGCAGGGGCATTCTTCATCCCAAATGGCATAACCCGGAACTGGAAATGCCCATCTGGTGTGGAGAATGCGGACCTCTCCTTTGCCCCATCGGTCAAGGCGATCTGCCAGTACCCAGACGTTAAATCAAACGTGCTGAGGAACCGGGCAGCCCCTAGCCGATCAATGAGCTCGTCCGCTCTGGGGATAGGGTGCGCGTCAGTCTTGGTGACTGAATTGAGTCCTCTGTAGTCCACACAGAACCGGAGTTCAGGTGTGGCTCCCGGCGCAGCAGCCTTTGGGACCAAGACCACGGGGCTGGACCAAGGACTGCTGGAAGACTCAACCACCCTAAGAGCAAGCATCTTGGAGACCTCCTCCTTGATGCAGGCCCGGACCCTGTCAGTTACCCTGTAAGCCTTATGCTTCACAGGTAAGCTGTCTCCTGTGTCCACATCATGGACGCACCAGTCTGTGACACTAGGAACCAGGGAGAACAGGTCTGGAAACTGCCCCAGCAACTGGCGGCAGTCTTCCTGTTGCTCAGGGGTCAGGGTGGGTGAGAGGTTAACTCCATCCACTGACCCATCTTTCTCACAGGCCACTAAGAGGTCAGGAAGAGGCTCAGACTCCTCTTCCATTCCATCATCAGTGGCCAACAGCATGCCCACTTCGGACCTTTTCAAGTGGGGCTTGAGGCGGTTGACATGTAAGACCCTTAAAGGATTCCTGGGCGTCTTCATGTCCACCAAGTATGTCACTGAGCTCTTGCGCTCCACAACCTCAAATGGGCCTGTCCACTTATCCTGAAGTGCACAGGGTTCCACTGGGGCCAAGACATACACCTCTTGTCCAGGCTGAAGCTCTACCAGAGTGGCATTCTGGTCGTACCACCGCTTCATCTCCTCCTGGCTAGCTTCCAGATTTGCCTCAGCAAGTTGTCTGAAGCGCCTGGTTTGGTTTCTGAAGGCCAGCATGTAGCTATATACATTCTGGGGAGGTTTCCTGGGAGATTGCTCCCAGCCTTCCTTTACCAAACTCAGTGGTCCTCTCACGGGGTGACCATACAGCAGCTCAAAGGGGCTGAACCCTAGAGACTTCTGTGGCACCTCGCGGTATGCAAAGAGCAGGCATGGTAAGAGGACGTCCCACTTACGCCTCATTGGACCTTCCAGGCCCATGATCATGCCCTTTAGGGTTCGGTTGAATCTTTCAACCAACCCATTTCCTTGGGGATGGTAAGGTGTGGTGAACTTGTAGGTCACACCACACTCTTGCCAAAGGGACTTCATATACTTGGATATGAAGTTGGTCCCTCTGTCGCTCACCACCTCTAGAGGGAACCCCACTCTGGAGAAAATTCCCATTAGTGCACGCCCCACCACGGGGGCCGTCACTGTCCTCAGAGGGATGGCTTCAGGGTACCGGGTGGCATGATCCACCAAGACCAGGATGAACCTGTTGCCCATGGCTGTCTTGGGGTCCAGAGGCCCAACAATGTCAATACCCACTCGTTGGAATGGAGTACTGACCACAGGGAATGGTTGGAGTGGAGCCTTGTTCTTCCCTCCACTCTTCCCACTTGCCTGGCAAGTTGGACAGGTCCTACAATGAGCATCTGAGCTCTTGTGCATTTGGGGCCAGTAAAAGTGGGTGACAAGCCTGTCATAGGTCTTGTCCATCCCCAAATGTCCTGCTAACGGCACATCATGAGCCAGCCCCAGTAGGAAGGCTCTGAACTTCTGGGGTACCACCAGCACACGGGCTGACCCAGGTTCAGCAGTCTTAGGCTCTGAATACAGGAGGTCATTCTCCCAGTACACATAATGTGTTTTGGCCTGAACACCATTGGCCTGGTCTGCAGCCTGCTGCCGCATACCCACGAGAGAAGGGCATTCTTTCTGCTCCTTGCAGAATTCCTCCCTGGAGGGGCCTCCTTCTTGCTGCCAATGGGTCAGCTCAGGCAGGTCCCCCAGTTCAGCAATCTGTTCCCCTGTAGGCTCCAGGGCATCCCCCTCAAGGTCTGCTTCCTCCTGGACCGTGGGAACAGGAGGGGCCGGTTTCCCGCGCCCCCTGCGCCTTCTCCCTAAGGCCGGTTCCTGGGCCTCTCCTTCAGGTCCCAGGACTTCTTGATCACCCCTACTGGCTGCCATTGACCGGGTGGTCACGCACGCCCAGTCAGGTAGACCCACCATCTTCAGGTGAGTCGTTTTCTCCACCTTTTCCCAAGGGGAGTCCTCCAAGTCATTCCCTAGCAAACAGTCAACAGGCATGGTTTTCCTCACACAGACCTGCAGAGTACCAGAGACCCCCCCCCACTCGAAGGGAACTTGAGCCATCGGACACTGACTCTCTGAATTATCAGCATTGATAACCCTACAGTAGGCATGGGGTACAACCTGCTCTTGAGACACCAGGTGATGCCTCACTGCAGTCACACTGGCTCCTGTGTCTCTAAGAGCCTCAGCTTTCTTACCATTGATGGTAACCACCTGCCCATATTTTTTAGTGTTAGAGGGCAGGTAGTTTGTAGGGACCATCTCACTGTCTCCTAGTGAGACTAGGGTCATCTGAACAGGATCTCCACCCCCCGGGACCATCACTTCTTCTCCTAAGTGAACACTGGTCACTTGTCGGGGCGGAGCACCAGTGGGTGCTGGTTTTCCAAACAGGCGACACTTGGGGTCACTGGCTATGTGCCCCGGGTCACCACATTTGTAACAATTGAAGGGCCCCTTTGGAACAGGTCTACCTGTCGGGGCCCCATTCTGCTTTGGGGGTGGGGGAGGCTGAGAACCCTTCTGCTGGTTCCCTTGGGGATTACTTTGGGGGCCTTTAGGGAACCCTTTCTGTTTACCCCTGTCCCCCCCACTCTTCTGCTGGGGACCCTGCCCACCCTTGGCGGAGTCTCCCACTGGACCCTTGTGGACCCTGGTGCTGAGCCAGCGGTCCGCCTCCTCAGCAAGCTTCCTCGGGTTGGACAGCTTGCTATCAATCAGGTGCTGGCGTAACTCAGGAAAACAGTTATCAGACAAGTGCTCCCATGCAATTAAATCAAAGAGACTTTGAAAATCATTCACCTTGTTACCCTTCACCCAACCATCCAGGGCTCTGCAAAAAAAATTCACATACTCCACATACGTAGTCCCAGGACGCTTTGCACACCCCCTGAACCTCTGACTATATAATTCAGGGGTAAGCCCATACCTGGTCATTAAGGCCTCTTTCATGTGGGGATAAGAAATCTGTTCTGCAGTGGGCAAATCTAGCAGGGTGTCCCGCCCTTCGCTAAGGAACCTTCCCCACAACCCCGCTCCCCAATCTTTCTCAGGGACCCGGTGGGAGGACATGGCTACCTCATATGCCCTAAACCACTGTCCTATGTCATCCCCCCTAAAGAATTCTTTAACTATATCTTTGGGGATGTACACCTTGGACTCTACCTGCACCGGCGTTGTGCTGCCACCAGAAGGAGCTGTTCCCAAACCTCTTTGATCCAACTCCTTCATTCTCAGGTCATGGTCCAGCTGGCGTTGCTGTGCCTCCATGGCCAATCTTTGCTTGTCCATTTCCAGTTTTTGTTTTTCCATTTCCATTTGCCCAGCTAATCTTGCCATCTCCATTGCATGTGCCCTGTCTGCGGCCCTGTCTGCCAGCTCCTCTGGTGACAGGCCTCTGGGGGGCTCTCCAGCGCCATCTGGTGGAATGATATCCACCGGGGTCTGTGGATCTCTTGACTCCCTCCAAGCTCTCAGCGCCGTCACGAGTTGGGTCTTGTTGCTCAATCCACCTTTGGCAATTCTGCATTTTGTGCAGAGATCTTTCAGCTGGTCATTGGTTAAGCTCCTCAAGGCTCCCTCTCTCCAATCTATGTCATCTGCTCCAGAGAAGGTAGAGAGCGCTCTTCCGGCAGGAAGTGAGCCAGGCATGGCTTCAGTAATGGCAGATGTCTCAACAAAACTAGCAAAAAGGAACTGGAAACCTGTGGCTGCATTATAGATCTGCTCTCCCTATGTGGTGATCAGTAATTCACTGTATGTAAACTACAAATGCAAATTCGCAAATCCTCACCGCTGCGACCAATGTTAGAATTGGGGGTCTCTGGTTGGCGCAAGTAGGTACTTGTGACAAGCAGGGACCCTCTCCTCTAAGTCAGGGCAAAGGATGACCCTTCAGAATTACCCTTGCTCACCCTCTAGGTGCGTGGCGTGAGCAGCCAAGGCGATTCTCCAGGCGTTAGTCAGTTAAGCATTTGTAGACACACACACAGTAAAATATACCAATCCCCCCACAAATGGACACCAGGCTGTGAGTATATAAAAATACGCTTCTTTATGTAAAATATATATATCTCTTAGGTCAGACTTATCACAAGATCAAATAACGGTTCTGTATGCCCACAGGTTGTAAATAGGCAAGCTCTCTTTTAGTTATAGTTCAAAAATGCACTGTTCTTCTCTTAAGTTGTATTCCACAATGTTCTCTTGATTCTTTGTTCGTTTCTGCACTCGGTTGTGCTTTTGACGGGTGAAATCCCGACGCCCTGCCAAGTCTCACGCTTCCCGCGTGAGACGCGATCGGCCCGGCCGGGTCTCTGACAGCTGATGGCCCTCCTGGTCTGCGGGACCCCCTCGGGGGGGAAACACCGACCTCAGAGCTGTCCAGGTGGAGGGGAGGCCCACGGACCCAGCGCAGCCCCAGTCACTCGGTCAGGGGCTCTGGTTGCAGCCTCGTCTCCCCGACAGCTAAAGGATTCCAGCGGGAGGGGCTGGAGCGCTCTTCTCAGCGCGGAGCTGCAGGCAGGCACACAGAGCGGCGCGAGTCAGCGGAACAGGGGCGGCTCGCACCGCGGGTGATATTCACAATTCCTGGGCCCTTGCAGGCAGGCTGGCAACCCTAAAATCAAGGGTAGAAACAAACGTTGCGGGCCCCGAGCCCGTTGACGGTCTCGGTGGCGGCTTTCCTCCGGGGACAAAGGCGAGGTGCCCAGCGGCTCAGGCAGAGCGAGGCTGGCACCCGAGGCGTCCGTCCAGGTCGGAGGTCTGTCCCCTGGGTCTGTTTGCGTCCGGTGGGGATTTCTGGCGGGAGGGTGAGGCACAGCAGCGGGCCCTCTTAGGCGGTCGACACAGCGATCCCCTCAGCGGGGGAAGAGCGGCTCAACGGAGCGGAGCTCTTCCTCGGCGGGGACGAGGAGACACAGTCGGTCACGGCCTCAGGGAGGGGCTGGGGGGCACCACAGCAGTGAGCCTTCCAGGCGGTCAACACAGCGATCTCCTCAGCGGGGGGAGAGCGGCTCAACGGAGCGGAGCTCTTCCTCGGCGGGGACGAGGAGACACAGTCGGTCACGGCCTCAGAGAGGGGCTGGGGGGCACCAAAGTCACAGCTCCGGCAGTAGTAGATATCCCGGTTAATTACCGGCAGACGAGCAGAGGCAGGTTGAGCCAGATGGTCCTGTGGCTCAGGTCAGGGGGCAAGCTCAGTCAAGCCCTTGGAGAATGTTTAAGCACAAAGCAGCAAAGTCTTTTCTCATCAAGTCTTTTCCTCTCCTTTCTCAGCAAGGCAAGCAGCAGGCCAGTTCTCCCAGCGTCTCTTCTCCTTCTAGTCGGGCAGAGGTCCTTCGTGGTGAAACAGGATTCTGATTTACAAGGAGCAGGGCTCCTACTTTTATACACAGTTTCTTTTGTTCTCACTGGCCAGGGGGGCCTCTGCATAACTGCTTCAGTCTCTGAGTACTTGTTGTGGGTACTTATGACTTCTGTATTCAGTGTGAGGGCAGGCACATCAGCCGCTCCCCAGGGAGGCGGAGCCGGCATTGAGAGGGCAGGAGTGGCCTGAGTACTTTGTTGACAAGCTTCGGTCCTTCCTGGGCCAGGTGCAGGCTGAGTCATCAGTCGCTCCCCAGGAGGGCGGAGCCAGCATTGTGGAGGCAGAGCACAGCCTGATGCATCATTCAGGGGAAACTCCCACCACCCATTAAGGGGTCCTCCTGCTAATCACTACCTGTCAACTCCCAGCCCTGTCACTCACACACACCAGACAGTCAGATCCACATCCAAGCAGAGGCGGGCTGAAATGGTTAGGCAAGCAAATGCTAACTTTCTAAAAGTAGCATTTGCAAACACAGGATATTAAAATAAACTTTACTAAAAGAAGTATTTTATTATTCTGAGTTCAGGCATACTAAACATGAATTTCTACCATGTTCCCTGAGCCTGCTGGGATTATAGAGTGTAATAATTCCAGCAGCCCATCTGGCCTAGAAGGGAACTGGTAGCCTTACAATAGTGAAAAACGAATTTGGCAGTAATTCACTATTAGAACATGCCACACACATCAGGGCATGTTCTACCTTACACTTACAATGCACCCTGCCCTCAGGCCTACCATAGGGGTGACTAATATGAAGTTAAGGGAAGGTTTAGGGGCTGGCAAGTGTGTGCACTTGCCCAGCCAGGGTGACAGTACCAGACTGCACGCAGGTTCTGCAATGGCAGACCCTAGACACATTTTAAGGCTGCTTCTGTGGGTGGCGCAACCAGCGCTGCAGGCCCACTAGCAGTATTGGCATTCACAAGCCCTGGCACTCCTGGTGCACTTTACTGGGGACTGACAGTAAATCCAATGAACCAATCAGGTATATCAATCACATGTACATTTATAGTAGGGAGCACTTGCACTGCGGCACGGATTGGCCGTGGCGCAGTGCCCTGAGTCGCGGACACCAGCAAAAACATCTGAGGCACAACAGCAAAAAGTGGAAGGGAAACTCACGCCAAGGTGCCAGGTCTAACAGTATGCATCTAGATCCGTTCTGCAATGAACAAAGATTACAATGCAAAATTAGAAATACTAGAAAAAGAGATAGCCGACCTAGAAATCAGGCACCAATTGACTAGGGACCGGGGGACACTTAACATTATGACTAGTAGAAAATACGAGTACAACAAGCTGGTGAGTGAAAGAGCGGGTGTATGGCTAGACAGAAGACGGAAATTTAAACTTTGTGAATCTAACAAGGCAGGTAAAAGTCTGGCTGCCTATCTAAAATTCAAGGTGCAGAGGAATTCTATTAATGTTATAAAAGACTCAGCAGGAGTAAGTCACTCTGACCCTCACGAAATAACTGAGGTCTTTAAAGACTTCTATGAGGGCCTATATGCTAAAAACGAACTGGTTGACGAAGGTAAGGTCCAGGGTTACTTACAAGAATGTCATTTGCCAAAACTAACGTCAGAGGAGCAGCGCAGCCTAAATGAACCGATCTCGGCTACTGAGGTAGAAAAGGCAATCAAAGGTCAGAAATGTGGAAAGGCACCTGGCCCTGATGGCTTTACGGCTAAATTTTACAAAAGTTTTACAGCGGATCTAATAGAACCTCTTCTGCACCTTTTTCAAGAAATCACAGACACAGGTGAGGTAAAAGGTACCTTAGCGGAGGCGATTATCGCTGTACTCCCTAAGGATGGCAAGGACCCATCAATGCCAAAAAATTATAGGCCGATTTCCCTGATTAATCTAGACTGCAAGTTACTAGCTATGATTTTATCAGCCCGGCTACAAAAAGTCCTCCCTACCCTCATACATCCATCTCAAGCGGGTTTCTTAAAACACAGACTGTCAAGCGATAACACCAGAGTATTAGCCCACGCATTAGAAAAAGCAAAACTTCTGCATACCCCCACAGTGGCAATCCCGTTGGACGCTGAGAAAGCCTTTGATAAGGTGGATTGGGCTTTCCTTGAGGCCGTTTTACACTAATTCAATTTGGGAACAACATTCACTAAACTCGTAATGGCTCTGTATGCCGGGCCCACCGCCAGAGTCAGAGCAGGGGGCTCCTTTTCCTCATCCTTCTGCTTGAAACAGGGAACGAGACAAGGATGCCCATTATCCCCATCTCTGTTTTTGTTAGCAATAGAACCTTTTCTATGCCATATTTGGAATAATGAGGCCATTGCTGGTGTGCCGTTTGATGATTGTACTGTAAAATTAACTGCGTACGCCGATGATGTGCTCATTATGACAGAGAGGGCTGACAAAGCTATTCCGGCATTAATGGCCACAATTGATGAATATTCTAAAGTTTCAGGTTACAAGCTGAATAAAGACAAGACAGAGGTCAAGCTTTTAAATAACGTTGGGAATAAAGAATTACTTGGTACATCTGGCCTCACTTGGCAACCAAAAGCTTTTAAATATCTGGGTCTGGATTTCGAGAAAGACTTAATAACAACCCTAAAGGTGAATGAGGACCTAACTGTAAAAAAGATATCTGCATTATTAGATAGCTGGTCACCCAAGTTTTTGTCCTGGTGGGGTAGGGCTGAGACCCTTAAAATTATGTGCACACCTCTGGTTAATTACCTGGCCAGCATGCTCCCAATGACTTTTACAGACGAATTCATCAAGAAAGTGGATAAGCTGTTTGGGGAGTTCCTGTGGCGAGGGAAAAAAGCCAGGATATCATTGAAAAAGTTGCAGCTAGCAAAAGAGAAAGGCGGCCTGGGCCTCCCCTCGTTCAGGAACTACCAGACAACTTTCCTGTGTAAACAGGGGGCTCTCTGGCTAGTTGACTCTCCGTCATATACTCCAGTTTGGCTATCTATTGAGCAATCAATAATTGCGCATGCACCCCTTTCGGCCCTCCTTAGCATGGACTCAACACATTTACCTCACTCCAAATATATCCTACTGAACACCAGGCGTACCCTCACTACTGATTTACCCTGGCTTGCGATGCGTTTACCGATACTGTACCATGCTGACCACTTCGTCTCAAGAGTCTATAAATTGCTCCTTCCCATGCCCAAGAAACCCCATAAGCTAACGGAAGGCAAGTGGGAGGCGGAACCTAACTCGACAGGAATAGCGATAGACTGGGAAGTAATACACAACACTGCACTATCAAATAAGGTCTCCCCAATCCTTTGTCAAACAAAGTACATGTTGCTGAATAGAGCTTTCTGGACCCCTCAGAAGTTGTTCAAATGCCACCTAAAAGATACGGCCACCTGTTGGAATTGCCAGGCAGCACCTGGGGATCTGGCACACATGCTCTTTGATTGTTCCCTGTTAAGAACATTTTGGGGGAAAGTCTTTGCTTATATTCACCAGTGTTTGGAATTACACCTGCCCAGGAATTCTTATACGTCCTTTTGGGCCCACTAGATACACAACTACCTGACATACATGACCGTCAATTGTTAGATATCATGCTGACGTTGGCGTGCAAGGTCATCCTTTGTAATTGGAAGAATTTTGTTGCAGTCCACTTTAAAATCTGGCTAGAATGGCTCTGCTTTTTGAGAGGGGCGGACAATCCGGCACTGCAGTCAGCTACATGGAAGCCTTCTAACAAAAAACTGTGGTCCTCGCTGGACGCGTCATCCTCTCACTTTGAACCTCCATGATACCAATTTCTAAATGCTGATTATCTTTATATGACTCATTGTCTCTGTATGATTCCATATACTCCAACGAATGTGTATTTTATTGTATATTTTACTGTCTCCTGTACTGTGACTCATGCTTCCGTTGTTCGATAATTATTGATACATTGATCCACTTGTCCTTATTTCTCACTTCTTACTCTTACTCTCCTTCCTATTTTTTCTCTCTTCCTTTGGTTTTTGGTAAGAGTCATTTATTGGCTCTATTGTACTGATCTATGTATTGGAAGATTTTCTGTATTGTCTTTGCTTTTCGTTTTTCAATCTTCAATAAAAAAGACTTGGAAAAACCCCCCAAAACAATAAATAAATAAATAAATAATGAGAATGAAAGTAAATATAAAAATAAACTGAGACCTACATAGGTGTCAAGGGAGGAGGGTTGGCGAATGTGAATCTACAGCAGAACATGCCAAGAACAGATGTTTACAGGGTAATATAATCCTTATTCTAGTTAAGTAACAATCTGTTGGAGGCATCTGTGGCTGTAGATACAAATGCATAGCATACACTGTAAAGCAGCCCCTCTCCCAAAGCGATGGCAGTTGTTTGAATAAGAGTAAGTAGAACTGCTTGTCAAACCCTGGATCATTTTTTTATTTTTATTTTTTATTTTATTGAAATTAAACAGACATACAAAAAACCCAAACAAAACTTCACGAGGCAAAGGCACAGCGGAACATTACCATGAGGTCGTGCGAGCATAGCTCCAAAAGTACAGAAATACATGGTTATCAATGAAGGCGGGGAGAGGGGTGGACAAGGAAACCAACAGAATCAACAGCAATAGGTGAAGGGTGAATGTCAATTAGGGGGACGAAGACGTATCAATGGTGACATCATGTGGAGGGGTGCATATATTGCCACGATAGGCATTCCATTGGGACCAGATTCTGCCCCACTTCTTGGGCCGTCCCCGGGAAAGGTAGACAGTCTTCTCCCGGAACATGCACCAGTCCATGTTTTCTTTCCACTTGGAGAAGGTGGGCGACCTATGTGAACCCCAGAGCTGGGCAATGTCTCGTTTCGCGACCATATTTCCAAGGGTCGCCCACACAATCTGTGCTGAGCTGTAGTCATTCGGCTCCCACACATTCAACAGACAGCGCCTGGCTTCGGACAGCAGGGACACACCCGTGACACCTTCCATAACAGCATGCACTTGGGACCAGAACGCAACCACCTCCGGACATTCCCACAGAATGAGGAGAAATGTACCAGATATACCACAGCCACGTTTGCACAGCCCATCCAATGAAAACCCCATTCGAACCAGACGAGGCCCGGTGACATACACTCGGTGGAGTATTTTAAGCTGAACGAACCACAAACGAGCAGGAATGGCGACTTCCTTAGGCGAGGACAGAGCAGCCTGCCAGTCCTCGCCATCCAATTCCAGGCCGTCAGCACACCACAAGGCCCTGAGGCGAATCAACAATTCAGCTCTGTTGTTGATGAGTTTTTTGTAGATCAATGAAATAGTGCTGTCGGGCACGTGGCCATCTAAAATACGGTCCTCCAGAGGGGAAGACTCAGGAATATCATCACCCGCAGTAAATACAGACAACAGAGCATGACGGACCTGGGCATACCGGAAGAATTCACTGTCACCAAGCTCATACTCCACTCTCAACGCGGCAAAGGGCTTGACATTACCCTTCGACCAAAGATCGCCCACTCTGCTGATACCAATCATATCCCATTTGTCAAATCCTTTCGACCTCCACAGGCAGCCCAAACATTCCGAATCATACAGGGGGGTGGCTCGAGTGAACCTTCCACACCAACCCAGTGCCGCATTCGCATCACGCCACACTTTCACTGCGATCTTAGTGGGACCGGTCAGTGCTTCAGGGAGTCTCCCAGAGTACAACGCCCTGTTGAAGGTCCCTCCTGGCAGAATAAATTTATCCATTGAGAACGCCGGGGCAGGGCCTGGTGCGTAGGTCGCATGATTAATAGCACTCAACTGGGATGCCCAGTAGTAACGCCTGATGTCAGGGAGGGCTATACCGCCATCATACCACGGAAGCGTGAGTTTAGAAAGAGCAATACGGGCACGCCCGTCCCAGACCAGTTGTCTCTGTAGGTTCTCAACTGCACGAAAGTAGCCCGAGGCGATCGGGTCAAAGGAGTTCTGAAGAACGTACAAGAAACGGGGTAAAGACATCATTTTGAAAAGCGCCGCTCTACCGAGGGGCGACAGAGGTAACCTACGCCAGCGAGCCACATCGAGCGTAAGCCGCTGAAGGGGGTAATAAGTTAAGCTCGTAGCGCCTAGAGGGGTCAAGGGAAACATAGATCCCCAAGTACTTGAAACCGGTCTCAGCCACATGAATCGGAAATCTACGCGGCAATGGAGGAAGCTCTCCAGCCAAAACGTAGACGCAGGATTTAGCCCAATTAATGACAAGACCGGAATTCTTCCCGAAGGAGGTCAGAACATCAAAAAGTACGTTAAGGGACTTTTTAGGGGAAGTTAGATAGAGGAGGATATCGTCCGTGTATAGCGAAACACGATCCTCGAAACCAGGAGACCACCGGATGCCCCGCATAGAAGGCTCCCAACGGAGCCACTCCGCCAAGGGCTCCAGAGCAAGAGCAAACAGCAAAGGAGACAGCGGAGAGCCCTGCCGGGTACCACGTCCGAGCGTAAAAATGCAAGACACTCTGCGATTAACGACTACCTGGGCCAGGGGAGTCTCATAATAGTTTCACCCAGGCTATGAAGCCCGGCCCAAACCCGAACTTCGAGAGGGCCGCCCAGAGGTAGGGCCATTCGATCGTGTCGAAGGCCATGGTAGCGTCAAGAGAGGCCAAAATGGCGGGTTCAGTAAGTGTCTCGGCTCTCGCGAGAACTCCGTGGAGTCTACGCAGATTCAAAGCAGTGTTGCGGTGCGGGATAAAACCGGATTGATCCGGATGGATCAAGTCCCCGATCACAGTCACCAAGCGGTTAGCCAGTAACTTGGCCAAAATTTTGGGTTCGGCGTTAAGTAGAGAAATCGGTCTGTTAGAAGTACAATGATCCCGTGGCTTGCCCTCTTTAGGAATGACAACAATAGTAGCGAGTCGTTGGTCCAAAGGGAGGGAGCCAGACTCCAAAGCCTCAAGAAACATGTCCCTGAGATAGGGCACCATTTCGTCAGGTCGCAGCTTGTACAGTTCAGTGGGCAAACCATTAGGGCCCATCGCCTTACCTGAACGTAGGGAACGAATAGCCACCGCAACTTCGTCCACCGTGAGCGGAGCATCCATGAGATCTCTGTCCGCGTCAGGAAGACGGGGCAAAGCAATATCGCGCAACAACAGTCGAGAGTCCTCCTCATCCCTGTCACAAACAGAGGTGTACACCATCTTGAAGTGGTCCGCAAAGCACTGAACGATCCCGGCCGGATCCGTGACGCCCTCACCCTCAGGCCGTTCAAACACAGGGACCACACGATTGACTCTCTCTTTCTTGTCTAACCACGCAAGCAATTTACCAGCTTTGTCACCCACATCATACAGTCGTCCCTGCTGCTCCCTATACATCACTTTTGCAGCGTCAGTCACCAGAGCCTTGTAGTCAGCTTGTTTCAGAGCAAGGGAGTGCAACTTCTCACCAGAAAAGCGCCCAACTGGAGATCATCCTCCAGAGCAGCTATCTCAGATTCCAAGCGAACAACCTCCACATGTGCAGCCTTCTTAGCAGCAGCGATCAAGGATAGGGACTGACCACGAATGACAGTTTTAAATGCTTCCCATAGCGAAACAGCAGAAGAAACAGACCCCACATTTTCATCAAAATAATTCTCAATAGCTTTCACAAGTTCCACGCGGGTCTTGGGGTTGCGAAAGTGCCATGGATTGATAGGAGCAACTCTTCCCTCATCGCCCTCCCGGACCTCATACCGGAGCCACAGTGGGGAGTGATCAGAAATACCCCTAGGGAAATGACGGATTTCTCTAATAGAAGAGGATTGAACCGCTGGCATTAAAAAATAGTCCAACCTAGAAAGACTGCCATGTGCCCCAGAGTGGAAGGTATACTGCAACTGAGTAGGGTGCAGCAGTCTCCAGGCATCCACTAGTCCAAAGGTCTCCAGCAAGTCACTCAACCACATTTGTGCCCTGGGTAGCTCTCTAGGAGGATGATGATTAGATGCGCCAGAGACAACTGAATTCAGATCCCCACCCAAAATCAGGAGGCCTTCGGGAAGGTCCAACAGGACACTACAGAGGTCTGCGAAGGTTAAAGCTTTCAAACCTGGGGGGACATAAACAGATAGTATGGATAGCGTCCTACCCTCCCACCTACCGGTGAGCACCGCATAGCGCCCCCTGTCATCAAGTTTCACCTCGTCAATTGCAAAAGGGAGAGAGGACCGAATGAGAATACCGGCCCTCCTGGACCCAGAAGTAAACCCAGCGTGTGCCACCAGTCGATAACCACGCCTGTTCATAGCCTGACATGCATTGCCTATTAAATGCGTCTCCTGCAGAAGCACAATATCGAGAGAATGACGCCTAAAGAATCGCAAAACAATACTTCGCATAATTCCGTCCCCTAACCCATTGACATTCCAGGATAACAGTCTCAACTCGCCACCCCCCATCCCCGAAAAGCAGACGGAGCAGGACCCACACAGACCCCCACGACCAGTGCAAACAGAGCAAACAATACGGTGCCTCGTGAGTAAACAGAGAAACACACACACCCCCCACCACCCCCCAAATCGAACATGTTGCACCCCCCACCCTGCACCCCTGCGTACGACTAATAAGCCACCCCAACTTGCAGTGTGCCTGTCGACCCATTTCTAAACTAAGCTACGAAAAGAACCCAGGAGGAGGAAGAGTCCCCAATCACCCCCCGCCACCCCCTGGCTAATATAGGCCTAACAAAGACCCAAGTCCAGACTCAGCTGAAACAGGAAACAAAAAAGTTCAGATGCCAGGGCCCACAGGTACAGTCCTCACTCCGCCAGGCCTCCGTCGGCACCCTCGGAGTGCTCAGCATGCTCATCTCTCCGAGGCAGGGAATCAAGCCAGTCACTGACACTTTCTGGTCGATCGAAAAAGAAAGCACGGTCGCGATACTCAATCCGGAGCCTAGTAGGGAATAACAAGGCGTATCTGAGACCCAGGTCCCGTAGATGCTTCTTCACTCCCTGAAATCCAAGTCTTTGTTTTTGGACAAGCGGTGAAAAGTCAGGGTAGAAAGAAACGGAAGCATTCTCAAAGTTCACTGGGCCCTTATCCCGTGAGGCCTGAAGAACCGCATCCCGGTCTCGGAAATGGAACAACCTGGCAATGATGGGCCGTGGAGGGGCACCCGGCTTAGCCTTCCCACCAGGGACACGATGGGCGCGCTCAACAGCAAAGAACTTGCTGAGTCCAGTGGGAGAAAGGTAGTTGGTAATCAAGTCCTCCACCAAGAGGTCGACCCCCACGATCTCGGGATTCTCCGGGACACCAATAAGGCGTACGTTGTTGCGGCGGGCCCTGTTTTCGTAGTCCTCGAGACGACGAGCCATCAGGTCATGGGAAGAACGCAGATTGCCGATCTCAGTCTGGGCCTCTGCAACATCTGCGGTGAAACTAGAAGTCTTCAAGCCCAAGAAATCGACTCTCTCATTGGTCTTCGCTAGGTCCGCTCTAATCAGCGTGATGTCATTGGCCACCGTGTCGATCTTAGAGACCAGGGCATCATACTGCTGTCCCATTGAGGCCTGCATGTTGGCAATGGCAATCATAATGTCTTGCAAAGATGGTTCCGTAGACGCAGAGGAGACAGTCTTAGGAGGATCCGCGGCGCGGCCAGCAACGCCAGGCGACCCCTTGGCCTGCAAATAGTGATCCATAATGTTAGTCTGGGTCTGGCCGCCACGGAGAGGTGTCTTGGTCTTACGCTTCTCAAGCGGCGGTCCGGTGGCCATATTGGAAAAGGGACTCCTTCCCCTCGACCTGGTGAAAATGGCCGGTCGTGAAATGGCCAGCAGACAACAGGAGCAAAAGCCCAGGCCTCGGGTGATCCGTCAGGCCAGTTCCAAACAGAAGAGAGACAGCCAGCCAAAGATGGATCAAAGCTGAGCCTCCGCCAACTAGAGCCGGGAGCAGAAAACAAAACCAAAACTCAGGAGGGGCCGTCCAGGGGGGACCCCTACTGCCGCTGTTGATCAACTACTCCACGGCCTGCCAAGCAACCAAGCCCCCGGTTCACTTCGGGGTGGGCCTCAAAAAGCAAAGACGATGCAAAAGTGGACCCCAGCGTCCAAACTCGAATTTTCAAAGAGTATTTAGATCAGCAAGGATGTACGATCAAAGGCCCGTCGTCGAAATCAGGAGGTATGCAGGATATCCGTAAAGGGCAGCGCGGGTCCGGGGAGCTCTGTGCTCACGCGACCATCTTGGATGCCCGTGAAGCTCCTCCAAAAACCCTGGATTGTTGATGTGCTAATACATCCACACAGTAATGTTTTGTGAAAGTGTGTGTTGTCAATAATGTTGCTGCTTTAAAAATGTCAGCAATTGGTATGCTCCCTAGGAATGCCATGGGGGCTTCGTATTTACGAGCTGAGTGAGCCCTAGGGAGAACATATAAATGTCTTTTAGCTTCCGTATAATAACACATTTGAAAGCATTTGACTATCCATTTAGAAATCCCAAGTTTTGAGATTGGGTTTCCAGTGTGGGGAGGTGAAAAAGTAACTAATTATTGCTTGGTGTTCCTAAACGTTTAGGTTCTGTTGATGTAGTACATTAAAGCTATTTTTACATCTAGAGTATGAAGATCTCTCTGTTCAACTGTTTCAGGTTGCAGAAAGATGACAGGTAATTCAATTTATTGATCAATATGGAAAGCTGAGACGACTTTGGGGAGGAACTTTGGGTATGTTCTGAGCACTACCTTGTTTCTGTGGAGTTGGAAGAATTGTTCTTCTAAAAATAGTGCCTGGAGCTCACTGACATGTCTGAGTGAAGTGATAGGTATTAAAAAAGCTGCCTTCCAAGATAAGTATTGGAGTTGGAAGGAATGTAGTGGCTCAAAAGGAGGCCCCATGAACCTTGTTAGTGCAATGTTAAGATTCCAAGCTGGTACTGTTGGAATTTTGGGTGGAATTACTCTTTTAAATCATTCCATAAATGCTTTAATGACTGACATTTAAAAAAAAGAGAAATGTTGTCTGTTTTGTAGATAGGCTGCAATGGCTGCAAGGTGTAAGAGTATTGAAGTGTAGGCTAACCCTGTGTTTTGTAGATACAGTAGATAACAATTATGGTTTATACTAGCGCATCTAGTGTGTTTACTTTTTGATGCTGGCAATAGAGGACAAATCGTTTCCATTTGGCAGCGTAGCATTTTCTGGCTGTAGGCTTTCGAGCTTTCAATGCTGAGGCAGGTTTAGATACCTAAATTCTACAACTTCAGGAGCCATATGGCAAGGTTCATTTACTTGGGATTGGGATGTTTGATTTCGCCATGGTTCTGTGTGAGACGGTCTAGGTTGAAGGGAAATTTCTTGTGTGGTACCTGTGAGAGTTCCAGTAGTGTGGTGAACCATGGTTTATGAGCCCAGTTGGAGCTATTTGTATTAGGGTGAGGTAGGTTTGCCTGAGCTTCCTGACCACAAATGGAAGTAGTGGGTGAAGTGGAAAAGAATAGGCAAATATCCCTGACCAGTTCATCCATAGAGAATTGCCCTCAAATAGTGGGTATGGGAACTTGGACGCAAAGTTTGGGCATTTTGCGTTTTGTGGGGTTGCAAACAGGTATATTTGTGGGAAACACCACTAATGAAAGTATGGAATGAGGACTTTGGGGTGGAGTTTCCATTCGTTGAGTTGTTGCTGCGTCTAGCTAAGGAGGTCTACAACTTGATCGATTGTCCCTGGTACGAGTTCTGCTAGGAGAAGAATGTTGTGATGTGAAGCTAACGCCATATGGTCTGGGCTAGGCGGGATAATTGTAAAAAGTAAGTACCTCCTGGCTTCTGTAGATAGTAATTTGTTGGCATGTTGTCTGTCTGGATCAGGCTCACCTTATTTATCAGGTGAGTTAGGAACACCTTCAATGCTAGGTGAACAGCTTGCAGCTCTAGGTAATTGATATGGATATTCTGGTGTTTGGTATCCAATACATCCTGAATTGTCAGATTTTCAAGCTGAGCCCCCCCCCCCCAACCCATCAGAGATGCATCAGCTGTAAAAAAAGGTCTAGGGAACTGGATCTAGAAAAGGCAGCCCTAAGGAAGTGCAGTCTGCTTTGGGGAAAGTACTGGTTGCAACTATTGAAGGGCAAGAAAATCTCAATGTTATTGCTTCTATGAAAATAGTGCTGTATACCATGGCTAAAAAGCACATTATCTGAGTCCATAGCTTTGGTGTCAGAGACCTATTAATCTTGCCAATGTTTGTTTTTAACGCAGGGACATAAGGGGGCAATCAACAACACGGCAGAGTAGGAGGGGCAAGCAACAACGCAGCAGAGTGGGAAGGAGCAAGCAAGGACACAGAGAGGGTTGGAGAGGCAACCAATAACACTAAGTAGGACAGGAGTGTGGGAAGAAGGGTGCAATCAATAACTAACTCAGAGAGTCAGAGAAGGGTGAGGGGGCAGAACGATTAGGGAGGAGACAGCCTGCAAGCACATGCACTCTTATGGAGTGCTACAATTCAAAGAAAATAGTAGCCTGGGCTCAAATGCGTGAGGAGCGGAGGACACTCACTGGGCAAGGAAACAGCCTTGGGCCATTCTGTAATGAATCAACAAACTCATAAAGAGGAGGTGAAACCAGCAGTGACTGACCAAAGAGAAGCAAGGAAATGACAATGAAGCCAACCAAAGGAAAGCAATTAAATGACTATAAGCCCAGCCCTGTGTAAGCTAACAAAATTCTTGCAAGCATCTCAGGTGTTATTCTTGATAGTAAGGTAATATTGCATTCTCAAATCTTCCACAACAGTCCACCCAAAATTTCACATAAAATGCCAGTTCTCTATTTTTTCTTCCCCTTTCTTTCCATATTAGTTCCCGCATAAATGTGCACTAATTTACAAAATAATAATAATAATATCACCAAATAAGAGAGGTTCTCAACTTGAAACCTTGTACCACTTTTGCGACTTCCTTTTGAAGACCCTAGTACAAATCACCTCCACCTACTTGAAAGATACTAAGGATCTATTGAACCTACTCAAAGAAATCAGTGTTGACCTAGAGACCACTTTGTTGGTGAGCCTGGACATTGAAAGCCTATATACTAGCCTCCCCCAGGTTGACACATGGGAGTTTAAAACACCTAAATCCTTTATAGTTGAATGTGCAGAATTAGCACTAAAAGAAAACTTCTTTGAGTTCAAGGGGATCTTTTCCTCCAGACATACGACATTCTATTGGCAGTACTTTTGTTCCAAATGTGGCTGGACTTTATGATTTTGAATCTGAAAAAAATATATATATACTGATAGAGCACGGCATAGCGGGTAAAACTGGTTTTCTGGTAGCCAAAGCAGAGCATTTAAACTTTTATGCCATGCGCTAAAGACAGTTTATGATTCTCTTCTTCTGGAAATTAAATCTATTTATACAACTAACTTTTGGCCCATATTACGTCGGGTCGTCTGACAGAACGGAGAGTTTGACGTGGATTTGGCAAAATATTTAGACAAAATATTCCCCTTTCTATATACAACTATTTATATATCTCATCATTTAAGCTAATGAATAACGACAGACTCAGTTACTCAATTACTTTGCTTTTTATCTATTTTCTTTGAAAGCATATGTAATGGTCAAACAAAGATACAGCATTGAATTTGAATACCCATGCAAAATTACAAACTCAGGTAATCACAATCACATCTCAATTCAGGAGCATGAGTTGAGTTGATTGTTTAAGAGACAAAAGAGCATCTTATAAAGTTCAAATCACTGCTCCTTGGGGGGGACTTTAATTGCGTGACTGACACTGCATTGGACCGCTCTCATCCCCCTTTACCAAATGCACCGGCGAGCAGACTGGCGCTTGCGCGTTCTGACTGGCAACGTCGTTGGGGGCTGATTGACTCATGGAGGGCCTATCACCCATTGGACAGGGACTACTCCTTTTTTTCCTCCCTTCACGAACTTCACGTCCGTATAGACGCCTTAGTGTGCTCCCCGGATGTGCATGGCGAGGTGTGCCATAGCGAATACCTCACGCGCACGATCTCCGACCATAACCCGTTACTGGTGCAGCTACGATGGTCGCAGCGCCGCCCACGCATTCCCACCTGGAAATTGCGCCCGGAGGCGCTCGACGATCAGGTCTTCCGAACCGCGATAGCCTCGAGTATAGAGACGTATTTTCAGGTCAATGCGGGGACCGCGGGATCGGCGACGGTCGAATGGGACGCCTTCAAACAGTGGTGCGGGGGCAATGCATTGCGACAGAGTCGGGGTGCGGAAAACCTTGCTCAGTGACGTTAGCCGTGAGGATGAGAAGCTTCGCTCGCTGGAGAGGGACCGGCCTGAGCGACCGGACATTCAGGAGGCCCTACTTGAGGCAAGGGAATTAGCGGCTGCGACGGTGGAGTGCCTCAGATGCTTCGACTACAAAGCCTACCTCACACGCGCACATTCGGAACGGGATAAAACGGGGGCGCTCTTGGCTTGGTTAGCCAATCCGGCTCGCCGAAGTTCGGTCATTCTTGAACTCAGAGACCATGCGGGAATAGCGCGGTTCGACCAACAGGGAATTAATGAATTATTCTATGACTATTACTCAGAGCTATACCGTAGCCGAGTCCTTCCGTCGGAGATTGAGTTTCAGAACTTCCTGGAGGGTCTGGGTCTGTCAGAGTTGGACGATGAAGACGCAAAATCCCTGGGGGACAAAATCGACGTGAGGGAGGTGAGAGTCGCCATCGAGAGTAAGGCACGGAATAAAACACCGGGCTCCGATGGGCTACCGACGGAATTCTATCACGCCTACGCCGACCTCCTGGCTCCCCGACTAGTGTGGCTCTACAATGAGGTTAAACGGCTGGGCTGCTTACCGAAGACCACTGGCGAGGCGCTAATTGTCCCACAATTGAAACCAGGCAGGCAGCCTTGGGACAGATCAGCATACCGCCCGCTGTCCATGCTTAACCTGGACTACAAAATCTTGAACAAAATCTTGGCGACGCGTCTACTTTCCCACATGTCCACACTGATCCACGTGGACCAATCTGGCTTTATCCCGACCCGCAACACCGCGCTCAATATACAACGGCTTCTCCATGTTCTGGAGGCTGACACCTATGAGGTGGACGAGGCGGCGGTGTTTGCAATCGACATGGAGAAGGCCTTTGACAGCCTGGAATGGCCCTACCTTTTCCAGGTCATGCGCGCGATGGGGCTGGGCGAGGATTTTGTGGATTGGATGGCACTTTTATACCGGAATGCTACGGCAAGGGTCAGAAGGGAGGGGCACTCGTCAGGGTTGCCCCCTGTCACCCCTACTGTTTGCCATAGCGATCGAACCTTTAGCGGCACGAGCTCGAATGGGACGGGCTTATCAAGGGCTGGACGTCTATGAACAGGTGCATCATATTGCACTATACGCCGATGACCTCCTTATGTTTTTGGCGGACTCTGCTGCCTCCATTCGGGGAGCTAAATCCCTCCTTAAATCGCTAAGCACGGTGTCTGGCCTCAGGGTGAACTGGGCGAAGTCTTACCTGTTCCCGGCTCGTGCGCGCAGAACATGCCCGCACTCTACGGAAGGAGTGACCTGGGAGGAGAGGAGGCTTCGTTACTTGGGTACTTCGATCCACCATACTAGCATAGGCATTCTAGAAGGTAACATCGGGTCGGCGATCAGACTTACCAAAACGAATTTCGACTTCTGGAGTATGCTACCCCTGTCTCTAGCAGGGAGGGTGGCGCTCCTTAAGATGGTAACTCTACCGAGGCTGCTCTATTTTTTTCGAACTCTCCCGGTCTGGATCCCGGCGAGCTACTTTCGCCGCCTACGGACCATGGTGACCGTTTTTTTGTGGGGCTCGGGTAGACGCAGAGGGGCACTTACCACGCTTCTAAGACCTCGGGCTGAGGGGGGTCTCGCGGTGGCGGACTACGAGATGTACTACCTGGCGGCCCAACTCCAATGGTTGACGCAGTGGGCAGCGAGAGCCACGAGAGAAGAGAAGGGTTCTGGTGAAACGGCGGGACCGGTGCAGGTAATATCCCGGATTATTTTGGGCCTCCAGATGGGGGACCTCCATCTCACCCAGGAATTCTAGACGGTTCGGAAGTGCTGGAAAAGGTATCTGCAGAGAGGTCACGTTGCGGTTCCGTATGCGCTGGAGATCCCGCTCAAGCTCTGCAGGGCGCTCCCGCATGGGGGCACATGGCACCGTCTAGAAAACTGGGAGCACCAGGGCCTTGCGACCGTTGGCGATCTGTTTGAGGGCGGGGTGCTGCTGCCTTTCGACCTCTTGAGGGATCGCTTCGATCTTCCGGGGGGAGACTTCCTCCTTCATGCGGCACTGACAGCGGCGATCCGCAAACATTGGAGGACGGGTATGACGGAACCGCCACTGTCCGCGGGCTGTCAATACGTGGTGATGGCCGCGGGGACGGTTAAGGCTATTACGTGCCTCTATAAACGCATGACTGAGGAGGCTCTGTCCCCGCTACTAGCTCTGAAAGCAAAATGGGAGGCGGATTTAGCGACGGAGATCCCCGAGACTGCGTGGTCTGGCATAGTAGAACGGGCCTGGAAAGGGACGCGCAACGCACGGTTTCAGCTGGTGCCTTTTTACAACTTACACAGAGCGTACCTGACCCCTGACAGGCTCCATCGATACTTCCTGACACACTCGGCGACCTGCCCGCGCTGCCCGGCAGAGGTGGCCGATTTCCAACACATGTTCTGGTCCTACCCTGCACTGGGCTCCTTTTGGCAGGGGGTAGTGGGGAGTCTGCGGGAGATCACTGAGAGGGATTTGCAACCCACAATGGCTCACTGTGTCCTACACTGGTTCCCGCATACTTCTAAAAACAAAATCACTAGTAAGTTCCTAGACCTGGGTCTGCTCCTAGCGAAGCGAGCCATAACATCCCAATGGAAGGCGAATAGGGGTCCCACGGTGGAAAGGTGGCGGGCGGAGCTCACTAAATGGGCCCACTGTGAGGGGGAGGTACGCCTGCAGCTTGCTCTTAGGTCAGGCACTCATACTGCTCTGGAGAGGGCCCGGGCCTGGGAGCGATTGGTTCTTGAAATCGCGCTTTCGGCCTCTGACAACGAGGGCTCCCCTGCCAGTAACCCGGCACCTTGGCCAAGGCTGGTGATCGGCCAGGTTCTTTCATTTGGATTACTCCACGCCCCACGTGCTGACAGCAATTTTCTATTGGGTACTCCTGATTGTCGGTCTCGGACCTGCACTGCCCGCGAGGGACCCTAGCTTGCTCTTGTGGAACTCTGACATACCTGGGGGGGGAGGGAGCGGGAGGGAGGATAAGGGGGAGGGAGCGGGAGGGAGGAGAAGGGGGGATAGCGGGGTAGGGGGGAAGGGTTGGAGGAGCTTGGGGTGGGAGGTGAAGGGGGGTTGTTTGATATTGTTAGGGGCTCCATCTGCCAGGTGCAGGGACACCGGGTAGTACGAAATGCAGCCCTGTATACTGCCTGAGAAACAGCTATATACGAAACTTAATGTATTCGCCAGCGGCTAATGCTCTCCTGTATGTTGCCGCTCGACCTCCGGGGTGTGAGCTGAATGGCCGTGTAAGACTTATTTCATTAGGAGCCTGTATTACGCGACTTCAAGATGCTGGCCTGTTAGGCGAATTGATTGTACACATATTGATGCTGCAATAAAAATATATTTTAAAAAAAAATCTTATAAAGATCAACACAAATACAGAATTTCATATGAACTCAGGAGACTATAGCACAGCGTACTAATAGCTGAAATGTTAACCCTCCGGCTGGAAGAGAAAGCTGGGGCTATCCTCATAAGATATGAGGAGCAAAGTTAAGCAGTCATCTTGCAGACAGCATCAGCCAAAGGATCTCAGAGGAAACAGCTCACACGAACACAATACACTCTCACTAAACCTCCAAAGAACTAACCAGCCCTCTAGAATCTATCACTAACGGTTATACCCTAATGTTAATCAGTTCAGTTTCATTTTTGTCACAAAATAGGAAAAGTCTTTCTCCCATTGGTTCATAAATTTAGGGTGTTAAGTCGCACCACTTCCGACGCTCTTTCCTTTCAAACGTCCATTGTTTCAGTTTCATGCTGTCATCATCGTCCTTCATAAGATCTTTAGACAATAAGAAGCATCGTAGATACACTGGACACATAGCAGCCATTCGAGAAGTAAGAACACAATAGTCTATAATTTGAAAAAACAAAAATGCTAACAATTCCTTCAGAATAAACATAACATTCTGGAGAATGTATATAGATGATATACTGATGATCTGGCATGGACAAGAAGAGACTCTGGTCCCATTTTTAGAGTGGATCAGCAACTGCGATAAGTAATGTACCCATTGTATCGATTAAAAAACTATCACACTCTTGGACATTACCATAACTGTTGATAATGGTAAACTTGAAACTAAGACCTACTACAAACCCACAGCGAGAAACACCCTTTTGAAATTTGACAGCTTTCACCCAAGGGCACTAAGGGAGAATTTAACATACTGGCAATTTATCCGGCTTAGAAGAAACTGCAGCCAATTGGGAAACTATCATGCTTCAAGCGTCAGCTCTGTCTATTAAACTAAGAGACCGAGGGTACCCAGACAGCATAATAAAAATTTCTCAAAAGCACGCACACAATCAACATAGAGATGTTCTTCTCAAAGAATCACCCAGAATGGAGATAAATACACCCCTCACTTCTGTGACAACCTATAGAACAATTTCAACAGTGACCAAAGCCATTAATAAACATTGACAGATATTGCAAATAGGCAAAGTGAATTGGGAGAAACCTCTGTTTTCTTGTATCTACCTGCCCGAAAAAACACCAAGAACACCCAACTCAATGTATGGGGTTTACCAAACGTGAAAGGACATTTCCCATGTGGCAACTGTAGTGTGTCACCTGACCAACACTACTTAGACTGAATTCAAAACCGAACAAGACATGGCAACTAAGAACACATACCGATTGCAACTCAAGCAATGTGATATATATATGATCACTTGACCTTGTGGTCCGGTACATTAGAATGACTAGCAGAAAGATAAAGGTGAGAATCTGTGAACATCGCAGTAATATTAGATGCAAACGCAATACAATGAGAATGACTGACCACTTTTTTTAAAATAGGACATACAACAAGCGTTCTTAAATGGGTTGTCATGGAACAACTGTAAAAAACCCAAGAGAACTCATATGACCGACTCCTGGATCAAGAACAGAGATGGGGAATTGAATGATAATATTCCCTGGAATACATTGAATACCAGGTAAAACATCTACATAATCAGTATGTTTGCTGAGATATCAAAAGGGCTACTCATAATGGTCCACTGATCAGGATTTACTCTCTATATGCAGAGGATATCTTTGATGTTGTACATTCAGCAAATAAGCTATAGGGATGTATACAACTTTCTAATTGCTGCCATTATAAATGATATGACAAACATCCAAAGTCATTTCCTTTCCTGAAATTCAACAGGCATGGAGAGGGAGACCGTTGTCTTAATAAGGCCCATAATGAATATCAGAAGACATACATGCATAACATCCTTCCTAACTCCATATAAAAAACAATGACACAAAGATAAAAAGTTTATTTTCCAAACTAAGTTTCTTTTCATAATGCCACCATTGTTACATAAGAGGCCCACTTTGAACATTACTATACAAAATGATCATCTATGTATAGCGAAATACATCCACTAACATGACAACATTGTTCAAAGTAAACAGTTTGGAAGCAGCTCCAACTGGACCAATACGAAACATCCCGCGACGTCGGCATGCAAACATGCACACGTGACTGGAAGCCAGTCTTCAGCCCAGGAGACTTAATTAACCGGGGGACGCCGACACCAGAGTATTTCTGGGACCTCTTGTCAGGGCTGCAATAGGTCCCCGGCATGGGCGGTTGACCTCGATGAAGTAAGTATGGCCGGGGCGGGGGGGGGGGGGGGGGGAGTGCTTAGTCCTAGTTTTTTTACTTTTTGGCTTAAATTGTTTGTTGAGTCTTTCTCTTTTGATCCCTAGTATGTGACTGTAGGCACCACCCCGCCATGATCCATGTCATTTTACTAAACTTAGAATCGCGTAAGAAAATCTCTTTTCACTATAGCCATTTCTTAACCAATTCTCCATTATGTGGACCACCCTTGCGATTCTGTGCCTGAGTTGTTTTTTAAACAAGTTATTTAGAGATCATGCGTGTTGATGTTTGGAGGAGGAATTGGACCTACAATTGAGGGTACACCCTTGTGATGCATGCAACGTGAAGTAACTTTGCACGCATAAATACATATTCATTCGACCAAACATTTCCTAATAAGAAATACTTAAAACGAATGAAAGAGGTGCATTTGCACGTTTTGACTCGTATGCAAGAGGCACAAGATCACAAATACTGGTGACTAAAATGTATTCAGGGGTGATATGCAGGAATAGTCTTTCTGCTCATTTGTTTTAGGTTTAAATCTTTTTATTATAGTTTTGAACAGAGAAACAGGACAAGGCACTCAACTCCGTAAAGGCGGCACATTAGAGACCACTTGGTTGCAATATATAGGGTTACTAAAGGTAATAGGCATGGAGCGGGCCCTCACAACTTGACAAAAACTAGAAAAACTAAAACAAGACACTTAGGGAAAACCCCAGCCCTCCCCATCCACCCCACTCCACCCTCGTCCACCACTAACAAAAAGAAGGGCATACAGAAGTCGGCAGGCCAACAATCAGCGCCTCTGTTTGTTAGTTTTCCTAGGAGCAGAACTTGGGATTGGTGTGTCTGAGAGGCGTGGGAGTCGAAGAAACCGGACGCACGCAAGTTCTCTGAATTCCGAGACCAGCAAGGTGAGGAAAGGTTGCCAAATTCAGGGAATTCAGTCCCTCTGCCAGCCACTGTGAGAGTGAGTTTGTCCATGCCCAGCACCGACCACAAACGCTGGAGCCAGCCTGTGTGTGTCGGGAGTTGGGTAGAGCGCCAGTGGATCAGAATGTTTTGCGCCGCCACCCCTAGCGCTATGGCAATCAACCGACCTTTCCGTGACTTAAGAGGATATGTCAGTGGATTAAGTAATCCTAGGAAGATGTAAGCAGGAAAGCGTGGGATCTGTGTTTCAAAATCGAGATCTACCTCGTCCAGGACCTGGGACCAGTATGGCTGTATACAAGTGCAGCTCCATAGGACATGTTCTAAGGTACGCACCTCCCCGCATTCACTCCAGCACAGCTCACTCCGGCATGGGTCAAAGCGGTGTATGGGTTCGGTCGTGTAGTACCAATAAGTGTCAATCTTAGTCAAGGTCTCGGTGAGACCCATATGATATGCTGAGTGTCTCGCTCTGTAATAGATACTTTCCCATTGTTTGTGACTGAGTGTTCTCCCCAGGTCTCTTTCCCATCTAGGGCGGCCCGCATTATGTGTATATTTGGTGGTTTGTAGAAGCATTTTTATAAAGATCAGATATGATTTTCTTGTCGGTAGTGCGTGTCACGAGCCATTTCTCGTATGGGGTGAAGAGGTGCTGTGCCTGAGGTCTGACGGTTGGATGCAATGCCCAGTGTCTAACATGCAGATATGGCAAGCGCTCTTGTTCTGTGAGGCCATAATGTTCCTTGAGCTGTGTAAAAGGGATTATGACGTCTAAGTCAAAGAGGTGGCCCAGAGCCCTACACGGAGAAGCACGCCACGTCCTAGATGCAGAGGTAAGGGTTCCGGGTTGAAATTTCGGATTATCAAATATCGGTGTGAGGGGCGAAGGGAATGTGATCAGATGATTAGAGATATTTGTGCGATCCCAGGAATGCAATATAGTGCTAGTGACATATGATGCATATAAGTTCGGATGTCGGTGCTGTTTACCGAGAAAGGGCACCCCCTGTAGCGGCCTACCTGCCACGGCCTGATCCTGGAACAGCCAGTGCTTTTCAGATTCCAAGCGGTGCCACTCCACCAGGTATCTGAGTTGGGCCGCGTGAAAATATAACTGAAGGTCAGGCACCCCCACTCCCCCCTTCTCTGGTGGGAGAACCGCAATCTGGTGTCAGAACCGTGGTTTACTTCCATGCCAGATAATTTGTGACATGTCTGCCTGGGTCTGCTGGATCCAGCCCCGTGGGGGGCCTAGGGGAAGCGTCTGCAGGAGGTACAGGATTTGAGGGAGGATAGTCATTTTGGGGGCTGCAATCCGTCCTAGCCATGAGATCGTGAAACGCTTCAACCTGTTTAATGCTCCACGTATACGGGTGCGGAGTTTGGAGCAGTTATTCTCAACGGTAGCCTGTATGGTGGGAGCTAAGTGAACCCCCAAGTAGGGAATCGCGTCTGGAGCCCATGCTCCTCCTGAAAATAGGCAAGAGTATGTGGCGAGAGGGAGACGTCAAGGGCTAGAGACTTATCCATATTTATCTTAAATCCCAACCCTAGCGCGAAGCCATGTAATTCAATAATAAGGGCGCGCAGGGCCGTAATTGGGTTAGAGAGAGACAGTAAGATGTCATCCGTGTAAAAGCTTACTGTGTGGACGTCCCCCCCAAATTTAATTCCAGTTATTAAGGGATGTTGTCGAATTCTACGCGCCGAGGGCTCCAAGTAGAGCGCAAAAAGGAGGGGTGACAGAGGACACCCCTGCCTAGTGCCTCTTCCAATAGGGAACATCGAAGATGTGTGGCCGTTAACCCGCACTGTCACCATGGGGGAACCGATAAGAGTTTAGGATCTGAGTCCGCAGCTTCACGCCGAAACCAGCCGCCATCAAGACCATCTCGAGATAGGGCCAATCTCCCTCCCTGGTTTCGGGATGACAACTATCTCAGCCTCTAGCATGTCTCGGCAATGGTTGCGTCATACAAATAGAGGAATACATACCCCTGACCTCCATACAAGATGAGGGAATCCGTCAACACCCTGGGAGGACCCGCTCTGGGCACCCAGAAGTAAGTTAAACTTTCCTTTCTGCCATAGCCATATACGTACTACCTTAAAAAACCCAATCCAGACCTTAACTCAAATCTTGTCCGTACAGGCGGCCCATCAGACCTCACCCTCCCTGCCCCAGTCCTGATGAAGACACGCGGTGACCCACAAATAGGGACATAACTGGGTTGAAACGTCGACAGAAAATATTTGGATCAGCTTTAGAGACTCTATGGAACAGCCAACGGATGTGGCCCATAGTACCATTTACCGAATGAAAATTTGACTGACCAAAACTTCCCTTCCTTCTCTCACTGTATATAAGTCACGATTCAATCACTGACCGATACATCACTGAGCACTTGAACTTCACTGTTCCCACAACTGATGCACCGTTTATATTATATAAACTGTTTTTTCAATGCAAATAAGGTATTTTTTTAATGCAAATAATTCATATAAAATAGCCTTAGATACCCGATATGGTTTGGATTTGTTTATTTGTATGATTTATTCATTATTGTGTTTGGCTTTTGGCTTTGTGGCTCGGATTAACCCTTTGCGAAAGAAATGAAGTGTTAACTATTCAGTAGAATGTGTTAAGAAATTTGTCTGAACCCGACAGGACCACTGTTGATATACCTTATCTTGGTCCAGGGCAGCGAGATGCTTTCTTTCCACACACAACTGCCGCCAATCACGAGATGCACCAGTTCATTGGTGCATCTGTTCAAGTTCCGCGACTCTTTGAGTGAGTTCTGCCCGTTTGCGGCGTCTCTCCTTATCGTGAGCTGAGGATATGGCTATAAATTCCCCTCGGTTGGTTGCCTTCAATGCCACCCATTGTGTTGATAGAGACGTGTCAGGTGTATCATTAACGGAGGCAAAGTCTGAGATGGCCTTCCGGATCTGGTCTGTAACTGACGGGTGGTGTAGCAATGTGTCCCGGATGCGCCAGTGTCTGAGGGGTCGTGTTGTGGGCGTCAATTGAAAGGTGGCTAAGGCTGGGGAGTAGTCTAATCTTGCGTACGTTTTGTGTGCCCCGAGTAGTAGGTGTAGCTACGAGTGCGCGGGTGGAAGTGGCGCAAAAGATCCTGCAACCCCAGATCTTGAAGGTGAGCCCGCCCGTGTGTGTAAGTGCCCCAGCTTGGTGCATTCTCTGACAGGTTCAATCCAGGTCGTTGTCAAAGACCATATTTAGATCTCCACCCAGCAGAAGGTGGCGGTCTGCGATTGCAGCCGCCTCGTGAAGCGCTTGCAGGATGAACCTATTTTGTCCGTCATTTGGTGCGTATATTGAGCCTATAGTGAACATCACCCCACTCAGGGAGAACTGATGTGTGAGCAATCGACCCTTAATCTCCGCCTCCTTCTGGAGTACCCCGCTGGCAAAGGAGCGGGAGACCAGGATTAACACCCCGGCTGATTTGGTCGTATTAGGGGAGAAAAGCTGTGTTGGGAAGGTCGTAGACTTTAATCTGTGGTGATCTTTAGATAGTAGTTGTGTCTCCTGCAGTAGGCATATGTCCGCCTCGGATTGCTCTAGGTAGTGAAGAACCGCCCTGCGCTTGATCGGGTTGTTCAACCCCCTCACATTAAGCATGAGGACTTTAAGTGTGTCACAGGTCATCAAAGGGCAGTGGTCGGGTAAGGAAGCTATATGCGTTGTGGGTCGTGTCAATGAGTGGATGGCAGTGTGGCCGCTTAAGGGCGCAGGGGCTAGGGAGGTGCAAGCACGCATCAGAAGAAGGTGGACGAGGGAGCCCAAACATTCACAGTCCTATGGAATGTCTTAACCAGAATAAGGTAACAGGGAACAGGGGCAAGGTACCAGGCGGAATGTCCGCCAACCAGGAGAGGAGTAGGGAAAGAGGGTAAGTCCCATAGAGAGTGTACGCCATCCTGGAATGTCCAGGAGGTCATCAAAGCGGGGTTTGTGGTGTGTCCAGTGCAAGGGGTCTGGCTCCCTCCGCCGCCCACCACCAATCGGAGAGCCAGCGTTTGAAGTATGCAGATCCCGTCAGTCACTCAGAAGTTTGGCTTGTCTCTGCCAGGGCCTCGGTTGCAGAAGCCAGTGCATCCTGCTGGCTCTTCGCTATATCAGTTTTGTTTGGCTTCCGGATCCGTCGGCCCGACCCTGGTGCTGCCAGCCCGAGGGCGATGTCTCGGGCCCTGAACCGGAGCCCTGGCGTTCCGCTCCTCTTCAGGAACTGCAAGACCCAGAAGTTGGCAAGAGTCAGCAAGGGAACGCATCTGATGGAGCTTGCCATTGAAGCGGAATATGAGGCGGAATGGGTGACCCCACGAGTACTGAATCCCTTGTTGCCTAAGATGGTCTGTCACCGGGCAGAATTGGCGGCGGCGTTGCAAAGTGATCAGAGCTAGATCCTGGTATAGGACTGGGGTGTGACCCCTGTAGGAGATAGGAAGGAGGGTTCTCGCCTTGGAGAAGATGGCTTCTTTAGTCTTAAAGTCTTGCAGGCACACCAGAATGTTCGCCAGGGGAGCGTTGGGCACGCATGGGGGGCCCACTCGGTGTACTCTGTCAAGGACAATGTCCGTGCCGTCAGGTACTCCCAGTATATGTCGGAACAAGCCTGCTGTGAAGGCAAAAAGTTCGGTAGTGTCGTCCGAAACTTTCAATCCCCGGATCCTGATGTTATGCCTGCGCGATCTATTTTTCAAGTCCTCAAGATGCACCTCGGTGTCTATGTGCTGGTCCTGCAGGCGGATGATTTCCTGTTGGAGCATGTGCATCTCGGTCACCGTGTTATCGCTCTTGTCTTCCAAAGTGGCCACTCGCTCCCCCATGCTGTCAACATCCCTGCGGATCTCCTTAATCTCTGCTGTGAAATCTGCTTTCACCGCCAGAAGGTCAGATCTGAGCGTGTTGAAGAGCGACTCCAAGAAGGCCTTTGTAATGGGCTCATCGGTAGAGCTGTGAGCTTGTTGAGAGGACGCCATTTTGGGTGCCACAATCACCGGACTAGGGGTGGGTTGCGCTCTACTAAAAATGTCCGTAAAGGCTGTCTGTTTCCTCGTTCTGGATGAGGACATGCTCCTGCGGGCTCTGATAAGTGGACACCCCGAGGGGGTGCAGGGAATCTCGCAGGGTGGTCGTGAGACACCTCTTCCAACAGCATCAGTCCCAGCTGCCTCTCCTCATTGCGCGGAGCTGGAGCAGGCCCCACATGTGTGCAGTTGGGGGACCGCTTGCCCCTGGAGTCTGACATGCAAGGAGTCGGTCAACGTGGGGGTCCGTCACCACCTACTGGATTGTGGTACAGTTAGTCGCCGCAAATACCTGCCCAGCACTGAGGGGTCCCATGTCCGGGGGTGCGGGGAAACAGTGGCGGCCAGGTAGCTCAGTGTGGCCCCCACCCACCCTGTGCTCCCAAGTGTCACTCAAGCCCGTCTCGATGAAACAGTCTTAGAGGTGCACTCACCGCTCTTCCACCGGCAATTCCCTGGAATACATTGAATACCAGGTAAAACATCTACATAATCAGTATGTTTGCTGAGATATCAAAAGGGCTACTCATAATGGTCCACTGATCAGGATTTACTCTCTATATGCAGAGGATATCTTTGATGTTGTACATTCAGCAAATAAGCTATAGGGATGTATACAACTTTCTAATTGCTGCCATTATAAATGATATGACAAACATCCAAAGTCATTTCCTTTCCTGAAATTCAACAGGCATGGAGAGGGAGACCGTTGTCTTAATAAGGCCCATAATGAATATCAGAAGACATACATGCATAACATCCTTCCTAACTCCATATAAAAAACAATGACACAAAGATAAAAAGTTTATTTTCCAAACTAAGTTTCTTTTCATAATGCCACCATTGTTACATAAGAGGCCCACTTTGAACATTACTATACAAAATGATCATCTATGTATAGCGAAATACATCCACTAACATGACAACATTGTTCAAAGTAAACAGTTTGGAAGCAGCTCCAACTGGACCAATACGAAACATCCCGCGACGTCGGCATGCAAACATGCACACGTGACTGGAAGCCAGTCTTCAGCCCAGGAGACTTAATTAACCGGGGGACGCCGACACCGGAGTATTTCTGGGACCTCTTGTCAGGGCTGCAATAGGTCCCCGGCATGGGCGGTTGACCTCGATGAAGTAAGTATGGCCGGGGGGGGGGAGTGCTTAGTCCTAGTTTTTTTACTTTTTGGCTTAAATTGTTTGTTGAGTCTTTCTCTTTTGATCCCTAGTATGTGACTGTAGGCACCACCCCGCCATGATCCATGTCATTTTACTAAACTTAAAATCGCGTAAGAAAATCTCTTTTCACTATAGCCATTTCTTAACCAATTCTCCATTATGTGGACCACCCTTGCGATTCTGTGCCTGAGTTGTTTTTTAAACAAGTTATTTAGAGATCATGCGTGTTGATGTTTGGAGGAGGAATTGGACCTACAATTGAGGGTACACCCTTGTGATGCATGCAACGTGAAGTAACTTTGCACGCATAAATACATATTCATTCGACCAAACATTTCCTAATAAGAAATACTTAAAACGAATGAAAGAGGTGCATTTGCACGTTTTGACTCGTATGCAAGAGGCACAAGATCACAAATACTGGTGACTAAAATGTATTCAGGGGTGATATGCAGGAATAGTCTTTCTGCTCATTTGTTTTAGGTTTAAATCTTTTTATTATAGTTTTGAACAGAGAAACAGGACAAGGCACTCAACTCCGTAAAGGCGGCACATTAGAGACCACTTGGTTGCAATATATAGGGTTACTAAAGGTAATAGGCATGGAGCGGGCCCTCACAACTTGACAAAAACTAGAAAAACTAAAACAAGACACTTAGGGAAAACCCCAGCCCTCCCCATCCACCCCACTCCACCCTCGTCCACCACTAACAAAAAGAAGGGCATACAGAAGTCGGCAGGCCAACAATCAGCGCCTCTGTTTGTTAGTTTTCCTAGGAGCAGAACTTGGGATTGGTGTGTCTGAGAGGCGTGGGAGTCGAAGAAACCGGACGCACGCAAGTTCTCTGAATTCCGAGACCAGCAAGGTGAGGAAAGGTTGCCAAATTCAGGGAATTCAGTCCCTCTGCCAGCCACTGTGAGAGTGAGTTTGTCCATGCCCAGCACCGACCACAAACGCTGGAGCCAGCCTGTGTGTGTCGGGAGTTGGGTAGAGCGCCAGTGGATCAGAATGTTTTGCGCCGCCACCCCTAGCGCTATGGCAATCAACCGACCTTTCCGTGACGTAAGAGGATATGTCAGTGGATTAAGTAATCCTAGGAAGATGTAAGCAGGAAAGCGTGGGATCTGTGTTTCAAAATCGAGATCTACCTCGTCCAGGACCTGGGACCAGTATGGTTGTAGACAAGTGCAGCTCCATAGGACATGTTCTAAGGTACGCACCTCCCCGCATTCACTCCAGCACAGCTCACTCCGGCATGGGTCAAAGCGGTGTATGGGTTCGGTCGTGTAGTACCAATAAGTGTCAATCTTAGTCAAGGTCTCGGTGAGACCCATATGATATGCTGAGTGTCTCGCTCTGTAATAGATACTTTCCCATTGTTTGTGACTGAGTGTTCTCCCCAGGTCTCTTTCCCATCTAGGGCGGCCCGCATTATGTGTATATTTGGTGGTTTGTAGAAGCATTTTATAAAGATCAGATATGATTTTCTTGTCGGTAGTGCGTGTCACGAGCCATTTCTCGTATGGGGTGAAGAGGTGCTGTGCCTGAGGTCTAACGGTTGGATGCAATGCCCAGTGTCTAACATGCAGATATGGCAAGCGCTCTTGTTCTGTGAGGCCATAATGTTCCTTGAGCTGTGTAAAAGGGATTATGACGTCTAAGTCAAAGAGGTGGCCCAGAGCCCTACACGGAGAAGCACGCCACGTCCTAGATGCAGAGGTAAGGGTTCCGGGTTGAAATTTCGGATTATCAAATATCGGTGTGAGGGGCGAAGGGAATGTGATCAGATGATTAGAGATATTTGTGCGATCCCAGGAATGCAATATAGTGCTAGTGACATATGATGCATATAAGTTCGGATGTCGGTGCTGTTTACCGAGAAAGGGCACCCCCTGTAGCGGCCTACCTGCCACGGCCTGATCCTGGAACAGCCAGTGCTTTTCAGATTCCAAGCGGTGCCACTCCACCAGGTATCTGAGTTGGGCCGCGTGAAAATATAACTGAAGGTCAGGCACCCCCACTCCCCCCTTCTCTGGTGGGAGAACCGCAATCTGGTGTCAGAACCGTGGTTTACTTCCATGCCAGATAATTTGTGACATGTCTGCCTGGGTCTGCTGGATCCAGCCCCGTGGGGGGCCTAGGGGAAGCGTCTGCAGGAGGTACAGGATTTGAGGGAGGATAGTCATTTTGGGGGCTGCAATCCGTCCTAGCCATGAGATCGTGAAACGCTTCAACCTGTTTAATGCTCCACGTATACGGGTGCGGAGTTTGGAGCATTTATTCTCAACGGTAGCCTGTATGGTGGGAGCTAAGTGAACCCCCAAGTAGGGAATCGCGTCTGGAGCCCATGCTCCTCCTGAAAATAGGCAAGAGTATGTGGCGAGAGGGAGACGTCAAGGGCTAGAGACTTATCCATATTTATCTTAAATCCCAACCCTAGCGCGAAGCCATGTAATTCAATAATAAGGGCGCGCAGGGCCGTAATTGGGTTAGAGAGAGACAGTAAGATGTCATCCGTGTAAAAGCTTACTGTGTGGACGTCCCCCCCAAATTTAATTCCAGTTATTAAGGGATGTTGTCGAATTCTACGCGCCGAGGGCTCCAAGTAGAGCGCAAAAAGGAGGGGTGACAGAGGACACCCCTGCCTAGTGCCTCTTCCAATAGGGAACATCGAAGATGTGTGGCCGTTAACCCGCACTGTCACCATGGGGGAACCGATAAGAGTTTAGGATCTGAGTCCGCAGCTTCACGCTGAAACCAGCTGCCATCAAGACCATCTCGAGATAGGGCCAATCTCCCTCCCTGGTTTCGGGATGACAACTATCTCAGCCTCTAGCATGTCTCGGCAATGGTTGCGTCATACAAATAGAGGAATACATACCCCTGACCTCCATACAAGATGAGGGAATCCGTCAACACCCTGGGAGGACCCGCTCTGGGCACCCAGAAGTAAGTTAAACTTTCCTTTCTGCCATAGCCATATACGTACTACCTTAAAAAACCCAATCCAGACCTTAACTCAAATCTTGTCCGTACAGGCGGCCCATCAGACCTCACCCTCCCTGCCCCAGTCCTGATGAAGACACGCGGTGACCCACAAATAGGGACATAACTGGGTTGAAACGTCGACAGAAAATATTTGGATCAGCTTTAGAGACTCTATGGAACAGCCAACGGATGTGGCCCATAGTACCATTTACCGAATGAAAATTTGACTGACCAAAACTTCCCTTCCTTCTCTCACTGTATATAAGTCACGATTCAATCACTGACCGATACATCACTGAGCACTTGAACTTCACTGTTCCCACAACTGATGCACCGTTTATATTATATAAACTGTTTTTTCAATGCAAATAAGGTATTTTTTTAATGCAAATAATTCATATAAAATAGCCTTAGATAGCCGATATGGTTTGGATTTGTTTATTTGTATGATTTATTCATTATTGTGTTTGGCTTTTGGCTTTGTGGCTCGGATTAACCCTTTGCGAAAGAAATGAAGTGTTAACTATTCAGTAGAATGTGTTAAGAAATTTGTCTGAACCCGACAGGACCACTGTTGATATACCTTATCTTGGTCCAGGGCAGCGAGATGCTTTCTTTCCACACACAACTGCCGCCAATCACGAGATGCACCAGTTCATTGGTGCATCTGTTCAAGTTCCGCGACTCTTTGAGTGAGTTCTGCCCGTTTGCGGCGTCTCTCCTTATCGTGAGCTGAGGATATGGCTATAAATTCCCCTCGGTTGGTTGCCTTCAATGCCACCCATTGTGTTGATAGAGACGTGTCAGGTGTATCATTAACGGAGGCAAAGTCCGAGATGGCCTTCCGGATCTGGTCTGTAACTGACGGGTGGTGTAGCAATGTGTCCCGGATGCGCCAGTGTCTGAGGGGTCGTGTTGTGGGCGTCAATTGAAAGGTGGCTAAGGCTGGGGAGTAGTCTAATCTTGCGTACGTTTTGTGTGCCCCGAGTAGTAGGTGTAGCTACGAGTGCGCGGGTGGAAGTGGCGCAAAAGATCCTGCAACCCCAGATCTTGAAGGTGAGCCCGCCCGTGTGTGTAAGTGCCCCAGCTTGGTGCATTCTCTGACAGGTTCGATCCAGGTCGTTGTCAAAGACCATATTTAGATCTCCACCCAGCAGAAGGTGGCGGTCTGCGATTGCAGCCGCCTCGTGAAGCGCTTGCAGGATGAACCTATTTTGTCCGTCATTTGGTGCGTATATTGAGCCTATAGTGAACATCACCCCACTCAGGGAGAACTGATGTGTGAGCAATCGACCCTTAATCTCCGCCTCCTTCTGGAGTACCCCGCTGGCAAAGGAGCGGGAGACCAGGATTAACACCCGGCTGATTTGGTCGTATTAGGGGAGAAAAGCTGTGTTGGGAAGGTCCTAGACTTTAATCTGTGGTGATCTTTAGATAGTAGTTGTGTCTCCTGCAGTAGGCATATGTCCGCCTCGGATTGCTCTAGGTAGTGAAGAACCGCCCTGCGCTTGATCGGGTTGTTCAACCCCCTCACATTAAGCATGAGGACTTTAAGTGTGTCACAGGTCATCAAAGGGCAGTGGTCGGGTAAGGAAGCTATATGCGTTGTGGGTCGTGTCAATGAGTGGATGGCAGTGTGGCCGCTTAAGGGCGCAGGGGCTAGGGAGGTGCAAGCACGCATCAGAAGAAGGTGGACGAGGGAGCCCAAACATTCACAGTCCTATGGAATGTCTTAACCAGAATAAGGTAACAGGGAACAGGGGCAAGGTACCAGGCGGAATGTCCGCCAACCAGGAGAGGAGTAGGGAAAGAGGGTAAGTCCCATAGAGAGTGTACGCCATCCTGGAATGTCCAGGAGGTCATCAAAGCGGGGTTTGTGGTGTGTCCAGTGCAAGGGGTCTGGCTCCCTCCGCCGCCCACCACCAATCGGAGAGCCAGCGTTTGAAGTATGCAGATCCCGTCAGTCACTCAGAAGTTTGGCTTGTCTCTGCCAGGGCCTCGGTTGCAGAAGCCAGTGCATCCTGCTGGCTCTTCGCTATATCAGTTTTGTTTGGCTTCCGGATCCGTCGGCCCGACCCTGGTGCTGCCAGCCCGAGGGCGATGTCTCGGGCCCTGAACCGGAGCCCTGGCGTTCCGCTCCTCTTCAGGAACTGCAAGACCCAGAAGTTGGCAAGAGTCAGCAAGGGAACGCATCTGATGGAGCTTGCCATTGAAGCGGAATATGAGGCGGAATGGGTGACCCCACGAGTACTGAATCCCTTGTTGCCTAAGATGGTCTGTCACCGGGCAGAATTGGCGGCGGCGTTGCAAAGTGATCAGAGCTAGATCCTGGTATAGGACTGGGGTGTGACCCCTGTAGGAGATAGGAAGGAGGGTTCTCGCCTTGGAGAAGATGGCTTCTTTAGTCTTAAAGTCTTGCAGGCACACCAGAATGTTCGCCAGGGGAGCGTTGGGCACGCATGGGGGGCCCACTCGGTGTACTCTGTCAAGGACAATGTCCGTGCCGTCAGGTACTCCCAGTATATGTCGGAACAAGCCTGCTGTGAAGGCAAAAAGTTCGGTAGTGTCGTCCGAAACTTTCAATCCCCGGATCCTGATGTTATGCCTGCGCGATCTATTTTTCAAGTCCTCAAGATGCACCTCGGTGTCTATGTGCTGGTCCTGCAGGCGGATGATTTCCTGTTGGAGCATGTGCATCTCGGTCACCGTGTTATCGCTCTTGTCTTCCAAAGTGGCCACTCGCTCCCCCATGCTGTCAACATCCCTGCGGATCTCCTTAATCTCTGCTGTGAAATCTGCTTTCACCGCCAGAAGGTCAGATCTGAGCGTGTTGAAGAGCGACTCCAAGAAGGCCTTTGTAATGGGCTCATCGGTAGAGCTGTGAGCTTGTTGAGAGGACGCCATTTTGGGTGCCACAATCACCGGACTAGGGGTGGGTTGCGCTCTACTAAAAATGTCCGTAAAGGCTGTCTGTTTCCTCGTTCTGGATGAGGACATGCTCCTGCGGGCTCTGATAAGTGGACACCCCGAGGGGGTGCAGGGAATCTCGCAGGGTGGTCGTGAGACACCTCTTCCAACAGCATCAGTCCCAGCTGCCTCTCCTCATTGCGCGGAGCTGGAGCAGGCCCCACATGTGTGCAGTTGGGGGACCGCTTGCCCCTGGAGTCTGACATGCAAGGAGTCGGTCAACGTGGGGGTCCGTCACCACCTACTGGATTGTGGTACAGTTAGTCGCCGCAAATACCTGCCCAGCACTGAGAGGTCCCATGTCCGGGGGTGCGGGGAAACAGTGGCGGCCAGGTAGCTCAGTGTGGCCCCCACCCACCCTGTGCTCCCAAGTGTCACTCAAGCCCGTCTCGATGAAACAGTCTTAGAGGTGCACTCACCGCTCTTCCACCGGCTGCAGAACCAGTGCTAATTCAGGGAGTGAGGGTGAGTTACTTTCAGTTCAGGCCAGCAGTGTGTGCCGTCTCCAGGGGGTCTGGGCCAGCGATTCAGATTTGCACCTGCTCTCATGCTGGAACGTAGGCCTTCAAATCAAGTCTCCAGGGGCACTGTCAAGCCCACAGACGCTCCTTGCGCAGGTGTGCCCCAAAAGTAGGCCCCTCATTCGGCCGTCGATGTCATCCAGCGCTGCCTCATACTGCACAGGTGGCCCCCACCTCCTCCGTGTCGCCCAGTTTTAATGGCCGCCTGACTCACAACCAAGGCCGTGGCCGCGCCTCAACTTGGGTGCGTTGGTGTGTCAACGAAGGCACCGGGGGGCCTCCACCTGCCGGCTCCATCACGTTCTTCCTCTACAGCGAACAGGGTGAAAAACCATGAGTGAGTGGTTCACCCTCTAAGTAAGTAAGTAATTTATTGTGTAAGTTAATTAAAATCTTTATAAAATTGGGGCAAGATGGCCGCACCCTAGTGAGGCTCTGCCCGGCTGAGCATATATCCGACCATTATCCGCCTGCAAAACCAGCATCTGAGTACTGAAAACGGGTGCTCCGCACCTCTCAACCCTCCTGCACACATTGGAGGCAGATTGAGCTGTTGGGGAACATCACAATGACCTAATATCGGGTGTGATCGGACCTTGCGTCGTCTCGACAAGATGGTGGCTGCCGCAAGCCTCTGACATCGGGGCTCGCTTACTGCCGCATGGCCCTCCCGGGCCGGAGGTGACTGGCCCACTGCTCACAGGGCTGAGGAGTTGTGTTGCGCGCTACCTGGCGCTTACTGGCAGACTGTTTCCCGGGGCTGCCGTTGGTGTGGAGGAGTGCCGGGCCCCTGCTGAGGAACGAGGGGCCGCGGACGAGAACTGCAGAGGGAGCGGCCTGACATACCTGACGGGCCTGGCATGAAACGAGGAGGAAACGGACTGAGGCGCTGGCTCGCCTGGTGCTGGCAAGAGGGGGGCGGCCCTGCTCGGTAGCTGCGGAGGCAGGTGAGGGCCTGGGCGTGGGACTGTGCAGCTCCTGAAAAGCTGTCAGCTGCCCGATAGCATCCAGCTGCACGAGGATATGAACTCTCCCTGCCTGGATCTATACTGTGCTTCTCGCCCCTTCACACAGTGTTAGGCGCCTTCCTAACGATATCCTGGGGTTGCAGGCCTGGGCCCTTGCCGGCTGTAGTGTCCTGGGGCTTGCGCTACTTTTCCTACCACCACTGGGACTGGGCGTGTCTTGGCCTTGGTGAACATCTGGAAGTACTGCCCTTAGTCGTGTGCCAATGGTGTGCTGAGGGTACGTGGCCCGCAAAGAATGCTGTCGTTTTTTTCTTCTGCGTGGCTGAGCTTTCTGCAGAGGGCATCGCAGGGGTCCTGAAACACGTGTCATTTATTTCAGTGGGCGTCTGACTCTACTTTGGACTAGGGAGTGACCTCCTTCCTCTGGTTCATCTGCATGGTAGGGGGTGTGTGGTAATCTTAAACTTACGAGCCAGAGGGGGCGGGGCCTCTGGGCGGATTGCTGACAGCACCCTCGCCAGACAGGTCTCTAAGCCTACATTTAGCAGGACGGAGGTGAGTTGCGTGGTGTTTGACACATCTACGCTCACCGGAACGGTGTGCCCACTGATTGGATATCTGCTACACCCGATATATAGCTTAGTCACAGGTTTAAACTGTGTGTAGCTGTAGGTGCTTGTGCATATCACTACTGCGGGTCGGGCCTGGCCTCTACTGCGGCTACCATTGGGGGATAGATAAATCCCAACCTCGCCTAACGTTTGAGGAACGCAAATCCATAAAAGCTCCACAGAAGGCGGCTTCGAATGTGGAGGCCGACGCCCAGAGTGATGCTCCCTCGACACTGGAAACAACACTGTCGGCCATGCAGCAGTCTCCAATTCACGATGGCGGCAGTGAACCACCACCTGGACCACATGTCGGCACAGCTGGAAAAGCAGAATCATCTCATGGGGGAAGTCGAGCAGCTGGTATCCGCGGCAGAGGATGGTCTGAGTGAGGTAGCTGGGAAAACGCTCAACATGGAAAAAGTCCTAACGCTCATTCAGGCCAAGAATGAGGACTTAGAGGCGCGGTCCCAGTGCAACAACATTAGACTCATGGGGCTGCCGGAGTCCACCAATGTAGGCAAGATGGAGACTTTCATGGAGAACGTCATAAAGGACATTTTTGGCGCTGAAATTCTGTCTGCCATGTTTATCATCGAGCGTGCCAATCGATCCCTCACGACCAGTCCAGTGCCAGGCGCTCCCCTCTGTCCAATAATTGCAAGACTCCTAAATTATAGAGATCGAGACACCATTTTGCGAATGGCCAGGGACAAGAGCAATATTGTCCACCAGGGTAACTCTTTTGCATTTTTCCCCGACTTTACGGTAACCGTGCAGGCTGCTAGACGGAAGTTTGTACCCCACTCGTTTGCGGATTGGCCCGGATGGAGACACTAAAATCTTCTCTAACCCTAAAGTGGCCTTGGAGCACGCCTAACAACTGAAGCGGAGACAACGGGAGTCCAGTGCTACACAGGATGATGAGGAGCAGTAAGGGGGGGGGGCGCTCTCCTGCCTTATCACTATTTCACCCTGTTATACATGGGCATTTTGCACAGTGTCGATATTCTGTTATCTATCTGCCTTTTTTTTTTTTACAGGTGGGACTTGGTGCACTCCGCAGCGGCTGGGGGCCTTATTATCCTGATCTCTGCTAAGGCAGCTGTGGGTATTTCTGTAGGCACATGTAAAAGACCTGCTCAGCCACCTCCTACTTGATAGGAGGCTAATAGTACTCTGTTGCCCCCCAGAAGGGTGAACCCATAAGCATATTGCTAATTGTTGTTTTTGTTGGGGAAGGGTAAAAAAGAGAAGGGATGGCTTTGGCAAGTTGGGGACGCTGAAATGGGCGGGGCGATGGGGTGGAGTTTGGGGGGAGGTGGGCACTATCTTTTTACAGTGCCATTGAAACCAACTTGTATCATGTAACTGCGGGCACACACTGTAGGTTCGTATTGTACTTGTGTTTATCTTCACATGGCTACAACTAAATGAGTGGTAAAGTTAAGTTCTTGACCTGGAACGTACGGGGACCTAACACTCCAAAGCAAATCCGATCTGTATTGGCCTATTTGGATAGGATAGATGTGCAAAATGCCTTTTTACAAGACACACCTCACTAAAGCCTAGGAAAAAACAGTGGGTGCACGATGGCCGAGTGTCAGAATAGCATCCTCTAATTCTACTTTTTTAAGGGGGGTGTTGATCCTCGTTAAGAAAGGGGTCCCATTCACTGTTATTCGTGCAAAAACGGACGAGCACAGCAGAATGGCACTGGTGCATTGCCAGTTGGGTGGAACGAGTGTGTTGTTGGTCAATGTATATGGATCGAATGTTGATGATCCGGCCTTCTTTGTGGATGTATGGCGCCGCATCTCGGGGTTCCCCCCGGTTGAACTCCTCTGGGCGGTGATTTTAATGTTTGTTTGGATGTGGCTATGGATCGATTGGGCAGCGGTACAGTGACGCCCAAGCAGGCCTCTGAGGTACTGTTAGGGCTATTGGATGTGGGAGATCTGCATGATGTATGGCGTGTGCAACATCCTAGAGAGCGGGAGAGCACCTTTATATCCTCTGTGCATGGGACGTGGTCACACATAGATTACTGGCATGCTACAGCGGCTGCCTGCACATGGGTCATGAAGATCAGTCATATGGCCAGGACGCTCTCGGATCACTCCCCGGTGGTTCTTGAGCTACAGGTAGCCACATGAGAGAGACCGCCCTGTGCATGGCGTCTGCAGCTCGACTCCCTCACGGACCCTGTTTTTAAACATGCCATTGGGGAGGCAATTCAGAGAGAATGATAGTTCCGTTGAGAGTCCTGGTGTATTGTGGGAGGCTTTTCAGGTGACCATCAGGGGGGGCTGCATGGGTGCGCAAGCCGGGGTATTAAGGGACCTAAGACACAGAATCCATACATTAGCTGCTGAAATCTCTCCGCTTGAGCGTGAGTATGAAAAGAACCCTTCCCCGATGACGTTGTCAGCAATACGGGACCTCGTGACTGAGCATGAAGATACAGTGGACCAAGAGTTGGTGCACAGATCTAGACAATGCACAGCTCAATATTATGGGGAGGGGGCAGACCAAGTCGCTCTCTGGCACAAAAATTAGCGGCTCCACGCAGTCAGGAATGCATCACGGAGATGCTGGATGATGAGGGGGTTGCACATTACGCTACACCCGAGATTAGTGAGATAGTCCAAAGCTTTTATTCCAAACTCTTTGCGAAACAGGATGCAGCGCAGATGGAGGACATTCATGCTTATCTGGACGACATCGCACTTGGATGGCTGTCCCAGGGGCACAGAGAATATATTACGCAGCCATTTGATGTTGAGTATGTCAAACTTGCCATGTCTCTTGCCACTTGCAAGGCTGTGGGCATTGGCGGACTCCCCATTGATATTTACAAGGTTTATGTGAATGATTTGGCCCCCAGACTCTTAGAGGTTTACGCAGAGGCGTATGAAAAGGGGAGTCTCCCACCCACTCCCAGAGAAGCACTCCTGGTGACTCTCCTGAAGCCCAACAAGGCTGCCAATCGGTGCGATACCTACAGGCCCCTTTCGATTATCAATATCGACGCAAAGATCTTGGCAAAGATGATTGACAATAGGCTCCACAACAGTGCCGACACTGACACACCAATCCAAACAATAGTGCATCCAATAGGAGAGGAGGAACATGGCGGCAGGCTGACGCCGGCTGCAGGGAGCTCCAGTCTGGTCGAGAGAATCCTTCGCTAGAAATGAGGCACTATTGCAATTAGAACGGTGAGCAGACGTGTGAAACTCTCCTCTTTGTTTTTGCGGCTATATTTTGATGTTTCTCCTCCGTGTCTTTTCTCATTTTTCTTCGCTACAACTTACGGGGGATTGAGAGCGCCCGGCGGCAGGACCCTGGAGGAGTAGTGGTTTCCTTCCAATGGGAGTGGCGTATTTTGCAGAGTCGGTGGAGGCGGAGGTGAAGGCAGAAGACGGCGTCAGTGCTAGAGACGGGCAGGCAAAGCGGCAAGAATGTCGGGCAAGGCTTTGGCGGAGAACGAGGTCGGTGCTCGCTAGGATCAGTTTTCGTGCACCTTTCGGATACAACTTCATACGGTCAGTCAAGGGAGGGGGGGTTGTCTGTCGCAGATTTCGGGAAATGCTGGGAGTGTCACGAATACTGTAAGCTCTGTAGGTGATTGTTACGTTCTGTGCTCCCCAATATGGCATCATAAGCTACCTGGGTCTGACACTATTTATACCCCTCTACAATCGCTGCAGTGCGGTAAGATGGACTTTGTTACACAACAAGCCCCTAAACTATTGCAACTAGCTTGTCCCAGAGCAGAAGAGACATCCTCGCCCCCAGAGCCAGAGAGCAGCAAGGGAGTGACACATGTGCCTGCACTTGTGGCATCATCTGCCAAGAACAGGTATCAGCTCAGGTCCAACTCCGAATTGCAAAGAACTGGTCTTTTTTCTTTGAACGCTTTAGCGGGTCCTGAGATAGTAGCATTTTCTCCTAGTGGAGAAGAAAGGAGAAGAAGGAGAAACCCTTAAGGTCGGGGGAACCAAAAAAACGGACGGTACCAAAAAACTGTCCCCTTCAGCCAAAACCCACCCCTTTATTAAAATCCTATTTTAAAATTATGGAGAATATGGTGGAGCTCAAGGGGGTAAGTCTCCCTACCTCCCCATTACTCCTGCTCTCGCTATACAGACTACAGCTCCGGGTACAGTACCCCCATTTGTAACTCTGGAGAATAGATACACTGTCTTAGTAGGTGATCCTGAAGCAGAGGAGCAGGTCCCAATAGAAAAGGAAATGTTTAATCATAACAGTCCTCCTTCGATTCCGAATGGTTCGTCCACCTTGACTGACGCCACTGGCGCTACTGGTGACGCCGTATTGGTAAAAAAACAGTGATGGTGCTCCCCAAGAGAAAGCAGTAGCTAGTGGCTCACACAGTTGGAGTCACTCATATACAGCTTAAGAGGGGATCTATTATCCAAGTTTGAAACGTCAGAGGCAAATCAGAAAAGCATTCAAGATTAACTTGACGATGTGAGCAAACGAACAGAAGCATTGGAAGAGGATGTGGTCTTGCTCTCTGGGGCCTCGCAACGACACGAGAGGGACTTAGCGACTCTTAAAACGCAAAACAAAACGCTTCAAATGGATATTGAGAGACTTGAGATACAGTCCAGAAGAAATAACCTGAAATTTCTAAAGATTCCGGAGTGGGCAGAGAATGGGGACGTTAAGTCACTGATATGTAAGCTCCTACGTGAGGGAGTCTTAAAAGATAGACCCGATATAGACCTTGAGTCTGAAATCCAGAGAGCTCACAGGTACCCTTTTAGACTACACACTGACAGGAAATCTCCTAGGAAAATCTTGGTGAACTTTCTCACATATACAACAAAGGAGTTAATATTGGGAAGAGCACTATCAGACACCACACTTCGGATAGATTCAGTTAAATATCTAATACGTTCGGATGTGGGAAAGGCCACGGCGCAAAGACAATGGGAGTTGGGGAACAGGATGCCTGATTTGAGAAGTCTGGACGCACAGGTCCAAATGAAATTTCCAGCATTCTTGAGAGTAGTTTGGAGGAATAAAACACCTAACTTCCTATCACCTCAAGAAGTGGACGCGTTCCTCATCCTAATGAGAGAAAATACTATGTAGAATATTGTTTGTTTTCTCTTAATTCCCTCATAAAGGAGTATTACTTAACTTAACAAGAGAAATCTCCCAGTAGAATCTATAGTAGAAGATAGTTTGTGGGCCATACCTCATTAAAAAAAAATAAAAAAAAATAAAAGGGTATATACACATATGTAAATAATAGGGAACTAGATCAGGAGGAAGGATTACAAATATAGATAGAGGAAAAAAAGATAGAGAAAACCTACAAAATAGGAGGGAGAAATATAAATAAAATTAGTGATCACATTTCAGGTGCCTACTTTCTTTTTTTGTTGGTATATAATGGGAGAAATCCCGACCAGATAAAGTGAGCCCCCCAACAGGCGACAAGATCTCCAAAGCAAGTATGGGAGGGGTTCCTCATGGGAGGTGGGCAGTTAGTTGGGTGGTAGGGGTTAAATGGGTAAAAAATATTCCTCATATACTTATGAAGTCATATAGATTCATTGATTGGGAGCTGGATTGTGTTTCGTCCAAGTATAGGTCAACATTGTCAACATGACTAATAAAATTAAGATCATCAGTTGGAACGTTAACGGCTTGAGAGATAGGAGGAAGTTGTCTAGGGTAAACGAATATCTGTAAAATTCAGGAGCACACATTTGCCTACTCGAGGAGACTCATTTAGAGATGAGAGAATGTAAGTTAGCGTTTGGAAAACGTAGGTGGGTCCAAGATATCATCTGTTCAGACCAAAGTGGAAGTACAAGGGGAGTGGCAATAGTGATTAGGGCAAACGTTGGGATCAGGTTGGGGAAATTTGAGATTGATCAGACCGGGAGGTGGCTGGTGGCATCACTATCATTTGGCAATACCCCTTTCACATGTGCAGCCTACTATGGGCCTAATCAAGATGATCCAGGGGCTCTAACAAAGTTAAAAGCTAGTATGATGGACTTCGCTGGACCCGTCATATTAGGGGGCGATTTTAACTTGATTTTTGATGAAAAAATGGACCGCACCTCCAGGGTCAAATTCACACCCCCACAAAGATCCCAAATGGAGTTTAAGAATATTATGAAGGATTTCAATCTTATAGATGTTTGGAGAGTTAAAAATGATACAAAAAGGGATTATTCTTTCTGTAGTAGAAGACATGGACACAACTCCAGAATTGACTTTTTCCTTATAGATCAATCTTTTTTTTCTGTAGTGGAGTCTATTTCTTATATTCCTGCGATACTGTCAGACCACTCAACTGTTGAGCTTATAGTTCACTTTAAGCAGAAGGAACAACAGAGGAGATGGACTTTGGATAGGGCCTTGTTATTACAAGAGGAGGTTGAGCTAGACTTAGCGATACAGACTGAGGATTTTTTCAGGCACAATAATGGCTCAACTAGTCAGCAGATGATAAGGGAGGCATATAAAGCTTTTATTAGAGGCTCTTTGAGTGCCATGATGATCAGAAGAAATAAACTTAATAGGAGGAAACAGGAAGAGGGTCTCCTGAAGCTAAAATTAAAAGAACAGGAGCTTCAGAGAGCATCAGCAGACCAGCTAAACATTAAATCTCGCCTACAAAAAGAGCTTGATGGCTTGCGGGCAGAGTATCAAGCAAGCCTCGATAAAGTCCTAAAAGAAAGATGGGATGCTAGCAAGCTCCAAAATTTTTCATATGGGGAGAAATGTGGCCGGTCTAGCATGGAAATCTCGGGCAAATAAGATCAGAAACCAGATCAACAGTCTATCTCTCCCCAGCACAGGAGATATCACTCACTATGACAATTTAATAAGGGAGAAGGCCAAATCTTTTATGCAGAATCTATATAAAGCTAACACCTGTCAATCTCTACAAAGGGTGGAAGATTGGTTGGGTAAGATACAGCTCCCCAATCTGTCGGAGGGTGATAAGATCTATCTTGCCTCTGATATTAGAGAATGTGAAGTAAGAACTCAGATCAGAAAAATGGCTAAAGGAAAGGCAGCGGGTCCAGATAGACTTCCGGTGGAGATATACAGCTTGGTTCTGGAGCAAATAATATCTGTCTTAACAGCACTGTTTAACAAAATCCTTCTGAGGGGGGAGAGGACCACGGAATTCATGGTCAAAAGCCACCGTCACCCTAATACTAAAGCCAAATAAAGATCCATCAAAAATCGAGTCCTACAGACCAATTTCTTTATTGAACTCAGATTACAAGATGTTTGCAGGTGTGTTAGCAGCAAGAGTGGCCAAAATAATCAAAACAATTGTCCATCACGATCAGAGGGGCTTCATTCCAGAAAGGCAACTTAATGAGTTAACGTTCCAAGCCATCGCAGCGATTGATGTTGCAGTTGATAAAAAGCTCCCTCTGACCCTTGTAGCGGTCGATGCCGCTAAGGCTTTCGACCAAGTAGGTTGGTCTTATTTGTGGCAAGCCCTGACAAGTTTTGGATTTCCAAACAATTTTATAACAGCCATCAGGTCTCTCTACTGCTCCCCACGCGTAATAATCTTAGTTAATGGATCCCTCACTGATTGGGTAACCATTGCCTGTGGAACTAGGCAGGGTTGCCCGTTATCGCCTCAGTTGTTTAATTTGTACATAGAGCCCTTTATTTGTTTGCTCAGATCTGACCAAGTAATTAAGCCTTTTAAGATCTCTAATTTGGAATTGAAATTTGCGTTATACGCTGATGATTTGATTATGTTCACTTCAAATCCAGCGGAAGCACTTCCAAGATTAATAGATTCAGCTGAAGCGTTTGGAGAGATCTCATCAACAAAGACAAAACTGAGATTATGGAGTGGAACCAAAAAATAGCGACTGAGGGATCATAGACTAGAATGAGATATCTGGGGGTACATCTGGCCCAAAAAATTGAGGATATAGTTAAAATAAACTTTGATAGAGTATCAAAGGATGTCTGTGCCCTCCTTCAGCGGTGGTCATCCCTCCCATTAAATATCTTCGGGAGAGCTAATTTGATCAAAATGATCATTCTTCCAAAAATAACGTTTTTGTTTAATTCCATCCCTTTATCGTTTAACACACCAGCTATTAAAAAATTACAAGGGAAACTAGGATCCTTATCCTGGAATTCAAAATCTTCGAGAATCTCTTGGAAAAAGCTTAGGCGAAGTTTAAAAACAGGAGGGCTGGCCTTTCCAGATCTATTTGTTTATCGCCATGCATTCCACTTTAAAAATTTTAGATTATTGGCCGAAAAAAACGATCTATCTTCCCTAGGCATACTCTTCAATGCACTATTGCAAGACATACCACAGGGACAAGACTTTTTTCTTTTTAAGTTTGGGGACCCAAAGTTTTTTAAAAAGGTTAGACTAAAGACTCTGGGGGCAGCTCTAAGAAATTGGGTATACATTAGAAAAAGGCTTGATATTCCATACTATGCTGCACAAGCCCCGATTTGGGATTCCCCCGGTACACTGGCTTGTCTTGAAGATCTTTTATCTCGGCCCCTGAGGATGGCTGGGTTAGAGCATTGGGAAGACCTTCAGCTAGACTCTAAGCTTTTAAGCTGGGAGATGTTATCTAATCTGACAGGTGGAACACTCACTAGATTCAAATATTACCAGCTGTCCGGATGGTGGTCAACCAGATCATGGATCTTCAATGAATCTAATCCGAAGTTTGGTACACGGCTATGTTAAGGCGCCGAGAACGTCACAGAACTAGAGCTACAAAAACTTTGGGGTAATGTTTTAAACCTGGACGGTGGAAATATTGAGGTTCTGTGGTCTGATTCTTTTTCCATCCTGCAGGCAGTGGTCAAACCAGCCACATTAAAAAGAAACCACCTCTATACTATGTACAGGGCGTATATAACACCCAAAAAATGTGCTAAATTTTTTAACTTAGACTACTATTGCCCAAGATGTAGGTACCCAGCCGCGTATGATGTTCACATGTTCGCGGACTGCCCAGAGATAAAAAACTACTGGGTTAAGATCCAGGACTTTTTGGAAGATGCTCTCCAACTTTCGTTGGAAATCACCACAAGAACTATTTTTTCCAGACTGGTCTCTGAGTATAACATAAGGGATCCCTCTACAAAATCAATTTTTTATGTTATCCTCCTTGTGAGACGTGAAATATGTAGAGCATGGAAGGATCCAACCCCCCCCATCTTTTCAAATTGTCTAAAACATATTATTTTTACGAGTACATCTGACATGGGATGCGACCCCACAAGTTTGGTTAAAATCTGGGCGACCCTAGTGTCCTGGCAAAACAGCTTGGTTTTCCTATGATTTATTCTGGGCTCTGTCGGCTCCCTTATCTCCAAAGTAACACAGGGCGCAAACAACGGTGCGAAATGGAGTGGATTGGGATAGCAGTGGCAACTTGGAGGACTAAGCTTCACCACTATGTTATTGGTCGGAAACATCTGGGCCAGATCAGGATGACCAACTACTAGGAGGTGGCCAGTTCCATTCAAGATTCCAATAATGGTATATGAGAAAAAAAAAGACAATAGGCTCCAGCCGCTGGTCCCTCTCCAGGTCCTTCCTGACCAATCGGGATTTGTACCCGCCAGATCAACCACGCACAACCTTCGTACGGTGTTCGCCACCCTTCACTACTTTGACTCAGACTTTCAGGCAGTGGCAGTGCTGCTTGACGCAGCAAAAGCATTTGATTCCCTTCAGTGGGATTACATGTTTACTGTGCTGACTAGGATGGGCCTTCCCCAGTTCTTTCTTCAGTGGATCAGGGTACTATACAGGGAGCCTGTTGCTTGAGTGCGCGTTAATGGCTGGGTGTCCTCGGCTTTTCCCATTGAAAGGGGTACACGATGGGGTGGGCCCATGTCACCTATGTTATTTGCGCTGGCACTGGAGCCTCTTGCCTGTAAGGTACTCCAGCGGCATGCGGCGGCTGCATTGCGTTTTCGGCAGCGACTGCTCGTGGTCTTGCTGTATGACGATGACATTCTACTGTATGCTCAAAATGTCTATTGTGCCTAACTTCTCTATCTGTTCGTGAATATCCCCATGTTGTTAAACACCTCCCTGTTTAAGATGCTCCAGTCGACTTTGCTAACATTTGTTTGGGGTGATAAGAAGCCCAGATGCAGTTGGGATGTTTTTGTGCAGCCAGTTGATCGGGGGCCAGGGGGGTTTGAGGCCCCTGATATTGTACTATACTACCTGTGCGCGCAGGCCCTATTTGCGCACTACTGGCACTTTCTACAGAGATTCCAACCCCACACAGCTATAGAGTCAGATGCAGTTCTCCCAATTCCACTCAAGGCGGCAACACTCTTGGGGGTGGGGGAGGCCCTAGAACCGAAATAAATCCTGTACAGTGCACCGCATGGGCCTGGAGAGCTCTAGCAAAAAGGGCACAGCTTCCCTACCCTCTATGCGCTGACGCTGCCTGCGCACCCGGACATTTCGGCAGCACATGAGCGGTCCACACTGAGCGCTCTGAAAGCTGCTGGGATTACACAGATGGGGGACCTGCACAAGCAGGGCCAGTTTTGCTTGCTGCTGGATGTACAGGGCAGTCAGACCACTGGCTTGATGTTGGGGGTCACCTACGTACGAGTGCGGCAGGCGGTTAGAGCCATCTACCCCGACTTTCCAACTGACCCTAAAACACTGCTGGCACTGCAGGCGGGGCTGGCAGAGGAAGAAGGCAAGGGCCTGATAACCAAGCTCTATGATGCGTCACTGCGGGAGAGGGAGCCGGGGGAACACCCCTCATATCTTAAATGGAATCCTGCGCTGGGGTCCACACTCTCGCTTGAACAATGCAAATTCTGCTGTTAGTTAACAGGTAGCCTCACGGCGAATTGGAATCTTCGCATAATCCACTTTAAATATTTGTACCAGTTATACTATACCCCACTGCAGTTGCAGAGGCTAGGTTTGCGTGATAATGCCTGCTGCATGAGATGTAGACAGGCTGATGCTGATTTTCTACATCTGGCGTGGCTGTGTGCAGTGATACTTGCATTTTGGTCTAGGGTGGAGAGCTTCCTTACAGATGTTGAGATGGAACCTGTGCGATGTGCTTCGGAGGTCTGCCTGTTGGGCAGTATGAAGAGTCTTAAGCCTTTAAACCGGCGACTTGTCGCGGTCTCGACTCTGCTAGCTAAAAAGGCGGTGGCGCAGTGCTGGGGCCAAAAAACGTTCCTACTGTTAAAAAATGGATTCGCGACTTAATATATTGCAGAGATCAGCTCAATACCTATGTGGAGGAGCTTCCCAAGGCCTCGCGGTCTAAAGATTTTTGGGCCCCACTCACTGTATATTTGCTGGGCCAACCTGACTTGTAAATTTTGTACATGTATGTGCTGCTTTGTGCTTTGACAGTGCTTGCCGGAATTGGGACTTCATATATGTTGTACCACTCATGTGTGTACGTGATAGCCTAGGATTCAACCGCTGAATAATGTAATGTTATCTACTGTGTCGGGAGGGGTGGGGGAGGGGGATGCTTCTCTGCCGGATTTGTTCTGAGTTTTGTATTTTTATTTTGGAGTTGCCATGGTCCACACATCAAACAGAAAACATGCTTGCAACCTTATGTGTTATGATGCTATTGTTGGTCCCAGATTTGGGTCTCTGTGTATTGTTGCTGCAAGTTACCCAATAAATAAATAAATAAAAAAAAACTAAACAAAATCACTTGATGGCGAGATTCATCAAAGTAAAACCACATTTACATCGTGTATAGTGTCCAACAATAAAAAAAGCTATGGTACAGTTTGTGTTATCTACACAGCGTGTTTCGTTCTACTGTTTTATGCAGTAGTCCTATGGAGTATCACTTTGTCCATTATTCATTGAAAAACACTTCATTTCCCCTCCTGACGGTCTCGTAAAAATCACTGAGGCATTTCTCCGTAAAAAAGTGCCTTTGGTTTGGAAGTGTTTTAAAATTAACCCTGGGCGTAGAACTACGCTTCGTTTGCGGAGTTTGCGAATTTTCGGCAACTTCGCAGCGAGCGCGAAGTTGTCGACTACTTCGCAATCTACAGCGTAGCGTAGTAGTTTTTGTTGCTCGCGCGCTCAATAGCATTCTCGCATGCGCGGTAATGACTTACCGTGGTTCTGCGTTCATTTTCTCGCTTTTCTCTGCCGGTGGCGTTAGCTACGATGTTTGGAATCCGGCCGCACAATCCCATGCGACTGTGAGAACGCGATAACGTCATTCGGGCACGCGAACATGTCATTAGGACGCGCGATCCTCCTTGCAGCGCCATGTTGGTAAGATCGCGTTTCCGAACACGCAGAAACTGCAATCTGGCACAGAATATCTCTCGTGCATGTTAAAATCTTCTCAAAAATGTTCATTTAACCCCTCAGATTGTGATTTGGCTGTATTTTTTTGGGCTAGGAGTCCTCTTTTTGTTTTTACTCTTTTGTTCAAGAGAAAGGAAGTGCCCCTGAGTCTCCAACTTCCTGTTCCTGTCCACCAGGCTCCTCCCAGTGCTTTGTCCATGTGGTGTTCACTTTCATTTGGATTTGGAGCTGGAAGGATCACTCTTTGTGTATGTCTGCTGCATCATAGCATTTAATTGGATTTATTGAGTAATTTTGGATTTGAACTTTTCTTTTACAAGTAAGTTTGAGAATTGAGAATTGGTGTACTGTAAATGTTTGTTTTTTTTTTTTTTTTTTTTTAACTACAGTTTTCTGTGCTTCTCAATCTTTCTTAGAAATTATTATTGAGGGAGGCCTGTACTTTCATGAGGGGCCAAGTTGTATGTGTTTGAAATTTCATCCAGTAGGCCTAGAGGTACCCAAGGGTCCACCCATGTTTCTGTGGTGTCTGTAAAACATCATGGATGGCATTGGATTTAATTGCATACTCTGTTGTAGTGGAATTTAATTTTTTTTTTTGTAAAATTAGGTAACCCTAGTAGTTCATGTAGTTAGTGTAGGCCTGCTTGAGTTCATTTACTTTCTGTGGGTGGCTTGGCCAGGTGGTGGTGGCCATTTTGTGTTTGTAGCCACTGTGTTTTTGCCATAGGCCTCCAAGCGGGTACTACTAGAATCCTCATCATGGGTGCATGAAAGTTGTCCAACTGTTATTGGGGTGTTTAAGTTGTAAGTGTAACATAATATAGGTCATGGATGGCTTTGGATTAATTAGCAAAATGTGTTTTTGGTGTTGAATTGCAGGTTTTGGGTGTGTGTTGAATAATATGGCTTTTTCTGCGCACTAGATAACCCTAGATTTCAGCTCGCGTAATTTTGATAACTTTGCACAGTGCTACAACGCGACCTTACAGTTTTTGTCTTCTTCGCGCACTCAATGTGCGTGCTCGGGCACGCGATAACGACGTTTTGTACAGTTCGCGCTGCTGAACACGCCGAATTTGCATTCTCGCGAGCAATAGCTCTCGAGTTGCCTAAAACCTTCCCGAAAATGTTGATGCTGTTCATTTTGCTAAAGAAACTCCTCAGGTTGTCATTTGCTTGTAGTTTTTGGAGCATGGACCACTTACTGTTTCTGTCCTCTATGTACTTTGTTGTTTGAGGGTGGCCTGACCATGTGGGCGTTGGGGCGGCCATTTTGTCAAGCCAAGCATTGTCCTTTTGCCATAGGCATGTATTGTCTGTCTTCTCTTTCTTTTCATGTTTTTGGGGGTGGCCAGGCCATGTGGGGGTGGCCATTTTGTGTGACCTTCCATCGTGCTTTAGTTTTTTTGTCGCAGGCCTACAAACTTGTGATTTTTTCTGCCAGTAGGCCTAGAGTCCCAGAGGTAGTCAGCGGGGATGCTTGATGTAGCGATTTCCATTTTGTCTGTTGAATTTAACATAATTTAGGGCATGGGTGGCAATGCATTGAATTTTCAAATGTGGTGTTTGGGGTGTAGTTAACTGTTTGGGTGTAAACTGTAAATGCCTTTGTTGTTTGTGTTGTTGTGTAACTTTCAAACCTTTTAGCCATGGGGATTTTCTTTTTTGCATTAAGCTGTGATGTGTAACAGGCATCCTCCTTTTTCTGGCCATATAGGGATATAGGCCTGCTTGAGTTTATTGTTTTCTGGCCTTTTTTCTGGCCTTTACCCAAGTACCTGTGATGAGAGTGCCCATGTGGAGCTGTGGTGGTAGTAGTAGTGTGCTGTTTTGTTTTTGACAAATTGGCCTGTGTCTTGCCATTGTTCCTGTTGGCTTACTACTGTTCACATCCCCATTGCTATCTGCTGCAGGTCACTGATGCTGCATCCATCCGAAATGATGCACAAATTAAGGATAAACAAGTTCCACTTCCACTACATTTGCATTTTAGTTCTTTGCTATTCTTACTCTTACTGAGTGTACTAATACTTCTAGTAGTAATTAAAATTAAAGCTAACAAAAATCCACATTTGACTGATGTTGTTCTGCCTTCTTTGCTTGTAGGTGCACAAAAGACTGAAGAGGAGGTGTCTGTCATCATTCATCGCCTGTTCTACTGCCAGGCGGACGTCCTTCTGTACTACATCACGTGTAGTGTGACTAACCTGACCAGACATCATTCTCAGCAACTTGTGCAACTGAGTGCTGCTGCTGACATCTGAAGAAGATGGGCCCAAAGAAAGCAGGTACCAGGTCCTCCAAGACCAAGAAAGTTGCTGAGAAGAAGAAGGAAGAGAAGAAGAAGGAAGAACAGAAGAAGGAAGGGACACTTAAGTCTGGTGTTGACCCGAAAACCTTTTTTGGGAAAAAAAAAGTACGCCTGCAGCAGCGGTGACCGGGGTCCAAGCTGCGGCCAGCACCTCCGCATCAGTGGGCCCAAGCCACCAACCCAGGCCCAGGCAGATGAGAGGGGAAGAGGTAGCCAGCCTAATGGTGGAAAGCAGTGATACTGAGCCTGACCTGAACTTATCGCTATCTCAAAGTAGTACATATTCCACGCAAGAGGGAACACAGCAGAAAAGTGGTGAACAACAACCACCGCCCGCAATAGTAGATGTTCAACCTGAGCCACCGCCCGCAATAGTAGTTGTTCAACATCAACCGCCCGCAATAGTAGATGCTCAACGAAAAGAACAACCACAACCACCGCCTGCAATAGTAGTTGTTCCACAACCACCGCCTGCAATAGTAGTTGTTCCACAACCACCGCCCGCAATAGTAGATGTCCAACGAAAACAACAACCACAACCACCGCCTGCAATAGTTGTTGTTCAAGAACCACCACCGGCAATAGTAGTTGTTGTTCCTCCCGAAGTCGGGGCAGTTCAGGAAATTGAGCCTGATGCAGAGCAAGAAGAGGAAGCACCTCATGCAGGAGATCTATTGTTTTCCAAATCCCCACCAAGGAAAAGGAGGGTTAGTCCATAGAGTTCTTCGCCAAGCATCCCTTCTGATGATCTTGATCTCAATTGGGAGCCACAACAATCTGAGCATGAGAGGGAGAGACATCCCAAGAAGACCAGGCTAGGGAAAAGAAAGGTTCCAGGAAGCCTACCACTTATGGAGTGCGATGTTGAACAGCCGGATAATGATGGTGATGACGAGTCAGACCCAGTCATCACATGCATTACTCCTGGCCCTGAGGACATGGAGACCAACATTTTAACCCTAGCGAGAATGGCTGCGACTAGGGATGTAGCACGCATACCACCAACACAGGGCACACCAAAACTACCTCCACCTTCCATTTTTACATTTGCACAGAGCCGGCAGCGTCCTACGTCCAGCACAAGTTCCACCTCAGCAGAAGTAGGTAGTGGTACTACTGCGCAGCCACATAGTGAAATTCAACACACAACCTCCAGTTCATCCGGCATTGGAAGTGGCACCTCTAGCAGGAGACAAAAGTTAGGCTCCCCAGTGTGGGACTTCTTTACAGTTAGCGCAAATGAGGAGAACATTGCTATATGCTCCATTTGTCATTCCTATGTTAGTCGTGGTAAGCTTGGTACAAACTATGGTACCAGAGGCCAAATGACCCATATGAAAAAACACCACGCAATCAAGTGGGAGGACGACCTACGTATCATAAAAGCAGGAACCATTAATGTTGGTGGGGAAACAGTAGAAGGTCCACGGGTCGAACAGGAAGAAGAGGGAGACATTCTATCTGGTAGTGGTACACTAAGTACCCCTGTCCGACTCCCCAGCACTGCAGTGGTAGATCCCACATCCTCCGCATCAGCAACATCTCTGTGGCACCAGAGTAAGAGTAACCCGGAGACACCAAGGAGTACCGGTGCGAAGTCTGCGACGCAAAGTACTGCATCGGGCATAACTGAAAGAAATACCAAGCAGCGTACCATTGTTAGCATGTTTAAGCAGGAGGGAAAGTATGAGCGCAACCACCCAATATCACGTTTGTACAATGCTAAGCTTGCTAAAATGTTAGCTCTGGACCTTCTCCCTTTTTCTTTTGTTGAAGGGGTGGGTTTCCTGGAATTTGTGACAACACTCTGCCCAAAATGGAATGTTCCCAGCCGCTACTATTTTGTCAGAGTTGCTGTTCCAGCACTACACCACGACGTGCTGAAATTGCTTGGAAAAGCCTTGCAGCAGAGTGCTGTGCATAGTATCCACCTGACAACAGACATGTGGACCAGTTGCCAAGCCACTGATTACATGTGCATCACTGCACACTGGATCTCTTTTTCAGGTGTAAGAGACAAGATATCTGCAGGCATTGACACTACTGAGATTTTTAATGATACTCGCAGACATGCTACTGTAGCCATGTTTGCTATAGAGAAATCGCATACCTCTGGAAACATTTTGGATGAGTTAAACAGCAAGGTCTTTGAATGGCTGCGACCAAGAGGCCTTAACATTGGTTTTGTTGCCACCGACAATGGCAGTAATGTAGTTAAGGCCATGGAAGATGGTCGCTATTTCAGGGTCCCGTGTTTGGCACACTGCATTAACATTGTGGTTCAAGACTTTCTGAAAAATGAAAGCAAAGTCAGCAACTTCCTGACCATTTGCAGAAGAATCTGCACGCATTTCAATCATTCTTTTAAAGCCCGGAAGCAGCTACGGGTCATTCAACGTGGAGTATAAAATGCCAGTCAAAGCACTCATCCAGGAGGTACCAACACGTTGGAACTCTACTTATTACATGCTTGATCGGCTGTTTGAGCAGTACATACCACTTAATGCTTATGTCATGACAATGTCAAGAAGATCAGGGGATCCAACTTTTTATTAAAGCCATGACAGTTGAGATGTCGCAATGGAACCTCATTAAATGCCTGACAGAGATGCTACTTCCTTTTGAGGTCTTTACACGTGCAGTCAGCAGGGAGGACTGTACTATGGGCCAAGCTATCCCATGGTTGTACATGCTAGAGCAAGAGCTGAAGGAGGTGTCTGAAACATACGAAGGTGTTGAAGGAAAACTTGAAGCATGTAATTTGGCAAAGTCCTTAGCTGGCCGCTTATCTGAGAATACAAGGATTCAAAATAAGATTGTGTCACATCAACATTACATTACTGCCACAATTTTGGATCTACGGTACAAATTATTTGTGAACAGTAATGCAGTAATTCCTTTTTCAGAAGGGGATGTTGCCAAGTACAAAACTGTAATACCCGAGGAAGCCACTGATTTAGAAAACGAACGGCTCACAATTAGAGGCCTGCCAGTGCCAGCCCAGGACAGTGCAAGTACTACTGAGCATCCTACAGAGTCAAGTTCTTCTTCACAGCATGCGAGCAGTGCGTTTGCTTCCCAGCAGTCACCAACACAACCAATAACAACAACCGCACCAACAGGATCTGATTCATCAGACACAAGCAAAAAAATAGCTGCTTGGTTTCTACAGAAAGGGATGAGTAAGTCCGTTGCTGTCGCAAAGCAAAAAGAGGACGAGCAAACCCGAGCACCAATGAACATTGAGCGGTTGGTCCAGGCCTATCTGGATGACACAACAGAGGTGTTCATGGAGCAAAGCCCATTGGTGTATTGGTATAGGACAAGAAGCCAATGGCCAGTGCTCAGGAGGCTGGCGATAAAGTATCTAGCTTGCCCTGTTGCAAGTGTCTCTTCTGTTTTCAGTGCTGCTGGTGCCATTGTGACTGTGAAAAGGACCTGTCTCTCGCCCAAAAGCGTGGAGAGGTTAACCATGATCAAAATGAATCAGCACTTCATACCACCAGACTACAAAATACGCGAATCAGAGCTGGAAGAGGAGAGCGAGTCGGAAGACATAACTAGTGGGTTACATGACCTACTTCTGTCAGAAGAACCACCAGGGTTTGAGGACGAGCTCCTCTTCCCTGACAACTAGGCTTTTAAATTGTTACATTCTCCCTTCCTTTATTTCTCCCTTCCTTATTTGTGTGTATCTGTCTTTCTGGCTCAAACTTCAAAACCAACACCATCTTCCTTTCTCTTTTAATTACCTTTTGGAGATGCACATCTGAGCATTTACTGTGCACTCCACTCATCAGAGTCCTGCTCCATCTTCCTGACTCACCCTAAATACATTTCCATCTTGCCATACATTGGATGGAGACGGACAATAGTGCAATAATGTAGCCTCTAACAGTCCCTCCATAACAAGTGAAACGTACGTGACTATAGCCATCTTCTGTTTTGTTTACAATCTGAAATGCATCACTGTCTTAAGGCTACACCTCTGTCTGCAGGCATACACAACTCTTCAATGTCAGAACTTGAGCAGGGCTCCAAAATTAAAGTAAACTCGTCATCACTTTCAGAAGGCTCTGCTGCATCTGTGATCTGACAGCCACAAAGAAGAGAAAGACAGGTATATGAAATGAATGATGCCATACATTGCATTGGCTGCTTGCTGACTCAGAGCAAATGTGCATGAAGTAGAACTATACTAGTAGTTTAATATAATAACAAAGTACTTGTATCTCAAGTGATGGTCAATGTTTCCATGTTGTTTAATAATATGTATCCAATTGTACTCCTACTACTGCAGGTGCAGTGTGGACTTAATCGTAGTCATTCACTACAGACTGAGTTGCTGTTGGTGGTCTGTTGGAGAACACGTGCACGTGCCACACCGGATGATGATGATGATGACCACCATACCATCTTTGCACGCTGTCAGTCAGTTTGATCTGAGATGATTGATGGAATATGTTCAGGAAGTGGAATACAAGTTAAACACACAACCAATAAACAAAACCACAGCAGACCTAGGCTACATGTGTGTGCAGTGGTGGAATAGAATAGTGGTATGATTGACTGACATTGGCGCATTGATTTAATCACTTGTTTTGGAAAATGCTAGGTTGATGTATATGCCTTTTGTCTGAAACTGTGAAAAATGTAGGTAAATGGAGTTTGGGCCACAGACTCACGGCCCGGTGTTGTGGTCTGGCCCTGTAACGGTTCTGTGCTGGCTCCTATCTTTTTGTTCTTTTCGATGACTGCTGTGCAACTAGAAGAGTAGAGTTAATCAATGTATCCAAGCAGCCTCAGTCTGAAAATCTTCTCGCTCACGAGTCTTGTCTTTTTTGCACTACACCGTAATTGATTTTTATGTTTTCATTCAGTTAACTTATTTTGTAATACCCCATTTCTTCTTTCATCACCACTTACAGGCCGGCCTTTCACCCAGCGCTATTATACGTAGAGCAACAACTCACATTTACCTTACCAATCCTCCTCATCCAGCCAGAGGCGCCCAAGAATGATATTCAGTCACAGTGTCCATGGAAGGGAGGACAAAGATGAATGACGAGATACAACTACACATTTGGCCCTGGATAATACATTAACTTTAGTATCATTTTCATATTTTTCTTTGATTCCTTTTTCCTCTATATTTATTTTACGCTTGTGTTTGGTAATTGATTGTTCACTTAAACTATCTCTTAATTTTCTTTGCTAGCTTTCAGCCCGCTACATCAGGTATTACGGTTTCTCAGAGGGCATACAGCCTAGGCAAAAGTCATATTAATAATATCATATATAAGAAATACTTCCTTTGAAATGTGTAGTAGTAGTTAACAATTACCACTTATTATTAACCATCAAGTTAATAATAAACCATCATCATGCGTCCATTTCGTTTTTCTTACTTGACTTTACATTTATTGGGTAGTAGTGGATCAGTAATCATCGTCTTCATTGTTTTGCTTTTGTAGTCTCCATGCGTACTGTTTTTCTTTGTCAAACCTTTCCCCAAATCCCCGTTCCCTTCCATTCATCAAACCCTAACTCTCTTCCCCCGGGCTGTGTGGTTTTATATTGAGGTGTGATGTTACTACATTAAATCTACACCAACAATTGATCACACGCTTGCTGGGGCAGATGTGGTGAAAGCAACACTAATGAAATCAAATTGTCAACGAGGCAGGACGAGGATCTTCTTCTGCTTGCCCACCCAAGCTCACTTTATGTACTAGTGTACAAGGCAATTAATTTCCCAAAGTGACCCAACAAATAAATCTAAATAATTGCTGGCATTGTTTGAATTTAATTTTAGAGCATTTAAGTTTACGATTTGTATTGTGTTTTAATGACTCCAACGCAACTACAGTTATCTTCTTGTACTTGCCAGTCCCCAACACCATTGATTTCTTTGAGTTCGTTTAGCAGTTGCAATATTGTTTGTATTTTTTTTCAGTATTATGTACTGTAATTTTCTACTTCTCCCACACTCTCTCTCAGGCAAATGACTGTCTCTTTGTTTCTGTTTGCCAATGCTAGTGCCAGTGTTTAGTCTACTACCATCACACAACCACAGCATATTCTCCGTTGTCTTGAAAAACCATGCAGCCCTTGCGGTGCCAAACTTAATCATCATCAATCACAGGTAAGAAGAGAAGTTTGCTGGGAGGTATAATGGAGGAGAGGCTGGTAGTACTAATAGGACAAATATAACTGAGTGAGGAGTACCGCATCTATCTGTTTGCATGTTACACATGTGGTCAATTAATAAAGTATTTCAATCAAACACGGGCCGCTGCCCTGCATCTAGAGTAAACCTTGTGACGTACAACAGTAACCCCACCACAAAACAACATCATATGTGTAAGTTGAAAATAAATAACATTTATTCATGTAAAAAAATAAAATATCCTCCTAGTCCTCCTATCCCACCCCTATCCCCACCCTAACCCCAACCAATGTCCAAGTCCAAAGAATGTCCCACAAAAATAACCCCAACACCCAATTCCCACCCACCATCAAAAGTATTAAAAAAGGGGAAAATCAACAGGGTCCTTTACAATTGGCGGGCTTTGAGGTGTTTGTCCACTATTATCTTAACGCGCTCCTCTAATTGGTCCTCCAGCTTGGCCACCCGGAGGAGAAGTTGTTGCCGAAATGCACGGCACCTGCATTTGCATCCATGCTGTGAGGGGGTGGCAGATGTTAAATGCCGGCGGTGAGCAGCTGCCAGGCCGCGGCGCTGTACTCCTGCAGGTGGGGCCTTGCTGGGGCCAGGCGCATTGGAAGAGGCAGCAGCTGCTGCCGCCGCCTCTTCCTCCTCCTCCTCTGCCTCAGCCACCAGCTGGCAGTACTCCTCCAAAATGGCCTGCAGTTTCCTTTGCCGGGCCCTGGCTGCCAACTCCTTCCGTGATGGTTTTTGGGAAGGAGTATGAGTATCTATAAAAAAAGAAACAGAATTGTAACTGAAACTCTTCAAAATTAATTCAACAGTACATTGTGGAATAGTAGCACTACCAAGCGCAGTACATACAATTGGTGTAAACTTTTAGTATCTATCTAATCTATCCTCCTGCTTCCCCTGCCTGTAGCATTTGTTGAAGTTTTTTCCGGCATTATACTTGCCCTAGTACTATGGGTGGACTTGAGTACACAGAACAACACCAGTCTTTTTTGTATCTCCTTTTATTTTTTCAAAGTAAGACTGCTTCCAGTGACAGTCTCCACTTATGATGAATACAATACATTTAGGGGGCATCCACCCATTAAAAGTAAATGTCTATCATTCTTTATTATCGCCTTAGCTGATTTCACTTTCACCAGCAACCACCCATGCGTCCACTCCTTCCTTGCCTTGGGTTTCATTGACACAAACTCCGCTTATGATTCTTGCTATCCACTATATCCATGCACCCATATTGTTTTGCCCAACCAGGCCTGCATTTTCTTTCACCTTCCAGTTCTACCCATCCTTCAACAACCCATGCATCGGATTCATATCAGCCATGTGCATGAACCTTCCTAAGTATCCTTCTATGGTAGTCTTATTATTACATCTCTTTAGTCCATCCTCCTTCCACCCTAGTTAACTTCTTTCCCTTTTTGTTCAATACATCCCTCAAGGTCATCTGATCTGACTTTTAGTCTTCTCCATAACTTTCACAGCTGAGTTGGAGTCTGATAGAAGAGGCCTTGTTTACTCAACTCACACTGGTAATGCTGCAAAGGGTGTTTTCTTCAACCATTGTATATTGTCGAGTACAACTTCAAATTCATACTTTCTTAATAAGTCTCATAGCACAGTGAGGGAAATGTTCCCCTTCCACCTAGTAATGAAAATAAGTAATGAATATAACTTACCACCACCCACCGCTGAAGTTTCCTCCCCCACTGATGCTCCTGCAGGTGCCGCAGCCACTGTCCCCTCCTGGATGGCAATCGCATCGCCGCTGGCCCCGTCGGCACTGGTGGTTGGTAGCGATTGTGCACCTATAAAAGCAAGTACACCTTTTTAGATGCCTGCACACCTCCCCTATTTTACTAGTTGTACTTTTTTCACCAGGAAGGAAGATTGAAAAAACAGTTACGTACAACATAAATCGTTGTAACTAGTCCAAATTGCGTCCTACTGTACAGCAGTCACATTAGACAGAGTTTAGTTTTAATTTATTAGATGGTCCCTAGGGTCATCTAATCTCTACTCCTACTCTAGTCTTTGGAAAGTTAGCCTGAGTCATATAACCATTTTATACTACTGCTTTGCCCATGTTACCTCGCAGCTTGTTGCACAGTACGAAAGACACCTTTGAGGCCACATGAGTGTTGCATACAACTAAAGAGGTTGACAAACCAGAATTGTTAGTCCCTTTTGCTTATCCATAATGTTGCACTTTTTGCCATGACTGCTAAAAACTGGCATAGTTGTATTCACTGTCTAACGTGCAACATTTTTCTCATAGGCAGATGAGAAGATTGCCTTCTACGAACCAGAGATGTGCAGAGCTTTCGAAAGATGCATGTGTAACCAGTATACGTTCAACGGTGAGGGGTCTCCCACAATTCACACAGTTCTCTATCGTGCACTAGATGTACAAAATGTATAGTATTTAATCTTCTTCATTTTGCATGGTGGAGCAGGATGTTTTTCATGGAAATACTTACAGGTTACAACAATACAAACCTTGTTATTAAAAAAATAAAGTTTTTGAACTTGCACATAGACTCTGTGGTATATTTTGAGTGTCTGGGGTGTTGTGGACTGAAACGAGTGAGTGAGCGAAAGGGTGTTCTTCTGTTCTGGGTTGTGTAAAATCATTGGGTATATATATCTAACTATCTTCGTGTGGGGGTCGGGAGTGGGACAAATAACTATGACCGAGACACTTAGATAGCTAGACGGTCATTGGATTGTGGGTTCTGACTGAGTTCTGTGACTAGGGTGTAAGGTGTAAGGTCCAACCTCCCTATCACCAACATCAACATCCTATTTTCTTGTGCATAGTTCTGTATGCGCATGTGCAGAGAATAATAACCACAACAGTAGTAGTAGTATACTAACCGAACAAAAATTAGTAAGCAAACATCTGGTTGTGCATTTTGTTGGTGGGAATTGACAAAGACTGGAGATTACAGAGGGCAACGCAAAAGACAGGAGTGGCTACAGCTATTCTATCACAGCTTTATTCAAAAGAATACCGTAACTAAAGAGTGGCCAACAGGGCAAGCTTAGCTACACGCAGTCTAATAGTAGTAGCACAGAGAGTCATAGGGCAGAGGCAGTTTGAAGGAACTGAAAGTCAGGGATGGCATTGGATACCAAATATTTGGAAAACAAATTTAAGACCAAAGAAGGTTTTGCTAACATTGAATTAGGAAGGAGGCTTAATAGGTTGGAAAAAATAAGGTGCATTAAAAAGTTAGGGAAATATAATTGTTAATAATATAAGCACTGTAGGACTTACTGGGGCCAGCAGCAGGATCCTCGGTAGAGGAGCGCTCCTCTTGTGGTTGTCCCGCCAACTCGGACCCCGTCTTCTTGCCCCTGGGTGGTGCTGATCATGTAAGAAATAATAAAGAAAGAGAAACATTAAGTGCTGTGAAACAAAGACATCATTCAAAAATTCTCTCAAACATTTAAGGAAACAACAATTCAAATAAAATTGACTTCGAAGTATAAATGACTACTGGCTTGCAGGATTCACAGACCGTCTACTTAGAGAACACTAATCAAATGTTCCATAAACATTCTGATTGCAGAATATACTAACGAAGCCAGTACCACCTGACCTACACCACCTTTTCCAGAATCCAGACGGGCCAATTGTTCAGTAAGTTGGCATTTCCATTTTATTTTTGCCCGCAAACATGCATAGATGAGATGGAGGACACATGCATAAATTTGTGCATACACGGAATTGTTGGTTGCTTGCGTCATATGAACTGCTACTGACTGACGAGACCATGCGATTGCTGCTAAGCCTACCACTCAGTAAACAAACTTCAAACCGGTTCTATGGAGGGGTGGGGTAAATAAGAACTAAGCATTCAGTGACAGAGGAGGCGTCATGCAGACCGTTAAAAAAATATAAACTAATACTATCCATCCACCACTATTTCACTAAAGGACAATGTAAGGTCTAGACTCCAGCAATAGCATTAACTAACTTCAGTTCTCTAAAACCTCTAACATCAATAATCACCAGCCCAAGCTAGCGCAAAGTTACAAACCAGTAAGAGAAGTGGTGAGCAGCACCTGTGTCATACAATAACAGAAGATTTTGAGACGGAATTGATCTGCAATGTAACTAAGCGCACCAGTAATCGTGTTACTTATTCGTCCAAGAATTATGCACAATACTTATACTACTATATTATATATTAAATTATTAATATTACTAGCTACTCACCAAGCCCCACGACCTCGACACCTAGCAGCTCCAACAGGTCCTGCTCCCTGTCCAGAATATCTGCCCACCGGTGGACCAGCTGCTGGTGGGTGCTCCGGATAACCGAGCGACGGTAGACTGCCCGGCGCACATTCGCCCACCGGCAGTGACGCTCCTCTGGGAGGTAGCCGGAGCCTGGCCTGCCACCTAGGTCAAGGGGCGGTGGCGCTGGATGAAAAAAACCAGGGCGGCCACCTCTGCCTCCCCGAAAAGATTCCGGGCATGCACCCGTGCAGGTCTCATTCTGCCGCAAGGCAGCCGGCTCTTGGGCGCAGGCACCTTGCCCTTCGAGCCGGTTCTGCTGCTCCCCTTTGCCATGGTTCTGGGGTGGAGGTGGAGGTGGAGGTGGAGGTGGAAAATAAAAGTTAGAACAAAAGGAAAAAAGTTAGGGGGAAGAAGTAGGAGCTTAAATAAAGAAGTAAAATAAAACAGTAGAAAAGTTAAAAAAAAGGTGGAAAAGTAGAAATAAAATGCAAAATATAAACTTAGGGACAGAGAGATAGATGATAAATAAAAAAAGTAAGAAAAACTGTGAAAATAGGTAAAGATTGCACAGATATAAGGTGGATAGAAAACTAGGCCCAGAACCATAGCATAGAGTGTGAAAAACAAGATGGCCACGCCCATCGCGAACACGTGGGTAAGTTTGCGCGCGATTTCACGCGAACACGCACTTTGTCAGCGTGAACAAGTAGATGTGTCCCCGAACAAGACGTGCACCACCCGAACACGTTATACGTGACCTGGAAGAGGAAATAGGGGACGCGAGCGGGCGGGACAATTGAAAAAACAAGATGGCCGCGCCTATAGCCCACCACATGGGAAAGGTCGCACGCTACAATCACCCGAACACGCAGACAGCGCCCCGAACACGCACAATGCGCTCCCAAGCAAGAAAAACGGCTCGCGAACGCGTCCAGCAAGCTACTACGCATGCTCGCGAAGTGCAAGAACGTCTTTGCGTAGCTTCGCGTAGTGCGACTACGCATGCTACACCCAGGGTTATTTAAAATGACAACTTTTTGTTATAAAAAGATTTTGACATCATGTGGCACCCTCGCCGGTGGATTGGATGACGAAGATGCTGCAGAACCATAAAGTGTCTGGTGCCCAGTACTTAATAAAAAAATAATTGTTTTATATATTAAAAGGAGGACTTTTGCATCGTGCATTTCCTAATGAAGAGTGCCAGGAAGTGGTCCCTGTGCCTTTACAGAAGCCTGTCTGGTTGATGGGAATGAGCGATTTTTCATTTGCCCATGCTGTCAGGTCATCCAGAAGGAGTCCGGCATAGTATTTTGCCTAGTTGTCAATTAGGGTTATGAGTCGGTAGCTGGTTGCTTTGTTCTTATCTCCCTTGTTATGAATTTGGGATATTATGGAGCATTTCCAGTAATCTAGTATGATGTCCCCGCCTCCTATGTGTTTAAACACTAATAATAGCATGGCCGCCTAATAGTCCGGGTCAGTTTTGAATAAAATTGGGGTGATCCCTTTGGGGACCGGTGCGCCCTCCGCTTTACCTTTAGCTATTCAGCTTTTGATCTGCAAAGTCGTAAATTGAGGGACACTTATTTGTGTTCTGCTCGTGATTCCATAAGGACTTTGCTCATCGGCCTGATCCAACCCCAGTTTTGCTGCAAAAGGACTTTCCTCCTTTGACTTAAAAGGTTCCAATAGGTGGCCTTCCCATGTTTCCTCCAGTAAGTGAGAATTAACACCTTGTACATTGGCCTTTCCTAGGTTGTTTATTGTTTACCAAAATCTTGCACTTTGCTCTGTCTTCGCGTTGTACAAGAGCTTGGTCCACAAGGTATCTTCCGCTTCCCTTTTTGCATCCCATATGACTTTTTTCTTTGTTGCTTTTAACTGCTCGAGGGCTTTCTGTAATGTAGTTTCATTGCCCCTTTGTCTGAGCCTTCGTAAAGTTTTATTTATATCTTTATTGAGGGCCCTCAAGTTCAGTATTTTGGAGATAGGGAGATGGTTTAGCTGAGTTCCAGACCGTGAGGCTGCGAGCCGGGTTTTGGGCGTACCCCTATGGGGTAAGGCGCCGCCTGATCTTATGACAAATTGATCCCCTTTTGGTCAGAGTTTCCCAGCGGATTGTCATGTTACTGTGAGCTTCTGCTTGATTATCCCAGATTGATTTCGCTAGGGCTTGCAGTTTGTCTGGTTGGCTGTTTTTGCAAGTAAGCCTTCTTAAGTTTACAGTATGAATAGAGGCTGGATCCTCCGCTGGGAGATCCAGGGGCCACCCTTGTATGCACATGGAAATCTCCTGGGGCAGATGGTCACTATGCTCTTTTATTCCAATCTTGAAGCTGGAGATTCTACTAAACAGTTGTAGAGAGCTAAAAGTATAATCAATTGTAGAGCTTTCTGTCACTTTATGAGATGTTGCATCGGGAGGTTGATCTCCCGGAAAGCAACCATTTAGTGCCACAAGGCTTAGGTTCTCGTCCTGTATGAAGTTCCTGGTAAAAGCTGACAAATGTATCTTTGTGCCCTGTTCCTGGCTGTAAATCTTCCAGGCCGTGAATTGTTGCTCCAGATCATTATCCCTTTGTTGCAGCCCCAATAGATGCATGTTAATACCTCCAGCCAGCAGAAGGTTAGTTGTTGGTTCTTCTGAAAATAGTCTGGTTATTTCCGTGCCCACCATTTTGGCTCCTCTCGCTTTGTTGTGTGGGTGAATATATACATTTAGCACTATTTATTTTTTAATTCTTTTTATTAACATTTTTTAAGACATAGTATGTCTAATACGAACAAACTTACAGACCATCATACTACCGCATCCTACATCCGGGTAAAATAATTATGCATATTCATTTTACATGTAGGCTACCACACATAACCAAAAAAAAAAGGAGGGAAACAGATGTTGTACATAGTTAATCAACCGGGTTTGTGCGTGGATATTCAAGCAGGTATTTCCAGTAGTCTCGTGGTCGTGATCCAGTCGGCAGCTCTTCTTCGTAGGTCTTCAAAGTGTCTTGACAGTATGCCATATCACGAAGCCACTGTCGAACCGTGGGGGTGTCTTTACTATCCCAGCACATCGAAACCCCACGCTTAGCAAGAAGCAAGGCAATCATGCAAAATGTATGTTTTGCTGCACGAACATTGCGCAATAACCCCAATAGACATGTACGACTGGAGCAGACAATTTCAACCCTCACCATTTCACTCAGTGTCCGAGTGTCTTTTTCCCAATACTGCTGTATTAGTGAACAACTCCATGCGAGATGTGGGAAGCCTGCAGGTTCTATTCCACAGCGTTTACATTGTGCGTCCTGACGCAAACCATACCTATGAAGCCTAGCTGGAGTGTAATATGTTTGATGTAAGTACTTGTAGTGCAATATTCTCAGATTACCATTGGGCGTTAGCATTTCTGTAAGAGAACAGGCTATCGTCCACTCTTCATCCGTGAGTGAAGTATCTAGTACCTCATTCCATCTCGCAAGTGCTCTTTGTGTCGTGTCAGCTATTTCCTCTTGGACTAAATTATAAAGTCAGGATACTAAGTGTAGATTACTAGGGGAAGTTATTATTAGTTGTAGCGCATTTAATTGCGGAGGTTTCGCCGGGTATGTAGGGTATAATTTCTTAATCGCCTCTTGGAGTCTATGGTATGTAAAGCAAAATAGCAGTATTTGGTTACTTACATAAGCAAAGTCACGGCCTTTTAAACACCACATCCTGATATAGATCTCCCAAAGTCTCAATGCCCACCTGCCTTAACAGTCCCATGCCTACCTCTTCTCGCGTGACCGATAATTCGGGATGATGATGCAGCGGGAGAGCTGGGGCATACAGTGGTAGTTTGTGTGCCAGCCTACCTAATTTATACCATGTGTCGTTTGTTGCGTCTATAGTATTGATATCTTTAGAGATCCAGGGGCCGCCCTTGTATGCACATGGAAATCTCCTGGGGCAGATGGTCACTATGCTCTTTTATGCCAATCTTGAAGCTGGAGATTCTACTAAACAGTTGTAGAGAGCTAAAAGTATAATCAATTGTAGAGCTTTCTGTCACTTTATGAGATGTTGCATCGGGAGGTTGATCTCCCGGAAAGCAACCATTTAGTGCCACAAGGCTTAGGTTCTCGTCCTGTATGAAGTTCCTGGTAAAAGCTGACAAATGTATCTTTGTGCCCTGTTCCTGGCTGTAAATCTTCCAGGCCGTGAATTGTTGCTCCAGATCATTATCCCTTTGTTGCAGCCCCAATAGATGCATGTTAATACCTCCAGCCAGCAGAAGGTTAGTTGTTGGTTCTTCTGAAAATAGTCTGGTTATTTCCGTGCCCACCATTTTGGCTCCTCTCGCTTTGTTGTGTGGGTGAATATATACGTTTAGCACTATTTTTTTTTTTTTTTAATTCTTTTTATTAACATTTTTTAAGACATAGTATGTCTAATACGAACAAACTTACAGACCATCATACTACCGCATCCTACATCCGGGTAAAATAATTATGCATATTCATTTTACATGTAGGCTACCACACATAACCAAAAAAAAAAGGAGGGAAACAGATGTTGTACATAGTTAATCAACCGGGTTTGTGCATGGATATTCAAGCAGGTATTTCCAGTAGTCTCGTGGTCGTGATCCAGTCGGCAGCTCTTCTTCGTAGGTCTTCAAAGTGTCTTGACAGTATGCCATATCACAAAGCCACTGTCGAACCGTGGGGGTGTCTTTACTATCCCAGCACATCGAAACCCCACGCTTAGCAAGAAGCAAGGCAATCATGCAAAATGTATGTTTTGCTGCACGAACATTGCGCAATAACCCCAATAGACATGTATGACTGGAGCAGACAATTTCAACCCTCACCATTTCACTCAGTGTCCGAGTGTCTTTTTCCCAATACTGCTGTATTAGTGAACAACTCCATGCGAGATGTGGGAAGCCTGCAGGTTCTATTCCACAGCGTTTACATCGTGCGTCCTGACGCAAACCATACCTATGAAGCCTAGCTGGAGTGTAATATGTTTGATGTAAGTACTTGTAGTGCAATATTCTCAGATTACCATTGGGCGTTAGCATTTCTGTAAGAGAACAGGCTATCGTCCACTCTTCATCCGTGAGTGAAGTATCTAGTACCTCATTCCATCTCGCAAGTGCTCTTTGTGTCGTGTCATCTATTTCCTCTTGGACTAAATTATAAAGTCAGGATACTAGTAGATTACTAGGGGAAGTTATTATTAGTTGTAGCGCATTTAATTGCGGAGGTTTCGCCGGGTATGTAGGGTATAATTTCTTAATCGCCTCTTGGAGTCTATGGTATGTAAAGCAAAATAGCAGTATTTGGTTACTTACATAAGCAAAGTCACGGCCGTTTAAACACCACATCCTGATATAGATCTCCCAAAGTCTCAATGCCCACCTGCCTTAACAGTCCCATGCCTACCTCTTCTCGCGTGACCGATAATTCGGGATGATGATGCAGCGGGAGAGCTGGGGCATACAGTGGTAGTTTGTGTGCCAGCCTACCTAATTTATACCATGTGTCGTTTGTTGCGTCTATAGTATTGATATCTTTAGCGTGCAAAGGTGGCCTTCGATGAATGATTACCGCTGTTAGTGGGACAGGCAATGCGTCACCTTCTTCAATTGCTGTGTGTGTGATAGGGAGTCTGATGATACCAGTAGTGGGCATACTGCTCTTGTGCATTATAGATAGTAGAGTATGAAGTCCGGTACCCTGAAATCTCCTTTGGAGTAGGGCAACGCTAACGTTCGTAGTTCTATGCGGGCCTGTTTGCCCGCCCAGATAAGTTTGGTCACTAATGATGACAGTCTGCGAAACACTTCTGGTGAGGGTGGGATAGGGATATTGTTAAATAGATAAAGGAATTTTGGCAGAATTACCATTTTCACTATAGCTATTCTATCAGCCAGTGACAGGAGCAGTTGGATCCAGTGCTCAATTTTTTCGCCTAGGGTATTTTTTGCTCTACCATAATTCGGACGGATGACAACCTCTGGATCGCGATGAAACCACACTCCCAAGTACTTTACCTGGTCAGATTGCCACTCCAGAGGGAATTCTGTGGTGTGAGGGTGCGTGGAATCTGTGAGAGGGATAATTAAAGATTTTTCCCAATTGATTTGAAGGCCGGATTGCCTCCCGAATTTGATATATTCCCGCAATAAGGGAGCCAAATGTTGCTCCAGGTCGCGCACATATAACAACATATCATCCGTCTATAGGGAGATTTGCAGGGGCCGCTGTGGGAACTGCAGAGCCAAATGGTGATGCCCTTGCCAGATTTTACAAGCCAATGGCTCAATTGCCAGCGCAAAGAGTAATGGGGACAGTGGACATCCCTGCCTTGTCCCCCGTGCTATGAGCACACTATCCTAAATATAATTATTGATTCGGACACGGGCTGTGGGCTTAGTATATAGTAACTGGACCCATTGTAAGAACATAGGGGGGAAGCCCATCCTCCGGAGCACCGTCAGTAGATATCGCCATTCTATAGAATCGAATGCTTTGGCCGCATTCAGCATAACTGCGGCTGCTCTGGTAGTGGGTATTAAGTAATGTGAGAGTGCAAAAAGTGTCCTGGTATTGCGCGCTGTTGGCCTTGCCGGTATGAAGCCCGACTGGTCCGGAAGGACTAAGTTGGTCATGCGGGGCTGCAATCTCACTGCTAGTAATTTAGCCAATATTTTGGAATCTACATTAAGTAGTGACAGCGGCCGGTAGGAGTCGCAACTCTCCAGGTCCTTCGCGGGCTTAAGGAGGGCAACCTTCTCTTAATGAAGGAGGTAGAATCATCTTATTGAATGCATCACCATACATAGCAACCAAATGCGGAGCTATCAAGTCTGCAAAGGCCTTATAGAACGCACATGTGAACCCATCAGGTCCCGGGGCCTTTCCACTGGGCAGCTACTTGATAATCTCCGTTACCTCCTCAACAGTAATTGGCAACGATAGATACTCTCTTTGTGCATCTGAGAGCCATGCAGTGGTCACGTCAGCTAGGTACTCAATAATCTCCTCCGGTGAAGCCGTAGGCCTAGATTCCTGCAATGTGCCATATGTTTTCACAAATTCCTACAATATACCCTGTGTGTCAGTCCGTACCTCTCCGTTGTCGTCTCGGACCTGTAGGACATTCTGTGGGGCACGGCCTTCACGAATTTTCGATGCTAACACTCTGCCAGGCCTTCACCCTTCACCAAAGGCCCTAGCATTAGTACGCTTTGATCTGTATTTAAGTTCATCCTCTGCGAAGGACTGATATTCGGACATGACAGTCCTGATGTTCCCCAGTATCTGTGGGTTTTGCGTAAGTTCATATTTGCGTTCTAGTGACGTCAACTTACTCTCACTCCTAGATAGTTGCCTGCGTATGTCGTTTAAGATGCCTATAGACGTACTGATACAAACCCCACGTACTGTAGCTTTAAACGCCTCCCACAATAAGCTAGGGTCATCAGTGGTAGGTTCATTCAGCAGGAAATAATCTGATATGGCAGCAGCAATCGTGTCCATGTACACAGAGTCGGACAACGCCTTTGCATTGAAGCGCCAACTGAAGGGGGTGGTGTATAATAGATAATAGTATGGGATTATGATCGGACAAGGTCCTGGGTAGGTGTTTTATAGTCTTGGTCCAAAGCATTGCGTCGCTAGTCCCTATCCAATAGTCAATTCATGACCAGCTATTGAGTGCAGCTGGTGAGTGTGTTGCTTCCATACATGCTGGATTCTGAGCTCTCCAGATATCATGCAATTTAATTTCTGACATAATATCTGGCATTGTAATCATTGCCCTCCGGTGCGGCTCAGTGGTGGACCCGGATCTGTCTAGGCGCTCATTTAACACTAGACTAAAGTCCCCTCCCCATAGCAAGGTTTTATCCGCCACATCATGCAACTTCTGCAATATCTCGTGATAAAAGTCAGGGGCATCCGTGTTTGGGCCATAAGTGTTTATAAGTACTAGTTGCTAGTTGCTGTCCCCGAAGTTTGCCCGTGACAATGATATACCTTCCCTGAGAGTCAGCAATGGTGGCTTCAATGGTGAAATTCGTACCCTTTTTTATTAGTATTGTAACCCCCCTTGAATATGATGAATATGTCGAACTATGGATAGTTTCAGCCCATTTACTACCAAAATTGCCACAGGAACGTGGGCAATATGTGTTTCCTGCAAAAGAGAAATGTCTATATGTAATATATCAAAATACGCAAACATTTGCCTGATTTTTTGGGGGTTATTAAGCCCCCTAATATTCCATATTAAATATTTAAATGTGGGGGCCTCGATTCAGCTGTAGTCATTACGTTTATAGAAAATCATACTCCGGTGTAATGTAGTTGTTAGAAATGGCACTACTCCTATGTGATATCGTGTGTGTGGAATAGTATACACCATATGATATACAACATATTCAGCGCGGAACGTAGCGATGCATCTCAAGCACTCTGGTCTGTATAACAGTTTCCCTCCCCACCCACCTCCCACTTTAGCATCCCAATTATGTCAAAGACAAATCCCCTCCCGAAAATACAACCAACCCATAAACATCACAGGGAGCTCCCGCGTGAGGGTCCACCATGGGCACACAACACCATCCACAGGAGTGGATGTGGCCAGGGTACCAGTGTGAATGCAGATTAATCTTAATTAGGGCTCCCGGTTTTCCGTTAAAACTGATTTTTACATATAAATACAGGCGGAAAACAATTTTTCCTTTGTCTGTATTTATATGTAGGAACGGCAAAATACTAGTAAATGTTGCTGCGCTGCTGTGCTCGAAATCAGTTATCTCGCCACATCTCTCTTTCTGATGTAGGGGAGATTCTTTCTAATCCTTCCAATCAGAGTCTTTAGGTGACGTACTGCTGTGCCCCTGAACCAATCCTGGTCAGATTTAAGCTCAATGAGTGGCCATGTGAACACCTCTGGCCCTTCTCTCAGAACATTTGCCTCGCTACTTCCTCCTCTTGCCTGCACTACGACCAGCACCGTGCCACCGTGTTGCCACAGTCAGCATTAGTTGCTGCCCGGCCCTTCGGAATTAACCATCTCCAGGGCTCTGCCTCTTAAGTAAGCTCCCTGCCAGCCCTCGGCCATTTCAACTAGAAAGGTACCTGCATTTCCCATGTGTATGTGCCCTCAGGGGACAGATGAATGGCGACTTCACAGTGTCCCTAGAAACAGCAGAGAGCTAGAAGCCTGGACACTAACCCGAGAAAGCCACTCCTCACACAGTCTGTCCCGCTGCAGCCTTGGGCTCCTCCCCCTCCGGTTTGAATTGGCAGCACCAGAGTCTGAAATCCGATCCTCTGTCCTCCTTCCTCATGTGTGTGTGTGTGGTGGTGGGTGGGGGGGGGGGAGGCGGAGGCTTTCTTTTCACTTCGAGATTGGTGTGTTTTAATTTGCCAGTTTCGTTGCTCCCTCTGCTCTTTACAGGTCCCTTGATGTATAACTTTACAGCTCCGTGTAGAAACACTGGCGGAGTTTGTGCAATTGCACATGTGTTTTTGAGGCAGGTTTGTTGGAAGGGTGTTGTTACCCAGCTTGTGTGCACAAGCCAGGGATGGTGCACGAGGTAACAGTTGTGTGTAGTTGCAGCGCATAATTGCTCATCCACCAAGACCGCACATTAAATTAGATTATTTACATGCCAAGAATGTTTGTGCAACCGCAATAACCGCAGTAGTAACTTTCACAAGCTGAAGGGCATTACGTTTCGACTACCATGGCTTGGACGCTTAAACCTGCCAATGAAAGGAGGCTGAAAAAGTGGAAGCACATCTTTTATATATGAGGGTGTTCAGTTTTAGCAAAAGCAAACTTCTTCATTGATTTCTAAGCTGTTCGGTATACATCAAATTAGGACAATAACAGCATAGTGGCGCAACTAGAGCCACATTGTTTTTGGGGTGGGGGGGGCTAATTCTTCCAGCAGTAGGTAGCATGGAGAGCAGGGGCTCTAAGAAGTGGTGAAAAAACAACAAAGCCTCATTAACAGGCAAATGGTCTATTAAAGACCAGTGAAGTACTGAGGTGCAGCTGTATGTGTGCCCGGGAAGCTGCCTCAGCCTGGCTGAAACACACCAATGAAATCAGGAACTTCAGCCTTACCACCCCATTCTCCAACTGATCTCTGTGATTGAAGAGCGCTCTCCATATACCAATGTACTGTTTATTGATGCACACAAAAAAATAAAGACTTTAAATTTGGAAGCCTCAAACACCTTCCATTGTCAATTTAAATAAATGTGGAAAAATACTAGTTGTAGCGTCGGCTTTTGCTTGTGGCAAAATAAATGTGGATAAATACAGAAAAAACGCCTAAAAAATAAATATGGATAAATACAGACGGAAATGGCAAAAAAATAAATACCATAAAACCAGGAGCCCTAATCTTAATCAATCACAAAACTACAGTTTTGGCCAAAGTTCAAACAGTTTGTGAGATAACATGTTGTAATACAGTAAAGACCCGTCTCCCTATGTATACCATTATAACCACGTCATCTAGTACAGGCGGATGCCCTCAGGGACAGAAAATGATACCTACAGCTAGCACGCAACATGTCCTGAAATGAGCGATCAGTGCATGCATTAGTCACATCTCCAGCATCAGCCCCTCCCCAACCATACATCAAATCTTGAATCACCCCTGGCTGTTGGAGTCCACCTATTATGCATAAGTAACATTGGCATGAGCATGAGGACAACACATCCCCCGGAATAGTTCAGATATACAGTTTAATATTGACTCAAATCCAAAGGATCAGGGTTGTTGATACATTACCACATGGAGTCCCTCCTCACATCTCATGCCCCTATTGTCATGTGGAGGATGTACGGGCATATATAGACCCGCTAGATAAGTTCAGGCAGGGTTCCCCCACCATTCTTGCGGGTGAGTAGCTAAAAGAAAAAGGATCACTCTGCACTTGCGCTGTATAGCAGACCCCGGCGCACCCAAAACGCCGCAGAAGTCCGGTGATGGGCTCATACATTCTGGATTTAGCATTTCTAAACAGCTGATTTGAGAAGCTCCCAGGCGGTTCGTAGTGCTGTATGACGGCCACCGCAGCCACAAAATAGAATATGCAAAGCTTGTTTGCCACGTGGCAGCTTGCCACCTGTTATCCCACCATAGTGCCAGTTCACAATCTCGCAGCTCACCTCGTAACTGGTCCATTGCTCATACACCGTAGCACCAGCAATATGTCGATACAGCACTTGTCTAGACTGTGATACGCACTTTCTATCGTCCAGGTGCGCAGGTGCAAATCACACGCCATCCCCACATGACCGTTGCCCTCAATCAGAACATTTCTTTATGTAGTAATCCTAGTCGGAACCCTGTTGTTTTTCATTGCACTTGAGGTCTTTGCATTTGGAGATCAATTTCTTGAGGATTTCCTGAGCAGCCTTTGGAGTTTGAAGGACCGTAGAGCGACCCTCATATGTCACCTTTAGTCTAGCTGGGTAAAGCATTGCATACTCCACATTCAATTCATGCAGTTTTGATTTGGTCTGAGCGAATTCCCTACGGACCTGTTGTACCGCCATAGTGAAGTCTGGGTAGAACTCCAGTTTTTTACCCTGGTATGTCACCTGTTGTTTTTCTCAAGCCAACCTCAGAACAATGTCCCTGTCGCTATAATTCAATATACAAGCAGTTATAGGTCTCGGAGTGGCTCCCGGGGGTGAACGTGGCGCCAACGATCTGTGCGCACCTTCCACGATAAGGACTGCTGAAAATTGTTCAGCCCCGAAGACCGAACAAAGCATCTCTTCCACATACGTCTCCAATCGACCAGTATTGGTGGATCCTGGAACGCCTGATTCGATTATTATTCCAGCGAGATCACGCTTCCAAATCCTCAGCTCTATTTTTAATCACATCCAGCAGATTCTCCATTCCTGTGCATTTGTTGGTTGTGGCATGCGCTTCGTCCTCAACTGCTGCAATGCGAGTTTCAGCGTTGTCCAGGCGCTCACCTTGTTTATCCAACTTTGCTACCATGCTGTCTACCCGCTGAGTGAGGTGGTCCAGTTTTCCGTTAATGTCCTGTAAACTTGATTGAACCGCTTTGAGGACAGTTTCCATTGTGCCGCTAGCTGCAGTGTCTGCCTCCAATTCAGTATCTGATTGTGCTGTTGCGCCTTTTGTTTGTTTTCTGGATTCGAAGGTGATTTTGGGCTGTTGTTTATCCGGTTTACCCATGTTGCTGCCCGATGTTGTAAGCAGAGTATGACAAATGATAACTCAGAATTGGTAAACAAAATAGAGAGTAAGGACTATCAGACAGCCTCAGCTCAGGTCGCTCCAACAGTAACTTCTCCAGCTGTATGTGTTATATTACCACTGAGTATTGCAACAATCTATCCCAACAGCCGGCCTGGGAAGGGCTCTTATGTACACACACCGACGACAAGTGGGAAGGTATAGACGGGTATGTGAGAGCTATGGCACACCTGTAGGTTTCCCCCTCTTAGAATTGCCATTGAGGAGCACACCCTAAAAAGGCCCGTGTGGATCATAAATTATGCATAGAAGGGGGCAATCAATTCAGTAAACATGCCTTCACTTCCACTTGGTGACAGGTGGGGTCATAGGCATCAATGCAGCAGTGTCCCTGTATAATCAGGTCCCGGTCCAGCAGGAGGTACGTGGTCCGTTGTATCCCCTTTAGGCACAGGACGGGCCTTCTCCCATCCCCCAAGCACACACGCTGGACAGCAGCGCTGGGATAATATTACGATCGTGAACAATCGCAGTTCTCAATTGCAGCCCGCCGTTTTCACTGTTCCCCCAGCGTTGCCGCCATTTCATGCCTGACCGGTATTCAGATCAAGAACAACACTGCATCGCTTTACTGATAATGCTCATGCCGCTTGTTGATGGGTAGAGTGGGGGCCACAATTTTGGATCATGCCTCGCACCACCAGCGTCGCCGCAGGTTGTGTTGTTTCGCATTTCAAAGGGGACCGAATGTGCAGGGCGCCGCCATTTTGTGGGGGTCGTTCGCGCGTCTTTGGGGAGTACTGTTAAAGCTCTACTGCCACGCATACATAACACAAGCAAGGACAGTTCCGAGAACGGCAGTCTGTGTTCACAATGTACTCTGACCTGCGCTTGTCGTTCATGCGCTCCCCAGCTTACCGCGATGGAGCAGAATCTTGGTTCATCTTCAGTTAGGGCGCCGCCATGTCACCGCGGCCTGTCGCGTCGCAGTTGCGAATCACACTGCGGTATTTCATTGCCGCTGCGTCGCCCGCTGACTCCGTTAGTTCCGCACCACGCACAGTAGACTGCGGCAATATTTCGAGTCAGTCGCCACCAGCATTAGCACTTATTCGGTACTCCCTGCAGTCCGATGTTGATCCGCTCCCTGGCGGCCGCCATGTTACTTAGCTCCGCAGTCACCAGGCCGTGCAATTCAGGGGACGATTTCACTATCTCCCACACCTTCTCACACCGTCCATGTTCGCTATAGCCATGCACTGTTGCTTCCGACACTCATTATGGCCAGAACTGACGATTTTCGTGTCTGCAATTATGCCATTTAAGCTGATCTGTGTCTCTGGCCGGCGGAGCTGTCTTAGCCGGCAGCCATCCCGCAGTGCGCCCTCCAACGCCCCCCCCCACACCCCCCACGTTTAGCACTATAATTTGTGGTTTAGCACTGCCGTCCCATGAGTCCACTGAAATAATGTTGTGCCCGTTTGTTGGGGTTAGGATGGAATCTACATCTCTTGTCCCCCCTATAGTGCTAATTGATGAGTAGATTGATAGGCCGCCCCTTAGATGCCCGAATTTGGCTCCTTTGGCTGCTGGTACATGAAGGATTTTGTAGCCAAGTAGATGCTGAGGTTCTTCCAACCAAGTCTCCTGCATTAGGATGCGGTCAAATGCTTGGATATAAGAAGGAATTATGTGTCCATTGCCTCCTTCCTAAGCCGTTTACATTACATTCCAGGAGCAAATTCGGAGTTGCGGGCCGCCAATGGGGTCTTGAGTAGGGCTGAGTCATGAGTTCTCTCCTTGTTTGTTTATTGTTCTGGCTAACCAGGTCCAGTCATCTTGTGAAGTTAATCGGTCTTGACTTTTCCCTCCTGGTGGTGGTACATCCATGCACTGCGCCCCTTTATGGACTGATTGGGTATTCCTGGCCTGTGGGTGTCTAGATTGATCCAGTCTATTGGATATCAAAGGTTCTGGATAGCCAGGTTGTTGGTGTCGGAGAATTTTTATACCCCAGGCTTTTAATTGGGCCTCCTCCACCAGAATCCTCCAGGCTGTTTCCTCTGAGGCCCAGGTTGCCTTGGTCATTTGTTTACTTGAGAGTTCTTTGCTGATTTTGAACTCGATTCCTTCAAGATCCAATGAGTTAATGTCTGTCAGGTTCCTCATTGATTGAATTAGACAAAGGATATTCCCTCTATTGAGGATGTCCCAACAGCCTCTCGATTTGAATTCAGGGATGAATAGAATTGAGCAGCTTTTTTGATTTAAAGTAATAATGGGTGGATGCTTGGCCTGGTTTCCCTGGCCTATTTGAGGGGGAAGATTAAAAAGGCTGGATACACCCCCAGCAGCCTGCTTGAGACCGGCTGAGGCTTTAGGTTGGGCGGATGAGTGTACCTGTGTGTTATTGATTATGCGAACCGGGTTGCTGCTGCTAACGGTCGTCGTGCTTTTGCCTCCAGTGGTGCGCTCATGCTTGGGTGGTTCTTCTACAGGGCTTTCCAACTCTGGTTCTGGCGTCTCCTGGGACATCTCCTGAGGAATTATCTTGGTTAACGCACCCGCTTTGTTATCTGCCTTTGAAGGCGGGAATTTGGAAGTAACAATCTCAACTGGGCTTTTTATCCGGTGCTCCGGTCTATCTAGTGCAAAGTAGTCCATTATAATCTTCTTCTTTCTCCCTTTCCTCCTTTTCTTGCGACTATAGGTCCGATTGTAGACCAACCCAAGGAAGTTTAAGATTAATTAAATCTCATAACATCCACTCTTAGTTTTTTAAACCTTGTCCCAGGACCCCATTATTAAAATTTCTCCTAGCGTGGAAGAGGATCCTTGAGACAATTTTAAAATTCACATTTTTTCACTGTCTTGCACAACAATACCCGCTGCGCTGTAATCAGGTATCAAAGCACACTCTGATGCACTCAGCACCCTATGTGGGAACCCGACGATGAAGCATGCCACCAACTAGGTTGGTTGATGAGGGTTCTTCTAAAAAACTTAATAGTTTTCTAAGCACAAGCGCTTTTGGATGTAGTAGACTTTGTTAAGACCCGCCCCTTTTGTTATACACTAATTTACAAAGCCATTTGTCAGTTACTGACACCTCAAAGGAGGTGGTAACTGATTCACAGGGGAAAAGGTGTCTCTAAGGGACACCCTTTGTGAATTCGGTTGCGTGACCTGCAGGATCTGGGGAGCAGACGAGAATGGTGAAGGGAACCACTGCCCGTTCCTCTTGATGTATTCCCAAACGTAATTTTTTTAAACTTTTTTATTTGGAAGCATCACCGATTCATTTGAGGAACATAGCTGTTTAAAATAAAATCCTCCTCAGGTAAGCAAACACAAGGATGATGGTCTGCAGTTCCTTGCAGGCCACTACCACTGGTTACTAGCCAATCAGAAGGGTTGTAAATAGTGCTCTACCTAATTAATATGCATTAGGCAGTTTGTTCTAGGGCCCCCTGTGAATAGACCTAGTAGTACATTGGTTGTATCGAAAAATCAGAGACATGTGCAAAATGTTGGTGCGCAATTTACAACCATTTCTTACAAACTTCTCCTAGCTCTTTGGGCTTGAAATAATCTCCTATTTCCAGATTAGGAACGGCAGTGGAGGACTCATAATTAGTGCGCAGAAACTTTGCAACATCCGTCCTTTAATACCCAATGCTTACACCTATTTACTGATGCGCAGGGTTACACCATAATTACTTAGTTAAAACTCTGTTTAATCAAATCTTTTTACCAGTGCGAATTCACGTTTTGAGAATTTTTTAAGTGAATTTGCAATTGCAAATGAAGCCATTTGTGGATGTAGCTACTCGCTCAAGTGGTTTTATCAATAGGGTCCACAGAATTTGTAACAAACGGAACACCGTTATTAAGACACGTTGATAAAAACGAAACATTTTCACCAGCATGGATTTCTTTTTTTTCCAGGATGGTGCTGCCTCAAATACTTTTATATAGTTTACACTGTGTTATCATATCGAAAGTTTTGCCAAGCAAGGAGTCGATTTTTCTTTAGACATTAGTTAGTTGGGGGCTTTATTTCCAGGCCTGTAATTTGATTTAGAATTCCTTTTTTATATACGAAATAATTGCCGCTCTCCCACAGGTAATCTCCGTATAGTGCGTGCTTCTTTTCTCCGACCTCTCGCACCCTCCTCGGGCTGGTCAAGAGGGGGTTCTGAAGCTCAGGAAGCCGAGATGAGGTGCAGATTGGCTACGGAGGGGCATCTGCCACTGCGCCCGGCTTGCCCCCTTGGGAGTGACAACCAGCTGCTGCTTGCACTCACTGCCCTCTCTCCCTCCCGGAGTCCCGCTCCTCTGGGAGCCGGGACTGAGCCCGCGGGCGTGAGGGAGGAGCCTGGAGGAAAGCCGTTCCTCAGGACGGAGGATAACGGCCTGCCTGTAGCCATCTCCTTTTCCTTGCGAGAGCGCCGTCCTTCCCCTCCAGCACAACTTTCGTCTGCGACGGCCCAGACAGAGAAGCAAAAGTGGCGGCCAACAGAGAGCAGCGACTCCCGCCTGAGCCGGTGCTCCAGCCTGCAGGTGAGTGCCGCGGATAGGGTCGCTTTTTGGGGCGAGGGTGGGCGCTGCCCAGGTACAAGGTGCCGCGAAGCCCGAGGTGCGGCGACAGGCGTTGCCGATTGGCTTGTACCAGACAGAGACATTTGTTGCACAGGGATGGATAGATGCTACCCAGCACAGGCGCGCGCTGATGCTTAAGAGTGACAGGTGCCTCCCAGAGAGCAGTGATGTCCAAACACTAGCATGGTCCTGTGTGAGGTAGAGGAACGGGGGTCGCCGGGAGGCAGTGCTCAGGCGCCGCTGTACGCACGAGGGAGCTCCTGGGCAAATAACCAACCCCCGAGTGCTTCCCACACCCCCTTCTTCCCTTGAATCAAAGGGCACCGATTTATTGGCACAATACCCCCTGTAAGAGCTCCCGGTTCTCCGACTAATTCCATAATTCCTAGAGGACTGCAGAGTATTCCTCCCTGCAGTCGGGGTCAGGGGCTCACCCATTAGAGCGGCAGACCCTTAGGCAGAGGTCTGGCCCGGGACCAGGGTTCAATTCCCGTCGCGGCAGGGTCTTGGGCTCAATGTCCACGGACTCGATAATTCTCGCCTCGGTGCCTATTCTAATCATGGGTCCCACTCTGCAACTCTGGGCAATAGCTTGCTTAATCTCCACAACGGCCCCGAAAGCGCTAGGATGCCTGGCCTCACCTTGGAGGTGCCCAGTAAGGGGGCATCTCACAGGGAAAGCCAGGAAGGGCTCCACAGCGGTATACAGAGCCAAGATACCTTTCAGGTGATAGTGCGCTTTACAAGTATACATTTACATTTACATTGCCTTGAGGTTCCTTCTCATAGTTCCTGTCCTTTTGGGTCACTGCGCCCAAATCCCGTATTGCTGTGCTTAATTTATTTCTCCAGATTGGTCTTATGCTGCTATAACATTGTTTAGCTTGTTGGTCACGAGGCTGCAGCTTGTCTTATGAAGTGCCAAAAGAGGACCAGTGGTAAAAGGTGATTGGACTGGTGTCTTGAGGGCCTCAGTGCTCTGCTTCAGTTAATTGGCACATGAGTCTGTGTCTGTCTCACCCCTCTTTAGCCTCACCTCAGCTCAAGGGGTTTAAAGGCATAGTGGTCCATACCTCTGTCCCCACGTCAGCCAGTTGTGCTGCCCCCTACTACCAGTCCGCTGCCTACTGCATGTCTAGCATAGCATGTGCACCTGTCTCCAGTTTAGGTCAAACTAGCTTCCCTATGTGGACAGCCTCGTGCCGTATTTGATTGAGTGGATTTACTACCTTTGTGGCCAAAGTTGAGAATATTTGAGGTGAGGCGTCTTCTCCACTACACAATCAGGGCGCTTATTCAATCAAACTCATGAGTTAGTCATTGAGCGCCATGGTCCCGAAGGCTTAATGGGCTGGAGGGACTTACACTGTACTGCCAGAAGAACAGGTGTGTGATAAGACAGGAGAAAAGGAATGCTAGGATATTTTCCAACAGTAGCCAATGGTTCCGCTGGCGTTTATGTGAGAATATACAGGGTCGGGCCAGGACAGAAAACAGGTTGAGACACCAAAAGAAAAGCCCCCCTTCACCAGCGAATCGGATAACTAAAAAAGTGTTTCAAATGGGGACATTTTTGAATTTGTAAATGAACGATGTATAGATGTTTTGCAGTGTGTGGGAAACTAAATACATTTGTTGTTACTGCAGGCAATGTGTCAGGTAATATAGGGAAACCAACAGTAAAAACAGGCCCACAAACAGCAAAATAACTGGTTCATACAGTGACCAATCAGACTAGGTTTGGCAGTGGCCTGTGAAGCAGTGACATTTAGATGCACAAGCAGTATACAATCCTTGACGCAAGTGTGACTATAGGACGACACCACGCTCCACACATGCATGACCTGTGAACAATGCAGTGTAGGGGAATCCTTCAGTGATGGAAGATCAAGTGAGGTGAAAGCATTAGCCCACACATATGTGCATGGTATGCATGCGCAAAACAAGTAGGGATACACAATAGACGGCCCTGATGGAGGCCTCAGACCCGGAAGGGGCTCATAGTGTGGGCCGAAACATGTTAGATCTGACATATTAGGGATTACTGTACAATTAGATTCAAATAGAACCCTGATTTTTTTAACCTATGCCCCAGGTACTTTCTATTTGGATCCCTGCTTATCCAGAAAGATTTTATCTAGGAATTCCAGTGCTTACTTTGTGCCTTCCGGTGCTCAGCACCGACACTTTATTGTCAGGGCCGGGGCTATAAATTCTTTTCAGGAGGCAGTGGTGGTGAACGTAATTAAAAAAAAATACATGCACAAAGTGGAGACCCTGCTGCGGTCTTGTGGAGGTTGTTTTAAGGATGGATGTGATTCTGCTGTGCTCTTGTGGCTTTGGAGACGTTCAGTCAGGGGTACCTGATAGCGTTATGTTGTAGGGAGTGGATGTGGTTGAGGAGGGAGCCGGGAGATGCTGTCTGTGTTATGCACACTTCGCATGTGATGTGGGGTCATGCCCAGTTACGGTACATCATGTGGAGTTTAAAAAGGCATTGCGGTTGCCTCCTGATTGGATGCCACCTTGCTATGCTAGCACATCCTAAGGGGGTGGATGTTGCATGTTCTTGCAGGATGCCGAGTCGCACCTTGAGGGAGGGGTGATTACACAGTCTAGTGGTGTTCTGTGGGCCGACTATGCCACAGCTAGAAAATATTGACTTTATCGGAAATAGTATTTCACAGCTTTTTGGGGCTCCAGTTTTCTGTGAGCGAACTGGGAATTTAGTCTCAGCGGGTGTTATTCCTTCTAGTGTTGTGAAATGTTTATTTTAGTCATTGGCTGCATAATGTGTTTTCTCTTTCTTGAGTTGTAGAACTGGTCTATTTGTCTTGTGTATGAATTGTGTTTTCGTATGTCATGATACCTCGCTGGTCTTGGTGAGTTCCTGTTAAGAGGAATGGGGTTGTTGGCTTTTGTTTAAGTCACAAATTTGAATCCTGGCAGGGCCACTCAGCCTTTTATCCTGCATGGTGAGTAATTGAGACCCTTTGACCTGGTAAATATTAACACCTGTTGTGTATATATCGTAGAAAGAGGCAGAAGGGTGGTATGGAGCAGTAAACATAACGTTATCCATACCAATAAAGAGAGAGCCCAAACCTTTGAGGCGGGTAATCTCAGGAACCACAGCACTAATCACAACACCCAATACAGCGTTGGAAAGGGCAGTTGCAGCAGAAGCACATAGGCTGTGCAGACGCCCAACATATACATTTAAAAGGTAAAAAGAACCGTGCCAGCAAAGTAGTCCCTTGTGGGTGTGTCTGCGTTGTGCTGTGGGCGTGTGCTGGGGCGTGACAAACGCTGGGGGCGTGTGGAACGTTCCGTCATTCATGCCATGTCTCATATCGTGTGCTAATCCCACCCTGCTCCCTTTAAATACCCCTGCACTCCATAATCATAACCCACCCTTACTCCTTAAAATACCCCAACATCCTTAAACACTAACCCATCTAAACCCTATAAATATACCCTGTACCCCAAAACCCAAACCTATCCCTAAACCCTAAAAATACCCCTGTACCCCCAAACCTAACCCTGAACCCTATAAATACCCCTGTACCTCAAAACCCAAACCTACCCCATAACCCTAAAAATACCCTGGTACCCCAAAACCCAAACCTAGGCCTGAACCCCAAAAATACCACTGTACCCCAAAACCCAAACCTACCCCTGAACCCTAAAATACCCCTGTACCCCAAAACCCAAACCTAGCCCTGAACCCTTAAAATACCCATGTACCCCAAAACCCAAACCTAGCCCTGAACCCTAAAAATAACCCTGTATCCCAAAACCCAAACCTACCCCTGAACCCTAAAATACCCCTGTACCCCAAACCTAGCCCTGAACCCTAAAAATACCTCTGTACCCCAAAACCCAAACCTAGCCCATAACCCTTAAAATACCCCTATACCCCAAAACCCAAACCTAGCCCTGAACCCTAAAAATACCCCTGTACACCAAAACCCATACCTATCCCTAAACCTACCCCTGTACCCCATAACCCAAAACTATATCTGAACCCTTAAAATACCCAAACACCCCAAAACATATACCTCAGTACCCCAAAACATATACCACTATACCCATACTTACCTTATCCAAACATTTAAAAAAAAACATGCTTTTACCATTCATGCATTTACAACGAATTTCGTTGTAAATGTATGCGTGGTAAAAGCATATAAAATGTAATGCCATGCGTTATAATGGCATTGCGGAGTCATGGTACTTTCGTAATGAAAGTATGTGGAGTGATGGTATGCGGAAAGAAAGTTGCGGAATAATGGGTGTTTACCCTCCCCGGTAAGTACATTGGTGGCACGGCGGCCCACATCTCCAGCAACATACTCATATTTTTTCACCACCCATTTGAAAAATGCACAGGTCTCTCTCATTGATGGTCAGCACAGACATCCACTTTTAGACACACCTTCCGCCACAAGTTCTAGAATTGCGAACTTTAGAGCTGGGGAGCTACGTTCGATATCTCGGCATCAGCTCAACATCCTGTGATTCCAGGCAAATCGCTTTGTCTCCCCGTGCCTAGCACAAATGAATGTGTTCTTCTGTGTTGGACTTGGCCCTTAGGGCAGGTTCACCCCTAATCTTTTTGCTTTTATTTGTGACCCAGTGTTAGTGATTTTTGGGTCTCTGCACACTTTTTCCCTGTGTCCCAGGGTAAAGTGCGTGCGTGTAGTATGGCTGGCCTGCCCTCCCATAGGAATGCATGGAGAATGTGTGTGTCCATGTTAGTTCCTGATGTGTGGGGAGTGCAGGCTCGAGTTTGGTATGTGTGAACTCGTGAGAATGAATGCTGCGCGATGGTATGTGAAGCTTGTATGTGTCTAGAAGGGAAGTGCTACTTCTGGACATTGATGTATGTGTGCAGTAAGGGTGCTGGAGCGTGATTGGCTGGAGCTGGCTGGCATGCCAGGCTCCAGGAAGTCTGGATGGGTCTGCCCGGTGGTGAGTGTGAGATTAGCATGAGTGATGTGTGGGAGGAGTGCACCTGTGTCCTGGATGGGCTGGGTTTTCCCCACACAATGCTGGCTCCGCCCCCCTGTGGTGTGTCTAACGACCCTAGCCTCCCCAGTGAATGAAAGGGGTGGTTGGGCCATCCAGGGTACTCCCAAGCCAGCTGTAACTGGTTTCCCCCCACCCTGCCCCCTGAAACAAAGGATTTCACAATATAAAAATGGGGCTGTGTCCCCACAGAAACTGTTCTCTGTTCTACTTTTGGATCCTGCCAGAGGGGGCTGCTGCTGCTGCTGGGCCAGAGGACCGCCACTTAGACTGTCTCCCTGCCTGGAGACCCAGTATGCTGGCTCTGGGCCCAGCCTTGCCCCCCTGCCTGCCTAAAAGACCTTGTGCTTGGGGAGCGCTCTCCCTTGTCCCCAGCGCTGGGAGCGCTTTGTTTCTGCCCTTTAGCGCAGTGAGCGCTTCTCTGTGTCCCCTAAGCGCTGGGTGCGCTTTATTTTGATTATAGCGCCAGAAGCGCTTTATTGACTGCCTAGCGCTTGGGATCGCTTAATTGCCTGCTAGCGCTTCGAGCGCTTTTATTCTGAGAGCGCTGCTCTCTTGTCCTTGGCGCTTGAGAGCGCTTCATTTGCCCGTTTTACTTTGCCAAATTTGATTTGAAGCCGGTGCCCACCCGGCATTGCCCCGTGTTCACCGCCGCAGCCCAGGGACATTGAAGCCGTTGCCGGGCCGCTGCCTAGTGCGACGCGGAAGTCCCGCCTCCGTATCCACAGGGCCGCGCTGCCATTGGCGGCCCCAGAGGAAGTCAGGCGGAGTGCAGCGTGACAAGGCCAGGCGGGAGACGAAGGAAGCAGCCGGACGAGTCCCCGAGGCTCCCCGAGTGTGGAGAGAGAGAGCCCCCGTCCGCCTGGTAGTGCCCGCGCTGTCTGAGAGGCCCCGCCCGCAACACCTGAGGAGCAGCGCCAGAGACTCCCCGCCGTCCCGGTGAGTGCGAGGCTTCATTGTGTGCAGAGCGGCCCCAGTTGGCAGCGGGCCGCTCCGCAGGAGAGAAGGGGCATTCCTTGGTGATTGGAGCCACGAAGCTCCTTGGGGCAATTTGTGTCTACAAGCCTGCGAGGCTCCGTGGGGCATTATTTGATTCTGAGTCCCCCGTGAGGGACTCCAACGACGCCCGCATCTTGAGATTGGAGTCCCCGAGGCTCCTGGGGGCAAGCTGTATATTTCGAGCCCGCGTGGCTCAGGGCATTCCCGATTTCGAGCCCAGAGGCTCCCCGCGCCCACATTTGTTCTAGAGCCCCAGAGAGGCTCTAGGGCGCCATTCATTGTTCTTGAGCCCACGAGGCTCCAACGTTGCCCAGCCTTATTCACAACTGTCCAGCACTTAGTGGACAGTTGCTACGTTTAGGCTTTGTGTTCTGTGCTGCCTGCGCAGCTTCCCTGACATTGAGACTCAGGGCATTTAAACCCTTGCGAGGCCAGTTGGCCTGGGGGACAGTTCTAGTGTTGTGCTATATGCACCCTGCGCAACTTATGATTTACTGCTTATTTGATTCCTGCGCAAATGTTCTACCTGCACCTCTGAATGTGTTTTAATGCCTCATGTGCAATGTTCTTATGTTTTATCCCCTTTGCTAAAAGTGACCTGCTTAGAGGATTGTTTATGTTATTACCTTTGCTAAAAGTGACCTGCTTAGGTGATTCTTTATGTTTTTATTCTCCTTTGCTAAAAGTGACCTGCTTAGAGGATTGTTTGATATTACCTTTGCTAAAAGTGACCTGCTTAGGTAATTGTTTATGGTTTATTCCCCTTTGCTAAAAGTGACCTGCTTAGAGGAATGTTGATGTTTTATTGCCTTTGCTAAAAGTGACTTGCTTAGGTGATGGTTTTCCTTCCATAGGTCCTGATGATAAGGTCCTAGTTCCCTGCGTGATTTTCCTAGTGTTTAGGGTTGCGTAGGAGGTATTTACCCTTTACCAGGAAGTCCTGGTCGTGTGCTACATGTAACTATTTTGTGTGCTACATTCATTATATGTTTATGTGCTAAGTGTTATACCTACAAGTATTATTTCTAAAAAGTGCATTACCCTGACAGTGGTCCAGGTGGCCCTGTCCTGTACATAATCCCTTGTAAATCTTGCCCGTGCCTGTTGGCACATTGTAAAGTGTGTGTCTTATCTAATGTGTTTTTATTATAATACAAAGGCTATTTTTGATATAACCTTGTGTGGAGTTTCCTTTGTGGTGGGCCTAGGGTGTTGTCGCTGGGGTGCGCGCGCAAACGCTTTACACATCGCCTCCGAGATTAGCCTTGCTGCTCGCGTCACGTTACCTAGAGGGTGAGCAGGGGTTATCTTGGTGTGTAACTCCCTTGCCCTGACCTTAGAAATGGCGATCCCTGACTGACCTTGGCGTGAGCGCTGGCCGGCCGGGGGTCCCGTTTCTAACATTCTGTAATGTAAATTGTGCTCATGCCATGTTGTCGAGTTCGCGCTATATAATATTGCAAGGAAAAATAAAGTAGGAAACTCGAGTTCACACACTACTGAACGCGCACTCTTAAGTGCATCAGCAGTGCACTGTGAATCGGAGCGTTTCACAGGCCTGTCACAGATAAGAAATGCTATCTAAACGAAATCCTACAAAACAATATACTACTGGCCGGCAGCAATTAATACCCGGACAACGTCGGGACGGGCTGCTAGTTATTAATAAAACAGCATGACTTGCAAGATATGCGTTGACCGACAAAGAGTACTGTTCCCTCTATTAACTTCTTATCATATGAGGTAAATACGCTCCTTAAAGAATGTCTCATGCTTCGAAGTGCAGTAACTAACAAGTATTATTCTTGTTTTCAATGCTACTTGGTAGCATCTTTGCTGAGAGGGCATAAGGACGTCAGGAGGCACTTGAGGCTTTGCCCTTCATTATTGATGGCCCCATTTCACAGTGGAAATCAATAGCATAATACACTTGGCGCATCTGCATCTATGCTACATATCGCCTGCTGCAGTTTGGCCACTTTGTTAATATAGGAACGGACTAGAGACTGTCATGCATGTGACTGTCACTCAGTGCCTCAGGGACTCCTTGAGTGACCATCACTCGATGCCCAGGGACGAGGGACTACCTTGAGTGACCATCACTCGATGCCTCAGGGACTACGATGAATGACCATCACTTGATGTCTCAGGTGAGGCACTGCCTGAGTGACCATCACTTTATGTCTCAGGTGAGGGACCCCCATGAATGACCATCACTTGATGTCTCAGGTGAGGGACTACCATGAATGACCATCACTTGATGCCTCAAGTGAGGGACTGCCATGAGTGACCATCACTTGATGCCTCAGGTGAGGGACTGCCATGAGTGACCATCACTTGATGCCTCAGGGGAGGGATTGTCATGGATGACCATCACTTGATATTTCAACTGAGGGGCCACCATGAATGACCATCACTTGATGTCTCAGGGACTGCCATGGGTGACCATTACTTGGTGCCTCGGGGGACAGACTGCCATGAGTGACCATCACATGAATGACCATCACTTGATGCTTAAGGTGAGGGACTGCCATGAGTGACTAGCACATGAGTAACCATCACTTGATGGCTCAGGTGAGAGACTGCCACAAGTGACCAACACTGGAAGGCTCGGATGAGGGACTACCATGAGGGACCAACTCTTGATGCCTTAGGCAAGGGACTGCCATGTATGACCATCACTGAATAGATAGGTGAGGGACTGTATGTGCATGACCAGCACTGGATGAATCGGGTGAGGGACTCTATGTGCGTGACCATCAGTGGATGGTTTGGGCGAGAGACTGTATGTGGGTGACCATCAGGGGATGGTTTGGGCAAGGAACTGTATGTGCGTGACCATCAGTGGATGGTTTGGGCTAGGAACTTTATCTGCATGACCATCAGTGGATGGTTCGGGCGAGGGACTATATGCGTGACCATCAGTGGATGGTTCGGGCGAGGGACTGTATGTGCGTGACCATCGGTGGATGGTTCAGGCAAGGGACTTATGTGCGTGACCAGCACTGGAGGGCTTAAATGAGGACACTGTTTCATAAATGTAAACACTTGGTGGCCCATTGGTTTCATGTACTGGTTTCATGCCACCCTCTTCCAGGTCATTGGATCACAGTTCGGCCAGGTTAGCCAGTTGGTTTCTGTGGCTAACTTACTGCCTGGCTGGCAGGTGGCCACCCAGCAGCGAGGACCCCCGCAGAGTTGATCATGCTCCTAGAGTAAGTGGGTGGAGTCAGTGAATGAAGTGGGTGGAGCCAGGGGAAGTGGGTGTGGCCTCCTACAAACATTTGAGCACCTGGACTTCATATTTAACAAATTAAGCACTGAAATTCCCATCCTTTTTTTTTAGTCCGCCCAGGTGGTACCACCATACCAGGGTGTGGATATGCTCCAATGATGTAGCATGTCACGCTAAATTGAGTGAGGAGACTATTTCAATTTCTTTTGATCCCTGGCCGTTCCTAGGAAGTAGCATCCCAGTCGGACCTTGACCGCTCCCTCCTTCTCTTATTTTGTCCGGTTGCCCTTGTGTGATATACCCAATCAGACTAGCCCTTCTGGCACTACCGGATTACGTTATCGCCAGACCGACACCGATCATACTTCAGAAAAAGTCTACTCTTTTGCCTACTTACCAGTTGCTTTGTTCAAGTGCTCGCTGGACAGAAATACCCTAATGTCAATCAATCCTTTGTTCCCCGGGAAACGTCTAAGAAAATAAAATTATTTCAGCTGCATTGAGATATATATATATATATATTATTGTCTGGACCAGGCATTTGAGGAATATCTTGGATGGTTGTTGTTTAGTACTAAATTTAACACCTCCAAATCCATCACAAATTCAGACTGTTAGGCAAAAAATAGGCCTGAAATCAATGGTAAAAAATGCAGAAGCACTTACTCTAAGGTTTTTGAGAACACTTTGGGTTTCTCGTAGAGAGGCACACAATTTCTGCAAGCCGTCTTCAAGACTGTAAGGCTATAGCACAGACTTGAGCTCATACAAATACCAAAAAGATAAACCTGTCAAATTTGTGAAAATGATGTGAAATTTAACAAACTTCCCTTACTCAAGTATATGCTGAGACTTGGTATAAATACTCCAATATTCTTGGCTATAAAGAAACTGGTCTGGCACTACCATATATTTCTTCAGTTTCAAATGAATCATGCCTTGGCCCATGTGCTGGATTGTAATCCTGTGGTATTCAATCTAAACCCAGTCTTTTAAAAAGCCATTAAGAACAATCACACCCAAGAGGGCCCCTGAAAAGATACCTAGGCAGGGAAATAGGGGAAAAAACAAAAGTATCAATCAAGAACCAACCCACTGCCTGCAAGTAATTTATAAATATGCTATACATCAAGGATAAAGAAAAAGGGAACTACATAATCGTGTCCCCCAGAGGCAAAAAACAGTGCGCAAAGGCGATGAGATGCTATACAGCTAATGCCATGAAAGCATTGTTTTTAAGGCATATATCTCAAATTTATTTTACCCATTCTCAATATATCGAAATATCAAATATACATTTAAAAGACATTTAATAAATACTCCAATAAATACAATGCCACATCAACAAACTATTGTACATATAAGTGGTGCCAAGGCGCAACTAACATACAGATGACCAACACATACGGTCAACAGAATTATACTCACTCACTCACACAACACATTGCTCAATGGAAATCCACTGCATCAAACTAAATAATCTCCACATGTAGGTCGTTGAAGGTTTTATACATCAAAGAAAACAAAGAATGGTTCGTAATTTTTCCACCATGCCGAATGGTCACAGTTTAGACGTGTGTCTATTGAATAACATTACATATTCTTTGAAGCTTCATGTAAACCTCCAGAGAGACAAAAAGATGATAGCATTATAGGAGACATTTTGATCAGTGGACACCAGTGCCGACGCGCGTTTCGGTGAGCGACCCCAGATGTGGGTCACACCTTCTTCAGGGCGCAAAAACCATAGTGCAGAAGAAGCTGCAGGTGCCTGGAAAACCTACAATAGAAAAAATACCTCAGCTGTAGCGTCTCCCCAACTAATAAAAGTAAGCACACTGGCGCCAAAGGGGCAGGATAAAAAAGAATCTCAAGGGAAATAAGAAAGACTGAGACATGCATAGGAGGGAGCAGATAAACCTTACAACACAAAATCAGTGAAGAGATGTGTCACCTGTGATGTGAAAAATTGAAGAATGAAATGATAAATACAAATTTAAGCTCCTGTTAATAGCCAAGAAAGGAAAAATGACCCCAGAAGACATCTTGGACATCACCATAACAAATGACAAGGGAAGCTGGGACTGTACAGGTCAAAAGATCCTCCCAACTGTGCCTCAACAATTATCTCTAGCAGGTTTTTTGCTTGCACTTTACAGACTAGGGAAAATCCAAACAAATACACCTGGTCCCTACAGAGACACTCTTGCAGACAGAATGACTGTAATATTTAATGGAGACCCCTTTTCAGTAACCATTCCAATTGGCACGTTGTCTGCAGTGTCTGCTATTTGTTCATCATGAAGCAACAATCCAACTTTTCGAAGGATCGTTGGTGCCTATGACATGTTTTTCATGCGGTGTGAAAGTCGTTATTCAGGTTTAAGAGCAGGGACCGTAGTGACCGCATATGAGGATTGCTCAGGACTTACCTCTTTTTCTTACTTCATGAGAAAGATTGGAAAAACAGTAGAAGAAACAGTCCTCTACTTCTTCAGTCAACACGTCATGAATGATGTCGCGAGACTTTGGCAACCTGGTCAGGAGGCAGACATCCCAAATTCTTATTTTGTGCATTTCAAATCTCTCGGAATCGTAGGAAAATCTCCATACTCTTCAAACGCTGTGGGACATCTATACAACCTGATTCACAGCACTTGCTCTTACATGGGGGATGCCCGTTCGTTGAATGCTGTAGTAATAGCAGACAGTGCACCTGACAGCATGTCAGTGTTGGGAGGATTTCTAGGAGAGGCATTTTATGGACAAGGGTCTTACCAACGATTCACTTTCAGAGATGATCAAGCCTGGAAAAATCATCAAGAAGCAGAAAACCCAGAAGAAGACTTTGAAGACGCCACTTCGGTAGTCCGTGAAGGTGCCGGATTCTCCGGCCTGTCGGAGTCGGGGGGTTCAAGTCCTGAAGAGATTTATGCTCGTATGGTGGCTGCTCAGTTTAAGTTGTCAGATGCGATGAAAGCTCGATATAGACACATCGCTGCAACTGTGCCCCCTCGAAAAGACACCTTCGCGGAATTCCTTGCCAGAGTTTATATTTGATATCAACTATTCACTGTGCTTCACCAATCTGCCTTTTCACAAGTTATGTTTACTTCAACGGTTCTACCTCATTTATTTAGTCATGTATGAAAAAAAAAAATGAAAGCTCCTAAAATACCCACACTGCAGATGTTGCTAACCCTACGTGTAATTAGTGCGTCAAAAATTACCTGAGCAAATAGGTCGGTTTTCTGAAAACTATGGCTCTCTAGTGGAAAAAATATATAGCTGAAAAAAACATATATAAACTGGGGTTGAGTTCCCCATACACGTGGGAAACTGTTCGAAGTTTCCAGTCCATAGAGCTCTCACTTACTTTACCAAGCTTTAGGATGAAATGCCCACTGGTGGGCCTGGGGGGTACTGATAAGAAGTAAGGGTCTTCTATCCACGGGCCGGGTGATCAGGATGTCCTATCACCTTGAATGATAGAATGACTGAAATTGCGAAAATGTATCATCCCCTGTCGTCTAAAAAGAAAGACACAAGCATATACCTATAGCGAATATCATTCAGGTGGATAACACAGTAAAAAAACAGGTAGAACCTCGCCCCCATACTGTAAAGAACATCAGAGTGGCAAGGAAAACCTTTCACATCGTAAGCAAAAAGGCACTAAGCAACAGATGCTGCTACTCGGACAAACACAAAAGGATATATAGGGTCACAGAAGGTGAAACCCTGGCGTCCCGCAGGACTGTGATTCGCATTCCCCTCTACTCAAGGTAAAAACGGAATAAGGCACAGGGCTTTGTTCCCACCTATGTGTCTCCTTATGTGCCCCTAGCGTTCCCTCCACCCGTCATGTCCTGTACCCATTTTTGTGGGTTCTTCTGTAGTGCAGTTGTTTAGTATTCGTCCTTCCATCATTGCCGCCTCTGTGTCCTTTTTGTTCATTTCGTATGTCCCCTTTTATAATTTTAATTCTTCTAGACAGAGGCCTTTACGGAGCGGTCCCCCATTGCGGTTCTGTTAGGTAGGTCCCGAAGTTCTACATCTGTACCTTGGAATTGGCATCCCTTGTATTCGTCAGATGGGGATCTCAACCCCAGTGTATATGTATTTTTTTCAGCTATATATTTTTCACACCGGGGAGCCCCAGCCACTCGGGAAGGTCACCCACAGGTCTCAAAACACAATGGAGTCACTACACTCTTGACCCACTTCGAAACTGTCCCGGTAGCATTCCTTCAACACAACCAATCTCTCTTGCTACTACCTGGTGCCAAGATGTCTGGAGGGGCCCAGGTGTGGAGAGGGCTGTTGGTCTGCCCTCATGAGGATCAAAGGGGAACAATCGATAAATGGGGATTACCACAGGGGAGCCTCTCAGTAGGAAGAGGCACACCGACCGGTACACGTTGATCAGGGTCGTGCCCAGGCAATCCAGGCCCAGCATCTGGTGTGCTTTGGTATGGGTCGTACCACACACTTCAGGCCTCAAACACGAAGAGTTGTAAATTCTGATCCTACCATACCTGCAATGGCAGGTTGGGCACATAGTCCCCAGCACTCAGGGTGCCATTGCACCCTCCTGAGTCTGAAATCGCAGAATGAACACAGGTTTAACTAATACGGTGCACATGCACAGGCCTGCAATGGCAGGATGCTCATGAGTTTAATCATGATAGATGCCAGTGCGCACACACCGGTCTGCGATAGGCTGGCACATGGGCTTACCCAGTCCCTAGCACCACCCTGCCCGGGCCAGCTGGACATGGGTGGACCCCCTTATGGGTGCGATTGCGCACACAAGGGCTGCACCGTTAGACCGGCCACCTTGCCACTAGCACCATTGGTGCAAGCGTGTGTACCTAGGCCTGCAACAGCAGCCCCACCCTGGTGTTAGAACACTGGGGATGCAGGTATCCAGTCACTTGCCTGCAATCACAGGCCTGGCAACCTACCCGCAATGCCATAGGTGCCAGGGTGCGTCCTCAAGCCTGCAACTGCAGGCTGTACACGTTCTGGAAACAGCATAAGGGCCGGTGCGCGCACACAAGCCTGTAATGGTAGGCTGTCTAGCCATCACACAGGAAGCCCACCAGCTCTAATGTGGGCCTTCCCCTTCACCCAGAGAAGCGTGGCTCAATGGTTAGAGCGGCAGACCCTGATGCAGAGGTCTGGCCCGGGACCAGGGTTCAATTCCCGCCTCGGCGGCTCTTGGACTCAATCTCCCCGGACCTGATAATTCTTGCCTCGGTGCCTAGTCTAATCATGGGTCCCACTTTGAGACTCTGGGCAATAGCTTGCTCAATCTCCACAACGGCCCCAGCAGCGCTTGGATGCCTGGCTTCACCTTGGGGGTGCCCAGGAGTGGACATTTCACATGGAAAAGCCAGGAAGGTTTCCACAGCGGTATGAGTGCAGCGCCGGGACGCCCCGTCGCGTGGGCAGCCGTGCGCTTTACAAATACAACATTTACATAGTTAAACCCCCACAGGTGCAAATGCGCACTCCCAGGTCTGCAGTGGCAGCCCAGCCCAGGTTACAGAACACTGTGTCAGCGCCTCTTCCTAGTCTGTGTAGGGGCGCGCACGCACTTCCCCACTGCCTTGACAGTGAGGATGTGCTCAGAGCCCGGAGGTCCCACAAGAGAATCAGCTACACCACCGGAGTATCCCATTGGAAGAGCCGAACTCCAAGGCAGAGGAAGCACCGCGTGGGGGGTTCCTCACTACCTGGGCAGGGAACATCCCCATGTACCCTCCTTACCTTCAGCCTACCACCTGCCCTGTACCCTGGGGGTTGGCCTCAAGGTATGGGACAACCCACTCAGGGTTGGCTGAGTCGTAAGTGATGCCAATTAGGTAGGGGTGAATGGCTCTACACAGGCCTGCAATGGCAGGCCCGATACATGGTTGACAGGCTATTTGGTGGTTGTCACACTCAGTGCTACGTCCCACCACTAGACAGTTCAGCATCGACCCGGGTATGTGGTGTACCTGTTTACAGAGTGAATGGAGGTACAGCACCTAAACCCATCACATATGCACCCCCTGCCCAATACAGGCGAGGCAGCGTGCTCAACTTCCCTCCACGGCACAGTGAGATGGTGCCCAGATTCTTACGGTCATGCAGAGAGAGTCCGCAAAGACTAGGATGGAAAATTGAAAAGTTTGGGGTAAATTTCCCTAAGAAGAGCCATGTCCAACACCAACATAGTACATAGTAAATACAATCGGTCACATTAATTCTTTGAAAATTCCACAAAACATCAACTATTTAAGTGTGAAGAACAAGACATCAACATAATATGCATTACCTATGTACTCACATCCTCCCTTCCAGTGTTGACAAACCACCAGGGCCTGAACGGGAAGGCTTCATTCAACATGCACCCTACCTTTAATAAATTCACCTTTATTGGCCACCTTAACCTGTGTTTCCTCCCCCTCACTCTACCCCAACCACCTAAAATCCTCTGCCTTATTTCACAGCCAAAGATTTGTAACCCTATAGAGCTTGCCAAAAAATGCTATCCATGCCAGTTTGCCAGAGATAATCACTGCAGACAAACTTTTTTTCCATCTGCATGCTCACAACTCTTTCCCTTGCTTTCTTCATTTACCAATCACCTCCTAGTTCTTGAGGCTATAAATTCTGCCCATCCTTGCATATACACTCTCCCAGTAGATGTAGCCAAGGAACCTTTCAGCAAATGAAGCATCCTCAATCTCCCAAGTGCCACACTTCTTCTGGCGTCAGTGTCTTCCTTAGCACCACTCCCACCTCTAGCTCATGGAATCTTCTCCACTGCGAATGAGGTACTAAGTCCTTCAACCTTATATCCAACTCATATTAAACTCCTTGGACCTTCATTTGCTCTTATCTTTTTATGCAGCATTTTAAATACTTAAATATATTCCCCTTTCCTCATCTTGTCTTTTGTGGCACTCATCAAGTGTGTTCCCAGAGGGTTTGTAACACCCATGTACAGGAGTTTTTTTGTATTTAATCTCCTTACTCTCTTTCACCTCACCCACCAAACCTAATAATAACCCTGCATCAGATGTCTTTTTTCTTTCATCTGTTACCGTATCTTCATGCCCAACTTTACTTCTTCCACCATGTCTGTAACCTGGTCCATTACATACCTTCCCTTATAAAGCCTGGCTCCATGTATGCTGCTCTCCAAGTCACCTCAACCCCCTACAGATCAACTCATTTTGCTGCCTGACTTTCCAGGTGGAATAAACAGGGCCCTCACCGAAGCATGCTGTCTGACTGGCAATTTCTTCTTGCCGCTTTTTTCCTCACCTCGCATGAAGGCAGGTAACTCCACCATTCTTTCCTGCAACACACTAACTGGCTTCCCCTCAAAGGCCTTCAGGACTTCTGACCGCCAAAACCATTTCTAATGGAAATCCACCTGTGGCACACCATCCCCAACAGCTTCACCCTTTTCACACTCATCCTCCAACTCACAATAATACCGCATCACCTCCTCCTGCATCACTCTATTCCAAGCACACCCAAAGCCACTCATACTCAGCATTTTGTCATCACCCACACCACTGTCTCCAAACTGCGCTTCCCACCAGGCTGTTGTGTTCGTTATGATATCTGCACTAAATCTTCCCTGCTTAGGTCCTGGGTGGCCCCTCCCTATCTCCGGGTCAGCCACTAGAGACTGTATCCTCTCTTCAAGCTGGGGTGACTGAGCCACAGAGAACTTTCCCAGTCAACCACCAGAGTTTTGCGGTGCACCACGGTTTTCTGTTGTCCCAAACTTGCAAGTCTGGCAACCACACTCCCACCCTCTACTCTTGTCCCTCCCAAAACCTCTGCCTCATCCTTAACCCACACCCATCTGCCTGTAGCACTGTAACCGAATCTGTACTAAGCTGCACTTCACCACTTTCCTGCATTCTCAGCTTCCACTCAGCTGACCAAGCCTTAATGCAGTCCCCAAGTCGTAAAGAAAAAACAAGGGAACCCTACTCACAACGGAGCCAGGGTGATTAAGTATTTTGTGGAAAAAACAGTGGCTCCAGTGGGAAAGATACTTAAATGCTGATTCCAGAAATGGTGAAAAGTTTGCGTATATGTGCAGGGATAGGGGTAAGATGCCAGCTAGGGAGAGACACATACACACTGATTCAGTTTTTCAATGATTGTATTGAAAACAAATTTTTCAGTGAAACAATTTTTAACGAATAACAGAAAACATTTAGTTGTGTAATGTGTCCCAAGTGAAAATATGAACCAAAAACACAAGAATAACATTTGTATAGCAATATGTGTGAGGTTTCAGATACACTTTGTGGTTTACAAAAAGTGACCACTATTTTTTTTCATTTTTCAAGTACATAACATCTATATGATGATAGAGTGCCAGTTGCAATGGTTCGCTTTTTCTCAATTGTTGACGGCGTTTTCACCCTAATGTGGATGTAGGGTCTCTTCAGGACCTACGGTGTGGGGGACATCTGATTTGCAATTGCTAGAATATTCTTTATGCATGTGATCAACCGTGTGCAGGTGAAGTGAAATACTCACTAGGAGACCCAGCCGGGTTCCCTAATAAGCGTGTGAGTTGCAGCAATTCTGCGATGCACAATGGCTGTCCTTTAGATTCTCTGGCTTGCGTGAAGATTCAAAAGCCGGGTATTAATGTCTCATTCAACGCGGGTGCTTGTTAGCATTCTCCGCGGAGGGTGTTACTTTCTTTCCTGTGTTTGAGCAGAAGAACCGCCAGCGTCAGTCTTCCCGAGGTGCAATGACAACACTCAGGCTTGTTGGCCTCTACTCAGGGAACCACACTCTCTCCGTGCCTGCTGCTCAGTCTGCCCACTCCACATCATCTGCCTTTCTGGCATGGTCTGAAGTGTGACGTAAGGTCTGGCACCAAGTATGGTCTGAAGTGTGTGTTAAGGTCTGGCACCAAGCAACACACTATGTGCAACCTGGCGGCCTCCTACTCTCACTGCAGTTCTGTCTCCACACACACAGCTGGTGGCTAAACCACCTGCCCCCTGTGGCACAAATAAACTCCCTGTTACCCAAGCTGGCAGAACAGGTGAAGCCACATGCAATTTTTACAAGCATTATACTGCCTATCCCAAGTGTTTAGCCCAGTCTCCTCATAACCGGTGCTGCCACCATTGCTCCACCTCACTGCCTTAGCTCTTTTCTGCATGCACAATCTCAGCTGCAGCACCATCCATATAGGCCATGCCACAATGGAGACCTGCACCCCTCCCACGCACTTTGCCACTCGTGTCACCTCATCACTCTTCCTCACTTTAATTCATGGAGGGGAGTAGGCCACAACGGCGGCAGCCACTCTCCCTGCTGACCTCCTGATAATATGCCCCTGCTGTGGAACCAAAGCCAACCCCAGCACTCCAGGCTTTAACAGATCCTCTCTCCCTAGTTAAGTGTCAATTGCGCCTCAACTACAGTGATGTGTGTCACACCCGACATCTTTTCTAACACTAGGCCTACCTGCCTGAAGAAAATGTCATGTGCACACAAAGAGAGCCAGAGGAGGTTTAAAGACCAGCGAGGGTGCACTTCCCGATTTCAGTAACACAAAACACAAGAACCCTTGGCTCTGTAAAGAATATCCTGGGTGACAAGAAAAGCTGGCTATGAAGAAGGCGTCCCTTTAAAGGACGGTTTCCCTCACCCACCAGGGGTGGCATGCTTCATCATCGCAAATCCTCCTTGCATCATGAAGTCTAGTCATGATGCAGGTTACAACTGCTCACTGCAAGGGAGGAGCTCAGGGATGTTTTCGTGAGAAGGGTTATTACTAAAAACCCAATGTGAGCTGACTTGGCGTAGTAAGAGGTGCAGTGCAGGGAGTGAAGTTAAAACTAGCTACAGGGATTACCGCATTATTTTATTCTGGCTACCATGTGCTAGGATTAAAAACAAGAAATATGACAGAAAACATTAGATCCTATCGTAGTATGCTTAGATTGACAATTTTCAGCCAGTGACCTATAGAATATCGTGGCCAGAACTATAACTTTTTCAGATTAATAGTCACAAGAATGCCTTTTGTGTAGAAGAGTGTACAGCTAGAATATTCTGGTAGGATTGGGCTGCATTCTACCACAATGCAGGTTTAGGGACCATACACTTCACTCCCTCCCTCAAGATGGGGTCCAGTGTTCCACTCTCCAGTGTTCCACTCTCCCATGCCTCACAATTGACAATTTTCAGCCAGTGACCTATAGAATATCGTGGCCAGAACAATAACTTTTTCAAAGTAATAGTCACAAGAATGACGTTTGTGTAGAAGAGTGTACAGCTAGAATATTCTGGTAAGAGTGGGCTGCATTCTACCAAAAGCGGAGTTCCATGGAATCTCACATAGTTTTAGATAACTCAGCGGAATCTGCAGAACAGAATTCTGTGAGTTCTGCCCACCCCTACATAACACCACACTGGTCTTCGTGCACTAACATTCCCACCACGCCAGTCAATCTTTCCACCAGAACCTTACACAATACCTTGGTGCCCACGCTGAGCATGGTGAGGAACCTATAGGAAGGCAGGTACATCAAACCCCCTCCAGGTTTAGGGACCATACACTTCACATCCTCCCTCATGATGGGGTCCAGTGTTCCACTCTCCAGTGTTCCACTCTCCCATGCCTCACAGAGTACCTCAAGAAGCGGACTGCCAGCTGCGCCGCATACCATTGTAGAATTCTACAGACGTCGTGGACCAGGGTCAACGGACTCGATAATTCTCGCCTCGGTGCCTACTCTAACCAGGGATCACACTCGGCAACTCTGGGCATTAAGCTTGCCTCATCTCTACAACGGCCCCCCACAAGTCGCCGGGGATGCCTGGTTTCACCTTGGAGATACCCAGTAAGGGACCATCTCACAGGGAAAACCAGGACGGGTTCCCCAGCGGTCTCCAGCGCCACGATACTCCGGCAAGGAGTTGCAGTGCGCTTTACAAGTACACCCACATTTACATTTACATTCTGTCTATTCATGTGATCCATCACTTCTCTAACATCCTTCTGGGAGATCTCTGCCTCCAATTCTTCTCGCAATGAGGGTGACAATACAAGCAGGTCAGTACCGTCCAGATATCCAGCCATTGTTGTGGCATCCGCTGCCTCCCCTTACCATAGAGTTCTCTTCCAGGGGATCCTCATCAATAGTCATAAGCATTAGAATATTCCCGCCCATGCGCGGGACCCCGGAAACAATATATTATATGTGCCACATATATATACTCATATATATATATATATATACATATAAATATATATAAAAATAAGAAATTGCAGCCAAATAAACAGTAGAGCTGAATTATGCTGTAAAGAATTTCCACCATACATGAACCTCTGCATTAGAAACATGAGAAACAACACCAAAGATTGTTTAGAAACTGTTTTAATGCTTAGAAAGCAGTAGAAATTCTTATAACTCACTGAAAGCATAGAAAGCTCCCAGGCTGCATTGCAAACACACAGTCTAAAAAGACTGAAAAGCTAACCTGTAGCTGCATGCAACAAAAACTGACACCGGGCCTTTAAGGCACCCATGACCCCCAGCTTCCCATCATGCTCCAGGGGTGACAGTTAGGTCAGTTGTTCTTTCCGGCTCCTTCAGGAAGGACCCTGGTAACACAGCTCCACTCTTTTCTGGCTTTTCTGACAGAAATGTACTTCATTTTTCTATCCTTTGGTACTTACTTTGACTTATAACATCTTGTCAAGTAAGGTTCCGTCTTTTTAGACAGTTTTTTGTGTGGCATTTTATTTTAAAATGCCTTTTTTTTTTGACAACTGCACTTCTTGTGGCAACAAGAAGGCAAAATCAGACAGTCATGATGTCTGTATACTTTGCTTGCCTGATCATCATGATCCTAAGAACTGTCCACACTGCGAGTGCCTGTCTGAGAGAACTCTCTAGGACAGAGAAAGAAACCGCATTTATGGACTGGCTCAAAGGTCCTCCAGAGGAAGATCCCCAGAGAGGAAGGGCATCAAGAGGGCCAGAAGTCCTTCAAAAGGCAAGTCTTCACGTCCTTCAAATTCAACGTTGGGCTCGGCGCTGAAGAAACATCTACCGGTGGGTTTTCCAGCTGAAAAACGACCATCGGCCGCGAGCTCGCCGTCGATAAGATCAGGTTCGCCACCGACGTCGAGGATGCCAGCTCCGTCGGCGAAATACTCTCCACCGTCGTCAACCAGGCGACGATCGGCGTCGAGGGAGGTCAAGCCTCCGCCGTCGTCAACAGGACGGCGATCGGCGTTGAGGCACATGACTCCTCCGCCATCGTCAACCTGGCGGAGATCGGCGTCGAGGAACAAGACCCCTCCGCCGTCGTCAACCAGGCGGCGCTCGGCGTCGAGGACCAGAACCCCTGCGCCGTCGTCAACTTGGCGACGATCGGCGTCGAGGACCAAGACCCCTCCGCCGTCGTCAACCCGGCGACGATCGGCCTCGAGGGGCGGCACACCTCCACCGTCGTCATCTCGACGACGATCGGAGTCGAGAAGTGTGACTCCCCCGCCGACATCAACAGGGCGACGTTCGGCGTCGAGGACCAAGACCCCTCTGCCGTCGACAACCAGGCGTCGATCGGCGTCGAGGAGGCGATCTCCGTCGAGGTCTCGAGGATGTCCAGAGTTCCTCCGCCGTCGTCACGTAGACACTCGACGTCGAGAGAGAAAGCTCCGTCGTCGGCAAGTCAGCGCCGTTCGACGTCGAGAGACCGTCGTTCTTCACATCACTCATCGACGATGAGGGATAGATCGACGTTGAGGTACTCTGCGATTCTTGTTACGGAATCGGCTTTGCGTCACTCATCTTCTCAGTCTTCAGGTTCCTCCAGATCATCTTCAAACACCAGAAGTCCTGTCCGTCAATCTCCTCCACGTCGGTCAGAGGTTTCGGCTCCTGGGGTAAGGCTGTCCCCTTAGGTTGTATGCACCACTGCAAAATTGGCAGGAATCAGGGGCTACGGGACGCCTTCGGCAGTACGTCAGCCCGGAACATAGATCTCCGCTGCAAAGGCTGGTGGGTGAAGTAGACAGAGTCAGTCCTCCCAGGCGACAGGCAGCACGTTCACCTGAAAGGAGACCAGATAGATCGCGTTCTCCAAGAAGAGAGGAACGTCCCAGAAGATCTCGTTCTCCAGGAAGGGAAGAACGTTCCAGAAGATCGCGCGAGAGGCGACGCAGTTCCCATCGCAGGAGTAGAAGAACTGCTGCCACCTCTTCTACCTCCTCTACCCGATCTTCCAGAAGAAATTACTCCCCTACTCTCACAGACAGCCCAATCTCCATAGTCTCTCCAGTGGACGACATCAATACCTATCTAGATTTCTGCAGAGAGGGGCTCAGAAATTAAATATTGAGATGGCTGTCCCACAAGTGGCTACCACAGTCATTTTTGAGACATTACACCAAAAATCTTCTTCCCGTCCGTTACTTCCTTTAGTCCCAGGACTCATGGAACCAGTCAAGAACATTTTCCTCACCCCTGCAACCATCAGAGCAGTGCCGGCTCGTATACAAAAGAAATACAAGCCAGCTGACTCAGACCCAATCTTTGTCAAATCTGATCCACTAGCAGATTCTGTGATTGTGGCAGCGGCTCGGAAGACCCATGCAGTCGCTCCTTCATCTTCTGTCCCGCCAGATAAGGACAGTAAAATACAGGACTCACGGGGTCGCAAAGTTTGTAATGCTGCTGCTTCTGCCCTGAAGGTATCCAGTGCGTCCGCGCTGCTGGGAAGATATGACAGAGCCTTATGGGACTCGATGGAGTGCTTCAAAGCCAAGCTCCCGAAGGAGGACCAAAAGGACTTAGAAGAGACACTAACGGAAGGCTGTCTGGTTGCAAACCAACTGATAAGCACCATGGCGGACGGTGCAGTGTTGGCGGCGCATTCTTATGCTCATGGAGTATGTGCCAGAAGGTCTTCTTGGTTAGGCTTAACAGGCCTGAAACCTGATGCTCAACAACGCATCTTGAATCTTCCTTTCTCTGGGTCCTCTCTCTTCGGGGAACACGCGGATGAGGAAATTACCCGGATGAAAACCGAACTGTAAAAGCGGTCAGTTTGGAGAAGAAGAAGGAATTCAAACGACCCTTCAAATCCAACAGGGGCAGAGGGGCTCAACAGAGGGTTCAAACCCCTCAGTGGTCCCAGAACAAAAATCAGGGAAAAACCCAATTTCGAGGAGGCAAATCCAACAGAGGTAGAGGAGATCATCAGCAGTCCTCTTCCACGACGAAAGGAGGAAAAGCTTGAGCAGTGGCTTCCTCTGGCGCCGTTGCCCACTCCAGTGGGAGGAAGTGCTTCACAACATCTGGCAGAGTGGGTCAGCATCACAAAAGATCGTTGGGTGCTGAATATACTGCGCAATGGATATGCACTATGTTTCCGTGCGATCCCAAAGCCCATACCCCCAAAAAAGTCTCGCCCGTACCAACTAAACCTTCTCCAAAGAGAGGTCAAGACTCTTCTTCAAAAAAGAGCCATCGAGGAGGTTCCTCCCTCTCAAAGGGGAAAAGGAGTCTACTCCAGATACTTTCTTGTCCCCAAAAAAGATCAGGAGGACAAGTTCAGGCCCATCTTGGACCTTCGCCTTCTAAACAAGGTGGTGGTCAAAGAAAAGTTCCGCATGTTGGCTCTTCACCAAATATGTCCACATCTTCAAGTCGGGGATTGGATGTGTTCGGTGGATTTGCAAGATGCGTACTTTCATATTCCAATCGCCCTTCACCATCGGAAATACTTGCGATTTGTGGTAGGAAGCAAGCACTACCAGTACAAAGTGCTGCCCTTCAGGCTCAAGTCAGCACCACGAGTCTTCACCAAATGCATGGCAGTGGTTGCGGCTTATCTACACAAGAGGGGGCTCTTCGTCTACCCATACCTGGACGACTGGCTCCTGAAAGGCCCATCTCCCCGACAGGTACTCAGCGACTTTCAACTGTGCCTACAGCAGTTACACAAGCCAGGCCTCCAAGTGAAGATGGAAAAGTCCGTCTAACAACTGACCCAGAGCATCCACTACCTGGGCGCAGTTCTGGACACAAGTTTGGGAAAAGCGTTTCCTTCGGAGGAGAGACTATCATCTATGAAACAAAAGTGCAGGACTCTCCTCCAGTCTCAAAATCCATCAGTCAGTCAGGTAGCTTCCCTGCTGGGCTCCATGGCGTCCTGCATTTTTCTGATACCAAATGCCAGACTGAGAATGCGGCCTCTGCAGCAGGCTCTAGAGGACCAGTGGGACCAAGCGACAGGGAATTTGGAGGATCGAATCAATTTGTCCCAGGCAGCGAGGACGTCCATCCTATGGTGGACTCGCCCGCAGAATGTATTGCTGGGAGTACCGTTTCACCAACCTCTTCCAACACTGTCCGTGGTCACGGACGCTTCTCTAGAGGGCTGGGGGGCACACATGGGGTGCCTTCAAATTCAAGGTCGGTGGTCACCTCGGCACCAAACCTACCACATCAACATGCTGGAGCTTCGGGCAGTTCATCTAGCTCTCAAGGCTTTTCTTCCAGCTATAAACACCGACTCAGTCCTAGTTCAGACAGACAATACCACAACCATGTTCTATCTGAACAAACAAGGAGGCACACGATCTCGCCCCCTCTCCCTGGAGGCTCAGGCGATCTGGCACTGGCTTCTGGCTCGGGGCCTATCAGTAGTGGCAGTACACCCTCCAGGCGAATTAAACACCAAGGCAGACGCACTCAGCAGGCACTTCGAAGATCAGCCAGACTGGGTGCTAAACGACGAAGTGGCTGAAGAACTTTTTCGTTGTTGGGGTCGTCCAACCATAGACTTGTTTGCAGACGACAAAAACGCAAAATGTCACGCCTTCGCGTCCATATTCCACCGGCCAGGGAGGCAGGGGAATGCTCTCCTGATGGATTGGTCAGGAACATTTGCTTACGCGTTTCCTCCCCTGGCTCTGATTCCGAAGGTGGTGTCCAAGCTCCTCAGGTCAGACATGGAGATGATCTTGATAGCTCCGGATTGGCCACGGCAGTGGTGGTATCCGGACCTTCTGCATCTGTCTGTGTGTCCACACAGACGGCTTCCTTGCAGGCCGGACCGGTTGAGCAAGATGAACGGGAGGATACTGCATCCCAACCTCCCATCACTGAACCTGACAGCATGGCTCCTGAGGTCCTGCAATATGGGCATCTGAACCTGCCTCCCAAATGTATGCACATTTTAAAAGAGGCTAAGAGGCCTTCCACGAGAGCGTCCTATGCGTTCAAGTGGAAAAGGTTTTACATATGGTGTAGGGATCGTCACCTAGATCCTACTAAAGGGCAGGAGGAAGTAATTCTTCCATACCTCCTTTCCTTGGCAACTTCGGGGTTGAAATATGCTTCCATTAGAGTGCATCTGTCAGCCATAGTAGCGTACAGGAAATCACCTAACCAGATTTCATTCTTTCAGGTTCCGGTGGTCAAGGATTTCCTCCAGGGGTTGAAAAAAGTCTATCCCCCTGGGTGCAATCCTTCTCCTCCTTGGGAATTGAACCTGGTTCCATCCAGGTTAATGTCACCTCCTTTTGTACCCGTCCACAAGGCCTCTTTGCAACATCTCTCTTGGAAAACTGCCTTTTTAGTGGCGATTACTTCAGCGCGCAGAGTAAGTGAGATACAAGCGCTCTGTACTAAGGAACCGTATACTGTTTTCCACCACAATAGAGTAGTCCTGAGAGCTCATCCATCCTTCTTGCCTAAGGTGGTTTCTGATTTTCATATAAATCAGTCCATTTACCTCCCTTCGTTCTTTCCAAATCCTACGACCCCGGCCGAGCGGTCTCTGCACTCCTTGGATCTTAAGAGAGTGCTCAAGTTCTATTTGGAAAAGACCAAGGGTATCAGGAAGACGGATCAGCTGCTTGTGAACTATTTAATTTAATTTAATTGCGGGTTTATATAGCGCTAGGAATCGACTCCCGGAGGAGTATCTCCACGCTTCGACCGCTGGGGAACCCGTCCTGGCTCACCCTGAGAGATGGTCCCTGATGGGTATCTCTAAGGTGCGACCAAGCATCCCCGGCGGTCTGGGGGGGCCGTTGTGAAGATGAGGCAAGCTGATGCCCAGAGTTGCCGAGTGTGGTTTCTGACTAGAGTAGGCACCGAGGCGAGAATTATCGAGTCCGCTGACCCTGGTCCACGACCCTGCCGCGTCGGGAATCGAACCCTGGTCCCGGGCCGTTCTCTGCTTACGGGTCTGCCGCCTCTAACCAGTGAGCCACACTTCTCCACAGCAAGCCTCCTTGAGGAATATGTTTGTGTAGTCTATGGCCTGCTCAGGCTTGTGGAAAACATTACTGTCTTGTTATTCCTTTGCCCGCAGGGATGAGGTGAGGCTCGCTGTTCTATTCTAATGCTTATGACTATTAATGAGGATCCCCTGGAAGAGAAGGATTAGTTACTTACCAGTAATCCTAGTTCTCTTCCAGGGGTATCCTCATCAAAGTCATAAGCAACCCTCCCGCCTCCCCGGGCAAAGGACATTTGTTAATGAGGAGATATTGTTAACCTATTTGTTACTTGGTTTTTCAGTCTCCGAAAAGAACAACTGACCTAACTGTCACCCCTGGAGCATGATGGGAAGCTGGGGATCATGGGTGCCTTAAAGGCACGGTGAATACAAAAAGGTTTTGGGTCCAAAGACCTGGCCAGCCAGGACCTCAACAATTGCAAAAACAGAAAAGATGCGGCTGGTCAGACAGTTTAGAATATCAATCAGGGCCCACACAGCCAATAAGTGCTGAGTGGTCAGGCCTTTTGTTAGCAAACTATTTATTTAGAATTTAAAAAGCAAATCTTCAAAGTTGATAAGAAAATGACGTACAAGGAAAACACACCATCAGGACAGTCAAATCACAAAGCAAAAACAGGCAACTGTATACACCAAAATTGCAAAGTATACAAACATTGGGAAAGTGAACAAATCAATCTTTTTGCATTAAATAGACACCAAAGAATCACTAAGACTTCAATACAAACATTACAAATCAATTGGAAAATCAGGAACATATAACATTAAGAATCAATACAAGACCAGTCCTTTGACTGTAATACCAGTGGACAGGCGGAATGCACGATGGAAAAAGGCTGCCTGCCTATCCACGAGACCTGTGACGCTGTATTTTAAATAGTTGCAAACTAGGGCCCACTACAGTGGGATAAATTAGTCCCAAGTCGCACACTTCCTTCTTGTCACAGGCTGGGGGTCTACGCATTTCGAACTAACAAAGTTCAAGGTTCTCCTCAGGACAGGCACTGGAGTAATCGCTGTGCCACGTGCACAGGTGACTGCACGGGTGACAGCGAAGGCTGTAAGACAGGACAATGGCTCTCTGAACCAATTTGGTCGGTGTCAGAGGTGGAATGGCGTCCGCCCAGCGGTACGCTGCTGTAAAGTGCGACCACACTCACATTCTTAATGTGCTGAGTGCCGTCTTGAAATTCAAACAGCTTAGGAGGTGCTCTCTCGTGGGGGGCGGGAGTGAATCTGCCGCAGTTCGGAAATATCAACCGGCGATCAAGTCCGTTGCCGAAGGCGTTGCAAAAGTCCTTGGATAGGCAGGCAGCCTTTTTGTGATTTGACTGTCCTGATGGTGTGTTTTCCTTGTACGTCATTTTCTTTAAAGGCACGGTGTCAGTTTTTGTTGCATGCAGCTACAGGTTAGCTTTTCAGTCTTTTTAGACTGTGTGTTTGCAATGCAGCCTGGGAGCTTTCTATGCTTTCAGTGAGTTATAAGAATTTCTACTGCTTTCTAAGCATTAAAACAGTTTCTAAACAATCTTTGGTGTTGTTTCTCATGTTTCTAATGCAGAGGTTCATGTATGGTGGAAATTCTTTACAGCATAATTCAGCTCTACTGTTTATTTGGCTCCAATAATATATATATATATATATATATATATATATGTGTGTATATATATATATATATATATATATGTGTGTGTATATATATATATATATATATATATATGAGTACTAGTAGCCCGTCCCGACGCTGTCCGGGTATGAAACAGAATGTGTGCAATGTGTGTAATAGGCAAGGGAAATTTATTTTAAAATCTCGCGATAGAGAACATTTTTAGCATGAAGTGTCACAATAGTTAGGCATGTGTGTGCAGATACTGTGTGTACCTCGGAGTAAGAAGTATTAGCAGATGTCTCTAGTGTGTATGTACTCCACTTCCATAGGTAAGCGTGTGTGAAAGTGCATTCAGTTGTAAATTTTGTGTCCCCGCAGGCACGCTGAATCGCGTCATACCCCGCTTGAGGCCCGGCTCCAGTTTTGTTTGATGTTGTGCTTGTGGTGTAAAGTCGATAATGCAGAGAGTTGAGTGGGCGACAGCGCTCGCTGGAGACACTGCGCGTGTGGGAAAGTGCAGTCAGTGCAAAGGTTAGTGTCCCAGCAGGCGCGCTTAGTCGCGTCATCCGCCGCCTGAGCCCGGCTCCAGCCCTGGTTGATGTTGTGCGCCTGGTGTCAATTCGTTTATGCAGAGAGTTGAGTGTGTGTGACAGCGCGCAGGAGACGCTGCAGTTAGTGTCCCCGCAGGCATGGTCCTTTATGCAGAGAGTTGACTGGCTGACAACGAGCAGGATACTGTGCAGTTATTATCCCCGCAGGCACGATCAGTCGCGTCTGCCCCCGCCTAAGCCCCGGCAACTGCCGCGCCCATTGGCCACGCCCCAAGGCACGATTTTTTTTGGGGGGGATGTGCCGTCGATTGTTGCCGGTTGTCGCGCCCATTGGCCACACCCCTTGCTGCTGCGCAATTGCCGCGCCCATTGGCCTTGTTCACGCCCCCAACACACGCCTCCAGCACAACGCACACGTTTAAGGAACGCTTTTTTTTTTGTCATCATGCCGCGCCTCACCCACGCCCACAAGGGACTACTTTACTGGTAAGGTTCTTTTACCTTTCAAATGTATATGGTGGGCATCTGTATAGCCTATGTCCTTCTGCTGCAACTGCCCTTTCCAATGCTGTATTGGGTGTTGTGATTGGTGCTGTGGTTCCTGAGATTACCCGCCTCAAAGGTATGGGCTCTCTCTTTATAATATTAGTATAGATATATATGTGGGGCACATAAAATATATTGTTTCCGGGGTCCCGCGCATGGGCGGGAATATTCTAATGCTTATGACTTTGATGAAGATACCCCTGGAAGAGAACTAGGATTACAGGTAAGTAACTAATCCATCCTGTAAATGATCCCCTAAAGTAGCATTAATAAGGGGTTGGATGGGAGATAGGGTTCTGTACAAGCATGCCAATAACCTACCAGCCTTGTTCCCCTCCCAGTCGAGCCGTTGTCAATATTCCTGCTGTGAAACATGTCCAGTCTATCCTGTGTGTCTCCCAAATGCATTCGTAATCAAAACCACTGATTCATCCCGATTCCGATCCCTCGCATTCCCGCTATGGGCCTCCGTTTGCTTAGTCTCCAGGGGCCAGATGTAGGTAAATCCATTTTACCGATTTTTAAATACCGAATTTTACCGAATCGGTATTTAAAAATCGGAAAATGATATGTAGGTAAAAAATCGGTATAATTTACCGATTCGGTAAAAGTCGGTATCGGATGATCGGTATTTACCGATCGGTATTACCGATCGGTATGTACCGATCGGCATTTACCGATCGGCATTTCCAATGCATTCCTATGGGCCTTTTGGCCCATAGGAATGCATTGGAAATACCAATCTGTAATACCGATCTGTAATACCGATCGGTAAATACCGTAATACCGATCGGTAAATACCGATCGGTATTACAAAAAAACGTGCAGCAAACAAAAGTGAAACTTAACACAACAGCCAATCAGGTGCAACCACCCTCCCCCTTTCTCCCAGGAAGTGCCTGCCCAGCCAGCTGCAACTCATTAGAAAGTTCTGGAGACAGGCAGAGCAGAGCACACAGAGAGAGGAGCAGGGAGAGAGTTGTTTGTGTTTAAAACCCAGGAATAATGGCAAGCAGCACTGAGAGAAAGAGAAAAATTAAGTTCAGCAACACTGAGCTTCAAGTCCTAGTTGAGGAGGTGGTCAGGGTGCACACCCAACTATTTGGGAAGCTGTCTCTCACCCTGGCTGAGTCAGCTAAGCGAAAGCTGTGGCTGCACATAGTGGAAAGGGTAAATGCAGTGGGAGTCACCACCAGGAGCATGGAGGATTTAAAGAAAAGATTTTATGACCTCAGGAGCCAAACCAAGAAGAAGCTTGCAGAGCAGCATAAACAGGCTGGTGTCACTGGAGGAGGCAGGAATCCAGCACCCCCCCTGACTGAGCTGGAGGAGTTGGTGGCGTCTACCATCGAGCGAGACAGTGTGGTGGGACTGGGAGCAGTGGACAGCTCAGCCCGAGCCAAATCAAAAGGTAAGATGCATGCGCAGCACAACACCCCATACCAAGCAGCATCCCTTAAACCTCTGTGCACAGGCCAAGCCCAGTCCAGTACTGCTAGCACTATACAGGAGCAATGCATTATGGGAAATGTAGTCAGCTAATATTAGACCATGTATAACTGAACAGACATCAGCAAGGCAGTGAAAGTATTGCAGAATCATGAAAGTTAAATGTGTAAAGATTTATTTATAGTCACTGTGACACAGTAACAATCAATGTACATACGCTTATTTACACCTAGGGGCACCATCAGCCAGGCAAGGCACATCGACACCAGGGACTGCAGCAGCGAGGGAGGAGAGTGAGGAGGCAGGGCCAAGCCATGTGCAAGCATCGCAAGATGAGGAGGACACAAGTGACATTGCACAGGAGGAGGAGACAGACCTCACCCCCGACCTTCCACACTCCCCACACCTGTCACAATCACCTGCATTAGTATTCTCTCCGGAGACTTCCCCAGTAATGCAACAGGCTGCACCTGCAACACCACCAGCCAGGAGGCGACTCGTGGCCACACTGCCCTTGATGGAGGCAGCATTAGATCAGGCTGAGCAAACTCCACCTATGCCTCATGCTGCACTGCAGGCAAACACTCATCAAGACACCATGCACAGACGTCGCCGCATGCCCAGCACTGCAGGAGGCACTGGAGAAGGCACTGTCTTCCGGGGGCTGGAGGGAAGCATGGTGCGCATCCAGCGCATGCAGGGCAGATCCATCCAGGCCTGCCACCGGCAATTCCGTGCCCTCAATCAAACTGTAGGAGAGATGGGGAAGGGCATTAATGATATAGCCAATAGCAACAGGGACATGGTAAAATCGAATGACAACCTAGCTGCTGGTATTACGTCTGCTATCACGCAGCTGTGCGATAAGATGGACCACATCGAGAACGCAAGGCGCAGGGACGCCCGCGCTACCAACAGGGCGCTGAATCGCCTTGCCACTGCCACTGCACAGCTATGCAGGAGAGGAAACAATATGCAGGAAAGCCTAACACAAAATACGGCAGAGGTCACAAGGGGCATAGCCAAAATAACCAGTGCCCTAGAGGAAATGATGATCACTAATGCTGCTCACAATCCTGCCCTGGATGTGGCTGAAGGAGAGGACAGTAGTAGCCGCAGCAGCTTGGGTAGTGCTGTGGTGCCTGCTCGTAGGAGCCAGAGGCGCGCAGCTGAGCCTTCAAGCCTGGAGGAAGGCAGTGGGGATAATCCCAGTGTGTCTGGGAAGCGGCAGAGAAAGTGACTCTCCAAGTTTGGGTGAAGTAACCCTGGACATGTTGTCCCCACCTTTGTACATTTTGATTTGTTGCACCTAAGTGCTGTAAGTTCGTGCCAACAGATAAATACTTTACTTCCATTCACAACCTGTCTGTGTGTCATTACTTACTCAGAAATAGTTGCTTGTTATTTCCTCACGCCTGTATCTCCCATCACTTGGTGCTGTGACTCCAGCAGGTTGTATGTCAGGCACGGCATTGTCGTCGTCATGATCCTCGTAGTCTGACATCTCCACCTCTGTACCCTTTCTCACAGCCAAGTTGTGCAACATGGCACAGGCAGCTATGATTTTGCAGCATGTTGTGGGGGTATACTGCCTTGCGCCTCCACTCTTGTGAAGGCATCTAAATCTGCTCTTCCAGATGCCAAATGTCCGTTCTACCACATTCCTTGTACTTTTGTGTGCCCGGTTATACCTCCTTTGGCTGGGTGTGGAGGGGTTGAGGTAGGGAGTGAGGATAAAAGAACGTAGGGCATATGCACTGTCTCCTAAAAGGGAAATGGGAATACATTACTCACATGCATACTTGTAAATCTCACTGCAATATGTGTGAATGCTGTCGCGGACTCTGTCTTACCTAGGAGGTATCCTTCGCCAAATTCCCCTGCTGACAGCCGTTCATAGATGCCGCTGTTCTGAAATATATAGGAGTCATGTGTACTTCCAGGGAATTTAGCTACAAGGTCTGTGATGACATACTTTGCATCACAAATCACCTGGACGTTGATGGTGTGGCTTGACTTCCTATTGCGGTAAATGTATTCTGTGGCAGCAGGGGGACAAATGGGGATGTGTGTCCCATCAATGCATCCGATGATATGGGGAAATCTTGCCATCTGGTAGAAGTCTGATTTCGTTTGTACCAGTTCAGCATGGGTGGATGGAAATGAAATGTAATGCTCCATCCTGTGCAACATGGCGTCAAGGAATTTGTGAAAAAACCTTGAGAGGCTGCTCTGGGTCACCCCTCCCACCACAGCAACCACGCTCTGGTAGCTCCCTGACGCCAGCAGGTGGAGGCTGCACAGCACCTGTACATGTGTTGGAATTGCATGTGCCCTTGGGGTGGGGTGCTCCAACAGTGGTTTAAGGTCCCTGATGAGCTCCATGATGGTGTCTGGAGCCAACCTGTACCTTTGTAGTATCTCCTCCTCTGTCAGCATGAACAGGGTGACCCTCTGCCTGTAGACCTGCTCCTGTCTCAGCCATTCCCTCTCTCCTTCCTCCCGTAGCCGTAGACGTCTTGCTATTACATAGAATGCCGCCATTGTGCAAACTGAATTGCATTTTGGGTCCTTTTTTATAGGCTGCATGAATTGCATTTTGGGTCCTTTTTTATGAGCTGCACCTGGTTACCACCTGATTTGAATCCATGGTAAATACCGACTCTTAAATACCGATTTTGAGGCAAAATCGGTATTTCTGAGCCTCCCTACATCTCAATGTCCAATTTTACCTATCCTTATTTACCGATCGGTAACATTACCGATCGGTAACATTACCGATCGGTAACATTACCGATCGGTAAAATTCCGTTATCGGTATTTTACTGATCGGTAAATTTACCGATCGGTAAATTTACCGATTCAGCCTATTTTTGGTCACCTACATACCGAACGCTCAATACAGGTCGGTAACGGCCGAAAATCGGTATTTTCGGCCGTTACCGACCGGTAACGGCCTACCTACATCTGGCCCCAGGTCCCCTAACTCACTCTGCAAATTGCTGGTGCAGGCCGCACAATTTCCCTAGACATTTCCCTCGAATGACTGCCTTTAGTGCCTCTCATTTAGTACCCCTACTGGACGTCGAGCCCCATTTGCCACACAGATATTCAGTGATCTTTTCACCTAGCATTTGCCTAAACAGGACATCCAGGAGTGCGTCTGTCTGTAGATGCCTGTACCTTCTCCCATCCCAAACTCGTGGTCCAGGGAGACAAAGAGTTAAAGGGCATTTGTTATATATAATTACTTCCTATTGTAAGTTAATGTCTCCAAAACACTTAATCAAAATCACTTTCAATTGTAGGCATTTCAAAATTCAGAGTTGTACAAGTGATCCACAAACACCTAACCTCAGATTCTGTGGTACATTAAAAAAAAACTATTTTGTTCATCCCAAATGTCTACTTACTAGATTTTTCAATATGAACTGATTTTTTTTTGTAAAACAGTTTTTATTGCAGAACCACATAGATTAGTTGCAGTAGCAGTTTACATAGCTTAGTTGTACTTACAGGTCCCAACATAATAGGATACACAGCCATTTAGCCCTCAACCCGGAGGTCAGGCGGCGAGTCAAGTGGGTCAGGTATGCTCACAGATGTGTTGAGCTACTTATGAGAAGGATAGTACAACAGTTTCTGCTTTATGTTTACTTCCTCCTTCCCCCTTACTGCTGCTATTCGCAATCGCCGGAGTTCTGTGATGCCTACAGTGGTCTGTGCCCCCCCCCCCTCCCCCGCTGTGTGTCTACGCCTATGTCTGGTGCTGATGCCTATGATCATGGTATATGCTGAAGGAGTTTCAAGTGTTCTCCTGTGCGTGTGTGTCTTGTATCGGTGCTGGGTGGGCTATGGGTGCTAAAGGGGTCGTGGGGCCCTCAGCTTCTTCCTCATCTAGTCCCTCCAGTGTATTATCTCTCAAAGCCTGGACCAACGCCTCCCACGCTCTCGCCGAGTCCTGTGCTTTCTCGTCTGAGCTGCGGTGGGCTAATTGGTATCTAAGCGTGCTTTCGGCTGTTGCCCATTTCAAGAATTCGGAGAGCCATCTCCTGTGTGTCGGGCCCTTCCTCGACTTCCAGCCCTTGGTCAGCTCCCGTTTGGCGAGAAGCAGCCCCATGTCTATGAATTTGCTTGTTAACTTATTTTTGCATGTGTGCGGGAACCAGTGGAGCAGTGTGACCTCATTATCATATTGTAGTTCCCTGTCCGTTACTGTGTTCAATGTGTCGCCTATCTCGTCCCAGTATTCCTGTATGTGAGGGCAACCCCGGAGCATGTGGAGTAGATCTGCCTCCGCCAGGCCGCACCTAGGGCACGCCGCATCTGTAACTCCGAAATATGTCGCCACTTTGCCCGGTGTCAAGTAGGCTCTGTGGAGGATATACAGATGTATAAGTTGGAAGCGTGTGTTTCTCGTACTTTTCCTAGCCCTGCGTACAAGTTGGGACCACGTTGCGTCAGGTATTTCTTTCTGCAAGTCTGCCTCCCATTTCGTCTTGAGTGAAGTGAGGGGTTGAATGTTTTCTGAGGATAGTCGGGAATAAAGGCATGTGACTGCTGTGAATGTCCCCGCTGCCATCATTGCGTATTGGCACACCTGTGTTGTCCGTGGTTCGGCCAGCCCCTCGCCCCAGTGTGATTGAATGGCCCTCACAACTGCTGCGTGTATTAGATAGTCGCCTCTCCAAAGGTCGTAGCGCTCTTGCAGCGTCTGGAATGGGACCAGAACACCGTCGTCATAAAGGTCTCCTATCATTTGTAAGCCCGCTTCCTCCCAATCTTGCAGCCCTGACCAATCCCCCCCCGTGTGGTAGCACCGTCACCATGCCCAGTGGGATTTCGGGCGCATACGGGTGTCTCAACCCCGTTCGTTTCTGTGACTTGTTCCAGCATAGCCGCAGTGTTCGTTCCTCCAGGGAGAGATCTCTAAGGACTAATTTCTGTTGCATGGTAATGTATGCCAGAACATGGCGGGGTGTTCCGGTGTCCCTCTCGTGCTCCGGACCTCGGTAGGCTCTTGCAACCTCTTGCGTAAAGTGCTGCAATTGGGCTGCTAGGTAGTATGACTCAAAGTCCGGGACCGCCAGACCACCTTCGTTTTTCGAGCGGGTCAGCGTCGCCAGAGCGATTCTACGCCTGCCTGATCCCCATAAGAAGGAGACTACCATTGACCTGAGCCGTTTAAAGGTTGTCCCCGGGATCCATATTGGGAGGGTCCGGAAAAAGTACAGTAGCCTCGGAAGGGCTATCATTTTTAGTAGCGATACTCGACCTGACATGGAAAGGGGCAAGGTTGCCCAGAAGGAGATACTACCCTGCAGGGCCCTGATGCAGCGTCCGATATTGCCGTCTAATAAGTTCGCTGGGTCATGGTAAATGTGCACCCCCAGGTAACTCAGACAATTGGGCTCCCATCTCGCCAATGAATGGGACGAGGGACGCTCCCCCTCACTCCGCAGTGGGAAGAGACAGGTCTTCGACCAGTTCACCCGTAATCCAGAGATGTCGCCAAAGCAGTCCAGCAGCCTCTCGGCACCTTGCACTGCTTCCCCTGCATTCTCTAAGAAGAGGAGCAGGTCATCTGCATATAGGGAGATAAAATGGCGGGCATCCCCGGAGTCCAGGCCACAATAGTACTCCCCCCGTCTGGCAGTTGCCGCTAGAGGTTCCATTGCGAGTGCGAATAGTAAGGGGGAGAGTGCACACCCCTGTCTGGTTCCCCGGTTCACCTCATACCTTTCTGATATCAAGGCTCCGACTCGCACTCTGGCACTCGCCGATGCGTACAGCACTTTCGTCCACGCTATGTATCCTTCACCCAGTCCAAAGATTCTCATTACTCTATAAAGGTAATCCCACTCTAGGCTGTCGAATGCTTTCTCTATGTCGACCGCTAGCACCAGGGGGGACTGTGCTCCGGGAGGAGGGTTATCCACCAACCTGAGGAGCCTGCGTATGTTGTGTGTAGTGTTTCTCGTGGGTATGAATCCCGACTGATCTTTGTGGATTAAATGTTGCATGTGGGAAAGTAATCTGGTGGCTAAGATGGTACTGAGGATTTTGTAATCCGTCGTCAACATAGAGAGCGGCCGGTAGGACGCCGGGTCCGTGCCGTCTCCCCGAGGTTTTAAGAGGGGAATCATTATGGCCACCCGCATTGAGCAAGGGAGGCAGCCCATCTTCTTGGCCTCATTGTAGATTATTCGGAGGCGCGGGGCCAGTTGGTCAAGGTATTTGGCATAGAATTCAGCGGGCAATCCATCCAGGCCCGGCGTTTTGTTGCGCGCCAAGTGTTTCACTGCGCTCCTTATGTCCGTTTGAACTATCGGACTGCCCAGGGACTCTGCGTCCTCTCGAGTTAAGTGGGGCAAGTGCAGGTCCGCCAGGAAGGCGTCCGTTGCTGCTCCCCGGTCCACCAGCCTGGTCTGATATAACCGGTCGTAATAGGAGCGGAAGCAGGTCAGTATCTCCGGCTGTGTTTGGAGTATACGGTCCTCGCCCTCCTTAAGAGACATAATTGGCTTGCTGTGTCTGCTGGGGTTTGCCAACTAGGCCAGGAGTGCCCCGGGCTTATCTCCTTCTGCGAGGGTTCTCGTCAGGTATAGTTTATAGTCAAAGCTGCGCAGGCGCTCTACTTCTACCGCCACCGCCTCCTGCGCATTGCTGACCCTATCCTGAAGTTCAGGGTGGTTGGGGCGTTCCCGCTCCGCCTTCCGCAGTGTTGATTCTGCCTTATCTAGATCCCCAATCAGTGTTCTGCGCCCCCCGCAAATCTCCCAATACAGTGTCCCCTCACCGCTGTTTTAAATGCGTCCCACTCTATAGATCTAGAGGAGGCAGTGTCTTCGTTTTCCGCGAAGTATTGTTCAATTCTCACTCCCAACGCCTCGCGGAAAGGTGGGTCATCGAGCGTGTCCGGCCGTAGCCGCCACGTTGGGATAAGTGTGGGTACGTTCATCCAATTCAGTGTAAGGAGTAAGGGATTGTGGTCGGATATTGTTCGCACTAAATATTCTGTCCGGGCCACCGACGGGAGCACCGTTTGCGAGCATAGGAAGATATCGAGGCGGACATGGAGATCATGAATACTGGAGTAGAATGAATAGTCTCGGTCCCTCGGGTGTTGTGTCCGCCAAGCATCCGATAAGTCCCATTTCCCCTGCCAGTCTGCTCGGAGCTTCGCAAGTCTGTGTACTGGGGATGTCTGCAGTGGTGGGTGCGACCTATCCAGGGAGATGTCCACTATTGAGTTGAAGTCTCCCCCCATCAGCAGCGGACCAGTGAAATAGCTAGCCAGAGTTCGAGAGAGTTTAGTGAAATATGTCGCTTGGTCTACATTCGGGGCGTATACGCTAGCAAGTGCTATGTGTCGGCCTCTAAGCAGGCCCTCGACTGCCACGAACCGCCCATCTGGGTCCACAGTGTGTCTAGTGACTTGGAAAGGGACACCCGCTCTGATCCAAATTAACACCCCTCTAGCGAAGGCCGAGTATGTAGTGTAATAGAGGTGGCCCCTCCACCTACGCTGTAGCGCCACTCCCACCTTCTGTGTCAGATGGGTTTCCTGTAGGAATGCGATGTGCACCCCCCTACGGACCAGATAGGAATGGATCTTGTGTCTTCTCGTCATCGTATGCAACCCCCGCACATTCCAGGACACACAGTTCAGTGATCCCATGCTAGCCATAGTCCCATTGGGTACGAGACAATTCAGGTTTGGTTGGCAACCAGACAATAGGTTCGACAGCATTTCCCACCCTCCCCACAAACCCAACAGTCCCTCCCCTCAAACAGTGCCCCGAGTGTCCCCAACTACTCCAGGCACCCTCCCCCCCCAGAACAGGACCTAACTGTAACAGAGTAGTTCCCATCCAAACAGGCGAGCAATCGTGCTCAAAACTTCAATGTGTACGTGATTAGTATCACGGAAGCCTTATGGGCTCTGGGGAGCGTGAGCTAGTTACTAATATATTCCAAGTCCGTCTCCACAGATCCCTCCCGCCATATACAGTGCAACTTACTAAACAGCAGTCTAACATCGTCCTGCTCAGGTGTGCGTGGAGGCCAATCGGCTTGTCCTCTCCATGTGCTCGGAGGCCAATGCCGGGAGGTTAGCTGCCAATGATAACCTCCGAGGTTTGTGGCGTGAGCCTCGGACCGCCGGATTTGCCCATTTCCGACAATTCAGTCTCCGATCCTGAGCCCCGGTTCTCTGACCCTGAGTCCTTCTCCGAATGGTGCAGAGTCGATCCAGAGACATCCTTCACCGCCTGGAGCGCTGCTTGCCGCTTGCCTTCCGTTTGGGATTGCGTCGGTTTTCCGGTGCGCTGTCTCAGTCTTCGGAGCCTCCGCGATTTTCTCGTAGGTTGATTCCGGCGCTCCTCCTCTGCCCTGAAGAGCGCTCCGTCCGTGCCTGTTTTGTAGGTGTCCCACCAGGCCCAGGCCTCCTCCGCAGTTGCAAAGAACTGAGCTTTGCCGTCCAGTTCTATTCTGAGCGTGGCGGGGAACAGCAGGGAGTACTGGATACCCTCCGTGCGGAGTTCCTTTTTGATGGAGAGGAAGGAGGCGCGCTGTTTTTGTGTTTCGAACGTATAGTCTGGGAACAGGGTTACTTTGCTGTTGTCCACTTGGAAGGGACCCGCGTCCCTGGCCCGTTGCAACAGCCAGTCTCTGTCTTTGTAGTGCAACAGCTTGATGACCCTGGGGCGAGGAGGCAGGCCCGGTTTCGGGGGCCTGGTTGGGACACGGTGCGCTCTTTCCAACGTGAAAAAGGGGGAGAGACCCTCCGGGGCCACCACAGTTCGCAGCCAGTCATCTAGGTAGCCCACCATGTCCGTTCCTTCTTTTTTCTCCGGAAGGCCCACTAGGCGCACGTTGTTTCTGCGGCTGCGGTTCTCGGCATCCTCGGCCCGCCCCTCCAGGGCTTGAATGCGGTCTAGTGCCTCGGTGAGTCGTCCCTCTATCGATTTTTGCGCCGGCGCCAAGGTTGCAATAGTATCCTCCGTCTCCTTGACCGTATCTGCCAATTTTGCGTGGTCCGCACGAAGGAGACCAAGGCCCGTCGACACCTGTGCAATATCGCGGTGTAGGGCATCCACCGTGTCCGCGATCGCCTTGAGGATTGTGTCCTGCAGGCGTTGCAGGTCTGTGGGTGGCGGAGGTGTTTCTTCCGGAGGGTCCGCATTGGGGCTGGCATCTCCCTTCGGTCCCTTCGTTTTCCCCATAGTGGTGCGCTGGCAGGAGAACCAGGCAGTGATGCGGGAAGGGGGGGCTCGGCGGTCGTAATGCTGTGCAGCCGCGGGAGTCTGCCGCAGGAGTATCCGGGGGAGCTAGTCGTGCGTTCCGCCGCTTCAGGGGCCGCTGGTATGGAACATATGTCGCGGGCAATGGGCTCGCCCCGCGGCGCCTCCCGGCCACTCCGGCGTCCGTCAAGGGGGGCGATCCCCCTCTCACCACAGGGTCTCCTCCCCGCCTGGTTATTAGGCGCTTGGTCCGGTCACGCACTATCGCCCCGCAAGGCCCCCATCAGGCATGGGCTGGCTCGGATCTCCGCCGTAGGTCCTCCGCAGCTGGGCCGGCGTGCACACCCCCGGTTGCGTCGGCCCTGCAGGGCGGCAGAGGCCACCGCAGTGTTCCTCAGGTCTGCTCAGGCCTCCCCAAGTTCTCTCTGCGCCCTATAGTGAGGGCCCGTCACTTCAGGTCAGTTCCCACGGACGGGGGTAGGGCTGTTATCCCACGGGCCTCACGGAACCACTCGTCGGGCTTATGTCACGGGAGTCGGGCCAGTGGCCTCAGGGGCTCGGCGCGGGGAACGCACCCACCCAGGGGGGCGACATCCGCGCCAGAGCAGTAGTCGTGGGCTTCCGCGCCGGCCGGGAGCGCTCGCTCACACCTGGTGGTAGTCCTCGGCAGCGCCGGGGTCTCGATTCCGGCCTCCCGGGCAGGGAGGAGTCGCCGCAGGGCCGGGGGGGCGCTCAGCTCAGCTCACCCGGTGCTCTTCTCCTCGGTCGCAGAGGGCATCGGATCTGGTCACCGGGCGGTCCTCTCCGCTCTCTCCTGGGCCGCACGCCAGCGCTCTCATTCAGGCTTCTGGGTCGCGCTGGAGGTCCCGGCGTCTCGGAGTCGCCGCCATTTTGCGTCCAAGGGCCGCTGGACTCCGCAGGGCAGCGCGTCTCTTTTGGTGCCAGAAACGGCTCCACCGCAGCACCGGAGCAGGCAGCAATGTACCGTCGGGGTCACCCGAGTTTTCACGGGGCCCCCGAGCTTTAATGCAGGATAACTTGGCGGATTACAGGCGGTGGGTTCGGGAGCCTCGTCAGGCTGCCACCACCTTCGTTGGCTGCTAGCCACGCCCCCCCTTCAATATGAACTGATGCTGATTGGTACACTGTGATAACTCATTGTATGTCCTGACTGTTGTTGCCGCTTGATATCAATGTACAAGCACTTTGCATCTCTGCAAGTCTGTTAGACAAAACGATATATTACTTTTGTGGATCACATTCAGTTTAAAAAGATATAATTGAAAACCTTTTTTCTTCTTTCTCTTTGTTCCCACTTATATTCATTATTTGCTTTTATTTCAACAATTAGTCTACATGGGAAATCCTTCACCAATATACACAAATGCCTCCTACTTGAGTTCAGAAATGTGTCTGCTTTTCAGAAATCAACATAAAGAATTTCTAGTACTGAATCTGTTCATTTTGACAAATGTTTCATTGTTCATCTGTACTAAGGTGCAGGCACCATTTATATGTGTAGGTATGCGGTAAAGCACATTTCCAAATTGTTTGCATCACCACCTCTCTATGCCAAGAAGCATATTTTAAGCCCTAACCCTGGGACTTCCTCAAGGTTTTATTGGAGTCAGGAATTTGATTATTGACTCCAGTTAAACGTTGAGGAAGTGTACTGGTTAGCTGCCTCCAATAAAATCCGGAAGAAGACCTGACATGAAGCTTGAAGCTTGCTTATTGACATGGAGAAGTGGGAATAAATATGCTAATTTCATTTTAACCTTGAATTTAATATTGAAGGTAGATAAGGCGATACAGCGACGAGAGGAGCGGGCATTACATTAAGGATCAAAAGGGACTGTTTGTTGGGAGGTCACTTTGATATATTTTCTGTTTGGTCTTCCTCATGCCAAGTTATGTTGGATTTGTCTCTTGTCAATTGCAGCTGGATTGAAGGTTTTTTGTGAGACCTTCAATAATTCATTTCTTGAGACATGATAAGTCTTGATTGAAAACTGATGGTTTCTCTCAATGTTTAATGTTGCCCTGATGACGACCTAAGCAATAAGGTTGAAAAGCCGTTGATGCCTTCCTTTGGCAAAATCAAGAGGCAGCATATGTTGTGTTTTGTTTTTGTCCTTTGGCAAACCTATTTTCATTCTCTTTCGCTTTGCCATTGTTTTTTGTTTACACCTAAGTTTGTATTTTCTTAATTGTATACATTTGTGTAACTTTGTGAGCACTAGTTTATTCTTGTTTAATATTTTTTGTGTATTTTGTCTTCTTTTATTAACAAACTTCTCTTTTGACAAATGATTGTGGGTACTGTATTATTCTGTCTTTTGAAAAATTGTCATTCCATTTATCAGGTTGTTATGGGTTATAATTGTTTTCCCTTATTTTAAATATTCTCTGAACCATTGTTGCTTACATATTATTTATTGGCCCCAGGTTTGGGGGAGAGGGCTGGCCCCGTTTGTTGCAATCATCTAACAAAGCATTACAGCCTGCCTCTGAGGGTAAATACAGTTTTGGCCTATTATGGGAGACAGGACCTTAATAACTGTTATTGACTAAGCCAGAAGGTCTATAATGCTATTAGAACATCCCACCCACCGAGGGTAGAATATTAAAAATAGACAGGGAGAAACAGAAAGGCAAGCTTTGAAATGATGGAGAAGAGGGACTGTACCAACCATTTTTGGCCTTAAGCCACTTCATCGCCTTCAATTGAGGTCTCAACATTCCAATGTTCTGATAGAAGTTCATCTATTATACCATTAAGCAAGAATTTTTAAAGTTATGTGGCCAGTCCGCTGAAGGTACAAAAACAAAAGTTTTAATAAAGAAAATAATGGCTATTATTGGACCTGAGACAGGTTTAAGTGGACTCTGGTATAGGTACAATACTCTATTTCCGACCGAGTTCAGAGTGTCCATGTGCCGCAAGTTCGATCTTCCCTTCACACTTTGCTGTGTGCAAAAATCATCACTTCACCTTCCTTTGTTTAACCTTATGCCACTCCTCTTGTCATTCTTATCAAGTCTTTTGGGTTCTCCCTTATGTCTATTGTTGCACATACCCAAGGAATTGTATCCCGTCAAAATAGGGAATTAGTCAAATTCAGTTTTAGAGTCAGTTTTGATTTTGTGGCTGCCTGGATGAAGCTAAATTCCCTGAATCTCAACGTTGATAGAACCAAGCTATTATTTTTGGAGGCTCTCCTACACTTTGGTCATTTCTCTGGTGGAATATAGAATAAGGTTATGTATCTATTTCATTGGCTTGCAACTTTGGTGTGGTTTTCAATGAGTTTCTGTCATTTTCTGGACAAATGACAAATATTGTAGTTTCTTGCTTTTTCATCTGCTCCTCTTAGGCAAAAACAATTTCTCCAATTTATTAATGCAGAAAGGTAATGCAATTGGTAATTTGTTCCAGGATAGGTTATTTAAATTCTCTGCATCTTGTTCAACTGGCCTATTTGCTGTGCCGGGCACAAATAGTTCAAAATGCTCAGGTCTTTTCATTCTTTATCTTCCTTTTCGAGCCACACATTTCCCATCATGTAATTTCACTAGATTGGCTACCTTTGACTAAAAGTCCAATCTTTAAGGCCTCCTATTTGTGTTTTAAGGCCCTGTATAACAGGGGCCCGTCGTATCTTTAATTTTTTTTAGGAAAGTATATTTCTCTCAGACCTCTAAGCTGGATGTGTATCTTCTAACTTCCTCCAAGTTCCTAAAATGATGAAGGCCATAAATGGTGGTCATTTTTTCACTTTTTTGGCTACTCTAAATTGGAATACTCTTCTCAAGCTATTTACTCAGTATCTGAAAACTTGAAATTTTGGAGAAAAAAAACTTACAACCGGACTGCTTACCAACTAAACTTACCTCTGTCTTTAAAGAAATAGTGTGAAGATGCCCTTGGTAGGTTAAGAATGCTATACTAGAGTTTTTCATTGATTTCATTTAAAAGTGTTGTCTTAGTGCTTTGTAAGGATCTACTCCATTTCTGCACTTTTGGTACTGCCTGGATCAGCATATAGAAAGAAGGAGATGGCAGAACAAGGATACCAAGAGTTAGCACGGCATTCACAAGAAATTCAAAACCTCAACGTCCAACGGTGCATTTAATAAAAAAGAATTGAAACTTTGCTTGAACAAAATTTTCATAACACAGGCGAATTCACATGAGATTTGTTACTTCGTGTTAAACGAATTTCTGGATTTATTTTATTTCTCCAAAATGTGGACATGGTATTTTGTGTAATTTGTGCACATGGGATGCTAGTGCGAGTAGAAAGAGATGTGGGGCGATCAGAAAACCATAGTAGAGAAACATTTTCTCATCAAACTACTCTCCTGACTGTATCATGAACAGTTCTTAATTTGTGATAAAATAAGTGCCGGGCCCTCTTAAGGAGGCCAATAAAGCTGGCACCACCCATTGCCCCTGCTAGCGCTGCCAAAACAAAACTATTAACCATCACACTCCTAAAAGTGTGACAAGTCAGACTATACCGGGCCCCCAAAGCTGTAAGAATCTTTTAGGTGGCAGGTTTTAGTCATTTTTCATGTATAATTATTAATAAACATCTGTTGTTGTACTCATTTCTAAATTAGACACAATGGGGCCCATTAGAATCACGGGCGGATCACCACTGCCCACATGGCGGTGGCGATCCGCCCGTGATTCGACCCGTCCGCCACCCAATTCCCCCCGCCATATTACTAAAGACCGTCCGCCGCTTTTTGACCGGGCAGACATCAATCAATCAATCAGGACACTTGTAGAGCGCACTACATACCCGTGAGGGTCTCAAGGTGCTGGGGGGGGGGGGGGAGCTGCTACTGATTAAAGAGCCAGGTCTTGAGTAGTCTTCTGAAGGCCAGTAGGTCTTGGGTCTGCCGTAGGTTGGTGGGGAGGGTGTTCCAGGTCTTGGCGGCGAGGTGGGAGAAGGATCTGCCTCCGGCTGTGGTTCTTCGGATGCGGGGGACAGCGGTGAGGGCATGGTCGGCAGAGCGGAGCTTGCGGGTGGGGGTGTAGAAGCTGAGTCGTCTGTTGAGGTACGCTGGGCCGGTGTAGTGGAGGGCTTTGAGGAGCTTGAAGGTTATCCTCTTGTTGATGTGGAGCCAGTGTAGGTCTCTCAGGTGGGGAGTGATGTGACTGCGGCGGCGGATGTCGAGGATCAGACGTGCTGAGGTGTTCTGGATCCGTTGCAGCCGTCTCAGGAGCTTGGCGGATGCTCCTGCGTAGAGTGCATTACCATAGTCCAGCCTGCTGGTAACGAGGGCCTGGGTGACGGTTCTTCTTGTTTCAGTGGGGATCCACTTGAAAAACCTACATAGCATTCGGAGGATGTTGAAGCAGGATGAGGAGACGGCGTTGACTTGTTTAGTCATGGTGAGGGTGGAATCGAGGATGACCCCTAGGTTGCGTGCATGGTCTGTGGGTTTCGGAGCAGTTCCCAATGTGGTCGGCCACAAGGAGTCGTCCCAGGTCGAAGGGGTGGACCCGAGGATGAGGACCTCCGTTTTGTCCGAGTTCAGCTTCAGTCGGCTGTTCCTCATCCACTCGGCGACGGCCTTCATTCCTTCGTTGAGGTTGGTTTTGACCGTGTGGGGGTCTTTGGTGAGGTAGATGATCAGCTGGGTGTCGTCGGCGTAGGAGATGATGTTGAGGTCGTGTTGACGGGCGACGTGTGCCATGTAGATATTGAACAGCGTCGGGCTGAGGGACGAGCCCTGGGGTACGCCACAGATGATCTCGGTGGTCTTGGAGTGGAGGAGGCGGATGCTCTGAGTTCTGCCGGAGAGGAAGGATATGGTCCAGTCCAGGGCCTTCCCTCGGAGTCCGGCGTCGTGTAGGCATGTGCGTAGGGTGCAGTGGGAGACCGTGTTGAAGGCGGCTGACAGGTCCAGGAGGATGAGGGCTGCTGTTTCTCCGTTGTCTAGCAGGGTCCTGATGTCATCTGTGGCGGCGTTGAGGGCGGCTTCAGTGCTGTGGTTGCTGCGGAAACCGGAATGGGATGGGTCCAGGATGTTGTTGTCTTCGAGGAAGCGGGTCAGCTGTTTGTTGACGATTTTCTCAGTGACCTTAGCCGGAAAAGGGTTTATTATGGTGGCGGTGTCTGTTAGACACCGCCATCCATATTACTATACAGGCGCCTTGGAAAGGCATGCAGTGTTTGACATTGCACATGGGGAGTACCTATGGTACCCCCCAGCAGTTCCATGCACAACATGCCTTTCTGCCATTGTGGCGGGCGGTGCTGAGTGCACCGCCCGCCACAATGACAGGAATGCAGGATGCGCCCACCACTGTCGCGGGCGCATCCTAATTGCCCCCACGGGACCCCCGCCCTTATGCCAGGCGGTCCGGTTTCCCGATGTCCGCCCGCCATCCTAATGAGCCCCTATGTGTTAGACTGTCATATGTACCGGTGTTGACAAATAAGTGCCGGTGCGGAGCACTGGAACCCACTGGCTAAAGTTAAGCATTGATAATGCGTGACATTTATCAGCGAGGCATGCCCTTGTGTTACATTTCCATGCAAGATACCCGATGCACATTTTGGGCATTTCAATTATTTTTGTGTAATGTTCAGGAAAATGTTTACAACTGTGCAATTTCCCCTACTCTAGCAAAAGTGCTGTTAGTGAGTAGAAAGCACTCGCAGTTGCTTGTCACAATAAAGATTTGAATATCTTGAGTAGGTGGTGTCACGACTATGAGAGAATTTTTGAGAAATGCTTATGTAGTTCCATAGAACAAGGAAGGCGATCTATGGGCAAAACTCGGAGATAATGTTGCTCACAACTCATTCCATAGGTAAAGAAATGTTACTTTGACATATAAGAAGAGTAGCCATGACAATCTTTGAAGGGAAAGAAACCAGTTGAGGATCCATCTACTGTGCACCTCTAATACTTACAGAAACCTAGGTTAAGTCAACAGTACAATAGTACAAAAGTAGAGTTTTGCCAGAAATTGTCAGCTCGGCTGTTGAAGCACTTGTGGACGTTGGGGAAATACATGTAATATTTATAGACCCCACCATATTTTTGTAGTGTAATCAGAACACATTTGTCATGTGGGTTTATATCACTAACTGATCAATGGGTAGGGTGAATATGTTGCAGGTAGCTGCCTTCCTGTGTGCCACACCACTGATTAAACATCCTTGCCATCACTTAGCCCATACTATTTGTGATGGCATCAGGTTTGTACTAGCTTCCCATAAGTGATATATCTTCATGCCTATACCAGCATAAATACTCAATGCACTGTCATCATCGTACACCTTTGTGAGATGTGCTTTCGAAGCAGATGCTACTGCCCATGTGATGAGGGCATGCTATAGATTAGGTGCAGGGGTGTCACTGATGTTTCAGAGTTGTACTTCAATCTGACTCCTTCATGATGATGACAAAGTAGTAATAAACAGGTGGTGCAACCAGTGACTGTTGCTGGAGGAAGACATCCTCCTATGCGACTAGCCAGTGGGCAAACTATTCACCTGTCCCCCGCTCACCTTGCTACTCAGAGTACTGCAGATGATGGGACAGGATACTGTGATTCAGATAACTACCAAATAGCCATAAATGCATTAACTCCTGATCCTCTCATTGTTAAACATTCAAGAGATCTCCCTCAGTTGTCTGAAGCTGATAGGCTGTTCTTGCGCACCAGTATCTCCAAGTGTGAAATTAGGGAGCAACTTAAAAAAATGAGTAGGGGTAAAGCAGCTGGCCCGGATGGGCTCCCAATAGGAGTCTATCTTGGGCTATTAGACAAGGTTGTACCGGTTTTAAGAACCCAGTTAAATAAAATATACTTGCAGAGAGAATGTACCCCCCTGTCATGGTCTGAAGCAACAGTGTCCTTGATCCTTAAACAAAATAGGGACCCACAGAAAATCGATGCATACAGACCAATTTCACTGTTAAATTCGAATCATAAGATCATAAGATCTATGCCGGGGTATTGGCTGCAAGGATGGCGAAAATCATTAGGAGCATTGTACATCCAGACCAGAGGGGCTTTATACCTGGAAGACAGCTAAAGGAGCTAACCTTTCAAGTCATAGGGGAAGTAGATGTTGCAATAGATTAAAAAAACTGCCTCTCACTATAGTTGCCACTAAGGCGTTTGACCAGGTGAGTTGGTTTTATCTTTGGGAGACTTTGCAAAAATGTGGTTTTCCTGCAAATTTCGTGGAGGCTGTCAAATCCCTTTACTTTAAACCTCGAGCAAAGGTTTTAGTTAACGGTGCCCTGACATAATGGTTCAGTATCTCAAGAGGCACTAGGCAGGGGTGCCCTCTGTCACCGTTATTATTTAATCTATATATTGAACCTTTCGTATGCTCCCTTAGAGCGGATTCCCTCTTTAGACCTTTTAAAATCGAAGATCTGGAGCTCAAGTTTGCTCTCTATGCCGGCGACCTCCTTATGTATACCTCTAATCCCTCTAATCCCGCAGAGGCCATACCAAGGTTGTTCAAATTGGCTGAGAAATGTGGTAAAGTCTCGGGCTATAAAATCAATAAAGAAAAAACTGAAATAATGGGATGGAACTGTTTGACTACACTGCAGGGGGCGAAGTGTCAAATGAGATACCTTAGGATACACCTGGCCCAGGAGCTGGTAGAGACATCAAAAATTAGCTGGAAGAAGGTATCTAAAGAGGTTGGCAGCCTTTTGCTGCGCTGGCCGAAACTCCCTTGTAACATCTACGAGAGGGTCAACCTTGGCAAAATGATAATTTTGCCCAAATTAACCTTTTTTTTTATTCAATCCCTCTATCCTTTAGCACTAAAGACATCGCTATACTTCAAGGCAAAATTGGGTCTTTTATATGGGCCTCAAAAACCCCGAGAATTGCCTGGAAAAAGCTTAGGACAGGGTTAAAGCTGGGGGGACTTGCCTTAACCGACCTACTTTCTCATTGCCATGCTTACCATTTTAAGAATTTTAGAATCCTGGCTAATTAAATGGATTCTTCCTCTCTTGGTCTACTATTTCAGGCCATGCTACATGATATTCCGCTGGGACAGGCGTTCTTTCTCTACAAATTTGGTGATCCAAAGTTTTATAAGAAGGTCAGACTTAAGACCCTGCGAGCAGCATTAAATAACTGGATGCATATCAGAAGAGTTCTGAAAGGTACGTAATATACTGCTCAGCCCCAATTTGGGGCTCCCCCGGCACCCCCGAATGCCTGCAGGATCAACTTTGCCAACCACTTAGACTTGCTGGTATCAGATTTTGGGGAGATCTTTGGAAGGATTCACAACTGATTAGCTGGGAGTCAATCTCAAGTCTGACCTGACCTTGACAAGATTCAAGTTCTACCAGTTATCTGCATGGTGGGCCACGCAGTCGTGGGACAATGGTGATGCAAGTTCGATACTCGATACAGTTTCCAGAATGGGTACATGGAAACACGAAGTCTCATTCTGGTACTGGGCCCTTTTGGAAGCTGGGGATGTCGTGGAACTAGAGGTTGGGAAACTCTGGGGCAGTGTTTTTGTAGGGGAGGTGGAGGGAATGTTGAAACTCTGGTGTGACTCTTTTATTATGTTGTAGGTAGTGGTGAAACCAGCCACACTCAGAAGGAATCATCTTTATACTGCCAACAGAGTTTACTGGACTCCTGGGAAATTGTCTAAAGTAACTGGTAGGGTTTATAACGGCCCCAGATGTAAGTACCCAGCCGCAGATGACTTGCACATGTTTATGGATTGTCCGATAATCGAGCTCTTCTGGACCTGATGCAGCGCTCTCCCAGAAATATCACCAACCCAGGGTCCAGGTCACTCCGGTGGGGCCCATAACACCGAAGTACAACGCACCTAGTCACACACACCTTTACCTTTGACCCTTGCAAATATATATATAAAATGGGTTGAGTGAATTCTCTCCTATGACAGGATACCTTTTAACCACGGATTTTAACACCAACATTTGTTTGCCTCAATAATCCTACTAAACTAATCTATGCAGCAATGTACCCCGTAAATTAGGTCGATGGACCAATTAGTTGAACAAGTTGATGGTGATTGTCAAGACCAGCTTAACCTCACTACAACAATACATTGATTTGCATAATTAATTGACTCTAAAAGAAGCACAAACACCTGAAATCATTTAAAAGATTTTATGTAATTAATGTGCATAAAAGAAAATTTACATTTATTCTGTCATTATTAATTCTCACTGAGCATTGCTATTTATTCAGGAAATAAATCAAGAAAACTGTTAATAAAATCATGAAGAGAAAATTCAGGTTCACATTAATTCCATTATTCTCTGAAATAAAAAGATTAATCAATCCTTGGTCATGTAACTGAAAGAGAAATTCTTCATGAAAAAGATCAGAGAAACCATAGTTAAAACATGCATTTAATTCTAAAGATTTCTACACTAAAACCTTCCTACCCAGCACTTAACCCCAAAGCTATACTTACTAACCCAGGCCTCCTCGGACGCAGTCTTTTCCCAGGCCTAGTGTCCCGTTACGAATCTCTAACCTACAGGGGTTATCAGTGAGCATTTTGGCATAATTTCAGGCTCCCAGCATCTCTGCAAACAGCTGCAGTGTAAACAGCATCTCTGCAAACAACTTCTGTGACATTAAACCCCAATTGTGCTCTGATATTTATACTGTATTTGCTGGCTCTCTACCCTCAAATGTTTCAAGTCTTGCCGTTTTCCTTTCTCTGATTGGTCATGACATTGCAATTATTAGCGCTCAGGATGTTTGCTAATCGACAATGTATTTTTTAACTTTCAGGATGTCCATGAATATCTTCCTGATTAAAAAGCTGACAGATACAAATTCCACTGTCCATGCATTTCTTAACTTCCAGGATGTCCGTGGACAACTTTGTTTGACAAACTGATAAATACACGTTCAACAGTTCCTGTTCCTCATCAGGCCTTTTTAAATGTTAATTTTCAGTGATTCAGCTGTTTCCACGTGGTCATTTTTTGAAGGCACTTGGCTTTTATCCTTGGCAGACATTCAGCTGTTCTCGTGGTTATCATTTTGCCCACAGCCACTCACCAGAGTTCATATCAAATGGCCTCAAATATAGTCAGCTGAAGTTGCAAAATGTTCTTAGTGAAGACAGAGCATGGACGAGATTCTTTCAGCAAAATGATGTAAGCTTTTCTACTGCGTAGAACCGGGAAAAGCGAAGCCATTTTGGAATTGGAAACCAACCAAAACTACGATAAACAGAAAAAGAAAATGTAAATACACAGAATATAAGTGTTTTCTGTCCCCCCAACCACCAGTGCTAATATTTATCCTTTAAAACTGTTACCTAGCAGAAAAGCATCACACTGCAAGCCATTAAAATGAAGCAGAAAAGCAGCATGCAATGCACAATGTACACAGACATGCATTATTATACCACTTAAATGCACAAAATAGATTAAACATGCGTTTTACATCATTAATTAATATGTGAATCAAACATGTTAGTCCAAAGCATTTCCCACATGTAATGTGTGTGTTTTTATTAATACACAGCAATCAAAATGAATATATTACTTTGTTATGGGGGGTGATTGATTTAAATGGGGTACACACAAAATCTTCTGTACCTCTCTCCATCAGACCGAGGTATGTGGTTTTATTGAGGATGTGTTGCTCCAGCGGATTGAAGGTTAATTTTTTTGGGTCTTATGTCGGATTATTGTATGAACGCTACAGCTGCGAGATTTGTGTTCTATGGAATAATTATCGCTAGAAGGGAAATTTGTAGAGCTTGGAAATCTGAAATCCCTCCTTACTTTGCGGACTGCCTAAAGCAGATTATTCTGACCAGTCAATCAGATATGGCATGTGACGAATCTAGTATTTGTAAGATCTGGGCAGCTTTAGTGACCTGGAGGGAGAAGTAAAATCGGTCCGATGATTATGCCAGGGGACTGTCGGTCAGTAACATACGGTCTCCCAGGTGTTGTGATGGGAGTGGGACAAGGATACTGTCTTATCTCTAGGATAACTCTGCTTCCCCTCCATAGGCACTATACAAGGGCGGATATCGAATTTGCCTGTTTGGAGGGTGTGGAGGAATCCTATCTAGAGCGTTCCCGACAGCATGTATGAGGACAAACAAATAAAATAAAATTGTTGAACACAGGTGTGCCACAGTTCTTCCCAGCTCCAACATTCACCATCACTCTCCCAAACTGCTAACGGTAACTATCCCTTGGCTGCATCTAGAGGTCCTGATATAGACATGTTGGGTCTCAGGAGATGGTGATGCTTTATAGAGTAGTAACTTATATTCAACAGTCTGCATAACCTATGACAATATTCTTGATTTCCTATGAAGGAAATAGGATTTACCAATCCGCTAGACCAGGAACCTGGGCAATAGATAATAACAAAGAACAGTGGTTCACTGTAGACTCGTTTGCAAAAAAGCAATTAGATGATTTTGTGGATGCAGTTGCTGATACATTAATCATAAAATGTTTACAACTTTAACATTTAATGACCTGTCCATTGAATTTAAGACCTAACCACATGCAAAATGCAAGTAATGTAATTTATCCGCAAAGTTTAGCGAGTAATATCAGCAGCAATTATGTGAGGAAAAAGTGCTCAACACATGTAAGGGTGCCAATGTGAATACAGAAGTGAAGGGTACATCAGAAAAAAAGAAAACATATGACTCATTACTACTTGAATGATTTACAGAAAATGGGTCAGAAATGTGAGTCTATGTAGCGTCTGTAGTGAACGGCGTTTTAACCTCAGGGCAATAAGTGGTCATCATCAGTGCAGGAGAGTTTGAGGTGACCACATCAGTGTGGGTCAGGACTACAGTGGCAGTGTTAGCGAAAGTGCCCCTGGGGCAATACGGCATGTACACCCCCTTTGTGCACCCGGTGCACTTTGGTATTACAGAAAGGGCCGCAGATGCTTGGGCAGCGCTTTCTGTAACACAGATAGCGCTGGCGCACATATAGTGCCAGCACTATCACCAGAGGGTGTTCCCTCATTTGCATGGGGGCGTGGCCCCATGCAAATGAGGGAATCCCTTTTCCTCTGTGCCTGCGCCCTATTATGGATGAGAGCGCAGAGAAGCTGTCGTAGGTGCACTGACAGTGCTCCACCCCCTGATAGCAGTCCTCTAGAGGCATGAAAGAGGGCCCCACAACAGGCAACTCCCAATAGTCTTGGAGTCTGTTTCTTCATTTGTGCACTAATATTTCACATAGGTCCTGATAAAGTGCCAACCGGTTCCTTTGGAACAATTAGGCACTAAACATGTCGACCCCACTTTAGAGACCCCCTGTTAGGAACATCCCATTCCCATAGGGCCTCCAGTTTATTTTATTTAGGCAGGAACTACCTTTACCATTAAAGTGCACATAACCTCCCACTGCCCCCACACACCCAACGGCTTCTAAAAAAAGATCTCCGACAAAGAGCCCCGGAAACGGTGAGCCCGTCGAGCATTGCAATGCCGGCTCGACAAGGAGCAAGGCCCAATGATGAAGCATGACACCTCTCGGGGTGTGGCAGGGCAACATGACAACAGTATTGTCTTTTACCTTTCCCCTTCTATCAACCCATTAGGAACTGCACCCCCCGTGTTCAATACATTCTCCTTGGAGCCACGCGTGCAGGACCTGTTTAAAGATTGGCTCCTGTTCCCACCCCTTTTCTTTCTCAAATCTTAGCACGGCGGATCAGCCAAGGGACCTTTTTACTACCATTCCCCTGTGCTAGGATCTCGTAGCTTCTCCTCCCCTAGCCTTTTCCACTCTTCCCAACAGCTACAATGGAACTCAGTCACGCACTTGCCTTCGACGAGGATGCAGTGTCAGAGATACTACGTACCCCATCGCTAATTGATCAGGATGGTGGTAGCGGCAGCACCAACAGCGACTGGACGACTATTACTAAAATTAAGCGCCAACTAATGAAAATCATTATGCATGGTGCAATAATGACCGAATATCAGAGGGCCAACATAGCCCCGAACGGCCTGATAGTTTCCTACTCACCCAGGATCTTTTTGGAAGACAAGCAATTCAAGGATGAATGGTCAATGGTCTCCTGGAAATGTACCTGTGACCTGCTTGTTCTAATTATCAGGACCGCCGAACGTCTAGCAGAAGAATTGATCACCAAGATTACCATAGCAGAAGGAGCTCTCAAGGCTACCATCGCCAATGCAGCATTCAAGGCCGGACTGGCGGAGATTACAAAGGAGATCAATAACAGCAAGGACTACTTCATGCAACAAAAAGTTAACAAATTACAAAAGGACATAACCCGGTTTAACAAGGAAAAGGTACATCCCTATCTAAAGGACGACTATACCCCATCAAGGGACGACTATTCCTCAGACGACAGCGCCAGCGCCAGCTCCCGCAGACGTACCTACTCGTCAGGCAGCAATTCCAGCACTGACTCACGAGGAAACAACCAACAAAGGCGCAACCAGACAACCGGGTTTGGACCACCGGCTTACCAACAAGGACCCACACCCTTCCACGGGCAACAGATGTGGCAGTACCCGCATGCCCCTCAACCTCGGTTTGCCCCCTTTCAGCCACAACCTTTTTTAGACAGAGGCTGGGGCAGAGGACGAGGCAGAAGAAGAAGAGGCAACCAACAACAGAAACAGGTACAATGGCAAGACCAGGCCCAAGTATCAACCACAGAATGGCGCAGCCACCAGGAGAAGAAAAACGAATTGTCAACCTCTCAGAAAAAGTGCTCTCCGACATCGACACCACCGTACTCAAATGAGGCTTGCGGTTTGTCCCCACACCTACCATTGACAACTTCCGCACCAACTGCGAACACCAAAACTTCTTTCGCAAAATCCGGCTAAAGGCCTTCTTCGCAGATGAGCCGTCAAGGCCTAACAATGACACAGGACTCCGCAACCCATCAACTTTCACACCCCATGCAGGCTATGGTCCCACCAGAAACTGTGACCATCGAAAAAGCTGTTCTGAAGGACCTAACTCTTTCCCGTCCTAGAACCGGCTTCCATAACACTTCTAAGAAAGAAATGGAGGCTCTCAGGAATCTGTCCAACGACCCTCTAATCACCATAAAAGAGGCAGACAAAGGGGGAGCAATCGTCATCATGTCTACCACCGACTACAGAAATGAATGCCTCCGACAACTCAACAACGGACAGTACTTCACGCCCATTTCAGAGGACCCCACCAAACGCTTGACCACCAAGATTACCTCCCTGGTCTCTACAGCCCTGAACCAAGGATGGATTACCAAACACGAGGCCGAATTACTTGTGCAAAAAAATCCTAAACTCCCCTACTTCTATACCTTCCCCAAAATACACAAAGGGGTTAGCCCACCACCGGGGAGACCCATTGTCTCAGGGATAGGGTCCATCCTTGAACCCCTTTCTAAATTTTGCAATCATTTTTTCCAACCACTGGTCCACACCATTCCTTCCTTTCTCCAGGACACTAGAGATGTCCTCAACCTAATTGAATCTACTAACGAACAGAGTCTCTAACCAGATGTACTACTCACACTGGATGTGAAGGCCCTGTACACCAACATCCCCCAACTTAACACTCTAGAAGTGGTGGAATCCATTTTGCACAACTGCACTAGGACTTCCCCTACTCCGATCAGATTCATAATGGAATGTTCCCACATTGCCCTCACAGAAAACTTTTTTCAATTTGAAAACAGCCTCTTCCACCAGAAACAGGGTACCTCAATGGGGAGCACCTACGCCCCGAGCCTGGCATGTCTCTACATGTCAGACTTTGAGGGTAGCAATTGCAAAAACAACAAGTGATGGACTGAATGTGGATCAATGTCACACACTCCCCCAGTCAAAAGATCTGGTCCCAAATCCATCGTTTTTTTGCACTCCACACCACCCTGGGTTAGACAATGGCAATATGCAAATCAGCTCTGACCCTGTTGCCCCATGGGAACAGTCCAGTCCGAACTACAAAAGCCATGTCCTTCCCAGAACGGAATCAAGCATCCGAGGACCGGACCGGTTTCGAGGTAACACCTCTCTTCAGCCCGGCTAGCTTGACTCCAAGTGGTGTGGAGTGCCTGGGACCCACGTCTGGGCATCCCCAGCGCACTTAGGGCGGCAATTGCAAAAACAACAAGTGATGGACTGAATGTGGATCAATGTCACACACTCCCCCAGTCAAAAGATCTGGGCCCAAATCCATCGTTTTTTTGCACTCCACACCACCCTGGGTTAGACAATGACAATATGCAAATCAGCTCTGACCCTGTTGCCCCATGGGAACAGTCCAGTCCGAACTACAAAAGCCATGTCCTTCCCAGAACGGAATCAAGCATCCGAGGACGGGACCGGTTTCGAGGTAACACCTCTCTTCAGCCCGGCTAGCTTGACTCCAAGTGGTGTGGAGTGCCTGGGACCCACGTCTGGGCATCCCCAGCGCACTTAGGGCGGCAATTGCAAAAACAACAAGTGATGGACTGAATGTGGATCAATGTCACACACTCCCCCAGTCAAAAGATCTGGGCCCAAATCCATCGTTTTTTTGCACTCCACACCACCCTGGGTTAGACAATGGCAATATGCAAATCAGCTCTGACCCTGTTGCCCCATGGGAACAGTCCAGTCCGAACTACAAAAGCCATGTCCTTCCCAGAACGGAATCAAGCATCCGAGGACCGGACCGGTTTCGAGGTAACACCTCTCTTCAGCCCGGCTAGCTTGACTCCAAGTGGTGTGGAGTGCCTGGGACCCACGTCTGGGCATCCCCAGCGCACTTAGGGCGGCAATTGCAAAAACAACAAGTGATGGACTGAATGTGGATCAATGTCACACACTCCCCCAGTCAAAAGATCTGGGCCCAAATCCATCGTTTTTTTGCACTCCACACCACCCTGGGTTAGACAATGGCAATATGCAAATCAGCTCTGACCCTGTTGCCCCATGGGAACAGTCCAGTCCGAACTACAAAAGCCATGTCCTTCCCAGAACGGAATCAAGCATCCGAGGACCGGACCGGTTTCGAGGTAACACCTCTCTTCAGCCCGGCTAGCTTGACTCCAAGTGGTGTGGAGTGCCTGGGAAGGACATGGCTTTTGTAGCCGGACTGGACTGTTCACATGGGGCACAGGGTCAGCGCTGATTTGCATATCGCCATTGTCTAACCCAGGGTGGTGTGGAGTGGAAAAACGATGGATTTGGGCCCAGATCTTTGGACTGGGGTGAATGTGTGACATTGATCCACATTCTGTCCATCATTGTTGTGTTTGCAATTACCGCTCTAAGTGTACTGGGGATGCTCAGACGTGAGTCCCAGGCACTCCACACCACTGGAATCAAGCTAGCCGGGCTGATGAGAGGTGTTACCTCGAAACCGGGCCGGTCCTCGGATGCTTGTTTCCGTTCTGGGAAGGACATGGCTTTTGTAGTTCGGACTGGACTGTTCACATGGGGCACAGGGTCAGCGCTGATTTGCATATCGCCATTGTCTAACCCAGGGTGGTGTGGAGTGGAAAAACGATGGATTTGGGCCCAGATCTTTGGACTGGGGTGAATGTGTGACATTGATCCACATTCTGTCCATCATTGTTGTGTTTGCAATTACCGCTCTAAGTGTACTGGGGATGCTCAGACGTGAGTCCCAGGCACTCCACACCACTGGAATCAAGCTAGCCGGGCTGATGAGAGGTGTTACCTCGAAACCGGGCCGGTCCTCGGATGCTTGTTTCCGTTCTGGGAAGGACATGGCTTTTGTAGTTCGGACTGGACTGTTCACATGGGGCACAGGGTCAGCGCTGATTTGCATATCGCCATTGTCTAACCCAGGGTGGTGTGGAGTGGAAAAACGATGGATTTGGGCCCAGATCTTTGGACTGGGGTGAATGTGTGACATTGATCCACATTCTGTCCATCATTGTTGTGTTTGCAATTACCGCTCTAAGTGTACTGGGGATGCTCAGACGTGAGTCCCAGGCACTCCACACCACTGGAATCAAGCTAGCCGGGCTGATGAGAGGTGTTACCTCGAAACCGGGCCGGTCCTCGGATGCTTGTTTCCGTTCTGGGAAGGACATGGCTTTTGTAGTTCGGACTGGACTGTTCACATGGGGCACAGGGTCAGCGCTGATTTGCATATCGCCATTGTCTAACCCAGGGTGGTGTGGAGTGGAAAAACGATGGATTTGGGCCCAGATCTTTGGACTGGGGTGAATGTGTGACATTGATCCACATTCTGTCCATCATTGTTGTGTTTGCAATTACCGCTCTAAGTGTACTGGGGATGCTCAGACGTGAGTCCCAGGCACTCCACACCACTGGAATCAAGCTAGCCGGGCTGATGAGAGGTGTTACCTCGAAACCGGGCCGGTCCTCGGATGCTTGTTTCCGTTCTGGGAAGGACATGGCTTTTGTAGTTCGGACTGGACTGTTCACATGGGGCACAGGGTCAGCGCTGATTTGCATATCGCCATTGTCTAACCCAGGGTGGTGTGGAGTGGAAAAACGATGGATTTGGGCCCAGATCTTTGGACTGGGGTGAATGTGTGACATTGATCCACATTCTGTCCATCATTGTTGTGTTTGCAATTACCGCTCTAAGTGTACTGGGGATGCTCAGACGTGAGTCCCAGGCACTCCACACCACTGGAATCAAGCTAGCCGGGCTGATGAGAGGTGTTACCTCGAAACCGGGCCGGTCCTCGGATGCTTGTTTCCGTTCTGGGAAGGACATGGCTTTTGTAGTTCGGACTGGACTGTTCACATGGGGCACAGGGTCAGCGCTGATTTGCATATCGCCATTGTCTAACCCAGGGTGGTGTGGAGTGGAAAAACGATGGATTTGGGCCCAGATCTTTGGACTGGGGTGAATGTGTGACATTGATCCACATTCTGTCCATCATTGTTGTGTTTGCAATTACCGCTCTAAGTGTACTGGGGATGCTCAGACGTGAGTCCCAGGCACTCCACACCACTGGAATCAAGCTAGCCGGGCTGATGAGAGGTGTTACCTCGAAACCGGGCCGGTCCTCGGATGCTTGTTTCCGTTCTGGGAAGGACATGGCTTTTGTAGTTCGGACTGGACTGTTCACATGGGGCACAGGGTCAGCGCTGATTTGCATATCGCCATTGTCTAACCCAGGGTGGTGTGGAGTGGAAAAACGATGGATTTGGGCCCAGATCTTTGGACTGGGGTGAATGTGTGACATTGATCCACATTCTGTCCATCATTGTTGTGTTTGCAATTACCGCTCTAAGTGTACTGGGGATGCTCAGACGTGAGTCCCAGGCACTCCACACCACTGGAATCAAGCTAGCCGGGCTGATGAGAGGTGTTACCTCGAAACCGGGCCGGTCCTCGGATGCTTGTTTCCGTTCTGGGAAGGACATGGCTTTTGTAGTTCGGACTGGACTGTTCACATGGGGCACAGGGTCAGCGCTGATTTGCATATCGCCATTGTCTAACCCAGGGTGGTGTGGAGTGGAAAAACGATGGATTTGGGCCCAGATCTTTGGACTGGGGTGAATGTGTGACATTGATCCACATTCTGTCCATCATTGTTGTGTTTGCAATTACCGCTCTAAGTGTACTGGGGATGCTCAGACGTGAGTCCCAGGCACTCCACACCACTGGAATCAAGCTAGCCGGGCTGATGAGAGGTGTTACCTCGAAACCGGGCCGGTCCTCGGATGCTTGTTTCCGTTCTGGGAAGGACATGGCTTTTGTAGTTCGGACTGGACTGTTCACATGGGGCACAGGGTCAGCGCTGATTTGCATATCGCCATTGTCTAACCCAGGGTGGTGTGGAGTGGAAAAACGATGGATTTGGGCCCAGATCTTTGGACTGGGGTGAATGTGTGACATTGATCCACATTCTGTCCATCATTGTTGTGTTTGCAATTACCGCTCTAAGTGTACTGGGGATGCTCAGACGTGAGTCCCAGGCACTCCACACCACTGGAATCAAGCTAGCCGGGCTGATGAGAGGTGTTACCTCGAAACCGGGCCGGTCCTCGGATGCTTGTTTCCGTTCTGGGAAGGACATGGCTTTTGTAGTTCGGACTGGACTGTTCACATGGGGCACAGGGTCAGCGCTGATTTGCATATCGCCATTGTCTAACCCAGGGTGGTGTGGAGTGGAAAAACGATGGATTTGGGCCCAGATCTTTGGACTGGGGTGAATGTGTGACATTGATCCACATTCTGTCCATCATTGTTGTGTTTGCAATTACCGCTCTAAGTGTACTGGGGATGCTCAGACGTGAGTCCCAGGCACTCCACACCACTGGAATCAAGCTAGCCGGGCTGATGAGAGGTGTTACCTCGAAACCGGGCCGGTCCTCGGATGCTTGTTTCCGTTCTGGGAAGGACATGGCTTTTGTAGTTCGGACTGGACTGTTCACATGGGGCACAGGGTCAGCGCTGATTTGCATATCGCCATTGTCTAACCCAGGGTGGTGTGGAGTGGAAAAACGATGGATTTGGGCCCAGATCTTTGGACTGGGGTGAATGTGTGACATTGATCCACATTCTGTCCATCATTGTTGTGTTTGCAATTACCGCTCTAAGTGTACTGGGGATGCTCAGACGTGAGTCCCAGGCACTCCACACCACTGGAATCAAGCTAGCCGGGCTGATGAGAGGTGTTACCTCGAAACCGGGCCGATCCTCGGATGCTTGTTTCCGTTCTGGGAAGGACATGGCTTTTGTAGTTCGGACTGGACTGTTCACATGGGGCACAGGGTCAGCGCTGATTTGCATATCGCCATTGTCTAACCCAGGGTGGTGTGGAGTGGAAAAACGATGGATTTGGGCCCAGATCTTTGGACTGGGGTGAATGTGTGACATTGATCCACATTCTGTCCATCATTGTTGTGTTTGCAATTACCGCTCTAAGTGTACTGGGGATGCTCAGACGTGAGTCCCAGGCACTCCACACCACTGGAATCAAGCTAGCCGGGCTGATGAGAGGTGTTACCTCGAAACCGGGCCGGTCCTCGGATGCTTGTTTCCGTTCTGGGAAGGACATGGCTTTTGTAGTTCGGACTGGACTGTTCACATGGGGCACAGGGTCAGCGCTGATTTGCATATCGCCATTGTCTAACCCAGGGTGGTGTGGAGTGGAAAAACGATGGATTTGGGCCCAGATCTTTGGACTGGGGTGAATGTGTGACATTGATCCACATTCTGTCCATCATTGTTGTGTTTGCAATTACCGCTCTAAGTGTACTGGGGATGCTCAGACGTGAGTCCCAGGCACTCCACACCACTGGAATCAAGCTAGCCGGGCTGATGAGAGGTGTTACCTCGAAACCGGGCCGGTCCTCGGATGCTTGTTTCCGTTCTGGGAAGGACATGGCTTTTGTAGTTCGGACTGGACTGTTCACATGGGGCACAGGGTCAGCGCTGATTTGCATATCGCCATTGTCTAACCCAGGGTGGTGTGGAGTGGAAAAACGATGGATTTGGGCCCAGATCTTTGGACTGGGGTGAATGTGTGACATTGATCCACATTCTGTCCATCATTGTTGTGTTTGCAATTACCGCTCTAAGTGTACTGGGGATGCTCAGACGTGAGTCCCAGGCACTCCACACCACTGGAATCAAGCTAGCCGGGCTGATGAGAGGTGTTACCTCGAAACCGGGCCGGTCCTCGGATGCTTGTTTCCGTTCTGGGAAGGACATGGCTTTTGTAGTTCGGACTGGACTGTTCACATGGGGCACAGGGTCAGCGCTGATTTGCATATCGCCATTGTCTAACCCAGGGTGGTGTGGAGTGGAAAAACGATGGATTTGGGCCCAGATCTTTGGACTGGGGTGAATGTGTGACATTGATCCACATTCTGTCCATCATTGTTGTGTTTGCAATTACCGCTCTAAGTGTACTGGGGATGCTCAGACGTGAGTCCCAGGCACTCCACACCACTGGAATCAAGCTAGCCGGGCTGATGAGAGGTGTTACCTCGAAACCGGGCCGGTCCTCGGATGCTTGTTTCCGTTCTGGGAAGGACATGGCTTTTGTAGTTCGGACTGGACTGTTCACATGGGGCACAGGGTCAGCGCTGATTTGCATATCGCCATTGTCTAACCCAGGGTGGTGTGGAGTGGAAAAACGATGGATTTGGGCCCAGATCTTTGGACTGGGGTGAATGTGTGACATTGATCCACATTCTGTCCATCATTGTTGTGTTTGCAATTACCGCTCTAAGTGTACTGGGGATGCTCAGACGTGAGTCCCAGGCACTCCACACCACTGGAATCAAGCTAGCCGGGCTGATGAGAGGTGTTACCTCGAAACCGGGCCGGTCCTCGGATGCTTGTTTCCGTTCTGGGAAGGACATGGCTTTTGTAGTTCGGACTGGACTGTTCACATGGGGCACAGGGTCAGCGCTGATTTGCATATCGCCATTGTCTAACCCAGGGTGGTGTGGAGTGGAAAAACGATGGATTTGGGCCCAGATCTTTGGACTGGGGTGAATGTGTGACATTGATCCACATTCTGTCCATCATTGTTGTGTTTGCAATTACCGCTCTAAGTGTACTGGGGATGCTCAGACGTGAGTCCCAGGCACTCCACACCACTGGAATCAAGCTAGCCGGGCTGATGAGAGGTGTTACCTCGAAACCGGGCCGGTCCTCGGATGCTTGTTTCCGTTCTGGGAAGGACATGGCTTTTGTAGTTCGGACTGGACTGTTCACATGGGGCACAGGGTCAGCGCTGATTTGCATATCGCCATTGTCTAACCCAGGGTGGTGTGGAGTGGAAAAACGATGGATTTGGGCCCAGATCTTTGGACTGGGGTGAATGTGTGACATTGATCCACATTCTGTCCATCATTGTTGTGTTTGCAATTACCGCTCTAAGTGTACTGGGGATGCTCAGACGTGAGTCCCAGGCACTCCACACCACTGGAATCAAGCTAGCCGGGCTGATGAGAGGTGTTACCTCGAAACCGGGCCGGTCCTCGGATGCTTGTTTCCGTTCTGGGAAGGACATGGCTTTTGTAGTTCGGACTGGACTGTTCACATGGGGCACAGGGTCAGCGCTGATTTGCATATCGCCATTGTCTAACCCAGGGTGGTGTGGAGTGGAAAAACGATGGATTTGGGCCCAGATCTTTGGACTGGGGTGAATGTGTGACATTGATCCACATTCTGTCCATCATTGTTGTGTTTGCAATTACCAGACTTTGAGGGTAAGCACTTCCTCACCGTGACCAACCCCTATAGAACCAACATCCAATTGTGGCGTCGCTATATCGATGATATTTTGATCTTCTGGAAGGGTTCCAGTGATACCATCACACTCTTCCTAGGATGGATCAATCGTATAAACCCATACCTCAACTTCACAGCGCATAGTTCCTCGAGTGAAGTGCCCTTCCTGGATCTCCTGATCAAGAGACACCCCAAAAAACTGCCTAATACCACCTACAAAAAACCCAATGACAGTCACTGTCCCTTGCAATACCAGAGCTTTCAACCCCAAGGCCCTAAAGGAAAACCTGCCCTATGGGCAATTCCTCAGATTGAGGCGCAATTGCATCGAGTTGGAGAATTTTAAGAGCCAGGCCTCCCAACTCAGTGAAGACTTAACCAAGCGCCAATACCCATACAAACAGATAAAAAGTGTTCGTAAGTGAGCCCAGAACACCCATAGATCGTCACTTCTAGAAAAATAAGAAAAACGCACTGCTGACATCCTCACCTCCGTAATGACCTTTACCCCAGAATCCAATCTACTCAAAAAGGTAATAAACAAACACTGGAAGATCCTGGAGGTGGGAGAAACAACATTTGAGAAACCCAGGTTCGCCTACAAAAGAACATCCAATATAAAGACATGGTCGTGAACGTAAGACCTAAGCCCCACATCACACATGCGAACACCCTTTGGGGACTACCACCTGTTACAGGTCATTTTCCTTGTGAGCAGTGTGTGGTGTGTCCTCTAACAAAAGCAACTAAAACGATTGCATTAACTGACACCTGGGTTTGGACACAAAAAACACACACCAATTGTAACACCAACAATTGTGTGTACCTGCTTACATGCCCTCGCCAACACCAATACGTGGGGATGACCACACGCGCTGTCAAAATAAGAATCACTGAACACAGGAGTAACATCCTGCGTGGAAAACTAACGAAGTTATACACACACTTCGCAGAGGCACGACATTCATCCAACAACTTGCAGTGGACTATCCTAGAACACAACAAAAACATCTCAAAAGAGTCCCTGTTCAGGAAGGAACAACGCTGGATTTTTAAACTATCTGCCCATACACTAGGTCTCAATTATGATATCCCGTGGGCCAGCTGGCTAAACAGAAGGGGGCCCCCCAAAAAGTATGTAGGCAGGTTCAAGGTGGGAAGAAACCAAGCAATCAATAAGAACAAAGGAGAGCCCTGCCAGACATTTTTTTTAACATAAGGCCCTGTATAGGGTCCTAGATATTTATCAAGACAACGGAACCACCCATGAGCAGGTCAAGGAGCAAAACCAGTGATACATAAACGATTATTTTTATTCTTCATCTTTCATTTTTTTCTTTTTTCTTCAAATTTCAAGATGTAGTGCATAAATATTACAAGATAAGAAATCATTTCACTGTACAAAAATAAGATAAAACACACAATTCAGATTATCGAAATATCCAGTCCCACACGCACCGTTCAATCACACATTCAAAGAGCCATACTCTTCAATCATAACCATACAACAAATCTCTCATTCCTCACTCTGCATATAACCACAATATTACATTAACGCCATCAGATGAATTGGTAACCAGATGACAAACAGATCATCAGACAAAACAAAGGTGGGGGCAGGAATCCAAATAGGACTGAAGATAGAAAGAACAATCCTGCAGCCCGCAATAAAAACGTCAACGCGCGTTTCGGTGTTCAGCCCGATAAAGGGCCACACCTTCGTCAGGGCGATGATGTAACACGGAGTAGGGGACAGAACATCTGTGAATAAAAGATATATATACATATATTAATTGTATATTTACATAAATAAAGATCTCTGAAAAAAATGCACAGTGATGCATATGCCTCATTATCGCTCTCACACCGTATATACCTGAGACTCTATGGGGTGCTCCATGTCCTAAATTCACATTTATATAAAGACTATAAAAAATTAGAAAAACTCACGGCCTAAAGAGAACAGTTCACGCAAAACAAGGCTTACAAAGCAGTGGTGCACATTCATACCATATAGCAGATATCAACCTTAGTATTGTTGAAGGTGGGAACCCATTCATGAAATAGCGGAGACAGCAGTGGGTCTGCACATTCAGAGTGAGTAAAATATACAACACGAAAGATATATATAAAATGTGACAAACAAGAACAAAGAAGAGAGGTAAAGCATTCCTCAAGCAAATGCATTAGGGACACTTGACCAACATGGAATTCTCATTCCTATGTTTCAGCTATGTACAACACAAAAAAGAATAACTACAGAAATGATAAGAGACATGTAAATTCCAAATAGATGGATACCTGTAGGGGATACCACATCCAAGTGAGGCAATTTCCTCGGTACACTTTCAACTTCAGATGGCAGGCTGAAAGACATATGAGGAGAGAAACGTGGTGTTGTAAACTCTACAGTCTAAGAAGGCGATGGGATTAACTTTAAAGTGACTCTAATGCAGTCATAAAAAGGAATAGCCCTTGGCCCAGAGATGGACTTAATCAACGTTATCACAGCTAGAAGCCCACCTCACTGGTATAGTGTTCACAAAAATATCAACCAGGAAACTCTGTCAATCCCTAGGGAGCATTAGCTTGTGGTCCGCTCTTCAATTTTTAGAACCCCTAAGGGGGTGTTCAAAGGTAGGATATCTCCAGAGATGAAATTCTATTCTAGGCAAGTAAAGAGTAAAAAACATCAGAATATATTGTGGCATTACTGGCGTTTGTAAATTAACCGAGGGGTCTAATAAGGGGCCCAACCCGAGGAAAACCATGGTAGGGACGTCCAAAGGTGTCGGAAAGGGCCCGGGGCAGACATACCTCTATTTAAAAAAACGCTGGATTTTTAAACTATCTGCCCATACTCTAGGTCTCAATGACGATATCCCGTGGGCCACCCTCAACAACTGAGCCCCACGCAAGGGAAAACGATCTGAGGACTGTTCCACCTTTTAGACGACAGTAGTTATTGTCCACACTGCCATCAGCTTATCTGTTCCACATGTCTTACATTTGCCATCTGGGTTTTGGGCTGGCTCCCACTTAAATGAGACTAGTAGTCTTCCACGTAAGCTCAGTATGTCAACCCTGCCATCAATTTGATGTCCCCCTAGGCCAGAAAAATACCACTCACACCCACCTTCCCTACACACACTTCAAACTTGACACAGTCATTTCCGTAGGTTCTTGACATTCTCACCAAAGGCCACTACCTCTGGCTTTTTCATGACACCCCTTACTACCTCCACCACAACACCTTCGCTTCCATGGAGATCTGCTATGCATACACACCTACCGTGCAAATGTGGATTTACGGCACATTTGACATGCCTCACAAACAATGCTGAGTAATAAAAATTAAATAAGCAACACTTATGTTATGCTAGCGCCCGTGTTAACAATTAGCATTCACAGCGTGACGTGGAGTTTAACGTCCCGAGCACACTGACCTTGTTGATCATTTTTATCATTATACCTACATGGTCACTTGAGACACCGCTCAAACCTTGGTGCATCCTCACACATTTACTTTGGTACAATACTAAATTGCCACGTTTCAATTCAAAGAACGACAACGGGTTTTGGTCTCAATAAAGTTTTTCATGAACGAATACATTATCCCAAGATGGAGGCTGAAGTTGCCGCTCTAGCTTCCCACAAGACCTCTGGCACAAATACACGGCTTCCGGGAAACGAGATAACGGGGAACCGGAGCGAGGGTAGGCATACATGCAAGTTACCAGCACCCGACTGTGAGTATTCCTGCTGGGGCGCCATTCCTGCTGGGGCGCTTAAAGAGCATAGCTCTCATTCCAACCGTATTAACTTAACTCTCCTTTCTCTCAAAGGAGTGGAGCAATATTGTGCTCCTTGTCAACCCCGTTGGGCTGTAGTTCCTGAACCACGGGTGAGTGACAATACGGGAGTATTATTCTCCCAAAATCCGCCTTGTTTTCATTCTACTTGTCATGTGAAATCATTCTACTTGTCATGTGCAATAATACTGAATGTGTGGTTGGTCCTTTTGCTGGTAAACAAATGCGATGACTATAAGTAATCCCTGCAACCACGAGGCGGGTACCTTTGGCAATTTAAAATACGATTACGTTACTGGCTACCATGTGTGTTACTCACTATCATTTTCGTCAACATGATGCATTGGGGTACTTCTATAGCGGCTAACCTTCTACAGATGTGATTGTGTCCGTTTGTTCATACACACTACAAACAAGGGGCATAGGCGCATCAGCTTTGTGGCATACAGTTACGTGAAGGTATGAAAGAGCATGTATTAAGTCCTTACCACATACGTACACAACTGTGTTTTTTTAAATAACCTCGCGCTTACCAGCTAACCAAATAATTGAAATCTGTTTCCTTATGGGTTACCTGCCCATTTTTATCGCACCAATTGTTGTTTGCATGATGTGGCTTCTGCTGTCCTTCCTCCTCCTTTTTAACTCTAACACAGTTGGCCATGTGTCCCGCACTCGCTTGCAGAACGACACAAATGGTTGTCTTTACAGAACATATGACTTATTTGAATTACAATAGAGGATCATTCACCATAGAGGGTATTTTACAATTGACCTCATGTTTACTATTCCACTGATTGGCAGTGAAACCGGGGTATCACCTTATATGCCTCCATACTACTGGGACAGCTTGCAATGAGTCCCTCTATTCAGGGGCTACAGGCATTCCACTGATCCATTGTAGTTTTTTATTAAGCTTCCCCCCCTTGTTTTTCGACCCTCCAACCCTACAAATCCTGTTTTTGTTTTCTCAATTTCTTCACAGGTGTCAACTTTGCCCAGTACATGACTACTAGGGCCCCACAACAGGCAACTCCCAATAGTCTTGGAGCCTGTTTCTTTATTTGCGCACAAATATTTCACATAGGTCCTGATGAAGTGCCAACCAATTCCTTTGGAACAATTAGGCAGGAAACATGTCGACCCCACTTTAGAGACCCCGTGAAAGGTACATCTCATTCCCGTAGGGCGTCCAGTTTATTTTATTTAGGCAGGATCTACCTTTACCATTAAACTTATTGAGATTAGGAATGACCCTGACCTATTTTAAATCACTATAAAAGTGCACTTAACCTCCCACTTCCCCCACACCCGCATGCACCCAACGGCTTCTAAAAAAGATCCCCAACAAAGAGCCCCAGAAACGGTGAGCCCATCGAGCATGTCAGCGCCAGCCGGACGAGGAGCAAGTCCCAATGATGAAGCATGACATCTTTAGGGGTGTGTGAGGGCAACATGACAAAAGTATTGTCTTTTCCCTTTCCCCTTCGATCAACCCCTTAGGAACTGCATCCCCGTGTTCAATAGGTCCTATGGACCCCCAGTCATCCAGACGCAGGCAGGTGCAGTCACTCAGTGCATCCACCTGCAAAGGGATCTCTAATCCCAAGTCCCGGCGGGTTGCCACCTGCACAGTGAAACCTGGAGCGGCTGTTTCAAAGCTACTCTGTTTTCACTTGCCTCCAGGGCAGCACAATTTCTCGGCTTCCCTAGGGGAATGAATTCAATGTGATAGGCTGCACTTTACTTCTGTGCGCCTGTTACACCTGTTTTAAGGTGCGCCGTAGCGCATCCTGGGACAGTGCGCCCTATGTGTGATAGGTCCCAGATGTTCATGAAGTGTTGTAGCAGGATCCACCGAAGTCTTCAGTGAACCAGAGAAAGCTCCCACTTATGAAAGTTTACAACATTGCTGCTTGTGTGGCTGGGACCAACCCCCTCAGGGGATCTCCCTCCAACATGTTTCCACCAGGAAGTGTGAAGGGCAGCAGTACTCCACTACTGTAATAGTAACACGGGCCTAAAGGGCCTGTGTCATGCTGTGACTTGGTGGAAAGGAATTACTTTCTGTAATCCCTCTTTGCCAGATCACTCAGCACTCCACCTTGCCGGGGTGGAGTCTACTGTAATAAGGGCATATGCAAGTCATCCCACCTCAGCATTATTGCCCCAAACAACATGTTCTGAGCTTGCCTGTTTAGCAAGAGAATCCTTAACAGCTATCAAGCATGTTTCATCAATCACAGCACATACTGTTTCCCTATAATTTGTTTTAATAAACACATTAATTCCCTGGGACTCTCGGTCCCGAAGCTGTCATTCTAATTACTTTGCAGACCTGGGCACACACGTTCTTTCAAGTGATATTCCAGTGAGTCAGCATACCGAGAGATAGAGGGAAGACACTACGGGCCAAGTTACGAGCGCTAACTATATGTGTGGTAACGGCTGGCCTCAGCTGAGTTATACTTTATCAAGAGGCCCCTGCTAAGGAGAGTTTGAGTCTGACCTCAGTCCGGATATCACACAGTAACTCATCTTCAGCATTTCTACTAGATAGCACGCTAGAAGGGTCAGCATAGACTGCTGCAGTCGCTCAAACCTGTGAGTTTTAATGTTATAATCATTTCTATGAGAAAAAAACTAAAGCAAACATTTTCATGCATAGTGCATGGAACAGCATTTTCTGTGCATTTCATGTGATTCAAAATATGCTTAATTAATGTCCAATATTGTATTTATATTTTTATTCTATCTAGGTTTTGGGTTTCAGTTCAGGAAAAACGTTTTATTGCTGCCTGAATCCATCTTTCCCTTGTAGAATCCAACTATCCCATTAGATTTGAATTCAACAATCAAGCTTCTAAAATATTTTGATGTAAAGAGGCTTTCTTATTTATAAGCAAAAAATCTAATTTCCGTTGTAGGACAATAGTCCGTTCAGGTGTAGAGCTGTTATTTCATAGGAAATACTGCTGCTTTATTATATTGTAATTGTATTTATATAGCGCTTACTACCCCTGGCGCGGCTTCAAAGCGTTTTTTCGGCAAGTAGCCCGCTACTGCGGGACCCATAGAAGATTAGTGTTGAATTAGTATAGTGAAACATGCAAGTACATTTTAAGTGGTGGATAGGTTCGTCAGTTGTTTGGATTTGGAATTATAGCAGAAGGATAGAGGAGGGGAAAGGGTTTGTATTTATATAGCGGTTGTTACCCCTGATGGGGTTGAAGCACGCTACTCCGGAAGCCCATAAAGGATTAGTGGTGAATTAGTATAGTTGAATATGGAATTTGAGAAGTGAACATGTTAGTTTGTTAATTGTGATTGAAAAGGATAGTGGAGGGATAAAAGAGTGAAGGATTTTCTTTTTGTTTTTTGGTCTCAGCAGAAGGAGGAGGCTTTTGGATGAGTAAAAAGGAGTTTTGGAGGGGAGGAGTCAGAGGGAAGTGTTTAGAAAGGTTTGTTTTGGGGGATAGGTATAGTAGAAAGAGGTGTCAGATGATACAAGGAGGAGTAGAGTAGGAAAGAGTGAAGAAAGGGTTATTTTGGGGATCATAGTAGTAGCATGGGATTTGGGATAAATCATCCCACTGTTAGGTGGCAGCTATGTGTGTTGCCTTTGCACAGTGAGAAAGACAAAAACATGTACTCATATAGTATACCCTGGTGTAAAAAAGTGTGGGGAGTTTTGCAATTAATTCCTTACACTTGTGCCAGGTGTCATCCGAAGTTTTGCACCAGATTAATAGTCTTGCTTAACAAATGGGGAATAACGCATAGGAGATTATGTTCCTTTTGCTCATGTTATTCTCATAGTTTTTACATTAGCCGGTTCACACTTACCACCCACTTAAAGCTAAAGGTACATACAAGTGCAGAACAGTGGGTGAGCACAATTGGCTCTCAACTCTCTTGCTAAAACGGGAGCAAGTATACTTTGAGCACGTTGACGCATAGTTGCCAGGGTCTAAATGAGACCCAGGGGATCTTTTCTTCAGAAGAACAAAAAATCTCACTCATTTTGTGAAAGGATTTTCTCAATGCTCGTCGCGGAAGCCTCTAGAAATGTGCCCTCTGGGAATTATTAGGTGTCGAGCTAGGGTTTCGTCTTAGTAGAGATCGCTCATAATTTCAGATATGAAGTATCTGCATTGAACTGTACAGCAGGGTTTGTAAGCCTGAAATAATGAGACATTCAGCATTGCCTCCAGGTCTCTTTGGCACTTACCTGATGCGTAATATGTGTAGAGGCTTAGGATGAATACGTTGCTCCTGCAGGAGCCGATCTACAGAATTGGAAGCTCCTAACACCTTCCACAGGATTGATCCGCTCAGTGCTAGATTTGTAAAGCATTGTGCAGGAGCCCAAGTTTTTCTTGGGAAAGTGTCATTGGCACTTTCAAATTCCAGGGTTGCTACATATCATCTACATTCCATATGACGGCTCTTTCGTCTACCACTTTACTCTTCCTGGCTCTTTCTCTCACTCTCAGGGATTCTTTTCATCCCTTCTTTATCCCGTTATCACTGTTTTCCTATGTTCTCTTAATTTTCCGATGAAAAATTAGTCCAGGCTCTAAAACACATGTCAGTGGCCACCACCTGCAACCAATGGCACAAATTAAGCACTGGCTCTTCCAACCAGCAGACACGGCTAGTTGGTCCTTTCATGTACACCTTGTGTGATTATACAACAGCTCTTACAGCCCTAAAACAGGTTGCCTCCAGGGTTCACATTGCCTTTGACTGTGTGCCCTGCTTTTGTTAAAAGCACAAGTCTCAGAACTGCAAGGTTAAGGAACCAAAGTTCAAATTTCACCATTAGCTCCCAGTAGATTAGTTGAGACAGAGCAACAAGTTTCCAGTATTTTGCTACATGGTCTCTGACATTCGTCACAGTGTTGACCTTTTTTTCTTTGTTCCATGCACGCAATAATGCCAGATTTTTCCTTCTGTCTAGGGTGCCAGAAGAGAATGGGAAATGGTTCAATGAAGACAGAGAGGCAGCCAGAAAGCCCCCCTGCGAGCTCAGCAAATGGTGGAGTGACAGCAGAGGCCCTGAGAAGCAAGGTCCAGGAACTTGAAAAAGAGATCAAGAAAAGGGACGAAGAGCTGAGAAAGAAAGAGCACATATTCAGAGATCAGGAGGATCAGTTGGAGAGGCAAAAAAAGGCGATGGCGGAGATTGCGGAGAAGCTTCAAAACAAGTGCACAGAGCTGAGCAAGTTGCAAGATGTCATACAGACACAAAGCGGGACCCACCTGCAACCCTCCCCATTCAAGACAGCACTCAAGATCAACCAAACCATTTCAGAGTTCTTTCGTGGTGGCAAAAGGCGTGGTGCGAAAGACGGGGTGTCTGCTGAGCCTACCACCAGGACCTATGACTTGCATCATGAACAGCCAAAGTTTTCCTTTGAAAAAGCAAGGGTCAGAAAGGATTCAAGGTGAGAATATTTATAACAAATGAAAAACAGGAATGCTGTTTGGAAGCTCAAACAATAAATGTGGAGTTAGTTTCCCTAGCCCCTAATGTAAGACTTGCACTGAGCTTGCACAAGCACGTTTAGTCCCCTTAGCTAAGTGTTATTTTACCTCTGACTCCTGCTCACATGCTTATCAAATCTTTTTGGGGTCGAAATTAATGCTCAAATGGGCCCAACTAGCACACCCCAGCTTCTCCGACAGGCACTTAGGTCTTAGTCTAAAACCGCTCCTGATCTGGAAGGCCTTGCACTCATTAAAGTGTCCAGCATACAAAACCAAGATCCACTGGCCTGTTAGTTAGTGGTGGAACCATAACTGAGCCTGACCCAAGGACCAGTCTCATAGCTGTGCTTGCACTTAAAAAATGAAAAGTGGTCAAACCTTAGCTTCAAGGTGGGCCACCGCTGAAATATGTTGCATACAGATTGTCTAGGTATAGGATTTGGTCAACCTTGATAATTGAGGATAGGAGTAACTGGGGAGGCGTTATGGGATTACTAAACTGATACGCAATAGCAATGCCTGTTATCCATGCCTAGTCTGCCATTTGTAATGTGCAAATATGTGTTATTTTCTGGTTATTCTCATTCTATTACCAGGACTAAAGACATACGAGCAGATAAGGAACACACTACATGGTCTAGAGCAGTAGTTTCTAATCTTTAGACTTATGTGGATACCCACTGAATCATAACTGGAATTTGGGGACATCCACTAAGACATTATTGGAAGCTGAGGCCCCCTAAGCAATTTCTTTGATTTGAACCTCAAAACAATACACACAAAAAAGTGTGCACCAAGCAAATGCTCAAATATTTAAATATTCAGTTAGTTTCATTCACAATCAAATTTAGAAAAGGTGTTCACATTTGCAATTTATTTTGTTATACGTTATTAATTGTAATGTATGAATTATAATTTCATTAAATTTTGTAACACAGTCGCAGACCCCCTGGATACTCCTCATTGACCCCCCCCCCCCGGGGGTCCTTGGATCACAGGCTAAGAATCACGTCTAGAGAGCTCAACTAACTCATGGGAAAGATTACTACTACAATTAAAAAGAGATTCTGATGAGTTTACCAATGAACTGCTCCTTGACCGATAATCTGAACATGGCCATGATAAAGTAGTAAAGACACTAGACGGTCCTTTATTCTCTGTTCACATAAATGTTTGAAATATTCAATAAAATATTAAAATAATCTTTAGTACCTTCATTTATGCATCAAATCATAAATCATAGGCCAAATATGCATAAATCATTCCTCATACCATGTATATCTTCTTCTATTCTCCTTCGACCTTCTTCCGGTTATTGCCTTCTTTCTGGTTTCAGGATGTCATAACCATGTGTCCACATAAACACAACTGGCCAAATGTACAAAAAGTGGTTGGAAATTGGCCATCGATTTTCCCATCAGAATTACATTTTGCAATATGACCTAAGTATTAACAGGTTGCATCACAAAATTTTCCAGTCAATGGGCATCAAAATGTGACCTGCCTAATAAATAATAAATATATAGGTCACAATTTAAAACCCCTGCGATTAACTACATACACCGGGGTGGTGGCTTGCAAGGAACCGCAGACCACCATCCCTGTGTTTACATTCCCAACGGGAACCACTTTTTTTTTAGCAGCCTGTTTTCCTTAAAGAAGTGGTGCTGCCTTAAAAAATATAAAAGTTTCCAGTTTCGCAGAACACCAGAGGGAGCGGTCTGTTATTCCCAGGACCACCCCCTCCTCTACCTTATGCTGCAAACCAATTTGCTAAGGGAAAGCATGCTCAAATGAGCTCCTTCCACCTTTGAGAAACAGTTACCACCTCCTTTGAGGTGTAGGAAACGAATCAATGGTTTGAAACTGCAAGCGCGGTCTCAAACTATTGATACATAGCATTTTATATTTTACTGGATTACCATACGACTGTCCCCTATTGTAATGTAATTTGCTCTTTTATTATGAACATTCTGTGTACTTTTATGGTTACTTGTTTTTAACCGAATAAAGTTTTTGAAACGATACATAGCATACCAAATTGCAAGCATAACGGAACACCCCCTTTTATGCCTCTTCCTAATGTAATAGGTATGGGTCAAGAAACCTGTTTTGTATTGGTGGTTAAATATCATCATTTAGAAGTGCAAATCCATATTTGTGACTCACAGTGTATGATGTTACACCTGTAGATGGATTTGCTCATACTTTAAATGACTTAATTATTTTAATTGTAAAAGTGAGAATCTTAGGGGCAATTTTTGGGGGTTTCATGGCACAGGTACCAGCAAACTCGTGTTAACAACTACAAACTCACATGTTTGTGTGTATTGGTAAAACAAAAACAATGCAGGAAGCTTGTTTCCCTGAAAGAAAATGTTGATTTACTCTGTCAAAAGTAATAATTAATTCTGTTCTTTTTTAACGGAGGAACAAAAGAACATTTTAAAGTGCAAACTACATATACGCTTTACGCTTTATGTTTCAATATGCTCAAATGTAGGCTTGCAACAGTTAAATGTGTACATGGATGCACAAGGGAGTAAAATGTAACTCACAATGAATTCCAGAAGAATTCCACAATAGTCTGGAATGTAAATGCTGCCTTACGGGAGCAAACCTCTGACTGTGGATCCCCTTATGAGTGGACTATAAAACAGCTCAGTATTCTTTTCCACCCTATTCACACTACAGGAATTCTGGGAATGCTAGCATTTGTATTTCTGAGAGGGAGAGGGTGGATACTCATGACTACACATTTTTTGCTAATAGCATGTGGAAATCACTGATTCCTGATTCCCACATGTTTTGCCATTTTCTCCTGGAGTTTCACCTACACACTATCAGGTACATGCATCATTGAATGTTTTTGCGATTCTTTATTTGCGATTTTTAAGGAATCGCAAAACGGTATGCATAATGAAAATTGCTATTTATAAAGGAATCAGTAAAATTCGCAGTTAATATTGCGATTCCTTGTATTTGCGAACTCGCAAATTGCGAAATCGCAATTTGCGATTTCGCAAAATGTGAGGTCGCACATTGATGCATGTTGATGACATCAGAACCAGGAAATGTGCTGTCCAAGCCTCATTTTCATTGTTCAAGCCTCATTTTCATTCCTGAGGCTCAGGGGGAGGAGGGAGCTGGCTCTGGGAGCAGAGGAGAGTGAGAGGGAGAGAGACTGAGTACACCTGGAAAGAACAGCAAAATGGAACCTGACAATCAAGCACAGGACAGCCAAAGTTCAAGGAAGAGAAAACTTAAATTCCCTGAAAAAGAATTAGAAACTCTAATTGAGGGTGTAGTGCACAGCAATGACAAGCTTTTTGGGAAAGCCTCACTGAAGGTACCTGAGCAGGAAAAAAGGAAAATATGGATCAGGATCCAGAACCAAGTGAATGCCATTGGGGTGACCCACCGTTCAACAGAGGAACTGAAAAAGAGATGGTACGATTTGCGCAGTCGTGCCAAGGCTCACATTGCAGAACGTTTGAAGGAGGCACAGAAGACAGGAGGGGGCACACCACCAGACACAGGAAACACTCCCATGGAGGAATTGGTGGAGTCAACCATCCAGCCTGAAGCGTTTGTTGGAGTCACGCAGCTGGACACCTCCGGAGCTGCACACACGTCTGAAGGTAAGAGAAATGCATGTTTAAATTGCCCCAAGTACATAAGTCTGGATGTCTGCTGAGCACAGCATAAGCACACACTGTAAAGCTTGTACTACTATTACATTACTAAGGGAAGTACATCATGGGAGTTGTAGTCAGGCCAAGTACTTACAATGACACACACACACACACACACACAGACATGCCAAAAAAGGTTTGGAATAGTGTAGCAGATGTCCAAAAGTAAATGAAATTTATTAATTGTGTACTGTGACTTAACCTCACAAGCATACATTGATGCAGTTTTGCACTGTTTAACCTCACAGATGCAGAACGTAATGAGGCCGGGGACAGTTATGGTAGGGGAAATGCACCACAGCAGCGCATCAGAACATGAGGACACACCAGCTCTGCCAAATACCCAGTCACGTGTGCCTCATTCACGTAGGTCACCTGTCCCAACACTGCGTCCCATGGCGTCCGATGATGAGGTCAGTGCTGCACCTGCAGTCAGTGTACGTCAAACATTCATCGCAACACCCACACCAACACAGATCCGGAGAGGCAATTGTAGATCGCAAAGGAGAAGACGCAGAGCACGCAGACCACAGCAGGTGGAGGCGACAAATCCAGTCTGGGGTGGCTTGGAGGGACAGATGCTCCGTTCACATCGCCTGCAGAGCAAGAACACTCGGTTAGTGAAGGAGGAAATTGCTAAGATGTCAGGCAACATTGCAGTACTGGCCAGGAACTCACAAAGGTCATGCAGGAGGGGCATGCATCGCACAACAGACAGCACCGCCAACTGATGCAGCAACTCAAACATCAAGGAAAGACCAACAATAGGCTGGCCACAGCCACAACACTGCTGGCGCGTAGATCAGTGACTATGCAGACGGACATGTGTCATTAGAGTGGAGATGTTGCCAAAGCACTACATCAAGTGACAAATGCCGTAGACATGATGAATGCATCTGGTAGTCGAGTGAACATGACTGCACTGGATGAAAGTAGCGAGTGTGCCTCAAGCCTGAGCAGTACAACAGTGCCTGTTGCAAGTGCAGCGAGACGCAATACTCGCAGCACCACCCCATCCACTACCAACGAAAGGCAAGAAGATGCTGCGGCAGACAGACGTCTGGGTGTTCGAGGGAAAAATCGCTAGGCTCCCATCCAGACATTTGCCTTGAAATGGTGACTTAACCATTGACACGCTGTGACCTAATCACTGACTCTCAAGTACATTCATTTTACTTTTGGACTTTTTATTTTACTCCAATGTGTGGTGACATTAGTCACTTTGGCAGTTTGCTTCTGTTCCCTGGTCACAATTCATTTACATAAAGTTTACTTTGCATTGCATTTAATGTGTTTGTGTCTTCATTACTCACCTCAGAAGTAATTCTGTGTAATCTCCAATCTGCGCCTGCGCCCTTCTGCTGCGCCTGTGCCTTGTTGGGCAGGGTGGTGTGGCACTGGTTGGTTTCCATCCTCCGAGTCACTGTCAGACATCTCCATTTCCAAACCTCCCTTTGTCGCTATGTTGTGCAGCATGGCACATGCTGCCACTATCTTGCAGCATTTGACGGGACTGTATTTCATTGCGCCTCCGGTCTTATGGAGGCGTCTAAATCGGCTCTTGAGCAGGCCAAATGTTCGCTCTATCACGTTCCGTGTAAAGATATGTGCTGCATTGTATCTCCTTTGTGCGGCTGTGGATGGATTGAGATATGGTGTCAGCAGGTAATTTCGCAAGGCGTATGCGCGGTCACCTACATGTGAGGGATGAAAGGCTGTCAGTGGTTGTTTAAGTTTAACATTTGTACAAGGAATGGAATGATGTATTGCACATAATTACCTAGCAAATGTCCCTCTCCAAATTCTCCCCTTGCTAGACGGGTCTGAATGCCACTTTGCCTGAAGATATACGAATCATGTGCACTGCCAGAAAATTGTGGCACAATGTCCGTTATTATGTTCTTTGCGTTACACACAACCTGAATATTCAGGGAATGATAACTTTTCCTATTGCGATACATATATTCATGAGCTGCAGGGGGACATATCGCCACATGGGTGCAATCAATACAACCCAGTACTTGGGGGAAGCCAGCAATTTGATAAAACTCCTGCTTGGTCTTAGCTATTTCATGGGCTGTGGTAGGGAAACTTATGTGTGTGTGTATCCGGACCATCATTGCATCAAGGAAATCTGCCAATATTCGTGACATTGCACTTTGAGACACACCTCCTGCTACTGCAATGACTCCCTGAAACGTGCCCGACGCCAGTAGATGTAGGCAACATAATACCTGGACATGCGTTGGAATTGCATTGGTCCTATGAGTCTGTCGTTGCAGGATGGGGTCCAATTCATGGATTAAATCAATTATCATTTGCCCATTCAGCCTATACTTATCATATATTTCGTCATCCTCCTGCCCAAGCAACGTTATGCGGAGTCTGAAAATGCGCTCATTAATTTGCCTCCCTCTCTGTTGAGCAGCTTGCAGCCTCATCCTCCTCGCCATCAGGTACAGACCAGCCATTTTGAAAACTGGGACCTCATTGTGGGTGTGTTTATATAAGTTTCTGTTGGTCTTCAGCTGTTTCTGATTTGCACTCATTTTTAACACCTGGTTGTGTCCCTTCTTAAATTGCGATTGCAAATTTGCGATTTTTGAGAAAATCGCTAATTGCGATTTTTCATGCATATGTATTGCGATTCCTTAATTGCGATTCTTTGTTTGCTAATCGCAAACGAGAAATCGCAATGGTTTTCGCAGAATAATTTTCCGATTCCTTAATTTTGTGAAATTAAGGTTGATGCATTTCTACACTTCAAATTGCGATCATCAGGTTCACTCATAAAGATTGTCTAAGATTGTCTTAATTAGGCCCTTCATTTCCAGTTCACATTGTAGAAGAACAGTGATCTGGAGTTGCAAATCCACGCTGAGTGGCAGGTATCAGCGATGGGATGTGAAAAGTATTTTAGTTGCTGTAATCTTAGTGAAAAAGGGATTTTAAATGTTGATTAGTGCCACTGTAGTGAGTGATGTGTTAGGATATGTATTAGAGGGCATGTTGTAGAATGCGGAATGGTGATGCTGTGAGAATGGGACGTAGCATAGATCGTTGGCTTTGGTGTGCTGGTGAGGCCTGGCAGATTGATTATAACTGATGGGAGAATGGTGATCCACCTGTTGAATGACCTAACATGAAATAAAGGCCTTACCTCCCACCTGAATGAGCCCAGACTCGTGTATGGAGGCTGTGCCCTTCAGCTCCAACTGCCACATCATAAGCTCATTCTGGTGTTGCATATGATTATGAAATGACAATGAGAAAGTTTCATTTGTAGGATATTTTCTGTGAGTGAAGAAAATGTAACGGCTAGAGATGAACATACTATACTTGTTAGGTCAAGCTACCTATATACAGGAGCCTAGATTATTCAGTGAGTTAATCTTTGCTCATTTTTGTGATGCTTTGCAGGTCACAAGCTCAAATCCCAGCAATGTAGGTCTAGTCTCCTTTTTTTCGAGATCAGTAAATCGATGTTAGACCTGACATCCTTGGCATGGTTTTCCCCCATCTTTTTGCCTCTGACTCATGTATTTTTGATGCTGTGCTGGATTTCGTTTTTGCTGGTTTAGATGCTTTGGACCCTCTGCCACTGCTGATCAGTGTCAGAGGGTAAGTGCTCCCTCTGTAAATTGTCATATTGATTGGGTATACCTGATTGGCATATCTGTATCACCAGGAGGTCCCTAGTAAAGTGCACTGTGTGTGCCAGGGCTGGGATGACGGATGCTACTAGTGGGCCTGCAGCGCAGATTGCGCCACCCACATGAGTAGCTCAAAAAGGGGGTCTCAGGCCTGCCAGCGCAGGGCCTGTGTGCAGTCAGTGGACTGCCATGTCTGCCTGGCCAGTGTCCCCACTGGCTGGGCTTAACCCTCCCCTGTCTGTGCACATCAGCCACCCCTATGGAAGGCTCCAGGTACCCCCCTGGGTAGGGTGCAGTGAATGGATAGGGTAGAGCGTGTACTAGTGCAGGTAACATGCTCTGGTAGAGAGCAGCAGCCACTTTGGGTGCTCACTGCTGTAGGGCTGTAGGGCTCCCTAGGGTAGCCTGGGGAGGCTGGTCCCATTGGATCCCAGCCTATCTCCCTATAGGAACAAGATGGAACATCCATGAAAGATATCCCTGAACTCAGAATTAAATGACACATCTTTTGGTGAAGGTTGTTTTTGGATCCTGGGGTTGAGAATAGCATTTTTAGAAGTGGCTGTTCTTTTGTATAAACCTTTCTGTGTGCCTGGGCCTGTGTGTGGAATGCCTGCGTGACAGGAGCTGCAGGGCCCCGGAGGGGGTTGGAGTCAGCCCAGGGGTGAAAGGCGGCATCTGTTGCCCGGGGAAGGGGAGAGAGAAGAGCCTGATAGTGCTGGGCTGTGCCTGCCTGACCACCGTGCTGGCTAACTCCCCTGCCGACCCACTGTCACCTCTGGCCCTGAAGCTGTCAGGAAGAAGAACACCAGAAACATTCCAGAGCCAAGGATCCCCTTGCACAAAGGACTTCAAAGGCGTTCAGGGGTATAAGGGAAGGACCCCTTACTACAGAAGATTAGATTCTGAAATTCTACAATCAAGACGGACCCTCTGCTGGAAGGAGGACGGCGAGAGAACTAAAGGAAGATTGCCTTGCTGTGTGCTCTAAGGGCTGACCTGTTCTGCTGTATCACTGGAAGCTGAGGAGGAGAAAGGGACTTTGCTGTGGGCTGTGTCCCTGCCTGCTTGAAACTGCTGAGACTTTGCTGTGTGCTGTGCCTACAGCTTGAATCTCCAAGGGCCTGAGAAGAGCTGGCTCCCTGTCTGCAACCCAGGAACATAAAGGTTGCCCAAGGCTACAAGAATCTGCTGTGCCCCCCCCCTGAAGCTGCTGTGTGGCGAGGAGATCGTGCAACCGTGTGGTTTGCCTGTTTAGAGCATTGGCTGCTCTTTACTGCTTGAGAGCGCCGCGCTGACCCAGCCTGCTGCAGGGCCAAAGTCGACGTGTTCATCGACACGTGTGTGGGGCAGACCGGAGACCTGTGAGCCTCTGCAGCGCAAGGGGCGCTGAAAAACAATTGCTGGCCGTATCACCGCCGCTGCCCGGGGCCAGAGAACCTCCGAGGGAAGCGCCATCCTGATCGGCGCTGAACCGGCGAAGAACGAAGCCGCCGCGCTCCCATTGGTGGAGGGAGCCGAGCCCCCTCACTAACGCCGCGACGGGATTGGCCCGTGCGGCGCAGCGTCATCAGCAGTGCTGGGCCGTGATTGGCCTAGGGAGCGGAGCGTCATCGTTGCCTGTCCCGGGAGCCGCACTGCCATTGGCTGACTCCCGGGTGCTGTGGAGGCTCGCCTGAGGAGCCGCGAGGGGATTGGCTGCCTTCGCTGAGGCAGCCGAAGAAGCCGAGGAATCAGCGCGATCACCGCCGGGCCCGGGAAGAAGTGACCTGACCTCGCCGAGGGATCTCCGCATGTGCTCCAGCCCCTGGCCTGCCGTCTCTGCTCCCCGCTGCTCTTTGAAGGATCCAGAGCGGGCGGAGAGCGTCCGGAGACCGGCCGGGCGGGAGCCACACTGAGCCTTCCCCCGCGAGGTGCCCCTGGGGGACCCGCGTCCCCGCGAGCACGGGGAAAGAAGTCCCCCCTCCCTCAGGATACCGGGTGAGACGCGCTAGGAGCGCTTGTGGTCCCTGAAGCCAGGGGACCATTAGGGCATAGTTTAATAACGCTGGCATTGTTTGGACTGCTCGTTTTTAGAGCGTAGCCATTATAAATCGGTGGCATTAGGTTTAATACTGATTTGAAGAGACTTGAGACATTTGTTTTTATATGACAACTTCCTGAAACTACGTACCACCATTAAGATTAAGTGCCTCATTTTTAATAATGAAGGGATTGTCGTGCAACTGCTTGATTTACCTTGCTGAAACTAGATAAAGTTATATTTTATATATACTTACCTGTGTGGTCTCAGTTTGTGGTGGATTGGGAATTGCTGTTGTGTTAAGTGCAAATGTTATCCACATTGTCTCCGAGTTTAGCCTAGACTGCTCGCGCCATGCTACCTAGAGGGTGAGCAGGGGTTATCTCAGAGGGTTATTCCGTCGCCCTGACCGGAGCTAGGGGTCCCTACTTGGGCCAAGGTACTTACCTTTGCCAACCAGAGACTCCCGGTTCTAACAATCGATTACCATTAAATTTAGTAATAGATTTGGTAATATGTAAATTTGGTAAAAGGTATATTTATAGTGCTTATAAGAGGCAGGTCTTTAGTATAAAGTGCTGTGTAATAGAAACCATCGAGTCCATCATATGCTGTCTCCTTGACTAATGAATGAATATAACAGAAATTCATATAACAAGAAGATCATCAACACAAAAAAGGAATTTATCAGAACAGAATTGGATAACGCAAAGAACAGACCACGTACATTATTCTAAATCATAAAACAACAATCTAACAAGCTGGTAAAATCTGTCCAAGAGGTCACTAAAACACAACTAAGTTGCGATGAATTTTCTACCTTCTTCAGTAACAAAGCCAATAACTTGGAAGAAGAACTTATGACCGCCGCAGATAACATTAAAGACAACACGCCTCCATCAGTTTCTGTTCCGAATTATGGGAACAAGACGACTAAAAACAATGCACACTGGAACACTTTCAAATTATTAGACCAGAATGAAATTGCTAAAACAATCGCGACCACGAAACCCAACAACCATTATAATGACCCTCTACCATCGAAATGCTTGAAAAAAATCAGCCATACTATGATTCCAATATGGACAGACATCATAAACGCCTCACTCACACAGGGGTGCCTGCCAGAAAGCCTGAAGACTGGACAAGTAGTCACGATCATCAAGAAACCCACAGTAGACCCAACAGATCCAAACAACTATCGCCCAGTGACCAACATCCCTTTTCTTGCCAAACTCATAGAGAAATGTGTACAGAATCAGCTGAGTAAACATATCGACAACTTCTCATTACTCGATGACTGCCAATCAGGATTCAGAGCAAATCATAGCACAGAAACAGCAATCCTACACATTGTCGATGATGCACTTCAAGCTCTAGATCGCAATCAATCTTGTCTACTCATCCTCCTAGACGTGTCAGCAGCATTCGACACAGTTAACCACGAAAAATTACTGAACAGACTTCACGACAGGATGGGAATATCTGGCACTGTACTGAAATGGTTCGAATAATTTTTAAAGAACAGAACTTAGGGATTCCTAGTAAACCAAGCACTATCGCCATCATGCCCAAACACAATCGGAGTACCGCAAGGATCCACCTTATCTCCTTCACTGTTTAACTTATACATCGAACCTCTTACAGAAATTCTGCGGAAATCGAAAATAGCCTTCCACATGAATGCAGATGACACACAACTTTCATCAAGATTGCTAGCCTGGAAGACATAACCACAATGAATGACGCCCTCAAAATATCGCTAAAATGGTTAACTAACAATCATCTCAAACTTAACACTAACAAAACTGAATTCTTACTCATCACACCACAAAAAAATCAATCCTTAGTGAAAGAATGGTCCAAAATGATTACAGCATTAAATTGCATCCCAACTCTAGTTGACTCAGCGAAATCTCTCGGAATCACTCTGGATGAGAATCTGGATATGAAAGCCCACATTAAATCTATGGCAAAAAAACGCCCGTTTCCACTTGAACTACCCGAGAAAGATGAAATGTTTTTTAACGGAGACAGACTTGAAACTTGCGGTACAATCACTGGTCTTCCAAAAATTTCAACAGCACCCCTTAAAGCTTGCCTTAATGCATCGGCAAGGCTTATTACAGGGTCAAGGAAATGTGACCATATCACACCTCACTTGAAGACCTTAAATTGGTTACCGTACGAAGCCAGAGTACAGATGAAAATGGCATGTATCACCCATAAAGCGATTCATCACAACACACCTAAATATCTCGCCAACAAAATAGAAATCTCAGGAAGAAACAGACTTGTCAGGAGTGCCAATTATCTGATCCTGAAACCGCCTATCTTTAAGAAGAAAAAAACTTATGAGAGGACATTCTCTGGCGCAGCTCCCAGGATTTGGAACTCCCTTCCTGCAAACATCAGAAAAGTTACAAATACTACAACATTCAAGAAAGAAATCAAGAACTTTCTTATGAGCAAGTTCCTCCCATAAACAAGACTAACGCTACCAAAGACCTGTCTTGGATTTTATGACCAGATACCTAGTATAGGAATAGAACTGATTGAACCTCAAAGAATACTACCTCAGAACAATGTTAACTCATGTCTTAATCAATACCGATCCGTTATTGTTTTCCCCTATTGTAGCCTCTAGTTACTAGGTCTAAAACGACATTATTAAGTCTGCAAGATCTTACTTCTCTTTGTACATTGTGTTTGTAACCCATACCTTATGATGTTAAGCGCTCTGATACCCATGGGTCATGTCCGCGCTATAGAAAGCTGTTAATAAATAAATAAATGAGCTTGATCTGAGAAAAGCAACTTTCTTGTCGCTAGCTAGCCCGGCGCTTGTGCAATTATTATGTATTGTGCTAAATGGTCTGCCAGCCTGTACCGTGCAAAGGAATCATACTTCTGTCTCAACCCTGTTTAAAACCATACAGAGAGGATACATTTCACATGGATTTATTACTATCAATAAAAGAAATTGTATTTACATAATTAAAGCAGATATAAATATTAGTATCTCATGCAGCTACCAAGTATAAGAAAAGGTTCAGTGTCAACTTCCTTTATACAAATTAGTTAATCTAAAATGAAAGTATGGCACTATTCCCTCTCAAAAGGTGGCCTAGTTCACCACCAGTGTCCACTTAGACCAATTGTTTTAACATAGAAAATAAGCATTACCATTTCTTCATTTATTTGGAAGTTGTGTATAGATTTGTGCATCATCTTATTGCTTCTACAGCGCACTCTTCAGTTTTAAATGAAAGTTAATGATTGTCTTATAGCAGGGGTACATGGCACCACTCCTATCTGCTACACCTCATGTAGTACCAAACCATTTTGAAATCAAGTCAAAGGTCATTACTTGGGCTGGCAGAAAAGCTATGGGTCAACCTCTTCTGCCTGAATCTCAAGAAATCTTATATTATTCTCCTCTCTGGCCCTTTAGTTTAGGTCACTGACCTCTTCAGTGAAAAGAAAACATTTCCATTCAAGATTATCAAATATATCTATAATATCAAGAGCAAGGATCCATAAACCAAACAATGCTGTAGGCACGACTTTACTTAAGTATGTCCTTTTTGTAGTTTCCAAAGACATGGTTACATATGGTGTCAGTCGTAGACTGCTGCTATGCTAAAAAAATGTGGGTACTTCTGCTAATAAAATAGCCTAGCTTAATATATAAATACGTTGTCTGAGCCTGTTCTATTGTTTCAGTATGTGCAAATGCATTTTCAACCTTTACGTGAGTATTGGCGAAGAAATGTTTAGCCTGTATCTCCCCAAACCACTTTCTGCTCCCAATGGGCAGTCGCACAAGAAAGAACTGTTTTGATGGTAAGCATTTCCTTTTTCCTCATTCCACTCTTTGCTGCACCTAACTGCTTGAAAGCAAACCGAGAGTTTTCAAAGGCTATGGATTGATCAAGTTTTCAAATGTGTGCAACCAATGGGGGTCAGATAGTGCAATTGCACTTCATCTAACCCAAAGTATTTTGGTGAATCGAGGTCCATGCAAACTAATCTCAACAAAAACTCTTGCATGGATAAATGATCCCAGCAAGACCTCTGCAGTAATCCCATGATTTAGTGAGAATTTAGTCAGAAACCTTAAATTGTCTTTCCCACGATGTTAATTAATGCCTTGTACAGCTCTGATATTTTTACGATAAAAAGGTACCTTTTTTACACAGGCTCCGCACTCGTAAATATACTAAATGTGAATCTATTTGTGAATAGCAAACAATCGTAAACCTACACCAAAGTGTAAGTTCACCTTTGTGAATCAGGCCAAATTTGTTATTTGCCTTGGATGCATGCCAAAGAAAGTGGGGTTTTCTGGAAGATAGTTCACCTTCTTTTATTTAATGAGATCCAACCTTCTAAGAGGGAATGCCTAATTTCATCAGATACATGGGTGGACCACTGCAGTAAAGTCAACTCCTCGTTCCTTTCAGAAAATACTGTGGCGATAATGTATGGAGTGGCCAAACAAGGTCCTGTAAATTTAGCCCCCATCGAGATCACAGAGATAGCTGTGCCATAAAAGTTAGCCCGGATGGAAAGCCCTTAGCCCAGGTGGTGTCCCAAAGGATGACCACAAAAATAACATCACTTTGTGGGCCCTATACAAACTAATGTGATCAGGGTCGCCATTACGTGTACATTCCCTTCGACATGGTCTAAGGCTACAGTTGTGCTGATATGTGTTAGGTGTGGCCCCAGCTGTTACTGGCCAAAATCTTCATTGGTTTAAACAGTTAAAATCATATGGAGAGTCTGTTGTCGAGATTAGAACCCGGGCCGAGCAAAACGTAATCTTCTCAGAGGTGCAGTATTGATTTGCTAGGTCCTAGGGACAGTGGAACAATACTTAAACCTATATTTATTATGGGAAATAAACCAAAGTCAGGTGTTTGCTGTAAATCTAGCATTCATGGACCTGAGCTGTGCATTTGATACAGTAAATAGCATCAACTCAACATCGGTTCCCCTAAGGAAAGTTGTGGTAACAACTTGTGGGGTAAATTAACACATTGTGAAGATGCCTTCGTGGTTCAAAACACATTGGAAAGGTATAGCTTGGTTCCCACCGCAGTGTAAAGGTTGTTCCCCCTGTTGAGGCAGATGCACAGGGATGTCTAAGCGAGGGTGTATTAGAGGCATAACTATAGGTCCCACCGCCCCGTGGCATGGTGAGGCCCCCAAGCTCCAGGAGGCCTCCTCCAGTACTGTGCATGGACGACCCTGCAGGCTCCTGACTGGGTCCAGAGCGTGGGGCCCCCTTCTATGCACTTTGCAGGGGGCTCCCACAAACCTTACTACGTCACTGGGGTTTATTATAGCCCAAATGGCGCACGTACAGAACAAATCAAATCTAAAAGGGGGGTTTGCAAAGGATGTGTCTGCACCATTCTTTTTCCCCCTGTACATAAATGGCCTAGAGGATAATTTAGTGAAAAGTAGAAAGGATATGCCCAGTTGGGCAAACTCCCTATACCTGTCCTGCTGTATGTCAACGATGCAGTCTTACTGGCCAGGACTGTAAATAGGCTCCAGGGTCCTTTAAACGATTTCACATGTTTATAAAAGATCTGGACTTGAATACTAATTTAAGAAAACCATTTACTGTAATATGTGGGCCAATAAATATAAATAAGTGATCCAACTATATTGATGGTACGACTGTGGGACAAGTGAATACGTTTGCTTACTAGGGTGTTCCTTTTTACTTATCTCTTGCCTGGGGCCCACTACAAAACATAAGGCACTAATTTTCCAGCTGGATTAAGGTCATGTTTACACCTACAGCAAAACTAGGCCAACAAAGCAATACAGCAAATAAAGACAATCTCTAAGACCAAGTATTCGTCTATGGCCACACATGGAGCCGGGTTGTCAGGCTACTCATAAGTTGAAGACTTGCAGAAGCCTTATTTTGTGGATCACATTTAAATTCTCCCTTTACTTTTGTGAATTTCTATATGGGCAAAATCAGAGACAAGTTTCAAGCAAACAGTGATAAGGGACGGTATGTCTCTTCATAATGTTTTACATATTCCTTGGCTTGCTTATGTAAAGACGATCTCCCTCTGTTGACACACATGGAGTTATTTACTGACCCTGATTCCATTGCTACATCAATTAGGGAAAATTTTAAAAAGTGGTTTACTAATTATTTTGAAAATGTCAGACTTACGTTTGAATTATGCAAATCTCTTGTGAATTCCCTTATTGAATGTTGACAGTGGAACAAACTGTATTTTCTCTTTGTGAAGAATCCCCAACACAGATTATACCTGGCCTGTTTCAGATTGAATTTTGTACACTTTTTGTCTAGTCCCCCAAACAAGATACTTGCACTGTAGATTGTCCCATATTTTCTTGTGATAACCGCTTATAAAAAGCCCACTGCACTTTGTTTTTCTGCAAATTATATTCTACTGCTAGGGAACGTTTTTAATACCATTATTGCAAGTTTTCAATGTTAAAAAGTCCAGGCCAGCATTGATTGCATAACAACAGCTCAAATCAGAGACATGTCGTCTGGCTGTGATCAATTGTATTCAACGTGCCTTGAAAATTAGGAAATTCAACTATAATGCAGGAGAATGAGAAGTTCAGATTGAATGTATTGGGGTGCCTCAGTTCCATTGTTTTAGGAAATGTATTTCATAAAACAATGTTGATATTGCATACTACTGTTGCTGAGGCTTGAGTCATTGGGTCAGTTATCATTTCCATGAGGTATTTTCTAGATCACAAATAACATCCAAATATAATACTGGTTTTCACCACTTTTACTGGGCAGTTTCTTGTTGTTTAATGAGTGGAACTCCACAATTATATTTCAAAACAAAGATATGAAATAATTGTGGGAAACTCTCCAGAAGTAAAGACAGGTAAGTCTTTGTTTGCCTCATCGACAAACTGACTCAACTCTTCTCGTCTCCTGATTCTAGAACACCGTGACCTCAGAGGCATCAATGGATTCTACAACCAGTTGAGATACTACTACACATCTTTCCTTCATACAAGAAAACAAGGGTGTGAAAAACTGGGTTGCTGATGGAGGGGGTTTGAGCTTTTCTCAAGCAACAGCCACAATCCTTATCAGGTGAACCACAAAAGTCACTAAATTACCCTGTGCTTAACCATCTGGTAGCTTGACACAAAGGCAGTCATGCATACCTTAGAAGAAATGTCTAAAGTATTAATGCAGCGCTTAAACAGCTATAAAGTAAAGATATAACATAAGAAAAACCCCACACCAATTTAGAAAAATTAAGTACATTTTTTAATCACCAAAATCACAGAAATCCAAACAGTAGAACCAAAGTTAAGAATTTTTAAGTTTAATGTAAAAAGTAGCACCTAAGAGTTCAAAGCACCAACCATAGACATCTAGTTGAGCGAGACCCAGGGAAAGTCAAAAGTTATGGCTGACCACTGTGAAGCGTTGTTTGCCTCAACGTCAGGCTGACCGGCAATGTACCATGAGTGGATCTCCTCTCCGTTCTCAAAGTACTTTTTAGCAGAAACCTTAATAAGCCTAAAGTTTTACATTTGGGCTATCTTGCACCTTTAGCACCACTTCCAAGGGTCCAGGACTGGAAGGGCACCACTTGGAGGTGCAGGCTCAGGATGGTTAGAGCATTTTCTGTCACTGAGGCTATGATCAGGATGCCAGCCAACTGGCCCTTGAAATCATTCTGTAAGTCTTGGGTTCAAGCAGGAAAGCAGGTCTCAAGCAGCAGGACACGTTTCTGAGGGCACAGGACAGGCTCCAGGCTGCAGGCCTGTCCTCATGACGCAGCAGGGCAGCACTCTGAAGTACCCAGCAGGCCACAAGCAGCTGGGTAGTCTTCTGAGAGTCCTATCGCATGTCAGTGGGTTTGAGAGCCCTATTTCTGTACCTGGTGTCCCCTTTTTAGACGGACAAACTCCTTACTGTGCTAAGAAGGCTGAACCAGGTGCCCCCTCAGACGTTGAAGAAACCTCTGGAGTTTTCCCCCCACAGAACTGCCTGTAATTGCCTGCCTCCCTGCCCTGGTCCTAGTCTGTCTGCAGGGGCTAGGCTAGTGTGAAGTTCTTTGTGTGTGAGCTGAGGCAGGGTCTATCAAATGCAAGTAGGGATGTGCACAGCTCCGTCCCTATCCGGCCAACACCCAAGCTCTCTACTGTGTTGCTGTCTGGGAGGATTACAAAAGGACAAATGTTAACTACACCCAGTTAAGTGACCCAGGAAACAGGTGCAGGAACCAAATGGTTAGGGCAGGAAAAGGCCAAAGTTCTAAACGTGCCATTTTCAGAATTGTGACTTAAAATCTGACTTTTGGATTTAAAATTACAATTCTCTAGACACCAAACGTGATATTTCCACTTCCTCCGAAATATAGATTATCACTTATTAAATATAATAAGGTATTTCAATGTTTTCCTAAAGGAAAGGTAGGCCTCTCATGTTTGAGGTTTTCCACTACTAGTGCATGTAAAACTTAAAACTACATATCAAACTTTTGAAATACAATGCACCCTGCCCTATGGGCGACTTATTTGTATAAACGAGGGAATTTTATGCTTGTCAAAGGGGTTATTTTGCAAAGTTGAACTGGCAGTTGAAACCTGCATACAGGTTGCAATGGCAGTTTTCAGGGACAACTTAAGTGGGTTGTGCATTAAAAACTGTAGGCTGACAAGTAGCGTTTAATTTACTAGCTCTGGGTATATGGCATACCACTTTACTATGGACTTAGGTGTAAGCCAATTTTACCACGTATTAGGGAGTGAGCACATGCATTTCAGTTCTGGTTAGCAGCTGTAAATTGCAGAGTCCCAAACCTATTAAAAACCAATTCAGCAAAACAGGAGGGGAGAAGGCAAAATGTTTGGGTGAGGACCACCCTAGAGTTGACAGGTCTAACAAAGGGAAAGAAAAAAGCACAACATTTAATCATTTAAAGAAACAACTAACTTTTGCTAACAGAACACTTCTCACAATGGGAGATAGAAAAGTCTTATACAGATCGTCTCTTGGTGATACACCTAAATTGTTACAACCAATAGAAGTGGTAGATCCATATCAATACAAATATCCTGCAGATGGAATAGACGGCACCAAACGAAAGAAAGAGGTTGGAATATATCCAGATGATGCTACAGCATATACCTCCCTGAAGCAATCTTTTGAAAATTCCACCTTGAGGGTTACAGAGGCTTGCTGTTATCTAGTAGAAATGGTGAATCACATTCAAGGTGAAATCAATGAAGATTGGATATCTTACAAAATCATCATTGCAAAGAAAGGGAAGTTGATGCCAGCGGACATTTTAGACATCACCAGAAGTGCAGATAAAGGAACTTGGGACTGCAATGGTCCAAACATCACACCAACATTACCTCAACAGCTGTCTTTAGCAGGTATTAGCTATATATAGACTTGGAAAGATCAAAGCCAATACTACAGGAAATTATCGAGACACCCTGGGGGATCGTATGACCGCCATTCTGAATGAAGACCCGTTTGCCTTGACCATTCCTACAGGGATGCTTTCTATCCTATCAGCCACATGTTCCTCATGGTGTAACAATCCCACTTTCAGAAAAATTGTAGGAGCATATGATATGTTCTTTCTGAGGTGTGAGCATCCATACTCAGGACTAAGAGCAGGGACTGTTGTCACAGCATATGAAGACTGTTCAGGGTTAACATCCTTTTCTTATTTTATGAGAAAGATTGGCAAAACCGTAGAAGAGGCTGTTTTGTACTTTTTCAGCCAACATATAATGCAAGACGTTGCACGACTGTGGCATCCCGGACAAGAAGCAGATATCCCTAATTCCTATTTCGTACATTTCAAGTCCTTGGGAATCACAGGAAAGTCTCCTTACTCTTCAAATGCTGTTGGGTACTTATACAACCTCATCCACAGCATTTGTTCATATATGGAGGACTCTAGGTCTTTAAATGCTGTAGTTATCATGGACAATGCCCCAGACAGTATGTCAGTCTTGGGAGGCTTTTTAGGAGAGGCCTTTTATGGACAAGGTTCCTATCAAAGGTTCACTTTCAGAAATGAGCAAGATTGGGCAGAACATCAAGCAGCAGAAAGAAGAGAAGAAGATTTTACAGATGCCACATCTGTGATTCGTGATGGAGGAGAATCTTCTGAAATTCTTGAAACGGGAGGGTCCAGTCCTGAAGAAGTCTATGCTCGTATGGTTTCATTGAATTTCAAATTGTCTGATGCCGTGAAGACAAGATATAGACAAATTGCATCAACTGTAACCCCTAGAAAAGACACGTTTGCAGAGTTTATGAGTCGGGTTTATATCTAGAATTAATTGACTACCAAAGTCAGTGTAAGTGCCTTTGTTACTGTTTATTTCAACTGTTCTACCTCATATTTGTTGTGATGTGTGAAAACACATTTTTAAAAATAAAAACTTTTGCTAACAGAACAAAGTCATAGAAACATAACATAACAAATCTCTCTACATGTTATGACAGAGAAAACTATAGAGCAAGATCCTCTCAATAATACTGAGCATGGACTTTGAAATGCAAAGGTCTCCTCTTTGGTTTTCCTGTGTGGGTAGTTGCTAAATCACTTCATCTGCATGCAAGAGCTTCCCTTTCTACGAGATTGTCTCTTACTGTAGAGCTCTTACTGCTGGGAAAGGCATGCAAAACTGGTGGATAGTCTGTATTACCCACAACTACATTTGTACAAGTATTCCCATTCCTTCCATCAGCTGTTTTGATAGCATTCTTTTAGAGTCTAACAACCTTTCTTACCTCAGTGTACTTAGGCCTTAATTCAGTTGCCTACATTCACCTCACACTCCTTCACAGAATGTTTCACATCACAATACATTTTCCTAGCATTAGCTTTATTCATTTCACTCTATCTTCATCCAACATTTCCACCATTCCTTTGTTCCAACTCAAACAACCTGGAACTAATAGAGGATTAGGCGTTCTTCCTCTAAATAGGAGTAGGTCTCATGTTTGAGTTCGAAGCTAAGTGACATGCAAGCCTGTAACTCTATAGTGTGTTTCCCAATCATATCCAATAGCTCTAAACAATTGGATGCTCTTGCTTATAGTTCTATTAAATCTTTCCACGTCCCATTTGTTTGTGGAAAGTAAAGTGAGAACTTCTTATATGCAATGCCATGTTTAGACAGGACCTCCTTCATCACTTTGAAACAAAACTGGACTCCAGTGTCAGTTAACAAACTCTTAGTATTGCAACTTCTGTCACTCTCTGAACACTCACGGCACCTCATTAAACTTTTCACAATCCCCAAATGAATGTCAGGCTGCTAGAAATCTTCTCTCACCTCTCTTTGGTCTTGACCATCCCCAAGTGCTCACATGAACTAAATTAATTACTATAATTCCGAGACTACAAGTAACCTCTACGGAACACCATACCATCCTTCACTGAGAGTTCTATCTTCAAGCCTTACTGAGTAGCTGCTTTTACAGGCCAACCTTCCTTGATATAAGAATAACAATTTACCAGTAATTGATTGCCACTAACCTTGTCTTTCCAATTAGTATTCCAGTGACAATGCAAACACTTTCCATGTCCTTGAACATATCATCATGTTTGTCCCTCTGAGTGTTGGCCATCCGTTGCTCCTTTGTAACCAATCTGGAGAGACAATCCACTATGCTGTTCTTAGACACTGGGATGTACTATACCTTACATGTATACTCCTGAAACTCAACCAGCCATAATCTAATCTTTACTAACACAGAAACTGTATTTTTTCAAGGTTTATGGTTTGACTCCACTATAAACAAACTGGCCCACAAAAATATCCTGATTTTATGAATAGCACAACAAACTGCCAGAGCATCTCTTTAAATCACTGAGTAGTTAAACTCAGTTTCTCTAAGAGCCTTTGACGTACAACTGATCAGTTTGCATTTACCATCCACCCCTTGCAGCAAAAAGCAATCATAATCCTTTGCTACCAGCATCCATTACCAAAAACACGCCCCTTCCTTGAATGGCGAACTGGTGTATCTTAAAGGTCATCTTTAACTAGGTTAAATGCCTCATTGCAAGACTAACTACAAGGGAAATCTTTGTAACAGAGTTCTCTCAAACAAACTGCTTTGTGGAGTGGTGTGGCTCACTGGTTAGAGGCGGCAGACCCAGAAGCAGAGAACGGCCCGGGACCAGGGTTCAATTCCCGACGCGGCAGGGTCATGGACCAGGGTCAGCGGACTCGATAATTCTCGCCTTGGTGCCTACTCTAACCAGGGATCACACTCGCCAACTCTGGGCATTAAGCTTGCCTCATCTCTACAACGGCCCCTCACAGACGCCGGGGATGCCTGGTTTCACCTTGGAGATACCCAGAAGGGACCATCTCACAGGGAAAGCCAGGACGGGTTCCCCAGCGGTCTTCAGCGCTAGGACGCTTACGGGCAGCAGTGCGCTTGACAAGTCCCACACATTTACATTTACACATTTACATTTATCTGATAGATTGTGAATAAAAGGACTATAGAACGCTACCAATAATAGGAAGGAGATCACCTACACTTTAGATTCTGGAACCTTCAGCTTGCATATGGTAACAATCAAGTTCTTTTTGGGTTTTACTACTTCCCCAGATACAGTGTGCCAAGAGTATTTAATTGCCTCTCTCCCGAAGAGACTTTTTTTTGTTTAATGTGAGACCTAGCTCTTGCAATTTAAACAAAGCCTCACATACATGCAAATTGAGTACACACCAGCATGAACCAAACACCAAAATGTCATCCTGGCAAAACTGCTCCTGTCATGTTCTCTGAAAAGCGAGGTGGATACCAAACCTAAAGGCATTTTCAAAAATGTAAACACACACATGGGGGTAACAAATGTAGTCAGGTCTTATAAGTGAGGGTGAAGACAGATCTGATAATACACTGACACCAACTTGAAGCCTATCATAAAAAATAAACTGAAAAGCAACAGACAGGGTTGATACCATCTCCACAATTTCAGAAAGTGGAAATGTATCTACCACTTTGTTCAATTATCTTAGGTCGTTACAAATTCTAATGTAATCACTTGCTTTCTTCACTAGCACAACAGGTGCTAACTATCCTATAGCCTCTATTGGAGAGATTATGCCAGCTACCTGTAGTTTTTCTAGACCCTTACGCACATCACACTATATATTTAAAGGCATTTTCTGGTCATTAGTCAAAACCGGTACATTACCCACCACAAGTGTAATTTTATGTAAGTAATTTCGTACGCACGCTAATACGCTTGTAAATATATCAGGCAACATTTTCCCAAAGCCTGCACACCCTTCAGACGCTTCATGTACACACACTTGATGAGTTGAATTGGATTTTAAGAAAATTCCCAAGTTCCTTTTTTGTGGGACCAACTTAAAATGTAGTCACACTTTGTAGTTGCGTACATTTTTCCAGGAATTATTTTGCTCTACATTCAATTTTGCATCATATACAACACATCGTTTAAAAATGTGCCTTCAATAAACACTGGGATTGACATCAATGCGATGTAGGGTGACACTGTTCCAAAAATTTTCTCCAAATAAATTGAGAAAAAATACTCAATTTAGAACAAAAGTATATCATTGATTTCCACCAATTTAATTAAACCACCATTTATCTTGTTCCCCACTTGGAGAACAATCTCTTTGAAAAATTCTTTCACCTGCCACCCCTTAACACTTCTATATGTACTGTGACACCATTTTAGAAAATGGACCTTATGATGGCGCTTATAATCAATAGATCTAATATTAGGACAATCCTTACTATTAACTAACCATACCACAACAATAGCATTTTCCCTTACATTTGCAGAAGTTACTAATATTAGCTTTCTCCTCAACAGTATTCACTTCCAGTTTTACATCAGTTTGGTGACACTTTCCATCCTAAGTTCATCTACGCAAACCAACATGTGTTCAACTCTTTTTGCAGTAGCAATTACATCCTTAAGGCATTAAGAAATTTTCCCAGATCTTGTCACATTTACAATTAAGTAAACAGGGGTCTCTAATCCTTTCTTTAGTCAACACCCGAAATTTACAAGAAGTAGCTAGTTTCCCTAATTCCGTGACATACTCTTCCACTGACTCATTCTCACTCTGTATCCTATGCTTTAATATAATTTATCTTATGAATGTCCTGATATGTGTGTAATAGTGTAAATCCAACTTCATAATACCCATTTCATATTCATTGAGACCAATCCCTACCTCTTGGATCAGCTAGGGTAAATATTCTAAATCATCTAGTCCTTCTGCCTCCAATTTCTACAACAATACGGCCAATATTGTTTAGCTCCACATACCCCTTAATAATTATGGAAGACTTGGGGGACGGAGCTAGCTCGCAACTAAGATGGCTGCTTGAGCCTAGTGCTCCTCGTCTGAACAACTATCCGACATCTATCCTGCGTGCACTACAACCTGATGTGCCATTTCGAAGTAGCCCTGTGAAGCGGAACACCTGTGGACCCTAACTGGCGAGGGAACGGACTCTGTGTTCGCCTGCTGGAGCTACGATGGTCACCGGGCCTGGTGACGGGTGCCGCGGATGAGATCAGCGGTCTGGGCGGTGGAGCGCGCTGTCGGCTGCTGCGCGGCCACGGCTGCTGGCACCCGCCGGAAGGGTTCTCGGGGGCTGAAAGGCTTCGGGCGCCCTCTTTATGCCTACTGCTGGCAGCGACGACCGTGAGAGGAGAGAACGAGGATAGCGGCGGGGCTTGCGGTATCGGCCCCACACTGGACTAGCGTCGGGCCCAGGGCTGAGACACGCGCTCCTGAGGAGAGAAACGCCGCCCCTACTCGGAGGCCCGCGAGCTGGAGGGGGAGGCTCATCGGAAAAACAGCCGGAGCGGCGGCTGGTCCTGGAATACTACCTGGATACTGCGGAAGGTTTGCCTGAGAGAGGAGACGCGCCGAGGCGGGAGCCTGGGCGCCGTGAGGAGGTCCCGCCTGGGGCCTGTGGGGACACTTACACCTGGCGGAGCCTCGGAGCACTTGTTAAATCTGGGAGCGTGGAGGCGGCTGCAGCTCTGAAGGTACCCGGGGCCCCCCCGCAGACGAACAATGGGACTGACTGGTAAAGTGTTGATGCTGTCTGGTTTCCCTGTGGAGTGGTGCAGGACGGGTCAGTGACATGTAAGAAAGCAAGCACGAAGGTAGAGGACACCATATTGGGTTAGGGGAGACGCGGCGGTGTGCTTGCCTTCAGTAAGAAGGCAGTGGAAGACACTACATACGGGCCTTGGCGCTTTGACTCCCGCCCTGAGACACAGTGCAGGGAAGTGGGGGACTTTTACTTGCCCTTCATCTCTACTCCCCGAACTGGGGGGCCGCCTTCTTGTTCTAGAGGGGACAGGATCCCCAGGAGGTCTGACAGGGCCTACACAACACATCCACTGTCTTGGCGAGCTCTCTGGAAAGGGGTGCTGCCCCGTTGGTCAGCGTTGCACCCCTGATGGAGGCGGCATGGACGCCGGGGAGTGGCTGACGGTGGACAGGAAGATCCTGGTTGCGATGGGATTGCGTTGGCACCAACGAGGTACCCCAGTGGCGTTAACATAGCGCCTGGGGTTATAAAGTGGAACTGCTGACGGCCTTGGTCTGTGAATACTCTGCCTCCTACTGCCGCTGAGGCACATCTGGAGCCTTCGATATGGGGCGCACGGACAGGACGCAAACCAAATTATCTTTTGACCCTAAGGCAACCAGGGCTGGCAATGCCACGTCAGGGAGAGATGTGGGGGACCGAGAACCGATGGAAGACCCCCCGCAAGGTATACGCGGTTTATTGTTAGCGATGGAAAAGAGTCTACAAGGGGGGATAGCCTCGTTAGGAACCAAGATGGATGCGCTCTCGAATCGTATGGACCGCATGGCAGAGAGACTCAATAAGCAGGCGGAGCGGATAGACATGTCGGAGCGCTGCCTAACGGAGGTAGCAGCGCAGACCTCCTTGGATACCGACAATAAACAGATGGGCAGAGCTATGCAGTTACTACTGGACAAGAAGGAGGACTTAGAAGCCCGCTCTCGGAGGAGCAATCTGCGTATCACGAGCCTGCCCTAGCCCACACAGACCGTAAATATGGAGGTGTTTGTTGAAAATCTGCTTAAGAAACTCCTTGGAGACACTGCCTTCTCTGCAATGTTTATAGTTGAAATGGCCCATCGCTCCCTGGGCCCGAGACCAAAACCAGGGGCACCACCGAGACCCATAATCACTAAGTTACTCAACTACAGAGACTGCGATGTGGCACTACGGCTCGCAAGAGAGAAACAACCTCTTCAGTACGAGGGCTCGGTCCTTTCACTGTATCCGGACTTCACTGCTAAGGTGCAAGAGGCGAGGAGACAATTCACACCGATGAAATGCCAGCTGCGCGAAATGGGCGCAGATTATGCGATGTTATACCCGGCGAAGCTGAGGATTAATCGACAGGGAAAATCTTCACAGACCCTAAGGCTCTACAGAAGCCCTTAAAGACTTGCGAAAAGAGGACCGACCCTCCCCGAATAGAGAGGCTGGCGCAGCAGGAGGTTCCATGGACAATCAGGACTGACTGTGATCTATACAGATAAGCCGTATGGTTTATATTGTTTGTGTATGATGGTGCGGGTGGGGGGAGGCATTATGGACTACTTGGTGCAATAACTGGGTTACATCCCAACTTACTAGGTTGATTGGAGTGGTGCAAAGCGAGGGCCGCTGGTTGGGACATCTATAGGGGATGAGCACCCTGAGTTAATACAGGTATTCACCAGTGGGCGACTCATGATATGTAAGTTTATATTGCACTGCTTTAGACTAGTGACATCCCACTCTGCCACATAGCTGTTACACTTTGCTGTCATGGTTTATTGTCGTGGGGATGCAATTTTTGGCGGTTGCATGGTCTGCCAGTACATCACAAGAGTACATGTTGACAATGTCGTTGTTTGAGAGTACCAAAGATGGGGTTGATGGTTACACGCATTTCACTTTGATACTGAGACGGGGGAGGGGCGGGTGGCTTTAGGAATAAGTGCTACATAGAGCTCGAGTTCTGCTGGCTACCTTGCCCACATGTGAATCCCACTGAATCTGGTTTACGGGTTTTGTTTTTCTTGTATGGGTTTGGAAGTCCCGGGGTTGGGAGGGGAGACCAGGGAGGGCTTGGTGGGGAGGGGGGATGTTTGCGGCCTAGTTGGGGATGGGCAGACGTGGGAGGGAATGGGACGGGGGAGGGTCGCCGCAGTTGCGTCCTGTTGGGGTTGGGAGAGGAATGTTCACAGTCCGAGGGTGTTGTTAGCAGATTAATGCACATGGCAGTGGCAGGTTACTATGTGAGGATGTATGTTCAGGCACTATCGATAAGATACGTATGCAGACGGTGGCGGCTGAGATGACTTTGACAGGGGATAAATTGGACACACTGACATTAATGACCTGGAATATAAGGGGTCTTAATGACCATAGGAAGGTTAGAAAGGTCCTGCAATACTTCGCTAGACATAATGTGGATATAGGGCTCTTACAGGAGACGCATCTACCCACAGATAGCCATTTACTGAGATACAGGGGCTTCATGGGCAATATACACGCAGCTGGGTTCACATCACATGCAAGGGGAGTTCTTACGTGGATCAACCCTAAGACACTACTGACGATGACACCGCTTGTGACAGACAGGGATGGACGATACACGATTACAAGGTGCTGTGGTAAGGGCATGGAGCTCTGCATAGTGAACACATATGGCCCCAATTACGACCACCCGGACTTTTATGCAGAGTTCGCAGCCAAGATCATGACTTACTCGGGGAGGATGATACTTTGGGGGGGGGGGGTCGACTTTAATATGACTAGACAACCGCACATAGATAGGTCAGATGGCCCCGACCGTCGCCCTTCGGCCTCTGCTAGGGTTTTGGAGACACAAATGACCCGGCTTGACTTGTGTGACGTGTGGAGGCACAGACACCCCATCCTAGGGGGCTACACGCACTACTCGGCCCCATATAATATACACACTAGGATAGACTACTGGTTAGTCACATCGCACTTAACTTCCTCAATTCAAAGATGTGATATCCTGCCCGGTACATATTCAGACCATTCGCCGATTTTGGTATCGGTTGCCACGCCGGCCCCGCGCATACCGCAATTTGCTTGGCGATTTCCCCCATACTCTTTACTGGACGCACTGTTCAGGGAGGAGCTGGCAATGGCCATTGAGATATTTTTTGACACCAACGTGGGGTCTGTGGAATCGTTCCAGAATGTCTGGGAGGCGTTCAAGCTGTATATCAGGGGAATCACCATCTCTAAGCACTCAGGAGTCCTCAAATCAATCAGGGGCAGACTACAGACCTTAGAAACTAAACTCAAAGAGTTGGAGAATAGACGTCTCCATGATAATAGCGAGGCTCTCACTCAGGAACTGGCTAAAGTACTACAGGAGTACCACAAGGAGGCGGACTCTGAAGTCAAACACTTAGGGAAATATGCAACTGCTAGATCATACGGTGAAGGGGAGCACCTGGGAGCGGTGCTTGCGCAGCTGGTTAAGCAGGGCAGGGGCAGGACGGTGATACCCGAAATGAGGTACGCGACGACGGACGAGCTCCTCTCAAACACACAGGTAGCAGAGCGTTTCCAGGAGTACTACTCTGCTTTGTACGCCTCACGTGGCCCCGCACCGGAAGACCGCATACTTGACTACCTTACGCATATAGAGTTGCCCTGGCTTTCCAATCTGCACCGCGAGTTCTTAGTGCGCCCGATTGAATGGGAGGAAATAGTGCTGGCACTCTCGGCAATGAAGTCTGGGGGTGCGCCGGGCAGTGATGGCCTAACGGTGGCCTTTTACAAGGCTTTCACGGACCTCCTGATTCCGCAACTGCTTGTCCTCTTTGAGGACATGGCAGACACGGGCACTATGCCGCCTACAATGCAGGAGGCAATACTGGTAGCTATTCTCAAACCTGGAAAAAACCCGGGGGACTGCGCATCGTATCGTCCCCTGTCGCTGCTAAACGTAGACGCGAAGATATTCGCCAAATTGATCGCCAACCGCCTCAGCCCAATGGTAACCTTGCTGGTGGCCCCAGAACAGGCGGGATTCATGCCCACTAGCAATCTTACATACAATCTCAGGACGGTCTTCGCGACATTCAGGCACACACGCCCGGAGGTCCAGGCGGTCGCAGTCTTCCTGGACATGGAAAAGGCCTTTGACTCTGTCGAGTGGCCTTTCCTAAGACATGTCTTGAGCCAGATGGGTGTGGGACAGCTGTTCCTACAACTACTAGCTCCGTTGTATACCTCCCCGATGGCCCGTGTACGCATAGGCTCGCTCGTTACGGACCCCATACAGATAGGGAGAGGTACGAGACAGGGCTGCCCCCTCTCCCCCATCCTATATGCACTGGCTGCAGAGCCTCTCGCTTGCGCACTGTGCGAATACCACAGCCATAGGGGCATTCGATTTCCCACATACAATCTGATTGTGTCCACATACGCGGACGACACCCTATTATATATCCGGGATCCGGAAGCCCATTTGTCAGTGGTGCTCCGTGAGGTGGTCCTATTTAGCTCTCTCTCGGGCATACATGTTAATTGGAACAAGTCCCTCATGTTTCCACTTACTCCATCCACAAGGAAATTCGACCCAGAATATCTCATCCAATGGACTACGGATGCGGTAAGGTATCTGGGGATCCGATTCCACACGGACTCGGAGGTAGTTCTACGAGAGAACTAAGGGGTGGCGGTCTCCAAATTGGAGGAGGATGTTGATAAATGGATCACACTACCACTATCGTTGCTGGGACGCGTCGCACTCATGAAAATGATCATGCTGCCACGCTTCTTGTTCCTGTTCAGTAACATCCCTATGGTTTTATTGACCCATTTCTTCCAGCAGTTGCGAGAGTTAAAGGTCCTCCTGGCTTGGGCGTGGAACATACTTACTCGCCCGTATGCGGCGGGTAGACTGAACGCTCCAGATTTGGAGCTCTACTATCGTGCTGCGCAGTGCGCACATACCTACCACTGGATACATGGCCCGATAGACATCCCACACTTACGCATAGAATCGATTGTAGCAGAACCGACGAATTTGCCAGCGTTGCTTGCAAAACCCCGAGACCGACGGACGGGCTTTCTTGATTCCTTGAATGTGGTCACACATGCTTGCCATCACACGATGGATGTCCAGGCGTGTAGCCTGCTATACGCCCGGAAAGCTTCTATCGTATGGTGCACCTGGCTGAACCCATGCATGAACAAAGGAGTGTTGATGGCACTGAGCGCGCTGAATATCCATATCATGGGAGAACTGTTTGCGGAGGGCACTGCCCGCACCTGGGGAGAGATCGAAACAGACGATACCTCCAGACCGCTGTTGTGGCGTTTCCAGTTCCATAGGGTGAGGCATGCACTATGAGACCTTTTAGGGGAGGATATGGAAGAACCACAGGCGGTCACAGCTTTTGACTACGTGGTTAATGCTAAGTCCCCGGCTAAATTAATAACCAATTTGTACCGTATAGCCCTCTCGGAGAGGACGGCTGATTACGCCAACCGAGACTAGCATGGCAAACCGATCTACGAATAAAACTGCATGAGGAGATATGGCAGTACTGCAGCACAAGCACTAGACGAATATCTCTCAAAGGCCGCCATAGGTTACTCCACTTTAAGTATTTAAACAGGACTTACTAGACCCCTGAAAGATTACATAGATATGGACTGTGGGATAGCCCTAACTGCGAGAGGTGTGGAGCTCAAATTGCATGGATCTCCTGGATGGGGAGTGACAATTTGCATATTATCCTCAAACTCGGAACTGATCTCTAAATAAGACAACAGTTATGTATACTAAAAGTTACACTTCATTGAATGAACTAACAAAGCAATACATTGCCTGGCACCTTAGAGGAAGTTACTATTATTTGAAAATGCTTGATAGCTTCCTCTATTGGATATAATACGTGTGTCTGTGACCAATAAAGGAGAAAGGCAATGATGGGTGATATAAATATACCTTGTGCAGGAAATTCTCCATGAAAAACAAGACTTAACCTTTGGTCATATGAAATGTTGTATTGAATATATAAGACAAGGTTAAACAATGTTTATTTGCAAAATAAATGTTCCAAAAACAACAGGAGTTTGACTTTTACATGTAGACACGGTGTACACTATTTGTAGCATACATATATGTACCATCAGCATGTATGTACTATCAGCTCCTTGGCTCTTGAATGAAATCCAACTAAGGGTCAACATAACTCACACATAAAACTAGGTTACCTCAACTTTTGCCAATAAAAGTCCTCTTAGAGCTCACTAACATGTAGATTTTCAAAGAGGATTGCAGTTGAACCGTCGTCCTCTTGCCTTAAGCTGTTGGCCATGTATTTGGAATGCTCCCAACCAATGGAAATGACACCCATATACATATGTAAGTGTCACTGCTTTGCATATGTTTATTGTAGTATGGCTATATTATTTCCGAATGCTGAGGTTACACTGGACTTTTGACATTCTGGCGTGCTGTGCATAGCGAGATTAACGAGATTACCCAACTAACACTGACTCCGGACCCTTTATTAGCCGTACTAGGCTACTCTAAGCCCCTACGACCGGCACATTGGAGGTTGGTCGACATGGCCTTTCTTATGGCTAAACGGTGTGTAGCTCTCACATGGATGAGAGGCCCAATCCCTTTGTTGGCGCAATGGCACAGGGAGTTGACATACTGTTGTACACAAACGGAACTCTACAGCGACCTACTACCCCCTCGTAACAGGCCTAAAAACTTTTGGTCTAGATTTTTAGAGTGGAGGCAGGTGCAAAATACTACCGGGGACGAGGACGTAAATGAACAGCCTAGAGGGGGAGACTCGACTGGGGACATGGTACCATCTTGCGGACTAGTTGCCACTAACGCATTGTAACAGGGCGAACAACATGTGCATGGGGGAAGGATGACAGAGGCTCTAGTCGGGAGAGTAGATGTCAGCTTCTTTGAATGGGAGGGCTTTTCGACACGCAGCTTTATAGGTCTGAAATATGGTCATCTAGAAGGAATACGCCTGGGCGCCAGATACCTGCATGTGTATTTATGAAAACTGTTTGTATTGCTGCTGTCACTAATTACTGCCAATGACTGTGATGGTTGTTCTGTTCTTTTTTATTGAAATGCCAATAAAAAAATAAAAATAATTTTAAAAAAATGTATGGAAGACTTTCTTCCACTTTGAATACCCTAAGGGTGGATCTCCTGGATGGGGAGTGACAATTTGCATATTATCCTCAAACTCGGAACTGATCTCTAAATAAGACAACAGTTATGTATACTAAAAGTTACACTTCATTGAGTGAACTAACAAAGCAATACATTGCCTGGCACCTTAGAGGAAGTTACTATTATTTGAAAATGCTTGATAGCTTCCTCTATTGGATATAATACGTGTGTCTGTGACCAATAAAGGAGACAGGCAATGATGGGTGATATAAATATACCTTGTGCAGGAAATTCTCCCTGAAAAACAAGACTTAACCTTTGCTCATATGAAATGTTGTATTGAATATAGAAGACAAGGTTAAACAATGTTTATTTGCAAAATAAATGTTCCAAAAACAACAGGAGTTTGACTTTTATATGTAGACTCGGTGTTCACTATTTGTAGCATACATATATGTACCATCAGCATGTATGTACTACCAGCTCCTTGGTTCTTTAATGAAATCCAATTAAGGGTCATCATAACTCACACATAAAACTAGGTTACCTCAACTTTTGCCAATAAAAGTCCTCTTAGAGCTCACTAACATGTAGATTTTCAATGAGGATTGCATTTGAATCGTCGTCCTCTTGCCTTAAGCTGTTGGGCATGTATTTGGAATGCTCCCACCCAATGGAAATGACACCCATATACATATGTAAGTGTAATTGCTTTGCATATGTTTATTGTAGTATGGCTATATTATTTCCGAATGATGAGGTTACGCTGGACTTAGATCAAGAAATCTCCCACTCTTCCAAAATGGTGTTAACATGAGCAAGTGTGGGTTTTTTCTGAAGCTAGAAGGCCTTGTGCATGTACTGAACGATGACATACCAATGACCCCTGATACTGTTTACGCCTGTAGCTCTCTGCACCTCCTTACATGATACCTCAACATGAAACCAACAAATAGGAGTACACCGGCCTGTCAAACTCCAAGCTGTGGAGCTGCCAAGGATCTCTCAGTTGAGGAAATAGAGAATCTGAGAGTTGATTGAAAACTCCTTCCTCAAATGAGAACAAAGTCAAACGGAGGATATTGAGACAAAACTTGCCGGACATAACCAATCGTCCTAAGTGAAATCATTGTGGGAAAAATTCCAACAGTCAAAACAAATCTTTATTCACCTCAACCACCAACTGACTCAACTGTTGCTCCTCCTGATTCTAAAATCCTGTGGTCTCAGAGGCTTTAATGGGTTCTTTAACCAGAAAGGATACAAGATACAATTAGAGGAGACTATATCCAGGAATGTATTTGAATATTAAAGTATGCCATTTATAATATTGTGAATGCCCTAAAACACAAATTCTATTTTATAATACTCAAGTTAATAACAAGAAACTGAATGATCATCTTATGAACCTTTGCCATTGAAATTTGTTTTTCTGATAAATGAATGGTAATGTTATGTGCAGATTACTCCGGTCCTGATTCACAAATTATTTTCTACATTCAAGTTCCATTTAGGTGGTCAAAAGTTGTAACTGTGATCAGACTTTCCACATAATGATGAATAAAATCAGGATGTAAAATCATGATTTGTAGATTTATTTCAGAACTTTTTTTTACTACTGGGGAAAATATGAGGCTATTTGGGGTTTTCTACCATAGCAAGTGTAGGGTTAGGGATGGAAACACAAGTGCGTTCAGGGTGTAGGTCAGGAAACGTGCTAGGAACACCCAAAACATTGAGATTTTGTTGGAATTTACAAACACTTTTCATGACAATTCTCACCCTAAAAATACACATAAATGTTCTCTTAAAATTTAAGGAGTAAAGATGCTTCTAGGTACAAAAGAAAATATTCAAATTGTTAGAGAAATTTTTAATCTGAAGAGTTTGGAATATTTTAGAGAATCGCTTCTCTAATCTCAAGTTCAGCCTAGTGTTGCAGAATCTGAATGTTCAGGCTGGATTTAAAAGCACATTATGTTTTATTCTGCATGCATATTTCATTGTCATGATCAAGTATGCTATCCAGGAAGAAAAAATGTTACTGATTGTTGTATACAATATAATGAATGAACACAGGAGAGTTAGTAGGTCCTGAGTTTATAACCAATGCCGGCTTAGCAAATAACCGAATTGTAGTTTTTCGCCTAGGTATGTATTTCTGTACCATTTCATACTCAGGCATACTAAGTGGGCCTAACGTTCATTGAGACTTATTCCTTAATTTGCACAGGGCATTCCCATGTTGGAAGAAAGGTGTTCCTATTTGAAATATGTGCTTGGGCAGACTAAGTCCTGAGGAAGGAGGTATTTGGGAGTGGGCAAGGAGTGCCTCAAATACCAACCAGAAACTCTTATTAATGTGTATAATCACAGATCTCTCCTCACTGAAAGGGGGCCTTCTGCAAAGTCAGATAGCTGTAGAGCCATGACGTTCAGCCAAGGCCAAGCATGCTGCTTCTGTACCAAGAGAAACATGCATTTTTCCCTCTTTCCCCTCAAAGGCCAAAAAGAGCACACTCTGCAGGGCAAGGGGTGAGATAGCAACTTTTTGAGGGTGTGCAGAACAGACTGTTGTACTGGTGCATAGTCCATGTGGTGGTAATATTTGTCCGATGGAGCAAAGACCCTGACATCCATCCTTCCTAGGGCATTTATGTGTATTTCACATGCATATAGAGGTGAAATTACGTTTTGCATAACTGAATTAAATTTCAGAGAAATAGTGACAAAACAATGACACAAACCAGTGCAAAGGCTTAAATCGGGATTTACTTCCAAATGTAGCCCTAAAATAACACAAAGTTGCACTCCGCGCTACTTTGCCTCAAGGGGGCATCCTATGGAAAGTACATGGACATTGCCATGCAACTACTGATGGGTTTGATGCAAAGCCACAGTAGACTGGGCTGTGCCCTAAAAACGTATCCCTCCTCAAAAAAGACAAAATGTTGGAAAAAAGTTTTCTTCTCTTCAAACTTTTACAACTTTGCATGTGTGCTGTAATGTATAGCATACATCCTAACTTGGAAACATTTTAACTATTTCTAAGCATAGTAGATTGTACTAGACTGACATACTTGTAGTAAAAAACCTATGCTAGTGGTGCAAGAGTATATGTGTGACGCGAGACAGCCAAATGTGTGCCAGTGAAGGAGGACAGAGAAACAGTACTGTATCTTAGCATTTATGGTGCTGTTCTGCCTTCTCCCCTTGATGCAATGCAGTGCAACAAGTTTTGTTGCTGTTCTGCGTTCTGACAAATACAAGTAAATCTGGCCCATGATCTGGAAATACAAATGCTAAAGTATATTTGTCTGCAAACTCAAACTCAAGGCCAATGATGTACAGCAGCAGGAGAATTATTGATTTAGGCACTTAATTCATCTCACATGCACTCTGGCACTCATCCTTGAATTCATGCAACAATTTATCCACCCACTCACTCATTCTTACATTCACCCTCTAACACAACCACAATAAAACACTGTCACCAAATCAACAGTATTTGCAAATAAAATAAAAGAATACAAGTTGAAAAAAGAAAACATGCTGCCACCTAAACATAGCAGCCGGTACCCGTTTTGCTATAGTACTCATACGTTATCATTGTTTTAAAGGTACAGCATGTCCGCCACATTTCAAACTAACTTGCTAGCTATCTTGTAATTGAAAACCTGACACACCATGGATAATACCTTTCCATTAGGGTCTTCTGGGCTAGAAGAAGTGGCCGTGCAGAATGTAACACTGTAGATGAAATGAGCGACAAGCAAGAAGCCCATTAGCACTATCTTAGGAGCTGGTGTATGCAGTAAAAATTTTAAATTGTAAGGGAAAAAGGAAAGAAATGAAAGAGGACCTATAAAAAGAGAAAATGAAAATCTAAAAGACTGGCCATCGGCTCTGGGACTGAAGAACATTAGTTTTCTGGTGGAACCACGCATGTGATTAGATAAAGGCTATCACTCAGTAAGCAAAAGAGGCAAAGGCCGAAGTGGTTGGCCCATTTCTCTATGCTGTATTCTGTCATGGATAGAAGCAGAGTGTAAATTAGGGGTGGGCGAAATATTCTGTGCTTCTGGCAGAATTTTGGTGACAAATTCTGGCAACCGCCTCATGGTGCAATTTTTTCGCACACTCACACCACAACTGGAAGTTGGTGAGTTTGAACGAGATTTGGCGGCCCCTGGCACGATTTTCAGTCGCTAGGAGGATATCCAGTGAGATTTTTCAAACGTGGTCAGTCACAGTCGGTCGTGGGTGGTCGCAACTGTTCACGGGCAGAAGGCTATCGTATGAGTAGAAAATCTACGTGTGTGACAGCAAAATCAACTTGAGTAACTGCGCTCTCTGGCATGCTGTGTGGTACAATTCACACTGATTTTTCAGTATGGAACGTGCTCTGGGTCCATTCTTACAGTGTGAGCAGCTTGAGGTGCCTATTTCCACCCACTGTCGGAACGCCGCAGAATCTCATGGTGTATTTTGTATCTCTGCTGATATCCACAGTCAAATTCTGCCAGGTCTTCCCACCCCTAGTGTAAATGGCACTCATACAGACCAATGGCAGAGGAGAGCTGGCCCAAAGTCCTTCATAAGTATTTGTGTGTATATATATATATATAGGTATGTATGTATTTTTCATGAATTCTTTTGATAACAATATCCTGCCAGAAAACTAAGCTTGGCAGGCCTTTCAAAGAGGTGATAGCAAGAACTATTTCTGTGCAAACCCTAGGGTCTGTCAAATTAATAATCAAAACCAAAATCCTTGCCTGCAAATGTACTTTGTGATATTCCATGTAAGAAAAATATGTCTGCAGGCTTTACCATTGTGCAGTAACAATCCATCCTTAAAGGCCTTTTGCTTTTAACACATACTTTTCAACATACCTAAGTTGGGCATACTGGATTTGTCTTCACGTTTCATAATAAAAACCTGAAACTTATGAAATCTGACATGACGTTTCAAAATGAACCAATAAGACCTATAGCTTATTCCCTTTGTTTGACAGTTTAACCAACACAGGCCTACTGAAGAGCGCATAAGCTTCGAAGTTACACATCCAGCAAACAAATTACAATTATATGTACAAATTTACAGATGCCCAAACAATATACAAGCCCTCTCAAAAGGGGCTGATAATGAATATTACTGGGAAAATCTTCTACATCCAGGGATTTTCATAGGGGTGAATTAAATTTAAACCCTTGCCTATTATTACAATTTAGCATTCTGTGAGATTACATGTAACAAAATACTTGTCAACAGCCCATAGTCAAGTGTGATAATTATCAATCATTTAAGGTCTATTAGCATTTTTTTTCACAATAAATATGCCAGGCCTACACTCTAAGTCATAACTCTTTTGATAATAATCAGATCTGACCTCTTGCGCCAAGCATCATTTTTCCCCAGTGAACCAATCAAGCCTGTAGCCTTTACTTGTCACCATAACCAATCTACTGTATTGAGCATAAGCTTTCCCAAAAGGCAACAATTAGGCATACGGTCAAAAAATTACAAATGTATATTGAATTACAGTTAGCAAAGCAAAATACGATTTCTACAGGACATAAGAAGGAAAGTCACAGTGCAAATCTTTATACCGCACAGTTTTTCCAAGGGTGGAAACGAACACCAAACCAGAGACGTTTTAAGGCATGGGCAAAGTGGGAAATTGCCTAGGACCCCAACTTTCAAGGATCCTCTACAGAAAGTAAACTTTGTTTATCTCGCTCACTTGTCTATTTTCATATCTGAGCCTCTCTCCTCTCTGTCTATCCCTACCTCTGAGTCTCTCTTACTTTGCCCTGTGGCATCTTAATGATTTGTGAGGCCCTGCAATGACCTATCTCAACCCTGTTTGAAAGTTTTTTTGGCACTATGCCCGCTTCAGCAGGCAGAAAAATGACAGTAAGATTACGAAATAGGGGGCCCGAAAATATGTTTTGCCCAGGGCCCCAAAAATCCTTAAAACAGTGCACCAAACCTCTTGCTTACTAGGATAATCTGTGCGATTCCATGTAATGAAATACCTCTCTGCACTCTTAAATGCCTAATGACATATACTTTATACAATAAATATGTGATGCCACCTGCCTTTGTCATTGCTTTTCATAATATGCAGATCAGGCTTACAGGCTTGATCATTGGCTTGTCACCATACCTAACAGTCATGCTACATTGAGCATAAGCTTTTCGAAGACAAAAATTGCAATGGAACACAGTCTATTTCAGAGTAAGAAGACAACTTCTGCCCAATCAAATTATGTACTCGGGGTACGAACAAAAGGGCGGAGCCAAAGCCCATCTCTAAGTAGGACTTCTTAAAGCTCTTTTTTTCTGTTGATCATATAATGTTGTGTGACAGGTGAGCTGTCAAGACAGACCTACAAAAGACACCAAAATTTGATGGCAGATGGATTGAATAGTCTTTCCAAAAACCTGTAATCTTTTTGAGGGGTGGAGAAGAAAGAATGGATTCACTTGAGAAGCTTCCCATATACACAATGAATGTTTCCACTGGTTTGAGAAAAAGTTTAACATTGGGGGATGAATAGCTGATGGCTTCTTGGCTATGGTGATCCACCATTAACATAACAGCTAGCTCCCTGGTTTACAATTCCCACTCTGTGAAAGCATCCACTTCATCATAAAAGGGGTAATCTATACCCACCTATGCAACATCCAGCTTCGATTCTAGGTGCCCTTCAAGATGTAAAAGCTCAAACCATGCTTGGCTATAGAAATAAAAAGAAAACTCAAAATAGTAGTTATCTGGAGACACTATTATATAGTAAATATATTATAATTGTTGCTGCCTCGCCAGATTGTCAGTTCATATTTTGTCTTAAGCTTTAACCAGTCAAGAAAAGTACATCTTCCACCTGGTGGGAAGCATCCTAAAAGGTAAAAAATCAACAATACAAGAAAATGGTGGATGGTGCAATGGACATTCAGTCTGTTGTGACATACATTTAAAAGTATTGTCATTGATTGGCTGATAATGCAGGGGCTTTAAAACAACTGCTAAATCTGGATTACTGTCACAGTGGTGTTTTATGTTCATTCTTTATAGCAATCATTAGTCACTGAGGTTTGTTGCTAGACAATTTATATATAAATATGCTACCCCATTGCGTTCGCCTTTTCCCATGTGTTTAATTGTTCCGATCTATTTTAAGCAAATTAAGGTGTTGATTATATCATCATTTAATCTATACCAATAGTACTTAAGGCAACCATGCTGGTCTGTACCTCTACACAATTAGGGCTGATTTAGAGTTTGGGGAAGGAGTTAGTTACTGCGTCATGTTTGTGAGAGAGAATCAGCACATGAAAGTCTATACCAGGCTCTCTGTCTTTTATCTAAGCAATGCACTGATTTCAATATCAGAAAAGTAAATAAGACACAAAGGCTCCGAGTAATTCAATCACACAGTCATGTCCTACTTATTTAGAAGGCAGCCTGAAAATTTGGCGAATAGCTGGGTGAAGAATATTTCTGAAAGCCTGTATCACAAGTTTTCGCTGGCAACAAAAAGCCACTGGAAAAATCTCTGGTGAATTGCTGGGAGTGAAACAGGAATACTACGCACCGTGTGGTAGTTTTCTGAAAGTGGCATTTATAGGGTATGGATAGAATATTTTGTAACTCAATCACTGGCTACTTCTTTGCACTCAAGACCATTACAGCTCACTTTTAAACAACCTCAAATGTTTTTTTAACTGGCGCGTGTATATTGCACATGTTTATACATTGTTTTTTTTTTTTTTTTTTTAAAAACCTTTATTTGAGCAAGCAAAAAGGTACAAGGATGGGCCTACAACCACACGGGCCAGCCACTAAAAAGGAGTAGACACATATCATATATGCCCGCAGAGGTAACCGTCAATCAACAATGCGATACTCCACATTATATACAGGACAAAAACAGGTTTTATATATATGAAAGAACAAACATACAGAAAGGCGAGAGCGTATCACTGAAGGTCAGCCCAAGGGACGCAAGGGGGGGACAGCAGCGGAAGTGCAGTAGCAATATCCTAAGCACTAAGGAGTGCGGAGTGGGGGGGGGGGGGAGGGGGGCAGAGATCAGGAAGAAGAAGGGGGGAGAGCCGGAGACACCAGCTCAGTCCCTATATGAAGATTCCGGGAACGCTAGCCTAAGGAGACAGGGTAATCTCGATAGTGTCCACAAGGGGAGGAGTACAAATGTCGCCACGGTATTCGTTCCATTGACCCCACACCTTCACCCATGCCCTGGGTCTGCCCCTGGCCACATAGACAGTTTTCTCACGGAACATGGACCAATCCATGTTATCCTCCCATTGCGAGAGGGCAGGGGGCCTGGAGGCCCCCCAGAGTTGCGCAATATCTCGCTTCGCAATCATATAGCCCAGGGTGGCCCATCTAGTCTGTGCCACCGAATAGTCCGTGGGCTCCCAAACATTCAAAAGACAGCGACGAGGTTCCGGACGCAAGGATATCCCTGTCACCAAAGTCATCAGATCAAGCACAGCCACCCAATAAGCAGCCACCATCGGGCACTCCCAAAGAATATGCAGGAAAGTAGCACGCAAACCACATCCACGCTTACACAGTCCATCGGAGGAAAAGCCCATCACCATCAGTCGCGGTCCCGTCACGTAGACCCGATGAAGGATCTTCAATTGGACCAGACGGAGTCGAGCCGGTATAGCCACCTCCTTCGGAGAGGAGAGGGCCGATTGCCAATCCTCATCATCAAGTTCCAACCCATCTCCCATCCACTGTTCCCGAAGTCGGCCCAATAAGTCAGTCCGATTGTTAATCAACTTTTTATAGATCAGGGAGATAGTGCTATCAGGAAGATGTTCGTCAAGGATACGGTCTTCAAGTGGGGAAGAGTCAGGCGGAATCTCACCAGGAGCAAACACCGAAACCAAAGCGTGCCTGATCTGTAAATAACGAAAGAATTCCCGACTACTCAGGCCGTAGTCAGCCTGGAGGGCCTGAAACGGGCGCACAGAACCCTTAGAGTATACATCCCCCACTTTAGAGATCCCAATCAAGTCCCAACGGTCAAAACCCTTGGAAGACCAAAGACCGCCCAGACGTTCTGAAGCATAAAGCGGCGTCGCCAACGTCAAGCGATCCTCCCAGCCCAGGCTCACATTCGCAGCACGCCACACCGTCAAAGCAGTCAAAGTAGGTCCCACAAGATGGCGCCCAGCGGAGCGAGAATAGAGCACTCTGTTAAAGTCACCTCCCGGAAGCTGAAGTTTATCCATCTCAAACGCCGGATTACGACCCGGCGAAAACATAGCGTGATTAATAGCGGACAGATGGGAAGCCCAGTAGTATCTCTTAATGTCGGGGAGCGCCATGCCCCCATCGTACCACGGGATGGAAAGTTTCGCGAGAGCAATGCGCGGTCGCCCATCCCAAATAAGTTGCCTCTGAAGGCTCTCAATCTCCCGAAAATAGGTCTTGGGGATAGGATCATAATAATTCTGGAGAGCGTAGAGAAACCGCGGTAGTGACATCATCTTAAACAGGGTCGCCCGACCCAGTGGAGACAGGGGAAGTTTGCGCCAGCGGGCAACGTCCAAACGGAGCCTAAGCAACGGGGGAAGGAGATTACGATCAAAACGAAGGGACGGATCCAAGGTAACAAAAACCCCCAAGTATTTGAAACCATCCCGGACCACCTGAAGAGGAAGTCTACTCGGCAACGGAGGCAAGATACCAGATAAAACGTATACACAGGATTTAGACCAGTTGATGACGAGGCCTGAGTTAGCGCCAAAGGACGCAAGAACGTCAAATAAAACAGATAAAGACTTGCGAGGAGAAGTAAGATACAAGAGGATGTCGTCCGCATAAAGCGAGACGCGGTCTTCGAAATCCGGGGCCCAACGAATACCTTTAAGGGACGGTTCCCAACGGAGCCAGGCCGCCAACGGTTCAAGAGCGAGCGCGAACAACAGAGGGGACAAGGGGCAACCCTGACGGGTACCCCTGCCCAAGGAGAAGGGGGCCGACACTCTACCGTTCACTACAACTTGCGCCAGAGGTTCCGCGTACAACAGCCTAACCCAGCTAATAAACTCGCACCCGAATCCAAATTTCTCAAGTGTCGCCCATAAATAGGGCCACTCCACAGTATCAAAGGCCATGGAGGCATCCAGGGACGCCAAAATGGCCGGTTCAGTCAAAAGCCCCGCCCTCGCCAGCGCGCCGTGGAGGCGACGTAAATTCAGAGCAGTGTTGCGATGCGGGATAAAGCCAGATTGATCCGGATGGACCAACTCCCCAAGAACCGAAAGGAGACGGGTCGCCAAAAGTTTAGCCAACACCTTAGGTTCAACATTTAATAGGGATATGGGCCTATACGAGGAACAGAGGTCACGCGGTTTACCCTCTTTGGGAATGACAACGATTGTCGCCAGACGCTGATCATAAGGAAGTATGTTCCGCTCACGAGATTCTAGAAACATGGCGCGGAGATACGGCGCCACCTTATCGGGGCGTAATTTGTACAACTCAATAGGCAAACCGTTCGGGCCCAATGCTTTGCCCGAACGGAGCGATCGAACTGCATTGGCTATCTCATCATTCGTAAAAGGGGAGTCCAAAGCAATACGGTCCAAGTCGGTGACACAGGGCAAAGTGATATCACGCAGAAGAAGGCGGGAGTCGGCAACATCCCTCACAGACACGGGAGCATATACCACACGGAAATATTCCGCAAAACGATCAACAATGGCGGTCGGATCAATCACATTCTCACCACTCGCAGACTGAATCACGGGCACCACACGATTAACTCTTTCTTTCTTGTCCAACCACGCTAGGAGTTTGCCCGCCTTGTCACCCACATCGTACAATCTGCCCTGCTGTTCACGAAACATCACCTTTGCAGCGTCAGTGACCAGAGATTTATATGCAAACTGTTTTAGACCCAGGGCATGGAGTTTCTCAGGCGTGACACCAGATTCCAACTCGTCCTCCAAAGCAGAGATCTCCCCCTCAAGGTCCACCACCTCCCTCCTCCCTGCCCTCTTAGCTTCAACAATCAAGGAAAGGGCCTGTCCACGAATCACAGTTTTAAAGGCTTCCCACAGGGACACAGCCGAAGAGACCGACCCCTCGTTTTCCAGGAAATATGCATCCATGGACTTGAGCAAGAGGGTACGAGTCTCAGGGGAGGAAAGATACCAAGGGTTAATGGGAGCCACTCGGCCCGCCGCCTCTACCCCAACCTCGAAACGAAGCCAGAGCGGCGAGTGATCAGAAATACCCCTCGGCAAACGTAAAATCTCACGAACCGCCGATGATTGGGCTGCGGGCATCAGGAAATAATCCAGCCGAGACAGACTGCCATGAGCCCCAGAATGGAAGGTGTATTGGAGCTGAGTAGGATGCAACAGTCGCCAGCAGTCCACAAGGCCAAAGGTATCTAAAAACCCACCCAACCACTGCTGAGCCTGCGGGGTATCTCTAGGGGGATGGCGATCGTGAAGGCCGGAAAGCACCGAATTAAAATCACCGGCCAGAAAGAGAGTGCCATCAGGGAGATCTAACAAAACACGGCCCAAGTCAGTAAAAGTAGAGGCCTGCAAACCCGGGGGAACATAAACATTGAAGAGAGATAGGGTGCGGCCTTCATACCTACCCACCAGGACAGTATATCTCCCACGGTCATCATGAATCACCTCATCGATCGCCAGGGGGAGGGAGGTTCGAACAAGAATACCCACACCCCTAGATCCGGAGTTAAACCCCGAGTGCGCCACAAGGCGGTAGCCCCATCTATTCATTGCATAACAAACATTACCAATCAAATGGGTTTCTTGCATGAAAACAATGTCCGGTGACAAACGTCGTATACATTTTAAGACCACACTGCGCTTAATACGATCTCCCAGGCCATTAACGTTCCAGGAAAGAAATTTCAACCCTCTACCCCCCATCCCAGCCGCCCGAGCCAAGACCCCTCGTCCATGAGCTAGACATCAGAAACAGCAGCAAACACAGGAGCAACTCGCCTTGAAAACAACACACAGAAAAGAAAAAACTTCCCAACCCCCCTCCCCCAAACTGAAGAGAAACACCCCCCACCCTGCACCCCTGCAAAAAGCTAAAGAGCCACCCCAACCTGCAGTGTGCCTGTCGCCCAAGAACCCCTATTCTACACAAAGACCCCGGAGGAGGAAAGGTCTCCGTTCCATCCTCCCCCCGACCTCAGCAAGAACAAAAATAACAAACGAAAGACAGAATGATCACAATGTAGAGGGACGCCGGCCAACACTCCTGAGAATGTATTCAAAATAAGACATAAGAGCCGAACAGTTAGATCTCCACACCACCTTCGGCACCACCAGGGTGAGCGGCGGAGTCCGTCTCAGGAGGACGGTCAGGCAATGAGTCCAGCCAGTCATTAACAGCATCTGGCCGATCAAAGAAAAGGGTACGCTCATTGTATTCGACCCGGAGTCTGGTGGGAAAGAGCATGGCGTAACGTAGGCCCCGATCCCGGAGACGTTTCTTGGCACCACGAAACTCCATACGTTGTCTCTGAACCTGTTGGGAAAAGTCCGGGTAAAAGTTCACCGTAGCATTCTCAAAGGCCACCGGGCCCTTCGCCCGCGAGGCCTGCAGGATAGCGTCCCGGTCTCTATAATGAAAAAGCTTCGCTACAATGGGTCTCGGCGGGGCTCCCGGCTTGACTTTGCCCCCTGGAACACGATGTGCGCGTTCCACCGTGAAAAATTTTGTGAGACCAGAAGGGGCCAGATGGTTCAAGACCAGATCCTCAACCAGGAGATCCACCGAGTGGGGTTCAGGGTTTTCCGGTACACCAACCAGGCGAACATTGCAGCGACGTGCCCTATTTTCAAAGTCCTCCAGGCGACGGGTCACGAAGTCGTTCCCCCGACGGAGATTTCCAATCTCTGTTTGGAGCTCCGAGACGTCATTCGTAAGGCTAGAGGATTTAATATCCAGTGATTGTACCCTCTCATTCGTCTTGCCGAGATCAGCACGAATCAGATTCACCTCAATAGCCACGGTGTCAAGTTTGTGGGCCAAGGCCTCGTACTGTAGGCCGATGCATTCCCTCACACCCGAGATGGCGCCCATGATATCCTGTAGGGAGGGCTCCGCCGACTCTTCCAAAACTCGTTCGGACGCTATATTAGAACCAGGCAGGGCAGCTCCGGGGGACCCCTTAGAATGAGTATAACGGTCCATGACATTTGATTGAACTGGAGCTCCGCGCAGAGGTGTTTTCGTCTTGCGCGTCTCTCTGTCCCCTCTGCCCGCCATTTTGAAGATGCGTCACAGGACAAGCCACCAGGTTCGACGGGCCCGACACCCAAAGTACAGGATCAAAAGTACATAAAAAAGGGGGCACAACTCGGGTAGAGGTCGCCAAGCCAGCAAATAGGTCACATGAAAGCCCAACAGCCGATCTGCCTCCAAGTCTCAGTCGCAACACGACATCCACATCCGTGGCCCAAGTCGGAACGGAATCGAAACCGAAACTTAGGAAGGGGGGACCCACAAGGCCAGATCTCCTGCCGTTGTTGTTCAATTGCAGGACGGCTACAGAACCGCACCCCGTCCCGGGCGCACCTCAAGGGCGGAGCCCAAAAGTTCAGAGCACCATATCTCAGGAATATGAGATCCAAATCGATTTCTGAAAAGTGCCAGGGTAATCAGCCAAACGTCCCCTACACGAATTCTTGCAAGAAATCAGGATTCAGCCAGGATAAAATGCCGGGAGCGGCGAGGGTCCGGAGAGCGCTGTGCTCAAGCGGCCATCTCGGATGCCCGCCAAGCTCCTCCTCCTGTTTATACATTGTTAAAATCTATTTGTACATTTTTTGTGTAAATGCCTATTTATTATAGGCAAACCATATAAAAAGTGCCTCACTTCCCTTTCCATGCTACGTAAACATTTGGAAAGCATTTAGGCTTAACATTTCATATTTAAAATAGGCAGCCTAGTTTGTGCACCTGTATGAACTGTGAATTGGTAAACCTGGGAATGGGCAAGAAAGTTACACCTTCCCAGGGTAGATGTTAACGAGGAGAAATATTTCTATAGCTCTCTATTTCTTCTTGTTTCTTCCACTTTGCAGGTGTGCTGCGTTCTGCAGCACACATGGAAAAAGGAATATGCCTCCCAGGATTGTATTTGTGCAGGAAGGTGCCCCTTCCTGAACAAAAGCAATCCTGAATGCAACGCAGGCACCCTTGCACCAGTAGCACATTGCACGCCAGTGCATGGAAAAGGCAGGAATGCTCTATATTCCATTAACCCGTTCAGCGCGGCGCGAATTTTCGCGCTGTGCTGAACGTTCTGAAAAACGGGTGTGGTCATGACGGAACAGTTCCGTCATGAGCACAGCTCAACCGACGCTCATGACGGAACCGCTCCGTCATGAGCACCGAAGGGGTTAATAAAGGTGCATCCCTGACCTTTCCTTGTGGCACAGCGCTGTGTTGTGCTACATTCTCATAAATATACCCCTTAGTGTTTACAACTACATACACAATTATCCTGGATTCAATATATATTTTGGTAGGTTGATGTAAAAACACTCAGGGGCCGATTACGATGTCAGTTGGTAAGCCTCCGACCACTCGTCAGAGGCTTACCGACCGACATGGTAGGTTTACAGTCCGACCACCCAATTATGATGTAGGCGGTCGCATTGTAAACTGGGTGGACTTTCAGACTGGCTTCCAACGAGCTCAAGGAGCATATCGGCCAGTAGGAAACCTTTCATAATCCCCTTTGGACGGCATTTCCGCCATAGGGATTATGATGATGGTTTCCGACAGGCTTTTCATGTCGCCCTTTCCGACATCATGAAAAGCCTGTTGGAAAGAGGTCCCTGGCAGGGCCCCAGTGGCCTCTGGTTGGGGGCCGGGGGACGTTTATCCCTACACAGCATGTCACAGGGTGCAGGGATTAACAGAAGCTCCCATAGAGAAATGGGAGCTTGCGGCCACATCATGTGCGGTCGCATTGTAATTGCGGTGTTGGGACCGCCAACCAGAGGTAGGTCACGCAACATCATAATGATGGCCTTAATGTGGTAGAGCACATTTTTTATCTCGAAAAATAATCAAATAAAGTTGCAGTCTCTTTTAAAGATTCAGCAAGTCAATAAACATATTGTTTTGGGAATGATTTTGGCATTCCCTCCTGCTCACCAGACTAGCTGCCATAGGCATTTCAGGCCCCGCACTCGACTGGCTGACATCTTTTCTAGAAAATAGAACGCAACAAGTCTGGATGCCCCCCTTTGCCTCCTCTCCTAAGAAACTTACTACAGTCCACTCTTAGCCCCCTGCTTTTTAATATTTATCTTACTCCCCTTATCTACCTTGCTGAACAGTTGGGAGCAAAAATTATGGCTTACGCCGACGACACCCAACTCCTGTTTACATGGCCGAAAAACAACTTGGATACGTCGGCGGCCCAATCCTGCCTAACATCTGTGTTTCGTTGGCTAGCCCTCGCCCAGCTAAAATGCAACGAAGGTAAATCAGAGATTCTGTTATATGGTACCTTTCCAGATAATTTTAGCGACTCTCTCTGGCCTGCTGATCTGCCATGTCCCAAATCTATCGGCGGCCCTGCTAGAAATTTAGGAGTTTGGTTCAATAATGATCTGAAATTTGAAGATCATTTAAAAAAACTTACAGGGGTCTGTTTTTCTACCCTGAAGACACTACGTAGATTTTTTCCACTCCTTCCTAGAGAGGCTAAAGAGACCATCATCCGTGCTCTTATACTCTCTAGATTAGACCATGCAAACGGCCTATTCTGTGGTCTACCGGTCTATCTTGTACATCGCCTCCAGCTTATTCAAAATGCCACTGTGCGACTTTTGTTTAACATATCCAGAAGCTCCAGTGTCCGCCACCATCTTCGTGCCCTTCACTGTCTTCCAGTCGCTCACAGGATTATGTTTAAGATCCTCGTTCTCTCCTACCGCGCTGTCCATCAGATTGGTCCAGTGTACTTGAGAAAAAGATGCTCCCTTTATGTTCCCAACCGGCACCTTAGGTCGGCCAATTTATGCCAAATGACAATCCCTAAATTTAAATACAGCAGACTAGGCGGCCAATCCATCACAGTTAGAGCTGCGAAAGCTTGGAATCTACTCCCTCTTCATCTAAAAACAGCTCCTACCATCACTGTTTTTAAGAAAGGACTGAAGACCTACCTTTTTAATATCAATCTGTAGGGTCCCCCTTTCTCCCCATATTACCATCTCTGGATCCCTTCTACTCTGCCTTCTCTCTTTTCGCGCCAGGATACTATTTTCTTAGTAATTGAGCGCGCTACAAAAGCCTTTAAATAAAATAAATAATAAATAAATTGATAAGCCGATGGTTGAATCATTTTGGAATCGGTGAAGTGGTTATTGGTGACCTTGTAGTCGCTGGCTAGTTCATGGGCAACATGCTTTTTTTAATTTAAAACATGGATGGAACAAGCTCAAAGCGCCTAATGTGCGTGTCAAGATGTCTGCCATCACTTTACAATTTTGGTAGGTATGCTTTGGTGTGCTGATGAGCATAAACCTCTACTCTTGATCATGGTAGTGGTTTGGAGCATTTATGTGCATTTTGGGGATTTATTTGTTGTGATGCCTAAAAAAGTATGCTTTATAGGTTTCAAAATGATATTTGACGGATATTTTTGTTTATTTATTTTTTATTGGAAGTAATGGATTATCCTTTTCAAGATTAACCTCTGAGTACTTTGCGAGGGTGTGGCAATGTCTCACGTTTATAGGACTGAGATTTGTAGCGTTTTTTAGTGTGCTGCCTTTTTTGAGAAGTTAGTATGCTGGAAGCTGAATGAGTCTAGTTTGTGGTTCATTTTGGCTCAGAGTGTGGTTGTGTGAGCGTTGTGTAGTCTACAAATATGGTGATCATGAATCAGTGGCTTGGCAGTCAGCTAAGAGGGATTGACTATGCAGTATGCAGACCAATGAGTTGATCTGTAAGATCAGCTGAGATGCCTTGTAGGATGACATATTCTCTGACTGTTTTCAGTTGTTTGCTGTTTAATGTATTACAAAGCAGTGAGACTTGAAGATGAGTTAACTAATAGTTGAAGTTCCCATAAAAGATTATGGGCCTCATTCCGATGTTGGTCGGTAAGCCTCCGACCGCTTGTCGGAGGCTCACAGACGACACCGTAGGTTTACAGTCCTACTGCCGAATTTCAAATTACGGCGGTCGGAGTGTAAACCGGCCGGCCAATCCAACTGAGTTCCGACTGGATTATGATGTCAGTTTCTGACAGACTTTATATGTCTGGCTTTTTGACATGGAAAGGCTGTTGGAAAGCAATTCTGGGGGCCCCAAGCGGGGACTCATCCCTCCACAGCCTACAGCTATTTGCCTGGCAGGCACCTATGGTGCCCCCTGTAAATCCCTGCACTGTGTAATACACACAGTGCACGGATTTACATAAACCGCCATTTCTCTATGGGAGCTTTTACTGCAGGCGGTTTCAGCCCGCTGCACTAGCTCCCATAGAAAAATGTGAGTTTACGACTTCACCATGTGCGATCATATCATAATCCGGTGTTCCGAACCGCCGACCTATGGCCGGTCGGTTCCCACACTGAGACCGTGTCGGTCGGAGGCAATGTAATAGGGCCCTAAGTTGTTTGAAATGAGCGTATAATAGGGGTATGATTAGACTTTTATCTGATTGACAGGAAACTGCATGCTTTATTGGCAAGTGAGATTTAGGTAAGTATGTTCTGACATTAGCCTAGCTTGGATGGTTGTGGTGCTTCTATTGAGATAGGTGTTTATGAAGATAGACTTTGGTGTTGGTGGTGGCAGATGAAGTTGTTAACTGAATGTATGTGCAATATAATACAATACGCAGTACATCATTTGTAAAAAAAATACATGCTTGGGCTCAAAGTTTTATCACAGAATCTCGTTACCAGCACTGCTGAATGTGGTGTTGACATTTGATTTATCTAACACAAGACACTCCCTGGCAAAGAATGAAAAATCTCAGGAAAAAAAACATTTTTGTTTTGGCTCTAATGACTTTACCAAAACAATGGTGTGTGTGAATAAAAGTATTTAGGCTCCAATGACTTTACCAAAACAATGTTGTGTGTGAACAAAAGTATATCTACTGGCACCACTTTAAAAATAGAATATTCAAAAGTCCAAGCTGACTGACAAACACACACCACCCTTTTAAGGTGCAGATCTTTTTTCAAGGGGCCGCCCTGTTTAGAGAAAATAAACTGTTCTTATTATCAGTCCTGCGTCTGTAATGGTCAAAAACAATAAACATTCAAGAAAAATGTTTTGTTTGATGACCAATGAGGCCTGGTACTGGAGGAGGCTGTAAGAGAGGCACTTACTGGCAGATTCACACTGAAGTCCAGCGACCCCGTCCAGCTCAGCACCCAGCAACAGAGTACCTAAGAGGTTGTACCAGGCAGCAAAATGCACGCAATGCAGTCAACTCTGCATACCGAGTGCAGCATTTATCTGCACTGCCCGCATGAAAGAAAGCTATAGCACAGCCCTGTAAAATAAGTGCTGGTGCTGAGCACAGGAAACCACAGGCACAAATTAAGCACTGACAACACGGTTTTGTGTTACATTGCGTTAACTTTTCACCCAATTCTTGAGAAGGGCACATAGTATGTTTAGTGTAGTAAAACTGAGAGGGTCCTTAATGTTTTTGGGGGGGACGAGTGGAAGAAGTTTACAATTTTTATAAGGATTCGTGTTTTTTATACAATCTTTTGCTGGCTAAGATATGCAAGATTGAGTGGTTCAGGGTTGAATATTTATGATTACGTTTGCCTAAGGTTGTAAGCAGTGCTAGTGGATCACTGGTTGAAGGTAGTGTTACTGATGGTTGGGTCTTGTTTTATAACAGGGTGAATGGTGGAAGGTGGTTTGCTTTGGAGATATTTGTGTGTGGTTGTACTTGTGGGTGGGTGGTGACTTGAATATACATGCATGTTTGGACTGGATGTTTGTGAGTGGTGATTTAAGTGGAAAAAAGAGTGGCTGTCGGTGCAGGCGATTAATGGCTGTGAGAATCTGGTGCCATGGATTGATGTGGTGAGTGGTGTGAGTGTCTGTGGTTGAGTGGTACTTCAAGTGTCTGTAGGGGAGTGGTGTTATGAGTAGGAACAACTAATGTGCCTGTAAATATCGACACAGGCATGTATTTTAAGGCACTAGAAGCATTTTCTTTCTACATACTCACTGCCATGTATTACAAAAGCAAAACATTGTAATAAGATGTATGCAATGCAAAGTTCTTTCTACATCACAGGTACTCTGTGTTTAGTAAATGCTGCAAATCCATCAAACATATTTCAGACACTAAAACCTGTAATTACAAGGTAGCAACCACCAGTCTATTAACAGTTCAGAAGATGTGGATTAACTACTGCAATGCAGATTGAGATTTTAGCAAATCTTTGTCTGTTTAAAGACCAGTGCATCCATTAGATAGCAAGAGTCTTCTCTGGGCATGACAAGGCAGCCAACTTTCAGAATGACATATCTGTTGATCCCAAGAACAGAACCAATATTTTAGTTGGGTGTTTCGTGGTCTAAGCGTCTGAGCATGGCTTAATACCAGAACTGTTAAACATAGCAAAAAGTACCCATTCGACAAGCCTATTACTTCAAAACACCACAACAATGCCAGGTAGATATGTTTTTAGTAGGAATCAACACATCTTCTTGAACTCTTCCCTATTTATTCTGCATGCCAAACCTACAGCTGTATGTGCTAGAAGAATCACAAACTGTGTATAATAATTCAGCGTTATTGCCTACATCCGAGGCCAATAAATCTGTTATTAGCCTATCTCAGCAATTAAGGGCCTGAGTCACAGGGCTTGTTTGAAAGAGGGTTGACAAAACTGTTATTAGTGCCCCACAGGTAAGGGCAATAAAGATATTAGCACCTGTGGAACAGGAACCTGATCCCAGCATGGATGAATTCAGTTTAATTTGAGGTTTTGCCTCTAAAACTACTACTCACCTTGGTTATTCTCCTCCATGATGTACAGAACTCATCGGAATGCCCTAGCCTACATCACTGCCTCTTTCATACAGCCCTGGCCCCAGCTAAGATGTGTATTCTCCCCCAATGGAGGTCACCAACACCCCCATCACAGGAGGCTTGGCTTGAGGCCATGGGCCAAACAGCTTCACACGAACGCATCATTTACAGTTTGCAGAATCAGACTGAATTGTTCCTCCAGACGTGGGCATCTTTTCTGATAGCAGGACCGGATGGTAGTCCTCCCCCCTCCCTGTTCACCATCACAACCTTGACCTCCACCGCACATGTTGCATGTACCACCCGAAACTGGGTGCCCGACCTACTTATTGGCTTCCACATCCCTCCACACAGGAGATGCCTCTTATTCAGGGTGCTCATCTTCCCTTGCCACCACCCGAAAGCCCACCACACTGCAAGCACCGCTGAATGTGTTCCCTTGGGACCAACCCTACATTAGTGACACAGGCCTGTCATGTTCTTCTCCTTGCAGGCCACATCCTTCATCCTTCATCAATCAATCAATCAATCAATCATGGACATTTATATAGCGCACTACTTACCCGGAGGGTCTCAAGGCGCTTGGGGGGGGGGTGCTGCTACTGCTCGAACAGCCAGGTCTTGAGCTTCTTCCTGAAGGAAAGGTGGTCTTGGGTCAGGCGCAGGTCGGTCGGGAGGGAGTTCCAGGTCTTGGCGGCCAGGTGGGAGAAGGACCTTCCTCCTGTTGTCGATCTTCGGATGCGGGGTACGGCGGCGAGGGCGTGACTGGCTGATCGGAGGTGGCGTTTGGGAGCGTAGAAGTTGATGCGGTTGTTGAGGTAGCTCGGGCCTTGGTCGTGTAGGGCTTTGTGTGCGTGGGTGAGGAGACGGAAGGTGATTCTTTTGTTGACGGGGAGCCAGTGCAGGTCTCTCAGATGTCCGGAGATGTGGCTGCGTCGGGGGATGTCGAGGATGAGTCTGGCTGAGGCGTTCTGGATCCGCTGGAGTCTCTTCTGGAGCTTGGCGGTGGTTCCGGCGTAGAGGGCGTTGCCGTAGTCCAGTCGGCTGGTGACGAGGGCCTGGGTGACCGTCTTCCTGGTCTCGGTGGGGATCCACCGGAAGATCTTTCGTAGCATGCGCAGGATGTTGAAGCATGACGAGGAGACGGCGTTGACTTGCCTGGTCATGGAGAGGGAGGAGTCCAGGATGAAGCCCAGGTTGCGTGCGTGGTCTGTCGGTGTGGGTGCGGAGCCCAGGGCGGGGGGCCACCAGGAGTCGTCCCAGGCGGAGGGCGAGGAGCCCAGGATGAGGACTTCCGTCTTGTCTGAGTTCAGTTTCAGGCGGCTGGTCGTCATCCATTCGGCTACAGCTTTCATCCCTTCGTGAAGGTTGGCTCTGGAAGCGGCGGGGTCGTTGGTCAGTGAGAGGATCAGCTGGGTGTCGTCGGCGTAGGAGATGATGTTCAGGTTGTGTTGGCGTGCGATGGGCGCGAGGGGGCTCATGTAGACGTTGAAGAGGGTGGGGCTCAGCGAGGATCCTTGAGGGACGCCGCAGATGACTTCGGTGGCCTCTGACTTGTACGGTGGTAGACAGACTCTCTGTGTTCTTCCGTCGAGGAAGGAGACGATCCATTCCAGTGCCTTCTCTTGAATTCCGACGTTGCTGAGGCGTTGCACTAGGGTGCGGTGGCAGACCGTGTCGAATGCGGCGGAGAGGTCTAGGAGGATGAGGGCCGCTGTTTCTCCGTTGTCCATCAGGGCTCGGATGTCATCGGTGGCAGCGATGAGGGCGGTCTCGGTGCTGTGGTTGGCTCGGAAGCCAGACTGTGAAGGGTCGAGGGATCCGTTCGTCTCGAGGAAGGCGGCCAGCTGTTTGTTGACGGTCTTCTCGATGACTTTGGCTGGAAACGGGAGGAGCGAGATGGGGCGGTAGTTCTTGAGTTCGGTGGGGTCCGCTGTTGGTTTCTTTAGTAGAGCGCTGAGTTCGGCGTGCTTCCAGCTCTCCGGGAAGGTGGCGGTGTCGAAGGAGGTGTTGATGATGTCCCGCAGGTGGGGTGCGATGACAGTGTCGGCCTTGTTGAAGACGTGGTGAGGGCAGGGGTCGGTCGGAGATCCGGAGTGGATGGAGTTCATCATGCGGACGATGTCATCGGTGCTGATCGGAGTCCAGGCGCGGAGGTTGGTGGTGGGTGGCGTTGCTGCGGTCGTTGTGTGCGATGGTTGACTGCTGAAGCTGTTGTGTATGTCCGCGATCTTGTTGTGGAAGTAGGAGGCGAGGGAGTTGCAGAGGTCTTGCGATGGGGTGATGTCGTTGTTTCCTGCGTTGGGGTTGGAGAGCTCTTTCACGATGTTGAAGAGTTCCTTGCAGTTGTGTGCGTTGTTGTCCAGTCGGTCCTTGAATGCAGTTTTCTTGGTGGCGCGGATCAGTTGGTGGTGCTTCCGGGTGGCCAGCTTGAGGGTGGTCATGTTGTCCGGTGTTGGTTCCCTTCTCCAGGCCTTTTCGAGGGCTCGGCAGTTCTTCTTGGAGCTCTTGAGTTCGTCGGTGAACCATGGGGCTCTCTTGCTGCCGGGTCTGCTGGGCGGGGTCCTCAGAGGGGCGAGTTCGTCCGCGCAGTTGCTGATCCACTTCGTGAGGTTGTCGGCGGCCTGGCTGGGGTTCGCTGAGCTGGCGGGAGGGTGCTGACTCAGGGAAGCGGCGAGCTGGTCGGCTGTAATCTTGTTCCAGCTTCTTCGGGCAACCTGTTGCTGGTGGTGGTGGGTCGTCGTTCTTCTGAAGGTGAAGTGGACGCAGCTGTGGTCCGTCCAGTGGAGTCCTGTGGCGTGGCTGAAGGCGATGTCTTTGCTTGATGAGAAGACGGCGTCGAGTGTGTGTCCGGCGAGGTGGGTGGGGGTGGTCACCAGTTGCTTGAGTCCCAGGTTTGCGAGGTTTTCCAGCACGGTGGTGGTGTTGCGGTCGTCGTTGTTCTCCAGGTGGAAGTTGAGGTCCCCGAGGAGGACGTAGTCGGCTGAGGGGAGGGCGAGCGGGCTGATGAAGTCGGCGATGTCCTCGCTGAATTGTGTGCGTGGTCCCGGGGGTCTGTAAATGAGGGTGCCTCTGAGGGTGGTCTTGGGGTTGACGTGGATCTGGAAGTGCAGGTGTTCAGCGGGTGCGATGGTGTCGTCGGTGTTGGTCGTGATGCGGATGGTGTTCCTGTGGATGATGGCGATGCCTCCTCCTGTGTTGTTGACGCGGTCTCTCCGGATGATCTTGTAGCCGTCCGGGATGGCGATGGCGATGTCGGGTGCTGAGGAGGCGTTCATCCAGGTTTCCGTGAGGAAGGCGACGTCTGGGTCTGTGGTGTCGAGCAGGTTCCAGAGCTCGACGGCGTGTCTGTGGACGGAGCGGGTGTTGAGCAGGATGCACTTCAGGTGGCTGCTGCTGGAGTTCGGCTTGGTGGGTGCTGGTGCAGTGCAGGTCCGGGTGCAGGAGAACTTGCAGGACTGGCAGATGAAGGGTCCGTGGGTGCGTCTCGGGGTGGCTCGGTAGCATCCAGGGGTTCGGCCGGCGTTGAGTGCGTTGAGGGTGGCGGCGTCGTATGTCCGTCGGGTCGTCTTCTGTCGGTGGGGGCCAGGGGTCCTGGCACTGGGCGCGGTCCAGGCGCGGACGGGCGCAGACGGGCTTACCTTTGGCGCACCTTCGGCGCTCAATCGGTGCTCCCGCTGCGCGCGTCCGCTGCGCGGTCGCTGAGGGGGCGTCATGAGAGGGGAGCAGGGAGGGCGGGTCCGCCGGGAGGCGGGAAGGGGTTAACCAATCGTGTGGCGGGGGGGCGGGGGCCGCAGGCAGGAGGCGCGGGAACGGGTCCGGCAGAGCGGGCGGCCCAGCGGCGGCTGGGGCGCTGCTGGCGGCGTCGGCGAAGGCTCTCGGCAGGTAAGCAGGGCAGCAGTGGCAGGCGTAGAGGAGCAGGGGGGCGACCAGGCCAGAGGCGCAGTGGTCGCTCCCTAGAGGCAGGCGAGGTCCCCTTAAGAGGGGAGCAGGGAGGGCGGGTCCGCCGGGAGGCGGGAAGGGGTTAACCAATCGTGTGGCGGGGGGGGGGCGGGGGCCGCAGGCAGGAGGCGCGGGAACGGGTCCGGCAGAGCGGGCGGCCCAGCGGCGGCTGGGGCGCTGCTGGCGGCGTCGGCGAAGGCTCTCGGCAGGTAAGCAGGGCAGCAGTGGCAGGCGTAGAGGAGCAGGGGGGCGACCAGGCCAGAGGCGCATCCTCTGTACTAGCACCCTCCAGCAGTCGGCGGACATTGTCTCCTACCCCACCCTCTACGACTACATCCCCACCACCTCTCCCATCTTATTGCTACATATCCACTCAACCTGTTTGCTTCTACACGAAGGTGTCATATCTGACTGTTGAATGATGATTATCCACACTGTACATTTTTATTCCTTACTTAATAAGCAATTGCAACACACAAAAAAAGACTGCATAGGCTTGGAATTTGGTGACCCAACATATTATAGCACTAGCTGCTGGCTTTTGAGCACAGCTTTGGCCACCATTACTACTTCTTTTACAAATGAAGTCCTGGCCCTGATTACGGCTGTCTGACTATCCAACTGCCCCATTATGGGTCCACTATATAAAAGTCAATCTGATACATTAATCTACTTGCACAGATCTACCTCTAGATGTATTCACTGAAGCACCAGCTCTGACTCCCACTTGCTGTGTCAACCCAGTGATCACCTTCTGTTTCCCGTCTGTGCCTCCTCAAAAGCAATGTGCTCCATGTTCCACACCAAGCAGTATTTCCTTGCTGTCTGAAGTTTTGAAGTTCACCAAATATTTTCCTTAGTCCTTCTTTACCTCACTTCTCTTTGGCCAAAAGTTGCTCCTTAAATTAGTGAGCCCTTCCTCGGTAGCCCTCCCTGAGCTGCAGTGCTTTAAGTGGTATGAAAAAGGTGTTGAGCTCTAGAAGGGGCATGGCCTAAAAAGAACATGTGAAAACATCCACAAAAGGAGTGACATGGGAAATAATGTTCCCATTAAGTAAGGGTTCCAAAATGTTGGTCACAATATATTTAACCTGGATGTTTAGGACATGGGGCTTTCAAACATAACATTTTACACCAGATCAAAACATGATCCGACAAATCCAAATTATGTGTGTACCAAGGTTGTGGACATGTAGCACTGCCATCAACCAACTCTTCCCAGATGACATTACAGGAAGTTAAAGCATTTGATCTTTGGTCCTGATAACATAGCAAGTTACTTTATGTAACAGCAGAGAATCTCTACATTAAGTGTATGTCTTGTTGAGGAATCTTCATTGAAACAGATAGATGAAATAAAACATTGAATGGCATTAACCAAAACCCTGCTGAAAATCTTTTCAGACACACTGTCAGTACGAGAGGGAACACAACTATCTGGGGTGTAACACAGACCCCTGTGGTGTGTTGCGGGGGGCATCTTTCGTTGGGGAAGGGAAGCAAGCAATCTAAATTGTATGAATATTTGTGAGTTATGGGGCCACAGTCATTTTGCTGAGGTGGTTTCATCCTCTTGCATTAGGCCAATCCATTGGCTTACAAAGTACTGTAGGAAGGCTAAAAACATAAGTACTAAGGTCATCTTTGTTACCCCTTTTGTCCTCTGAATTTGACCTAGGTGAAATACGCCCGATCACCATTAATGTTATTTCTTATTCCCATGCTTACACTACTCCTTGTTGCTGCGACAAGTCCTCTGCCTTACCTGCTCTGCTTTGTGTTCATTTAATGGGTTGCTTGTCACCTGTGAATAGATGTGAGTAAACAAATGATTTCCACGGTAACAAAACCAGCACACAAGAGATCCAGATGTTGGATAGTGTGAAGGAAGAAATGTAATGAGGCCTTTGCCCAGCTCCAAAACAACATGCATCAAAATGAGTTTTGGCGTTCGCCACATTCTGTGATGATTTTTTGATTACCTAGTGTGCTGGAAGGTAGGTCACTTGGTTGAGGCCCAACAAAATTGATGTGTGTGTAACCTTCAGTTGGCAGGCTCAAATTCCAGTAGGCCCGACTTGTGAAAAATAATGTCTTCTTAATGATGGTGTTAAACCCTTGCTTGTTTGCCTAATTCACATATAGCTTTCTTCTTGATTTGATCACAAGTGTCCTATAAATTCCTTGGGATTTGTTATGTTTGAAGGTTATGTAAAGATGTTGTGATCAAAAGACAATGTATCTTATTGTTCAACCAAGAAGGAGCGAGGTGTTTGGCTCCACAGCTCAACAGGCAGCGGAGGTTCCAGTGAGATCTATTAGCTACATCAAATCTGTAATAAGCTTGGAGAGCAGCGGTGTTGGATGCCTATTGCCAAACTTTGATTTTTTGAGCAGTAGTCTGGTCTGTACCATACATGAGAAAGTAGCATGAATTCTCTGACAGACCAGGCGAGAGCTTGAGGTTAAGGGAGAGAGTGAAATATAGCCAGGAAGGTCCATATTTGGAAATGAAGGTCACTGATAGCAGAGCAGTTTCATGATTATCTGGTATTAATAATCAAGAGTTACTCTATAGTCCTAAATTACTCCATCTTGGTAAAGTATGTTGGAAGAAGAGAAGGTCAAGCAGTATTCCAAGTATTATTGTTTAGCTGTACCAACTTCCTCTGTATGTCTAACAATATACTTAGAGAAAACAGCATGTGGCCTGGTCCCTATTCCAGATGAAGACGCCAGACATTCAGAATGTTTTGGTGAAGGGTATCTGTTGCAAATTCACTGCTTTGTGCACAAAGGTTAGGAGAGTCCCTTAGATGGAAGAAACAAGTGGACTGGATTATATGGGTTATTCTGGTAAACTTAATGTGTAGAAATAATACACTCTCTATCACAGATGTTTACTCATTAATTCATGTGGGACATACATAGTATAAGTGGAGAAGGGCGTCAAGGAAGCCAAACAAAAGCTAAATTGAACTCTTGGAGCAGCTTTACAAGGAAGCAATAGGTTGGGGTCAACGGGTACATCAAGCCAAGCGTTGTGCTTCTAGCTGCTGGATTTAGACACTACCCATTTTCTTTTCTGCAGGCTGTTATTTGAATACCCAGGAGTGATACCAAGGTTCACTCACCAATGTGAGGCCAAGATAGATAGAAACCAAGGTTATTTTAAAAATTTGTTATGGACCTGATTCACAAAGGGCCTCCGCACTCGTGGAGTCCCCACAGTTGTGGAGGGAGTTTCCGCACTCGAGCGGATTCTCCGCAATGAGAATTCTCATTGCGGTGATTCTGACCTGAATGCGGTGACTCCCCTACAACTGCGAGGCCTCCGCCACAAATAAAAAAGGTCCTTTGTAAATCAGGCCCTATGTGTTTTAGGGGAACAAATCATTGCCGGTCACAAGACCTAAGCTCATTTTAAGTTTAGCCCAGGAGACACTCAATTAGCGTAACCTTTATTTCATTTTGGCCCTTACCTAAAGTGTACTCTCCATTCACACTCATATTTTCCATGTGTTGGTTGTGACAATCTCATGGGGATAGTCACTGATGTATTGTCACATGCTCCTCGTTGGAACACCAATTAACTTGGCTTCAGGTATTAGCAGAGCCCAATTGCTCAGAACACGTAGAACCCTTTTCTGAATCTCCCAAAACTAGTTAACATAAATACATGGATAACTGTAAATAGACCAGTTGGAACATGCAGTGTATCTCATATTTATTAGGAGCATCTTCTTAACCAATGAAAATGTGCTAGCCCATTATAAGATAAACGCATGACTCTCAGACATTATTGTGAGCAAGAACACAGACACTTATGTGGCTAGTTAGTGGATCTACAGCATAACACTGCAGCTAAAGTTATCTAACCTCAACCATTTATGCATGTTAGAAAAATAAATCAGTGTCACTATTACTTCGACTTCATAAGGGCATGCAATGTAAATGCTGATGACTGCAGACATTCTTGGGAAATCGAATGGGCAGAGTGAAGTAGGAGAAAGGCAGGAACCAGAACAATTATTCAGAAATTTAAAGCATATAATGGATCTCACCTGGAGCACTCCAAAAATCATGCAAATGTATAAGAAGAGGTTAGTGATCAAGGACAAGAATGTATTTTAGATAGCTAAATGTACAGTATAGGTTGTTAGGTGAGTGTTCCCTTAACTATAAGGTTACAATTTGCAATATGTGAAAACTCTACTCCATAACGAAGGGCTGTGTTGTGAAAATCTTGATCCAGGAGTTCCTTTAGCAATCAGATGGTACTGGGGTCAATTGTGTCAGTGGGGGTCTTTTACCACTGGTGTCCTGTGGCCTTTCTCCCATGGGCTCTCAAACTAAAGACCAAATACAACTTTTAGCATTTGACTCTCAAGGCAACAAAGCAGAGCATTTTTAACAATCAACTAGTTGCTGTCCACTAAAAACTCTGTAATGCATAAAATGAACCTAAATAAATTATTGTTCAATTAATGCTTTTTCCTGAACAAAGAAAATGGCTTTAGTACACTCACAACTTAATAATGCACAATTACACCCATTTACATATTGTGAAATTAGACTGCAACCCTTCCTAAAGGGGGTCTCAATGAATAACCAGGATACAAATCGCGTACAATAAGTAAATGTGAGAGAGCACAATTAGCCCTTATATTCGGTCAGTTCATATCATCTAAAGGCCAAGCTACTACATTTTGAACAGAAAGCCCTAACCATAAAAACACAATTTATGTCTGTTGCAATACTAAACAAGGGTATTCTACATTAAAATGGCATGGATACTTGCTTTGTCAGAGACATTCACTTGAAAATAAGAGAAAGCTAAAGCTTTAAAAATATTTCACAGCAATAAAAACTATAAAACCCAATGGCTTGTTGATGACCAGTAAATATTTACTTTACACAATACATCACATCACATTCCACTAACCATCACATATCACACTACTAAACATGGGGGGCATAGCCTGGTGGAGTTCACGAGATTGCTTAACTTTTGGACTTCCACTGAAGCTCTAACTTCAGGGACAAGGAAGACTATGCAGGGCTGCGGGTGGGACCCCAGGTGAGCAGGGCAAGGGTGCACTGATCCAGAGGGTCAATTTGAGAGGCTCAAGTCAGGTGCATAATTAATCCACCATTCACAGTAAAAACGACAACCAGAACAAGAGCAGCTGTTGGTCACAGCAGTTTATTTAATGCTACTTTTTAGAGGAAATGCGCCCTTGCATCAAAACTTGATGTGGGGTGAGGCATTTTACTAAACATATCACACTAAAGGATGGATTTGCATTTTGCATAATTATGCCAAATTTCCCCAACATTTTGCATATTTATGCAAAAGCAAATTACACATATTTTGCCCAACCCTAACCACTAATACAAGTGCTGAAAAGATTGAACTTGTTTGAGTTTGCAAAGCAATAGTAGGAAGGACCCCAAGACAACAGAAACAAATGGCCTCACCCCTCAGAATTGAAACCCAGCACTTTTTTATATTATTTTGAGAGGGCGAGCACACGCACTTAAGAAAAACGTAATACTTTTAATTGGGAGTGCTGACACTTCTCAGAAACAGTGTTTTTCCATTTCAAGCACGGATGCCAATGCTGCCTAGTCCTGATTCCACCTCATGCCTCTTTCGCCCACCATCATACTTTCTCACTTTCCAGTCTTTCTCTCTCACGTTGAGTCTAAAGTCTGTTGCTGAAAAGTATGTCCAGTTCTCCAAAAACAAGTGCCGGTGGACCTGAGTGAGGCTCACTCTGTTTCTCCGGACACCTCTAATGCCTGGTCTGTTTGCACCCTCCATAGCTCCATGCGTGTGAGGCCGTGCCCGTGTACCGTGTTATTCCACTCCCTGTGGCCTGACCTTCGTGCTGGGTCACGTCACACCTTGTCAACTTTTCATGTATCCTTTTGGCCCCAAAAGTTCTGCGAGTTTAATTTCAAAAAGTGCTTTACACCAAATACTTCCTTTCCCGGTAAGTAGGTTAATAGCTTGTCAATTTAAGCTTGTGATATCTCTCCGGACATCAACTTCGGTCATTCCTTTTCCAACGGTGTTTTCTCCCCTTCCGGTGGCTCATTCACCGCTCAATGATCTGCCCTATCCAGACACATACCTCCTTCATCGCCCCCCCCCCCCATTGTGCCTGGTCGTAACTCCCCCCCTCCAAGTCTTGTTGCCAGTTGTCACTAATGCGTGTTTATAGGCCCCCTATCCACGACTCCCTGGTCTGTTCCTCCCGCTACCCGTCCGTTCCTCACCCATGATGTGGGAGTCCATAAATAACACAAAGTTGGGGGGAGTTATAAAGGAGAATGGTTTACGATCAGAAATGCGGCTTAGAGCAGGCACTCTTAAAGCAACTCTAGGGGAAGCAGTTGTTTGTTTTTGGCTCATTCATCTAAAGCATTTCGGTAACGGCCGCTTTTCGATGCACCGAATGCCTCGTGTGCAAGGCGCTTAGTACTACGTGTCGTGACTGCTTTTTCAGCCCTGCCCCCATACATTTATAGCATTCATTACGTCATGCGGGACTCTACCAAAACACAGCACGCACACGGGTGCCGTCTCTCCAACCACCCCACCAACCACGGTGAGATGAAACAGGCTGCCTTGCAAATTGCATTTCAACACGTTTGCAGCGAAACTTCATGCGCACCTTCCGGGTACTCTAGACTAATCAGCAGAGCTAGCTGCAGGCATGTTTTTCATGTTCGGGTGCTTAGGGAATGAACATATAAGCCATTAAAGCATTTCTACCTCTTTTTATTAATTTTGTGGACGTCTACCAAGCATGGAAAGGTCACGGGGGTAGTTCAGGGAGACGGGTGGGTGTTTGTGGTGTTACAGTCGCCTAATACATGTATTCTTTAGTAAATAGTTGGGTACAGGAACTTTGAGACGGTTATGGTGAGGTGTCTGTCGCCTTTCACTTGGGACTTTTACATACACATGCAGAAAAAAACACACTTCCCTGTTTTAAAGGTCTTAAAATGGGTATTTTACAAAATATTTAGATGTAAGCAACTCTCACAATCCACGCTATTCTCCCTTCCTTACTGCTCCTTAAGCCGTCCTACTTCGCATTTAAGGTATTTTAACAATGCTGATTGTTGGGAAAACGGAAGCTCCCCTTTTCAAAAAATCTTCCTGATAAAGCTACGCCCCTGGTTGGAGATTTTGTAATTATCATTGGCCCACGGTTTGTGCTGCTACCCGTTTCTAAAAAAAGGCCATATTGACGTTCATCAATGGGTTGATCAAGCAGTTGTTTGTGATATTCATGTGTTACTACTATTGTAAAAAAAAAAAAAAAATTGACTCTCTCCAATGCACCCTATACCTCTCAGTATATTCTCTACCTCTACTGTGGGACTCATTTCAAACCTCTTATTGCTACTGTGATCTCCAAAACAACCCTTTATTGACTCTTTCCTCTGCTGTCCCTCCTTGGGCCTCCCCAAATCTCATTTTAATACTGTGATCTCCCAAACAATCCTAAATTCTTCCCTCACTTATCCCTCCTTTGATACATCCCAAAACTCATTTTACTAGTATGATCTTAATCCATTTCTAGAGATTCTTCCCTCCTCCGTCTCTCCATATACTCATTCCAAGCCTCATCTTACTTCTAGGATCTCCCAATAAGCACTTTCTAGACCCTTCCCTCTTCTATCCCCCTATACCTAATTCAATCCAACTAACAGACTCAAATGTGCACCGCGCAAATTAACTCAAATTTTCACTATAGTAACCGACCACTAATCCTTTTTGATTTCTGTAATAGCTTGCTACTGCAGGAAAGCGCTACCACGCCTTGTCAGGAGTAGTAAGTGATATACAAATACAATTACAATACAATACAACATGCTAATCATGCCTGCTTTTTTTGTTAGGTTACTAAAATGTGTTCATGATTAAATAATGAACAGCAAAGACACTGTGGCACAGAGTTAAAGCAGTAATGAAAGTTGCTGTGCTGTGTTACACTGGGGAAAACAGCACAGAGCAATATTTATTAATTTTGAATTGTTACTGCTGTCTTCCACTGCGCTGGTGCTCTTAAAGACTGCCTTCCACGATGCACAACTTCACAGAAGTCATCGTCCACTTCCTAGCATAGAATATGTACTGGAAATATACCCTTCCAGTACAAACTCCTATGTCTAGACGAACATAGAAAGATCCCAGGCACTCAGGCCTGATTTTTCAAAATGTCACGAAACGGAGCAAGACAAGTGACAGGGAGAGAGTTGGAATGCACCATGTCTAGTAAGATATGACCATATATGCCAACATTTTACAAGAAAAAAGGGGGGAATCAGGAGAATGTATTTCCCCTATTTACTTCTATTGGGGCCTGAATCGGGTTACTCTCATGAATGGTCATTGTAAGTTTACTGCTGCAGGATCGGATGTTTAAAACGTAAATGTACGTATTTTTTCTTACCTGTCAGAAGCACAGAGAAAGCGCGATAGCAGGCAGGGAGACCCTCACGCTAGTGTTGTGCACTGGCCTGCAGGAGCAGGTTACTGGCAATGCATACACAGAGTTACACAATACCAGACCCTGTCAGCCGAAACCCCAGAGGAATTGGGTTTTTCCATGCAAGAATGAGGAGGCGGGAGACTAGCCTTCAAACTGGTAGTCTCACGGCTGACTCAAGAGGGTTGGCGTGTATGTTTGACATTCCTACTAACTACCTGTGCTGGAGCACTGAGTGCTGCCTAGCGCCAATGCAGGCACCCTTACGCCATGGTGCACGGGAGCCAGCACTACAGGAAGGATTGATTTTGTACAGGAAGGTATGCCTTCCTTCATAAAAATAATCCTTTGAGGAATTTTCCTCTTTCTTTGTGTCCTGCATAATGCAGCACACATTGAAAGATGAAATAACAGGGAGAAATGAAGATATTTCTCCTTGTTATGCCTCTGTTCAGAATGTGTATCTTTTTGGCATAATCCCAGGCTTACTACCCTTAGTAAATCTGTGATTGTGTTAAACTTCATTGGTGGATGCTGAGAATACCCATGATGCACCCATGGAACGCCTTCACAATGCAGAGAAACACCAGGCAGCAATTTGTGATACCTTGCTTTACTCAGGATTTACTTAGCCACGCAAAGCAACACAAGTTTTTTTTCCCAGCTACTCCATGATCCAAGGCTGTGATCCTGAGTACAGTGGGAGTGGGTTCAAAGATGTGGCCAAAACAACAAAATAACAACAAAATACCGAAATCTCCTGGCACTATTTGGTTGCCTTTTCACTTACAAGCAACTACATCTAAAATATAATGCACAAAACTTCAAGGGACACGCATTGGCAAGGCCAATTGGTCTGGCATTGACCACCAACCTTTGGCTTTGTTAATGTTTATTTTTTTCATAGGTTTTTGAAAATCTTTATGTTTGGTATGCCTGCAGGCCATCATCAGTCATCATCAGTCATCATCATTATTCTTGGCGAAAAGAAGAGCTGTTTTTGGTCTAAAAAAGAAACCCATTTCAGTGGCATTCCCTGCCACCAGAGGGCATTACTTTGTACATGGACTTGCTCCTTGTGAAAGTGCAGAATGTCATGACCGAAAGTGAATTCAGCCAGTGGCTGCAGTGGGCTTATACTTTTCCCATTCTGTATGCTGTAGTCGGGCAAACATTTTTTTATGACACAATAACAGGGCAACGGATGATGACTAGCTGAATGGCCCAACAAGTAATCATATTATAAAATGTAATTTTAGTAAAATCAAAATGTCGAGGCTAATGCAGAATCTAAAAAGGATTGCAAGTTAAATAAATCTATTTAATTGTTCTTGTAGGTAAGCTCAATTGTTTACTCCCATCGTTTTAGATATCTGTGTGTGTAACTGGAAGGTCGCTGATTTGAATCATGATTGATGCACTGGGGAATAGTGAAACGAGTTTTCTATACTACTACGATGTTCCATTATTGACAGAATACACTATGAATATGTAAGTAATTTTTTAAAACAATGTATTCCACAAGTAAAAGACAGACTGCTGCAAAATGTGCAAAAAGACTCAGTTTTTGAGGGCTTCCAGTGCTTTCAACAGATATATTTTTTGTAATAATATACTATACCTAAAGCAATCCTTATTTTATTGGTTTCCATTAAATAGACGCTTTCCAGAACTGGCAACACTCCTACAGTACCTCTCAAAAAGAATACCTCTGTCACTGCACAACAGTTCTTCAATTGATTCTACCATTTAAAGCTTAGACTAGCTCCCTAGATACATTTGCTGATTAACCAGCTGCACACCTTCTCATGTCTTTCAGCTAGCAGGCACCCTGTACAGAAGGCTTTTTTTTTGGTGTCTGTCCATTATCTCCTTTCGCAGTACAGGAGACCTGAATCCTCTTTCAGCCAAAGACAATGTACGATTGGCATTAACTGTTCAGGAACAATTGTGATTTTTTCTTACAAAGTATGGGAACTCTTTTGGTAAAATTAAAAGTAGGTCTCAACCAATGCTCAAAGGGCATGCACTCAGTATCTCCCAGTAAGAGCTCACTTTTGAAGGAAGTATCAGCAGAGTCAATAGTTCTCTCCTTGTGGGCCAATTGACTATGACAGTGTTTTTGCTGATGCTGTGCAGCACAGGCAAAGCACAGAATATTTTTCAAAATAGCATGATGAGGTATATGCATGTACATAATATGGGATTACGCAACCTCTATTTTCTTTATTTTTTATTTACTGTAACAAGATGATGGATATCACTTGGAGCAGTAAATAAAAAAATATTTTAACATGCACAAAGGTCTTTTAAAAAAAATGGAATGGTCTGGATGTGGTGATGGTTTAGATCCCGAAGGCTGGGTGATACCCAGCCTGACTGACTTTCTGTAGGCCACTGTTCTTGCTAAATCCATAAGTAAAATTGCTCTGTAAAGTCCTGGGTAGCCGACTACTCAGAGTTGTTGGTTTCCTGATACTTTCCGACCAAACGGGGCTCATTCCCGGCACATTGTATAACATACAACTGCTCTCACATGTGATGCATTCGCTGGCCGATTCCCTGGTCCCGGGCATTCAGGCTGCACTGACTTTGAGCACGCCCTTGTCCCAGTGGCATAGTAATACTTATGGGAAGTCCTGTGACATATGGGCTTTGGGCCCCCAACTATAATAAATGGGTGGAGTTGCTGTACACACTAAGGTGCACAAGGGGACCATGGTCTCTGATCTTTGGAGCAGAGGCAGACAGAGTACCCCCTGCCTCCGGTACTCTTTGCGTTGGTAGTGGAAGTGGTTGTGTGTCAAATGTGTGTAAAGCTGGGGCCAAGGGGAATCGAAGTGGGGAGACAAAAAACATCTGGTGTGCCTCTATGCAGATTATGTCCTGCTGTACTTGAATGACCCAACTGGGGCAATGCCTTTGCTTCTGGGGGAGCTTTAAGCTTTTGCAGAGGTTTCTGGCCTGCATACGAATAAGACAAAAGCCTCTTACCTACCCTGTCGGTGGGGGACCTGAACCATCCAGGGACTATCGCCCCAAGGGAGTTGGGATCGAAATGGGAGGTTGAATGATTAGGGTACCTCAGTATTTGGATCACACAAACCATAACATCTCACTGATTTAAATGTTGGGGGTTGCTGAAAGGGCTTTACAGCTCTATCAAGTTCTGGATCCAGCTGCCACTGTTGTTTATGGGTCGTGTGTCGGTGACCAAAATGGTTTCCTTCCTAGATGTTTAGTTGTGCCTGCTCCCAATGGCAACATTCTGCCGACTAGATCAGATGCTCAAGTTGACTGGTGTGGGGCTGGAAGAGGAGCCAAGTAAAACTAGACACCTTAAAACACCTCCTAGTCCATGGTGTGGTAGAACTCCCAGATTATCTATAACATGCAGCAATTCTACTTCAGCATGCGGGCGGCTGGTTGAGGATGAGCCTTATTGGGAGTGCATCGTACTGGCTGGGGCTTGTGGGCCTTACTTGCTACAGAAGCTCTTGCTATTGAGTATGGGAGTCCTGAGGGATTTCCCCTCCTGATAAGACACCAGTTGGTGGAGGTTTGGCACAGCGTGGTTGTTAGAACTCTCCACTATGGAGGTTTCACTATCACCATCACCTTCGAAAAGGTGTGGAAACAGTTTGGGGTAGGAATGGGACAAGTCTTGAATTACACAAGGCTGGCTCATGTGACACTCCAGGTGTGGACGACATTCCTGGACAAGCTGTGAGAACACTGCCTGGTGCAACAACTGACTGACCTGGCAGGATGTACATATAAATGGCGGTGTTGGAGGACAAGGGGGGGGGGGCACAACAGAGAAAGGAAAAGTCAGATGGGAAGCCACATATCCGAAAGTGCTGACTTTGTAAGACTGAATAAAGGCCAGCGTTGCCGTGAAGTTGATATCTCCCAATGTCAGGTTCAAGTTAATACACTTTATCTACTTACACAAGACATACTTCACACCTGGCAAGCTGACCTGAACAGACCCTTCTAGGCTGGTGGCATGCGGGAGGTGTACATGCAATGGACTTCATGCACATGACATGGACATGTTCCGCAGTGACAGCCTTTTGGAGTTACGTCACAATGGAATTATTGAGCATTACAGCACTTATTTTGGAGAGGTGTGTGAAGATGTGCCTCCTTAGTATCCTTAAGGACTGGAAGAACCAGAAAATGAGGAAACAAATGGTGGCACTTGATTTGGCAGTAGCTAAACAAAGGATCGCATGCACTGGGTAGCACCTCAGGTCCCCAGTATGGAAAAAAGTCTTATTGGCATGGGCGACTGCAGACACCCTACTCATGAAGCGAGTGAGGAGAGATGACAAGGTGGAAGAGGATCTAGTGGATTGGGATGGGATTATTGATAAGATTATGGGCAATGAGACTCTCCAGATAGACACAGAGGATATGAAGATAAGGATATTGTGGAAGATGAGGCTTAAGTTGTACAACTATTGCACCAGGAAACTGTAAGCAGCACAAACGCGCTTAAAAACATTATGCTGTATATTTGTGATGTCTTGTACCTGTGTAGATAGATGTTTGGGATGACATTGTTTATGTGATGAACATAAACAAAGTCACTCACTAACAAAGAATTACAAAAATGCAGTGGCCTGGAACCAAATGCCAACTGCCAGACCAACAATAAAATGGAAAATTGTAAAAAATTGTTCTTTAAGTACCACAACCGTATGGGCAGGGAACTACTGAGGAACGAGTGAGGCATTTCGGTGGGGGAGCAGTAAAATTGTGAAGTAATGGGACGTAGGTAGGGGAGCATCAGATCAGTATGAGGGGGAGAAATGAAAAAATAACATGACAAAAAGACAGTAGGGAGGGAATGGATGATCTGAGGGAGGAGGAAGCAACACAGCGCATGTGGAAGTGGTATTTGGGTGGAAATAGAGCATGAGGCAGAGAGCAAGACACACATGCACTCTGAGTACAGAAAGAAAAAGAATAGAGTAGTTTTCTGACAGTGAGCAGTGGACGGATACAAGTCATCTAATCAACGGGATGGTAAGGAGGCTATGCTCAATGGAGGGGACAAACACATGGAGAGGAAGGAAAATCATCAAATAAGACGCAAGCAAATGAGTGTGATACTAATAACAATCAGTGGTAAGCTATGGGCTGGATTTAACCCCTTCGACGCTGATGACGAGCTGGGCTCGTCATGAGGTAGCCTCCTGCTACGCTGATGACGAGCCCAGCTCGTCACGTAACATGCGGTTTCGCATATCTCAGCGTACGAGCGGAATTCCGTCCGCACGCATGCGGTTAAGCCCACCGTAAGTTTTTCGTATGATCCACAAGAGGTCTTTCAATAACAGATAGCTAAAAGCTGTAGGTGACACCTAAAACCATAGCACCACTGCCTAGGGAGCGGGGCAGTGTCTTTGTCAGAGAATATCAACACTGTACTATTGAAAACCTACAGACCAGTGACAAAGTAAATCATATTTAACTGCATTAGCATGGTCTTTGCAGCAAGAGGCTGAGCCCCCTATGCTCATGAGTACACCGTGACAACTCAGAACAACCTATAGACATGTTCAGATTTTCATTCCATATAAGATCATGTCTACTGTGTGATAAAACAGAATAAGCTTGCATAGTCTACATATCTTTTTGAGTTCATTGCCAGAACCATGCCCTATGAGGCATGCTTTTGGACCCTTTACAGCTCTTTGGCTACGAACTCTGGAAGACATTGTTCTGAGTATCTTTATGGGTTTGGCCAAGTCCACCTAATTGGGTAGTCTGCCATGAGTCAAATCTTGCATAAGTGTTGCAGCCAGTTTGGCTCCCGAAATCGCCAGCTAACCGTACAAGTCCCGGCTTAGATACTGTCAGAACACCTTTCAAAGGGCAAGCAGGAATTACTGGGCCCAGCGGCGGTAGTTGAGGCCTTCTACTCCTGATGTTACGGGGCGGGCATACTATGGGCTCTGAGCACTAGGCCAAGTATTTCTTCAGCACAAATCTCAGTGGTAGCGCAGGTCAAGCAATCTAAGGCTTCTCAGGGAGGAGGTAGGTGTAAGGTGAGCGCAGTCTCACAACTCAAAAGGCATGCAGCAACCCCTATAAATTATTGACTCGTATTGACACGAAGTAAAAGACAACACACTGCTAGCACAGCCTTCTTGAGGCAAGCCCACTAGTGTTATCCAGGTCAGCTTTCCAGTCACACATCTGCATTTATAGTTATAATCCATTCATGTGTGGCAACACCCAAGCTAGGCCTGCTGAGGCGTTCAAGTCCCAGAGGTTCTATGAGGGCTCGTTAATAAGAACCTGAGTCCCTATAATGGAGTGTGTCAATTCAGATCAAGTTCCCCAGAGCCAGGTAGATGATTGTCAATCATACCCACTGTCGCAACATGGCAGTTCAGAGTCCCAGGCGCTCCTCAGCAGTCCAGCTGTGCCCATACAGCATGACACTGTGGTTGATGCAGCTGCGGCCCCCTTAGTGTTTCTCCGATGCAGTAAGTCTCTCCTGGGATCCAGACAGGTATCTGATGCTCCCGGACGTAGGAGATGAAGTTGTTGCTCTCACTGTCCATGGGTCACGGCCCATGGTGCCTTCTCGGCTGCATGTGGATTCAGGGCGATGGCCGTCTTCCTCCTTCACAGCTCCTTCCTCGTTACATGCAGGTAGGGCCATAACAGCACATACAGGACGACGGCCCTCTCTATTTACCACAGCCTCTACTTGGCATACAGTGGCCGCAGCTAGCAGAACCAAGGGGATTGTCCTCTTCAGGCCACAGCGCTGTATCGGGCAACAGCCCTCAGTCTCTCACTGCACAGCACCAAGGTCGATCCCCACCTGGCAAGAGGGTCGTGGACTTAGGCAAGTGATCAGGCAACCAAGAACGGTGCAGTGGTCTTGACAGACCAGAATCTCACACTCCACAACAGGGTTCCCACTGGACCTCTCTCCAGCTAAGTGATCTCCTTCACCTTCACAGGGCCCACTGGTCTTTGGTCAGGCATAAGCTGATGCTATACGCTCCAGGTGAGTGTTCTTGTCCTCTTCGGTGATGGCCACTCACCCAGCAAGGGAAACTGGCAGACCCTTAGTCCCCAGTTCTGGTCACAAGTTGCAGAACTCATGTTGAGTTTCTCCATGCTGATATACAGCTTTGGTATGACAATTTGGGAGTCTCAAGCTCCCAGCTTAATAATCCTTTTTCAGAAATACTTTTGGTTTAGTATTTCTGTATGTGACTTTAGTATTCTGTGGTTTGCTCCCTTTGAAGTGTCCACTCCCTTGTTGTGCTCTTCCTCCAGAGATGAGTCTATCACAGTATGACAGCTTCAATCTTGATAGCTCCAAGCACATTCCAAGGGAGTAACTAGAGGTTTATACCAGGATATCAACCTCAATGATATGTGCTTCAAAAGATTGGCAAAGGGCCCCAGTCCTGCTCTTAATGATTATCTTATCAGCCCCATTTCATTCCTCAAGGGCGCTCAGTCCCATTTTACCTCCTTTTAGAATCAAAGAGTGTTAGAAACTGGGAATACCGGTTGGCTAGGGCATGCGCCAAAGCCAGGCAGAAATCCCCGTTCTAGTCAGGGCAAGGGAGTTACACACTCCTGCTCACCTCCTTGGTAGCTTGGCACGAGCAGTTAGACTTATCCAAGAGGCAATGTGTAAAGCATTTGCGCAACACACCCACAGCGTCGACACACAGGGCAGACTACAAAAGAGACTCCACACAAGGTTATATAAAAACAGCCTTTGTATTATGTAAAACACATTAGAATCACCATCACAGATACATACACTGTGCTAACTGGCACCAGTTCAGAATTTACAGGGGACTATGTACAAGGCAACGCCAATCGGGTCGCTGCCAGAACCATCACAAAAGTACAAGTAATAAATGTAAAACAAGCAGTACCTACTGGCAAAATCATTAACTTAGCATCATCACATTAGCATGAGGCTAAACACATTAGATCAGGCATGAACCTACTAACCGGATGTTAGGCATCCTCATAAGTATAAATGCGACATCATTAGGCATCAAAATGTATTGTGCAACAATCATGGGGCATAAAGCACATTTGGCAGGCATCAGCCTAAATACATTATGCACACTCCTATTAGAATGGGGCATAAACCATAATCAGCAGTGCATACAGATTATCCCCATTCTATTGTAGGGCCCTCCTTGAGATGAAAACCAACAATGCCCCTCGTTGCAGCTGCCAACGCTCTCATGGTGCAGCTGTAGAAACAAGCATTGGCACTAACCAGATGCAAATTGGGGGCCCACGCCGCAGCTGCCCACTTCTGTGGCGCAGCTGTGTCCAGGTAACTGAAGAATGGCACTAAAAAGTAATTGCCCCCGTGGTGCAGCTCCCGCTAACTTGCTGGACAACTGTGTAACTTAGCAAACAAAATGATTCTACCTGTTTTTTAGTTTTCTATTTTATATATAGTGATCTATAGTTGAGGTGAGTCTTGCTGGTCCTGGTGTTGACCAGGGAAAGCACTATGGGCCAGATGTAGGAGCCCTAATACCGGTCGGTAACGTTCGGCCGTTACCGACCGGTATTTGGGTTTTCTGATGTAGGGGGCCTATATTTTACCGATTCTGTAAATTTACCGAATCGGTAAATTTACAGAATCTGTAAAATACCGAATCGGTATATTTACCGATTCGGTAAATCCATATGTAGATGACACTCCTGAGAGTGCCACAGGCCCTTAAGAGTCGGTATTTTACCACCCAATCCTATTGGGTGGTAAAATAACGAATACAGGTGTGCATGCACATCTGTGCATGCACACCTGTGCAATGTGATACACAGACATGCCCTTAGGGCATGTATGTGTGCCACATGGCACACAAGCCTGTAGTTGGGGTGCTAGAGGGTGTCAAAGTGACACCCCCTGCAGCCTTGCAGGATTCGGTATTTACCGATTCTGTAAATACCGAATCTGTATTTCCCATTGATTCCTATGGGCTTCAAGGCCCATAGGAATCAATGTGAAATACAGATTCGGTATTTACAGAATCGGTAAATACCGACTCTTACAGAATCGGTAATTGAAATATGAGAATTACCTACATCTGCCTCCTTCCGATTTACCTACTCTTAAATACCGATTCGGTATGAGTCGGTATTTAAGAGTAGGTAAATCGGAATTACCTACATCTGGCCCTATGTGTTTTTAGAATACCCCTCACACACTAGGAATCCCATAGTGTCATGCTTCATACTGTACCTCTTCCTGGGCACACATAAATCCTAGTGCGTTCATACAACATCACAGGCTATCTCCTATGGGCTCTACATTTCTTCAGGCAAACGCTCACACATGCAGCTGCCCGCACTATTGTTCCCGCACTGTACCATCTCTCTGGTACATATACATCCTCACACTCACCCACAACTGCTTGCGCTATTTCTCCTGCACTGTACCATCTCTCAGGCACATGTACATCCTCGCGCTGCACACAATCCAGTGCAGGCCAAAGGTTCAGTCAAGCACACAACAGTGGAACTTTGCTAGAGTGGGCCAGGAGACACAGCTGCTGATGCACAAGTCATACCTGTATTATAAGGGAGGGAAACATGCACTGGTGATGCACATTTGGTATTTGTACTATGAGGAAGATAAGCTTGCACATCTGATGCACACGCTACCTGTCTGTGTTCGCGATGTAAGCTGGCCTGGCTAGTCCTCATGTGATATCTTTGTTTGTGAGTGGAGCTGGCACTACTGATGCTTATGTGGTACATGTTCTTTGTGTTTTACTGAAATTTGAGAACATGTTTTGCAATGCATTAATGAAAATGCTTGATGATGCCAATGCTTGTTTTTATAAGCAGTGCCTCCAGTCAATTAACCTTTTACTCAGAAACAAATATTTAGTGTAGCATGTGTAACATATATTGTCACATAGTATATTTCATTTTGCTTCACACCAGTGGTAGCTCGTAATGCTTATTGATAGTGGGGCGGGCACAGGTGGGCACACATGCACCACTCACTTTGACCCATCAATTGGCAATCGCAGATATATACTCACACCCACCCATCCACAAGCTCACCCATTCACACCCATCCATTCACATGCACACATACTTACACCCACCATTTACAAGCACATGCACGCACACACTTGCACACACCCATAAGCATGCAGGCAAATACCCATACATTCATATAGACATGCATGCACCCTGCCATTTAAAAAAAAACAATTACCAGTCTGTGTCAGTGACGACAAGACCAGCAGGTGATGGAAGGAGGTAAGAGAAAGCACTGGAAGGAGTTCAATGCTTTGGTAGGCGAAGGCAAAACTAGAAAATCCTTCTGCCTCCACTCATTCACTATCCTTGTTATCGGTCAGCAAATGAGAGGAGGATCTTACCTAATTCTTAGTGCAGTGGGGTGAGTAAGTGGTTAAATATAATGGGGTTGCCCTTTGTCCCTAACAACCTGGGTATACAGTTATAAACTTTAAGGTGTTCTGTCGGGTAACACAGTTCTTCATCGAGAATTGTGAAATATGTTCATTCGACATCCATGGCAAAGGGTCGAGAAATGATTGCTTTGTTAAATTGTGGAAAAAAGAGCTAGGGTTGGGGGAGGTGGGGGTGTACAAAATGTATTACTCATCCCCTATCAGCAAATTAAAAAACATGTACAAACTTGTTGTGTAAACATATATTCAAAACATATACCTATTGTGAAAACAATTTGAAAAAATACATACATTGAAAACACCACAGACATGACACAAAGGACTTTTTCTAATTTGATATATTCAGCGTCATACATCAAATGCGACATCTAGCGAAACTATTTTTTTACTTTCTGTTTTTTTTACAATAAACTGCCCATAATATATTCAAAACGTATAATACATACAAAAAATGACTCGGTGAAAACATGATACACGGAGAAAATGATATAATCACAGCATACATAAATATTAAACATACAAAAGATGAAAACATATAATGTATGATGCCCAAGAATCAAGATTCAAACTGTCCTATATCTTTGTTTTCTTAGAATAGCTGAATTAGGACATTAAACAATGCCTTTGACGTTTCAACCTTATGGTTAAGTGTTAGTAACTACATAACGTGATGTAGTAGCATGGGCAACCTCTGAGCTGCACTTGGAATATACTTGAACGAAACCTTTTTAAAGGAAACTAAGAAAGGATTTGTGGATGGATATTCCCATCATTTCCAAGTGAATCCCGGCAGAGGTTCATGGGGATATGGAGCATATGTTGCGTTTGGATACATGTTGATCCTTTGGTAGGACATAATCGTGACTTGGAGGAATTTGGTTGTCCTCTTGAGTTTGATCGTTTGAAGAGTGTCCCCTATTTTTTATCTTTTTAGTCCCGAGGAAGTCCCACAGTGATGCGTAGGTATTAACACTTAACCATAGGGTCGAAACGTCATCGGCTCTAATAATTGTCCTAAGTCAGCTATTCTAAAACAGAAAACAAAGATTAAGGATAGTTTGAACCTTGATTCTTGGGCATCAGACATTTTATGCTTTAATTTTTGGTATGTATGTATACTGTGGGTATTTCATTTTCATTGTGTATCATGTTTTCACTGAGTCATGTTTTTGATTTATTATATGTTTTGAATAAATTATGGGCAGCTTATTGTAAAAAACTGAAATTAAAATAATTGCTTTCTTAGATGTAGCATTTGATATATGACCCTGAGTACACCAAATTAGAAAAAAATCCTTTGTGTTGTGTCTGTGGGGATTTCAATGTATGTGTTTTTTTAATTTGTTTTAACAACAAGTTGGTACGGATGTTTTCTCATTTGCTGATAGAGGATGATTAAGAAATTTTGTTAAAAAACACCCCAGCTCTTTTTTCCGAAACTGAGCAAAGGGATCGCTTCTCGACCCTTTATCACGGATGTTGAATGTTCAACATCTTTCACATTTCTTGTTGAAGAATTGTTACCCGACAGAACTCTTTGTAGTTTATAATTGTAAAACCCCTATGTGATGGGGCATCACTGATTGGAGTAGTGTGGCTCACTGGTTAGAGGCGGCAGACCCGGGAGCAGAAGTCGGCCCGGGACCAGGGTTAAATTCCGGACGCGGCAGGGTCGTGGACTTGGGTCAGCGGACTCGATAATTCTCGCTTCGGTGCTTACTCTAATCAGGGGTTCCACTCGGCAACTCTGGGCATTAGCTTGCCTAATCTCCACAACGGCCCCATCAATTCCGGGGATGCCTGGCTCCACCTTGGGGACTCCCAGCAGGGACCATCCTACAGGGAAAGCCAGGACGGGTTCCCCAGAGTTATACAGCGCCAGGAAACCTATGGACGGGTAGCAGTGCGCTTTACAAGCTCAAATACATTTACATTTACATTGATAAAAAAGCCCTGAGCACTTCCCGGGTTGATACTGAAGTGCTCAAGGCTTACTCAGTTGGTGCCAGGGGGTGGACCTCACAGGGCTTTGCCGGGCTGATGAGGCCACCTTCCTCAGGGCTGTGAAGTCTTCAGCCTGACAAAATGTGGCTCAGGATGCTAGGTGACTTCGTCTTAGCGCAAGTAAAGCCTGGCTGCCTGACCCTTGCATGGTAAGTGTCTGTAAGGCTTACCTTTGCCCAGGCTGACAGAATCTCATGATTGTTCGGAAAAGGGAGGTGGTCGTAGCCCTGCTGCCCAGAATGACTGGTTGTCCCTCCTGCACAGTGCTTTCAAATCTACTGCTTGAAGAATTATTATGATTGTATTTATATAGCGCTTATTATGCCTAATGAGGCATTGAAATGCTTTGCTATTTCGGAACCCAGAGTTATTGGTGGTCTAGTACAGTGTTTCCCATACCATGGGCCTGGTCGAAGGCGGATTTTTAGTAGGCCGCCGAAAGTCCAAGCAATAAATAAAGATTCCTTTAACCCCTCCGCCGCGGCACGAATTCCGCCGGGGGTGTGTGAGCGCGGTGCTTCCGTGCTCGTGACGGAATCGCACCGTCATGAGACACGGGTTGCTTGTGCTCATGGCGGCGTAGTTCCGTCATGACCACGCCCGCTCATCAATTCGCCTACACAGGCGGGGAATCAGTGCCGCGTGGGCGGAGCGGCCGCAGCATGACGGCACCACGCCGTCATGAGGACACGCCGCCCGTGACTCATGACGGCGTGGTTCTGTCACAAGCACAGAAGAGGTTAAATATTGTTTTTATCTTGTCACATTTGCTGAGCTTCAAAGACAAAGGTCAAACGTCAGTCTATGTCTTCTGCAGCTTATTTTTGTTAACATGGGAACTGGCGTTTAAAAACTCCTCTGACTTTGCAGTGGGAGAAAGAAAAGGAAAGTGAATTATGTGACAATCTTGCTCGAGTACAAGAAATGTGAAAGGAAAGATTGTAGGTTGTCATTTTTTCGTAACGCACAACAAAATGTAAACACAAACTACACATTCAGAAGTTGGTAAAAACTAAAATGAAATACTTTTTTTGTAATTCTTAAATGTGATGGAAACAAAAGTTTTAATAGGACTGAAACAAATCAAGACACTTTATTTGGTGATGCACAAATAATAAAGATTCACTAAAACCCGATCTCAACACATTATTATTTGTTTGCAGTATAGTCTTATCTAGAAAACCGTATTCCCGTGCAAATTTAGTGGTCATTTTAATGGAACATGTACTGTTTGTAAATGACAATGCGCTACCACATGATGCTTTAGTTTCATTAAAAAATCAACCACCTCATGTCCATTATAACTATGTGGGTCGCAAAAGTTTGTTGTACCAAAAAGTGCTTTGTGGTTCTAATTGGAAAGCACTGTTCTAGTACTTGATTAGCTCTACCTTCTCCTTTGCTGATGTGGCTATTTTTGTGCTCTGCTGTAAAACCATCTCATGCATTTACTCCTATTTATTTGTTATAGAGTAAATTAATAGAGTTTAGCTGTGAATCACTAGTGAGAGTATGAGAGTCTGTGCAAATGCTTGGGGGGATGAGTAGGTAGATTAAGAGGAGATCGAAATATTGGGGCTGATTTAGAATTTGCTGGACATATACTCTGTCACAAATGTGATGGATGTCCTGTCGCCCATAATACAAGTGTATTCGTTCTTCATGTGCTTGTTATTAAGATGACAGAATTTCTGGCACGTTTGTGATAGAGTATCCTACTGCCAAACTCTAAATCTGCCTGTAGATAGGATGGAGTGATAGGTAGATGGTATAATGGGTGCCTAAAGAAGATATCAGTAGAGTAGGCACATGTAAGTCAAGAATGGTTGTTCACAAGACAAAAGAATCAGCAACGAACACTGAGGAGGGAAAGTTTAAATTAGGGCTAGAAGCCCGGGAGTGCATGCAAAGATGCAGGTGGGACTAAGAGTCAGGGATGCAGGAAATGGTGACGAGAAGTGTTGACTATGAATATTGAAATGAGCAGTGGCTGACGTGGTTTTTAGGAGGAAGGGAGGTGGACGGGACACACACACACATACACACTCACTCACACCCATGAATTCACACACACCCGCACAATTACACATCTATTCACAATACTCATTACCACATATTCAAACATATATGCACCAAACATTCATTTAAAAAAAATCATACGTACCTGCAGCTCTGCTTTGGAGGTCCCAGGAGGGTTGGGACTGCTGCCTTTCCTCACTGGTGGACCTTAGGTCAGCCAGTGATGGAAGGCAGCAGTCCCAACCTCGTCAAAGAGTGGGATGGGGTCGGTGAGACTGCTGACCCCACCACACTCTGTGACGAAGTGTTACTGATTGACACTCGACCATGGGCACTTCAGGGCTTAAAACTGAAGCACCCAGATTCAGGGCAATGAGTGACACTACACCTCGTCATAATGGGGAGGGCTTCAAGGACCTTTGATGAGCTAAGGAGTTCACGCACACAGGGGCTGTGACATCCTCAGCCCAGCAAACATCAGCTAAGGCAGCCAGAAGCCTGCGCATGTCTAGCTCCTGGCTGCCTGAAATGAAAATGAAGAGTATCTGTCAGGCCTACCTTTGCTCAGCCTGACCGACACTGTTCTTGAGGGGCAAAAGGTGAGGGGAAGTGGCCCCTCAGCCCCAATGGACGGGCTGAATATATTGTTAGAGGAAGTGTTCACTGCGGTCAGTAACACCTGGCTCCGTTAAGAAAAGAGTATCTTTCTGATACTCCAAATTATTAAGCAAGGCGGTAATGTTTTTTCCACAAATGGGACAGGACTTGTTCATAAACCTCCATCCACAGTTCGTTAAGCTGAAAGTCACCTTTGTGTCTGTAGGGAATGCAAGGCTTTGCTTTCTGGGTCAAGGGATTCAGATTAGTAGCTAAGTGCAAAGGTTGAAATATGCAACCGCAAAAGGATTTGCAAGAGATTTACAGAATACAAGCTTGTGTCATATAAAACAGCACACGTTAACACAGCTTACTGCAAGACTGCTTAATTTGTAAAAGAAGAAGTGCTGATGTCCAAGGTTTTGCTCACAAGCCCACGACAGGCACTACAGAATGTTAGGGGAATTTAAATACCAAAGCTGCCTAGCCTTCATTCCAACTCATTCCTCTTTACCCACCACCAGACACACCCTACCCTTTATCTCACTCTTCTTCGTCCCTGATTTCTCCCAGTTTTTCCATAGTACCCTTCAGCCTTCTTTCCCCTTTTGTATTTTTCTCTCTTTTTGGTTCAAAATCTGATATGTGAAAAATAAGTGTCAGTCCCTAAAAATAGATGCTGCGGGTCCCTCAGAAAACCATCACCTTGTGGGCCACTCCGCATATTACTGCCTTTCTTTGTGGTTTTGCTGCCAATGGCTTTGGAATACAGCTGCACCCATGAGTTTTATTTGCTTTGTTTGTTCACTAAATTGCTTCGTATCTTAGTAGTGTTTCTTCCAATGGCCACTTCACAGAACTGTGAACTTGTTGAAAATGCTGCCGCATGTAGGGACAAATCTCATGTCAGGCTCTTGGTGAGGATTTAAGCTCCTCCCCAAAAAGGAGACACTCTTCAAGTTTATTGTCCAGAGTTCATTTGTGAATTAGGCTGCACCCCCTTCTGGCTGTACTTGTACAAGGCGATAGTGAGAATCTCACTAACCTTTTGATCCACAGAATTTGCAACACTAAACAGGCGATTGTGATAAGCACAAATTCTGGTATTTACTGGCCCTAATAAAGCTGACCGAAATGTTGAGCTCAACCTTAATGAATCTGCATTCAGCTTGATATTGAAAACCTAGCCCAGACCGAATCTTGCAACAAGTTGGATATCTTTTCATCCATTCATCGACATAATCCTCAGTTTATCTGTGGAATCGAGCCACACACCTGCATGTTTTAATCATGCCTTTGTTTCACCACTCCTCAAAAAACTATGACAGAACCCTCAGAAATCTCTAATTGCAGACCTGTCCCTCTATTGCCTCCAGTCTCTAAAATTCTTCAGTCACTAGTCAGATGAGAATTAGGAGATTTTCTGGAAGACCGACGTCTACTCAATGATCAATAAGCAGGTTTTGTTCCTGATCCTACCACTTTGCCATTGACAGCCTCCATAAGGTGAAGGTAGTGCTACTATTTTGTCCCTTTTGGACCTTCCAGCTGCATTTGACACTGTCAACCATAGGATCTTGTTGCACAGATCTAGGCAAATGTCAGTTAGTGCTTGGACCGTTCAGCTAATTCCTGATTGGTCATATTATAAATCAGTCTTCCCGTACTCCTCGAGAAAGTGTGGCATGCTCTGACTGTCAGGTACCACAAGGTACATCACTATATCCAAGATTAGCCTATAAAATAAATAATGATGTTATACAAGCTTTTGAGAGCCATTTTTACATTCTTGCTGCTAACACTCCGTTTATCTTGAGGTGGGGAACTGCACTGCAAGTGCCAGCAGATTTTCAGGTGGTACGCAAGAAATAGGCTGCTGGATGGATTTAAATTGCTGAAGTGAAATTCCACCCAGGTTGAATTGATACTAGTAGGTAGCCATGATAATTCATGGTCATTCCTTCTGGCTACTAGAGCTAGGAGCATTCATTGCTCTGTGGAGGAGTGGTGAGTGATTTGGCTTTAAAATCTGATCACCAATTATCTCTGGCATCCCAAGTGGAAGCGTCCCCCCTGCCCCCCACCCCCTGAACTCGTTCTTCCAATTTTAACTGCGATAAATGCCCTTTACTGCTAACCCCTGAAAAGTGTTTGAATAACAGTACAGATTGGTTCACACCTGGCATGGTATACCATAATGTGCTGCAGTTTGGTTTTACCAAGGCTCCTTTTGCCCGTAACCAGATTATTCAAGCTATGGCAGCTAGTCTTCTGCTAACAGCCACTAAATTCTGTTATGCTCCTCTCTTTAGGACACTATTGCCTGCCCATTAAGGCAAAATCCTCAATCAAGGTGCTATTCAAGGGGCAGGCCCCTCGTTAAAAAAACATAAACTCACAAAATATGGCCTGGGATGCTCTCATAGTTCATTCTGTCATTAACTTCTCAGTTTGTCTCATTTTCTTCAACAAAAGGAGGTCAGTGACAGTATAGGCCTTTTGCCTGTCACCAGCCGGCCTCTTCTGCATCTTGAATTGGTCTATCAGTACCCTGCAACTGGATGCTTCACTCCATCCAGGAAGGACATTGATGGCACATGTGTGTAATTCAGAAATGTACAGTTGAATGTGGGTGGAGCTATTGCTCTCCAAACCTCTGTGGCAATGAGTTAATTTATTCGGATTTCCTGAAACAGATGGAGCCTGGAGGAAGTCACGCACACCAATGTGAATTGGAGAGCTGCACCCCAGCATTCTTGTGTTTTTTGTAGTGGATCATACTCTAGGGCAGTGGTCTTCAAACCACTTAATGCCGTGCCCCCCAGTAAAAAGAAAAAAAAGAAATCCTCGGGACCCCCAACATTGTTTTCCAATTATTCAGCTAAATTGGCAATGTTTAAATATGTCTAAACATATTTAAACATGGCAGTTAAGTTCTGTTGCCCCTTTTACATATACTCCCGGTCAGAATATAAATGACAAAAGATGTTAGTGATGGCCCATTGCAAAGTGGCCTACTGCCGCTCATGTTTTTATCACTTAAAAAAAGCATGACGCTTCTGTTGGCGAGAGCCTGGTGCTCCTGTGAGATCACATTAGGCCCCCCAGGGGGCCCAACCCCCAGTTTGAAGACCTTTGCCCTAGGGTATTGAAGATAGAATGCAGAGGGTTCTCTTGAAGTACAGGGAAACAACATGTTCTTCCTTTCTTATAGCTCTTTAGAACTAGGTACAAACATATATAACCACATCGCCTAACAAAGTTCCAAATAGAGAGAACTGCTGCAATAACGTACAGGAGATATCTGACCACTCCAAACTAAAAAAACATTGCCCAATACACTCAGTCCTCAGCCAGCATTGATAGACTGCAGGTAAGCATGAACTGGCTCCCAAAAGTCTTTGGGTCTCAAAGCATTGGGTAGGGTCGTGGAGAACGTTTTCTCCCATTCTTCGTACAATGTCATGTCTTTAAGCCAGTCTTTAAAATGAGGAGATTGGCGTTCCCCCTACACCATAGCAATGCGTTGTTTACCTAAAAGAATCGCCGTTGAAATGAACTTGCAGAAAGCCTTGAAAAAGTATTTAACATACTCCATCAACACAATGCTTGTTGATTGCTGATGCCAGATTTGTATCACAGGAGCGTGCAGGAGTTGGGTCCAAAACTCAGCTATACCCAAGCAGTTTCCTGCAAGATGTAAAAAGTCTGCATCCCTATCCTGATACCTTTTAGAACGAATGTCATCAGATAGATTATATTTGGCTAGAGTCTTCGGGGTATGATACACTTGTAGGAGGATCTTGTAATGTATTAAGCAAAGTCTAACATTAAAAGACACCTCCCCAGTTTGTTGACAGCAATAGTGCCTGATCTATTCCGTGATATCTATACCCAGGTCCTCTTCCCATAACAACTTAGCACGGGGCTGTTCCACATCCAGTAAGGCTCTGTCCACCAACTACAGACTTGAGACTAGCTTAAGCGGGTATATAGATATTAATTCAATTAATTAATTAATAAAAGCAATAGTACTGGCCATTCCAGGGGCTCTTTAGGAAAGATTGGACACAAGTATGAAATGCGTGATAAAGAGTGCCATATACAATGGTGTCAAGGAGCGTGCGCTCTGCAGCCCCAGATACACTCCATACTTTTATAAATCATGGTTTTGGGACAGGTCACCTATAGTAAGGGTGTGCTCGCTATGAAGATTATTCATCATAAAGGAGGAACAGTCCATACAGAGGGGGTTATAGTGTTTAATGGGATTGAACTGGAACTAAGGTACTGCCAAGCTGCATAATGTAGCAAACCTCGAGAGGGTCCAGGCAATACATCTCACTGTATGAATCTCTGTTATCAGCCAAGTAAAACGAGAGCAGGGTGCTTCCTATATAGGAAGTGGGTGTATTTGACCCCGTTCTAAAATAAGGTGCAGGGCATGGTAGCTATTATGAATCTAGTGATGCATGAATTGAACCTGGAACACTGTCTCCCACCGCACACTAACCTCCAGACTCCATGATGCCAGCATTCAGGGAACTGCCCTTGACTGGATACTCTCCTTCCTCGCCGGCCGAACTCAAAGAATCAGACTCCCGCCCTTCCTCTCCGAACCCACAGAGATCTGCTGCTGACTACCCCAAGGATCCTCACTCAGCCCCACGCTCTTCAACATCTACATGGCCCCTCTCACCAACATCAGAAAACACAGACACAGACTCAGCCTAGTATCCTACGCCGACGACACCCAGCTCATCCTCTCCCTCACCAATGAACCTGACATCACCAGACATAGCTTCCAGGAAGGAATGAAAGACGTAGCGTCCTGGATGAGCAGCAGCTGCCTGAGGCTCAACTCAGAGAAAACGGAAGTCCTCGTCCTCGGATCCACCCCCTCCTCTGCATGGGACAACACCTAGTGGCCCACTGCCCTCTGCAACCCTCCCACACCCACGGACAACACCCGCAACCCGGCATCATACTCGACTCCTCCCTCACCATGAACCGACAGATCAACGCTGTATCTTCCACGTGCTTCAATACCCTCCGCAAGACCTTCAAATGGATCCCCCCGAATCCATAAAGACCGTCATCCACGCACTCATAATCAGTAGACTGGACTACAGGAATGCCCTCTACGCCGGAATCAACAAATCTCTACTCCTCAAACTCCAGACCATCCAGAACGCCGCAGCCAGACTTATTCTCGGCATCCCACGACAAGACCACATCATCCAGCACCTACGAGAACTCCAGTGGCACCCCGTCAAAAAGAGAGTGACCTTCAAGCTCCTCACTCCCGCCTACAAATCCTTCCACAACACTGGCCCCCATTACTGAAACAAAAGAATCTCCTTATATGCACCCAAGAGAAGCCTCCGTTCCGACAATCCTGCCCTGGGCGAAATCCTTTGCATCCGCAGAGCGAGAGGGAGAGCTTTCTCCTACATCACAGCCAAGACCTGGAACGAACTCCCCCTCAGCATCAGACAAACCCCGCACTGCAAGTATTCAGGAAGAGCCTAAAGTCCTGGCTCAACCCCCCTCCCACACCCCACCCCAAGCGCCTTGAAACCCTCACGGGTGAGTAGTGTGCTTCACAAATCCCTGATTGGTTTCCTGAAGAGATACTGCTAGCACCCCTCCCTCGTTCAGCAGGCCAGACAGAATTGTTTCCAAGCAGATCCATAGCTCCTCCTACAGATTGTCAAAGACTCCTTCAGGTGAAGTCCCCTCAGCTCCAGGAAGCTTACTGTAAAGGTCATCTCACGTGGACCTCAGAATATTTCCTTCTGCAACACCCTGCGTGGTGTTGCTTACATAGTGCACTGAGAACTGCTGGAGCCCTGACTTGCAGTCTCTGTCCTCTTATACTTCTTTCTCACATATGTTTTTTATATTCCACACGTGCTGACCTGGAACTGGTTTAAGGCAATTCCTTCTTTTTATGTATCCCCTTTCTTCCAGGTTAAGCACACTTTTTCTATCCTGGTGACAGCGGGCAGCAGGGAGCAATGTTGGGAATCTCCACCTGGAGAAACCCACAACATAAGCCCAAAAAAGAGCAAAGCCTTCATACCCAACACCCATTATGCTTTTGGCTGCAGTACCTATGTATCACAAATGGGGAAGCCCCTGTCAAAAGGCTAATCCTGCGCATAAAGGCGACGACTGTCTCCAGAGTACCTGCACCCTCACTCGAATCTAGTGGGAGTGCCCAGGAAGGTAAAAAAACAACAGGGCATAGCAAAAGGTCACTTCTGTGCCTCAAAAGGGAGCCCGGTCTCTATCCTCCATACACTTCATACTCTGAAGCAATGTAACAGCTGCACAAATGCTAGTGGTAGAGCTGATTTTAATTGATTAAAAATGTGTCAAACATTATGAACATTACTGCTTTAAAACAAAAAAATGAACTTTGGAAAGCTGTCGTTTTTTCTGCTTGACAAAACTAGGCCCAAACACCAACTTAGATTCTAACGCTGTCATGATGTTTTTTTATTTCTCCTCTCACTGCATATAACAAAGTATGTACCTGTATAATGTTCTGTTGTTTTTTTATATATATATATTTTTTAATACAACCAAAGGAACTAATAAGAAGATAAACCAAATGACAACAGAAACAAATAAACAGCAGGTGGACACTAGTACCTGATTCTGTCATTCTATACAATTGTGTCACAAGATAGAGATCTACATATATTGGCAGACTCGTGAACAATAAAAATAGTACAATCTTTATTCGCATGAGCAGAGCTACAGTGGTAGGAGTACCAATTTAAGAGTAACTAAGACCTATTACTTAAAATTAGATATTGCTATACCACCTTTAAATTAAATAAATAATAGTAACAATAATAAAAGTAATAGTAAGGCCAATGGCTCGTGTTAGTAACGATAGATGCACTTGATAGTAATCTGAGATGTGCAAACAAGGTCATTATAATGTACTGTTCGGCTAGGTTACGGTAATCCTCATGTGTGTCCCGTCGTTAATTGAATGTCAAAGGTTGTCATGGGGGTTTAAAAATGAAGGAGGAAGAGTCCATAGCGCTCCACATTTTCCTGTGAGATCGGCGCCACAGGGAAAGTTGTAGTGTTGTCAGTTCCTCTTAAAAAGATTAGCCACTCCTGCCACATCTTGAAAGAGACTGACTTGAAGGGTTTCCAGTTACTTAGGATTACTTTACACACCAGAGTGAACATTAAATCAGTAAGTCTTGTTTGTTGTCGTTTTGTATTTGTCGATCTAGGTACCCAAGTATAATATATGAGAATTCTCTATTTGGAATGATATGTAGGGCGTGTGTTATATTCTCAAAGATCCTATCCTAAAATGGTTGCAAAATTGGGCACTGAAATAGCAGATTTCCTGTGTAAGGTCACAGTTCCAGCACTGAGGTGAGTGGATGAGATTGAGCTTGTGGAGCCTAGCTAGTGTCCAGTAGGCCCTATTTAAAATCAAGAATTTAGTTTGAGAGAGTGTAGGCAAGACTTTGTTCCTAAAGGGAGACGTATGTATGCGTTCCCAATCAAATTCAATAGAAGTGGAGTTGGGTTTATCTATCCACTTCTTCTCGATTGATTCTAAGATTCTTACCATGGTTTGGATAGTCGAAGTTTATATATGCTTGACACTATGTGGCCGATCTTCAGCAGTTGGGATAGTTTGGGGAGTAGAGAGGGGTCAACTGGTTGTATTGAGTGTTTAGATATTTGGACTTTGAGTTTCAAGAATGTGTACATATCAAGATTGGATAGCCTCTTTTCTATTTGTAGTTCGAAGAAGGATTTAGGAGAGGTGCCCTTGTATAGGTAATGGATAAAATTAATTCCTTTCCGTGACCAGTCCTGTCAGAAGATTAGGTCGCCATCTGTTCTTATTTTGGCGTTATACCAGATTGCAGCTACGTTAGAATTGGCGAGCTTAACAGTAGAGTGTTGTTCTAGTTGTGAGAGTGCCTGACATGTGTTCTGGATAATATATTTGGAATGTTGTAGGATAAATGTGTGCATAGACATGATTGCTGGGAGTAGGTTACCCTTGATTAAATCCGCTTCAACTTCCCGCTATAAAGGCCTGTAATGTGGGTTGTCCACAAACCAGGCTTCCCTTTGTCTGCATAGGAATGCAGTTTGATAGTTTCTGAAGGTTGGGAGACCGGTTCCTTCTCTGTTTCGGTCCTTTTTGAGTTTTGCCAGAGAAATTCTAGCTTTCTTTTCTTGCTATGAGAAGTTGGTAAGAACCTTATAGTTTTCTTCCCAAGAAGTCTTCTGACAGAATCATAGGTAGCATACTGATATGGTAGTTGATCTGTGGCAATATAATTATTTTAATTGTTTCAACCCTTCCCCACTGCATGCGAAACTTTGGTGATTATTCTTCCAGAAGTTCAGAGGTTTTCTTAGATAAGGAATTTTCATTCTCTTGCAATGTAGTTATGAGATAGTTAGTGAATAGTAGACCCAGATATTTAATTGGTCCCGGTTGCCTCGCCAGACCTGTGTCACCCAAGATGTCCCTGTCGCCCTGATGATTCAACAGTTTAACTTCAGTTTTATCTTTATTAAGGGTGTATATTGACACCTCAGCAAACTCCTGTCTTGTATTAATTAGGGCCAGGGTTGTGTTTCAGCCTCTCTAGACACTACCAGAACATCCGACCACTTTGAAGGTTACACTTCCAAAATCTATCCCTGGTATTTCTGCATTTTCTCTCAAGTTTTGGAAAAACAGCTCTACAGCTAGTAGGAAAAGTGATGCTGATAGAGGGAAACCTTATCTGGTGCCTTGCCATAGTGATAGGGAAGAATATGATGCTCTGTGTTGACATTCTGTCCTAAAAGACCTCTAGAGAAAGGCTTTTCAAACATTCATGGCTCTTCCTGCTTGTGGTACTGTGGGCCTATTCAGACATGAGATTGTCATTGTTTTGAGTGTTGAGTATTCTGATTTCTCAATATGTAAAATGATATTTGATCATCTGATGCTGCCAATACAATTGTAACTGTGTAATTTACTATATAAGACCCTGAAATTGGAGGTGAGTCTGTCTAGTTTACCGCTACGGTTTGAGAACAGCTCTACATCAGTCTGTCTCTTGACTTAAACTTGAACTATTTTCGCTCTGAGAATTAACTTCATGTCAGATTCTTTGCTACATCTTATTGAGCCTAATGCTAATTCCATATATTGATTACTCATGCATTTTGACTATTTCTTTGCCTTCTATATTCCATGTTAATTATTTCATAAACCTTTATGGTTTGAGATTTTAGAAGCCTTTTGTCCCTTCTTAACTTAAGACTTATTTAATTGACTATGCCGATTTATTTATTGTAAGCCTGTTATCTATTGGGACTAATTGTTTCATGTTTTTGAGATTAACATTTTCTCAGATCCAGTTTAAACATTTTATCTGGATTATCTGATAAAGTAGTGTCAGCATTATCATTACTCAGTGCTGGTTTGGAACGCTACTGCCAACCACCATCTGGTAGAGCATGCCTTCAGTGGCAATCCTTGCACACAGGATGTAGTAACAGACCCAGCCATATGAGATCAGGCAGAACTTTAACGAAAATAAGCCAATAGGTCACTTGCCCAACAACAAAGAACAGGAAACAGACAATATGGTGATGGTTCAAAAACACACAGTGGCACAATTGCTAGGTTCAAGAGGATGGAGGTACCACTGAGAGGGAAGCATGTTGTGTCACTCCATGCCGCTGGAGTCAAGGTAGCCTGGCTGATAGGGGGGACCTCGAAACCGGTCCTAGGATGCTTGTTTCCAGTCCAGGAAGGACCTGGCCTTGGAGTTTGAGCTGGACTGTTCCCATTGGGCGCAGGGTCAAGAGTGATTTGCATATGGCTGGGTTCAAACTGGAATGGCATGGGGAGCAGACAATTATGGTTTTAGGCCCAGATCTCTGTACTTGGGTACATTTGAGACATTGTTCTGCATTCTTTCCTTTAATTGTTCTTTTTTCATTTGTCACTCCAGTCATCAAAGCATTACGCTGGGCCTTATATTCCATTTAAAGTGCTCCACAGTATGCATACATGATGGTCAAGTGTGCTGCGGCTAAAAAGTAAATAAGCACATCATAGTCTTGGATTTGGATAACTCAGGGCAGGGGTGTATGCATGGAACATCATGCAAGGGACATTCCTGTCCCAACAGTGTAGGAAGGTGGATATCTGACTATGGTTACCCCCAAACTTTTTGCCTGGTGTTTAGCTGGTTTTTGACATAGTTGGCCTGGGATCCTGCTATTCAGGGCCCCAGGCTAATTGCTCTCTCCTTAAAATGGACTCCATGTACCTTAGGTACATACACAATTGGAATTGGCTCACCTTATTGGCCCCTGTAACAGTGTACCCAGGTACCCAGGGCATAGGTGCTTCCAAGGCCTACCATGGGCTGCAGCATGTATTATGCCACCCCTGGCCTGGCCTCCATATTTTGACACAACTGGCTGATCACTCAGCTGGGGTAAGTCGGTGTAACCACCCCTTACTTAGGTGTAGTATGCCTATACCTAACCTAAAATGGACACATATGTCCCTATCAGCCACTCCTATGGAAGGCCTCATCAATCCTGGAGGCAGAGTGCTTGGGAATATGTGAGATAGTGCTCTGGCATGAGCTGAGCCTGTCTGCAGCTTTCGAAACCATGTCCTTTAGCTGTTTCATGATACTGCCATACCATATACTCTTAAGTGCATTATGAACCTCGCGGTTAAATGCTATCTTGGGTTTGGCTTTATCAAAACATGTCAAGTAAGGTGTCATACGAATTGGAATACTACCCCCTCGCCAGTTCTGGTGACGGGGGTAGCATTCCACCCTTCTAGAGGGACACGACATGTACCTAGCCTGAACCCCGGTTAAAGTTAAACAGAGCCTCAGCATCACAAAATGGATGCTGCCACCACAGACACAAGTCTGACCTCCTGCTGCTGGGAGTCCTTCCAGCGAGGGCAGCTTGGACAAAGGGTTTCCTGCCTTGGGAGGTGCTAGCACCACCCCAGACAGGATTTTGTGTATTGGGTAGGACAGGGCTGAATAGAATCAGACATGCCTGGGGCACACAAGGTGTCCCTGTGCATAGGCCAGTTCAAACCGGTGCTGGGGCTTTCCTGCCCCAGTCCTGGCGCGAAACTGGACAAAGGAAAGGGGGTGTAACCACTCCCCTTCCTGGTTCCACCCAGAGGAGGGACCTAGTAGGTGATCCGGCCCCCCAGATTCGAATAAGAGTGGGAGTTGTGTCCTGAGACTTGAGATCATCCTGAATCAACTTGAAATACAGAAGAAGACTGGACTTCGACATTCTGCTGCACAGAAGACGGAAGAGAATCTCCCTTGTGGCCAAGGAGTGACCACCCTGTGAACACAGGCACCAACCAGCAACTCGACGTCTGCTTTGCCGCCGCCGGAGCCCGAGCCCAGAGCCTGACAAGACCCAGACTCCCAGACTTCTCACAGCCCGATCCACAGTCCCTGCAAAGAAGGGACCCGTGGAGGCACCGAGAGACGTGGGACCGGACCTCTTGGAAGACCCCGAAACGCTGACTGCGCAGCATCAGAGGCACCCTCGACGCTGTGCTTTGGGGTTTGAGAAGCCCCAACCTCGAGCAGCCCTTGCACCGAAGATCAGCCCCCCAGCATCTCCACGATCTGCGTGGGGCCCTTTTGCACTGTGCCACTCGACGCGCCATCCCGTCCACTTGCCACGTGGCTAGCGGCCATCTTGGCGACAAAACCTTCAACTTACACTGCGGGTCTGGTTGCTCCAGACTTGCCCTCGCTCCTGTAAAAGGGAGCACCTGCTCTGACCTTCCTGGTCCGAGTAACAAGCCTTTTTCGATTCCTGCGTGGCTTGCATTAGTCAAGGTCTGTTTGCTCCAATCAAGTTGCCGACACCGCCAACAGCGAGAAGCCTGCGTGGGACAGCTCGTGATCGACTCCTGGACGTCCTCGACCCCTCGTGTCCACGTGGCTGCAGAGAGAAGCTACACCTCGACGCCTGTTTGCACCCGACATCGCCTGGTTCCAGTCTGGTTCCACGGTAGTCACTGGCTAGTGACTTTGAACATTGTCCCCTCTGCTTTCAGGTCTTCACCTCTTCAGATCCACCCTTGGATCCACCGGAACTCTTCACATCGAGCCGCCTGCAGCATCTTCAGCTCCAAGCACCATCGACCTGCGTGTCGAAACCCGACACTACTTCGACCCTGTGCACACGCTTCCTTTGGGTGAGGTAACTCAGCAACGCCGGTGTTCCCACACTGGTACACACCTCTAGTGTCTGTGTCTAAAGTTTCATCCTTCTAGGTCACTCGGAAGGTTCCTTAATAACTAACTTTGTAACTTTTACGCACCATTGACATTGCATTGGTAAAGCGTGCACTTTCTGCACTGCACCCGAGTCCCGCGGGCCTTTCCCAACTTCTTCACTGCTAGTCCCGAACAGCTCCAGCGATTCCCCAGGCCCTAGGCCTCTTCACTTTCCCCATAGTGGTTCTTATACCACTATTTTAGTATATGGTTTAGGTGGCCCCTATGGCTCATCCATAATTGTGCAACTTTTGTGTATTTAAACTGTGTTTTGTTTTAACGCATTTGCTTCTGTGCTCATAAAGAGTATCAGGGTTATTTGTAGAAATAAATCTATATATATTTTCAATATTTATTTGTGTGGTGTCCTTTCATTTGGCATTCAATGGATTGTGTATGGTAAAACAGCTTGCTTCACATGCCTTTACAGAGTTTAGCCTAAGACTGCTTAGTCCATGCTACCCCTAGGATAGCTTGTCTATAAGGTTGACTTTACAACCTGCACCATAAGGGTTGCTTGGCATGGTACAAGGTGATCACTAGAACTAGTGAGCATCATATACCAGGCCAACTTCTCACAAACAGGCACTAAAATGATATGATTGCCTGTGTTGTGCCTTCTCACCATCTGCTCTGATAATGAAATACTGGCTTGCTTGCTTATTTACTAACAGTAGTCGAGTTGGGCATCATCAGTGACTTGTTGCACTGTCAGCGTGTGGCTTTTAGTTCCATTACTGGTATATCAACTTTAACAGAGAACCCAAACATGCTACCATGCACTTAACTTCTTATTATTACAATTTATTGGGAGTCACAGAATTAAAAATGACAACAGACACTTGGAGGTGGTTCAACATCTCAGCAGGTCCAACTCCAGACACTGGTATTAGAGGTTAATACATTTCATGAAAGCCCATTCCAAGCCCAGCCACAGTTGTAGGTTTGAAATAGTACTGGGGATTTAGCAGCACTTAATAGTATGAGTGCTTGCGCCGAAAGCTCCACACAGAAATCCGCCACCAATGCTTTTCAATATCCGTGCACCAAAACCAAGGCTGCGTGGCCTTGAATCGACTTCATAGGTCTTCCAAAGAGGATCAGTCAGTCCCTGCTCCTTTATCTCACTCATGCAGGTTCCTGCTTTCTTCTTTTGTGATGGGTTTTCGATCTTTCTCTTCGTACTTCTTTCCCCTTTGTGCGTTTTCCTTCTCTTGCTCACAGTCAATATCTACAACGGAAAATAAATGCTAGTTCCCAAAAATGAGTGTTGGTTCACCCCCACAAACAACCACCGGCTCAAATTAGGCACTGGGATTTAGGCTATTGCCTAATTTAGAATCTGGTAAGAATGGACAAGTTTTCAATTAAAAAATCCAAGTACGCTGGTACTATGGTCTATGGTCTATTTCCATTTAAAATTTTGATTTACAGATTTAATAACAATGATTTGTGAAAGGAAAGCTCATGCACGGACATGGTGGGATAGAGATGTCTAGGACCTCTAGGTGTAGTGTGGTGTTGTAAATGAGTGTAGCTGGCTGAAGGTTAAACCATCACCTATTAAGATGGGCTAATTCAGAAACTTAGCATCAGCAAAGCAAGGAAAACTTTTCCCTGCTGATGCAGTTTCCTCCCTAGTGATTTGAACAACTGGTATAGACTGCTGCAGGAGCATAATATACCCCCAGTAATACTTTCTATCAAAATGGCAGCACATACGGAGGCTGGCAGGAGGCTTGAACCTGCAATCATTGTAGGATAGGGGACAGAGCAAACAATGAGGTATGTGCCATGGGGTTGCAGTGGAGGGGAGAGGGCATGGTAGGCAGGTATCTGGACCCTGGGACACTGGGAAGGGGTAGCTTGGAAAATATACCACGGTTGGAAACGACGGGTTAGACCTGGAGGAGACAGTGTGAGAGGTGAGAGGTGGGTCTGGGTGCACGAGGGAGTGGGGGCTTTCATGGCGGGGAGCTTCCATGCAGCGAAAAGCCCCCTGCAGTCCCTCATGGCATCTCAATGCTTGCTGCCACGAAGCATCTCTGAGGCTCCAATCTTTTTTTTAAAAAAAGATGTGAGTGCTATGCACGCACGATGCTTGCAAAGTTGTTTTTTAAATGCCAACCTGCTAGTCATGTAATTTCCTAAATCAATGATCCTTATCAGCTTATTTGTATTAAAAAACCAAGACACCACTAAGCGACATTATACCTTAGTGAAATAAATTATCTACAAACTTTCCTTCCCACTCTCGCGGGGCTAGTGTAAAATACTGACAAACACACAACCCTTATAAAAAAAATTCAGATCCAACACAGCCAGTCTTTTATGCAGAACTGAAATATTAATAGTCCTCATCTTGCATGAACGGACGTTCCGTGCGTCCAGTGACAATCGCAAGATGGTCGTTAGCACGTCCTCCCCGGTCTCTCCAAGGCATTCATCACAACTCTTTTTTTAAAGTCTTAAATTACCCGGACAGAACAGAAGCTGTCCTCGAGCAGCCCTTAATTGGGACTGTCCCCCCGGAGTTCACCGCCGTCATGACTGCCAGCACGTCCCTGCTAACCCCTGAGGAGAGGCACACGCTGTATTAATTCTGGGTTGGCCTCTTAGCGGACTGTCAGTGCCACAGCTGGTGTGTGAGGAGTCCCTGTGACATAACTCAAGAGCTAAGAGCTCATAATGTGATCACAAAAATCGAACGTTGAATCCAGTCTTCGCAACAAAAAAAAAACGCCAAGCATTGTACTGAAACCAACACTCGTGCGACATTTGTCATTTTGTAATGGGAGAACTCGGGTGGAGCGGGATAGTGAGGGCTAGAACATATTACACTCCCTCACCAACATTAACTGGGCCATCCGGTGAATGATGTCACAATAGGTTATACAACTAACCAGACATCGTCAAACAGAGGGACTTTGTGGGGTCCATATTGTTGGTGTCAGATGATAATGTAAGATTGGACAAGATTAGCCTTTTCAGCAAACGAATGCCCCCACTTCCAGTTTTGCCCTTCCTTGTACGTCATAAGACCCGCCCTGGAGGCCCAACTCAGGCTGTTAGAAGGAGAAACAAGCATTGAAAATGCAACAGGTCTCGCCTTTGATTAAGTTAAAGCCATTTGCTTTGCTAATGGTATTGTATAGCAAAGCAAATGGCTTTAACTTAATGAAAGGCGAGACCTGTTACATTCCATCTGTAACAATACCCTATTGTTTCACTCTAGGGAGCCCATTTATAAGGATTTACACATCCCACATGCTGTGAATGTAGTAATATCCCTTTGGCTGCACAATACCACCAGTAGAAGAACAGATCTATGCCTCTGGTCACAGACGCCAGCCACTCCCTGCTAGCGGTGCTACCCCTGAAGATACAATGATCAACAGTCGAACAATAACGCTATCCATGTGCAAACAGATTTTAGAACACCTTACATTTCAGGCAGCAGAGCAATGCCATAGGTTGTAAACTTGTTACAGGATTACACCATAGACCGAAGAGCTTCCCTTGCACACTTTGTAGGTTCACAGCTGGAACAGCATCCCACTGCTTTGATCAGATTGCACATCTCCTCCACAACGCACCTATCCCTAATAAAGCACACCTCTTTCTTTAGAAGTTATCCTTTTGACAGCCAGGCACTCCTCTTATACCACACAAAGTACACACACTGCGGCAATGGACGCCAGGTATCGGACAGAAGTGCTGTGTGTAACTTGGGTAGCATCATATAGGATGAAGCAATGGCTACGTTATGTAGTACATCGGAGATATCTCTTAATATGAGTAATGGGGTCAGAGTTCCTGTGGCTGAGCTGTCTAGAAAACCATTACATGGATGTATTACAAACATAACAGAGGGGCAAAATCGTACTACTAATTGAGCAAGAAAATGGGAAACAATGCGGGAATAAACAAGTATTGGCAAAACCAATAGGGTTGCTGTGCAGCATGCCTTAAGGGCGAAAAAAACGGTGCTTCGAGCGCCCTCGCCCTTTTAGGTTAGGTGGTGGGAGATAGGGCAAACGAGAAACCGGGAGTGGTTGTCAGCGGCATGCAACACAAATAAAGTCAAATAAGGCTAGTAGAGGAAAAGCAGTCCCCAGAGAAAGCAACACCGAGGGGAGTCCATGAGGGAGGAAACAACACGGAGCGGGGTGAATGAGGCACGCTAGGGAGAGACTCACATGCTCTCTTCATCGAGTGCTTAGTACAAGATACACAAGTTGACAAAGCCAGCAGGACTGGCATTAGTTGCCTTTTGGATTTGTCAATCACAGAGGACCTAGATGAGGATAGAAGAGATAGAATACAATGACATGTAAGCATGGAGGGGTTTACACCGAAGACCCTGTCCTTCGATAACCCAAGTATTGCATATCTGATGTGCACGTCCATGAAAAGTAAAGGAACTCGCAGAGAATAGTCGTTGCTACCAGGAATGGAATACTTTAAGGCACCTGCAGTTTTATGGAAAATAAGCGTGTAACAAATAGAGTGGGTGCTATACTTTGTAACTTGCAACTCGCTTTTTCCTTATGTAAAGCTCTCTGATACCTTCGGGTCTAGCCAGCGCTATATAAAGTTCATAAAATAAATATATTAAACAGTACCTCAAACCTGTGCCTGCTGGGGGTTAATATTGCTAAGACCCTGATGGCACGGAGATGCTAGTGAGCGCAGCGAAATCCCCCCTCCAGGCAGGGGCCCTGAGCAACCATTTCCATTGAGCCAGAAAGCACAGAGACAGCAAGAAAAACAGTCCTGCCCCTCCCTGAGAGACACAAACCAATCCGAGACTAATGTGAAAGCTCACAAGTACCAGAGGAGCGGGTCTGGAGGGGGCTAGGTCTTCAGCGGGAGCAACTCCTAAAATGGAGCACGTGCTGCAGGGGCAGCTGGGAGCGGAGAGCAGGGGAAGCTAGAGGTGGGGAACACATGGCACCAACTTCTAGCGAGGGGGGCACTGCGCAAGAACAGGTAGAGTAGGGGCTACGCAGACTGGGCAGCTAAGACAGGCACATGAACAACTGGGATAGGTGCATACATTTCACCCACAGGTAGGAAAGGGGCGCACACCTCATGAACAGCTAAAGTGGAACCACACAGTGGATGAGCAGCAACAGTAAATAACAAGCAATCGTAGGGTCCAGCTTTTTTGTTGTGGTCACTTGCTTGAGGTGTTATTCTCTTTCAGTTCAGTGCATAAAGATTTAATTTTGACATGAAATCCCTAAAATCTCCATATACGCACAATTCAAGAATAACCAAAAGACTAAAAGCATGCACATATACAAAATTATATAATTATTCACCGGAACCATGACATACCGGGCCTGCCTGACTTCATCCCAGGCCCACCAACACTGAGGTGCGGGTTTCCTTGGAGCAGACCAGCAGAGAGGGCAACGGAAATGAGGAGGAAGCGAGGAGGCGTGCCAGTTTTGGCCTCAGCGAGCGGAGCGGAGAGCAAATCCTCGTGGTGTCAAGTAACAGAGCGAGTGCCTCCCTGGGGACCGGAGGACCTGTGCCTGCGAGCAACCCCATCCAACGCCGAGGAACTCTCCTTGTTAGCGCACGCCGGCAAGTGGACGGCTAGAAGCAAGGGCCCGGGCACGAATGCTCGCGGGAAATGAACGGGATGTGGGGCTGGCATGACAAAGCCTCTCTTAAAGTGCGGGCCCATTCACTGCAGGTAGCAGGCCCTGTTGTGTTGTGTGCCGGCCCAGGATCGGGGCTGGCACCGACAAATGAGGGGGCTATTGGCAGTACGCCTTCGGCCTGCAATAATCACTCTGAGCCAGTTGCGGTTCTTACTGGTCTCGCAGCCGTAGCCCCACTGGCGCACGTGCGTGCGCGACCAGGTTATTAAACTAAGGTCACATGACCTTTACGTAGGGCGCCTGTTGCGTCACAGGTGCAGCACAACATTCCTCCCCAACAAACATCAAAGCAACATTAGCAGGTAACTATCCTGTTCGATTCCTAACTTATCAATTTAACTTGAAACAATGTTCAGCAGGTACAATTAAGAACAGTCTTAAGTAGTCCCTCAGTCGGCAGGGGGGCGTTGGATTTCCCCGCAGTCGGTGTTGAGGCAGGCCCCGGCTCTGGGTCTCCCGGGTTCCGGCGTCAGGTGTAGTTTCACTTGGCCTAGTCTCTGGATGACTGCAACTATTCCCCAGCGCTTCACCCCAGCAGCTTCACACTGAGTTGACACGGGGTCAGGTGACCCCCGACCATCTTCTGGGGAAAAAATGTCCATCGCACGGCTTGAATTGACATCTTCCGATGCCATAATGTTGGGACCACTCTCATGCCAGGTCGGGGAGGACACAGACTCCTCTGGCTGGTACTTCTTGAAATGTGACGCGTTTCATAATGTTGGGACCACTCTCATGCCGGGTCGGGGAGGACACAGACTCCTCTGGCTGGTACTTCTTGAAATGTGGCGCGTTTCGGGTTACAGTTTCTCTTCCTCGAGTGGCAATAATCCGGGTTCCTTTGACACTGACCACAGTCCACACGTCCTTTTGGTATGGCAACCGAAACTTGCCGCTGGTAATGCGATTCTTGAGCAACACCACGTCCCCTCTTGTGAGCTGGGGAGTTTTGGCCCTCCGCCGGTGACTGGCTTGGGCATGCGCCTTGCGGCGTCTGGCGTCGATTTGACTATCATCTGGTGTCTCCGGCCGCCACTGGGGGTGGTAAGGTATCAAGTCTGTGACTACCCGGCCCATTAAAAGATGGGCTGGGGCTATGCCCGTCGTGGTGTGGGGTGTCGGACGGTAGCTTCTTAGAAAAGTGAAGATGGCTAGTTCTACGGACTGTCCCTTGTGAGAAATCCGGATTACCTTATTCAAGGTTCGCACGAATCTCTCAACTTCGCCGTTGGCTTGTGGCCATCTGGGTGTGATTCTTCGATGATGGATACCAAGAGAGCTCAGATAAGTGGCTAGTTCTTGCCCCTGGAAAGGAGGTCCGTTGTCAGTCCTCAGCTTCCGTTTGAGACTGTGAGTGACCATGATCTTTTTGAGTTTTGGGATCACCTCCGTGGCACTCGGCGCTGATATGATTTCCACCTCCGGGTATTTGGAGTGATCATCGATAGCCACAAACGTGTGACGGCTGTCCGGAAGGCTACCAAAGTCTAAACTCACACAGGATGACAGGGATTTTGGCCTTAGTTCCACAATGATCGGAGACGGTCGGGGTGTTTCCCCCGTCACTTGGCAGGCAGCGCATGACCGGACAGGACAGTGGCCTCCACAAGTTCGTCCATTAGTGGGAACCACACTTTGGTTCTGAGTCGTGACTTGGACTTGACCATGCCTTGATGCCCAATGTGTGCGAGCTGAATAACTTGAGCGGTTAAGGATGTTGGAATCACCAGCCGGTGTCCTCTTAGCAGGCATCCCGTGGCATCTTCAGTGAGCGCGTCTCTGACGTGGTATAAACTGTCCATGATAGGCTGCGCGTTGGTCGTTAGGATCTTCCATTCTTCTTTAGCCTTGTGCCAGTTACCACTCTGTAGAGCCACCTTGGCCCGTTGTACACAACCGTCTTTACTCGTGGCTTCTCTCAGACTCTCCATGGAGATGGGAATGGGGCAGGAACGAGCGCTGATGCACCGGACGTACTCTTCAGTATCGGCTTTGTGGACGTCCCCGTGAATAGAGCGACAAGGGGCTTGTGATCAGTCGCTACCACGAAGGGCTTACCATAGAAGTAGAGGTGAAAATGACGGCAACCCCAGTGGATGACAATGGCTTCCTTCTCGATTTGGGAGTATCGCTGCTTCCGTCTCAATGAGAGACCTACTGGCAAATGCCACAGGGACCCAATCCTCATCCTGGTGTCATCTTCGCAGCAGCACGGCCCCTAGTCCCATGGGACCAGCATCCACTGCTACCAGTGTCAGCTTTCTTGGATCAAAGAAGGCAAGCATGGTTGCCTCTGAAAGTGCCTCTTTGATTTTCGTGAAGGCTTTGGCTTGATCTGGGCCCCACTTCCAGGGGGTGGAATCTTTGGTGAGCTCCCTCAATGGTAGGGTCAGGTTGGCAAGATCTCGAATGAACCTCTCACAATAGTTCACCATACTGAGGAAACTGCGGGCTTCGGTGACATTAGTGGGGGAGACGGCATCTTTGATGTCTCTAACCTTTTCAGGGTCGGGGTTGACTCCGTCTGTGGAGAACGTGTATCTGAAGAACTGTAACTTCCGTTTTAAGAATTCGCATTTCTCCCGGTGAAGGGTGAGTCCCGCATCTCGCAGTCGACGAAGTACTTGAGTTAAGCGGGTGTTGTGTTCCGGGATGGTCTTTGCATGTATCATGATCTTGTTGCTAACGTTGATAACGCCAGGGATGTCCGTAATGAGTTCCTGTATGATATTCTGAAAGACTTCAGCCGCACTGCATACCCCGAAGATCAACCTGGTATATCTCCGGAGCCCCACGTGAGTTGATAAGGTTGTGATGTTGCGGGACGCCTCATCTAGCACCAGCTGGTGGTAGCCAGACCGTAGATTTAACTTGGAAAACCAGCAAGCTCCTGCCATTTCCCCAATGAGGTCATCTGTGTGGTGGGAGTAATGTGGCGCTCCTTCTTGATGGCAGCATTGGGTAGCCGCATGTCCACACAGATCCTCACCGCGCCAGGCTGTTTAGGTTTCCAGGTGACCGCAGTCAGAGAGACCCACGAAGTGGGACCAGTCACTTTCTCGATTATGCCAGCGGCCTTCAACTTCTTGAGCTCTTCCTCAACCAGGGGGCGCAGGTGGAAGGCTATTAGCTGATGCCGCAAAGCCACCAGTTGGACTGTGGGGTCAATATGGAGATGGACCTCCTTGCCCTTAAACCTCCTGATTCCTTTGAAGACTTCCGAGAATTCTGTTATAAGATGCTGGATAGACTCCTGGTGTACCCCGAAGGCAAATGTCACCACACCTAGATCTTCAGCAGCTCAACACCCTAGTAACATGCCTTGTCTGTATTCAGTGACATAGACGTTGGTGATGATGGACTGGGTACCATGTGATATGGAAGTTCTGAACCGGACTCGTATATTCAGGGGTGTGTCTTAACCATAGGCGAACACTGTGATTGCAGAGGGGTAGAGAACTGGCATTGGATTCATGGTTTGATGGAGGGCAGAGGCCATGATATTGATGGTGGCGCCTGTATCAACTACCGCCATGATGCCTTGGGAGCCCACGCGAATGCTGCACTGGGGTAGACGTGGTGCCTTCCGGGTTGTGGTGCCGATCATGTGTACTTTATGCACTACCCGCTCTTCCTCCTCATCATCGTCCATGTCGCTTTGCCCTCTCTCTCCTTCTGATTCAGAAAAGGGGGTGGTGATGAACAGAGTGCCTGAATTAAGCAGACCACTCTTACCCAGTCCAAAGATCAGGGCTTGATCCATCACCGTTTTTTAGCTCACTGCACCATCCCAGCTCAGAACTTGGCTATATGCAAATTAGTCTGTTCCTGTCCCAGTGCATGATGGGAACAGGGCAAACCAAACTACCAAGCCAATTCTTATACTGGGAAGGAGACAAGCTTCCGGGGACCGGTTTCTGCCATTTCAGGCGTCGTCGGCCCGGCTTGCTTGAATCCTGATGGTGCAATGAGCAAGGGACTTACATCTGAGTATACCCTTCCACGCTTATGGTGGACAAAATGATTCAGAAAAGGGGGTGGTGATGAACAGAGTGCCTGAATTAAGCAGACCACTCTTACCCAGTCCAAAGATCAGGGCTTGATACATCACCGTTTTTTAGCTCACTGCACCATCCCAGCTCAGAACTTGGCTATATGCAAATTATTCTGTTCCTGTCCCAGTGCATGATGGGAACAGGGCAAACCAAACTACCAAGCCAATTCTTATACTGGGAAGGAGACAAGCTTCCGGGGACCGGTTTCTGCCATTTCAGGCGTCGTCGGCCCGCCTTGCTTGAATCCTGATGGTGCAATGAGCAAGGGACTCACATCTGAGTATACCCTTCCACGCTTAGGGTGGACAAAATGATTCAGAAAAGGGGGTGGTGATGAACAGAGTGCCTGAATTAAGCAGACCACTCTTACCCAGTCCAAAGATCAGGGCTTGATCCATCACCGTTTTTTAGCTCACTGCACCATCCCAGCTCAGAACTTGGCTATATGCAAATTAGTCTGTTCCTGTCCCAGTGCATGATGGGAACAGGGCAAACCAAACTACCAAGCCAATTCTTATACTGGGAAGGAGACAAGCTTCCGGGGACCAGTTTCTGCCATTTCAGGCGTCGTCGGCCCGGCTTGCTTGAATCCTGATGGTGCAATGAGCAAGGGACTCACATCTGAGTATACCCTTCCACGCTTATGGTGGACAAAATGATTCAGAAAAGGGGGTGGTGATGAACAGAGTGCCTGAATTAAGCAGACCACTCTTACCCAGTCCAAAGATCAGGGCTTGATCCATCACCGTTTTTTAGCTCACTGCACCATCCCAGCTCAGAACTTGGCTATATGCAAATTAGTCTGTTCCTGTCCCAGTGCATGATGGGAACAGGGCAAACCAAACAACCAAGCCAATTCTTATACTGGGAAGGAGACAAGCTTCCGGGGACTGGTTTCTGCCATTTCAGGCGTCGTCGGCCCGGCTTGCTTGAATCCTGATGGTGCAATGAGCAAGGGACTCACATATGAGTATACCCTTCCACGCTTATGGTGGACAAAATGATTCAGAAAAGGGGGTGGTGATGAACAGAGTGCCTGAATTAAGCAGACCACTCTTACCCAGTCCAAAGATCAGGGCTTGATCCATCACCGTTTTTTAGCTCACTGCACCATCCCAGCTCAAAACTTGGCTATATGCAAATTAGTCTGTTCCTGTCCCAGTGCATGATGGGAACAGGGCAAACCAAACTACCAAGCCAATTCTTATACTGGGAAGGAGACAAGCTTCCGGGGACCGGTTTCTGCCATTTCAGGCGTCGTCGGCCCGCCTTGCTTGAATCCTGATGGTGCAATGAGCAAGGGACTCACATCTGAGTATACCCTTCCACGCTTATGGTGGACAAAATGATTCAGAAAAGGGGGTGGTGATGAACAGAGTGCCTGAATTAAGCAGACCACTCTTACTCAGTCCAAAGATCAGGGCTTGATCCATCACCGTTTTTTAGCTCACTGCACCATCCCAGCTCAGAACTTGGCTATATGCAAATTAGTCTGTTCCTGTCCCAGTGCATGATGGGAACAGGGCAAACCAAACTACCAAGCCAATTCTTATACTGGGAAGGAGACAAGCTTCCGGGGACCGGTTTCTGCCATTTCAGGCGTCGTCGGCCCGGCTTGCTTGAATCCTGATGGTGCAATGAGCAAGGGACTCACATCTGAGTATACCCTTCCACGCTTATGGTGGACAAAATGATTCAGAAAAGGGGGTGGTGATGAACAGAGTGCCTGAATTAAGCAGACCACTCTTACCCAGTCCAAAGATCAGGGCTTGATCCATCACCGTTTTTTAGCTCACTGCACCATCCCAGCTCAGAACTTGGCTATATGCAAATTAGTCTGTTCCTGTCCCAGTGCATGATGGGAACAGAGCAAACCAAACTACCAAGCCAATTCTTATACTGGGAAGGAGACAAGCTTCCGGGGACCGGTTTCTGCCATTTCAGGCGTCGTCGGCCCGGCTTGCTTGAATCCTGATGGTGCAATGAGCAAGGGACTCACATCTGAGTATACCCTTCCACGCTTATGGTGGACAAAATGATTCAGAAAAGGGGGTGGTGATGAACAGAGTGCCTGAATTTAGCTGACCACTCTTACCCAGTCCAAAGATCAGGGCTTGATCCATCACCGTTTTTTAGCTCACTGCACCATCCCAGCTCAGAACTTGGCTATATGCAAATTAGTCTGTTCCTGTCCCAGTGCATGATGGGAACAGGGCAAACCAAACTACCAAGCCAATTCTTATACTGGGAAGGAGACAAGCTTCCGGGGACCGGTTTCTGCCATTTCAGGCGTCGTCGGCCCGGCTTGCTTGAATCCTGATGGTGCAATGAGCAAGGGACTCACATCTGAGTATACCCTTCCACGCTTATGGTGGACAAAATGATTCAGAAAAGGGGGTGGTGATGAACAGAGTGCCTGAATTAAGCAGACCACTCTTACCCAGTCCAAAGATCAGGGCTTGATCCATCACCGTTTTTTAGCTCACTGCACCATCCCAGCTCAGAACTTGGCTATATGCAAATTAGTCTGTTCCTGTCCCAGTGCATGATGGGAACAGGGCAAACCAAACTACCAAGCCAATTCTTATACTGGGAAGGAGACAAGCTTCCGGGGACCGGTTTCTGCCATTTCAGGCGTCGTCGGCCGGGCTTGCTTGAATCCTGATGGTGCAATGAGCAAGGGACTCACATCTGAGTATACCCTTCCACGCTTATGGTGGACAAAATGATTCAGAAAAGGGGGTGGTGATGAACAGAGTGCCTGAATTAAGCAGACCACTCTTACCCAGTCCAAAGATCAGGGCTTGATCCATCACCGTTTTTTAGCTCACTGCACCATCCCAGCTCAGAACTTGGCTATATGAAAATTAGTCTGTTCCTGTCCCAGTGCATGATGGGAACAGGGCAAACCAAACTACCAAGCCAATTCTTATACTGGGAAGGAGACAAGCTTCCGGGGACCGGTTTCTGCCATTTCAGGCGTCGTCGGCCCGGCTTGCTTGAATGCTGATGGTGCAATGAGCAAGGGACTCACATCTGAGTATACCCTTCCACGCTTATGGTGGACAAAATGATTCAGAAAAGGGGGTGGTGATGAACAGAGTGCCTGAATTAAGCAGACCACTCTTACCCAGTCCAAAGATCAGGGCTTGATCCATCACCGTTTCTTAGCTCACTGCACCATCCCAGCTCAGAACTTGGCTATATGAAAATTAGTCTGTTCCTGTCCCAGTGCATGATGGGAACAGGGCAAACCAAACTACCAAGCCAATTCTTATACTGGGAAGGAGACAAGCTTCCGGGGACCGGTTTCTGCCATTTCAGGCATCGTCGGCCCGGCTTGCTTGAATCCTGATGGTGCAATGAGCAAGGGACTCACATCTGAGTATACCCTTCCACGCTTATGGTGGACAAAATGATTCAGAAAAGGGGGTGGTGATGAACAGAGTGCCTGAATTAAGCAGACCACTCTTACCCAGTCCAAAGATCAGGGCTTGATCCATCACCGTTAGCTTGTCTCCTTTCTGGTGAAGAATTGGCTTGGTAGTTTGGTCTGCCCTGTTCCCATGATGCACTGGGCCAGGGACAGACTAATTTGCATATAGCCAGGTTCTGAGCTGGGATGGGGCAGTGAGCTAAATAACGGTGATGGATCAAGCCCTGATCTTTGGACTGGGTAAGAGTGGTCTGCTTAATTCAGACACTCTGTTCATCACCACCCCCTTTTCTGAATCGTTTTTGGCCACTATAGGTGTGGCAGGGTATACTCAGACATGAGTCCCTTGCTCACTGCTCCATCAGGATTCAAGCAAGCCGGGCCGACGAGGCTGAAATGCCAGAAACCGGTCCCCGGTAGCTTGTCTCCTTTCTGGTGAAGAATTGGCTTGGTAGTTTGGTCTGCCCTGTTCCCATGATGCACTGGGCCAGGGACAGACTAATTTGCATATAGCCAGGTTCTGAGCTGGGATGGGGCAGTGAGCTAAATAACGGTGATGGATCAAGCCCTGATCTTTGGACTGGGTAAGAGTGGTCTGCTTAATTCAGACACTCTGTTCATCACCACCCCCTTTTCTGAATCGTTTTTGGCCACTATAGGTGTGGCAGGGTATACTCAGACATGAGTCCCTTGCTCACTGCTCCATCAGGATTCAAGCAAGCCGGGCCGACGAGGCTGAAATGCCAGAAACCGGTCCCCGGTAGCTTGTCTCCTTTCTGGTGAAGAATTGGCTTGGTAGTTTGGTCTGCCCTGTTCCCATGATGCACTGGGCCAGGGACAGACTAATTTGCATATAGCCAGGTTCTGAGCTGGGATGGGGCAGTGAGCTAAATAACGGTGATGGATCAAGCCCTGATCTTTGGACTGGGTAAGAGTGGTCTGCTTAATTCAGACACTCTGTTCATCACCACCCCCTTTTCTGAATCGTTTTTGGCCACTACAGGTGTGGCAGGGTATACTCAGACATGAGTCCCTTGCTCACTGCTCCATCAGGATTCAAGCAAGCCGGGCCGACGAGGCTGAAATGCCAGGAACCGGTCCCCGGTAGCTTGTCTCCTTTCTGGTGAAGAATTGGCTTTGTAGTTTGGTCTGCCCTGTTCCCATGATGCACTGGGCCAGGGACAGACTAATTTGCATATAGCCAGGTTCTGAGCTGGGATGGGGCAGTGAGCTAAATAACGGTGATGGATCAAGCCCTGATCTTTGGACTGGGTAAGAGTGGTCTGCTTAATTCAGACACTCTGTTCATCACCACCCCCTTTTCTGAATCGTTTTTGGCCACTATAGGTGTGGCAGGGTATACTCAGACATGAGTCCCTTGCTCACTGCTCCATCAGGATTCAAGCAAGCCGGGCCGACGAGGCTGAAATGCCAGAAACCGGTCCCCGGTAGCTTGTCTCCTTTCTGGTGAAGAATTGGCTTGGTAGTTTGGTCTGCCCTGTTCCCATGATGCACTGGGCCAGAGACAGACTAATTTGCATATAGCCAGGTTCTGAGCTGGGATGGGGCAGTGAGCTAAATAACGGTGATGGATCAAGCCCTGATCTTTGGACTGGGTAAGAGTGGTCTGCTTAATTCAGACACTCTGTTCATCACCACCCCCTTTTCTGAATCGTTTTTGGCCACTACAGGTATGGCAGGGTATACTCAGACATGAGTCCCTTGCTCACTGCTCCATCAGGATTCAAGCAAGCCGGGCCGACGAGGCTGAAATGCCAGGAACCGGTCCCAGGTAGCTTGTCTCCTTTCTGGTGAAGAATTGGCTTTGTAGTTTGGTCTGCCCTGTTCCCATGATGCACTGGGCCAGGGACAGACTAATTTGCATATAGCCAGGTTCTGAGCTGGGATGGGGCAGTGAGCTAAATAACGGTGATGGATCAAGCCCTGATCTTTGGACTGGGTAAGAGTGGTCTGCTTAATCCAGACACTCTGTTCATCACCACCCCCTTTTCTGAATTGTTTTTGGCCACTATAGGTGTGGCAGGGTATACTCAGACATGAGTCCCTTGCTCACTGCTCCATCAGGATTCAAGCAAGCCGGGCCGACGAGGCTGAAATTCCAGAAACCGGTCCCCGGTAGCTTGTCTCCTTTCTGGTGAAGAATTGGCTTGGTAGTTTGGTCTGCCCTGTTCCCATGATGCACTGGGCCATGGACAGACTAATTTGCATATAGCCAGGTTTTGAGTTGGGATGGGGCAGTGAGCTAAATAACGGTGATGGATGAAGCCCTGATCTTTGGACTGGGTAAGAGTGGTCTGCTTAATTCAGACACTCTGTTCATCACCACCCCCTTTTCTGAATCGTTTTTGGCCACTATAGGTGTGGCAGGGTATACTCAGACATGAGTCCCTTGCTCACTGCTCCATCAGGATTCAAGCAAGCCGGGCCGACGAGGCTGAAATGCCAGAAACCGGTCCCCGGTAGCTTGTCTCCTTTCTGGTGAAGAATTGGCTTGGTAGTTTGGTCTGCCCTGTTCCCATGATGCACTGGGCCAGGGACAGACTAATTTGCATATAGCCAGGTTCTGAGCTGCGATGGGGCAGTGAGCTAAATAACGGTGATGGATCAAGCCCTGATCTTTGGACTGGGTAAGAGTGGTCTGCTTAATTCAGACACTCTGTTCATCACCACCCCCTTTTCTGAATCGTTTTTGGCCACTATAGGTGTGGGAGGGTATACTCAGACATGAGTCCCTTGCTCACTGCTCCATCAGGATTCAAGCAAGCCGGGCCGACGAGGCTGAAATGCCAGAAACCGGTCCCCGGTAGCTTGTCTCCTTTCTGGTGAAGAATTGGCTTGGTAGTTTGGTCTGCCCTGTTCCCATGATGCACTGGGCCAGGGACTGACTAATTTGCATATAGCCAGGTTCTGAGCTGGGATGGGGCAGTGAGCTAAATAACGGTGATGGATCAAGCCCTGATCTTTGGACTGGGTAAGAGTGGTCTGCTTAATTCAGACACTCTGTTCATCACCACCCCCTTTTCTGAATCGTTTTTGGCCACTATAGGTGTGGCAGGGTATACTCAGACATGAGTCCCTTGCTCACTGCTCCATCAGGATTCGAGCAAGCCGGGCCGACGAGGCTGAAATGCCAGAAACCGGTCCCCGGTAGCTTGTCTCCTTTCTGGTGAAGAATTGGCTTGGTAGTTTGGTCTGCCCTGTTCCCATGATGCACTGGGCCAGGGACAGACTAATTTGCATATAGCCAGGTTCTGAGCTGGGATGGGGCAGTGAGCTAAATAACGGTGATGGATCAAGCCCTGATCTTTGGACTGGGTAAGAGTGGTCTGCTTAATTCAGACACTCTGTTCATCACCACCCCCTTTTCTGAATCGTTTTTGGCCACTATAGGTGTGGCAGGGTATACTCAGACATGAGTCCCTTGCTCACTGCTCCATCAGGATTCAAGCAAGCCGGGCCGACGAGGCTGAAATGCCAGAAACCGGTCCCCGGTAGCTTGTCTCCTTTCTGGTGAAGAATTGGCTTGGTAGTTTGGTCTGCCCTGTTCCCATGATGCACTGGGCCAGGGGCAGACTAATTTGCATATAGCCAGGTTCTGAGCTGGGATGGGCAGTGAGCTAAATAACGGTGATGGATCAAGCCCTGATCTTTGGACTGGGTAAGAGTGGTCTGCTTAATTCAGACACTCTGTTCATCACCACCCCCTTTTCTGAATCATTTTTGGCCACTATAGGTGTGGCAGGGTATACTCAGACATGAGTCCCTTGCTCACTGCTCCATCAGGATTCAAGCAAGCCGGGCCGACGAGGCTGAAATGCCAGAAACCGGTCCCCGGTAGCTTGTCTCCTTTCTGGTGAAGAATTGGCTTGGTAGTTTGGTCTGCCCTGTTCCCATGATGCACTGGGCCAGGGACAGACTAATTTGCATATAGCCAGGTTCTGAGCTGGGATGGGGCAGTGAGCTAAATAACGGTGATGGATCAAGCCCTGATCTTTGGACTGGGTAAGAGTGGTCTGCTTAATTCAGACACTCTGTTCATCACCACCCCCTTTTCTGAATCGTTTTTGGCCACTATAGGTGTGGCAGGGTATACTCAGACATGAGTCCCTTGCTCACTGCTCCATCAGGATTCAAGCAAGCCGGGCCGACGAGGCTGAAATGCCAGAAACCGGTCCCCGGTAGCTTGTCTCCTTTCTGGTGAAGAATTGGCTTGGTAGTTTGGTCTGCCCTGTTCCCATGATGCACTGGGCCAGGGACAGACTAATTTGCATATAGCCAGGTTCTGAGCTGGGATGGGGCAGTGAGCTAAATAACGGTGATGGATCAAGCCCTGATCTTTGGACTGGGTAAGAGTGGTCTGCTTAATTCAGACACTCTGTTCATCACCACCCCCTTTTCTGAATCGTTTTTGGCCACTATAGGTTTGGCAGGGTATACTCAGACATGAGTCCCTTGCTCACTGCTCCATCAGGATTCAAGCAAGCCGGGCCGACGAGGCTGAAATGCCAGGACCCGGTCCCCGGTAGCTTGTCTCCTTTCTGGTGAAGAATTGGCTTGGTAGTTTGGTCTGCCCTGTTCCCTTGATGCACTGGGCCAGGGACAGACTAATTTGCATATAGCCAGGTTCTGAGCTGGGATGGGGCAGTGAGCTAAATAACGGTGATGGATCAAGCCCTGATCTTTGGACTGGGTAAGAGTGGTCTGCTTAATTCAGACACTCTGTTCATCACCACCCCCTTTTCTGAATCGTTTTTGGCCACTATAGGTGTGGCAGGGTATACTCAGACATGAGTCCCTTGCTCACTGCTCCATCAGGATTCAAGCAAGCCGGGCCGACGAGGCTGAAATGCCAGAAACCGGTCCCCGGTAGCTTGTCTCCTTTCTGGTGAAGAATTGGCTTGGTAGTTTGGTCTGCCCTGTTCCCATGATGCACTGGGCCATGGACAGACTAATTTGCATATAGCCAGGTTTTGAGCTGGGATGGGGCAGTGAGCTAAATAACGGTGATGGATGAAGCCCTGATCTTTGGACTGGGTAAGAGTGGTCTGCTTAATTCAGACACTCTGTTCATCACCACCCCCTTTTCTGAATCGTTTTTGGCCACTATAGGTGTGGCAGGGTATACTCAGACATCAGTCCCTTGCTCACTGCTCCATCAGGATTCAAGCAAGCCGGGCCGACGAGGCTGAAATGCCAGAAACCGGTCCCCGGTAGCTTGTCTCCTTTCTGGTGAAGAATTGGCTTGGTAGTTTGGTCTGCCCTGTTCCCATGATGCACTGGGCCAGGGACAGACTAATTTGCATATAGCCAGGTTCTGAGCTGGGATGGGGCAGTGAGCTAAATAACGGTGATGGATCAAGCCCTGATCTTTGGACTGGGTAAGAGTGGTCTGCTTAATTCAGACACTCTGTTCATCACCACCCCCTTTTCTGAATCGTTTTTGGCCACTATAGGTGTGGCAGGGTATACACAGACATGAGTCCCTTGCTCACTGCTCCATCAGGATTCAAGCAAGCCGGGCCGACGAGGCTGAAATGCCAGAAACCGGTCCCCGGTAGCTTGTCTCCTTTCTGGTGAAGAATTGGCTTGGTAGTTTGGTCTGCCCTGTTCCCATGATGCACTGGGCCAGGGACAGACTAATTTGCATATAGCCAGGTTCTGAGCTGGGATGGGGCAGTGAGCTAAATAACGGTGATGGATCAAGCCCTGATCTTTGGACTGGGTAAGAGTGGTCTGCTTAATTCAGACACTCTGTTCATCACCACCCCCTTTTCTGAATCGTTTTTGGCCACTATAGGTGTGGCAGGGTATACTCAGACATGAGTCCCTTGCTCACTGCTCCATCAGGATTCAAGCAAGCCGGGCCGACGAGGCTGAAATGCCAGAAACCGGTCCCCGGTAGCTTGTCTCCTTTCTGGTGAAGATTTGGCTTGGTAGTTTGGTCTGCCCTGTTCCCATGATGCACTGGGCCAGGGACAGACTAATTTGCATATAGCCAGGTTCTGAGCTGGGATGGGGCAGTGAGCTAAATAACGGTGATGGATCAAGCCCTGATCTTTGGACTGGGTAAGAGTGGTCTGCTTAATTCAGACACTCTGTTCATCACCACCCCCTTTTCTGAATCGTTTTTGGCCACTATAGGTGTGGCAGGGTATACTCAGACATGAGTCCCTTGCTCACTGCTCCATCAGGATTCAAGCAAGCCGGGCCGACGAGGCTGAAATGCCAGAAACCGGTCCCCGGTAGCTTGTCTCCTTTCTGGTGAAGATTTGGTTTGGTAGTTTGGTCTGCCCTGTTCCCATGATGCACTGGGCCAGGGACAGACTAATTTGCATATAGCCAGGTTCTGAGCTGGGATGGGGCAGTGAGCTAAATAACGGTGATGGATCAAGCCCTGATCTTTGGACTGGGTAAGAGTGGTCTGCTTAATTCAGACACTCTGTTCATCACCACCCCCTTTTCTGAATCGTTTTTGGCCACTATAGGTGTGGCAGGGTATACTCAGACATGAGTCCCTTGCTCACTGCTCCATCAGGATTTAAGCAAGCCGGGCCGACGAGGCTGAAATGCCAGAAACCGGTCCCCGGTAGCTTGTCTCCTTTCTGGTGAAGAATTGGCTTGGTAGTTTGGTCTGCCCTGTTCCCATGATGCACTGGGCCAGGGACAGACTAATTTGCATATAGCCAGGTTCTGAGCTGGGATGGGGCAGTGAGCTAAATAACGGTGATGGATCAAGCCCTGATCTTTGGACTGGGTAAGAGTGGTCTGCTTAATTCAGACACTCTGTTCATCACCACCCCCTTTTCTGAATCGTTTTTGGCCACTATAGGTGTGGCAGGGTATATTCAGACATGAGTCCCTTGCTCACTGCTCCATCAGGATTCAAGCAAGCCGGGCCGACGAGGCTGAAATGCCAGAAACCGGTCCCCGGTAGCTTGTCTCCTTTCTGGTGAAGAATTGGCTTGGTAGTTTGGTCTGCCCTGTTCCCATGATGCACTGGGCCAGGGACAGACTAATTTGCATATAGCCAGGTTCTGAGCTGGGATGGGGCAGTTAGCTAAATAACGTGATGGATCAAGCCCTGATCTTTGGACTGGGTAAGAGTGGTCTGCTTATTTCAGACACTCTGTTCATCACCACCCCCTTTTCTGAATCGTTTTTGGCCACTATAGGTGTGGCAGGGTATACTCAGACATGAGTCCCTTGCTCACTGCTCCATCAGGATTCAAGCAAGCCGGGCCGACGAGGCTGAAATGCCAGAAACCGGTCCCCGGTAGCTTGTCTCCTTTCTGGTGAAGAATTGGCTTGGTAGTTTGGTCTGCCCTGTTCCCATGATGCACTGGGCCAGGGACAGACTAATTTGCATATAGCCAGGTTCTGAGCTGGGATGGGGCAGTGAGCTAAATAACGGTGATGGATCAAGCCCTGATCTTTGGACTGGGTAAGAGTGGTCTGCTTAATTCAGACACTCTGTTCATCACCACCCCCTTTTCTGAATCGTTTTTGGCCACTATAGGTGTGGCAGGGTATATTCAGACATGAGTCCCTTGCTCACTGCTCCATCAGGATTCAAGCAAGCCGGGCCGACGAGGCTGAAATGCCAGAAACCGGTCCCCGGTAGCTTGTCTCCTTTCTGGTGAAGAATTGGCTTGGTAGTTTGGTCTGCCCTGTTCCCATGATGCACTGGGCCAGGGACAGACTAATTTGCATATAGCCAGGTTCTGAGCTGGGATGGGGCAGTTAGCTAAATAACGGTGATGGATCAAGCCCTGATCTTTGGACTGGGTAAGAGTGGTCTGCTTATTTCAGACACTCTGTTCATCACCACCCCCTTTTCTGAATCGTTTTTGGCCACTATAGGTGTGGCAGGGTATACTCAGACATGAGTCCCTTGCTCACTGCTCCATCAGGATTCAAGCAAGCCGGGCCGACGAGGCTGAAATGCCAGAAACCGGTCCCCGGTAGCTTGTCTCCTTTCTGGTGAAGAATTGGCTTGGTAGTTTGGTCTGCCCTGTTCCCATGATGCACTGGGCCAGGGACAGACTAATTTGCATATAGCCAGGTTCTGAGCTGGGATGGGGCAGTGAGCTAAATAACGGTGATGGATCAAGCCCTGATCTTTGGACTGGGTAAGAGTGGTCTGCTTAATTCAGACACTCTGTTCATCACCACCCCCTTTTCTGAATCGTTTTTGGCCACTATAGGTGTGGCAGGGTATATTCAGACATGAGTCCCTTGCTCACTGCTCCATCAGGATTCAAGCAAGCCGGGCCGACGAGGCTGAAATGCCAGAAACCGGTCCCCGGTAGCTTGTCTCCTTTCTGGTGAAGAATTGGCTTGGTAGTTTGGTCTGCCCTGTTCCCATGATGCACTGGGCCAGGGACAGACTAATTTGCATATAGCCAGGTTCTGAGCTGGGATGGGGCAGTGAGCTAAATAACGGTGATGGATCAAGCCCTGATCTTTGGACTGGGTAAGAGTGGTCTGCTTAATTCAGACACTCTGTTCATCACCACCCCCTTTTCTGAATCGTTTTTTGCCACTATAGGTGTGGCAGGGTATACTCAGACATGAGTCCCTTGCTCACTGCTCCATCAGGATTCAAGCAAGCCGGGCCGACGAGGCTGAAATGCCAGAAACCGGTCCCCGGTAGCTTGTCTCCTTTCTGGTGAAGAATTGGCTTGGTAGTTTGGTCTGCCCTGTTCCCATGATGCACTAGGCCAGGGACAGACTAATTTGCATATAGCCAGGTTCTGAGCTGGGATGGGGCAGTGAGCTAAATAACGGTGATGGATCAAGCCCTGATCTTTGGACTGGGTAAGAGTGGTCTGCTTAATTCAGACACTCTGTTCATCACCACCCCCTTTTCTGAATCGTTTTTGGCCACTATAGGTGTGGCAGGGTATACTCAGACATGAGTCCCTTGCTCACTGCTCCATCAGGATTCAAGCAAGCCGGGCCGACAAGGCTGAAATGCCAGAAACCGGTCCCCGGTAGCTTGTCTCCTTTCTGGTGAAGAATTGGCTTGGTAGTTTGGTCTGCCCTGTTCCCATGATGCACTGGGCCAGGGACAGACTAATTTGCATATAGCCAGGTTCTGAGCTGGGATGGGGCAGTGAGCTAAATAACGGTGATGGATCAAGCCCTGATCTTTGGACTGGGTAAGAGTGGTCTGCTTAATTCAGACACTCTGTTCATCACCACCCCCTTTTCTGAATCGTTTTTGGCCACTATAGGTGTGGCAGGGTATATTCAGACATGAGTCCCTTGCTCACTGCTCCATCAGGACTCAAGCAAGCCGGGCCGACGAGGCTGAAATGCCAGAAACCGTTCCCCGGTAGCTTGTCTCCTTTCTGGTGAAGAATTAGCTTGGTAGTTTGGTCTGCCCTGTTTCCATGATGCACTGGGCCAGGGACAGACTAATTTGCATATAGCCAGGTTCTGAGCTGGGATGGGGCAGTGAGCTAAATAACGGTGATGGATCAAGCCCTGATCTTTGGACTGGGTAAGAGTGGTCTGCTTAATTCAGACACTCTGTTCATCACCACCCCCTTTTCTGAATCGTTTTTGGCCACTATAGGTGTGGCAGGGTATATTCAGACATGAGTCCCTTGCTCACTGCTCCATCAGGACTCAAGCAAGCCGGGCCGACGAGGCTGAAATGCCAGAAACCGTTCCCCGGTAGCTTGTCTCCTTTCTGGTGAAGAATTAGCTTGGTAGTTTGGTCTGCCCTGTTTCCATGATGCACTGGGCCAGGGACAGACTAATTTGCATATAGCCAGGTTCTGAGCTGGGATGGGGCAGTGAGCTAAATAACGGTGATGGATCAAGCCCTGATCTTTGGACTGGGTAAGCGTGGTCTGCTTAATTCAGACACTCTGTTCATCACCACCCCCTTTTCTGAATCGTTTTTGGCCACTATAGGTGTGGCAGGGTATACTCAGACATGAGTCCCTTGCTCACTGCTCCATCAGGATTCAAGCAAGCCGGGCCGACGAGGCTGAAATGCCAGAAACCGTTCCCCGGTAGCTTGTCTCCTTTCTGGTGAAGAATTGGCTTGGTAGTTTGGTCTGCCCTGTTCCCATGATGCACTGGGCCAGGGACAGACTAATTTGCATATAGCCAGGTTCTGAGCTGGGATGGGGCAGTGAGCTAAATAACGGTGATGGATCAAGCCCTGATCTTTGGACTGGGTAAGCGTGGTCTGCTTAATTCAGACACTCTGTTCATCACCACCCCCTTTTCTGAATCGTTTTTGGCCACTATAGGTGTGGCAGGGTATACTCAGACATGAGTCCCTTGCTCACTGCTCCATCAGGATTCAAGCAAGCCGGGCCGACGAGGCTGAAATGCCAGAAACCGGTCCCCGGTAGCTTGTCTCCTTTCTGGTGAAGAATTGGCTTGGTAGTTTGGTCTGCCCTGTTCCCATGATGCACTGGGCCAGGGACAGACTAATTTGCATATAGCCAGGTTCTGAGCTGGGATGGGGCAGTGAGCTAAATAACGGTGATGGATCAAGCCCTGATCTTTGGACTGGGTAAGAGTGGTCTGCTTAATTCAGACACTCTGTTCATCACCACCCCCTTTTCTGAATCGTTTTTGGCCACTATAGGTGTGGCAGGGTATACTCAGACATGAGTCCCTTGCTCACTGCTCCATCAGGATTCAAGCAAGCCGGGCCGACGAGGCTGAAATGCCAGAAACTGGTCCCCGGTAGCTTGTCTCCTTTCTGGTGAAGAATTGGCTTGGTAGTTTGGTCTGCCCTGTTCCCATGATGCACTGGGCCAGGGACAGACTAATTTGCATATAGCCAGGTTCTGAGCTGGGATGGGGCAGTTAGCTAAATAACGGTGATGGATCAAGCCCTGATCTTTGGACTGGGTAAGAGTGGTCTGCTTATTTCAGACACTCTGTTCATCACCACCCCCTTTTCTGAATCGTTTTTGGCCACTATAGGTGTGGCAGGGTATACTCAGACATGAGTCCCTTGCTCACTGCTCCATCAGGATTCAAGCAAGCCGGGCCGACGAGGCTGAAATGCCAGAAACCGGTCCCCGGTAGCTTGTCTCCTTTCTGGTGAAGAATTGGCTTGGTAGTTTGGTCTGCCCTGTTCCCATGATGCACTGGGCCAGGGACAGACTAATTTGCATATAGCCAGGTTCTGAGCTGGGATGGGGCAGTGAGCTAAATAACGGTGATGGATCAAGCCCTGATCTTTGGACTGGGTAAGAGTGGTCTGCTTAATTCAGACACTCTGTTCATCACCACCCCCTTTTCTGAATCGTTTTTTGCCACTATAGGTGTGGCAGGGTATACTCAGACATGAGTCCCTTGCTCACTGCTCCATCAGGATTCAAGCTAGCCGGGCCGACGAGGCTGAAATGCCAGAAACCGGTCCCCGGTAGCTTGTCTCCTTTCTGGTGAAGAATTGGCTTGGTAGTTTGGTCTGCCCTGTTCCCATGATGCACTGGGCCAGGGACAGACTAATTTGCATATAGCCAGGTTCTGAGCTGGGATGGGGCAGTGAGCTAAATAACGGTGATGGATCAAGCCCTGATCTTTGGACTGGGTAAGAGTGGTCTGCTTAATTCAGACACTCTGTTCATCACCACCCCCTTTTCTGAATCGTTTTTGGCCACTATAGGTGTGGCTGGGTATACTCAGACATGAGTCCCTTGCTCACTGCTCCATCAGGATTCAAGCAAGCCGGGCCGACGAGGCTGAAATGCCAGAAACCGGTCCCCGGTAGCTTGTCTCCTTTCTGGTGAAGAATTGGCTTGGTAGTTTGGTCTGCCCTGTTCCCATGATGCACTGGGCCAGGGACAGACTAATTTGCATATAGCCAGGTTCTGAGCTGGGATGGGGCAGTGAGCTCAATAACGGTGATGGATCAAGCCCTGATCTTTGGACTGGGTAAGAGTGGTCTGCTTAATTCAGACACTCTGTTCATCACCACCCCCTTTTCTGAATCGTTTTTGGCCACTATAGGTGTGGCAGGGTATATTCAGACATGAGTCCCTTGCTCACTGCTCCATCAGGACTCAAGCAAGCCGGGCCGACGAGGCTGAAATGCCAGAAACCGTTCCCCGGTAGCTTGTCTCCTTTCTGGTGAAGAATTGGCTTGGTAGTTTGGTCTGCCCTGTTCCCATGATGCACTGGGCCAGGGACAGACTAATTTGCATATAGCCAGGTTCTGAGCTGGGATGGGGCAGTGAGCTAAATAACGGTGATGGATCAAGCCCTGATCTTTGGACTGGGTAAGCGTGGTCTGCTTAATTCAGACACTCTGTTCATCACCACCCCCTTTTCTGAATCGTTTTTGGCCACTATAGGTGTGGCAGGGTATACTCAGACATGAGTCCCTTGCTCACTGCTCCATCAGGATTCAAGCAAGCCGGGCCGACGAGGCTGAAATGCCAGAAACCGGTCCCCGGTAGCTTGTCTCCTTTCTGGTGAAGAATTGGCTTGGTAGTTTGGTCTGCCCTGTTCCCATGATGCACTGGGCCAGGGACAGACTAATTTGCATATAGCCAGGTTCTGAGCTGGGATGGGGCAGTGAGCTAAATAACGGTGATGGATCAAGCCCTGATCTTTGGACTGGGTAAGAGTGGTCTGCTTAATTCAGACACTCTGTTCATCACCACCCCCTTTTCTGAATCGTTTTTGGCCACTATAGGTGTGGCAGGGTATACTCAGACATGAGTCCCTTGCTCACTGCTCCATCAGGATTCAAGCAAGCCGGGCCGACGAGGCTGAAATGCCAGAAACCGGTCCCCGGTAGCTTGTCTCCTTTCTGGTGAAGAATTGGCTTGGTAGTTTGGTCTGCCCTGTTCCCATGATGCACTGGGCCAGGGACAGACTAATTTGCATATAGCCAGGTTCTGAGCTGGGATGGGGCAGTGAGCTAAATAACGGTGATGGATCAAGCCCTGATCTTTGGACTGGGTAAGAGTGATCTGCTTAATTCAGACACTGTTCATCACCACCCCCTTTTCTGAATCGTTTTTGGCCACTATAGGTGTGGCAGGGTATATTCAGACATGAGTCCCTTGCTCACTGCTCCATCAGGACTCAAGCAAGCCGGGCCGACGAGGCTGAAATGCCAGAAACCGTTCCCCGGTAGCTTGTCTCCTTTCTGGTGAAGAATTGGCTTGGTAGTTTGGTCTGCCCTGTTCCCATGATGCACTGGGCCAGGGACAGACTAATTTGCATATAGCCAGGTTCTGAGCTGGGATGGGGCAGTGAGCTAAATAACGGTGATGGATCAAGCCCTGATCTTTGGACTGGGTAAGCGTGGTCTGCTTAATTCAGACACTCTGTTCATCACCACCCCCTTTTCTGAATCGTTTTTGGCCACTATAGGTGTGGCAGGGTATACTCAGACATGAGTCCCTTGCTCACTGCTCCATCAGGATTCAAGCAAGCCGGGCCGACGAGGCTGAAATGCCAGAAACCGGTCCCCGGTAGCTTGTCTCCTTTCTGGTGAAGAATTGGCTTGGTAGTTTGGTCTGCCCTGTTCCCATGATGCACTGGGCCAGGGACAGACTAATTTGCATATAGCCAGGTTCTGAGCTGGGATGGGGCAGTGAGCTAAATAACGGTGATGGATCAAGCCCTGATCTTTGGACTGGGTAAGAGTGATCTGCTTAATTCAGACACTCTGTTCATCACCACCCCCTTTTCTGAATCGTTTTTGGCCACTATAGGTGTGGCAGGGTATATTCAGACATGAGTCCCTTGCTCACTGCTCCATCAGGACTCAAGCAAGCCGGGCCGACGAGGCTGAAATGCCAGAAACCGTTCCCCGGTAGCTTGTCTCCTTTCTGGTGAAGAATTGGCTTGGTAGTTTGGTCTGCCCTGTTCCCATGATGCACTGGGCCAGGGACAGACTAATTTGCATATAGCCAGGTTCTGAGCTGGGATGGGGCAGTGAGCTAAATAACGGTGATGGATCAAGCCCTGATCTTTGGACTGGGTAAGCGTGGTCTGCTTAATTCAGACACTCTGTTCATCACCACCCCCTTTTCTGAATCGTTTTTGGCCACTATAGGTGTGGCAGGGTATACTCAGACATGAGTCCCTTGCTCACTGCTCCATCAGGATTCAAGCAAGCCGGGCCGACGAGGCTGAAATGCCAGAAACCGGTCCCCGGTAGCTTGTCTCCTTTCTGGTGAAGAATTGGCTTGGTAGTTTGGTCTGCCCTGTTCCCATGATGCACTGGGCCAGGGACAGACTAATTTGCATATAGCCAGGTTCTGAGCTGGGATGGGGCAGTGAGCTAAATAACGGTGATGGATCAAGCCCTGATCTTTGGACTGGGTAAGAGTGGTCTGCTTAATTCAGACACTCTGTTCATCACCACCCCCTTTTCTTAATCGTTTTTGGCCACTATAGGTGTGGCAGGGTATACTCAGACATGAGTCCCTTGCTCACTGCTCCATCAGGATTCAAGCAAGCCGGGCCGACGAGGCTGAAATGCCAGAAACTGGTCCCCGGTAGCTTGTCTCCTTTCTGGTGAAGAATTGGCTTGGTAGTTTGGTCTGCCCTGTTCCCATGATGCACTGGGCCAGGGACAGACTAATTTGCATATAGCCAGGTTCTGAGCTGGGATGGGGCAGTTAGCTAAATAACGGTGATGGATCAAGCCCTGATCTTTGGACTGGGTAAGAGTGGTCTGCTTATTTCAGACACTCTGTTCATCACCACCCCCTTTTCTGAATCGTTTTTGGCCACTATAGGTGTGGCAGGGTATACTCAGACATGAGTCCCTTGCTCACTGCTCCATCAGGATTCAAGCAAGCCGGGCCGACGAGGCTGAAATGCCAGAAACCGGTCCCCGGTAGCTTGTCTCCTTTCTGGTGAAGAATTGGCTTGGTAGTTTGGTCTGCCCTGTTCCCATGATGCACTGGGCCAGGGACAGACTAATTTGCATATAGCCAGGTTCTGAGCTGGGATGGGGCAGTGAGCTAAATAACGGTGATGGATCAAGCCCTGATCTTTGGACTGGGTAAGAGTGGTCTGCTTAATTCAGACACTCTGTTCATCACCACCCCCTTTTCTGAATCGTTTTTTGCCACTATAGGTGTGGCAGGGTATACTCAGACATGAGTCCCTTGCTCACTGCTCCATCAGGATTCAAGCAAGCCGGGCCGACGAGGCTGAAATGCCAGAAACCGGTCCCCGGTAGCTTGTCTCCTTTCTGGTGAAGAATTGGCTTGGTAGTTTGGTCTGCCCTGTTCCCATGATGCACTAGGCCAGGGACAGACTAATTTGCATATAGCCAGGTTCTGAGCTGGGATGGGGCAGTGAGCTAAATAACGGTGATGGATCAAGCCCTGATCTTTGGACTGGGTAAGAGTGGTCTGCTTAATTCAGACACTCTGTTCATCACCACCCCCTTTTCTGAATCGTTTTTGGCCACTATAGGTGTGGCAGGGTATACTCAGACATGAGTCCCTTGCTCACTGCTCCATCAGGATTCAAGCAAGCCGGGCCGACGAGGCTGAAATGCCAGAAACCGGTCCCCGGTAGCTTGTCTCCTTTCTGGTGAAGAATTGGCTTGGTAGTTTGGTCTGCCCTGTTCCCATGATGCACTGGGCCAGGGACAGACTAATTTGCATATAGCCAGGTTCTGAGCTGGGATGGGGCAGTGATCTAAATAACGGTGATGGATCAAGCCCTGATCTTTGGACTGGGTAAGAGTGGTCTGCTTAATTCAGACACTCTGTTCATCACCACCCCCTTTTCTGAATCGTTTTTGGCCACTATAGGTGTGGCAGGGTATATTCAGACATGAGTCCCTTGCTCACTGCTCCATCAGGACTCAAGCAAGCCGGGCCGACGAGGCTGAAATGCCAGAAACCGTTCCCCGGTAGCTTGTCTCCTTTCTGGTGAAGAATTGGCTTGGTAGTTTGGTCTGCCCTGTTCCCATGATGCACTGGGCCAGGGACAGACTAATTTGCATATAGCCAGGTTCTGAGCTGGGATGGGGCAGTGAGCTAAATAACGGTGATGGATCAAGCCCTGATCTTTGGACTGGGTAAGCGTGGTCTGCTTAATTCAGACACTCTGTTCATCACCACCCCCTTTTCTGAATCGTTTTTGGCCACTATAGGTGTGGCAGGGTATACTCAGACATGAGTCCCTTGCTCACTGCTCCATCAGGATTCAAGCAAGCCGGGCCGACGAGGCTGAAATGCCAGAAACCGGTCCCCGGTAGCTTGTCTCCTTTCTGGTGAAGAATTGGCTTGGTAGTTTGGTCTGCCCTGTTCCCATGATGCACTGGGCCAGGGACAGACTAATTTGCATATAGCCAGGTTCTGAGCTGGGATGGGGCAGTGAGCTAAATAACGGTGATGGATCAAGCCCTGATCTTTGGACTGGGTAAGAGTGGTCTGCTTAATTCAGACACTCTGTTCATCACCACCCCCTTTTCTGAATCGTTTTTGGCCACTATAGGTGTGGCAGGGTATACTCAGACATGAGTCCCTTGCTCACTGCTCCATCAGGATTCAAGCAAGCCGGGCCGACGAGGCTGAAATGCCAGAAACCGGTCCCCGGTAGCTTGTCTCCTTTCTGGTGAAGAATTGGCTTGGTAGTTTGGTCTGCCCTGTTCCCATGATGCACTGGGCCAGGGACAGACTAATTTGCATATAGCCAGGTTCTGAGCTGGGATGGGGCAGTGAGCTAAATAACGGTGATGGATCAAGCCCTGATCTTTGGACTGGGTAAGAGTGGTCTGCTTAATTCAGACACTCTGTTCATCACCACCCCCTTTTCTGAATCGTTTTTGGCCACTATAGGTGTGGCAGGGTATACTCAGACATGAGTCCCTTGCTCACTGCTCCATCAGGATTCAAGCAAGCCGGGCCGACGAGGCTGAAATGCCAGAAACCGGTCCCCGGTAGCTTGTCTCCTTTCTGGTGAAGAATTGGCTTGGTAGTTTGGTCTGCCCTGTTCCCATGATGCACTGGGCCAGGGACAGACTAATTTGCATATAGCCAGGTTCTGAGCTGGGATGGGGCAGTGAGCTAAATAACGGTGATGGATCAAGCCCTGATCTTTGGACTGGGTAAGAGTGGTCTGCTTAATTCAGACACTCTGTTCATCACCACCCCCTTTTCTGAATCCTCTCTCTCCTTCTGGCAGGGCATTGACCACTTGTTGGGGCTTGCGGTATTTCTTGGACCTGCAGACTTTCTCAAAGTGGTTAAATCGTCCGCATCCCGAGCATCTCTTGCCTTTGGCAGGGCACTCAGCCACCTGATGGGGTGGTTCTCCGCAGTATCCGCAGGTTTTAGTTTGTTCTGAGGTTGACGTTCCAGGTCCCTTCTTGACCCACCTCATCAGAGATTTTGTCGTCACGGCATTCACCGGTTCGGCCTTTACAGGCACCTGGAGGGCCGCTACCATGTGCGCGTCCCGTGCTTTTGACAATTCCTTGGTGCGCCCCAGGGTCAGTATATCGGCGAGGGACTTTCCGGACTCTTGCAGTATCCGCTCACGGAGCTTGGCAGACGTGCAGCCCTGAATTACTTGTCCCCTGATCTCCTCCGTTTCGTCGGGGAACACGCATGTGGACGCCAGATTTTTGAGTCGGGCATGGTGGGTGTCTAGCGATTCTTCGGGGAGTTGACGCGCCTGCCTAAATATGAACCTTTCATAATCTTGATTGGCCATCGGTTCAAAATGTTCATTGAGGACATTTATCAGTGTGTGGTGATTCTTAGGCGGGCCTCTACCAGTGTCCTGGCGATGTTATGGATGTCTTTGCCCCCCAGATGAAGTAACATGGCTCTTTTCTGGTCCTTGTGGACCTTGGTGGCCTCGAGGAATATGAGTAGGCGGTCCACCCAGTCTTTCCACTTGGGTGCAAGTGATGAGGGCGACCCCTCCACTATAAAAGTCTCTATTGGGGGTATCGTGGACATGATTGGCGCCTTGACCGGTATATTTGCTGTCTCTGAAGGCTCCCTCGCAGGCTCACTGTCTCTCCTGATCACAGCTGCACTACGGTGTCAGCCTCTCAGAGCTTGGAGATGCTTGCTCCCTGCTATGTATGTGGGATGGCTTTCCACTCTGCCTCCTGTGTTGTGCTGACTTGGGGGGTGTTGCCTGTATAAGTGCTTGTTGGCCTCCCAGAATGTCAGGACCCACAGCTCTCTGGCTGGCCGGTGGCAAAGGCCTTTGACTTCTCTGAAGAGCAGGGAGGTTGCTCCCCCTGTGGTGACCTCCTCTACTCACACAAACTGCACACAACCAGGCCTGTGATGTAGGCCTCCCTCTTCTCCCCCACGCGCTGCAACGTGGGCCTCTGTCCCAACAGGGTGCACCACCACTCTTTGTTTAGCCTGGGCAGGGGGGGAAGACAGTACGGCCTTCAAGAGCCTCGCAGCAAGCTGAGGCCAGCAGTAGGGACTCGCGCGCCCACAAGGGGCGTGGCTCCACGTGGCCTGCTGGCTGAGACTACACATACGGCAGGCAGCGCGCCGTCTCACCTCCGTGGGCCCTTGATGCTGTTCCATGGCCACCTCAGCAACCACGCCAGGCCCAGGCGCTCCGGCCAAGCTGCCGTTTCCAGGGGTGCAGCGTACCGCACCCCGGGGCACGAGCGCCACAAGCCGATGGCAGTGCTCGCGGCTGCCACTCCGCAACCCCACACACGGCGAGGGTACGCCCACCCTCATCACCAGTTGTTGTGTTGTGTGACGGCCCAGGATCAGAGCTGGCACTGACATACGAGGGGGCAATTGGCGGTATGCCTTCGGCCTGCAAAAATTACTCAGAGCCAGTTGCGGTTCTTACTGGTCTCGCCGCCATAGCCCTACTGGAGTATGTGCGTGCGCGACCACTTTATTAAGCTACGGTCACATGACCTTTACGTAGGGTGCCTGTTGCGTCACGGGCGCAACACAACAGGCCCCACAAGCACCATACAGTGGAAAACGGCCCCAGCAGCAGCAGAGAGGGATTTCTGGTGCCGATTGAAGGGACGAGCACCAGAACAGCTGTTTCTTTCTGCCGCGACAAGACACAGCAATGGCCCCAACTTCATTTAAGGATTGCCCCGTTGGTCGGCTGCGCTTCCCGGCCCACACTACAGCTGGTGGGACACTGTGAGCACTACCGTACCGTGGAGCCACAGCACCATTTGAAGTGCACAACATTGAAAAATGTTAGGAGGAATTCAGCCAGACAGCAACGAAAGCCAGGACAATAACCTCGGGTGGCAGCAGCGGGGAGGAGGGGGCCCTGCATGATTCACTTGCAGGAGCGATAATTGCTACCATATGGTGGCGCTCAGTCCCGCAAGTGAATCTCCACACGTGCACGCGCTGCCATTAAAGGCAATGGAACGTGTGCACGGTTGTGGGTGAAAAAGGGGACCGATGACTAAAGGTCTCCTCCCTTGCAGCACAAGCGCGCTGCATAGGCGAGACCTAACAAAAGCGCAAGGGGGGCATTTAGAGCACAGCGCATTGGCTGCACTTTGTCCTGGAGAAAATGAGGCTTGGAACTCTGTAGTATTATACTGCACATGCGTAGGTGTTCCCCCCCGCAGTTACCACCTGCCTTGTTATAGTCGTAATGCAAAACGGATTTTACACTTCATGATGTGGTTTTACCCATTGCTTAATTTGTATTGGTAGTTGTCAGTGGTGGGCACTGGCACTCATTTTTGGGAATCAGGATTTATTTTTCAATGCCCTAGAGCAGGGGTCTCCAACCTTTTCTGTAGTGAGAGCTACTTCTGATTAGCGAAAATCATCGTGAGCTACTAAAGGCCAACCAGCTAGCGCATTTTACAAGAGACCCCCCTCGACACCGTCGCAATGCAACCAAGCACAGACGCCATAGTCGTCACAGTACTGCCTGCTAACCTGCTGAAAAGTACTTTTCTCTGTTCACTCTGACACATCCTGGATTAGAACCTTTCAAATAAAGTTACCCAAATATGACACCGGAATGCGAAACATCTCACACAAGAGCTCTCAGCCTGGCTAGGAATGTGGTATCAAGCAATCAGTACAGGCAGCACCATGGACAACTGACATCTCCTTGACCACTAAAGGGCAACGCTGTCACACCCATCTGTGATTAGAAGTAATATAAACCCCTAATAGAATATATAGCGTTCTACTTAGTACAATACTCGCTCCCAGGGCCCATCACAACTTGATAAATGTAACCTGTTCTCAACTGGACTCCAAGCACCATAATCACCTCCTTCTCCAATATAAATGTTCTTCATAAAGCGCTGCGCTGCTCACTGGAATTAGTTCCACAATATTCAATGGCTTTTTGTCCACTGAACGGCCTACTAACTAGTCAGAAGCACCTTGGACCTGTTGCTGATGGTGCTACAATCAGATACATCTTATCCAGATTTGTACCTCTCCAAACATTTGTGTTCCAGGGTGTGGGTCCGCCCCTGGAACACCTCACTCATCCCACTCTATATAACATTTGCATTGGAACTGGCATCTCTGATAACCTCTGAAAGTGGGAGCATGTAGGTATTGAACCAAATACATCCCTTGTGGTACCTTTAGGTGCCCCATGGACTCTGTCCTGCAGTAATGCGAGAGGGGAAAGTTCACTTCTGTTCCACCAGTTGAACCCGTGGTGCAGCCACAACCTGGGGTCCTCTTGAGGAATACTGTAGCAGAGCTTGGCAGACGTGCAGCCCTGAATTACTTGTCCCCTGATCTCCTCCGTTTCGTCGGGGAACACGCATGTGGACGCCAGATTTTTGAGTCGGGCATGGTGGGTGTCTAGCGATTCTTCGGGGAGTTGACGCGCCTGCCTAAATATGAACCTTTCATAATCTTGATTGGCCATCGGTTCAAAATGTTCATTGAGGACATTTATCAGTGTGTGGTGATTCTTAGGCGGGCCTCTACCAGTGTCCTGGCGATGTTATGGATGTCTTTGCCCCCCAGATGAAGTAACATGGCTCTTTTCTGGTCCTTGTGGACCTTGGTGGCCTCGAGGAATATGAGTAGGCGGTCCACCCAGTCTTTCCACTTGGGTGCAAGTGATGAGGGCGACCCCTCCACTATAAAAGTCTCTATTGGGGGTATCGTGGACATGATTGGCGCCTTGACCGGTATATTTGCTGTCTCTGAAGGCTCCCTCGCAGGCTCACTGTCTCTCCTGATCACAGCTGCACTACGGTGTCAGCCTCTCAGAGCTTGGAGATGCTTGCTCCCTGCTATGTATGTGGGATGGCTTTCCACTCTGCCTCCTGTGTTGTGCTGACTTGGGGGGTGTTGCCTGTATAAGTGCTTGTTGGCCTCCCAGAATGTCAGGACCCACAGCTCTCTGGCTGGCCGGTGGCAAAGGCCTTTGACTTCTCTGAAGAGCAGGGAGGTTGCTCCCCCTGTGGTGACCTCCTCTACTCACACAAACTGCACACAACCAGGCCTGTGATGTAGGCCTCCCTCTTCTCCCCCACGCGCTGCAACGTGGGCCTCTGTCCCAACAGGGTGCACCACCACTCTTTGTTTAGCCTGGGCAGGGGGGGAAGACAGTACGGCCTTCAAGAGCCTCGCAGCAAGCTGAGGCCAGCAGTAGGGACTCGCGCGCCCACAAGGGGCGTGGCTCCACGTGGCCTGCTGTAGTGAGAGCTACTTCTGATTAGCGAAAATCATCGTGAGCTACTAAAGGCCAACCAGCTAGCGCATTTTACAAGAGACCCCCCTCGACACCGTCGCAATGCAACCAAGCACAGACGCCATAGTCGTCACAGTACTGCCTGCTAACCTGCTGAAAAGTACTTTTCTCTGTTCACTCTGACACATCCTGGATTAGAACCTTTCAAATAAAGTTACCCAAATATGACACCGGAATGCGAAACATCTCACACAAGAGCTCTCAGCCTGGCTAGGAATGTGGTATCAAGCAATCAGTACAGGCAGCACCATGGACAACTGACATCTCCTTGACCACTAAAGGGCAACGCTGTCACACCCATCTGTGATTAGAAGTAATATAAACCCCTAATAGAATATATAGCGTTCTACTTAGTACAATACTCGCTCCCAGGGCCCATCACAACTTGATAAATGTAACCTGTTCTCAACTGGACTCCAAGCACCATAATCACCTCCTTCTCCAATATAAATGTTCTTCATAAAGCGCTGCGCTGCTCACTGGAATTAGTTCCACAATATTCAATGGCTTTTTGTCCACTGAACGGCCTACTAACTAGTCAGAAGCACCTTGGACCTGTTGCTGATGGTGCTACAATCAGATACATCTTATCCAGATTTGTACCTCTCCAAACATTTGTGTTCCAGGGTGTGGGTCCGCCCCTGGAACACCTCACTCATCCCACTCTATATAACATTTGCATTGGAACTGGCATCTCTGATAACCTCTGAAAGTGGGAGCATGTAGGTATTGAACCAAATACATCCCTTGTGGTACCTTTAGGTGCCCCATGGACTCTGTCCTGCAGTAATGCGAGAGGGGAAAGTTCACTTCTGTTCCACCAGTTGTACCCGTGGTGCAGCCACAACCTGGGGTCCTCTTGAGGAATACTGTAGCAGAGCTGTAAGACAGCTGTCTGCAGTGCTCTTAATGTAGATCTGAACCTGCACCTTAGATCACCGCTAAGGGCTGAGCTGAAGTTACTTTTCCAATCCTTTTCCATTTAGGCTGTTTCTGTCCCCTGCTGATGGAGAAATCTTTTATTAGTCAACCGCGGTAACGTAAACCCAGCAGCGCTCCAGCTATCTCTAGGCACCAGCATTCACACCACAAGAAGCTGCCTCGAATGCATGAATAATTGTCTCCTAAAATATGTAAATGTACATTTCTGTTGCTCGATTGCTGTCAAAACCTGGTGTGCATTTTAACAGTCTTTATTATGAGTGTAAGAATCACGGGGTAGGAGACATCAAGGAGGGAAAATGACCCTTTCAGGCCAGCAGACTGCTCTTGTTGTTTTTTCCCTTGCTGCCCCTCCAGCCGCCACTACTCGCAAACTAACAAACTAAGAAATCACAACTTTTTGAGGCCAGGACTTACCAATTGATTGGCTGCTCCGCACGCAAATCAGAGACGTGGTGCCGGACTTGAAAAGGTAGGCCACTTACACGCTACCAAACTTTCCCGCCCCTTCTAGCACACGTTGCCCAGGTTAAAAGCATGGTGCCAGACTGCAAAAGGGCGAGGCAGGTGGCGCAGAGATCACGCAGATGACGAACTAAGTCGTACTCTTAAGCCCAGCCCAGCTAACTTAAATTCAGCCTATCGGAGCAGCTGAGTTTGGTGAGGACAGGCAACGGCTATTAAAAAAAAGCAGAAAAACGGAAAATGACCAAAAATGGTTACAAAACTAGAATGCTGGAGCGAGCTATTCACTGGACCTCGGCGAGCTACCGGTAGCTCGCTATCGACCGGTTGGAGATGCCTGCCCTAGAGCATGACAGAAAGCCAGAAAAGGAAGGAAGAAGGAGGAAGAGAAAGATGGGCAAATAATAACAAACGGAGAAAGCATGGATGGAAAAGCCAGCTAGAGTGAGATAGAGAAACAGGAAGTGTTGGATGATGGAAGAAAGAGTCATGAGCAGCACCGGCTCCTCTGTTAAGGCGGAGATGCGCTGCCCCACTGCTGTCTGAGCAGCGAATAAAGGAAAAACAAAATAATTATAAATATATTATAATTTTATTTTTCCTTGATATGCCTGGTATGCCGATTCAAGGGCGGGGTGATAGAGATCGCAGGTCACCCGGCCAATAATTTCACCATACACGTACCGGGCCCATATTTTTCCAATTTATATCATATACATTAATCGGGTGACCTTACACTCTACTACCAGTAACCCTGGTTCCTTCCTATTTATTTCTACCTGTACCCGACTTACCAATCTACCGTTACGGGTACCTATGACCACAACGGATCAGGGAGCTAGCTGTGAAAGAAAGGCAGACAACCAAAAACCAACATTTATCTTTCTTTGTATTCGTAAATGACCACAAACTACTGGGAAGTTTTAAAGTTTTATCTAGAATTCAGATTCGGAAAGCATACAGTTTACAATTAAAAGGCAATCAATAATCAAAATAACGAACAGCACATAACCATAGAGAAAGTAAATCAGGGCAACCATTTATGAGTCTATAGGAAGATAAGGACATGAGAAATGCTAAACAGATTTCAAGAATGGAACTTAAGAAAGTATAACTATGAACGGGCAAGTTTATGCACGTACTAGAATTTCACTACGGGGCAATATTTCAACAGTTGAGTGAGAAGTTAGAAATCCTATACACCTATAGGAAGGGTAAAATTGGAACACGCTATAGTTCTAGAAACCTTACTTCAATAAATTCTAGAGGAGGAAAATTTTAAACCACATCTATATTTTCATAAACGGTATGAAGAATTGTGCTTAAAGGAAGGGTAACATAGGAACATGCTAGAAAACAGCAATATCGTATGAGCTTTCATTCAGGAGCTTTGCGAAAGCATGGAAAATCAATTATGAGCAAGAGTATGTCTTTATTAAAGCAAAAGACAGAAAATAGAAAGTGCAGTATAGAGTTTTCAGCACTATATATTTACCTAGAATGGTGTGAAGACCAACCCTGGCCACGGATCAGTCAAGGACATGAAAAACCCCAAGGAAGGACAGTCATCAATGGGACAGCAGGTGCAGAATGGACACCCCAGGACAGGACAGGAAAACCAGATTAGGATCAGGACAGGACCACCGAGGCACGACCAGCACCCGCAGTTTGGAAGCAACGCCTGCGCTCCACCCTCTCTGCAGCTATCGGCCGGAGCCCCGAATGGGTTTGCGAACTCCCCAGCAAAGTGCTCCACCAGCACTTAAGGTTTAGTAAAACCTCTTGAGTCTATGGATATTTCGGACAGAGTGCTCCGCAGCCCTCTGTATCAGTCACCTATTGAGTACGTTGGGTCAGTGACAGGTCAGCTATTCGGACAAGTCAGACAATTTCTCTAGCTAAACCTAGGCTAGTTATACTGTTTTCGGGTCAGTGTACCACCCCCCAAATGTTGCAAGTGTCAGAATCCCCTTTTTCGATTGGTCCCTAAGTAGGATAGGTCAACACACCAATCACAATTTACGTTTACAAGCTCATATTTACATACTCTAGAACCGCCTATTTGAATTTGGGGTTCCCATGAGATACTCTACAGAATACAATGAAAACATAACAATTGTATCAATTGCAGTACAGTTCGGCTTCTTCGGCTGGGTGAAGGTGCATCTTCCCAGGCACATCTTGGCCGCCACCTCTGGTTGGCAGTCGTTCAATGTCACTGGCCGAAGTCTGTCATGCGTAGTAGTGTACTTCAATATGGATTCCCGAGCATCCCATCAACCCTCAATACCGTGGTACATGAAAAGTAAGCGAAAGCTACTCTATACCCCTTTATTTATAATATACTAATGCGTGAATGTTTTAGTGCAGACAGACAATAACATAAACATATGCGCAAGCTTCACCATGTGAGAACACAGACAGCCATCTTAGAAGCAAGTGCGCAGGCGCAAAGTTTCCCACCAGAACTGCAAGTGCGTCACGTCACGTGAGTGTGACTAACGCATGCGCAGAAAGAAAACCCGCCAAGCAGCGGCCATTTTAGGAACAATCGTTATTGAGTTAGTAAACACATATGCAAGCGTCTCTAGGACACCCCAAATGTCAGAATAAAGGGAAATTAGTAAGATGAACAGGTTGAATTACATGGTTATAAGTTATGCGAGGTTCATGAGTACGAGCAAGCCGCGTAATATGCGAATTCTTGCTCCATCAATCCCCTCTTTGATGATATTTACTATCATCATAACTAATGGAATCAGATGCCAACTTTTCACACTTTGTTCATTTCAATCTCTTCCAACATTCGATTTAATTTCTCCTTCGTTACTTTGTTAGGGTGTGAATTCTTCACCCGTTTGTAAATCTGATTATTCAGTTCTTCTAATTCGAGTTCATCCACACTCCGTTTCACACCTCTTTTATTCACAGTATATTTCCTTTGGTGTTTGCGGCATTTGCAACAGACAAATATAAGGAATATAATAAACCCTATTATGGCAATTGGCATCAGTACCTTAAACAACAAACCTCTACCTAACTGTGCAAACCAATGACCTACAGCCGAGAGACCATCAGTAAGTCTTTTCCAGGCACTGTCAACCTCCAGTGGTTTAAGTTCTTTTCCCAAATTTGTAATGTCCCTTACATACCTTTGGATTCCTACACTTTTGTCAGGTATGTAAGTGCAACAATGTTGCGCTTTCAACATTCTGCAGACTCCGCCCTCTTTCGCTAATAGAGTGTCAAGGGCAAGTCGGTTTTGTAAAACCATAGATCTAATCGCAACCATTTCGGTATTGACCATCAGGAACCCTCCAGCAGTGTCGGTAGATAACCAATCTACTACTGTTGACAATTTGCAAATTTTGTTTGAGTTCAGAACCACTCCCACTGCAGGTATTATTGCGCTAAAAATATCTCCTACAATCTCTCCAGCAGTTTCTCTTCTAGTGCGTACTACTTTGTTAGTTTCTTCATTGCTTCCAGTGATTTTCCCCACATGGTATATCTTCCGGAAGACAATACCAAAGTAGCAACTCCCGTACCAATGATCGGGCAATTTGAAGTAAGCCTTGTTCCCACAGATAAAATAAATTCCAGGAAACACAGGCTCTGTCCCATCTTTGAAACCCCAACCTCCAATTACCTTGTAATTATGCTCACATTCACTGGAACCGATGAAAACATTGTTATAATAACTAGTCATTTCCCTTTTTAGACAGAGCTTCCCCTTCTTTTCGAAATCAAGGAGCATAGCAGCAGTAGCTCCACCATTTGAGGAGCTCCCTATACTTTCTGCCTATTTAAGAACTTTATGATTCCTATCTTTTGCTTTCTTTTGGAAACTCTCTCTTTTTTTCTCTACCATGTCCAGAAATTCTTTTTCCTTTTCATGTAAAGAACAGGTCAGGTTATTTTTATGTGCATCATCTATATTAATTTTCCCTACAGTTAGAAAATAATCACTCATGTATTTAGCTACATCTCTAGTTGTCTGTACAGGATTTAGGTTTCTTCGAACAGGAAGTTCAGAAAATGTCACGTCATAGTTTGAATAGTAATACTGTAAAGGTGCTTTTTTTGTAAAATAAGCTAGTCAGTACACTACAGGAAATTCCATAGGTTAAGGGCAAGTGATGATAAGTCACGCCTTCAGCTACAGAAGTAGGTAGATTCATGCAGACATAGCAGTCGTCTATTTCCATAGTTTCTACATAATGCAATAACAGGTTTGCGAAAACGTTCAAATGAGTCTTGTTCTTAATTTTTTTAAAGTGTAATGCTTCCTCATCTGGTGCTTCTAAATTTAACTGTCTCCGTTTCAGGCTCAGTGGGTTGTCCAGTGTGTCTACTCGTCGTTCTAGTGTGTGATTCTACAGTGTCGTCAGGTAAGTTATTATTCGGGTACAGGCTTGGATTTTTACTTATTAGAGAAGGAAGTGTTACAGTCAGTCCTATCCAAAGGATCAGTACTATTGCTACGCTACATATACATACTTGGCAGCATGTTTTACAACAACTACGTCTAGGTCTTCCATTCACACTTGAATCAGACATTTCTGTTTAACAGAAGTCTTCCAACCCCTCTTTGTAACTTTGCACAGATAGCTTACACTGAGCAACTTCAGGTTGGTTCGTCTTCTTCGGCAGACTGATCAGCTGTCTGTTCTTCGTCACTTTCGTCAGTTATATCAAGGTCCTCAAATTCCTCCAATATCAAATAAGTACATTCAGGATCCTGATATTTTTCGTTTAGTCTTTTTATTCGGTCACTTCTTCTTTTGGAGCTTTCTCCAGACTGCTCTGCTATACGAGAACTTTTTCTTCTTTGCTCAAGCTTTTCTTCTACTGTTTTTAGTCTCAGTCTCAGTCTCTTAATATATCTTGGTTCGATATGTTTCTTTTTCTTGAGTCTTTTAGCTGGCACTGTAGTTTGGCTTTCTTCTAATGCTCTCTTATTTTCGTTTGTTTGTGGCCATTCTTCTTTTGCTTCTTCCCTTCCTGGCTGACTAGTCCCAGGTCTTTCTTCAGTTTCTTCTACCTGGTCACTAAGCTGTCCTTGTTCAGGTGTATATTGGATTTGGCTTTTGGGCGTTTCTATTTCTGTGTCCTGAACACGTTCTTCTAAGTCTATCTGGTCCTGTTCAAGCACTTCGAACCTTTCATTTTCTTCCGCTTGAACTTTCGCCCTAATTTCTGTCTGTCCCTTTTCAATCTCAGGAGTTTGTGGAGGTGTGTCGATCACTTGCTCTGTCCCTATCTGATCTTCTTCTCCTTCAGATTTTACCTGTATTTCGATAATCTGATTGTCTTCTCCTATTCCTGTCTCGTCCTCACTATTCCACTCTCTGTCTGCGTAGGTTTGACTTCTTGTTCTGATTGGGTCGTCAGTTAGGTCAATTATGGGTATCCACTCATCTTGACTGGTGCTCGGTTTGTAGTGTAGTTCCTATTATCCCAATAGGCTCTGCGCATTGGAATAATATCTTCAATAGTATAGACCTAGGGCAGAGGTTAACTAGGTCTTCTACCGACGATATTAGACTTAAAGGTTTGTGTTTGCCAGCTAGCTCAGAGTTCACTAGAAACTTTCTCGAATAGACAAGGAGGATTTTAACCTCCCTGGATAGACAAGAAGGGATTTAGTTTCTGACAACCATAGAACATGACAACTTTTCTCTCCCCTAATCAAGAGTGTATCTCTAGAGTCGTGTGAAAACAATAGACAACTTATTTTACTCAATCAGTACGTGCATTCTTAGTTTCACCAGTTTGTAGAGAAATAAGAGATGGGCGTGGTTCAATAAAAGATGTTATTTATTGATCAGTCTCTTTTCTCATACAAGAGAAATTAATCGCTATTATTGCAATACTTGTAGTTAAGTGAAGTGCATACAGTAGAGACAGAATTATAAAATAATACTGTAAAAGCATTGATATGGTTTCTGAGCCATATGATACTTTAAAATGGATAAAATAGATACATACATATATACATTTGACTAATCGTACTCAACTGGTGCTTCTAACCACGCCTACCCCAATGTACCTGACCTAAGCCTAATACGTGGGCGGGAGTAGATAAGTAGCAGTTTAAGTTAAGTTTGTTTTGCCAAGGGACTGATTCGAGAATTCTCTGCAAGGGGTTATTCAGTTCTGTACCTGAGATCTAGAATGATGGAGGGCTGGTATCTCTTATCCCAGGTCTTGATATTCCAGCTGCCTGCGAGGGCTGCATGGAAGCGCCGGAGCTGGATTTCTCGGCAGGAGAAAGACAGCGTCTCGTTCTCAGCGCGTCAGGAAGGCGGGGCAGCGTCTGTGGGCTTCGCTCTCTGCTGGGCTCCTCAGCACGTCTCACTGCTCCGATCTCGTCACCACCGCATGTGTTTGCTTAAGGCAATGTCGGTAATATTTATACCTGAAAGGTGCCGAGATTGACGTAAGGATGGACATATATACGTCAATAAGGATGTCATATGAACGGGCTCGTTCGCACATTCTTTTGCTGAAGTTCTCGGTGAAATCAAAACAATGGTTATGGGAATTTCCCAGGTCGCTGTAGGTTTGATTTGTTTTGAGAACTCCGTATGCCTTATCAGGGGCTGGAGGAATATCGCTTGTCTAATTAGATGGCATGCGTTATGACCTAATCAGATAACGCGCTTCTGTGCCGTGGTGTGGCTTAATCAGATAACGGTTCTTGCACCGTTGGATGGCTGCTAGTTAATTATTAACCAAACCAGGGTCAGGAATAGGGGAATCGATACAGTACCTATAGGAATACATCACACCCACTCCACGTAGACTTTGTCCATATTTACAAATCTAGGCATAGTGAAACCAGTAGCGTTTGTGTATACCGTACCACCCCAAAATACAATCATATGTACTATCACGTGTACTATATGCACAAGCAGTCTAATAATGCTAAACATATAATGCATATTTTTAAATTCAGCATGAATAAATGCGAAAACCACACATGAAATGGATCTTAATACAGAAAAAAGAATGCGAGACCATTTCATCACAATCATAAAGTTATGTATAATAGTGCTAGAGGATAGCGAATGTCTCGTGACTACCTAAAATAGAAATTTAGTTCTCTAAGAATAATGTCTACTTTAAGCAGAAGATAAGTGTCCCAAAAATCGTAAATATTTTGGAATTGGGGAAAAAGTTCTTGCAGTCTGAAAAAAATGATGAGAACATTTTTCATATCGCTTTTCTTTAAAAAGTTGAAGGCCAAATTCAGGATGTGAGGAACTCCGAGTGCTAGTTTGCTCAAAGTTATTCCTGCTGCTCTGGTGAAAACATCATATCATTTAGACTGTTGAAAAAACTGTCAACAGCTTCTTGCGTAAGTTCCACTAATTCGGAAAAAGTTGTTACCATGCATTCATGAGCCTGAGCATGATTGCCTCCATTGATGTTTTGATCAGCATAGCTGACTGAAGGTCGTACCTGATCGATGCTGCTTTCATCTTGTACTTCACTACCCCTCAATCGTAGTGGTGAAGACTCCACGAAAGCCGTCATCAGGATTGGTAGCCGCTGGGGACAGCACAATGCATGAGCCGTTACCGGACCCAACAAGGTATCTGCGTCCATTGGCACATCCGATTGTAGTACCAGACAGGTGTCCAACACGCATTCTTCGCCGCATAGCAAGCACCTTAATACAGGCATAACACAACTTTGCCACATTGGTCTAAATGAAAGAAACCAGGTCATGTTCAGGTCTCTAAGCCGGGATAGTCCAAGGATTTTAGTTACCCGGTCCCGGTAGCCAATGGCTAGGATCATTTCTTCCCTTGTCGCAGGTGTTTTGTCTGTGACATGGTTTGCCATAGCGAAATAACAGGATCAAAAATAGAATACCCACTACTAGTCCTAAAAGGAGAGGAAGTCTGCCAAAAATGAAATGGACAAAGTCTGGAAAAATACCCAGGATGGCTTTGAATGGAGTTAAAGCACCCAAAAACACTGCTTTAAATACACTGGAGATACCAGTGGTATCAGAAATATTTAAGATTTCGTTCAGTATTTCTGCGAAATGTATGGGGGAATTAGTTGATAATAACGAATGAATCTCTTCTGTTGTCCTTGCAACTTGGAGATCATACGTTTCTTTTGATGACGTGAGCCTTGTCGGCGTCTGTAGGAGCACAGTCTTCATTCTGCTTAAAGTATCTATTCGAATAGAAGCAATTTTCAAATCGGGCCATAACCTTGCCTCCCTGTCTGGAGAATCGCTGGGGAACAATACATGTTCACAGGACATGACCTTCCTAGTCACAGTTATGAGATAAGGTTTTCCGGGCAGCAAACTACAACATCTGCGATCTACTATTAGAATGTAACTCCCGTTCGAGAGTCTCCTAAAGAATGGTTCTATTCGTGTTGCAGGTGTGCCTAGCTGGTAACATGAAAGGTTATTTGAAGTCCCTTCACAGGCTCCGTGCAAACTAATACCCTGACACAGAAGTGTACCACTTAGTGATCTTGCACAATTATCGCCACTGAGAAACACTTTCTGGCCTTTATTACTTACACATTCGTGTGTATAGGGCAAGTTCCATATTGACTTAATGTATCCTTTACCCAACCTTTCATACTGGCCTGCCTGTATATATTTTTGGCAGAATTGAAACTGGAAAGTAGTTATCGGAATATTTATTATCCCATGTATTATCCATTCAATGACAGGTCGTTCTGACATTGTCAATGGTAATCTCTCAAGTTTTTCAATGCTCAGAATTGTATAGTCAGCACCCTTCTGTGCCAAACTGATTTGTTTATCAGTGAGGTTAAAGATAATAAATAATGACGTTGTGTTGATTAAACGCCAGGGCACATAGCCAGAACGCAGATTTTGTAACGTCCAGCCAAGCTGTACAATTGAACGCAATTGGGACTGACCGTGTTGTAACATCAGTAAGTCTTGCGATATTATATCGATTGCTGAAGACACAATGCTGTCCAGAGAATATATTCTGGAGGACAGAGACATTAACCCATTGTCCACCACAGAAAGTGATTTTTCCAAATTAATACGGTCAATTTCCCGTATTTTTTCTGCTGTCTCAATTTGAGTTACTTTCCAAAGTTCGTTATAAGCTGCATATATAGAGGCCGCTATGAAACGTTTTTGACGCTGTTTGTGTGGTCCCAATATGAAATCACGCAAGTCAGCACCTTCTGTAAGTAAAGTTAGGTGTTGCTTAATTTCAGCCAGTGTGGACGTTTGTAGCCATTGAAGGCAGAGCTTGCCCACGCTGTAGGTGGTTACTATCCCTGGATGTTGTCTTTGGGAATATCTAGGGTCTGGCCTAGTCAATGTGAACCCCTGTATTTTGTTCAGGAATCTGTCGTGACAGTTATTTGTATCTGTGGGCCAGATCAACCATTTTTTCCATTAAGGATCTGTTCTGTTTTGGTTTAAAATATGGTTTACGTCTATCTCAACATCTTTAGAGCTATTACTGTTCATTGTTGGCTTTGGAATAGACGGTTTGTTCAAATCTTTGATTTTGGCTAAGCCAAGACAGGTAGTTTGTTGAATAGTGTCGTTCAAAAATATAATTTGTTCTGGGATCATGCAGGCTCTAAACAATGATTCTATACCTTGTACTTGCCAATCTCTTGTACCCCAAACAGTTTTTGCTTCAATATTATTGTTCCAGAAATCAAACCCAAATGTATTCATTTGTTCAAAGAATGAATCGGAATATATACATTTTGTGTTTGTAAGCATGGTCTTCATACCTGTCTTATTTGACAATTTGAAATAAAATGTGTCTGCATTACTTATGTTAAACCCTGAAAAGTATGAATATTTATCATAAAATGTTTTCGAGCTATCTTTTGGAGGAGTAGCACAATGTTCCCATTGATTATAATTCAAAACATTTCTAGGTTGTGCAGATTTATGTAGATAATGGTTACCATAGTGGTTATAGCAGAACATCTGATCATAATTAGACAAACCCTGCAAATAATCATGTTCTGTGAATTTAGCAGACATCACAAGATCAGACATCATATCATTAATACTTTCAAAGTCCCAATCATCAGCAAATGAGCTCGGTTTTACAAAGTCACTCAATGAGATCTTGAATTGGTGTGGATACTTCAGGATTTCAACCGGACCATAGATTTCATAATCAGTTTTGTCCCATGCTACACCGCCTGGTATAGGATTGGCTGTGAAGTTCACTGAAGAAAGTTCTCTTTTCTCGATGTGTGAAGATGTGTGTGGTTTAAGGACCAAGTTGATTTTCTGGCTTGCTGTGTCCATTTTAGCATATTTTCCTTCAATGAAATGTCCCAAGCATAGTACTAAGATGAGCCAAAGAATGAGGATAAATGCACCGAAGGCCACCCAAAATTCAATCCATAGAGAAATCAGATAGGTTTCTTTCAGCTGTTGAAAAAGTTCTTTAGCTTTGTCTTTAAAAGTTTTTGCTGATGGCTGTTTCTTTGCTTCACTCAGGTCTTCAGATGAATCATCGAAGTTGATGAAGTAGCCGGATGCTGTTCTGTCAATTGTTCCAATTGCTTTTGGATTTTGCTTTGTTTCATTAGCAAAGTCTGCAGTTACATCATCATAGGTTGTTGTTTCTTGATGAAAAGTTTTAATTTGGGTTTTAAGAGGTTCAAGTTCCATTGCTTTGTTGCATAGTCCTTGTTGATTCACTGTAGATTTTCCAAAGGTGATCAGACTTCCAGTTTGAGCCTCTGTATTCGTAGCAAACATTGGTGTTCTGCTACTTCTTGGGAGTCCACTTGGCCTACTGTTTGTTATCGGCCACATGATTGTGGTTTAACCAGGTCGATGGATACAACTCGGTTCTCCTTTTTACCAGCAAGGGGCGGTAGTACTACTGATCTTGTCCCGTTGATAGACAAGACAGGAACTGCTTTTCTGTAAGAAGGCCCAAATTCCTTCTTTACCGCGATCTTTTCTCTGACTAGATCCCCGACTTTTGGAATCCAGACAGGCCTTGCTGGGACAGGTGGTTTCTCTTCAGTGGTTGTTGGCTGTTGTTTCAGCTTTATGTTGCTCAGGTCTTTTCTTGTTTCATTTAAGTCCTGTAAAATAGCCAAACGATCTTTGATATCAAAGCTTTTGTCTTTAACCACTGAAGTCTGACTATCAAGATCTTGGATCATTATTCTAGTCCCGAACAATAGTTCGTACGGACTGAACCCTTTCAGAGAATTCCTTGGCAGGTTATTTAGACTACGTTGGACACTTATTAAATGTTTGACCCACCCAGCTCCCGAACCTAATACCTTTTCCGTTATAGATTGCTTTATGTCTTGGTTTTTTCTTTACACCATCCCGTATCCCTCAGGAAGGAAGTGAGAAGAGTCCCGCTATGCAATGCTCATTTGGCCATGCTTCCCCATAAGCTCGAGGGCTAAAAGGAATACATTAGTCAAAACGTAGCATGCTCCTAGCGTATATGCCATTATAGACTTGCAAATCCTTTTATAACAGTCCAGATGTCAGCCGAGCGCTGGGGTCTACATTATAAGTAAAAATTCGTCTTTTTATGTTAATATAGCGCTTTTTTCATGATGGGTGCTTTCTTATTGTTGTTGTTTATCTGGAGTGAAATGCCATGGCAATAGTCCTCCCCGCTCGCCACTGCGATCTCTATTGCAGTCTGGGCAGTTTTTTACAAAAATGTGATGATGCAGGCTCATGCCTGGCCACCAGTACACTGATTGTAATTCTTCCAGAGAATCTTTTTGCTTAAGGTGTCTGAGACCCTCACCCATATGTACGTCTGCTATTAACAAGCCTCTCCTGTCCGTGTTTGGAATTACTCTATCCCCCACTCCAGGGATTCGAGCAAAAGGGACTGAGTTTGCATCGATTATGTATGTATAATTGAGTGGATAATTGATCGGTAACGCTGAGCAGTCGCCTTTTGATGACGTTTTCACCGCCAGCACAGTTTCACCGTCAATGTGTTTTACTGTATGCTTTTTTGTAGCTACGGAAGCCGGTTTAGTTGCTCCCGCTGTGGCTGTCTCAGCCAATGAATTCCCTGCAACGTGAACGCCATCACGCTGATGACTCAGTGAATGTATCACGTGAGTTTTTGGTAGTTCTTTCTTTAAAAGAACTAATTGTTCCCAAAGTGCTTTCTGCTTTATTGTGTCACCTGTGTCATCTTTGTAACCGTTTTGAATCCATTTCTTCAAATCGTTATTGTATGTTTTGACGCAGTAATACGAATCGCACACAATAAGTGTCGGGAATTCGCGATCGGCATTATCTAGCGCCATTTTTAATGAAATTATTTCCGTTTGTTGTTCTGAATTATTTTCCACTGAGTGTGTTTTTGTAAGTAGAGGTCTTAATTTACCTCCGCGCCACACTTCTTTTACAATTTCGCATGTGGCGTTGTAAGCCAGCTCTCCCCAAACTGAGGGTTGAGCATACCCGTCTGTATATATTACACAGGCGTACTGTCGTAAAGGCAGAATGTCGATTGGCAGAGGGTATTCTCTTTCATATTCTAGATATTTTAATTCTTTCATTTCTGTGTCAAAATAGTATTTTACTTTGTCTGTAGCAACAGAATTTACCCATTGTATCCATTCTGGATTTAGTGCAGTTGTCGGTAAATTACATGGTGTTGTTAATGCCTCAAAAGCTGATTCTGCTGTTCTGACTGTAACCTGTCTACCGTCTGCTTGGTATTTTGCTTCTACTACAGCTGTTTGAACCGCATGAACAATATTTTCTTTAATGCTGAACCTTTTTTCAGCTTCTGTGTACAAATGTGATTTGTATGCTATTGGTACCTTCTCTCCCTCATTAGAGGTCAGGTATGTGAATCCGCATCTTCCTGTGATGACTCGAATCACAAGGTTGCGTGTGTTGTCACGTGTTTGTAGTTTTGTTTTAACTAACATATCTGTTTGTAACGATCTCAAAATTTCTGTGTGTTTTTGAGTCCAATTGATTCTTTTAAAATCTGGTTTTATTAGATCATAGAGAGGTTTAATTCTCTCTGCATAATTTATAATGTAAGTTCTTCCGAAGTTTAGGAAGCCTAGAATTGATTGTAAGTTTTTCAGTGTTCTAGGTGCTTGGATTACAGCACATTTCTCTAGGAAATTGTCATCCAGGCTTTTGCCTTCCCTTGATAGTTCATATCCTAAAAACAGGACTGTTAGATGGGCAATTCTTGACTTTTTAAAGTTGAATTTGTAACCCTCTGCTGCGAACCCAAGTATTATGGTGTTCACTCTCTTCAAGTGAGTATCCAAGTCATCATCTGTTAGATAGATGTCGTCGACATAAGATAATGCCTCGTCATCATATGTTTGTAGTAATTCTTTTACTCTCGCTGAGAATAATCCTGGGCTGTTCTTGAACCCCTGGGGCAAACGACAGAAATTCTTTTGCGTGCCATTTATTGAGAACGCCGTCAAATATCTGCTCTCTGGTGCTATATTTTGACAAAAGAATCCATTAGAAATGTCTAATGTGGTTTTGTATTTTTTGCACACTATGTTATTCATTAGTGCAGCACTATGCGAGTTTTGTACTGCAAATGTTTTGCAACATGAGTTAAGGTGTCTGTAGTCCAAAACAAGACGATATGAATTGTCTGGCTTGGAGACAGGAAACAAAGGATTATTCATTTGTGAGATGCAAGTTTCAATCACCCCCTGGTATTCAAGTTGATCTAGGATCTCTTCTACCTGTTTTTTAGCTTCTTGCTTAATCGGGTACTGCCTCTGTGCAGTAGGTTGTGATTTTAACTGGATTTTGTGAGGAGGAGAGTCCTCATCCCATCCCACATGATTTTTATATAAGGCAGGGGCTTGAGCTACTGCCCACTTTCTTGCAAGTGTATATTTTTTATGAATTGGAATATGGTTTGAGAAGGCAGGCATAATTATTTCTTCGCCATGTGGGCACTCCCTGACAAACTCTGGAGGCCAGTCTCGTTCAGCTAGAAGGATGTCATAGCCCTTGGACAGATTATCCCAAAATAGTCCCCTTATTTTTCTAGTCTTATCCCCTTCTATACGCAATGTTATTTCATATATTTTATGAGGTTTGCTAACTCTGGTATCTGCAGTTTCCACCTGAATGTATTCATTCGTGTCCACTGTCTCCAGATGATTCATAAGGACGTTGCGAGCTATGCTCACTTCTGCTGCGCTGTCTAGCATTGTCTGAGCCCATTCTCCGTTTTTCAGCTGTGTCCTCAGTATTCTCGGCATTGTTGATTACTTTAACACTGGCTACCTTCTTTTTTGGAAATTGTAATTTTTTATTCAGATGAGCAGGTTCTCTGTCTTTGGACTTGACGTGCTCTTCCCTTTGTTCTGATCGTCCTCTTCTTTCCGATTTCTGCGAGGAAGTCTGAAAAGATTGAGAGGGACGTGTATCAATATCTTGATATCTATCAGGTTTCTTTATATTATCCCTATTTCTAAGGTTGTATTTTTTCACAGAGGGCTCCCTTTGGGGAGACTTGCGTCCTTGGTCGGGAGATCTTTCTCTCCGCCGAGGAGACCTTCCTCTGGACTGGAATCTTTTTTCTTTAGGATTGCATTGTTTATTTCCATCCCAGCTCTTTTTTTGAGTGTTTAAATTATTTTTTATAAATACCTTTTCAGGACTTTCAACTAGTTGGGGTTCCACTGGTATTCCACCCAAACTATCTCTTCCTAGTTCTTCATAGGATTTTTCTATGATTCTGGCAATTTCAGATGGTTGGTCTGCTATATTTGTCTCTTTTAACCTCTGGCGAATCGCCACATTTGCTGCTTCTCCCTTTATGTTGGCTAATAATATTGCAGAGACCTGCTTGAAGTCTTTCAGTAATTTCATACCGAGAGTTAAAGCGGGTTCTGGACCGTATTCATCTTGAATCTGTTTTAGCACATCTGGTATTACTGACATGGATGGTACACCATGTGTTTTTGTGTAAATGGAAGCAAAGACTGTTCCCCAAGTGTCACAGTCCTCCACATGTGGTGCGATTCCCATTGGAAGACAGATAGTCAGAATCCTATGTTTCTCAACAGGGGTGGTATCTGGAAACACTGCCTCTATTTGAGTTATTTTTTGTGCTAGCCAGAAAGGAATTTGTTCCCGTTTTGCGGGTACCTTACCTAGACAGGACTGTATGTTCTGTGGTGTAATTTTATTTGTGTTCCCCTGATGACTGGTCAACTGTGGAATTTTAATTGCTGGTTGGATAGTTGAAGTCCGCATTACATATTGGACTAATTGTCTATGTATTTTTATTAATTGTTTTAGCTGTGCTAAAAGTTCTGGTGCAGGCATTTCTTCAATGTCTGGATGTGGTGTGTATCCGGCTAGGACCGGCCACGTTGCTCCTGGTCTACCTAGTGGACCGAGCCTGGTGATGTGATTATTATGTTTTAGGGCGCCATTAAACAAGAGCAGGTGCTCTTGGAATTTGAGTGGTATTTCCACCTCCTCGAAAGGAGTGTACTCATTAGGAGGTTCCTCTATTTTGTAATAGTGGAAGTCCTTTGTTCCAGCGTTTGCTGCTGGAAAGTTTATCCATGAATAGAATACCTCTGTTTGCCGATATTCGTGTGCCTCAATTACGAATATGACTGTACCACCTCTTGGTGTCAGTCCATTTTCTATAAGCTTTAGGGTTATAGATTTTCTTATGTTGACCGGGATGAGTATTATATCCGGGTCATTTTGCTGCAGAGTATTATCTGCTTCTAGGAGTTCAGCTGCTAGTCTAACTGTCTCCCTTTCTTCTTCAGTTTCTGACATACTATTGTCAAGAAGGTTATTCTGTTTGTTTGCAGATCAGGTTTCTATGGAAACAAAGATTAGATGCACAATATTTTGGAACAGTGTATCCTTCAACGTTGAGTAAACCATGAACCATACATAGGAGTCTCCTCCTGCGAGGTTTGGCGGATATGACCTTTCACCCACTCCAGACGTCTTTGGAGTATTATGGGAAAAAAGGGGTTCTGTGTGAAAAAGCACGACTGAGTTACTCTAATGTCTTGCGTTAGTTTTATCGCCTATCCAAACGGTTGGGCGCCATGTAGTGTAGTTCCTATTATCCCAATAGGCTCTGCGCATTGGAATAATATCTTCAATAGTATAGACCTAGGGCAGAGGTTAACTAGGTCTTCTACCGACGATATTAGACTTAAAGGTTTGTGTTTGCCAGCTAGCTCAGAGTTCACTAGAAACTTTCTCGAATAGACAAGGAGGATTTTAACCTCCCTGGATAGACAAGAAGGGATTTAGTTTCTGACAACCATAGAACATGACAACTTTGCTCTCCCCTAATCAAGAGTGTATCTCTAGAGTCGTGTGAAAACAATAGACAACTTATTTTACTCAGTCAGTACGTGCATTCTTAGTTTCACCAGTTTGTAGAGAAATAAGAGATGGGCGTGGTTCAATAAAAGATGTTATTTATTGATCAGTCTCTTTTCTCATACAAGAGAAATGAATCGCTATTATTGCAATACTTGTAGTTAAGTAAAGTGCATACAGTAGAGACAGAATTATAAAATAATACTGTAAAAGCATTGATATGGTTTCTGAGCCATATGACACTTTAAAATGGATAAAATAGATACATACATATATACATTTGACTAATCGTACTCAACTGGTGCTTCTAACCACGCCTACCCCAATGTACCTGACCTAAGCCTAATACGTGGGCGGGAGTAGATAAGTAGCAGTTTAAGTTAAGTTTGTTTTGCCAAGGGACTGATTCGAGATTTCTCTGCAAGGGGTTATTCAGTTCTGTACCTGAGATCTAGAATGATGGAGGGCTGGTATCTCTTATCCCAGGTCTTGATATTCCAGCTGCCTGCGAGGGCTGCATGGAAGCGCCGGAGCTGGATTTCTCGGCAGGAGAAAGACAACGTCTCGTTCTCAGCGCGTTAGGAAGGCGGGGCAGCGTCTGTGGGCTTCGCTCTCTGCTGGGCTCCTCAGCACGTCTCGCTGCTCCGATCTCGTCACCACCGCATGTGTTTGCTTAAGGCAATGTCGGTAATATTTATACCTGAAAGGTGCCGAGATTGACGTAAGGATGGACATATATACGTCAATAAGGATGTCATATGAACGGGCTCGTTCGCACATTCTTTTGCTGAAGTTCTCGGTGAAATCAAAACAATGGTTATGGGAATTTCCCAGGTCGCTGTAGGTTTGATTTGTTTTGAGAACTCCGTATGCCTTATCAGGGGCTGGAGGAATATCGCTTGTCTAATTAGATGGCATGCGTTATGACCTAATCAGATAACGCGCTTCTGTGCCGTGGTGTGGCTTAATCAGATAACGGTTCTTGCACCATTGGATGGCTGCTAGTTAATTATTAACCAAACCAGGGTCGGAATAGGGGAATCGATACAGTACCTATAGGAATACATCACAGGTTGTTCTTCATCAGCTACTTCGGAACCTACGTCTGGAGACTCCTCAGCTGGGCAACCTTCAGCGTCAGTCTTCTCGTCTCTGATCACCTTCTTGGTATGGCTGGCATGGATCCACTTTGGAACGCCGGCACACTTCACCGCTGTCGTGGTCACCAGTATCACTTGCCGTTGTTGTCCCCACTTCGGTGCAAGGCAATTTGAACGAGTATGCTTCTTGAGTACAACCCAGTCACCTGGAACCAATTTATTGACTGGAGTTGTTGGATTGGCGACGGTTTCCTCCCCAATCTGGCGAGAGATAGAAAGCACTTGGTCACCTAGTTGCTTGCAGTATTCAAGTACCAAATCATCAGAAATGCTTAACAGTTTGTATCCTGGTACCCATGCCTGTCTCATCACTCTTCCCATCAGGATTTCATGGGGGCTCAGGCCTGTTTTTCGGTCTGGAATACTTCGGATTCCCATCAGAACAAGAGGCAAAGCATCTATCCAGTTCATGCCAGTAGATTCACACATCTTTCCTAATCTCGATTTGATGGTGCCATTTATTTGTTCCACCACTCCAGAAGCCTCTGGACGATATGCACAGTGCAGCTTTTGTTTAATCTTGAATGCTTTACAGAGCTGATCGATTACCTCCTTCTGGAAATGCCCACCTCTATCTGATTCAATTGTGACTGGAACCCCGTACCTAGGTATTAGTTCCTGCAGTAACAATTTAGCTACAGTTATGGCGTCATTCTTTTTGGCTGGGTAGGCTTCTACCCATTTTGAAAACAGGCAGACAATGACAAGGACGTATTTCATTCCTTTACAAAGGGGCAACTGGATAAAGTCTATTTGTAATCTTACAAAGGGACCTCCTGATTTTCCAATTTTCCCCAATTCAACTACTGTTCTCTTCCCAGCGTTGAACTGCTGACATGTCAAACACCTCTGGCAAAGTGACTCTGCTACTTTCCTGAACTTCGGGTTGTACCAAGTTTGTTGGAAAACCAGAACCATGGCATCCCTGCCAACGTGTGCATCTCCATGCATCAATCTGGCCATAGAAGCAAGCAAGCATCTAGGCAACACAGGCATACTGTCAGGGCCCACAATGATACCATCCTCACTTCTCTGTCGACAACCAAGCTTTCTCCATTTTTCCTTTTCCTTTGGTGGTGCAGCATACTGCCAATCTTTCAATTCCTCCCATGTAGGCACCTCTTCAAACTCCATAAGTTGGCAGCTGTTTCCATATCCCCCCAACTTAACATTAACAGACATTCGATGTCGGGCACAATGTTGGGCCATTTCATCAGCATATCTATTTCCCACTGTCACATGATCAGTGCCAGATTTGTGAGCAGCACATTTTACCACTGCCAATTCCTTTGGTAACTGGATTGCATCCAATAATTCTTGCACAACTTTTCCATTTCTGATAGGAGTACCTGAAGAAGTCAGGAACTCTCTCTGTAGCCACAATTGGCCAAAGTCATGCACAACCCCATAACAGTATTGACTGTCAGTATATACTGTTATTCTTTTGTTTTTCCCAATTTTACAGGCCCTTGTCAATGCAGTCAATTTGGCTACTTGTGCAGACTTCACTCCAAATAAACAGGATGCTTCTATAGTGCCTTTTACCGTGACTACAGCATAAGCAGCACTTAGGCCTACAAGTTCGTGTCTCAGACATGAGCCATCCACAAACAGCTCGCTATCTTCTACTGGCAGGGGTACTTCCTTGATGTCTGGGCGAGGTTTAGTACTGAACTCTGTTAGGTCAATGCAATCATGCTCGACCTCTCTCTTTGCTTCGGCAATCAGTGACTCAGGCAACAAGGTTGCTGGATTCAATATGTTACACCGAGTAATGACTACATTTGCAGCACCTACAAGAATCCTTTCGTACTTAGTCAGCCGACTAGGTGTGAGATACTGGGTCTTCGTTCTGGTCAGTAGGATTACAACTGCATGTGGAACATACACAGTTACAGGATGTCCCATAACAATGGATTTGCTTTGCTCAAGACTCGTGCAAGTCGCAGCTACAGCTTTCAGACATCCGGGTAATCCAGCAGCCACTGGATCTAAAGTGGCAGAAAAATATGCCACTGGACGTCTAGTCAACCCATGGGCTTGGGTTAGGACTGACAGTGCGCAATTATCTCGTGTATCACAAAACAGTGAAAATTCTTTAGAATAGTCAGGCATGCCTAAAGCAGGGGCTGTACACAGACATTCTCGTAATTTAGTAAATGCTGTCAGGCTCTCCTCATCCCATTCCACTGGGTCTTTTGCTCCTTTCTTTGTCATTTTGATCAAAGGTTTTGCTAGGACTGCAAATCCCACAATCCATTGCCTACAGTAACCCACAACTCCAAGGAACATTCTGACTTCTTTCTGAGTATTTGGTAACTGCATATTCCGAATTATTTTAATTCTTTCTGAAGTAACCTTTCTGATACCTTTCTCTATCTGGTGCCCCAGATATTTTACTGATCTGGTACAGAACTGCAGTTTGTCAGGTGATACTTTATGTCCTCCTTCACCCAGATGGTTCAGTAGGGCAATGGTGTCAACAACACAGTCTTTCTGACTCTTAGACGCCACCAAGAGGTCGTCTATATATTGCACCAAAACTGAGTTTCCAGGTAAAGTTAAAGATTCAAGGCACTTTTTCAGAATCTGATTAAAGATCGAGGGGCTTTCAGTGTACCCCTGAGAGACGCGATTCCAAACGAACACGTGACTGTCGAAAGCAAATGAGAAAAGAAATTTGCTGTCTGAATGCAATGGAATCGAAAAAAATGCATGACATAGGTCAATCACGGTGAACCATTCAGCATCCCAGGGAATCTGATACAGAATCACTGCTGGGTTCGGAACAATAGGGCAGCAGGGAATGACAATTTTGTTCTCAGGTCCTGTACTACCCTATACTTGCCACTAGGTTTCTTGATTCCAATTATGGGTGAGTTACACGGGCTACTCATCACTTCTTGTATGATGTTTGCTTCTAATAATCTTTTTATTTCAATGGCAACTTCGGCTCTTACTTCTGCACTCATTTTGTAAGGCTTGGTATTGGGGTAAACTGCATTTTCTTTCATGGCTATTTTGATTGGGTCTACATTTGCCATCAGGCCTACATCCTTTCCAGTAAAGTCCCATACTTCTGGTTTCACTGTCTTTTGGAGTTCTTCAGGTAAGTCTTGTATAGTCAACTGTTTAATTTCTGAGTCAGGTTTGATTATCATTAATTTGTATATTCCATCTTCGTCTGGGGTTTGAATTTCGATGCCCTTTGGTGTGCAAAAGATGGTACAGTTCATTTTACACAAAAAATCACGTCCTAGTAAGTTTACTGGACTGGTGTCACAAACTACAAATCTATGCATTTCTTTGAAGTTCCCTATTGTAATCTCCATGGGCTCAGTAACTGGGGTACTAATCAATTGATTAGATACACCCACTACTTGGATTGCTTCTCCTGAGAGGGGTAGGTTTGGAACGTCTGCTGTTCTTACAGTAGAACGGGTAGCACCAGTGTCCAACAGAAAGGTGACATCATTGGCTTCAACCTTTCCTTCAATGTATGGCCCAGACTGGTCTACCGGCAAGGAGGCGCCAAGCACGCACTCCCCGTCCTCCCCCCTCAGGCCCCGTCAGTATTGGTCGTCACAGAAAAAAGTGTCATTCAACAGAAATTGCTAAGTTGCTGCATTTCTATCCTCATTTCCTCCCCAGATCTCTATGTCATCACCCTGCTGTGTTTTCCCTTTATAATTCGGTTTAGGTGCACGGGGCAACTGACTTGCCTTTACCTGTTGCTGGGTCTTTCCTGGCCTTTCATTCTGCGTCTGTGGATTTAAATCAGTGTTTTGGAGGTTACCATTCTGTAAATATGGACACTCGTCTCTCCAGTGCCCGATTTCTCCGCACTGGTGACAGGGACATTTCTTTTTAGCTTCTTCTCGACTCATTTTCCCTCTGGGCTTCCCTCCTCCCCCAGAACCTTGATTTTGGGAATTTTTATTCATTTTACCTAATTGTTTTTCCTGCTGTTCCGCTAGTTTTACTTGTGCCCACATAACTTTTTCCTTCAGAGCCTTTCGCTTGTCTGCCATCTCGTACTCGCAATACTTTGCGTATCGCAAGACTTCATCTATTTTCTTAGACTGCCAACAGATTTTATTGTCTTTGATCCACTGACAAATTTCAGGTCTTAAACCGTTTACAAACCTGTAAATGAAATGGGTCATATCCTTCATCTCGATGTTATCTATACTGCTGTACGTTTTAAACACCTGTAACAGTCTTTCATAGAAGGAGTGCACAGTCTCATCCCTTTCCTGCGTGGTTCTATCTATCTTGGTCCAATCAGTTTCCTTTGCAGGCACCTTTTTCTTCAGGTGTAACATGACCTGGTCGTATTTTCTCATCACCTCATCAGAGGGAGCTCCTGTAGCAGGGTCCCTCGTGTATTCTTTATTAGGCCAATCAACGGCAATTTTACATTCGGTCCATAAATCCACAGGAACCACTATGTCGAAAAACCCATCCAGGTCTTTCCATAGGCATTTTTGCACCTTTACAAACCTTTCCACTTGCCTGTACCATTCCACAGGCTTTTCTCGCAATTTTGGAAAGTCATTTGTAAAGGACACAATATCCTGTCGGGACCATGGAACGTGCACATATTTTCCACCTGGCACTTCTCGCATGGGGTATAACTGTTCTGGCTTGTCTGCTTCCCTTAAAGCAAACTCAGAAGTTGTCTGTTTGGACCTAACCTCTTCCTTTTTCTTTGCCCACCTGGCTTTCCATTTGTCTACATCTCCCCATTTCTGCAACACGGTCAACAATTCTTTGATCTGAACCTTCTTTCCTGACACATTCATATTCTCCAGATCCTTGTCTGAGAAATCTGCTCTGTAGGGTTTTTGTAATGGTTTTGATTTTGAAATATCTATTCCCATACTAGCTGCAGTGTCTGTTAGTTTCTCATGGAGTACTTTGGTATTACGGGTAAGACTCTTGCAGATAAAAAGCAGCTCTTCCTCGGAAAAGGTATTTAATCTGTCTAACCCCACATTTCCAGCTGTCAGTTCTTCCATTTCAATTCTTAATTTATAAATATCTAATGGTTTGGTCTGAGGAGTTTGTCTCTCCAATTCTCGACTCCATCTCTCAATCTCTTCAGGAGTCACTAATGTGACACTCTTGGTACCTGAAGTCGATTCCATTTGAATTTCTCTCGTATTGAAAGGATTATGGGCCAGATGTAGGTAGGCATTTACCGGTCGGTAACGGCCCTGGCTGTTACCGACCGGTAAATGGAATTTGAGATGTAGGGGGCATTTTTTTACAGAATCTGTAAATTTACCGATCGGTAAATTTACAGATTCTGTAAAATACCGAATCGGTATTTTTACCGATTCGGTAAATTTGATATGTAGGTGGGACTCTTCTGAGTCCCACAAGCCTTACCGAATCGGTATTTTACCATCAAATTCAATTTGATGGTAAAATACCGATTCCGGTGTGCATGCACATGTGTGCATGCACACCTGTGCCATATGACAGGCAGACCTGCCCTTAGGGCAGGTATGCCTGCCACATGGCACCCGAACCAGTTTTGGGGGTGATAGAGGGTGTCAAAGTGACACCCCCTGCACCCTTGTGAAATTCGGTATTTACCGATTCGGTAAATACCGAATCGGTAATGCCCATTCATTCCTATGGGCTTCAAAGCCCATAGGAATGAATGGGCTTTAGCGGTCGGTATTTACCGAATCGGTAAATACCGACTTTTACCGATTCGGTAAATCCACATCTGGATTTACCTACATCTCCCTCCTTATATTTTACCGATTCATAAATACCGAATCGGTAAAATTCGGTATTTATGAGTCGGTAAAATATATTTACCTACATCTGGCCCTTAGTCTCTTCTGCAGACTCCTCCCTGAGTTCCTAATTGGTAAATCCATTAAAGAAGCTTCAGATTCACATTCACTCGTCTGATCATCTACAATTAAGGGCTCTCTTCGGGGCTGTACTACAGTCGGGGTAATAATTGGGGTTTGTGGACTCACTTGTCTATCCCCATACAAAGGAACAACGGGTCCAATAGTTACTGGGATCGTCAAGGCTTCGGGGCTTGTATTTAACTGGGAGAGTTTCTGAATTATTTCAGTTCTCTGTTTGGCTAGAGCCTCTCGCTCTGTTTCCTCCAATAACCGTTCTAGGGATTTCTCATGCAATACCTGTGGAGTCAAAGTTGGGGCACAACTCGGGGCAGTGGGATGCGTCGTACTTGGTCCTTCACCATAATTAGGTTTTGGGAAACAGCTTCCTGTATTTAAGGCTCTCGGTCCTCCCTCATAAGGAGGTCTTGAACCGAAATCTCTGTCACCTGAATATCTTGATTCTCCACTAAATGGTGGTCTTAGACAGGTGTCTCTGGCACCTATGAGTCCTAGGCCCTCGCTATAGGAAGGTATTTGACAGCTATCTCTTGGGTTTCCAGATCCACTCCCTTCCTGACACGGGGGACGTTGGGAGGTATCCCCTTCACTAGACGATCTGGGACCTTCATTATAAGGAGGCGGACTTTTCATAAACATGTCATCTAATAATTCATCATCCGACTCCCCAAGGGGTACCCAATGTTTGCATTTTTCTGTCTTTTTCTCTCCCCCAGGACCACCCATTGGCATAATTGGAAACAATCCTTCCACAATCATATTCTGCCTCCACTGTTTCATCTTTTTATCACGGGTCTCTTGTTTTAACTTCGGATAAAATTTTGTTAACCCCTTGTCCAATCGGGGCTTGTCTCTCTCAAAAGCCTCGATCTCCCATTCTTCTAATGCTTCGTACTGCGTTAATCTAGGTCTGGGATGTAAGTCATTCATTCGGGTTCTCAAATTAAATAGAATTCTACCATTAAATGTACCTTCTAACGGAAAAGCCAAAATTCCGTCGTCTTTTGTATATTCCGCCCAATTTTCCAACCATACACATGAGTACCCTTTATCAAACATCATGAAAGATGCGGGGGTATTTGGTGGCGGAATGACAACACCTTCTCTAGTTTTGATAGGTTTGTCCTTTTTGAAATAATTCTTCACTTTATTTACAAGGGACAATTTTCTCTTATTTCCATACATAATATCTGTTTTATGAGCTTTCCACTGATCGTTTTCAAACCCTAAATGTCTTGGATCAGGTCTAGTCACTGGCCTATACGTATGCCACATATAACTTCCCACAAGAGACTTTGTTTACAAAATCACTTCCAATCTAAGTGCTTCTTTTATTTTCGTGCAACAAATCAAGTGCCCGGGTTCAAATAATGTCGACCAATGGGTGCGCGGCCTTTCGCGAGACAAGTTCTCACGCTCCGGCACTCACCCCTCCTTTACAATTTCAGCTCCGCTACACGCCCGCTGTTTCGACCAATACCAGCGCGGCACAGAGTGACGTCAGAGCAGCTCCGCAACTTATGGAGAAGTGTGGCTCACTGGTTAGAGGAGGCAGACCTGGAAGCAGAGGTCAGCCCGGGACCAGGGTTCAATTCCCGACTCGGCGGGGTCTTGAGTCCTAAAATGTCTATGGACTCGACAATTCTCGCTCCGGTGCCTACTCGATTCACGGATTCACACTCTGCGACTCTGGGCAATAGCTTGCTTAATCTCCACAACGGCCCCTCGCGGCGGGATGCCTGGCTTTCACCTTGCGGATACCCTGCCGGGGTTATCTCACAGGGGAATACCAGGACGGGTTCCCTAAGCAAGAGCTTAGAAACCGCTTGGTGATTTGCGCTATATAAATTCCTGTACATTTACTCCCTCCCTCACAAGGTAACGGAAACTTAATTTCTCTCTTAAAGTGCAAGTGCTTTTAGTTATTTAACAACGAAAACACATTCGCCACTGTACTCGAGTGTCTAGAAAGAAGAGATACGTTTTACTACAAGTAAACCTCTTTTGTCTACTTTTCACACACTACGGATAGATCTCTTCCGCCTATCCTTCACTCAAGCATTAGGGAACCTACTACTCCTTTTGACTCATCCACTTCTTTCCGGGATATATACTAAGTCTAAAGTTTCACTAGCGAACCCCTTTGCTGTCACTCAAGCTCCGACGAACCTGCTACTCCTTCCGGCGTGACCCTTACTAGGTTATATCACAATAGAAGTTTTGCCAGCGAACTCGTTGCTATCATTTATTCAAACCTATATTCAGAAAACCCTAATTAGTGCTTCCAGTTCTGCCAAACCTGCACCAATTTTCCTAGAGCCAGTGACCTCAAAGCGAAGTGGATTCTCTTCACCACTCGCTATTCAATTCCCCGGGGATTCTAGACAACACGTAACATCAACTTAACGAGTGGGTTAATACATTTATCAATACAACAGCAAGAAAAACAATTTAAAACATTTCATAATTTTAAAGCAATAACACATTTGTAAATACGTTCGAAAGTTTTTCAGCAGCAAAATTTTCACAATTAGCAGCAATAACTTTTTAGCAGCATCCAACCTATCTAACTACCTTAACTAGTCCTACCTAACTTTAACTAGTCCCTAACCATAGCTCTGCTACCAGAAAATTACTGATAGAGATCGCAGGTCACCCGGCCAATAATTTCACCATACACGTACCGGGCCCATATTTTTCCAATTTATATCATATACATTAATCGGGTAACCTTACACTCAACTACCAGTAACCCTGGTTCCTTCCTATTTATTTCTACCTGTACCCGACTTACCAATCCACCGTTACGGGTACCTATGACCACAACGGATCAGGGAGCTAGCTGTGAAAGAAAGGCAGACAACCAAAAACCAACATTTATCTTTCTTTGTATTCATAAATGACCACAAACTACTGGGAAGTTTTAAAGTTTTATCTAGAATTCAGATTCGGAAAGCATACAGTTTACAATTAAAAGGCAATCAATAATCAAAATAACGAACAGCACATAACCATAGAGAAAGTAAATCAGGGCAACCATTTATGAGTCTATAGGAAGATAAGGACATGAGAAATGCTAAACAGATTTCAAGAATGGAACTTAAGAAAGTATAACTATGAACGGGCAAGTTTATGCACGTACTAGAATTTCACTACGGGGCAATATTTCAACAGTTGAGTGAGAAGTTAGAAATCCTATACACCTATAGGAAGGGTAAAATTGGAACACGCTATAGTTCTAGAAACCTTACTTCAATAAATTCTAGAGGAGGAAAATTTTAAACCACATCTATATTTTCAGAAACGGTATGAAGAATTGTGCTTAAAGGAAGGGTAACATAGGAACATGCTAGAAAACAGCAATATCGTATGAGCTTTCATTCAGTAGCTTTGCGAAAGCATGGAAAATCAATTATGAGCAAGAGTATGTCTTTATTAAAGCAAAAGACAGAAAATAGAAAGTGCAGTATAGAGTTTTCAGCACTATATATTTACCTAGAATGGTGTGAAGAACAACCCTGGCTACGGATCAGTCAAGGACAGGAAAAACCCCAAGGAAGGACAGTCATCAATGGGACAGCAGGTGCAGAATGGACACCCCAGGACAGGACAGGAAAACCAGATTAGGATCAGGACAGGACCACCAAGGCACGACCAGCACCCGCAGTTTGGAAGCAACGCCTGCGCTCCACCCTCTCTGCAGCTATCGGCCGGAACCCCGAATGGGTTTGCGAACTCCCCAGCAAAGTGCTCCGCCAGCACTTAAGGTTTAGTAAAACCTCTTGAGTCTATGGATATTTCGGACAGAGTGCTCCGCAGCCCTCTGTATCAGTCACCTATTGAGTACGTTGGGTCAGTGACAGGTCAGCTATTCGGACAAGTCGGACAATTTCTCTAGCTAAACCTAGGCTAGTTATACTGTTTTCGGGTCAGTGTACCACCCCCTAAATGTTGCAAGTGTCAGAATCCCCTTTTTTGATTGGTCCCTAAGTAGGATAGGTCAACACACCAATCACAATTTACGTTTACAAGCTCATATTTACATACTCTGGAACCGCCTATTTGAATTTGGGGTTCCCATGAGATACTCTACAGAATACAATGAAAACATAACAATTGTATCAATTGCAGTACAGTTCGGCTTCTTCGGCTGGGTGAAGGTGCATCTTCCCAGGCACATCTTGGCCACCACCTCTGGTTGGCAGTCGTTCAATGTCACTGGCCGAAGTCTGTCATGCGTAGTAGTGTACTTCAATATGGATTCCCACGCATCCCATCAACCCTCAATACCGTGGTACATGAAAAGTAAGCGAAAACAAATTAAAACATAGAAATAAATGAATTCACTGTATACCATGAATAGCTACTCTATACCCCTTTATTTATAATATACTAATGCGTGAATGTTTTAGTGCAGACAGACAATAACATAAACATATGCGCAAGCTTCACCATGTGAGAACACAGACAGCCATCTTAGAAGCAAGTGCGCAAGCGCAAAGTTTACCACCAGAACTGCAAGTGCGTCACGTCACGTGAGTGTGACTAACGCATGCGCAGAAAGAAAACCCGCCAAGCAGCGGCCATTTTAGGAACAATCGTTATTGAGTTAGTAAACACATATGCAAGCGTCTCTAGGACACCCCAAATGTCAGAATAAAGGGAAATTAGTAAGACGAACAGGTTGAATTACATGGTTATAAGTTATGCGAGGTTCATGAGTACGAGCAAGCCGCGTAATATGCGAATTCTTGCTCCATCAGGGGCGGGCCGGCCCATCCTGATTGACGCTGGGAGGAGGGGTGGTACGCACTGCTACAAGTGCGCATGTCAGTTTGGCCGGCCATCTTAGGCCGGCCAAACAGACATGCGCACTTAGTTTCTCCAACCCAGCTGTATTCCACAGCCGGGTGTATAAAAAGCACTGACTCCCTGTGCCTGAGCGTGTGTCAAAACAGCCCACTCTGGCCAATCCCCACGCTGCTCTCATTCTAGGTATAGCATGAGAGTAGCATTTGGATTGGATGGGGAGTCTTTGATGTGTCCTAGGGACTTCTGGGAGCCGGAGAGCAAAGGAGCATCGACGCAAAGGTGGCCAGCAGCATCAGGTAAGTCGTTCATTTATTTATTTTTAACCCCCCGCACTCCCCTCCAGCGCCCCGTCCATCCGCCCCACCACTTTTTATTTGTATTGGCAGCCACTGGTCATGAGGTTGAATCAAGAAATGGGGCATCAGGAACCCCGGCTCACTTTAGTGGCTTAAGCAGGTGTGGGTGCCACTGGGCAGTGTGTGTGCTTTATTGACTTTGATCTTATTGGTTTATACATTTTGATCGTACTGTTCTCTAAACAAAAGCTCGTAAACCCCACTGCACGATAATAGCATAGTAGAGCTGTGTAGTAGGGAAACATATGCAACTAGAAAGCGCAAAACGAAAGATGGGAAGGAGGGAGGGATGGAGCCATGTTTGGAAAGAAGGAGAGATAGATAAGGGATGGATGGACAGAAAGATGAATGCATGAAAAATAACATGGAGACAATTGGATAAAAATGGAAGAAGAAATGATGGATGGGGAGATGGGTGGATCGATCAAAGGAGACAAGTAGGATTGGATGGAAAGAAGTAGAGGAAGTGTTAATCAGAAAAGGATATAAGGAAGAATGGAGAAAGAAATTATGGATTGAGAGAAGGATGGATGTACTGGTGGATGACATGCAAGAAGGATGGCAACATTACTTGAGAACTGAGGTGTAAAAGGCACCATTTGATGAGATTGGTTTTCACAATTCACTCTGGTAAAGAACGTAATGAGTGTTGGACTCACTCCCGTCACGTGTTCACTTAGTGCCATAAAGGATATGGTTCAAAGTGGGCAGTATGGGCATTAGGTGCAGTTATCATTTTACTGCACGTATTCCCTGCTTTTGCTGTCTAAAATTGTGCTTCCACCTCCGCTGTTGCCACATGGTAGTATAACATGTACATCTATTTCTCTGATGGCACAAGAGAGTTGTAGAAGGTTCTAGAGAGCTCGAAAATCTTCTTTTAATAGTTTTTCAGGTGCTCACAAAAACATCAATCCAAACAAATCCAACCATTTTATGGGACTCACAAACCGCTAGAAAAGGCTGGTTTTCAAACACGTTTTGATGTTCTTTATTTAGGTCTTCAGGTTGTCTGATATGTGGTGGCAAAGCATTTTGTGGTGAGCCCCCCACAGATGGCGTGTTTGACCGGCTCTTCTATTATCTATATGCATGGCGTTAAATCGATAAAATGTTACATCATTGGATCAGAGCAAACCCCCTTGTTTTTGGCAAGAAGCACCGGTTTCTCATCTTTACCACTGACACAATCTATCACGGACCTGAACACAGTGCAGCAACGCTTTGGATGCAAATGCACTTAATAAAACTCCAGAATCAAAATAAAGAATTGAATACATCAGAAATAGCTTCTTCTTTTTGAAGGCCCCCTTTCAAAAGAGTGAGAGCAGGCTTCTATACTAGCTGCAGCATTCCATACACCACCATTGAGACTCAAATCAATTGTCTTTTCCAGACTTGCTGAATTGTTAGGGTGTTTCTTGTGATGGGAAGTGTACTTATACCCACAAAATTGAGCCCTTAGTGGGTACTTTATCTAATAATTGTTGATATCCCAGTACTCTTTTGACTGAAAGGCATCACAGTCTATGCAGAGAAGATGTAAACCACAAAGGCACAACTCAACCAATAGGAGCAAGGCTGAGACCACAAAAATTAGCTCATAAATTTACAAACTCTAATCACCACCGGAGATTGGCTGAAACATGTAACTAAAAGTCAGTGGCTCATAACACAATGGCAATTCATGTTAAGCCACTGTGTTTCCATGACATAGTTTAATATTTACAATATTTGACCATGATGACTCAAGGGCTTAGTATATTTGGCTATGAGTGAGATAGCATTGTGCCAGGGTGGGAAGCCTCTATATTCAAGGTCTGTCAGTGCGCTCACAATGGCTTAGACCAAGAAGAAAGATTGCATTTTAGCAGTTCTGGCCCTTGCTAACATCTGCTGAAGGAGTGTCACAAAATACCATGAAATCATACCCAGAGCTTTAAGTTGCAGGAAAAAGATTAAGGGGGGGTTCTAAATGGAGAGTATCCCAAAATGTGCTTCTAAAACATCTTCACAATCATAGTGACCTATTTCATATTAAATAGAATCCTGTATTTGACAAGTTCATATCTGGGCAAATAATTAATGAAATTGGCAGGCAAAATTATATTTTTGGGGGAGTTTCTACAGCACAAGCAATAACACTTGACATGATAAAGTAAGCAATAAGTTAAGCCGGGTCTGGTGGCTCAGTGGACTAATACGTCCACTGCAGGGGCCTGTGGTCACAGGTTCGAATCCCAGGGGTCCACTCACCCTTTCATCCATCTGAGGTGGATAAAACGAGTACCATTGAGTTGGGTAACAATAAACATGTTATTCAATGCCAAGATGCCTCCGGGTGAACGTGCGCTTTACAAATACACATGTTATGTTAATATTAACTTGCTTAAGAGGCGCGTGACTATCAAGCAGGTCGTCTTTTTTTTAACCTTGAGCCAGTGAGGAGAAATGTTTTTAGTGACCCTTTTTAGGTCTCTCCTACCAGACAGCACAAATCATCTGCTTGGGAAGGACCTAGTGGAATCTTGCTGTGGGCCTACAGCCCACCCATTGCTTACCATTGATTGGTTTTACTATCACTCTGAATAGATTGGTTCTTATTCTGTGGCTTGCCTTCCTCTTGTGCTTGTCCCTACCCTGGAGCATATCCTCTTTATGATCCTTTTGATTGGTGGGTAACTTATATCTTTCCACTGCTCACATTTAGGAACCAACTTTCTTCTTTTTCATTAAGCACTCCATGAAACTGAATGCGTTTTCTAGCTCTTTCCGTCTTGTACTGCTACCTCACCATGGTCTGTTTCTATCCATCCATTCCAGCTTGTGTGCAAAAGAACAGGAACAGGGGTATGTCTTCTGGGTATGGCTGGAGAGCACACTTTAAATGTTGTTTTTATTTTAAGTTCTGTATTCCACATATCGCATGAAAGCACAAGCTTTGGCACACACAGTTTTTTTTATGGCGCTGAGGAAAGTACCTGTGGTTGCATTCACTTAGTTGGAATCTAAAGCAGAAGATCCACTTACCATGACACTTGTCCTGGAGGCCCATAAACCTACTCTCTGGGCTAGTACAGGAGACCAAATGGCTGAATCCCATGGAAAGTAAATGAAGCCTTGGTAAAAATTCTGGGCCCAATTTATATATTGGTGGATGGATATTATACAGTGGCATGGCAGAGTACTTCACAACCGCCATGTGGAGGTTACCTAGTCCACCATATTTACATATTTCCTTCAGGCCAGCGGACATATCTATCAATCTAGGAACAACCGTGGTGGCAGTTCCTTGAATTACATTGAAAGTTTGACAGACGGCTCAATCCACATGACAGAGCTGCCCATCAAACTTTCAATTTTTTTCTTACTTTCCAAACAAAGCCCCAAAGCGGGATTTTGTTTTTGAAAATCAAAAAAACAATACCTTCCTCACCGTGGGAGTTATCTCACATGCAAGGGGGGCATTTTTGAGTTTTCAATGCCTCTTACCACCAGGATTATCCTGGCTGTGACGGGCAGCAAAAACTGCCCTCTCCATCCACTCACCGCAATTAGGTGGGTGAGCATACTTGTCAACCTCCAAGGGCCCTTACTCTATTGGGTCGTCTGAGGAGTGCAACCACGGCGGAGACTTTTATTACTCCTCTCTTACTTCTGAGTTGCAAGACTAAAGCAGTGCTCCTGACTTACTCCTATAATTCAGTAGTAAGCAGGAGTACTAGTAAATTACGTTACAACTATTCATAGCAAAACTTTTGTCAACCTTGCCTAATTGGTGCTTTTATGAATGACATAGGTCATCAATGGCTGTCTGAACACCAATGTTTTGTGTTGCATAAAAAGTGCATTTGAAATTCTTGGCCAGCCATGGAGAAACTGAGTATAGATGCCGGATTATAACGGACGTGTGATTTATAACTTCTGCCTTGTGCTTTGCGTCGCTGCATTATTTTAAGCTCATAATCATGTCCCACGCGTCAATGCCTCTCACGTCCGGAGTTGGGCAGTAAGAAACAGGCTGACGTGCGCTTCCTGGCAGCACTGCCACCAGATTAGTGATATGTGCCCTTAGGGCAGTGGGGAATACTCAGTGTATTATGATATATTCTTGCCTTATGGGCTTGAAACAACAGTGAACGGCCCAGTGTAAAAATCCCTTAGATTAGGATCTCTGTTTTTAACACAAAATAATTCCACTGGGGGAGAAGGATACCTCACTCTGCCCATAGTGTTACATGTACATGGTTTGCAGTGGTGGCTTATCCCAATATTATGTAACATTAACAAACTTTTAATTACAGTTTCTCAATACATGAGGGTAGCAAAGAATTGTGTATGTTTACTTTGTGATGTTGGCATTTTCATGAACAATGACACAGTTTTAATTGACTTTTGGGACTGTTATGTTCCCTGCATGGTAGACTTGCATGTACCCTAGCCCTGAGTGCCCGACTGCACGTGAAACTGGTGTCATGACTTTTATTTTGTTCCTGGCATCATACTAATCTCATCATATGTGTAGAAGCCTAGTCCTGTCAACAGTAATATTGGCTCAAGGACCTGTTCTGTGACTTGGAGAGGTTCACATAGGTTGTCTCCCTGGTAGGCACTGGACTACTGTCCAGGCCCTGGGCGTATCATATTAAGCGGAGGTGGCAGTGTGCTGTTTTGTGAGTCAATAGTGTGCTCAAACCTTTTTTTCTTTGTCAAAATTGTCAAGGAGAGGCAAGCCTACTGACTCCAGGCATGTAAAGCCACTTTGTACATGAAGCCCTCAACTTGTGTGCATGTCTAGTGCATGCGTGTGCAGTAGTAGGGCTGTGTGTATTGTGTAAGTCAAAGCACTGGGGCCAATGGGATCCATTTTGGATGGCCCTGGTTTAGCAGTGCACAAGATGGAGATGAGGACAGCTTCCCCAGGAAGTGGACATGTATTGCTTGCATTCCTATGGATAGAGGTTAGCCCCCCAGACACTGAAGTGAGCAAGGATAGAAAAAGAACTAGCTTTAAAAATTAAAAGAGGGCCTTGTTAGCAAAGGGCTGTTGATTAGTACTTCATGAGCACTGCCCTTTAGTAGTACTGTGAGGTTACATAGGCTCCGGGCACAAACACTTCCATTATACATGTTCACTTTTAAGGTTGACATCTTTTTAAATAATGACTTTTAAAACAAATTTTCTTGCGCGCCCTCATGGGATAATGTTCTCAGAAAATGGTTTGCTTACACTTACACGTTTTCGTAGGCACATTATCAGGCAGTGGAACATTTTGTACAAGGACTGGGTACACAGCGCAAAATGTTGTGTCTGTTGTTGTCTGTTCGGCGACAGCTCTGGGTGGGTAGAATCAACAATGACTGCCAGACCAGAACTCAAGCTCAGAACAAATGGGGCAAGTTCATTATATAAACTACACCAAGCCTATGTTTAGACAGAGGAGCATTTTGATGGGTTTGTTAGGGTGGCCCCATGCCAGAGTTCTAGCCCAGATGAGTCCCTTCACTGTCCTGAGAAGGACAGTGTCCTGTTCTAAAGCAAGACTGGCTACCAGATGACACACACCCTCAGGGAAATGGGGAGTTAGACCATTCAAGGGATTTTGACAGAATTGCTCACCCTAGGGTTTCTACGATAGGCAGCGATAGGTAGGAGTACAATTATATGTATTCATATAATCCAGTGCAAATGCCCAATGGTTAAATTGTTCATTCTGTTCACCATTTTTCTGGAGACCCAAAATATTACCACCTTTTCATCTTCACCAAAAGTGACCTCTAGTGGTCGCAAGGCAGCCCCAGGATGTCCTAGCATGCAGATGAATGCATATGCGTCAATAACTTTTGAAGATAATGGCTATCTTGGGCTTGATCCAGGGCTCCTGCGGCCTCACATCTCTCAGTGCTTACATTTTTATAAATTAAACACTGGATTTAATATGCATTAGGGGGGTGCAAGATTTAATTTCTGCTGCCACTGGTTGCAAAGGTAACAATTTATTGCAAGTTGACGAAGTTGAGTAGTTTACCACCTTGATAAAACATCACTGTATTACCATTTTTCCCTCAAAAACTATCTTTTGCTGGGTTCTTCAAACACGATTTTCCACACATCACAAACTTCATAAAGATGTTGGAATTGGTGATGTTTAAAAAATATCGTTAGGTAGGCAAAAAGTAACTTTGCAAAATTCAAAGCACACCTAATTTAGATATGTGATTTATTCAAGGTGGCAGCATTTACAAAGAATTCACAACACCAACCGAAGCTGTTGTTCTGTGTAAAAGGGAGAGAGATATTATAAGCTATGATATCTATGGCACTGTTTTTTGTCTCTGCTTGCGCTAGTGTACTTTAGGCTACCCGTGCACCAATGTACGCATTCTTTCACTATTCTGCAGAGGACTGTGCTTGATATCAAGCATAGAGATAGTCTGTAAGGGGCAGTACAAAATACTATGATTTGATGTAGGTTAACACTTTTATAACTTTGTATGTGGAAGAGGTGTGGCACAGCGGCCAGAGCGACTGACGCCGGACACTGGGGATCACGGTTTCATTCCTGGCACCAGCGGCAGGGGTCTGCCCAGCACCATGTGACTCTGGGCAATAGCTTGCTTAATCTTCCCGACGGACCCCAGCGCCGGGAAACCTATGGGTAGCTGTGCGCTTTACAAATACAGGATTATTATTATTATGTGTACTGTACAGTACAGCACACAGGCAACGTTTGGAAACTCTTGAGAAAATAAAACGGCTACTTTGGAGCTACTTTCCAGTGCGTAATGTGTTTTTACCTGGAAAGTCAATTCTAAAATCAAGACTTTTTACATGTTTGCATGAAGCAAACCTGCTGAAAATTGTTGATAAATTTGTCCCAATATATATATAGGAAGTGACACGTCCTTTTATGTGCCTTTAGCCTCATACGAGCATGTGACTCCTAGTGCGGCCCGCACAATTAAGAGCAACGGGGCGAGGGTGGGGCGAGGGGGAAGTCAAAAGACAATCGGGATGGGTAAAATTAAATAAAAAAATTCATAAAACCACTTACCTTGCGCTAGCCGACTCGTCAATGCCGCAAGCGCAAGGTAAATGGTTTTATTTATTTATTTATTTAATTTTACCTATCCCGTTGTCTGTCGACCAACCCCCACCCTACAGCGCCCGATCGTTCTTACCTGTGCCGGCAGCCACTGGTGACTTCACTATGGGATAGTCTGATGCACATTCCACCAGAAGCTTGCATTTCATTGCAACTGCTTTAAAGCTTTCTGTCTAATTCTTATTTTGAGAAGGCCTAAAGCTGTCACTGTCAGTCCTGTCCCTCATTTTAAGTGGCCTTTTCATTCTGATGGAGTCAATAACAGGAGCTATCAGTCCGTCAGATTTACATGGTCTAGGTCACTCCCTTTGCCAAGGGTCCCCACCTGTAAAAAGCAGGTGGCGAAATCTGGAGCAGGATTACCAATTCACCAAGTAAGCTGCAGTTTCTCAGGGGCCTTCATGGTCCCACGAGTAAGACATTGTAACTCCGCCCCACGTATTTGAGGAGGTGGAGTGCCGAGTTACAAATCCAGGGCACTAAGATTGAGGGTCTGATTATCAGAGTCAAGAATGATTATAACGTGATTGCATGCAATGCTTAATTTGAGCCGGTGGTTTCTGGCACCCAAACTCAATTGTCAACACTGGCACTTACGACATTCTGCCACATGGTGGTGTTGTTTGTCTGATTTAGAAATAAGCAGAACAATCTATATACATTAAAAATTAAACTACCTGCCGCCCAAGTTATTAATATAGCTTTGGGGGCCTGGAATAGTCTTAGTTGTCACACTTGTAGGAGTGTGATGTTTAATAGTTGTGTTTGTGGTGCTATTGGCAGCGTTTGCAGGGGAATGGGGTTGTGCAAGCTGCAGTGGCCTCCTGGCGAGGGCCCCAGCACTTATTTATTCACAAAGTAAGCACTACTTCAGAGGCTACGATTTGTGGCACCGACTACATTCTTGTCATATTATGTGATTTAATAGGAAGCACAAGAACCAGCAACAGGCCTGTCTATGCTTCATGCCGTAACAGACAAGTAACATGCTAAGTTCTAACACTTCTGAAAGCCTTCATTAAGAAAAACAGGAAGGCAGTCCTCTAGCTGTGGATGCTGTGTTTTTGCGTTACAATACAATTAACTGCACTTTCACAACCCTCAGGCCATTGTTGTCAAAGTGAATCTGTGTACGTCATAAAATATCAGATTATCCAGCAGTTGTATCCCCATTTGAGGTCAATGCTGTTTTATGCGTTGTCTCTCATTTGCTTATATGTAAATGAACAAGCGCCCCCCCAGAAATAGCGGTGGGGTGCCCTTAGTCGCTCCATGTGCAGGAGCCAAATCGGGGAGTTCCTTTTCTGTTTTGCCAGGAAGTGGAGAGGGTCACAAGTGACGTCATCTTGGGGTGCCCGGGAAGCTTATAAGGCATCGCGAGGCAAGGGATTGGCCTCTTTTTCTCTCCACCGCGCACCAGCCAGCATTCTATAGTAAACACCCACCCACCCACGCCTGGAGGAATTGGCAGAAAAAGGGGGGGCTATCCAAAATTTTGACTGATTTACTGAACTTATACCTTGGAGGAGTGTTGTTTTGTGCGGCCACTGGGCAGGCAGGAGGGGGTACTGACCTGCTGGTGGTCCTGGACCTTTATGCCCTACCCCGGGATGTCTGGAGTTGAACCTTTTGGGTGTTTTGCCTGGTGTTATGTCAAAAATGATTTGTTAAGCGCACATACACCAGGCGGTTTCTTGGCACTAAAGAGAGGACGGTTGCAGTCGCAAAATAGTGAGTTCAGTTATATGCCTGGGAGAATAGCGAAGTTTTTAGTGATTTACTGAACTGGGTGTAAGAGCTTGCCATACGCAGTTCGGGAGAAAGAAGGTTCCAGAATTGAGGAGCCAAGGTCATAAATCTAAAGCCCCCATATTTCTTTCGTTTGAAGAGATTGGGGGACAACAAGTTCTTGTTAGAAGAGCGTAGGTCACGCAAAGGAATGTACCGCAGTAACTTTGAGGCTATGAAGGCAGAACCATACCCTGAGAGAGCTTTATAAATGGTGAAGCCTAGCTTAAATAGACCGTGTTGGGACACAGGAAGCCAATGGAGGCTTTTCAGCAGTGGTCTCACATGTTGGTGTTTCGGCTGACCAAAGATTAGCCTAGCCGCTTGATTCTGGACCAATTGCAGCCGATACAATTGGTATGCTGGTATAACAGCGTACAGAGAATGTGCGTAGTCAATACGCAAGATTACCAGCGCAAGGATAACTTGAGTCAGGGCCTCTGTAGACAAGAATCTACTGATTTTTCGAATTCGTCGCAGATGAAAAAAAGACATCCGGAGACCACTGGGCAGATGTGAGCCTTCATTGTTAGATCATTACTGATCACAATTCCCAGACTTTTTACAGAACTAGCTGGGAGTGGGGGACTCCCCGGTAAAGGAGGCCAGAAGTTGGAATTCCAAGGGTTGGCGGGCCCGCCATTAAGGATCAGCTCGGTTTTATCAGGGTTTAATTTGACCTGATTTATATTCATCCAATCACTAATGAAATTCATTGTGGATTGGAAACTCACAACAGATGATGCAGATGAGTCAATTTCAAACACCAACTGAAGATCGTTGGCATAATTAATAACTATAACTTCTCTTTTACGCAAAGCCAGGATCAGAGGTAAAATGTACAAGTTAAAAAGAAGGGGTGAGAGGGAAGAGCCCTGTGGGACCCCGCAGGTCAGTTTTCTTTGTTCTGCACAAAAATTAGTGAGGCAAACTGATTGGGAGCGGTTGTCGAGAAATGAAGTGATCCACTTCAACGACAGACCCTGGATCCCGGTGCAGCCGACACAGTCAATCAAAAGATGGTGGTCGACCGTGTCAGAAGCGGCCGACAAATCCAGGAGCCCCAGGGCCTGAGTAGTGCCCTGATCAGCCCCCCTCTCAGTTCATCCAGGACTGCCAAAATAACAGACTCAGTTGAATGTTCAGGTCTAAACGCTGCTTAATTAGAGTCCAGATAATAAGATTGTTCTACAAAAGAACTGAGACAATTAACAATTTGGGCTAAGGCAGCAGAGAAATTCTTGAGGATGGGAACAACTTCTGCTTTTTTGAATAAATCTGGAATAATCCCTTGAGCAAGGGAGTTGTTAAGAAGCAATAACGGAGGGTCCGGACAGCATAGGAATGCTTCCCGAAGGATGAGGGGGGCAATTATCCATTGGGGAGCCAGAGCAGACTTTTTTAAGTAGGGCAAAAATAATGTCTTGAGTAATAAGAGGGATTTGATCTAGATAAGCTGGGTTTGTGTAAAAGCATGAAAGGACTAGGGGTAGGGAGGGTTTAGGAATACTGGCCTTAATGGTGGCAATTTTCTCAATGAAGAAAGAATTGAGAGAATTACATAGGGTTTGTGATGAAACAGATTTTGCCATGACCCGATCCAATGAAGCAAGTTCGTCCACAATAGAGAAAATGTCCTTAGCTTTATTGGCTGAATTTAATATTTTAAAGGAGAAGTATTGTGCTTTGGCTTTAAGTATAGCGGTTTTATAGTCTCTCAGTAGAGACACAAAAGAGACCATTTTGGCAGGGCAGTAGTCACGGCGCCACTTGCTTTCACCTTGTCTCAGTCCTAGTTTCTTTAATTTTAGATCTACTCAATACCAGCGTTGTGCATCATGGGGCCTCCTTGTTTTAATTTTCCTCAAGGGGGCTATACTATCTCTGGTCGAGTTCAGCCAAGTATTAATGTTTTCCACTTGAGTGTGAGGAGACTCATTTAGGGCAGTGGGGCTGAGGCAGTTAACAAGGAACAAAATTCTTTGATGTCCACCCGGCCCCAGTTTCTGGCCATGAAATTACCTGGCATAGGAATGTTAGTTGGATGGACATAGGGAATAAAAAAGGTAATAAAGTGATGGTCCAACCATATACAAGGGAAAACCTGCAGGTCAGAAATTTCTAGGTTGGCGGTCCAGAACTGGCCTAAAATGTGCCCCTTGGCTACCTTTACATGCTGTGTGCAATTCAGGTCAACTAAGAGTTCAGCGAATTCGATAGAGCAGGGACTTTCTCGTGCGTCGTAGGGCCAGAAGTTAAAATCACCAATAATCAAAATTCGGGAATGATTAACCACCAATTCGGCGATCATATCACCTAACAACTGGGGGAATGTGGGAAAATGATGTGGGGGTCTGTAACATAGTACACATATGAAAGAGAAATGGTGAGATTCAAATTTTAATAGAAGGCTGTCGACTGAGGGGATACCTACTGATACTAATGATGTAAATTTGTGCTTCTGTTGAATTATTGCTGCAACCCCTCCTCCAATTTTACCCACAGGTCTAATAGCCCGGAGGATATTGTAATTGTCTGGAATTGCTGCCAGAATTGCAGGAGCAGATTCTGTTGTCAACCACGTTTCTGAGAAGAGGAGGTCAGGTTTGTCAGCATCTAGAAGGTGAAAGATCTTGAGCTGGTGTTTCACCAGTGAGTGTGTATTTAAATAGCAGATTGAAAGTCCCTCCAGCACCTGATGTGCGGTGTTGGTTGGAACTTGCTGGCGCTTATCTTTATTAAGGGATTCCTGGCCAAGAGGATTGAAAGGAGTTTTTAGAGTGGTTGTCCCTGTGGGACAGAATCTCAAGGTTAACTAGTTTGGAATTGGTGCAAGGATCTATAGCTCAATTCCCCTGCATTGATTTTAACTCTGGTGCAGTGTAAGATACGAAACGGGCATGATGTATGGCCCTTGGCACTGGCCGGCGCAGACGGGCTTGCCTTTGGCGCCCCTTCGGTGACAGGTACCCCGGCAGGGACGGAGCGCAATGCGGTGTCCTGATGTGTGTGGAACTGCAGGTAGAGTATTGCCCATCCCTCTGAGTGATGGAGGGGAAGTTGCCACAAAGTTATGTCCTGGATGCCCTGGGTTAAGGGCATGGGCGATAGAAATGGAAAAGGGGCCTGCTAGCACTTTTGCATTCTGAAGTGTTGCCAACTGTTTTATTCCTTGCGCACTCTTTGAGCTGTTTTGCTGTTCTTACATACTGTATTCTCAGAACAATAATGGCTTGGACTGATCTAACAAGTGCATTCTGAAGTGTTGTGCTGTAATGGGTGGAGACAACTGTTTAATAACTTGCACAATCATAGAGCTGTTTTGCTGAGCTCACATCCTGTATTCTCATAACAATAATGTAGGCCTTAACTATGGTTATCATTTCTCACTGATGCAATGTGACTATGTGAATAAAAGGCTACACCCTTAAACCATATTAATTGCAGTTGTCTATCTCCTTGGGAGTCGTTTCAGTGGGGGGCGGTGAGTTGCATGTTGTGAGCGCACTATGAATATTTATCCGCCCTCTCAGCAATGCCAGTGCTCCTAGGATGATGCACAGTTTTTCTTCCTTCCTTTTCCTGGCAAAGACTTTCTTTCCCTTGCAGAACGTGGTCAAGTAAGTGGTCTTTTTAAATGGGTAGGCAAGGAAAAAGTGTCTTTCAGGTTCTGCTACTTGGTCTGAACTGGCGGAATGTTCTGCCCATCCTTATTTTGCGGTTCCATCTGCCACATTCCTGCTCTCTCCCTTTCTCTCCACCTTTACCTCTATGATTTTCTTTCACACTCTGTTTTGCTCTTTCTGTGTGTATTTCTCTCACTATCCCTTTTGAACTTTCCATCACATTCTGTTGTTGCTCTTCCCTTTCCGGTGTTGTCCATTCCCCGCTTTCTGTCAGTACTAATTTCTTTTCACATGTTGCTTGGTTTTTCTCTCTCCTCCACCTCCCTCCATCTTTCGTAGTCTCTCCCCCTCTTGCTTTAGGTCTCACTATCCCATTCTTCAACACTGTCTCATACTCTCTCAAACTTCTCTTCCTCTCGCTATCCCCCCCTGTCTGTTTCTTAACTCCTCCTGCACACCTTAATGAGTTATTTCCTCCTCGCGCAACAAGAACAACCCACACCATGAAAGACTTCTTAGCATAAAAGGTCACTTTATTTAAGACAGGTAAACAGTATAGCCATACATAAATAACATTGTACATTAGAACAACCTTATGAATACTCCTTATTATTAACATTTCAAACTTCCTCACAAACCTTGTATCAGCAATTTCCCCAATGAACAGAACAATGCCATGGTTTCTTTCATCCTTCCATTTTTCTCCGCTCCCCCCCCCCAACCCATAGGGAAGGATGAGCCCGCTCCAGACCATCCCATCCCCACAAAAAGCGCCCCAAAAAGAACAATAAAACACATGGCACTGTCACCTGTCTTATTGTGACGTCGCAAAATTAACTATACAACAAATTGAATCATAATTACAAAAAGAGGGAAGGAGGGTGGGTCACTGACAAACAACGTCGCGCAAGCCCTCCGCAGTGACCTTTCCAGCCTCCAGCTAACGCCGCGCCAACTGCCTCCTGCCCGCGAGCCCTAGATCAAAGCGACCAATCCCAGCGCGTGGATTGTTCCATCGCGCGAACAAACCCCAGGGGGACACCGGTTGACACCGGAATCCCCCAGGGTCCCCATCGCGTAACAAGAACAACCCACACCATGAAAGACTTCTTAGCATAAAAGGTCACTTTATTTAAGACAGGTAAACAGTATAGCCATAACATAAATAACATTGTACATTAGAACAACCTTATGAATACTCCTTATTATTAACATTTCAAACTTCCCCACAAACCTTGTATCAGCAATTTCCCCAATGAACAGAACAATGCCATGGTTTCTTTCATCCTTCCATTTTTCTCCGCTCCCCCCCAACCCATAGGGAAGGAGGAGCCCGCTCCAGACCATCCCATCCCCCCAAAAAGCGCCACCCAGGAAAACCAACGAGTTTTCCTGGCCCCCCCACCCCCTCCTCTCCCAAAACTGGCAAAATGAAACATTGGGATTAAACCTCACGTTTAGCCACACACCAAAGATTGTCATCCTAAAAAACAGACAAAAAATCCCGCATCTCCAATAAGTAATAGGCCTGACCCAATTCAGAAAGATGAACCCCATCCTGACGAAACAGATCCATTTCCTTACCTGTGATATTTGCATGGCACACAACCTTGATACCCATGGTACTGCAATAACACTTCATGGCCCTATTAAGCTTTCTACGAGCCTTTTCTATTGCAGCCTGATTTCAAGCCCCCACCCAATGATACCGGTAGATAAATTCCGCCCACGCCACAGTAGTACCCACTCAATTATCTTTTATGACTGCCAAATCAAGTTTAATTTGTTTCAGAAGGGATAAACAATAATAATAATCAAATCCGGGAGTCCTCTGACTGATGATAACTGTGATAACATAGGAAACAAATGGGACCATTTAATCCCACCTTGTCCGTTCCATAAAAGTTTGTGACTTTTGCTAGGAAGACCCAGAGCTCTGCCATATATCTGCTTTTCCGCAAAAGACGCTGCCCATTTGATAAAGGAGTGTCCCACCAGCCATGTGTTTTTTTTTTCGTGACAAGGAATAGTAAACACGACCTAGGCAGAAAAAACTTAAACAGCATGGAAAATTACATCCTAACATAACGAGCACAGCAGCCCGACTTCTACCTACCAATCCGCTTGATACCCTCCCAACCCAATCCCAAGTTGTAAGCGGCAGTAGCTGCCCCAATACGAAAAGAATGCATCCCAAAAAGTAAAGGGTCCTTCCCAGCTAATGACAATGCTTTTCTCAATACTGACAAAAGCTGAAAACTGGTAAAGTTATCACCCGTACGGTGAATAAAAATAGGCCCATGTCTAAAGTCAGGCGAACGAAGCAAAGAAAACCACTCCTCAATTGGACAACACCCTTCCACACCACTGGCCTGTAAAGAAATCCAAGTCCCTTTACCCAGTTGATCCGTCTTGGAACGACGTAACCATAACTTCAAAACGCCATCCTGCAACTGAATGGCCCCGGAATGTATCCCCAATTGCCCTTTTAGCCCGAACAACTCAGAAACCCTAAAAGCACCAAAAAACAACCAATCCATGCAAAGTCTAAAACGTGAAACTTCCCAGGAATCATAGCAAAAAACGGGCAAACGCCCCAGTAAAGTACATAAAAGGTCAAAAGTAATGGGTTCCCGCAAACGCGACGAGTGAAAACGCTCCTTCTTAAAACCTTGTAACATTCGCCTCAATAGAACATCCGTAACTAAGTCCTGCCCCAAAAACAACTGACCATAAAAGGAAACCCCAGCCAACTTCCCCGCAATAGTAGTGTGCAACAAACCTTTATTAATCAAATGAATTACAAATTTCCAAATAAAAGGTCTGCTCCCTGGTACAAACCCCAAACCTCTGTGAGATTCAGCAAAAGATAAATACTCAAATCAGGCTTGACGATAACTGCGTCTGGTGGAAGGTGCAATAGAGTTCTCAACCAAGTCGGTTATTCTGAGTGCCCCAGGACCCAGATGTCTTGCGGAATGGCAGTTTTGCAGAGATCCGCTCCTGGCGCCAACTCCCGGAATTTCTGCCAATTGAAACGAGACAAGGCATCCGCAATTGAGTTATTGATCCCTGGGATATGCCGTCCCCTGAAAACAATGTTGTACTTCAAACTCTGAAGCATAAAATGCCGTAACAGCTGAAGCACCCGCAGATCCTTCGCCTTCCGATTATTTATGAGGTGAACAACAGCCAAATTGTCTATGTGAAACAGCACACATCTGTCATGCATTTCCTTCCCCCACACCAACAAAGCCACCACCAGAGGAAACAATTCCAAAAAGGCAATACTGCGGCCCTACTGTAACCAAATGTTCGGCCAAGGCTCGGCACACCAACGTCCTTCCCAGAAAATGCCGAAACCATTCGCACCAGAAGCATCCGAAAAAATTTGTATCTGCCAAATCGTGTTGTCCTCCAGGAAAAAGACAGAAACTCCATTAAAATCCTCCAAAAATCTTAACCACACCCTGAGATCTTCTTTGACAGATTTAGAAAGCCTTACACGATGATGCGCAAGGGTGGCCCCAGACATTGCCATACCAAGCCTCCGACAGAAAGTCCTCCCCAAACGCACCACCCGACAAGCAAAATTGAGATAGACCAACAGACGTTGAATTTGCCTGAGCTCAATCTTTGTCTTATCCAAAATCTCCAGCAAAAATGAACGAATTTCAATAAGTTTGTCCCGCGGCAAACGAGTCATCATGTCAGTGGTATCAATCTCAATCTCCAAAAATGTGAGTTGAGTGCAAGGCCCCTCCGTTTTGTCAGGAGCCAGTGGCACACCAAAATCCTCCGCCAAACCTTGAAAAGATTGCATTGCCTTGCTACACCGACCCGACTGTGCCTCACCAATGAAGAATAAATCATTCAAATAGTGACACGCAGACTGGTGTCCACTAACTTGCACAAAACACCATTGTAAAAAGGTGCTGAATATCTCAAACAGAGCACAAGAGATCGAGCAACCCATGCGCAGTACCCTGTCAACATAAAAGGCGCCATCAAAATACATTCCCAAAAGCTCGAAATCTGCCGGATGTATTGGAATCAAACGAAACGCAGACTGCACATCACATTTAGCCAATTCGGCACCAACTCCAGCCAATCTCACTATCCGGAGTGCATCATCGACATACGCATACAAAACATTGGAATCAGAAGAAGAAATATAGTTATTAACAGAATGACCTTCAGGCCAGGACAAATGATAAATTAATCTGTACTCACCAGCCAACTTTTTGGGCACCACCCCCAAAGGAGACACGATCAAATTGACCAAGGGGCATTATGCAAACGGTCCTGCTATCCTACCAGCTTGTAACTCACCCAGCAATTTCTTCTGAACAATATGAGGGAGCTCCCTGGCGGATCTCAGATTATCAGACCAGCGCGAAGAACGTGGCCCTTGATAACCAATTCTGAAACCCTCCCAAAAAAAAAAAAACATTTTCAATGCTGCCTCGTAATCAGGGTAAATCTCCAACCAGGGTAACAAAGCCTGCAACCTAATGGGTGTAGGAGCCTTTTGGCATAACTGCTGGAAACGCACCCCCACCCCTTTGGAAATTCCCTTGTCCTCCATATGGTCGTTGTGCAAAACAATGAGTAACAGCATGTTTCCCTCCACATTGGGAGCACTCATGCTTAAACCTACAGAACTGTCTAATGCAAGATCCTCTGTTAAAGTTCCAACAGGCACCCGAGATTGGCAGTTGTCCCCTCCCAACCAAACCCGCCCCTGTGTGGGCGGGACACTGCAGAAAGGGCCGATAAGTAATAGGCAAACCACTTGCGGTGTGAAGGGTAGCACTAGGCTGCAAAGCCGACATCCACTGGAGCCAAAGTTCCTGATCCACCTCACCCCAAGGATTATCCTTAAACCAACCCACCCATGCCCTAAACTCCTCATCATAATTCAGCCATGCATACCCCCCAAACTGCAAATAAGCCTTGCGGATGGTATCCATATAATTAAATAAAGACACCGCCCTATCTTGATATTTCTCACAATACACACTAGCATAAATAAAAAATGCAGCAGTCCAGTTCTCTATGGAGCGAGCAACACGCGGGCGTCGAGCAATCTCCCACTCCTCCTCTTTGGAACCCTCCTTAGCCTGAATGTCCCTATGCAAAAGTTTAAAAACATCCACAAATTCATGTTGCCAAATACGCTGTTTAGTCATGTCAGAAAGGTGTATACCCAGCGGCATGGCCAAACCCATATAAGGCATCTTCTTATGTCTATCACCAAAGACAGATTTACTAGATAAAACAGTCTTGCCGCTCCGAGAAGACTGTATAATTGAATCCCTCACATCCGAAATTGCAGGACTACCCGCCGAGACTGAAGGAACAGATACCTGTGGAAAACCCAACCTAGTACCCCTTATGTCAATGCAAACCGTGTCATTACCCAACAAACTCCCTCCCTCCTCAATCTGTGTATCCACAAACGGCTCAGACCAAGCAGCCCACCAATGAGGCTCACCTGAAGTTAACTGGGCCGCCCGCTCGGAGAACTCCTGAGGATCATCCCAGCGTTGTAGTCCTGAATTCCGCTCATGAACCGCAGAGGAGTCCGTTCTTGACTCCTGCAAAAGACTAGAACAATTATTTGAACCCCTGCCCCTTGCTGGGCATCCGCGAACCTGCAAAAAAAAAAACACCCTCTCCCTCCAAGACATCTCCCACCACCACATCATCATCAGCATTGTCAAAAGCAAGTTCTTGATTATCCTTTGTCACAATGAGATCAAAATTGTCTTTGCTGGTACCTGGCCTCAAGCCATCCCCAATTCCCCAATCATAAGTCTTCCAATTGGACACAGGCAAACGTTCTGTTAACCCGGTCGTATTACCAAAATCCGCACCAGATCCGCGCGGTAAAGAGAGCCTACCAGAAACAAACACCTGGTCTGTCTGCAATCCTCCGGAGACGCCAGATGCTGCCGCGACTCGTAAAGGCCATGCCAGCCTCCGTCCGCGCGTGACAGAAGCCTTGAACTTACCAGAAGAAGAAGAAGAAACCTGTTTGTGAATACCAGCCTCGAGCACTGCAGGGGCAGAGTGCTCCACCCATACCCACTGACCATTCTGTGGACCCAAATCCGATTCAAATGGGACCTGTGGATGAGAAAAAGATGTGCGAGACACAGGAAAAACAGGCACTACATCTGTTGGCACATGCAAATGTTCCTCCGAATCTGGTACCAAGTCCACCCCAAACCAATCATCCGCTGCCTTACACAACGACGAATCCATGCCCTTGAACGAGTCAAAGAAGTCGCACAATGCAGATTGGCGCATTGGCGTACGCTTTGCCAGTCTGCCAGCCTTTTGTGGAGCTCTCTGAGCATAATAAACCACTGTAGGTACCTCCACCAAATGGCTATCCTCGCATTCCTCCTCAAAGAAGTCCCTAAGTGCGGACTGCTCTCTTCCATCAATGGCTACCTCCTCCAGCTCCTCCTCCACCTCACTATCCACAGCATAATCCACGAGGGGGGCTGAAACCCTTACTGCCGGCACGGCTGGGGCTATATCCACCAAGGGCATAGCGCCTTTTGACAACCCTTGTGGCCATAAGTCACCAAGACCCCACAATGACTGACTCTGCTTAAGGGGACGACCATCTTTCTGAAAGACAAAAGGTCCGTCACACACCCTCACACTGCGCAGGTCAGCAGAGACCCTCGTTTTGCCTTGAGCAGCCCCCTGACGCTCTGTCAGCCTCATGGACCCACCTTCACGCACAGCTGTTGACACCCCCGACCGCCTCCTAGCATCAGCAGGCGAAGTGGGGCGGCTCCTGGACAGCAGTCTACCAGATGCGCTCCTCCTTGTTGCCCTTCCCCTGCGCACAACAGACTTGCCTGTATTTGAAGGCACTGAAGAGATTGCCAGTCGACCCCGAACAGACCTGCATGCCGCTACTGCGTCCATGACCCCTTCCGCCGCCGTCCTCTTCGGCCTCTGCACCTTTATTATGCCCAAGTCAGACACCTCAGGCCCTTTCATACCATCTTGCTCCTCCGCCGAAACTCGGGCCGCCTGCAATATCGCTGCAGCACCGCCAACGCCGCCGCTGAACTAGAGCCTCAAAGCCAGGGAGGAAAACAAAGAGCGCGGGGGCTGCCTCGCTGACAAACAACGCCGCGCAAGCCCTCCGCAGCGCCCTTTCCCGCCTCCAGCTAACGCCGCGCCAACTGCCTCCTGCCCGCGAGCCCTAGATCAAAGCGACCAATCCCAGCGCGTGGATTGTTCCATCGCGCGAACAAACCCCAGGGGGACACCGGTTAACACCGGAATCCCCCTGAGTTCACATTGGAATAGAAATGTGTATGCTTGTCCGAGGCACCCATTTTATTGTTTCTCTGGGTTGAGAACAGTCCCGTTTGGATCACACTGTAAATTGTGAAAAGTGCCTTCATTGCCTGGTGAGACAAGTCCCTCTGAGTGCATGGCCCAATACACTCTGGAGGGTAGAAGTAGGGGCCATCAGACCAGGGCCCAGGAAAGCACAAGCAAAAGGAGGGTTTAAAGGAGAAATGTGGGGGGCATGAGTAAAACTTGAGGGTAAGGGGTCAGAGGCCAACCAAGGGTTCGAGGGGGGCCCAAGCCGGGCTCTCGAGAGTTAGGGGGAGGCTGGACATGGTGCGGCATAAGTGGAATGCCGGCCTGACTGCAGAATACGATGGTGGTCAGGGCTTTAAGTGGAATGAAAAAACTGGGGGAGGGGGAACCCTCAAAGGGGGGTGATCAATGAAATTAAGGGCGTGGCTTAAAAACACATGTGCTAAAATCCTGTGTTTAGCATAGTGTACTGCCCTACTGGTATTTTGCTGCTTCTATCATTGCACCCAGATCCATACTAATATTATAAAGAGAGAGCCCAAACCTTTGAGGCGGGTAATCTCAGTAACCACAGCACCAATCACAACACCCAATACAGCGTTGGAAAGGGCAGTTGCAGCAGAAGGACATAGGCTATGCAGACGGCCACCATATTAATTTATTTATTTATATATTTTTTTGCAGAGTTTTATATAGCGCGAACTTGACCCAAACTGAATCAGGTATCAGAGCGCTTTACATAGCACCAGTTACGTTACATGAGGACACACATTCATTTTTGTTAGGCATGGGGAGATTCAGTGATTTGCCCAGAATCACAGGCTGTTTGGCGTCGTTACCAAGACTCAAACCCAGATCCCCAGGTCCGAGGTCTGTAGTGTAGTTCCTATTATCCCAATAGGCTCTGCGCATTGGAATAATACCTTCAATAGTATAGGCCTAGACCAGACGTTAACTAGGTCTACTACTGTCGATATTAGACTTAAAGTTTTGGGTTTGCCAGCTAGCTCAGAGTTCACTAGAAACTTTCTCAAATGTTCAGGAAGGAATTAACTTCCCTGATTAGACAAGAAGGGATTTAGTTTCTGACAACCATAGAACATGACAACTTTGCTCTCCCCTAATCAAGAGTGTATCTCGAGAGTCGTGTGAACAAAAGGCAATTTATTTTACTCAGTCAGTACGTGCATTCTTAGTCTCATCAGATTGTAGAGAAAAGGAAGAGACTGGCGTGTTCAATAAAAGATGTTATTTATTGATCAGTCTCTTTTCTCGTACAAGATATGGTTTCTAAGCCATATGAAGGTTTAAAATGAATAAAATATATTACATACACATATACATTTGACTAAACGTACTCAACTGGTGTTTCTAGATACGCCTACCCCGTGTACCTGACCTAAGCCTAATACGTGGGCAGGAATAGAAAGTTACAGTTTAAGTTAAGTTTGTTTTTGCCAAGTGACTGACTAAAGAATTCTCTGTGAGGGGTTATTCAGTTCTGTACTTGGAATCTAGGATGGATGAGTGATGGTATCTCTCGTCTCTGCTCTCGATATTCCAGGCTGCCTGCGAGGGCTACCCGGAAACGCCGGTGCTGGATTTCTCGGCTGGAGAAAGCAGCGCGTCTCGTTCTCAGCGCGTCAGGAAGGCGGGGCTGCGCCAGCGGGGTCTGCTCTGCTCTGGGCTTCGGCAAGTATGGCTGCTCCGTCTCGTCGCCACCGCGTGTGTTTGCATAGGGCAATATCGGTAATATTTATAGCTTTAAGGTGCCGAGATTGACGTAAGGATGGACATAGATACGTCAATAAGGATGTCATACGACCAGGTCGTTAGCACATTCTTTTGCTGAAGTTCTTGGTGAAATCAAAACAATGGCCGCAGGGTTTTTCCCAGGTTGTCATAGGTTTGATTTGTTATGAGAACTCCGTATGCCTTATCAGGGGCTGGAGGAATATCGCTTGTCTAATTAGATCGCAAGCGTTATGACCTAAGCAGATAACACGTTCCTGTGCCGTAGTGTGGCTTCGTCAGATAACGGTATCTGCATCATGGGGGTTTGCTGCCTCATGGGCTGACTGCTAGTTAACTTGTTGGTTTGTTAACCAGAATAGGGTCAGGAATAGGGGGATCGATTCAGAACCTATAGGAATACATCACAGGTCGAGCGCCTTAGCCGTTAGGCCAACTCCTCTAAACATTTAAAAGGTAAAAGAAACATGCCAGCAAAGTAGTTCCTTGTGGGTGTGTCTGCGTTGTGCTGTGGGCATGGGCTGGGGGCGTGACTAACGCTGGGGGCGTGTGATACGCCAATCACATCGTGGTCTGTGGGCTTGTGCTGGGGGCGTGACAAACGCTGGGGGCGTGTGTCCGCCCTTCATGCCATGTGAGTCGTACATACAACCGCCAATTACGTTGCTGCGCAGCATCAAGGGGCACGCTCGGGGCGTGCGAACGCTGGGGCGTGTGTCCGGCCTTCATGCCATGTGAACGCAATTGCGCCGCATCAAGGGGCACGCTGGGGGCATGAGAAACGCTGGGGGCGTGTGCTACGTTCCGCCCATCATGCCATGTGGGTCGTACATTAATCAGAAGATCGTCTGCTGTGGCCGTGTGCTGGGGGCGTGCCAAACGCGTTCACCTGGAGACCTGGTAAGTAACGTTACTGCAGCCTCTCCTGCGCGCTGTTACTGAACTCTCTCTTTCAAAGAAATGACATGCGCCTGCTACCATCAACCAGGGCTCTAGCCGGGTTCAGGCCGCGGATCAGTACACTAATTACACGCGCCTGATAACATCAACCAGGGCTGCAGCTGGGCCTCAAGCGGGGGAACACGCGCCTGCTAACATCAAATAGGCCTGCATCTGGGCCTCAAGCGGGGGAACACGCAAATGAGCGTGTCTGCGGGGACAATTACTGCAGCCTCTCCTACTTGCTGTCACTCAACTCTCTCATTAAACGGATTTACCTGCGGCTGATAACTCTCTCATTCAACGACATTACACGCGCCTGGTAACATCAACCCAGGGCTGCAGCTGGGCCATCTCCGTCCCTATTCTAATGAAACAAAAAATGTTCAGCCGGGAGATTTTAAAATAAATTGCCCTTGCCAAATACACACATTACACACATTCTATTTCATACCCGGACAACTTCGGGACGGGCTGCTAGTATATAATACAACAAGTAATAAAACACCTACAACAAGCCAGAACTATTGGCTTTGTTAATAGTTGGTAGTTGTGCAATATAAATAAGCAACAACTATGGCTTCTTTGTAGAGAATACTGAAAATGCTTCAGTTTTGAAATGATGAGACTGAAACAACTTTAATGAGTCTCTTTGAAGTTACATTAAAGGCAGTGATGGGTGGTACTGCCTCAGAATTAAGATTCTTTTTTACCTTTAGGGAGAGGCCAAAAATGGAGAGCCTGAGAGGGCCCATCTCAGTACCTGCTTTTTAGCACCGGCAGGACCCAGCCCACTTAAAGCCCTGGTGGTGGGTAATAAAAACAGGCCATGCTCAGAGTAAAGGGGGAACATGCCAGGCTGGGACATATAAGGGAGTACAATCCAAACACTGGGTGCCAAGGGAGCATAGGCAAGCTAGGTTTAAGATTGTCACAAGCCAAACAATGGTGTAAGGGCCACGTTAGGTCACATTTCAATATGCATACATGCACTTTATTATTTCCTAAGGCACAACAAGGTGCAGCAGATGCTTTCGAGGGAATATGTCTGCTGCAGCATTGACATCTTGAGCCTAGAATGTGGTAAATATGGCAGGGTATGTTGGGAGGTTTCTATATCATAGAAGCAAGGACATGATGGGCAGGTGAAAACTAGTAATCTGAGGCACGAGGGAGTCACCTGAGAGTGCCTTGCCTCCAAGCACTTTTCTTGCATTAGTGCTGAAGCTGGGATTATTGATTTTGGTATATTCATTTCTTTTATATAGTTTTATGTGGCATTTTGTATTGTGGTGACGTGTTTCCAAACAGCCACTTTGATGGCCCGATTCCAACTTTGGATACTGTCAGGGCTTTAAGTGGAATGAAAAAAACTAACGGGTCTCTCAAAGGGGCATGACTTAAAAATACGCACACAAAAAATCTGTGCTTAGCATAGTGTGCAAGTTTGCTATTTCTGTCATTGCATATAGATATATAATACAACAAGTAACATTACGCCTATAACAAGTCAAGGCTATTGGCTTTGCCAATAGTTGTTAGTTGTGTAAGATAAATAAACAACAACTATGGCTTCGTTATATAGAATATTGAAAATGCTTCAGTTTTGCAATGCTGAGACTGAAAGAACTATAACGAGTCTCTTTAAAATTACATCAGAGGCAGTAAAGGGTGGTACTGCTCTAGAGTTAAGAGTTTTTTTTCACCCTCAGGGTGAGGACATAAATGGAGAGCTCGATAGAGACCCTTCTCTGCACCTGCTTTTTAGAACTGCCAGTACCGCAGGACCCGGGCCATTTAAAGCGCTGGATCCTGGTTGGTAATAACTAAAGAAAAACAAAGTGAGTTGCTAATCTGAATGCAATAAATGTAGGGATTATGTGCTGGACAGATGACTATGCAGTGCAATATCAAAGAATAAAAAGATTTTCGATACACAAAATTAAAACAATACAAAGTTACTTAAAAACGAAAAACAAGCTATAATCACAGTATCAAAAAAGTATTAAAATTTAAAACATTATGGTCACATGTAGGTTTAAAAACATCGCATTTTCTTAATGCATTATCATTATTATACATAAAAAGAAAACTACACAAAGGTCGACGCAGCGTTTCGGTGAGATGTGTATTTCACCTTCTTCAGGACAGAGTTTTATAAAAAATTTCATTTGCCGGAGACGGAAAGGTAAAAGTATTTCTTCCGTGGTCTTTACTATTGATAATGGAAACCTTAATATTAGTGGCCACTATATGAGGGTTGCGTTTGTTGGAGCCACCGATCACTCTGGATAAATATTAAAATTGGAATGCCATGTCTAGACTAAATCGTCCATAGACCAACAAATAAGCTGTGACTTGATGTTCAATTCTCAGATTCTTTGGGTATATTCCTTGATTATGTCACCTTTTTCAGTAATTGGCGATGCCAGGCTAATAGTTACCTGATGTGGTTGCTTTGAGAATAATGCAACAGCAAGACTTTAAAATCTAATAGGAATACATCGTCCTCCCTGCTTCCAACAAAACGTCTTCCGGGTCAGGATACGTAACTAAAGTCACTCAGGTCATGAACAGCCTTAGCATCTGAAGTGTATGCACGCAAACTCCTTATGCCTTCCACTCCACCACGGATTCGCTGAGCCATGTCTTGCTCTCCTTTACAGTGAGCCTCTCCTCTCAGCTCTCCCACCTCCCTAAAAAATAAACATTACGCAGGGCAGGAATCGGGAAAAAATACGAAGACTGACCTATAAATCATTGCAGATGGCAGAGGGCAGACTGAGCACCCACATTGGGACCAACAGCCATTGCACCAACTGTACACTGATAGCTACCAGTTGTAGTTCCTCTGCTAAAGCGGAGGAGCATTTCCCCACTGCTCCGCGAGCAGCAGTTGAAGGAAAACTAAAATGATAATAACCAATCAATCAACCAGGGGTTTGTATGGCATGGCTACTCGCCCATGAGGGTCTCAAGGCCCAATATTATTATCATTTTAGTGTTTTGTTTCCTGGTGTGGGTGCTGGGCTGCCAGAGCTGGGGTCAGGGGGAGGAGTGGGGAGCACACTCTAAAGTGTGCATGACAGTTTGTTCGGCCGTCTTGGGCCTGCCAAACCGTCATGCACACTTTGCATGTTCTCCCCCGGCTGTACTGCACAGCCTGGGTCGAGAACATGCACAGGCTCCCATTCGCTCTCTGAGCGTAGAACCACGGTGCTCAGACCAATCACAACGCCACTGTAAGGCAGTGTAGTGATTGGCTAGAGGAGTCAAGAGCCTCGGTGCTTGCTGGTTCCTGTTGTGGAGGAGCCAAAGAGGACTAAAAGGCGGCAGCCGGCCGGTTAGATGGCCTGCATGTAAGTGTTTTCTTTACTTTTTTTTATTTACTGTCCCCCCTTCCCGCCCGCACCCCGTTAAATAGGGGGCCCCACTGAAAGCTACGTCCCTTTTTCCCAGTGATAGGTTGTGATCTAGGATGCTGCTTTGCTGCAAGTGTGTCTCCTGTGGCATTCCGTAGTCCTTCTTCAAGCGCTTGCCTACGTGAGTGGGAGGCTCTACTCCTGATTGGTTTTACCCTAGATTAGGTTTCTATAGGGTTCTGTCGCTAGTGGAATGCATGGGAGAATGCAAGCATAGTACCCAATCACTCAAACGTATCTTGGCACTCTGCTGCTGCTGGAGACAGTACTGGTGCACAAATTATCACTCGATAGGAAGATCTTGCATGTCAGATGATCTTTGCTGGGGCTGTTTTTCAATGAGAGACCAGTCCCTTGTTTGGCTGCAAGGTACGAGAAACCACTCCCTCCTTTACGGAAGCGATGAATGCATAGCACATAAGTAGATCCAGTCCCTTTTGTTAGCTAGCAATTTCATACTTGGTCATGTCCAAGTAAATGTAAATGCAATAGGTTAAATACCGTAGCATGGTGGAAAAACAATAAATAGCCAGGAGCGTTATAAGAGGGAGGATCTGATAGAAACAGCTTTAATTCCTTGGCTGGTTTGTTTTCACATTCACTAACATGAAACAAGTTTGACTCAGAGGTTACCTGCTTGTTTAACTGGTGAAGAACACCTCCTCATGATGCCTGACTGTGATAAAATGACTTTCTGCAGGTTGAAACCCATTTTTGCCCCACTTTTCACTATTAGGGACAGGTGTAATGACTTGGAAAGTGTATTGAGGCCTGCTAACCAGACCCCAGTGCCAGTGCTCTGACCCTTAAAAGTGCATGTTTTATTGACATAGTACATGGTATCAGGGGTACCCAGAGCCTGTAAATTAAAGTGTCCCTCGTGGACCACAGCACTTATTGTGCCCTCATCAGTGTGACAAAGTAAAACATGTCTTCCAGCCTGCCACTGCAGACTAGTAAAAAGTTTCAAAAGGCCAACTCAACTTTGCCATTTAAACTAATGACAAAGCCCAGACCTTTCTTTTTACTATATATTTAAGTGACCCCTAAGGTAGGCCTTTTGAGTCCCGAGGCAGGGTGATATATATTAAAACGTAGGACCTGTGTTTTTATATGTCCTAACAGTAAAAACCTCTGTGTTTTTTAACAGTGTGAAAGCAGTAGCCCCATTGGCACGTACAGGGTTACATACTGATCGCTCAGCTGAGCTAACTCCTGACTGGGACTACTAAAATTGGTACTTCAAGGTATTAAACAAATCACTGCATTAAACCAGACCTGATGTCCAAGTCGAATTTAATGTAACTTTTCAGTAAAAGGCAACACTTTAATAAGTTCCCACTCTGTTGCCCACATTTTCTAGTGCCCATTTACAGTTGCTGACCACGAGACAGCCTTCTGTACTCTTGGGGAGATATATGAACGACTCCAAGGGTTGCAAATTGAGAGGCTCATGAATAATAATGAGCCTCTTGCAATTTGCGAGCCCATTGGGAATGACAGGCCCTCCCAGATACGGTGGCCTGCTGGGCTCAGCAGACCACCATATTTGGGACTGCTTTTAAATAAAGCTTTTTTTTTTTTTAAATGCAGCCCGTTTTCCTAAAAGGAAAGCGGGATGCATTTAAAAAAAAGAAAAGGAAACGTTTTTTGTTTAATTTTTTAAGGGCAGGCAGTACTGTTTGTTCATGGGCCCATGCTTTTTAGCTTGCACAAACGGGTCTAAGACCCGTTTGTGCACACTAAAAAGCATTGTACATCTGGCTGATAGTTACTTCTAAATGTTTTGCTCTTGTTCCTGTCTTAATGCCTGACTGCTCAAAGCCATATCTACCCAGGGTTGAGCTACGGTTTTACAAATGAGCCTGACTGGACCCAAGACAGGTTTGTGAGTTTATTACACAGTGAGGTTGCACAGCCACACCATATAATAAAACATATTTTTAATCACAATTATGCCTTGCATTGAGATCCAGATCTTGTTCCTAACAGTACCATACAGTTAATAAGTTTGAGATACACCAAGTTGATGCCAAAAGGTTCTTGTAATTTCCAACCAAGTTTGAAAACATTTTTCAAGTTCGAGAAAAGTTTGTAAAACGTTTTTGTAAAGTTTCTAAAAGTAGCAAAAAGGGCCAGGAAACATGGAGTTCGAGTTGGCCATTCTACCCACTTGAAATGAAGGCACTGGGCAAAAATAGGAAGATCAGGGTGGATGCTTCAGCTAAATAAAAACCTAGAGAAAGCCCTCAAGGCTTGTGAAGAAGCCCGCCAAGCCTGTGCACTCTTGGATAATGGGGTCAGTCCTGAGGAAGGGACTGCTGGCCTCAAGACCCCGTACAACTAGGCCACGATTCCCTCCTGAGCTGGCAGTGACAGGAGAGCAGCCAGCAGCAGGTAATCCATACAAGCAAAGATGCCAGGCCTGGAGCTGGAGGAAAGGGCACAGGAGATTGGCCCTTGAGCACAGGAGACTGAACCTTGAAGAAAAGAGGATCAGATTAGGTATGACGTTCAAACATGATGGTGGCTCAGTGAAGAGGCTGAGGTACCTGCAAGGGGTGCCCATGATCTAAGGTTGCTCAAAGGTATGGTGCCAAAGGATTTTGCAGGGGATGACAAAGAGAAGTGGCTGGCATCCTATGAGTGACTTCTAAGGATGAGAAAGGTAGTTGCTATAACATAACATAACTGCTTGTTATCACCCCTGAAGAGTATCAACAGAAGCTCCGGGCAACTTAGACATGGGTGCACTTTATGGATGCTTCAGTAAAGGCACTGGTTTACTCGATTAAGGATAACAAGGTGGATACCTATGTTGGACTCTACAAGTTGATGGTAAAAGAACACATACATACACATTGTTCCTCAGAGAAGTTACACAAGTATCTAGTTTGACTCAGAGCTATCTAGCCCCAGGGAACTGGGCAGGGTAGTAGACGAGTGGGTGCATACAAGGGTACCCAAGAAGTCCCAAGCGGGCCCACAGAAAGGAAGGAAGAGGAGTAGTAAGACTACAAAATTAATTTCCCTTAGTGGCTCAGAACACTAAGGAGGAATTCAGGACCCAACCCACATCTGGCAGGAGTAGTGGGGACCCTGGCTAAAGAAACTCTTGGAGAAGAGGTTGTGTTTTGACTGTCCGCAGCCAATTCACCACAGGGATGACTCATGAGAAGGTTTGACACTGAAATCCACACTGTAGCATTAGAAGAGGATTTCCCAGATGATGAGATTCTAGTAGCTTTCAGTTTGGAGGTGGGGCCAGATGGTTAGCTGGTGATGCCAGAGGGTGGTAGAAGACACTTCTACCAGGTCACCTTTAATGGGGTCCCAACGAGGGATGCTGGTGCCAGTCACACCACAGTATTGGATACGCTGGTTTCCCCAGACCAGAACTTACCAGAAGTTGTAAGGATAATGATAGCCCTGGGGCAGACCACTGCTAACACACTGTGGATTTGGTATCCCTAGAGAGGAAGGGTATACTTACTCTGAGCAGGGTGATAGTCAGTCCTGACATTCCCCTAGATTGTATCCTAAGAATGAGCTCCCTGAACTAAGCAAAGAATCGATAGTGGCAGCCTCCCAGAGTGGTCCAATACCCAAAGATACTGGGGTATTGTCCCTAAGCGGAGGAGGCAGAGGCCCCAGAGAAGAGATAAAAGTAGGAAGAGGATACCAGAGAGCCTGGGGCAACCTACTCAGGTGGAAGGGGGCCCCAAGACTGCCACTGGTGAGGCCTACACTTTCCTAGAGGCTGCACCAAAGACTTGACCACACCATCTGAACCTTTAGTCTAGCAAAGAGAGGACTGTGCCTGTGGTGCCCTGCTCAAGGAAAGTCGCCCTCTCACCCCAGACAGAAGAGGTAAACTCCAAGAGTCTACAAACTCAAGATCTATTTATTTTAATTGGTGTTAGAATTCCTTTGTGTTGGAGGGCAAGATGGCGGCCGGACCTTCGGCTGGGCAAGCTGCTTAAGGCACCCTCTCCCGACTGGCTCACCACTATGCTCTGAATTTATGTTTGCAACTCCCCGAGCATTCCTGAGAGAAAACGTGATGTTTACTTTGCCATAGCTTACCTATCGTCTTCAGAGCGTTATGCTCTGGCGCTCTTTTGCAATCCGAGGCCAGCTCTCCCGGTGTCATCTCACCCGTCGGTCGGTCTCTCCTCATCCGGCTCAAGCTGCACCGTATATTCGCCTCACCTGTCTTTCTTTGCCGAAGAGGATGCCACCAAAGGGAAAAGCCGCTGTTTCAACAATGAATGGCCGTGCTTCACTTGCGGTGGGTGGCCCTCTGAAAGCCGCCCCCGAGAACGATCAAGTAGCGTCAGTATCAACATCAACGGCGATACCCGCGGGAGGGGGTTGGAATTCGAAGGAGAACGCGAAGGAGCGTGCGAATAATCGGCGGTCTCCTGCAGAGCCTGCATCCCCCGCTATGGTTGCGGCTGCGGTGCGATCAAAAAAGACTGTGCCAACTATGTTCTATAAACTGCCGGACAAGGCTAAGCAGACTCAAGTGATTATACCTGCAAAATCTGTAAGTACCTCGGCATTGGCTATGGGAGCAATGGACTTTTCTGTTACTCTCCCTGTTTCACTTTTAGTAAACGACAGGGTGGTCTTGTCAGATAGTGCTGATGGTGCTGTAGCGCCACACTTAGGAGGGCCAAATACTATTCCGGTACTGATACTCTCTAATGAAAAAATGGTTAATCCTGCACAGCCCAATGGAACTCTGGGACCTTTAGTCCCATTCCAGATTACAGGGGATACTGCAGCAACTCCATCAATACCCATTGATCCAGGCCCTACATTATGGCCAAATGAATTAACCTTTGATGCAATTTCAGATGCAACTGGTATTAAAGCTCTACAGAACTCAGGCTCAAACTCTAATGAGGATGTGGCAGGGGGTGATATATATTACTCTCTCTCAGACCACACAGGCTCTTCCGAGGAAGATTTTGGTGAGGAAAAGGACTTTACTGATGATGATAGTGAAACAGGGGACTGGCGCACCAGTGACGCACTGAGCTCACATTCTGGCCCCCGTGCAGTTCAAAAAGTAGGTAAAGACCAAGGGGCCATAGCACCTAGCCATGATGCAGGGTCGTTGACCTGGGATTATTCATTTACCCTCCAGCCTGGGCAGGAGAACAATGCCGTCACTGCTACTAATGGAGGGAATGAACATGGGGCAAATCTTCCTTTTTCTCCTTCGGGTGAATTGACACTTGCAGTGATTTATCAGACCATCATGGCCCATCGTGAGGAAACTCGGCAAGAAAGCGCTCGCACCCAAGGAGCATGCCGTAGGGTACAGAATTCCATCCGGAGAGTTGCTAAGACCTGCTCAGACATTGCATCTAGAATTGGGGTGGCAGAAGAGAGGATTTCTACTCTTGAAATGATATGGCCACTCAAAAGGGTATTACCGATTCAATTAAGGCTCAAAGGGAGGATATTATATGGAAGCTCACGGACCTTGAAAACAGGTCCCACCGCAAAAACTTAAGAGTCCTAGGAGTTCCGGAGGAGATTAAGGGATCGAATGTTAGACAGTTTATTGTCGAACTATTCACGGAAGCATTCCCTGATGTTAAACAATGGGATTGGCAGCTTGAGATCCAGCGGGCCCATCGCTTCCCATTCAAACTAAGGAAACACCCAGGCCAAACTGATGACAAGCCCCGTGCTATTCTAATATGCTTACATAATTATTTGGCCAGAGAAAGGATTTACGACTTGGCACGTCCGGATAGGAAACGGTCTGGCAAGATCTGCCAGTTCTTTGTCAGGCCTGACTTGTGTCCAGCTACTGTTGAGTGGAGGTGGCAGCTCCGTCAGTTAATAGGGCCTTTTCAGTCAAAAGGGGCCCAAGCATTTTTACTTTTTCCATCCAAACTAAAAATGATTGTAACGGGCCAGACCAGATTTTTCTCCTCTGAGATTCAGGCCAAAGAATTTCTGAACTCTCTAAACCCACTGTAGACATCCTAATGGTTGCTATGCTCAGACTTTTTCTTTCTTTTTCCTCTCAGGGTTTTTAGGGGATAAGAGGTTTTTTTTGGGGGGGTGGGGGGGTGCAGTTTTTGGAGTTCGGAGGATTGTGAATAATGTGTATTACTTATTCTTTTTTTTCCGTTTTTCCTCTCTTCTCTTATAAGATCGTACCCTCCCGAATGATTATGGTGGTGAGGTCACCGGGGGAGTTGCGCTTTGGGACAGCTCCTCCATCTCAAGGACCTAGGTCCTGGTGCCCTATGTAGGGGGTGGTGGGCTGAGGGGTTCTCAGGGGGGGTGGGTTAAGGGCGGGTACAGTTCAGGAGGGTGGTTTGGGTGGGGTGTGGTGAAGGGGGATGGGGGAGTAAAACCAAAAAAAGCTTGAATATACACTATAACCACAATTTATTGGTGAAAAATGACATCAACACGATATCCTCAGGTTTTGGGGGATGTGACGATATTCTGTTGTTTCTAATTGCTCAGTCTGTGTTAATCAGATCAGGTCCTTCTCGGCTTGGGTTCTCCTTTCTCTATATGAATGGCCCAGGGTAAAATACACATATGTTCTTGGAATATTTGTGGGCTGAATAATGGTAAGAAAAGGGCGCTGTTTTCCAGGATTGTTCAGGCCTTTCATTTGGAGGTATTGTGCTTGCAGGAAACCCATGTCCCATGGGGTAATCGTAGCTCTCTGAAAATCCCTGGGTTTGATCTTGTTGGATGCTCTTCCCAGACCTCCATGATCAGAGGGGTTGCAATTTTACTAAGACGTGGTATAGGTTTATGTAGGAAAACCATCCAAGATAATGGTGGGAGATGGGTGATCTCTGAGCTGGTAATCAACGGTATATCCATAACGATATGCACTGTATATGCCTCTAATCTAGATGATCCATCAGTCCTACATCATTTAAATGTAGAGCTGGCACTTTGGCCTCGCCCTATTTGTTTTTGTGGGGACCTCAATATTAACTTGCCTGCCAACTTCAACTTAGCTGGGGGCCAGAACTACGACAGTAAGAAACTTAGAGCCTTTAGGGCACTCCAAGCATTGGTCCAAAGCATGGTCTCATAGACCTTTGGTTCCACAATAATAAGCATCTAGATGGCTATACCTATTTTTCTGCCCCCACAATAAAATGGTCCGCCTATACTATTGCTTTATGTCCGATCAGTTGGTGGTTGATACTTTCATTTCAGCCCCGTCTAGGATTCTGTCTGACCATAATCCATTGATTATAGACTGCCCTTTGCCACTCATTGTAAAACCGCCCAGGGCTTGGACATTCGAGAGAAAGTTACTATTAGAGCAAACATATATTGATCATATGAACAATTGGATTTTAGAATCCCTGGACTTTAATAGGGACACCGCCCCCTGCTCCATTATATGGGATACGCTAAAGGTGGCAGTTCGGGGTGAAACGAAGAGTTTCTCATCCTTTCGACAGCGATCTATTCGAGATCAAATTAATAGACGGATTAAGGAATTGGGAGCTGCAGAGGTTCAGCTAGTAACCGCAATCAATGAGGGCTGCAATATCTCTCAAAGCCAGTTACAGGTGGCTAATGTTAGGGCCTCTTTGTTGGAGTTCTTTGGTCAGGACCTAGCTGCTAAGTATTTGCAGTTCCGCTCCACGATGTTTGAGTATGGGGAAAAATCAGGTAGGGTGTTGGCCAAACGTCTCCAACAGCGAGGGCTAGCTAATGGTATTATTAAGATCCAAGACTCCCAAGGCTTTATTCAGGATACATCGGAGGGGGTCATGGAGGTCTTTTATCAGTTTTATAATTTTTTGTACACTGAGGGAGTGAGGGACCCAGGTTTTGAATTTGAAGTCGGGACCTTTCTTCAGGGTCTAAACACTGCCCAGGTTATTGAACAGCAGAATGAACTTCTCTCTGCTCCTATAGAATGGGAAGAGGTTGAATTGGCGATCAATTCATTAGCTAATGGCAAAGCTGCTGGCCCAGATCTTATTCCTTTGGAATTTTATAGTAGTTTTCGATCTGTGATTAGGCCTGAATTTCTAAAAGTATTACGTGGCGCCCAGCGTGGTCTTATACCGGTTTCCTGGCGCCAAACAACAATTATCCTGTTTAAAAAGAAAGGAAAACCGGAGTTGGACCCCTCATCGTTCCGTCCGATTTCCTTAATTAATACAGACAGCAAGATCTACTCCAAAATGTTTGCTACCAGACTGGCCTCAGTGATCTCTCCTCTAGTCGCACTGCAACAACATGGTTTCATTCCAGGGCGAGACACGGCTGATCATATTCGCCGCGTAATCGCACTTCTGGACTGGGCCCAAGTTACAAAATCTCCCCTTGGAGCGATCCTGTTGGATGCCGAAAAGGCGTTCGACAGGGTCGCCTGGGGGTTCATTTGGGCAGTCCTTCTGTGGACGGGGTTCAGTTCTGCGTTGCTGCAGGCAATTCAATCACTTTATATCAATCCAGAGGCAACCATTTCGATCTCAGGTCAATCATCTAGGCCCCTTAGCATTAATAGAGGTACTAGGCAGGGCTGCCCTTGCTCGCCCCTCCTGTTTGCTCTATATATCGACCCTTTTTTAAGTAAAATTTAGAGCTCTGGTAACATACTTCCAATTAGGGTCAATACTATGGAGTACAAGTTGTTGGCGTATGCTGACGACATTTTAGTTTTGACTAGTAATGTGGCCTCTGCTTTTCCAGCAATTGAATACCTAGCAAAACAATACAATATGGCCAGCTCTCAGGGCTATAAACTTAATGTTTCTAAGACCCAGGTTATTCAATCTACAACTACGGGTCCCTCAGAAGCGCCAGTCGTGTCCAATACAACATACCTTGAGGTCGAAATTACTGCTGCAGTTGATAACATTGCAGATCTTAACATCTTACCCATTATTGGCTCTGTTAAGTCTACCCTGGTAAGACTAGATAACTTACATTTGTCTCTGTACGGTAGGGGGAATGTCCTTAAAATGTTGGTCTTGCCAAAGTCCATTTACCTTTTTAGAACTATTCTGTTGGAATTCTCCCAATATACTCTTGCCAGGGCAGAAAGGTGTTGTAATCGGTTTCTTTGGGGATATCATCAGCCGCGAAGAGCGGCCAAGTGGATGCACCTCCCGTATGAGCAGGGGGGGTTAGTCTGTCCCGAATTTGGTGCTTTACTACTGGTCAGCTCTTCTTCACCCCTTCGCTTTACCGTTGTTCGGGGACAGAGCGTTGCTGCCACTTTGCTGTAGACCATCTATCTTTGAGATTGGACTCGGGGAGGATGCCAAGGGGATTCTTTTGCAGGTTCTTGAACCCAGTTATTATAAGAAGACTAAGTTCAAGGTTACCCAAGCAATGTTCTCAGTCTGGTGTAAGATTAGCCGGAAATGGGTGATTCCTAATATCAACTATTATACCCCGCTTTCGGCTGCCAGACTTCTCCCCTCTATCTTCCAAGATCAGGTTACATTTAGGTGGATGGCGCAGGGTTTAAAGATTCTGGGTGATTTAGGGTCTGAATGAACAATGGCTTCTTTTCTATTTTTAAAGGATACATTTTCTCTTAATACATTTGAGTTCTTTAAATATTTACAGATACGAAGCTATATAGAAAAATCTAAGATCCAAGTAATAACTTAGTTTAATAAGAATGTGTTAATGGAACTGATTCTGAAGCACTCTAAGATAGGGACTATCTATCAGCATTTGCTTTCTGGTCTTCCTGATGACCTCTCTTCTCAGAATGCTAAGTGGGAGACAAAGCTGGGTAAGACCCGGCTTGATATCTCTCGGGCCCTAGCACTATCAAGCAATATGTTAATATCAGGTAGCTTACGATCCCAATGTTATATGGCATTATTTGATCTTTACTACACTCCGGCCAAAATTTCTAAATGGGGAGGCAGAGGGAGCAGTTGCTGCCCCAGATGTGGTTTGGTGGCAGCCAATGATGTTCACATGTTTTTTTCTTGTCCTAAACTTGTGTTATTTTTACATGATGTAGAACTGTTTATCAATTCTAGTCTTAATATCCCGGCCGTACTGTCACCAGAATTAGTAATATTTGGATGTGAAAATGCTGATTTGTGCGAGAGAACAAGCCATGCATCTGCCCTCTCATTCATAGCTATGTCATTAGTTCGGCTTTTTATAACATCAGAATGGATCAGTCAGGATGCCCCTACCTTTATAAACTGGAGAGCGAGGATTTTGGCACATTATAATTTAGAATTTGCCGTCTTTCAGAGGAGGGGAAGAAGGCGGCGGGAGTTAGGCCAGAAGATTTGGGCTCCATTGGTGGGCTGGCTTAGAGACTAGTTCATCGAGTCCCTTGCCTAACTGCATTCCATGGTCAATTATTTATTTTCTTATTTCTTGGTTCCTTTTTCCGCCCTTTTCTTGGTTTTTCTTTTTCTCCCTTCTCGTCTTCTTTTTTCCCCTCTTCTTTGTTGGCTTTAATCAAATGATTTATTCGTGTTTTTATTAATTTTGTTACTTAATATCGTGTTTGTTTTTTGCTTATGGTGCTGTATTTTTCCAGCTGTATAATGAATAATTTAAATTAAAAAAAAAAGGAATTCCTTTGTGTTGCATTTCTTTCTTATTTGATTGCGTTGGTACTTCAAAATGCCTTGCATGTGTTCCTTTGTTAAAACCTGACTGCTTGAAGCCACAGCTGCCCAGGGTTGAGCTAAGTTTTTATAAACAAGCCTGACTGGACCAAAGACAGGTTTGTGAGTTTATTACACGGTGAGGTTGCACAACCACAGCATATAATAAACCACCTTTCCTCACAATGGCCATTAATCTGATACCTTTATCCCTTTTTATTAAAGTGTTTTGTTTGGAAGGGCTTTCTTGTGATTGTATTTCAGCTCATCCATCACCTTATTGCAAGGATGCATTTTTATAGTTGGGTCAACAAAGGTCGCCTTTTAAATTCAGTAGAAAATGGATGTCCTCCACATGTACGTTTTGACAGAGATGGAGATACATGGCAGAAGGGAATGCTCGAAGGTTTACAGAGCAGACAGAGGGGAGATATTGAAGTGTGATGAGATTCAACTTAATTGACTTGCAGAAGTGTAAAAGGGTACTTGTCTTATCTGGACTGGTATCTTGTTCTAGATTCCTGGGTCATTGAGGAGTAGCCTCAGTGTATGGTGTCTTTTTTTTGTAATCTTTATTTTTGTTTTTAGAGTGAGTACAAAAGAAAACATAAGATACAAAAGCAATGGCATGAGAGACACTAATCAACATAAATGTTAGATCTGGGGGTCTCTAGTTGGCAATGGTATTCACCTTTGTCCAAATAGGGACCCTTACTTCTACATCAGGATTAGGGGAATACACTTCTTAATAACCCCTGCTCACCCTCTTGGTAGCTTGGCACGAGCAGATGGCTTATCTCAGAGGCTGTGTGTGAAGCATTTGTGAATATACACAGTAATACAGTGATAACACTACAGATGGACACACCACAGGTTTTATAAAAATAAGTATTCTTTATATAGACTTAAACACACGACCAGAAACGACAAAAATCCACAATACTACACTTAAGATTACTTAAAAAATGATTAAAGTCCCTTAGTTCAAGTTGTTGGTAAATGCGACAAAGTTCTTAACAAAGTACCTGGATGCGTAACGCAAAAGTGAACAAAAGGCTCGCAAAAGGAGAGATGCGTCGGTTCCGTGACCCGGGGGAATGGTTGCGTCCTTCCTCAATGCTTGTGCAGAGTAGGGCCTTACCGGCGTCGAGGTGATGCGTAGATTCTCAGCCTGCGGGCCTGTTGTGGTGCGCAAGATGGCGCATTTATGCGATGCAATGATCCGGTTGCGATGCGATAAGATGGCGCCCTTGATGCGGCGATGCGAGGACGATGCGATGATGCCCTGGCAGCCTTGCGATGACTTTGTACTTTGGAGCCCCGACAGGCCCTGCGACAAGCTTACACGGTGATGTGATGGCGACTCTCTCAATGCAGTCACGCTTCTCCGGTGATGCGACAGCAGGCAGCTTTGATGAACACACGCTTCCAGGAAGATGCGACTAAGGCACGCTTCTCCGGCATTGCGATGATTTCAGCTGCAGCGGCGACACGCTTCTTCTCGATGCGTCGCGCTTCCAGCTCCCAGCTGCACACAAGTGACTGCAGTCAGAATTCCCAGCAAGGAAATTCAGGAGGGACCTGGAGGTGAAGTCTATTGTCCCTGAGACTTCAGCAGGAGGCAAGCACAGTTCAAGCCCTTGGAGAAAATTCTGTAGATGAAAGTCCTTACAAAGTTCCTTCTCCTTTCCCTTGGCAATGAAGCAACAACTGCAGGCCAACCAAGCAAACAGCACACTGGCAGAGGGGCAGTACATCTACTGCAGCTTCCTTGGTTCTTCTCCTTGGCAGAAAAGTTTCTTGTCCAGAAGTAATCTAATTTCTTGGGATCAGGGTCCCAATATTTATACCCCAAAATCCGTTGTTCTCTGAAGGCAGAGAGGCCTCTACCTAGTCCAAACCAGTTCCTGAGCACTTTGTTTACGTGACTCTCTTCTTCCTTTCACTGTGCAGGGCAGAGACATAAGCCACCCCACAGGAGTTGGAGCCAGCATTGTAGAGGGAAGGCCCAGCCCTATTCAGGTCCCATGTGCAACTCCTCTCTCCCATCTAGATGCAGATCTCTCTATTCACCACAGGGCTGCCCCAGCCTGTCTCCTGGAATCCCCCAGCCCTGTCACTCACAAACCCAGACATGGAAACACAACCCAGCAGAGGCAGGCTAAGATGGTTAGGCAAGCAAATACCTACTTTCTAAAAGTGATATTTGCAAACACAGAATATTAAAATAAACGTTACTAAAATATGTATTTTATTATTCTGAGTTCAGGCATACTAAATTCGAATTTCTACCATGTTCCCTGAGTCAGTTGGGATTATTAGAATGTAATAATCTAGCTGCTCATTCTGGCCTATGGAGACCAGGTAGCCTTCAATAGTGAAAAACGAAAATGGCTGTACTTCACTATTAGAACATGCTACACACATCAGGGCATGTCCTATCTCAGACCCCCCAGGATATTGCGGCGTAGATTTACAAATTTAGCGGCACAAACATTGAAATTTAGCGGCACAAAAATGAAAATTTTGAGGCATTATTGCGGCACTTTATTTTACTCGTAATCATTCCTTTTCAGCTCTAAATCAATGGAACCTGTTTTAGCATAGTATTCCACTTTGAAATAGGCATATTTAGTTTCTGCAGCTCTGCGGAAGCACAGCTCCAATCTACTAACCTTGTGGGAGCGGGCCGTATTTCTCCCTGGGATGTTCTAGCACCCATGTATGCACCCCTGGCGGGGCACCACTTTCACCACTCCCTGGTTTTAGTCACACAGCTCCCTTCACTCTCTGGTTTAAGTCACGCAGGCCACTTCACTCTCTGGTTTCAGTCAAGCAGCTCCCTTCACTCTCTGGTTTCAGTCTTGCAGCCCCTTTCTCTCTCTGGTTTAAGTCACGTAGCCCATTTCACTCTCTGGTTTCAGTCACACAGCTCCCTTCACTGTCTGGTTTCAGTCACGCAGCTCCCTTCGCTCTCTGGGTGCAGTCACACAGCCCCCCTTCCCAAGGGCATAACAATAGTCCCCACAGAACCGTGGTGCCCTGAGCTCCAGGTGGTCCCCTCAAGCACTGTGCACAGCATGGGAGACTGGTAATAAGGGTAGTTCTCTAATAATTATGTGGGTGTCAGCAGCAAAAGTAAAATACCGAAAAGATGCTCACCACAGAAAATAGTTTGAGTTTTGGGGGGGATGGGGCAGCTACGTACGTGCCGGGCGGGTGTGTGGAGTGATTCCCCTTTGAGGCATAGTCAGGCTTACTGATGTCACGATGGTGGGCGTGGCCTTTGTAAGTGTGGCTTCTTATGCTGGTACTGTGGCATTGTCTGATTTGGAAAAAAATCAAATGGAGGAGTACCACCAGTGAGAATTCACAAGTCGCTGTAGGGGTGGACGGTTTTCGCAAGGTGGAGGAAAACTCTTTTTATTAGAAACCCCTCACTCATCACCTAGTGATGACATGCTTCATCATCGGGGTCCACCCTAATGACCTAGCGTCATCAGGGTGTGCTTCAACACCTGATTGCAGTGGAGCAGGTTGTGAGTGGTGGTGCGTGAAAAAAGAAAAAGTCAGTGGGTTAAAAATTGTCCTGGTTTGAACTTGGAAAAATAAAGATTTTTTATTGGTAAGCAACTGGACAATGTTAAAATCGTGGCGAGATAAAATGAGGGCAGTGATGAGCCCGTGTATCTCTTTATGTGTTGGGTCTACATGTTTCAACCTTAGCGGTTATGGTGAACCAGGTTTTCGTCAGGACCTCAAAACCAAGTTGGTGGATGGTCTGCGTCCCCTAAAAGACGCACCCAATCCTACCACATGGGACCACTGGATGGCGAAAATGTGCCCGTGGTGTAAGCTCGATCCACACTGGGTGAGCTCTAAAAATCAAAACACCTGTAAAAGAAAATACGGACATTTGTCACATATTAAGCGTATTTACAAGCCTGTAACGTAGTGCAGTGCTTCAACGTTGTGTCAGCATGCTGTCACACCCTGTTACATGGTGAATTCAATGGTAGCATCATACGTCTAGCGTTACCGGTGTAGGGCTCTACTCCAGCATACTTCTAGAGGAGGTAGGGAAGTGATAGTGCACAATGTGGGGCGGTGAAAATTAACCGCAACTTGCACACAGAAGGAGTGCTGTGATTATTTTCCTATTCACAACTTTCACACAGTACAGTAAATCATCACCGCGTGGTACTAGCTCGCATACTGACTAGTTTGTGCGAGGCTATATCCGTTTCGATAGTGCATGCATTGTCATGGTAAACTGTACAACACAGAACAAAACAAACACGGCACAGACGCGTGACAGACAAAGAATATATAACCAAGGCTCACTCTGAGTGGAGTGTTCAAGGACTTCATGGGGCAGGGGAGGTTACCCTCGTGAATAAACGTATTCTGTAAAAGAATGGTATTCAAAGGAAGACGTTATTGCGAGCAAGAATGGCTAATGGGCATCAAAGCCGTGTCCTGTGTGCGCTCGTGGAGGCGCTCGTTGAGAAGAACACGCCCTGAGGGAAAAGAGCTTCTCTACTTACAGTTTGACGCCGAGGATTTCAGCTTGTAACCTACTGCCTGCACCGCCCCGTTAGTACTGGGCTAGGTGAAGGCGGGTGTAGATAAACTACGAACGCTTCCGTGATGGGCGTGGTTAAGCCGCGATCACGTGCGCGGTAGCCCGGCAACCAGAGGCACTGGGACGGTGGCCGCGAAGGGTCATAGAGGTACAGCACTAGCGAGTGTTCGAACCTCGGGCAGGGTGGCTGGAGGCAATGACGGGCTCAGAGATATTAAATAGACAAATATAAATGGACTGAAACTACTATTCAAAATTTAATGACTACATTGCCTGAAATTACTAATCAAAGTTAGGTGACTGCATCATAAACAGTCGTGAGTAAAGAGAGGGGGTTCCCAGAATGCTATGGGGTGTATGGACCATGGGGAAGTCTGGATTAAAACCCCAAAGTGTGAGCTTAAGCACAGCCTAGCTTGGGGTTATGTTAAAGGGGAGTTTGGCAAATGCCATGACTGATCCTCATTTGAGGAGTGCCTGACCATGGGGATAGTTCATATTCGCAGAAAGGTAGACAGCTCATTGGGTGGTCACAAGTAGGCAGATTGCTGCTTAAAGGACAGTAGGTAGAATTAAAGTACTGAGGCCCAAGGGATATTATCATTAAGGCCACTGATATGAGTAGAAAGTCTGTAGACCCAACGTTGTTCTTTTTCGTGTAGAATTTTTTGTGAGTTGGGTCCATTTGGAATCTGCTCGATGACGGTCCATCTCATATCGTTTGGGGTGTGGTTCGCACCCAGGAAATGGTCTGTCAACTTGGTGGCGTTTTTTCTGCAGCGTATTGTGCTACGATGCTCGCAGATGCGTTGTTTGACCTTCCTGGTCGTCATACCAATGTAGTTCTTACCGCAAGTGCACGTGATCATGTACACAACGTTGGTGCTGTTGCAATTCGTGTGTTTGCGCTGTTCCCACACTCTACCTTCTTCGAGATTCAGTGTTTTCGTGTTTTCAGTCAAATGGCAGACACTGCAGTCTCCGCATTTGAAGTGCCCAGTGATCGGTGGCAGGTTCCACAGTTCGGTAATACTAGGGTTAAGGTTGTTGGTTACAGTTTTTGGCCTTGTGTTAACAAGGCTGTCTTTTAAACTCGGTGCTTTTTTGTAGGAGAAGAGCGGTTTGTCCCATTTGAGTAAGCCTGTGTTGAGGATTTGCCAATGTTTGTTGATGCTCTTACTCACTTTGTTTGATACGGTGTTATACGTTGTGACACAAGTGAGGGGAACTGAATTGTTCTGGGCCATGCTTTCTTCAAGTAGGGCATCCCGAGGTTGATTCCTAGCTCTTTTTTGGCACTTTTCGATTACTCTGTTGGGATAACCTTGTTGTTTCAATTTACATGTGAGGTCTTGAGCTTGAAGTTTGTAATCTGATAGTTTGCTGCAATTCCGCCGTAGTCTCAGATATTGGCCATATGGTAGGTTTTCTCTGAGCGGTCGGGGGTGGAAACTCTCGTACCTTAGTAGATTGTTCTTGGCAGTGGGCTTGAAATGTGTTTTGGTTGTCAATTCCTGCCCCTCTTTTTTGATTTCTATGTCCAAGAAGATCATATGTTGTTTATCAAACGTGTGGGTGAATCTGAGGTGCGGATCTCGAGTGTTGATCCAGGTGGTAAAGTCTCTGAGTGTTTCTTCAGGCCCTTGCCAGATTGCCAAGACGTCGTCAATATAACGACGCCAAAATTTGATATGATCTCTGTAGGGGTTCTCTTGTGTCAGGATGTGCCTCTCTTCAAAGTTATGGACATACAGTCCGGCTATGCTGGGAGCAAAGACACTGCCCATCGATGTGCCACCGATTTGGAGGTACAAGGAGCCCTCATATTCAAAATAGTTTCTTTTAAGTGCGAGCGCGGCGCACTGTAAGATGAATGTTTTTGGTGTTTGGTGTTCCCAATTGTTGTTTTCCAAGATGGTTTGAAGAACATCTAGGGTGGCATCTTGAGGTATGCTCGTATAGAGGCTCTCAATGTCAAAGCTGAGTAGGATGGTTTCATCATCTACTCGTACGTTGTTCAGGAGTGTTAACAGGTTTTTTGTATCTTTAAGGTATGTTGGTGTTGATTGTACGATAGGTTTCAAAAAGAAATCACAGAACCTAGAGAGCGGTTCTAAGAGTGAACCAATCCCTGACACGATCGGTCTTCCTGGGGGAGGGGTTTTCCCTTTGTGCATCTTTGGCACAGTATAGAAATACGGGATTTTCCCTTCCGTTTTGCAGAGGTAATCAGCTTCCTGTTTCGAGATTCCTCCGCCCTTGTCAGCAGGTTTTATTATGACTGAGTTGTCATTCAGTCATAATAAAACCTGCTGACAAGGGCGGCGGCCTGGTTGTCATGAATAAAAATGATTATGACACTGAATGCAGGAGGTTACTTAGTGACATCAAGAGTTACCAGCCCCTACCAAGAGACCCTACTGATGAACTGAGAGCAGAAATTCTGCAACTTGTTGAGACGACAGAGGCCCCTGGAGGAATCTCGAAACAGGAAGCTGATTACCTCTGCAAAACGGAAGGGAAAATCCCGTATTTCTATACTGTGCCAAAGATGCACCAAGGGAAAACCCCTCCCCCAGGAAGACCGATCGTGTCAGGGATTGGTTCACTCTTAGAACCGCTCTCTAGGTTCTGTGATTTCTTTTTGAAACCTATCGTACAATCAACACCAACATACCTTAAAGATACAAAAAACCTGTTAACACTCCTGAACAACGTACGAGTAGATGATGAAACCATCCTACTCAGCTTTGACATTGAGAGCCTCTATACGAGCATACCTCAAGATGCCACCCTAGATGTTCTTCAAACCATCTTGGAAAACAACAATTGGGAACACCAAACACCAAAAACATTCATCTTACAGTGCGCCGCGCTCGCACTTAAAAGAAACTATTTTGAATATGAGGGCTCCTTGTACCTCCAAATCGGTGGCACATCGATGGGCAGTGTCTTTGCTCCCAGCATAGCCGGACTGTATGTCCATAACTTTGAAGAGAGGCACATCCTGACACAAGAGAACCCCTACAGAGATCATATCAAATTTTGGCGTCGTTATATTGACGACGTCTTGGCAATCTGGCAAGGGCCTGAAGAAACACTCAGAGACTTTACCACCTGGATCAACACTCGAGATCCGCACCTCAGATTCACCCACACGTTTGATAAACAACATATGATCTTCTTGGACATAGAAATCAAAAAAGAGGGGCAGGAATTGACAACCAAAACACATTTCAAGCCCACTGCCAAGAACAATCTACTAAGGTACGAGAGTTTCCACCCCCGACCGCTCAGAGAAAACCTACCATATGGCCAATATCTGAGACTACGGCGGAATTGCAGCAAACTATCAGATTACAAACTTCAAGCTCAAGACCTCACATGTAAATTGAAACAACGAGGTTATCCCAACAGAGTAATCGAAAAGTGCCAAAAAAGAGCTAGGAATCAACCTCGGGATGCCCTACTTGAAGAAAGCATGGCCCAGAACAATTCAGTTCCCCTCACTTGTGTCACAACGTATAACACCGTATCAAACAAAGTGAGTAAGAGCATCAACAAACATTGGCAAATCCTCAACACAGGCTTACTCAAATGGGACAAACCACTCTTCTCCTACAAAAAAGCACCGAGTTTAAAAGACAGCCTTGTTAACACAAGGCCAAAAACTGTAACCAACAACCTTAACCCTAGTATTACCGAACTGTGGAACCTGCCACCGATCACTGGGCACTTCAAATGCGGAGACTGCAGTGTCTGCCATTTGACTGAAAACACGAAAACACTGAATCTCGAAGAAGGTAGAGTGTGGGAACAGCGCAAACACACGAATTGCAACAGCACCAACGTTGTGTACATGATCACGTGCACTTGCGGTAAGAACTACATTGGTATGACGACCAGGAAGGTCAAACAACGCATCTGCGAGCATCGTAGCACAATACGCTGCAGAAAAAACGCCACCAAGTTGACAGACCATTTCCTGGGTGCGAACCACACCCCAAACGATATGAGATGGACCGTCATCGAGCAGATTCCAAATGGACCCAACTCACAAAAAATTCTACACGAAAAAGAACAACGTTGGGTCTACAGACTTTCTACTCATATCAGTGGCCTTAATGATAATATCCCTTGGGCCTCAGTACTTTAATTCTACCTACTGTCCTTTAAGCAGCAATCTGCCTACTTATGACCACCCAATGAGCTGTCTACCTTTCTGCGAATATGAACTATCCCCATGGTCAGGCACTCCTCAAATGAGGATCAGTCATGGCATTTGCCAAACTCCCCTTTAACATAACCCCAAGCTAGGCTGTGCTTAAGCTCACACTTTGGGGTTTTAATCCAGACTTCCCCATGGTCCATACACCCCATAGCATTCTGGGAACCCCCTCTCTTTACTCACGACTGTTTATGATGCAGTCACCTAACTTTGATTAGTAATTTCAGGCAATGTAGTCATTAAATTTTGAATAGTAGTTTCAGTCCATTTATATTTGTCTATTTAATATCTCTTAGCCCGTCATTGCCTCCAGCCACCCTGCCCGAGGTTCGAACACTCGCTAGTGCTGTACCTCTATGACCCTTCGCGGCCACCGTCCCAGTGCCTCTGGTTGCCGGGCTACCGCGCACTTGATCGTGGCTTAACCACGCCCATCACGGAAGCGTTCGTAGTTTATCTACACCCGCCTTCACCTAGCCCAGTACTAACGGGGCGGTGCAGGCAGTAGGTTACAAGCTGAAATCCTCGGCGTCAAACTGTAAGTAGAGAAGCTCTTTTCCCTCAGGGCGTGTTCTTCTCAACGAGCGCCTCCACGAGCGCACACAGGACACGGCTTTGATGCCCATTAGCCATTCTTGCTCGCAATAACGTCTTCCTTTGAATACCATTCTTTTACAGAATACGTTTATTCACGAGGGTAACCTCCCCTGCCCCATGAAGTCCTTGAACACTCCACTCAGAGTGAGCCTTGGTTATATATTCTTTGTCTGTCACGCGTCTGTGCCGTGTTTGTTTTGTTCTGTGTTGTACAGTTTACCATGACAATGCATGCACTATCGAAACGGATATAGCCTCGCACAAACTAGTCAGTATGCGAGCTAGTACCACGCGGTGATGATTTACTGTACTGCGTGAAAGTTGTGAATAGGAAAATAATCACAGCACTCCTTCTGTGTGCAAGTTGCGGTTAATTTTCACCGCCCCACATTGTGCACTATCACTTCCCTACCTCCTCTAGAAGTATGCTGGAGTAGAGCCCTACACCGGTAACGCTAGACGTATGATGCTACCATTGAATTCACCATGTAACAGGGTGTGACAGCATGCTGACACAACGTTGAAGCACTGCACTACGTTACAGGCTTGTAAATACGCTTAATATGTGACAAATGTCCGTATTTTCTTTTACAGGTGTTTTGATTTTTAGAGCTCACCCAGTGTGGAGCGAGCTTACACCACGGGCACATTTTCGCCATCCAGTGGTCCCATGTGGTAGGATTGGGTGCGTCTTTTAGGGGACGCAGACCATCCACCAACTTGGTTTTGAGGTCCTGACGAAAACCTGGTTCACCATAACCGCTAAGGTTGAAACATGTAGACCCAACACATAAAGAGATACACGGGCTCATCACTGCCCTCATTTTATCTCGCCACGATTTTAACATTGTCCAGTTGCTTACCAATAAAAAATCTTTATTTTTCCAAGTTCAAACCAGGACAATTTTTAACCCACTGACTTTTTCTTTTTTCACGCACCACCACTCACAACCTGCTCCACTGCAATCAGGTGTTGAAGCACACCCTGATGACGCTAGGTCATTAGGGTGGACCCCGATGATGAAGCATGTCATCACTAGGTGATGAGTGAGGGGTTTCTAATAAAAAGAGTTTTCCTCCACCTTGCGAAAACCGTCCACCCCTACAGCGACTTGTGAATTCTCACTGGTGGTACTCCTCCATTTGATTTTTTTGCTATTGTATCCAGGGGTACAGGAGTACTCCCAGTTCACTCCGGTGAACATAACCCTTGCTCTCTCCATTGTTTTTGTATTGTCTGATTTGGCCCAGGGCGGGATAAGTACAGCAGAGCGACAGGCAGGGCAAGGAAGATCACTGTAGAGGGTGGCAAACGCAGGCACAATGATAGAACAATCTCCACCCACGTGGTTCAATTATTACGTTTTCCTGTCATTAGGTCATATGTTTTATATCAATGGTGAGAAAAACGCATCAGATAAACCGTCAGCTCATCTTCCTTTGGATAGTCCAATTCAGTCAATTTGAGCCAAGGATCTGTGTGTTTGGCCTGGCTTTTAAAATTAAAATGGCTGTGCTGAAACGTCACTGACAAAGGCCGAACAAAGAAGACACATAAAACTGTACACTTCCTTCCAAGCCATCTTTTAAATTTGCCACAGGTGCTGCATGGTATTTTACTCATGCACACTAACAATTTCGGTGCACAATCTTAATAAAAATGATACCCCCATGCAGATGAGGCCTGACTTGTCTTAAGTACATCCCACATACCAGCAGGGTGGTTTGCCCGTGGGTTAAAGAGTGGTCCGTTTAACAGAAGCACTGATGGGCTGAAGCGCAAATGGAAGGCATTGTCAAAGAAAGTTACAGAAACAGCAAATAATTTGGGGGTCCACATAAGAGCACTGTCACACAATTATCTACTTTCTACAATGAAAACATGTCCTTACCAAAAAAAGAAAATTTGACTCTGCAGTGTCTAAACTCCCTGTCAAAGTTTTTCTTTGATTTGAATAGTATATGTTAGTTCACAGAGGTGACCTGATATTCACTGCTAAGTAAATGAGTCTGGTGTGCACATATCAACTGCATCACTGTCACGAACTTCACTTGCACCCAGACTAGCAGGTAGGTCTTGCAAGGCAGGTTGCTTCTTGGGGTTAACCTGAGCTTCTGTAACCTGTTACTGTCACTGGGGAGTTGGAGAAGGGTGAGGCATGACCGTCTAGCTGTGCTACAGTATTGATGTACACTTTGAATGACGGTTTATTTGCTGTGACAGGACAAGCTGAAGGAGACATCCTGCAGCAACTTCTATGTGCACGTGCAGTATGGCCCCTTGGTCAGAGCTGGGCCGCTTAAGAGTGCACTCTACTGTTCTGTCTGCACTTTGGTGTCTTGTTATTTATCCTGTGTGAGCTTGAAATAGAAAAATAAAAAAAAAAGACATTCCCCATGTTTTCCTTTTTTTGGATCCTTTTCATAGGGGAACAAATTAACGAAAAAGAGGGTGAGAACCGTTTCTTAGAGTCACGTTTTTCAGTAAGAGACGAGGAGCTGCTAGACAAACAGGGAATACGAGGGACGAAGAAACAAAGGGGGGAGGGAAGCTGAAGCGGCAGAGCAGATGTGGACACTGTCGTTATATGCTCTGGGCAAAAAGGAAAAGGCAGAGTCCTTTTCTTTCTCTGCTCATCCGCCCGTACCCGTGCTGGGATCACATTCTTTACTGCAATTACAGGACAGCAGTCGAGCCTGCAAGCTGGAGCGCAGAGAAGCGACACTTTCCTTTTCTCGCTTGCATTTCATAAATAGTGTAATGGAGGAAGCAGGCAGCTCTCCCTGCTGTACAGCGCCGTTCACGTGGTGACGTAGGCGCTTACAGCCAATAAAATGGCTGCATTTTTTTGTACTTGCCAGGAGACCTTTTTTTGCAGCCGGTTTGGTAAATATCGCGGCCATCCCGATTGCCAGCTGGTTTTGCGATTTTTTCGTGAATCGCGAAATGCTGGAGAGTCTGCTACCTTATACTTACAATGCACCCTGACCTTGGGCCTACCATAGGGGTGTCTAATATGAAGCAAAGGGAAGGTTTAGAGACTGGCAAGTGGGTGCACTTGGCCAAGTCGACATGGCAGTGCTAGACTGCACACAGGCCTTGCAATGGCAGGCCTGAGACACACTTTACAAGCTGCTTCTGTGGGTGGCACAACCAGTGCTGAAGCCCACCAGCAGCATTTGGTTTACAAGCCCTGAGCACCCATGGTGCACTATACATGGGGCTGACAGATAAATCAAATAACCCAATCATGGAATAACCAATCAGTACATTAATTTAACATAGGAAGCACTTGCACTGTGGCACTGATTAGCAGTGGCACAGTGCCCAAAGCATAAATCCACTGAAAACATATCAAAACAGAAGAGGCAATCCATCACAAATGGAAGGGAGACTCATGCCAACGATGCCAGGTCTAACAATAAACAACAGTAGAAGCAAAAATCCAAGGATGCTGAGGTGGGGCGGTCGGACGGGGGACCCCAGATATGTCAACAACCCAGGCAAATAAAGAAAAACTAGAGGGAGGGCGACGGCCAGAGCTAAGGAAGAAAGAGGAAGGGGAGGAAAGACTGCAGCAGTGCATATGCAGTAACACACAGAGAAGGGGACACCACCAAACCACGGGGTGGGAAAAGGGTGAATAACCCTGCCTGAGTTTATCAGACTCAGGCCAGTGAGATGAGTGCTGTGGAATGAGTAAAATGCGGAACTCACGAATAGTTGTAAGAATGAGATTTATTGTAATTAACGAGCTTGAGGAAGCAGATGAAGAAACGACTGCACAGAGTCGATCAGCAGGAACCGAGCACCGAGATGGTCAAGTAACTTAAATAGCTTTACCACATTCCAAGTGACGTAGCTAGTTGAACTAATGAACAAAGTAGCGCGAGGAGCGCACTAAAATAAACTAGACCTATAACATCTCCCTTTTCTGACAAGGCAATTAATTTACATCATAGTCCTTGAACGCTTCAGGAAATTTGGATATTCTGCCATATCTTGTGCAAGTGCCCTCCCAACCATCGTGACACTCTACAACATCACCACTTGCTATAACAGGAGTGGTAAACTCTCTACTGGGGACCGAATCAATATGTGCTTGTTCGCCCTCCACTATGTCGTTATACATCTCAATATCTGAGCCAACAGATGTATCTATATCCGTTACTTGCTTTTGAGCTGTGGAATACCCATGTTTCTTTTATACACAGATAAATCATTGACTAGTTCACCTGAGTACATATTGAGCCATGAAAATTCATTCTCAAATCTTGCTCTGTCATTTTTACCCTTTAAACCACAACTCAACTTGATCTCTCCTCAATTTAACAGCATCACTCTTATTACGCCACCCCGCTTGCTTGAGGTAAATGGCACTATCAGACACTTTAACAATTTCTTCAGGGTCAAAGTACTTAGAAATACCTTTGAGTTGTGCATTGGGTTTTTTGATGATTGCCCATTCTCCTTTACAGAATTCTTTGTTTACAGCTCTATGTACTTTGTCGTGATACATTTTAGATTTCACTTGACAGTCAACAATTTTCTTTCTGACTTGTAATTGATCATCATTTATGGTTACAGTGGAGGGCAAATCAGTCTCAGTACTTTCAAGTTTTGGAACAGTCTCATTATCGCATCTTCTACCTCTCATGAAGAAAAACTGAGAAAATCCTGTGACGTTGTTAGGCGTGGTGTTGTAAGCAAATACCCTTTCGCGAATACATTTCTTAACTGGTAATTTAGAAGCCAAGGCCAACTGGACACCATCCTTGAGAAAGCGATTAACTCTTTCGATCTGACCATTGGATTTCGGAGAGTACAACGGGGTTTTCTCCTGACGAATGCAATGTTGGGTCAAAAAGGCAGTCATTTTGTTTGATGTTAGTTGCTTTCCATTATCGGATAGGATGATGCGTGGGCTTCCTTCAACAGCAAAGCACGTCTCCAAAAGGTCAATGACAGTGTCCGAGTCAATCATATGTACAAATTTATGATATATCCATTTACTGTAGTAGTCACTTATTGCAATTAAGAATTTGGAATCCTGCTCTAAAATGTGAAAGGGACCGGCCATATCAATGGCTATTTTAAACCAAGCTGAATTGGGAATAGACACGAGTTGCATTTCCTGCACCCTAGGTTTCCAATGTTTATGCGACCTGATACAAATGTCACATTTGTCAACATGCAAGTTCACATCTAGATCCAACCCGGGACACCAATAATGTTCTTTCAATCTTTTTTTTGTCATGGTGGACCCAAGATGGGAACTATGCGCCATTGTGATTGAGTTCTCAGCTTGGCTGGAGAAACAAGCAAATCAATTCTCATGAGGAACCCTCTTACAACATTTATTTCGTCAGAAACATACAAAAAGATCTTAAGATCTGTGGATAGGTTGCGTGCAGGAGGCCACCTAGTAAACATGTACCAACTTTTTGAGTGAAAACGGCACCTATGACGATCGAACTGGCATCAACTGTAATTATATTCCAACCATTAGTATCAAAAGGTTTTAAGGTAGGCACATTCAAAATTTCTTTTTTGGTCTCCGCAAAACATTGGTCATGTTGTTCTTCCCATATAAATTGATGACCTTTACGTAACAGTGCTCTTAAGGGCTCAACCATTTTGGAGTAATTTTCTATGAACCGTGAATAATACTCGCTGAGACCTAAAAACGATCTCAATTAGTCTTTTTCTTCTGGCTTGGGGGTGTCAGATATAGCTTTTACTAAATTCAACTTTGGTCTGATACCTTCCTGGCTGAGGATATGACCCAAATACTCCAACTCTGTCTTGAGAAACTCGCATTTGTTTTTAGAAACGGTCATACATTTCTTCTGTAACTTACCAAGAACTGAATCCAAAATTTTATTATGATCTTCTATGGTTTTTGCATGAATGAGGATGTCGTCCTGAAATTTCTGGACACCCATCATACCACTAAACATGCTTTCCATCAGCTTTTGGAAGACGCTAGCGGAAGATGCTAGGCCAAATGGTAAACGTATGTACCTGGATGCTCCTAAGGGAGTGATGAATGTGGTTAATTCTTTAGACTCATCATCCAACTTAACTTGGTGGTACGCTGATTTGAGATCTATGAGTGAAAAATACTTTGAGCCTGCTGTAGCGGCTAAAATTTCCTGAATTTTGGGCAATGGGAAAAAATCAATTGAAATATTTTTGTTCAACGATCTCAAATCAACGCACAAACGGAATTCACCACTCTTCTTTTTAATCAACACAATTCTGAAAATCCATTCCGCTGAATCAGCTGGTTCAATCACACTCTCCTTAACTAGTTTGTCCAACAACAGCTGTAGCTCCTGCCTGACTGAAAGTGGTAAAAGTCTGACTTTATGTTTAACCGGAATAACATCTCTTTTAAGTATAATCTTATGAACGAATCCCTTGACACACCCTATGCGGTCATCAAACAGGGAATCATACTTACTTAAAATAGAAGAAATTCCATTATCATTTGAAGGTGCTGAAGAAACAGAAAGAACAGGTACAAAACCTTCATCTAGAACAATTGGGTCATTTGCACCAGGTTTAAGAATTATTTTCAACTTGGCTAAATCCCTCCAGCCGACAATATTCCTACCAAGTTCAGCTACGTAGATTTTAGTAATCACACACCTACCCTTGATATTTAACGCATCCTCAAAATAGCCGAACATATTGATATCGAATTCCCCGAATGCTTTGGGGTTCACATCAGAAGATAATAAATCAAAATGCGGCCAATGTTGTCAATATTTTTTGTCTGAAATGATGGTTATAGGCGACCCTGAGTCGGCCATAATGTGAAGTTCAACTTCACCAACATGAGCTACACCTAATGGACCTTTGACATCTTCTGAAGAATCATCAATTGCTAAAACCAAGTTGGCACACATGTCTTCATCAAATTCTTCAACATTACTTACATTTGTTTTTACGAAACTTTTCTAGCCAAAATTTCCGCAAACTGTAGCAAAATGCGCTACCTTTTGACATCTTGTGCATTTTCTCCCTAGTGCTGGACACCCTGAAAAGTCTGCTTTGTGATTTCTTGAACCACATCTAAGACATACAAATTGAGACACGCTAGAACTGTGATTTGTCTTGTACTTACTACCTGAAATTACATCTTTTCTTTTCTTATCATGCACCGAACACACATTTGTACTTGGATTAGAAAATTTCGCCAATTCTTTGGAACCTTCTAAAGAACGCTCTATGCCTTTTGCAATGTCGATAACTTCCGACAAAGTGGGGTTCTTACAGGCAAGTAACCGTTCTTGAATTTTCCGCTCATAACAATGGAAAACAAATTGATCGCGAATATATATATCAACCATATCTTTGAAATCGCATTTTGTGGCTAAAACTCTCAAACTTGCGATATACTCCTCAACATTTTCTGAATCGGATTGTTTTCTCATAGCAAATCGGTGTCTGCCCACCATAATATTTTCCTCCTCATCAAATTGCTTTTCTAGTCTTTTAACAGCTTCTTGAAATTCGTCAAGGGGAATGAATTGTCCAGGGGTAGGTTCGTATTCTGGCAAACTGTCAAAAATTTCTTGGCCAGCACCACCTAAAAGTCCAAACAGAATAGCTTTCTTTCTCTCAGGTTCAAATTTCTTACCATTTATAGCGACCAAATAATTTTCGAAAGCTCTATACCAATTGCGCCATTTCATGACTGGTTTCCCTGGTTCGCTGAAAAAAGCTGCAGGAGTACTGAAATTTGGTTCACTAGCCATGACTTCGTGTTTACAGTCCAATGTCTCTTTCTTAATGAAATACTCAATTGTGACTCAGATGGATGACTATTACTTATATATATATATGATTTGAAAAACAGTAACTGTGACTTTAGAGAAGGACTGCCCATATGCACATACTGTGTTATATAAATCTTACAACCTGAACTGTCACAATTGACCTGAAAATACAGTTTACTAAGTATTTCACACTATGAAGTGAGTGTATATACAAACTATACGATATTAGTCAATAAAGAATATGAATTATACTAGATTGTAAACATGGTAATTGATTTGACCATTTGATCTTTGATATGAATTTCTTTTTAAAGTTACACAAATATGCAGGAAGATCCAGAATAATTCACCTTTGCTACGATATAATTCTAAATTTTCACCCGAAAATAATTTAGTAGCTGGAAAATACCCTTTTTTAGTCTATATCGAGGCAAAGTACGGTGGAAACGTCCTTCGAATTCGGAGCTGACTGAACTCAAAATGGCTTCGTGTAACTTACGTTGCAGACGCGATGACGTATGTGCGTAGGCTCGCCGGTACTTGCACAACTGATACGAGTGAAGGAAGACAGTTGAAAATGACGTAACTGTCAGCTGTAACTGACAAACTGTTACAGTTGTAAACGACGTAACTGTCAAGGCTCCCCTTCAACGAATTCTTGACAGAGGCTGCGAAAATAGACGAATTGACAAAAATTATGACCGTGACCAAAAACTGTCACAACAAACAAGCATACGTCACTTGCCTGAAAATGCTCCTAGTAGGTCTTGACCAGATTACGATCGTCAAGATCGGTACAATTCTTTCCTTTGACAGCATCACGTCATTAGCTGAAATATGGACTCGAAATCAGAAGTCCCCAAAAATAATGAAGGTAGAAATTGATAAAGAGAATAAATATCTTTTTACGAATGAATAATGAGCACTTGCCTTGAAGGACAGTGTCAGCAGCTCGAAATAGTATCTCCTCCACAAGCCCGTAACCAGAAACTCGAATCCCGAACTCGTCTCCAAATTTGTTGTGGAATGAGTAAAATGCGGAACTCACGAATAGTTGTAAGAATTAGATTTATTGTAATCAACGAGCTTGAGGAAGCAGATGAAGAAACAAATGCACAGAGTCGATCAGCAGGAACAGAGCACCGAGATGGTTTCATAACTTAAATAGCTTTACCACATTCCAAGTGACGTAGCTAGTTGAACCAATGAACAAGTAGCGCGAGGAGCGCACTAAAATAAACTAGACCTATAACAATGAGTCTCCTGTAACAAGGAAATATTGGCCGACTGCATGTTCAGATATGCTAGGACCTTCTTCCGCTTGATATAATGGGTGACCCATGGACGTTCCAGGACAGGATCATTTGGGGGCTGACGCCTTGGGCATTGGGGAAAAACAAGATGAGGAGAATAAGTGAACTGGACTGGTGGCAGGGCAAAGGGGTGTGCAGCAGGGGCCAGGAGAGAAGGAGGGGGGAGGCCATGTAGGGGAGAGAGGAGAAAAAGGAAGGGAAGAGTGGGAGGAGAGACATGAAGCAAGGAGGGAGGCAGGGAAGGGTTGAGCAGTTGGAGGGGAGCTAGGGCAAAGAGTTGCTAACAGGAAAAGAAAAGAGGGAGGGTCACTGAGGGGAGCCAAAATGACTTTAGTTGGGGGAGTTGAAACCTAAGCATCCATTGGATTCTGAAAGACCGACCAGGGCCGGAGACAAGAACATGATGGTTGCTATGTCCAGGGGAGGGGGGTTAACGGCGAGATAGAAGCACCCGGCAGGCCATTGCCAACAGGGGAAGGATGGGAAGGGGTGTTGGGAGGAGAAGCAGGGTGGGTTCAACGCAGCCAGGGGGAGTGGCGCACATCGGGCAGGGCCCCAGACAAAGACCCCAAATGGTACAAAGTAAATGACAGGGAACAGCAAAGAACATGGAGAAACAGCACTGTCAAACATCGTCATCATCATCATCATCATTGAATTCCCCCTCGAAGTGCCACATAAAAGCACCCCACTACAACAATACATAGCCGGTAACCAGCAACAATTGGGGTAGGGAACAAGGGTACACATATGCAATGACATTAAAAATACAAATATCAAAACTCAGCAGGCTATATTCAGCCAGTTGGTGTAGCAGGATGGCGAAGGGTCATCCGTATGTCCTTGGCAGATGAGGCAGGGGTCTCAAGCAGCTTCAGTGGAGAGCGGGATTTGTCTCTGCCCGCCTCCTGGGTGAGTTCCTGAACCATCCTGATAGCTCTGTCCTTCCCTATGTGGGAGTGAAAAAGGAGGTTCCCTAACGGATGTCGGCCCAGTCGCCGGGACTGTCTAAATGGCTGGAGCATGGGGAATCTCCACCAACAACCACAGGGGGGAGGGGCAGAAGTGTCTAAGTCAGAATTCTGTAAAGAGTCCAGGAAATCTTGAAGTACCTCGGGCCATGGAAGTCTCTGGATTTGCCACTCACAGTGATCCACATGCGATCCGGTTCAAACAAGCCAAACTTAATGTCCCACTTGTGCAGAGCCGGAGTCAGGGCTAGAAAAACATGCCTCTTATCGCTGGTCTCTGGGGAGAAGTCCCCTGCCATGTGGATCACATGGCCTTCATAGTCGTAGGGGCTGTGTTTTCAGGCCTTGGTCAGAATTTGCCTGTTCTGTAAGTGCTGGAGGAAGCACCCTGTGAGCTGGCAAGGCTTCCCAGAGTTGAGGGTCTGGCAGGTCCGGATTCGATGGACCACTGTATCTCAAGAAGGGGTGGAAGGACAGGCCCATGATGCGTTGAACGATGACACAAAGGAAACGCCGTGCATAATCCTGCTCCACCCACTGCAGGAATCTGAAAAACTGATGTTTTCCCACTGGCTTCAGTCCTCGAGGTTGGTGACCTTGTGGTAGAGGCACAAGAACTCAGACTCATGGTCCTCAATGATCATCATTGCGACTCCAGGTAGGGCTCCTGATCAGGCGGTGATGTGGCTGGGCCACATCACCGGCTGCGAGCATGGCACAGCAGACCCATCGGGGGCCTTAAAGAGGCCGCTGCAGTAGTAGAACACATCCGGGATGGGATGATGAAGGGCCGGCACGCAGGACGACGAAGGGCAGATGGCCATGTAGGTGATCTCGGGCTCCAAGGGGCTAGCAGGCCAGAGATGGGGTTGGGCCGGCATGTGGTTTTAGGAGGGCTGCTCTCGCACTGGCATTCCACGTGTGATTGGTGCAGTCGCTCGGGCCCCGAGCCTGCTACACTTCCAGAGGGTGCCCGCATTCTTGGGAGACTGAAACACTGCAGGATGTGAATGGATGGCCCCCGGATGATGCCGAAAACTGCTCCGGTGGCACAAGGCAAATGGGAGCTCTGGTGCTAAGTGCACTTTTTTTGTCAACGTCCAAGCTCCGCCCCCTTACTGTATGGTTTCATCCTACTTGCATCATTTGGTTTCCAATCTTCCTATACGCTGGTCTAGGAGCTGCATGTGCCTGTGGAGATTCTGAGCTTGCAGGCCAGCTAAGGACAGCTTTACATTTGGAGTGCTTTGTGAATGATTCAACATTCTTTTTAAAGTTTATGCGCAATATCATGGGGAGCTTATATGATCCTGTTGAATTTCTGGAAAATGATAGGCTGCTGTTTGGAGACTGCTTTTCAATAGGGTGAGTTAGGATTCTGACACTTTCAGTAGGGGGTTAACTTAATCAAGATTCAAGAGGATGAGAGTTTGTACATAAACATAACAAGAGGGGGGAGGGAGAGAAAGTGGATTCAGTCTCCCCTGGTAATTTGTATAAACAAAATGGAATCCACCTAGAGAGTGGTAGTGATCCCTAAAGTGATGGGGAGCACACAGTGTTGTTTAAATGCCCCTCACACACCAACAGGCCCCTTGGTGTCATGCTTCATCATTGGGGCCTTCGCACCCCTCTACGGGATGCGGCGTGCTACGATTTCACGGATACGCAGGAGCACTTAGTAGTGACCTATGTGTATGTGTGTGAAGGAATGTGAGTGATAAGGTGAGGTGAAAAAGTGAAAGATAAAAAATACCTGGCTCGTAGGAAAAAAGAACTATTTATTATATCCTCGGCTGGTATTGTTAAAAAAGTGCAAGGTGAGGTTGACTAAATATACGTATTAGGGTATGTCAACCTGTGAAAAGCGTCGACATGTTTCGGAGTACTGGGACTCCTTCTTCAGGACGGGGATCTGCACATTAATCCCCACCTTACTCACATGGATAAAAAAATGTAAATGCAAAAGGGTAATTTACAAAAAAGCTAGGTGAAATGTACCTATCAGTGTTTCTTTGTAAGTTCAGTTGCGCCCAATTGGCGTGAGTAGAACTTATAGTTCAAGGTTCTCTGACCTCATGAGCCCAGGCGTGGTATTGGGGGAATCCTTCCTTACAGCTTAATATAGCAACGGTTACTGCACGGTCTAGTCGACTGCCTTCCTCCGCGTTGAGGGGAAGGCAGTCGACTAGACCGTGCAGTAACCGTTGCTATATTAAGCTGTAAGGAAGGATTCCCCCAATACCACGCCTGGGCTCATGAGGTCAGAGAACCTTGAACTATAAGTTCTACTCATGCCAATTGGGCGCAACTGAACTTACAAAGAAACACTGATAGGTACATTTCACCTAGCTTTTTTGTAAATTACCCTTTTACATTTACATTTTTTTATCCATGTGAGTAAGGTGGGGATTAATGTGCAGATCCCCGTCCTGAAGGAGTCCCAGTACTCCGAAACATGTCGACGCTTTTCACAGGTTGACATACCCTAATACGTATATTTAGTCAACCTCACCTTGCACTTTTTTAACAATACCAGCCGAGGATATAATAAATAGTTCTTTTTTCCTACGAGCCAGGTATTTTTTATCTTTCACTTTTTCACCTCACCTTATCACTCACATTCCTTCACACACATACACATAGGTCACTACTAAGTGCTCCTGCGTATCCGTGAAGTCGTAGCACGCCGCATCCCGTAGAGGGGTGCGAAGGCCCCAATGATGAAGCATGACACCAAGGGGCCTGTTGGTGTGTGAGGGGCATTTAAACAACACTGTGTGCTCCCCATCACTTTAGGGATCACTACCACTCTCTAGGTGGATTCCATTTTGTTTATACAATGAGAGTTTGTACACCATTTATGAAGTGTGCTCAGTAAAGTAACAGGGCTTTACTTGCAGTTTTTGTATTCTGAGCAATGTTGGTCTTGAGGCTTTGTGAGATGTTAATGTGGAAGACAAGTGACCTTAAAACTGTTGGTCAATTTAGGTGTGATACTATCTAGAGTCATTGATGAGAGGGAGACAGACTTGAATTTTCTGTCTATTCTTTGACACAATGTTGGTACATTTGTTTTTGTTAGGTGAAGATTGAGGTAAGCTTTAGATGTCCTGGTTTGGATGTTCATCGGCCAGTCCTTTAGATGGTCATTATCATGTAGGAATAAAACATTCAGGAAGGGTTTTCTATTATCTGCATATTTATGTCCTTCTTGGCCATAGTGGCTTAAAGGGGAACCATGTGAAGACTGAAAATCATGCCTAAAGAGAATTGAGCTGTGGGCTATGAGCCACAGGTTATGGGGATGACTTCCAATCTGGAGCTGCTAGTGAGAGAGCTAGGATCTTTTGAATATGTACTACCGGAAAAGCCCATTTTGATGAGGTAGCTGCTTCATAGGGCCTTGTGGTTGACATTGTTGAAGGCCGCAAAGTGATCAAGAGAGGTAAGGTGATGGATTTTCTCTACTTGAATAGAGGGTGGGTTTCCGCAGCACTGTTGCTTGAGTCCAGATTGGTAGCCCTGTCTGACACTTCTAGCCTTGGTTTTCAATTTGATGCTTTTTTCCGAGACATGGAGGTGGTTGGTTGATGGTAGTTACGTATGCCATCTGGATCTAGGGTGGATTTCTTCATTTGATACAGTATTTGTTAAGTCTTGAGAGAGTCTGTGAAGATGTAATGGTTGAAAGAGCCATTGATGATGTTGAGGTGAGGGTCCACAGTGTTGCCACTGAGCTCTTTTATGACAGTTGCAGGGAAGATGGATGTCATTTGTCATAAGATGTTACTTCTAGATTGGAGGAAAGTAGCTAGGTCATCTGTGGAAAGGATGTCGAAAGTGGGCATTCCAGTCTGTGGCAATTAGAGATTGAACTAATGATTTTCATTGGATCCAAGTTGATGTGTTGCAAGATTTTTTTAAATCTTGCTTGCAAAGAATTTGTTTATGAAAATTAATTTTGCTCTGGAGTGATGTAGAAGACTGTCTAACATGGGGTTCCTGAAGTTAAGATATGCTGATTTTCAGATCGCACTATCTTCCAGGATTGGATCCTGGTGCTGAGCAGGTGTGAGTCCAGTCAATCCTAGGGCCTATTGGGACTTCTTGAAAAGCCAAGTCTTCAACTTCTTGCGGAATTCAAGAACTGAGGAGGAGGATCTTATCTGCAGTGGCAGGTTGTTACACACTTTAGGAGCAATTTAGGAGTAAGCTCTACTGCTGGATCTTGTTTTCTGTATGTGTGGGATGTGTGCACGTAGGAGCCCGGACCAGCAAAGGTGCCTGAAAGGTTTATGAAAGCAGATGTAATTGTTGAGGTATGCTGGGCATGTGTCATGTAGTGCCAAGAAAGTGATAGTGAGGAGTTTGAATTGTGCTCGTTTGTTTATGTGAATCCCAGTGAAGCCCCTTCGTGTGTGGTTTGATGTGAATTCAGCGTGGGAGTTGACAGTACTTCTGGCTGCCGAGTTCTGAATGGCCTGCAGCCTTCTGTTGAGTTTTTGTTGATGCAGACATAGAAGGTATTCCCATAGTCCAGCTTGCTTGCAACGTGGGCTTGCGTGATAATTTTCTGGGTGCTGATTGGGAGGCATTTCTTAAATCTTCCTCAGATTATTCAGGATATGGAAGCATGAGGTGGTGACCACGTTGACTTGAGCAGTCATGTCGAGTTTGCTGTTGATAACAAACCTGAGATTCTTGATGTGAGTGGCAGGGGTGGGTATCGGTCCTAGCTCTGTTGGCCACCAACTGGAGTCCATCAGTGAATTGCTCTTTTTGGTCTTGTTGATGTTCAGCTTCAGCCATGTTTAGGTACTTTATTTATGTGTATTGGGGTTTATAGAGCGCATAGCAGCCCAGGGGCTTCTCAGCACTGAGGAGCGGACGATAACTGGTGAAACGGAGGGTCATCCAGGGAACAACCATGTCTTCAATTTTTTCCTGAAACTTATTTAATCCATGAGCAGTCTCGGTTCGTTGGGCACGGAATTCCATAGCTTTGGCACTAGGTGCAAAAATTATCTTCTTCCCCATCTGGATCTCTTTATCCTTGTGGTCTTGATGAGACGATCTAAGGAGGATCTTATAGATCTTTCTGGCGCATATGGGGTGATGAGCGCTCTGAGAGGGACTGGACCCTTGCAGTTCATGGCTTTATGCCCTAAACATAAACATGTATGGGTTCAAGAGAGGCGGACTCAGGGAAGATCCTTTCGGAACCCCTCTGATAAGGTTGCAGGCGCTCGAGGTGTATGGTGCCATGCTGACTGACTGGGCCCTTCAAGTCAGGAAAGATCAGATGGATTGGATGTTGTGCAGATGTTGGATCAGGATGAGGTGGGAGACCGTGTCAAACATTGTGGAGAAGTCTAGGAGGATGAAGGTCACTGTGTCTCCTCCATCCAGAGTCATGCAGATGTCATCCAAGGCGGCAGTGAGAGTGGTTTCTGTGCTTTGGTTGTGTCTGAAACCACACTGAGTGGTGTAGAGGAGTTGGTGGTCATTAAGGTATTTGGGGAGGTGCCTGTTGATGATTTCCTCTAAGACCTTGGCCAGGAATGGCAGCAGGGAGATCAGTCGGCAGTTGGAAAGCATTGAATGGTCAGCAGATTTTTTTTTTTTTTTAAATTGGAGGACAGTTGAGTGTTTCCATGCATCTGGTACGGTCACAGAAGAGGTGGAGGCCTTTAGAATGTGTGTGAACACAGTGTGGATGGGTTGCTATCCTCTGGAGTAGGCGTAGTGGGAGTCCCATGGGGCCCGTAAGGGGGTGGACATCATGGTAGTGGTGGTATCTTCTGAGATAATGGCAGGCCATGTGTTTAGCATTGGTTCTTTGGATAAGATTGTGAAGCATTTGAAGAGGTCTGTCCGGTCTGGTTGCAGGTTGAAGTTGCTGTGAATGGTGATGATTTGTTTGCTGAACATATAGAGAGATTGTTTCAGGGGTCCTGCGAGGTGGTTATTGAGTGGGAGGCAGATGCTAATGAGGTGAAATCCTTCAGAATGGCAAATATTTATTTGCCTCTGTTGGTGCTGGCATCGATGTGGTCTGCCATAGCTGTGCCTTTGCTGGCAGGATCATTTGGTGTTAGCGTCTCTAGTTTTTGTTTTTTGGTTTAAATCTCTTTATTGAAATGTTACATATACGAATATAACAATGCAGGGTTAGTTGTCATATTATCGATGTTGTGTAACATATGGCTTATACGGCTAATCAAGGTCCGCAAAGCTTAACACGGGGCTTGTACCAAAACAAGAAACCCTTACAAGAAATGAAAAATAAAAATGGGAGAATAACTTTATAACCCCCCCTCACCACCCCCCACCCATGTTCCATGTCCACTAACTAGGCTGTCTGAAGCTGTACTTGGCCCTAATGACTTCTTTGCCTGTTGTGTATCAGCGAGGCGCAGCAATTGGAGGTATCGGGGACAGGTGACTTCCCGGAATTCAGAGGCTAACAGGGACAGGAAGGGTTGCCACAGTTCAACATACTTGGACCCCTCCCCTGCTATTGTCAATGTGCACTTCTCCATTCCGAAAACATGCCACAGGCGATGTAGCCAGCCTGTGAAGGTTGGAATGTGGGAAGTGCGCCAGTGTGTGAGTATATTTTGTATTGCAGAGACGAGCGCAATTGCCATCTGGCGGCCTCTACGGGATCGCAATGGATAAGTCAGAGGATTTGGGAGGCCCAAAAGAACATATGCTGGGAAGCGTGGAATGTCTGTATTGAAGTGTTTATCCACTTCATCTATCACCTGGTTCCAATAAGGCTGGATATATTCGTACTCCCATAATAGGTGTACCAAGGTGCCTACGTGGTCACAGCCCTGCCAACATGTCGCCCCTGAGTGGGGTCTATGGAGTGAAGACGCTCTGGGGTATAATACCAGTAGGTAGCTACTTTTGTGAGGATCTCAGTTAGCCCCATGTGGTGTGCTGAATGGCGGGCCCTGTAGTATATCCCTTCCCACTCTTTGTGACTGAGCGTTCTGCCTAGTTCCCTCTCCCAATGCGCCCGGCCGGAATTATAAGTGCGAGCATTTCTGGCCTGTAGCATTTTGTACAAATCGGAGATTAGCTTTTTATCTGATGTGTGAGTGACAAGCCACCGTTCATAGGTGGAAAGGCGTCTATCAGTGTCAGAGCGAACCTGATCGTGAAGTGCCCAATGCCGTGCCTGTACATAGCGGAGTCTCTCCGTTTCAAGCTGCCCATATTCCTGTTTAAATTGATGGAACGGAATAACTCCGTCCGTGTCATACATATGGTATAAAAATCGGCATCCAGAGGTTCTTCATCTCGCGAAGGCAGCCGCGGCCATACCCGGGCTGAAGTCGGGGTTGTCTATCAGAGGGGTGAGCGGAGACGGAAAGGTGGTGAGATTGTGCCTGATATTAGTATGATCCCACACTTCTAGGGTGACTCGTGTGATATAGGAGGCATATAAATTGGGGGGGTCTATGGCTCTTGTGGAGGAATGGGATTTCTTGCAGAGTAGAGGAAAATTGAAGAATTGTGCCCTCACGATTTGTCACTAAAAGTTCAAAAAGAAAATTCAAGCGCTCTTTTAAAGTTTCACGTGCGTGGTTTTTATTTTTTGTTACATCTGCGGAAAAAGGAACAGGCTGTATGGTGACATCATACAACTAAAAAAAGAGACTCAGACCCAAAAGTTCCACAGTTTCTGAGATGGCGCTAAGATCATGCTTGGTAATGTGTAAATTTTTGCCCTTCAGGAAATATAAGAATCAGTCCCAGTTGAAACTCTCAAATTATAATTTGTGACCAGAACCTTTCCTTGTACAGCCATTTTTTAAGAAGCACCCCGCATTCATACTGTCACAAAATCCATGACAAGGTCCAGGACTGGGAGCCGGTGAAACAGGAGCACCAAGATCCAAATGACATGGGGAAGGAGTACATGGGAATGATGACCAGTCAAATCATTACTAGGAAGTACAGGGCCAGGAGCCTCTTAGACGAACATGAACCTGAGGCCAAGAAACATCAGAACTAGGAAAGGCTAGTATGATCTGTGAGAGCCATGAAGACAGGAAGCAGCACTAGGAGGATCAGGACCAGATTGAAAAGGACTTAGAGGTCAAGACCTGAAGGGCAATGGCCAGTATGTCCAGAATACTAGGATACTCAGGAGAGGGACTAGGAATACAGAGGGGGCAGCACCAAGGGCACCCAGAAATCCTGAGCAAAAGGACTAGGTAGACTAAAACGATCATGACGAGGAGGACTGGAAACAGGGACAAGGTGGCTAGGACCAATAGGACCACAGAGGAACAGGGCCAGATGGACCAAAATCCAGGGTGAACCAGGATAGGCCATGATGGCCAAAAGGCAAAATGTATGATAACAAGCACAATAGTATGAGAAGGACCAAGACGATCAGGACCAAGGAGACCAAGACTAAGAGAGCAGGTGGGTCAGGTACAGGAGAGCTAGGTCCAGGAGAACCCAACCTATACAGAACGGACCAAAATGGAAGGGGCACGCAGACAGGCAGAGCGGTGTGAGGTGGCAGCCTCAAATGGTGAAGTGGAACTGGCAGCACTGCGCAAATACCATGTACACCTACGCACGCGGACGGGCCACTTGTCATACATAGCCTTTATGGTCACTCAGCATGCAGAAGGGGATAGGATGGGCAGGACACTAGCTTGGCTGCTATGGTCTGAGTTCCCTAGGACACAGGGGTGATTAGAAATCAGGAACATGTTATTGTGAATACACAGGAAGCAATGTGCAACCTGTCCCATGACTAAAACTCTGACCTCTATGAGCCACGGGACGGTTACTGCCGTAACAGCTGCGCCACTATGTTTTTGCAGCACCTGCTCCCGTGCTGGATACCCTCCAATGGTAGGACTAGACGAAGCATTACTTCAGATGGCACGCAATAAGACACCAGGCCTCGATGGCCTCCAGGCAGAGTTTTATATTATGTACAAGACCGCTTTAACTGACAAGCTGCTGGCAGGATATAAAGCATCCTTAGGCAGGAGCAAACTACCTAGGTTCCAGAATGACCCTGTACCCGAGAAGTGTATATTAAATTTATGTGGCTATCATAGTGCAGCTTATTTAGATAGACAGAGAAAAGTATCATAAACAGAAAGGCTTCCCCAGCAAAAATATCAAACAGTCATATGTCTTGATTATAGTCACAGTAAATCCTTTATTATACATCAATTGTCCTCTTTATAGATTCACCATACAATTGATTTGCCTTTTCTTTTTGTTCCCCAGACGGAACCGTTGGACTTCTCTTAAAGAAACGGAGGGTGGCTCTGTATTAGTCATACTGGTGCTGGGTCCCTCACTTAAATCGCTCTCTATAGAAGAGAGGGAAGCAGAACTAGAAGAGACGCTTGGGTCTTTGGTGATACCACTGGTTCTTGGGTCGGTTTATTAGCGATGTCATCATACTTTCTAGCGAAAGTAAATATCCGCCCTTGTTCGTAGTCCCTCTGATCTCGTTGTATTTTTTGCAGCTTTTTATCCTTAAGATAAATTTGGTAGTTAGCTAACTCCTTTTTTAGATTAACATAGTTTTTTGTATGACTTCAGTCATATTAGTGTCGCTAATTTCTTTCTCAAACTGTATGATATCATCTCTGATCTTTACCTATCAGAATATCCATCATTTTATAGGAGCCATTATACAATCCATCCTCCCACTCACCTAGGTGGTCCGCATCCAGATCTTCATAATTTGGGAAAATGATAAATGGAAGACCCCGTTGGATTCGCCTATTCTCCAGATAATTCTTAAGTGTCGCCCCGTCCCACCATTTGGCGAGTTCCTGCTTTTTCAATCTTTCAAACCGTATGAATTTATTTTTTAACCCTTCGGTCTTTGGTATTTTAGATGCTATCTGTGTAGTATTGGTATCATTTTTGCCAAATAAATTTCAGAAAAGCTCATTCCTATTTTCATCAAAATCAATGTTCTTACGTGGTTTAAGACTTTTATAGCCGAATGTGCTAGTAAGCTCAAATTTAGATATATTTCAAAGAGATCTGGGTAGGAGCTTTAAACGATCCAGCACCAGACGTCACTATCTGGTAGGCCTATTAAATTGATAATAAACCTCGGTGCAGCAAGACTGGGATGTGACCCACATACATCCCAATTTTAGAGGTTAAACACCACCGTTAGCAGAAGCTCCAGAATGACCCTGCACCAGAGAAGCGTATACTATATTTATGTGTCTATCATAGTGCAGCCTATTTAGATAAACAGAGAAAGGTTATCATAAACAGAAAGGCTTCCCAAGCAAAATTATCAGTCATATGTCTTGATTGTAGTCACAGTACATACTTTATTATACCTCAATTGTCCTCTTTATAGAATCACCATACAATTGCTTTACCTTTTCTTTTTGTTCCCCAGACGGAACCGTTAGACTTCTCTTAAAAAAACTGAGGCTGGCTCTGTATTAGTCATACTGGTGCTGGGTCCCTCACTTCAATCGCTCTCTATAGAAGAGAGGGAAGCAGAACTAGAAGAGACGCTTGGGTCTTTGGTGATAGCACTGGGGGCTTGGGTTTGTTTATTAGTGATGTCATCATACTTTCTAGCGAAAGTAAATATCCGCCCTCGTTCGTAGTCTCCCTGATCTTGTTGTTTTTTTTGTAGCTTTTTATCCTTAAGATAAATTTGGTAGTTAGCTAACTCCTTTTTTGGAATAACATAGTTTTTTTGTATGACTTCAGTCATATTAGTGTCACTAATTTCTTTCTCTACCTGTACGTTATCATCTCTGATATTCTTGACCTTACGTTCAGAGTTATGGATCAGAATATCCATCATTTTATAGGAGGCATTATACAATCCATCCTCCCATTCACCTAGGTGGTCCGCATCCAGATCTTCATAATTTGGGAAAATGAGAATTCGGAGACCCCGTGGGATTCGCCTATTCTCCAGATATTTCATAATTGTCGCCCCGTCCCACCATTTGGCGAGTTCCTGCTTTTTCAATCTTTCCAACCGAATACATTTCTTTTTTAACCCTTCGGTCTTTGGTATTTTAGATGCTATCTGTGTAGTATTGGTGTCATTTTTGCCAAATAAATCTTCCAAAAGCTCCTGTCTATTGTCGTCAAAATCCATGTTCTTACGTTGTTTAGGGCTTTTATAGTCGAATGTGCTAGTAAGCTCAAATTTAGATATATTTCCAAGAGATCTGGGTCAGAGCTTTAAACGATCCAGCACCAGATGTCACTATCTGGTAGGCATGTTAAATTGATAATAAACCTCGGTGCAGCAGGTCTGGGATGTGACCCACATACATCCCAATTTTAGTGGTTAAACACCACCGTTAGCAGAAGCTCCAGAATTACCCTGCACCCGAGAAGCGTATATTATATTTATGTGGCTAGCATAGTGCAGCCTATTTAGATAAATTGAGAAAAGTTATCATAAACAGAAAGGCTTCCCAAGCAAAAATATCAGTCATATGTCTTGATTGTAGTCACAGTAAATCCTTTATTATACATATATTGTCCTCTTTATAGAATCACCATACAATTGCTTTCCCTTTTCTTTTTGTTCCCCAGACGGAACCGTTGGATTTCTCTTAAAAAAAACGGAGGGTGGCTCTGTATTATTCATACTGAGGCTGGGTCCCTCACTTAAATCGCTCTCTATAGAAGAGAGGGAAGCAGAACTAGAAGAGACGCTTGGGTCTTTGGTGATAGCACTGGGGGCTTGGGTCAGTTTATTAGCGATGTCATCATACTTTCTAGCAAAAGTAAATATCCGCCCTCGTTCGTAGTCCCCCTGATCTCGTTGTATTTTTTGTAGCTTTTTATCCTTAAGATAGATTTGATAGTTAGCTAACTCCTTTTTTAGAATAACATAGTTTTTTGTATGACTTCAGTCATATTAGTGTCACTAATTTCTTTTTCGAACTTTACGATATCATCTTGGTACAAGACCGCTTTAGCTGACAAGCTGCTGGCAGGATATAAAGCGTCCTAAAGCAGGGGCAAACTACCTAGGTCAATGAGAAAAACTCTGATTGTGGTTCTCCTGAAGAAAGGGAGAGCCCCTTTATACGTTCTCTACTACTGCCCCCTTTCCCTCCACAACCAGGTCTATAAGATCTTGAGTCAAATCGTCTGCTGCCATGCTTTACATCGCTCATCTACACAGATCAGAATGGGTTCATCCCAACATGCAGCACATTCTTTTTTTTTTTTTTTTTTTTCATTAAAACCTTTATTGCACAGAATCATAAACAATTACGGGCCTACAACCATCCGGCCGGCCTCGACATCATTCGGAGCACCGTAGCGAGCAATATGGCAACTCAGTAGCAACTTAAATCCAAATACAGGCAACCTAGGTTACATAGAAACATTTACACTACCGAGAAGCAGGAGAAATTAAGGTTTAATTTTATAATGTTCATAAAGCATATGTAAATAGTAAACGTTAGAAAGGATCAAAGTTCGCACTATACATTCAAAACAAAGGTGGGCGACGTCCATCAAAGAAATCCAGCGAGCATTAAAACAGAAGCAAAATGGCGGCACAGTGATATCTGAAAAGGATTGATAATCGCATAGCATGTCGTGTGCCGATCGCTACCCACCCCTCCCCGACCCACACCATTGACCCAAGGAAAAAGGAAAAAGGAAAGGAATTGGAGAATAAAGAAAGAAAAAATAGGGCCCATAGGAACTAAAACGGACAAAACAAAGCCCCCCCCCCTACCCCCCACCCAGCACACATGCAGAGGCTACGGCCTACCCCCCCCCTAGCAGCGTGCCTGTCGCCCAATAAAGAGTACCCGAAATAAAGAAAGACAAGAAAGGAAGAAAAAGTATACATATAAAACCGGAGGAGGGCCAAATTTATGTGTCCGAAACAGCCCGTCAGGATATTCTCGGCCGCCCTACCCCCGACCCCAAATTGAAGCATAACCAACATCCAGCTCCCCCGTCTACCCATCACAGTCCCAGCAAAGCAAACAACAGTAAGCAAAAATGAAAAGCATTTTCAACCTTGTCCCTGACGATCCAGCGTGCCAACGAGAAGCAACAATAAAACAGCCCCCCAGAATGAGGTAAACAGCTGCAAGGACCACGGCAGGACAGGGCGCCGTCCACAAAGAACTGTCCAACACAAAGCCATGCGGGCCACCGGTGTACAAAGAAGGGTGGTGCGCAATAGCAGTCCTCCAAACTCAAACAGTTGAAGTAGAAGCAGCGCGCCCAGGACACAATAGGAAGACTCGCCAGCAGATCCCGAAGAAGTTGCAGGGCATGGCGCCCAAAGGCGACCCCCCAGCAGCTGCACCAGTCCAGGAGTCTCACATCTCTCCACCGCTGTAGCAGATAGATTCGCAGCGGTATCCAGCTCTCGCACCCCCAGCGTCTCCAAGCACCTCTGGATAGACAGCTCACCGTAATCGGGCCCAGGGTGTGGCGAAGCGCTCTGCACGCGATCTCCAGCTCGGCCAGTTAAGGATAGCGTGGACAAAATGGCATCTAATCGGCCCCCCAGGTCCCGGGCATGACCACACCAAGCAGCTCGTAAGGCAACCAGGGCGCCCAGAATCTCGGCGATCTTAAGGGGCACCTCCGGAGATGAGGATGATGAAGCTCCTTGCACACAGGGCTCGACGACTAGGGGCAGTCCTCGAGTCCGTACGCCGGCATCCCCTTCCAGCAGTCCGTCGTCCCATGGGCGCCCCGACAAGCACAGCCAGGTCACGGGGACATGGGCAGCACATTCCATACCGACTCGGCACACGGACATAGTGCGATGTCGGCAGTCGTAAGCACCCTCAGTAGTTGGTCAGGCCACCAGGTATAGTCGCCGAGCGCTCGGTCAAAATGGCCACCTTCACAGCTCCGGAGACTGAAAGGCACCCAAAGTCGGCCAGGGGTAAGGATACAAATGTAGCACTGGCAGCTGCGAGTTCGAGCAAGTGTGGAGGTGAATAGGAATGAAAGCGCGCTGCTGCGGAAAACTCTAAGCGGCAGCCGCCATCCGCCGGTCGACTCCGCTCTGCCGTCAGTGGCCGCTGTTGTGGCGGTCAGGGCCAGCCGGCTCCGAGAACAAAGACCCGGTCGCCGCCATTAACACCGGAAAGGAAACAGGGACGTTCAATCAGTCCTGTCGCAGGGAGCACATCGGGGGGCACACCGCTGGAATCAGCATCACTTCCCGAGTCCGATACCGTATCGAGAAGACCGGATAAAGTACAGGATGAGCAACGGTACGGAGGGAAGACAAGCGGGGCAGCGGAGCCGAGGGGTTAGGCGGCCATCATGTTTGCAGGCTAGGCTCCTCCCCCATGCAGCACATTCTTGAATGTATGTCGGCTGTTCACCATGATGGCTTTGGTGGGGTTGGCGGGTGGGAACAAAGTTGTGGTGTCCTTGAACATCAAGACAGCCTTCGATAGGCTCAGTTGGCTATACTTGGAAATGGTGCTGGAGCCTATGTGCATTGACTTGGTGTTCTGGAGATGGGTGAACTTATTATACGGGAGGCCACTAGCTAAAGTGCAGGTGGGACAGGTCATATTAGGTGAGGCCTCTATAGCACGCAGCACCCAGCAGGGATACATGTTGTCTCTAATATTATTTGCTCTGGCCATGGAGCCGATGGCCTGAATGCTGCGGCAGAGAGCCCCTAAATAGGGCATTCTCCAAAGTGGCAAACATCACTTGATATCGCTGTATGCAAATGATGCATATTTACGTAAACCTGGGGAGGCATTTCCTCATCTGATGGCAGCTCTAGATGATTTTGGACTACATCCAGGCTTCGGGGTAAACTGGGCTAAGTCCTGCATTTAGCACGTAATGAGTCAATGTTCCATGATGTTAGACTGACTTGGACACCTGATATGTTTAAGTATCTTTGGGTTCAAGTGTACCATGACAATGACCGCTTGGTGAAGTTTAATCTGGGCAGGATCCTGGTAACCGCCATGCACTCCCTGCCATTTTAGGGTGCACTACCTTCTTCACCAGTGGACCACATGGTCATTGCTAAAATGCTTATCCTGCCTCAGCTGCTATATGTTCTCTGCTGTCCCGCTTCTGTTGCTGCGCACCTTCCTTTCTAGGTTGTGTGTTAACAGGTTTGTCCTCAGTATGCCTCTGATGTAATGCTTCCGAGGTGGCCTTTTACCATATGGTACGAGAATGCCTGGATATATAGAGAGCTTGGGCCAGTGTACATTTGTGTGTTTCGTTCTTGGTGGGCAGGGCACTGGCCCCCAAACTAGTCTATTGCCTACTGGGTTGGAGGAGCAGATCCAAAAATAATTAATTGGAATGTCGCCTGATTGATTTGCCACTGAAACTGTTCAAACGGCGTATTGCAATGGCGTGGAATGCTTCAGAACCCCCTTATATCGCAGTGGCTGACGGACCTACGGAGGTTGGCAGTGGCAGAGCAGGTAGCATCCCATAGATCTGGGGCACAACAGGGCATCAATGTTCAGGATGCATATGTTATCAAACTAGAGGCTCAGCTGGATGCAGACCACTCTGACAGCTGCCAGTGTGGACGGCAGCTTCTTCAATAGGGTTTCTTGGGACTCCACTGGGTACTGCTCAATGAGGGAGGCCATGAAAATGCATGATTGAATAACCTGCCACCCCATAGAGACAATACATATACCATGTCGAATCAAAGATTCAGAGTTCACTGTGTTTGTTACACTACTGTCAGTGGCGTAACGAAACTTGAGGGGGCCCCCCTGCAAAGTGCATGGAGGGGGCCCCCACTCACCGGACCCAGTCAGGAGCTCTCAGGCGGGGGCCTGCCATCCATGCACAGTGCTGGAAGGGGCCCCCTCTAGCTCGGGCAAATCTCCACACCGCGGGGCTGTGGGAGTTATTGTTACACCACTGACGTACCAACAAACAGCATGGGTGCCTTCAAAACAATATATTTGTAATACTGAATATGAAGAAAACGTTCTCTAACATACATTTCCTTCCAAAAGCCAAGACATTCAGATTGCTCCCTCCTAAGTAAACTTAAGTAAAATTCCCTACTTTAAAACTCACTAGTGAGTACTGCAGTGGGTCTGCCCCAATAAGTCCCCCCAAACTAGATAACAAGATCATTCTTGAATCTCCCCTGGCACACACCTAGCTCACAGTACCTCCACTGGCTGGCTGTCACTTACAAATAGGGTCCCATAATAGTATTCACATCCATACATAACTCCTCCCCTAACTACCTCTCTGTAATCCTGAGTCGGTAGATGCCTACTTGCAACCAACACTCAAACAGAATCTTCTGATCTACGACCAAACCTGGCAGTGAAGCATCTGTGTCCCGTTCCTTTCAGAAACTAGGTCCACTAAACAGGAACTCTGTTCCAGCCAAAACTTTCTCAATCACTCTCCTAGTAGCATTTAAAGCAGCTCTCAAGGAGCACCTCACCTTACGAGAATTGTCTTAAATTTCACATCTATGATCTGCACTCCAGCCTTTCCATGAAATTGTGTATGTAGAGAGAAGCAGTGGGTCATTTTTAATAAATATCTGCTCCGTGCTCCTTTCCTTTTCATGGGCAACACAACATAGCAATGCAGCATTGTGCTTAAAAATTATAAATCTGCCCCTAAGGCCCTTTTCGTGCAGGAAACACTTTTGCAGCTGCAATTTGTGGGATCACAGGCATGCAATAGCCAAACATTCACCAGTTAGTAGGTGTGCAAACCCTGCCCAATTACACAGGAATAGAGAATAGTGCAAATTGTTATTCCTCATTCCTGCGCATTCAGGCAACACACATTCACAATTTGCTCCTACTATTTATATTAGTTTTTTTCTTGTCACAAATTGTGGGTTCAAACTCCCACAAACTGAGAACAGATAGTAATCTTGTTTTTTGCACAAACGTGTTTTCACGCAAAATAAAATTTTGTGGCTCATAGTAATTGGCATAACCACAAAATGTTTTTAAAAAATGTCAGAGGAACATGCTGGTAAATAGGGACTTTAAAAGGCACGGCACATTAGCCAGAGTTCCCAACACAACAAGCACAACAACTTCTAGCTGAAACAGTTATAATACATCATCCTAGCTCATATAATGCATGCAATTTATACATTTAATGTTTCGAAAATTTGAAATAATTGAGAAGAAAGTTACAGGAATACATGTTATAACTTCTGTAAAATGCTGCTTCATCATATGGTGCATCAGAGAGGTAATTTAGGGCAGTCTTAGGGCCTGATGCACAGAACTGGCTTCTTGCAACACATTTACAGTGACAAGCCTCCCCATTTCACCACAGAGGGCATTTTCACAAAAAAGAATGTCTCCCAACTCACTATTAATGAGGCAGGAATCAGATTGTGACTCTATGTGAAAACTAGCAAATGCTAGGATGGTGGCCCGGAGGAGACAGCAGACCTATGTTCCAATATTCCAGTTGACAGAGTGTTTGAATGGGGAAACATCCTTTACAACGCAACTTTTACCACGCAGTGCCCTTACGACGCAACTTTTACAACGCAAACCATTACAACGCATTGCGCTGGGGGGCGCTCTAGGATAGGGAATAAGTTTAATTTACTGTCCAACACCTTCCCTAGTGTCCACGGGGACTGGAGTTGGAATAGTAAATTAAACTATTCACTATCCAGCACCCCAAAGCGCTATGCGTTGTAAAGGTTTGCGTTGTAAAAACCGTGTTGTAAAGGCATGCGATGTAAAAGCATGCGTTGTAATGTCATACATCCGTTTGAATGGCGACCACAAACCCCTAGGGAGACAGGGGTCACCATGCAAGGATGTGGCTCTCTGTGACTGTGACCTTGGAGACACCTTGCAGTGGGTCTGTGGGACCACTGTCTGCTACCATCTCACAAAGTCTTCAGCAGCACATGCAATTTTGACAGCTTACACTTTGTCAACTTTGCCTGCTGGTAGGTGCTAATTATGTCATACCTTGCACCTTGAATTTCGCCACAAATGGCATGTGCATTACATTAAGAATCACAAGGAGGGCGGTGGAGCTAAGTACTGTCCCAGAAGCAGCTCCTTCTGGAAAGCAGTCTGAGGTGAGACCAACATAGCTGACTGCACCCGCAATCCAAAGGCATGGGATGGAGGAATGCTTCATATACATTTCTGCATTGGCATAACGCAAAATGATACCCTCTCCCCTGCGGAATGTCATGGGGGGCCACGGCATTTCACAGATCGCACAGATATTCATTAGCCATGGGCTTAATGGCGCCCCACCTGAAGGATTCCCCCTCCCTATGCCACAGGGGCATGCGTTATGCCTCTACCATGGACATGAGGACATAGGGTACCTTTTGCTGGGCCTTTGTCTGCCAGCGATGCCACATGAACAGTGTCGCTTTTCTGTGTCGTTTTTTTCTGTGTAGGAAAGCAGAGTGGCTTTCCAGAGTGTTTTAATCTTTCTCATTCAGTGCCACTGCACGCATTCTGCTGATCATGCAATGGCATGTCTTAAGGGCTGAGGGGGCCCCGCCAAAACAAGGAACCACGGGGCCCCCGCACCGTGGGGGCTGCGGCGGCCTCTGTTACGCCCCTGCCTACTGTCACTAAATTACAAATGTTCTTGCAGTGAACGCCTGAATGGATTGCATTTTCTACAATTAATAAATAAAACCTAATAAAGAACAATCTAAAAAATGAAAAAAATGGAACAGGACCAAGAGAATCAGGGACAATGGGCATAGAATCTCGAGGAAAACAAAGGCTATGAAAAACAAGAATAGCATGACCTTGCCCAGGATTGTCAGGTAGCTGAAACCAGAGACACAGGCTGCCAGAGTCAGAAGGAAAAGTTCTAAGAGGACCAGGAAATAAAGGACTAAGAGGATCAGGAAGATCAGAGCAAAGAGGATCATGAACTTGAGTACCAGGACTAAACGGACCAGGGTGAGAAAGAAAAAGAGAATTAGGACTAGGAACATCAGGACCAGGATGATCACACCACGAAGGCCCAGGCTACAGGGCTAGGAACAGGATGGCCAGGAAGATGAACAATAGGATGGCCAGGCACAGGAGGACCAGATAAAGGAGGACCTTGATGCTTTTCTGTAGCAGCACAATAAGCATGCAGAGACCAGGGCCAAGAGGATCAGGACCAGATCCAGGAAGACAAGACCCAGGTCAATAGGACAGGGGGCTAGTATAAGCAAGGAAGATGAGAGGGGGGCAGTACAAAGAATACCAGGATGACCACAGCTAGGGGAACTGAGTCCAGAGCTAAAAGGATTTGAAAGATCAGCACCAATAGGGCCAGGAACAGGCCTAGGAGTGCCAGGGGGACTGTGATAATAGGACCAGAGCCTAGAGTACCAAGTGGAGAAGAAAGACCAGGGCCTGGGGGTAGCAGGACCAAGGTGAGGAAGATCAGAAGGGCAGGAACAAACAGAACTAGGAAGACTAAGGGGACTGGACCTGGATATCCAGGAGGATCATCCCCAAAATGACATGGCTCAGAAGGATCCAAAGAGAACCAGGACCAAGAGGGCCCAGACCATTGAGTGCAGTGCCAGAATGACTATGAGGGCAAGGGGAAACATCCTTTACAACGCAACTTTTACCACGCAGTGCCTTTACGACGCAACTTTTACAGCGCAGACCATTACAACGCATTGCGCTGGGGGGCGCTCTAGGATAGGGAATGGGTTTAATTTACTATCCAACACCTTCCCTACTATCCACAGGGACTGGAGTTGGAATAGTAAATTAAACTATTCACTATCCAGCGCCCCAAAGCACTATGCGTTGTAAAGGCATGCATTGTAAAAACAGCGTTGTAAAGGCATGCGATGTAAAAGCATGCGTTGTAATGTCATACATCCGAGGGCAAGGCATAGGGCCAGGAGGACAAGGATGATACAAAGCAGGAAGAATAGAGCTAAAAGCACAAGGCCCAAGAGGGCCATGACACAAGAGGCCAGGTAGACTGAGGGGACCAGTAGGGCCGCCAGGAACTGATGTACTGGGAATCATATGAGCAGAGTGAGAAGGATCAGAAGGGCAAGGTTGAATGGACGAAGGTCATGCGGATCAGGACAGGAAAGAAAGAGCTAAGAGAAGGTGGCCTGAAAGGACCAAGATGGCCAGTAGACACGCCGGGAGGCGTGTCTACTGGGGGACACGCCGGGAGGCGTCACCAGGCGCTTTATAAACCCCTTTAAACTAAACTAAAGTAGGAGGACCAGAACCAAGATGATTAGCCATGCAAAGACCCAGACAAGAAGGACCAGAAGCAAAAGGATCAATTCTAGTGGGCACAAAACCAGAAAGAGAACATGGACTATGAGGACCAGGAATGGGAAGTCCACTGGCAGGCAAACCGAACTGAGGAAGACTTGGAGAACAGGATCCAAAGCATAAAGAGAAGACAGCCAGGCAACTAGAGCCAACAATACAAGAGCTAATGGGACCAGGACCGTGAGGACAAGTGGCACCACAACTAAGGGGAAAAGGAAGCTCAATTCTCAGAGGCCCAGTTCATCAGGACCCGGGATGCAAGCACAAGCACGACCAGGAGGAGGAAAAGGATGACAAGAGCGATAATGACCACGCTGGGTGGCTAAGAAGAGCTAAGAACAGGACGACCTGAACAAGGAGGATCAGAATAAAGTTGTCAAGTTAGTTCAAGATGAAAATGAGCTGGAGGACCAGGGCCAAGAGTATCATGACATATTGGAGGAGAATCCGGAGAACTAGTCAGGTCAGGGGTAGGAGGACTAAGGACCATTGAGACCAGAGACCAGATGGGGGAGGATTGAATGGACTAGAAAGATAAGTATAAGTAGGATCAGGAACAGGGCTAGGAGGACCAGAGAGATCAGAACCAAAGGGCCAGGATCTGAAGCTCCAAGTGGAGCAGGAGGACTTGGAAATGGCGTATTAGGACCAGGCTGGGGAGGATCAGGGAAATCAGGACAACCAGGGCCACAAGGACTGGTGGCAATATCCCAGGACCAACATTACCAGGCCCACTCCAAGATGACCTAATAAGGTGGACCAGGACCACTGGAGGCAGTACCAGGTGGACCACCAGGACCAGGGCATGGAGAATCAGGATGACTCAAACCAGGAAGACTAGCACAAAAAGCACCAGAACAACAGGTCTAGGTGGGAAAGGACGCAGCAGACCAGCAGGATCAAGGTGAGAATTGGTAGATCCAGCATCAAGAGGCCCAGGAATTGCTAATTCAGGATGAGCTAGGAGCAGGGCCAGGAAGACCAGGCTCAGGACGGACTACAGCCAGGAAAACCAGATTTAGGAAACCAGTACCAGGGTGAACAGACCTAATCAGATCAGGGCCAGGTTGGGGCTCATGAGCAAAGCATCCCAGAAAACGAGGACTTGGAACAGGACTAGGAGGAGGACCAACACCAGTAGGTACAGAAGAACCTGTAAGAGAAGGAAGAAGACCAGGGGCAGGAGGTAACCTATATCGGTCTAGGCCATATGGGGTATTAGGACCGGTGATCGGTCGCCCTTCCTACTGTGCACCACCTCCGGCATGTCCCTCATTGGAGCGCGACCACCCGTACGAGGCAGAGCCAGACCATCCTCTCGGCGGTGTGGAGCCGCATGCAACTCTCCCGAGTATCTCGCCTGCCCTGCCAAAAAGAAGTGGAGTCCAAAATGCCGGGGTTAGTCCTGCCATCTGACCCCCAAACCCTAAGTCCCTGCACCAATGGCCATCCGCCACCCGTCCGAGCCCGACGCACTGGAGGAATACCCCCCCCCCACCGAGCCGGCGTGCGCCCAAGACCCACCCCCCGACCCGGGCACCCCACACCCTTTCCCCCAGGAACCTCACATCCTCCCCCTCACTCCACTCCAAGGAATCCACCACCCTCCTACCCGCGCCACCCTTCCAAGCCCGACCGGCCTGCGACAAACCCCCTTGTCCCCCAATTCCCCCGCACGCCTGCCCATCCCCGGGCAGCCCCACCTTTCTGACCCCTTATCCCTTAGTCCCTCCGGGGCCTCTCTCCAGGCAGCCCCCTATCTCCAGGGACGGCATCTGTCCCCACCGCGGCCCCCCCCTGCTTGCCACCTCTCGAACCCTAACTGGCCCCTCCCTCACCCCCTCCCCGCTGCTGAGCCCCCCTCTGGAAGCCTTTGCCCGTGCACACTCCCCACAACCCATCCTGCCCCCCTCCCCCCCCAGACACGCCCAACACCTGAGTGGCCCCCAACACCACCAACCGGGCCCTTCCTTCATGGGTATGAATCCCCCCCTGGCATATCGTCCTCCTCATGCTACCCACTAGTAGTGGGGACGACCGGCCACTGCCCAATAGTGTGAGGGCGACCCCCCGCTGCCCTGTCTCTTACCCTAATTGTTCTAGGACAATGGGGCCCGTCTGAAGTTCAAGTGAGGGCTGCGATCCGCCCCACGCCACGTGCCTGCTTCTCAGGCGAGGCCGACTTAGCCGTGCGGTCGCGCCCCCAGCTATACTCACAGCGCTTACGGGTCCGCTGCAGCAAGCACACTAAGACCTCTACAGCGACCCCACTTGCCGCCCGCCGAGGAGATCTCCATCTATGGCAGGCCGCAACATGTCTATGCTGCCCGCCTCTGCTAAGAGACGGAGCGCCTCCGCTACACGAGGATCCTCAGTCTGGGACATCTCCCGGAACAACGCCGTGATGAGTACCAACACACCACGGGCACCAAATTCCCACACGCTAAGACAAAACTTTCCTCGCCCTAACAACCCGCCGGCTGTCGTGTCACTACCACCGAAATGGTGGCCTGTGACACGAAATGGCCGGCTATACTACCTCAGCCCAAACCTAGCCCAAATGTAACCCACAAGCCCAATTGCCCACCCCCCCCCCCAAAGCCCTATTGTTCCTCTCAGGCGAAAAGGTAAGCTTTGGGGATTTGAAACGGGACAGACCTCTATGAAGTTGCCGTACTTACAGCGTCAAGTTGTATAATCGTTTCACTAATTACTCTACAAATAGCCCGTGTGAGGAATAGACGATATGTGCTCAATGTTTTTTTGCGAAACTTTAATCCACCGAATTCAGATTCGTCAACAAAAAGTATCTATAGCTTGTTCAATTTCAAAGTATATTTATCGGGAGCTAGGGGGTAGGACTGCAGGAGCCTTATTTTCAATTTTTAATTCTATTTTCATTGAAAAAGACGCTCAACAAGCAGTCAAATCCTTGCATAAACAACGGATATGTGGCCTTTGGAACTAGGGAACCCGTGGGATCGTGGAATCGTGGGATCGCGCTAACGCTATCAACTGCGGTGCTGCGATATTAAATAAGACTCGGGAGGCCGTGCTCTTGTTCACTCGTGGCTCCGACTGCTCGGGTCGGCCACGCCCACTTTATTTTATATCGGGCACGCGCCCGCGCTAACGTGCCCTCGCAGGCGCGGGTAGACTAGAACGCTAGCGACACAAAGGGATGTACAAAAGTTCCCCGGGAAGAGTGACGGAGAGGGGTGTGTGTGCTAGTGAGTGGGGGGAATCCCCTAGTTGGAACTAGAACCCTCACACACCCAGCAAGCTAGGTGTCATGCTTCATCATATGGGCTCTGCTCCTCGTCAGACTGGCGCTGCAATGTCTGACGGGCTCCCGAAACCGGGGCTCTTTAACGGAGATCTTCTGTTCCCGCCATATGGTGCATGCGTGTGAGAGGGCCTGTGGAGTGTGGTCGTGACGTGGGGGTTAGGTTAAAAAAGGTGAGTCAGTCTACATACCGAATTTATTCTCGTAGTAGACTCCCTTGGTTAAAAACAAAGAACGGTGGTGTGGGAGGGGAGAGACAATGACCCTAACACTATTAGGGTGAATTGGACTACTACCCTCAATTATCGGTCAACATGTTTCTTGCCTAATGGCAATTCTTCAGGACCTAAGTAGGATCGTACCACACAGTGAAAATACTAGTGACAAATATATACAAAAAATAGAGGTAGGGGGTCAACACTTGCAGGCAGGTATGCGTCCGTAATACAGTCAGCAATACCAAGGTGCAGGCTTGTCAGTCCTGCTGCAATGTGAATGCCTGTAGGGATGAAATAAGGTATGAAAACAGACATAATACAGAGCAACTGCAGTGATGGATTTTATACCTCAAAAACATAGTGAGCGCACACACACCCACAGTAACCGTGCAAGTTAAAAACCGAGCATAACAGTTGCTAATAGTGGTAAACCATCAATGTGATCAAATGGTACCAGTCATTGCATGCATCGGTCAAAATAAAACTGAAGAAACAACAAATAACAGTGCTGTGCAGTCTGAGGAGTGTAAACTAGATAACCTTACCCTAAACCGGATCCCTGATGGACCTCTCAGTCTGCTCCCGTGGGACTGGCTGGGGAGGTATAATACCTAGTTATCAGGAGACAATAGTATTTTATGGGGTGTATAGGCTCCTGACCATATTGTTTGGGGTGTTGCCAAGCAGGTGTGGTCTAACCATGTGGCCTACGCGACGAGGTAAGGTAAAGTACCTTCCCCTGCGCCCCGAGCACTAGAGTCGTCCGGTGTGTCTCCCGCTGCCATGAACGGCCAGGACTACACCAACAACAAGGGGGCGGGAGAGGACAACAGGGCCAGCGCCCGCCGTCGCCGCGCTGTGACCCAAACACTGTGTTAGAGAGCAATTGCGAGCTGGCAAAGCAGCTGGGCAAGGTGGCCGCGCCCGCCCCACATCTATAGCAAGGCGCGCTGCACCGTAGTGCAGCGGGAGACGGCCACCCAGAGAGTCAGACACTCCTGGGATGCAGTGGGGGTTACAAGAAGAGCTTACCTGGTCCGTCAATGATGTTCCATGGCGATTACCTAAGGAAATCTCTCACCTTCAGTGGCAGCAGTCCGAACGGATTCACCTACCCCACGAACAGCGTCTAGGAAATGACGCGGAGCAGCTGGTGACGGGCTCTATGCGCGGGCAGTATTTAAGCGCCATAGAGGTTGCCAGTAGTAGCGTCGCTCTCAACCAAGGGACCGCCCCCACCCATGACAGCGCATGTGTGGTATACAGGGCGACTTGTTGGTAGATGGGCTGACGACTATGGCGGCCATCTTAAAGAGATAAAATTACGAGGCAAACAGAAGGGGAACTGGGCTAATGGTTGTACCATTTACACTGTTTGGGCAGTCGAACAACTAACTGCAATAGTCCAGAAGCCAGGGTAGTCAATTGTTAATAGATTTCTGTGAAGCCAGGAGACTGAGGCCACCCCCACCCAAGACTGCGCAAGAGTGTAAAGCGCGACTTGTTAGGGGGCCGACTGTCGGCTATGGCAGCCATCTTGGAAAGGTGACAACCAGACGGGGAGGAAGGTGATAGTGACTCAGTTTAAAGAGCTGGGCAGTAGGACTGTAGGTTGTGAAAGTCCAAATGACTAGATGTTAAAATGTCAATTGTTCTTGACTCAAATCAGAGGAACCGTATGTAAAGCGTACCATAACCCATGCTAGACACTGCGTGAGGTAGGGTCACAGAGTCATGTTCCTAGCGAGACCCAAGGGACAGAGTCATTTAGTCCGACCTGGTCCAATCGGAGACGGTGGACCCATCTTTGTTCAATCCTGAACAAGGCTTTTCTGGAAATGGCTGGGTGGGCTTCTAACACCAACCAAGTGAGGCTGTCTGCCGTGTGGTTGTTTTGGGCAAAATGTTCGTACAGTCTGGTATGTGTTCTGTGGCACCTGATGTTACTCTTGTGTTCTAGAATCCTTACTTTAACGTGCCTCATGGTCATTCCTATGTACTTTTTGCCACAAGGGCAGACAATCATATAGACACATTTGGTGCTATTACAATTAGTGTGCTTACGTAGTTGCCACTGAAATGTGTCAGACAATCTTACTTCTTTACATTGAGATGTCTGAGGGCAAGCCGCGCACCCTCCACAAGGGAAATGACCAACTACTGGGGGAAGGTCCCACAATCTCCTCTGGTTATCACTGTTGTTATGTCTCGGACGGGTGTGTATTAAGGCGTCCTTCAGGTTAGCAGTTCTCTTAAATGCGAATCTGGGTTTGGGAATTTCCAGCCCTCCCGAGTTGATTATTGGCCAATGTTTATTGATAGTTTTTTTGAGGAATGTGGAGTTGGAAGTAAAAGAGGTCACACACGTAATCAACTCGTCTTGGACTTTAGGATGTTCTTCCAACAGGTTTGACCTAGGGTTATTCAAGGCTCTTTTCCGTGACTGTTTTACTAGTCTGGTGGGATACCCTCTGTCTTGTAGTTTGTGTTGCAGTAGAGTGGCCTCCCTTTGCAAATCTACAGTGTCCGAGCAGTTCCTTCTAATACGAAGGAATTGGCCAAAGGGCAGGTTATCCCTAAGGGCCCGTGGGTGATGGCTCTGGAATAGTAGAAGGCTGTTTCTGTCAGTGCTTTTACGAAAAAGAGTCGTGCTCAAGCTGGTAGGGTTGAGGTTGATGCATAAGTCTAGGAAAGGGATCGTGGTGGTTGATATTGTTTCCGTGAACTTAAGGTATTGGTTTTGCTGGTTGATCCAGTTGTAAAATGCCTCACAGGTCCTGCGATCACCCTTCCAAAAGACCAGGATATCATCGATATACCTGCGCCACAAGGTGATGTTATCACGATAAGGATTGTGTGCAGACTGGATAACCCTATCCTCAAAGGTTGCCATGTAAATACATGCCAGGCTTGGAGCAAAGGTAGAACCCATAGAGGTCCCCTGGATTTGGTGGTAGAGTTGAGAACCATATTGAAAAAAGTTTTCAGTCAAGGCTAAGGATGCACATGCCATGATAAATGCAACCGGGGTGGGAGAGGACCAATCTTCCAACAGAAGGGTGGACTCCACTGCCTCCAGAGTGGCCTGTTGAGGGATGTTAGTGTAGAGTGCCTCAACATCCATCGTTAGAAGGAGGTCCACACCTTCCCTCCCCTCCAGGGATTCAATAAGTCGGAGGACATCCCGAGTATCTTGTAAGAAAGATGGGATTTTCTTCACCACTGGTTGCAAAAAGAAGTCGCAGAATTTAGACAGGGGCTCGAGAAGGGAGCCTATGCCAGAGACAATGGGTCTCCCTGGTACTGGAGTGACACCCTTGTGAATTTTGGGGAGGGTGTAAAAGTAAGGGATGACCGGGTCTGTAGTGACTAGAAATGCTGCTTCATTTTTTGAGATCCACTCATTAGTCTCGCCCTCAAGTACAAGGCTTGTAATAGTGGTCATGAGTCGTTTGGTGGGATCAGAGTTGAGTGGTCTATAATGGGAGATGTTAGCAAGTTGACGTCTGCATTCTGTGTCGTAATCAACGTGATTCTGGATCACAGTGGCACCACCTTTATCTGCTTGTTTGATCACTATGCTGGTGTCATTACCAAGTTCAACCACCGCCTGTTTCTCTACTTTGGACAGATTCATGTAGGAGGAATAGTTGGGTTTGTTATCTAAACTCCTCAATACTGCTTTCTCAAAAGCAAGGATTTCTGGGGGAACCATCGAGTCTGACGGTGTGAAGGTTGATGGCTTGCGTAGACCAGTGTCCGTTATGTCCTGTTCTGGTTTGTCTGCAAAAAAGGAACAGAGACGTACCTTTCTAAAGAGTTGCTTAACCTCACAAATTTCGGTGAACTTGTCAGGAGTAGGAGTGGGCACAAAGCCTAGTCCTTTCTCAAGGATTATAGTTTCCTGACTGCTTAGAGCTCTGTCAGACAAATTCACAATCAGACTCTCCTGCCCCTGGTCGTGCTCCTGGTTTCTACCGCTGTCTGTGCAGCTGATTGGTCTTGCCACTGGACAGTTTTTCGCCCTCCTCGCTTTCGCCCTCTTCCTCTGCCCCAGCCTCTGCCTAAAAAAGGTGGGTTGATTGGGTAGAATTGAGGAGGTCCTTGAGGATAGAAGGGGTATTGCCAGGGAGGTGGCATCTGTGGGGGTCCCTGGAACATTTGGCCATTGTTCGGCACTTGGTTCCAACCTGGGTGGGGTTGGTTACCACGGTTGTTGGGTCTGTTGTTATCACTGGAGTCGCTGCCAGAGGAGCCCCTCCGACTGTCATTATCCGTACTCCCATCAGTGGAGTACCCGTTTCTGTTATTGCTGTATCCCTCTTTGAGGTAGGGGTATACTTTTTCTTTGTCAAATTTGGCTATGTCATTCTTAAGTTTTGTCATCTTTTGTTGTATGAGATACTCTCGGTTGTCAGTAATCTCTTGGTTAATCTCTGCTAACTTCGTGGTGAAAGGAGTCTTTTTCATAGTGCTCAGAAGTGTGGCTTCGATGGCTGTGATCTTCACTAGGAGGGCATCAGCCAGTCTTTTAGCCGTTTTGACGATCAGAAATAAGAGGTCTTTGGTACATTTCCAAGAAACGTGACACCAGTCCACCTTAAATTGACCGTCTTCTAGGAATAATCTCGGCATGATATTCACGATGAGACCCTGTGGAGCTATCTTGGCTCTGAGATATTCCATCATCATTTCCCCATGTATAGTTATCCTAAGCCATTCTTTTTTAAGGGTAGTTAAAGTCACCCAATCCTCAGTGGTAGCACTGGAGGCAGAGGCTCCGCTCATTCCAAAGAGTGAGGGAGCCGATCTCAATGCCTCTTCGATTGTTTCTTCATCGAAACTAAGACCTGGTACATCCTCCATCGTGAGGTACTCCTGGTCCTGGTCTTGGTAAAAAGTGGTGGTGAAAAGGTGATAAAGAAAGCCAGCTGTACGTAGTGTGTATCAGTGGGCAAGGGATGGTCCTCTCAGTAAAGGTTTGGTTACTGTAGGTAGCCTGGAAGTCCCACGAGAAAGCTCTCGCGCTAAACTTTTTTTTACAAGGAGGAGGGACATGGATAGGACAATATTTTATGGGGTCCAGTGTACTCGTCCTATAGACTAGCGACACAAAGGGATGTACAAAAGTTCCCGGGAAGAGTGACGGAGAGGGGTGTGTGTGCTAGTGAGTGGGGGGAATTCCCTAGTTGGAACTAGAACCCTCACACACCCAGCAAGCTAGGTGTCATGCTTCATCATATGGGCTCTGCTCCTCGTCAGACTGGCGCTGCAATGTCTGACGGGCTCCCGAAACCGGGGCTCTTTAACGGAGATCTTCTGTTCCCGCCATATGGTGCATGCGTGTGAGAGGGCCTGTGGAGTGTGGTCGTGACGTGGGGGTTAGGTTAAAAAAGGTGAGTCAGTCTACATACCGAATTTATTCTCGTAGTAGACTCCCTTGGTTAAAAACAAAGAACGGTGGTGTGGGAGGGGAGAGACAATGACCCTAACACTATTAGGGTGAATTGGACTACTACCCTCAATTATCGGTCAACATGTTTCTTGCCTAATGGCAATTCTTCAGGACCTAAGTAGGATCGTACCACACAGTGAAAATACTAGTGACAAATATATATACACTAGAACGCTACCCTGCGCCGCAGGACACTACATTCATTCTAACCTTTATTTGAACAAAACATAATCAGCATTATAGAAATAACGAGCGTCTGTTACCAGTCACTTGATTTCCAGTCTCTGGACGGTCACACCATGAAATCGGCTAGCCGGGAGGATGGTGCTGGATTCTGGCGCAGACCATACCTGGATTGCTCTCCCCTTGACAATGGCACGGACGGTGTCACTATCGGCGAGGTCCCGCTTGTCGGAAACCACACTGGAAAGCTTGGCAGGCTCTCCCTGGGCGATTCCGGCATTGGCTGAGTGTCCTGGTCCATTGGGTTCTCATTTTCGGTGGGGTATTGTCCTTGTAGTTCATAGTCGTCTTCATCCGTCGATTGGCTGGGCCTGGTCGTCGGGCGATCTGGTTCTTGTCGGCCTGGTGTTCCGGACTGTGCCTTCTTGAAGAACGAGATGTTTCGAGTGACCACTTCGGATCCTCTCTGGGCGGTCACCATGGTGCCAGTTCGGCGGAGAACGGTCCAGGGCTTGTGCTCGAATGGGAGCCGGAATTTGCTCCCTGGATATCGGTCTTTGATGTACACATTGTCTCATTCTTGGATGTCAGACTCTTTGGCCAGTCTCCGGGCGCTGGCTTGGTTGTTGGATTTGGTCCGGTTAGCCAGGGTTCTTTCCGCATCCACTCAGGCTGGGGCTCAGTTTGGGTGTTGCGGGATGGTGTCTTTCACTACTTGGCCCATGGTGGCTGGACCGGGAGCTGCCTCGGTTGTGAGATGAGGTGTCAGCCAGTACTCTCTCAAGAAGCTGTAGATGGCTCTTTCCACGGGTGATCAGTCGGCATGTGCAATGCGTATTGTTTTGTTGAGCGTGCGCATGAACCTCTCCACTTCCCCGTTGGCCTGGGGCCAGCGGGGAGTCACTTTCCTGTGGTTAATCCCCCAGCTCTTTAGGTAGTCTGCAATCTCCTGTCCCTGGAAGGGTGGGCCATTATCCGTTTTGACTACCTCAAATATTCCGTGCGTGGCGATGGTTTTTTCGAACTTGGTAATGACCTCCGTGGCTGTCTGGCTCCCTGGAATCTCCACCTCTGGATACTTTGTGAAGTCGTCGATGATCACCAGTGCATAGCGCCCATCGGGAAAGATTTCCAAAGTCCGCGCTTACACATTCCCACGGCCTCTTAGGGTTGTCCTCAAAGATGACAGGGTGAGGGCGATCCAGTTGCCCTGCTGCTTGACACCAGGCGCAGGTTCAGACTGTCTGTTCTACCATTGCGTCCATTCCGGGGAACCACACCTTGGCCCTCAGCTGACTCTTGGTTTTCACCGTGCCGTGGTGTCCTCGGTGTGCCAGGTCAACGGCCTGCTGAGCTAGGCTGAAAGGCATCGCTAATCTTGGTCCTCGTAGGAGGCAGCCTCGGCTGTCGACCGACAGTTCATCTTTGACCCGCATCATGGACTCTAGTACTCCTTTTGCTTGTTGTGTCCGCCTGTTTAGGGTGGCTTGGATCAGGCGCCAGTCATTTCCTTGGACAGCCTCGGTGACCAGTTGTAGACACTTGTCTCCCTGGGTGGCTAGAACGATGGCTTCCAGACTCATCAGCAGGGGCTGGGCTCTCTCTAGTACTAGCCGGACGTATTCTTCGGTATCTTCCGCCTCCTCTCTTTCTGCTTGGGTGGCTGTTCGGGGATGTCTTGAGAGGTAGTCCGCGGGATTCGACGAGCCTGGCTTGTATTCTACCCGGTAGTCGTAGCCCTGCAGTTGAAGTATCCACTTCTCAATCCATAGTGGGGGTTTGGACACTGAGCCTTGGAATAGGGGCATGAGTGGTTTGTGGTCCGTCGACACCGTGAAAGGATGACTGTTACAATGATAAGAGGGTCCAGAGGTGGTAGTTTCAAGTAAGTATTTATTGTAATATAAGTTTACAGAGGAAGGATCTTGAAGCCAGGATGTAAAGTAAGGCAGTAAGTATCTCTGTAAATACGCCCCACCAGGAGCTGTCCTCCTGGCAGCTCAGCCTTCAGTCAGCAACTGAATCTGTTCACCCATCCAACATTCTATGACATGTACAACATTCCACACAGTCAGACTAGAGAGCAGGGGAAGAAAGAAGATAGAGAAATAACCATACAACATATCCCCCTTCTTTATACTTGAAACAAAAACAAAGAAGAATCAAAGAATAAATAAAACATGCTAAACGTAAGAAACAGTATACCAATGAAAGCATAAATATAAACAGAATAGAATAGAAGAAAAAGAAGAAAATCGAAAGAAAGAACTTTGAAGCTTGAATATAAGAGAGCACACATCTTCTCCTTTTAATGGTAAAAGAATGAGTAAGACACTCACAAGAAATAGAGAAAAATAAGAAATGATAGAAAGTTCTCGGACACAACACGCACCAGTTGGCCAGACCAGGGTGGAGAGCAACCAACGAACAAGATCACTAAGAAGAGAAAAGAAAATAAGAGAAGTACTCCCAACAGAAGAATTCAAGAGAAAACTCCATTACAAAGAAAGAAAAGAGGAGAGAATATGTACATTGAACAAGAGTACGACCAAAAAAACAAAATCATGAATAACGTTTGCCAGTAATAGGAAATCAAGCGCATAAAGAATGAAAATCTGGCATCAACTTTAAATACAGGGTTCCGTGCACTAAGAAACACTATTAGAAACCATTGACCGAAAAGCAACAATACATGTAAAGCATTAAAACGTATGTATCACTAATAGAATGACAACTGAATACCATGTGACGTACGTCTACGCACAGGAAATGTACATGAATAATAAAACTTTTGTGCAAAAGAAAGAGAATAATATTAATAGAGCTCTAGAATATCTATCAGAAAACAGTACTGATTTCAAAGAATGACGTCAGAAAAATATAATTTTAAACCGGTAACCATAGACAAATAATGTCCACTCATAAAGCATGCATAAAACAGAATTACTTAAATATAATATGTATCATTTAAACCGGTAACCGTAAACAAATAATGTCTACTCATAAAGCATGCATAAAATAGAATTACTTAAATATCATATGTATTATTTAACCCGGTAACCGTAGACAAATAATGTCTAGTCATAAAGCATGCATAAATTAGAATTACTTAAATATCATATGTATCATTTAAACCGATAACCGTAGACAAATAATGTCTACTCATAAAGCATGCATACATTTGAATTACTTAAAAAAACACTATCAATCATAACTGCATCAAGCATCGTTAAATAAATGAAATTGTACTAAGATATTAAGCCACATTAATAATAATACCTGCCGCAATCTAAAATCAAATTGCATTAGAATTGTAAAAGGCATACATGTGAAGAACATCATCAACAATTACTATTATTATAAGCAATAATAAAACAACTAACTAAAATAAGTAAAGTAGTCACCGCTGTCAAATGTAGGAAAATAAAGAACTAAAATAAATAAAGTTGTCATTGCAATTAAAAGGCAGAACAATGCAACCTTTCAGAAGGACCGAATGGTAAAAAAAAACGTCACGAACAATGAAACTAAATCTGTGTTGCAGGCTGACGTCAATGTTGAAAACGAGTCAAAAGAAGAAATCCCACGTAGTTTTTGACAAATCCACAGAAAATGAAGAGTATTCAAACGAACTGCATTTGAAGAAAAATGAATGTACCTTGGAAATCTTGGTGCTCCATGTAAGCTGACAAGAAGAACTCACAACCTCACAACCATGAAGGCGCAAAATGGAGGCACGTTTCCTGCGTAGTTGTAAATAATAATCATTGCAGAAATACCTTTGTCACATGCGAAGAAGGTCGAAATGGCCATGAATCCGGAGCGTCATGGCAACTCCAAAAGAAAGATGGCATGCAACAAAGTTCACGGAGGGACAAGCGATTGACAAACTGAGTACACACATCAACAGTGCCAATGACAAAATGGCATCACGCACGGTGACGCTGCGCCGGATGGCTCCCGGCGTCACCGTAAAGTAATACCTGACAGGCAGCATCAAAGCAGAAGACTTGAGGAACGATGAAAGATGCGCGAGGCCACATTTAAAAGGTAAGGCTCTCGCTGCACCACAGAAAGTGACCGTTTTTTATGGCGCAGTATAACAATATAGATAGAGAAAAATGTACCTTGGAAATGAACCAGGAACGTTGTAATCACGAAAATATAGTTGGTTAGAATCACGGGCATATCGTTGGTTTCTATAATGAAAATATGGTTGTTTTGAATCACGGGAACCTTTTGAACAAATGCAACTACTTCTTTACTTTGGAGGAAAGATAAGCCGGTATTTCTTTCTCGCACTCCAAATAACCAGGAATCCCAAATTAATGGTGTCATTGTGTCTAACCCGGTTTCCACACCAAGTATTAAGCAATCAAAAACACAGAGAATGACGATATGCATGTCCCACACAAAAGAAGCAAAGTCTAACTTCACTGTGGATGAATGAAAAATAAACGCTGCTACCAAAGTCCAGAAAACTGCAACTGGGTGATCAGGCCAGTTGAGAATCAGTAAGAATTATACTAGAAGGTGTAGAATATAGTATCGCAGGTTCACTTGATGAATAAATAATCCAATAACCCACAGCAAGCGTTCAGTGAGCGTTCAGTGAATAGTGAAACCTCGGCCAGAAAGTAAAAGAGAAGGAGACTCACCAAGCTAGAGTAGAAAATTGGCATGCCCGAGTTGAGGCTGACGGTGTCTTTGTCACTGGTGGGTCTGGGCTGCCAACAGATATTGTTGAGTAGGTACAAGCTTGGGTTCTTTGAAGCAGTTGCAGTCTTTTAAAAATATATAATTGCTGTAGAAGTAAGTCCTTTGAAATAGGATTAACGCAGGTTTTGTAATCCAAATCGTCGCCAATGTTACAATGATAAGAGGGTCCAGAGGTGGTAGTTTCAAGTAAGTATTTAGTGTAATATAAGTTTACAGAGGAATGATCTTGAAGCCAGGATGTTAAGTAAGGCAGTAAGTATCTCTGTAAATACGCCCCACCAGGAGCTGTCCTCCTGGCAGCTCAGCCTTCAGTCACCAACTGAATCTGTTCACCCATCCAACATTCTATGACATGTACAACATTCCACACAGTCAGTTTAGAGAGCAGGGGAAGAAAGACGATAGAGAAATAACCATACAACAATGACCATATCCATAGACATGAAAATGTCGACAGGCCCAGTGGATGGCGATTGCTTCTCGCTCTATCTGCGAATATCTTTGTTCTGTGTCTGTTAGGGAGCGGCTGGCATATGCAATCGGGGCCCATCCCCCATTGCTTTGGAGTTGAGTGAGGACTGCCCCTAGCCCATAGGGGCTGGCGTCCACTGCGACGTTGGTGGATCTGGTCGGGTCAAAATAGGACAGGGTTGTATCCGCTGACAGAGCCCGTTTCGTGGCTTGGAAGGCTTGTTCCTGTTCTGGGCCCCACTGCCACGTGGTGGTGGACTTTGTCAGTTCCCTCAAAGGTTTGGTGAGGTTAGAAAGATCGGGGATGAAGCGTCCGCAAAAGTTCACTATGCCCGGGAAACTCCTGGTTTCCGAGATGTTGGAGGGGGCTGGGGCTTCTTGGACGTCCCTCACCTTTTCGGGATTTGGGGCAATTCCTTGGTCTGAGAAGGTGTAACCAAAAAAACTGATCTTGTTTCACAGAAACGGACACTTCTCCCGGTGTAGGGTCAGGCCGGACTCTTTGAACCTTTGTAGGACTCCCCTCAGCCTCTGATGGTGATCTTCAACTGACGATGCGTAGATGAGCAGATCATCGCTCACATTTAAGACTCCTGGGAGCCCGCTGAGGACTTCACGAATGGTGTTTTGGAACACCTCAGCGGCACTCGAGATCCCAAAATTGAGGTGCCGGTACCTTCTGAGGCCTACCTGCGTGGAGAAGGTGGTTATGTATCGAGAGTCTGGGTGCAGTGGCAGTTGGTGATACCCCGACTGGAGGTCCATCTTTGAGAACCATCTTGCGCCATTCAACTCTCCCACTATGTCATCGATAGTCGGGGTTCAATGTCGTTCCCTCTTTACTGCAGCGTTTGGGAGGCGCATGTCCACACAGATTCGGACCTGTCCCGGCTGTTTCGGTTTCCGAGCCACCACGATCGGGGACACCCACGGGGTGGGCCCACTGACTTTTTCGATAATGCCCTGTTTCTCTAGCGCCTCCAGCGCTTCCTCTACCTTCTTCCTCAGGTGGAATGCGATGCGTCTGTGTCTCAGTGCAACCGGTTGGACCGATGGGTCGATATGGAGGGAGACTTCCTTCCTTTTCAGGCATCCGATGCCTTTGAAGACATCTCCGAAATCTTCTAAGATGGCCTCTAGTTCATCCTCTAGCACTGCCATGGCGAACGATATGAGCCGCAGCTCTTCCGCTGATTGTCCACTAAGCAGCATGCCGCTGCCTTCCTTGGTGACGTACACGGTGGTGGGGACTTTGAGGCCGTGGTGTTGCAAATCTGTTTTGAAACATCCTGTGAGTGGAATTGGCGTCTTCTGGCCATATGCGAATACTCTGATCCTTGCTTCGCGGAGGGGGGGCTTATTACTAAGCTGGTCGTACATGTTGGCCGCCATCAGCTCAATGGATGCTCCTGTGTCGATAGTGGCTCTCACCTCCTGCTGATGGACTTTGATTCGGGATTTTGGCAGATGTCGCTTCTTCCGCCGTGGCTGATCAATTGCAAACACATAGTGGACCGGATAGTCACTTGTGTCGTCGTCCATGTCTTCACTGTCTCGTTCCTCCACTACTGCTTGCGCAGCTTCCTTCTTTGACTTCGTCGACCGGCATACCGCCGCATAGTGGTTCATCCACCCACATGCGCTACACCTCTTTCCTTTTGCCGGGCAATCCTGCATGCGGTGGGGCGGTCCCCCACAGTATCCACACTCTTTACGCTTGTCCTGCTGTGTTTTGCCAGCATATTGGCACGCTTTTGGTCTCGCGACATTCGCTTTCTCCGCCATGTTGACTTGCTCCGTTTTGATGGGCCGGTGGAGGGCTGCTTCCATGTGGGAGGCTCTGGCCTGCGACAGCTCCTTGGAGCGCCCCAGCTTGAGGATGTCTGCTAGCGGCTTGCCGTCTTCCTGGAGGATGGTGACCCTAAGTTTGGAAGAGTAACACCCTTGAATTATCTGTCCTCGAATTTCTTACTGTTCACCGCGGAATCCACACGTGCTGGCCAACTCCTTCAATCTCCTGTGGAATGCGTCCAGTGACTCCTCAGCTTCCTGCTTAGCTTGGCGGAAGATGAACCTCTCATAGTCTTTGCTCGCCATAGGTTCAAAGTGCGCGTTCAAAGCGTTGAGGAGGGTGTGGTACGTCTTTGGCGTGGCTTCCACTATCGTTTTGTATATACGGTGGATATCTTTTCCTCCTAGGTGAAGAAGTAATGCTCTGCGCTTCTCCCGGGCCGTGCCCGCCCCTTCGAAGTAGCTCTGGAGACGATCAACCCAGTCTCTCCATCGCGGAGCGAGGAACGACGGAGCTCCATCCACGACAAACAGTTCGATGGCGGGAATCAACGCCATTTTGGTGCGTGCGTGGTGCGCCTCGCGGCACGTGTGCTGCTCACCTACTTCACGGGTGTGCTGGCAGCTGCCAGGCCAAGGTCGGCAGTGACGATGGCAGAGTTTGTGCTTGTGGCTGGCCTTTTCTCCCTTCCTCCATAATGGCTGCTCGCCTGGTGCGCAGTCCTGTCTTCTGTGGTGGGCTCACGCGGCACTCGGGCTCTGGCCAGTTCTAGAGCGTAAGGAGGGTGCTCCCCTTGGGGTGATGTCAGGTGTTCCCAGTAGCTGGGCACAGATACAAGCTCCTGGGACAGCACAGCTGCAGCTTCTGGGACCCTGAGCCCTTCTACCATCAACCACGAGGTCCCAGTGTTCTCTGCAGGGCCTGGACACAGTTGCTCCCAAAAACACCCAAATTAGGTGTGGAGGAGAGATGATCTGCACAGCATGGGGTCTGTACGCCCCTCGTCGCCAGTGTAATATCGTGGGATCACGCTAACGCTATCAACTGCAGCGCCGCGATATTAAATAAGACTCGGGAGGCCGTGCTCTGGTTCACTCGTGGCTCTCACTGCTCGCGTCGGCCACGCCCACTTTATTTTATATCGGGCGCATTACGACACGCGCCCGCGCTAACGTGCCCTCGCAGGCGCGGGTAGACTGGAACGCTACCCTGCGCCGCAGGACACAACACCTGGGTCGGAACTCAACGTTTTCTCAACACCCCTGAGTCTGGGAAAATCAATTAATCTCCCTGTGCCTAAAAAATGAATGTGTTCTTGTGTTTTGTAACTGGTGCACATGTAAAGCCTCCAATACCTTGGGACGTGTTCGCGCTATGTAAAACTTCAGAAAAACAAAAACAAAATATAAATCTAATTTCGAACTCGTTTCAAAGGTAGAGGTGCTTGTCACATAATTAAACAAATGATTTGTTTGCAAAAAGCGGCATTCCTTTTTATTCTGCGTCTACTATCTGCAAAGGGAATTTAAACTGGCTCAACTTTCCTATTTATGATTCACTATACACCTGGGAATAGAGGGCCAGGTGGCGCGGCCCATAAAACCATGCGTAAGGAGCATATCATTTTGCGTCTTACATCATTCAGAGGGGTTAAATGGGTTCATAGCCATGCTTAAATTATGAGTCCTCTGTGCCTAATAGATTTTTTAAAGCAGCGGTGCAAAGATCCTAACTAAACATCTGATTCCCACAAAGCGAAATGGCAACAAAGACATCCAAATATTAGAAAAAGTGAGAACATAGAAGCAGATTCCTATCAATTATAATTTTATTAGAATATAATTACGAACATAATCTAGGCTTGTGATACAATCTTAATGGTAAGGATACATTAAATTATATTTTCACTTCCAATTCCTGATTCTGTGAGGATGTACACATACACCAAGAACAAAAAAGGAAAAAAAAACAAGACAAAGCATTTACGAATACAGGTATCTGGTTAGTGTTAAAGAACTTTCTCATATGTAGATCTCAATATCATATCGATAACCCATTCATTTATGTTGGGGCAGAGTTGTGGTTTTACTTTTTTTCAGGATGATTTTATTAGCTTTAATGTAAGCGAGCTATCTTTTATTTCCATCGACAAATTTGAATTATCTGTGAAAGCTTGCAAGACCACCAAGATTGGACATTTCTTTGGCGGTTGTGTGGCTATATTGAGCATAATGTTGAACAATTCTATCATGTAGAAGTGTTTTTATAAGGAATCGATTCATACAGTAAAAATAACAGTATTTGAATAACATATACCTAACTTAGCATTCAAAAATTACATCATCAACTTCACGCAATGTTTTAAAAGTACCTGCGCTGGGTGGTTGTCAGGTTTTGAACATTTGCTCATGTGGCGCTTATCAGGTAACACAGCAATTCCTGCACAAATGTCAAACTTGCATTTTTTTGTACACCACTTGTTGGTCATATGGGGCTGGGGTTACTGCTCTTCAGGCTATGTTGCAAAATACACCTACAAATGCAATAATATGTTGGTTTCTGACTCGTGGAGAAATGATATTAGATGAAACATCATCTTGACAACAACTGCTAAATGTGTTGCTAAGCAGTGTGTTAGCCTGTCTGCTATGCAGCTCAAATAAGACTGAACTCTGCTCAGTGGGCCAGTCTGTCGGTGTCCACCTTGCTATGCCAATTCCCCTTTGTTCTCTCCATGACGGTTTCTGCATTGGAAGAGTAGTTTCCTTGTGATCCTTTGGAAGCGTGCACAGTGAGGAAATTACCTTGTCATGCCAGTGTTCTCTCTTACTCCAATCACAAAATGCCATGCCAGTTTCTGCATTGCCTACTTACCCCTGCCACACCAGTATTTGTATTACCCCAGAAAAGTACCAGGAACGTGTGCACATTACAATCTTTCGTGTTGCCCTGGGGTTTTATGTATGCAGCTAATGATCTTCATAGGCAAGCACATCATTCACATATTGAGCAAGCACTCGATAGCACCCAATATCGGTCACATTCTGATTCCCATCTTGCCACACAGTGTTCTATTCAAACAGAGTCACATTTCATGTACACCTGTCCCCTTATGGCACTCTTCTGTTTGACAAAATATTATTTATCCCAAAAAGCTCCTCTGCCCTCCCCTAGCCCCTCCCCCTCATCAAGTTTCATTTACTATGCCTGAACCCCAAAGGCAGCACCACTGGACTTACATGGCAAGGGATGACCAAATTATGCAGCAAGGTTGAGTACATTATGCAGAAAGAAAAGGCAAATTATGCAGCGCAGTGCAGCACATTTTGAAGCAGTATTATTTCACGATTTTGCCATTTTCACACAATAACACTGTATGGGTAAAGGTTTCAGCTCGTTTATATCAGCCTGATGCCTAAATACATTGGTCAGAAACCGAAATGCGACCTGCCTCTTTGTGACAAAATACCTGCTACTATGTGGCAATACATGTGGTAGCATTGTTAGTAACTTTTGATCTTTTTGACCTAGAAAAAAATACTAATAATAACAACAACAACAACCAGGAAAACTGCTGCTGCAGAACTGCATATTTCCTGTAGCTCATTTGTATAATGATTTCTTCTGCATTTCTACTTAGGGAGCCACAATAGCTTTCCAGTGATCACCTTCATCTTTGGATGAAGCACCAATGATATCCATCTATATACCATTTTATCCTTTCCTGCCTACTTATCAATGCCATTACAAGCTAATGGGGTAACCCAAAATGCGTCAAAGGACCTGGGTACAATGCTGTAAGAACAACATTTGGTACTGATGTCCCTCCTTAGAAAAACCAAGGAGGCAATGACACTTGAAATTAATTAGCTAAGTCACTGTAAAGGTTTTCTAATAATCACTACACAAGAGAGGAACAAATACTCTTCATAAATACACCAGAGAGAAAGACAAAACAACTGAATTCTAGGGACAAAATCTTCTTTATATTCTTTTGTTATGCAAATAGCATGATCAGTAAAATATATGAAAATATATCAATAGATATTTGCTCAAATAAGAAGTGCAGGAAAAAGTTCTCATGAGCGAGGTGAATGGAGGATGAGAAAGTCAAAAAGGAAACAGTTGAAAGTCATAGTATCATCATTTTACACAAAAGACACTAGTTTGAATGATGCTGAAATAAGTAAACCAGTGTGTTTAAGCCTGTCAACAAAACAATTGTATTATATTCTTCTATGTCCGCTTTACAGAATGATGCTCCTATTTTTAGAATCCATCATCCACTTTTGGGGGGGGTCCAGTATAGTTTAATCCAGGCCATAGATTGAGGGATGTCGACGTTTCAACCCAACTTAACACCTTGGCTGCAGCTTGAATTCCGCCGCGGTGTTGAACATTCCAATCGCGGGCGTGGCTCAGAGGGGCCCCGGCCGTCAGGCGCACATGCCCACGGTCACACATGACGGCCAGGGGCAGTCATGAGTACGGAAGGGGTTAAGGTCTAAGAGTAAATTTATACCTCCTCATACAATTCTTCATCAGAACAATAAAAATAAAAGAGACAACCTAAATATAATAAAGTACAATTAGAGCCTGCCTCCCCTCCACATAAATATATATTACCTACTGGCGGTCGCCAGTAAGCAGTTATTGTTAGGACCAAGTTTCCACAGGAAGAGCATTTTTTGTTTTGCTTATAACTTTGGTGTCGTTTGACGAATCTTCATGAAAGGTTCAAAACTAATTTTTTGTTCACATCAGCTCCTATGTTGAAAGTTTGGAGGTGATTGGTCAAGGAAGGTCCCAAAACATGTTTTCTCCATGTTAATTTCCATAGGAAACTTTAGACAAGGCTACACGAACAGGTGAACGGAATTACCCCAAATTTGGTAGGGAGAAGGGTCTTGGTCTAGAAAGCACACTTTTGTTTATTTGGTGTAAATTCGTTCAGTAGTTTTGGATAAATATTGAAATTTTTAGTCATCAATATTAGGGAATTTTGCCATCTGATTGGCTGAGGCGTTACGAGCACGAGCTTGCTGCTGATTGGCTGCGAGCGGTTGCAACTAGGAAGTGTTGCCCGCCATTTTGTGATTCCATTGAAGCGAGTAAGGGGAAAAAAGGCCGAAAAAAGTGGGAAAGAGGAGGGTAGGAGCACTGTAACTTCTGTGGGGTGTTTAGGGTGTGCTATAGAGGGGGTGTGAAGCAAAGTATTCACCCCTACCGGTGTGAAAGTGGTGGGCTGCGGAAATTAAGTGAGGTATTGCCTAGAATCTGTTGCTGCTAAGGTGAGCTGGTGCGGGACTCTGGGATTAAAGCACGAGCCCAAATTGTGTGTCTTATGCTGTGAAGTCATGTGCCATGGCCGCTGCACTACACCTATGGAAGTAGTGTCGGCATGTGTTTATACCTACTAGGACGTACTACTGACCCGTACTGGTCTGAAAGTTCTGGGGTACGGAAAATATGTGAGCTACTGTCTAGAGTCTCATGCTGCTAAGCTGAGCTGCTGCCGGACTCGGGGATGAAGGCGTGAGCCCAAACTGTCATATACTGTGAAGTCATGTGCTCTGGCTAATGCGCCACATCTGCCCAAGTAGTGTGAGGATGTAGTTATACCAACTCGGATGAACTTTTGTTTCGAACATTGTAACTTGTGTATGGTGCTTAGGGGGTGTTATACAGGGAGTGTGAAGGTAAATTTGCGCATATCAAATCAATGCGGTATTTGTGAAGTGCAAACTACTCACTCCTACGGGTCTGATGGTGCTGAGGGCGTAAGTTGAGCTGCTGCCGGAGTCGGGGTAAAGTCGCTGAACTACTGACCCCTACCGGTCTGAAAGTGCTGGATACGGAAATTAAGTGAGGTATTGCCTAGAGTGTTATGCTGCTAAATTGAGCTGCTGCTGGACTCGGGGATGAGACCGTGATCTCAAACTGTGTGTGCTATGCGTTCTATGCCGTGAAGTCATGTGCTCTGGGCGCTGTGCCACACCTGTCCGACCTGTATATGGTGCTTAGGTGGTGTTGTATAGGGAGTGCGATGGTAAATCAATACGGTATTTGTAAAGCGCAAACTACTCACCCCTATGGGTGAGTAGAGCTGGTGATCAAAGAGAGAGCTCTGTGCTGCAAAGTGAGATGGTGTGGCCGCTGCCCCACAGCTGTGTGTAGAATTCATTTTGGCAAGGGACCGGGAGTTGCCATTACCTGGCCCTCAAATAGCGGGCCTAAGTTGTAAGTTATAGGGTGGCTCTAAAAAGAGCCCTTGTGTTCATTAGTTGGAGATACATATAAGTGCGGATGCACAGCTTCAAGTTATTCAGAACAACTCAATTTCCCTGATCTGTGAAGTGTACTCCATCACTTCTGTAGATATCAGCCATATAAAAACGTATGTTGTTGTTGTAGATGGACCCCATTTTGTGGTCTCTGAGGTATGCAGACACAGCTTTGTTGACTTTATTCCTAGATTTTTCAATCTGAGGACAAAATTGTTTTGACCATTTCCACTTCTGCCTTTGGCATATACTGGAATATACAAAGACAGTTTGAGGCAAAAGTAACATCAATTGTCCAGAGGTGTCCTTCATAAGCATTTCAATGTGCCTAGTTCGTTTCCACCACAGTCCACAATCATGAGGTCAGGGTGTTCGAGATGCAAACAGGTTTTAACCAAAGGCAACAATTGGTGCCACTTCAATCCTCTCTGTGCAAACCATTTAATGTCCACATTTTGTAAACCTAAGTCTAAGTCAATACTTCTCTGTTCTGCATTACTTTTGCACCAGAAAACATAGCTATGTCCTACGATCCACACTAGCATAATGAAGGTATGGCTGTAAGGTATGGAAAGATGTCTGTAGCTCATGCAGTTCCTTCGTAGAATAAGAGATATGTTCAAAGATGGGGAACTAGTTTTTTTTCACATTCAAAACGATACCTGATTGGGAGATGAAAAGCATTGTTTTTTAAAAGTAGGGTGTACCATCAATTTGTGGAAAAGCATCTTTGTGATTGGTTAAGAAAAAGCAGATGGAACGCGGGGTAGATATTATAGGATAAAATCTGCTCAACTCAACCACACCTGCTACTTGCATTTGGAAGGCGCTGTTCGAATTTAAAACAAACGTGAACTTTTAACCTGCACATGCCGTTAAATGTTCGAGAAAATGTTGCAAAAAAATATCATTAGGTTTACAAAAATTGATGAACTTTTAACCTGCACGTGTTGTAGAATGTTCTAGAAAGTGTGTTGATAGAATACGTTGCACTGCTGACTTTGATGTGTCGTTGAATATGAAAAAACTTTTTATATGGAAAATTAAAAAGAAACTAATAGAGAGAAGTTTTGAAACATAAAAGAATCAAGGAAGTAATATAACTTGTTCTTTACATGTATTTATGTGTGGAGGAACACAATTATAGAAACAGCACTAGGAAGAGGAAGAAGCAGAGAGTGGGGGGACGGGGAGATGGGCACAATGGCATACATGTACAATCAAGTACAGCACAAGTGTAGACAAACAATGGCCAAAATGAAACACACCAACAAGGAGCATAAGTCACACAACCGGCAACATCACACCACTGAACGAGCATAGAAGTGAAAACCACGCTGCATTCATACAGGATGTGTACAAAGGCCGGTCGTGGGTGTTGTGGGATGTCTGTGACCGCGGTCATCATGGATGAGATGCCCAGCACGTGGCACATGGTGGGTTCACTGTGTGTTACGTTGCCAAACAGCTGCTCCTCTCTCCCACCAGCCCCCACACTTTTGTATGGTGCGCTGTTGTATCCCGTGCACTCGTACGGCACAGCATTGTAATGCCTATTCCGGCATGTCCTGCGGCAATCCGAACGACACAATGAGAGTGCCGTTTGGTGGTGGTGTATGCTACTTTACAATATCTTCTGCTGCGGCCCTTGTGGCAGGCCACACCATAACACAGAGACACACTTACCGCACTTCCTGCACATGGACATGTCTGAGACACCCCGTTTCCCTTGCCGGATAGGCATGCCCCTGCGCTGACCTATGTCCGCGGCACCAGCACACGTCTGTTGTGCTTGCAGGAGGATGTGTACGTAGCTATATGTACTATATGTCCAGGGTCACTGCCAACGCTGAGGTGACATGGTAACATCTGCTGCAGGGCCCGTGCCTATCATCCTAACACAATGATCACACGGACACACGTGCTCAGATGCGGGTTTGGGGGGCGTTGGTGGTCCTGGGGTTGTTGCGATGAGTCTTGTGGCCCTCTTGGGTATCCCTGTATCGTGCTCATTGACTCTATGGCACCTGTGGGTGCTCTGGTGTGGCTCTTGGCTGTGTTTCCTTTCATGCTGCAGGTATTGATCCTGCTTAACACCAGCAGAAAGCAGGTGTAACATTCCTGGTGGTAACATGGGTTATCGCCGGAATTAATTTCGCATTGAAGTTGCGAAAGCTGTGATGTAATTTGTTCATGTGCAGAACAATATAGGAACTGGGCAGTGTATCCTGTCAAGATCCAGCACCTGACGCACTATTCCTAATCAATATAAATACAATGAGATGTCTTCATTGATTTTGTGTGTACACTGTAAGTGCAATTCAATACAGTATTTTAGTATTTAGAATATATCGCAAAGGTGCACCTCGTGTCTTTTTGCACGGGCACGGCTACTCTGCATTTCATTATCAGCACTTTAATGTAACTAAAGTTGAGATAAATCTAACACAGTATTCAGAAGTTGGTGCAAACTGCAGAGATCACCAGTTTTCCCGCGGTAAGTGTTCCAAAATGTAACACCATGGTGGATACCAGCAAATAACAGTAATAAGAACAAGAAAGAGTCACACATCAGTCAAGGAAACAACTGAAAAGTTAATCATTTTTTTTGTCAAACTTTATTTTTTTATAAACATATATAAACCATAAACTATTTTAAATTGTATTTTTTTATTAATATATATATATATATACATATATATATATATATATATATATATATATATATATATATATATATATTCACTGAAAAAACCATAGGTTATAGACCATATATAGTTAGGAATTAGCATTTACAAAACCTTGAAAATTCACTGAAAAAACCATAGGTTATAGACCATATATAGTTAGGAATTAGCATTTAAAAAACCTTATTTTACTCACACAAAACCATTGAAATTCCATATATAGTTAGTTGCACTAACTATATATCGCGCACCCGCAATCCACTGCTGATCATGTCACATATTACATCATTCATGACATGGTCAGTGACATCACTGATGACATCACTGATGACATCTCAAATGACATCACTGATGACATCTCACATGACATCACTGATGACATCATCTAGTGTCTGTGTGTTTTTGTAAAGTTTAAATATGTTTTACATATTGAAGAATGAGTGGATGTATAAGTGTCTGGATGAAGGATTTAGTAGGTGCGTGACTGACTGTATGAGTGAGTGATTAAATGTGTCTCACTGAATGCATGGGTTAGTGACTAAACTGTCTTAATTTGTGCATCATTATGTCTGTTGTTCTGTAAACTGCTGCATGTGTTGATCATTAGCTATACGAGAGGCTATATGTGTTATTAATTGGTTGCCCAAGTATTTCTATGGGAGATTGAGTTTGTGTAGGGGTGGCTGGAAGGTGTGTGACTCTATGCATAGATGTGTGAGCAGTTTATTCACTAGGTGTATGAGTTCAAGAGTGTATGTGGAAACAGCTACATGGGCAGTTGACTGTGTGCATGAGTGTATTGATGAGTGAATGGATATCTCAATGCTACATGTCATAGTAAGTACATATGTAAAACACAGTACATGTGAGAGTTGGCATATATAAATAACTGTGCATGAGAGCCACTGAATGAGTGAGTAGTTGTATCGATCATTGTGAACTTGTATCAGGGATTGTATAAGAGAGTAAATATGTGTTAGTATATGTTTCAATAAGTAAGGTGTGTTTAACTGTATAGTTGAAGAAATGGAGGTGAGATTGTTTCTTTGCATGACTGACTGGGTGTGTGAGTAACTCCATGGATGAGTGGCAGTGTGTGAGTGTCTGTATACACTGAGTGTATCTAAGGTTATATTAGAGTCTGAAGAGGTTTATCGTATTAGCACAAGAATGATGTCAAATGAGATGTCATCAGTGATGTCATCAGTGATGTCATTTGAGATGTCATCAGTGATGTCATCAGTGATGTCACTGACCATGTCATGAATGATGTAATATGTGACATGATCAGCAGTGGATTGCGGGTGCGCGATATATAGTTAGTGCAACTAACTATATATGGAATTTCAATGGTTTTGTGTGAGTAAAATAAGGTTTTTTAAATGCTAATTCCTAACTATATATGGTCTATAACCTATGGTTTTTTCAGTGAATTTTCAAGGTTTTGTAAATGCTAATTCCTAACTATATATGGTCTATAACCTATGGTTTTTTCAGTGAATTTCAATGGTTTTTTAATAGCAAATATCATAAGCTGTCGAATGTCAAGTACGTGGTAAGTGAAAACATTTTCGTGTTTATGCACACTGATCTGCTTTGAATGGTGCCCCCCCCCCTCATTTCTATTAGGAGTACTCTCTCTTTGCAGATAGTGAAAGGTAGTTAACGCAGGCCTTTGCCCCCATTGTAATCCGTCGTGCCTGCTTCTCTCTCCATTTGATTGATTGTTATCCAAGTATTTACTGTTTTAGAATTAGTTCTCTTTGGTTCATTCTCTATTTACAAACAAACACAGAGTCGCAATACTCTGTTTAGTCTTTGCAGATAACGAAAAATCGTGTAAAAAAAAAGAAAAGGAATCGAGCAAAATCAGTAGGCCACTAATGGGATCTCTTTTTGACCTCGCTAAAATAGAAACATTAGGAACAACCCCTCATGACAAATACAAAACTAGTGAGATGAACTGAACTCCACACAATGATGGCTGCAAAACAGCTCGGCTCCGCCACCCACCCCGCCCAAAATAACGATATAGAACGGCTGCCATGATTGGTTGCGGAATGACCACGACGGAGCTACGAAATTGTGCTGCTCTCGTGCTAACCCCAGCTTCAGTCTGAAACATCCAGAAACACTGTAGACTACCAATTCGATCAGTTCCGGTAGCGCCCCAATGTAACCCGGTAGAGAAGAACTAGCCCTCCCCTCTTTGACTGATGGTTCTTGTTGCCTGTCCCTTCTGTTGTCATTTAACAGAACTATTTAGCCTGCTGAAAGGGGTTGTGTTCCGACCGCTGGTTGGTGGAGACATTTTGACTATATTCTGTACCTGCGTTGTCGCGTAATGCGTCATATGACGCGCCGCGTTAGCGCATCCGGAAGTCATCCGGGGCGCGCAGCGCGTAACGTAAGCATAACAAGTCATGTGACTTGTTAATAAAACTTTTCATTGGTTCATTTTACTTTTCTTATTGTAATGATGAAAGGCTTGGTCATATGACCTAAAAATTACGCTTTTCATTACTTCCGAACATTATTTTTTCTTAAATATATGTTATAATGTTCCAGGCTAATGTACTTTCCCGGAAATTTTACAACTGTCCTGCAAGTAAAATATATTCTTTTTTCGAGAAAAAGAGCGTTTCTTCGTCCCATGACGGAGCCGTTGAGCAAAAGAGGGTCGACCTGCTGTCTTAGTCGCCGATACGCCTGAATATGAGATTCTTATCGATCACTTTATGTTGCAGGAATAGAAAACACAACAGCCCTTGACCATTTATCTTTACTGCGTTCCTTCGTATTATACCTTTTACCCTTCATGTAATTGGTCTGCTTTATTTCACTTGCCTTTTAATGATTCTAAAACAGTCACTATTATTAAAAACTTTACCAATGTATATACTACTACCATGTTTTCTTTTAAAAACCTTTATTGTGAAAATTTCATTATACAAATACGAGCCTATAACCACGTGGGCCTGCCACAGAGCAAACTGTAATCGTATATGATGAATAGACATTTACACTGTAGAGGAACGTAACGGGCGGGCCATTAGGTTGCAAGAACTAAGGTGTCTAACAGTTACGGAATCGGTGGACGTACATTTTATAATTAAAATACGACAGGGCCAGTTACAATGAAATTATCTAGATATACATTTGCGGGCAAGTACCATGGGTGACGTTAATTCGAACTTTCAACAGTACAGTAATCAATAACACATCAGAACTTAATATCAATAGGGATGTCGAAATATTCAATCAATTCTCGTCCCCGCCCGCCATGTGCTTCAAAACTGCATACGTATCTCGTGATTTCAAGGTTCTGCAACCAGTACACAACAAGGAGTTACGAGTCCCATTTATTCCGGCGCCATTTTGGGCGAGGACGGGCAGGTCCAGGATATAGTCAAAATGTCTCTACCAACCATCGACTATGATGATGTTCATATGCTGTATTTATTAGAGTAACACTCATCTGTCCACATGAAATTAATTTGCCACAATCTAAACATGTCATTTTAATCTTTCCAAAGTTCTTCTAAATATTTGGGACCGTTTCCCTTGCCTCTGAAGCTCTCAGTGCCACTTCTTTGATGAATGTACTAGCAGGTCAGGGGTTCTCCTCCAAATCTCTCTTTTATGCAGCACTATAATTAATTGGTGCCACCTCTCCATATGACGATGCATGGTATAGTTACCACAACTATATTTTTTTTCGGTTCCTCTGGAGAGTTCATCGTGGCAGATGAAGCGTGTAACGTACCGGGCATTTACCTTTTTTTGCATGTACAGGAAAGGAAAAAAAAATCGAGCGTCCGAGTTCTAAGGTGTCCCAGGGCCATTTTAGTGGACCAGGCCCAAATCCAAAGAACAGGCCGCCATTTTGAGAGTCCTCTTGCAGCCGCCTGTCGCTGTAGCATCAAGAGCAGCCGAAACTCAGCTGAATGGCAACTGAAACGGTAAAGGGGCGCCCCACTACAGCAGACGAGCCTCCACCTAGGAAGGCCCATTCACGCCGGCTCCCCCCCCCTTCGGGCACCCCACGCCGTTATTCGGAGCAGTATTGTAGGATGGCCACACCAGTGCGGCAACTTGCTAGACATCACCTCGGTGGTAACCGAATCTCAACGCCTTGTGGTGTCTCCTATTCAGAAAACATTGTTATGCTGCCTTCGACCTATTCGCCGCAAGTGCGCACACAACTCAACTGCATAGCTTGCTAGACACCACCTCGGTGCCATCCGGATCTTGGAATGTCAGCACCTTTTGGTGTCTTCGCTTCAGAAAATATTGTTGCGCTGCCTTTGGCCCCATTCGCACATCGGTCCGCTACTGACGCCATCTCACAGGCTAATGGGGCGCCCCACGCCGAGTTTCAGCATTGTAGAATAACCACACCAGTACAGCAACTTGCTAGACATCACCTCGGTGCCATCCGGATCTCGGCGCCCCACTGCAGATGAAGTGCCTCTCAACTATGAAACCACCACGGTGACATCCGGATCTTGGTGCGTTGTGCTGCCTTCGGCCTATTCGCACATCGGTCCGCTACTGACGCCATCTCACAGGCTAATGGGGCGACCCACGCCGAGTTTCAGCATTGTAGGATGACCACACCAGTACAGCAACTTGCTAGACATCACCTCGGTGCCATCCGGATCTCGGCGCCCCACTGCAGATGAAGTGCCTCTCAACTATGAAACCACCACGGTGACATCCGGATCTTGGCGCGTTGTGCTGCCTTCGGCCTATTCGCACATCGGTCCGCTACTGACGCCATCTCACAGGCTAATGGGGCAACCCACGCCGAGTTTCAGCATTGTAGGATGACCACACCAACTTGCTAGACATCACCTCAGTGCCATCCGAATCTTGGCATCTCAACGCCTAGTGGTATCTTCCATACAAAAAATATTGTTACGCTGCCTTTGGCCCCATTCGCACATCAGTCCGCAACTTAGACATCACCTCGGTGCCATCCGGATCTTGGCATCTCAGCGCCTTGTGGTGTCAGTCAGAAAATATTGTTGCGCTGCCTTTGGCCCCATTCGCACATCGGTCCGCTACTGACGCCATCTCACAGGCCAACGGGGCGCCCCACGCCGACTTTCAACATTGTAGGATGGCCACAGAAGTGCGACAACTTACTAGACACCACCTCGGTGCCATCCGGATCTTGGCGCGTTGTGCTGCCTTCGGCCTATTCGCACATCGGTCCGCTACTGACGCAAACTCACAGGCCAACGGGGCGCCCCACGCCGACTTTCAGCATTGTAGGATGGCCACACCAGTGCTGCAACTTGCTGGACACCACCTCGGTGCCATCCGGATCTTGGCGCGTTGTATTGCCTTCGGCCTATTCGCACATCGGTCCGCTACTGACGCCGCCTCACGTGCCAACGTATTTTCTCCGCATTTTATACCCTATGCCGCATAACAGGTCATGTGACTTGTTTATAAAACTTTTCATTGGTTCATTTTACTTTTGGTTTCCTAATGATGGAAGGCTTGATCATATGACCTAAAAACAACACTTTTCATTGGATGAAAACTTTTTTTTCCCCCCAAACGATGAAAGCCCTACCTTGTTTCTGGATGTTTCAGACTAAACTGGCGTCAGCATGAGAGCACCACCATCTCGTAGCTCCGTCGTGGTCATTCCGCGAGCAATCATGGCAGCCGCTCCCCACCAGAAGCCTGCAGGAGTCGGGGCCCCCAAAACTTTTGATGAATTCTCAAGGCGGAGGGGACGCTTTCGAGAATGGGGTCCAAGACCTAGCAGACAAGCGTCCGATTTCCAAGGTGTCCCAGGGCCATTTCAGTGGACCACGCCCAAAAAGGAAAGAGCCTGCCGCCATTTTGAGAGTCCTGTGGCAGCCGCCTATCGCTGCACCGCAAGAGTGGGCGCAACTCAGCTGAATGGCGGATTTTGACACAGTGGACCAAAAGCGGACGGAATGGCAACTGAAACGGTAAAGGGGCGCCCCACTAAAACAGATGAGACTCCACCTGGAGAGGCCCGTTCACGCCGCCTCCCCCGGGGCGCCCCACGCCGTTATTCGGAGCAGCATTGTAGGATACCAAAACCAGTGCGGCAACTTACTGGACATCACCTTGGTGCCATCGTTCTGCTGCCTTGGAACTATTTGCACAACAGTTTGCTACTGATGACCCACCCCCCGCGACGCCCCACGCCGTTATTTGCTGGGTGGCAACTTACTAGACATCACTTTCGTGTCATCTAGATTTCGGCGCGTTCTGCTGCCTTGGAACTATTCGCACAACAGTTTGCTACTGATGACCCACCCCCCGCGACGCCCCACGCCGGAAATCTGGACGTTGTGCTGCGTTGGGACTATTCGCACAGCCGACCGCTACTTCGTTGTTTTTCCCTAAAAATGTTTATATGTTATTACTATTTTTGTTTTCTTGTATATATTTATAAATTATTAAAGTTTTATAATCTTACTACTTTGTCGGAGTGCTATATATTTTTAATGTGACACATAATTGTAAAAACTTTGATGTACAAAGAGTCATCCCTGGAATCTTCCGCTTCACGCTCGGTCCCCTCCCCAATCACAATACAGGATGGTTTTCAGATAATAGCAACGCTTCTGCTGTGACGGATCTCATCGAGTGTGGGCCTTGATCTACTATAACTCCTTTGAAGAGGGGTGATTCTTTACAGCTGTGGCCATAAACTACATCTGCAGGGCTAGCTGATAGCCTAGGACCGGCCTGGACAATCGGACACAGAGGAAAAGGAGTGTCAGAGGGTGCGGTAGTGAATAGGGCGAAAGGGAGGTGTCGGGCGGGCACAGGGTGTGATTCTCAGGGAAGAGCAGCGCAGATGGGGGGAGGTTTATTACCCATGCATAAGACAGAGAGCGGGGGTGACCACTGCCTGGGTGAGATGCTTGCGAGGGTGGGGAGCCATGCTAAGGATCGACAGCGTGCACAGAGTGGGTCTGGTCAAGGCATCTAAAATGGCTGCCGTGCACGACAAAAGTGTGGCATTTGAAAAAAGACAAGATGGCGCACACAATGTTTTTCAACAATTCCTGATTTCCTTCGAATCGAACGTTAACAGACGTTGGGGCATATTACCAAAGTTAAGCGATATTTATCCCTAACGATGCATTGCAAAGATTTTTTTACCGTCAGAAATTATCGCAGATAAACCTTGCTATTATCAAGGTTTATCGCAAATACGATAAAAAACGACCGCAATGCATTAATATCGCTGAAAACTCAGCGATATTCATGCATTACCGAGCTAATGCTCTTAGCCATGTTATCCACCTCCCATTGGATAACATGGCTAAGAACTGCTCAGGGCAGCTGTTACTTTTTGGAGATATTCGCGCTTATCTCGAATATTTCCAAAAGTTGATAATAGGAGATAGCGATGTTAGCGACTGTTTCCAGTCGCTAACATCTTGGCATGCCCACTTTGCATGTCATTAGTGATAAATATCACTCACATGCAAAGTGGGACCCAAGATGGTCGCTATCTCCTACTAGCCGTCGCTAACTGGTGTTAGCAACAGCTAGGTAATACAGATATAATTTTATCTCCGCGAAGCGGAGCGCTGTTACAGATATATATCTTGTTTTTGAACGTTAATTTCTCAAAATGCACTGAAGCACATATATTGAGACATAGCAAAGGCACATCGGGCTACCAGTCCCTAGGAGATAGCGATGTTAGCGACTGTTTCCAGTCGCTAACATCTTGGCATGCCCACTTTGCATGTCATTAGTGATAAATATCACTCACATGCAAAGTGGGACCCAAGATGGTCGCTATCTCCTACTAGCCGTCGCTAACTGGTGTTAGCAACAGCTAGGTAATACAGATATAATTTTATCTCCGCGAAGCGGAGCGCTGTTACAGATATATATCTTGTTTTTGAACGTTAATTTCTCAAAATGCACTGAAGCACATATATTGAGACATAGCAAAGGCACATCGGGCTACCAGTCCCTAATATTTTACCAAGTTTCGTGCAAATCCATTCAGCCGTTCGATTATTATTATTATTTTTTTTTTTTGCCCCGCGGGGCCCTTTTAAAACCTCCACATCAAACCTAGGGGGTCAGCGAGGATCTACTATGCCCCCTTATGGTGATTTGCCCCTTCGCTTTGGCCTCCTCTTGTCTCTCGATCCTACCGAGAGACAAGATGGCGGCCGCTACGTACTGTTTGGAATGTTTACAGACACCGGAGAGCCAATCAGCTTCGCTTCGCAAAGCTCCGTAACGCGAAAAGTACGCGAAGCGGTGCGCTGTTACAGATATATATCTTTTTTTGAACGTTAATTTCTCAAAATCCACTGAAGCACATATATTGAGACCTAGCAAAGGCACATCGGGCTACCAGTCCCTACAATTTTGCCAAGTTTCGTGCAAATCCATTCAGCCGTTCGATTATTATTATTATTTTTTTTTTTTGCCCCGCGGGGCCCTTTTAAAACCTCCACATCAAACCTAGGGGGTCAGCGAGGATCTACTATGCCCCCTTATAGTTATTTCCCCCTTTGTTTTGACCTCCTCTTGTCTCTCGATCCTACCGAGAGACAAGATGGCGGCCGCTACGGACTGTTTGGAATGTTGACAGACGCCGGAGAACCAATCAGCTTCGCTTCACAAAGCTCCGTTGCGCGAAAAGTACGCGTCCTGGGCCGCTGCCCAGTCCGCTGTTACAGATATATATCTTTTTTTAAACGTTAATTTCTCAAAATCCACTGGAGCACATATATTGAGACCTACAAAAGGCACATCGGGCTACCAGTCCCTACAATTTTGCCAAGTTTCGTGCAAATCCATTCAGCCGTTCGGGCTAAAAGTGAGGCCAACCGCCCTATGGAAATTAACATGGGAAAAACGCGTTTTGGGACCCCCCTTTTTTCTCGGCCCCCACTGGACGAACCCCCCCCAATTTTCAAGGGCTGCTCAGAAACAAAATGTGCCATTTTCCTGAAAATTTCAGCCAATTCCGTCCACAAACGCCAAAGTTATTAGACATAGAATTTTCAAAAAACCCATAGAGAAAAAATCCTAACTATATATACCTACTGGCGACCGCCAGTAGGTAATATATATATATATATATATATATATATATATATATATATATATATATATATATATATATATATATATATATATATATATATATATATATAAAAAACCAATAAACAAAATTTAACAAACATAATGGAAAGCAACAAGGTGGAAGACTCCTGTGGGGACCAAGTATGTCGACGACAGAGCCTGAAAAATAAAGCACAAAATAGGGGCGTGTGTAATGCGCATATCAAAGGACTGAGAGAGAGAAACAGAGAAGGAAAAGCAAGCCAGAGAGAAAAAGAGGGGGAAGGAAAGAAAGGGAGTGAGAAAGGGAGAAGGGAGAGAGAGATAGAAGGAAAGGAATGAAGAGAGTGAGAGAGAGAGAGAGAGAGAGAGAGAGAAGGGAGGGAAGTGAGAGAGAGACAGAGAGAGAGAGAGAGAGACTGTCGTCTCTGCGCATTCATGAGCAAATAATTACCTGGTGCCAGCAGAGTGTGCAGCAGTGGGTGGACTCCATGTGCCCGTCAAAACCCTGCCGATCTCAGATGTGTTGCTGAGTCCTGAATGGCAGAGACCACATCAGCTTCTTCGCGGATCTGACAGATGTCGCTGAGGCCTGAATGGTGGAGACCGCTTCTCTGCGGTCTGGCAGATCGCATACATGTCGCTGAGTCCTGAACCGTCAATGGCGGAGACCACCTTAGGGTTTGGTGCCGCTAATCCTGTGGAGCTCAAGTCCATGCCACGTGGTGGTAGGCTGCTGATGGCCACTTGAGTTTGGGGTTGCACTAACCCTATACATATGAAGTCAGCGCCAAGGGGATGGTAGGCCGCTGATGGCCATACAGCTGTGGGTGCGACTGAGCTTCTGCGCAACCTTTCATGGACTCTTTATGGTTGAGACCCGTGGAGCGTTCTCCAGCTACTCAGCACCAGCAAAAAGGAAATCTATTATATTTGTGTGGTCACATGGCCTGTGCCGGATGGGTGTGGTGTGTGTGCAAACCTTCCCTCAGGGAGTGGCCATGAGATGTTGAGAACTAGACCACTGACCTGCACACCAACAGCGAGGATGCCTGCGACAGGGAGCTATGTGGGGCCAACGTTGGAACGTAATCGGAGTGGAGTGGTGTGGCGTATGACACAACAGGCCAGGGATAGACACAATGATGCGGACGGCTCGTAGTACTGCGCCTGGGAGTCAAGCGGATGGGCCACAGCTGTCCCTCTGAGAGCCTGGGTCTGAACTGTTCATAACTCACACTATGTAAGTATTGAAAAAACATTTTGTGATTCAGTCCGTCAGCTGGCATCTGTCCGAGGCATTTGTGAAAATATATCGCAGTTCTTTCTGTGAGTGATACCCCTTTGACGCTCCCTCTCCCCACATTAGCAGGTAACGTACCCTCTTCCCACATTACCAACATACCCCCAACAACCTTCTTGGGCCCGGACGTGTCCGTGTGTGGTTGGACAAAGAAGAATCTTAGTCATGTATAGATTTGCATATAAAAAATATTATTTAAAGAAAAAAAAAACAAATAAGACTGAAGGGAGTCTGGTGCTGTGGTCGCTGCCACAAAGTTGGGGTCGCTGCCGTTCAGGACTCAGGACACAGTTACACATGTGGGATTGGTTTGTGTTAAATAGGGTTAGTGGTACCAGAAGCATTGAGACTGTATGAGCCTGTGATGGTGTTTGGTGTGGACGGGTCGCACTGGGAGAAATGGGTCTTGCCTACTGGACTGCGTCATGTGGAATCGGGACTGTATCTGAATTGTGAGGCCTGCTGACCGTAGTGTAGGCTAGAGGTAGCGGTGAGGAAGGGTCCACAGCCATATGCATAAGTTGGTGGCCCCACCGGCCTGCGTAGTGCAGGGTCAGTGGCACCACGTGTCGCTGGCCTTCCATATGCAAATATCCTTCACTGAAGGGAGTCTAGGGCTGTGGTCGCTGCCATGAAGTTGGGGTCTCTGCCATTCAGGATTGAGGAACCAGTTACACATGTGGGATCGGCTTATGTTGAACAGGGTTAGTTGGCACCACGTGTCGCCGGTCTTCCACAGTGTAGGCCGGAGGTAGCGGGCAGCAAAGGCCCACAGGCAGGTGACGTTGACTTGAGCTGCACAGATTGGGAGCATTTGGCCTTCTTAACCCATTATAGTCTCTTACACAATTTGCGTCGCTACTAATCTTGAATTGTGAATCTGTGGAAAAGTAAATTTTGCCATGTTCTGTGTCCCTACGTGTCATCCATCATATGTTATGTGTGCATGATTAAATATGCATATGCATTCCCCATGTCTGATTAATGACGCAATTACAGTTGTGTCCCCCTCTAGTATGCCAGTTTCCAGTCCTCGTGAATACTACGAATATCAGGCCTATGTAAAGTTATGTTGCCACGTTTCTCAGTGTGCACGTTATTCTATTATAAAGTCCCCGTTTCTAGGCCTCAAAAGGGCCTGGACACCAGATTCAGCTCCTGTCTCCTAAAGCCTCGCTGAGGAGCGATACAGCCCCCACCTGTATCCTCGACCCTTCACTTACTTCCTGCCTCGCAGTGCCCGGTGCAGCCTGGCTCTGCCTCTGAGTCTGCCAAGACTATGTTATGATTCCAGTTATCAGTTCAGCCCTCCTTCCCTGCATTCCTAAGCTACTGAACTGTATCAATAGTTTCCGTCATTGTCTAGCCTTCACGTCTCCACGTTAGAGAAATACTGCATTTAATGGTCATTTAATATTCTTCATCACGCACTACATGTAGAATAATGCATGGTCCAGTCTTAGAATCAAGTTAGCCTTTCCCCTCCTAACTTCTAGTTTATATCAACATGTTCCCTAAACATCAGATACTAGATAGGGTTTAGGTACATGTCGCTCCGACCCTCCAGACTTCAGTCTCTGCTCCTAGCACAGAGTTCATAGCCCCCAGCTTCTCCTAGTAATACGTCATTGCCAGTTTGCGCGCACCACCAGGTTAGAGGTCCCGGCTCCTTAGGTAGCCCCCTCCATGGTTTCCGCCCCATTCATGACATATCCTGTTACGTTTGCATCACATGTCTATGTATACGCCCAGTTACACCTACTTTCGCCCTTATCTTTCGCGACTGCTACGCGTCACGCCTTCTGCTCCACCCACTGCTACGCCTACTGCAATGTAATGCTATGTGTTTGCGTTATGTATATATGCTCATGTATTGTTATTAAAAGTCAGCGCGCTCATCCCAGATCCAGCCCCAGCAGCTGCTGGGCCCTGTCATCCTATTCCCATGCAGGTTGTCCTGTTCCTGTCCTTATGCTGTATTAAACCTGCAAAAACTCCTACTACCTCGAATCTTGACTCTTATTTATTGAGCTATCTGTTATGATATATGTCTAGTCAAAAATAGGGTATTATTTATTTATTTACCACATAATGGCGCCCGAACAGGGACCTGCCCTTTCCCCACGCGTCGGTGAAGCCACGCCGACCCCCTGACCCTCTGCAGTCGTGACGGAACTCTTCTGCGCAGTGGCAGATATTTCTGCTCAAGTATCCCTCAGGCCCACGGAGGAGACGGAGGAGGCGGTCCAGCATCCAGACGAGACGGTGGAGGAACGCGGCGAGTCCCGACCAGAGCCCAAGCCAAGAGTCCAAGGTCCGAGGTATCCGGAGGTCCACCCGTAACTGAAGTCCGAAGTCCGAAGTTCGTCGTCCGTCGTCGTAGCAGTCCAGTCCAGTCCGAGGCCTTCCGTTCTTGCTGCCCGGTGAGTACCGTTACTGGGGTGGTATCTAGACAGGGTCAATTTAATTGACTCTGGTCTGTGGGTTGGTGGTACACAGTCCCACAAACGAAGTGTCCACTTCGGTGGATGCGGGTCCTGACGTGTCTCTTTACGAGACCGGTAAGTTTCGTACTGTTTCAGCAGTGCATCTAGTTTCTGTTCTAGTCAGTTTCTGTTCTCGAGAAAATTTATGAGTTCTGTTCTCAGTATTTCCAGGTAGTATTCTGTTCGAACTGTTATTTTAAATGTTTTTCATGTATTTCAATGTCGTGGTATGAATGGGGAATAAGTATCGTGTTCATTGTGTATTGTATTGTGTCTAGATTACAGTCCAGTCATGCCCTTATTTTCCAAGTTACGTCAGTTAAAAACTAGAAAGGGTCTGCTGGAAGCAGCAGTTCCCGTCCCGCCCAGGGACAGTCCAGGTCACTTTATGTATCAGAAACATGGCATAAGCGCCATATTGTATCTAGATTTATGGGTAGAGTATACCAAACAGTTAGAAGAAAAGTATAGATGGCCCGTATCGGGTACATGGGATGCCGAATGCATCATGCGAGTAGAAGAAGCATTATGGAAAAAGAAAGCCAGACAGTCACAGAAAGATGCCATCGAGTTATGGCGCAAAGAAGCTCATAAAAGAACTGAAAAAGAAATCAGAAAGTCAGAATTAAGTAGAGAATCCTTAGAGCGAGCCCAAGAAAAAGAATTAATCGAGATAGGTGAACAAGTCAAAACTGAACAGAGAGACAGACAGAGGAATGCCCTTATTAAGGGTATGTACCCTCTTCTTGCCGAGGGCTTGCCAAAAGCGACCCCGGAGGCATCCAGTAATTTTCCGTCACCATTAGTTCCGACCAAGCTACGTCACAAACCGACCGCAGCTGATATTTTTATTTCGTCCTATCTGGACGACACAGTCCCTGAATATGCAAATCCTGTTCGCGCTCCGCCAGTCCCTGTAAATCAGGCACATCCTGCTTCTCCAGACACCGGGGCACCCCATGCAGTACCTGCTACGGTACCCCCGGTCCAACCAGCATTTCAATTTCCCGCTCCGCCACGAAGAATATCAGTCGACGATTCTAGTCTAGGGGCCGCAGGAGGAGGTCCTCCTCAAACCCCGCCGCCACGCAAGCGTTTATCAGCACTCGAATTACATGCTCAAGCATCACAGCGTACTCCCAAGAGTAATAAGTCTGTTGCAGAAATCAGGCAAGCCCTTGGCGAATGTGCCTATGACCCAGTCCCAGGCGAGAATAATATGGTTTTATATTCAGTACGCGTAAGAAGGGTGACCGAGTATCTAGTCACCCTACCCAATATGAAAGAAGATCTAGACAGAATATATCGTTTCATCCGTACAGGGGATGATCCAGAAAGTATTAGTGATGCCATGTCTCAAAGGAAAGCTGAGATCCAGCGTATGATATTAAAGTTTTTAATTAACTGTCTAATAAGAGAACAAGATTACCCGTCTAAAGATCAGGCTGAAATGAAAACCCCGACAAAGTGGAGTGATAATATAGCCGAGGGTAAGCACAATACCATTAGTGCCATGGAGAGTATGTACAAGAAAATCCGTAGAGAAATAATAAAGATACACGAACAACGTAAAGCAGCACAAGTAAGCGAGAAAGAAAGTAACTCTGATACTGAAGAGGTAGAGGACGAGAATCCTGCCAGAATAGCGTATGTAGGAAAATCTAGATTTCCAGATCGCCATTTACGCCTAGAACACAAGTCAATTTTCCATCATTCAGCACCAGAACAAGGTTCCCTAGAACAAGTGTTCCAAGCTACCGATCACATTCTGAAATCACGAATCGGTTACAGTGAGTTAAGTACCATGCATGAACAAGAACTAGCCCGATCAGCAGTCCGATGGATTACTGATTCTACCACTTTTCCAGACGAAATAGTGGCACAAATGTTTCTGAAAATGCCCCCAGCCGAGCAACGACTGGCGGGTATGTATATGATCCAGTACCTCATTACTCTGTATGAGGGTCAGCACTCTGATCCAGGTCCGTTACACGATATCCTGAACGAGTTACTCCAGTATAGATGGAAAGGTTTAGGTACCGACTTGATTAGTGTCATTCTAGAACAGCGTCACAAATATAGAACGTTTCTGAACCCACATTTTGTTCATGTCTCACCCCCAGAAAGTAAACCCTTTTACATGGAAAGACAGAACCCGTTACGAGAAGTGCATCCAGTTAAGACAGAGGACGGTGAAATGCAACGAGTGTTTGTTTACACCCCGATTACAAAGATGGAACTCCTCGAGATGAAGAAATTAATTCCCTGTCATGACAAAGATCCAGCAGGGTTCCATAGAGAATTAAAAGACATGCTCCGTATGGGAGAATACACTTACCCAGATATCATTAAAATGTTAAAGGTCCTGTTGCCCGCAGGGGTGTATGAAAAGCTAAAGGAAAAAGAATGGGAGGTAGGAGAGAAAAAGATCGATTGGGCAGTTCTAGAAGCTGAAGACAAGGCACGAGTACCAGGTACCGGTCTAGGAGAGAAATGTAAAGAATTACCAGAATTATTGATTCAAGTTTTACCCAGATTATTGACAACTAGAAAAGAAGACTGGGATGCAATCTCAGCCTGTAACCAGAAACAAGATGAAGATATTAGTGATTTTTATTCTAGGTTTGAAAAATGCTTTAGCATCAATAGTGGCCTCAAGACAAGTAGCGAGTCATACCCTCATCTCTTTGTTACTAAATTAGTTGAGAATTCAAGCCCACAAGTTAAAAATCGAGTTCTGAAAGTCGAGAGTACCTGGCAAGCTAATACCCCGTCCCAAATGTTGCAAATGCTTCAGTATCACCAGAATAGAATCAGAGAAGAGCAAGAACACGAGAGAAAACGTATGAAAGACACGAAAATGAAAGTACTAGTTGCACAATCTGTTCCTCAAGACAGTCAGAAGAGGGGTCCGAATCAAGCCAGTCATCCTGCAGCTCCCGTTAAAGGGAACTGCAACTATTGTAAACAGCCAGGTCATTTTATAAACGAGTGTGCAGTTCTGAAACACAACATAGCTACTGGTAAGACTAAAGAAAGACCACGTCCGCCTAGACAAGAACAAGTTTCACAGATTCCTCAGCCACAGAATGCACCACAGACAGTTACAGCACCGCAGCCTATTGCTGCAACCCAGCATGTCACACAGCAGATGTACCAGTATGCACAGTCAGAGTATCCAGAGTACCAGCAGTATTCATGAAACAGCCTAGAGAGGGAGGTAGGTTTGCCTCTCATCGAGATACCTGTAGATCAAGAAGGTCCCTATGTTCACAGTCAAGTATTAGGGAAAGACAGAAAGTTTTTGATTGATACAGGGGCAAGTAGGACCACAATTAGTCATGCCGAAGTTCCAGGGGCTCCGCTCTCAGGCTCAAGAAATGTTTCCCTTGGATTTTCAGGAAAACCTATTGTAAATGAGATTTCAAAGCCAGTTACTCTAGAAGTAGGTCCATTGTCCCGTACTACTGATCTGTTACTTACTAAGTCATGTCCAGAAAATCTATTGGGCATTAAGACACTGAAAGAGTTAGGTGCAGTTATATGCTGTTCCCCAGAGGGAATACGATTGTTCCTACGTGACTTCAAGGGTCACTATGTATTACGAGATTTTGATTCGAGACTGTCTAATGTTCCACAGCATCTATGGGCGCAAGGTCCAACTGATGTAGGTTACATGCAAATCACACCCTATCGTGTGACTCTCAAGCCAGGTGTAGTGTTACCACGAATCAGACAGTACAGATTGCCACCTGAGGCTGTAGCAGCCTTATCCAAAATTATTGACGAGCTCATCGCTCAAGGAGTGGTTGTAGAAACTGACTCCAACGTATGCAATTCTCCGATCATTCCAGTCATGAAACGTACTGATCCAACTGCACCCCCAGTATATCGATTAGTGATCGACCTACGAGAGCTTAATAAATGTATTATTCCGCAGTACCCAGTTGTCCCAGACATCTCTTCCCTATTAACGGCCATTGATTCCGAAGCCACGTTCTTCACTGTCATAGACCTCAAGAACGCATTTTTTAGTGTTCCAATTCATCCAGACAGCCAGTTTCTTTTCGGATTCTGTTTAAATGGAAGGAGCTATATGTTCACACGCGCTCCTCAAGGTTTCACAGAAAGTCCTAGTATTTACAGTCAAGCACTTAAGAGACAACTTGATAATGTTCACATGCCAACTGACACTGCCCTGCTCCAGTATGTCGATGATCTACTGGTCACAGCCCGTTCTGAACGTGCTTGCGAGCAAGCATCCCTTACAGTCTTGTATTTCCTGGCCGAGATGGGGCACAAGGTGTCCCCTTCGAAGCTTCAATTCTGTGTCCAGCAAGTGGTCTACTTAGGACACTTACTGTCCAAGAGGGGTAGGCAGTTGACACCAGACCGTATCCAGTTAATAGCGAGTCTTCCTCAGCCCAAGACCCAGAAGGAGGTACGTGCTTTTATCGGCCTTACTTCTTATTGTAGACAATGGATTCCTCAGTATGCATTTCTAGCCAAGCCACTGATACAGTTAACGACACAGGAGGCAGCCGCATCGACTGTTCTCCCTTGGACATCTGAACATACACTTAGTTTCAACGAGTTAAAGAAAGCTTTATGCCAAGCTCCAGTTCTAGCGACACCGAACTACAGTAAGCCTTTTACACTTTTCGTTACTGAACGCGAAGGTACAGCATTATCTGTTCTCACACAAGATCAAGCAGGACAATACAAGCCCTGTGCTTATTTTTCGAGCACATTAGATCCAGTCGCCCAGGCGTTGCCTGCGTGCCTCAAATCAGTTGCAGCCACAGCACTAGCTATCAGACAAAGTGATTCCATAGTGTTAGGACACTCCCTGACAGTACAAGTTCCACACTCCGTGGAGGTTCTTTTAAACCGAACACAGACTCAGCACTTGACAATTGCACGTCTAACAGGTTATGAATTGACACTGTTCCAGCCACACATAGAAATCAGACGCTGCAACATTTTAAATCCTGCTACACTGTTACCATCAGTTACTTCGAATCCTGACCCACATGACTGTGTGGAAGTAGTTAACATTACGACAAAACCAAGGCAAGATCTGACAGATATTCCGTTACCAGACCCTGACCTGACACTTTATGTGGATGGTTCATGTATGAGAACTAGTACAGGAGAACTAGTCGCCGCGTATGCAGTGACTACTGACACTGACGTTATTAAAACACACCGTATTGACACTCTGTCCGCTCAAGCAGCAGAGCTAGTTGCTCTGACACAAGCCTGCATACACGCCAAGAACCTGAAAGTTAATGTTTACACAGATTCACGTTACGCATTTGGAGTTGTACACGACTTCGGAGTGCTCTGGCAGGAGAGAGGTTTCATGACTTCTCATGGAACCAAGATTCAGCATGGTCTCCTTATTCAAGCTCTGTTAGATGCCATACACTTACCGACATCTATCGCTATCATGAAGTGCAAAGCACATACGAAGGTCACTGACATCATTTCCCAGGGTAACGATCTAGCAGATCGCACAGCCAAGCTTACAGCACAGACTCTAGACAGTCCAGTTAACATGACACACACTCCAGATCCGATTACATGTATGACAGTTAAGGACCCTACACAAGATGTCATAGATATCCAGTTACATGCTACTCCCGAAGAAATCAAGAAATGGTCCGAACAAGGAGGGGTCCAGACAGATCAAGGATGGTTAACAAAGGGTAGAGCCGCATGGTTTCTCCCCGACTCTATGGTTCAAGTCATTATTAATACCGCACATAGTCCAGCACATTTAGGAGAAAAAGCTATGTTAGACAGTATCCAGAACATTTGGTTCAACAAGCATTTACGAGCTGCAGCCAAGCAGAAAGTCCGTACCTGTATGATATGTTGTCAGTTTAATCCAGGTAAAAGTGTCCCGGTGGAACAAGGTGGTTTCCAGCCCCCTGACCACCCTTTTGAAGTCCTCCAGATGGATTATATTCAGATGGAGCGATGTCGAGGTTTCAAGTATGTCCTTGTAGTTGTATGCGCTTTGTCCAGGTGGACAGAAGCATATCCAGTCCCAGATTACACAGCCGCGACCACTGCCAAGCAGTTGGTTCGTGAATTCTTCCCTCGTTATGGACTCCCTAGAGTCATATATTCTGACAACGGCCAGCCATTCTCCTCAGAGTTAATGAAGCACGTTTCCCTTTTGCTAGGGTACCAGTGGAAGTTCCATTGTGTACGCCATCCTGAAGCAGCCGGTCTCGTTGAGAGACATAACCAGACTCTGAAAATCCGTATTGCAAAAGTGTGTAAAGAGAAGGGTGTGGACTGGCTAGTAGCTCTGCCAGTCGCTTTATTTTATATGCGCATGGTCGCACATTCCAGATCAGGTCTGTCCCCGTATGAGGTCGTTTTCGGCCGCCCCCCTAATATGTGGGGTACTCCTAGACCCCGAAGTATTACCGATGTTTCAAGTAATATGCTGACAGATTACCTAGCTTCCTTGATGTCTGCCCTCAACTCATGTCGTTCACAGGTTGCCGCCGCATTTCCAGACAATACCGAGGTGGCCCCGCATGAAATCGTTCCAGGTTCAATGGTCCTCGTACGTAACTTCGACAGATCAAGTCCGCTGGAGCCACGTTGGAAGGAGCCCCGTCAGGTCCTCCTCACCACCCGTACAGCCGTGAAATTGGAAGGACGCCGCGGCTGGGTACACCTTTCGCACGTCAAGAAATTCTACGGATTAAAGCCGGTCTCCAAGAACATTTCCCAGGATTTGAAGGATTGCCAGAATATTGTTTTCAAGGACTGTCCCGCAAAAGACATTGCTACAACCCCCCCCCTGTTAGAGAAAACTCCGCAGCAGGAGTATAAACAGAAACTAAGGTCTAGTAAAATGAGTCAGCCAGTTTGATTGTCTAAGTCCTCCCCTAGGTGAAACGGTTAGACTGTTTCTGACATGTATAAAATAGACCCCCATAGTGAGAGAGTCAGTCAAAACTCAATCCGATGTATCGTTTTTCTATGTTTCATATTATTTCTCAGCATTATGATTTCCTGCACCAGTTATGCATTTTTCCTATGTTTCCCAGTTTCACATGTAAATAAGTCTGCTAATGCTACAGTAGAGCACACGTTTAGTGATCTGCCTCCTCATGAACTGTCCTACCGCCTCGCTATGCGTAATAACTCATTTATCCGCATGTTACATTACTCACACCAGACCAGCAATGCCACTAATTGTTGGGTATGTGGTCGACTCCCCCCTTTCCAGATGCCGAAGGGAGTTCTGCCACTTTTTCCTTATCCATTTTCACATAATGGTTCGTGTGGAGCATGGTCCACGTTAACGTCATCCTCAACAGATATGTCTTTTCTTAACAGTACATGTTTCCCAGACAAGCAAGGTCTCCCCCACAGAACCGGGTTAGATCTAGAAAATGAAGTGTATCATTTAGGTAATTATTCGTCGAATTTTATGGTCCTGAATGTTCAGTCTGATACTACTCCAGACTTACCTGCTATTTCAGTACTACCAGTCAAAGGCGAATTATGTGTCCGAAATAATGGTTCCATACATGTAGGACATAGTGATTGTACTACTGTTGTCAAGTATAGTGACAGTGGGAAATCTATTTTCAAAGCTTCACGTCATTCATATTTTATTTGTGGTCAAACCGCATATATTCGTCTGCCCCTCGATTGGGAGGGAACCTGTTACATTGCCTTCCTACTGCCACCTGTTTTCCTAGCCCCACCTGATTATCATAGAAATACACATCTAGTACACATTAGACATAGAAGGGAGTCCCCAATTGTCGATTATACTGAAACTGCTCTAGAACAGTATACAGATTTCAACAGAGGTTTCTTTTTCTTTATAGGACCTATCCAGAATAGTAAGTTAATCCGTAGGTTAACCAGAACCCTTGAAGCTGTAATAAATGAGACTGCCTCTGCTCTAGGTAACCTAACCGAAGAGCAATCTGCTATGAGATTTGTCGTTTTACAGAATCGTCTCGTCCTTGACGTCATACTGGCCGATAGGGGCGGGGCCTGTAGAGTCATCGGATCTAGTTGCTGCATTTTCATTCCAAATAACGCGCCGTCTGTTTATTCAGCTATAACCAGACTCCATAAAATTGCCCATCTGATACACCAAGATCCAGGCACCTGGACATGGTCCGGTTGGTTCTGGAATATAATTTCCGCATGGGGATGGAAAATATTGTCCTTTCTAGGTATTGCAGTAGCGATCATATTCAGCTGCTGCCTCTGTATACAATGTGGCCCTGCGATTTGCGGCATGTGTGCTACATCCTGTATTCCTAGTATAACTCCTAGTCCCAAGTCCCGTTCTAAATCCCGTTCTAAGAGAATTCGAGATGAGCAAATGATACTGTATGAAATGATAGATGGTATCATGAATATTGATGTTTCCTGATGGAAACGTAGTGACAAGGAGGGAATGTGGAAAAGTAAATTTTGCCATGTTCTGTGTCCCTACGTGTCATCCATCATATGTTATGTGTGCATGATTAAATATGCATATGCATTCCCCATGTCTGATTAATGACGCAATTACAGTTGTGTCCCCCTCTAGTATGCCAGTTTCCAGTCCTCGTGAATACTACGAATATCAGGCCTATGTAAAGTTATGTTGCCACGTTTCTCAGTGTGCACGTTATTCTATTATAAAGTCCCCGTTTCTAGGCCTCAAAAGGGCCTGGACACCAGATTCAGCTCCTGTCTCCTGAAGCCTCGCTGAGGAGCGATACAGCCCCCACCTGTATCCTCGACCCTTCACTTACTTCCTGCCTCGCAGTGCCCGGTGCAGCCTGGCTCTGCCTCTGAGTCTGCCAAGACTATGTTATGATTCCAGTTATCAGTTCAGCCCTCCTTCCCTGCATTCCTAAGCTACTGAACTGTATCAATAGTTTCCGTCATTGTCTAGCCTTCACGTCTCCACGTTAGAGAAATACTGCATTTAATGGTCATTTAATATTCTTCATCACGCACTACATGTAGAATAATGCATGGTCCAGTCTTAGAATCAAGTTAGCCTTTCCCCTCCTAACTTCTAGTTTATATCAACATGTTCCCTAAACATCAGATACTAGATAGGGTTTAGGTACATGTCGCTCCGACCCTCCAGACTTCAGTCTCTGCTCCTAGCACAGAGTTCATAGCCCCCAGCTTCTCCTAGTAATACGTCATTGCCAGTTTGCGCGCACCACCAGGTTAGAGGTCCCGGCTCCTTAGGTAGCCCCCTCCATGGTTTCCGCCCCATTCATGACATATCCTGTTACGTTTGCATCACATGTCTATGTATACGCCCAGTTACACCTACTTTCGCCCTTATCTTTCGCGACTGCTACGCGTCACGCCTTCTGCTCCACCCACTGCTACGCCTACTGCAATGTAATGCTATGTGTTTGCGTTATGTATATATGCTCATGTATTGTTATTAAAAGTCAGCGCGCTCATCCCAGATCCAGCCCCAGCAGCTGCTGGGCCCTGTCATCCTATTCCCATGCAGGTTGTCCTGTTCCTGTCCTTATGCTGTATTAAACCTGCAAAAACTCCTACTACCTCGAATCTTGACTCTTATTTATTGAGCTATCTGTTATGATATATGTCTAGTCAAAAATAGGGTATTATTTATTTATTTACCACAAATCGTATAACCCCAGTGTAGGGCACTGGCAGTGGTCAGGATTTGTGCACAGCCACGTGGCGTTGAGTTGAGCTGCACAGTTAGTGGTACCTGGAGTACTTTGCGTGTGGGCACCCTGCAATGATAAGTGGTCCAGGGGACCGCACTGGGAGCAATGTCTTGCCTTGATAAGGCCACGTGGAGATGACTTATGGTGCAGTGAGTTAGTAGCACCTGAAGCACACAGCGTGTGCGCATCCTGCGATGATGCGTGGTCCCAGCGGGCCACACCGGGAGCAACTTGTCTTGCGAACTGGACTGCATCATCTGCAATCGCCACTGCATCTGAATTGTGAGCCCTGCTGTTCGCAGTGTAGATTGAAGGCAGTAGTTAGCATAGAGATCGAGGAATGCTTTGTCACTTCTTCTTGACAAAATCCGAGGACATAGAGTACAATTCTCTGTGCAATTAATAAATCAAAGCTGAAGTCGAGTTGTGAACCCTGCTGTCCGCAGTGTAGATCGAAGGCAGTAGTCGGCACATACATAAGTCTGCGGTGCTGTGCCGCTGGGTTCGCAGGGGGCCTGTGCGGAGGAGACCCGCGGTCATGGCAGCAGCCACGTGCCAGGGTGAGGGCCGCCGCTCTGCAGACATGTTGGTCTTCCCACAAGTGAACCACGACCAGGGCCTGGCCTATTTATTCATACTCCAACGCTGGAGTGGCGTGCGTTGGACGAGCCCACTCCACTTCAGGGGGGGGACAACACAGCTACATGACCGAGATCTTCCCCACTGCCTGAGGTAACATGGTTGCATGCACTGCGCACTACACTACAAGAATCCATAATATATCTCCACATGGAGAAGTTTGTGCTTGGCATAGTGAGGTCTGTGCCGCATATCAGCGTTACACTTGCCAATGTGTGCATTATTATTGTAGGTGATATTATTGTAGGTGACTTGCCTCCTTCATACATAGTTGGTTGCCACATCTCCCAACATTCAGCTATTGTGCGGTTGAAGGAACTTGGTATTTTGGGAAGGTCTGTTGTCCTGTTTTGCGCTGCCTCTGTGGTAGTAGCTTGGGGGTGGTCCGGGGGGGAGGTCCTGGTTGGGGAGGTCCTGGTTGTGGTGGCGCTGGGTGTTGTGGCCTTGTTGGGTGTCAGAGCTGCATGATCAGTATCTCTATCACGTGGTGATCTTTAGATGTGGCTGTGAGTTGGGTCTTATTCACGTAGTAGATAGTCGACCTCCTTACACCAGTTAAAGGTTGATGTTAAATTCTTTCTGGTAAGTCGGCTTATTGTCTGCTTTTTGGATCGCATTGCAGATTTGGCTGGTTATTGAAAATATGGGGACGTGGTGTTTTCGTGCTTTTTTTGCACGGGAACGCCTACTTTGCATATCATTAGCGTTAGTTTTGGCTCTCGTTTGTGGCGATTTTGTTGGCGAACGGTATCGATGGAGTGGTGAGATTTGCAGTTTTCACCAGGTTGAGAATGGGATGATAATTAAAAAACACAAAAAAAATATGTTTAATGAACCTTATAATTAGAAATTATCATTTACAAAACCTTTGAAATTCACTGAAAAAACCATAGGTTTCAGGTACACAATAGTTAGAAATTATCAGTTAAAAAACCTTTGAAATTCACTGAAAAAGCTATAGGTTTACACATGTTATAATTAGGAATTAGCATTTAAAAAACCTTAGAAATTCACTGAAAAAACCATAGGTTTCAGGAACGTTATAGTTAGTTGAACATTTCACTCATACAAAACGATAGAAATTCCCCTGTTATAGTTAGTTGAGCTAACTATAACTCGCGCCCCCGCAATGCACTGCTGATGACATCACATATTACATCATTCATGACATGGTCAGTGACATCACTGATGACATATCAAATGACATCACTGATGACATCATCCACGTGACAATCTGATGCACCTCATCAGACCCTAATATAACTCTTACTACACCCACTCTAAAATACAGACTATAATTTTCGAAACCATGAACACACCAATACCAGTTAGTGCATATACACTGACTAATTCCTAGGTCTACACACACATCAATTAATTCACCCATACAGTAACTCATACATACAGTCAGCCATTAGTACAGCATTAGCATATCCAGTCACATATCTATACAGACACTCGGACACCGCCTCTAATTCATAGAGTTATTCACACACCTAGTCAGTAATGGAAATAATGAATCACACGTTTATTTACTCACCTGTACAGTTATACACATACCACCTCACTTATTTAAACATATACTAACACATACTTTCACTCTAATACTATAACTAATACAAGCACAAAGGGATCCATACAGGCACTCTCACACTCACTCACTCTCACATATAGTCATTTATACAGTCCAACACTCAGATATACTGCCTTTCACATATGCAGTTACTCACACATGTACCACTGAGGCATCCATTCACTCACCAAGACACACATACACAAACTCACCCAGCCATACAGCCCTTTACCGATACAGACTTGAAAACATATACGCAGTGAATTATCCACTCACACATTTATGCCCAGAGTCACACCCCCCACCCACCCACACAGACACCCAGGCACCCATACTCAGACAAGCAATCAATAGCCCATATAGATCCACATTTAGCTGCTAACCAAACCATGCAACCGCTTACACACCATCTGACAACCTAAACTGTGTGAATGTCTGTATCAGGAGCTAACACATGCATTAAGACACAATAATCACTCATTTATACAGTCAGTCACACACCTACTTAATCATGCATTCTGACTCTTATACACCCATTCATTCTTCAATACACCTTGGCATATATATATATATATATATATATATAAAACATATTTACATTTTATAGAAACATATAGTCACTGGATGATGTCATCAGTGATGTCACTGACCATATCATGAATGATGAAATATGTGACGTCATCAGCAGTGCATTGCGGGGGCGCGAGTTATAGTTAGCTCAACTAACTATAACAGGGGAATTTCTATCGTTTTGTATGAGTGAAGTGTCCAACTAACTATAACGTTCCTAAAACCTATGGTTTTTTCAGTGAATTTCTAAGGTTTTTTAAATGCTAATTCCTAACTCTAACGTCTGTAAAACCTATGGTTTTTTCAGTGAATATATATATATACACAAGTGCCATGAAAAGGAAGGTATGTACAATACAACAGATCACTGAATGTCTAGGTCTTGTGATTCTCTCTTAAGAAGTTGAAGGGTTCATAATCTCTACAGGGTCATGCGTTAGAAAGGTGGGAATTCAACCATTGTTCAAGGTGGCAACTTGTCGTGCAATTTCTTCAAACTCATTCAACCTCTGTGCTGTGGTGTCAAAAATATGTATCCATTTGCATTCCCTGAGGTTCAGGGTATTGACAAAACTCCCTCTCCTGGGTTTGAAGCTCACTTTCTCTACAACCCACCACTTCAGACTGTCAGCTGAAGTTCCAAATGTGGAATTTTTTTCAAATAGGGGTGCCCCCTGGAACTTGTATCTTATCCTACTACAATGCTTTAGTATGTGTGTTTTGACCTTCTTCGTGGTTTGACCGATATACATAAAAACGCATGGGCATGTTATGGTGTATACCACCCCCATGGTGTTGCAATTAGTTTGAGCTTTGAGAGTGTGAGTATAAGCATTGTGTGTAAAACTCTTGATTTCTTTGGTCATGGAACATGCTTTACATAGCCCACATTTAAAATGGCCCTTGACAGGTGGTATCTGCCATAGGGCGGAAGGATTTGTTGTAATAGATGTAGGGAGTAGGGATTTAACCACATGGTCCCTTATGCTTTTCCCTTTCTTGAAGGTCTGCATAGGCGGGTTGGGGATGCCTACATCCTCGGCCACAAGGTGCCAGTGATGGTTGATTATTTTCCTGACCTCATTGCTCCGTTTGCAGAATGTGGTTACACAAATCATGCGTTCCTATTCCGTAACAAGTTTTTGTTTGGATTCAAGGGAAAATTCCCTGTAGCAGAACCGTGCTCATTTGCGAGCTTTCTTCAGTAGACACTTCGGGTACCCCCTCTCTGCTGGTCTGGCCAAGAGATCCTCTGATTCATTAAAAAAATATTGTTTCTTGGTACAGTTCCTCTGTAACCTGAGAAACTGACCGAACGGTAGATTATCCCTAAGGTTCCTAGGGTGATGACTCAAATAGCGTAAAACCGTGTTCCTTGCACTCTCTTTTCTGTAAAGCAAAGTAAATAGGCTACCCACATCCTCCTTGATCGTAATGTCCATAAAGTTGATCTTACTGTTACTGTACTCAAGTGAGAATTGGATGTCACTCGACCTATTATTAAGTCAACCATGGAATTTGAGAAAATCTTGCTCACTCCCGGACCATAACTACATCATCGATGTAGCGTCTCCAAAGCTCAAGATTACCTCTGTATGGATTCTGATCACTGAATATGTGACAAATAGAATAGCAAAAGCTATTTTTTTAAATTTATTTTTTATTTTTATTTTTGTAGACAACTTCATTACGATTAGATATATACCGTTCACCACAAAATTATTGCAATCAAAATAAAAAGCCAAAAAACACATAGATGAGGGGTATCCTCACAGGAACAGGAACGAAAAGAAAAATCATATGCATATGACAGAGCATTCCTACTTTAAGCCATTCAATTTACAATTGCCGAGGCGCTCCAAGCCTTGATAGTTGCCCAGATTTTTTCCCCTCGCTTCATAGACTTCGCCCCCCCTTATGGCATAAATTGCTATCTCTTGATTATAAACGCCCAAGAAACGGGCTAGCCACATTTGAAAGCTAGGAGAATCATCCTCCTTCCATCGTGCAGCAAGTATAATTCGATATACCGCGGCTCCGATAAAGAGAATATTTTCCTCTCTATGGTTCAAATTTAACGTGCCATCATACCCGAGCATACAAATAGCAGAAGATATGGGCAGTTCCCTCCCAAAAACCTCTTCCCAAAATTGCCATATCATTTTCTTTAATAATGTTAGTTTAGTACAATCATAAAACATATGTAACAATGTTGCTGGGCCTTGATTACATGCATAAAGTTTGGCGGGGGTATAGTATAGGTTGTATAGTGTTTTATACAGCTGCGCTTTTAAGTTAGTGGAAAGTAGTAGTTGTGATGCAAGAGCCAGAACTTTATCAATATCTATGTCTGGATTATCCAGTCTTGTTGCCCAGGATACTTCGGTGTGTTCCATGTCATCGGGCGATTTTTCAAGGAGGGTAAGATAAAATGTGCCAATTCTGCTGGATGGTCTAAGAATATCTTCGATTAGAGGTATTCTATCCCAGCTAATGCAGGGCAAGCGGGAGTATAAACTTGTTCTTATTTGGTAAAATTTTAAGTAATCTGTCGCAGATATGTTAAATTGATTTTGCAGGGTAACAAAACTACAATTCTTATCTACACCTAAAAAATCGAAGAGGGAGACTATGCCCTGTCTTTCCCAGTTAGCTGAAATTCTATCATTGACACTTACTGGTAGTACCGATGAATGCCAGAGTGGAGTATATCGGAATATCTTGGGAATTTGCATGTGTTTAGTAACTTTTGTCCACACTTTCCATGCTCCAATTATTGTTTTAAACTTAACTTTCTTGAAGTAGCTGGGCTCAAGTTGTCTTAGAAGTAATCCCCTGGCTTTATGACCCAGGGCCAATTCATATATTGATGGAATGCCCACTTCTTCAACGCTACATGCTGCATTAATCATCGGGGCGAATTGATTCAAGTGGGCTGCCCACAGGTAAAACAGTAATTGCGGTATTGCGAGCCCCCCTCTGTCAAATGGCATTGGTAAGAGTTTCAGCGATCTCCTGATCTTGCCATATTGCCACACAAATTTAGAGATCAGGGAGTCAAGAGTTTTGATCAAATTGTCTTCAACTATTATAGGGAATCGCTCGGAATAAATACAATATTTTAGGAAAGATAGTCATTTTTATATAGTTCGCTCGCCCTATAGTAGATAAGTGTAAGCTATTTACTCTTGTTAAGTCTTGTTTAATTAAATTGATAAGAGGTTCGTAGTTATTTTTAGAGATATTTTGAATTTCGGCAGTTATGCAGACCCCTAAATATGTCGCCTTCTCTGACCGTCTAGAGTCGATGCAGTGTATGTTTGCTGTACATAATATGACCGTTTTGTTTTTATTAAGAGAATAACCTGAAAAGGACCCAAATTGTTGTGTGGTTGCCTCAATCTCTATTATAGCTACGTCAGGATCAGGTGTTAAAATGGCGACATCGTCGGCGTCGGCTAAGACTTTGGTTTCAAAAACTCCTATCGCCATTGGCTTAATTCTGGTATTAGCTACAATTTCCAAAATCAAAGGATTAATATTTAGGGCGAATAAGATCGGGGAACACGGGCATCCCTGTCGCGATCCCCTTGAGATGCGAATGCTGCTTGATTCGCGCCCCATGAGTTGTAGCCTAGCCTTGGGATCAACATACATTGCTTTTACAGATTTAATAAAACCTTGCCCAAATTTGTAGTGTTCTAAAATAGCCCACATAAATTCCCACGACACTCGGTCGAATGCCTTCTCGGCATCAAGGAGAATCATTGACATCTGGCCGCCCATTGCTGACATAATATCAAATAATGCTATTGCTCTGCGGGTGTGGTCTGTAGTACCCTTCCCGGGAATGAAGTCATGTTGCCACGGGCTGACCAGATGCACAATGACTCCCCTTAACCGATTGGCCAAAATTTTCGAGTACAGCTTAGAATCAGAATTTATTAATGATATCGGGCGGTAAGATGCTGGGGAATCGGTTGGTTTTCCCTTTTTAGCGAAAATGATAATATTGGTATCTTTCCAAGAGGTGGGTGTATTTCCATTCCACTGTACCCCGAGAAAAAGATCTAGCAACATTGGCAAAATAATTTTACCTACAATTTGGTATAGCTCCAGCGGAATTTTGTCTGGGCCCGCAGCCTTCCCCGGGGCAAGTTCTGCTAACGCAAGTTCAACTTCGACTATTGAGATCTCTCTCTCCAGATTCTTTGTCGTTTTATCTAAGCTATTATCCGAACAGGTTAAAAAGCTACTAAGGAAATTCTTTATGTCTTCCCCACTGTGAGTAATATCACTTTGATATAGATTTTGATAGTACTTCTGGAATATCTCCAATATATCCTCTACTTGCGTGTATTCTTGGTCATCTATTTTAATAGAAGAGATAGCATTGAGGGAGACCTTTTGTCTTGTTCGTAATGCTAATTGTCTGCCGACCTTTTCCCCATTCTCATAAAGATTTCTTTGATGCATTCTAAAGGTTTCGGCTGTTTCTGGGTTAATCCCTTATCTAGATCAGTTTTGAGGATTAAGATCTGACGGAGTAGGTTTGATCCATCCGTTTTCTCTACAATTGACATTGTATGAGCAGTTTCCAATCTGGCTAGTTCGTCCAGTTTTTCGGAATACTCAGAGGACTGCGCCTTCTTTAGTCTGGCTACATAACTTAGGGTTTCACCTCTAAGTGCAGCTTTAAAGCTGTCCCATACTATGTTCCTTGGAGCACTATAACGATTGATATCAAAATAGCCCTGAGCCCAGTTTCTAATAAAGTTAATATACTCACTATTAACCAATAATTTTCTGTCAAATGTCCAGGTTGAGGGTTTCCGGGTGGAGCTGGTTAAATTTATTGTAAGGGCCAGAGCATTATGATCGGATATTAGCTTAGGGTATTTAATAATAGTTGCAAGACTTGAAATATCTCTGGTAGTGAATATATAGTCGATTCTGGTGTATTTGGTATGGGGATGAGAAACAAATGTGTAGCCTGGATCGTCTTGATGCTTAAGGGGCCAAATATCAACAAGATTATGGCTGGTTATAAGTGAGGAAATTGCTTTATATACTCTGGGTTTCCGACCGGTATAATTGTATTTGGTTGGGCTGCTACCATGCATTCCAAGTGCAACATTAAAGTCTCCAGCAAAGATTAGAGGGCTGGACCAGCCGGCCAGCTCTAGTTCTAAACTTTCAAAGACCGCTGGGTCGTCCAAATTAGGGCCATATACTGAGCACAGGGTTAGTCCTAGTGCTAGCTCTACAATTACCCACCTTCAATATTGATATAGGGCCTGGCGTTTAGGCATCCCAATATGATTCTTACCTAATACGGCTACCCTCCGCGTATTTGTCGTATGGTTTGTTGTGGCTAAAACATTATACCCCTGTGTTTTTAGTAAACTCCGCTTAGCCCAAGGTATGTGCGTCTCTTGCAGACAGATAATGTCTGGCGAGTTACGCCTGATTATCTCGAACAGCCGCCCTCGTTTATCTCTATCATGCAGCCCAGCCACATTCCAGCTACTAATAGTTAACTTCCCCATGGAGCTAGACAGATTGATCCCTTAGTCATATTGTTGCTCGTATTGTTCATAAAATTGTGTGTGGTGTTATGTGTATTCGCCTTATAGTCAGTGGTTTGGTGGCTAAAAGATTCGATTCGATTTTTTCGGAATGAAGTTGTCTGTAGTTTCTGTGATTCCCCCCCCCCCACACTCTCCCCCAACTCCCCCTTTCTCCGCCCACCCACTCTCACCCCCCTTGCTCCCAAATTAAGGCAAAAAGACTCCGTTGGAGTCTAAAAAGTGATGGAGGTGCTCACGCTGTCATGCCCCCGACTGTGTGCTAGACTAGAGAGAAAAAAACGGGGGAGACAAAGAAAATAAAAAAAAAAGTAAAGAAAGAGCTCAATTACGGAAAAAACATCAGATAAATAAATATCAGTCATTTTGGTACAATGAATGCCAATTATACGGCTGCCAGACTGGTTTACTATATATTACAAAAGAAAAATTCGTACTCCACGCCTTATGTGGATTCGTTAAAGACCCTCACCAGTGCCACTATATACGTATCCCCCCCCTCATGCAATATCGACACTGTTACATTGCTCAATGAGGCTCAACAATCTCAACAATCTCGGGGAGGCGGGGAGAAGTTTTACTCATTCCCCCCGAAAATCAAGACTCCATTCTTTACAGGTAGCTTTAAGCTATTTTAAGCTATCCAGGTATTCCTGCACCATAATCTCGGATACAAAAAATTTTGTCTGGCCCCCAAAAATAACCTTGAGTTTTGCAGGATTGTTCAGATAGACAGTTGCGTTTTTGTCCTGAAAAGGTTTTATAAGCTGGCGCAGCCGCCACCTTCTTTCCACGGTGGTATGGCAGAAGTCTGGACGTGTAAAGTATGTAATGTCTCTGCAAGAGCGCTTGGCATAAGGTCTAGCCTTCTCGAACACCGCCTGTCTAAGTAAAAAAATTCCAAAATAAACTAGGATAGCCCTAGGATACGCACCAGGTTTGGGAGGGGCTCTTTGGGTTAGTGGCAAAAGCTATTTTAAAGTGACATTCAATTCTCACTGAAAGAGAGTGGAAGGAGTGTCAGATGTTTAGGTCATGTTGAGAAGTTATTACAAACTGGAACTGGCAGTACAAATTAAACCATTTTTGGTATCAAAGGGCTTTGTTTTTTTATGAATTATTAAAGTTATAACTATAACTTTTCAAATTTGTAATGTTTGTGTAGTGTAAATTGGTTTTGTATAAAACCATAAATGAAGTTTTCATAACTATAACTAATCTTAAATCTTAGTTTTTTTTATTTAATTTATGTTTTTTTATTGTGTTTTACCATATAATGTTTATAATGCTGTTAATTCTTTTAGCTGATTGCTTTGGTACCGCAGCACTTTCTTGATAGGTCAAAGTTCATTACTAATGACAGCGTCATCTTTCTGATTGATTCTGACTGAAGGTAACGTCTGGACAATTATTTCTGTTAGAGAGTAGTTCAAAGTATTTTGATTGAATATACTCCATACTATTTTGAGTTCAGCGAAAGGTTACTTGAGTGTTCAGAAATTGGATGGCGCTCTACAGGTAGTGGAAGGTATGGTTAGCGGATGTCAGGGTGGTTGGTGCTTCTTGGTCAGAGAAAACCCTGGTCTCTGAGAAAGGAAGGGTTAGTGGAGTTTACCCTTCTGGAAGAATGAAGCAAAGTCAAGCGCACACAACCGGTGTTTGTTGATTTGTAGTAATCATATTAGTCGTGATGGATAAAATTGCAAACAAATGTTTTTTTGGGAATGTGTTTTTAATAGTTTGGTGAGTGATTCTCCTGATCATAAGGAAGACTTTTCGAACAAGTAACCAGCCGACACGTGTTTCGTCAATTCGGGGTAAACACGTGACTCTTCAGGGTTGTCGTATGCGGCGTGATCACGGTATCGTGGGACCGGTGATATTTCCAACCCGGTCCTAATCGGGTATGTGTGGATGATAAGTATTCAATCAAACACCGATGCGTGCAATGGGCAGTCACCTAATGCGGGTCAGCAGTCCCGCATCCGGAGAACCGGTGACCCAGAGCACTCGCGCTCCTCGTGGCACAAAGCCCTCTTGTGGGTGCTAGCATACCCTGCTGCCTCATTTGCCTACTGCTGACCCGCATTAGGTGACTGCCCATCGCACGCATTGGTGCTTGATTGAATACTTAAATCATCCACCCATACCCGATTAGGACCGGGTTGGAAATATCACCGGTCTCTCGATAACGTGATCACGCCGCATACGACAGCCCTGAAGAGTCACGGGTTTACCCCGAATTGACGAAACACGTGTCGGCTGGTTTCTTGTTCGAAAAGTCTTCCTTATAATCAGGAGAATCACTCACCAAACTATTAAAAACACATTCCAAAAAAAACATTCTTTTGCAATTTTATCCATCACGACTAATATGATTACTACAAATCAACAAACACCGGTTGTGTGCGCTTGACTTTGCTTCATACTCCATACTATTATTGATTTGTGCTAGATTAGGGTGAAGCAGGGCATACTTTAGTTTTTCCAATTGTAGTGATGGTCCACACCATAATCTATATTCCTGCCAAAGTTCATGTCATTCTATTCAGCCATTTTGCTACTACATCTATCTGAAAAGTCTATGGCAAATGTATTGGTGGAAGCTTTAACAAATCACCACAAAACTTTGCATCATCAGCCAATGTATGAAAAAGAATAGATAGGTATCACTCTCTCTCTCACCCTCCGCTCTCTTTCTTTTGCTATCTATATATAAATATATATATATATATATATATACACTATCCATCTCTCTCACTGTGTGTGTGTGTATATATACATATTTTTATATATATATATATATATATATATATATATATACATATATCTATATAGGAAATTGGGAGAGTGGACTTAACATACTAAACTAAATAGAGCCTAATCTTTGAATTTAAAGACTAAAGACTGTCTATGAAAATGGAAATGATCTATTACTTTGAGTAAGAAACTATTGTCCTCAATAAGGAAACAGTATCATTAAAGCTAGTTTAATTAAAAAAATAACTACAGTGCAAAATAATGATAAGACAAAACTTTGAAGATATTTACAGTCTACTGATGTTTATTAATTCTTTCTTTAAACTGTCAACCTGTCTTTAAACGTAGCGTTTTATCTAAGACATCAAGAATGACAGATGGACTTGGACTACTCCAGAATTTTTTTGTTTGTCAAAATTGATGACTAAAAAATATTAGTAAAATGCATCAGGTACGTGTGTTCACATCTGAATGTGTACTACATTCAATTAACTGTGAATTGTAAAAAGCCGGTATTTTTGTGCTTTTTAAGAACCTATCAAATGGAAGCACCTCTTTCCCAACAGGAATGTTTACGGTCTGCACTTTAAACCATGAAAATGCTAAATCAAAAACAAAAGGAAAATAAGTAAGGTAAAAATAACAGAAAAGCGATCATGGTTGAAAAGATAAAGAAATATAAACCTAATTCATCAATGCTATCCTTCAAATGTGTTTAATATGTGAAGGTATAAGTCTAAGGATTTGTTGCGATCACTTGGATGGATGAGGTAAACATGACTAACCCACCAAATACTTGAGTAATGTTTATACTTTTCAGAGATAGAAAGTTATAGAACATAAATAAATCAAAACATATTTGAGGGTTGGCTTGATTACCTGCTGTACTGTGTATTATTTTTCAGTGGTGACATCCAATTCTACCTAGCTGGTATATCATCTGTACCTTTAGCTCCTCATCACATCTGTAATTCTGTTTCACATACAACAGGAGTTTTAGTAGCCAATCATGGTTCCAATTATAGTTAGTATTGTAATTTCAAGGTTTTGGCAAGTAAGAAAGTCTTGTGTGCAGAGGAAGTGTATGAATTTCGGGGTGAAATTCCCTGAAACATGGGTTGAGTTCCATACATATCACAAATAATGTTCATTTGTGTATCAAGTGACGGAACAGATTATAAATAAGGCTTATAAAAAGGCTCTCTTGTTTTCAGTATTTTTAGCTCGTGAATTTTCTCAGTGCTGTCTAAATGCTTTGAAATCGAATTCTATGGTATTTATTCAGCTCTTTAATTAAGAAAATTGACAATGTGTTTTTGTATTACATGTTGCTTTTTTGCACTGATTATTATAACACATATTTAATTTAAAGGAGAGGTATTGCAGAGATGTAGGGCCTTCCCACTGACATTGTCCACTGGACCTATAACAGATTGTGCTAAGTATGGAAACCTAAGTATTGCACTCTCTCACTCACAGACTCTCACATTCCCTCTCTTGCATCTTATTACCCCTTCTCTTTCACAGGACTCTTTTGGTTTTGCAGGGCTTATTTTAGTTTCCAGCCCGGCCCTCTATGACAACATAGAAAGATTCAAGTTTATTGAAAAGTAAAAACTTTACTCCCTAATGTGGCACAACCACTTTTTCTGAATTGTGATATATTCATTACAGCATGCACAGATGTGCTTAGGTGTATGAGAAAATCTACACACATAGTCAAGTGAAAAACACCTTTTAAAGGAAGAGGCCTTATGAGTAGATAAAAAGTAGACCACTGACTACTGAGAGTGTAAAGGGAAAGACAATACTCCCCTACTGGCTACATTGTTAATGATGTGTCTAATTTGACACAAGTGATGCATTGAACTCCAGACAATAATCATGGAGGATGGGAAAAGAAAGAACACACAGGAGAGGTTGCATTGAGTTTTGGCCAGTAGGCAGGGTTGGTGTAGGGAACATTAAAAGTGGAGGACAGCAGGAAATGGATGTCTGCATAGACACGCAAATGAAAAGAACACACTGTCACAGATTAGGCAAAGGAAAAGGGTGATACAAGGATGTCTTCCAAGCACAAGAGGGCACTGCAAAAGTAAAGGATCATCTACCTTGTGCATTTGAAAGCAAAAACAAAAATGTCAGGGTAGTGGCAAGTCAGTTAGTTAGGATTCAAATGGCAGCAGGTTCAGATTGCAAACAATAATAAGTCTTGGCAGAAATGTAGAAACAAGCCAGCACCTGGGAGCCTGTGACTGCAATAGGGTCATGGGGGGCATGATGGTGTAATGGCAGCTCATCCTTCTCTGAAAGCAGCCTCTAGCCTTCAGCCCACCAGGAAAATATCATAGTGGGAGAATTGCAGAAAAGCTCCCGCTGGTCTTGATGAAGTATTTGCTAACACATAAACCTCTATATTTAATGAACAGTATGGCCCTCATCATTAACAGCCATCTTTTTGATGAGACAATGATCAAGTCAATAATATGTAAAACCAAAGTATTCTGAATTTATCAGATGTGATAATTATCGCCTAATACAATTTCTTGCCCATAAAATAGGGCTTAATATATGGCTTTGGGTGCTTGATACACTGAAATATGTATGTTCTGGTAACTACAGGACATTTTTGTTCCTTTAAATTGCCAAAAATTAATGAGGTATGCTTTTCATATTGCGCCTGATATGTCACTAGTGCAATAAAAACCACTAAAAGCGCATAATTCCAATATTTGTGGTGACAGGAGTTAACATTCATATCAGTGATTAAAGGCCCATTATAATGAAGTCCTAAGAGTCAACTACATGAAGACATTATGGCTAACACTCACAATATTGATCTAACAGGTCAAAGCCGAACTACCAAATCCAGTTAAGCTTGGCAGTTTCAAATAATATTTAAGACCTTGCAGGAATTATATAATTAATATAAAGAGAGCTGACTACTAACCTGGAATCCTAACCTGTAAACCAATATCAATAAATTCTTCTCCAATGGGATAGCCCGCCCTGCTTTTTCTGTACACTCTTCTGTCCATGTCAGAGTCATTCACAAATGATCCTAGCAGGCAATATTTTGATCACCTTTTTAACGTGAATTTCTTCTGTACGCAAGGTCACACTCTACATGCAGTTGCTAAAACATGGAGACTGACACTATCGTGACTTTTGTGGATTTGAGTTTAAGTTTCAATTTGCTGTATTGTGGCTTAGAATCAATGAGAGGAAATCTGCGATATTCCAATTTTCACAGCAGTATCCTTTGCAGAAATGTTTTGTGTAACTCATCATTTGAAAGTTGTCATAATCTCTGCGTTCGTTGATGGTGAAAGCAAGCTGGATGTTTTAATGGAGTGTGTTTGGATGTTGGACATCTTGAATTGTTGTCTATATGGAACAAATACAAGACAAGAGGAAAGTGTCCTACCTACCAATCAAGTCATACAATTCTCCTTTGGAAATCATGCCAGTGCTAAGTATGAATGTAGTCTGGACTATAGAAGCAGGAATATAGGTGGTCAAAATATCATGACCAAAATATTGAAACAAAAAATATTGAGGAGGTAAGTGAGCAGAGGGAGGCATAAATGTACTATTCTTAAATCCACACCCACATACCGGGGGGTAATTTATATATATATATATATATATATATATATATATATATATCACGAGTATCCACTCCGTCCACTTCCACCAGAAACCTCGGTGGCGAAGAAGGAGAAGCGAACCACTTCTTTTAGGCAAGATGTTTTATTATAACCTTTTCAGCTACAGCATTCGACAGATGACGCGTTTCGGGCTCAGGCGCCCTTGATCACATCCATATATATATATATACAGTCATATTGTCAGGTTACATATATAGGGAGTGAGGTATAAAAAATCTAGACATACCTAACCTGTCGATATTTTCGGTTTCAATATTCTGGTCATGATATTTTGACCACTCAATATTCCTGCTTCGATATTCAGAAACCACACCACTATCAGTACATGCTATGAAGGAAGTGCTGTTCTGTACAACTCACTAAACTATGTTTTTGCTCTTGATGCTAGTGAGAAAAAACTCATCATGGATGCCCTCACCAAAAACCAGTTTCTTAAGAGGTTGGAAACTCAGCAAATCCGAGACATGGTAGAATGCATGTACCCCAGGAACTACCAGCAAGGAAATTACATCATCAAACAGGGAGAACCAGGCACTCATCTTTTTGTATTGGCAGGTAGGTGCAATGTAAAACAGTGTGACCATATACCACATTTGATGTATCCATAATATTGACTACCATTCACCATATCGTCACATTAGATGCAGATTTAAGACAATTAATTATATACTTACCTTGACAATATAGTGAGAAGTGATGCTGTACAAGCAATACTTGTCCAGTTGATATTATTGAAGGATACAGATCTCATTGTTTGTGACTGCTTGACAAAGTCGATTATATGCATTGACCTCTCTATTGATGCGTCTTGGATGAGTCTTCTTTGGGTCAGTAGAGAGCAGAAAAGAAGTTGTCTTCTGTGGTTCTTTTAATAATACAAAACTTAAACATCCCCAAAGTACTGCTTTGTACCATCTAAATTTCCTTTTTTTGCAACAAATGTGTGCATTTCCTAAAAATGCCAACTAAATTAATAGGTTGCTGTTTTTTTTGGTGATAATTAACATATTAAAGTGATTTCAAATTATTCAGTTCATTTACTGCATACAAAACATACATGAAACAATGTGTTACACCTTAGCCCCACAATTTTAAACACACTAACTTAAATTTGGATCATGAATTTCCATTAAAATGCCAGGGCTAGTTGGTACAAGTGCTCCATTTTAATGTACATTATGATGTGGATATATCTCTTATTACTTTTTTTTCAGGGTTTGCTATGACTACTTTTAAACTTTGGTGAATTTCCAAACAGTAGGTTAGTTCTAAAGCATACTGTCAAAGGACCAAAAAGGATTTACAATATATTACTAAAAATAACCTGCTTTCCTATTATCATTCTGTGCATACTGTTTAACCAAAAGAGTGCAAAAAACAACAGTGAATAGAGGATCTGAGGGGAAAAAGAGATTAAAGACCTATATACACCCTACCCCTAATCTAACTAGTAAGAAACACAAAGGGGTGCTATCGGTCTATATTGGCTAGAAAGTGTCTGTTTTCTATTGGAAGAGTGTATGTATGAACTATAAGTATGGAAAAGGGGGAAGAACAAGAAATAGGAAAAGTAAACCCATCAGCCCACCCATTGGCGGAGCATCATCATCTGGGATTTTAGAATACAAACTGGTATCCACTAGGTACCTCACCGTGGGAGAGTGGGAGGGAACTCTAGTATTGGATCCACCAGTGATGGAAAGCCAGACAGCAGTGTATCATGAGCTGTGGGAGATGAAAAAGTTGCAGTGCTCAAAGAAAGTGTGTGCTAAATAGAAAGTGGTGATTTAAAATTGACTAGCATGGTGCCTAATGACTAATTTTATTCTGGCGGTCACCATGTTGACAAGGTTAAAAAGCAGAGTGTGGATGGATGAAACCAAATATTACCATCCATAGATGAGTTAGTTGGTCGACATGTTTCAGCCTAAAAGGCTTTCTTCAGGACCTATTGTAACACTACTGCAACTGTGAAAAATAATGAAACGTACCAAGTACATACCATGCAAAAGCAATAAACCTACCATATGTGTGTATACTTTGTGGTAGGAAATGTGTAGTAAGTTGATAGGAGACTTTAAGTTATATGAAGTATCTGGTTTATTGAGAAACAATCATCCGAGTGGAAATACGTGACTCTCCCTCTGGCTGGTCAGCAATCAACTGCCAGAGAGTAGAACTGTCAGCTATCAGGGAATGTAGAACGCACTAGGCACAGTGCTCTACAATCCATAGCTGACATACAATATTACAACATATCCTCTCTCTTTATTTAAACAAAGACATAAAATAATATAGTAAAACAATGCTCAAGCAAAGTCAAGATCATCTGGAAGAATAAAGATCAAAGAAGAAAATACAAAATAAATATATGAAGATGAGTAAGAATTGCAAAAGTCTATTCTTCAATAAAAGAATAAAAGTAAATATTCTATAACCAACAAATGAACATACGGGTAACAGTAAGTAAACATGTCAAGTTATTTACATATATAATCTCTTAAGTAACCAGGAGGATAACGATTCCTGTAAAGTCTTACCTCCTGGGTAGGTTGACTCACCGCAAGGGAATCTACAGAAACAGAAGCAGGAGCATCACCTCCTCCCTGTACTACTCTTTGAGGAGGACAGGTCTCCTGGGAATTGTAAACAAGGTCACCATCAGACATGGACAAGAACGTATTGTCAACACACATGTCACCACTCTTGTTCTTAATTAATACCTTAGAACTCCCAATGCCTTCTGTATGTACATTACCCTTCTGGTATAAAGCCACCCGCCTGTAATTCCATCTTTCCCCACTTTCCAATACTACACAATATGGTAAAGTGGGTTTAACCTTAAAGGGACCTAAAAATTTCCTAAACGAAACACCTGGTCTACCAGAGCGTATTTTAATCCAATCTCCAGGGCAAATTATTTTGTCTAAGTTCCCTTTACAATTCATCTTACCATGTGAAACAACTTGGGACGGATTGGTAGGAAACATATCTTTAGTTACAATCTCCTTTAACCATGTGGGAACCAATTTTGTATTGGGTAGTCTCCCACGCATCATCTCAAAGGGCGTTTTATTGGTTACACTGTGCACACTAGAGCGATAAGCCCAAACCATATCTGATACCATAGAATCTACATCTTTACCACTAGAAATGGCCATTTGGATAACACCCTTAATAAGACGATTAGCTCTCTGAACAATTCCGTTTCCCTGTGGATTGTATAGGGAAGTACGGCTGTGCTTGATACCACAAGAGGACAGAAATGTTTTTATTTCTAGAGATGTTAATTGCGTACCGTTGTCTGTTATAAGTACTGAAAGTAGTCCTTCATATTTCCAAATCCCCTTTAAAGCATTGATGGTAGTCAAAGTAGTAATATCCTTACATTTTTTTACCACCAACCATTTCGTGTGTACATCCACTACAACAATACCAAAACGTACGTTTTCCTTAAGACTATTCATCGGACCAATGAAATCCATACATACAGTATGCCAGGGTAAGACCGGATCAGAAATATGACCCGAAGATGCCTGTAGGCCAGTTTTCAATCGTTTATCACTCTCTTTGCAGATTTGACAATTTGTAACATAAAGATTCCCATCGGAATCCATCCCTGGCCACCACCAATTTGTCCTTAGCCTTTGTTTCGTCCGAGTTTGTCCCAAGTGTCCTTCATGGGTCAATTTGATTAAATTTTGTCTTAAAGAAGCTGGAGGAATGAACGTGTCCCCTCTCATGATCACTATATCTTCACAAATTGATAATTCATCCAGAATTCCAACAAAAGGTCTGTTGGTGATAGAAACAGTACTCTCTCTTTTACACCCTTTCTTTATCAGGTTCTTAAGTTCCAGCATGGCACTGTCAGCAAGCATAGCATGTATCCACCCATCTTTATTTAAAGCCTGGGGTTCACACATGCTCAAAGCATCCTGAATAAAAGCGACAGCCCCTTCATTTTCTTTCTTCAAAACAGCAGCTTTATCAACCAACTTCCAATTTAGTGACAATCTAGAAAGGCAATCGGCTTGTATATTTCTCCAACCTTGAATTTACTCAACAATATAGCAAAATTCCTGGACGTGAGAGGCTAACCTAGCTAATCACTTTGTATCTCCACCTGGTAGTAGCACTCTTATAAGAGGTTTATGATCCGTTTTAAGTGTAAATTTGGTCCCCCATAGATAAGTTCTAAAATATTCACAAGCCCAGGCAGCAGCTAGAGTTTCACGTTCTATGACTGAATAATTACTTTCCGAAGGAGTCAGGGTTCTCGATGCAAATGATACAGTTCTCTCTTTACCATTGTGGATCTGGGCTAACACTGCTCCTAGACCAGTAGCACTTGCATCTACAGTAAGAACAGAATGTAATTTCGTATCAAAAGGTGTCAAAACCTCTGCACAGCAAATGTCTTTTTTAATGTTATCAAAACAAGTCTGTTGAACCTTATCCCACGAAAAGCCAACCCCTTTCTTCTAAAGAGATCTTAAATCAGTTGTTTTAGTAGAAAAATCCTTAATGAATTTGGAGTAATATTCAATTAATCCCAAAAAGGATCGCAATTTATCTTTGTCCGATGGAACGGGAGCCAATCGAATAGCATCCAAAAGATTCTGTTTGGGCTTTACTCCTTGTTCTGAGATTTCATACCCTAAGTAATCCACCTTATCTACTAGGAACTTACACTTATCCTGTTTAAGTGTTAGACCTGATTTCCTGACCCTAAATAGAGCCTCACGAAGAGTATGGTTGTGCTGATCTACTGTATCCCCAAATATCAAAATATCGTCTTGAAAGAAAATGATATTTTTGACCCCCTTAAACAAAACATTCATCATTCTTTGGAATATGCTAGCAGCAGAGCATAATCCAAAAGGCATCCTAACACATTGGTAAATGCCCTCCGTGGTAATAAATGCTGTTAACGGTTTGGAGTCGTCATGCAATCTTATCTGGTGGTAGGCGTTTTTAAGATCCAATTTTGAAAAAAAATTCCCACCACTTAATGCCAAAATGAATTTGTTGATATTAGGAAGGGGAAATGTATCGACTATCACATTTTGATTAAGAGACCTGAGATCAATACAAAACCTAAATTTGCCATCAGATTTCTCAGTGATAACCACTGGCGAAACCCACGAAGAGCTCTCAACTGGCTCAATTACACCTGAATCAAGCATATCCTGAAGCATTTTTTTCACTGCTTCCCTAGCTATTAAAGGTGTTCTGCGTGCTTTATGCTGAACTGGGATAGCATTAGGCTTCAAAATTATTTTATGTACGTATCCCTTGAAGCAACCTAAATCTTCTCTGAAGACATCCTTAGCTTCTTTCAAAATATCATCCAAAGAAGGATCTTCTATAACTAATACCTGTGTCGGGGCCCTAGGATCTATAATGATAGATAAGTCAAATTGATGCATCCATCCTAAGATAGGTGGTCCATCCTTTGCCACATAGACTTTACCATCAGTTGTTCTACCTTTAAATTCAATAGTTGACTTCATGAAACCAATAAGATCAATAGTTTCCCCTTGGTACCCCCCAGGGTTAATATCTTTTGGATGTAATTCCTGGTTAGGCCAGAGTTTGTCAAATATACATTTTGGAATAATAGTGTACATCGATCCACAGTCAACCATTAAATCTACATTTACACCATTGACTCTGAATTCAGCTTTAGGTCGATTCTTCCTACCAATTTGATCATCAGGATCATCAATACATAAAATCTTATCTATATGCATAGACGCATCATCAATATCAACAAGTGTAGTTTCACTATTACTATCTTTAGTTGCCACCCTTTGTTTAAAAGATTTCCTGCACATGTTGGAAAAATGACCTTTTCGTCCACATTTTAAACAATTTCTGTCAATGGCTGGACATTTATAATAGTCAGGATTATGAGCGCCCCCACATCTGTAACATGACTTAAATTTTTGTCTTCCTCTTTGAAAATTTGTTCTTTGAAAGTACTTTCCGGGTTTAGACACAGCGGCAACATCTGATTCCCCACACGGTACTGAAGAAGTATTGCCGCTAAGAACTTCTTCCTTTTTGTTCATCTCACGCATACAAAATTGTGAGTGTTCAAGAACTTTTGCTATTTCAATGGCATCTTTCAAAGTTGGGTTCTTTGCTGCCCAAAGTCTTTCTTGTGTTTTCCTTCACTTACACTGTACGATGAGTTGGTCACATACCATTTCATCTGTCATGGCACCGAACTTGCATTTCAGGGATAATTTTCTTAGTTTTGACACAAACTCATCTATTGATTGATTTTCTCCTTGCTTATGAGTGTAGAACTGATGACGATTCATGACTATGTTAATCTCTCTTGCAAATCTTATTTCCAAGCGTTTTTAGTTTCATCAAACACATTCTCAATAGCATTACCATTAGGTAAAGTTGCAACAGGCAGATATTTAAAAATACGTTGGCCTTCTTTTCCAAGATTATTCAATAATAACGCTTTTTTTCTTTCAGCACTAAATTTTGATCCATCTATTGCATCAATATAGTTCTCAAACATAGGCAGCCAATCCTCCCACTCTATTGCAAGTGGTCCAGGAGAAGCTAAAAATATAGGTGGAGTAACAATAGTGCTTTGACTAGCCATGCCAAAAGAACAATTAAATGAACTAAAATCAGAAAAGAGAAAAAATAAAAATACTTGGTTTTAATAGTAAAATGTTCTTTTGCAGGGAATAGTCTCAGACTAGCAACTGTTGGAATGTTGCCATGGACACAAGATTAAATTGACAACAACAAGATAACTTCAAATCCATTTAAGTTCCAAGAACTGTTGGCACAGTATGGTTGAATAACGAAGATAAAGTAAACTAATACCTCACAAAATCCAGTTAAGTGCACAAAGTACTTCAAGTAAAATATCGATTTCTGTTCCGATCGATACATTTCTCTTCTTCGGAGCTGACTTTTGCAAACAAAATGGCCGTCACGTCGTTTGTACGTGTTTTCTATGGGAAATTGGCCTTGTTGTAGTAGCGCGTCGAGCGTGGTTTGCGTGATGTTTTTGCAGGGGATCGAGCATAAACAACACAGCAGCGTGTCAGCTCAAGATCTCCCTACGTCACCGTAACTTGCTCGCGCTACACTCCAACCACAACTGTCAGATTTCCCAAATATATCAAAAATGCCGATTTTGGCCACAACAGCGGTACTCACGGTACACGTAACTACCGCTAACAAAGCTCCTTCTATTTTTTCCGCCGATTCACGCTCTGAACAACGTTGAAGCAGTCTTCCTGCTCACGCTGGGTTCTAGCCACTTCCACTACGGAGACAACAGCCAGATTGTCGCCAAAATGTAGTAAGTTGATAGGAGACTTTAAGTGATATGAAGTATCTGGTTTATTGAGAAACAATCATCCGAGTGGAAATACGTGACTCTCCCTCTGGCTGGTCAGCAATCAACTGCCAGAGAGTAGAACTGTCAGCTATCAAGGAATGTAGAACGCACTAGGCACAGTGCTCTACAATCCATAGTTGACATACAAGATTACAACAAAATGAAGTCATGGTGTGTAAAAAATTAATCCGCTCCTAAAACCCAAAAAAAGTAAAGACAGACACATATATCAATTGTGTAAATATGAAAACAACATATATGTAATGAGACATATAGCAGCCACAGAGTCATTGCTCAATTAATGTTCATTATGTAATCACTCACCCAAAATTTACTTGGGGGTGGCCTCACCTCGCCTGGCGCTCGCTCAGGTAATGAGGCCCCGCTCTAAAGAAATTGGAAAGAAGGAGAAAAATATCATAACATCAGCTTACGTATGATATGGATCCATTTCATATATCTCCTGATGTTCCAGAAAGGCAGAAATGCAGAACAGCAGTCCTCGCTGGCCTAGCCAGCCGATGATGAGAAAGGTGTTAAGACATTCATCAGTTCAATTTGTGAAAAGAAAAAGACGGCTTGCGTCTGTAGTTGTTTAACAAACATGGCCTGACAATAGGCTCAATAACCTGAATGGCACCTATTTGGTAAAGCAAATACGAGATCTGCAAAAACAAGGTAACAGATCTATGAAGAGAGAACTGCAAGTCAAGATAACTAGTTTTTAGTCACTTAGCTTATTAAAAACGAAGTTCTCAAGATAAAAATGTGGCCATCAAGACTTAAATTGTAAACCACCTAGCTGTTACAGTATGGGGTTAAGAGTATAAGCCTCCCATGTTTGTAGCCTCTAGCACACTCACCTGTCCGTCGGTACCTCAAGCCCCTACTGAGTCGAGGGGAAGGTAACTAGACGGACAGGGAGATCCGTGTAAATACAAATTAGGCGGACCTGAGAGGGAACTGCAATTAAGCACAGACCGCCAGTAGAGAAGCGGCCTCTTGATTGGTTTACAGCGTGTGTAAGCACTCGCTATTGGTTATAGCGCTAGCCAATGGGGATGGAGTATGAGCCCCATCGTCCAATGAGAGCCAAGAGAGGCGTCCAAGGTCATGTGTTGTCGTGGTGTTTTATTTTCATACTTGCAAAGTTGCAATTGAGCAAAATTTCAATTGAGCACAGACCATCTGCGATGTATGGGACTCTCCTCATTGAATCCCAGCGGACCGAAAACAAACCGTTGCTCGCGAAGAGTCCCTCAGTAGAAACACAACCTATGATAGGTTTACAGCGTGTGTAAGCACTCGCTATTGGTTAAGGCGCTGGCCAATGAAGATGGAGTATTAGCCCCATTGTCCAATGACAGCCAAGAGGGGCGTCCAAGGTCATGTTTTATCGTGGTATTTTGTTTTCATAATTGCAAAGTATAAAAATCAAAAGTACGAAAACAAACATTATGAATTGAAACGATGTAAAAAATGAAAAACCATCTTAGAATAGGACAACACGGTAAAGGGAACTACCAATGTAGATCGTGAGCAGCATTGCAAGTGCTAAGGCTCGCTATTGGTTAGGTGGATGGCCAATGGAGAAGAAGTATTCACACAATGTCCCGATGAGATGTTGATAGTTTCCATTGGAGATCATTGGGAGAGGAAAAGATCGTCATCTCCTTAGTAAGTTGATGGACAGCAAAAGCTCATAGAAGGATCACAAAAGAGTCACTGACTCTTATAAAACTGTATATGTTGCTATTGTGAGTAGAAATTGTCAATCTATGAAGACTGGATACTCACAACTACAGAAATTTTATGACAGCCATGAGAGTTGCTACAGTTGTCAGTAATAATCATCAAATCTGGACCCACGGGATCTCATCCACTTTTGTTCCTTCACAAACAAATAGTGAGAAACATCACTAACATGAAATGAAATGAATGAAATGAAAAAGATACTTGATAGAGCGCACTGCGGCCAAGCGGCTTCCTGGCGCTAGAACTAGACCTGACTCTGCGGAGACTCCTAGGGAACTAACAGGGGAATGCCTGAGAGAACAAAAACGTTTTCAGGGCTTTACGAAAGTGGGTATAGTTGGGAATAGAGCGAATGAAAAGAGGAAGACTATTCCAGAATTGGGGAGCAAGGACCGAAAAACGAGTGCCCCTCGTTCTGGATTTGCGGAAGCGGGAAACTTGAAGGAGAGAGAGAGAAGAAGAACGAAGAGTGCGGGTCGGGGTGTAGGGAGTGATCATAGAAACAATGAAAAGAGGGGCGGAGTGAGTGTAAGCCCGATAGGCCAAACAGGCCAATTTAAAAAAAGATCTGAGGTGCACCGGGAGCCAATGAAGGGACTTGAGTGCCGGCGTGATGTGGGAGGATTTGGGAAGACAGAGGATGAGGCGGGCTGCCTGATTTTGGATGGCCTGGAGACGTCGGGTTTCGTAAGCAGGTATGCCTACGTACAGGCCATTCCCATAGTCAAGGCGGGAGGTGATAAGGGCCATGACTATGGATTTTAGGGTGTCCGTGGAAAAGTACCGGGAGATCTTCCGGATGAGACGAAGGGATAGGATACAGGAAGATACGACGGAGCTAATTTGGGCATGCATGGTAAGGTCATGACTGACCTTGATGCCCAAGGTCCGAACAGCGGAAACTGGTGAGGGAGGGGGACCAAAGGAAGGGGGCCAATGAATCGGGGACCAAGGGTTGGAGGGGCCACCCGTGAGGACAAGCTCCGTCTTGTCAGGATTGAGCTTCAGATGGTTAACGCTCATCCATTCAGAAATAAAAACTAAGGTGGAGCAAAGATTGGGAAGAGAGTCCATGGGAGTAGAAAGATCGAAGACGAGCTGGAGGTCATCCGCGTAGTTGTACACGGAAACCCCCAGCTCGCGGAGGGAAAGAATAAGAGGGTAAATATAAATATTAAAGAGGAGAGGGGAAAGAGAGGAACCTTGGGGAACCCCGCAGGAAACTGAGCGGGGGGAGCGGAGAAACCGGATAGATGGACCGCTTGGGACCTGCCTAGAAGGAAGGACGCTAGCCAGGAGTAAGCCGTGCCCCTAATGCCCGCCGCGCTGACACGGTCGAGGAGGATGGCATGGTCGACCGTGTCAAACGCAGCGGACAGGTCGAGGAGAACCAGGGCTTGGGGAAGATTGATGTCAGCTTTCTCCTTGAGTTCGTCCAGGACCGCGATGATCACTGTCTCCCTAGAGTGTCCTGGTCGAAAGCCCGCCTGATGGGGGGGCAGGAGGCAGTTCTCCTCGACATAAGAGGACAAGCAAGATGTAACGTGGCTTTCAAGGATCTTCCCCAAGTAGGGGAGAAGGGAGATGGGCCTGAAATTAGAGGGGAGAGAGGGGTCGAGACCGGGTTTCTTGAGAATAGGTAGAACCATAGCGGTTTTAAATGAAGTAGGGACAGAACCCAAAGCTAGTGAGGTATTAAGAAGGGCAAGGGGGGGAACGGGACAGCTGGTGAAGAGAGCTTTGAGGATCCGTGCCGGAGCACAGTCCATCGGAGAGCCGGACTTGACTTTAGAAAGCAGGTTAAGAAAGCAATCCGTAGAAATAGAAGGAAAATGGTCCAGTGAAGAAGTGGGCAGGGGGGGGGACAGAGAGCACGGAGTTGGGGCACCACGGGAATATTAGCTTTTATGTTGGCAATCTTGTCAATAAAATAATCGTTGATGGAGGAGCAGAGGGACTGGGTAGGGACAAGACTGGTGCTCATGCGGTCAGAAGTGGCGAGATGATGGACTAGAGAAAAGATTTCTCGGGGTTTGTTGGCAGCGAGAGAAACTCTCTCGGTGAAATAATTGGTGTTGGCCGTCAAGATTGCTATTTTATAGTTATTGAGGAGAAGTTTGTATTTTGCGCGGAGAATGGGGCAGTAATTTCGTCTCCAATGACGTTCGGAGCGCCTGAGATCAAGTTTAAGATCTTTGAGCTCCCTGGTAAACCATTTGTGAGCGTCGTAGAGACGAACGGATTTAACCTTTTTAAACGGGGCAACCTGATCGCAGGAGGAAGAGAGCCAGGTGGTGATGCTATCTGACTGTGAATCTAAAGAGAGACCAGTGAGATCAGGCGCTGAGGAGGCCAGGGAAGACGAAAGAAGGGTGATGTCCGTTTGGTTCCAACTGCGAGCTAGTAAGTTTTTAGGTAAGGGGCGTTTAACGGAGGAAGCAGAGGAAATATGAAAAGAGATAATGAAATGATCAGACCAGATGCACGGAGATATAGAAAGGGGAGAGACATCACGGCGCAATGACCATATTTGGTCAAGAGTGGGACCCTTGACATGAGTAGGGGCTAGGATGTGAGACGTGAAATTCAGGCATTGGAGAGTGGCAGAGAAATCTTTGGAAGAAGAATTTTCCCTTGGGTCGTCAGGCCAGTAGTTGAAGTCGCCGAGTAGGATGACCGATGAATTGTTGACCGCCAGAGTGGCCAGGAGGTCCTGCAAGATGGGTACAAATAGAGGCATGGGTTGGGGGGGACGGTACATAAGGACAATAGTAAGAGGATCAGGGAGATTAAGGGATCGGGCCACCAGGTAGTCCACATTGGGTATGGGGGGGTGATCAAGGAGTTGGAATTTTAAGGTGGAGCGAATAATCATCGCCACACCGCCCCCAGCCTTTCCGACCAGGCGATCCGCTCGGAGGGCATAATAAGTATCGGGAAGGATGGCCAGAAGATCCGGGAGAGAGTCGGTGGAAAACCAAGTTTCAGTAAGGAATAAGTAATCTGGAGAATCCGTGCTCAAGAGATTAAAAAGTTCCAGCTGGTGCCTAACTGCCGAGCGAGTGTTAAGCAGATAAGCTGCAGCTGTAGGAGGGGTAGGTGGGGGGCAAGATACTAGAGAAAGAACGGGGGAAGAGGAAGTGGGACAGGGAGTGGGGGGAGGTGAACAAGGAAAATGGGGGGCCAGAATACCAAGGGTGTCAAGGCGTTGCACTAGGGAAGAGGAAAGTGAGCAAGGAGCCAGGAGAGCAGAGAGTTGAGCTGATGAATAGACCAGAGGGCGGGCAGGGTCTGTGGCCCCTGGTCCCGGACGGGCGCAGATGGGCTTGCCTTAGCTTATGCTGGGGAATGAAAGGTTTTTCGAGTACTACCCACTTCAAATCTTCAACATTGTGCTTCATGGTGAGGAAATGATTTGTCAAGCGTGTTGCCTGTCGATTTCGCCTAATAGTGCTTTTGTGTTTCAGTATCCTGAGATTTACTTTTCTCGTGGTCATTCCTATATAGCGAAGGGGACAAGGACACGATATCATGTAAATCACCTTTTCGCTATTACAATTAGTGTGATGTTTCAGAATCCAAGGGCGTGCTGTACCAATGTCCACCGTTAGAGTCTTCTCAGTTTGAGGACACACAGAGCAACCCCCACAAGGATAATGGCCCTGAACTGATGGTAGATTCCACAAAGTGGTGATAGAATCCTGTGGGAAGGAGCGAGGCCTGGTATGTACCAGACCATCACGCAGATTTTGGCTCCTCTTGAAGGCGAACAAAGGGGCAGGGGATAGTCACTCCAGCAGTGTTCAAAATCCGCCAATTTTTGCGGATTATTTTCTGTACTTGTGTGGAAGCTGTACTAAAAGTAGTTACAAAAGTCAGATTCTCCAAAGGAGGTTTCGCAACTGGTGGGGCAAGTAAGGCCTCTCGATAGTTGTTAGAGGCCCTCTTTCTTGCCTTGCGTATAAGAGCATTCGGATAGTTCCGTTTTCTCAGCTTAGTGCTCAGGTCCCAAGATAGATCTTCATAGTCACACATTTCAGAACAATTTCTACACACCCTAAGAAACTGCCCAAAGGGCAAATTCTTTCGCAAAGAGCATGGATGGTGGCTATGAAATTGAAGCAAGGAGTTCCTTGACATAGGTTTGCGGTACAGTCTGATGGCCAGGTGGCCATCTTTCGGAAAGATGAGTAAATCCAAGAAAGGAAGCTCTGTCTCGCTGTACTCAAGGGTGAATTTGAGAAATTGGTTCTGGGCATTGAGCCAGGTCTGGAATGCGAGTATAGATGTAATATCCCCACGCCACACTAACAGGACGTCGTCTATATATCTTTTCCACAATATCGTTTGTGTAAAAAACGGATTGTTGTGGTCAAGTACAGACTGTGTCTCAAAGTGATGGACGTAAAGATTCGCCAGACTGGGGGCGAAGACGCTCCCCATTGAGGTACCCGATGTTTGAAGGTATAGTGAGTCCTCGAATTGAAAAAAGTTTTCAGTCATGGCTATCCTGGCTAGCTCCATATTAAAGCTAACAGGGGTAATACTTTCAAGATTTTGGGTTTCCAGTATATCTCTAACTGTCAGCAGAGTCTCCTCCTGAGGGATACACGTATAGAGCGATTCAACATCGAAACTGACCATTATGTCAGTATCGGTGTTGAAATCAACTTCAGGCAGTAACCGCAGAACGTCCTTTGTATCCTGGAGGTAGGTGGGCATAGCACGCACCAAAGGTCTCAGGAAGAAATCGACAAAGGTGGAGAGTGGCTCCAACAAGGACCCAATGCCTGAAATGATAGGTCGTCCAGGTGGTGGTCTAGTGGGTTTATGAATGTTAGGTAGGGCGTAGAAATACAGAGTCACTGGATGGCTGGTAACCAAAAATGAGGCTTCTTGTGGTGTAATCCAGCCCTCCGCACTTGCTTCCTCCACTAAATTCTTGATTTCAGGCCGTTAGTCTGTTGGTAGGGTCTTCAGTCAGTAAGGTGTAAGAATTGGAGTCACCTAACTGTCTTAAACATTCCGCTCGATAGGAGGTGGTATCAAGGATCACTACCGCTCCCCCTTTATCGGCCGGTTTGATAGTGATAAGGGTGTCCCTAGACAGCGTGTCCATTGCCATTCTTTCAGCCTTGGATAGGTTCTGAAAGGTGTCATGATTTGATAGATTCAAAGAGCTGATCTCATGAGTCACTGCCTTTTCAAAGGCACCAACCATTGGGGGTACCTGCTGGAGTAACGGAGTGAAGGTGGATTTCCTCTTGAGACCAGTGTTGACATCTTCCCGTTCCTGATCTTCAATATGATCAGAAAAGAAGAAGTGCAGTCGCACTTTCCTGAAAAATTTCTCAATTTCAGTTCGTAGCTGGAAGGCATCACCACTATAAGTGGGAACAAAACCGAGTCCTTTATTAAGAACTTGGTGCTCAATGGGAGTTAGGATGTGTGAACTCAGGTTGACTACTAAGTCATCCTTACTACCTGGGATGACTATTGTTGACCCCGTCGGCTGCGGTTGTGTGAGGAAGTTCCTGCTCGTCTTCCCACTGTACTGTGGGCTGTCCCCTCCGTCTGCCCGTGTTTCGGCCACGGCCCTGCCCTAAAAAAGCCTGGCCATCAAAAAATTGGGGTTGCGGATGATATTGTGCCATAGGATGTGGAAATTGTGGATATCCCCATGGTGCTGGGGGGCCACCATGGACTTGGTTGGAAATATTTGCCTTGTCCAGACCTTCTACGGTTGGGCCGGTTGTATTGGCCTCTACCTCTCCATTGTGCTGTACCACTGGTGCCTGGATCGGATCCGTTAGAATCAGTATCTGAAGAGGATGTGGAATAGTTAGACCCGTACCTTTTTCCTTTTTTAGTGAAGTCAGGTGGTGTATAACTATCACTAGTATACGGATAGATTTTTTCAAAAGAAAATGTATCCAGATCTTTCTTGAATTTTTCTATTTTTGCAAAAAAGATAGAATCTTTATATTCTTTATTGGTTTTGTTTGCTTCGTCCAGTTGTTTTTTTAACTGTCTGTCAGTGAGGGCGGTTTTAATTTGGCCCTCTAGTACCTGTATCTCGACCAGGATAGCATCTGACACTTTCTTTGCAGTTGTAATAATAAGGATGAGCCAATCTCGGGTGCATCGCCACGCGATTAATGCCCAATCTTTAAGAAAGGTTTTATCTGTGAGAAATAGTCTTGGGGCATTGGTCACTATGAGACCAGTGGGTGAGCATTTCCCATGAAGGTACTCTGCCATGATTTGCCCGTGTATGATGGTGCGTGTGTGGATTTTCTTCAAATTGAGAATGGTGTCCCAATCTCCCAATGGCACCAATCCAGTAGTGGGTATAGAATCCAGCATGCTCGGATTCTCATCAAGAATTGACTGTAAAGTATCGTCATCGATAGCCAGGTCTGCAAATTCCGCCATCCTAGCAGCTACCCGGAATCACCAGGGGAGAGCTAACGGCAATCCTATTTGAGGTCGCCTAAAAATAGAGACCCGCAGCCGTGGCTGCACTACAATTACAAAAAACAACAGTGAATAGAGGGTCTGAGGGGAAAAAGAGATTAGAGACCTATATGCACCCTACCCCTAATCTAACTAGTAAGAAACACAAAGGGGTGCTATCGGTCTATATTGGCTAGAAAGTGTCTGTTTTCTATTGGAAGAGTGTATGTATGAACTATAAGTGTGGAAAAGGGGGAAGAACAAGAAATAGGAAAAGTAAACCCATCAGCCCACCCATTGGCGGAGCATCATCATCTGGGATTTTAGAATACAAACTGGTATCCACTAGGTACCTCACCGTGGGAGAGTGTGAGGGAACTCTAGTATTGGATCCACCAGTGATGGAAAGCCAGACAGCAGTGTATCATGAGGTGTGGGAGATGAAAAAGTTGCAGTGCTCAAAGAAAGTGTGTGCTAAATAGAAAGTGGTGATTTAAAATTGACTAGCATGGTGCCTAATGACTAATTTTATTCTGGCGGTCACCATGTTGACAAGGTTAAAAAGCAGAGTGTGGATGGATGAAACCAAATATTACCATCCAGAGATGAGTTAGTTGGTCGACATGTTTCAGCCTAAAAGGCTTTCTTCAGGACCTATTGTAACACTACTGCAACTGTGAAAAATAATAAAAAGTACCAAGTACATACCATGCAAAAGCAATAAACCTACCATACGTGTGTATACTTTGTGGTAGGAAATGAAGTCATGGTGTGTAAAAAATTAATCCGCTCCTAAAACACAAAAAATAGTAAAGACAGACACATATATCAATTGTGTAAATATGGAAACAACATATATGTAATGAGACATATAGCAGCCACAGAGTCATTGCGCAGTTAATGTTCATTATGTAATCACTCACCCAAAATTTACTTGGGGGTGGCCTCACCTCGCCTGGCGCTCTCTCAGGTAATGAGGCCCCGCTCTAAAGAAATTGGAAAGAAGGAGAAAAATATCATAACATCAGCTTATGTATGATATGGATCCATTTCATAGATCTCCTGGTGTTCCAGAAAGGCAGAAATGCAGAACAGCAGTCCTCGCTGGCCTAGCCAGCCGATGATCAAAAAGGTGTTAAGACATTCATCAGTTCAATTTGTGAAAAGAAAAAGACGGCTTGCGTCTGTAGTTGTTTAACAAACATGGCCTGACAATAGGCTCAATAACCTGAATGGCACCTATTTGGTTAAGCAAATAGGAGATCTGCAAAAAGAAGGTAACAGATCTATGAAAAGAGAACTGCAAGTCAAGATAACTAGTTTTTAGTCACTTAGCTCATTAAAAACGAAGTTCTCAAGATAAAAATGTGGCCATCAAGACTTAAATTGTAAACCACCTAGCTGTTATAGTATGGGGTTAAGAGTATAAGCCTCCCATGTTTGTAGCCTCTAGCACACTCACCTGTCCGTCGGTACCTCAAGCCCCTACTGAGTCGAGGGGAAGGTAACTAGACGGACTGATGGGTTTACTTTTCCTATTTCTTGTTCTTCCCCCTTTTCCACACTTATAGTTAATACATACACTCTTCCAATAGAAAACAGACACTTTCTAGCCAATATAGACCGATAGCACCCCTTTGTGTTTCTTACTAACCAAAAGAGTGCTCAACCGATGTTGTATTCTGTTTCACAAACATCTATTAACATGTAATCTGAATATGACTCTATGAAGCATATTCATAATATGCATTGGCAAAGGTAATAGTTCTGGTCAACAAAGTTTTGGCTTTGTCTTTGCTTGTTTTTTTTGCCATGATTTTGTCAAACTTTATTTTTGAGTAACTGTCGGCTACACTTTCCCATAACAGTCCCTGGCAGTGCAGAGAACTACTTTGTGTGGATGTGCTTTTTTTTGAAAGAGAAGAATGTCATCACTCACAGTGAAGTTAATAAATGGTTGATGTTGGTTGTTCTATTGTCCGATGCTGTATCAGGCAGAAGAAAAGAAATGCGTTACTTACCTGTAACTGCAGTCATCCAGTATTGGTATCTTTCATAGATTTACATGCCTGAATCATTCCCCGTCGTTGGGGTGGGAGTCCCCGGTACATAAAAAGAGTAATGACATAAAGACATATACATAGTAATAGGCCAGAGGCCTCTCATTAGTAACATATCCATGTCCTTTTGTAAAAAGGACCACACTTTGGCCAAGAGCCAATCAGATATCACCACCCTCTAGAACCTTCCTGGAAGGAGCCCTAGTCCCTTAGATTTTCGTAAGCACAGTGCTAAGTAGTACCTACTGAGAGAACCAAGGTGAGCCCTTCCAGGGGAGGTGAGTGGGTTGCATGTGAATCTATGAAAGATACCAATACTGGATAACTGCAATTACAGGTAAGTAACACATTTCTTATCCAGTATTAGGGGTATCTTTCATAGATTCACATGCCTGAATCAGAGTAGCAAGCAATCACCAGCACATTTCGTATGGTACAACATGTAAAATCACTCGATATTAGAATACCAATTGTGAAATATAACAAGTACCAAAATACCATATAAAAGAGAAATGTGCGAGTAGACAGTAGGAAGGTGGGCTGAAAGAGAGAAGGCTCACCTCTAGTGAAATAGATGACGGAGCACAGCTTGTCCTACTGCTGCATCTTCATAAGTTCAGAATCCAAGCAGTAGTGCTTGTTGAACGTATGTGGTGTCTTCCATGTCGCCGCTCTGCATATGTCGATAATGGGCACTCCTGCAAAGAGCGCCATTGAAGTGGAGACCGCTCTGGTTGAATGAGCCCGAACTTTAGAATGCAGAGGATGACCTGCCTGTTGATGGCAGAAAGTAATGGCTGCAGAGATCCAACGAGAAATGCTCTGCTTAGTTAATGGAAGACCCTTTCTGGGACTGCTGAAGGCAACAAAAAGCTGGTTGGATTTCCGAAACTGTTCTGTTCGGTGAATGTAGAACTTCAAACAACGCTTGAGGTCTAAAGAGTGGAGAGACCTCTCTGCTGCGGAAAGTGGATTTGGGAAGAATGTCCGCAAGACTATAGGTTAAATCAGGTGAAAGTTAGACGGAGCCTTTGGGATGAATTTAGGGTTGGTCCTTAGAATAACCCTGTCCTGTTTGAACTGCAGGAAAGGATCCTGAATAGAGAAGGTTTGCAGCTCACTTACATGCCTTGCTGATGTGACCGCTAGTAAGAGAGCGGTTTTCCAAGACAGGTATTTGATGTCGGCTCAGTGTATTGGCTCAAAGGGATGTTTCATCAGTTGAGCAAACACAATGTTTAGCTGCCAGGTGGGTGGTAAAGCTCTCACCGGAGGGAATGTCCTGAACAGGCCTTTTAGAAATTGCTTAACCAGTCTATTGGACCAGAGGGAAGTACCAGATGACGAACACCTGAACCGAGATATGGCCGCCAGGTGGACTTTAATAGAAGCATGGGCCAATCCTGAGTGCGCCAAATGGAGCAGGTAAGGTAGAATTTGTGCAGGTGTTGATGAAAAGGGGTGTATCTTGTTTGCTTTACACCATACACAGAACCTTTTCCATTTTAGAGAATACGTCTTGTTGGTACTGTCGGCCCGAGCCCGGGCTAAGACTGCCCTGCATTCTTGAGGAATGTCTAGGTTCTGAAACTCTCTGAACTCAGGAGCCAAGCCGACAATCTGAGAGATGCTGAATCCAGATGCTGGACTTGCCCCTGGTTCATTGTGAGGAGAGTCGGGCAAGACTTGAATAGAATCGGCGGTTCCAGCGATAGGAGATGAAGCTCTGTGAACCAGTGCTGGCGCGGCCACGCTGGGGCGATCAAGATCAGGGTGCAATGCTCTGCCTTCAGTTTCCGGAGGACCCTGGGAATGAAGGGAAATGGAGGAAATGCGTATGCAAAGACGTTGCACCATGCGATCGAAAATGCATTCCCTAGCGATACCTTCTGGGGATGCCAGCTTGCATAATGTTGGCATTTTGCATTGTGCTGTGTCGCAAACATCGGGCGAATACAGAGCTGAGAAGTTGTTGATCCAGCTCCCACTCGTGGCACACCGAGTGTTGTCTGCTCAGAGAGTCCGCCAGGACATTGTCCGTCCCTGGGACGTACTCTGCCCGAAGGGAAATGTTGTGCTGAAGTAGTCATTTCTAAATCCGTTGAGATTCTTGAGACAACGTCAAAGAGCGAGTTCGGCCTTGTTTGTTTAGATAGTGCATTGTGGTGGTGTTGTCTGTTCTCACAAGCATTGGGGAATCTTTGATCCTGGGCAGGAACACTCTTAATGCCAGGTACACTGCCCTTAACTCGAGGAGGTTTATGTGCAGTTGCTTCTCCGCAAGGGACCACTGCCCGTTGATTTGAAGGTCCTGAAGGAACGCACCCCATCCTTCCAAAGACGCATCTGTAGTTATCACATGTGACGAAACTGGAAGTATGAACGAAAGACCCTGCCTCAGATTCTGTGGGCAAAGCCACCAGTTCAGAGCATGGACAATGGTAGGAGTTATCCGAATTACGTCGTTGAAAGATCCCCTGCATTGAATCCACTGAGCGGATAGCGCCTCCTGAAGTGGACGCATACGAAGGCGGCAGTGTGGAACCAACATGATGTTTGAGGACATCATCCCTAACAAGGACTTGTACAGGCGCACCGTGATCGACTTTTTGGATTGAATCCGGGCGGCCAAGGTCCTTAATTTCAATTGACTTTCTTGTGAAGACAAAGCCTTTCTCTGAGTAGTATCTAGGACAGCTCCTAGGAAAGTGAGACACTGGGACGGCTGAAGGATGGATTTCTCTTCGATGAGAGTAAGTCCCAGACCGTTGAAGAGCTGAAGACAGGCGTTGGAGGACTTGGTCACGCCTGCGAAAGTAGGTGCCTTGACGAGCCACTTGTCTAAGTACGGGAAGACCTGGTGATGTTGTTGGCGGAGGTACGCTGCTACAGGACAGAGACATTTGGTAAAAATGCGTGGTGCCGACTTCAGGCCGAAAGGCAATACTCGAAACTGGTAGTGCTTGCCCGCCACCGGAAACCTGAGGAATTGCTTGTGGTTCCTGTGGATTGGGATATGAAAGTACGCGTCTTGAAGGTCTAAAGACACCATGAAGTCGTTCGCATTGAGGAGTTGCAGCACCTCCCGGAATGACTGTTTTTTGAGGTATTTGTTGAGGTCTCTTAAGTCCAATATAGGTCTCCATTTTTTCCCCTTCTTTCGAATTAGGAAGAATCAGGAGTAGAATCCCTTGCCTTTCTGATTCCGGGGGACTCTTTCTATCGCTCCTTTTTTGAGCATGAGGGAGAGTTCCAATTGCAGTAGATGCAGATTTTTGTGCAGCATTGGTACTGGCGGCTTTTGAGGAGGAGTTTCCACGAACTCCAGAGAGTGTCCGAATTGAACAAGTTGGAGGACCCACCGATCCGTTTTAATTTGTTGCCAATTGCAAAGGAAGGAAGAAATTCTCCCGCCAACTTTGCAAGGTGGAGAGGAAATGGAGACCTGTGGCAGAGAGAAGTCATTGCCTTCTGGCTGTGTCCTTCTTCCCTCCTCGTCCGCGAAAGGAAGACTTGTTGTAGGACGACTGGTTTTGCTGCTGTCTTTGTTGGTACTGGGGTTTGTACTGCTGATTTGAGCTGTACGTGGATTTGTACCACTGATAGTCACCTCTCGAGGACTGACCTCTTCCTCTGGAGCCCCGAAAGGATGGATTTTTGTATTGGAGGGTAGCTAGAGCCTTTGCGGTATCCGTAATCTTTTGATACCCTGGAGCATCTCATCGATGTGTTGCCCAAAAAGAAGTTGACCATCATACGGCATGTCCAACACCTTGGTCTGAACTTCAGGCCGGAAAGATGTTGCTTTAAGCCAACCTTGGCGCCTCAGGACTGCAGCTCCTGATAGCTGACGGAACCCCGTGGATGCGATATCCATCGCCACATCAATCATCTCCGAAGCGGAACGCTCGCCTTCAAGGCAAATCTTTTTCGCCTCTTCTTTCTGCTCTTCTGGAAGCAAATCCAAATATGGAGCGACATCTGCCCACATTTGACGGTTGTAGCGTCCTAACAGTGCCAAAGAGTTTGCTGCATGCACTGTTAGAGCTGACATGGACGAAAACCTCTTCCCTATGTTGTCGAGTTTTCGACCTTCCTTATCTGGCGGCGCAGCCAACGCAGCCGATGGATTTTTTTGACTTGCGCTGCCTGGGTAATGACAGTGTCCGGCTTTGGATGGCCAGTAAGGCAAGCTGGAGCTGTGTCAGGAGCTTTATATTTTTTGTCCAGTCTGGGCAGTACTGGAGGCAGAGATGAAGGGTTTTGCATTATTTTCTCCCCTTGTTCCCAGATGTAATCAATGATGGGAATGGACCGTACAGTCTTTTTGAATGGTTCCTTAAAATCATAAAGGAAGCAATCCTGTTGTGTCGCCCGTTACCTTGAGTTTGAATCGTAACGCTGCCCTTTCTAGGATATTGTGGAATCCCTCAATGTCTTCCGGGGGTCAATCCGCTTGTGCCTGTACAGGGGATGCTGGACCTGGAATCACGTAGTCATCTCATTCGTCTTGTGTGTCCTGGAGCTCCCCTTCCTCCTGTTGTTCTCCATCTTCCTCATCAGAGGATGGCGGAGGACGCAAAGGAACCGGATCTAGTTGAAGGACTAGAGGAGGAGGCCGAGGCCTAGGTGGCGGTGTCACAACTGGCGGAGGCGGAGGAGTGGATGGAAACCTTTGCTTGTAGTCCGGAATTAGAAACTGCAGATCTGTCACTATGGAGGCAGGGAGACACACCATAGGCTGCAGTGGAGGCGTAGGAGGTTGTATTTCCACCTGGTACTCCACATCATCCTGTTCTTGTTCCTCATAATCTGAACTTTCATGTAGTTTTACGTGTAGTTCAGATGGGCTGGTCGCTGTTCGGAACATGGAGCCCTCATCAGAGTCCTCAGTATCCAGAAGATGAGCAGGTGGGAATGGCTGGACCCTGCTCGGAGAGGTCAATTCCGGCATGAGAGTACGCGTGGTCATCTTGAAGTGCGTATAAGTACACTTCAAGGGAGGCGACTCTACCGTCGTCGAGCCCGTTGATGGAGTGGTCGTCGACGGCGGAATGTCGACAATCAAACTAGATTCCGTCGTCGACGGTGTCTTCTTCAATGACGACGTTGTCGATGGCAGCGTCGTCGACGATGGTTGCTTCGTCGACGGCTTCGCCGATGCTGGTGTTGACGTCGACGGGCCCGTCGACGGCCTCGCCAACGCTGTTGTCGACGATGATGATCTTATCGACGATGAAACTGTCGTCGTCGATGGAGCCATTACCGTCAATGACGATTTCGTCGACGATGATGAGGATTTCGTCGACGTCGATGGAGCTTTTGTGGACGATGATGATTTTGACTTCGTCGACGATGAGGCGCTTGTCGACGGTGGCGTAGTTGACGACTTTTTGATAATAATAAGAGATGGAACAGACCTACCCGTCGACGACGAGAATGTAGTAGTCGTCGACGTTGATGTTAAAGATGACGCCATCAACGTGGAGATAGTGGCTGTCGACGTTATCACAGGCAGAGCTGAAGACGTCACAAAAGGTTTCTTGAAGGCAGGGTCTTGTTGAGAAATCTTCACAGCAATGGCCTTAGAACGAACCTCTGAAGACTTGGGCGTCTTCTTTTGAGGTGGCTGCAAAGATGGTTCTAGGGATGACGTTCTAGGCCTTTTGGGAGAAGAGTGTATACTCCTAATGGAACACTCACTCTCACCTGAAGAGACTGGCTGTTCCTTGTCCTTGAGTCTCAGAAGCCATATCAGCAGGCGGCCCTCTCTGTCCTTGAGAGTTTTGGCTGAAAAAGTGTGGCAGACTTTACAATCCTTTGCTGAATGGTCAGGGTAGAGACAGTAAAGGCAGTCCTCATGCCTGTCATCTACATGAAGCCTCTTCTTGCCACAAGAGGCACAAGATCTAAAGAGCCCCTTTTTTGGAGTATCAGACATGGCTAAACTGAAAATCCCTCACAGAAAGAAAATTCTGAGAAAAATATGTGGAAAAAATCCAGAAATACAAAGAAGCTGAGCAGAGCTCAGTGGAGACTCCCTTAGCACGACGTGCGGTGAAAATCTGAGGGACTAGGGCTCCTTCCAGGAAGGTTTTAGAGGGTGGTGATATCTTATTGGCTCTTGACCAAAGTTTGGTCCTTTTTACAAAAGGACATGGATATGTTACTAATGAGAGGCCTCTGGCCTATTACTATGTATATGTCTTTATGACATTACTCTTTTTATGTACCGGGGACTCCCACCCCGACGACGGGGAATGATTCAGGCATGTGAATCTATGAAAGATACCCCTAATACTGGATAAATGTGAATGACACAACAACAGATCAATGAATGAAAAGGGCTGACTTTCTACTAAAATCCAAAGGTCCTGGCTAAGGCCATACCTATAAATTGTGAGTTGGCTATTAATATTATACTAATGAACACAAATCACAGACTCAGGATCTCCTTCTTGACAGAAATCTAAATGTCTCACAAAACATCATAAAGTAATGAACACTTCTGTGATTCATACATTCCCTTCAACATCCATTGCCATCTAACCAACTTCAGCTCATTGGCTAAACTGTAAATGTTCAGTTGTGGAAATATTACCTGTCAGAGAAATGTGCATACTGTTATCCATTGGCCCCTATCAAGTATCCATGGAATTATAATGTAGAAAAAACAGAATATCAAAAGTCACGTAAACGAAAAAAGCCCAGTTCTGAAGGAAGTCCTAATTAGTATTTTTACAAATATCTCCTGCTTCTAGAGGGCATTTCTGGATGTAGATCTCCCAATAAGCATTTGCAGATGTGCACACGTTATGACTTGTAGAAAAAGGGTGCATCCCAAATTTACTAAGAGATGTCCTGATATTATGCGCCTGACCATCGTTAACCCCTGACAAGCACGGCTTTCAGTTAGTGAATGTGCACGGCTAACAGGGTCATACCTGTGTGAATTGTGGAGTTTGCCGCTTCATTCTACATCAGGGTTTAGGCACTACTTAGTCTGCACTCATGAGGAATGCACTCCACAATTGTAAAGACAGGACCACTGTTCGGTTGTATAAGTGGCTGCAGCTCATTTAATTACAAAACATTTGAATTTGACGAGTATTAGCAGAATATTGACCATCCTGCTTGATCAAGACAAACCTTAGGTGTATATATTTAACACATGAAAACTGTTAATCATTACCTCAAGCCAGCTTAACCCACATCCAAAGTCATGCATACAAGGTTTAACCCAGCAAAAGACAACTTATGTTTGTCCAATGTCATTGTTTTTTGGTGTTTCTTACCAAAAAAATGCTCTTGACATGTATCAAACCCTATTTTGCGTTTCAGTAACCTGTTACTGAATCACAAAATGGGTTTTCAATTCGGTATTTGAAAGAGGTCTGTTTAGGGCGTCCCTTCCAAATACCGAATTGTAATGGTATCATGGATTGTTTTGTGACAGTGAATGCAGTCGCGAAACATTCACATTTTACTACCTACTTCAAGTAGGCGGTAACCCATTCGCAAATGGGAAGTGGTCCCCAAGGGACCCCATCTCCTTGGGGAACAGCAGCGAAAACATTTTTTCTGAGCAGGCAGTGGTCCCACGGTGTTAGGGAGTGTATGTGGTGTGTAGTGAAGTTCCCGCTTTCCGATTTACTTGTAGAGCTGTGCAGTGTTTGAAATAATAGTTATCCCCTTACAAGTTAACTTAACATGTTTTATTAAACGTATATTTACAACAAAAATAAATAATCTCCATTATTCTTATATCCATATCCCAATACATACAGTGAACCCGTGGATCTATAGGTAGCAACATTGTCCGAATACCTAGCTTAGAATTCAAGATCACTCCAAGGTTATTTGCAAAAGTTGTGTTGTAGCCAATAAAAAATCGAAAACTGTTTAATAAAAGGAAAGTGACACATGATGGAGATATGATGCATGAGGACCCCACTGTTTGAGGTCAAACGTTAGCTACCCAATTCTACATTATCAAATGCAGTTTCTATGAAATATTTCAGCTATACATGCAGATATTAATAAGCACATGCAAGCTGGTTCACAAAGCACCAATGAATATTCGAATGGAGACACACAAAAATGTTAATTAAGATTTTGAAGATATGTTTGCTTAATTGTGCAGTTTTGTGTTCAATCCTGTGGTTCAAAAATTAAAGCCCGAGAAAGAGTGTTAACTCAGTAAAATAAACATTCGATTGGGGGCCAGAGAGTGTCACTTCTAAATCTCTCTGCTATCAATTGTGTTTATTCAACTCTGTGACTACTTAAACGACCACCGGGCAAACAGTGCAAAACTGCTACTTAAACATATTCCCATTATGTTTTCTCTTTGTCTAAAATTGTTTTTCTCCCCCCACCAAATAAAATTAAAGATTAAAATACTGTCTGTGCCATCAGTAACGAGAAAGTTGAAATAAAAAAACCTTTGAAAAACGGAAAAGTTGTCTGCTTACCTTGCATTGTTGTGTGAGGTCGCGTCCACGTGGAGTGCCCGAAGAGGGAGGGTCAGCCGGGGTTGCTGCTGTGAGCGCGAGCTCTGCTCCCTCACTCCTTTTAAGCAAGTGAATGAATCAGCGGCTGGAATTCTCTGTGCACATCTCAGCCGGGAGTGCGGATATGTTAAAAAAGAAAGTGCGTCAGGGTTGTACTAGCGGGGAAATGTTTTTACAAATGTTAGGGACATAACACAGCTGTGTAAAGTGATAGCCAAAGTGACAAAGAGGACCCCAGCTCCAACCCCGACATAACACAAGTTGTTTATTAGGACACAGGAGTCGAACTTACTCACCAGCCAGAGCGGGATTAGCCGGCCTGGGGAAGAAGGCCTGCCCCATGGTGGAGCCCGGCTGTCCTCCAGGTGGAAGCCTGTCTTAAACAAGGCACATGTTCAGCACAGCCCAAGTGGGGGGTCCTTAGAGGTCCTAGCAGGGCCCTGCCAACCCCATGGGTGACAACAGTGAAACGCCTCACCCCCGGTGTCCTGGCAATGCTCTCGCGCTCCTCGGGGTCTCTGATGCGCCTCCTGAGTCTGTGGGAGCTAGTGACCCCTTTTTCTGGAAAAGGGGGATGGGTGTATGAGACTACAACAAACAAAAATTCCCTTTCCCTTCTGTTTGCTAGAGGCGAAGATCAATGTGTCTCACACTCTCTGGTTAAAAACATTTTCTCTATATTTAAAAACAATTTTTGAAAAAGTCTGTCGACACGGTGTTTCGGTGTTCGAAAATGATCAGCACCTTCTTCAGGACTACAATTTAAAGTGTGTAAAAACATCTAAATGAGAATATAAACATTGTATTATTATGCTTGTATTAATATCATTACATTCCTACCATTACACATTTGTAAACGTTAATGATTTATTTATTTATTTATTTATTTACGCAACTTTTATAGCGCAACAAATACCCTGAGGTGTCTCGGCGCTGTGGAGCTACTGAAATCAGTCATCCTATTACTGGTTGAACAACCATGTTTTTAAGAGCCTGCGGAACCTCATCAGGTTCGGGGCAGATTTGATGGCGAGTGGCAAAAGATTCCAAAGTTTTGGTGTGGCCACAAGAAAACGCCTGTCTCCCCAGGTGGCCGTTCTTGTACGTGGCACAGAGAGGAGACTGGTGTTGGCCGATCTTAATTGCCTTCTGGGGACATAAAGCTGAAAGGCTTCAGTCAGGAACCTGGGTCCTATGCCATGTACTGCCTTATATGCAATACAGAGGGCCTTAAATTTTATGCGGCTCTCAACTCTCAGCCAGTGAAGCTGACGGATGCCAAGAGTGGTGGATTTGCGGCGGGGAATGTTTAGAAGGATCCTGGCAGCCGCATTCTGAATGGATTGCAGCTTGGTTATGACACGCTTCTGGGTGTGAAGAAAGAGAGCGTTCCCATAATCTATTTTTGAGAAGACTAAGGTAGAGACCAGAGTCTTCCCAGCTAGAGGAGGGAGATAAGGCAGTAGTTTCTTTATTTTTTTCAAAATAAAGAATGATGACGAGACAACCTTGTTGGTGTGAAGGTCAAAAGCCAACTTGCTATCAAATATCACTCCCAGCTTTCTGGCTTTTTCCACTGGGACAGGTGGAAGGCCGAGCTTTTCCGGCCACCAAGTGGGGGACCATTCAGGGGAGAGTTTTCCGAAGGTCATAATCTCGGTCTTGTCCGAGTTGAATCTGAGACAATTCGAGGTCATCCAGGTACTGACCTCAAGCATAGCTCTTTGGAAGTTGGCTGCCACAACAAGGCCATCCCTGTGGATACCCAGAACCAGCTGGGTATCGTCTGCGTAAGATGTAAGCCGTACCCCATGGGCCTTTATTACCCTCGCTAAGTCCGCTACATAGATATTGAATAGCAACGGACTTAGCGAGGAGCCTTGTGGGACTCCACAAGGGAGAGCAGAGATTGGTGAGTAGAATTCTCCCAGCCTCACCGTCTGGGTACGGTTTGCGAGGAAAGATGAAATAAGATCCCTGGCCAAACCGTTTATCCCCAGGGCTGTGACACGGTCGACTAGAGTGACATGGTCGACCGTGTCAAAGGCCGCTGACAAATCCAAAAGGATCAGGACAGCCGCCCCTCCCTGATCCATGATCGCCCTGATCTCGTCAGAGGCCTTTATCAAAGCGGTCTCTGTTCCATGCCCTTTCCTGAAACCAAATTGCGTTTCGTCGAGAAGTTGGTGAGTCTCGACGAACTCTGAGAGCTGTCTGTTCATCAGGAATTCGCATACTTTGGCAGGAAATGGCAGACACGCAATGGGCCTGTAACTGGCAACAGCTGTAGGATCTAGGGAAGGCTTTTTTAAAAGAGGTTTTATAACAGCCTTCTTCCATATACTGGGAAATTGGCCTGTCTGAAATGCGGAGTTGCAGATCTCCATGAGGGGACATGAAATCACTTCTGTGAGTTTTGACATCACCGAAGGAGGGCACGGGTCCAAAGGGGAGCCCGATTTGATGAAAGAAATGAGTTTGGTGACATCATCATGTGAGGCAGGTAAAAAACATGAAAAGAAATCACGATTGTGATGATAGAGTCCTTCTTCCACAGTACCGCCTCTGTGTTCCGTTTCGGTATCCCCTTCAAATGATGCATATATATCTGCCACCTTTGAAGTAAAGAAAGTGGATAGTTCATTGCAAAAAGTCTGTGAGGGTTCAACTCCAGGGCCAGAGGGGGGTGTAGACAGAGTAGTGACAACAGAGAACAACTCTCTGGCAGAGTTGGCAGCGGTCTCAATTTGCGCCGAAAAAAAAATCCGTTTTTCGAGCCATAACCGCCTTTTTATAGATTGCAAGGGCATCTTTATAAATTTGCCTGGCTATAGGGCAGTAAGCTTTCCTCCATCGCCTTTCTAGATTCCTACAATGTTGGCGATGAAGTCTAAGATCTTCATTGTACCAGGCAGCCGAAGGAGATACTCTGTTTGGTCTCGTGAGTTTTTCTGGGGCCACTAGATCAGCAGCAGTACGGATCCAATCCTGGAAATCTGAGGCTGATCGTACAGAAGTATTTCCTTCCTGAGAACAGGAGAAGGCTAGGGAATCTAGCATCTGAGGAATGTCTGCATTTTTCCAGGCGCGAGTCCCCACCTTATTTCGGGGCCTGGGAAGTGAGGGGTATACAGACCTTATATCTAGCTGGAATATAACAGCCCTGTGGTCTGACCACGTGATGGGAATAATGTCCAGCACAGAGATGTCAGGGTCATTAGTGAACAGAGCATCAAGGGTATGTCCAGCTTGATGAGTACTGCCCTTAACTAATTGGTGCAATCCTAAATTAGAAAGGTCGGAAATAAGTTGAATAGTGTCAGAGTTGTCCTGCTCCTCCAAATAAAAATTAAAATCTCCCAGTATCGTGTATTTGTCTGAACCTATAACGTTATCGTTCAGGTCAGAAAAAGTGGAGAGAAAAAGGTTACGGGGACCAGGGGGGCGGTATAATATTATACCCTTTAGAGCTTGCTTAGGGCTGATGCTAATAGCAAAAGCAGCTGATTCACAATTGGCAGAGTTTATAGGGTCAAGTGTGGTGCGATATATGTCCTTGTAAATAATTGCAAGGCCTCCACCTCTTCCTATAGGCCTGTCGTGTCTGACAACGCTATATCCATCCGGGATAGCGTCGCAGAAATCCGGCCCTGACCCGGCATCTGCCCAGGTCTCAGTGGCAAACAATAAATCCAGATCGTGAGCAAGAATAAACTCATGAACCTGGAAGCTATGACAAGGGAGTGAGCGCGTATTAATGAGTGCAGCTCGACAGCCATGCAATAAAGTGGTATCCGGAACATGTTGTGGGACATAATTAAGATCTAGATGGGCTAGTAAATGAGATGGGGGGAACTGATAGCTGCAGCCTGGGCAAGGGGGGGGGGAGTACTCATCACAGTGGTAAGAGAGACAGTAGTACAATCCTGATGTGCCTTACCAGGATTCAACTCTTTTAGATGATGAGATAAGTACAGCAATCGGGAACCAGGGGTTGTGGCCCTGGGCCGTGTCCGGCCGCTGACGGGCGCAGACGGGCTTGGCATTGGCGCGGCTTCGGTGCGCGCCCGCTGCGCCAGCCCGCTGCGCCGTCTGGTCATAGTACTGATTTATGGGCCGTGAGGAGGGTGGGAGGGCAGCGCGACTAGAGCGCAGCCCCAGCCCACACCCAAGATGGCGCCCGCCGCCGACTTCAGTCAGCAAAAGCGGCAAGGAAAGGCAAAAAAGGAAGCTTTGTAGCGTGAGTAGGTGTCAGTGTGCCTCAAATACAATTCCCTTTATACTGACAAGATAAAAGTACCCCCAGCTAAAATATTTCAGCACAGCGTATAAAATCGTTTAAAAGCCAAGTTCAACAGTTTTCAGTGCAGCAATACGATAAAACTAAATTTCGAGTAGCTCGCAGACCTAGTGCTCACCTAGGGAGAGCTTCATGATAACCTGATTTCACGGGTTGTAATGCAAATTGTTTTTAAATATTGAGAAAATGTTTTTAATAAATGTCATAAAGAAATGTGTTTAATGTTTCACATTGGTGAATGATGATACAAAAATATCTACTCGTAAATAAAAGAGAAAATTAGTACATTCCATGTTCTAGGGTTTTTGTTTAACTGAGAAACACTGTATGCATATATTCTTGTAATATTTGGTAACCTGTTTTAGACTATACTTTAAAGCAAGATCTTCTTGCTTAGTTTAACCAGAGAGTGTGAGACACATTGATCTTCGCCTCTAGCAAAAAGAAGGGAAAGGGAATTTTTGTTTGTTGTAGTCTGGAGCTAGTGACCTGGCCAGGCTTAGGGGCCCAAGGAGCGACAGAAGTGCCCAAGAGTCAGGGGTTCTTGGCAACTCCTCAGCGGCACCTGGAGTGGAAGTGCCAGTAACAGCTCCTCTTTAGCCATGGGGTGGTGTGGGGCTCCTCGTGCATTGTGACAGCGGACTTACGCTCCACAGGTGTGCCCGCGGTGGTCCTCAGGGATCCCAGCACTTTGACCCGCGGTCAAATCAATCAGAACCCTCATTATAAATGCAGTGTCTTGTGTTACTAATATCGAGAAGCTTTCTAGCTTTATATCCAATAGCACTTTGGGACCTGTATTTGCAATTTTCTCACTGGTGAATTGGCTGTAAATCATATCAGGCCAATGCTAGTTTGGGCGGCTGTCTTAAATGCCTTAAGTCCAATCATATAGTGAATTCATGTGATCACATTCCTTATCATCAGTAGATGTGTTTCTAAAGCAGCGGTATGTCTGCCAGGCTCCACCTGCTAGCTCCCAAGTAAACAAATGCTGGTTCTACATTTATACACACCTGCTTAGTTTTACTCGCTACCTACAATGTCACTCAAAGGCAAAGAAATGGAAGACACAAGCACACCAAAAACACACAAATGTCATACATAAGTAATCTGAAACCTTGACGACTATGGGAATGTGTTGTTGTCTGGACTTGCTCAATCATACGGCCTAATACAGATACTGGCTGACACCTGCTACCCCTGACTGCACCGTGTGCAGGGCCTCACTACTGCCGAAGCACGCCGGGGCCCGACTACCCGAGCCGACTTCGCCGACCACCGCGCAGCGGGCTTAACAGGCTAACAAGCTCACGTAATATGTGTGACACAACTGTCTGGACCGGGCAACTCACCAGCTCAGGGTTAGATGCACAGCAGATACCAATTGACGCACAGAGAAGGTTCACTCGGCATGCATGATAATTGGTGGCGTCACTTGCTGAGTCCGACTTTGGCATCTGCAGTCGGCCTGCAGCTGCAACAAGCGTAGGGTGTGAACGTCTCAGTTAAAGCTGTGTTGGATCGGTTAATCATCAGGGCGTGAGCTGTAGGAATGACCACGGCTGCCAACCATGCTGATTTAGATTTGTGATTTTTCACACTGGGTCCAGCATGCAGACTAGTACAAGTTGTCATTGCTCACTGACCATGTACACTTAAGGCGTAAGTGATATGAAGGTTACAAGCAGATCCCTGGAGAGAGGGGTTAACTCCCAGGGCGAATGTAAATGTGAATGAGTGTGCAAATACACAAGATGATATGCCTAGCAGGTCACAGTGGTCTTCTGAGGCAGCCCAATCACAGCCTAACTATTGCTCTTGACAAGTACACAGGTGCCAACTCATTCAAAGAGACCTTTAATGTGCACGCGCACCAAACGCTGTGCAGTCACAGCCTCAGTGCTGCACTTGTCCATAGTGCTGAAGGCGTCCACGTCACCCCTGTCAAATAAACGGCAATGCCATTTTGGCACAAGCATTCCCATACCTATATGTTTCCAGGTCGTAAACATTTTATTTTTCACTAATACAAACCAAGATTAAACAAAACCATGAACAAACCAATCTTCACTGACCACACAAAACATGCAACAAAAAAAATAACATCTGTATGTACAGAATCCGTACTCCGGAAGTGCTGCAGTCGGTGCAGCATATTGACAGTGTTTTCTCCAAATGCTGATAACGTGCCTTTTAAAAAATCCTATTTTACGATGGAGACTTTACAGTTTAATAAATAACTGATGTTAACTTCCTGGACGTTTCCCTTTTAGCTGTTATTAGAGAGCTGCGTGCTCCATTCCTCGGCGAGAGGCTGGGAGTGAGCCAAAGACATGTGATTCCACTCTGTGAATGAACACAATAACACCAGACTTCCATCAGGAGCGGAGAGCGCGACCCTATGGAGGGGTGGAAGGATGCCTGAATCCGCCTCATGCTGTACTAGGCGGGGGCACGTGACGGGCACTAATCCTGGTAGGGGGGAGATAACTCGGGAGAGAAAGAACGATTAAACCAACTTTCGGGACAGTTTGAACAAGGCTGAACCTCAAGCCACGAGGATCGCAAAGTCGCTGGACGGTCAGGGCAGATTCCATGTTACTAGAAAGCATTTATAGAGCCAGCTCGATTCTGCAGCTGCGTCGTTTTCCACACAAATATGGATTACGCATTTGCCACATACTCCATCATCTGCAACATAATCTGCAGATTCTAACAAAAAAAAGTTTCTAGCTCAAACGGATCAAAAGTTACTATAAAAGTAGCCACGGGTTGCTGTGCAGTGGAAGGCCCTTATCAAAAGTCTAATGGTCTTCATTCAGTTGCTTATTGCAGCATTTGGTTGTCAATCTGGTTCTTCTGAGGTGAAATCTGGCTAGAGGGCATTGTCGTTTGCGAAAGGGATGAAATAATTAAGTAATCCTATCCCAAAATGTGCCGCATTATACAGCATAATTTAGATAATTTAGCCAACTCTGCCGCATAATTTGGTCCTCCTGTACTGCATCTTTCCAGCAACCCTGTCCTTACCCCACATTAATCGTTCCTCACCTCTCCTGCACGCCACATGAAGGGGGCGCCTCAGTTCCCACCGCAAACCTGCACACTACATGAATGGGACTTAATAAGAGTTGGCTCTTCAGGCATATGTTCTTATGGGCAGGAAGACGTCCAGACATGCCCGGGAGCTGCTTTTTATGTGCGTAGTCAGGGTTTTTAGAAGAGGCGCTGAGGAGAATAGGTCAGAAAATTGGACTAACTGTGGCTGGATGCGGCAGATGGGGGCGCGTTGTGAAGGCCAGGGGATTGCTGCCTGTTGCGCAGGGAAGGGGGGCAGTTTGAGGAAGACATATCGGGGTATCGGTGTCAGGTAGTGTGGGGGCATTTTTCGGGACTCCGCGTGAGAACGTTGAGGCAGCACAGAGGGGCGTGTTTTGTTACTGTTTGTACAGATATTTGCTAATATTCAGACAAGAGGAATATTTAGGATCAGGAAAAAACAAGCATTGATCTCTTTTTTTTATGGGGCCATGTATTAGAAACACATGGCCCCATAAAGATAAGAAAGTCCTTTGCGACAGCAGCAAAGCAGGTGACCGAGTCCAGATCAGAGGCCAAAGGGCGTGAACCAAAACCCCTCATTTTTCCAATGGCAGGCCACCGTTTAGCATAAACGGTGATGCCAGCGAATGGAAATGAGGGGCGGGGCTTCAAGCCCTCTTCTCAAAGTCCTCACAAAATCTCTCGCCGAGGTGAGCAGCGCTTTGCGCTGCAATGCCACGTGAGACCTAAAGAGGAAAAGATGTTTGCTTTATTTAAAAGCAATCACGGACATCGTAGTCTGCTGACCCTGCCAGGCCACCATCCCCATGATTTTAGCGATTCCTACGGAGTCACAAATTGCGACATACCTCATTCATTTTCATGAGGTAGGTAATTTGCAAACCCCTAGGATCGCAGAAAGTGTTCAACACACTTTCATACATGCCTTTTTGTGATTTCCTAACTGTAAATCGCTAGGATTTGCTAATATGGTATTGCAAAAAAGTAACTGAATACATCTGGCCCTTAATCTCTAAATTAAAACATTGGCCTGTAGGAAATCACCTCTTTGCGCATGTTCTGGACAATGTAGAGGAAGCTAAAGAGTGCGACCTCTGGTTTGCACTTGTTTATAAGCCTTAAGCACCTTCACACATCCCGGCAGGATGGAGAAACCCCCACCCCCTGATACCCTCGAATGTAGCGACTTTCAACAGGGCACTTGCCACCAAAGCATTACCCGGAGGGAGCAAGATCTTCACTGTAGGAAAAATAAACCAATTCCCTCATCTGAATCAAGCTAAAATTGCGTCTGCTCTACCTCTTGAAGGAGACTATAGTGAAACTGTGTTATTGATGTATGGGGGGACATAGTCTGAGCACTCTGGCACCACACGTCACGGAGATAAACCCAGGCCCTCTTGAGAGCATTCATTTGGCCCATACCAACTGACAAGACTTATGTACAGTATGATACAATTTCTTTACACTCTGGCATAGCCAGGAAACTATAAACTGATGCCAATATAGGGTGATCAAGTCCTACTACATCCCTCCTAACAAATGTTAACACCATAATGTGAACATTCCTGCGGTAGACGTAGAAAGTAAAGACCTGCAGACCCCCCTTCACCTCATGCCATCCCAAGCCCACATCTAAAGACATTCTGACAACTTTGAACTCAACAGAAGTTGCCCTATGTTTTTCCATCAGATTTCGCTTTCAGTCTTTCATTTTGCTTTGTGGGATTACTGGCTTGTAACTGCCGATCTGGACATCTGGAATTACACCACTAGGAGTGTAGGACAATCTTGGTCTATAAAGGTTTGCATGGTTGTTAATCTGGACAGTAACCACTATAGTGTAGGGAGCAAGGTTTGTCTGACAAGTTACTCCCCAAAGACGCCATGCCATTGCTCTCCAGGAGGAAGACTAAAATGTCTAGCTCTGTAAATACACCTGAGGCTAGGGCCTTCCCTACCTTATAACACAGTATCATGGCCACACACATTGGACCAAAAAGGCTGGAATCTTCGCACGCCATTGGTGGCACCTTCAACCCCACTCATGAGGCACTCACAATGTGTTATGAGGGCCAACCTAACCACATTACTCTCATGGAGATAATCTCGATGTGGCTAGAGGGAGATAGTGAGTGGTGGTGTGGCTTAGAAACAAAAACCAGAAGCTTGGTTATCTGGGGAACTGAAAGGCCCACGCTAGATAGTGACTTGCTTATTTTAAAGCAGCAAACTCAAACCATGCTGAAAAATATAATTTTTTGCGTTTCGCCCAAGTCTTTACTTAATTTAAGCTTAGCCGCACCGATTCGCTCACTATCCTCCCAGGACGCCGTGTTGATCAGTGCAGCCATTTCACATGCACCATTGTACCCCCCCCATACCCTTTGTATTGCTTGTCTCTGTTCTAAACTCACTATACAGGTTCCAGACAAGCTGTGTGCGGGTCAACTGTCCCAAGTTATTTGTCTCAGTTTCCTGTAATATGTTGTCCGCAGTCTGGGCAATCCATTTCTGGATCAGAGAGGCAGCCAGTGTGTTCACCATAATTACCCTAATACTCTTAAAGGGAGCACCCGCATATTTCTCCGGTAAAGCACTCGTGTTATTGGAGCGCCTTGTAGCCTCAGACAGCACAGGGCTCAATAAAGGTGCTTCTTTTCCCACTAACACTGCTAGCTAGGATATAACAGCCCTGAGGCTCTGTGCTGCTCCCCCTTCCCCAGCTCGTCTAGTGGTCACCGGTGTTCTTTTAATTGCACTTTCACAATTGTTTCATGCATGTCCTCTCATCACTAAATTTGCACGTTTTTGTTAGTGCCCTGCATATTTCTGCAGCTTTTGTCTCTTAGAACCTATGCTTTTTTCTTCTATTTTAATGGTATATGCTCCCTTTAACACTTAGCATTACGGCTTCATGGTATGTCATTTCCGACTCCATATTGCCGGTTAATTTCAACTTTCTTCCTGCCATGAAAATCGGCAGATCTAGGTGGGCAAAGCAACAAACTGAAAATGCCTTGCTACAGGAGTCTCAGTGGAGGCAGCCAACCACAAGGAGAGTAGAGAACTACACTTGTTAAATTAGATAGGACTGATGTCACAATGTATTTTCCAAGGAAGTATTGTTGTTCTCATTGGATCGGTTCTTTTTAATAGTACCTTAAACGGCATACTGCAATGACATGATATCCCAAAATTTGACTGGAAGGCAAACGTGTACCACTGCTGACAAGGAAGGGTTGAGTCTGATCTCGCTGGCATTATAGACCATTCCTCTTTCTCTTCCATATTGCCTCCTAAACGCCCTCCATATTGCTTCACCCACCTCTGCCTTCCGTGTTGATTCTGCCCTCCACCAGTATCTGCAACCAGTCTGCTGATATACACCTCGTTGCAAATATTATAGCAATGCTGCTACATCGTGCAAGAACTCCAAATATAGCTTTGGAAAGGTATGTCTCCTTGGCATTGGCATATAAGTCTTAACACATTGGTGTGGTTAGGTCTGGTTTTCTGGAAGAATGTTTTTAAATCAGAGGCGGGCTCACTTCAGAAGCTCCGATTCCTACATACAATACTGCATTAAATGACACAGTTTATTTACCATAACTTTAATTAAAAAATCCAAATCACAAACACACACCCTCCTCCTCTTCTTTCTGAGACTTCTGCATACACAAACACAACCTCTTTATGCATTTATAACCTTCTCTCCCCTTCTCTAACTCTTTCTCACACACTATTTCTCCTACTCTATCTACAATTTATTCACCACTTCACACACAACAACCCTATCCCTTTCCATATTACTTTCTTTTTTATACAGCTATCACCCTTATCTGTTCACCATAACACATAATTCCACTACACAAATACACTACACACCATACAATTCCCACCCACACAAAATTTCGACAACTAATAATTCCAATAACAAAACCACATAATTCCACTGCTAACAACATACATCCTCTCCACTGCAAACAAAAAACATAAGTAAAAAACAATATAATTTAAACACCAATATCGCCAACTTTAAAAAATGCGAAATCGATTGCATTGCAAATGCTTGTTTATAATTGGCCTTAGTCATCCGCTTGCTGATCTGCAGCATGATCTGGACATTGCATGCATAATTGTTTGCTCCTGTTACATCAGTTAAGGGCAGAAGTATGATGGAGTATGATGGGCACCAAGTAAAAGCTACGTGGGCACTCCCTTGCTTTGTTTCAGCTTCTGCAGAGGAAGTTTGAAAGGAATCCAGCCTTTGGTGTATAGGCATATGCACTTCTGCACTGAAATTGAGGGTCATATTTATAAAAAGTTCATGCAACGCAGGGCAGAAAGCAAAGTAGCTGCACTGCATTGGGAGAACTGTAAAGAGCGCCTATCTAGTAAGGTATGGTTCCCATCAGCTCTCTGCATGTGCTGGTACACTTGTCTGCCTAGCGCTAATGGCAGCCCCCTTGCACCATGGTGCAAGGGTGCCTCCATTACAGGCAGGATTGTTTTTATGGAGGAAAGTATGGCGCTCTTCGGAATGATCACCAATCATTAGAATGTCTGTATATGGAGGAAGCAGTGGAGTGCCGAAAGAAGAGCAAGAGCCAGGGCTCCATGCAGGAGTGACAGAATGGTTCCTATGTTGATAGGGATGTTGTTCCAGATCCTTGATGCAATGATTGAGAAGCTTTGTCTTTCCATTTTTTCTTTTATTTTTTGTTCCTAATATGGTAATGACTGTCGGCAACGTTGGTTGCCTCTGTAAGACTCTACCAGCTTTGCGGGGGGCCTCCTAGCCCGGAGCTCGTGCCCTTCTTCTGTTCTGGACCCACTGTCCTGGGCTGCGCCTCTCTGCTCTCCTCCCGCCGCCGCAGTCCACCGTCATCTTCCTTTGCGGCCGCTGTGTGGGGGAGTGCCCAGGCAGCAAGGACTACAGGCTCCAGCCTGCAACGCGGACGGAAGCCGCCAACGCGAGAAACGCGCCAGGAGGCGCTTTAAAATCAGCCTCTTCCTCGGTGGAGCGGGGGATCCTGTCGGCAACGTTGGTTGCCTCTTTAAGACTCTACCAGCTTTGCGGGGGGCCTCCTAGCCCGGAGCTCGTGCCCTTCTTCTGTTCTGGACCCACTGTCCTGGGCTGTGCCTCTCTGCTCTCCTCCCGCAGCCGCAGTCCACCGTCATCTTCCTTTGCGGCCGCTGTGTGGGGGAGAGCCCAGTCAGCAAGGACTACAGGGTCCAGCCTGCAACGCGGCCAGAAGCCGCCAACGCGAGAAACGAGCCAGGAGGCGCTTTAAAATCAGCCTCTTCCTCCGTGTCGCGGGAGCGCCCCGGGAGAAGGCGGGACAGTCTGTGGCAGTCCGGGGCAGGACGAGGCTGGGCTGAGCTGGGCCACGGATTTTGGTCTTGCAGCTGAGGCTACCTATTCCCCCCAAGTGAGACTATTAATTGTATTGACTATGGACAGTGCCCTGTTTTAGTTATCATATACATATTTTAGACCATATGTTTGTGAGCCGATTCCGGCATTAGTGTGATTTGTAATTCATGATAGTCTTTGTTCTTTTAAATTTTATCTAAGCATTTAAGGAATAGTTGCTAGTTTTGACTATGTCTAAACATAAATCTGATAAAACCGCACCAGTGTTAGCTACTCTAGATAATTACCTAGTGAAAGTGGTAAATAAAATCAATAATGACTGGAGAGCTTCCTGCCATACCCCCAGTCACTCATTCCCCACTGGCCGCATTAACAATAGACAACAGTTTTGATCTAGGCAATCGGGTAGCTGTAACGACTGTAGCACAGGTCCACTCTGAGCTTGACCAGGACACCCCAGATACATCTAATGAGGCAACGGAGCGGTGCCCGCCGGCCCCTAGAGCGGTGAGGGCATGTAGGAAACTACAAATTAAACGTGCGGGAAATCGTAGAAAAAAAAAAGTAGAAACACCCCAAAAAAGCTCCCTGGGTGAATCCGAGCAATTGGAAAGAAAAGGCGCAGTTAATTTAAATACTGAGCAGCTTAATCTTCTAGTCAGTGTCATTGAAGCCAAGATAGAAGCCAAGATGGAAGAGATCATTAAACCCCTAGTGCTTAAACTGGATATTATTTCCTCAGAAGTCAAAAGACTAGGAGGTCTTATGGAAACACATCTGGCCTTGGCTGAAAGATCTAAGGTTGCCGCCAAGGGTTCTGCTGAAGAGGATCATGGAACTAACAAAAGCTTATCAAACCCACCTAGTGAGAGAATAAGCGTAATTAAAACTGCTATGCCTGATCCAATACCAACAATTTGCCAGAATAAGCAGGCTATAGCGGCACCAGAGAGTAAATTGGGATTTAGAGAAGCAAAGACAATCCGCTTTATTAATCTCCCCCCTGACTGTGCACCCTATGTGGTCGTCCTAACCAACGTCCCGTCTATTGATTATCATCCCCTTCAGTCCCACCAGGAATCCCATGAATCACTCAAAAATAAAACAGTTTCATGACTAAATAAGCAATGTGGTTTTCCAATCACCTACTCTGATCAAATATTATCTACCACAAGGGTAAATTGGATTGGCCCGTCTAGAAAGACCTGTAGGGGTGATTGCGTTATCGTTAATTTTAAACACCCCCAACACGTTGCAACAGCCTTGTTAAGAGCAGCCTCCTTAGTATATGATGTGAATAGTGTATGTGTGCGCCCACTTGGCTACTTCAATACTCATCTTGTTAAAGCACCCCACGACACCAGAAGAAGTAGACCTTTTATACCTATACATTGCCCTGTTCCTGAAGTAACAATGCCAAACAGGTACCAAGCTCTAAGCTCCCTGGATTCTAAGGATTGACATAATCAGGGTAGGGGGCTACCTGTAAGGGCGATTACAAACAGTCGGGCAATTGAACCATACGTCCTGCATACAGTCTCAGATCAACTTTTGACGGGTGATCCAATAGTGTTCAATGATTGTGGGGACACACCAAATGGTAACCTGAGGACGGGGGGTGGTACACATGCTATTGTTTTATCGGCTGCTTTAAGTACTATGCATGCTAATGGTATTACAATTGTTAGCTGGAATATTGCTGGACTAAAGTCCAAGGGGAATGTTTTGGGCTGGAAGAACTTTATTAATAGTCATGATATTCTTTGCCTCCAGGAAACGTGGTGTAGGGATGAAGTAAATTATCAGGGGTTTGTTTCTTATAGTTTGGTGGCACAAGACTTAACTTCAGGGAGAGCCAAAGGTGGCCTTTTGATCTTGGTCTCTATTAAGCGACAAATTGTAGTAAAAAGGTATTTGAGCGTGGGTGCGCACGTACAGATTATTTGGCTCATTGCGGACCAAGGGCGCAATATATTACTGGTTAATTACTACAATAATCTGTTTGATAATTCCAGGACAAAAGTAGTCAATGATCTGGCTAGTGTAATCGATAATTGTTGCACAGAATTAAATGCTTCATTTGATTTTATTTGGGTGGGTGATTTTAACTTACCGCTGTGTGAACTGTCAAATTAAAAGGTCTGTGGGGTTATTAATAATGCCGGTTTGGACGACTTGCATTTCAGACACAATAGTTATGGCGAATTATTACATAATTTCATGGGCTGCTATGACCTGGAAATCTTAGATTTTGTTAAAGATGATCTGGGTCAGACTATCCCTACTTTTAAGAACAAGCAAAGCAGTTCAGTTATCGATCATGTAATTATCTCATCCAATATTTCCCCATACTGTGCCCCCCCAGGATCGAGGTCACTTCTTTAAGTGACCACAATTGTATAATTTTGGAATGTACCCTGTGGGGAGAAGCACTGTGGAGCCAGGTACCACAATAGTTAATGTGGAGCCACACCGACCTAATGGAGTTAGAATAAGATGGGTAGGGGAGAAGACTAAAGAACAGTTAGGTTCTATCGTCAAAGAAAGTTTGATTAATATTACCCTTATTCTTGTTAATGACACAGATCATGAACGGGTTTTAACTGCTTTTGATGGTATCAATAAATCCATCGATGCCAGGTTCACTAGACCTAAAAAAGCTCAATGCAGAAAAGGACCGGGATGGTTCGACCATACATGTACCAGTTTATTAATTACGTTAAAACACGCTCTTGCAATAAAGCCAAGGGACCCCGGCCCAATTGTTAAATTAAGACTAGAGTACAAGCAAGCACTGAAGAGGAGGAAGGGTGAGTTGCAGCAGCAGGCTTGGCATTCACTTAATGAAGCGGCAGAGTTATCTAATAGTACACTGTTTTGGGCAACAGTCAACTCTGCATTTCTTAAGGAGGAAAACATACCTGAGCTAACATCAAACGTACCTAGCGATGACTGGGTCTTGCACTTTTCTCAAATTTTTGGCTCAAGTGAGTAAGGGACTCACGTCTGAGCATACCCTGCCACACTTAGGGCGAACAAAGCGATACAAAAGGGGATGATGGACGGAGCGTTTGAGCAAATCAAACACTCACCCCCAGTCAACTGATCTGAGTTTAATCCATCACCATTCTTTAGCCCACTCAGCCACCCCATTTCAGACATGGCCATATGCAAATCAGTCTGACCCTGTGCCTCATGGGAACAGTCCAGCCCGAACTGCCAAGCCATGTCTTCCATGGACCGGAAACAAGCATCCTGGGACCGGTTTCGGATTCATAATCCTCATCAGCCAGGCTATCTTGAATCCAGTGGCCAAGTGAGCAAGGGACTCACGTCTGAGCATACCCTGCCACACTTAGGGCGAACAAAGCGATACAAAAGGGGATGATGGAGGGAGCGTTTGAGCAAATCAAACACTCACCCCCAGTCAACTGATCTGGGTTTAATCCATCACCATTCTTTAGCCCACTCAGCCACCCCATTTCAGACATGGCCATATGCAAATCAGTCTGACCCTGTGCCTCATGGGAACAGTCCAGCCCGAACTGCCAAGCCATGTCTTCCATGGACCGGAAACAAGCATCCTGGGACAGGTTTCGGCTTCATAATCCTCATCAGCCTGGCTGTCTTGAATCCAGTAACAAGTGAGCAAGGGACTCACGTCTGAGCATACCCTGCCACACTTAGGGCGAACAAAGGAATACAAAAGGGGATGATGGACGGAGCGTTTGAGCAAATCAAACACTCACCCCCAGTCAACTGATCTGGGTTTAATCCATCACCATTCTTTAGCCCACTCAGCCACCCCATTTCAGACATGGCCATATGCAAATCAGTCTGAAACTGTGCCTCATGGGACCAGTCCAGCCCGAACTGCCAAGCCATGTCTTCCATGGACCAGAAACAAGCAACCTGGGACCGGTTTCGGATTCATAATCCTCATCAGCCAGGCTATCTTGAATCCAGTGGCCAAGTGAGCAAGGGACTCACGTCTGAGCATACCCTGCCACACTTAGGGCGAACAAAGCGATACAAAAGGGGATGATGGACGGAGCGTTTGAGCAAATCAAACACTCACCCTCAGTCAACTGATCTGGGTTTAATCCATCACCATTCTTTAGTCCACTCAGCCACCCATTTCAGACATGGCCATATGCAAATCAGTCTGACCCTGTGCCTCCTGGGAACAGTCCAGCCCGAACTGCCAAGCCATGTCTTCCATGGACTGGAAACAAGCATCCTGGGACCGGTTTCGGATTCATAATCCTCATCAGCCAGGCTATCTTGAATCCAGTGGCCAAGTGAGCAAGGGACTCACGTCTGAGCATACCCTGCCACACTTAGGGCGAACAAAGCGATACAAAAGGGGATGATGGACGGAGCGTTTGAGCAAATCAAACACTCACCCCCAGTCAACTGATCTGGGTTTAATCCATCACCATTCTTTAGCCCACTCAGCCACCCCATTTCAGACATGGTCATATGCAAATCAGTCTGACCCTGTGCCTCGTGGGAACAGTGCAGCCCGAACTGCCAAGCCATGTCTTCCATGGACCGGAAACAAGCATCCTGGGACCGGTTTCGGATTCATAATCCTCATCAGCCAGGCTATCTTGAATCCAGTGGCCAAGTGAGCAAGGGACTCACGTCTGAGCATACCCTGCCACACTTAGGGCGAACAAAGCGATACAAAAGGCGATGATGGACGGAGCGTTTGAGCAAATCAAACACTCACCCCCAGTCAACTGATCTGGGTTTAATCCATCACCATTCTTTAGCCCACTCAGCCACCCCATTTCAGACATGGCCATATGCAAATCAGTCTGACCCTGTGCCTCATGGGCACAGTCCAGCCCGAACTGCCAAGCCATGTCTTCCATGGACCGGAAACAAGCATCCTGGGACCGGTTTCGGATTCATAATTCTCATCAGCCAGGCTACCTTGAATCCAGTGGCCAAGTGAGCGAGGGACTCACGTCTGAGCATACCCTGCCACACTTAGGGCGAACAAAGCGATACAAAAGGGGATGATGGACGGAGCGTTTGAGCAAATCAAACACTCACCCCCAGTCAACTGATCTGGGTTTAATCCATCACCATTCTTTAGCCCACTCAGCCACCCCATTTCAGACATGGCCATATGCAAATCAGTCTGACCCTGTGCCTCAAGGGAACAGTCCAGCCCGAACTGCCAAGCCATGTCTTCCATGGACCGGAAACAAGCATCCAGGGACCGGTTTCGGATTCATAATCCTCATCAGCCAGGCTACCTTGAATCCAGTGGCCAAGTGAGCAAGGGACTCACGTCTGAGCATACCCTGCCACACTTAGGGCGAACAAAGCGATACAAAAGGGGATGATGGACGGAGCGTTTGAGCAAATCAAACACTCACCCTCAGTCAACTGATCTGGGTTTAATCCATCACCATTCTTTAGCCCACTCAGCCACCCCATTTCAGACATGGCCATATGCAAATCAGTCTGACCCTGTGCCTCATGGGAACAGTCCAGCCCGAACTGCCAAGCCATGTCTTCCATGGACCGAAAACAAGCATCCTGGGACCGGTTCCAGATTCATAATCCTCATCAGCCAGGCTATCTTGAATCCAGTGGCCAAGTGAGCAAGGGACTCACGTCTGAGCATACCCTGCCACACTTAGGGCGAACAAAGCGATACAAAAGGGGATGATGGACGGAGCGTTTGAGCAAATCAAACACTCACCCCCAGTCAACTGATCTGGGTTTAATCCATCACCATTCTTTAGCCCACTCAGCCACCCCATTTCAGACATGGCCATATGCAAATCAGTCTAACCCTGTGCCTCATGGGAACAGTCCAGCCCGAACTGCCAAGCCATGTCTTCCATGGACCGGAAACAAGCATCCTGGGACCGGTTTTGGATTCATAATCCTCATCAGCCAGGCTATCTTGAATCCAGTGGCCAAGTGAGCAAGGGACTCACGTCTGAGCATACCCTGCCACACTTAGGGCGAACAAAGCGATACAAAAGGGGATGATGGACGGAGCGTTTGAGCAAATCAAACACTCACCCCCAGTCAACTGATCTGGGTTTAATCCATCACCATTCTTTAGCCCACTCAGCCACCCCATTTCAGACATGGCCATATGCAAATCAGTCTGACCCTGTGCCTCATGGGAACAGTCCAGCCCGAACTGCCAAGCCATGTCTTCCATGGACCGGAAACAAGCATCCTGGGACCGGTTTCGGATTCATAATCCTCATCAGCCAGGCTATCTTGAATCCAGTGGCCAAGTGAGCAAGGGACTCACGTCTGAGCATACCCTGCCACACTTAGGGCGAACAAAGCGATACAAAAGGGGATGATGGACAGAGCGTTTGAGCAAATCAAACACTCACCCCCAGTCAACTGATCTGGGTTTAATCCATCACCATTCTTTAGGCCACTCAGCCACCCCATTTCAGGTATGGCCATATGCAAATCAGTCTGACCCTGTGCCTCATGGGAACAGTCCAGCCCGAACTGCCAAGCCATGTCTTCCATGGACCGGACACAAGCATCCTGGGACCGGTTTCACCCCGAGTGAAACCGGTAGTTCTGGTAGTTCGGACTGGACTGTTCCCATGAGGCACAGGGTCAGAGCTGATTTGCATATAGCCAGTGTCTAACCCAGTGTGGTGTGGAGTGCATGCAAAAAAACGATGGATTTAGGCCCAGATCCTTGTACTGGGGTGAATGTATGACATTGTTCTACATTCTGTCCATCAACTGTGTTTTTTGTAATTTTCACCCCAAGTGGGCTGGGTATGCTCAGACGTGAGTCCCAGGCTCTCCACACCACTGGAGTCAAGCTATCCAGGGTGATGAAGGCTGATAGCCAGAAACCGGTCCTTGGATGCTTGATTACGGTCTGGGAAAGACATGGCTTGGTAGTTCGGACTGGATTGTTCCCATGAGGCACAGGGTCAGAGCTGATTTGCATATAGCCAGTGTCTAACCCAGGGTGGTGTGGAGTGCAAAAAAACGATGGATTTAGGCCCAGATCCTTGTACTGGGGTGAATGTATGACATTGTTCTACATTCTGTCCATCAACTGTGTTTTTTGCAATTTTCACCGCGAATCTGCTGGGTATGCTCAGACGTGAGTCCCAGGCTCTCCACACCACTGGAGTCAAGCTATCCAGGCTGATGAAGGCTGATAGCCAGAAACCGGTCCTTGGATGCTTGATTCCGGTCTGGGAAAGACATGGCTTGGTAGTTCGAACTAGACTGTTCCCATGAGGCACAGGGTCAGAGCTGATTTGCATATAGCCAGTGTCTAACCCAGGGTGGAGTGGAGTGCAAAAAACCGATGGATTTAGGCCCAGATCCTTGTACTGGGGTGAATGTATGACATTGTTCTACATTCTGTCCATCCATTGTGTTTTTTGCAATTTTCACCCTGAGTGGGCTGAGTATGCTCAGACGTGAGTCCCAGGCTCGCCACACCACTGGAGTCAAGCTATCCAGGCTGATGAAGGCTGATAGCCAGAAACCGGTCCTTGGATGCTTGATTCCGGTCTGGGAAAGACATGGCTTGGTAGTTCGGACTGGACTGTTCCCATGAGGCACAGGGTCAGAGCTGATTTGCATATAGCCAGTGTCTAACCCAGGGTGGTGTGGAGTGCAAAAAGCGATGGATTTAGGCCCAGATCCTTGTACTGGGGTGAATGTATGACATTGTTCTACAGTCTGTCCATCAACTGTGTTTTTTGCAATTTTCACCCCGAGTGGGCTGGGTATGCTCAGACGTGAGTCCCAGGCTCTCCACACCACTGGAGTCAAGCTATCCAGGCTGATGAAGGCTGATAGCCAGAAACCGGTCCCTGGATGCCTGATTCCGGTCTGGGAAAGACATGGCTTGGTAGTTCGGACTGTACTGTTCCCATGAGGCACAGGGTCAGAGCTGATTTGCATATAGCCAGTGTCTAACCCAGGGTGGTGTGGAGTGCAAAAAAACGATGGATTTAGACCCAGATCCTTGTACTGGGGTGAATGTATGACATTGTTCTACATTCTGTCCATCAACTGTGTTTTTTGCAATTTTCACCGCGAGTGGGCTGGATATGCTCAGACGTGAGTCCCAGGCTCTCCACACCACTGGAGTCAAGCTATCAAGGCTGATAGCCAGAAACCGGTCCTTGGATGCTTGATTCCGGTCTGGGAAAGATATGGCTTGGTAGTTCGGACTGGACTGTTCCCATGAGGCACAGGGTCAGAGCTGATTTGCATATAGCCAGTGTCTAACCCAGGGTGGTGTGGAGTGCAAAAAAACGATGGATTTAGGCCCAGATCCTTGTACTGGGGTGAATGTATGACATTGTTCTACATTCTGTCCATCAACTGTGTTTTTTGCAATTGTTTTAAACGCAGCAGTATGTACAGTGGCACCAAAAACCTGGGGGGAATCCATCATAATCCCGATATACAAAAAGGGCTGTAGATCTGATGTAAAAAAATTATCGCCCCATCTCTCTTCTAGACTCCTCAGTTAAGATCATGAGTAGAGTTATGCTGGTCAGACTAGAAGAATGGGTTGAGCAAGAGGGCGTCCTGGCCGACCGTCAGTTCGGGTTCAGGAAGGGTCGGGGTACACTCGACCAGTGTATAAATCTTGATCTACTGATAGGCAAATACACTGAAGCTAAGCAGGGTTCATTATACCTCTGCTTTGCAGATTTAAGCAGTGCTTTCGATATGGTTGACCATTCTTTATTGTGGCCAACCTTGTTACAGCTCGGTGCACCAGAGGGTATAATCTTCTTTCTTGCTGGATTGTACGAAAAACTAGAAACATGTGTGCGCTATGGCACTAAAGGTAAGTGCACCCCGAAATTCTGGGTTAAATGTGGGATTAAGCAGGGCTGCATATTAGCCCCCCTACTTTTTATACTGTTTATTAACGAAATAGACAGTGTTATTATACGCTGACGACGCTGTCCTGCTTTCAAGAACACCCCTTCGGACTACAGCGTCTGATCAATAGATTTTCTACCTTTATTAAGGAAAGAAAACTGTCTATCAACAAGGGGAAAACGCATACAATGACTTGTGGGGCTAGAAGTAAAACCTCTAATGCCTTTTTTATCGAGGGTGAAAAGGTGCAAGAAGTTGATAAATTCTGCTATCTTGGTTTAACCTTCTCGAAAGACAGAAAGTGGACCAATGAATTTAATAATATTACCAACAAAATGGCGGAAAATGCACACGGTGTTTTCAGATTTGCGGCAAAAGTTGGTGACAGACGCACAAGGGATATGCTCAATATTTATCAAGCAAGATGTGTCACCATCGCAATGTACGGAGCGGGGGTTTGGGGTCATATATGCTACCATAATTTGCAATTACAGGAGAACTCTTTTTAAAAAAAACTTTTATGTTTACCTACATCCGCCCCGACTGAGTTGATCCATCGGGAACTGGACATCCCTTTTTTAGATGATCTATTATCCATGAAGCCACTTATGCTATGGCGATCGATCTGGCTTCAGGATGAAAAGTCTTTCAACAGGTCTATAATCGAGGATTGTTTATTACTTGATAAATTCCGCAATATCCCTTGGTTAAAATATGTTGCTGACTGTTATCTAGAAATATTTAATATAAATGTATTGACTGACCCTAGTGCCGCATCTAAGATCTCCAACGTTGAGCTGAAAACTACATTCCTGGCCCAAAAAACAGGGAAACAGGTTTCTGCATATGGATCTTTGTCCACAGTCATGTTTTACAGTAAATACAACACGAATGAAGGTTTCTCATGTTATTTAGCCATGGTGACTAGGCCATCCCATAAGTTTATGGTAACCAGGCTGAGGTTTGGTGTAGCACATCATTTAGTGGCCCTGCCACATCTTAAAAAACATCCGATTGGGCCGTGTCTGTGTGATGGCGTTACCAAACAAAGCACTCTGCACTTTTTACTGATTTGTAAACTGTACAAGAATTTTCAAATAGCCTATCTGAAACCCATGTTTGTTAAATATGGTGCATGTACAGTTAACCAGGCAATGAGTTTGTTATTTAATATGGAGACTGCTGATATTTGTTTTTATACCGCTACCTTTTTAAATCGGTCTATAAAGGCACGTAAAAGTATGCTATTTTAGGGACAGTGTGTGAAATTTGTAATATTTGTATTTTATATGTTTTGTGCTTTTATGGTCATTTTGTATGAACCGAATAAAGCTTCATGAATTGAATTGAATTGGTAATGACTTTGCTCTTGGTCTGATGCTGTCCTCCTGAGATGACTACTTTCATAGTAATGTAGTCTGCTGTCTTGGTTCTCATGGCCTTTCAGGCAATGCATCTGCTCAAAGATGAAGCAGGCCTCAAACAGGAGCCAAGAAAGTTCATTCACTGTTGAGGTTATGTGGTTGAATTTACTCTGACCCTTTATGAGATGAGCCTGGAGCACCAATGTTGCTTTAATGGATATTAATGTGGAGTTGCGGAGGCCAGTGAGCAGAATGTTGCCAATGCCTACCCTGTTGACCCAAATTCATATTCAGGAGGAAACGTCCCCTTGTTTTAGAAGGGGATTGTGGTACACAATGTCACATTCCATCCTTAGCATCTTTACTATAATACAACATATGTAGCAAAGCAATCTAGTAACTTAATTTTTTAATCACATATGGTGGTGGCGCGGCGGAGGAGAGGTAGCAGTATGCTTGGCCAGACTGCCGCGGTCCCACCAAGCATATTGCGAGTTTGCTCTCTGCCACAGATTTCATGGCGGTTCCTCCTCCATGAAAACCATGGCGGAGAGGAAACAAAAGGGGCTATGTAGGCCCCCTTGTGCCTATGGACCCTAGAGTGCATGCAGGGGGGGCACAGCAGGTGCCCCCTTGTGTGCAGGCACCATAGTTACAGCGCAGCACAGACCTTACAGTCCATGCCATGCCAAAACTGTTTTTGGCATTCCCATTGCGGTGCCCATTTTCAGAGGCATCGCTGTGGGAATACCAAAAAAAAGCCTGTCAGACTCAAGGAAACTCGTAATCTGGCAGGTGGCCGACCACAGGTTTGGCGGAGTGGCAGTGGGCTGCCGGCATGGCAACCCCTCTTCCACACCGCCAGACTTGTAATCAGGCCTTTAGAGGGAGATTTTGATAGAGAAAGCTGGAAAATTGTAGTTCTTTGTATTCTTGAGTTGGACTTTCTAGTGAAAGGCAAAGGACTGGATTCATATCATATTTTGGAGCTTCAAATGAGGAGACTGGTCATTTTTGAATGAAATGTGATGGTAACCCCCCTCCCAAATGAGGGATAATTTCAAGCTAGACATCTTATATGAAACCTTTGCCTAATCTGATAATGTCTCCTAAAGAATATTATTATTTCTGTTGTGGAATGCTCGACGACTTGCAATGTTTGGTCTCAACCAGGGTAGTAGCTTGATTTTGGATGCAATAGGAAACTCACACTGATGTGTACCTCTCATCAATATAAGGTCTGTTAAACTGAAGAAGCTTTCTACAAAATTAATGTTGAAACCGTTCCAATTTTCCCCAGGAGAACCTCCAACTAAAATGTTTTCAACCTTATTCAGTTTTCCACTAGTGCCACTTCTGTTCTAAAACATTATGTGGAAAGGTGTGTGTGAAGTTGATACATCCAACAAATTCCATGCAGTATGTTGAGATGAAAAGAAGAAACTCCAGCCCACAGTCTCTGCAGTAGAGCCCCTGTCAACTGCCTTTCACAGTTTCAGTTTTGACAATAACCATTCGAATGAGAAAACTCCATTCTTCATGAACTTATCATGGAAACTACATTAAGCATGAAACACACTAGACAAGATACATAATATGAAATTAAAATATTTTAATGAACTACACATTACCACATAGCCTTCCCCTTCAACAAATAAATAATTAAAAACAAGAAATTTAACATAAGAACTATTTCTCATTCACAATGACTTTGTATGGCTGCTAAACTGAAAAACACCACAAACTCTTAGGCAACTTTATTTTGATTAGATCACCAATTTTTATGAGCATAGGTTTAACCACCTTGCAACTGTCATAACCGTCTTTTCTTTTAGTTTTAAGATGCAATTCCCTCACTTTAGATTTCTCCATTAGACTTTCTGGACTTACGTTGTCATTACAGTAACTTTCCACCCAAGGAAGATCAACATCAATATGTGGTTTATGTTTTTTGAACCTCACAAAAGGACTCACACCCGTAGTTGAGTGAGGAGTACCTTTATATTCCTCCCCCAGCCTCTTAACAGCTTGAATCCAATTACTGCCAGTATACTTTGCAGTTTGAATGGTTTCTTTTAGCATTCTATTAAATCTCTCCACTATTCCATTTATTTGTGTCATGTTTAGATCTCCACAGTGAGACATTAGAACAAGAACAGTGCTATGAAAATCAGTTTGCAATTAAGTGACTCCTTGTGGCTAAAGCCAATGCCACCACTTTTCTTTCTGTTCTTCCAGGGAGTGGGTGTTGTACCCTAGTGATAAGTTATGGTTGGGATGAGGAGCCAAAGCAGGTTTTCATGAGTTTAATAGTGTCATGGTCGCAGTATTCGGTCAGGCAAATTTACAACAGAAGTGTATTACATTCGGCAGACTTATAGTTCACGAGGGTAGCTTTGGTGTGTAGAAGATGGGGCAGTAGGTAGAGAGGAGCTTATTCTCAGGTTGATTGGATAGACTGATTTTTGTGTTTATGGTGTGGCATGAGGAAGGTGTGGGATCTGTGAACACAAGGTGTTCGGTTGTGTGGGATGCAAAAGTGGCAATGTGAATGGAGGAATGCTCAGAAGCTGTCTCTTTGATGTCCATTTTAGGCTCTTCAGGAGTGGGTCTTTTGGATGAGATGTGATGGGGATTTTGGAGAGCAGTGGTGTTGCACGCATTCTGCTCATGCACAGAACTATGCGTAGGAAACCAGGACCTCTGTGTATTGTGGTGTACCAAAAAACCCATCTCAGTGCCTAGAACTCCGATCCAACTAGCATTAGTGTCTCATTCGTTCTGCGTACTACAGCGAAGCTACTAATGATTAGACAACCTAGAACATGCATCTTAGTAAACTCTCAGGAATAGTGGGAATCAAGAACACTCTTTCGTTCTAACACTCATACCAGTCCACAACGTGAGTAATCAGAGACACCTCCGCACAATTACATTGCTTCCCTCCACTTAGCCCAGCAGAAGTCATATCCCTTCTCGCCATAACTAAATCCGGATCTACCCTGGACATTATCCGTGCTACAAGACCAGCTCGCTATTCCCATCTGCTCTATCCTCAATAGCTCTCTGAACTCAGGTAGACTCCCTCCTGAATCGAAAAACGCACAAGTAGTACCCATATGTAAAAAACCTCAAGATTCCGACTGCCGAACTGACTAACTACCGACCTATATCCTTACTCCCTCTGCAGACCAAGCTCATTGAAAGACATATTAACAAACATTTGTCTGAGTTCATTGAAGCCTCTAACCAACTAGACGTTTCACAGTCAGGTTTTTGGGCCAAACACAGTACCGAATCGGCTCTTATCAAGGTAACTGATAACATCAGAATGGCACTAGACAAGGGTCAGGCAGCACTCTTGGTGCTGCTTGACCTGTCAGTAGCATTCGATACCATCTCACACCCGATCCTACTGGAGAGACTTCGAGACATAGGTGTTCAGGGGCTGGCCCTGAAGTGGGTGACTGACTTCCTAACTGACAGAACACAGACTGTTACCCTAGGAACCTATAAATCTACACCTACCAAAGTGACCAAGGGGGTTCGGCAGGGCTCTTGCCTGAGCCCCACCCTTTTTAATATTTATGTTACCCCTCTGGCTAAACTCATGAGGTCCTTGGGATTCAATCCCATCTCATACCCAGACGACACACAGCTCCTTCTCACATTTGATAAAAACAGACCAGATATACAGCTCATTTTCTCCGAAGGCATGAAAGCTATCGCTGCCTGGATGCGGACTAACTTTCTACAACTAAATGCTGGGAACTCAGAAATCATGCTGTTTGGAGGAGCTGTTACATGCTGGTCGCCACATTGGTGGCCTGAGGAACTGGGTCATGCCCCAGCCCCTAAGGAAGTGGTCAAGAACCTAGGCATCAGAATTGATCAAAACCTAACCCTTGAGGCACATGCTAATAATACTGCTGGCTCCTGCTTCTACATCCTTAGTCTACTTAGAGGGATGTTTCCCCATCTACCCTCTTCCAACCAAAAAAACGTTAATGCAAGCCTTGGTACTAAGTAGACTAGACTATTGTAACGCTCTGCTATTTTCGGCAAACGCAGGTTCCCTCAATAAACTACATGTGGTGCAGAACACAGCCGCCCGTCTCGTAGCGGACGCCCCAGCCAAAACACCCTCTGCCCCCCTCCTTAATAATCTCCACTGGCTCCCCGTTAGAAAGCGGGTAAAATTCAAAATAGGCTTCACTAGCTTCAAAGCCCTCAATGGTCAAGGCCCTTCCTATATTTCTAACAAACTAGCAATGTACACCCCTGCACGTGTGCTTAGATCAGGCTCTGAACTTTTGTTATGCACCCCTAGAATTAAAAAAAAGCGCAGCGGTGGCAAAGCATTATCTTACCTTGCCCCTGCCTTTTGGAATAAGCTACCTTTCCATCTCTGCAACTGTCAGAATCTCCCTCAGTTCAGAAAGCTCCTGAAAACTCACCTTTTCTAGTTCTTTGCCTCGGCTGATTCCTCCCGTCCTAAGTGCAGAGATACCCTGTTGGGTGACTCAGCGCAATAAACTTCAAACTTCCTTGTATAGTTTAAAATGTTTATTTTAACCAACGTGCTCTAAGATGCAGTACTTTTGCTAATACTAACAAAAAGATGCATAAGAATAATACAATCAGCATTGTTACAATTCCATAAAACACAAAAGGGGAAATCATATTATAAATGACAGTGGAAACAGGATTATAGCGCAGTTACCACCCTCCCTGTGCTTGGAGCTAGTTTTAATTAATAATAGAAGAAGACCTCTAGGCTTTGACGGGGAACCCCATACCTCCAAGATCAGATGGAATGAATCACATCCCAGTACAAGCACAGCTCCTTGAGGTTGGAAAGGTTGTCTCCAAGTGCCTCCTCATGCATGCAATGCAGGATCACTGAAATATTATCGACGGTCACATTATCGACTTGCTAAAATATCGTTGAAAAATTATCGACGACAAAAATATCGACTTTGTATACTTATTACACCAACTACAAAAATATCGAGTCAAAAATATCGACTCTTTAGAATATCGAGTACATAAATATCGCCTTAATAAATATCGACTACAAATATATCGTTTTTCATGAAATTACCCCTAACACTACAAAAATATCGACTACTAAAATATAGAGTACAAAAATATAGAAAAAATAATATCGTAGTACAAAAATTTCAATTTAAAAAATATCGTATTTTTAAAAGTATTATTAATAATGTAAAAATAATTGTAAAATACATAAAATTTTACAAATATTAAATAAAAACATTAAAACATATTAAAAAAATTATAACTAATACATATACATTTAAAATAAATTAAAAACTTAATAATTTAATGTAATTTTTTTTTTAATTTTATTTCATTGATTTAATATAAATTTATTTTATATTTACCCTGTACGCCTGTACCCCAAAAACCCAATACTGACCCTGAACCCTAAAAATATCCCTGTACCCCAAAAACCCAAAACTGACCCTGAACCCTAAAAATACCCCTTTATCCAAAAACCCAAAACTGACCCTGAACCCTAAAAATACCCCTTTACCCAAAAACACAAAACTGACCCTGAACCCTAAAAATACCCCTTTACCCAAAAACTGAAGACTGACCCTGAACCCAAAAAATACCCCTTTACCCAAGAACTGAAAACTGACCCTGAACCCTAAAAATACCCCTTTACCCAAAAACTGAAAACTGACCCTGAACCCAAAAATATACCCCTTTACCCAAGATCTGAAAACTGACCCTGAACCCTAAAAATACCCCTTTAGCCAAGAACTTAAAACTGACCCTGAACCCTAAAAAATACCCCTTTACCCAAAAACCCAAAACTGACCCTGAACCCAAAAATACCCCTTTACCCAAAAACTGAAAACTGACCCTGAACCCTAAAAATACCCTTTTACCCAAAAACTGAAAACTGACCCTGAACCCAAAAATATACCCCTTTACCCAAGAACTGAAAACTGACCCTGAACCCTAAAAATACCCCTTTACCCAAGAACTTAAAACTGACCCTGAACCCTAAAAAATACCCCTTTACCCAAAAACCCAAAACTGACCCTGAACCCAAAAAATACCCCTTTACCCAAAAACTGAAAACTGACCCTGAACCCTAAAAATACCCCTTTACCCAAAAACTGAAAACTGACCCTGAACCCAAAAATATACCCATTTACCCAAGAACTGAAAACTGACCCTGAACCCTAAAAATACCCCTTTACTCAAGAACTTTAAACTGACCCTGAACCCTAAAAAATACCCCATTACCCAAAAACCCAAAAGTGACCCTGAACCCTAAAAATACCCCTTTACCTAAAGACTGAAAACTGACCCTGACCACTAAAAATACCCCTTTACCCAAAAACCCAAAACTGACCCTGAACCCTAAAAATACCCCTTTACCCAAAAACCCAAAACTGACCCTGAACCCTAAAAATACTCCTTTACCCAAAATTAAATAATATTATTTAATTACCAATTAATTATTAATTAACAATAACAAAGAAGTTAATATATTAGCACATTAGCTGTAATTAATTTAATGTAATAATTAATAATATTTTTTCCCAATTAATTAATTAACAATAACAAAATATTATATATATAAAAATTACTCTATGTAATGTAATTAACTAATTAATATTAATTAATTACCAATTAATTACTAATAAAAAATATGTACAAAATTATAATTAATTAACTAATTAATATTAATTATTTACCAATTAATTAATAATTAAAAATATTTACAAACATATATTAATTAATTATTTATGTTAAATTACTCCCCACCCTTATCCCCTATTAACCCAACATCCCGCTCCTAAACATTAACTACAATTTATAACAATAACAAAGAAGTTACTATATTAGCACATTAGCTGTAATTAATTTAATGTAATAATTAATATTATTTTTTCCCAATTAATTAATTAACAATAACAAAATATTATATATATAAAAATTACTCTATTTAATGTAATTAACTAATTAATATTAATTAATTACCAATAAAAAATATGTACAAAATTATATTAATTAATTAACTAATTAATATTAATTATTTACCAATTAATTAATAATTAAAAATATTTACAAACATATATTAATTAATTATTTTTTTTAAATTACTCCCCACCCTTATCCCCTATTAACCCAACATCCCGCTCCTAAACATTAACTACAATTTATATTACTATTAATAAATTTTAATTTATTTTTCACCTTTTTTCTACATATTATCGATATTTTTTACTTTGACTATTTATCGATATTTTGTCTTGTCGATTTTTTTGTGTCGATATTTTTGTATTCGATATTTTTTTATCATTATTTTAATCGATATTTTTCCCAACTATATTTTTGTTATCGATATTTTATTATTGTCGATATTTTTAACTCGATATTTTGTCCATTCGATATTGTGGAGTCGATATTATGTCTAGTTACCTGCAATGCAATATTAAAAGCACTCGAGTTTGAGTTTGAGCAGCTGCATTTTCTGTTATGTCAATGTGCGTGGGACTGATCAACATGAATTAACAGCATACATTGTTATTCAACCTTGGCCTCGCTGTGCAGACTGAGGGCGCAGAGCGCACCTAGATTTGTGAAAAACAGACAGTTCTCATGTGAAAGAGCTCAAGCAGGTTATTTACGAGAGTCATGTGGTGATGTGTGCAAAAGCAGAAAAATGGCGTTTAAGCATATACCTCACTTATGCTAACATAGCAATGCCTGCAGTTAATCCCTTATCCTCCTACAGTGGCCAGGAGGAAAGTGCCTGTGAGAGACAGACGGTGTGTGTTTTTTAGATGGTGTGTGATCTCTTCATATGAACTTTGCTTTGGTTTGATGTCAAGCAGTTCATTTTGGAGAGTGGATAAAAGATGTGTGTTTTGATCAGTATGAAGTGGTTGGAACAATGGCACACATAATCACAGCTACCATGTGAACCATGATTGTAAGTGGTTGAGTTCAGTTTGCTGGTATTTGGTGACGAGGCACTAAACTGGGGGATTAGGTGACATACCAAAGCTATTTTGAAAGGTGGTAGAAGCTTGTGGGAGGACTGTGGTATTGGACCTTGATGGTCTGTGTCAGTGCAGGAGTAGGCTTATTCCAGGTAGTGTCAGCATAAGGATTTTTGATTCCATGGGCAAGTCATAGTTTGGAGCCCATGTTCAAAACAACTTTCAATTTCATTACTTATTTTCTGCTAATTTAAGCCTGCATGATGCCAAACAAATTTTCAGAAACAGGTTCACTCAAAAACAGTTGATATAGGTCTTATCAGGACCCCTAGAAATGTTTAAGATGTCACTAAGGAAAGAGAGACATACTCAGAGGTAGAGGTAGGCACAGAGGCGAGAGGTTAAGATATGAATATGAAATAGACAGAGGTGAGGTAAATGGGGAAATGGTTCACTTTCCCAGTGACCCCCTGGGATGGTGGGGGCTGTGGGCAATCGCCCACTTTGATCGTTCCTTAAAATGTCTCTGATTCAAGGTTATGTAAGGCTACCTTCATTTATGCTGGCATTGTTCTACCTGGTTTGAGTTTCCAGGGTGATAATATGGAGACAAGGGAGTGGAGGATGAGGCATAGTGATAAGGTGGGGCTATCTTGGGGACAGATGGTAGACATGGTATCACTGTTAAGGTCTCTAGTCCTCGCAGAAGCTTTTAGGATCTTTGAGGAATCAAGCAATGCAGGGAAGATATGGAAAGAAATATTTGAGGACTGGATTCTGACCTTACCTTTTTCATACAGAGTGACTTGGGTAATGTTTCTGGGTATGGTTACCTGTGATAAAAGAATATTCCCTGAAGGGATTGTTTTCTTTGAGGCTAAGAACAAGTATTATGTATCAGTCCAGGAGAGTATGAGTTTAGAAAAACAAAGGTAGGGCAGTGTTATGGAGCCTTGTCTCAGATGACAGAATTTATCATTGATTACTTTTCTGGGTTGGTGGTCAGGGATTGATGTTTATGGTTTGTGAGGTTAGTTTTAGATAAATTAAGAGGATTGGATCTCTGGAGTACAGGTACAGAAGAATTGTGTAAACCCCTTTAAGACCACAAATCTCACTTAAGTGCAGAATCATTTTTAGGTGCAAAATCACCATTGATCGAGCAATGCACATGATTGCACTTCTTTGCAGGTGGAGTGATTTATGTTAGCACATGAGAAGTCCATTTATTGACCACAACCTGGGGGGTGGTTTCAGTGCTGGTTGTATTGTCCCCCTGCTGATATATTTTTTAATATTTAGTTCCCCACTCAATTGAAAGTTTGGTACCTGTACTTAAAACTCAGGATCAGCAGGGGCATTGAACCCCTGTTAGGTGCACAAATACATTAGTACAACATCAACTGGTGCGTGGAGGCATAATTAAGAGCAAAAATCACATTTAGTTGTGTATAAACAGTTACATGCAAAATCACCTTCATGAAAGTCATCAGTAGTGTGGTGCCACTCAGTGCAGTATTGCGCTACAACCAAACCTCTCCTTTTGTGGTGGGATGGATGGTAAAAGCCTTCTCACCACAGTGTCTTTTTGCTAAACATCTGCCCACATTATGATGCCTTGTAAAATATAGAGACTGCTGGGATGAAGGTGTGCATAGAATAGTTGAAACCTCGCTTTTTGGACCTGACTGGAGGCACTGCTATTCCTGTTGCTTCTCGTCGTCGTTGGAGAACTCTACAACTTGCCGGACCCGCTGTGCGGGTCCCGCTGCGTCTGCACTCTCCTGGGGCATTGGTTGGGAGGCGAAGTGATTACCTTTGAACCCCTAGCGCACCGGCAGGGCTGAGAGCAGTCTAGCAGGGACTCCATTGCCCAGGAGTCCCTGCGTGTTCCACCTGTGGACGCTCTCCCTGCCGGCCACGCCCCCTGACAGCGGACAAAGCTGCACCCTTTCCGCTATCCAGCGGGAAACCTCGCTTTTTGGACCTGGCTGGAGGCACTGCTATTCCTGTTGCTTCTCGTCGTCGTTGGAGAACTCTACAACTTGCCGGACCCGCTGCGCGGGTCCCGCTGCGTCTGCACTCTCCTGGGGCATTGGGAGGCGAGGTGATTACCTTTGAACCCCTAGCGCACCGGCAGGGCTGCGAGCAGTCTAGCAGGGACTCCATTGCCCAGGAGTCCCTGCGTGTTCCACCTGTGGACGCTCTCCCTGCCGGCCACGCCCCTTGCCCTATCCTGTCCTAACCCTTTTTAAGAGGGCGGAGTAACCGCTGCGCGGTAGCGCGCGGGAGCGCCCGGGGCGAAGACCGGGCAAAGAGCGGGCCGTTTGAGGCCGTTAGAGGCTGGGAGAGACTGGACTGGGCCACTCTCTTTGGCCCTAACCCTCGGTAAATATCTGTATTGCCAGTTTGAATACTTGACTAGCCATTATGTCAATCCGTGAGTATAAAGATAGGGCAGCTAAGTCCAAATTGAAAAATGGTACTCTGGACGATTTCATCACCAGGACCCATACAGCCATTGACACAGAGATTGCCAAAATGCAGCACAGAGTGTCCATTGAACTAGATGCTGCCAGAAGATTATCACAGGAGTTATCGGCGGCCAAAAAATCTTCTCTGGGGTCTATAGCTTTTGCTAAAACACCTGACCGTCCAATAGGCCCTGCTCCTACCCTGATCTTAACCGTGGCAGATATTCACCAGCCACTAGCACCCACCGCATCTATATTAAAGGGGGGGTTGCCACTAGTATCTGCCGATTCTTCTTCTTTGATAACTTCAATGGTCGGGGACGATGGTGAACAGAAGGAGGGTGAGGGCGGCCCCTTGGGAACGGCGCCAACACCCAAATCTATGGAAATGGAATGGGGTGGGGTTAATTCCTGTATCCCGCAACAAGGGCTAAACAATAAAAGGAAGCGTAAAACAGCTTACGCAAGGAAAAAAGCCAAGATTGCGAAGACACAGCTATCCACCAAGGTACCATTTCTGCTACCACTAGATCCATCCCCAGTGAGTAACATACAGCCCCTAGAACTAAGACCAGAACCCAGCCCTGAATAACTCGCAATAACTTATGAAAATACTAATCTCGTAATAGAGAGCGAAACTAATGGGGTTCCACTTTGCACCATAAAGGGGAAAGATGTAGAATTTTTGACTGTTGTGTGGGAAACACTCAAGAAATTGTTAACTCCCCTTGAAGCTAAACTCACACATATAGGATCTCAGCTCTTGGAGTGGGAAAAAAGCACTTTGAACCAAGACAAAAAACCAGCCCATATACAAGATAAGGATCTTATGGCCAGACTAGAGAAGCTGGTAAAAAGTATGTTGACTCCCCTGATGGAAAAAACTCAAGTTATTAACTTAAAACTTGACCAACTTGAATTTTTAACATCTAAAAATACAGCCCTATTGGAGAGTCTAGTAGATAATAGTAAACAAACAACCTGCTGCTATTGGGTGTAACAACATTACTACATTAAAAGAGAGTGCTGAGAAAAACCAGTCACAATCTCAGCAACTGAAAACTGCAGTATCTGTAGATTCCAAAGTTATTACCCCTCGTACAGTGCCAGCTACTTACTCTAAAACTACTGTGGGATCTCAGTTAAAGAACTCTTTGATGGTAGCAACTCCAGTAAAAACAGCTGCCCCAGCTCTGCTAAATGCTGAGGGGAAAGAAACCCCGGTTACCAAACACTTAGTTCCTAGTAAAACACCCCTGCCTGGTAAACAAATCTTTGTAAATATACCTCCTGAGGCTGCTCCCTATATGGCAATTTTGACAGGTGTCCCATTAATCGCAGCGAATAAATATGAGAAAATGGAGGACCTTCTAAATAAAACAAAATATTGGCTAAACAATAACAGGCCCCTTACCCAAGACACTGCTACAAAAATTCTAAGTGTACGGAGGGTCCCCTGGGTTGGGCCAAGCAAGAAAGATCTGGAGGGAGATTGTATCCTGATTAATTTTAGAGACATCTGGGTCAAGGATATGATCTGCAGTAAAGTAAGGTTTGGTAGAATGGGGGACATTCAATGTGTGGGACTTGAATATTTCTACCCAAATCTCTATCATACCATTTCAAAATCCAGCCACCGCGGGCAAAGACCACACAGCAGTAATCACTCGGGGTGGGCACATAACTTGACCATGAACCAAGGCATACAAAATTATTGTGGCCCCTGGAATGAGATAAATTACCCCTTTATGGGACCACTGAGCATGGGTCCTTTTACACAAGTCCCGTATAACCCACGAAGACCAAGGTATCAGGGTGAAGAACACCTAGGATGGATTCCAAATAATAATATCCCACTGAGAAACCGCTTTGATCCATTAATGGGTTTGGACGGTGTAGATTGACCATCCTCTAGGTCTGAGGGAAATGCGCCTCTTGCACTGGCTTTGGGAACGAGTGAAAACACCGGGATAGTCCGCAATAATAATCAAGTTCCGGTGATTGGCGATTGTGATACTGTGAGTATCGGCCCCTTATGTCCAGAGAATGATGTTACTTGTGGCGGAGATAACATCTTGGGTCGTGAGAATAACATATTACCGTCTGGACAAAGCTTTTCAAATATAGGAGACATCCGGGGAAGCACTTATGGGAAACCGAGACTGTCTCTAATATCTTGGAACATTGCTGGACTTGCTGGGAGATTGGAGGATGATGCATGGTTGGATTATGTAGGAGCCCAGGGGATCCTGTGTTTACAGGAGACTTGGACTAGGACTGCCTATGACATTGAGGGCTTTCAATCATTCAATGTTTTGGCCGTACCATCGACATCTGGGAGGGCAAAGGGTGGCATAATGACAGCGTTGTCCATAAAACTACAGAAGTTGATAACTTCGAAATTGGTGGACACAAATTGGTATCAACTGCTGCTATTGGAGCATCTTTTTCCAGAACCTCTGCTGTTAGTCAACTGGTATCACAATATTTTTAATGTTCGTGATACATCGATAATTGAAAGTCTTAAGGATGCAGTAGGTAAAGTACGAAGCGAGCACCCGTTATCCTCTATCATTTGGGTTGGCGATTTCAACTGTTCACTGTGCAGCTTTGGAGATTCAAATGTGTGTGGACTGGAGGACTTAAACACACAGCCCTTGATCCATTTCAAACACACACCCCAGGGGGATGCTTTGAACAATATTATCATCTTGAACGACTTATGTGTTGTTGAACCCTGGTCAGCCCCCAACTTACCGCAAATACCAACTTTTCAGGGTACAAGGGGAGAGATGAGTACCATTGATTTTGTTTTGGTATCCAGTAGCTTTCTTAAATATGTTGAAAAGCTCGAGGTGGTGGCTAATCCCGCAAGTGACCATAACCCCCTAATGTTGTCATTGTGCCTCCCAGTACATGAATTACCAAAGATTTGGGATCAGCAAATTAGGTACAGCAAGAATCAGGGAGTTAGTTTAAAATGGGGGAAGGTAAATGCGACAAAATTGGAGGAAGATATATTTGCTAGTTGTAAAACGGAAATGGATGCATGTCTACTCCCAGCACCTGACCCCCATAAGGTTATTGAGTGTTTTGAGAAATTATGTGGATATGTAGCAAAGCACCTTAGGAAACCCAAGGGAAAGGGTGGCCTTTAGATGGTTTGATTCTGTTTGTTCTGCAACACACCAATCCCTAAAATTAGCCTTGTGCCAAAAACCAAGAAATAGGGAATTGGTAAGAGCAAGTAGAAAGGCCTACAAGGAGGCTATTGTAAAAAGAAAGCAGGACTTAAAAAACAATGCTTGGGAAGACCTTGAAAAGGCTGCAGATATAAAAGACAGTAGACTCTTTTGGGAGGTCCTAAATCGCCCACTTTTTAAGAATGACGATAATGAAACTATAGTTATGCAGGTCACCGCTGAACAATGGGTCTTACATTTTACTAAGATTTTTAATCCAAATTCTATTTTATTAACATCAACCTTAGATAGTACAGGGGAACTGGCGCCATCTCCCTCGGCTTTGACCCTCAGCTCTTCATTTACACTGATAGAGATTGAGGAAGCTATAGAGAAGGGTTTATCACTAAAAGCTCCAGGCCCAGATATTGTACCCTTAGACCTTTTTAAACACAATGTTAAATTGTGGGCACCCTTATTATTGAATGTATTTAAGGCTGTTGTGGTTGGGCGTATCCCTGGTTCTTGGAAGGAGGCAATTGTAGTGCCGATTTTCAAGAAGGGTGATAGGTGCGACCCATGTTGCTATCGTCCCATATCCCTAATAGATGCCTCATGCAAAATCCTGGGCAGGGTTATCCTAGCTAGATTAGAAAGCTGGGCAGACTCGACAGGTCTCATAGTTGATTCCCAGTATGGATTTAGGCGAGGAAAGGGGACTGTTGAGCAGTGCCTGAACCTGGCACTAATTATAGGCAAGTACATGAAGGCAAAAAAGTCCGTAATACATCTTGCCTTCATGGACCTGTCAAGTGCATTCGACACTGTTTGCAGACATAAGTTGTGGCAGATGATGGACGATATGGGCTTCGAGGAATCATTGGTCACACTGCTTCGAAGGCTGCATGCAGCAACAACTGTATCAGTTAGATTTGGCCCTGGAGGCGAAATGACAGAATCGATTCCATCAACCGAGGGTGTGCGTCAAGGATGCATTTTGGCGCCTTTTCTTTTTCTGGTGTACACAAACGGGTTAGAAAAGCACCTATTAGACCATGGTTGCGACTTTCCAAAAATTAATGGCAAAAGTATTCCCATGCTCTCCTATGCAGACGATACTGTCTTAATGACATTAACAGGGAATAGCATGCAAGTATGTTTAGATGCCTTCAATACTTTCATGCTGGACCTCGACTTAAAGGTAAATTTTGATAAATCTTTTGTAATGTGTTGCAGTCCTAAAAGGTCAAGCATTAGGAAGTTTGTGGTAAACAATCGCACAATTGGAAAGGTGGAGAAATTTAACTATCTTGGGAATTTGTTTAATAGCAAATTAAGCTGGACTCCACTTATGGAGGTTCGAGCCCAGAGTGCGACCCGGGCAATAGAAGGTATCTTCCGTTTTTGTAGCAAATTGGGCCAAAAACATGTAAAGCACCTCAAAACCCTCTACATATCCAAATGTCTATCGGTGGCCACTTATGGGGCAGGGGTGTGGGGGACTGAAACACCAACTGTGATACAAGTGGTGGAAAATAATTTTATAAAACGAGTTTTATCAGTCCCCAAAGGTAGCTCTAACATCTTTTGCCATAAAGAAATGGGATTGGTCAGTGTTTCTGATACTATTCGTTTGTCTCCTTTATTGTTATGGGGCAAAATATGGCGATCTGAAGACTTGCAACTAACTAAAGATATTATCATTGATTGCATGGCCTTAGAAAATTCAAAACAGATCCCTTGGTTGTCCTATGTTTGTAACATGTTTAAAACAATTGGTTTGGGCTCTTTTTATGACAATCCAGAAAAAAATAGAGGGAAACCAAAAGGCAGTCATAAAGACAATGTATTGGAAATCATTGAATCCACCATCTTTGGACGATGTTAATGTATATGTTTGTAAACCTCAAACTCAGTTTTATTTAACATTCACTCTTAATGTTCAATGGCGATTCTTATTAACCAGATTTAGATTGGATATTATGCATTTTTTGCTTGCTTTCCCGAAACAAGGGGGTTGGTGTGAGAGGCTGCCCCCTTGTCCATGTAATAACAGGGCTAGTCAAAGCACCATCCATCTGGTCCTCTTTTGCCCCTTATATCAAGAACCAAGAATTCGGTTTGTTAAACCAATTCTGAAGGGGAGGCAATTTTGCACTTATAAGGAAGGGTATGATTACCTGTCATCACTATCCTCTGCTGAAACCTGTTGTGCCATGGTAAATTTTATCAGAGTTTCGTTAAAGATTAGGAAGAGCTACAGTCAGTATTAATATGTATATAATGTTTTCTGGCCAAAATTGTGTACTTATATTTTTATAATGGCCCTTTTTTATGCCTCTTATACATTTTGGAAAACTGTGTATGTAAAATGTTCTCTTATGAGGTATGATGATTTGTATGTTCAGCACTTTTATGATCCATTTTATGAATCGAATAAAGTTTTGAAATGAAAATGAATAGTTGACTACCATTCAATGCTTAATTTGAGCCGGTAGGGTAGTTCCAGGTGGAGCCCACCGTCATCATTTTTGGAGTCTCTCAGTTATTTTCCCCTCAAAAGATTTAAATCTAGAGCAAGCAAGAGAAAAATATAAAGGGGGAAAGAAGGAGAAAGAGAAAGTTGAACAGTGACAAAATGAGAAAGCATGAATGAAAAAGAACATGCAAAAGAGAGATCCAAGGAGAGTCTAGTGTTGGATGAAGGAGGCATGAAGTGGAATCAAAAATATGCACCCATGGTAAGAACATAGCATGAAATTCAACAGAAAATTATCAGCAGCCACTTGCTAAGTTCGATGCCCTGTGCTCCTGCGACAGGATTTGTTTGCCAAATTTCTCATAATTATGCAAAAGACTTAATCACATAATTTTCTGTAATTTTGTGTAAAAAGAGTAACACAAAATTGCTCCGATTACTCCACCGTAATTACAATTTCATCCTAGTTAAGGCAGTTGCAAAGCATTCGTACATTGAATTGTAAATTGCAAGAGACAAAATGCCACTTGGCTGATCCCTTCCCTTTGTGGCTCGCAAGGGTTTGCAAAGCTGGTATTGTGATTCAGACAACACACTAGGAATGCAATGCACTTTTGTACATTGTGAAATGTGACCAGCATTTGCAAAGTCGATTGCATGGGCTTTGTGTATACAAAGTATCTTCAGCATCAGGTGAATGAATGGTCAATGATAAACTGCACTAGGACAGACCCCTAGCATGACTGTGTCAATCACCATGCTATGAAAAATATTTGGCAAACATTAATGTGTCTAGCAGCAGGAAATAGAAACATTTCTTTTATCAACATCAAGTATGTACTTAACCTTTCTGTTTGAAAGCAATATGGGTATTGCACAATTCCCAATTCGAACTTCATTATGATTTATGATAATCCTGCCTGTAGCTCAGCCCACCAGAGTTATCAATACCAGGAGTACAGGAAACTCAGGCCATGCGCAATTACCATGGTTTACTGGGGGAATCTGTAATTCTAGGTCAGATTTCCCTGGTGAGTCTCTTTTTTGCCCCAGAGTTTCCCATATATTGCCAATATGTTGTGTTCCAGTAGATTTCATAATTCTGATGGGGTGGGCAACAGCTGACAGGGGCTCCATCAGGGTTAAAAGAGGCCTTTAGTAAAGGACAGTCACTGGGGTCAACATTATGAAACTGCCAAAGTCAAATAGCTCAACAATTCACAGGTAGGAAACAGGTTTAACATTTTGCAGTATAGGTAAAGTGGAAAACATAATCCGAGCAGATTACATTTGGAAATATTAATTTGTGCAAGCAGTTGAAGGTGGTGGAAATTGACACTCATTTGTGGGGACCAGAATATTTTGACCCAGAGGAAGAGAGAGACATGGCAAAAAGGGATACGAAACTAGTAAAAGAAAGGTAGGAAAACAGTGACAAAGTGAGAAGGTAGGACTAAATAAGTTGCAAGAGTGAGATAATGAAAAAGGGGCCAGATTTAAAAAGTAATTGTGCATTCGCAAACCATACGAATTGCAAAATAATGGCTTTATTACTGCAACATGTTTTTTTTCTATTGACCAAACCCATTTTGTGAGTCGAACAAGCCTTTCCAACTCACAAAATGGGTGTTTCGATCTATTTGCAATTGCAATTAAGAGAGGGTGTGATGTGGTGTCCCATCCTAATTGCTAGTCGCAATGTTATGCATCAATGTTGCACGACAGCAATTGCGTATGCAATCCATTGGTCAGTTACCAACACCTTAAAGGAGTTGGTATTTCCTTAGCAAACGTCAAGGTGTCTCTTTGTAAATTCTGTCAGGTGACCTCTGGGGAAGCAGGCTGAGGTCGTTAGGACCATTGTCTGCTCCTCCCAATGTATCCCAAATGGAAAACATTTTTTAAGCAGCACCAATTCCCGTAAGGACCATGGATTGCTTAAAACGAGTTTTGAGAATGCAAACACAGGGATGGTGATTTTCAATTTCCCCTGCAGGCAACCGTCCTTTTGTAATTAGCCAATCATAAGGAGCGACCTACCTAATTAATAATATTTAGTCAGGTTGTCCTGTGGCCCTCTCTGTGACTGGAGACTTTGTGACACGACCTATTAGTACTTAGGTTGGATTGCAAAACCAGAGACCGGGCAAAACATGGAAGCGCAGTTTATGAGCCCAATTTGGGGTCTTCTGTTTACACACAAAGCCCAGGAAGTGTACGGTGGTGGAAGAAAGAGGCATCGAGTGAAACCAAGATCAGGCCGCCTTGCTATTCACCATCGCAGCAGCTGGCAATGCTAGCAGTGGGCTCCTGAGGAAAGCTTTGGATAATGTTCTTGTTTTTAGCATTTATAAATATATGTGTGTTTATTTTATTGTAACTTAGGCACTGCTTAGAATAGATGCTCTTGTAATTCAGCATATCGACCCACTAACTGCAATACAGACGAAGAATGTACTTTTTGATTGACATAGCCAATTCAATTATATAAATTGACGATTGGTTAATTATATTTGATCGCTTTCACTCGGTATGAGGCTTCCCCTAAAGAACTGCTGATGATTGGCATGAAGCGGCCTAGCGAGGGCTGTGGGCAGAGGCGGGTAGTTCAGTCTCTGTAACTTGATTTTAGCATGCTTCAACAAGGTTATAATAAAGAATAAGTGAATTACTCTTGAACACAACAAACCTTGTTTCCTGTAAGGATTTATCTTTTCTTGGCAATCCGTGCGACCTTTTGCCCCCTCCCTGCAGTGAACACGCACGTATTTGAGCATCAGGTCTTTTATTATTTCTTAAAGATAAAGACCAGGTAGTGGCCCATTGCATGGGGCGCATCAGGATCTAAATTGCTTTCTTTCCTCATAAAAGGCAAGCAGTTTTTCTCGTCACCCAACAATATTCTTTTTATTGACCTCTGAAGGATGAGAGGGCGAGCCAGCCCTGCTGTAAGCTACCTGTACCTTTGACTGCAAGGACACAGAACGATCTCTGCAACAGGAGCATTTACTAATGGAGCTATCACAGGGAAAGGAAATACTTCAACCCAGTGTAAACAGCCTTTTTACAGCCACATAGTCTGCACTCCTCAAAACTGTAGTGTGTGCAACAACAAAAAAGAAAATCGTACGGTACAAAAGTAGATTGTAAGTCGGAATGCCTTTCCGACTTGCTACACACAAATTGCGAATGATTGCAAATTTCCAGGACACAATGAGGTGAAAGACCTCATCCAAAGACACCCCATGAAAGGCAGCCCAGGAAGCCGAAACACCCCTCATGAGACGTGCCTGCGTCCCTGAAGGACAAGGCAAACCAGAGCCCTGATAAGGCAAAGAGATAATGGACTTGATCCAACGACCCAGAGTAAGGCGAGAAGCAGCCTTCCCATGACCAACAAGGCCAAATGTTACAAACAGGCTGTCAGAGGAATGGAAAGCTGCAGACCAGTCCACATACACGGTCAAAGCACGCCTCACATCAAGAGTGTGCACCAACTGATCAGCAGAAAAAGAAGAAGGAGAAGGATGGAAAGAAGGCAAGACCAACTCCTGGGAGCTATGGTGTTATAACCCCTGGCAGGAGTGTGGGTGGAGCTTAAAAGTGTTTCCTGTTTTGTTTCCTGTCCGAGGAATATACCTCATGTGTTATGACTGGGTTGAGGACGAGTAGAACTAAGAGTAATGAGGATTACCGACCGGTAAGTAATCATATAATTTAAAATCTCTTTGCACCCTCTTTCCCAGCAGGGTTTCAATAGTTTTCTAATTTAAGGGTGATTCATGTGGCTCAGACATTTAGGAAAGTGTTTAGCTGTTTACCTTGTGCTCTAAATAAAAGAAGCAATCATTACGAAATTTATGGTGCTCAGTCTCAGTTTAAGATGACTAACTGAGCTTCTGAGCTTGTCTTGCTGTGAATGGCACACCGCATTTTCACATCGGCGTATGATCTACTCTATAAAGCATCCTTTCACTCATTAATCAATACATCATTTCCACAGCCTGAGTTCACTCTTACCAAAACATGACAGGCTTGATTGTCTTATTAGGTCTTGGCTTGAAGTAATATCTAAAAGCATGGCTGTCAGCAGGATAATATAAGTCTCTCTTCACTTTCGACTTTGGTAACGTCCCCGGGCTAAACTATCAGCAGAAGACATCCACTTTTGCTGCTTCATTTATCATGTTATTATTATTACTGTTGTATAGCGTTTTAGGACCCTAGTGTAATTTTCCAGATTCATGCCCTTATATAGGTATAAAATACCGTATCCTTATATAGGCATAGAAATCATAACCATGTTAAGACATAGCTCAAGTAGTCCTAATACGGCTTGGCTACTTCCACTAGTTCGGAAAATCTACAACTATTTCTTGCAAAAACCCTGCCTTCAGCAGTCAGGGACTTCCCCCTGCATGAATATTAAGTTATCCAAGAAATCATGGAGTTTTCAGAGAATTAAGTCTCTGATGACGTTATTATGTCCAATCTTACATCAAACTCGGCACCTTCAAAGTATAAATATGCCCACACTTGTCCAAACAAACACACAGTGGTTTGGAGCAGTTCGACTATCTACTTGCCCGATGCGCCCTGCAGCAGCAAGTGCCAAAGGAAGCCGACCCTCCAGCTGAGGCACTGAGAGACGCTGTACTTTCTCCTGCCGAGAAATCTAGCTCCAGTGTTTCCAGGCTACCCTTTCGGGTTGCTGGGAAATCGAGTCCTGAGAGAGAGATACAAGACCTCCTACATTCTAAAACCAAGGTGCGGAGCTGATTAGACCCTAAGAGAATTCTTGGAATAGATTCTTGGCAAATAATACTAAAACTAGGCTACACCTCACTTACTTCTTCCCTTGTACTAGACCGAGGTTAGGTACACTGGGGTAGGCGTATTTTAGAAGCACCAGTTGAGTACTTTTAGTCATTATTTATCACTGTATGTATTTTATGCATTTTAGGTATCTTATGGCTTAGAAACCATATCATGCTTTTACAGTATTATTTTATAATACTCTTCGTATTATATGCTCTGTACTTTACAGCAAGTATTACGATTGCAGCAGTTCATTTCTTATGCTTGAGAAAGAAGACTGTTCAATAAATACCCTTTTATTGAAAACGCCCTTCTCTATTTTTCTGCACCTCTGGTGTTACGAAGCATGCACGATTGACTGAGTGAAATAACTATAGTTTCCGCGACTCTAGAGATATATTTCTTATTCTTGGGGAACAAAGTTGTCATGTTTTAAGCGGTTGTCAGAAACTAACCCCTTCTTGTTTATTCGAGAAAGTTTCTAGTGACCTCTGAGCTAGCTGGCACACACACAATTAAGTTTAGTATATTCGGTAGAGACCTAGTTGACTTCAGTCCTACGTCTAAACTACAGGATACACTATTCCAATGCACAGAGCCTATTGGGAATATAGGAACTACACTACATTACCAACATGTTTTTTATATTTTGAAATGTCAGTTTAGAACGGATGACTGATTCTTCCTTTCCATTAGTAAAAATCGTGACCTCTGGCACATCACATGTTGTCAGTGGTATGCATTCTGTTCATTGACCCATCGTACTGGCTTAATAATTAATGCATAATTGTTCTTATTGAATCAGTTGATGTCATGCTGTTTGTTTGGAAAACAAAGTCTCAAACGTGTTTTCATTTCTCTGACTCACCATGCAATAACAATATTTTCTATGTAGTGCCATACAATACACTCCTAACCTTTCTAGGGGCCAGATGTACTCAGGTAATTGTTTGCGATTACCAAATAATTAATTCTGCGAATCGGGCTGTTTGCTAACGAAAAAAAGCTTTGTACATCTGACCCAAGGTTCTGTAAATTATAAGTAGAACTATTTACCAATTTAATGAATCTCAATGCACAGACTTTATAAAGACTAAAACCTGAGTAGATCTTGCTAGGATTTGAAATTGCAATCTGCCATTCACTACCTGGATCACAGGCAAACATCAGACTCACTTATCCATCACGTGGCTGTGTCAATGAGTTACAACATTTACTGCTGTTGCTATTCTGGAACTTTTTAGCTCTCCCTTATGCATTTGCCATGAACAGAGGTCTCAGATCTAAGTTATATTTCCTATTGCAGCTACAAAATATACTGGGATTTCATGTGTACGCTGCAGTACAGATACAAGGTAAAACTATGTGCTGCAGCAAGATATTGTCAAGAACTTTGAGCGCTACAGCATGCAATCAGGTTTGTATCCAAGGACTGATTTCCATTCTGTGTTCCATTTGTTTATCTGCAACTCCATTTATTACAACTAAAAGGAGTGCTGGTGCTTGTCTAGGTAAAACAGTATGTGAACCCCTCCAGCCTGCAATCTGCCTTGTGTCCAAGATCTCTAATTTCATGCCAACGTTTTAATAATGCTATGAAACAAAAACATGCACTGAAATGTTGAGATCTCAATTGAAGACAATGTCTCAGGGCTTTTATTGGATGGTATAGACCTCCTCTCGAGCATTCCAATGTTTACCTTTGTGGTTCTCATTTTTGAATTTAGAACATTCTGCCCTTCAGTAGCTATAATGTTCGGATAGCGTTAGGGCCCTACTGTATTGGGCTACACCATTTGTTAAAGTCCTTCTTCCTCCTTATAGGCCCTCACCTGTGGTTTGGTCCTTTAATTCAGATTCAGTGACTTTAACAGCTGGTATAGCCCATGGCAGCAGGCTATATTCAAAGTCAGACCTGTTGACTTTGCCAGTACTTGCAATGGCAGCATTTTTCTTGTTAAGGAACAAGGGATGCTAGCCTGGAATCCTTCAACTCTGAATGCAGGGCTGGAGCTATGATATCCTTCACAGGCCTTTATCCCTACTTTGGAGGCATTCGTAAACAGAATCCCTGTCTCATTAATATCAGTGCATAAGAATGCTGAGACCCACACTGAATGCACTTTTTGCACTGCAGTGACTACTGCAACCGTTGAGCAGTTCAAAAATTGCAGTTTTATATGTCACCCAAGATTAGTACATTGTGGCCTTCAAGTCTGGGGGGACAGTCACTTATAGAATTTTGGGTCAGATATACAAAGAGTAGGAATAGCGATTATATCTGAATCGCTATTTGGAAATTGCCATTCCCTATTTATGAAACTTTTTGTTTCATACAGGTGATTCTTAGTGGGTCAAAAATCGACCTGCTTCATGAATAATAATGAGGTAGGTTGCAGTGTGCGACCCATTAGGAATGCCTGCCATCACATGGATGGTGGCCGGCTGAGGTCAGCAGACCCCCATGTCCGCGATTGCCTTTGAATAACGTTTTGTTGATATGCAACCTGTTTTCCTTCAAAGGAAAACAGGATACGTTTCATCAATAAAAAATTGAACGTTTTGTTTTCATTTTTAAGAGCAGGCAGTGGTCCCAGGGACCCCTGCCTGCTCTTAAAAAATATATTTCTAACATTCACAAAGGGGAAGGGGTCCCATGAGGACCCCTTCCAATTTGCAAATGCCTTACCGCCAACTTTGTGTTGATGGTAACTTATCAAGGTATTGCAACCACATTTCTGTCGCAAAACCTTGAAACATAACACTGGAAATCGTTATTTGAAAGGGACGCCCCTAACGTGCCCCTTCCAAATGGCGATGTTTACACCCAATCTGCGATTCTGGAGAATCGCAGTTTGGAAGTTTGTACATGTTGAAAATATTTTTTTGCCACAAACTGCCTGATTTTACTAATCAGGCTGTTTCTGATAGCAAAATTGTTTTGTAAATATGGCCCATAATTTCTCAGTTTGCATGCCTTTTGTTGTACTGGTCAATGGTATGTCATAGTAAAATGCCATAGGATTGTTGCATTTAAAATTCAGTTGCTTGTGTAAATATTTTACTATTAAACTGTTTTCTTCATTTTATTCACAGAGGGAAAATTGGAGGTTTTTCAACTAAACAAACTTCTAACATCCATACCAGAGTGGACAGCATTTGGGGAGCTTGCAATTTTGTACAACTGCACAAGAACTGCTTCGGTAAAAGGTATTGTTTGTGCTCATATCTTTTACTAGCACCTACTGCTAAAAATCATACACTATATAACATAATGTTAGCAAGGTGTTTGAACATCATTCCCTAGTGTTGGCTTGGCATATGCCGTCCCTTTCCCACAATGAGTTTAGTTGAAATCCAGTGTCATAGAATGTATTCATTTTGATGTCATATTTGAGGCTCTAAGAGTGTACCCCGGATGTGGCGCTGCTGCATGGATGTGGGTCCTGAATACTGAGTATGGAATACGTTATAGCTTATTATCTTTGTCAAAATATTGTGAACAACATTATTGCCAGTCAGGTATATGGATTTTCTATACATCACTCCATATATATGTACATTGATAATATATATATATCCAAGGTATATAGATGTGGAGTTATGAATAGTAAAGCTATTCTTCCCTATAGGCACTTACCTTTTGTTACTTTTGTCCTCGATATTTTTGGTACAATATATAAGGGAAAAAGTACCCCCGGCTGTAAATGATAAGGATATTGCTAGTCACTGAGGAGTTCCTTTATAAGGTTATGGAACTTCGAGGTGCCTTGCAATATCCTTATTATGTTTGCCAGGGGTTACTATATCCCACAGAGCACATGGTCACACCATCACCTTTCCATAAACCACTTAAAACCGTGATTAGTAGCTCTTTCATATGAAGGCGCGAGCATGTTTGCAAACATGAAGAATAAAAATAAAACCTCTAGTGCAAAATTAAACATATCACAAACCTGTTACATAATTGTTGCAAACAGATATTAGAAACTGTTCAATACAAGTCTGTTTTTTTTTTTTAGGTGGAACCTGAGCCGGCGCTCAAGCACTGCTCTGGGGAGTATCTGTGGTAGTTCATTACGGAAGAGAACCCCCATCCACTCCCCCGCCCATATTTTTCATTGGCTTGTGTCTTTGTCCTTCGTAAATGCAGGCTTCTGATTCCTTAATTGGCTTGTTTGTCCCTCCTTAGTACAGCTGTGTTGTCATTTGTGTATCCTCCCATGGCTACTGGCCCCTTTACTCTGGGTCTTACACGGTACGTGTTATTTTAGTTTTGTAAGCACTATTTGCTTTATTGAGTTTGTCCTACTTCAGGCACCCCAGAGTGCCTTGTGTACATGATGTGCTTTGTTTACATTGAGCACGATGTGCCCACTTTCACTTTCAAAGCTGTCGAGACAATCCGACTGCTTGGTTTTTTTTTTGCTTTCAAAGTTTCGTTTGTTGAGACGTTTGGGCGGGCCCCTTGCCCGTGCCGCACAGTCTACCGTGACTACCGAAGCAGGAAGTCCTTGTGAGGCTGCGTGAGTGATGAAAAGTGGGCAACGGCGTGTGCTGAGCGTGCTGCCGTGAGAGGATCTGGTATTAGGGGCGGGCAGTGGTATGTGCTGAACGCGCTGCCCATGAGGCGAGCTGGTATTAGGAGCGGGAAGCAGTGTGTGCTGAGCGCGCTGCCCTTGAGGAGAGCTGCTGCCAACTCTCACACCCAGGAAACTCACTGGTCCCCCCTGGCTCTACAGATGTGGCCTATCACCTTCCAGTGCCCACCTAGATCTGGCACATCGCTCCCAGTTGCAGGCCAAGTGCCCGGCACCCAGGGGAAGAAAGGTGCCCCAGGCCTCGAAGCAGCGCAGCCTGTCATTCGCTCATCTACGGGCCAGCCACCACCAGCCTCAGATAAAGCAATGGCACGAAGAGGGACCAGGCTCATTTTGCAGCCTTCCAGAGTCATCTGTTCCATCCCCCGCCAGTAACAGAACAAGTGCCCACAGGTGTCCCGGGGTGCTCACCAGGTTTCTTTCAACCAGTCCCTGTTTTCAGCTCGATCTTTGGGCTCCTGATCATCAGTGTTTTCTCGTGTCACTGCCGCAACCTTCGGAGGCCTCCCGCAGGTTCCGGCCGCAGAAGCAGCTAGATCGCCACGACCCTACAGAGCAGGGACCTCCCACAGCAGGGCCACTTTGCATTCACCCCCCGTGGTTATGATCCTATCCCCGGTGTCCAGTAATACTATAGGTATAGTAGACAGTGGTTGCCCGGAGGTACATCGCCCAGCAGTATTCTTCCGGGCCAGGCCCATTCCAGGCAGCCACCGTCTGTTAGGCACATGGAGATTAACTGATTTGCCCCTTATCACAGGGTGTTGAGCTGACACTCCAGCTGACTGTTACGCCACATCCCCTCTCCACATCCATCATCTGTCTGATTCAGAATCCCTCCATTGTCATACATATAAACATTTAGTTTTAATCCACAATTAGATTTGTTATTGGCTGGCACCCTCAAACTTAATCGGGGAGGCGGACTATTTAATCCACTTAAACATGGCTGAAAACGTTAGCGCGTTACAAAATTAGAGGTGCAGAGAGATACGCACTCCCTATGAATCTCCCAGCTAATCATGCTCTTCGTCTTTTTTGTATTGTATTAGTATATTGCAGATTCTGCTAGCCAGTTTATGAAGGAGAGTCCAAGGATCGTTTGAAGTAGGAAAGTAGGACATTTTGGTTTCCCAAAAAAACACACTGCCAATTGGGCCTAGTTAGAAATTTTCTGTAGGTTGAAAAGGTTCACTCGTGTGTTTTTAAGTTGATCCTGGACTGCGCCTGCACTGCTCTGCTGCAAGCTGAATTGGAGTATGGAATGGAAGCCGCGCCCACTCTCAGTCCATATTTGTCATTAGTATGTGTCATTGTCCTTCCTAAATGCTGGCTTCTGATTCATTAACAGGCTTGTTAGTCCCCCCTTAGAACCGCCTTGTCTTCTTTTGTAACCTCCTGTGAGGTCTCGCCCTATTACTTCTTTGTTACACGGTAGTCTTTCGTAGTCTGTAAGCACAATTTTCTTTCATGAGTTTCTCCTACTGCAGGCACCACATGCTTCCCTACAATATTCAGCGCACCATGCGTGCTTTCACATTCTGAGCAGCCGGGACAATGGCGGCCCCTTCTTTGAATAGGTCTTGCATTTACAAGAGTTTCAGGTATTGGCAAGGTAAATTACAATGCTTTTTATTTATGTGTTATTCAGCAAAACAGATTAATAAAAGGCATTGTCATTTACAATGCCAATAGCTTAAACTCTCGCGAATGCAAGACTTATTGCATTGCAAATCTTTGTTTTTAAAAAGTGCAGCATCCTTGAGTGTGTAGAAAGATGTACTCTCTGCATGTCTTTGTAAGCTAGAGAAATGGATCAGAAGAAAGAAAAGCAATGTTCTGTTGTTTGTTGCTGTAAAAAGCTGCTTCAACTATGCTCCTTGACCTGACATGCCTTTCACCTTGGATGCTGGCTCTGGCAGAAGGCACTGAGGTCAGAACTTGACTGTAATAACTTATAATAGTTGAGATCTGACTTTCCTACTTGATATTCCACACTACAACCAGCAGTAGATATGGTCGGCTTAATCCTGTGGTTGTAAGCAAAGTCGTGCGAAGATACAATTGAAAGCAATTAATACGAACCACACAGTGTTTACAGGGGCTCGGTTTTGGTCCAGTGTTTGGTAACAGCAAGATATTTATTTATCTTCAAGTTTGTTGATGGCTGTAGATGGTCCTAATACTGGTTGGGAGTGTATTATTTGGATGACAATGGTGAATAAGTAAACTAGTCTTTAAGTAACTGAACCAGGAGAGCAGCCAATGAAGAAGACAACTCACCTGACACATTTATATTCTCTGCTGACTGAAACCGACAACATTAAAACTCGTATACCTTTTCTGTTTGTCCAAAATACTGAACATAAATCCCACATATTATTTTGAATATCATTACATGCAGTTTGCAAAAATAACATCTGTATAATAAGTTATATTTTTTTTAGCACACGTCTACCAAGTTTTTCTTTGGTGCCTCGATAAATACAAATGATAGTATAAAAATACAGTATAAAACAAAGTAAAAAAAAACACAATGGCATACAAAGTACAACAAATCCATCTCTCTGCACTACACATTTCATTACACAGAGATTTCTATTCTCGGTGGTACAGATGAGCCTGATTCAGTGTTGGATTTCCTTCTGGGCAGTGTGGCACTGCCAGATGGGCCAGTTTGAAATGTTGAGTGTTTGGACAGTTGGGGCCTCATTTACAAGATCCCTAGCAGCACTTTCGCGCCGCCGCTGTGTCACTTTTTGACGCTCCAATGGCGCAATGTACTGCACCATATTTACAAGGCCACGCAAAGCCACTTTGCGTGGCTTTTCATGGACTTGTAAATATGTGCCCCTTTCACGCAGAACACTGCATTCCATGGGTGTTACTGTGGATGTTCCCACGTAACACCCATGGAATCTGAAGCATTCTCTGATTTTTGAGGAATCGTAAACCTGGGAATGCGTCAGATTCTAACGCCAACCCAAGGGTGGAGTTAGGGAGGCGCAACATGGAGAAATATCCTTATTTCTCCTTGTTATTTCCTCTATCTATGTGTGCTGCATTCTTTTCCATTAGCGCTTATCTTACACGGGTTGAGTCCAGTTCTTACTCTCAGTACCTCGTTTCTTAACATCTGATTTGACAGGGTATCCACATATGAATAACTCACTTTATTCCGCCATGCATTTAACATAAAGTATACATATTTGTTCTCAGTTAAATATTGATAATCCTTCTCATTAGACAATTCTCTGCATAGCGCCTTTAGCTCACTTTTGAATATTTCTATTTGAAGTGTCTGTTAAGCAGCTGTACCTTCATTGCAGTGCAAACGGCAGCCAGTTTGGACCTAACCTTTTTTGCCCATTTTAATTCGCTTTGCACAATTTCATTCTTGCACCACTAAGAAATGTTCTGTTTGTCCTCCCCACTCAGTTTTCCCCAGAATCTTATTAGGGCTTTTGCGGCCAGCATGTTCCACGAGGTCATGCCAGTTTCTGATCCTAATCCTTGAATCATGATTGAACTGTTGAGTGACAATAAATACTTCGGACATTTCCCCTCCTCTACATCCCACCTGTTTTTACCACTAATATATAGCAATTCAGCTCCGCATTGGAGTTGCCGGGATAATTGCTTCATCCACTTTTACCACTGGTCTACATGACATTTCTCCAAAGGCTGTGTTAAATTTTTTCAACCCACTCACCGAGGCGATAGCACTAGCCTTTAAAGCCTCTAGGTGAGATTTTCATTTCAGAGACCGCTCGAACCAAACTCCAAGGTACTTATATTTGTTTACTACTTCAATTCTCTCCGAGTCTAGGTGCCACTTTAATTAACTTTTGGTTTTCCCAAAGCAAAGTACTCTTGTCTTATCCATGTTTACCACTCGTTTCTTCCATCCACAATAACTCTCAAATTTCTCTAACTTCCTTTGCAGACCTATTTTAGTCTGGTCTAGAATCACAAGATCATCGGCATACAATAGGCATGCCACATGTCTACTATTCATTTTGGGGCTAAATCCATAGTAGAAATGTATCTACTATTTACTATCTTGGTGCTAGCAATCTCTTTCGTATGCTCTGTCTCCTGATTGTCGCAGTAAATATGTTTTACACAAGACTGACGCTGGACCAATAAATAATTGAAACGTCCTAATCGCCATCCTGTGTATTTTCTGAGAATAAGTGAGCACAAGTGACTGAGCGAAAAGTGCTGTACTGTTTTACATGATCCCTGAAGAATCAGGGTTGTCATGTTCAGTGGTTGCCAGAGACTACCTGCACCACTGGAGGATACAGGGGGGTGGTAGTGGCAATGTAGAGCTAGCTGGTCTAATGGCTGACATATCTTGTGGTGGTGTTCGGAAGCGGTTGGGACAACAAGTTCTCAGTTTAGGTCATCCAAAACGCTCGGGTCCTTGGGATTCCTAGGAACTACACGACATGGCACCAACAACATTGGTTTGGTTCTTATATTAATAATGAAAATCTGAGTAGTTCATGAAGTAGTAATACGGGCCGGCAAACCCATGACAACTTACGACGGGTGATCCACTCAATAGATAAAGAAATGAACCCCGGCTGTATTATTGTCCCTAGACGCTGAGAAAGCCTTTGACTGCGTGGACTGGCCTTTCTTGATGGGTGCTCTGTGTCAATTTGGTTTCTGGGACCGCTATGATAAAGGCTAATTACCACAGACCTAGAGGGTTCTGGTTAATGGCATGGCTTCAGAGTTGTTTGACTTAACAAGGGGATGAGGCAGGGATGCCCTCTCTCGCCCATCCTATTTGTGCTACGTTTGAACCTGCTATCGGTGCGATTAATAGCCAATCCTGAGATCCAGGGCATCCAGTTCGGCCATGGACAAACATGAAATATCTCTGTTCATGGACTATGTTCTGCTCCCTATCATAGCTCCCGCACCTCATTACTAGCTCTACAATCAGAGCTTTGACGCTTTGAACATATAGCGGCGGAGCTGCTGGACCTGTTCATGAAAGCGGAGGTGAGCGCTGAGCCCCCCCCCCCCCTCCTAACCGGAGTTTATGTTTATGCTTATTTGTTTGTAAAGCACTCGAATGCCGAAGCGTCTTGGCGCTGGAGTGTGAGAGCAGGATAGGAGAGGTGGCCAAAGCCTACGTGGCTGTGAAAAGCCAGGTTTACAGATGTTTTCTGAATAGTTGGAGATTTGACTGGCGTCTCAGGCAGTTTATTCCACAGCTTCACCGCACAGTGTGTTATGGCTCGAGTTGTGTGTGTGATCCTGGCTGTGGGCGTAGTGACCGCTGCGGACACTAGAGGAGCTGTGGTTGAGGCAGGCGGACTCTGTGAGGAGCTCGGACTGCCTGGGGGCCTTGGCCTGCTGTGCAGCGTAGTGCGCGGGGACTGTGTAGAGAGATTGAGATCTACAACCTTGTTTGTTTCATATAGAAACGCAATTTCAATGGAAGGCCTGATAGAGCATAAACCAGGAAGGTTGAGCATCCTTCAGATGTCTTCCCGGAATGTTGCGAGAGAGGGGCATGACCATATGATATGAATAATATGACTTCCCAGTAGGCCACACCTTCAGCAGTTCGTTGATGCGACCAATTCTTTTCTGTTGAGCTTTACAGGGGTCAAATACCATAGGTGGATAAGTTTGAAATATCCTAACTTTAGTCGTGCTTCACTCAGGTCTCGATCGTGAATATAGGGTAGGTTTATAATGGCTGGCATCAACCTCCTCTCCAATATTCCAATGTTTGTCTTTGTGTTTCTCCCTTTTTAATTTAGAACGTTCTGTAGTCCACTTCTGAATAGGTTGTAGGGGTGTAACCCGACCACCTGTGACTCAAGTTACTGCGTGTGGGCTTCAAATATAACACTTCCATTATCAAGTTAATCAGTCCTGATGTTAGCTTGAGTGAGACCTATTTCACAAAATACTAATGTATAAGTGAAGTTTGCATTCCGTTGAGCATGGCTTTCAGCTTATTGTTAAGACAGCTTTGTAGATGAGTGTACATCCAAAGTTGGCTCGAGTCAAGTTGGACTTCCTCTCACAAGGTCTGGAAGTCTTTCAATGTCAAGTTCGCCATGATGTGTTTAAAAGTGCCTATGTCCTTAGAGGGGCAGTAAGGCCAAATGAAAGGACATATGGCTATTTGTAGGTCTACATTGAGCCAGATGAGGGAGCCAAGATGTGGGAAGCCATTGTATTCAAGCAATCGGTGATGGACCTCCAGGTTGTTACTAACGCGGTCAATGTCGGGTTTGAGGGAGCAACAGATCCCTTATGCATTCTTTAGAGTACCTGAGCCCCCTCGCACCCCTTTGTAGGTATCTCTCTATGATGACCCAGTAGGGGAGGTTTCCATGTTGTCCCGAAAATGGTGTGCCAGTTGTGATAATTGATGTGCAGTACCATAATGTTCGATCTAGGGGAGTCTCAGTCTTCTGGAGACTGTATCTGTATATCTTTTTGGTATGTTGAGTCTGGATCATTTGTCCACCAATATGTATTATTTAATTTGTCTGTCTATGAAGTGCAGAGTGGATTGTGGAATGACCAATGGCAGTATGCTTAAGACGTAGTTGAATCTGGGTGCCACTTTCACTCTAATAATTTGAATTCTGCCCCCCAGCGAGATTTGAAGATGGTGGAATCCTGTTGCATTTGATTGATTATAGAAAACGTGTTATCCTGTGCCATGCTGGTGATGTTGTTCCTGATCAGAATTCCTAGATATTTTATTTTGGAGAGGACCCATTTGAAAGGAAAGCCACACAAAATGCTTGTAGTGGTCACTCTTATCATAGGCATGGCTTTGCTTTTGGAGAAATTAATGCAGCATCCAGAGAAGTTGGAAAATGCTGTGATCAGTGACATCAGCGTCTTTAAGAAAAGCGTCCTTCAATGAGTGGGTCAAAAGGATGTCATCGGCATAGAGCATAAGTTTCAGATCCCCGCAGATGTCTTAATACTGACGATGCCAAGATGTTCTCTAATAACTATAGCCAATGGTTCTAAGCCTATGAGGAACAGGAGAGAGGAGAGAGGGCATCACTGCCTTGTTCCTCTGTCTAGGTCTATTGTGTCATTTAGGAATCCATTGCAGTTTACTTGTGCTGATGGACTATTGTGTAGGCAGAGGAGCCATCTGTTGACTGTTTTTGCCAATTACTGGTAGCCTCCTCATGATGCCCTAACATTTTGTACAGTCAAGATAAAAGAATACTGATTTTGATCTATCAATATTTGAATAATGCTATTGGATTTAGGGGTTATTTAGTGTTTAGTAACCAGGGTAGTCTGCCCACAAATGTGGCAGAGTACCTTGTCTGCCAAACTGACAGTCCCTCTGCTCTATTTGGAATGAAGTGGACCATCATATTTTTGCTATTTCTGCCCTTTTACACTGATGGCACAAAGGACTTGAAGCTGTCAGTCTAACCGCTGTATTAAGGTTGCATGTTCTGATGTACTTTTGTTTACAGTACGGGACTGCTTGGAATAGCCTATCAGAAAATAAATAAAATGACCACCACACCCTGGGAGAAATCGCGTATGGTGTCTAGGCCATTATGGTTGTGTTTTTCAAAAACTCACACTTTAGGAGTTTGTTTTTAAAACAAACAATTTGCTGAACATTTCCATAAAACAGGGCAGCCGCTCCGTAAACTTACAGTGTCTTCAGAGGCTCCACTGTGGCGGCAGCTCCTCTGAAGCCACAGAGATTTGTCTGGCAGACAGTGGACCCTAAATATGGCTTGCTGTAGGTCTCAAGAGTACATACCTACGCTGTCCTTGCATAATGGTGTACAGCCTGTTATGTCGACGGGGTCGCTGTTACTCGTGACCTCGTCGTGTCAAGGGTTGAGCTAATCTGGGCCTTAAATCGTAATGTCGACAGGAGACTCTGGTTGCGGGTGGGTGGCTCTCGCGGCCTTGCGCCTAACTGGCATTACGCATGCACGCCACTGTTTGTTTTAACTTTGGTCACCTAACCCTATGTGACGCACCTGTTACGTCACGGGCACGACACAACATTCCTCCCCAGATCAAATAAAACTTTAGCCTTACAATACAGCTCTCAGTTACGCCGGCAGTCCATAGCGATAACCAGCGCACCAATACTAATGTGTAAAATAAATCAGAACAGTCTTACGTGAAATAATCTCGCAACCTGCGAGTTGGCTCTGGATTTTAGCGAAGATTTTGGCGAAGATGATACTAGTAGCTTCCACGCCCACTCAGCTCCCCCTCAGCTGTGTCAGACGGCCAATCACCCCAACCCTCAGAAGGGCTGCTGGGCACCTCCGGGCACTCTTCCATCCGATGACGCCTCTCCTGGAGCCGGGGCCCTCTCTGGGGGCCATTCACATCTCTGAGTACTGAATGTCTCTGCTGATGGGTCAGTGTTCAGCTCGGGCCCTGCTCGAGGCCCGTGGGGGTCCTCGGATGCACCGAATGGAGTGAACGGCGTGGAACGCTGTAACTTTTTGAAGTGTGATGCATTTTTCATCACCGTTTCCCTTCCCCTCCGTGCGACGATCCGGGTACCTTTCATATTAACAACAGTTCAGGGACTTCTTTCGTATGGCAATCTAAATTTGCTGTTGTGCACCATGTTTTTGAGTAAGACTGTCACCTCTCTCCATAGTTATTGGCTGGGCCCGCCGACGTTGTCTGATGTGAGCATGGACACGTAGTCGTTGCGCTTCCACTTAAGCCTCGTCAGCACGGTCAGGCAACACTGAGGATGATGTGGAATGGAGTCAGTGACCACACATCCCATGAGCAGGTGTCTGGGGGCCACACCTGTAGTAGTGTGTGGTGGTTGGCGGTAGCTTCAGAGAAATGTAAAAATGTCCAGTTCCACGGATTGCTGTTTGTAGTGGTCAATTCGTATCACTTTGTTCAAGGTCCGCATAAACCTCTCCGTTAGCTTGTGGCCACCTCGGGGTGATTCTCCAGTGCCAAATTCTCAGTGCAGCAAGGAAAGCCGCCAGCTCCTGCCCTTGAAATGGAGGCCCATTGTCAGTCCTCAGTTCCTGAATGAGGCCGTGAGTCGCCATGATCTTCTCCAGCTTTGGGATGACTTCCACAGCATTTGCCGAGTTGATGATCTCTACTTCTGGATATTTGGAATGGTCATCAATGGCGACAAACATGTTCCTCCCGTCCGGGAGGATTCCGAAGTCCTGACTGACACAGGACCAGGGTTTCTTGGGTCTGGGTTCAGTTATTATCGGAACGGAGCGGGGAGCCTCGCCCGTCACCTGGCACCACTGGCACGAGCAGAAAGTAGCTTCTACTAGCTCATCCATGAGATGAAACCATACCTTGGTCTGTAATCTTGACTTGGTTTTGACCATCCCCTGGTGTCCAATATGGGCCAGATGAACTACTCGGGCCGTCAGGGCCGATGGAATCACTAGCCTGTGTCCTCGCAGTAAACACCCAGTGGGGTCTTCAGTAAGTTCTTCACCGGACATGATACAAGCTGTCCATGATGCGCTGTGCACCCGCGGTATTTTCCACTCCTCTTTTGCCCTGTTCCAGTTGCCGTGTTTTAGGGCCAGTTTGGATCGCTGAAGGCATCTTTGTCCGTTTCTGCACTTAGCACATCCATGGACAGTGGAAGAGGGCAGGACCGTGCCGTGACAGACCAAACATACGCCTCAGTATCAGCGGCATCTTCCTCTTCCTGCGCAGTGGCCGCTCTCAAATGACGAGAGAGGTAGTCTGCTGGGTTTCTGGATCCTGGCTGATACCCCACTTCGCAGTTGTAGTTCTGTAACTGCAGCATCCACTTCTCTATTCTCGGTGGCGGCTTGGTCGAGGTTCCAGAGAACAGTGCTACCAGGGGTTTGTGGTCAGTCGCCACAGTGAACGGTGCGCCATACACGTAGAGATGGAAATGACGGCACCCCCAGTGTATTGCGATGGCTTCCTTCTCTATCTGGGAGTACAGTTGTTCAGTGTCCGTGAGGGACCGGCTGGTGAAAGCTACTGGAGCCCAGTCTTCTTCCTTGTGCCGCCCCTGTAATAATACTTCTCCTAATTCTGTTGGGCCAGCGTCCACGGCAACGAGCGTCATCTTTCTTGGATCAAAGAACACTAGGGTAGTGGCATCAGAAAAGGCATCTTTTATGTCCTGGAAGGCCTTGGCCTGTTCAGAGTCCCACTTCCAGGGGATGGAGTCCTTTGTGAGTTCTCTCAGTGAGCGTCATGAGGTCTTTGATAAACCGCCCACAGTAGTTCACCTTCCCGAGAAAGCTGTGGGCCTCGGTGACATTGGTGGGGGCTGACGCATCCTTAATGTCCTGGACTGTGCCAGGGTCTGGATTTACTGCTTCGGCAGAGAAGGTGTAGCCAAAGAACTGAAGTTTTCTTTGAAGGAATTCGCATTTTTCCTTGTGGAGGGTGAGTCCAGCATCCTGTATTCTTCGTAGGACTTGGGTGAGGCGAGATTTGTGCTCTGAGATCGTCTTGGCGTGGACCATGATGTCATCGCTGACATTTATGACTCCAGGTATGTCCATGATTAGTTCGTGGATCATATTTTGAAAGACCTCCGCCGCGCTGGATATCCTAAAACTTAGGCAGGTATATCTCCGGAGGCCGACATGAGTGGAGAATGTCGTTATGTTCTGGGAGGCCTGGTCTAGCACTAGTTGGTGGTATTCAGATCTCAGGTCTAATTTCGAGAACCAGCATGCTCTGGCCATCTCCCCGATCAGGTCATCTATTGTGAAAGTTATGTGATGCTCTCTTTTGATGGCAGCATTTGGCAGCCTCATGCCCACGTAGATTCTGACCAGCCCTGGTTGTTTGGGCTTCCGAGTAACGACGATTGGGGAGACCCACAGGGTGGGTCCGGTCACCTTTTTGATGATGCCCGCTGTCTCCAGTTTCTTTAGCTCTTCTTCCACCGGGGGATACAAGTGGAACACCACTCGCCGATGACATAAGGCTACGGGTTGCACTGTGGGATCAATGTGGAGGTGTTCTTCCTTGTCCTTGAACTTCCTAATTCCTTTAAAGACTGCCACAATCTTGGCCAGGATGTGTTGAACTGATTCCAGGTGTACTATGAATGCGAAGTTTACCACTCCTAAGTCCTCCGCAGCCCGGCAGCCTAACAGCATGCCCTATCAGTCTTCCGTCACATACACGTTGGTGGTGATGGAGCAGGTGCCGTAAAAACCGTGATTGCCGTGGGGTGTAGCGTTGGAGCGGGGTCCATGGTCTCAAATAGTACTGCGACCATGATGTTGATCGTGGCGCCGATGTCCACAACGGCCATGACGTCGTGTTGGCCTACTTGGATGTGACATTGTGGTAGCCGTCGGGTTTGTCGAGTCGCTGTTCCAATCATATGTACCTTATGCACGACTCGTTCCTCTTCGACATCATCATCCATGTCACTGGTTTCACCACTGCCGCCCTCCGGGACTAGGTTTACAGTCTGTTGGGGCTTTCTGTACTTTTTCGACCAACATACCTTCTCGAAGTGATTGAATCTTCCGCACCCTGTGCATCGTTTGCCTTTCCTGGACACTCTGCTGCCTTGTGAGGCGGTCCTCCACAGTATCCACAGGTTCTCGCCTGCCATTGTGGCGTAGTTCTTGTTTATTTCTTGTTCGATCGAGGCGCTGGTTTCGTCATTATCACGTTCACTGGTTCCATTTGGACTGGGGACTGTAACGCTGCCTCCATGTGGGCCGCACGGGCTTTAGACAACTTCTTGGTGCGTCCAAGCGTCAGTATGTCCGCCAGTAACTTTCCTGACTCCTCTAGGATCCTTTCATGGAGCTTCGCTGACGCACAGCCTTGGATTACTTGTACACTGATCTCCTCCATCTCATCTCAAAATCCACACGTGGATGCTAGATTCTTTAGCCTGGCGTGGAATGTGTTGAGAGGTTCCTCGGGGAGTTGGCGTGCCTGTCGGAATATGAACTGCTCGTAATCTTGGTTAGCCATTGGTTCAAAGTATCATTGAGGGCGTTGATGAGTGTGTGGTGAGTCCTGGGCGTTGCCTCTGCAAGCGTCTTTGTGATATTATCGTTCTCCTTTCCCCCTAGATGTAATAGCATGGCCCTCTTTTGATCCTTATGGACCTTCGTGGCCTCAAAGAAGATGAGTAGCCGTTCAACCGAGTCTTTCCACTTTGGGGCTTGCGTAGATGGGGGGCCATCACAAAAGGCATGATGGGGGGAATGGTGGACATGATGAACCAATCTTGCTCCTGGCTGCAGCGCCTACCCACGCTGCTGTGCTCACGGTTCAGCTCTGACGCTGAGGAGGCGCGATCTTGCCTCCTGGCAGTGCTGACTGGCCTGTGCACCGGGGCACAGGGCTGCGCGCCACTCTTCCTTGCTTGCTGGAGCCCTCACCACCGGGCTTAGGAAGAATGCAGGCGAGCGTGGGCGAGGCAACTGAAATCGGCCGAGCGGGCTGATGACTCACTGTTGCACTGGCCAGTGGCACGTGGACACGAGACGCGCACGTGCCTAATTTCCGAAGTGGTCTCGTGGAAAGAACTGGCCATGCACGTGGTCAAAGGTAGTGCCGTATCAGCAACTTACCCTTGTGGAAAGTAGAGTAGGGGCGGCTTTGCGGAGCTGTACCCAGGGCGACTTCACACTCACTGGCCGCAAATCTCGCCGTGATACGAGCTCCGCAGGGCCTGGAATACACCCTCGCGGCCACCACGCGGTGATGAGGCGGGGCACGCCCACCCTCATCGCCAGTTGTTATGTCGATGGGGTCGCTGATCACTCGCGACCTCGTCGTGTCAAGGATTAAGCTAATCTGGGCCTTAACTCGTAATGACGACAGGAGACTGTGGATGCGTATGGGTGGCTTTCGCAGTTGTGCGCCTAACTGGTGTTACGCACGCGCGCCACTGTTTATTTTAACTTTGGTCACCTGACCTTACGTGACGCACCTGTTACGCCACGGGCGCGACAAAACACAGCCCACAAATCTGTAAATAACCACTGTAGTCTTTTACAATGGAAATATTATGACAACATTAGTATGCCAATGAATCACCTGTAATAAGGGAGAGACACACTATAAGAAACCTAATGTGTTGGAAGGAGCTGATATCCTGGCCACTGTATCCCAAACACAACTACAGAACATATCTTCCAAATGTGGTACACTGTAGAAAACATTGTTAATGGAGTTAATCTTCATAGGTTGTAAGGAGTCTGCTCACCTGCCTTCATGAGGTGGAAGGATCATACTGGAAAGCAACAGAAGAATGACAAAATGTGTATTTTCATTTGGATAATACGATTATGAGGAACAAAAGTCCACGTTACTCATACCCTCCTAAACTTCACAGCAAGAATTATCAATTTTGGGGGTATTAGTAAGTCTGCGGGTGAGCAGGGCTAACAGGATTTACAGGTGGGACTCAGGGGGTTCCCCAAATAATGAGTAATTACTGGAGACATCCATATTTCCAACTCTGTTTCACAGTGCTTAATTTGACCCGATTGTTGCAGGTTGGGCCCATCCGCACTCATGTTTGGAGACTGGCACTTATTTTTCCTCAGCAGATTTTCACCAAGAGCAAGAGAGAGAAAAACACAAAAGGGGAAAGAAAGAGGAAGAGAAAGACGGAAAAACAGTGACAAAGAGAAACAAGGGATGAAAAAGAACCTGCAAAACTAAGATAAAGGGTCAGGGAGTGTCCGTGGTGGATAAAGGACACATGAGGTGGAATTAAGACTACGCACCCTTGGTATTTGGCACCGCAGCTATTCATAGTGCCAGCCACTAGCCTCTGAGCAAAACTTTGGGCCTGAGCCCTTATTGTTTTACAAATGAAGCACAGTTGATTCCCCATGTAATCTTTCATTTCCCTCCTTGTTTTATCGGGACTCACCTGATTTTAGCAGGCGATGCTGGTGAGTGAAAGGCAGACAATTCTTGATGCTACTGTGGATCTTGTAATTACAATGTGGCTTGTAACTCTAATTTCCTGGCCCATCAGTATTCAAAAGCTTCTCGTAATGAGAGGGCATGCATTTATGACAAAAATAATATTTGGCACCGCACAATTCAAGTGAGCTCACATCCCTATAAAAGTTCACAGGTTTTAACAAAATGTCGCTCACTGCTGTCTGATAGGAACATGTTTGTCTTAATATTTGTATTTTAATGTATTGTTTTCCATCACAATGTTCATCTTCCCAAAGCTGCCAGCAATGCCAAGACCTGGGCATTAGACAGAGAGGTGTTCCAGAACATAATGAGAAGAACAATGCAGACTAGACAAGAAGAGTACAGACAACTCCTGAGAAGGTAAACCATAAACATTCTTATTTATTAAGTTTTACTTAGTCTTAGAAATATGTAACTTTTAAAAGCCCATTAGCTTACCTTCCTACAATCCATTAATTAGTTTCTTGCACACCATTGATTCTTTCCTTGAACAATTTCTATTGTCATTTAAACTACAATTAAACTTTAGAGTGTGCTGATGCGTATTAAAGATTCTGATGAAGACTAAAATAGTTGGACATGGGTTGTGAGCCATTTGTTCCAGTCTGATCACTTGCCTTCAGCACAGACTATGAAAGAGTACTAGTCAAGTTGTGGGCCTTTCTGGCTGCTACTTCTTACCAATAGTCTGCTGGTTTTAACATGTTTTTAAGACTCACATTATTCAATTGGGATGTTGGAGTTTTCGGGAGAGGCTTCACGATGCACGTGAGCAATTAATTTTTAATTGCATTTTCTAGAAAACACCTCAAACATGCATGTTGTGTTATATTTCATATCGGTACCCTGATATAGGTCCAGAGAACATTGTACACTTTGCCTACTTCATCTCCCCATCATTTCATATGAACGAGCCTTATAAGGACATAACTCCAAATAAAGACAGAATGCCTTGTATGGACATAACGCCTTATAAAGACTGTAGGCTTTTTTGGACTAAACCATTCACTAGTTCCATGCCGAGGGTGGGTTTTTCCCAATCGATATTGCTAAGACGTCATCCTTAGCACATATGAATAATTTATGAGTACACTCTCCAGGAGGTACACTTCACCTCTCCCATCGACGCACAAGGTTTAATCCCCAACATCATACTCATAGTGAACAATGGGGAACATACACACATAGACTGTATAAATACAGCACCTCTTGCTATCAGTAATCAGGAGGGAACCAAGACTTCAAGGCCGACACACTGACCAGAGACGCTGCGGCTCCAGCGTGCCATCGCTCCAGCTGACAGTGGTCTGACGATCCCTTGCGGGGTGTCCAGCTCAAGTCCAGGACGAAGTCCCACACTCTCACTATTCAGGTATGGGGGTTCAACTAAATCCTAGTGGGATTCTTGGCTCTTAGACTTAGGCTATTAGGCTTAGGCTCGTTTGCACCTACTCACATGCTAGGTACCCTTCGGTACATCTTGACAGGCATTTTAGGAGTACTCACTTTATTTTATAAATGGATTTCATATTAATGTATGTGTTCATGACTATTGCAAAATGGGAGAACAATACTATTTCTTTTTATTCACTGTACTGCTGGTTCTATATCTCTGCTACTGTGTTACAGTTGTAGCAGCGCACTTATTTACAACAGTACAATGAATTCTTATTGTAAACACGTTCAACTGTTTCTTCTGTGTATCTCTCTGAGAGCAAAACAAGGTAGCACGAGTGACTGAGTGAAAATAGTATATTGTTTCCACGCGTCTAAGGTTCTTATGTTCTGAGGTTGCCAAAAACGAATCTCTCTATAAACAGGAGATTCTAGATGCACTGCGAGCTAGCTAATGAGAAAACATAGGCTGACATATTCGGTGGGGGTATACAGAGTCAGTTTGCCACCAAGCCCACAGTATATGTTATCCGTAAACAGCGTAGGTCCTGCATGAAAGGGTCCTATCGGAACTACACTACAGTTGCATCTGCAGAGGTGCCCCAGTGTGAATCTGTGAGTACAGGAGGCGATGGCTGATGTAAATATGAATGTTCAGTGCATTTGATTGAGCACTTTTTATGAATTGGTTGCTTGAGTTTTGGAAACAACTTGAGGAACAAAACAACAAAATAGTAAATTTCAAATATCCGACATCATCAGAAATGGACAAATATTTGCCCCAGTGGCGGCTCCTCCACTAAGTCGGAGAATCGTCACCCCACTGTTTTTCAGCAGTGTAAATAAAGGAAAAATAACATTATAATAACTCAAAGTTATTATCATTTTATTTTTTCCTGCTGCTGCAGCTTTGCGGGTGGGGCTGCTCTGCTCACAGAGCAGGGAGAGGAGTGGTGGGCAATCTGTAAGTGTGCATGAATGTTTGGCCGATGGTCTTGGGCCAGCCAAACAGTCATGCACACTTTGCATGTTCTCCACTCAGGCTGTATTACAGCCTGGGTGGAGAACACGCCCAGGCTCCCAGTCCCCGTCTGAGTGCCGAGCCACGGCGCTCAGGCCAATTACAACACTGCATTGCAGCGTTGTGATTGGCTTACGGGAGCCTGGGTGCTTCCTGCTCCGGCCGGCCTCGGAGAGATGACGGAGTAGGGACGGTGTGAGGAGGTAAGTTTATTTTTATTTTTCTTTACTCCCTCCCCCCACCCTCTGTCTCACCCCCCCCCCCCCCCCCCCCTGATCTGTGCAAGCCGCCATCACATGCTTTTACATGTGGGATGGCTAAAACAACTCACTGAATACAGTGATTATATAACATTTACAGTTACATGTCACCTCTTTCCCACACATACACATGGATATGACAGGTGGGTCTAGAAATAAATTTTAACCATCTAAATTTAAGGATGCCATAGACATGATGATACGGCTTGCTGGCTCCAGATTCTGGTTCATAGTAAAACTTGACAGCATTTTCAGAAGAATGCCCACTAACGTTCTACCCCATTCTCCTAAATGAAAGTAGACTCATAGGCCACAATTACCAGTTGAGCATAGTGGAATTCCGAGGTGTGTTAAAAATAAAACACAATATGTTGGTAAGCTTAAAGTCCAACTCGTGTTTAATGTGATATAGCAAGTGACAAAGCAAAATATCACAGAAAATTGTACTTTTCTCTAATCAATGCTCTGGCTCCAAAATGGTCAGTGTGAGCCAAAGGCGCTAAAACACTTTTTTTTTAAACGGTACCAGTATACATAATACACATCAGTGAAGAATAATCATGTGACAGAACATGTTACTCTCAGTGAAAACATATATAATGTGCAGGTAGTCTGATCTCCCCCTCAAGAAAGTGCAAAATAGCCAGGCTGAAGGTATTCAATTCCACACAACAAGCCTTATTATTCTCACTAAATCTTGCTTATTTTGTCAGTTTTGAAATCAAGGTTATCCTGTTAAGAAATGTGCAAATGAAACCCCCTAGCTCTATGGCTTCTTGGACTACTGGAGCCAAGAATGTTTACAATCATATTCAGTATCACAGGAAGCTTGAAGCTAATATGAAACAACATCCATATTTCATTAAATGGTTGATACATTCAGGATTACATATGTGGTTACTAACATTGTACTACAAAGGAGAATCTGAACATGAGACAGACAGTATAGAAGTTTGTTTTCACTGCCCTTTTTTTTCAAAGAGGAAAACAATTCAGAGAATACAGTCTTACCTTTTCTTTATCAATCTCATTGTCGTCACATTCCTCGCCAGAAGGAGCAAGAGTAAAAGTATTTAGCAGTGCCTTTAGTTTTGCAAGTAAACTGTATGATGTCCGAGATCAATCTAATAGCAATATGGATGACAATTACAATCATAATAATAATAATGGACGCAAATATCTTCCTACCCCGAGAGCTATATAAGGTCCAACAACCAAAGCCAAATGCAGCTGAAACTCAGGTCAGATTCTCTTTGTTTCTTTTGTAATGTCTTTAAAATCTCCTTAATTATATCTATATGTTTGTGTATATTAATAAGAGTGTTGAGTAAATGAGTGCAACATCTAGTCCCTAAAATCTGCAGACTCCCAACTTTGGATGCTAAGAGGTAATCTAAAGCCATTCTATTTTGAATCAGCATTTTACAAATTGCATCTAACTGTTCTGTTACTAAGCCCAAAGCCTTTACAGGGGAATTTGCTATATCTTCCAAAATCTCTGCATTTCTTCTTACTTACAACAACACTCGTACATGGGAGTTAGAGTAGAGAAGAAGCTGGAGATAGATTAACAGCCGCCTACACCTTTTTCATTCTATGGGATAATCATCAAAAAGTTAATGGCTGGAACAATATAACATGGATAGCAAGTTCCAGTCCAATGTATAGACAACCAAGGGTAGGCCTGCAATCCACAATTGAAATATGTATGACCTCCCTGGTGAGGACGTTTGAAAAACAACAATCCATGGGGAAGTCTGTCCTCAAATGGAGGTAACTTGAAAATAATGTTTTCTGTGTTAAATTACATTTACTGTGTCCCACACAGATACTGGAGACATTTAATCCCAAGTGCTCGCAAATAAATTATTGTTCACTAATTGCAAGATGAGTCATATCTGACATGTTGCAATTAAATGGATTATTGAACATTTCAAGGGCTGGCAAATAAGAGGTCGAGATGGCAGCACACACTGTCAATATGCGTCCAAAAGGGAAGAGCTGAAGACATGTGTCATTAAAACTGATGGGCACTACAATCAAAGGAATGCTACCTCCTATATCACTATAACATGCACATGCATGAAATTCAAGCCCGAGGAAGAGTTAATGGTCTGTCTGTACTTTTCCAACAGCAATACATAGGAATCATCCTTGTAAGCTAAGTGGTGGCTCCGTACAAGAAAAGTTCAGTCTTGGAATAACACTACATTCTGTGGCAAGCATATACCTCACCATCTGCTAGATATTCAAAGCAGCAAAGATGATAGCAGGCCAGACGCACAGAAGAATCAAATATCCAGAAAGAGGATGCTGCTTACCTTAGATGGAGGAGGGAAACATCCTTTACAACGCAACTTTTACTCCGCACTACCATTACGACGCAACTATTACAAAGCAAGTCCTTACAACGACTTGCGCTGGAGGGCGTTATAGGATAGGGAATAGTTTAATTACTATCCAACACCTTCCCTACTATCCAGGGGGACTGGAGTTGGAATAGTAAATTAAACTATTCCACTATCCAGTGCCCCCCAACGCAAGTCGTTGTAAGGACTTGCGTTGTAAAAGTTGCATCGTAATGGCATGCAGAGTAAAAGCATGCGTTGTAATGACATACATCCGATGGAGGCAGTAACAATGAGAGGCTGTTGGGCATCATCAAGCGGTAGTGGAGCAGACAAAGGAATTCGACCGACCAGCAGATGACAACTCCACAGCAGAAACTGTGTCAGCAGATTATCCAGGTAGTTGCATGCATTTTGGCAGGGGAAGGAGCACTGATGACACTAGGAGGGCCATCTCATTTACAGTAAGAGGAGTGGATCCAAGTTGCCAGGCTTCAGCATTTGACAGCACTGTTTGTGATGCGCAGAATCTGATAGGTTCCACACCAGCAAGGCTGCAGGAAAACCTTCCTCTGGTATATACAAGGATATACCCACTCACCGAACTGGATGGTATGGCAGACCACAGTTGGACACTCATGTAAGGTGGCTTGCACATGAGAATGGAAATGATACAGACATTGTATAGGCCTTTAGAAATAATATACAACAGCATCATTTTGTAACCATAGATCCAGCTTAGCAGAGAAGACATGGAGATTCAAGTGGAGCATTGTGAGCCAACTCAAGACTCTTTAATTCTGACTCAATTTGGATTTTTGGAAGGGATTGCTCTCAAAGACCACAAGGCTGATGGTAGAGCACTGGGCCATTTTAACTTTGTCGCGGAACATATTTTAGCTATTTTCATTTTCAGAGTCCCATTATCCCCTTCTAGTTAACTGCTGACTCTTTGTGATAGGTATAATAGAAATGCTAGTCTAATCCTAGAGTCTTACAAAATGCATGCTCTACTTAGGACACAAACTGTAGCCCCGGTCTCTACGGATTCGACTTAGTACTACAAAACTAGGGATGAAGTCATTGAGTAAACACTTACCTACAGAAATGGAATCTGTGTGGGCACAGGGGTATGTTTGTACCTATCCTGAAAACATCTACACCATGATGAGGACATAAGAGTAGTTTGCATATTTAGGTACTTGAATACATTTAATCTGAATGTGAACGAAGGGGCCACAATGCAGAGAAGGAGCAGTGGGAGTGGTCTAAACCCCTTTTCCAACACTAAATGATAGGCATGGGGCATAGGATTGACAATAACTTTGGGCTATACAGGAAAAGAAAGGTGCATAGCATGGGCTGCAGCGGCAGGCATCATGCTGTTCCTCCCATTTTGGGATGCACCATGATACAGCTCAGCGAGGCTGGGGAGTAGAACATTTGGTGCGACCACACCCCCAGGGGGTCTGGTTTACATTGTTGCTTGTTCCTGGATTGCTTTTCATTTTCAGACACTATTTCCTGCGATTGAAAAACATTGTTTTAGCATGGGTACAGGAAATAAATGAGTTCTCACACCTTATTTTGCAAATATCAGCAGTTTTAGACAGTGTGGCGTTCTTACCAGCTGAATCAGCTAGGGCATTGACCCTTGGAATATTATCATGACGGTGTTGGTGAGCAGCACACTTTAATACTGCCATCTTTTTTGGCAATTGCAAGGCATGTAAAAGATTCCAAATACACTGCCATTTTTTACAGGGGTACCCGCCGAGGTCAAGAAAGCCCTTTGCATTCAATGGAACCCAAAATCAGTGTTAATCGACACACATACTTCAGACCCAATGTAAGAGTCAGTCTCTTCCTTCGCTAGGATGCAAGCCTGACTGAGAATGATGAGGTCTGCGATTTGGGAGGATTTCACTGTGGGCAGATCACATCTTTCCAAAACTTGATATGCAGTGCTAACAGTGTATTCGGCAACTAGAGTACCGTCATAATTTCGAGACATGATCCATCAACAAAATAAGTTAGCAAATATTTATTGAGGGCTACAGTTAAATTAATACTTGGTTTAGTAACCTGGTCAGTTGTTAAAATACAATCATGTGGGTCAACATCTTCACTGCTAGGCATTCCTGAAGCGGATTTCAAAGAAGGACAGCAGACCAAAGTACTATGAGAAGCAGACAATAACAGTATTTCATACTGAGATAATCATGCTTTAGAGAGAGTCTGAGTTTTTGTAGTGAGAAAGAGTGCAACCACAGAATGGGTACAGCTTTAGCACAATCATTTCACAGGCTTCAACAAGATTTGTGGCACCCGCTACAGACCGTAAACAAGATTGCAGTCCAGTCACAAATGGACCCAAAGTTGAGGAGTAATAGGCTTTAAGTAGTTTCTGATCCGTGTGGGTTTGTACAAGTGCACCAATGGCAAATCTTTTCCATTTATGACAATACAGGATAAAGGCTTTGGCATAATCAGAGAGCCCTAAGGTAGTTGTGGATATAAATTCTTGCTTTATCTTTACAAATGTGTTTCCAGCTTCACAGAACTGCTGCAAAGGTTCAACCTTGTCTGTCTTTTCGAACAAATTCTGTTTAAGCTTGGTCATTTCGGCAAACCCCAAAATCAATTACAAAACCTCACAATTCCCAAAAAGCTACCTACATGGGAAACAGTTGCAGGACGAGGCAACTTAAAGATGACTTCAAATCTTTCAAAGAGCAGGTGGCTCTTGCCAACAGAAACCTTGTGGATAGGTTATCGCACTTAGGGGAGGAAAAGCTGCAATTTCTTTTAAGCCATATGCCCCATCCTAGTCAAATTAGTGAGTTTGGATTAGAGTAGACCTGCTAGCGTAAAAAATTAACATGCCCAAATACCTCATTAGGGCATATAAATACATTGAGGGAGACTCTGTAAATTCCTCTGGGAGGCGAATTCATGAAAGTTGGTACCTTCAGAATGTGAACAAGAAGAGATTCTGACACTGCTCATGTATGGGGAACATCACAACAAAAGTCAACCATAGTGAACCACTGGCAGGAATGCAGGAGAGAATGGTGGCAGGGTTAGGGACGCCTGGGATCACCACATTATTAATAGCCCTAATACCTTGGACAAACCTTTACACATTGGCTTTACCTACCTTGCATATCAGGAGAATTGGGGTATTACTAACAATAATTAATATAATCCCTTGCTTAATCAAATCAATTATTACAGGGTAGATGCCTTCTTCTGCCCCACGTTTTAACAGGTATTGGGTATTCTGGGTAACGTTTTCTGTGGGTTGACCTTCATCTTTACTAGTCCTACCAAGGAAAATAATTTCATATCATTGGCACCTGTAAACCACAATGCAGACAGTATCTGTGAAAGTAGTTATGTTAAGTAAGGGACCTGACAGCAGAAACCGCTCCCTCTGAGCAATTCAAGCTTTCACATGACATTGCAAGTACCATACTCTCTTGTCTTTGAGGTATATTCAATAACACCCTATGTGATGTACACAATACAATACAATTTAACTTACAGAGGATATCCCTACATAGCAGTTTTGTTGGTGAAGTGGGACTAAGCAAAAAAGAATGCTTCTCTCAAATAGGCCCTACAGAAAAGAATCCTGGGTCTGTAATGTGGAGGGGGACTCGTTGATTGGAAATGCTGAGTGCCTCTATGGACATGCCCAAGAGAGGTAAAGAAGGGAATTCAGACATTTTGAGATCCAAGTGACTGGCCCTGTCAACTGGCCAAGTGGTCAGTTTATCATTAATAGCACACTTTATATAAGGGCCCATTTGAACATCTAAAGTTACCATGATATGCATAATTTAGTTAGAATCTCTCGGGCTGTCTTAAAATTCAGGGGCGATGATTCTGTACAATTTGGTGATGCCCAAGTTGGGCTGAGAGCCCTGGTGCATTTGTATTCGTATTAGGGCAGTCTTGCATCCAATGCCCCAGCTGAACAAATGCCAAGCTGGAACCTCATAACCTTGGAGCCTCTCCGCAGCGCCTTCCCTTTCCAATTTTCCCACCTTCCTGACCCCCGCAGCCGCCACTGCTTTGTTGAACTCCTTTCATCATCATTATTTCTTTATTTCGGCAAATGTTTGCCATAAAAGATTCGCAACATTTTACAAAAAAGAAAAATATTATACAGTATACAAGAATGGTCAAGGCAGTAAAAGCATGCAGATAAATGTCAAAAGTCCAGTTGCTAGTTATCAAGCCTAACAGTTAAAATACATCCATCAATTGATGCTTAACATACCTAACAGTTAAAAATCATCTATCCAATCATCTATAGCAGTCAGTTATAAAGTGCTTGTGCGAGTAAATTTACATTTAGACAGTATTTATTAAGGACCTTAGCTTATACCACATAGCTGCCAAAAATTTTGCTACAGCAAAAACAGTCACACTGGATAAATCTGTTTTAAGAATTTTGTAGGCTTGCATGCAGTGTGTGAAAACCATATTTTTACAGAGAGGTATGATCCAATACCTTCTGGACTTGTGGTAAGCTTGGCAGAAAAACAATATATGCAAATCATTTTCCTGCTCGCATTTACAACCAGGACAATTTTTGGTGAAGACGGACACCATTTTCTCGTAAGGGCTCTAATTGGCAGGGTGCCATGTCTCCATTGTAAATATAATTTTCTGGTATGAATTGGAAAAATGTCGTCTTAAACATGCTCAATAGTCCTTGGTCATTAAAAATGTTTCAAATGAGGTGCCGATTTGTGAGTTGTGTATGGAGGCAGTTAGTTTGCTATCATAATACAGTTTTGCCAAGTACTTGCGTGGGACCCTATTGCAAGCTGTCTCCGGGTCCGACCACAGTAGGGGAACTCCCAACTTCTCACTTCCTACCTGCGTGCTGGGCAACGAGGCCCGTGACGGTTATTACGAGGCAGCGGTCTCTTCCACCCCTATTGACTTTCTCTACTGATGAGGGAAGATATCCCGAAACCCGGGCCATGTCCCGGGTCATAGGAGTAGAGATAGGGGGAACAACAAGTATCTACTTGCACCTACATAGGTGAAACACTTACGAACTTTCAGTAATTCTTCGAACTTCAGGCACTGCACATACCAGAGTGCTTAGGGGCGACCCGGAGGATGGGCTAGCGGTGTGCAGTCCATTGCTGTTTTTTCTACATAAGGGCTCCCTTGAGCCTCCCAAGCTGACGAGCTTCTGGACGACGCACCTGCGTGCTGGGCAACGAGGCCCGTGACGGTTACGAGGCGGCGTTCTCTTCCACCCCTATTGACTTTCGCTACTGATGAGGGAAGATATCCCGAAACCCGGGCCATGTCCCGGGTCATAGAAGTAGAGATCGGGGGAACAACAAGTATCTACTTGCACCTACATAGGTGAACCACTTACAAACTTTCAGTAATTCTTCGAACTTCAGGCACTGCACATACCAGAGTGCTTAGGGGCGACCCGGAGGAGGGGCTAGCGGTGTGCGGTCCATTGCTGTTTTTTCTACATGAGGGCTCCCTTGAGCCTCCCAAGCTGACGAGCTTCTGGACGATGCACCTGCGTGCTGGGCAACGAGGCCCGTGACGGTTACGAGGCGGCGTTCTCTTCCACCCCTATTGACTTTCTCTACTGATGAGGGAAGATATCCTGAAACCCGGGCCATGTCGCGGGTCATAGAAGTAGAGATCGGGGGAACAACAAGTATCTTATTACATCGTATTTTCTTATTGTTGGTTACTGATAATCCTGATATTCTTCTATTAACTGAGACCTGGCTTACCCCAGACTCTGCTCTGACATAATAGCAGCACTCCCCCCGAAATATTTCATTATACACGCGGACCGTGAGTCAGGTAAATATGGTGGGGGGTGGGGGGTTGCAGCAATTATCCATTCTACCTTAAGAGTTACCACCCTCACTTGCCTCAATCTACCGGACACGTAAAATTTAGTATTAAAACTTGAAACCCTTCATACCACCATTTCTTGTGTACTTTTGTACAGACCCCCAAACTCCATGCCATCTTTCCCTATTTCGTTAAGTGAGCAGATTGCTAATTTAGCTATGGAACATGCCAGGATTTTTTTGGTAGGTGATTTTAATTATTGGTTTAATGACCCTTCGGAAGGTCCCCATTCAAGTGAGCTCACAGAGCTTCTTAAGAACTTGAACTTTTCACAACAAGTGCTCTCGCCAACCCATTGTAAAGGACATATTTTGGACCAGATTTGGTCCAACTTCTCCTTAACCACAATCCCGGCAACTTTTCCTTGCCTCTGGTCGGACCACTTTCTTCTCAAATTTAAGCTCACTTGCTTCCCCATAAAGACAACTGCCACGCCAGCTGGTGGCAGAGCAAGGAAATGGAACACATTTAGATCAGAGTTCCTACATACGTTAGCCAACACGGTTCCATTGCCCCACCCTGACATTAATCTATCTGAATCTAATCTGGCTGGCTGGCTTCAAGCAGCAAGCGATGTTCATGTGCCTCATAAAGATATCAAGTTGGCCCGATGCGCAGACGCCCAACAATGGTTTTCGCAAGAATTAAAGGTAAATAAACTTTCCTTAAGCCAATTGGAGCGACAATGGTGTCGCAGTTACTCCCCTGATGTAAAATCCCAATTTATCACGGCCAGGAAAGACTATATGAAAGCCATCCTTTCCACAAAAGCTGCCTACTTTTCCTCCCGCATCCTCAACTCGTCAGACAGACCCAAGGACATTTTTTCCATTCTGAATGAGCTGACTAAGTTAGACAGTGTTCGTCCTAGTGTGACTCCAACCCAAACCTTTTGTGATACCCTTAACGTCTATTTTATCGATAACATTGTGGACATCAAAGACAGTATCCCAAAATCCCTCACTAATACTCCCGCTGAAACCCATATCACCACCAACACCATCTCACTCGATAGTTTTCCCATTATTACCCCCGAGCTATTCCAGGAGCTGCTAGTAAGAGTTACATCTGGTGCCCCCTCGGACAAATGTCCTCCTTACATTCTTAAAGAGTGCTTTTCTTCTCTCCCGACCCCGGCCTACACTCTGCTGAATGACTCCCTCACCTCGGGCTTAGTGCCCCTGGCATTTAAGGAAGCGACAGTCATACCGCTCCTGAAGAAACCTGGGGCCGATCCAACCTGCATGGCTAATTATCGCCCTGTTTCTTTGCTTCTTTTTTTAGCAAAAGTAATGGAGGCACACGTAGCGAGATGCCTATCCAACTTTTTGGAGGCATCAAACTACCTGGAACCCCATCAGGCAGGGTTTCGCCCTGCTCATTCAACAGAGGCAGTGGCAGTCACGGTTTTAGATACTCTCCGGGACTGCGCCGACAGACGTTCCCCCCAGGCCCTGGTGCTGCTCGATTTGTCGGCCGAGTTTGACACGGTCGACCATAACATCTTGATCGACCGTGTCAACCATGCCGGCATTGGGGGCATACCTGCCTGCTGGCTGAAGTCCTTTTTAGAGAACCGATTCCAGGCAGTTCGCCTTGGAGACCTGACCGGAATCAATCAGACCATCACATGTGGTGTACCACAGGGCTCCTCGCTGTCACCCCACCTGTTTAATCTCTATATTCTTCCTCTAATCCAGGCACTAAGAGATAAACAGGTGACGGTGTACAACTATGCAGATGACCTGCAATTACTCTTTACCATCGACAATTCTGAATCTTCCATTTCCTATTTTCAGCCCACTATGAGGTTCATCCAAGCTTGCATGAACCAAAATCATTTAAAATTAAACCCTGGAAAAACAGAGCTAGTGCTCACAGGAGATAGCGCTAAACATTGGGGCCCGCATTATTGGCCATCAGATATGGGCCAAGCTCCATCTCCTTCCCCCTCAGCAAAGACACTGGGAGTCACTTTGAATAGCGATCTCTGACTAAAAGTGCAAGTGGGACAGGTGGCCTCCAAGTGCTTTTTTCAGCTCAGAAAAATCCGGAAGGTACGACGTTTTTTCACCCCAGAGGCCATCATCCAGGTGGTGATCACCACGGTGCTCTCCCACCTGGATTATGCAAACTCTATTTATTTAGGCCTACCCCTCTATTTGCTGAGGCGCCTTCAAATGGTGCAGAACTACGCGGCTAGAATGATTACGGCGCAACCAAGATGGCAATCAGCCACTCCATTGCTTAGGAACCTCCATTGTCTCCCTATAGCCCAACGTTGCGCCTTCAAAACTGGTTGCATGATTTTTAAATCCCTTCACTGCAAAAGCCCTAAATTTATTGATAAACTCATCACAAAACACATTCCTTCCCGCAATCTGCGCTCAGCCCATCTGGCTCTCCTCCAGATATCTGCTTTTAAACGTAAGCGTGCTGGGGGATGCAGATTTGCGGTTTTGGCACCCCGTCTGTGGAACACCTTCCCCCTTGAGATCCGGACTTGTCCGGATCTCATGTTATTTAGGAAAGCATTAAAGAGCTGGCTCTTCAGACAAGCATATCATTAACCCCAGCATATTCCATGACCTCAGGCTCCGCTCTCTGTCTTTTATCAGCGCCAGGAAACCAATCGGTGGCAGTGTGCTTAACAAATTATTTTTAACATAACATAACATCTACTTGCACCTACATAGGTGAACCACTTACGAACTTTCAGTAATTCTTTGAACTTCAGGCACTGCACATACCAGAGTGCTTAGGGGCGACCCGGAGGAGGGGCTAGCGGTGTGTGGTCTATTGCTGTTTTTTCAACATGAGGGCTCCCTTGAGCCTCCCAAGCTGACGAGCTTCTGGACGACGCACCTGCGTGCTGGGCAACGAGGCCCGTGACGGTTACGAGGCGGCGTTCTCTTCCACCCCTATTGACTTTCTCTACTGATGAGGGAAGATATCCCGAAACCCGGGCCATGTCCCGGGTCATAGAAGTAGAGATCGGGGGAACAACAAGTATCTACTTGCACCTACATAGGTGAACAACCTACTTACGAACTCAGTAATTCTTCGAACTTCAGGCACTGCACATACCAGAGTGCTTAGGGGCGACCCAGAGGAGGGGCTAGCGGTGTGCGGTCCATTGCTGTTTTTTCTACATAAGGGCTCCCTTGAGCCTCCCAAGCTGACGAGCTTCTGGACGACGCACCTGCGTGCTGGGCAACGAGGCCCGTGACGGTTACGAGGCGGCGTTCTCTTACACCCCTATTGACTTTCTCTACTGATGAGGGAAGTTATCCCGAAACCCGGGTCATGTCCCGGGTCATAGGAGTAGATATCGGGGGAACAACAAGTATCTACTTGCACATACATAGGTGAACCACTTACGAACTTTCAGTAATTCTTCGAACTTCAGGCACTGCACATACCAGAGTGCTTAGGGGGCGACCCGGAGGAGGGGCTAGGGGTGTGCGGTCCATTGCTGTTTTTTCTACATAAGGGGTCCCTTGAGCCTCCCAAGCTGACGAGCTTCTGGACAACGCACCTGCGTGCTGGGCAACGAGGCCTGTGACGGTTACAAGGCGGCGTTCTCTTCCACCCCTATTGACTTTCTCTACTGATGAGGGAAGATATCCCGAAACCCGGGCCATGTCCCGGGTCATAGGAGTAGAGATCGGGGGAACAACAAGTATCTACTTGCACCTACATAGGTGAACAACCTACTTACGAACTTTCAGTAATTCTTCGAACTTCAGGTACTGCACATACCAGCTTAGGGGGGGTCCGGAGGAGGGGCTAGCGGTGTGCGGTCCATTGCTGTTTTTTCTACATAAGGGCTCCCTTGAGCCTCCCAAGCTGAGGAGCTTCTGGACGACGCACCTGCCTGCTGGGCAACGAGGCCCGTGACGATTACGAGGCGGCGTTCTCTTCCACCCCTATTGACTTTCTCTACTGATGAGGGAAGATATCATGTTATTTAGGAAAGCATTAAAGAGCTGGCTCTTCAGACAAGCATATCATTAACCCCAGCATATTCCATGACCTCAGGCTCCGCTCTCTGTCTTTTATCAGCGCCAGGAAACCAATCGGTGGCAGTGTGCTTAACAAATTATTTTTAACATAACATAACATCTACTTGCACCTACATAGGTGAACCACTTACGAACTTTCAGTAATTCTTCGAACTTCCGGCACTGCACATACCAGAGTGCTTAGGGGCGACCCGGAGGAGGGGCTAGCGGTGTGTGGTCTATTGCTGTTTTTTCTACATAAGGGCTCCCTTGAGCCTCCCAAGCTGACGAAGTTCTGGACGACGCACCTGCGTGCTCGGCAACGAGGCCCGTGACGGTTATGAGGCGGCGTTCTCTTACACCCCTATTGACTTTCAGCCTGATTCATGAAGCGAAATTGCGCCCGCAATGGCTGCGAAAATGCAATTGCGGGTGCAAAACACGGAATCGGCATTCAAGTACAAAATAGCGATTTCGCAAACACAGAATAACGATTAAAATAGCGATTACGCTATAATAGTCGCAGAGTCCCGGTAGTCGCGCATTAGCGATACGGAAATAGCGACCAACCACGGAATCTGCGAAATGAATAGCGAAACGCAATTTATTCTCAATCGGCATTCATGAAAAATATACAATAGCGGAAAACCCCAAAATCGCAATTTTGCGCGGCGCAAATTAAGGACAACTCAAAGCAGGTGGTAACCATAAAAGCCATGATTAAGTAAAATTTGAAAAACAGTTGGCCAATCACCAACAGGTCCAGGCCTGACCAATCACACATAAGGACATTCAGCAGCAGCATTAGGCGTTCCACAATGCCAGGAATGTACATGGTGGTGAGGCGGCGAAGGCTACAGCGAGCAGCACGGAGGAGACGCATGAGGCAGGAAAGGATTTACCGGCAGCGGGTCACCTTGCTGGGCCAAACCAGAGAACAGATTTATGCCAAATACAGGCTGAATGGGGAAATGATCACCTGGCTGATACAAGAACTTGACCCCCTCATGCAGCACCCAACAAGGCGAAACAATTCTGTGCCTACACATGTGCAGGTATTGTGCAGCCTGCACCTCCTGGCCTCCGGCAGTTTCCAGGGCATAGTAGCGGCTGCTGGGGGGATATCCCAGCTCACCATGTCACGCTGCCTCCACACTTTCGTTGACGCCATGCTCACCCAGCTCCACCGCCACATCACATTTCCCACGAGCCAACAGGAATTGGACCTGACAAAACTACAATTTTACAATGTAGCCCATTTTCCCCATGTCCTCGGCTGCATCGACTGTACCCACGTCGCCATCTGCCCACCAGCTGCCACGGAGTATATGTACCGCAACCGGAAGTCCTACCACTCCCTCAACATACAGATGGTCTGCAATGCCAAGACCATCATCACTGACATTGTCGCACAGTACCCAGGGAGTACCCATGATTCCTTTATCTTCAGGCACAGTGGACTCCACACACGACTGCTCAGAGGAGAGTTTGGGGAAGGACACCTACTTGGTAAGTACACTTTGTCGACAATGTCACATTGCAATGAAGTCACTGCGCTGCACAGGCAATCAACATCTGCTCCTCTCATTCAGGTGACAGTGGCTACGCCCTACGGGAATACCTCCTGACCCCTTACCTCAACCCTGCCACACCTCAGCAACGGCGCTACAATGTTGCGCACATCCGGACAAGGAACTGTATAGAAAGGACATTTGGCCTGCTCAAGAGCAGGTTCCGTATACTGCACAAGACAGGTGGGGCCATGTATTACAGTCCTGCTGCGTGCTGCCGCATTGTGGCTGTCTGTGCAATGCTCCATAACATTGCAACCAAGCGCCGGATACCTGTTGACATCTCAGGCAGTGAATCTGAAGGGGACGACCGGCCACCAGCACATGTGCACCATGCACGCGGGGAGAACCCAGCTGAAGGCCACAGACGTCGCAACCACATCACACTGAACAATTTCTAGCCCACCCTCTTCCCCCACCCCACATATCTCAATTGCATGCAAAATGTAATGATTACACAAGGCTAATGTGTGCAGCAAAATAAATATATTTGTTTCATTCACAAGAAAAAGGTAATCAGTCCAACTATTTACAAATAACAGTATTGCTTCATACTGCAGTGTGCATGTACATGGCAGGCTTAGGGTCAGCCTGTGCCAGTGTTATGCAGACAGTGTCAATGGCGCCTCCTGCGCGTAATGCCCAAGCGCCTCTGAGGCTCTTCCTCTTCCTGGGCACCTGTACCAGGCGTTGCCCTGGTGCTGCGCCTAGGTGGCGGGACCAGTGTGGCCGATTGGCTGCTCACGCTGGAGGCACCCTCACTGGCATCGTCGCCCCCTACAGTGGCCGGTAGCGCAGGTGTGTGTAGTGCCGTTACCGCGGTGGTTAGGTGCTCCAGGACCCTGGTGATGTCCTCACAGCACTGCACTAGTTGGTGCTGCTGTGTGAGAGAGCGCCGCGACAACTGGGTGGTGGCATTTGCTGCCACATAATTCGACCTGCTATAGGCGGACAGCCTGCTCATCAGCTGGTGGTGGCGCCGGCTCGCTACACTGCGGTGCTTGAGCAGCGCAGCAGTGTTCTCCTCCATGGCTGCAGTCATGCGGCCCATGGCCGCCGTCATGCGGTCCATGCGGTCTCCAACTCCCGCCACATTGCGCCCAATTTTGTGCAGCTGGAGCTGGATGGCACCTTGCTGCTGTGACTGGCGCTGGTGGATCCGGAGCATGCGCCTCTCTACGCTCATGCAGGCATAGCGATGTCCATTGCCCCTCCTGCTGATTGCCCGCTGTGTTGCCGCTGTCGCAGGCCCAGATCTCTTGGCACCAGCTGCAGGTGGTGTTGCAGCAGGCGTTGCTGGTGCGGCAGGGACTGGGGGCACATTAGTGGGGTGCCTGGCTCTGGCTGCGGGTGGGATGGCAGATCCAGATGCAGCAACGGTGGGGGGCCTGGCCTTGGCTGCGGGTGGGACGGCAGATCCAGATGCAGCAACGGTGTGGGGCCTGGCCTTGGCTGCGGGTGGGATGGCAGGAGCAGAGGCCACAACGGTGGGGGGCCTGGCCTTGGCTGCGGGTGGGATGCCAGATGCAGGGGCCACAACGGTGGGGGGCCTGGCTGCTGGTGTTGTTGCAGCGGCAGGGGCTGGTGCCTGGGTTTCTGGTTGTGATTCCTCCTCCTGGGCCTCCTCATCTATCTGCAGCCTCTCGCTGTCACTGCTGTCTGCGCCACCTGTGAGGGTAAGTGGATACTCATTAGGTGCATGTGACTGGCAGACGTGCTGATGTTACGTGCATGCTGGGTGACATTCCCTGGATGGCTGTGGATTTGCGTACTTTGGGACCTGTCTGGCTACATTGGGGTACTACTACATTGTGGACATACTACATCTCCCACAATGCTTCAGGGCATTCCCTGATGCGCAACAAAGGCATGACTAAGGGCCAATTAGTGTCGGTCCGCCACCTCCAGTGCCCGATGCCTCTCCAAGCCGCTCCGCCACCCTCTCCTTGGCACGACCTCGGAGGTCGTACCAGCGCTTCTTTAGCTCCTCCAATGACCTATCGGCCACACCCACCGAGTTCACGCTGGAGGCTATTCCCAGCCAGATCCTCCGCTTGTCTTGCTCTGGGACCTTTCTGGAGTTGGTCCCGAAGAGCCGGTCATGGTTGGCCACCACCCCTTCAATAAGGTTCTCGAGCTCCTGCTCTGAGAACTTGAGCTTTCGCTTTCGTCCTGCGCTGTTGCTGGGGCCAGGGACAGGTTCCTCGGACATGGCAGCAGATATGTCGCTATTTCAGTCGGTAGAGAAGTCGCTTTCGCTGGTTTAGCGTCTGCTTTCCGACTTGCTCCCTCGGAGGTTTGCCTCGCTGTGGTGTTTGGGGGTGGGAACTGCCTGCTTCCTGGTTGTGATGTCATCACTGTGCTCGGAAAGCGACTTCCCGTTTTCCCGATCGCGCGAGAATGCGAGTCGCATTCCCGATCGCACGGGATTGCGAGTCGCATTCCCGATCGCACGGGATTGCGAGTCGCAATCCCGACGCAGGTAGCCGGGAATAGCGATTTTTCTGCGTTTTTAGTTGGTCGCTAACGGATTTAGCGCCCGCGTGCGAGTCGCTATTTTTTCCCCGAAAAGTACATGAATGCCGTTTTGCGTTTCCTCAATAGCGAGTCGCTATGATTCGCTATTAGGGCCACGCAAAACGGCCCGTACATGAATCAGGCTGTTTCTCTACTGATGAGGGAAGATGTCCCGAAACCCGGGCCATGTCCCGGGTCAAAGGAGTAGAGATCAGGGGAACAACAAGTATCTACTTGCACCTACATAGGTGAACCACTTACGAACTTTCATTAATTCTTCGAACTTCAGGCACAGCACATACCAGAGTGCTTAGGGGCGACCCGGAGGAGGGGCTAGCGGTGTGCGGTCCATTGCTGTTTTTTCTGCATTAGAGTCTTTAGTCTGGTCAGATATCATCCAGAAAAATCCAGGGGGCTCGTTTGGTCGCCTTTTTAAGGACTCCATTCGTGAAATGTCGGCGGGTGACCTATGGGCCCTTAACCCTAGCACGACAGTATTTAAAACTAGTAATAAAAAGTGTGTCAGAATGTGCTCCCTTATTATCGACAAGGCTCATTTTGCTAAACGCAGTCACGCATGGGCAATTATGAACTCTTATGAGCAGTTTTCCCCCGCTACTTATCTCTCCTGCACTTACTCACTGTACCTAAAACGTAGCTTCATGGCTATTCGAATGGGTGACTGGCGATTCCTAAAAGATCTGCCCCTTTGGCGGCGCACCACGGACGACCTAATGTGCAGAGGGTGTGGGAAGACAGCTGAAACATTGGAGCACGTGGTCTGCTTATGCCCTGCCCTTACGCTTCAACGCAGACGCAAACTCAAAGCGGAGTGGAATAGGCTGGGTGTTCGGACCTGCAGACAGGCAATTATTGCAGCTTTGAGTCCTGAAAACACAGATTTAAATATAGGCCTTACAACCTATATACGGCATGCATACCGTAACTTTATGCAAAAGCCGGAAGGTCCAGCTAACGCCCCCCTCCTTCATTTAACTGTTTATACTTAAACGCATTTTACTTCAAAAAATTTTAAAATGTTCTAACTGATTGTATTTTATCACAACCGTGTCATTGACCAGTTCGCTCTCTTAATCTGATTGCACTCCATTGTAACCAGCAGTAATTTCCTGAACATTGGATTGTTTTTTACAAGTTTAATAACATTAATTCTTAGCGTAACAATCCACTTTTGCCCTAATGTTATGTATACGCATTACCTTGCACTTTATGTTTTAATCTCTAATACGTAACAGAAATTGAAAGATGTGACCCGGATGATCCTCATTTACTGTTGTTGTTCAATTGACTTCCTTTCTGTCACTCAATAATGTGTATAGTTGTGTGAGTCATTGAGATGTGCTTTTAAGGATATCTTTTTTATATCCAAATAAAGATCATTATTATTATATCGGACTCCCCCTGTGTAATCCTAGCTGTTTTCAGGCAGTCTACAGTAGCCAGTGTGGCTTTTTCTATATTTGTCAGCCTTAGTTCAATCTGGGCGAGTCTGGCTTCTAGGGGACTGAGGATTGAAGTAAACAAGGACCCCCTGAACAGTGGTGTAAACCAAAACTTCTAGGACAGGGATAACAATGTGTGAATCAAAATTCCTAGACAGTTCAAATATTGAAAAACAAGTGACTTAAAATGACAGCAGAGAAAGGTAGAACCAAAATCATATAAAAACAATTACAATTTTAATGAACATAGTTAAAAATCATTTAGAATACTCAACAGTAGAAACTATATGATCACAATACAATAATAAAAAATCTTAAAAGACATTCACAGTATGAATCCTAACACAAGCACACCCTCAAAAACAATTTTGTACAATTATCGTAGATGTCCTGGAGCAGTGGCAAATAAACTCGACGCGCGTTTCGGCGTAGAAAAAACGCCTTCTTCAGGAGCCACACATTCAATTTTGAGACCTATGATTTAAAAACATTATTCTTATTACAATACATAATTTAAAAACAATTACATAATGAAAAAATGTTACATAAAAAGAAACAAATTACATGATTGTGGAGTGTGGGCTTCGGCGGGCCGGAATAACAAGCGGGGAGGCCTGATATAGTGCGCTATGTTTAAGTGGTTTTATTGTTGACACAGTCCGGAGGAAACAGAGTCACAGGAAGGGGGCCACGGGGATCCTTGATGGGGTCCAGAGAAGAGAAGAAGTCGGGTCGGGAAGGGTGGTGGACGGCTTCTGACTGCTGGGCTGACGTCGTCCGGGCGGTGTGCGTCTTCCCTCTCAGCTGCTCCGTCGTGTCTGGGATGTTCGTTGGTGGGCCTCGGAGGTTTGGGGCGAGAGAAAACACAGAGCCGTTAGTCTGTCGCTCTCGGCAGTGGTAACTGCCACCGACACCGGGACGTGAGGCTACGGAAGAGGTGATAGTGGGGGGAGGGCAGGAAGGGGAGGTGGAAGAGACCGAAGGATAGGGGGGAAAAAAGGGGTGACAGGGTGCTCTCTATGTGAACGGGGTCTATATATATATTTATAGTGTTATGGTGCTCAGGGTTGTGCGGCTTTACAATTATTTACAACTATCTACAAGAGGCACACGGAAACGGATGGTGGTTACTCACGTGGCCCGCCGCAACTCCCTGGTGAGTTGCGGCCGCTCTCCAGCCACCTCCTGGGGACTCCACCAGTCCTCAGTCCACACGTCGCCGTCGGCGTCCTCCTCCTCTTCTTCAGTTCGGCTTTCGTTCTCCTCGCTTCTCTCTCTCCGCTCCGGTTCCGTCCTTGCTGTCTCCTGCCACGAGTCCGCGGGTTGGAACCCCGTTCCTCGAGGTTCGATGGTTTTTCTACCTTCCGGGGCGTAGCCGTGGCCGGGACTTCCGGGGTCAGGGAGGATTGCTTCCGGGTTCCCGACTTCCGTATCCGAACCCTGGCGTACCTGTAGAGGATGAGAGACGGAAGAACTCCTAGGGAGAGGAAACAAGGCAAATTCTGGGTTAGGCGAGCCCGCCCCCGCGCGAGGATGCCTCCCCGTTAAGGTAGGGACCGTGACCTTTTCACATCCCCTTTCCCTAGCTGTCTTTCTAGAGGTGGGGAAAGAACATGGAAATCGGGAGAGGTAATCCGCATTCCCCTGGTCGGCCCCTTTCCTATGTTCGGTTTTGAACCTATAGGGCTGGAGGGAAAGGAACCATCTGAGGACACGGTCGTTGTGTCCTCGATTTTGGGCCATCCAGGCCAGGGGGGCATGGTCTGTGTACAACACGAATTCCCTTCCCTCGAGGTAATAGCGGAGACTATCCACGGCCCATTTTATGGCCAGAGCCTCCTTCTCAATACAGGCATAGTTCATTTCTCGGGGGTAGAGTTTCCGGCTTATGTACAATATGGGTTTTTCGTTTCCACAAGAGTCTCTTTGGGATAGGACGGCCCCCAACCCTTGGTCGGATGCATCCGTTTGTAGGATGAATGGTTGGCTGTAGTCAGGACTTACGAGGACGGGTTTTGATATCAGGGCCTGCTTTAGGCGTTCAAAGGCTTGTTTTACTGGGACCGCGGGATGCCGTAGGGCTTCTTCGGTTTTGTTACTTTTCTTCAAGACGTCCGTCAGGGGAACAGCGGTTTGGGAGAAGTTAGGAATGAACCGTCTGTAATAGCCCAGTAGCCCCAGGAAGGCCCTTAGTTCTTTCTTGGTTGTGGGGAACGGTATGGACCGAATGGCTTCTATCTTGTTATCCTGGGGACGGATAAGACCTTCGCCCAGAAGATAGCCCAGATACTTGACACTTCGAGCGGCTAATGTCGTTTTAGTCGGGTTTATGGTGAATCCGCTGATACCCAGAGAAGTCACCACCGCTCGGAGGTGCCCCAGGTGTTGTTCCCATGAATTGCTGTGTATGACTATATCGTCCAAATAGGCTCCCGCATACTTGGAGTGTGGCTGTAGGACTCGGTTCATGGCTCGCTGGAAGGTTGCAGGGGCTCCGTGCAGTCCGAAAGGCATCACCCGGAATTGAAACAGGCCATCAGGGGTAGAGAAGGCGGTCTTCCTCTTGTCGTCTTCCTTCAGGGGTATCTGCCAGTACCCTTTGCATAAATCGAGCGTACTGATGTACTCTGCTGCGCCTATCCGTTCCACCATCTCGTCGACCCGTGGAAGGGGATAGGTATCAAATCGCGAGACTTTGTTTACTTCCCGAAAGTCAATGCAAAAACGCACCAAGCCGTCGGGTTTGGGGACCAGGACTATCGGCGAGTTCCAACTGCTGACCGATGGCTCGATAATGCCCATCTGCAGCATTTGTTCTGTCTCCTTCTTTATGATGTTTCTACGGGCCTCCGGGACACGATAAGGTCTTTGTCTCACGGTCACTCCGGGATCAGTCTGGATGGCGTGTTCCTGTGACTTCGCTTGTCCGGGAAGTGAGGAGAAGACGTTCCGTACAGGGGACAAGACGTGTCTTAATTCATTACGTAATGCAGGGAGCAGGTCCGAGTCAATGCATCCATCAAAGGATAGAGGAGTATCCGTCTGGTCACTGGAGAGGACTGGGCGGGGACCTTCCCATTTTTTCAGGAGGTTGATATGATAGATCTGGCGAACACCTCGGGTTGGTTCGGTCTCGATCTCGTAGGTCACTGGGGTCACCTGTCTGATGACGGGAAACGGACCCTGCCATTGTCCTAGGAGCTTGTGATCCGAGGACGGTAGGAGCAATAACACCAGCTCTCCGATCGCCAAGGTCCTCGTCCTGGCCCTCTTGTCGTACTGTTGTATTTGGGTTGTTTGGGCTCTCTCCATGTTCTGTCGTACGATGTCTCGGATCTGGGTTAGGTGGGTTTTCAAATCGGCCACGTACTCGGGCAGGGGTCGGGTACGGTCGGGTTCCGCCTCCCAGGCCTCACGAGCCATGTCCAACAGTGTACGGGGAGGCCTCCCATACAACAGCTCGTACGGGGAATAGCCGGTGCTGCTTTGTGTTTTGCACCGGATAGCAAATAAAGCCAGAGGCAGCATCTCTTCCCAACTCTTGCTTTCCAACCCCAAGAGTTTTTTAAGGGTGGCTTTCAGGGTGGCGTTGTAGCGTTCGACCAGGCCATCGGTCTGTGGGTGGTACGCCGAGGTTCTTATCTGTTTTATGCCTAACATGGAGCATACCTGGTGCATTAAGGAAGATACAAACGGGGTCCCTTGATCTGTTAAGATTTCCCGGGGAAAACCCACCCGGGCAAAGATAGACAGCAGGGCTTTGGCTATATTTTGGGTGGTGGGTTGTTTCAGGGCGACGGCCTCTGGGAAGCGCGTAGCATAGTCCACCACCACCAAGGCGTACCTACAGCCGCTCCTGGATGGCAACATCGGACCTATAAGGTCCATCCCTATGCGACTGAAGGGTATGTCTATGAGGGGAAGAGGACGGAGGGGTACTTTAGGGGGTCGGTAGCGGCTGTTCTTCTGACAGATAGCACATTCCTTGCAGTATTGTTTCACTTGGCCATATACCCCGGGCCAGTAGAATTTCTCGAGTATTGCCTGTCCGGTCTTTTCCTCACCGAAATGGCCTCCCAGGAGATGGCTATGGGCCAGAAATAACACCTTGTCCTGGAAGGGACCAGGAATTAGTAATTGGGGTTTTTGTTGTGGTCCTGCCTTCCGATACAACAAGCCTCCAGAACGAAAGAAGTAGGGACATACATGTAGCGGGTCCTCGTTGTCTTTGGCCTGCCCCCAGGCCTGCTGTAGCACTGGATCCTCCTGTTGGGCTGCCCGGAATTCACGGTCTTTCTCCCAGGGATGCAGCGCTTCTTGCACTGGATACGCTCCCACGTACCCTCTTCTTTCCTTTTTCTTCTGATTCTTGGTTTTATGCGGTCTCGTTGCTGTGGGGTTCTGGGTGGGTTGGTGCGCAAACTGAGCTTCTTTCCACCATTGTTCCAGGGAACAAGTAGTGTCTCGCAAAAGGAGAGGGAGACCACTGTAATCGCTGCCCAGGATTGCTTGTTCGGGCAGGTTCGGAATTAGTCCCACGGTCAGTGTCCTTTCACAGTCGGTGTTGGTCCGTACAGAGACCCGGGCTGTGGGGTAACTCTTAGTGTCTCCGTGTACACACTTGATGGCCACGGACCCTGTGACAGGTCCAACTGGAGTCGGCATGTCCTGAGGTCGCAAAACACTGTGTCTACATCCGGTGTCCGCTAGAGCCATCAGGGGGTGGTCGTTGATCTTAACCGGACACCTGAACGGTGGGGGTGAGGCTCCTGAGGTGAGGCATACATAAGCCCGGGACACACCCACCTCCATGGGCTCTTCCTTCTGCGGGCAATGACGAGCGATGTGACCGAACCCCCCACAGTGATAGCATTGAGGTCCGGGAGGGTGGGGTCGAGGCATCACTGGGTAGGGCACAAAAGGGACCGGATCCGGCTTCCGGGGGACAAGAGGTCGAGGGGAACGTATGTGACCGGTATGTGGGCCGCGAGGGAGGTGTTCCTCTTTCATTTTCTGCACTTCTTGGGCTTTGCTGTAGGCACTGGCTATTTCTACCGCCCTGTCCAGTGTCAAGTGTGCATGCTGGCGCACCCATTTTTGGGTGGCCGGGTGAAGAGAAGCGAGGAACTGTTCCAGATTGATTTTTGCCACTATCTCCTCTTTAGTGGCCGTAGCGGGTTTCAACCACCGAGTGGTCAGGTCCTGGATGCGGTAAGAGAGAGCCCGTGGGGTTTCTTGTGGCCCTTCTCGTACCTGTCTCAGGCGTATCCGGTAGGAGTCCTCATCAATCCCTAGGCGTTCGAGGATGCAGGTCTTAATGTCCGCATACGGGGTCAGCCCTTGCAGGTTGGCCTGTTGGTAGGCGGACTGTAGCTCACCAGTCAACAAAGGGCCCAAGTAATGGCCCCAGCGATCCACAGGCCAATTGGCTGCCTGTGCCAGTCGTTCAAAGTTAGTGAAGAAAAAGTCTGGATCTTCACCTGTTACGTATTTTTGTAGGACGACTGAAGGTAAGGGTGCCACGGGCCTCTGCTGCCCCATGGCCTCTGTGAGTTTCCCGAGGGCCTGATCTTGGGCCATGCCTTGCCCCTTCAGCACATCGTGCAGTTGACCACGGTCGTCCTCTGCAGTTTTCAGGAACTTTTCCATCATTTGTCCGAGCAGTTCCTGGCTGTCCGCCAGTTTCTTGACGGCGGCCTCCATGCCTCCAGGAAATCCCACTTCTGACACCACTTGTGGAGTGTGGGCTTCGGCGGGCCGGAATAACAAGCGGGGAGGCCTGATATAGTGCGCTATGTTTAAGTGGTTTTATTGTTGACACAGTCCGGAGGAAACAGAGTCACAGGAAGGGGGCCACGGGGATCCTTGATGGGGTCCGGAGAAGAGAAGAAGTCGGGTCGGGAAGGGTGGTGGACGGCTTCTGACTGCTGGGCTGACGTCGTCCGGGCGGTGTGCGTCTTCCCTCTCAGCTGCTCCGTCGTGTCTGGGATGTTCGTTGGTGGGCCTCGGAGGTTTGGGGCGAGAGAAAACACAGAGCCGTTAGTCTGTCACTCTCGGCAGTGGTAACTGCCACCGACACCAGGACGTGAGGCTACGGAAGAGGTGATAGTGGGGGGAGGGCAGGAAGGGGAGGTGGAAGAGACCGAAGGATAGGGGGGAAAAAAGGGGTGACAGGGTGCTCTCTATGTGAACGGGGTCTATATATATATTTATAGTGTTATGGTGCTCAGGGTTGTGCGGCTTTACAATTATTTACAACTATCTACAAGAGGCACACGGAAACGGATGGTGGTTACTCACGTGGCCCGCCGCAACTCCCTGGTGAGTTGCGGCCGCTCTCCAGCCACCTCCTGGGGATTCCACCAGTCCTCAGTCCACACGTCCCCGTCGGCGTCCTCCTCCTCTTCTTCAGTTCGGCTTTCGTTCTCCTCGCTTCTCTCTCTCCGCTCCGGTTCCGTCCTTGCTGTCTCCTGCCACGAGTCCGCGGGTTGGAACCCCGTTCCTCGAGGTTCGATGGTTTTTCTACCTTCCGGGGCGTAGCCGTGGCTGGGACTTCCGGGGTCAGGGAGGATTGCTTCCGGGTTCCCGACTTCCGTATCCGAACCCTGGCGTACCTGTAGAGGATGAGAGACGGAAGAACTCCTAGGGAGAGGAAACAAGGCACATTCTGGGTTAGGCGAGCCCGCCCCCGCGCGAGGATGCCTCCCCGTTAAGGTAGGGACCGTGACCTTTTCACAATGATCTAGGAATACATGCCCTTCCTTCTGGGGGACTGAGCAAGGACTTTAAAAGGGTACCTATATCAGAAGTCACTTGATCTGCCCCGGCCGAAGTTATGCCACTGATGTTTAAATTAATGGGCAAAAATGTAGGCAAACTTGGGGCTGAAAAAGTAATAGATTCATTGATAGCTAAAGGGGCCTCCTTAGCTTTTACCAGATCAGATTGGCTAGAATGTTTGGCGAGCTTAGCCTTTCACCCACCAGATGTCTGAGCCCCACGTTTCCTTTTTGGAACAGCCCCCTCCTGGTTCCCCCACAGCTGACGGGAGTTAGGCTTAGCAAGGCTAACGGCTAACGGGTTATCACATATGTTAGGTAATGGGGTTGTCTCAGGTATAACAGGTAAAGTAGATTCTCTACACAATAGGAGAGTACTCCTGTGGTTTGGCGAGCCATTAGTTAATAAATTGTTGTCATACTTTAAAAGATCATTAACAGGTAAGTCCAAGCCTCTTTCAGGTGTTCTAGCAATCGCTATATGCCCCAGCGAGGATCTCTTAGCGTTATCAATTTCTTGTGATAGTCGCCGCTCTAAAATGGTGATTTCGTGGGATAATACAGAGCTTGCTCTCACAATAAAATTGTCCAAAGTACCAGTTACATAAGCACCCGACGACGTAGCTTTGCTTCTGGTCTCCCAGCTCGTCATTGTCCGAATTGGCGTGTAGCGGTGTATCTAAGATTAACAGAGGGCCAAGATCACGCCGCGGTATTCACACTGATAACCAAGGGGGATGGCCCGGTCCGGTATCTCTCGGTCTGGAACGGGCTAGAACGAGCCCGCCCTTAGCCCGGGCTTCGCCCGGCGCTCGCCCGCGCGCGATCCGCGAAGCGGTGGGCGTAGGCCAAAGTATAGGGCGTGCAAGGGGCGGGAAGAGGCACCAGCGTCAGGGCTGCTGGTCCTCGCAGTCCCTCTCAGGTCCAGGAAACAAACAAGCACTCCACTCCTCTCCGAGCGGCTCCCGCGAAGCGGGGGCCACGAGGCATGGTTTATAAAGTGCGGCGTGCAGGGGGCGGGAAGGGGCACCAGTGTCAGGGCTGCTGGTCCTCGCAGTCCCACTCAGGTCCAGGAAACAAACAAGTACTCCACTCCTCTCCAAGCGGCTCACACGAAGCGGGGGCCGCGAGGAGCTGTGTATAAAGTGCGGCGTGCAGGGGGCGGGAAGAGACACCAGCGTCAGGGCTGCTGGTCCTCGCAGTCCCACTCAGGTCCAGGAAACAAACAAGCACTCCACTCCTCTCCGAGCAGCACAAGTCTAATACGAGTCTAGTGTTCTGTGTGTCTGTATGTCTGTATGAACTTAGCTTAGCTGCTTAAGGGAACTTTAGCTTATTAAAAGATCGAACTCACCATGCAGCTGTGCAGAGGGGGGCCTGGTGGTGTGCCAGGAATACCAGGAGATGCCAGGAAACGCCGGGAAACGCCGGTAGCTCCAGACACCGAGAGCACCAACCGGCTGCTCCAACCGGCTGCACACCGGGAGCTCCAACCGGCCTCAAACCGCTCTCCAAGCACAGTCAAGCGCTGTACTGCACACACCTCCACTGCCCTTTACTGCCTGCTGATCCCAGAACCGGGCCTCGGCTTCGGAGCTTGCGCCCCAGCAATTTGAAGTCCTTCCCCAGAGCCCGGGCGGGCCGTAGTCCACATGGGGATCCGCGGGGGGAGCAGCAGCAGGGAGCTGCGGAAGTGAAAGCGAGAGTGAAAGCAGCAAACAAGGACAGCTGCAATTGCGGCAATACATGACTCCTCCTCCTCCTGCTCTGGCTAACTGCCTCTGACTTTTTTGTGCCCTTCTGATCTTCAGGGCTGGCGGTTCGGCGTTTGTTACCTCTGCCTGTGTTGTTTATTGACAGTCGAGCGCTTGTAGCGCAGCTGTGACCTCTGGATCGCGCTTTTACGAGCGGGGCATGCACTCCATTCAGCTTTCAACTTCCTTATAAAACAAACCTTTCAAACATCATTACAGGACTGCTCGTGGATTATTTCACGATACATCAAAAAGGTCCTTTCCGATGTCAATAACAGAATGGGAGCAACTCCTTTCCACACTCCATTATTCAGTTGCTGCATGTTTTCCTTTTTCAGTGACATCAAGTTTGATTCCACATTTGTTTCTCTTGTAATTCAACACAGTGGTTTGCGACAGTCACTGTTAACTTCTTAATTTGCAATCCAAAATAAAAGTGGTCAATTGCTGTTACCATTGTGAAACAATTGCTCCACAGAATGAGCACAACAGTGCTTTGTAAGATGGGCTATACACAAATACCTTTCAAAAACATTCTTAGGTCTATACAAAAAATCATCTGGAGCCACACCCTTATTATGCTAACAAAGGGAAATTTTAGTCTGGTTAGATTTAACCAGACCATACTCTGGAATCGCCTTCAACAGTGAAGCCATCGCCACATTGAACGCTCCATCATTCCTTAGGGCCTCTCTCTGCAATGGTGCTTCTCCTCCAGTCTTTCTTTCACTTTACTTGGCACTATCAATCACAATACCTGATTCACATCTGCCCAGTCAGGTCTGTACATTTCAAACACACTACAATTCTTCCCAAAATTGAGTTGGGGGCTCATTAGTCAGAGAGACTTCAAGGAACGCAGACCTCAACTCCCAACCGCTGGGTAGTCTCTCAAAGAGAGAAGGGTGGAAGAGGATATAACCGCATCATCAGCGTCACTTGGATGGGGAGAAGGGGGAGGCCATCTAGTTGGCTGCCCTGTGATTTGTTTCAAGCTGTCTAGAGAGATCGCAGAACTTTGCTCTCGCCAGTCTGTATGCCCCAGGTCAGAATGCTTGAATGCTCTAGACTGATTAGCAATAGTGGAAATAGCCTCCAACTTGGTTCCTTTGTCCCTGCCAATTGCATCGCAGACCTCTTTCGTATGTCATCTGCATGTGCTCCAGCTTCTGACTGCCCTGCATGTGCTGCTTCGTTCCTAGGCACAAGTACTACTGCGCCCCCACCCCCATCGGACAGCATGGTGAACATGTCCAACATATTCTTGTCTCTCATATCCCTGCTCTCCTTCTTTGTATTTATTTATTTTAATTTAAATACTTTTTTTTAAAGTGTCAACATGACGCGGGGGTATCATAGCGCCGTACAAGGCAATCTTTTAATAGCATATTCTCATAACCATTAACAGTGTGCCCCGGATCGCGTGGTGGGTACATAAACATGAAGTCTCTTTTTGGGCCTAGTATCCATGATTTTCCATTTGTTGACATGGACTATCCCGGAATATATTACAGAGACTCCAGTAGTCTGGGTGTCTGACTGGCCGGTTTATGACCTCAAGTCTAAGCGGGTTCACAGAGTGAAGAATATGTTCATCAGGACTGTTTTCACCTCCTTCCTGAAGGTGGCAGGTGAAGGGCTGAAAGGGAGCTCCAGAATTTGGGTTGCTGCCAATAAATACAGGCATATGTCCTGCTTTTCTTGAATATTGATGGTTGTTGTCAGAGAGAGCTGGTGCTATGCAGGAAGCGACTTCCTCCCGATATGGTGAAGCTGTGTGCTACCTATTTCAGGGTGCAGAGGTGTACCGCTTTGTGCACAAGACAAGCTGTTTTCTATTATGCCTTTGGTATTTATGGGGAGCCACTGGAGTGATGTGAGAGAGGGAGCAATGTGACTGAAATCTGTTGCGCCAGTTACCAGTCTTGCTGCTACATTGTGGGGTGCCTTGAGAGTGGCTAATTGATATTTTGGTGTTCTAATGGCTGTGGCTATTATATAGTTCAGTCTGGATACTATCATGGCTTTCACTGTAGTCTTGAAATCTGGTGAAGGCATACATGGTTTGATCTTCTTTACGAGGCTGAGTTGGAAGACGGCACTGCATGTCGATGAATTGATATAAGCTTTCATGTTCAAGTATTTCTCCAGGGAGATTCCTAGGGATTAAGTGGAGGAGATGATTGGGGATTGCTGTTAAGAGTATCCAGGTGGTGTATCTATTCCTGTATTAGCAGGGGAGGTGTTGCCAGGAGAGATGTGGAGGAGTTCTATCTTAGTGGTTCCATGTATAAATAGAAAAGGGTGGTAGATGGGTGAAGCCTTGGGGTATTCCTTGCCTAATTACCGATGGGTTCATCGTGTGCCCTCCATTTTAATTAGTTGTGTGCAGTTGTTTAGAAACAGAAAAACCAGTTGAGCACATTTCCTGATATCCCCATTTTGCCTTTTAGTGTCTTCAAGAACGTGATATTGTTCATCGTGTCCAAAGCCAAGGATACGTCAAGAGTAGGATGCAGAGAATGAGGAGGCATGAGTTGTATTAATCTCGAATTTTGAGAGCATCATGCATGATGTCTATGATAGCTGTTTCTGTGCTGTGGCCTGGTCTGAAGCCAGACTGAAAGTTATCAAGCAAGTTGAATTATTTAATATGTTCACAGAGTTAATTGAGCGTGCATTTTTCCAGGATGTTTGCCATTAAAGGGAGGTTAGTCACTGGAGGAACGAGTTTAGATCTGCTTGTTCTGAGCCTGGTTTCTTCAAAAGTGGCATCATTTGTCCAATTTTCAGACAGTCTGGGACTATGCCTTGGGTCAGAGAGAAATTAAGCATCTTGGGCTACAAGGAGTAGAAGCGGTGGCTGAGATCTTTGATTAGGTGGGGGAGTGTAATAAGTATAGATGTAACCGAGGTATGATGATTAAGTAGGTTTATTAGTGTTAAGAATGACCACACCATAAGCCTTCAAAGCGTAGCTTTATTCTCAGTCATTAAATGACACGCCGGTGAGAGAGGCAGCGCTCCGGTCACCAGCTCACAATAACAGACAGCTGCAACTGTCATCTAAACTGTCAGCTGGCATAGGACAATGCCATCTGACGTCATGCATGCAAATGTGGGGAGTCGCGCGGCAGGGACGGGGGCAAGCAGGGGACAAACACAAAGGGAAAGATAACCAATATAACACAACTCCTTACGGAGGGAAGAAAAAAAAAGAAAGAGGAGAAAAACATGTAACTGTTAGTCACACACGAAATCCTTGTACTTCATGGGCCTGACCACAAGGCATCCATGTCTACTCATGCAACTGGTTTCCTCCCCGTTGTCATCATCTGTGTTTAGTCCAACATCGGACCTCTTTTTGTTCTCTGTTCCAGAACCACTGGTAGTGTTGCTATCAACAGGGTCCATTTCTTCCGTAATAGCTTCCTCTAAGTCCTGTCCTTCCTCCAACGTGGACTAAAGAATTCCAGAGGATGATCCGGCAGAGTCCTCTAAACCGCTGAACTCGTACTCTCCAATAGATTCAATATGCATCCTGTTCGCTCCTAAGTCAACTTCAGGGTGTGGACGTTGTAAGTGTGTTTGTGTCCCCTCACCCTCATTCTCTGACTCCTCATAATACAGCCAGTCATAGTAATCCTTTTTGTTGTGCTCAAGTCTTTCCTGACTCTTACATTCTTCACCATCCAGGTCAGTGTCGCCAGCCTGATTATCCTTTGCCTTAGGATTACAAACAGATAGTGCAGACGCATGCCACACTTTTCCATCACCGAGGCTTGCAGAATTGCAAAAGACTTCTTCTACCACCATGGGTTGAGTAAACCTACTTTGCCCCTTTTCGACAAATCCACTCCTTTTCACTCTTACTCTGTCTCCTTTTTTTATCTCAATTTTGCTTTTATGTTTTGCATCATACTTTTCCTTGTAAGTACTTTGTTTTTGTTTGATGTTTTCCATTGCTGATTCGCTTGACCAATCTGCTCTCCTTACAGCCTTTAGCCAACCAATATTGTCCTTAGATAGTGGTGTTCTCCCTCTCATCAACTCAAAAGGGCTGTAGTGTGTACTGTCGTTTGGTGCAATTCGGTATGCCCATATCATTTTGTGCACTTCTTTTTTCCAACACAGGCCGTTGTTGTTTGCGAGTTGTATGGTGCCTTTGATTACTATATTGAAGCGCTCTACTGCTCCATTACCTGCAGGATGGTACACTGACGTGGTTTTGTGTTTGATACCATTTCTTTCTATGTACCCTTTAAATTCTCCTGAGGTGAATTGGCTTCCGTTGTCGGTCACAAGGCTTTTAGGTATCCCTTCTCTTGTGAAAACTTTATCTAAGAATATGACAATGTCCTGTGTCTCAACCTTATTACATAACTTAATTTCACGCCACTTTGAGAAATGGTCCACCATGACCACAATTTTCACCTGTTCTTCCTTGTACCGGATGGACCGCATAATGTCAATACCCACTCTTTCCCAAGGCATTTGTGGACATTTTAAGGGTTATAGGTGTGGTTTTATTGTGACCTGAGATTTGTCTGAATTTTCGCACTTTGTTCAATGTCTCACAGCTCTTTCAACCTCCAAATCACATCCTGGCCACCAGTACCAGCTCTTGATCCTCTGTTTAGTTTTGTTTATTCCAAGGTGTCCCTCGTGGCATAGGTCTATTACTTTTTTCCTTAGCGATGTTGGTGGTATTATTTTTCCTTGTCTTAAGATAAGTTCTCCTTATTGTGACAATTCCTTTCTGAGTTCCCAGAAAGGACACTGTTCTTTCTTCATATTATTCTTGCATGGCCACCCTTCTATAATGAATTTGCCATCTTCATGCATTGTTTCATCCTTCCTGTATGCCATGATCCAGTCCTTGTTCTTTATACTTGGGCATTCCTCAATAATACTTGCTACACACCATTTTTCTTCTTTATAATTTTCTTCAGTTTGTTCCTTTAGAGTTAGTCTGCTAAGAAAATCTGCTACAACATTCTTTGTTCCTGGTAAGTATTGTACCTCATAGTTATAATCCATTAACCTAATTGACAGACATGCCAATCTAGTTGATGTGTTGTATAAACCCTTTACGGGGAGCTACTTCGTGAGTGGTTTGTGGTCACACCGCAGGGTGACTTTCCTTCCCCAGATATATTGTCGAAAATGTTCTAGGCCCCACACACAGGCTAACGCCTCCCTCTCAATAACAGAGTACCTCTCTTCCGTAGGAGTCAGTGAGCGTGATGCAAAGGCTATAGTTTCTTCTTTACCTTACCTTTATCAGTCTGTGTGAGAACTGCTCCAATTCCTCTTCCACTCGCATCAGTTGTGACGGTGCTATCAAGGCTCGTGTCGAAACCTTGTAGGGGTGGAGCCTCGCATATATCCAGTTTTAGTGTGTTGAAACTTTCCTCACAATCAAAAGTCCAATCAAATTTGTTCTTTGATTTTAACAGTTGTCTTATGTTGTAGGTTTTGGTAGAAAAGTTCCTTACAAACTTTGAATAGAACTCTACCAATCCCAAAAAGGCTTTTAGTTCCTCTTTATTACTAGGTATTGGTGCTTCTTTAATTGCCTTGAGTAATTCTTCCTTAGGTTTTATTCCCTCCTGAGTAATTTCATGTCCCAGGTATGTAACTTTTCTCTCTGCAAACTTGCATTTCTTCAGTTCAGCTTTCAACCCACGCTTTTCCAATATGTTAAGTCCCCGCATCAATTTCTTTTCATGGTCTACTTGGTCCTTTCCCATCACAAGAATGTCATCTTGGAATATCAGTAAATTTTTTATTCCTTTAAATACTTCTTGCATGAGTCTCTGAAAAAGCGCAGCCGCCGATGCCAATCCAAACGGTACTCTTTTGAATCGGTAACACCCATATGGCGAAATGAAGGTTGTTAGATGTCTACTATCCTGGTGCAAGGGTACCTGGTGGTATGCCGCTGCCAGGTCAATTGTGGAAAATACCTTCATACCTTTCGTGAGTGACAAAATTTCATTTATTTTTGGTAGTGGGTATTGATCAACTAAGATATTTTTGTTTAAGTCGTGCAAGTCCATGCACAATCTCAGTTTGCCATTAGGTTTTCGTGCTACGACAAAGGGTGCAACCCACTCTGATGATTCCGTGGCCTCTATTATGTCTGCTTCCAGTAAATCACTAATCTGTCTTTTCACTTCTTCTCTTTGTGACATAGGAATGTGTCTCACCTTGTGTATGCAAGGAATTGCATTCTCTTTTAGTTTTATTTTATGTTGGATCTTTTTTTTTTTTTTTTTTTTTTAAACCTTTATTAACGTCAAAAGGATATACAAGTCTAGGCCTACAACCAAATTGGCCGGCCTCAATATGCAAAGCGGTCAGAGGTTCCAAGGCAAACATTACAACTCCAATCAGCAAGAAGCAGAGGCGATACAAACGTAACAAAAGGAGGAAAACACCGAGGAACCAGATGGGCAAGAAACAGGAGTAAAGAAGGTTAATTTTATAATATGGGGATAAGGAGTACGACAGGGTCACTCTCAATATAAAGGAGTCCGAAATCCCAAGACCATCCTCAGCGACAATAAGGGGGTTGGGGGCCGTAATACAGGAGAGGCAACACAATACACACAGGGAGATAAGGATACTTTAGACATAATCGACACGTGATCAGTATCATCTTTACATGCCCACCACCCAATATCACAGCCGAGCCAGAACAGAAGGATCGGATAAACATTACATCAAAACTAACCCGTCATAATGACCTCAAGGAAAAAAAAAGGGGGGGGGGTTGAGGAAATGGGAAAGAGGGGGGGAAAGAAGGGGAGGGGAGGAGGACAAGGTGAAAAAATGATAAAAGGAAATGAAATACAAAAACGAAAGAAAGAAGACCACGCCGAAACAGGCGTCCCGTGGCGAGAGTACAGGAGAAAACAGGAGTATCAGCAACAAGGAGGGTACAGCAATCGAGATGAAAAACAACCGACCCATAGGAGGAGGATCAACGACGCCACAGACCCCACCCCGACCATACCACGGGAGGCAAGGACAGACGCGGCATAACTATAAAGAGATACAAAAGGGCCATAGAACAATAAAACAAACAACAAATAGAACCCAACCCACCCATCCCACCCTGCACCCCTGTAGAAGGCTATGGCCTACCCTTCAAACAGCGTGCCTGTCGCCATAAACCAGAACCCGAAATATAGCAAGAAAAGAAAGAGAGAAGAACGAGACAAAAAAAACCCATAAACATAAATAAAGAAAACAGGAGGGAGGAGCATGAGAACAGAAACCAATACGGTCGGCCGCAGCCCTCCGCCCAACCAGACAATCGCAGCAAAAAACAGACCAGGACGACACCATTTCAAGCGCCCTAAAATTTACAGAGGAGGGAACCTCCCACCGCGCTATGGGTACAAACAACTGCGCCACGAAGTCATACACCAATAATCCACCAGGAGTCGTGTACATCACCCCCATCCCTTCCAAACCAAAAATCCCACCCACCACATGACAATGTAAAATGAGCTACTCAATACAAGACCAATACACAATCGAAAAAAATTATGACTACAATGTAGACAAGGGGGGTCAATCGGTCCGCAAGTGAGCAAAAGTCCGAGTAGAGAGTTTAAATGCATCAGCAATAGCAGCACGGGTAATGAAAAACAGGAGTTCAGTTTCGCCGTTTGGGAAGGCGAGGGGTTCTCTGCAATAGAAAAATGCGAAGCCATCGATGCAGATGCAGGCGGCAGTCCACCAATATTTCTAGGCATCCGAGCCGAACAGGGCCGCGACACAATGTCCAAGTCCCCGGGGTCAAAACCTCGAAAAGCAGGGAGCTCCAAAGTCACTGGCACACAAAATGATCGTCGATCAGCGGCAGCAACACTTGCAGCAGTCGAGGGGGGCGAGGCAATGGAGTCTCTGAAACAAGAGGGGGCAAGAAGAAACGGCTGCTCAAAATGGCGGCAGGTCGTGGCGGGCTCACAGGGGCATCGGGGGCCAGAGAGGCGCGCAGTCTCTGAAACAAGAGGGGGCAAGAAGAAACGGCTGCTCAAAATGGCGGCAGGTCGTGGCGGGCTCACAGGGGCATCGGGGGCCAGAGAGGCGCGCAGGGATCTCAGAGCTTCCAGGATATCTCTGACTGTAAGCTCACGCACACCAGCCCGGACCCCCGCGCAATCAGGCAACCCAAGCCCGCCGCCACGAGGCGATACAAGTTTCAGAGGGTCGGCCGCCATTTCGCGAAGTCCGCCCAGTCGCCACCCTCCGCGACTCTCAAAAACAGTTAAAAAATGTAGGACTTTACAGAGCTCCGGGGGGTTCCCAGCAATGGCAGCCTTGGTGCAGAAAGGATATCTGCCCAATGCGGGTCTCCGCCTACACCAGCACCGGCGCCCCCAACAAGCAGAGTCCGGGCGCAAGGTCCAGGGTTGCCGGACACAGCAGCGGCGGGGGGAACCCCCTCACAGAATCAGGCCCCGGTGCATCTCACCCACATCAGCCTCGCAGCCACCAGGGCAGGCCCGGATCAGGATCGCCGGGATGTTCGCACAACGGCTCTCATCATTGGTTCACTCTCTCTCGACCGGGGCCGACAGTCGTCGGATCCCACAGGCTAGGTCCCGGTCCAGGTTTCACGGAGGCCCCGGTCTTGCGGAGGGCACAACTTCGGAACCGCTGCACGTCGAAACCTCCGGGTCAAACGGTGAGTACAAGCGAGGTGTTCCGACCCCAATTCTCCGATAATGTGTCGTCTCCGGACAGGATATGATACAGGATATACGATCAGGCCGGAGGGCTGCGGGAGCCGAGCTAAAAGGCGACCATTACGCTCGCGAGCTTGGCTCCTCCCCGTTGGAACCCTTTTAACTTTCCAATTGTTCCACTGAATACCTTTGGATAATTTTCAGGATACTTTACTTTATTCAGTTTTTCTACTTGTATTACCATCACAGGCTGTGAACCGTTAGGATTTAGAGTTATCCCTAATTTTCCCTGATCTTTCCATCCCAGTACAGAAGGACCTTTAGCTGAAACGTATAACTTACTCCTGGTATTTCTGTCCTTGAAATTGAATTCCAGCTCTCTGCATCCAACCAAATCAATGATTTCTCCTGTGTATGTTTTTAGTGTTAAGTCTGCTTCCTTGAATTCATTGCCTAGTTTTTCTGCAAATTTACTCTTCCATACTTTCTTATTAACAATGGTACAAGGTGATCCTGAATCAGCAACTATATCTATGTCAACTCCTTCTATGGTGATGACACACTCAGGTGTTTTCTTTTAATTCTCTTCCTCCTTATCATTGGTATCACCATCTGTTATGTTGAGTACACATAGGTTGTAATCAGACTCATCCAATGATTCAGATTCTTCTTCCTCATTCTCTTCTACATATCTCACTTTTCCCTTTACTTTCCTGTAGCACACTTTTTGAAAATGACCAATAAGTCCACATTGTGTACATTTACTGTTCCTTGCCGGACATTTCCAATTATCTGCCAAGTGTCTGTTGCTTCCACAACGGAAACATTTTAGATCCTTGTAATTTCTAGTTTCACTTTTTGTTTCCTTTTCTTCCTCATTTCTATTTTTCCTTACTATGTGTTTCTTTTTTCCACAGCTTATTTTAGCTACCATTCCAGGTTCCTCCTGTTTATTCTTATCCTCTCTTAACACTGCTTTAGCACACGGACCTGTCAATTCTTTTTTCTTTACTATTTCAATTATTTCTTGGAGTGGTTTCTCTCCCTTTGCCCATAATACATCCTGTATGTTGGGATTAGCTGCACACATTACTATTTGATCTCTTATCAAGTCATCATGCATGTTTTCGAATTTGCATGTAAGTGCTACATTTTTTAAAGCAGCGACATAGTCCTCTATACTTTCTTCCTTTCCTTCTTTGCGCCTATAAAATTTATATACCTGTTAACTGCTACACACACTGTAGGCTTATAATAATTGTCTAAGTCTTCCATAGCATTAGTAAACACATCTCCTTCATCTACTCCTCGTGCTTTCTTAGTAATGCTGTTGTACACCTTCAGACCACCAGCCCCTAAACAGTGCAGCAGAATCTTTTTCTTTTCTTCAGCAGGTAAGGGTTCATCATGCTATTCAAATGTCGTTATATAGTTATTAAAGAATTCCCTCCATTCCTCCCACATTATTTCTGGATCCCCTTTTCCTGTTAGAAATGATTGTGGGGGTGGTAAATTGTAAATGTTGCCTGTTGCCATGTTGAATGGATAAAAGAATCTTTCCAAATCAATATCTTTGCAATATTTAATTAATGACAACATTTTTGTTATCAGTACTTTTCTTGTTCAGTATTGTTTACTCTTATTACTTCACATTTCCATTGAAACTCATTACTTGTATTCTCACTGTCTCTTTTGCTAACAGGTTATTTATTTATGAATCCTTTTCCCTTCAAACTAAACGCTGCTGGTGCTTTATTAATTTACTCCTTTCATTCCATGTCATCCGCGCGTTTCCTTTGCCTCACCGAAACGACTAGAGCGATGACTCATTCAAAATGGCACCCATGCGCTTATACGTCACTACGTTGCCTCAGGAAGCACGCCGTTGTTCTGAGGAGAATTCTTTCACACATGCTTTGACGCGTCGATGCAGTTTAACTCCACAAGTAGGTGTCGGGAATTTACTCTGCTCCCTTCACCAGACCACACTTCCTCCACTCAGCATGCGATGCTCACCTTCACTGAATTCGCGCAGATGCCGCAGATCAACAACTTCAGGTCTTCCTTATTTCCTTTATTTCTCCTCAATTGCCCCAAGTTCTGACTGTAGTCACCTTGTCTCACGGAGACTGCGCTGTTATCTTGAATCATAAATCCTTTGTGTATACCCATACACTTATCACGATGCCATCACGCTGCTTTCTATTCACTGTAAATCATTCTTCCTGTCGTGGGTTCTGCAGTGTGTCGTCCCTCGTCGCCAATTTTGTTAAGAATGACCACATCATCAGCCTTCAAAGCGTAGCTTTATTCTCAGTCATTAAACAACACACCAGTGAGAGAGGCAGCGCTCCGGTCACCAGCTCACAATAACAGACAGCTGCAACTGTCATTAATAACTGTCATCTAAACTGTCAGCTGGCATAGGACAATGCCATCTGACGTCATGCATGCAAATGTGGGGAGTCGCGCGGCAGGGATGCAGGCAAGCAGGGGACAAACGCAAAGGGAAAGATAACCAACATAACAATTAGATCTTCAGTACAGGATTACAGAAAGATCAGGTCTTAAGTACTGGAATATAGAAAGCCCCACCAGGAGCAGCACTCTTCCTGCTCAGCCCAATCTCTCAACTGACATCCATCCACCAGGCATCCACCACATTCTATCATTACATCAAACATACCAACATTCCACTATTCATCCACACTGGCTGAGCAGCAAGAAGGTAAACGGGGAAGATACATAGCACCTAAATCAAGATACCACACACCTTCCCCCTTAAAGGAACTCAAACAAAAGAATAATACAAGCATAGAGCATGGTCATTGTAAAATTGAAAATTACAATAGATCCAAAAATGAATACAATACAAATCAACAAGTAATGACATAACACATGACCACCTCTTCCCCCTTTACAAATCAAATAAAGGAATGCAAATGTCAAACTATTGTTTCAATATGTAAATCTTGCACCAAAATATTTAAAAAGAATACAAGAAATTGATTTCTATGTCATCAACAGGTCATACTAGTTGGCCAGACCAGCATGGTGATGGTAACAGAGATGTCAACTATTTAGAAAGGAATTGCGAAAATGAAAAGCACAAGGAGGTACTCTCATTAAAATAAATCCAAAGGTAGTAAGTAAGTAGGTGTGAAGTCACTCACAGGTCCCATGTGGAAGTGAAAAAAACACCTATAGAAAATTATAACTTATGCACATACTTAATAACAATTCCTACAAAGAAACTAGTGAATCAAGTACTGTAAGTTAAATGCATGTATGAATCATGTAGGTGACTAATCCACGGGCAGTAATTTTAGTACAAGTGGAAAGTCACATGCAAAGTACTATAGAAAAATAACATGTAGAAAACAAAGAGGGTGACAAATCCACTGGCACTACATTGAAGAAAGGTGGAAGGTCACATGCTCATATGCTATCTCATAGCACTACAATTTAAAGTAAAATATCATACACTAAAATGTGTAGGTGAAGAATCCACGGGGAAAATTTTCACAAAAGTGGAAGGTCACATGCTCAAGAGTTATTACGTAGCACTGTAAACTAAAAAATAAAACATCATGTACTAAAGGTCACAAAGCCAGTAGGCAATATCTTAATTAATACAAGTTCACCAACTGGAACTCATAAGAAAACATAGTGGACAACCAAACCACGCAGTTAAGTAATTTTCAGTAATATGTAGGTGATGTATTCAACCCAAAGTGTAAGAACACAGGCAACAAACATATACTTCAAATTATTGAAACTTCGGAAAATGAACCATATTGATAGAAATAGATTCGACCACTAAAACAGTAGAACAGTTACCTTTAGAATGCTCAAATAACATTTTAACTGTAGGTATTAATCATGCGAGGAAGTAAAAACTCCTATACTTCCTATAATTGCGTCAGCATGCTAATGCACATGTATTTTAAAACAGGATGCTTGCAGTATCAAGCCTAAAGAAAATACATAAAGAAAGTTGCAGTAAGGAATAAAGTAATCTGACTCCCGGGTACAATTAGGTTTCTATAAAATGACACATCATACATAAAAAAGTAAAAATACTGTCCCCCAGAAAACAATAAATTAAAATGAATGAAGTAGACACTGTGGTCTGAAAACACGTGAAGAATTGTGCAGAGGAACAGGGGTCTGAACCAACTCCTTGTAAAATATCACCGGTTTTCATTTGAAATTGATTCATGAACTGCAGCAATAGTAGGCATGAAAATATCTAGAAGAACTTACGAGGCAAAAATTAGGCAAAGATCGGAAACCAGGACTCAAGCTCAAGCTGCCGAAAAATGAATGAATGGATATTGCGTGCGCATCGCTGGAGAAAGAAGCGCTAGACTTAATTAAGTGTTAATTAGCGTGTGCATCGTTGAATTGAGACGCGCTATAAAAATGAGCATATGAATATAGCGCGCGCATCGCTGAAGACAGACGCGCTGGACTTAATTAGCGTGTGGGTCGCTGAAATGAGACGCGGTAGGCATAATTAAACATTTATCTAGTATGCGCGCTGCTGAAGTGGGAACCAGAAAAACAATAAAAATAAATAAATAAATATCCGGTGCCTCGTATGTAAGATGGTGGCACGTTTTTGACGGTGACCCGGTGGCTCACTGCAGCGAGTTGCTCCCAAGATTGTCGAAGGCTAGGTGACGCCTTGAAGAATCGCCATGGAAAGAAATTCACGCTGCAAAGGCTCGAGCAAGGATTTGAACATGGAAGGATGGTTTGACTGCCATTGTGCTAAGGCAAGTGGAAAAAGAACTCAAAATGAAAATAAAATGCCCTGATCGCCAGATTCTGTAGAAAATGAGAATTTAAAGCTGTAAGACCATAAGCCGGTTTATCGGGGATGCCACAGCACAATTGAGAAGACACTTTGGTAGCATGTAACAAAGTAGGGGTCCCCTCCATGAAAACCAGAGTAGGCACATGAGACTCTGGTTCTGTGGGCAGAGAAAGTCCAAAGAACTGACCGTCCAAAGTGTCCAAAGGCAGCAAGGCAGTAGTGAAAGAGTCTATGCCTATACAATAAAGACAGGTACTCAAAATAGACTAGGTAGAAGCTGGCATGCAGGCACGAAGTATAAGCAGGACTAGAAGCAGTAGTAGAGTTTGACGCTCTTTCACATTGAAACTGGAAAATCCTTCATTGGCAAGTTGAGGCAGGCAGGAAGAAATGTAATGTTGAGAGCAAGCAGGAACACGCACACTTAAGTTGTATGTAACTGGTACATCCAAAGATGAGGGCGACCGGTGGAAGGTCACTGGTGGGGCTTGGTCGGGGTGCCAGTAAGCTTGAGTTGCTTTTGGAAAATTCTTTTAACTTGCTTGTAGATCTTAATCTTGAAGTTTCTTCAGGTTTCTTGAAGAGTAGGTTCAATCCAATCGTCGCCAAATGTAATACGTACAGATGTAGCCGAGGTATGATGATTAAGTAGGTTTATTAGATCTTCAGTACAGGACTACAGAAAGATCAGATCTTAAGTACTGGAATATAGAAAGCCCCACCAGGAGCAGCTCTCTTGCTGCTCAGCCCAATCTCTCAACTGACATCCATCCACCAGGCATCCACCACATTCGATCATTACATCACACATACCAACATTCCACTATTCATCCACACTGGCTGAGCAGCAAGAAGGTAAGCGGGTAAGATACATAGCACCTAAACCAAGATACCACAGGGAGGGATTGGGTCAGAGAAATGTGATGTGGGTTTTAGGGATGTACGTTGTTACAATGCATGCTTTTACTACGCATGCCTTTACAACGCAGGTTTTTCACACAAGTCGTTACAACGACTTGCGTTGGGGGTGCTGGACAGTGAATAGTTGAATTTACTATTCCAACTCCAGTCCCTGTGGATAGTAGGGAAGGTGTTGGATAGTAAATTAAACTATTACCTATCCTAGAGCGCCCCCCCAGCGCAATTTGTTGTAATGACTTGCGTTGAAAAACCTGCGTTGTAAAGGCACTGCGTGGTAAAAGTTGCGTCGTAAAGGATGTTTCCCGGGTTTTAGTGATGATATGATGCTTTCATTTTCATTGATGGTATTACATTCATTCCACAATGTATTGTTTTTTGGGGTGGCCCATAAGGGCTGCCATTTTTCTTATGTTTTCCAGTTTACCCGATGGTGTGTCTCCTCCTGAGGTTAGGTTTGTATTTGGTTCTCTCCTGATAATCAAAAAGGTTCCAAAACTTCCCACAGGTTTTGGGGTGGCTGTTAATGGTCTTGGCATTGCTGGGGCAGGTTTGGGCCTTAATGATTACAAAGAGTTTCACCACTCGGTTTCTGGTGTTGTCAAATTCCGATCTGAAAAACAAGAGTTTACTATTACATGAAAGTTTCCTGTAGATGTTTTAGGTGTCTTGTAGATGTGGTGAGGAGGGTGTATGTCTCCATCTTCTTTCTACTTGCCTGAGTTTCCTCCTTTCTTCAGTCATGTTCTGGTTGTACCATGGGGAAGAACTTTTTTTTCTTTTGAGACATACGAGTACCACTTCATGCATCATGATGGTCATCATATCATTGTTTTGGGCTCTTGTATGCTATGTACCTCATTAGAGAATGTGAGTTTCCTGAGGCAAACTTCAAACAGTGTGGTCCGGTTGATCTTATTCATGCCTCTTATCCCATTTTTGGGTCTGACAAGTTGGCCTTTGGTCCGGTTCTTAATTGCATTAAGATGGAACAGGATCGGTCATTCGGAGGATTGATTTTATGTTCAGTTATCCTTCTTCGGCTGTGATGAGGTCCAATGTTGCCCCTTTTACATGAGTCAATACATCACAAGCTTGCCAGAGCTTGTAATTGCTAAAGAAGTTTTTTATTATGACTGCATGCGTGTCATCATCCTTGTTTCAGTTGAGGTTGAGGTCCCCCATGAAAATAGGTTTGGGTGACTGTGAGATTTGATTGTGATGTTCTCCATCAGCTGTTCATGAGGCACTGAAATTCTCTGTAGGCAATATTTAAGGCCAGTGACTAGAATACACTGACCACCCAGCTGAAAAGATTTTAATTCAGATGTATTCACAAGTGGAAATATTATCTACATCAAAGCAGGAGAGGGTGTGGGAGATGCAATGAATGACACCATCTCCAGGCAGGTCCAGCTAGTCTAGTCTAGTCACTTATTGTAAAAGTTGGGAGATACCAAGATGTCCGTCAAGGAGGCAGATGAGGTATTGAGCCAGCTTTTTGTAAGAAACAGAATCTGCAGCTCGTTTGAGATGAGCATCTCAGCAATGTCTGCTGCATCTTTTGATGTTGATCTGCAGTTGTTGAGCATGCATTTCAGGGCATCTGTGGGTGTGTGGCATCAAGATGAGGTTCTTCGGGTTTTGCCCCCAGGTGTTCCTGCATGTTCTAATTGCATCTGAGATATCATTGACCTGGATGTCATTTATTGGCTGCTGTGGGATTGTGGGAAGTCTGCTGTAGAACTGTAGCAGTGAGTGAATTTCATCTTTTTCAAGACTATTGTGTGATCTCAAAGTTCGTATCATTCAGAGTAGGCCTAGAGATCTTATTTTGAGTGTTGGCTGTTTTACTTAGGATGTGGAGCATGAGGTGGTGTGACAGTGTGAGAATGTGTTGTCCAGGAATCTTATTTCATTGAGGTGCGGAGAGATGGATTCCACCAACTGATTTAGCCTGTTTATCTTGTATTTTAGGCCTCATCGAGGGATATGTGAGAAGGAAGCGGCAGTCGACCTTCAGCATGTGATATCACTGGGTCTTCATGGGTTGTTAGCGCCCTCTGTTGGGTCATCAAGGAGGATGATACAAATAATTCTAGGGCTTCCTAGTACTCTTGAAGGTAGTGCTGAGATAATTTGAGGCATGTAGAAGTGTCTAGAGGTTGAAGTGTTCACTGCCTGGTGGTGTCGCATGTATGGGGTAGGTCAAGGGTGTTCTGTGTTACAAACAGATAGTCGAAATCGACCTTGTCGGCCCTTCATCTGTGTTAACTATTAATCTGTGGTTAGTGTTTCCTTTATGATTATATCAATTGTCTTTCGTTTGTGCCTGTGATTCATGTCTTGTAGTCCTTCATCTGTGCTTCTCTTGCTTCCCTTGGGGGTTTGATTAAGTCCCTTAAGAAGTAGCACAATTCCCAGAAAGTGGGCCTTGAATGCTGTTTGGGAGGAAGGAAATGGCTGCCCTGTTTTGAAGAGAATTTCTGTCAGCCTCTGATAGTGGCTGTAATTCAGCCTGCCATCCACCAGCGCAGAAGGTGGGTCACTGACTCACATTCTGCATGGAGATCCCTGTGTTGGGGAAAATAAAAGTCCTGCCATGGGCTGGCTGTGGTACTCAGTTTGTGACTTTAACCTGCCCAGAAATTCAACCACCTAGGGAGGAGAGAAGTTCACTTGGTGGGAGAGGGCCCTGGTTCTCGCCAAGCAAGTGACACTGTTTGCAGCTTGCAGACTCACCGCAGCAGGTCTCTGGGTCTCACTTCCGGTCTCCTCTGTTTGGTGCTCCACTTTCTCTCCTCACTCCATCTTCCATGGCTTCAGACAGCTGGGCAGTGAGGACCTTACAGGACAGTGCGCACTTTTGTCTCACGGGTGGGGCCGTCATTCTGCTGACACTCCCATGTCTTCTCTTGCTCCCTCGGCCTGGTGGTTTGCCCCGGCTTGGCCAATTCTGAGATGGATGGCACCCTGAATGGTCTCCTTGTCGACCTCCTTCCAAGGCATTGTGAAGCATGTAATGCTCCTTTTTCCCAACAACATCCTGCCCTTCCCTCTTTCATTCAACCCATCCCACATCCTGCACTAGATCCCTCGCACAGACTTGCCATCAGTTCAGAGCAGGTGGTAAATGTGTTCTTTAAACCCCACAGAATTGGGAATTTTATGCAGAATTTCTGACCAGTACACCAGGGTCTGAACAGCTATTCCCCATTTCGTGAGATTTTGGGGGGCTCATTGAAAGCATTTGCAGGGGCACTTACTGGAGCAAGCACACCTTCTCCCTGACGCCGCTGGTCACCGTGGTTCCCCCTCCCCGCCGCCGCTGCCCATACCAACGCAGCGCGGCCAGCGAGGAGCGGGGGGGACTTCAAGCCCCGAGAGCCCTTGCGGCGGAAGCCGCCACCGCCCCTTAGCGCGCCCGGAGGCGCATAAAGCAGAGCCGAGCCCCGGCGGAGCGGGGACACATTGAAAGCATTTGCAGGGGCACTTTCTGGAGCAAGCACACCTTCTCCCTGACTCCGCTGGTCACCGTGATTCCCCCTCCCCGCCGCCGCTGCCCATACCAATGCAGTGCGGCCAGCGAGGAGCGGGGCGGACTTCAAGCCCCAAGAGCCCTTGCAGCAGAAGAGCCGCCACCGCCCCTTAGCGCGCCCGGAGGCGCATAAAGCAGAGCCGAGCCCCCGCGTCGCGGGATTGCGCACGGGTGGCGCCGGGCTAAGCCCGGGGAAAGGGCGGGCCGTCTGTGGCCGTCCGGGGCTGGACAAGGAAGGGCTGGGCCACCCCCCTAAATTACAACTGGTTCCAAACCGCCAACCGCGCCTACTATTGAAAGTATGCTTGAGGAAGCAGTTAACATGGTCAATATCAAGATTGAGCTAACTGAAAGATGGCTCTCTACGAGCCTACCTGCACCCATCTGCCATCTATCAGGCGAAGCAGATCAGGCCAATAATCCTCTACCTTTCCCATTGTCACCTGAAGTTCTGATTACCACCTCCAGTCAACAAGATATGTCATCCACGGGTCCGGTACTTGTCACCGAAAACATCGTTGCTGATGCCGATTTGATTGTTATAGCATCCCAATTAGGGTCCAACACGGATATCAATGTTAGCAGCGGGGACCTGTCGCGTGTTATACCGACAGAAGGGGGCAAGAGGAAGAGGGGAGAAACCAAACCTACTGCCTGCAAAAGGAAACAGCCGGCTCGCTCGAAAACTCAACCAACCCCACAAAGTATGTGGAAACAGGGCCCAATTGCTAAAACCCCAGGGGCAACTGAGCTAAGAACTAACAATACTGTGGACTTGACCCCTGCAAATGGTAGCTATTCAGCTCATACACAAACTGACCATATGATAACGTGTATGCATGGCAGACCAGGGGACTTTCCTATTGATTCTATAACAGATTCTGTCTACGACTGATTGAAAGGGTTGATTGATAAACAATTGTATGCTCTATTTAAACGGTTGGACAGACTGGAAAGTATTGTTAAAAATCCCGCAAAAAATAGTAGTAGTGGGACCACTGTTGATAAAACAGCGGGGGGATAAGTCAGGTGGGAGCATCTGAACACACTGCATCACAGTTGGGGGGTACGTGCCTAGCCCATATTGTTAATGTTGTTTGTGAAAAGGGTTGTAATTCTAAGGAAAGTAGCCCACGAAATCTACTTTAGCCTCGATGCCCACCCTAAATTTAGCAACAGCTGGTGGAGGGCTAAGTTGTAATCCTAGTAGTAAAAGTAACAGCCAGTCACAGAAGCTGGCATCTGCATCCTCTGCTCCACATGCTATTGTGCCTATAGGAGGAAAATCAGGACCTAAAGATGATTTTATTGCGGCTAAAGATGTGCTTAACTTACCCCCAGAAGCCTGTCCATAAGCTATAATTTTAGCTGGTGTCCCCCCATTGAGGAGAGATCATCCAGAATCTTGGGACCAACTTAAAAACAAGAGCTTAGACTGGTTAATAAAATATAAAGGCTTAGGGGTGGAATACACCAACGATATTTTAATGGTGAGACGTGTAGGCTGGGTGGGGTATTCTGAAAAGAACATTCCAGGTGATTTTATAATCATTAATTTTAGACGCCCCCTCATGGTGAAATGGATACTGCAGACGCAAGTTAATTATAACACTGTCCCCACACATATACAATTCTTACCATTGGGTTTCTTTTACAAACCACCATCAGGCCCACGTTTACAGGCGATGCCAACACGGTCCACGCAGAATAGGCCAACATGCTCTTCTAGTTTAGAGGGTTCCTGCAACATCTTTCCACCAACCCTGAATCTACAGAATAGGTTTGCCGTGCTGTCTATTTTAGAGAGTCAAGATTGACTCATGAACCATCAATTCCCTACCATACCTGAGCCAGCAGACCCTGTAAGAACAAGTATTGTTCTCAGTAAATCTATAATTTCAGAGTCCAATTTGAAAGTATTAAGCTGGAACATAGCAGGTCTAGGATCTAAGCTGAATTGTACTGAGTGGGTTGACCTGGTTAGCGCCTACGATATCCTGATGTTCCAGGAGACGTGGTGTACAAAAGAATTGTTTTTGGAGGAGTTTGTGTGTTTAAATAAAATTGTAGATAGACCACAAATAGGCCGACCGTGTGGGGGGCTGTCCACGTGGTTGAAAATATCAGCCAAAGGCAGCATAAAAAGTGTAACAACAAACAACGCTAACTTTCAAGCTACCATTTACACATGGGGGCGTCGTTTTGTTTAATACATTTTTATAACAATGATTTTATGTCACGCCCAAACAGTAATTTTATTAATTTGTTTAAATTTATAGATGGGCTAAGCGACGTGCAGAGGTATGGCAAATAGATGGTATACTCTTAGCTGGGGACTTTAATGCACAAATGTCTAGGGATACGGAAAACACCTCCATCACCCCAGTTGGAGTGACCCCATGCAGAAGAGGGGAGGGACTTTGTAATTTTGTATTACGGAGAAACATGATTAATACCATGGAAAAAGTTGGCGTCCACCCGACTGCGGACCGCTGCCTACCTATAGAGGTCGCGGATGCTCATCAATTATAGATTATGTTTTTATCTCATCCTCACTAGAAAATGTTTTGGAAAAGGCTGAGGTTTTATCTACTAGTCAAGGCGCCCATAATCCTATTTTAACCATCATTAGACTTTGTCCCAAACCTATTAACCAACGAGAAATTGGGGACAAAAACCTCATGGTGACTACGGATAAACTTAGTCTGGTGTGGACGGGGATAGACAATAAAGCCCTCCTTGAACTTACAATAAGGATATATTCCAAACTAGTAGACATATGTTTGTCAAGCAGCTCTGTAGGTAGGGAGATCATTGAGGTGTTTAGCGGCCTCTGTATTGGTATTAAGCAGATAATTTCAAAACCAATCACTAACACAAGTAAGATCCCCAGGTGGTTTGATAGTTCTTTTTCCCGGGCCAATAGAGACCTGCATGAAGCATTAGCGGCTACACCCAGGGATGTATCCTTAGTAAGATCTCTTAGAGCACGTTACAAGACTGCCACCAAAAAACGATCAGATTAGTTACTTATAACACCCTGGGATAATCTAGTTAAGGCTGCCTCCTTAAAAGATATAAATGGATTTTGGAGGGAAGTCAAAAATATGAGGTCTATGGATACAAAAATTACCCCCATATGCTGTAATATATCTAGCGAGCTATGGGAGAAGTATTTTGCCTGAATTTATACTGCCCCCTCAACATCAACTATTAATATTATCGGTAGTCAAGTTCTAAATGTTACCATAACTACAGCCGAGGTTCAAGAGGCGTTATCCCAAAGTTTGGGTAAAAAAGCGCCAGGTCCGGATGGACTATCCATCAACCTTATTAAACAGGAGCCGGACCTATGGGCCCCCCTCTTATGCAATGTTTTTAACAATTTGACTAAGGCAACCATTCCAAGCACATGGTCAACTAGCATAATCGTCCCCATTTTTAAAAAAGGGGACCGAGCCAACCCCAGCTGCTACCGTCCCATTTCTCTGATTGATAACACCTTGAAGATCCTGGGTAGGATAGTTTTTAACAGAATCAGGCTATGGGCGGAAGACAATCTAATTTTAAACTGTTGGCAGCTGGGCTTCAGAAGTAACATTGGAACTGTTGAGCAGTGCTTAAATTTGAACCTTATTTTAGGGAAATATGTGGTCGCAAAAAAAGCTCCTTTTTATTTAGGATTTATGGATTTATCATCAGCATTTGATTTTGTTAATAGATCACGGTTATGGGAAATTCTTTTAAATTATGGTTTGGATGAGGCATTGGTTTGTTTTTTGGCTTATCTGCATAGGGATCTGAAGGCACGGGTGAGGATAAATAATGACGGGGAAGTTTCTGGGGACATCGTTATTGGCCGCGGGTTCAGTTAAGGTTGTGTTCTGGCCCCCCTGCTTTTTATCCTTTATATCAATGAACTACACAACTCCCTGTCAAAAACGTCTAAGGATGTCCCAAAGATTAATGGTAAATCACTGCCCGTGCTTTTATATGCAGATGATGCGGTCCTTATGGGACTTACACCAAATGCACTGCGCACTCTAGTCAAGGGATTTGTGTATTTTATGGCGGATCTTGGTTTATGTACAAATTTAAAAAAAAATTTTATCATGAGCTGTGGCCCTAAAAAACACTGTATTAAATCCATCTCAGTGGGTAATGAATCGTTGACATGCGCCAGCACTTTTCCCTATCTGGGTCTAGTCTTTTCAGACTCTGGATCCTGGAAAGCCCAAACTGCCCATAGTAGATGTAAACTAACTAAAGCAATAAATTCTATAATCAGTCTTCGACAACCGAGATATTCTGAGGTGGTGGTCCCGTTGTCCCAGATATATAAATCTCTATGTGTTCCGACCACCACCTACGGGGCCGAAGTCTGGGGGCACGCCAATTGTAGCGGGATTCAAAGCGAAGAGAATAGGTTTTGCAGGAAAATTCTTGATGCATTTATATCAGCTTCCAGTTATATTACCCACAATGAATTGAATATACGATATGTGGAGGATTTTATTAAGTCTCGACCAGCTATATTTTGGGAGAAAATATGGCAAAATCCAGCTGCAATTTTGACCAGAGATATAATTAACGACTGCCTCAGGTGTGAAAGAGGAGGCGTTATACCCTGGCTAGCCGCAGTAAAAGAGAGTTTAGCCAGAGTAGATATGGAGAATATTTTTAACCACCCATTAGAAGTAGAAGGAATAAATATAAAATCAGTCAGGGGGGCACTTTATGATTTGTACCATAAAGAAAGACAAGTCCCTGAGCATAAAAAATCAACTGTTGCCAGATATTTGCCCCTCTTGGATACACCTAGTTTTCAATATACTATGCCACAATCATACCTTAGAAAGAATATGGGCAGATGGAAAAGAAGCCTACTCTACCGCCTTATGGATGGAAGCATCAAATATTCTCTTTGCTTCCCAATAGGTTTTAATAAAAACCTAGAGCAACTGACCTGTCCATGAGGGGATGGTTGTAAACAAACTCTGTTACATTTTCTATTTTTTTTGTAACTTTTATTTAACCTACACTTAATGGTATTTTGCCCCATATTTTAAAGCTCGGGGTATAACGGATTTTAGATTTGCATACCTTTGAATTATTAAAACTAGGAAATGACGATCTGATTTTTAGAGTAAGCTCATTTCTCCAAACCGCTGTATGTTCCCATGCCTCAATGAATGAACCCTAATATGGCCGCCTCTATCACACACCTTCACATATCTCTACCTTAGTGAAGGGTGACCAATTGTATATTGATGCTATGAGCTATTGAGAATATACTGTGGATTTTGTAGACTTATGTTTTATAAACAGTCATTATAGATACGGCGCAGATCTACTTTAACCTATCATGAAGTCTGTACGCAATTTAATGCACTCTATTCTTCGTGTATGATCACATAATTGTTTTTATGGGCCCTTTTAAGTTTTCTTATTTGTATTTCCAAAGTAAATTATTGCTGCTGTTGCACAGATCCATTTGTATTATGAAGCCTCAACGCTACCTATTGCACTTTACTATCATCTGCTGATTTGCACAAACTGTTCAAGTTTTACATCTGCACAAATTTTGCACAAATGTCATTTATGCTGCTAATGTATATTGTCGTAATGTGTATTTGTATTAATATTGGATAGTATTGTATATTTATATGTTTTTTATTATATTATCATATCTGTTTGGGGGTGACGAACTGTACTTGTATGGATACTTTTTTATCCGAATAAAGATTATTCAATCAATCAATCAATCAATCAACATATAATTTTACCGTATCAGAAGGATGTTACTGCACAATAAAATCAAGACCAGCAGAGCTGTTTCCAATGCCTTTTATGGTGCTGCATCTTGAACGTCATCACTGTCAAAATCGGAACTGAGCTGTAAACCCATTTTTTTCAACATATACTTAAATTATTTCAGATGGTCTTATCTGCTGGGTCCTGTTTTTTATCTTTCTGAACAATCCCTATAGACTTGTGTCACCTAACTCTGATAGATATCCCCAATTCACCAGGGTCAAGATCACAGAACATTTTTCACTGGTGCTATTTCATGTCATTGGTGGTAGATTAAGGCAAACACATTTCAACTGGGTACAAGTGACATTTATAGGCTGTCTCCACTTCTTGACTGAGTTTGTTAAAAGAAGAGGTGCAGCAGGGTGTGAATAAAAATGCCACAAAAGTTGAGGACTTGATCTCTAAGGGAAGTACGATACGAGTAGGGTTGGGCAGAATGTCCCCTGAATTGGTGGAATTTTGGTCACTATGCGTTACTCCTTAAAGCAGTGTTGAAACCAAATTCTGCCAATCGCTGCAAGGAATTTTTCTCCCGTGAGGTAACAGAAATGGGAGCTGGCAAGCATGAGAGAGATTTAGCTACCCCTAGTACGATTTTCTACTGTTGGCAGGCACGAGCGGTCATAGTCAGAGGGCTGCTGCTCAAGTAGCTTTGCTGCTGCTCAAGTAGATTTGCTGCTGCTCGAGTAGATTTTATACCTGAGTGGCAGCAAAATCAATTTGAATGTCTGCAGTCTCATGTGCAACTCATGGTGCAGTCGCGCTGAGGCTTCAGTGCTGCTCGCGCTACCAGTGCTAAATTGCAGTGCAAGCAACACGAGCTGCATGTTTTCTGCGCATTGGGGAAACTCCCTGGAACCTCACAGAATTACGCAGAGTGAAAATTAGCAAGCTCCACCCACCCCTAGAGGCCAGCTGCCTTCCGTCTATACAGAGTATTGGAAATGGGTCAACCATACCATTTTTTTACATGTGTCCAGAAGTGGAAAGCAAACATCTAGTGTGACATCCCAGAAACATCAAGCTTGCTGAACTGGCAAAGGACAGCTGAATCATCAATCTGCAGTAAAATGCATATGAAGTAATGTTGAGGTAGTACCTGGCACCAGTGAGACTGAACGCAGTGTTTGGTGGTTCTAACATGTGCTGGCAGGGCATGTGATAGGATCCTACTTTCATATGTTGTGGGAACGCAAGACCTCTGACCTCCTGGTCAGGGAAATTGTTCTCCCCTTGCGCAGCTCCGTCATTGAGGCTCTGCCCCAGCACCTCTATGGTTCCAGGTAAGCCCTCCTCCACACACAGGCCTCATCCCTGGTGGTCCAGTGGGAGAGCCTTGGTCTTCTGCTGGTCGGCTCTGCCAGCCTTCCTTCTTTCTGCTCTCTTTTTGTTTTTCCTTTTTCTGTCTATGCCCTTTTCCTAATGACCTTTTTCTGTCTTTTTGTAATTTTCCCACTTTTTCACAGTTTTCTTCCGTTCTGCCTTTTCTGCCCCCGCGGCCCCTACTCCCCTGCGTTTTCCCGCTTCCCAGCAGCTCTCCCTCTCCGACCCCTACTTAATGGCTGCCCCTGCGCTGCTGTCGCGCCACAGGCAAGCCCATCTGCAACCCGACTGCAACCAGCGCCAGGGACCCTGGTCCTCCGACCCCAAGAATCTCCACGCACTCAACCCTGGATGCAACAAAAACTGCCAGCTCTCGACCCAGAGCAACTCCCAAAGCCCGTTCTCCTGCCAACACTGTCGCCTCACCTTCACCCACCTCCGGACCAAGACAGCTACTGCCAACCTGCCGGACGCCAGCGCACCCAAACCTCTGAGCTGCATCCTCCTCAATGTACACTACTTGCACAGACATGCAGTCGAAATCTTGGACCTCCTCAGCACCCTTTCGACCGATGTCACCTTCTTCAGAGAGACCTGGACCAATGTCAGCTCTGTTCCAGACATCAGAACGGCCATCCCCAACGGGGTACAAAATCCTGAGGAATGACTGCCCCAACCACACGGAGGAGGCCTGGCTATCATCCCCAAAAACTCCCTCCAACTGACAATCTCCCTCTCGTATGATGCCTCGCCCCCCCCATGGAACATATCAATTTCCAGATCCAGCTCAACCCCAGAAAAACTCACGCAGAACACTCGCCTACCGACCTCCTGGACCCCGCTCCCCATTCACCAACACCATGGCAGACTGCACTGCACTTCACGCCCTCGCCTCCATGGACTAAGTACTGCTCAGAGACCTGAATTTCCTCCTTGACAACCTCAGTGACCCCCAACTTCTCTGCCCTCTTAGAGAACCTCTCCAACATCGGACTGAAGCAACGTGTCACCACCCCCACACACATGGCACAACACACCCTCAACCCCATCTTAGCCAGAGGAAACATCTGCTTCAGTCACAGCATGCAACCTTTTTGGGTGGACCACCACTGTGTCCACTTCTCCTTCTCAAAAACCACCACACACAAACCAACGCCACACCTCCCATGCAGAAACTTGAGCAAGATCACCTCCACCCTCAGCCGCACCCTTCCCCCACCACAACCGATGCCAACTCTGCTGACTGCACCAACACGCTCGCCCCACTCCAGGAACTACGAGATGACACAATTCGAAAGCCACCTGATTCACCACAGACCTCCAAGAATCCAAGTGCTTGTGCTGACGACTGGAGAAAGCATGGAGGAACAGCAAAACCCCAGAAGCACGCACCCCCTACAGGGCCGCCACAACACCACACCACCAACTTATCAGATCTATGAAGAGAGACTTCATTCAGGACAGAATCCTCTCCAACTCCCACAACTCAAAGGAACTCTTCACCATCATACAAGAATTCCCCAGACCCTACAGAGAAACCTCTGATGTCCCTCCCTCCTAGGACCACTGCAACAAACTCAAGTGCTTTTCCCACCCCAAGAACAGGACACTCTACAACAATTTTGGCCAAGGCACCGACCCAACACCTCCCATGAGCAACCCCACCCAGCCGACTCTCCTCACCTAGACATCTGTCACCACAGAAGACACTACAAAAACTATGAGGAGCATCCACTCTGCAGCACCCACTGACCTCTGCCCTCTTCACATCTTCTACAGAGCTGCCTCCGCCATCCCCCCAGAACTAAGACGGACAATCAATGGACCTTCGAAATAGGCACAGTTCCCGATGACTCGAAATGCGCAGAAGTCAAAACCCTCCTCAAGAAGCCCTCTGCAGAACGGACGGACCTCGAGAACTACAGGCCCATCTCTCTCCTCCCCTTTGCCGCCAAAGTCAAAGAGAAACCGTCAACTGCCAGCTAACGCACTTCATAGAATCCAACAACATCCTCAAATCACCTCAATCTGGATTCCGCAGCAACCACAGCACTGAGACCGCACTCCTAGCTGCCACGGACTACATCTGCGCACTCCTTGATCAAGGCCACACTGCAGCCCTCATCCTACTAGACCTCTCAGCAGCCTTCCCACCGCACACTAGCCGCTAGACTCCATGACGTTGGCATACAAGGAACTGCCTTAGACTGGATCCCCTCTTTCCTCTGCGGCAGAACATAAAGAATAAGACTTCCGCCCTTCCTCCCCAAACCCACAGAGAACAGATGTGGCGGAGACCTGTTTTGGCATCCTTCGAATGATTAAAAAAATTCTGAGTCTACTCCCAGAGAAATCAAGGAGGACGGTGGTACAAGCCTTGGTAGTCTCAAGACTTGATGGGGCAACTCTCTATACCTTGGCTCCCCCAAATATATCACAGTTAGGTTACAGGTGGTGCAGAATTCGGTAGCTAGACTGCTTCTCAAGATCCCCAAGCACCAGTCAGTAAGATCATCCTTGAGGGAGCTAGACTGGATGCCAGTTCAGGCCACGATTACATTCAAGGCCCTTTGCCTGGCTCACAGAGCCATGCATAGGAGAAGCCCCATTATGTGCAAAATTTGATTTCCCACTATTCCCCCCGTAGTTGTCTCAGGTCAGGAGCAAATTTTCTGATGAATACAGCAAAAGTCAAGAGATCAAGGTGGGGTGGAAGATCTTTTTCACATCTGGTCCCTAAAATTTGAAACAGTATGGATCCAGAACTACGATTAATCAAATATTAACAGTGTTTTAAAAAAAAAACTCTAAACGTGGCTGTTCCCTTATATTTCGCGCATGATATCTGTCCTCCCTGTTCAGCCCTGGGTTGTCTGTGGGTAGCCACGCGCTTTATAAATCCCTAAACCTAACCCTCATTCTCAGATCCAACTGCACCCTGTAGGTCGACACCCGGTGGCCCCCGCTGTTTATCCTCCCACCCCCACAGACCACCCCCACAACCTCCGCATCATGCTCGACTCCACTCTCTCGATAAACCGACTGATCAACGCTGTATCCTCCACAAGCTTCAACACCTTCTGCATACTCCGCAAGACCTTCAAATGGATCCCCCCATATCGAGAAAGACCGTCACCCACGCACTCATCATCAGCGGGCTGGACTACGGAAACAACCTGTTTACCAGAATCAACAAATCTCTCCTTCACAAACTCCTGACCGTCCAGAACGATGCAGCCAGACTCGTACTCAGCATCCCACAACACCCAGTGCCTCCGAGACCTCCACTGGCTCCCCGTTGAAAAAAGAGTGACCCTCAAGCTGCTCACACATGCCTACAAAGCCCTCCACAATACTTCAACTAATGAATCTCCTTTCACGCCCCAAGAGAAGCCTCTGTTCTGCCCACCTTGCCCTGGGCGAAATCCCCTACATCCGCAGAGCCAGAACAGGAGGCAGATCCTTTTCCTACATTGCGGCCAAGACCTGGAACGAACTCCCCTTCAGCATCAGACGAAGCCCGACACTGCAAACCTTCAGAATGGACCTCAAGACCTGGCTCTTCAAATCACCTCGGAGCTGGCCAAACCCCCTCTCCCCATTGCCTTGAGACCCTCATGGGTGAGTAATGTGCTCTACAAATCCCTGATTGATTGATTGATAGTAAGTTTTGGTGGGTAGTTCTAAATTTATTTTAAAGATGTTACTAATATAACATTACTGATGGGCTCGCAAATTGTCCTGCTGAGTAATGTTGATTATGACAGTTTATTATATCCTTTGACAACTGGTAAATTGAGCTTCCATTTATTACTGGTATCCCAATTGTTAATTGCCCAAAATGTAAAGCCTCAGACCTGTCCAGCACTGACCTGTAATGGACAAAGATCTGGCTTGTATGTCATGGAGAATTTAATGTTGACAGTCAGGGATAAAATGATGGGTTTTAGAGGATATGGCCTAACTTTCTTACATTTATAAAACAGCAATCCCCTACTATGTGCATTTACCCCCGCCCCCCATCAATTGATTCTTACAGCAAGCATTGGCTCATCTCCCTAACTTGAACCATCAACAACGGGCTGACTTTAATTAAGTAATGTTGTGCTCTGCCATGCTAACTTACTTAATAGTTGTATAAGAAAATACCAATTCTACCTTTGTTCCCCAATGGCTCCTTTGGTGTGAAACACAGGGGCCACAAAAGAATATGGAGCACAATCAATTGATTAGTTTGTAGGGGCGTGGCTAGGCAGCCGAGCATGGTGGCCATGTTCTGTTAGTGCTCCTGTGACCCGCTACTGTGAGCATCGTCCTGTCAGGAGTTTTGAGCCCCCTTTCCTCCATTCTTTGTAGTAGAGTAAATGGGAAACTGAAGGAAATCCGCTGTAGCTCTAGTGGTTGGCGTTATTCCTTGTACGGTGTCGCTTTCTCTTTGGCCAGCAGTGCCAAAACTTAAACTGTGTAGGAATAGAGCTGTCCTTGAGCGCAGCTCTGGGAAACAGCTGCCCAGCTGATATTGTGCATCTTGTTCTAAAGTATGTCTTTTTATGGCGTGAAGTTGGGACTTTCCCACGGCTGCAGAGAAGATGCAGTGTGTGCGACTCTGGGTGGCAGCTGCTCCCACAACGGCGTCTACCACTTGGATTGGTGGGGTGGGGAGAGCCTGTCTGGGTCCCAGTGCATAAGAGACATCTGCAGCGGGCCGAAAATTGAAAATTAAGGGCAGTGTGTCAAAGTTACCTGCATGCCCTTAGGAGTGCTCCTCTGACATGATGACTTATCTGTTCCCATTCAAAGCATCGTTAGTGGTCCTTTATACCAATGAAGAGTCGTCAATCATTTACACAGCTGACCATTAAATATCAGACAATTCCAATACAAACATCTGAGACATGATGTAGGCCTCCATAAGTAAAGCTTATGCCAGTATGGATGATATCCACCTCTCCCTCTCAACACTCAAATGCACTTTAAAATGTATCAACAATGGAGCTGAGTGCTTCTCGCCTTGCTTCTATATATAAGGGCTGCACGAGCCCCCAGTTTCTGCACCCCCACTCCTGGGTGTGGCCGCTATCTGATGGACCTCAGTATGGCAGGGCCCTCCTCACCTGTTCATAGTCTCCTTTCATTGAAGGTTGGCACCCTGGGCAATACTATTACCGCATCGCTGGAGGAGTTTGTTGTGGAGACTTGCCTGTTTTGGAAGGGACTCCAGGTCCCAGGATCACTCTGCTTGCCCGCACCACCTGAGGTGCATCAGCCCCTCCCTCGGATGCCGCATCACTGGAGGAGTTTGTTGGGGAGACTTGCCTGCTGTGGAAGGGACTCCAGGTCCCAGGATCACTCTGCTCGCCCACACCACCTGAGGCGCATCAGCCCCTCCCTCCAGCCGCTACTAAACTCCTCGTGGCACACGCTGCGCGGAACGCACCCGAGAGCGGCCCGGCCTAAGCCCGGACCAAGGGCGGGCCCATTTTAGCCCATTGGAGACAGGAGGAGGCCGGGCCGGGCCCCCCCTCTATCGTCTTATCCACCAAAGGCTGGCCTCTTGCTTCGTAAGTACTCACAAAGTGCCACTAGTTTACATTCTGCCATATTTATTAAGCACTGTCTAGGCAGGATGGCAAGGGGAAGAAAGCGACAATGGGTGGTTACGTTGCCTGGACTCTTGACCAATTCATCACGAGGGCTACGTCTGTGTTGGCACACGAAATAGCTATTACAGAGCGTCGTCTCTCACAGGATCCAGTTTTTACCAAACGATCCTCACTAGGAGGCCTGATGAAAGCACGCACACCGGAGCGGCGCACTCAAACTGCTTTGGTTTCTGGGTCCTTGAGCCAGAGTAATAGCCAATTATCTCAAGAAATAGGTAATATTTACCTGGTTGGAGAGCTCTCCCATCCGGTGCTATCTACTCACAATCTATTGCCAAACCCCAATAGTGGCACGGCTACATGCACTGTGGAAGCCCTTAAAGACTCTTCACAACTCCCAGAGCACACACAGGGGGCGGCGTCCAAGAGTAAGTGAGGAGGAGCTCCTCAGAGGGGGAAAAAGCCAAAGATACAGAAACTTAATAAGATCGGCGACTCAGCAAACACAGAGCCCATAATTATCAAAGCACCTCAGGAGATGTCACCTGTTATAAACACTACGAGCGTGGCCGACACTGGGGTTTCACCGCCCCGACTGGAAGAGGGTTTTTGGCTTAAAGTAGGTGGCCTTATTACATCGTCCTTGCAGCCCCTATTAGAAAGACTATTGTCAATTGAGAATAGGCTGGAAAAATTCGAAGAAAATACCATGCCTAGTCTGGAATGTATAAAGAACAAAATGGCGAACTGTGGCCAAGCCCATCAACCCGCGAACAATGGATCACGGGGTCCCTCTGATGCTAACTCTCTATCGACTCACAGCCTTGCTCCAAACTCAATGGACCCTCCATCGAGTAGGAATGAAGCAGCTAGCACAAGTAACATCGTTGGCCCAGAGGTTCAGCGTAATATGGCCTGCAACCATGGAGGGAGAGAAGATCAGCAACTGTTGGGAGATGGTCAGATGCAAAAAACAAATGGAGCTTTTAAGGGGAATCACAATGACAATGACCCTAAGAACACTCTTCAATACTTAGATCTACCCACTGACTACTCACCCTATGTTGCTGTTTTGGCTGGGGTTCCAGAACTGGAAACTGGTAGAGCCGAATCCTACATTGAATTAAAGAACAAAACCATTCATTGGTTGAATAACAATAGACCTCTTCCGCCAAACGCGTAATGTCAAATCTTGTTTGCTCGAAGAGTGGGTTGGGTAGGATGCAGACCTAAAAATATAGCGGGGATTGCATACTATTAATTTTAAGGACAGCAGGGTGGTAGAACATGTCTGTGCAGGTTTTTTGAAAAATACAAGATCCACTATCCGGTCTCTGGACCTGAGTTACTTCTATACTCCCCCAAACCATATGGCTAATCTTGTCTATCACGGAAATAGCGGGGCCAGGCCTGGCCAACCTGTAATGCAGGGTTATAGAGAACGGCTGGATAGCACCGCGTTTCCACCAAGCATTCCAATCAGTAATAGATTAAGTGTACTAGATTTGGAGGATTGACTGACCCCTACTGATTCCTGTCCACTGACAACGACTAAAGAGCTGTGTGATAAAACTGGGGGGTCAGGGGCTGGGGTATTAAACCAACAACTTCTGCCAAGTGATATATTAGGGTCCACTGAAAGTGGCAAAACATGTATAGTTAATGTAGGTGAGGAGATGAGGAATTCCATTGTTCCAACTGGAACCAATCCCGCAACTTGTGAGGTTGGACCTTATCCCAAATAATTAGCCCCTCCCCCCATTATCTTTGAATCCCCTGGACCGTTAGATAGTGGTGAATTGGAGATAACTGTTGGGAGTGATTTGGAAGAGCGACCTGGTGGCCCTAGAGTTTTGTCCTGGAATATTGCGGGCCTGGCAGCTAAATTAGATCTGCCCGATTGGGTAAGTTACATTGACTCCCATGAGATCTGCCTATTTCAAGAAACCTGGGCTCTAAACCCTCCATTTAGAGTAGGATTTGCGGCGTATTGTGAAGCTGCAGTTAAGGGCCCTAGGGGTAGACCTTTGGGGGGGGGTCTATGTATATGGGTGGGAACACACTTAGGATGCACGGTAAAGAGAGTAGAAACACATTCCCCTGATATTATATGCATTCTTCTGACCCATAGAAACCTACCAAAACTGGCCATCATTAATGTTTATTCTCGGCCAGTTCAGCACGGTGGGACATCCCCGACGTTAGATTGTTTGGTAAGCCTCCTTAATTCACTTTCGGGGAACGTGTACTTTTTAATTGGTTGGGATTTTAATTGCCCTTTTGAACCTCTCAATGGTCTTATCAACCTATTACTAGCGATGAGGATTCAATCTAGTCAATCCCAGTGCCTAACACATACCCGATAAGGGGGTGGACTCCACTTGTCCTCCAATTGACTTCTCTTACCCTCACCTTTTCTTTGATGGCCTGTAATGGACTGTTTCCGGGTGATAATCCAGGGCATCCCACCTTTGAGAGACCTGGCCAGACATCAGTAATTGATTATTAAGTGTTGAAATCTGGCATAATGTTGCAAAGTTTAGCGTCGACTCGCGCATTAAAAGTGACCATAATCCTCTGGTCGCATTGCTAGATTTTCACATGGCAGAAATAGAACAAGGTCCTGATAACCCCTTTAAAGATAACTTAGTTGCTGCTGAAGGAGGGAGACGTATCCGTTGGGTTACAATAAATTAATCTCCGAAATAATGTCAAATATATATAATAGTATTATCCCCCTGTTAGAAAAGGCAAGCCTCGCATCCGGAAATACTGCCAACCTAGGACCAGGTAACAACCTGGGGGAAATTCATCAGGATATGGTTACAATCCTGGCAGATTTTTTCTATAACACTAGGTCTGTTAAGTGTAACCACCGTAGTGATAAAAACCCCTGGTACAGCAGGAGGTGTAGGGAAGCTAATCGAGCCCTACTATCATCTCTCAAGGGGGGTGATAGCTTGTGTATTAGATAGCTCGGGCATTTTTTAAGAAAACCCTCTTACAAGCACAATATGAAAGGGAAACAGCTAGATGGCAGTCTATTAAGATTGCCATGGACTCGAAAGACGTTAGAGGCTTTTGGAATTTAGTTCACACTGGAAAAACCGAGGGTAGGACTATTATTGAGCCAAATATTGATGAGGAAGCATGGCGTCTTTATTTTAAGGAGTTATATTCAAGCCCGCCTACTACATCGAGTGTGAGTGAGACCACGGTGTGTTGTTCTACCCTTGAACCTCTATGGGTCATACCTTCTTGTACTATGGCTGAAGTATTACTTGCCTTAGCCAAGTTACTACCAAATAAAGCACCGGGATTAGATAGAATCCCTGGGGACCTGTATAGAAACGAACAGGTAGTGTGGGCTCCATATCTCTAATCACTTTTTAATGCAATTCTCCATGGCCTCCCAGCCCCCCCTACGTGGGCTGGTGCAGAGATTATCCCTATCCACAAAAAAGGGTCCCCTATTGAACCTGCCAACTGTAGGCCAATTAGCCTTATTGACGTAACACAAAAAATCTTTGCAAGGGTGTTACTGGGAAGATTGCAGGAATGGATGGAAGACTATGATATCTTAACCCCGTTGCAAGCAGGCTTTAGAGTTAAAACCTCAACCGTAGATCAGCTGTTTAGGCTACAGCTGATCTATTGGAAGCATGTAGTGCTGGAGGGTGGGAGTCTGTACCTTACCTTCGTGAATTTGAAATCAGCGTTCAACATAGTGGACCGTGACCAGCTGTGGGGTATTTTGCTGGGCATGGGAGTCCCTCCATATCTTTGTTTCCAGCTTAAACGCCTCCACGAGGGAACATTTGCTAGAGTAAGATTCGGCAAGAATGGGCAATTAACGGCTCCTTTCCCATTTTGCAAGGGGGTGAGGCAGGGCTGTGTGCTTGCGCCGACCCTCTTTTCCCTTTTCCTCAAAGGGTTAATTGAAGATTTACTTGCCGTTAAGGATATAGACTCCCCAAAACTAGCACTCCGCAAATTCCCCGCATTAATGTTTGCGGATGACACCCTGCTCCTCTCAAAATCACCAATGGGGATGCAGCGTGTGTTAACTGAATTTTGCCGGTTTTGCAAAAAGAGGAACCACTCCATCACCAGCCATGGACGCGCTGTGCTGGTGACGGAGTGGTTCCGTCACGGCGCGACACCCCGCCCACACTGCCGCGATTCCGCGCCTGCGCGGCGCGTTCTATTAAGCGGGCGTGGCCGTGACTGAACCACTCCGTCACAAGGACAGCGCGCCCGCGGCTCGTGACGGAGTGGTTCCGTCACAAGCATGGCTGCGCCGCGCCGCCTCCCTCCCCCCCAGAGCCGCGGCAGAATTACCGCCGCGGCCAAGGGGTTAATAAGACAAAATACATGGTCTTTAATGCCAACTCCATAAACTGCCCACACCCAATGATGAATGACAGTCCTCTGGAGAGGGTGCCCATTTTTGACTACTTGGGCCGCACTTTAAACGATAAAATGGGGTGGGCACCCCAAGTCAATAAGGCCAACCTGAAGTTAACCCAGGCTGTTGGGGGAATTTTAAAAGTCCACAAGAGTTGCGTTTTAAAGGTTATAAGCCCACCGCTAGGAATCTACAAAGTCCAATGCAGGGCAGCCACCATATATGGGGCAGAATTGTGGGGGCAGAGCCCATCCAATGCCCTTACTTTAACTGATAATAATTTCATTAGACAAATTCTGGCCCTGACGAAAAATACACCGCTAGTACCACTAAGGATGGATTTGGATATCCTCCCAATTGCGGATGTAATCTCATCACGTCCGTTGCTATATTGGCGACGGCTGTGGAGTACCCCAGAGCTGGGCTACTATGGGGAGGAACTAAAAGTGGTAATCTCATCTTTGGGGGCTGGTAGTATACCCTGGCTGTCCTTTGTTAGGGATTCTTTCCGTACAATTGGAGGAAAGGATTTATGGACCACACCTGAAGTATCTTGCCCAGCTATTTCTAAAAAAACCTTGGCAAATGCAGTGAAAGAGCACAAATTGACTAGCATCTTACAGGCAGTTACCCCCTCAAGCTTAACATATGGGTTTTTGAATTTCAAGTCCCAATACAAATTTGAGCTGGTGTTGGACTCAATACACTGTCATTAGCTAAGAAGTTGTTTTTGCAATTTAGATATGGGACGCTCCCTCTTCACGCCATAACCAACAAGTGGGCGGGTGTAACCCACCGCCTATATCCTGGATGCCTAGTGGAGGAAGAAACAGCAAACCATGTAATGCTCTTCTGCTCGGCATATAAACAGGCTAGGTCTAAATGTGTTATACAACTATGTAGAAACTTGGGTATTAGGAACTATCGCAAATTCTTTAGGATCCTAATATCTGATATTAACCCGGTTTATGTTGTTGCAATCTTGAAATTTCTTTTGGCTATGTGGTCTAAATAAAGGTACCTACTAAAAATGTGATCTGATTATAAGCAACACTTAGCTCCTTCCAGTTACTTGCTCTGATTATTTAGTCTGTAAAAACTAAGCCTGTAAAGAAGGAGATAATTCTATGTGAGAGATAGAAATACCTGCCAGACGGCTGGCACTTCGATCCTGGGCTTTACAAAAATATTGGAAGTCATCAATTACTTTTTTATATATTTTACCTTAAATTATATTCTTAATGTATGTTTTAATTCTTTGAATTTCCCATAATGACGATTTTGTATTTCCCATTTTTTTATAGTGGCTCTCTTAAGTCTACAGGTCTATATTCCAGTGTTCTTGATGATTTTGTATCTTCCCTTTTTGACATGGATTTTAATGTGCTGCAAATATCCCTTCTGCCAATAGTGGGCAAAATGGCGGAGAAACTCGTTAATTCTGTAATCTCCACCTTCCTTGAAAATAATGATATAATCCACCAAACACAAATGGGGTTTCGACCCAAGCATAGTACTGAGTCAGCACTGCTGGTGGTCACTGAAAAACCTAAATCCATCTTAGATCAAGGAAAAATGGCAGCTGTGGTGCTCTTAGATCTCAGCGCCGCATTTGATACGGTCGACCACGCAGTGCTAACACATAGAATGGAAGAAGTGGGCATAAAAGGTACAGCAAAAGAATGGGTGGCCTCCTTCTTAAGGGACAGATCCTTCCAATGTGTGGAAGGTGGGTTCAAGTCTGACCCCTTCCCTGCTCCGTGGGGAGTACCTCAGGGCTCTTCCCTGAGCCCTACCCTTTTTAATATTTATCTCAGCCCCCTAGCACTGATCATTCAAGAATTTGGTATCTCCGTCGTGTCTTACGCGGATGATACGCAACTAGTCTTTTCAGTCTCAGACACCCTGAATTCTGACCTCCGACAGCTCATCCCGTGCCTCGAGAGAATTGGATCCTGGATGCTAGATTGCAAACTTAAGCTGAACTGGGACAAAACGGAGCTGATGATTCTGGGCAACAACCTGAATCCCCACGTTAATATCCCATGGCCTGTTAGCTGAGGGCCACCTCCGTCATCCAAACCGGCCATAAAAAATCTGGGCATGTGGCTAGATAAAAATCTCACAATGGAGACACAGACTAAAAAGCCCTCCAGCACCTGCTTCGGGACACTACGCATGCTCAGAAAGATTATGCCCCTACTCCCTGAAGATGGTAAAAAAATGGTGGTCCAGGCCTTAGTGGTCTCAAGACTGGGATCCCCGAAATATGTAGTCAACCGTCTGCAAGTCGTCCAAAGCGCAGCAGCTCGGTTCCTACTAAACATACCCGAACGTCAGTCAATTACACCTAGACTTAAGGAACTTCACTGGCTCCCTGTTCAGGCAAGAATCAAATATAAAGCACTCAATCTGGCTCATCGTGCCATGCACGGGAGGGGCCCTGCACTCATCCAAAAACTGGTTACCCACTACATTCCCCAACGACAACTAAGATCCAGCTCAAAATTCCTCATGAAGAACACTATTGCCAAAAGAGCCAGATGGTGGGGTAGATCCTTTTCCCATCTAATACCCAAACTCTGGAACAGCCTGGATCCCTACTTCCGATCCATCCAAAATGAAACCCAGTTCAGGAAAAAAATCAAGACCTGGCTCTTTCCACAAGGCTAGTCTCTCCCTAATGCTTTGATGCATTGTAGCGCTGAGATGCCCAAGGGTAGTCACGCGCTTTACAAATCCCATAAACATAAACATACATTTAAATGTGCTTTTATGGCTGTAATAGCCGAAATAACGTTTTATTGATGATGACTATTACCGACATTACATTGTGTTTGCTTTGATCATACCAAGTTTTGGCATTAACTCTGGCCGTGGGAGGTCAAGCTGATAAAAGGGATATGATATTTACAGCCATTGCTGACGCTTGGTTCTCTTTCGAAGCAAAGATGGATGCGCTCACTACAGACTGCACACTACTGTGAGAAAATCAGCCCAAACTGATTGAAAGTGCTATAGCTAACTTCCTTGACATTAAGGAACTGTTGCCTTGCACCGATGAATATGTTCAGCAGTCAGGAACATTAACTACTTGGATGAGGAATTTGGAAGAGGGACTTGACGATTCAGAGGGTTTTGTCTGCTGTAATAACATTCACATTACAGGTCTGCAGAGGACTTAAAGCATGCTGGCTCAACTAGCCTTATCATGAAATGTCTGAAATCTGACAGACATTGCCCCTGAATCTTTGTCTCTGTATTTTGTCGTTGAGCAGGCCCACAGAGTTCCTGCCGCAACGTCTGTTCCCTGGAGCATGGCTGAGATCAGCCATGGCAAGGATTCTGAAATTTCAGAAACTAAATGTTATCCTAATGGTGGCAAAGCAATGTGACAAACTTAGAGTAGAAAACATCAAGGCGACATTTTCCCCAGATTATTCATTGACTGTTAAGCACAAACTATCTTTTTTATGGAGGTTAAATGGAATCTTCGAATTCTTGCCTGAAATAATCACTTTTATCCCCAGCGAAGCTATGTATAATGGAAAACCCACATTCCCACTTCTTTACATAGTCAGAAGCAGCCTGGGATCCCGATGAGTCCTTTCATAAGGACTCTTGTGTGGCATCACCAGCATGCTCTCATCTCTAAGATCCTCTGGGATTACCAGGACGTCTTTTGGGCCCACCCTTCTTGTCCCTGGTGCAGGAGACCAACTTTGACACAAATCCAAGAGGATTGACATAGAGCAGTGGAAGTCGTGCCTGCTTTACAGGACATAGCAGTCACTTTGTGCCTTGTATGTTCATGATTTAGGGGCCATATGTATGAATACATTTTCCCATAGACACAGAATGGGTATAGTCCTTTGATACATCTGGCCCTAAGACCTCAGGTGATACCTAGGCCTGGGCAGGGCTTGCAAAGTTTCACTCCACGAAATTCTATGGAGTTACTGAAAAACTCCGCCAAATTCTATGCAGTTCTGCAAGTGGGCAGAGTATGCTTCTGAGAGTTAGTGTGTCACGTTGCACTAGTCATGCAGGCTATCCCATGGATACGCAGAACGTCACATAGGAATAGAGCATGTTTTCCCCCTGCCCATCATATTCCACCACCACCCAGCAGTTTTCTAACCCATGGGGCGGCATTCTGGCTCTGCTTTGATTGTGACCACAAGGATGGGCTCTCAGAATCTAGCCTTGGGCAGGAGGGTGATTGTGCACACACTGAAAGTCTTGGCTCACCTTTCTCAGCCCCTCAAAGAGAGCTTTCTCCAGAGACCCACCAATATGAATGAAGAGGCTGCAAACTCATGAACCAGAGCTCTGCCAAATATATTACATGGGCATACCAACATGAAAACCACCAAATGTATGTTGTAGTTGAGGAGAGCCAAAGATAGCAACGCATGCAATATCGGTGTTGTGTGAATAATCACAAGCTACATTTAACACATGCTGGTAGTGAACTGGGCACCACCCCTGCTCTGTTTGGCAGCGTTGGCACTTTTTGGGGGCCAGGGAGCAGGTGAAGTGGACTGGATGCTGTTATGGGCTGGACACTACACAAAGGGCAAACGGGATTGTCATGAATAGTGTGCGAGGCTTTGCCAGCTGTGTGGTGTAGTATTATGGAGTCATCTTTACACAGGCACATACTAAGTTAATCTTATTTACTGTGACAGGTGGCATTGCATTTTTTCATGAAAAACATTGTTAAAACAATCATTGCAGAAGGCGTGCAGCATTTGCAAATAATAACAATGCCAATGTTTACATGAAGAATTAATTTCCCCTGGACCATAAAGTCTCTCCCTGTTGTCCATTAACCTAGATAGGACTGAGCAAACATTGATATAAACTGAGCGTCTCGTGGCCAGCAATAATCATCTGCTCTCACCCTGAGTCCCAGGATTCTCTATCGATCACTTCATTGCCTAATCCCATTAATTAAAGTCTGACAAATTGGCTCCATTTGATTGCTACCTGTGAATCTACTGCTCTGACCTCAGCTTCTGGGAGTAAATGCAGAGTAAAGGAAAGGCAGCTCAGAAATAAATAAACAAACGTGTTCTATTCCATTCTTGCTTAACTCACCATTGGATTTTCAATAAACAGAAGGGAAACATCACATTTAAGAGCGCTGGACTAGTCCTTACCCTACAGTTGGTGTAGCGGTGGGCTTCCTGTGCCAGATCTTTCCACTCTCCTTGCATGCAATGTCTGTTCTCTGCATCTTGTCTGGTTGCTGAGCTAAGGATTCCAACTCTGAGGGCTCTCTCCCTTCCCCTCGAAAAGGAATGCTGCATGCCGTGCAAAAGTTTTTTCTGTCTCAGTTCGCCTACACCTGTGAAGCCCTGTGGCGTAGCATGGGGGCCCAGGGGGTTGGGGGGGGACGGGTCCGCCCTGGGCAGCACCTGCTTTGGGACCAGCGGCTTTCCCTCGCTCTTACCTGCGTCCGTCGCGGGGTCGCCTGCCAGCACAAACCCCCCGCTCTTCATACGGCACATGCAGGGGCCACCATGGGCAACCAAAGGTCTAGCTATGCCACTGGTGAAGCCTGTTAGGAAAGGTCGGTGGCTCCAGAAAAAGCCTAAAGTGTCTGTGAAGGCAGGGTAGAGGAGCATGAATGCAGCGGCATTACAGTGATCCAACAGGTTGAATGCCTTAGGCTCCAGCAGCGGGTGCAAGGCATGCACGCAGCATGCTGCTTCATGCAAAGCTAACAGTTGGACAGTAACCAGGAAGAGTTGCTTAGTTGCTTGCTATGTGAATTTCAATTTGAGCAGAATTTATAACATGCAGCAAATGCCCGTAAGTGTCCAGGAGCTGTAGGCTCAGTTGTCCGATTCAGCCAGAAACAGATTAGTAAAATAGTAAAAACACACGGGGGGATTTCCCCATAATGTGAAAAGCCAGGTCTTGAGGGCTTTTCTGAAGGGAAATTGCAATTTGATGCCAGTCATATGATTTGGCAGCAATTACCACAGTTTTGCTGCCAGAACTAAGAAAGTTCTATCTCCCCATCTCTTCGTCTGAGCTGTAGGCACTGTCACCAATTTAAGGGGAGCTGAGCGATGATTTCTCCCAGGGGTATACTGGTGAAGCATTGTCTTAATTCCCACCGTGCTGGCCAGATAAAGGGCCTTGTTCACTATGAAGATAGTCTGAACATAATGCACTTTTTTTGGGAGCCAATGTAGATGATGTAATCCCTTGGCCACCGACTGACGTTTTGGGATATCGAAAGTAAGCCTGGTCAACACATTCTGTACTGACTGCAGTTTGGCTTGGGTGCTGTTGTTGGTACTATAAATATTGGGCATTACAATAGTCAATGTTTGACATGGCTAAAGTCAGGGCCACTTGTTTCCGTGCCGAGAGGGGGATCAATGGAAAGATCTTCCTCAACATTCTGGTAAGCCAGAAACAAGTTGATTGCTATGCAGTTGGTCTGCTAATCTAAAGAAAGCTTGCAGTCCAGAATCACCCCAAAATTCTTAGCCTTCCTTCTCTGTTGTCATAGGTAATGTACCTAATCTCTCAGGCCACCGGTTATTGTTCCAGATAGAGGTTTGGGTTTCAAAGAGCAGCACCTCAGTTTTCTCCCCATTGAGTTTCAGATAGTTTTTTCCCATCCATCCTGCTACTGCTGTCATATAAAGATTGAAGTTAGCTGTGGTAGCTCTGGTTCTTTCGTAATCTACACAATGATCCGGGTGTCATCGGCATAAGAGATCGCTTGTAGCCCAAATGAAGGGATGATCCTGGCAAGTGGGGAGAGGTGCAGGTTAAAAGGGTTTGGACTCAGAAATCAGCCCAGCAGCACCCAATATGGCTAGGAACACCGGTCTGATAGAAATTGGTTAACCATCACCGTTTGGGATCTTTCCTTGAGGAACGAAGACAGTAGTGACAGTAGCCTGTGATACCCAAGTCCTGTAGGCGTTCAACCAGCAGGGATGGGGAGATGGTGTCAAAGGCCATGGGCAGATCCAACAGGATCAGGGCTGCGCAATGCATCCACTAGCCACCCTAATACAGTCTGTAGCTGACGCTAATGCTGTTTCTGTTCTTTAATTTTTCTGGAACCCATGCTGTGACGTGCCCAACCAACTCTGCTTTTCGGCATAGGCCATCAGGTGGCTATGGAGATGTTGGACAGGGATCAGAGAAATATTTCGTAAGTTTTTAAGGTCGTTGAGGGTCAAGGCAGGGCTTCTTGAGAAGTGGTTTCACAACTGCTTCCTTCCACAACTGAGGGTAGCTCCAGGAGGAGATGGCTTTATTCATCATAAATGAGAGGAGGTGCGCTACCAAGCTGGCTGCCTTATGTAGGATTTTAGGAGCACATGGTTCAAGGAGAGAGCTCAACTTGGTGTTAAGAAGGTGCAGCCCCACAAGTTCAGGTGTGAGGAAAGGAAACATCATTTTTTTTGTAAACAAACTTTATTCAGTTACAGCTCATCAAACAGGTACCATACCAAGGATGAAGCAGTGCTCACGTGATGTTGAAGTAATTAGCAACATTTACGTTAACGATTATACATTCCTATAAACATCATCTCGTCTAATGTCTCCGCTTCGTAAAGTGCTCCTGTGTACATCCATCTTTACAACAGTCCCATGAGAATTGTGATCTAAATCTCTATCTTGGGTATCAATTACATAAGCATCTGTGCTAACCCTCACTCATATCTATCCCAACGTCCATGGATTAACAAAATACCCCCTCCTCTCCCTTATACCCAACCACATCCTACCGTCAGACATGTTGCTCCATCATCCAACTCTCAGTTTTGAGTATTATTTAATCTTGTAAGGCATCTGGCATCTTGGTGCAAGAAAGTAGACATCTGCATAGGGGGGAGCCATCACGTAGCACTTGCCTACCATCACCTAAGTCACCCCCTCTGGAAGGGCAATGCTTCAATCTGTATGTACAAGTCGCCTCACTCTGGGGGTTGTTCGGTGTCATCAGTTGGGCTCTTGAGTAAGTCCACCAGCGCCACCCATGCTCTAGACGTGTCCAGCATTTTTTCCTTATTTGTTCTCTGGGCCATTTGTAATCTAAAAATACCTTCACAGTCAGCCCATTCTATGAATTCTCGCAGCCATCGTGAGGTGTTAGGTGCAGTGGTCGCCCTCCAATGGCCGGTAATTTATCGCTTAGCTAGGACTAGCCCTAAATCTATGAATTTGCTGGTAACTTTATCACGGGCAGTCTGAGGGAACCAGTGTAGTAGACAAAACCCCGGAGTCAGGTTGCTATCTCTATCCGTTATTTCACCCAGTTTAGCCGTTACCTCCCTCCAGAACCCGTCCAACAATGGACACTCCCAGAGCATGTGTAAAAATGTAGCGTTTTCTAGCTTACAACGTGGACAGGCTGTTCGGGACCCGAAGAATTTGTTAATTTTGTGTGGTGTGAGATACGCTCTGTGTAAGACATAAAAGTGGATTAGTTGAAATCTCGTGTTTCTAGAGCATTTCCACGCCCGATCTTTCAGCGCCTCCCACGGCTTCTCCTCTATGGGGATCCCAAGGTTCGCTTCCCATTTGACACGCAGGCTCGCTAAGGGGCACCTGATCTCCTGAGTAATTCGCCTATGCAGGCAAGTAACCGCTTTGATCGTCCTAGCCGCTGATACAACATCCTGGCATGGGAGAGAGGTCGGCGGTTCCGCCACCCCCCTCTTCCAGTGTTTACAGATGGCTGCTGTCAACGCAGCACGCAATAGGAAGTCATACCGGGGCAGTTCGTACCGTTCTAAAAGGTCCTGGAAGGGTATGAGGGTACTGTCCTCATAGAGATCTTCAATGGTGGAGATCCCCACTTCTTCCCAATCTCGCAATCTCTGCCAATCTCCTCCATGTGGCAATGCCTCACAAATCATGTGATATATCAAGGACCCCCTGGTAAGGATAAAGTTCCTGGGTCAGGGAAATTAGTTCAATGCGAAGGTATCAACCCAGGCCAAATTACAAGACAAACACTGGCTATTTAAAGACAAAAATGATGCAAAAAAATATATGAACTATAACACAGGAAAATATACTGTTATAAAAAGTTTTTTTTTAATTATATTGATACAAATAGATTAAACACATAAATCACATATATATGATAAATTGATACACTAAAAAGATTTTTTGTTAATGATAAAAAAGAGACATTTGTTTTAAAAAGGCTCGAGGGACGATATTGTAGTTCTATATGTTATTGGCGTGACTGTAGTCTGTCAACGCGTTTCGACACGTCGTGGTGTCTTCCTCAGGACAATATTTTTTGCAGCCAAATTTTCTAGAAAAAACAAAACATCTTTAGCTTTTCTCAACATATAGTATATTGTGTTATAGTGCATTATTCTCTTATATTTTATATAAAAAATGAACCTTTTCTTTGATTTCAAGTATTCTTTTTTTAGCCAGGTACAAGAGTCTGATCAATGATTTTTCCACTGAAGATAGCCAAAAGTGTAGTCCTGACAGGAGTCTAAGAACACAATTCCTATAGTGAATCTTGGCATCAGAAAGAAATTATACAAATATCTAGAATTATTCAATACATCTGATAAAGGCAGTTAAACACATGTATAGTTAGTAAATAACGTATAGATGCAGATAGTAACATTTTAAGGCTTTCCATCATATCAGGGCTTTCCATCTTGTTCAAATGCAAATAGTCATATCTTTGGATTTTACATCGTACTTAAAAAAAAGAGAGAAAAATAATAGACAGAGGTAAAGTTGTTAGAGGTATACCTCTAACAACTTTACCTCTGTCTATTATTTTTCTCTCTCAGTGTTTGTCTTGTAATTTGGCCTGGGTTGATACCTTCGCATTGAATGCCTCACAAATCCGCAGCGGGATCTCAGGTACATACGGGGGACCCATTTTGGCTCTTCTTTTGGCCTGAATCCAGCATTGTCACATCACCCGCAGATCCCCCGGGGCCTCCCTTTCGCTTTAAGCGAGCGGGAGGAGTACGCGAGAAAGCTATTGCAGGTCCGGGTCCATGCCCTCCTGGGCTTCTCCAGAACGTAGGCTCCTCGCCATCCACTTTGTAAACCAGTGGAATTGGGCTGGATGGTAATAGGCCTCAAAATCAGGGACTGCGAATCCCCCCTCCCGCCTAGGTCTCAGCATGGTGGTGGGGCCTACTCTGCGTCTCCCAAATCCCCATAAAAATCCCTTAATCATGGTGTTGCATTGGATGAAGTATTTTCGCGGTATCCATAGTGGTAGTGAGCCAAAGTAGTAAAGTAGACAAGGTAAAGTTACCATCTTTAGCATTGCCACCCTCCCCTCTACTGAAAGTGGAAGGGTTCCCCAAAATTCAAAGTTGCTTCTGGTGGTTCGTATTGCTCTTCCAACAGTACCTTCTAATAGGTCGCAGGGTGCATGATAAATCCGCACTCCTAGGTAAGTCAGGCAGCTGCTTTTCCACTGCATGCCTAGTGCATCCGGTGGTTCGCCTCTACCACTCTGAGCAGGAAAAAGGCACGTCTTGTTCCAGTTGACTCTGAGACCCACCACTCGTCCCAATTTGGCTAGCAGTTCTCGGGCGCCCTGTAACTCCTCTACAGCGTTGGCGAGGAACATTAGGAGATCGTCAGCATATAGGGCAATGAAGTGGGAGTGACCCATCCCGTCCAGGCCCCTGTAATATCGCCCCGGTCTTGCATGAACCGCCAGCGGTTCCACTGCCAGTGCGAACAGGAGGGGAGACAGCGGGCATCCCTGCCTTGTACCCCTGCCCACAGTGCAGGCCTCTGAAATTACTCCCCCTGTGCACACCCTGGCAGTCGAATGGTTGTATAATATTGCCGTCCAGGTCACAAATCCCTAGCCCAGTCCGAAAGCTTGCAGGACCCTAAATAGATAGGAACACTCAAGACGAAATGCGTTACTTTCCTGTAACTGCAGTTATCCAGTATTGGTGTCTTTCATTGATTCACATGCCTGAATCATTCCCCGTCGTCGAGACGGGAGTCTCCGGTATATAGAAAAGTAATGTCCTATAGACATATATAGAGAAAAGTAGGCCTAAGGGCCTCACCTTAGTAGCCTATCTAAGTCCTTTTGTGAAAAGGACCAAACTCTAGAAGAGAGCCAATCAGCAAACACCTCCCTCTAGAGCCTTCCTGTCAGGAGCCTCAGTCCCTCAGATTTTCGTACGCACTAAGCTAAGTAGGCGTGACATTGGTAGATAGAGAGGGAGAGGTGAGTCCTTCCAGGGGAGGCGGGAGGGTTGCATGTGAATCTATGAAAGACACCAATACTGGATAACTGCAGTTACAGGTAAGTAACGCATTTCTTATCCAGTATTATGGGTGTCTTTCATAGATTCACATGCCTGAATCAGAGTAGCAAGCAATGCCAAGTGCACATTTCTGATGGAACAGCATATACAAGTCATTAGATAATACATATCATGCGACTATGAACCATCAATAGACATCAACCATAAGCATTAGCAAAGAAATGTACATACCAGAAAAGGATGGAGGGATGGAAGAAGGCTCACCTTACTGGAATAGATGGCGTAGCACTGCCTGTCCCACTGCTGCACCCTTCATCAGCTCTGTATCAAGGCAGTAGTGCCTGGTGAAGGTATGCGGCGACTTCCATGTTGCCGCCCTGCAGATGTCGATAACTGGCACTCCTGCGCATAGTGCCATAGATGTAGACATGGCTCTTGTAGAGTGAGCCCTGACTTTAGAATGTAAAGGCTGTCCGGCTCTATCGTGACAAAAAGCAATCGCCGAAGAGATCCATCTGGAGATGCTTTGTTTGGTAAGCGGTAGACCCTTCCTAGGTCTACTAAAGGCTGTGAAGAGTTGATAAGACTTTCTGAAATTCTTGGTCTTATCAATATAAAACTTTAGATATCTTTTAAGGTCCAATGAATGCAGCGATCTCTCAGCTGCGGTGCTGGCATTTGGGAAGAATGTTCTGAGAACCACAGGCTAATTTAAGTGGAAGTCTGACGGGACCTTAGGAATAAACCTAGGATTGGTTCTTAAAATTACCCTGTCGTCCTTAAACTGCAGGAAGGGATCTTGGATGGAGAAAGCCTGCATTTCACTGACCCTCCTTGCTGATGTAAGCGCCAGGAGGAGAGCCGTCTTCCACGAGATGTACTTTATGTCTGCCCTGTGAATGGGTTCAAAAGGGTGTTTCATCAGTTGGTTAAGAACCACATTAAGATGCCATGTTGGAGGGACCATCCGTGCTTGGGGGAAAGATCTATACAGACCTTTAAGGAATTCTTTTATTAGTCTACTAGACCAGAGAGAGGGCCCTTTCGAAGACCTTTTAAATCTTGATATTGCCGCCAGGTGTACCTTTATGGAGGAGTGGGCAAGGCCCGACTGCGCCAGATGCAGCAAGTAGGGTAAAATTTGTTCTGGAGAGGTGGAAAAAGGACGTAGACCCCTGTCCGCACACCAGATGCAAAAGCGTTTCCACTTCAGGGAATAAGTCTTGTTAGTGCTGTCCGCTCTTGCTTTGGCCAGAATATCCTTACAATCCTGCAGAATGTTTAGACTGCCAAATTCTCTGTACTCAGGAGCCAAGCCGATAACCTGAGAGACTTCAGATCCGGATGTTGAACCTGCCCGTTGCTCATCGTGAGCAGAGATGGATGTTGACGTAGATGGATCGGCGGCTTCAGCGATAGGTGATGCAGTTCTGTGAACCAATGCTGCCTCGGCCAGAATGGGGCTACCAGGATTAAAGTGCAAGGCTCCGCTTTCATCTTTCTGAGGACTCTGGGAAGCATTGGTAATGGCGGAAATGCGTACGCAAAGACGTTTCGCCATGCGATGGAAAATGCATTCCCGAGAGACTCTGACTGGGGATGCCAACTTGCGAAGTTCTGGCATTTGGCGTTCTCCCTGGTTGCAAATAGATCGATTTGCGGCGATCCCCTCTTGGAAAAGATTTGAGCGATGGACGTCTGGTCCAGCTCCCATTTGTGTGACAGAGTCCTCTGCCTGCTCAGCGCGTCTGCGATGACATTGTCCTTGCCTGGGACGTACTCCGCTTTCAACGATACGTTGTGGAGAATGAGCCAATTCCAGATCTTTTGCGATTCGCGAGAGAGTGTTAGCGAATGCGTCCCTCCCTGTTTGTTCAGGTAGTGCATCGTTGTAGTGTTGTCGGTCCTGACGAGCACTAGGGAGTTCTTGATCCTTGGCAAGAAGGACTGCAAGGCCAGGAAAACGGCCCTCAGCTCCAGCAGCTTGATGTGAAGCTGCTTTTCCGGGTCTGACCATCTGCCACTGATACTTAATTCCTGAAGGACTGCCCCCCAACCCTCCAGGGAGGCGTCCGTTGTAATGACATGAGGAGCTGCTGGAAGCAGGAACGGCAATCCCCACGAGAGGTTCTTGATGGACCTCCACCACTGTACTGCCTTGGTGATTTGCATTGTTATCGTTATGCGGTCTTCAAACGATCCTGTGCTTTGCGTCCACTGTCTGGACAAGGCCTCCTGAAGCGGACGCATTCGAAGACAACAGTGCGGTACGAGCAGGATGCACGAGGACATCATTCCCAAGAGGGATTTGAAGGTACGGACTGGCAAAGTTTTCTTTGAAGTCACTGCTGCGGCCAGAGAGACAAGCTTGCGTTTCCCCTCCTGAGATGGGAATGCTTTTGCCTCTTCTGTATTCAGTGTCGCTCCGAGAAAGGTGATCACCCGGGAGGGGTGTAACATGGATTTTTCTTGGTTGAGCCTAAGACCCAAATGTTTGAAGAGATGCAGACAGGCGTTGGAAGATTTGGTTGCGTCTGTCAAGGATGGCGCCTTCACCAGCCAGTCGTCTAAATATAGGAAGACTTGGTGGCCATGCTGCCTGAGGAATGCCTCCACCGGGTAAAGACACTTGGTGAATATACGGGGCGCAGACTTGAGGCCAAAGGGGAGGACACAGAATTGAAAATGTTGGCCCGCCACTGCAAATCTCAGGAATTTTCTGTGAGCTTTGTGGATTGGTACGTGAAAGTATGCGCCTTGTAGGTCCAAAGACGTCATGAAATCCCCTTCCTCTAGGAGACCCAAGATCTCCTGAATCGTGACCATGCGGAACAACTGCTTCTTTAAGAAAGCATTCAGCGCCCTGAGGTCTAGAATGGGCCTCCATTTCTTCTCCTTCTTTTGAATCAGGAAGAAGCGGGAGTAAAATCCTCTCCCCTGGTGAGCCGACTGTACTCTCTCTATTGCTCCTTTCTTGAGCATAATCGAGATTTCTTGAAGAAGAAGTCGCACGTTTTTGTGTTGCATTGGGCGAGGAGGTGTTGTTGGAGGGATATTTTCGAATTCTAAGGAATGGCCAAATTGAATCAATTGAAGGACCCACCGGTCCGTTGTAATTCTTTTCCAATTGCTGAGGAAATGGGTCAGTTTTCCTCCAATTTTCAAAGAAGGAGATGAGGGATATACTGGCTGTAGGAATAGGTCATTGGCGTCCGCCAGTGGTCTTCCGTTGGTTTTTTTCCCCTAAAGTTGGACTTTCCAAAAGAGGACTGTCTGCCCTGTTGTTGTTGGCGAGGTTGGTATTGTGACTTGCCTTGGCTGTAAGAATATGAGGATCTATTTTGATAATTGCCTCTGTAAGAGGATTGTCCTCTGCCTCTGTTCCCTCGAAAGGACTGGTTTCTAAATTGCAGCGTGCCAAGTGCTCTCGCTGTGTCCGTGTCCTTTTTTATTGTTTGTAGCACCTCATCGATCTTGGCTCCAAACAGGTGTTGCCCATCGTATGGCATGTCCAGGACTTTAGATTGTACCTCCTGCCGGAATGAGGTAGACTTGAGCCATCCCTGCCTTCGCAATACAGCTGCTCCTGCTAGCTGTCTGAATCCAGTCATTGCTACATCCAGAGCACAGTCGATCAATTCAGAGGCCGAAGATTGACCCTCTAGAAGTAGAGATTGAACTTCCTCTTTCATGGCGTCTGGCAGTTCAGATAAATACGGAGCAATGTCTGCCCACAACTGCCTATTATACCTTCCTAGAAGCGCAATAGAATTTGCCGCCTTTACTGTCATTGCCGATGTGGTTGAAAAGTGCTTTCCGATATTGTCCAGCTTCCTGCCCTCCTTATCTGGTGGAGCTGTTAACGGAGAGGAGGGATTCCCGGAATCTTTCTGCGCTGCCTGTGTAACCAAGAGTCTGGCTTGGGATGTCCTATGAGGCAGGCTGGTGCCGATGCTGGGGCTTTGTATTTTTTGTCCAGTCTTGGAACCAGTGCTGAAACTGAGGCTGGAGTCTGCATCAACTGCAGACCCTCTTTCCATATATAGTCAATAATCGGAATTGACCTGGTGGTTTTCTTAAGTGGCTCCTTAATATCATAAAGGAAACAGTCAATTTCTTGAGACTCCATCGTCATGTGGAACCTTTTGGCCGCTCTCTCCACCAGATTGTGGAACCCTCCTATGTACGTAGGTGGTGAAACTGAGGTAGCGGGCTAAGGGGACGCTGGAGAAGAAATGATGTAATCATCTCCGTCATCATGATTGGAATGGTCATCTTGGACCTCCCCCTCTTCCTGTTGTTCTTCCTCATCATCCCTTTCCTGATGGAGTACCAAAGCCGGTGGTATGGGCCATGGAGCCGGAGCCGTCCCCGCTGCTGGAGGAGCCTGTCTAGCTGCTGGAGCTGAGGACTCCGGGAATCGTTATTTATAGTCCTGAATCAAACATCGCAAATCAGACACTATAGACGCTGGTAGACATACCATGGGCGTAATTTGACTCTGAACCTGTGTCTGAACATTATGCTCTTGGGTAATTTCAGCATCATCAACCTCCTCATCAGTGCTTTGGTATTTGACCACTAGATGAGATGGACTGGTAGCCTGCGTGTTATCCTCCTCATCCGACTCCTCATCCTAGTGGAAGAGGTGTGGCGCCGCGGCCAGGGCGACTGACGCTGGAATCTGGGGACCACGGTTCGATCCCCGGCTCCGGCGGCAGGTCAGCCCAGCACCATGTGACTCTGGGCAATAGCTCGCTTAATCTTCCCGACGGCCCCCCAGCGCCTAGAGACCCTTATGGGTGATTGTGCGCTTTACAAATGTGGACTTTATCCTGTAGGAGACAAGTTGGAGGCAATCCTTGCACTCTACTTGGGGACGTTAACTCTGGTGTAATCGCCTTTTTTGAGCTCTTTACCCTGAGAGAAGCCGGTTGTAACTCAGCCTCCACTGTCATTGAAGGGCTCATCGACAGCAGGATCCTGGACGACCTTTCGTTGCCTTCGTCGTCGATGCTTTCGTCGACGATGACTTCGTCGACGATGCCACTGTCAACGTTGCCACTGTCGACTGTGCCACCGTCGACGGTGCCTTCTTCGTCGCCGACTCTTTTGTCGACGGTACACTCGTCGACGATGATGATCTCGTCGACGGCAAAGACGTCGACGGCGCTGGCCTCGTCGTCGACGCTGTAGTCGTTGACGATTTCTTTATGAGAATAATCGACGACAAAGGCTTACCCCGCCGTCGATGATGGTGTAGTCGTCGTCGATGAAGTAAACGCCGACGATGCTGTCGTCGTCAATACTGTCGTCGTCGACGCTGAAACGTAGACAGTAGACACAGCCTTCTTCTGCGTCGATGAGGGCGTCGACGAGGTCGTCGACGGCGTAGGCTTTTTGAAGGAGTGAGCCTCCTTGTCAGATGCTGATGACTTGGCCTCTGAAGACTTTTTTACAGCCTTCTTTGGAGGAGCGTCTGTAGGGCTAGGGGAAGCCACCCTTGGCCTTTTTAGAGACAGCTTTGAGGAAACTGAAGAAAACTCATCTTCCTCTGAAGATTCCAGATTGTGTCTGGTCTTGAGCCTGTTAAGCCAGAGCAGAAGGCGTCCTTCTCTGTCTTTTAGCGTTTTTGTAGAGAAAGTTCTACAAATTTTGCAGTCTTTAGGCGAAAGGTCCGGTTACAGGCAATATAAGCATGTCTTGTGCTGGTCTTCCACATGTAACCTCTTTTTCCCACAAGAAGTACATGCTCTGAAGAGACCCTTCTTCTGAGGATCAGCCATAATCAGTCTTGAAGTAAAGGAATTCAAATGTGTGAAGAAATAAGCTAGAATAAGGAAACCTGAGAAAATCTGAGGGACTGAGCCTCCTGACAGGAAGGTTCTAGAGGGAGGTGTTAGCTGATTGGCTCTCTTCTAGAGTTTGGTCCTTTTCACAAAAGGACTTAGATAGGCTACTAAGGTGAGGCCCTTAGGCCTACTTTTCTCTATATATGTCTATAGGACATTACTTTTCTATATACCGGAGACTCCCGTCTCGACGACGGAGAATGATTCAGGCATGTGAATCTATGAAAGACACCCATAATACTGGATAATATTGAATGCCTTCTTGATGTCAATCGACAGGATACACGCCTCATCCCCTTCGCACGTTGGGTTGTTCAGTAGTTGACACAGTTGGCGTATATTCATGGCCGTATTCCGGGAAGGGATTAACCCCGCCTGGTCTACATGCACAAGTGCTGTCATATGGGTCATCAAACGGCTGGCTAAAATGCGACTTAATATCTTGTAATCTAGGTTAAGCATAGCGAGGGGCGGTAGGCGGTGCGATCCCATGCTGGTTTATCGGGTTTGAGGAGTGGTATGATTATCGCTTCCCTGGTGGAGCGAGGTAAACAGCCATGTTGCATTGATCTATTATAGGGGGGTGGCAGGCGGGGAGCTAAGATATCCACATATGTAGCATAAAACTCAATTGGGAGCCTGTCTGTGCCAGGGGTGTTGTGTGTTGTTTCTGGCCATATGTTTTATGGCCCCCTTGATCTCTCCCAGCTCTATATCCCGATTCAAGATATCTGCATCATCTGCCTCAATTTGGGAGAGTTCTATATCCAAGAATCCCTTCTCCTCTAATACCCGTGGATCTAATTGACTTTGATATAAGGCAGTATAATATTCTAGGAACTGTACATTAATAGCTTGCTGCCATAATAAGTTGCTCCATCTCCGCCTCACAGTTCTGAAATTGGTGTCCCTCTGCGCGCCGGGTTGGCCAGCCAAGCCAGCAGCGCCCCAGATTTGTCCCTCTCAGCATGTGCCCGAGCCGCGTACGCCCTGTTGTCAAAACATCTCAAGCGTTCTACTTGGGTCGCCATTTCTTCCTTGGCTACCATTAGTTCCACCTGTTTGTCCTCCCTTTCGGCCTATCTCCTTCCAAATCTCTGAGCTGCCGTTCCGCTCTCTGTATATCATTTAGCAGGGTCCTACGTACCCCAAGGGCTTCCCCAATACAGCGGCCCCTTATCATTACTTTGAAAGTATCCCATTCATTGTATAGGCTGGTGGTCATGTTAGTGTTATTCTGGAAATACACCTCTATAGCAGTGCCTATTGTGGTTCTAAAGACCTGGTCTTCCAATGTCTCCGGTCGGAGACGCCAACTTGGAATTGTGAGCCTAACTCGCACCCAATTCAGGGATACTACAAGGGGATTATGATCAGATATTGTCCTGGCTAAATACTCACTCAGTGTAATCCCTACATGGACATCCGGGGAACAGAGGATGGAGTCCAATAGTACATGTGTCGTGTATTTCTATAGGTTCTGAATCGATCCCCCTATTCCTGACCCTATTCTGGTTAAACTACCTAGCTAGTTAATTAACAGTCAGCCCATGAGGCAAGAAATCCCCCATGATGCAGATACCGTTATCTGACGCAGTCACACTACGGCACAGGAACGTGTTATCTGATTAGGTCATAACGCTTGAGATCTAATTAGACAAGCGACATTCCTCCAGCCCCTGATAAGGCATACGACGTTCTCATAACAAATCAAACCTATGACAACCTGGATAATCCGTGCGGCCATTGTTTTGATTTCACAGAGAACTTTAGTAAAGAATGTGCTAACGAGCAAGTCGTATGACATCTTTATTGACGTACCTATGTCCATCCTTACGTCAATCCCGGCACCTTTAAGGTATAAATATTGCCGACCTTGCCCTATGCAAAACACACGCGTGGTGACAAGACGGAGCAGCCATACTTGCCGAAGCCGAGAGCAGAAGCAGACCCCGCAGGCAGCAGCCCCGCCTTCCTGACGCGCTGAGAGACGCGCTGCTATCTCAAGCCGAGAGACCCAGCACCGGCGCTTCCGGGTAGCCCTCGCAGGCAGCCTGGAATATCGAGAGCAGAGAAAGAGATACCATTCCTCATTCATCCTAAATTCCAGGTACAGAACTGAATAACCCCTCCTAGAGAATTCTTTAGTTATTCACTTGGCAAAAACAAACTTAACTTAAACTGTAACTTTCTATTCCCGCCCACGCATTAGACTTAGGTCAGGTACACGGGGTAGGCGTATTTAGAAACACCAGTTGAGTACGTTTAGTCAAATGTATATGTGTATGTAAATATATTTTAATTATTTTAAAGCATCATATGGCTCAGAAACCATATCAATGTTTTTACAGTATTATTTTATACTATTGCTTTTAATGTATGCACTTTACTTAACTATAAGTATTGCAATAATATCGATCCATTTCTCTTGTACGAGAAAAGAGACTGATCAATAAATAACATCTTTTATTGAACACGCCCGTCTCTTCCTTTTCTCTACATTCTGATGAGACTAAGAATGCACGTACTGACTGAGTAAAATAATTGCCTTGTGCTCACACGACTCTTGAGATTGACTCTTGATTAGGGGAGAGCAAAGTTGTCATGTTCTATGGTTGTCAGAAACTAAATCCCTTCTTGTCTAATCAGGGGAGTTAATCCTTCCTTGAACATTCGAGAAAGTTTCTAGCAAACTCTGAGCTTAGCTGGCAAACCCAAAAATTAAGTCTAGTATCGACAGTAGTAGACCTAGTTAACGTCTGGTCTAGGCCTTTACTGCCGTAGGTACTATTCCAATGCGCAGAGCCTATTGGGAAAATAGGAGCTACACTACATGGCGCCCAACGTGTTTGGAAAGGGCGATAAAACTAACGTAAGACATTTAGAGTAACTCAGTCGTGCTTTCTCACTCAGACCCCTTTTCCCAAATACTCCAAAGACGTCTGGAGTGGGTGAAAGGTTATTATATCCTCCGAAACCTCGCAGGAGGGAACTCCTATGTATGGTTCTTGGTCTAGTCAACGTTGAAGGATAAAACAGTTCCAAAATATTGTGCATCTAATCTCTGTTTCCATAAAGAAACCTGATCTGCAAATAAACATAATACCATCCTGTCAGCAAAATGGACAGCGATGAAGAACGAGAGGTTACTAGATTAGCTACTGAAATAGCAGATGCTGATGCTACCATGCAAACAGCAGACCCGGATATAATACTCATCCAGGTCGCCAAAAGGAGATCTATAACCTTAAAACTTATAGAAAATGGACTGACACCTAGAGGTGGCACAGTCATATTCGTAATCGAGGCACACGAATATCGGCAGACAGAGGTATACTATACATGGATACATTTTCCAGCAGCTAATACTGTAACAAAGTACTTCCACTATTACAAAGTAGAGGAACCTCCTAATGAGTACACTCCTTTTGAGGAGGTGGAAGTACCACTCAAATTCCAAGAGCATTTGCTCTTATTTGATGGCGCCCTAATACATAACAATCACATTACAAGGCTCGGTCCTTTAGGAAGACCAGGAGCAACGTGGCCGGTCCTAGCCGGATACACACCACATCCAGACATCGAAAGAATGCCTGCAGCAGAGCTGTTAATACAGCTAAAACAACTACTAAAAATTCACAGACAATTAGTTCAGTATGTAATGCGGACTTCAACAATTCAGCCAGCGATTAAACTTCCACAGCTGACCCCTCACCAGGGGAACACAAATAAAATTACACCACAGAACATCCAATCCTGCCTAGGTAAAGTCCCAGCAAAACGGGAACAAATACCATTCTGGTTGGCACAGAAAATTACCCAAATAGAGGCGGTGTTTCCTGACACCACCCCATTAGAAAAACACAGGATTCTGACTATATGTCTCCCAATGGGAATCGCACCACACATTGAGGACTGTGACACTTGGGGTACAGTCTTTGCTTCCATCTACACAAAAACGCACGGTGTTCCATCCATTTCGGTGATACCAGATGTGCTAAAACAAATTCAAGATGAATACGGTCCAGAACCTGCTTTAACTCTTGGTATGAAATTACTAAAAGACTTCAAGCAGGTCTCGGCTATATTACTAGCCAACATAAAGGGTGAAGCAGCAAACGTGGCGATCCGCCAGAGGTTAAAAGAGACAGATATAGCAGACCAACCAGCTGAAATTGCCAGAATCATAGAAAAATCCTATGAAGAACTAGGCAGAGATAGTCTAGGTGGAATACCAGTAAAACCGCAACTGACTACAAGTCCAGAAAAAATGTTTTTTAATAATAATAATAATTCACCAAAAAAGAACTGGGATTGGAACAAACAATCCAATCCTAAAGAAAAGAAATTCCAGTCCAGAGGAAGGTCTCCTAGGCGAAGAGAGAAATTTCCAAACCCGAGACAAAGGTCACCCCAGAGTGACCCCTCTGGGAATAGATATAACCTTAGAAATAGGGATAATATTAAAAAACCTGATAGATATCAAGACATTGATACACGTCCCTCTCAATCTTTTCAGAATTCCTCGCAGAAATCGGAAAGAAGAGGACGATCAGAAGAGCACGCCAAGTCCAAAGACAAGGAACCTGCTCAACTGAAAAAGAAATCACAATTTCCAAAAAAGAAGGTAGCCAGTATCAAGGTAGTTAACAATGCCGAGAATACTGAGGACACAACTGAAAAACGGAGAGTGGGCTCAGACAATGCTAGACAGCGCAGCAGAGGTGAGCATAGCTCGCAAAGTCCTTATGAATCATCTGGAGACAGTGGACACGAATGAATACCTTCAAGTGGAAACTGCAGATACCAGAGTTAGCAAGCCCCACAAAATATACGAGATAACATTACGTATAGAGGGAGATAAGACTAGGAAAATAAGGGGACTATTTTGGGATAACCTCTCAAAGGGTTATGACATCCTTTTAGCTGAAAAAGACTGGCCACCAGAGTTTGTCAGGGAGTGCCCTCATGGCGAAGAAGTAATTATGCCTGCCTTCTCGAATCAAATCCCGATTCATAAAAAATACACACTTGCTAGAAAGTGGGCAGTGGCCTTAGCACCTGCTTTATACAAAAATCATGTAGGATGGGATGAGGACTCTCCTCCTCACAAAATCCAGCTAAAATCACAACCAACTGCACAAAGGCAGTACCCAATTAAGCAAGAAGCTAAAAAACAAGTAAATGAAATACTAGATCAGCTAGAATACCAGGGGGTGATTGAAACTTGCACCTCACAAATGAACAATCCTTTGTTTCCGGTCTCCAAACCAGACAATTCATACCGTCTAGTTTTGGATTACCGACACCTTAACACATGTTGCAAAACTTTTGCAGTGCAAAACTCACACAGTGCTGCACTAATGAATAACATAGTGCGCAAAAAATACAAAACAACCTTGGACATCTCCAACGGATTCTTTTGTCAAAACATAGCACCAGAGAGCAGATATTTAACAGCTTTCTCAGTAAATGGCACTCAAAAACAATTCTGTCGATTAGCCCAGGGGTACAAGAACAGCCCGGGGGTATTCTCAGCGAGAGTAACAGAATTACTACAACTATATGATGATGAAGCATTATCTTATGTCGATGACATTTACTTAACAGATGATGACTTGGAGACTCACTTGAAAAGAGTGAACACCATAATACTTGGTTTCGCTGCAGAGGGTTACAAATTCAACTTCAAAAAGTCCAGAATTGCCCATCTGACAGTCCTATTCTTAGGATATGAGTTATCAAGTGAAGGCAAAAGCCTGGCAGACAATTTCCTAGAGAAATGTGCCGTAATCCAAGCTCCTAAAACACTAAAAAACCTACAGTCAATTCTAGGCTTCCTAAATTTCGGAAGAACTTACATTGCAAATTACGCAGAAAGGGTCAAACCCCTTTACGATCTAATTAAACCAGATTTTAAAAGATCCAGTTGGACTCAAACACACACAGACATTTTGAGATCCTTACAAACAGACATGCTAATTGAGACAAAATTAGAAACACGTGATAATACACGCAACCTTGTGATCCGAGTCATCCCAGGGAGATGCGGATTCACATACCTGACCTCTAATGAGGGAGAAAAGGTACCAATTGCATTCAAATCACACTTGTACACAAAAGCTGAACAGAGAGTCAGCAACAAAGGAAAAATTGTTCAAGCAGTTCAAACCGCAATAGCTAGAGAAAAAGACATAGCTGACGGTAGACATATCACAGTCAGAACAGCTGAATCAGCCTTCGAGGCACTAACAACACCGTGTAATTTACCAACAACAACATTGAATCCGGAATGGATACAATGGGTGAATTCAATCACAACGGACAAAGTATACTACTACTTTGATCCTGACCTAGAAGAATTGGAAAATCTAAAAAATGAAAAGACGTATCCTCTGCCAATCGACATTCTGCCTCTACGACATTACGCCTGTGTAATCTATACAGACGGACATGCTCAACCCTCCGTTTGGGGAGAACAAGCATACAACCCCACATGTGAGATTACAAAAGAAGTGTGGCGCGGAGGTAAACTAAGACCTCTATTAACAAAATCACACTCAGTAGAAACTAATTCAGAACTGCAAACTGAAATAATAGCTTTGAAAATGGCGCTAGATAATGCGGATCGCGAATTCCCGACACTTATAGTGTCAGATTCATATTTCTGCGTCAAAGCATATAACAAGGATTTGCAGACATGGATTCAGAACGGTTACAAAGATGACACAGATGCACCAATAAAGCAGAGACTTCTCTGGGAACAAGTAGCTCTTTTGAAGAAAGAACTACCAAAGACTCACGTGACTCACTCACTGAGTCATCAACGTGATGGCGTTCACGTTGTGGGGAATTCATTGGCTGAGACAGCCGCAGCGGCAGCCACTAAATCGGCTCCCGTAGATCGAAAAAAGCGTACATTAAAATACATTGACGGTGAAACATTGCTGGCGGTGAAAACGTCATCAAAAGGCGACTGCTCAGCGTTACCGATCAACTATCCACTCAATTATACATACATAATCGATGCAAACTCCGTCCCTTTTGCTCGAATCCCTGGAGTGGGGGATAGAGTGATTCCAAACATGGACAGGAGAAACTTGTTAATCGCAGACGCACACATGGGCGAGGGTCACAGACACCTTAAATTAAAAGATTCTCTGGAAGAATTACAATCACGGTACTGGTGGCCAGGCATGAGCCTGCACTACACCATGTTTGTAAAAAACTGCCCAAACTGCAACAGAGATCGCAGTGGGGAGAGAAGCAGTTTAATACCTCGTCGTATCAAGGCAGATAATATTACCAGCAAAAAGAATGGCTTGCGATTAACATATACAGGCTAGTTTCCACTTATAATGTAGATCACCAGCACTCGGCTGACGTCCGGACTGTTATACAAGATTTGCGAGTCTAAATGGCATATACGCTAAGAGCATGCTACGTTCGACCATTTTTTTCTTTTTCTCAGGCAATCCAGCCTGGGGGGGGAAAGAATGGCCAAATGAGCACAGCCCAGCGGGAATCTTCTCACTTCCTTCCTGAGGGTATGGGATGGTGTAAAGAAAAAACCAAGACAGAAAGCAATCTATAATAGAAAGGATATTAGGTTCGGGAGCTGGGTGGGTCAAACATCTAATAAGTGTCCAACGTAGTCTAAATAACTTGCCAAGAAATTCTCTGAAGGGATTCAGTCCGTACGAATTATTATTCGGAACTAGGATGTTGATCTCTGACCTTGATAGTCAGACTTCAGTGGTAATAGAAAAAAGCTTTGATGTCAGAAGCCGGTTGGCTATTTTGCAGGACTTAAACAAAACAAGAAAAGACCTGAGCAACATACAGTTGAAACAACAGCCAACAACCACTGAAGAATCACCACCTGTCCCAGCAAGACCTGTCTGGATTCCAAAAGTCGGGGATCTAGTCAGGGAGAAGATCGCGGTAAAGAAGGAATTTGGGCCTTCTTACAGAAAAGCAGTTCCTGTCTTGTCTGTCAACGGGACAAGATCAGTTGTACTACCGCCACTTGCTGGAAAAAAGGAGAACCGAGTTGTATCCATCGACCTGGTAAAACCACAACATGTGGCCGATAACAAACAGTAGGCCAAGTGGACTCCCAATAAGTAGCAGAACACCAAGGTTTGCTACCAGTACAGAGGTCCTAACAAAGAGGCTCATCACATTCGAAACGCCTACAGAAGAACAACAAGGACTATGCAACAATGCAATAGAACTTAGACCTCTGAAAACCCAAATAAAGACATTTAGCAGAGACACACCAATCTATACTGAAGTACCAAGTGAAAATGCAAGAAACAAAAATCCTGAACCAATTGGAACAATTGACAGAACTGCATCCGGTTACTTCATCAACTTCGATGATTCCTCTGAAGGTTTCAGCGAACAAAAGACACAGCCATCATCAAAATCCTTTAAAGACAAAGAGAAGGAACTTTTGAAACAACTAAAAGAAACATATCTGATTTCTCCATGGATTGAATTTTGGGTGGGTTTTGGTGCATTTATCCTCATACTTTGGCTCATCATGGTATTTACTTTGGGACGCTTCATTGAGGGAAAATATGCTAAAATGGACACAGCAAGTCAGAACATCAACTTGGTCCTCAGACCACACACATCTTCACACGTCGAGAAAAGAGAACTTTCTTCAGAACTTTCTTCAGCCAACTTCACAGCAATTCCAATACCTGGTGGGGTAGCCTGGGACAACACTGACTATGAAATTTATGGTCCGGTCGAGATCCTGAAATATCCACACCAAATTAAGATCTCTTTGAGTGACTTTGCAAAACCAAACTCATTTGCTGATGATTGGGACTTTGAAAGTATAAACAATATGATGTCTGACTTAGTAATGTCTGCTAAATTTACAAAACATGATTATTTGCAAGGTTCTACAAATTATGATAGTATGTATTGCTATAACCACTATGGTAACCATTTCTTGCATAAATCTGCACAACCTAGAAATGTTTTAAATTATAATCAATGGGAACATTGTGCTACACCTCCAAAAGGGAGCTCTAGAACCGTTTATGACAAATATTCATACTTTCAAGGTTTTAACACTAGTAATGCTGAAACATTTTATTATAAATTGTCAAACAAGACAGGGACCAAAACCATGATAACCAACACAAAATTGATTTATTCTGATTCATTCTTTGAAAAAATGAATACTTTTGGATTCGATTATTGGGACAAAAATGTTGATTTGAAAAGTGTTTGGGGTACAAAAGAATGGCAAGTACAGGGTATAGAAGCTTTGTTTAGAGCCTGCATGATCCCAGAACAAATGATATTTTTAAATGACACTGTTCAACAAACCACCTGTCTTGGCTTAGCCAAAATCAAAGATTTAAATAACCCGTCTATTCCAAAGCCAACAATGTTTAGCAATAACTCTGATACAGATGAAGGAATAGACATAAACCATATACTTAACCAAAACAGAACACATCCTGATTGGAAACAATGGTTGATCTGGCCCACAGATACAAATAACTGTCAAGATAGATTCCTGAATAAAACACAGGGTTTCAAAATGACAAGGCCAGACCCTAGATATCCCCAAAGACATCACCCAGGGATAATAACAACCTACAGTGTGGGCAAATTATGCCTTCAATGGCTACAAACTTCCACACTGCCTGAAATTAAGCAACACCTAACTTTACTTACTGATGGTGCTGACTTGCGTGATTTCATACTGGGACCACGCAAACAGCGTCAAAAGCGTTTCATAGCAGCCTCTGTATATGCAGCATACAATGAGGCCTGGAAGGTTACTCAAATTGAAACAGCAGAGAGAATACGTGAAATTGATCGTATTAATTTGGAAAAATCACTTTCTGTAGTGGACAATGGGTTATTGACTCTGTCCTCCAGAATTTTTTCATTGGACAGCATTGTGTCTTCAGCAATCGATATATTATCGCAAGACTTACTGTTATTACAACATGGTCAGTCACAATTGCGTTCTATTGTACAGCTTGGCTGGACGTTACAAAATCTGCGTTCTGGCTATGTGCCTTGGCGTTTAATCAACACAACGTCACTATTCCAAATCTTTAACCTTACTGATAGACAAATCGGTATGGCGCAGAAGGGTGCTGATTATACAATCTTGAGCATTGAAAAACTAGAAAGATTACCGTTGACAATGTCAGAACGACCTGTCAGTGAATGGATAATCCACGGAATCATAAATATTCCAATCTCAACCTTCAGGTTTCAATACTGCCAAAAATATATACAGGCTGGCATGTACGAGAAATTGGGAAAGGGGTACCTTAAAACAACTTGGAACCTGCCCTATTCACATGCATGTGTCAGTAACAAAGGAAAGAAAGTGTTTCTTAGTGGCAACAATTGTGCTATGTCACTAAGCGGCACACTTCTGTGTAACGGTATTAGTTTGCACGGAGCCTGTGAAGGGAATTCATACAACCTTTCATGTCACCAGCAAGGCGCACCTGCAACTGAAATAGAACCATTCTTTCAAAGACTCTATAATGGGAGTTACATTCTTATTGTAGACCGCAGATGTTGTAGTCTTATGCCCGGGACTCCTTATCTCGTCACTACGACGGCGAAGGTCAAGTGCTGTGGACGTTCTTTGTTCCCCAGCTCCTTTCCAGACAGGGAGGCAAGGGCATGGCCCGGTTTGAAAATTACTTCTATTCGAATAGACACTTTAAGCAGAATGAAAACAGTGCTTCTTCAGACGCCTACAAGGCTCACGTCATCTAAAGAAACGTATGATCTACAAGTCGCAAGGACGACTGCAGAGATACATACATTATTATCAACTAATTCCCCCGTACATTTCGCGGAAATCCTGAGCGAAATCTTAAATATTTCTGATACCACTGGGGTCTCAAAGGTATTTAAGACAGTATTTTCGATGGCATTAACACCATTCAAAGCCATACTGGGTATTTTTCCAGATTTCGTCCATTCGATTTTTGGCGGACTTCCCTTGATCCTGGGACTAATTGCAGGAATCCTATTCCTAGTCCTTATTTTTCGTTATGGCAACCCATGTCACAGATCAAACTCTCGCGACAATGGAAGATACGATCCTAGCCATTGGATACCGGGACCGGATATCAAAAATCCTGGGACTCTCCCGGCTTAGAGACCTGAACATGACTTGGTTTCTATCATTTCGACCAATGTGGCAAAGGTGTGTTTTACCTGTACTAAGGTGTCTGCTATGCGGAGAAGAATGCGTGTTAGACACCTGTCTGACGCTACAATCGGATGCGCCGGTGGATGCAGATACACTGCTGGTTCCTACCAAGGTTCACGCTTTGTGCTGCCCTCAAAGGCTGCCAATTCTGATGACGGCATTCCTGGAATCTTCACCACTGCGATTGAAGGGTAGTGAAGTTCAAGATGAAAGCAGCATCGAACAGGTACGACCTTCTGTCAGCAATGCAAATCAGAATGTCAATGCAGACAATCATGCGCATGAATGCATGGTTACCCCTATTTCCGACTTAGTGGAACTTTCCCATGAAGCTGTTGACAGTTTTTTCGAAAGCCTGAATGATATGATGTTCTCTCCGGAACAGAAATAGAGACTTTTGAGTAAACTCGCACACGGCGTTCCCTGAATCCGGCCTTCAACTTTCAAAATAAAGTCACATGAACAATTACAATCCAGTTCACGGACAGCAATTTTTTCAGAAAGCCCCTTAAAATATTTTTCTATATATTTTTTTCCGGGACACTGATCTTCTGCTTAAAGTAAGAAACTATTCCTAGAGAACTAAGATTTCTATTTTTTTAGATACTTTATAGACTTTATATAGACTTTAGCTGCCCGCTGGTATGTTCACAATATATTTTATGTGATGAAATGGTTTCGACTTTTTTTCTGTATAGCCATATTAAGAGCCATTTCATGTGTATTTCTCATATACCAACAAGCAATAATGCATAACAATGCGTGTTTACTTTTGCATTTAATTCATAGCTTAAGTGCATACAATATATATGACTGCAATTTTTCAGTATATTTGAAAATTTCAAAATGCATTTATGTATTTTGGGGTGGTAAGGTATACACTATACTCTATAGTATGTTGTACTATGTTATACTATGCATAGATTAGTAGATATGACCATAGTTAGCGTGGAGTGGGTGTCGTGTATTTCTATAGGTTCTGAATCGATCCCCCTATTCCTGACCCTATTCTGGTTAAACTACCTAGCTAGTTAATTAACAGTCAGCCCATGAGGCAAGAAATCCCCCATGATGCAGATACCGTTATCTGACGCAGTCACACTACGGCACAGGAACGTGTTATCTGATTAGGTCATAACGCTTGAGATCTAATTAGACAAGCGACATTCCTCCAGCCCCTGATAAGGCATACGACGTTCTCATAACAAATCAAACCTATGACAACCTGGATAATCCGTGCGGCCATTGTTTTGATTTCACAGAGAACTTTAGTAAAGAATGTGCTAACGAGCAAGTCGTATGACATCTTTATTGACGTACCTATGTCCATCCTTACGTCAATCCCGGCACCTTTAAGGTATAAATATTGCCGACCTTGCCCTATGCAAAACACACGCGTGGTGACAAGACGGAGCAGCCATACTTGCCGAAGCCGAGAGCAGAAGCAGACCCCGCAGGCAGCAGCCCCGCCTTCCTGACGCGCTGAGAGACGCGCTGCTATCTCAAGCCGAGAGACCCAGCACCGGCGCTTCCGGGTAGCCCTCGCAGGCAGCCTGGAATATCGAGAGCAGAGAAAGAGATACCATTCCTCATTCATCCTAAATTCCAGGTACAGAACTGAATAACCCCTCCTAGAGAATTCTTTAGTTATTCACTTGGCAAAAACAAACTTAACTTAAACTGTAACTTTCTATTCCCGCCCACGCATTAGACTTAGGTCAGGTACACGGGGTAGGCGTATTTAGAAACACCAGTTGAGTACGTTTAGTCAAATGTATATGTGTATGTAAATATATTTTAATTATTTTAAAGCATCATATGGCTCAGAAACCATATCAATGTTTTTACAGTATTATTTTATACTATTGCTTTTAATGTATGCACTTTACTTAACTATAAGTATTGCAATAATATCGATCCATTTCTCTTGTACGAGAAAAGAGACTGATCAATAAATAACATCTTTTATTGAACACGCCCGTCTCTTCCTTTTCTCTACATTCTGATGAGACTAAGAATGCACGTACTGACTGAGTAAAATAATTGCCTTGTGCTCACACGACTCTTGAGATTGACTCTTGATTAGGGGAGAGCAAAGTTGTCATGTTCTATGGTTGTCAGAAACTAAATCCCTTCTTGTCTAATCAGGGGAGTTAATCCTTCCTTGAACATTCGAGAAAGTTTCTAGCGAACTCTGAGCTTAGCTGGCAAACCCAAAAATGAAGTCTAGTATCGACAGTAGTAGACCTAGTTAACGTCTGGTCTAGGCCTTTACTGCCGTAGGTACTATTCCAATGCGCAGAGCCTATTGGGAAAATAGGAGCTACACTACACATGCAGCTCATGTAGTGCCGAGAAATAAGAGTAGTCCCGTTCCCCCGGATGATGGGCCCTCCAAGTGTCTGTCAGCCCCCAATGTCGTTGCTAGTCTTGTCGGGTTTCTGCTATTCTATGTGTGGGAGCGTCGGGGAGTGGTGGATGTAATCGGTCCAGCGCAACCTCAGTAATGCAATTAAAATCTCCCCCCAAAACCACGGATCCAGTCAGAAATGGCACCAATGTCTGAGACAGCTGTGTGAAGAAAGCAGGCTGATTGACATTAGGAGCGTATATACTTCCTATAGTAATATCTCGGCCTTCAAGGCGCCCCAATACCACCAGGAATCGGCCCTCAGGGTCTATTATCTGCCGAACACATTGAAAGGGGACCCCCCGCCCGCACTCATACTAGGGTCCCTCTTGCAAAGGTCGAGTACGTACTATGAAACACCTGCCCCCTCCAGCGGCGCTATAGCGCTGCCCCTTCTGTCTTCGTTAGGTGGGTTTCTTGTAGTAATGCAATTTGCACCCCTCTTCTTGTCAGATAAGCATGTATTTTGTGTCGCCGGCTCATAGTGTGCATCTCCCTAACATTCCAGGTCATAATTTTGATGTCTACGGAGGTACCTATAATACAGGCTCTAGACTCTGACAGCATAATTCTCCCATAACGACATGTCTGACCCCAAACCATTTGTCCCCAACTGTAAACTCTACCCAACATCCACTCCCCAAGACAGGTGCACACGAACAGGTCCCCATCCAAACAAAGTCATTCAAACAAGAAATCATAGAAGGTGGTGGTGGGTGCTCCGCTGCCGTTGGCCTCAGAACCCCCCCGACCCCCTCCCCTATACTTAGTTTTCTCAGTAGGCCCCTATGATACACACGCCCTCCTGCAGCGCACCAGTTGGGTCTCTAGGGCCAAGATTCAATATCGGTCATCCTACCATCCTCTCCCCATACAACCTGCAGTCCGAACATCCAAACACACCATCCGCCGTCTGTGGAGTAACGTCCGGAAGTTCAGTATCAGAGAGCCCATGGGCACTGCTCGATCTCGAGCTCTCAGTTCTGTCTCTCTCGTGGTCCGTGTCGTTGCTAGCTGGGCTGACATCTCCATGGCTAATTGCTGCAACTGCTTGGACCACTCTGTCCCATTCCTGTCACCGACCAGCAGGAGATAGGGCCCTCTGTGGCAGCAGAGTGGAGGACAACTGCCGTTGGGGCAAGTTCGAATGTAGAGAACGTGTTTTGCTGCCGCGTTGGGTTTCTAGCCAGTCCCAAGCATCCTGTGGGGTGAGAAAGAAGTGTTTTTGGCCTCTGAAGTTAGCGGGCCCGGAACAGCATGGCGTAAGGGAGATAGAGCTGGCGCAACGTCCGCTTAACAGCCAGGAAGGAAGATCTCTGTTGCTGCACTTCCCTAGTGTGGTCCGGGAATATCATCACCCTGCTGTTCCCGATCTGTAGGTTCTGTTTCTCACGAGCTCTTTGTAAGATGAAGTCTCGATCCCGATAATGTAGTAGTCTCACCACCATTGGGCGGGGTGGAGCTCCAGGTTTAGGTGGTCTAGCCGGGACTCTGTGGGCAGGTTTCAGTGCATAGAAGGGGGAGAGACCCTCCGGGGCCACCTCCATTTTCAGCCTTTTTCAGTTTCCAGGTACTGGACCGCATCAGCCCCCTCTTCTCGTTCCGGTATGCCTACAATGCGGAGGTTATTCCTTCTTGAGCGCCCCTCGCTGTCCTCAGCCCTCATTTCTAGAACTTTGACCCTGTTTCCCACTTCTTTCAGGGTATCTTGTAGGGTGGCGACTGTGTCCGGCATGTCCTTCATGGCAGTCTTATTGGTCACCACTCTCTCTTTAAGTTTGCGGTGTTCGTCTTTCAATAGCGTGAGATCCGTCCCAATGGCGTTCATCTTCACCTCCAGCGCCTCTCGCGAGGAGGTAATGGCCTGCATGATGCCGACCAGGGTGGGGTCTCCGGGTGGTCTCCCCCCACATCCCCCAGACGCGCCCTCATCATCGTCAGTGTGCTGTTCTGGTTCGTCCATCCATAGGACCTCATATCCCTTTTTCCTGGACACCCTTCCCATCATATGATCCGTCAGTAACAGTAGTAAGCAGCTTAAGTATTTTCTTGAGCCCCAACCTCCCAGGTCAAGTGGAGTGTGGACGTACACCAGTGGGTGCCATGTCGTCAGTCCTCCAGTTCCCATGTGCCTTCTCAGGAGGTATATGGACCAGGTGATTCCAATCCGTGGGAGCTCCGGATAGGCGCCCCAAGTGTCTCAGGACTGTAGGGGTGACCCAGACAGGATCGCAGGCCCAGACCGAAACAGAGGTCCACTAAATAATCAGGAACTTAGCGCTATCTCTGTGGTGCCCCTCGTCAGCAGGGTCCAGGCCCAGTGTCCTCCAGCCGCTTAGGAGGTGCATGCTATGCCCAGCTCAGTTAGTCCAGTGTTCACGGGCTCCTGTGGGATTATATACCGCATACCCCTCACCAGATGGATCTGCCCTCCAACGCCCCCAAGTTCAGTACCTCAATGTCGTTATCAGCACTTCATCCCAGCCGAGGCACCGCTTTTCCCCTCACCTCCAGGCTTGTCCTTGCAATGGGTTGCGGGCTAGTTAACTCCTGCAAAGTGCCCGCGTGCGCTCCTCAGTTGCAGATCTGTGTTTGAGGGCCGCCGGGCACTGCACAGCGGGTCCACGTAGGGTACTTCTGAGCTCAGGTCGCCGGCGCCGCAGTTCGCCGTGCCCCTCACCCGATCGCACAATGATTCATCTGCAAGTCCAGAAGAGTCCAGCCGGTCTCCTAGTCTCATGCGTGTTTTGCTCTCCATCGGGCCGCAGGTCCCCCGTTCGCCCGACCTCCGGTATCTCCACCTATAGGGTCCTCCCAGCTCACTTCAATTCCTGGGTGGTAGAATGGCTTCCCGGTGTACAGGCTGATGTGGGTAGAGCTCCAGACCCATCCAGAATGAGCCCTTTGCAGAGGAGGCAGCCCGGGAATGAACGGCCTCACCGCAGCGCAGCCATAGTCTCCCTCTCCGCCATCTTGAAGTCAGGGAGCTTCGTCTGATCGATTAGAAGGCACGCGTCCACTCTCACCGCCCCTCAGTTTCACCGCTTAGAGGACTCTCAGATGAATCCCAGTCTTCACCCGGCCTCCGATCCGTTGCCCAGGAGGCGCTCTAAGGACACTCGTGTACCCTAACGGCTGGCGTCTCCACCGCCGCTCACAGCCGCCATTTTGTCTCCTGTCCTGGCGGGCAAAATTGACAGGAAAATCACAGTTTTCTTTGTTTTTCAGTGTTCCAAAAGAGGACTGTCTGCCCTGTTGTTGTTGGCGAGGTTGGTATTGTGACTTGCCTTGGCTGTAAGAATATGAGGATCTATTTTGATAATTGCCTCTGTAAGAGGATTGTCCTCTGCCTCTGTTCCCTCGAAAGGACTGGTTTCTAAATTGCAGCGTGCCAAGTGCTCTCGCTGTGTCCGTGTCCTTTTTTATTGTTTGTAGCACCTCATCGATCTTGGCTCCAAACAGGTGTTGCCCATCGTATGGCATGTCCAGGACTTTAGATTGTACCTCCTGCCGGAATGAGGTAGACTTGAGCCATCCCTGCCTTCGCAATACAGCTGCTCCTGCTAGCTGTCTGAATCCAGTCATTGCTACATCCAGAGCACAGTCGATCAATTCAGAGGCCGAAGATTGACCCTCTAGAAGTAGAGATTGAACTTCCTCTTTCATGGCGTCTGGCAGTTCAGATAAATACGGAGCAATGTCTGCCCACAACTGCCTATTATACCTTCCTAGAAGCGCAATAGAATTTGCCGCCTTTACTGTCATTGCCGATGTGGTTGAAAAGTGCTTTCCGATATTGTCCAGCTTCCTGCCCTCCTTATCTGGTGGAGCTGTTAACGGAGAGGAGGGATTCCCGGAATCTTTCTGCGCTGCCTGTGTAACCAAGAGTCTGGCTTGGGATGTCCTATGAGGCAGGCTGGTGCCGATGCTGGGGCTTTGTATTTTTTGTCCAGTCTTGGAACCAGTGCTGAAACTGAGGCTGGAGTCTGCATCAACTGCAGACCCTCTTTCCATATATAGTCAATAATCGGAATTGACCTGGTGGTTTTCTTAAGTGGCTCCTTAATATCATAAAGGAAACAGTCAATTTCTTGAGACTCCATCGTCATGTGGAACCTTTTGGCCGCTCTCTCCACCAGATTGTGGAACCCTCCTATGTACGTAGGTGGTGAAACTGAGGTAGCGGGCTAAGGGGACGCTGGAGAAGAAATGATGTAATCATCTCCGTCATCATGATTGGAATGGTCATCTTGGACCTCCCCCTCTTCCTGTTGTTCTTCCTCATCATCCCTTTCCTGATGGAGTACCAAAGCCGGTGGTATGGGCCATGGAGCCGGAGCCGTCCCCGCTGCTGGAGGAGCCTGTCTAGCTGCTGGAGCTGAGGACTCCGGGAATCGTTATTTATAGTCCTGAATCAAACATCGCAAATCAGACACTATAGACGCTGGTAGACATACCATGGGCGTAATTTGACTCTGAACCTGTGTCTGAACATTATGCTCTTGGGTAATTTCAGCATCATCAACCTCCTCATCAGTGCTTTGGTATTTGACCACTAGATGAGATGGACTGGTAGCCTGCGTGTTATCCTCCTCATCCGACTCCTCATCCTGTAGGAGACAAGTTGGAGGCAATCCTTGCACTCTACTTGGGGACGTTAACTCTGGTGTAATCGCCTTTTTTGAGCTCTTTACCCTGAGAGAAGCCGGTTGTAACTCAGCCTCCGCTGTCATTGAAGGGCTCATCGACAGCAGGATCCTGGACGACCTTTCGTTGCCTTCGTCGTCGATGCTTTCGTCGACGATGACTTCGTCGACGATGCCACTGTCAACGTTGCCACTGTCGACTGTGCCACCGTCGACGGTGCCTTCTTCGTCGCCGACTCTTTTGTCGACGGTACACTCGTCGACGATGATGATCTCGTCGACGGCAAAGACGTCGACGGCGCTGGCCTCGTCGTCGACGCTGTAGTCGTTGACGATTTCTTTATGAGAATAATCGACGACAAAGGCTTACCCCGCCGTCGATGATGGTGTAGTCGTCATCGATGAAGTAAACGCCGACGATGCTGTCGTCGTCAATACTGTCGTCGTCGACGCTGAAACGTAGACAGTAGACACAGCCTTCTTCTGCGTCGATGAGGGCGTCGACGAGGTCGTCGACGGCGTAGGCTTTTTGAAGGAGTGAGCCTCCTTGTCAGATGCTGATGACTTGGCCTCTGAAGACTTTTTTACAGCCTTCTTTGGAGGAGCGTCTGTAGGGCTAGGGGAAGCCACCCTTGGCCTTTTTAGAGACAGCTTTGAGGAAACTGAAGAAAACTCATCTTCCTCTGAAGATTCCAGATTGTGTCTGGTCTTGAGCCTGTTAAGCCAGAGCAAAAGGCGTCCTTCTCTGTCTTTTAGCGTTTTTGTAGAGAAAGTTCTACAAATTTTGCAGTCTTTAGGCAAAAGGTCCGGTTACAGGCAATATAAGCATGTCTTGTGCTGGTCTTCCACATGTAACCTCTTTTTCCCACAAGAAGTACATGCTCTGAAGAGACCCTTCTTCTGAGGATCAGCCATAATCAGTCTTGAAGTAAAGGAATTCAAATGTGTGAAGAAATAAGCTAGAATAAGGAAACCTGAGAAAATCTGAGGGACTGAGCCTCCTGACAGGAAGGTTCTAGAGGGAGGTGTTAGCTGATTGGCTCTCTTCTAGAGTTTGGTCCTTTTCACAAAAGGACTTAGATAGGCTACTAAGGTGAGGCCCTTAGGCCTACTTTTCTCTATATATGTCTATAGGACATTACTTTTCTATATACCGGAGACTCCCGTCTCGACGACGGGGAATGATTCAGGCATGTGAATCTATGAAAGACACCCATAATACTGGATAATATTGAATGCCTTCTTGATGTCAATCGACAGGATACACGCCTCATCCCCTTCGCACGTTGGGTTGTTCAGTAGTTGACACAGTTGGCGTATATTCATGGCCGTATTCCGGGAAGGGATTAACCCCGCCTGGTCTACATGCACAAGTGCTGTCATATGGGTCATCAAACGGCTGGCTAAAATGCGACTTAATATCTTGTAATCTAGGTTAAGCATAGCGAGGGGCGGTAGGCGGTGCGATCCCATGCTGGTTTATCGGGTTTGAGGAGTGGTATGATTATCGCTTCCCTGGTGGAGCGAGGTAAACAGCCATGTTGCATTGATCTATTATAGGGGGGTGGCAGGCGGGGAGCTAAGATATCCACATATGTAGCATAAAACTCAATTGGGAGCCTGTCTGTGCCAGGGGTGTTGTGTGTTGTTTCTGGCCATATGTTTTATGGCCCCCTTGATCTCTCCCAGCTCTATATCCCGATTCAAGATATCTGCATCATCTGCCTCAATTTGGGAGAGTTCTATATCCAAGAATCCCTTCTCCTCTAATACCCGTGGATCTAATTGACTTTGATATAAGGCAGTATAATATTCTAGGAACTGTACATTAATAGCTTGCTGCCATAATAAGTTGCTCCATCTCCGCCTCGCAGTTCTGAAATTGGTGTCCCTCTGCGCGCCGGGTTGGCCAGCCAAGCCAGCAGCGCCCCAGATTTGTCCCTCTCAGCATGTGCCCGAGCCGCGTACGCCCTGTTGTCAAAACATCTCAAGCGTTCTACTTGGGTCGCCATTTCTTCCTTGGCTACCATTAGTTCCACCTGTTTGTCCTCCCTTTCGGCCTATCTCCTTCCAAATCTCTGAGCTGCCGTTCTGCTCTCTGTATATCATTTAGCAGGGTCCTACGTACCCCAAGGGCTTCCCCAATACAGCGGCCCCTTATCATTACTTTGAAAGTATCCCATTCATTGTATAGGCTGGTGGTCATGTTAGTGTTATTCTGGAAATACACCTCTATAGCAGTGCCTATTGTGGTTCTAAAGACCTGGTCTTCCAATGTCTCCGGTCGGAGACGCCAACTTGGAATTGTGAGCCTAACTCGCACCCAATTCAGGGATACTACAAGGGGATTATGATCAGATATTGTCCTGGCTAAATACTCACTCAGTGTAATCCCTACATGGACATCCGGGGAACAGAGGATGGAGTCCAATAGTACATGCAGCTCATGTAGTGCCGAGAAATAAGAGTAGTCCCGTTCCCCCGGATGATGGGCCCTCCAAGTGTCTGTCAGCCCCCAATGTCGTTGCTAGTCTTGTCGGGTTTCTGCTATTCTATGTGTGGGAGCGTCGGGGAGTGGTGGATGTAATCGGTCCAGCGCAACCTCAGTAATGCAATTAAAATCTCCCCCCAAAACCACGGATCCAGTCAGAAATGGCACCAATGTCTGAGACAGCTGTGTGAAGAAAGCAGGCTGATTGACATTAGGAGCGTATATACTTCCTATAGTAATATCTCGGCCTTCAAGGCGCCCCAATACCACCAGGAATCGGCCCTCAGGGTCTATTATCTGCCGAACACATTGAAAGGGGACCCCCCGCCCGCACTCATACTAGGGTCCCTCTTGCAAAGGTCGAGTACGTACTATGAAACACCTGCCCCCTCCAGCGGCGCTATAGCGCTGCCCCTTCTGTCTTCGTTAGGTGGGTTTCTTGTAGTAATGCAATTTGCACCCCTCTTCTTGTCAGATAAGCATGTATTTTGTGTCGCCGGCTCATAGTGTGCATCTCCCTAACATTCCAGGTCATAATTTTGATGTCTACGGAGGTACCTATAATACAGGCTCTAGACTCTGACAGCATAATTCTCCCATAACGACATGTCTGACCCCAAACCATTTGTCCCCAACTGTAAACTCTACCCAACATCCACTCCCCAAGACAGGTGCACACGAACAGGTCCCCATCCAAACAAAGTCATTCAAACAAGAAATCATAGAAGGTGGTGGTGGGTGCTCCGCTGCCGTTGGCCTCAGAACCCCCCCGACCCCCTCCCCTATACTTAGTTTTCTCAGTAGGCCCCTATGATACACATGCCCTCCCGCAGCGCACCAGTTGGGTCTCTAGGGCCAAGATTCAATATCGGTCATCCTACCATCCTCTCCCCATACAACCTGCAGTCCGAACATCCAAACACACCATCCGCCGTCTGTGGAGTAACGTCCGGAAGTTCAGTATCAGAGAGCCCATGGGCACTGCTCGATCTCGAGCTCTCAGTTCTGTCTCTCTCGTGGTCCGTGTCGTTGCTAGCTGGGCTGACATCTCCATGGCTAATTGCTGCAACTGCTTGGACCACTCTGTCCCATTCCTGTCACCGACCAGCAGGAGATAGGGCCCTCTGTGGCAGCAGAGTGGAGGACAACTGCCGTTGGGGCAAGTTCGAATGTAGAGAACGTGTTTTGCTGCCGCGTTGGGTTTCTAGCCAGTCCCAAGCATCCTGTGGGGTGAGAAAGAAGTGTTTTTGGCCTCTGAAGTTAGCGGGCCCGGAACAGCATGGCGTAAGGGAGATAGAGCTGTCGCAACGTCCGCTTAACAGCCAGGAAGGAAGATCTCTGTTGCTGCACTTCCCTAGTGTGGTCCGGGAATATCATCACCCTGCTGTTCCCAATCTGTAGGTTCTGTTTCTCACGAGCTCTTTGTAAGATGAAGTCTCGATCCCGATAATGTAGTAGTCTCACCACCATTGGGCGGGGTGGAGCTCCAGGTTTAGGTGGTCTAGCCGGGACTCTGTGGGCAGGTTTCAGTGCATAGAAGGGGGAGAGACCCTCCGGGGCCACCTCCATTTTCAGCCTTTTTCAGTTTCCAGGTACTGGACCGCATCAGCCCCCTCTTCTCGTTCCGGTATGCCTACAATGCGGAGGTTATTCCTTCTTGAGCGCCCCTCGCTGTCCTCAGCCCTCATTTCTAGAACTTTGACCCTGTTTCCCACTTCTTTCAGGGTATCTTGTAGGGTGGCGACTGTGTCCGGCATGTCCTTCATGGCAGTCTTATTGGTCACCACTCTCTCTTTAAGTTTGCGGTGTTCGTCTTTCAATAGCGTGAGATCCGTCCCAATGGCGTTCATCTTCACCTCCAGCGCCTCTCGCGAGGAGGTAATGGCCTGCATGATGCCGACCAGGGTGGGGTCTCCGGGTGGTCTCCCCCCACATCCCCCAGACGCGCCCTCATCATCGTCAGTGTGCTGTTCTGGTTCGTCCATCCATAGGACCTCATATCCCTTTTTCCTGGACACCCTTCCCATCATGTGATCCGTCAGTAACAGTAGTAAGCAGCTTAAGTATTTTCTTGAGCCCCAACCTCCCAGGTCAAGTGGAGTGTGGACGTACACCAATGGGTGCCATGTCGTCAGTCCTCCAGTTCCCATGTGCCTTCTCAGGAGGTATATGGACCAGGTGATTCCAATCCGTGGGAGCTCCGGATAGGCGCCCCAAGTGTCTCAGGACTGTAGGGGTGGCCCAGACAGGATCGCAGGCCCAGACCGAAACAGAGGTCCACTAAATAATCAGGAACTTAGCGCTATCTCTGTGGTGCCCCTCGTCAGCAGGGTCCAGGCCCAGTGTCCTCCAGCCGCTTAGGAGGTGCATGCTATGCCCAGCTCAGTTAGTCCAGTGTTCACGGGCTCCTGTGGGATTATATACCGCATACCCCTCACCAGATGGATCTGCCCTCCAACGCCCCCAAGTTCAGTACCTCAATGTCGTTATCAGCACTTCATCCCAGCCGAGGCACCGCTTTTCCCCTCACCTCCAGGCTTGTCCTTGCAATGGGTTGCGGGCTAGTTAACTCCTGCAAAGTGCCCGCGTGCGCTCCTCAGTTGCAGATCTGTGTTTGAGGGCCGCCGGGCACTGCACAGCGGGTCCACGTAGGGTACTTCTGAGCTCAGGTCGCCGGCGCCGCAGTTCGCCGTGCCCCTCACCCGATCGCACAATGATTCATCTGCAAGTCCAGAAGAGTCCAGCCGGTCTCCTAGTCTCATGCGTGTTTTGCTCTCCATCGGGCCGCAGGTCCCCCGTTCGCCCGACCTCCGGTATCTCCACCTATAGGGTCCTCCCAGCTCACTTCAATTCCTGGGTGGTAGAATGGCTTCCCGGTGTACAGGCTGATGTGGGTAGAGCTCCAGACCCATCCAGAATGAGCCCTTTGCAGAGGAGGCAGCCCGGGAATGAACGGCCTCACCGCAGCGCAGCCATAGTCTCCCTCTCCGCCATCTTGAAGTCAGGGAGCTTCGTCTGATCGATTAGAAGGCACGCGTCCACTCTCACCGCCCCTCAGTTTCACCGCTTAGAGGACTCTCAGATGAATCCCAGTCTTCACCCGGCCTCCGATCCGTTGCCCAGGAGGCGCTCTAAGGACACTCGTGTACCCTAACGGCTGGCGTCTCCACCGCCGCTCACAGCCGCCATTTTGTCTCCTGTCCTGGCGGGCAAAATTGACAGGAAAATCACAGTTTTCTTTGTTTTTCAGTGTTCCTATGCCCTGAAAGTTCTTCCAGATGGGCACTCGGTATTCCGTGATAGTTCGCGGTACTGCGGGCCTCTTCAGTGTGTCAGGATGACTTGCGGCGGAGGGCGGCCACGGAGGAGCTCCGAGGTCCGCTGCCGACTACATCAGTGCCAAGCCCCCCCCCCCCCTGAGGATAGGAAACATAAGCCTAATTACAGTTGCTTCCATCAACTCTGATGAGATAGGAGATTCTGACTGCAGCTCTACACTTAAGGGCAACAAACCTTTAGCTACTGGTATTGATGCTTCGAGTTCTTTATAAATATTAGCAAAATTTGATTGATAGAACACGGCTTGCTGATTACATATCTCCTGTGAGCCTACAAACCCAGTGGAGGCCAGGGATGTAGATAGCTGCTGAACAATTTTGAAGAGTTCCTAGAAGGAATGTGTTGCCTCAATTTTATGAGTGCAGTATTTAGATTTCTCTTCTTTAAGAGATACCCTATATTCTCTGATCATTGTATTGTAAGCAGATCTTTCCTGGACCTCGTTATTTTTTCTTTAGGCATGTTCCTGATGACAGCAGGCCTGCCTGAGCAACCTCAGTCTGTCTGTGAACCAGGGGGCCAAGGACACTTGTCTCCTCAGCTTGACTTCCCGTATGGGAGCTCCCTTGTCCACAGCAGTATATAACCAGGTTGAGAGATCCTCCACCCCTTTGGCCACATCCTCTTGAACAACCATTGGCTTGCTACCTAACGCAGTGGCGAAAGATTCTGCTGACACCCCTTTCCAATCCCTGTGATACAAATGCATGCTGGGAACTACTGTGTTTGTAAATAAACTTTGGAAGTAAAACCAAAATATGTGGTTTGTAGGGCTGCATGTAGTGAACTGTGCCACGTGGCAGTTAGCAGAACTCTTGCTGAATTCCAAGCTCTGGGCTGAGCGTGGAGTGGCAAAACTGAGGAACTGCTGTTTCTTGTAGAGTTCAGTTGTCTATCTGGATGGAAAAGTTGGGGAATCTCTCCTGGGGGGGGGGGTATTCTAAGTTGCATGTCACATGTTAATTGGAAATGCTGTTCTCCGGACTTCCTGAGTTCCAATTCCAAACTTATCTCTGGGTTGAATGGGCACTTAGTCTTACCATATGGAGGTAACGCTGACTCAAGCAATGCGGTCCCTATTAACATCTTGTTTTAGAAGCTTTATATAATATAGTCACATGGAAAGTCAGGCGAATGAACTTGTTCAGGAGTGTTCTAATATTCTCTCAGTGGTGCAGCACTGGAATGCCTAGATGGCTTTATTGCAGGAAACACATCTAATCCAAGCGGAGGTCTCATAAGTTGCAGTGCAAATGGGAGGGACAGTTGTATGGCATAGGCAATATGACATTTGCCAAGGTGTTAAGGCCTCTGTTCCATTTGAAATAGGTGATACTCAAAAAGATGCTATTTGACGATATGTGATCGTCAAGGGTAGACTTGATGGTATTCGGCTGGTGCTGGGTGCTTTGTACGGTCCTAGTGTGGATCAGGTGAGATACTATCAAACCCTATCCACTTGCCTTTCAGACTGGGCACATGCTCCGTGGATCCTTAGAGGGGATCTAAATTGTGTGTTAGATCTTGGCATTGACCGCTTCCTACTGCCCCTCTCACAATCTCCTACAATCCCCGACTCCAAGGGCCTCTGTCATTGGCTGGAGCAGTTGGATCCAGAGAATACATTGAATTTATACTATCCTTGTAGGCGAGAATACACAGTTTTCACCCCACTCCATAGCATGCATTCCCAGCTGGATGGATTTGTATACACTACAAGACTTCACATGCACATGCACATTACCACAATCTCAACAATCCCCAATCACTTTCAGATCGTAACCCAATGCAAAGTGGTCTAAGGCAAAATTATGGGGTTCCCCTGAAAAATGCAATAAGGGGCCTGAGTCACCAGTATCTCGTAAATATTCTTAGGATTTGGGCTAATTAGGGGTCCCCTGAAGAGATGGGGTCCCCCTGAAGGACTGTGGGCCTCCTTGCACCTCAGGGGCTTGTTTTATGCCCCTGTCGCCACGCATGGTATTGGTTAGACCTGTGAAACGTCTTCCTATATGGCATTTGCAATTAAGCATACTACAAGTTGCTGTGTTCTGTCATATGCTACAAGAACACATCAGGACATTTTTTCATGAGAACAAAAGTATATCCTCTTCCTGACTAATCAAATTGGAGACCTTCAAAGTAGTCACCAAGGGGTAGTGCATAAAAACTTCACTGGGGTTAGACAGGTGGTCACTTTGGATATATTGGATTTGGAGGCTACACTGAGATCTGAAGAGAATCTTCTCCTTTCAATTCTTAAAAGTGCTGATGAAATTCAATACCTAATATCTAAGTTATGTGACAAGCTAGAACTCCTCAGTTGCCATGATTAATCTTCCTATCTAATCAGGACACATCATAAGGGAGGTAACCCCTGGTTGCCTTCTAGCCTACTTAGTGAGACCATTCAATGTCTAATTCTATCCCCTTCTCATAATCCTTCCAATAGGAACATCAGTATTTACATTGCACAGTCCAACATTAACAGTGTTTTTTCTACATATTATAAAGAATTATATAATACTATGATAGTCCCATCTGCTGTCCTGGAGACATTGATAATTGCCTCATGCAGGTATGCTTGCCAGTAGATTGTGCTGTGACCTCCATGGATTTACTCACTGCAGTGCAAGAAATAAAGGAAGTAATAGTAGGCACGCCTCGTTGAAATAGTACAGGGTGTGGTGTTAGTCTGTCTAAACTTTTTGTCTTATTGTATCTCAGTAGTCCTCTAGACTGATTAAAGTTCATGAGGAATCATACAAAAGTGGCTTCCTTCCACTAACACTGAGTGAGGTGCTTATAGATGCTCATATATCTCGAAGTCAGGCCATGTCCTACACACCAAACCAGTGGAAAGGTTTAAGGTAGGGCAATGTGTATCTGAGTCCTGGTATTTGGGAGGGGAACTCAACAAGGATGTCCCTTATCATCCTTATTGTTTGTCTTAGCTATTTTATCCATTGGCAGCTCTCCTGAGACATCTGGAGTTGCATTGGCGGGTCACACTGCAAGGAACTACACACTCTCCACTTTTCTATGATGGCAAATTTTGTTATAGATCAGGGACATAACAATAGACCTAGTGGACGATCTGTGCTGCTGTGCCACATGTCTAAAACAACATTGATAGAAATAAAATCAAAAAGAGAGAATAGAGTTGAGTAAGTGGGAATAAAAGGGAAGCAATCAGTTAGGAGGGTTGGAAAAAAATATATATAGTAAAAGGGAGCCAGAGGAGATCAGATTTGATTTTTAGGGGGATAGAGGAAGATGAGGTGACAGCAATCCTGTGTTCATCACAAATGAAATTCCACCATGTATGTACAGAAAGTTTAGAATTATCCTTCCAACACAATAAAATTACTTTCAATGCAAGAGCAACAAACAGGTCCAATAATTTAGCAGAAGAAGAAACAATAGCAATATCAGTTGATAAAGAACATAGAAAAACATTCAATAGCGATAATGAGGCGGAACAGCAAAACATTGGCATGCAAATATTCCAAACAGAATTCCAAAAGGATAAAACAGAGGGACATTCGTATAATTGATGTTTAAGCGTGCCTGTTACTTTCGAACATGACCAACAAAGTGGAGAGGAAGTCTGAGAAAACTTATGGATACTAACAGGTGTAATGATAACTCTATGATATATAAAAAAAAAAGATTAAGTAATATGTGCAGGAATAGATACTTTAAACAATTTGGACCACAAACGATCCCACATCGGAACAGGGAGGGTGACAGAGAGATCAGATTCCCAAGCAGTCTCAATGATTGACTTAGGACGATCTGTAATATTTGATAACAAAATAGTATAGACAAGAGCAGCTTTAGGCTGGTTCGTGAAAAATAAACGGTAAAGTGGAGTGATGGGAGTGAAAGAAGGTAATACATCAGGGATTGAAAGAGATGATAAGTGTGATTGAATGGCAGACGTTATAATGGTGTATTCATTAAGGTATGATGAAGGCAAATGATACACATTTTGCAGCACATGAAAAGGAATGATAGAATTATCATCAAAAAACTGATGGACATACAAGATATCCTTCTCTTTCCAATATTTCAAATAAAACGATTTGCCTTTGTATTTAAGGAATTTGTTATACCACAGAACCGATGATAAAAAACCTTGAAGAGGAGAGAAAGTTGAGGGGAAAACACCATGAAGTAGTGTTTGGGAGTATTTTAAAATAGGGTATTTGGCCAAAAAAGAACAGTTTGACATAAAAACAGTATGTTGAAATGAGAAGTCTTTTAAGAGGGAGCGTTCTAGAACATCCCATCTGGGCAGTGGATTGTCTAAAAAGTCATAGGCTAATGAAAAGGATTGTTTAATCAGGAAGGCAGAATGGTACATTTTAAAATTGGGGAAACTAACGCCACCTTCATTTTTAGGGCGAATCAGTTTGTTTAAGGCAATGCGGGGGTGTTTATCATTCCATAAAAATTTGGTACAAATAGAATTTATGCGAGAAAAGTTTGAATTAGGGATTTTAAAAGGGAGCATAGAAGCAGTATAAAGGACATGAGGAGTAATCATCATTTTAATCGTGTCCAGTCTACCTCACCAGGACAGAAATAAGGGAGACCAAAGTTGGAGAAGAGATTGGATTTTCTTCAAAAGGGAGTCAAAAGTAAATTTAAGTGTATCAACTAAGGATGACGAGAACCAAATACCAAGGTATTTAATTTTGGAAGGACACCAAGCAAATTCGGTATTGCTAAACATATATTGGTAACATGCTGAATTTAGGGGCAAAACTTCCGTTTTGGATAGATTGAGTTTATAGCCCGAGATAGAGGAGTATAACCGCACTTCATCCAAAAAATGTGGAAGGGATGTAGTAGGGTCGGCCATATAAACCAGTATATCATCCGCATAGGCAGACAATTTAGTTTCCGTAGAAGATAGTTTAAAGCCAATAATCCTGGGGTTGGAACGGATCCGTTCTAAAAAAGGTTTGAGGCATAGAATAAATAATAAAGGGGAAAGAGGGCATCCTTGACGTGTGCCTCTAAATAAAGAAAAGAACCTGGAAAATTGATTATTAACAAAAATACTGGCCCGGGGAAAAGAATAAAGGAGTTTAACCAGGGAAATAAAAGAGGGACCAAATCCAAACCATTGGAAAGTGCGAAACATAAACTGCCAATTAATGCCGTCAAAAGCTTTTTCCACATCTAAAGACAAAGCTGCCAGTGGGACTTTGAGGTGCCTACTATGAGCAATAATATTAGAGAACATGCGAGCATTGTCTGCAGCAAGTCTACCTTTCACAAATCCCACTTGGTCCGTTTTGATTAGAAGGGGAATAATAGAATCAAGACGCAAAGCCAAAATTTTAGCAAAAATTTTGCAGTCATAATTAATTAATGATATAGGGCGGTAATTTTTCCATTGTGAGTGATCTTTATCGGGTTTAGGAATTATGATGATTAATGCATCCAAAAAGGATCCAGAAGCCTTAGCATCTGCAATAAAGGAGATCAAAAGTTGAAGGATTTTTGGTGCAAAAAAAGCATGAAAAGTAGAATAAAATTCAACAGGTAGTCCTTCAGGGCCTGGTGCTTTTGATTTTTTAAAGGAATTAATGGCCCGAATAACTTCCTGAAGAGTAATGTCATTCTCCAACTGAACTAATTCATCAGGAAGAGATGGGGGTGAGGGGAGGCCAGCAAAAAAAGATGTCAACTTTTCATCAGAGGGGTGTGTGTCATCAGTGTATAAGGATTGATAGTAATTATGGAACACATCTGCAATGTCTTCATCAGACGAAACTAGTTGATTGGTAGAATCATTAAAAATAGGGCCCACACTTTTGCGTTCAGATTTGATTTTTAAATAATTTGCCAACATTTTCCCCGCTTTATTTTGACCACCATGGAATTTAGATTTGATTTTAATTAGGGTGTTACATGCTTCATTAGTGATAATTTTATTAAGGTCCGTTTTTGCTAGGATTAGGTCTTGAAGGGCATTGGTGGATTTAGAGGTAAAATAAGAATATTCAAGCCGTTTAATTCTCTGTAGTTGGTCTTCATATTTCTTTCTATTAATTTTCTTTTTCTTAGAGACATAAGATATAGTTAAAGCCCGCAAGGCAGCCTTGAAAGCATTAGGGATAGAGGTGTCAGATGGGTTATTAAAGGTGAAAAATTCAGTAAAAAACCCTTCAATTTCTTTCATAAAAACAGTATTGGACAAGAGAAATGTATTAAATTTCCAACGACTAAATTTAGAAGAGATAAGGGAGAGGTCAAGAGAAGTATACACAGGAGCATGGTCAGAAATAAAAATGGAACCAATTGCAGACTTCTGAATAGATGGAAGTAAAGATTTGCTAACCATAATATAATCAATCCTTGAACGAGTGTGGTGTACATTAGAAAAAAAAGTATATTCTAGCAAATCAGGATTACACAGTTTCCATGAATCATATAATGGGCGAGAGGCAATGGCAGATTGAAAACTCCTATGGGATTTGTCAGGTTGAAATTTACTAGAGGAGAGTCTATCTGAGAAAGGGTCTAACCATTGGTTAAAATCACCAGCAATCACAATGTCTGGACAATCAATGGAAGAAACAAGGATTTTCATATCTTTCCAAAATTTGGGATCAGGTCTTACTGGACCATAAATGTTTAGCAAAACCAATGTCTTATTTTGGATTACAACCTTAGCCATTGCCCAACGTCCTTCATCATCATTCTGAGTGGAGATAATTTGAGCATTTAAAGCTTTATGAAATAAAATAGCAACCCCCCCTTTTTATTAACAGCAGAAGAAAACACAGCTTGGCCCACCCATTGTCTTTTCAACTTAATAGATTCAACATCCGAACAATGCGTTTCTTGGAGAAAAACAACTTGTGAATTAAGTTTAGATAAATGGAACAATACCTTTTGACGCTTGACAGGGTGACCGAGACCTCGAACGTTCCACGAGACAAAATTACACATGATGAGAGGAAGGAAGGATGGGCGACACATGGAGTAGACACACTTCAATCAGATAATCACAAAAAGGGATACAACAAACAAATAAATTATGTGTGAAGAAAACTCCCAATACACTCATAGTATTAAAATATACTACGTCTAGAGTCAGAAAGGGCAACAACATGAAGCACAAAAGGATAAGAAAAGACCGTTCAGGAATAGAGTAACACAGGGTCAAGTAGAACTAGCAAGGAAACCAGAGAAAGAAAGAGAAAGAGATAGAAAAGAAAAAAAGAATACAGGTGAAGAGAAAAAGAAGAGTAGACAGATCAAGGCATAAGAGCCTGGTCTGAGGAGAGAAGATTAACCAAGACAGCAGGAGCAAAGGTACGCCAAAGAGGGGACAGCTCCCCACGAGCAACCGAAGAAAGGACATATATAGAAAAAGATGGAAAAGCAGAACCTCAATGAAAGAATCTGTACGAGAAGCAAAAATTCAAAAGAAGCCAAAGTGAAGACAAAAAAAAAGCTACAATGAAAGCCAAGAGGAAGAAAAACATCAAATATTAGTGTCCATGTTGGAAGAAGAGACACCCTGTAAATACGTGTGAAGTTTCTGAGGATCATCAAATGTGCGGGTACGCCCATTATGCGTAATTTTGCAAAAACAAGGATGGAGGATACCATATTGAATATTCAATTGTCTCATTGGGGGACGAAGATTCAAAAATTCCTTGCGCCGGGCATTTGTGGCGGTAGAAAGATCCTGGGAGATAAAGATATTGTGACCAGACCATTGGAGCCGTCGTTTAAACCCTAGCAGCCTTCAAGACAGTCATTAACTCTGTGAACTCAAGAAACAACATAATATTATCGCAAGGTTTGGTAGCGTTGGAGTTAATACGACCTAAACGGTGGGCTCTCTGAATGTTGAGAGGATGAGACGAAGGCTGGAGATCCAAAAGTTCATGAATGAATTTCCGAAGGAAAGACACCAAGTCCGGACCATCAACATTTTCTGGAATTCCATAAATGCGTAGATTGTTCCTACGATTGCGATTTTCTAAGTCTTCAGTGTGTAGTTTCAGTTTGAGGATCTCCTGTTCCAGCATAGGGATTTTAGTTGAGACATCCTGAATATCACTCACGCGTTGCTCCAAATTCAGAACTTTGTCCTCCATAACAACCCAGCGCTCTTCAATTTGTTTGAGCTTTTTGTTAGTGGCGGCCATGAACGGTTGGAGACCACGAACCTCTTCTAAAATGGAGTCTAGAACAGGATTTGATGAAGAAAGGATGGGAGATGGCGGGTCATTTTTAGGTCTCTTAGGTTTGGTTCCAGTATGGGACATTTTTGGATTACTTGAGTCATGAGCCATGATTGGAACGTAGGAGAACTCCAAAAAGCAATGTAATACTAGGTAGTATGAGATGAACACTGCACAAAACTATGTAGACCTATATAGCTGGCATGGGGAACAGTGTTTACTATGCAACTTTGACAACGCTGTGCCTTTTCGACGCAACTTTTACAACGCAAGTCGTTACAACGACTTGCGCTGGGGGCACTCCAGGATAGGGAATAGATTAATTTACTATCCAACTCCTTCCCTACTATCCACGGGGACTGGAGTTGGAATAGTAAATTAAACTATTCACTATCCAGCGCCCCCCAACGCAAGTCGTTGTAACGACTTGCGTTGTAAAAGTTGCGTCGTAAAGGCATGCGTTGTAAATGCATGCGTAGTAACGACATACATCCAGCTGGCATATCCTTCACGGGTGCATATAAATTGAATCAGGGAAATGGTGAGCGTAGTCCAAAAACGTATGGCAGTAGAAAGCGGGACAACCGCATAAATAGTTTTTGGGTAGATGTCAAAGCTTTAACAGAGGAGAAGCATAAACCACCAATGGGACCTCCTTCATGAGCCAGCGCAGTCAATAGCAGAAAAGTATATTAGACTTCACTTTGAGTAGCATATTTGTAGAAATAGCAGAAGAAACAAGCATTCCCTTCAGAACTCGCACACCTAAAATGGTGGCCGTATTTCTCTCAGGGGCTATGAGAAGGAGGCATAAAGTTGAACAACAGCATGCAGCATACGAAGAACATCGCGATTTATGCCAAGGTAAGGAAGACACGGCAACGCAACTAATATGTGGAGAAGAGGATGCACTTACAGCGGCGCGGTAAGGTGCAAAATAGGAAATAAAGAAGACGCGGGCTCGGCGGCACAAAATGTCGGCCGCCCGCGTCTAGATAAGAAAAAAGTTACCGCGATCTGAAAAAGCTGTTGCGCAGCATGACAGCATCAATTAGCGGCCTCCTCTTGTTCCAGGCACCATCCGCCGACATTGCAGTGCATAAATTCTTAGGAAGATGCGTCGGAAGAGGCTCACATGGCATTCGCGGGTCCGGTCCTCCATGGGGCTCACAGAGAAGCCGTCCTCGCTCCTCGGCGCGCAAGCCACGCCGTCCTCTAGAATACACTCTAATCGAAGGAACCGTGGTGCCACGGAAAAGGTCGAGTTAAGTGCAAAACGTATTTTTTAAGTTCATAAAAGCCACGTGACTGACTTGCACAGGAGTGCCTAACAGTTACTGTTTGAATTGGCACAGATATCAAATCAATAAAACAGACAAGGATTAATATTTTCTTTTTTGCAGTTTAATATAGCGCGAATTCGAAGTGAAGGCATTAGAATGCTTCACATGAGCAAAAATTAAATTACACAAGGACACATTTAGATGACAGCGAGGCTCTACTCAGTTGTAAAGTTAGCAGCTCTACCCATTATGCCACATCTTCTCCCCACAATAGAGAACGCCATTTCTCTCAGGAAAATTATTTGTCAAGAAGATAAGTACGGAGTGTAAAGCAAAGCCACATTTCGTACGGTTTTCATTTATATTGAGCAGTTTGTTTCCTACATCAAATGTGAAATAAAAAAAACCTTCTATCTGCGAAAATATGTTTCTGACACATGCGCGATGCCTTTCCTGTAAATATGGGAATTTAGAAACTGGGAAGCAAGGTGGGGAAGGGAGGAGTGTAGTGATTTAGAAAAAATGGACAGAGGGGGAAAAACAGACAGCGAACATAAGTGAAAGGGGATACCCCCAATTGAATAAACGGTGGTGCCAGGAAAAGAAAGCCCAGTTTTCTTCACTAAAAATCGAGTAAATTGCAAAATAGTTTTTTTAAGTTTATACCAGAAGTGCCATGCAGTTTTTTTTTTTTACAACTCTTTATTCTTGACTTCACAAGAGAAACACAGCAGTGTCATAATGTCGCATTCACATAACAGTCATTGTTTATCCTTTTGTCCCCAGCAAATGTCATTGACAACTTCTGTCTATACAATTTGTCACCGGATACCAATATCAAAACATTTTCCCCTCAATCATCTTTGGTCTGCTATACACAGCCACTCTGTACAGGAGATCATCAATGCTCATCCAATGTCGTCATGAATAACAGATAAACATAACACCTCCCATCCCCCGGCCCCGGTGATTCCCCACCCCAAGCCCTCCCCTCTCCTGGTTGCTTTAGTGTCCATCGAGGGACTTCCTCCTAGCATACTGTACAAAATATTATTCTGTATTACAAGGGGTTTAAATATCATGCGCACCATCTTGTACCCCAGTATCTCTCACCGTGGGAGCTCTGTGCACAGTGTAGTTATTGCGGCCTTTCTTCCTGTGATGGTATTAAATCTAACTCCTCCAACTCCAACAACATGACTTACCATTCCATCGCTATGGGGTGCTTTCGCTGACCTCTCTCCTCCTCCCTTCTGAGAGCTGCACCCTCTGCCGGGCCCCACCGTACTAGGGCCATCTGCCATATAGTTGTTCTAGGGGGCCTGGGGGATTTCCATCTCATCGTCAATACCCTAAGTGCTAAAAGTAGAGCCAGGTCTAGAAATTTCAGTTTAGCCTTCAATGGCTTGGATTGTTTACGGGACCCTACTAGACAATATAGAGCTTCCTCCGGCACCGGCAGGTGTGTAATTGTGTGTAGTGCCTGGCATATCTCCGCCCAGTTGCCCCGCAAGTGTGGGCAGGACCACAGCATGTGGATGAAACCCGCCTCATCTTCCTTACAGCGCGGGCAACAGTGGGAAGAGTCTGGGAACATTCGGTGTATCCTCTTGGGAGTTAGGTATGCCCTATGGAGCACCATTGCCTGTATAAATTTAAATTTAACATTACGCGATACCCGTTTGGGATGCTCCAGTATAATCCGCCATACCTTGTCAGTCAGTATTGAATCTGTATCCTGATCCCAGGTTGCCCTAAGGGTAGTAAGCGAGATTGCTGCATGTTCTCTGACCCCTGTGTATAGCCAGTGCACCAGATGACCCCCCGCTCCCATGTTTTACAGTAGATGAACCAATTCGTGTTGCATAGGTTTGAGTCGTTGTGGTGCCCACGTGTTCCGGATATATAGAAGTGCCATGCAGTTACTGCTTGAATTGGCACAGATATCAAATTAATAAAACAAACAAGGATTATTATATATATATATTTTGCAGTTTAATATAGCGTGAGCATGAACCACAGGCATTGGAGCGCATTGCATGAACAAAAACACAAGGACACATTAATTTTTTGTTCATAGGCATGGGGAAATTAAGTGATGTGCCGAGAATCACAGGATGTTGAGATGACGCCGAGACTCGAACCAGGCCCTCCACTCCTAAAGTCTAAAGAACAGATGATGGATGGAAAGCTGAACAGATCAAACTTTCACCCCCAGTTACAGATCTGGGTTAAATCAATCTTTTTTTGCCCACCATGCCATTCAGTTAAGACCCAGAAATGTGCAAATCAGTCTTGACCCCATTGGGAATCGCAAAACGAGGTGCTAAATGAAAGGGTCTTACATCTGACCCTTGGATTTCTTTGATTGGAGTATGATCTAGTATGACGATATCATCAGCATATATTAAGCCATGAATATTCCTTTGCACTAATTTTGGTGGGAAATTGTTAGTTTGTAAAAAGTACCCCAGAAAGTCACTTATATATATATATATATATATATATATCAAACACACAAGAGTTGCCCCTATGAAAACGCCACACACTTGGAGAGGTTTACTCCGTTTATTGCAGGTTTGCAGATACATGCAGTCCTCAAATTCCGGGCACATTCTTATCGCCAAACGCGTTTCGGACAGCCTTCTGTCCTTGATCACTGGCACTGAAACAAAGTCACGGCTGTCATGGGGGATGACTAATAAATGCTGAGTCCCGCCCCAGTGGGCGTATGCCCCAAGGCTTGCTGGTTCTCGTAGTCCCCTTGTGATAAAACCGCAGTGGGTGCTGCCATGATTTGCTGAATTTCATAAAAAAGTTTTACCCATGTGGGCTCCTTCGATTTGAGGCTTGCTGCTTGCACTGCCATTAATAAAACCCACAGATAATGGGCTCTCCAGTCCTTGTTGCGTGCCGATTATGCAGCCTCGCAGGTCCGCTCGTGAGCAGCAGGGCGTTTTCGCGGCTTAGGCGTACCGCTCAATATCAAACACACAAGAGTTGCCCCTATGAAAACGCCACACACTTGGAGAGGTTTACTCCGTTTATTGCAGGTTTGCAGATACATGCAGTCCTCAAATTCCGGGCACATTCTTATCGCCAAACGCGTTTCGGACAGCCTTCTGTCCTTGATCACTGGCACTGAAACAAAGTCACGGCTGTCATGGGGGATGACTAATAAATGCTGAGTCCCGCCCCAGTGGGCGTATGCCCCAAGGCTTGCTGGTTCTCGTAGTCCCCTTGTGATAAAACCGCAGTGGGTGCTGCCATGATTTGCTGAATTTCATAAAAAAGTTTTACCCATGTGGGCTCCTTCGATTTGAGGCTTGCTGCTTGCACTGCCATTAATAAAACCCACAGATAATGGGCTCTCCAGTCCTTGTTGCGTGCCGATTATGCAGCTCACGAGCGGACCTGCGAGGCTGCATAATCGGCACGCAACAAGGACTGGAGAGCCCATTATCTGTGGGTTTTATTAATGGCAGTGCAAGCAGCAAGCCTCAAATCGAAGGAGCCCACATGGGTAAAACTTTTTTATGAAATTCAGCAAATCATGGCAGCACCCACTGCGGTTTTATCACAAGGGGACTACGAGAACCAGCAAGCCTTGGGGCATACGCCCACTGGGGCGGGACTCAGCATTTATTAGTCATCCCCCATGACAGCCGTGACTTTGTTTCAGTGCCAGTGATCAAGGACAGAAGGCTGTCCGAAACGCGTTTGGCGATAAGAATGTGCCCGGAATTTGAGGACTGCATGTATCTGCAAACCTGCAATAAACGGAGTAAACCTCTCCAAGTGTGTGGCGTTTTCATAGGGGCAACTCTTGTGTGTTTGATATTGAGCGGTACGCCTAAGCCGCGAAAACGCCCTGCTGCTCACGAGCGGACCTGCGAGGCTGCATAATCGGCACGCAACAAGGACTGGAGAGCCCATTATCTGTGGGTTTTATTAATGGCAGTGCAAGCAGCAAGCCTCAAATCGAAGGAGCCCACATGGGTAAAACTTTTTTATGAAATTCAGCAAATCATGGCAGCACCCACTGCGGTTTTATCACAAGGGGACTACGAGAACCAGCAAGCCTTGGGGCATACGCCCACTGGGGCGGGACTCAGCATTTATTAGTCATCCCCCATGACAGCCGTGACTTTGTTTCAGTGCCAGTGATCAAGGACAGAAGGCTGTCCGAAACGCGTTTGGCGATAAGAATGTGCCCGGAATTTGAGGACTGCATGTATCTGCAAACCTGCAATAAACGGAGTAAACCTCTCCAAGTGTGTGGCGTTTTCATAGGGGCAACTCTTGTGTGTTTGATATTGAGCGGTACGCCTAAGCCGCGAAAACGCCCTGCTGCTCACGAGCGGACCTGCGAGGCTGCATAATCGGCACGCAACAAGGACTGGAGAGCCCATTATCTGTGGGTTTTATTAATGGCAGTGCAAGCAGCAAGCCTCAAATCGAAGGAGCCCACATGGGTAAAACTTTTTTATGAAATTCAGCAAATCATGGCAGCACCCACTGCGGTTTTATCACAAGGGGACTACGAGAACCAGCAAGCCTTGGGGCATACGCCCACTGGGGCGGGACTCAGCATTTATTAGTCATCCCCCATGACAGCCGTGACTTTGTTTCAGTGCCAGTGATCAAGGACAGAAGGCTGTCCGAAACGCGTTTGGCGATAAGAATGTGCCCGGAATTTGAGGACTGCATGTATCTGCAAACCTGCAATAAACGGAGTAAACCTCTCCAAGTGTGTGGCGTTTTCATAGGGGCAACTCTTGTGTGTTTGATATTGAGCGGTACGCCTAAGCCGCGAAAACGCCCTGCTGCTCACGAGCGGACCTGCGAGGCTGCATAATCGGCACGCAACAAGGACTGGAGAGCCCATTATCTGTGGGTTTTATTAATGGCAGTGCAAGCAGCAAGCCTCAAATCGAAGGAGCCCACATGGGTAAAACTTTTTTATGAAATTCAGCAAATCATGGCAGCACCCACTGCGGTTTTATCACAAGGGGACTACGAGAACCAGCAAGCCTTGGGGCATACGCCCACTGGGGCGGGACTCAGCATTTATTAGTCATCCCCCATGACAGCCGTGACTTTGTTTCAGTGCCAGTGATCAAGGACAGAAGGCTGTCCGAAACGCGTTTGGCGATAAGAATGTGCCCGGAATTTGAGGACTGCATGTATCTGCAAACCTGCAATAAACGGAGTAAACCTCTCCAAGTGTGTGGCGTTTTCATAGGGGCAACTCTTGTGTGTTTGATATATATATATATATATATATATGAGGAGATAGCACGGGACCGAGGAAGCAACCTTGTTTCAGACCAGTCATCATAGGAATTAAACTAGATAGGCCCTTTTCTCACCCCATTTGGACTCAACACCATGTTTCTGTATGTAATAAGATAATTATTGTAAGAAGATTGTGCGGAAACCCAAGACTCTGTAGCTTCTTCCATAATGTTGGCTTATCCACGCTGTCAAAAGCGGTCGAAAAATTAATAAAAGCACAGTAAACTACTTGTGATTTACACAATACGTACTTGTCTAGGACAGTTTGAAGAACAGCAATGTTGTCTGTTACCTAACGTTTTGGGCGGAAACCTGCTTGCGTCTTTGGAATTACTCCATTTGAAAATGCCCAATCCTTCAGATGATCTAAGATGCAAGCTGCAAAGATCTTTCCCATGGCGTCTAGGAGGGGGATTTGTCATTAGTTATTGGGTTCGATCTAGAACCCTTTTTTAAAAGGGGAAGCACAATACTCCTGCGCCAAGATATTGGGATTTTTCCAGTTGTGAAGAAGTATTGGTAAAAGGGAGTTAAAAATGTGCTCCATTCATCAGGATATGATTGTAAGACTTTGATGGGGATATTGTCTGGCCCCATTGCTGCAGATGATCATGCGGTTTTGATGAAGAAAGTAATCTGTGAAGAGGATGGAGCTAACAAGTCCCAATCATATTGGCTCTTTCTGTCCGACCAGCAGCAGGATGGCTCCTGATGTTGTGGGTTAGGTCTATATAGTTTGAGGATATGCTATTCCCAGTCTGATGAGCAGACTGGCGATGCGTGGATTGATTTCCTTATTCCCATTTACTTGGCTACCAAACTCCAAAATGCCTTGTTTTTACATTTTACTGCAGTTTGAAGATCAACCCAATTTTTATCTTCTTGTTCTTGATCTTCTTTCTTTTTTTCCATTGACGGCGTTTTTTCAGCTTTCTTATTTCTCTTTGTCTGGTGGCAAAAAAGGTTTGAAATTGCATTCTGGTGAAACTGTTGAGCCCTGATGACAGAGAATCTACTTGCTTTCCATGTGAGTGGGCTTTGCCTTTGTCTTGCTTATTTATGTCTGCCTGAAGGGTTACCACAACTGATTTCTTCATAGCTAGTTATTGGATCATCTACCTTATTTTTGTAATCTAAGAATATGGAAGAGATAGTACTGTTCATCTTGTTGATTGCTTTGGAGTGTATCTGGCCTACTTTTTGATTAACAGCTGCCCTACCAAGGAACATAGAGCTGATGGAGAAGTAGTATGTGTTAGAATTTCAATTTCCATAATTAGTTATGCATGCTCACTCTCGTAAGTATACTGAATGTTTAGCGTTTGTACTTTCACAAAGAGACTGAATACTGCAAATTACATAGTCCAGGGAGGAGCTACAGGAACCTGTTCTTGTAAATGCAGCCAGGATGTCTCCTACCCTTCTATTTAAGATGACACCATTCATTGCCGAAATATAAGCCTAAAGTAATTTCCCCATTTGTCTGCTTTTCTCTTGGCTGGAAAAATGGAGAAAGGGATTGAGAAAGCTGACTCTTGTGCTAGGTTTCTCCTGTTATCTTGAAGGGAATTCAAGATTTTACCATTAAAGTCCCCAGCAATCATCGGAGGTAACACCCTTGATTCTAAACTTGAGGTTATTTTATCAAAGGATATTTCCATAAGGAGATCTTGCGATGATCCAGGTGGGATATATACATTAAAGAGTAGCAGATCTTGAGCTGGCTCCACGCTATCTTTCCGACACTTGATTTTAACGCATTGCACATTTGGAAGGAAAAGCTGTATTCCTTGTAAATGTAAATGTAAATGTAGTTGAGCTTATATAGCGCACAGCTACCCGCAGTGGGTTTCCCGGCGCTTGCTTAGGGAACCCTTCCTTGTATTCCCCTGTGAGATAGCAGGGTATCCACAAGGTGAAAGTCAGGCATCCCGCCGCGAGGGGCCGTTGTGGAGATTAAGCAAGCTATTGCCCAGAGTCGCAGAGTGTGAACCCGTGAGTCGAGGAGGCACCGGGGCGAGAATTATCGAGTCCGTGGATTTTTTAGCCCAAGACCCGCCGAGGCGGGGAATTGAACCCTGGTCCAGGACCGATCTCAGCTTCCGGGTCTGCCGCCTCTAACCCCTGAGCCACACTTCTCCTTCAAAGACCCAATGGATTTCTTCCTTAGGAGAATTGCGAGGCCTCCTTTTGCATGCCCCCTTCTTGTGGCCTCTGCAGCGCTAACAAACACAAAATAGTCTTTTTGGGAAAAAGGGGCCAAAGACCTTGTTTTTTGCAACATCACTATTGAAGGGGAATTTCCCAATGACGGGTAACTTTTCTGGGTTTTTTCCAGCAATATTCCATGAGACTATTTTTAGGTTACTGCTAAAAAGGGAGTTTTTGGACTTTACCCAATTTATTGCTGTTTAAGGAGCCCGAAATCCACACCAAAGGGTTATCATCAGATTGTAACTCCTGTTTTTAGGAAAGACTGTTCCAAATGCGGCGCTCTCCGTCTTTGAGTAAGATCATTAAAGATCCTTCTGAAATGTTCCTATGGGTTTTGAGGTCCGAACGTTGCTGACAGTTGTTATAGAGGACCTCTTTCCCGTCCTTCTCAAAAATAGAGTTGTTCTGAAATTCTTTTCCTTTAACTTCGGTAATGTCAAACCCGTTATTATGAAAAATATATCTTTCTTTTATAATGATAGTTGCCTCTTTATCCGCACTTGGTCAGGCTTTTGGGCCTTCAAGAAGCTTCTGAAAACATGGTTGTTCTGAAAATTCTTGTCCTTTGGGAGTGAGTCGAGCACGTTATCAAGCTCAATAAATCAAATAAAATAAATATGGCTGGGTCCAACCTGGGGTGGCATGGTGAGCAGAAAATCGATGGATTAAACCCAGATCTTTGACTTGGGGTGAATGTCTGATTTGGTCAGCCTTCCGTCCATCATCTGTTCTCCTTTCCACTTCTAAAGTCAGCGGCTCTGCCCATTATGCCACATCGTCACCTCTCAATTAAGAACGCCATTCCTCTCGGGTAAATTGTTTGTCAAGAAGGTGAGCCGGATTGTAAAGCGAAGCCGGTTTTCATTTATATTGTGCAGTTTGCTTCCTGCATCAAGTGTGAAAAGAAAAAAACATGTCCGCACATATATTTTTTGACACAATAGTGCCATAAAAGAAGGAGGAAAAGTTAAAAGGAAGCAGCACAAACCACATGCAGCGGTCAAACATGTTTGCTCACAAAGAAAAAAGTAGGCCAAAGAAAGTGGTTGTAAAGGAGTACGTGGACCAAACTCCACTGATAAGAAACCCACAAAGAACAACAGGATATAGTATGCTACACCCAACAGAAACTGAGGAAAAAAAAGTGGCAAGCACATGAACGAATAAATAATAAGGACGGGCTTTAAGCCCCTTTTAAGATGTATATTGATTACAAGAGATTTCAGAAGCACAGCACCTGCGATGTGCGGGTGAAACCTAAAAAATGATGTGTTTTGAATTGATTTGCAACAGTATGTACTATCTTGTATACTAATACTCATCTGCCCATTACATTATAAACTTTGTATGTTACTTGGTCTTACAACACTAAAGTTGTTAAAAAAACAAGGCATTCCATGTTCCAGAGGAGATCACTGGTGCACATGCTGAAGTTTAGTGGGACAGGGAGTATGAGAATTTAGTTAAAGAAATTCCTGCCAGCGGCGTCACTAGGGTTGGTGTCACCCAGTGTGGTAACTCATGGTGTCACCCCCTCACGACTTACCCCATGATGGACCTCCTCCGAGTCCGCCAGTGCTAAATAACGGGACCATACAGAATCCTTAGTAACATTTGTAAATTTAGGTCCTATATTTACAAAGGCCATAGAAGAAAAATTGAATTCAAGGTCGGAGGTAAAAGACTGTAAGACGTTAAGAACTAAAAACTACATAGAAAATATGTTACTTTTTTATTTTTATTTGAACATTAAACTTTACATTTTACTGTTGCTGGAGATAAGGTTGTAACCGTTCTGTATTGGGTTTGCAAAATCAGCAACTGCCAGAATAGTATGCAACAGTACAAATTACAATGTCACATTAAAACTCGACTAATCAGAACTTCCCTTTCCTGGCCTTTAAAGCTGCAAACTTGTTAATTACTTCATCGAAATCAACTCCTTTCGTCAAATCACTTTCAATTGATAATATTGCAAGATCGGAAAGCCTTGACTGTCCCATGGTAGATCGCAAATAGTTCTTTATAAACTTCAGCTTTGAAAAACTCCTTCACATGAAGCCACATACACACAGATCGTAAGAAATAATTGTAGGCTCACTGAGAGATATGGGAGAGATTCTAGGAAGTCCCATTCAGCTATGAATTTCAAATACTGACCAGTCTTTGGCTTCTTCGAGATCAATCTCTGTAGCCTTCAGGTGCCTTCTCAGCCTTGGTATTTCTAATAAAAGCTCTCCCTCGGATAACTCATCATAGAAAGTGGACAATTTTGGAATGGACACCACTAACTCTTCTTCAGTGGCAGATATCAAACTCTTGACTTAAACAGCCTCAAACATGGCTGCTACTTCCTTGATGGCTCTTGATCTGATCTGGAGTTCAGAATGGAAACGATCAATACACTCAAGCATTGCCCTCCTGTTTTCTTCTTGCAAACTTAGTCCAGCATCTCTTGTCTACTCACCTGTCATCCTCTTCTTGAACCTGCGTCTGCTCTCTACTGAAATTCCATATTGGTCTTATCTTAAAAGCGCCTGTTCAATTGCCTGCTCCACTATATGATTGCGCTGCTTGTACAGAAAAAGTCTTAGCGTCTCTAGCTTTGTCACCACCTTTTCAAGAGTTAAGCCCTTAGTCTGAAGGTACCTCTGTGAAAGATTACCTTCTTCAAGTACATCACACCAAAAGTAGAGATAGCACAGAAACGTGAAATTGCAGACAGCAGGCAAAAGACGTCACACATTCATCACATTTTTCTTTCACTGCCTTTACTGCAGCATGATGAGCACTCCAGGGTGTTGTGGATAGTCTTTTCACTGAGACTCCAGTGTGGTCCATTAAAACATTCCATCAGTGAGTGGAAGCAGCAAAGAAGGAAAACATTGTCTTAAGAGTTCCAAAAAAGTCACACACAAAGCATTTTCAGCAAAAGAGTGTTGGCCGCACAAGTTAAGTGAATGGTCTACACATCCACTAAATATAGCTTTCCTGTTCTTTCTTTTCAAAATGGCTTGTACACTCCCATGGATTCCAGCCATAGTGGCAGCATTATCGTAACCTTGAGAGCAGCACATCATAATGTCGAGTCCATCTCTTTCCAGATTTTTAAGAATATCAGAACTGAGGTCAACAGCTTTTTTCCCCTTTAAAGGGAAAAATACCTGAAACACTTCTTTTACTTCAACTTTCCTATTTTGTATTTTCACATATCTGATCACTTCAGACATTTGATCAGTGTGTTAAGTGTCAGGTGTGCTATCGAAAAAGATCCCAAAATACCTGGCAGATCTTATATCCATGACAAGCTTCTCCTCCTTCACATGATTTGCTAGGACATGTAGAAACTCATTCTGAGTTTTTGGTGCAAGATAAGATACTGATGCTTTGAGTTTACATGTGCTTCACTTTAATCTCATTAGGTGCTCTTTCAGCACTGGGTCATATTTAGAAAGCATCTCAACCATTTAAAGAAAGTTTCCTTTATTCAATGAAGATTCATCTTCATTGTGGCTCCGGAAAGCCAGATTCTGCTTGGCAATAAACAATGTGATATCGAGCAACTTGTGCAAGATGTCTCTCCACTTTTTCTTCTCTATGTTCATCAAAGCAATACTTTTGGCGTCAATTGTTTTGGGCAGTCTAAGTCCTGCTGCCAATGTTTTCCATTTATCAAGGAAATGTAAGTGCTCTTCGGATGTCTCATGATTATGCACTTTCGGGCACAGTTTCCACCTTATCTGAAACCCAGTCACAAATTTGGATGTTGTGTCTGTAGCATTAGCAGCAAAGAGTCGGCAGCAAAAATAATATAATTTCTCACTGACGAGTGAGTAAACCATCCATGATCGCAACACTTTCTCACCATTTGGCACCACCTTGTAAAACCACTCTTTTGATTGCTGGCGAACATCTCCTTTTGCTTTTGGATCTTGCCTTGCTGCAATTCTGAAAGGGCCATCTTTGTTCTGGAAAGAAGCACTTCCTCTTTTGATGATTACAACCCACAAATGATCTGGAACTGGTATATTCCAAAAAGAACCATCATCTAAAATATTCCAATTTTCCCCCTTAACCTCATTCATCAACTCATTTACAGTATCATGGTTAGAGTCACTTTCATTACTCTCTTCTGCTTCAAATTCATACACTTGAATTTCCATTTCCTTTCCTTGTTTTTCTCCTTCATTTTCTTCTATTTCAACTCCTTCATCTTCTGCAGAATGCATACTAGCATCAGAATCAGCGTTATCAATTGGTGGCCGAGGAACTGTGTCTTTTGATGAACCCTGGCCATCATCTGGCCTCTTGGCACATTGAAGCATGGATCCACGTAGTGTTGAGAGTGATTCATTTTTTTTCCTTTTTTGCTTTTCTGTGCTTGCATCCACTTGGCCTCTTTGATTTATGTATCTCATGTGGCATGATTTATATATTATATCCTTGAACTATTATCAAAAAAACAGCGACTTTAAAAACACCAACAACAGCAACGACAAAACCAAATCGTGTTTTTAAGCACATGTAGTGGGCGTGGGCAGTGGACTGATGAAAACGGCGGGTTCGGGAGCCACACGTTTCGAATGTCATCGACGTCTGGACGCCAACGTTGTATAGCTAATTGGACAATAATCTTGGATTTATGTAGATTTAAAGCAGAGGCTACAGAGGCAGCGGCGTCACGGGTTGACGCAAAACAAAACTATAACACATTTTTTTGTTTATAACTAACAGAACAGAGATATTTTTATATTTCAATAATACATTTCTGTCGCTGGGCTGAAACAATGCATAAGAAATACAGAATAGAGATATTTTTATATTTCAATACTACATTTCTGTCGCTGTGTTGAAACAATGCAATAGAATCATTTCATAAAGTGACATAGAATCATAGACAGTAATATTTTGGATTTTGGTGTCACGGTGTCACTGCCACCCCATGTGATGGTGTCACCCGGTGCAGTCCACACCCCGCACCTCCATAGTGAGGCCCCTGACTCCTGCCATTCTTCGAAATCTGCAATACAATCCTAAATCTAGATAGCTTACTTCAGGTTTGATAGGGAGCCAGGAGAAAATGTTAAAAATTATGATATACTTTTAAAAATATTAACTAAAGATGTTAATTTGGAAAATTGTAAGTAAGGCTCGGGGTTTTATGGCAGTTGTTTTTATGTAAGTATCCATCTGCATTTGTCCATAATGATTGTTAATCATTTTAACTTTATTTATCTGCATTTATGATTTGCATGAAAAAGTAGATGCAAATATGTTTCTCCATGTGTGTTCCACGAGAAAATGCACATTTGCCTGTGGTTCCTTACATTGGAAAAAATATTCATAAATACACAAAACAATTTTGCTTGCCATTTTAGGACACGCAATGCAACAGAAACTGGCAGGCATTGCAAGTTGCTGTACTGATCCCTCTCCAACTTTTCTCAACCTCTTCTGCTTCTCTGCCTGACAGGCTGCTGAACAACAAACCCATTCATGCCTCCCTAAGCTCTCTTGTCTCTATGAACTTAGATGCCTTAATACCAGATTGTATTAACCTACATACTTTCTACAAATAGCCTTCCTGATGTTAGCCAGATGCTGCAGAGAGGCCAGGGTGGATGAGGTAGGCAACATCCACCTGCTCAATATAAGGAGAATTTCGAAGGGTTATAAGTGTTGCAAAATATACCATTCTCTGCATTGAGGAGGGAACACTGACACTATTCCAAACTATACTTACACCACGGCCACTGCATGTTAGACTGTGACTCAACAGGGAATTGTTGATAGCTCTGAAAAAGGATTATAGATGTTCAGTATAGCATTGGCAAACTCAATCATTTGAAAGGCATTAGCCAACCTATTTTGCTTTGCCAATGCTTGTTGCTGAACAGCATCGTCAAAAAAGGAGAGAAAAAAGCACTGGCAAAGCCAATTGGTTTGACGTTTGAGGTGATTTCAGATCTAATACTGCAAATAATGAAACCCTGTGGGAAACAAGGAAACAATGGCTGTAAGGGAATTCTTTCATTTAGTAAATGTTCACATTTCTGAAAAGGGGTATCTTGTGGCAGAAAGTAGCTAACTAATTTGCTCAATTGCTTTCATAGAGCAAAGAACATTTCAGAATGGAGGCTCTAATTTATTTTCACTTTTCTGGAAAAAAATGGAACTGTATGAAAATTAGCATGCAGTGCAGAATATTTCAAACTACTGTTTACAAGTTGAACAAAATAATAAGACAGTTGGTGTATTTACAAACTTGTATTGTTGCCATTTTCAAGTAATGGGGTTCGATTTATCATTGGAAATCCACTGACAACACTGATGTCATAGAGAACCAGGCATCGACGGAAGTGAAATGCTTCTATATTCTACCCTAACCATGTACTCTGTCTTTTTTTGTCCCACCACTGTCCACTGGAGGAAACAAAGCCACACATTTTAAGCAAAAATAAAATGCAACTTAAGAGCCGAGCAACAGGCAGAGAAAGACACATGTGAGCAAACAATAGTAAAATTAGCAAACGACTTAGCACTACCTTTTGAATGCATAAAACCACTGCTCTTCAGCGGATTTCATTCATGGAAGCTGAATTTCCCGTTAAAATGCTTTCCCCCCCAAACTCGGTGTTGAGTGAAATCACGATCGGAACACTCCTGTAATGTGATTCAGCTCTTGAACAATATGAGAAGTGGAGGGATCTCGACTTTTGATTAAGTTTGGAAATTCCCTACATGAGGAGTTAAAATGGTGGACAGACTTCCCCTTAGAGCAAAACCGAAGCGGACTGTTATCGGCGTTCTGAGCCCTGACCAAGAACTTTTCCGCACTCGTACATCTTCGGGAAAGGTCCTGTAAGACGTGCCGTAGTTTATTAAGTCGGGGAGATACTTTTGGCGACACGCGCTGCCGGGACTGAACTCGAAATGGTGCCAAGACGCAGGAAGCAAGAGGGAAGAGCAGCGGAGGAGTTATAATGGAGGGGAGGCTCTCACTGTGGAAGTGTTTCTTTCTACACACAGAGTACAGAATGAGGGCAGCCACATGAAGAAACGGACGAGACAGTATAAAAAGCGCCAGTTGTAGCTCCACTAATGAGGCACAGTGCAACTTTTAAGTATGAGACCCCACATGAAGAGTTGTGCTGCTTGTAGTGGGAAATGAAGAGATAAAGCTGGTGTGTGTGGTCTTAGCGCTGCTTATGGGGAGAGTCTCTTAATTACTTCCAAGCCTCGGTGGATGCTGGGTAATACAGTAGTCACTATAAGCACAATATGCAGTGATAACTTCAACAGAACCACAATGTGAGGACGCTGCCTATAACGTTTGTTGCGCTCATGTAGCTGGCTTTGCCCCAAAGATAACCGTAGGTGTCTATTTTCTTTGGATACAAGACTGTAGCTTTTCTTGCATGTATAGGACAATCGTCTTCCACCTAATCAGCAGGTAGTCATGTCTATACAAATGTGAGTATTGTCCCTGTTGCCGTGTTTTTTTGTTTATTGGCATTTCAAAGACATACAATGTCTAACATATGAAAGTACAAACATATAGACCGTTGCACAACAAAAATCCCGTGACCAAACTGTTACATATCTGAATTTTTGGAGATATACATTCTACAACAAGGGTATTAGTCATCATTAGTCCACTTGATGCGTTTGCAAATATGTAACTAGGAAGTTCCAGTAGTCTTTGGGTTTCGACCCTGATGGCAGCTCTTCTTCATAGGTTTTCAAGGTGTCTTTACAGTATCTCAGGTCTGTCCCTGTTGCAGTGTTTAAAGTCAAGCAGTGATGGCACTGAGTGAGTGAGAGCGCTCTGTAGTTGAGAGCTATGGTCATACTGAACGGAGCTGGGCGGATACTGCATATGTACTGCTGAATTATCCTTGGGAGACACCACTTTGAAAACTCAGTAAAGCTAGGAGTTTTAAATCTGAGATGAGTGTGTACATTTATAAGAAGATAATGGCTAATACTCTCTGTTAACTAATGTAGAATTTGTTAGATCACGATCCTTATTTTGGCCCGCAAGTTCATATCCAACCAGAGTCTTGCTCATGTCCAGCAAGGGGATAACAATTCTGTATATTTAATGACTACATTTTTGTCTTAATGCTAAAATAGCCCTTGTTGACTTTTACCCAACTAAGGAGTCGGATAGGGATAGTTCATCCTTTTCTTGCTGATCTTCTAATTCAAAGTGCTACATATCCTGAATAGTAACATTATTTCAGTATAGCGTAAGTCTGCTAAAATTGGCCCCGTCCTGACATATAGCGCTCTATTAACACCAACCTGCTCTATACAACTTTTCTTGTGCGAATAACTCCAAGCTGAAGAAGTACTTTCCTGCCTATCATTTTTTCTCTTGTGCTATAATGGCTGAGAAACAGTCTAGAGGGCAGTTAATATGATATGACTAGCACAATGGAGATGATTCTTAAGAAGCTCGCAGAGGTGCATGACATCGCTAAATCCACTAAACAGAATACAGATACTATGCAGTTAGAGCTCACAGCAATTAGAGCCGATATGAGTGTATTGAACAACAAAGTGGCAGCAGCGGAACAAAGAATTAGCGATCTGGAGGATGTATCAGTTAAAACAAATAAGGAACTGAAAATATTATGCAACGCTACAACCAGTCTTAAGAAACAAGCAACTGAATTGGAAGATAGAAACCGTAGAGGCAACATAAGAATTTTAGGTGTTCCGGAGGGATCAGAAGATTCGGCTGAGCCATGCATCGCCTTCTTGAAAGATTGGTTACCACAATTTACTGGTATAAAATTTGCGAACCCTTTTGAGTTGGACCGAACGCACAGGATCCCTCCCTTTAAGTCCTCTTCAAGTCAAACAAACCGTCCATTGAGGTTCCAACATGCTGAGGATATTCTTAGCTTCGCTCGTAAAAGTCATCAGCTACAATGGAATGGCCATAACATAATCTTTACACAGGACTTCTCCAAACAGACTGTGGATATAAGAAAAGGTTTTCTCAGTCTAAGAGGTAAACTCAAAACAAAGGACATTCAATTTTCTTTTGTAGGCCCAAGTAAGTTTCGGATCACAGTCAATGATCGTCGCCACTATTTTACGGATCCTAAAGATTTCTGGAACTTTTTGGAAGCGTCTTCTTCATCTCAGGACATGGATTTTACACAATCTGGTCCAACAAGCGAAAGTTCTGACTCTTGTGTATTCTCATTAATTGAATAATAGTAAACGATTGTTCAACTTCACTGTCAGGCTTTATATAAAATGTTTAAGCATAGTATAGTATGTTGTTAATACTTGAACGCGATGCTGCTTATTATAGTGAAGTTTGATCTTAATCCCATGGAGGCACACTTCTATATGCTCAAGTTATGGGTCTGATTTAGTCCTTTTTGGTAATTTTCTTAGCATTGATCATCAGTCTTCATGAGTAAGCAATGTTTGTTCTTATTAAGGTGACCAGTTGATGTTTCAAGTTTAGAATCAGCTTAATATATTTCTAGATATATCCTATTTTAAGACAGAGTGCTTGTTGATTGCTTTTGAAAACGTTGGGGTTTGAGATCTAATACAAAAAAGCGGTTTATGCGATATATAAATAACAGCCTTCTGTGAAAAAAGCTTGGTGCGCTGGGTGGCTCTGATGTTCAAAGTTCTGGGGGAAAACCTGGTTTGATATAATTCCTATAAGAGAAGGAGAGAAATATTAATGATGCTGAATTCATTTACCATCCACTCGATAGGTTGGAGCTCCTGTCGTCGCACCTCCTACTTGTGAGGTTTGCTGGGGAGGGAGGGGTGGGAGGGGTGTTCGGATCTAGTTTGGTTTCTCTTATTTTGCTTTTGTGAGATTAACATGTTCTATTTTTTATCTATTTTCATGATGGCACAACATACCTCACGTATTATTACTGAAGATCTTAATGTGATCTCATCAAAGGCCTTAATCATGCCATTAAACGCAGGAAAATATTTGATTATTTAGCTAAAACCAAAGGGGATATTATTTTATTACAGGAAACAAAATTAGCTAAAGAAGATACTACGTTCATTAAGCATAATTGGATTTCACAATTTGCTTGTTCATCAGCAGACTACAAGAGGAAGGGGGTTATTACATTGATTGCTAAAAAAGCTAATATTGTGTTGGAATCACAAGATCAGGACAGTGAGGGAAGTCTATTGATTACCCATTTAAGGAAAGGAGAAGATCTCATACATGTGGTTAATATATATGGCACTAATGTGGATGAACCAGAGTTCTGGGAGGGTATATCTAAGAGTATAGAAGAACACCCTCAAGAGGACCTCATCATAGTTGGAGGGGATTTCAATGTACCATTGGATCCAATAATCAATAGACAGTCGAGCTGTAGATATTATCCTACTAGGTCACATAACATAGTACAATCCATATGTTCTAAATGTAACCTTAAAGATGCATGGCGTTTACAACACCCAGATGCCAGAGACTATACTTTTTATTCTCCTCCACATACCTCATATACTAGAATCAACTATATAATCATGTCAGGCTCTTTCACACATTTAATTGAACACTCAAATATTTCTCCAAAGCTGGTGTCAGACATTCATGTATTAGTGTCAAACTAATGGGTAGCCATTGCGAACCTGCGCCAAAAAGATGGTGCTTTAATAATGATGCATTATCAGATCCCGAAGACAAAAAGAAAATGTAAGTGGCTATATTGGACTATCTCAAATATAATGACAGTGAGGACATTAATGTTATTACACTATGGGATACTCTGAAAGCTACTATTAAGGGGTACACTTATTGAAATGAAACCAAAATTGAATAAACAGGTTAATGCAGAATGATCTGAATTAGAGAATAAAATCACAACCCTAGAGTCCTCTCATGCTAGCTCTTTCAAAGATAACTCTATCCTTGCTACACTTACACAAAAAAGTATGCATACAATAAGATTCTGAGCGAACGTGCGGGAGTTTGGATTAATACATTTAAAGCCCTTTACCTGTGTGAAGCAAATAAAGCGGGTAAGCTACTTGCTTCATACCTTAAGCAAAACAAAACCAGCATGTTATTTCGTCTATCAAAGATATAAGGGACCAAGTACATACGAAAAAGAGGGATGTTCTAAACTCCTTTAAATCCTTTTATGAAGAGCGCTATAAAAAAATCAAGATCGTAATTTAGAGAATTGCTCCCAGTATCTCAACAGACTTAGACTACCTCAATTGGCGGAACAAGACAAATCAGCTCTAGGGAAACCAATTTCTGCTGCTGAGATTACCAATTCGATGAAACCCCTGAAGGATAATAAAGCTTCGGGTCCAGATGGATATACAGCTGTATTTTATAAAACCTTCACTGATCACCTACAACCAACCATGCTACAAGTTTTTAACAATATAGCCAAGGTAAGACATACCACAGATTCCATGACAGAAGCCAATATAGTTGTTATACATAAGGAGGGGAAAGATCCTTTGCTTCTGAAGAATTATAGGCCAATATCCCTCGTTAATGTAGACTGCAAAATTTACTCTAAAATCCTAGCCACACGACTTAACATGGTTCTGCCATCTTTAATAAATAATTCCCAAGTAGGTTTCCTTAAAGATCGCATGTCTCGTGATAATACTCGTTTGCTGTGTCATGTTCTAGAAAAGGCTGCAATTATTCCAGATCCGGCTAGTGCTATTACATTGGACGCAGAAAAGGCTTTTGATAGCGTCTCTTGGGCCTTCTTAAAACAGTGTATGTATTCATTTAATTTAGGAGATCCATAAAAATGGTAATGTCCCACCATTTAGCACTGTCTGCCGAATTGCTATTAATGGCTCTCTCTCAGAGTCTTTCCTTCTTCATCAAGGCACTAGACAGGTTTGTCCCCTGTCCCTCTCGTTGTTCTTACTGGCATTGGAACCATTAATTAAAAAAATAAGCAGAATTCGGATATTAAACTGGTAGGTTTTGGGGATATTCAAGTTAAATTGGCAGCCTATGATATACTCATTATGACTGAAAATCCTGGTTCTTCAATTATAACGTTGATGTTGAATATTGGGGAGTACTCTATTCATTCAAGCTATAAGCTTAATAGGGAAAAATCAGAAGTGAAACCATTAAATGTGCATTGCACCAAAGAGGTGTTAAGTAATTCGGGATTGGCTTGGCAACCAGACTATATAAAATACTTAGGAATTCAGTTTGGTAGTAATATTATTGATACGCTGAACCACAACGAGAAGACAGTTTTGGGAAAATCGCAAAGCTTTTAGATCCATGGTCGCCAAAATTTATAACATGGTGGGGGAGGATTGAAACTATAAAAATGATGATTACACCTCTAGTTAATTATCTCATAACCATGCTCCCTTTGCTTCTGACAGAGGATTTTCATCATAAATTTGTAGTCCTACTCACAAAGTTTTTATTATGCGGCAAAAGAGCTCGGATACGCATTCAAAAACTGAGACTTGACAAATCCTTAGGAGGAGTAAATTTAGTGGATTTTAAAAGATATCAATCTGCGTTTCTGGCTAAACAGGGCTCTTATTGGATTTTGCCCCCGGAGCATTATAGTCCAGCGTGGCTGGACGTAGAAAAAGCCATTCTTAATAATCTTAATCCTCTAGCATTACTTACCTCGAACCAGCTTTATCCAATCAGTTCTAAATCTATTTTTAAAAATACGAAAATGGCGCTCTTATTGATAGACAGAAAATTGGATGTGAGTATTAAGGGGTCAAAGTTGGACTCTTTATGGCTTAATCGAAGAATACAGTACAAAGGGAAGTCAATAAAGTTGGATGACTGGATCAAAAAGGGTATCTCTTTTCCGAAGCAATTGGAAAGCTCTTTGTATCCGGTTACATTTGATGATCTTCAATCCAGGTATAATTTGGAGAATATAAAATTTTATAATTTTCTGAAAGTAAGGGCTGCAATCTCTAGAGCCAAACTACGTAATGAGCCCCCGTCCTTACCATTGTTTATAACGAAAATAAATAAACTGGGCCATCAGGTATCCCATATATACAAACTTCTCCGCCCTCAATATTCTAGGCTTAATAATAAATCGATAGAGTTTTGGAACTCACATTCTACTGATCCGATACCGGACTCTTCCTGGCAACAGGTTTGGAATTCGGTAACAAGATATACAATTTCTCCAGTCTTATCTCAAACAAAATATTGGTTATTGCATAAAGCGTTTTGGACTCCTGCACATTTGTTTTCTCTAGGTATTCGAAAAGACCCGCTGTCCTGGAATTGTAAAAAAGAAACTGGGGATCTAGCCCATCTCATACTGTTTTGTGAGGCTGTCTCATCTTTTTGGGACAAGGTTTTTGTTTTCCTTTCCCAGATATTTAAATGTAAATGAAAAAGGGAGTTTGTTGTGTTGGTTTCGGGTTTTTTGAAGGTGGATACATGTTCCGATACCGACAGGGCTTTAGTGGACCTTCTACTTATGTCTGCAGTAAAGATGGTGCTCAACAACTGGAAGGACATACACAAGACCTCATACAAAGGATAGATGAACTGGGTCACTCACCTTAGAGGAGCGGATAATATTGCTTTACAGAACTCTCCATGGAAACCCCAGTTTAGACCACTATGGGAATCATTGGACATCTATTTTAACACATACAAACATCCGTGGACATACATGTTCTGGAACCACCTTATTTAATGTTTCTGTATGTTTAATTTATATGTTGTTTCGAAGTATCAATTTTCTTTTTCGTGCCTGCAGTGAAATGTTTAATAATCAAGTTTTTTTTAAATATATTATTCAACTATAGGTAGCTCATGTCTCTTCTCAGATAGGTTTCATATTTATTTTTCTCTTTCTCTTTTTATTTATTTTCTTTTTCTTCCTTCTGTTTTGATTGGAGTATTTCAATTCCTCATCTTGGGGCTACATGTTGTGGAACTCTAAATGGATAGTTTATTTAGGATAATGGGTTTCTAGGCTGTGTTTCATGATAAAATGTCAGTGGTTTTGTCCCCCACATATGTAATTTTCCCGCCCATTTTGTTATATCTATTTTGGGAAACATTTAATAAAGGGCTTGAAGTATGAAAATTAAAAGAAATATAAAATCCTAAATTACATTAATTTTGGCTGGGGTTTAGTGGTAGTGAGGGTTTTTTGAGTTCAGTGATGAGTGATGTTAATGAAAGAGCACTGAACCTTGCAGCATAATCTCTTTGTCAGATCATCAAAGATTTTTCCCCATTGGCCATATAGGACCTCTACTGGTTGACACAAAGCCATGAAAGGTAGAAGATATCAACAGTAAATTGAAAGGGAGAAGACATCAACAATACATTTCTAATTTGTGTAGCCAATGTGACTACACCATAAGGACCCGGAATCACCAAGAGTAATTTCAAAAAATGCAGCAGAGTAATAGGTAAGCTAAAATATCTCATTATGTTGAGGCCCGAAAGAATAAAGTATAGAATTACAGCAGCCACAATAGTATAGAAACAAAATAAAGCAAACAGGTGTTCCATAAAGAAACTTCCCTTCTCCTTTCTAAACATAGGTCAAGTTTAGGATCATCCATCAAGGGTCTCTAAATCGGGAGCATAGGAGATGTGAGCAAGATCAGACTATTGTAGAAGTCTTGGGACAAGGAAAACGTGTTTATAAAGCGTCACTCTTGCAATAATAAGGCAAGTACTTCTCCAAGTCTAAACAGAATCTGCTCTGTCTCTAACAGTTAGAACTCCAATTTAAAAGTAGCAGGAGATTAAAAAATGTCTTGTCTCCTTTCACACCACCAGGAGCCAATCAAATTATTTCTCAAGTGCATCTGCAAAATCGCTTCAGTTTCACAGCACATCGAACTGGGACTGCAGTTCTCAACCTTAAACATCTCTCTGTCCTGGTACATCACGAATAGAAGATCTTTTCAAACATTAATTCTCCGTGTTCACTGCCAAGTTTTCTCTCTAGGCCTTACTATCTAACACAGACAGTAAGCCTTTCTCTAGCTAACAAAAACTATGATAATAAATCTGCAAGAAAAGCGAGAACATGCTGGCAAAGCAAAATGCATTTCAACTGAGGGCTGTAGTCAGGCTAACTTAGCTAAGCACTTAATATGCACTTCAAATACATGGTTATACATGTAACTTGAGAAATACATGCAAACGTGAGCAAAAGAGTACAAGTTTTAATATTTAAACTGAACATTAGTCCACATGTTTATAAATCTCTTTAGTCTCTACAGTTAATACATTTCCTTATGCGTTTAAATGCTTCACACACATTAATAAAGTTAAGGCATACAGTAAGTATAATGTCTAATGCGAATACATAATTGCATTTTTGTAATGTGTAGGGGTGGAGCATGAATTGTGCTGCTTCATTAGGGGTGGTGAGGGTTTTTTAGGGTCTGTCCGAAGAGTGGAGTGTAGGGCAGGTGTGGGTTTTAAGGTTCCGTTATGGATAGACTTTAAGAGTAGTGAGGGGTTTGTTTAAAGTCAGTTGATGGGTGGAGTTTCTGAGTGGTTTTAGAGGTACCGTGATGCGGTGAATTTGTCAGATCACCCTGTGATATGCAGTTGGCCATGTCACCTGCAGGGCGACAAAGAGGGGACAGCAGCTTAGTGTTGCTCTCCTGCTAGCTAGGATGGGAAGTGTATCTCAAAGGGTTACCATAGGTACAGTGCCCCCCCTTCAGTGTATTCCCTCAAAACCTCATGAGTGGGAAGGTGAGGCCACAAAGTCTTATACGGGGTTAGCAGGTAGGGCAGGGCCACTTCGGTGGTAGGCATTCTCATGGGTCACTGTGACACTTTGGTGAGAAACCCTGTCATCCTGTGTAAGGAGAATGTGGGGATAGGTCAACAGCTGCTTTCAAACTGTTCGGGAGGAGAACTAATTTCAATATGCAGAAACATATGGAGCAATCTGTTTCAGCTTCAGTATACACAGTATCCTGAGTAGAAATCTGAGTGAGAGCTCTTGCACCAGACGAGGTGCATTTAGCTGAGGTTTAGGTGGATAGTTTCTGGCTCAGAATTCCGGAACCCTGAAAGGGTCTGTATGTACCTAGTACAAGTGGAGGGGCCATTGTTATCTCGAGGTGCTATCCCTGAAGTTTAGTGGAGTTACAAGGTGATCCTAAAGCTTTATACAACTACAAAGGCCACCAGCTAGTGGATCTTGGAAACAAAATTAAATACCTCAGGTCACTGGGAGACATTACAGGGGTGCCTCAGATGATGTGATGGCGCTCCTCTATGTCTCAAGGGATAGTTGAAATGTTGAGCAACCATGGAGACTGGCCGGTGTCTCGCTCTGACTTCTCAGGAGCAACACGCAAAAAGGAAAGAATAGGGTGAAAGTAAATGAGCTTTAAAAATTAAAAACATTGGTGCTGATACTACCAACAAGACAGCTCCAGTTTTTTCAGGATGGGTGTTAGCTGCTAGGTGAATTCACTTCACTGCTTACATCTGGATGGCCCATAAGCTAACCCAACCTGTGTAATCAATAAACTTGCAGCACTATTTCATCCACAATAAGTTGTCAGTGTCATTTATTGTGTTGTATGCATGATATTGTAAGATTTTCTCTGTCTTCACATCCACCAAAGTCTACGGGTAGAAATATTTAGAGTTGCTGGTGACCCCACCACCCCAGAGAAGCAGTGAACTGGGAGGTTGCATAGAGCTTATAAAGGGTGCTCTAAGATCTCCTGATAGTAGCATCTATTTTGGGAAGTATGCAAGCCACTCGTGCAGCAGGAGAGCTGAGAAAAGGGACATCAAACTACCCTTCAAGACACCATGACTCACCACATAAGAAATAAGCTGGTAATGAGCCCACACTAACATAGATTAAAATATAACAGAACACTTAGTGGGCAACTGAAACTGGCCCCCAAACGAAATAAACCAGTTATGCGTGCAAAGAGGCTTATCTGTGGGACCTAAAGAAAGGGTTAAATAAATATCTATGGAAATAGAGGAAAGAAACTGTGGTGGCTACTCTTAAACAAGATTTTATCACAACAAGAGTAGTGTGAGACCATGAAAAAACGCAGCAGCCATTTGCACAAGGACCTGTGCACACATATAAATAAATGCAACCGAACCAATGAGAAGCGCACAAAGAAATTATGCATGAGAACATAGACACAACAAAAGCTTGGACTGGATTTCCTGCTTCACAAATAATTGGGCTCAAGTTAGGCTGCCACTGTAAAGATTGACAGGCAGAAAATGATGTCATGATGGATCACAACAGAGGAACAAACACATGTTTTTTAAGAAACAGTTGGCAGTTCTCAATGATGCACATGGAGGAAAGAATACTAATAAGCAAGTAGACATGCTCAGATGTTGCATAAATTCTGAAATAAAGAAGTGTATCAAGGGGAAGAAACAGAGTGCATGTGCCTTCATAATGTCTTAAAGCCAACATCGCAACTGCATGCTCATCAAGAACATTTAACAAAGAGTGCACGCAAAAATCCCAAGAGCTGGTGGAGGGCAAGAAACTGCTGCCTAACTAGCAAAGATCAAAGTGATGGTCAAAGGGAGACCAGTCACAAGACAAAAAGGAAGATTGCAAAAGAGACTAAATGAAGTGATATTGCATACACCTAGAAGTCATGCTCATACAACTGTAAAACAATAGAGGTACTAATAAACAGTGTAGACAAAACCTGCTAGATATTATATTTTAAAGAACTAATGATTGAAAGAATGCTAAATTAAACAAAAAATAACAAGCATATTGGAAATAAACACAACCCATTTTAAGAAGCAATTAAGCAAGATGTCTGTGAAAGGACAAGCTCAGATAAACAATAAATGAATAAAGAACAGTCAACATGACTAAGATATTTAAGGGCCATTGACACATGCTGGGATTTGCAGTGACTGTAAAGTCACGTCAGAATCATTGCAGGGCTGATTCTGTCATTCAGCTTCGAGGGCTAGATCTTAGTTATAGTACCAACGAGTTGCAAGGACAAATGAGTAAGCAAGACCAATACAAAGAAAACCACACAAACAAAAAATGTCCCAGGAAACAAGGGTCCAATACAAAATTTGATAAATTGCAAAAGCAACAAAACAAAATAAGAATGAAAGGAAATAGTTGGTGGGCACAACGAAGGAGGTGGCAAAACAAAACCAACAAATAACCCATTTACAATTATAGTTTTGAAGGAAAAGCCATCATACATAGTGGAAGGGAAGGAGCAGAAGAACTATCAACTACTGGAACAGTAGGGTGTTTCAAATTGCCTTTAAGGTCATTATTCTTTACAACAGAATGAAAAAGAACAATTGTTACTTACCTGTAAACTGTGGTTCTCCAGTATTGGTGTCTTTCATAGATTCACGTGCTTGAATATTCCCTGTCGTCAAAGTGGGAGCCCCACGGTAAATAAATTAGCAATACAAACCAACAATTTAAGTATATAGAAACATAATTACATACATTTTAAAACCATAAATACTTATAAGTACCAAGGATAGCAGTAACACATAGGAATGCATTAGAAGAAAAAAGCACTTTCATAACATATCCAAGTCATTATGTTAGTCCAAACTACAGCCAATCAGGCGCAAGCACCCCTCTAGAACCTTCTCCTCAGAGGCTCAGGCCCTCGGATTTTCGTAGCACCAGAGTGACAAAAGAGTCTAAGAGGAGAAGCGAGCCTCTGAGGGGAGTTGGATGAGTCGCATGTGAATCTATGAAAGACACCACTACTGGAGAACGGCTGTTTACTGGTAAGTAACAATTGTTCTTCTCCAGTATTGGGGTGTCTTTCAATCACATGCTTGAATACAATAGTGAGCAGTAATAGCTGGCCACAAGGCAAAAGAGCAGTGCATAAGCATACAATGCAATGAAAATCACATAATGCTGCCAGACAGATAAATTACTCATATAGGCGGAGGGAATGAAAGAGGCTCACCTTATTTAAAAAGATTACGAAGCACCGCTTGGCCCACTGCTGAATCAGCTTCGTTGATCGTCTCGAGGCAGTAGTGCTTTGTAAAAGTATGCCTGCTGGACCACGTGGCTGCTCAGCATATTTGGTGAATCGGCACACCCGCAAACAGGGCAGTAGAGGAAGACATCACCCTGGTGGAATGAGCCCGAACTGTAGATTGAAGAGGCGTGCAATAGTTGGCTTGGTAACAGAACACCCCTTGTGCATGCATCCGTAAGCAACGAACAGTTGATCAGACTTACGAAAAGGCGCTGTCCTGTCGATGTAGAATTTAAGGCATCTTTTAACGTCCAATGAATGCAAACGTTGCTCCGCTGGAGATTGAGGATTAGCGAAGAAATATTTTAAGAACACTGGTTCATTGAGGTGAAAATCAGTCGGCACCTTAGGCATGAATGCCGGGTTGGTGTGAAGTACGACACAGTCCGATTTGAATTGAAGAAAAGGAGGCTGAATGGTAAATGCATGGATATCACTCACGCGACGTGAGGAGGTCAAGGCAAAAAGAAGGGCCACCTTCCAGGTCAAAAATTTCAAATCCGCTTTCTGAATGGGCTCAAAAGGTGCCTTCATCAATTGCGCCAAAACAACTTTGAGATGCCAGGTAGGAGGAGGACGCCGAATGGGCGGGAACATCCTGAATAGTCCTTTGAAGATCTGTCGAATGACTCTGGAAGAGTAGAGAGAAGAAGACCCATCCTGCCGGAAAAGAGAGATTGCCGCTAGGAAGACCTTCAAAGTGGAGTGGGAAAGTCCTGATTGAGCCAACTGCAGAAAGAACGGCAGAAGCTGAGCAGGAGAGGAGTGCACGGGATGGATGTTGGCAGTGGCACACAAGTGACAGAACCTTTTCCACTTTAGCTTGTAAGTCTTTACTGTTGACGGAGCTCTTGCATTGGCAAGAACGTCTCTACATGCTGGTGAAAAATTCAAGTGGGCAAATTCAAGGTGCTCAGGTTCCAGGCCAATAATTTGAGAGAGGAGGGGTCCGGATGACAGATCTGACCCTTGTCCATTGTGAGGAGATCCGCTCGAGGACGAAGGAGGATGGGTTTGCACTGTGAAAGAAGCAGCATGTCCGAGAACCATGCTTGTCGAGGCCATCTGGGAGCGATCAGGAGAAGGTGGCACAGCTGTCTCCACATTTTCCACAACACTCGAGGAACCAGCGGACTCGGCGGAAAAGCGTAGGCAAATAGATTGCACCAGTCCATCAAAAGGGCATTCCCGTATGACCCTTGATGGGGAAGCCAACTTGCATAGGACCGGCATTTCCGGTTCACAGGGCTCGCATACAGACCGATGGTCGGGCGACCCTACAACCGAAAGATGAAGTCCAGAGTTGGCTGATGCAACTCCCACTCTCGGGTTGAGGACGCAGACCTGCTGAGTGAGTCCGCTAGGATGTTGGAAATGCCTGGTAGGTGAACCGCTGTCAGGGTTATGCGGTGACGGAGCGCCCAGTCCCAGATGCTCTGTGCCAGCTGAGAAAGGAGCGGTGACTTGGTGCCGCCCTGTTTGTTCACATAGTGCATACAAGTGGTATTGTCTGTTTGAATGAGCACAGATTCTCCCTGGAGCAGAAGATGGAAAGACTTGAGCGCCAGGAAAATGGCCATGAGTTCCTGTCTGTTGATGTGCCAGGAACGTTGAGACAGGGTCCACTTGCCCTCTATGGATAGCCCCTGAAGATGTGCGCCCCAGCCTTCCAGGGAGGCCTCCGTGGTAAGGATGAGCTCCGGAGCGACGGTTAGGAAAGAAGTACCTGCAGGGATGTTTGACGGTTCAGCCCACCATAAGAGAGCGGACTTCATCCGAGCGGTCACCAGAACCAGATCGTTGAAAGAACCGGTGACCTGATGCCACTGCTTGTCCAGTTCCTCCTGAATTGGGCGAATGTTGAGCCTGCAATTTGGGATCAGGGAGATGCAGCAGGGCGCCATCCCAAGAAAGGATTTCAATACACGAACTGAAACGGACCCTTTTGAATGGATGAGAGCCACTAGGCGTCAAATCCGCAGCAGACGCTCGTGAGACACGAATGCCCTCGCCAGCGAAGTATTCAGAGTGGCGCCTGGAAAAGTCCTGCAGGGAGCTGGATCGACCTAAGACTTCTTGGTGTTGATGGACAGACCGAGAGAGTGGAATAAAGTCAGACAGAATTGAGTGTCCAGAGACGCCTGGTGACGAGATTGCGACTTGATGAGACAGTCCCTTCAAACGTAGATATGCCACCACCGGAGCCAGGACTTTCGTGACGACGCGAGGGGCAGAGCGGACGCCGAAAGGCAGAACCTTGAATTGAAAGTCTCTGCGCCCCACCCGAAAGCGTAAGTACTTCCGGTGACTTGGAAGTATCGGCACGCAGAAATAAGCGTCCTGGAGATCGATGGTGGTCATGGTATCGTCCTTTGATAGAAGGCGGAGAATTTCCACGAGCCTGAGCATGCGGAAGGATTGGCACTTCAGGTACTTGTTTAAGGCTCGTAAGTCGAGGATCGGACGCCATTCGCCAGACTTCTTGAGGACGAGGAAAAAACTGGAATAGAATCCCATCCCCTTCTGAGACTTGGGAACCACTTCGATGGCACCTTTCTGAATTCTGAGTCGAATCTGTTGGAAAAGCTCCTTGAGGTGTGCCGGAGGCGGACCAGATGGAGGAGTGTTTGGAGGGAATTTGGCAAACTCCACAGCATGGCCCTTTGATACAATGTCCAGCACCCAATGGTCTGAGGTGATTGAAGACCAATTGGAAAAGAAGAGGGAGATTCGACCTCCAACTTTGAGCGGGGAAGGCAAGTCATTGCTTCTTAGAAGCGGAGTCTCTGTAGGAAGATTTTCCTCTGTAGGATTTTGAAGACTGCTGTCGATAGGACTGTTGCGACTGGGAGAAATACCTCTGATTTCCTTGGCCGTAGGAGCGGTACTGGTTGGATCCGCTGCGAAAAGAAGAGGAGGTGCCGCGTCCGCGTGCACCACGAAAAGGCTGTTTGCGAAACTGCAAAGTGCCCAGGGCACGAGCCGTCTCGGTGTCCTTTTTTATGGTCTGAAGTGCATCATCCACATGCTGGCCAAAGAGCGATTCGCCGTCATAAGGCATGTCGAGGATCTTCGTCTGAACCTCCTGGCGAAAAGAGGTGGAACGAAGCCAACCCTGACGACGGAAAACGAACGCCCCCGCAAGCTGACGAAAACCAGTGCATGCAATGTCCACAGAGCAATCTCTCTCCCTCCTGAAGAATCTTGAGAGCCTTTGCTCTGGAGGGCTCAGGAATGAGGTCGATAAAAGAAGACATATCCAACCACATTTGGCGGTAATAGCGCCCCAGAATGGCCAGAGAATGTGCAGCCCTCTCAGTGGTAGAAACCATAGTGGAGAATTTTCGTCCAATGGTATCAAGACGATGTCCCTCACGGTCAGGAGGAGAGGTAATAGGAGAAGACGGATTCCTGGAGCGACATTGTGCGGCCTGGGTGATGACGGAATCAGGTTTAGGTTGCACTACCAGGCAGGCTGGAGAACCCTGGGGCGCCCTATATTTCTTCTCCAAACGAGGAAGCCCCGGGATAGAATTCGGCGTCTGCATCGGTTTGACGCCCTCATCCCAGATGGAGTAAATTATAGGCACTGCCCGGACCTGTTTAAAAGGTTGACTCTTGAAGTCATAAAGAAAACAGTCCTCATCTTTCAGAACCATAGGGAGCTTGAAGCGCAGCGCTGGTCATTCCATAAGTTGGTGAAAACCGCTATATCCACAGGAGGGGAATCCCCTGCACCCGAAGGTCGCGGCGATGGCGTCTGGATTTGATAATTGTCCCAATCAGCCATTTTCCCATCATCATCATCAACTTCGCCGTCTTCCCGATCTGGGTGAAGGTCATCATCCTCGTAAACATTTGCACGAACCTGAATATAGGTAGTAGGTGGTGTAGAAGACGCAGACGGCTCTGGCATTGCAGTAGAGGGAGGAGCAGCTGTTGTTGCAGGCACTGTAGGATGAGGAGACCCTGGTGAGAAGGTGGAAATCGCCTATTATAATCCTCCAGCATATATTGGAGATTAGAAATGAGGGAGAGTGGTCATTTCACCGTGGGAACCTGAGCAGAAGGTTCCTCCTCATGGTAGTAAGGATCTTCCTGATCGTCCTCATAGTCCTGACATTTTATAACCAGTTCCGAAGGGCTTCGAGCTGCTCGGAATCTATCATCTACCTCCTCTTCAGAATCAGAGTCATGCTCTGAAGCAGTGGCAACGAGAGGTGATGGAGGTTGAGAGTGACGCGGAATGGGAAGCTGATCCAAAGGTACATGCCGACGGTGATGCAGAGGGTCAACAGCAGGAGCCCCTGAACTTGATGATGAAAATGGCACCAGAGGCAGTGATGCGAAAGAAGACGTCGACGACGATAACACCGTCGACGGGACAACCACCGTCAACGAAGATGCTAATGAAGCCGACGACGGCAAAACCACAGCCGTCGACGAAGCCGTCATCGACAAACCCGCCGTTGACGGAGCTGCCGTCGATGGAGCCGATGACGAACCAGTCGCCGATGGAGCTGTCGTCGACGGAGCAATCGCCGACGAGGAGGCTCTCTTCACAGAAGGCGTCGATTTTAATGTCGACAAGACGCCCTTCTTCGACGTCGATGAGGAGATTGGAATCGTCGACGAGACAGACTTGAAGCTTACACACACCATCATCGACACTGACGTCGTTGACACAGCCGCAGTCGACGACCCGCTGGCACAAGTCGTCGTCACTGTCATCGTCAGAGAGGTAGAGACGGCAGATTTCGTCATCGGAATGACCGTCGACAGTCCGGTCGAAGATTTTGCACATTTTTTAAGGGAAACATGCGTAGAAGGAGCCGTGGACGCCTGAGAGTCAGATCTCGAGGGCGTAGGCGTAGCAGATAGAGGAGAAGACACAGCAGGAGCCTTGTGGAGTTCAAGTTTCTTCTTCTTCAGGAATGAAGATGTCATATCCTGCACACTGCTACATTTTGAGGTGGCTCTAGACCCAACTGACACAAGGCCTTCTGCATCAGAAAGAGGTGAATCCTTCTCCTTCAACGTCTGCAACCAAAGGAGGGGACGCCCCTCCCTGTCCTTAAGGGTCTTGGTGGAGAAAGTCCTGCACATTTTACATTTGCCTACCTCATGCTCTGGATAGAGGCAATAAATACACTTCTTATGAGGGTCTTCAGAGAAGAGCCACAACTTCCCACAAGAAGCACAAGGACGAAACAAAGACTTCTCACTTGAAGACATCTCAGAAAAACAGAAGAAATCCGCAAGGAAGTTGAAAACTGATCAGAGCTCAGGGAGACTCCCTTCACACGACGTGCGGTAGAAAATCTGAGGGCCTGAGCCTCTGAGGAGAAGGTTCTAGAGGGGTGCTTGCGCCTGATTTGCTGTAGTTTGGACTAACATAATGACTTGGATATGTTATGAAAGTGCTTTTTTCTTCTAATGTATTCCTATGTGTTACTGCTATCCTTGGTACTTATAAGTATTTATGGTTTTTAAAATGTATGTAATTATGTTTCTATATACATATATTGTTGGTTTTTATTGCTAATTTATTTACTGTGGGGCTCCCACTTCGACGACGGGGAATATCCAAGCATGTGAATCTATGAAAGACAGCCCAATACTGGAGAAGATCCAATGCATGCCCTTTAATGCGTTGATATGTGCTGATTTATTCCTCGGAGGCTTAGATTTAGTTTTAACATAAACTCTTGTTAAAACCAAGCAGCCAGAGTGGAGTTTCCTTATTGTCATTTTAGCCCCTTCTTCAACTGAGACTACTTTGTTTACCAGGTGGGATAACTCACACGTAAGAGGCTACCCCAAACTTAGCCTCCCAGAGCAATGCCATACAAGGATAAAGCCAGGAGCAGTGCTGAAGAAAAGGGAGTCAATCAAGACAAGTAGTCCAGCGGTCCCTTAGTACACGTTTCCTTATTCCACTTGTGTTCACCTCCCCTTATAGTTTCTTTCATCTCTCTCAACATCTCTCTTTGTTCGTTTTTGATTTTATTTCCCCTTGCTCTTATCTGGGAGCTGGCCCTATACCTGCAGCATAATAGTACTTACACCGCTGTTTTAGCGGATCCGGTTCTGGGGTTGGGGGTGCTTTACCTCGCCTGTTCTCTGCTACCTGGGCGCCATCTTGGGAAGGGCTTTGACGCGTCCTGAGTGCCATCTTGAGCGTCCTGGTGGGGCGGTGTGCACCTGACCTGGAGGCCCTATTTAAACCAGTCTCTCTCGCGCAGCGGGATCGCGCAGCGGGGTTGCCCTCGCGTTTGCCGGAGTCTTGCCAGAGTCCTGCCCGTCAGCGTCCCGGAAGCGGCGGAGCGGCGCAGGACTCTGACAAGGTAGGGAGAATGATTCGCTATTCTTCCATGACTCTGCGGTCCTTGCAATCTACCTCCTGTGAGTGTCATTCCGTGTTCCCGGGTAGGTACAGGGGTAAGCGCTTCTGTCCTGGCTGCGGCTGGTCCCCCACTTATGTCCCTTTCCCCGAGCATCAGATTGGTGAGGACTGCGTGAATCATCTGTGCTTAATGCTCAACACGCGATCAGTAGGTAGGCATGCCCTTGACATTTTCGATCTTTTGGTCAGGGAAAAACCTCTATGCCTTCTGCTGACCGAAACCTGGCTGGGCGAGTCGTCTAACCCGGATATCCTAGCAGCCATCCCTCCGGATTATAACATCTTCCGCCAGGATAGAGCCAAGGGTAGGGGGGGTGGGGTGGCGGTGGTTGTTAAGAAGTGTGCCTCTTGCTCGATTCTCCCCTTGGATAACATCGCGGGTTCTGAGTCTCTCGCCTTTACTATTAGGCTGTCCCCGCATCAAGCCCTGAAGGGGCTGCTGGTTTATAGACCCCCCGGATCGGTGGGTTCCTTTTTTGAGGACCTCCAGGCGGCCATATCTGGCCTGGCGTTATCTGCACAGCACTGCTTGTTGGCAGGTGATTTCAATTTTCATTTGGATATGGCGGAAGACGTGAATTCTAACAAATTGCTTGACTGGAGTTGGATACTGCGGCCTTACAGGCGTGGCTTACAGGCGTGGCTGAGAGGGCGTGGCGCTCTCGGTATGAGGGGGAGGCTAGACTCGCCTATAGGATGGCGGTCAAAGCGTACCATAATAACATTCTTGGGGCTAAAAAAGATTATCTTGCTAGAAGGATTGAGGCGGCTTCAAATTCATCTAAGGAGATCTTCACGGTGGTGAGGGAATTCACGGCTCCTAGATCTCACCTCCATCATGTAGTGCCATCTGAGTCGTGGACCAGTGACCTCGCCAGGTTTTTAACGGATAAAATTAGATCTATCCAGGCTTCCTTCCTAGAAGGGTCCGCTGAAGGGTCTCCTAGTTTCGGGGTGGGACGTGTTCCATCAGTTACGCCAGCCGTTGTTTTGGCGGAGTTCCCTCCTGTTACCCCCGAGGCCTCTATCATTCTTCTGGCCAGTCTTAAATCTGGCTCGCCATTAGATCCTTGTCCGGCCAAATTTTTGGCCAGGATGGCGCCGTCGTTGAATCCCCTGGTGAACCCTCTTCTGAATTTATCCTTGAAGGAGGGAAGGCTCCCTCGGCCCTGGAAAAGAGCGATGGTGGTCCCTCTCCTCAAAAAGCCTGGATTGGACACCGAAGTTTTGGCCAACTATAGGCCAATCTCTCTTCTCCCGGCCTTGGCGAAGCTTACGGAGAAGCATGTGCACGGCATTCTCGCGGGCTTCCTAGAATCAAATAACCTACTGCACCCCTCGCAATCCGGATTCCGGCCCAATCTGAGCACGGAGACGGCTCTTCTTGAGGTGTCAGAGGTTATCCGGGAGACATTGGACGCAGGAGGGAAGGCCATGCTTGTCATGCTGGACCTGTCGGCGGCCTTCGGTGTTTAATTGGTTTACATCATTTCTGGAGGACCGTCGACAAACGGTCTGGGCCTCCCCAAGCTCCGCTGAGATGCCGCCATTGGGAGTCGGAGTTCCACAGGGTTCTGTGTTGAGCCCGACTCTCTTTAACATCTTTATGACCCCTCTGGCGGCACTGGTGGAGGCTTTTGGGGCCCAGATTGTGTCCTATGCAGATGACACGCAACTTCTGTTCACCTGCAGGAAAGATCAGCCATTCTATGGGGAGAGTATCCGGGGGTGCCTGGAGAGGGTCTTTGACTGGTTCCAGCGGAACGGCCTTAAGGCCAACTCCAGTAAATCGGAGGTTCTGCTCTTCGGCTGCGCCTCGGATCCGGAATGGCGTGAGTGGTGGCCAGCGGACATGTGTCCTCCCGCTCAGTCATCTATGGTTGCCAAAAATTTGGGAGTCCGGTTTGATAATAACCTTTCGTTCAAATCGCACATTCTCAGCCTGACAGGCACCTGCTTCGGCATCCTAAAGATGCTCCGGAAGTTCTTACCACTACTTTACGGAGGAGCATAGAAAGATCACTGTCCAAGCTCTAATAGGATCTAGATTGGACTATGCTAATGCCCTCTATCTAGGGCTTCCGGACTACCTGATCCAGCGGTTGCAAGTGGTGCAGAACTCCGCGGCCCGCGCCATTTTTGGCCTTCATAGGCGGGCTAGAACATCCGGGTTGTTGCAGTCACTTCATTGGCTGCCCATCCGAAAGCGGATTATGTTTAAAACGCTGACTCTGGTGCATAAAGCACTTTGCGGCCAGGGAGCAAAGTATCTGCAGCGCAGGCTGGCTTTCTATCGCCCGGCACGCTCATTGCGCTCGGAAACTCTGTTCATGGCCGTGGTCCCACGAGTGAGGAAGGCTCGCACCGGAGGTCGCTCTTTTAGCCTCAGGGCACCCCAGTTGTGGAATTCCTTGCCCCTTGCCCTACGCAGCACTCCCAGTCTGCTTCTGTTCAGAAAAAACCTTAAGACTTGGCTTTTTAATCTGTAGGCTGTTTTGTTTTCTCCTTCTGTTCTTTGTTTTTATCACTGTTATGTTTTTTAATTGCTGAGCTGCCAACATAAAGCGCCGGGACACTCTTCCTGAGTAGCCGTGCGCTATATAAATAAACTAATAACATAACATAACATAACAACAGAACAATGTTGCTAGTAATTTTAGAAGATCTTATTAGAAAGTAATCTCAGTGCTGTTGCAGGACATCTTGCTATTGTAAATTCCTTTGACTAAATATGCAGGAAAAAGGAGGCAGTGGTAGCTAGGGGGGCACAGAGCCATAAACCGCACCCAATCCTAGCTCGGCTGCCCTCGCACTCACACGCCAGGTAGGGCCCCCACTAAATGAGGGCTCACACTGTGTAGAACAAATGTCTCAACTCCACGCTTCAGTTGCCAGATAGTTCTTACCGCTGCAGCCCAGTAGAAATTCTATAGCTCTGTGGAAGCTGGAACTAGGCAACCAATCCGGCAACTATTCAGGCAGGGTGAGAATATTCCAGTCACCTGTCCAGGCTCCCTGTACTCTGGGGCAACGTTCAGGTGGGTTGCAAGGGACAGATGCCGTGGAGCAGAAACAAGAGCGGGAACATCCGTTCAGCCTACACCACACACTGCGTTCAGCCGAGTTCAGCCTGTCCAACGACCTCAGCCTCGAACCACACCCACTAGCTGCAAGCTCACTCTGACTTTCTGTTTCTGCTATTAGTACTCAGTCGGGTGCTACAAGACACCTTGTGCAGGCGCTAAGGCAGCTTCTCTAGCCCTTGCCTTTGCCTGGGCCAGGATATGTGCCGGCCTTTGTTGGGACCCAAACAGGGCAGCGTAGGCTGTTGCTGGGCTATAGCGGTAAACGCAGCTCTCTAACCACTTGGGGTCTGCCGTGGGGTGCCTGATACAGATAAGCATATGGTTCACCTTCATGCCAAAAGAAAGAGAACCACAAAAAATTGGTTCCTTATCTAGAAGTGCCATTCCTAAGCTGAGGAAACACCCCAAAGAGATTGGGGCAGAGGTAGAAGAGACTGGAGTCACAAGATGACATTCTTTAAGCAGTGGTGAATGAAGGGAAAAGCAAAAGCAAAAGCTTCTTATTGATCTAGTAGTCCCTGATGATTGGTGTCAAATTAAGATGTGCTCTACAAAAATTCTGAACATATAAAAAACTCAAAGCAACACAGTGTGCACACTTCAATACAAAGTAGACGTTGGACCAGAGCACAACATTCCTAACTCGGCATGTCAGGAACAGGGCGAAATTCAACCATGAAACACAAGCTCTTTGAAAGAACACTGCCATTAAAAGAAATTCTGAAAAATGAAAGATCTGGCGAGCAGCCAAAGACAAAGCACCATTCCATAAAGCAAGAGATGAAGCCAAGAAAGGTGCAAACACACTGTAAGAGGAAAGTGGTGCTGCAGTTTGAATAGCCAGAGACCATGTCAACACAATTACAGTACAACCAGGAGGTTTGGTGTCACATGAGGCCTCCAACCCTATAGACACCTCTCAGGAAGTTCCAAGCAGCCGCATTTTGTGTACAAGTGGTACAGACAACAGTTGGACCAGAAGGAGATAGGCAGAATCCAGCCATAGGAGATCTGTTAATAAAACCACATCCCAGAAATCAGTACAGAAATACACCCTAAAAAGTGGAGAGGGAACTGTGGAAGGAGTAAGAGGAATGCAGGCAAGACTCACGCAACCGGAAGAAAGGGAGTTAGAAACACATATTGACAGTAGCCCACCAGGCATCAGACACGAATAAGAAAGAAAGCAAACCTGGCAGATACAAGCAATTCAGCAGCTTCAAGTACTTCATGGGATGGTAAAGGATGGAATTTGAATTGAACAACAGTTACAAAAGGGTTGATAACCAATCTTAGGTATGTGAGATATGAGCCAATAAGAATAGCAATGCTTTTTGTTGACTTACCTGGGCTTGGAACATTGGTTAGAATAAAGGGTGGAAGGCATAATTGTGGACTCAATTACAAAGGCATCTGTAGCAAGAACTTCAGAATCTGCTTTCCAGCTGTAAAAGGACAAAGGTGAAAACTTAAACAGGAAAGGAATAGGACTATGAAGAAGAAACACCACTTTGGCAAGAGTTTTTTTTTGTAAACTGAAGGGTTTAGGCATCAATCGCTTAAATCCTAAAGATGCCTTGAAGTCCATACTGTGATTTTGTTGAAATTTCCTGGAAGATAATATTCTTGAACAAAGAGTTTCCTTTGTAGGCAAAAAGTCCAAAAACCTTTGGCCAATTTCACTAATGGCCTGGATCTTGCTCCTCCTAATCGGTTCATGTATTTGACTGCCATCAAATTTTCTATGTGCATGAGGATGGCACAACTTTCCTTGGCTTGGCAAAGCTCCAGATTGCAAAGGAGCCTACCACCCTCTCTAAGCAAGTTATGGACCATGTACCCAAATCAACAAATGGCCACATCTTGTACCCCAGTATTTGAGGCTTGCTTCAGATTGTAATACTAGATCTGGGTGGAGTCGAAAATCCCTTTCCTGTTCTAGGCATCTTCGTGTTCTAGCCACCACTGGCGTTCTAAGTCGGCCTTCTGATCTAGAGATATGATATCTGAAGAAAAGGGCCACCAAGTGAGTAAGTGGAGTTGTTGAAAACCTACTGGATTTCTCCTTTCATCATTTCCTCCTTGTATTGAGGTAACTGCAGTATGTATTCATTGGAATAAATGAGGAAATCAAGGATTTCCATCTACCTGGAAGAAACAAGATGGAATTTCTTTTGATTGACAATAAACCCCACACTCTGGATCAAATAATTTGACACTGACACTGTTGTTGGAGCGGATTCTGATTCTGGGCTAGAAACAGAAAGCCATATAGATAGACAAAGCCCTCACATTTTAAGCCTGTTAGAATGTATCATCTAGTCTGATGGCTTTCAAAAAGCACAGGTGTGCTGTGGAAAGTCTGAAAGGAAGACACGTGAAGTGGTACGTTTTGTCATCCCATTGGGACTGCGGATTTTTCCATTGGAATTGTGAGGTAGGTACTTTGCAATTCTAGCAGATCCAACCAGTACTGTTCAACACGGCAATCTCTAAGATTGATGGCTACCACCGTTTAGAGAAGAAGAGATTTAAAGATATGAGATTTATTAATGGTCATTATTGGTTGTTGACCATCAGATTATGCTTTAGGAGCTTTAAAAAAAAAAAATTAAAGACCTTTATTGAAATATGCACATCAGGTTACATAGTGCTGGGCTTGGCCCTTTTCCCCCGAAATCTTTCGCCTTTCACCCCCCTAATTTAGGATGTCTTCCCCATGGTAAATAAAGCTGTATAGGCCATGTGTGGTATGAGATGCCCTGTTTAATATGAAAATGTAATGCAATGGTGTGCGCACCTGTGATAACCCCATTATAGAAATTTACCCTGATGGAATGCTGTACTTAAAATGGATGCCATGGCTATGTGTTGTGCCACCTGACTGCAGTAGGTTAGCGGTCTAGATGTTAGGTACCCAGACAGACCTGCTTTTGGAGGGAAAGCCTGGCACCCAGGGTGCTCTACTCCTCCCCTGAGCCAGTTAGAACTAGTTCGCCTGAGAATTCTAGCAGGCTCTGGCACTGCCTGGACGGTGGGGTGAGGGGGTTATAGATAAGGGGTATTTGCCACCATGTGCTGAGACAGAGCTGGGACAGGAGCGTGAGGGGACCTGCTGCTAGGGGATACCGCCACTTGGGCCTGTGTGCTGGACCTTGCACCCATCTAGAACCCCTCTACTGTTCCCAGGACTGGTTATTAGAAAGCGCTATTGCCATTACCGTGCCTGCAGGAGACTGCCCTCGCGTCCTGACCTGCTTTACTGTTAAAAGCGCCTTGAAGCTGAGGAGCGCTGTGGCTGGAGGAGGCACTGCCTCGTGTTGATCACCGCCGCAGCCCGGAGTTACCTGCGCTGTCAGGGGGAAGGTGTGGGCCGCCCGACCTGCTGCGCCCCATCTGTGTGTGCGCTTGTGCCCTGGAGGCAGCCTACCCCTCGTTGCCACCAGGAGGAAACTCACCGCCGGTTGCTGGTGCTGCCCCCTTGTTGGTCAAATGCCGTCTGGGCCTCACTGACACGGCCGTGGCCCAGCGCTTGCTTGGAGAGGTCTCCGCTGTGAGGGGCATCGTTGCGGCGGCCCCTGGAGCCAGGGGAGGGCCGCCGGAGTGAAGAGTGGGCCGTACTAGGCCCTGAAGCTGCCACCCGTATCATGTGGCTGGGGCGCCGGTGACGTCACCGGCCGCGCCCCCAGCCCGCCGCACACCGATTGGCCGCAGCGGCCGCGCCCCCAAAAGCAGCGCACCGATTGACTGCCTGGCCGGGCAGCAGGAGAGGCCGACGAGAGCCCGGGTCCCAGGAGGGAACCTGGGTGAAGCCGGAAGAAGAAGGTGGCGTCGCGGGGCTCCCGAGGCAACGAGGGAACCCCGTATAGAACAAGAGACCAGAGCGGGAGCCCACCCCGCCGGTCAGAGCCCCGTGGTAATCGCAGGACCAGCGGGTGACTGAAGGACATGGAGGGGGGGGCCTCGAGGCACATTGTCGGTTTCCCCCCTCCCCCCTTACCGCGAAAGAGTCCCCGGGAGAACCCTACGGAGGGTGCAGCCTGCCCTGAGAGCCCAGTGAGTGGGGCTCAACTGTGTAGCGGGTTGGGGGGGTGTCAGGGCACAGGGTCGGTGCTGCCCCCGGGACTAGTGTTCAGCTGCGACAGGAGAGGCCCGGAGTGGGGCTACACCACACAGAGTGTTGGGGGCCACTGTTTTGAGGGGGCATTTGATCTGGAGACCCCCTTTGTGACTGCGCAGTGGCGCCAGCAGTGACTCTGCTCAGGTTATTTACTGGTTAGGTATTGATGCCTGGTTCCACTGGATCGCCCCACGCTGACGCTCTGGGGCCGAGATATAATTCCTGTTATTGTTTTTACGCCTAGTGCAGTGTGCGGATGCTCCTGGTTTTGCAACTATGTGGTGGCCTGATAGGTGCCCACCTAATGTGTCCCTGCCTGATGTTCTAGGCCTAAGGATACGGTCCCCTGTTTTAGCCTATACAAAGGGAACCTAGGCTCATGACTGATGCCCGGCACTAGTGTAATTGTGCAGCTATGCCATTGATGTTGCGCCTAGTGTGGGTCAGGCCTGTTGCTAATGTTGTTGATGCCATGTCTATGGGCCCAGTGTTACCGGCCTAATGAGTTCATGCATGATGTGCTCTCACACCTAATGTTTTATCCTGTGACATGCCATGCACTATGCATTGATGCTTCCCTTAAGGTGCCCATGGAAGGGTTAAAGCCCGCCGTCTTATGCCAAAGTGATAATGCTTGATGTTTTGGGTTCACCTAATACTCTATGCCATTTCTCTTTGTTTTTATGCACTATGTTTCCTGCCCCTGGATTTAGGCCTATGCCCGATGCTAGTGCTGTACGTCCTGCTACGAGATTTTAGGGCAGAAGGTTGTGCCTGATGTTTCATGTCAATTGCTAACGCTTGTCTTTATTTCAGCCCTGGAAACTAATGGACTTGCGTACCTTTTCTTGCTTTTCCCATTTTCCCTGAAAATAATCCCACTGGTACACATTGCCCTGGCGCCAGTCGGCGCCCCATTGTGATTACTGTGTCTTACTTTTGCAGGTTGGAGACAATACATGAGTTATTCTTTTACATCCAAACCGGTGTTGTGTCTCTTTTTGTGCTGTGCCTGGCGTGTTGTCTGTGGGTACTGTGTGGATGCTTCGCACAGATCCTCAGGAATTTGGCCTGCCCGCTCTGCTCCATGCTACCCCCCCTAGAATTGGCTTCCCCATTTCTAACACATAGTAAAACAAGCATCGGCATAGCCAATAGGTCTCGCCTTTGGGACCACGTACGTGTTTAGCCATGCAACGGTTGATGTTGTTGCACCAAGGATATTGTGCTGTATAACTAAATACTTATAAGGTCCCAAAAGCGAGACCTATTGGCTATGCCAATGCTTGTTTATATATGAACTGATCCAGCATGGAAGGTACCACTTGAAACAGTAATTGAATAAATGAAGAGCGGGAGCGAAAAAGTAGAAAAAGAACCACAGAGTTGGCGGGCCATGGAGGAGTTGGGAGGAGGAAGCCAAACACTAAGGAAAGAAGAAAATTGAGGACTGAGGGAGAAACATGATGGAGAGAAGAATAAGGAGCACAGGGGGCACGGAAGAAGCACAGGAGAAGGTGAGCAGAACATGAGAGGAAGAGCAACACAGGGATGCAGAGAGTAAAAAAGGAGGGTGAACGCAACATGGGGGGACAAGTTGGCGAAATACAAGAAAGAAAGCAGCACACATGTGAGAGTAACACGGAAATGCTGGGGGTTGAGCATTTGAGAGGGGAGGCCACTATAGGTAGAGATCTGCAAAAACACGTGCATTCTCAGAACTTAACCAAAAAGTAAACAGTTCCCTATGAGTGAACAGTGGCGGAATACAGGTCAGCCAATCAAACTGATTGTAAAGAGCATATGCTGAAGGGGCGGGTCGGAAACAAGATGAGCAAGATATAAAAAGGAAAGCCACTGAATAAGGAGCAAATGAGTGACGAACCCAACAAATAGTAAGCAACAGGCAGGCTGTAAGCCTACAATAGGTCTTTCACAACCAGACAGGGAGAGACCGACAAACTGGCAGAGGAAAAACAAATGCAGGGCTCAGAGCTGGAATACAATTTTTGTATCGATACGATTGGAAATGAGGTATCGCGCATCAACACTGCTCACTTCCTGTAAGTTCATTTATGAGAAGGTTTGCACCATTCTTGTAACCTTTGAGGATATGCCACTTGCCGTAGACCCTGGGTTTGAGTTATACCTACCAAAACAACACCTGGTCAGAGTGACCATGAGGCGTATGCACAGTTGTCACTGTTCTTTGAACCAGGGTTGAGAATCTCATTAGGTAAACTCGTCAGTCTGCCTTTCAGTGTAAAAAGGATTCATTTGGACACGCTGAATATGCAACCATATAGTTTAATCTTCAGTTCCTTCGGAAAGACTAATAGCACACCACAAGAGGGTAGACAAACAATGGGTAAAAGGATATATTTTCAGATGTAACATTCAACAAGTCTACACTTTAAAAGCTTAAACAGAATTTCAGCTCGCTTTGATGCTGTTCTGAGATGAAAACCCTGTCAATAATTTACTGTTCCTGGATAAAATTGTATATCCACTCTATTAAAAAAAATCCAGATCCTTGTAAAATAAGTGAAAGAAACGGGGCCCATGTATTGTCAGTAGGCAAACATGCTCACAGAACGCATGGCTGATGTAAAACACATTTTCAAGAGGGCATATAAAGTGGACAGGCCGCAAAACTCCCCTCTAGGAAAAAGAACAACGAGAAAGATGTAGTACACAGAATAACATGCAACAACAAGACAAGCCGCGGGGCCTTGAAAGTGAAAGTAATGGCTAGCGATGTGGAGGAAAAGTTACAAAAGGCAGATGGCGGCTGCGCGCGTGCACGCAAACTTGAGGTCAGGAAAAGCTTGTGGGTAGCACTTTGAAAACCCCCTTACTAAAAGTCGAGCAAGCAGCGCATGCGCTGCTCTAGGCTCGACCTAAAAAGGGCAAAGTTACTGCAAAGGACGATGAGAGGAAGAAATATCACATCTGTTGCGTACATTGTAAAAGCACTTGTACATGAATAGCATACAGATGAATCAGGGAGGGGCGATATAAGATGGAGATGGAGTAGGAAGGGCATGGAGCGGCGCTTGATGCAGATAGGGTACCGGCGGAGGGGGGGCTGCAGAGAATCAACAGCAGACAGAGGGGAATCAGCACACCTCTACAATCCAACACCGGCGCCCACCGCGGGCGATGTGACGGCAGGGAGCGCGGGAGAGGTCGCAGAGGGAGATGTGCTCTGGCGGAGGAGGTATGAAACAAGAGGGCCCCAGATATCACAAGGTCGGCCAGTTGCTGGTGTCAATTCCCAAAATTCGGACAAGAGCGTCTGACAACACGCAGTATCTTCAAGCCTAGCGCTAACCTTGGGCGTGGGCCTACGACCCCAATGCATGGCGACTCTGGGAAGTGCGAGAACAAGTAGCATAGCGGTGAGGTGGCGGGAGGCTTCCGGACTGTGTTTCACAAAGCCAAAAAGGCAGACCAAAGGGTCAGGGGATACAGATGAGGAGGTACTCTCAGTAATGGCGGTGCACACATCGCGCCAGTACACAGAGACCTTGGGGCACAGCCAGGCCAGGTGAGAAAAGTCCGCAGCAGGAGCTGAGCATCAGAGACATCTATCGCTGGGAGCAAGACCCATTCTATACAGCTGATCGGGGGAGCGGTATAGTCAATTTAAATATTTAAAATGTATAAGGCGCAGGCGGTAGTTAGGCGACAGTCGTTTGGTCTACCTACAACAGTACATCCAGTCCTCCTGAGAAAGATCAGTACCCAGATCCTTGCTCCAGGCAACACGGATGCAATCAGCTGAGATGGGGGACGCCACCAACGTGGTTGTATAAAGTCTGGAGACCAGTTTTCGGGGAGAGGCGGAAGTGTAAGCCAGGTCGAGAGAAGCCATCGAAGGAGGGGGCCGAGGAAAAGTGGAGTACAGCTCCCGGCATGACGCCCTGAGTTGATAACATAGCAGCGTGTCCATTGGGCCGGACTCCGCTGGAAGAGAGAAAAAGTTGCCATCAGGGTAGAGGTCCGACAACGTGGCCAACCCGAGGCCCGTCGTGCGTTTAACCCTCCCAGCTGTGTGCAGTCAGGGAAAGACTGGGTTGTATGCAATGGGCATGGCATTAGCGAAGAGCAGGCCGGAGCCAGAGTATTTCTGGAGACCTTCCCAAGCCCAGTCCAAGGTCTCCACAGTGTCGACCTCCCCGCGTGCTGGCTTAGCGGGAACAAAAATTGCAGTCCGGAGAGGCGAGCGGGCCGCGAGGTCAGCCTCCACCGCCACATGGGGCTGAAAGGGCGTCGGGTGCAGCCAGAAATTAAGGAAACTAGCCTGGGCACTGAGGGTGTATAATTTGAAGTCTGGGGCATCCATACCGCCGCATGCAAGGGAGAGTGTTAGAATTGGGGGTCTCTGGTTGGCGCAAGTAAGTACTTGTGACAAGCAGGGACCCTCTCCTCTAAGTCAGGGCAAAGGATGACCCTTCAGAATTACCCTTGCTCACCCTCTAGGTGCGTGGCGTGAGCAGCCAAGGCGATTCTCCAGGCGTTAGTCAGTTAAGCATTTGTAGACACACACACAGTAAAATATACCAATCCCCCCACAAATGGACACCAGGCTGTGAGTATATAAAAATACGCTTCTTTATGTAAAATATATATATCTCTTAGGTCAGACTTATCACAAGATCAAATAACGTTTTTGTAGCACCACAGATTGTAAATAGGCACTTTTCTTCTTAGTTGCAGTTTCAAATGGAAATATCCTTGTTATATATTCCCACAATAGTTCTTTCTCCTTCTGCACAGTTCTCCTAGTTCTTTGGTCGTTTCTGACCAGATTGTGCACTTTGTCACCCCTCTAGGACCTTAGGGACTCGGTCCTGCACTTTGTAGCACTTCGCGGCGCTTCTGACAGGGGAAATCCCGACCCCCTTCCAAGTCTCACGCTTCCCGCGTGGGACGCGGTCGGCCCGGCCGGGTCTCTGGGAGCGTACGGCCCCCCCTGGTCTGCGGGACTCCCGCGGGGGAGAGCGCCGACCTCAGAGCTGCCAAGGGGGGAAGAAGGCCAAAGAACCCAGCGCAGCCCCGGTCAGTCGTGCAGGGGCTCGGCTTGCAGCCTGCAGCTTCCCGACGCTCAGAGGATTCCAGCGGGAGGGGCTGGAGCGCGCTCGCGGAGAGGCGCTGCAGGCAGGCACACAGAGCAGAGCGGTGCGAGTCTGGTGAAAGGAACGGCTCGCACCGCGGGGGGATAAGTACAGTACCTTGGTCACTTGTAGGCAGGAGCAGTCAGCAAGGGGAAAACAAACGTTGCGGGCCCCGAGCCCGTTGACGGTCTCGGTGGCGGCTTTCCTCCGGGGACAAAGGCAAGGTGCCCAGCGGCTCAGGCAGAGCGAGGCTGGCACCCGAGGCGTCCGTCCAGTTCGGAGGTCTGTCCCCTGGGTCTGTTTGCGTCCGGTGGGGATTTCTGGCGGGAGGGTGAGGCACCGCAGCGGGCCCTCTTAGGCGGTCGACACAGCGATCCCCTCAGCGGGGGAAGAGCGGCTCAACGGAGCGGAGCTCTTCCTCGGCGGGGACGAGGAGACACAGTCGGTCACGGCCTCAGGGAGGGGCTGGGGGGCACCACAGCAGCGAGCCTTCCAGGCGGTCAACACAGCGATCTCCTCAGCGGGGGGAGAGCGGCTCCACGGAGCGGAGCTCTTCCTCGGCGGGGACGAGGAGACACAGTCGGTCACGGCCTCAGAGAGGGGCTGGGGGGCACCAAGGTCACAGCTCCGGCAGTAGTAGATATCCCGGTTAATTACCGGCAGACGAGCAGAGGCAGGTTGAGCCAGATGGTCCTGTGGCTCAGGTCAGGGGGCAAGCTCAGTCAAGCCCTTGGAGAATGTTTAAGCACAAAGCAGCAAAGTCTTTTCTCATCAAGTCTTTTCCTCTCCTTTCTCAGCAAGGCAAGCAGCAGGCCAGTTCTCCCAGCGTCTCTTCTCCTTCTAGTCGGGCAGAGGTCCTTCGTGGTGAAACAGGATTCTAATTCACAAGGAGCAGGGCTCCTACTTTTATACACAGTTTCTTTTGTTCTCACTGGCCAGGGGGGCCTCTGCATAACTGCTTCAGTCTCTGAGTACTTGTTGTGGGTACTTATGACTTCTGTATTCAGTGTGAGGGCAGGCACATCAGCCGCTCCCCAGGGGGGCGGAGCCGGCATTGAGAGGGCAGGAGTGGCCTGAGTATTTTGTTGACAAGCTTCGGTCCTTCCTGGGCCAGGTGCAGGCTGAGTCATCAGTCGCTCCCCAGGAGGGCGGAGCCAGCATTGTGGTGGCAGAGCACAGCCTGATGCATCATTCAGGGGAAACTCCCACCACCCATTAAGGGGTCCTCCTGCTAATCACTACCTGTCAACTCCCAGCCCTGTCACTCACACACACCAGACAGTCAGATCCACATCCAAGCAGAGGCGGGCTGAAATGGTTAGGCAAGCAAATGCTAACTTTCTAAAAGTAGCATTTGCAAACACAGGATATTAAAATAAACTTTACTAAAAGAAGTATTTTATTATTCTGAGTTCAGGCATACTAAACATGAATTTCTACCATGTTCCCTGAGCCTGCTGGGATTATAGAGTGTAATAATTCCAGCAGCCCATCTGGCCTAGAAGGGAACTGGTAGCCTTACAATAGTGAAAAACGAATTTGGCAGTAATTCACTATTAGAACATGCCACACACATCTGGGCAGGTTCTACCTTATACTTACAATGCACCCTGCCCTCAGGCCTACCATAGGGGTGACTAATATGAAGTTAAGGGAAGGTTTAAGGGGCTGGCGAGTGTGTGCACTTGCCCAGCCAGCATGACAGTACCAGACTGCACGCAGGTTCTGCAATGGCAGACCCTAGACACATTTTAAGGCTGCTTCTGTGGGTGGCGCAACCAGCGCTGCAGGCCCACTAGCAGTATTGGCATTCACAAGCCCTGGCACTCCTGGTGCACTTTACTGGGGACTGACAGTAAATCCAATGAACCAATCAGGTATATCAATCACATGTACACTTTACAGTAGGGAGAGCATATGCACTTTAGCACTGGTCAGCAGTGGTAAAAGTGCCCAGAGTAATTAAACCAACAAAAACAGGTCAGAGAGAGTATTGGAGGAAGGCAAAAAGTTTAGGGATGACCCTGCCAAGAAGGCCAGGTCCAACACAACCCCCTTCCAGCCAAAACGCAGGGTAGACCAATCACCACTGTGATGGGCTTCCCTGCTTTGGGCGATAGAACCTGGACCTGGCCCGCAACAGCAGGGGCACATTCCAGTTCTACGCCAATCTGAACCTATTTCAAATCCTCTGTCCATACTCTCAGGGTCCACCCAACTAATCCATGGGGCACCCTTTTCTTCCTCTGTGGACACCACCTGGGCAGCCTCTAACCGTAACTTGCTCACAGGTGTGTCCCAACAGACAGTCATCAAATCCCAGTGGCCACTGACAGTAGTCAGGGCTGAGACCCAGGCCTTATGCCTTTCAGGGCTTTCAAACCTCTGTGGCCTCAGAGAGCGGGGGGCAGTAGCCCCAGGTGCTTGGCACCCTTTGTCCACTCTCCCTCCTGTCAGGTCAGGTATGCCATCCTGGCACTGACTCACCAGCCCCAGGCCTGTACCTGGCTGCTGGACCAAAGACTGGGGTGGGCTCTCCCACAACCGGTCCTCCTCCTTGGGGCTCTGTACCCTCCCACCTGGAGTGGTACCCCCTTCCAGAATTGTCAGGGCACCTGTGGCAGGTGATCTGCACAATTCTCCCACCAGTTCAGGGGTGCTATCCTGCAACTGGGGCACCAGGTCAGGGGGGACACCCTGCACCTGGCCCTCCACCTTAGGGTCTAAACCCTCAAACTGCACCGGGGTCAGAGGCAAGGACTCCCTCCCTCTGCACCCCCTTCCAGGGTCCGGCCCACTCCCAACTGGAGTGGTACCCCTAAAAGTGACATGGGTCAGGACACTGATTACAGTGGTCCCACCCTCCTGGTCAGACAACACCTGAACCTGGCTCTCCAACTCAGGGACCCAACCCTGCAGTTGAACAATTGCCTGGCGCACCAGGACTACTCGGGGAGCACACATGCCCCCCCTGAGGGTGGCACATAGCTCCTGTGCCGTGCAACAGTCTGCCTGGCGCAGATCTCCCTGCCCCTGTCCCTCTGACAGTGTGGGAAGATCCCCCAGGACAGAAGTGGTGTCCCCATGGTCATTCACTGGGGACGCAGCCCTGCTGGCTGGCCCCTGACCCACTGGTTCTTCCACTGGGGACTCTTTCCCCCTCTCGCCCCTCCTTCTGGACTTCTGCACCCTCCCAACTGGAGCGGTACTGCCAGTCACCAGAACTACTGGAGCCCTGTTTACAGAGCCTCCACGTTCTCTAGCCACTGGGGGATCCCCCTCAGAGGGTGACTCATCCGGACAGCCTAGGCTCCCCACCTGGTGTTCCCTTAAAGAACCATCCAGGCTCTGAGACTGAGGTTGGGCACTACCGGGACAACACCCATTCTCACTCCTTCCCCTTAAGGACAGGACGTGAGGCCCTACACCCCTCTCACTACTACAGGACCTAGCTGGGCTACTCTGCGCCACTTCCACCACTCTGGGCTGGAAGATACCTGAGCCACTCCCCACAGGATCACACCCCAATGCCTCTCCAGACCCTCTGGAATCCACCACAAGGTCTGCCTCCAATGTGAGCTCCCTGGGGTCAGAGAACTCACTCTCAAACAGGTGTTGGCATAGCTCTGGAAAACTGGGACTTAAAGTATGCTCTCCCACAATTGGATTACACAGCCCCCTAGCAGGGTTAACCAAACTATCCTTCACCTCACCATCCAGCGCCTCACACACATACTCCACACCATTCTCCTGAGACTGGCCAGACAGTAGCGGACTGTCTCTGTCGCACAACCCACACTCTTCTGGGCGGTCCTTACACTCACCCACCAGGACCTCAACCATGGGGGAATCCCTCCCACCACTAGGACCATGAACTCCTACGCCAGCCACCCTATTCCCTTCAGGGATGCTGCGCACTACTGGAGCTACCTCATGCCCTTGAACCTCCTGGTGTATGTTAACCCCCTCCAAGTCAGGTGCCATATCTCTAGGTGCGCGCGCTATGCTGTCAGCACTAGATACCTGAATGTTGCTGCCACCATCTGAGCTGGACTCCACCTCCAACTCAGCAAAGCTCAATCTGCGAGCTACACAAATCTCTGGATGTTGGGCGGAAGCCCTCCTGGCTTCAAGCTCCAAATCAAGTTCTTTCATCCTAAAGTAGTGATCTCTTTGGCGTTTTAGCGCCTCCATGGCTAATTTTTGGCTTTCCATTGCCAATTTATGCTTGTCCATTTCCATTTGTCCTTTTAATTTCGCCATCTCTATTTCATGCGCCCTGGTTGCTGCCTTGTCTGCCAACTCCTCTGGCGACAAGCATCTGGTTGCTGCCTTTTCCATCCTCACTGAACCAGGCATGACGTTTCACAAGCACATGGAGATCTCCCAGCAAAATTATAAAAATGGAAACCTGTGGCTACGTTATAGATCTGCTCTCACTATGTGGTGATCAGTAATTCACTGTATGTAAACTACAAATGCAAATTCGCAAATCCTCACCGCTGCGACCAATGTTAGAATTGGGGGTCTCTGGTTGGCGCAAGTAAGTACTTGTGACAAGCAGGGACCCTCTCCTCTAAGTCAGGGCAAAGGATGACCCTTCAGAATTACCCTTGCTCACCCTCTAGGTGCGTGGCGTGAGCAGCCAAGGCGATTCTCCAGGCGTTAGTCAGTTAAGCATTTGTAGACACACACACAGTAAAATATACCAATCCCCCCACAAATGGACACCAGGCTGTGAGTATATAAAAATACGCTTCTTTATGTAAAATATATATATCTCTTAGGTCAGACTTATCACAAGATCAAATAACGTTTTTGTAGCACCACAGATTGTAAATAGGCACTTTTCTTCTTAGTTGCAGTTTCAAATGGAAATATCCTTGTTATATATTCCCACAATAGTTCTTTCTCCTTCTGCACAGTTCTCCTAGTTCTTTGGTCGTTTCTGACCAGATTGTGCACTTTGTCACCCCTCTAGGACCTTAGGGACTCGGTCCTGCACTTTGTAGCACTTCGCGGCGCTTCTGACAGGGGAAATCCCGACCCCCTTCCAAGTCTCACGCTTCCCGCGTGGGACGCGGTCGGCCCGGCCGGGTCTCTGGGAGCGTACGGCCCCCCCTGGTCTGCGGGACTCCCGCGGGGGAGAGCGCCGACCTCAGAGCTGCCAAGGGGGGAAGAAGGCCAAAGAACCCAGCGCAGCCCCGGTCAGTCGTGCAGGGGCTCGGCTTGCAGCCTGCAGCTTCCCGACGCTCAGAGGATTCCAGCGGGAGGGGCTGGAGCGCGCTCGCGGAGAGGCGCTGCAGGCAGGCACACAGAGCAGAGCGGTGCGAGTCTGGTGAAAGGAACGGCTCGCACCGCGGGGGGATAAGTACAGTACCTTGGTCACTTGTAGGCAGGAGCAGTCAGCAAGGGGAAAACAAACGTTGCGGGCCCCGAGCCCGTTGACGGTCTCGGTGGCGGCTTTCCTCCGGGGACAAAGGCAAGGTGCCCAGCGGCTCAGGCAGAGCGAGGCTGGCACCCGAGGCGTCCGTCCAGTTCGGAGGTCTGTCCCCTGGGTCTGTTTGCGTCCGGTGGGGATTTCTGGCGGGAGGGTGAGGCACCGCAGCGGGCCCTCTTAGGCGGTCGACACAGCGATCCCCTCAGCGGGGGAAGAGCGGCTCAACGGAGCGGAGCTCTTCCTCGGCGGGGACGAGGAGACACAGTCGGTCACGGCCTCAGGGAGGGGCTGGGGGGCACCACAGCAGCGAGCCTTCCAGGCGGTCAACACAGCGATCTCCTCAGCGGGGGGAGAGCGGCTCCACGGAGCGGAGCTCTTCCTCGGCGGGGACGAGGAGACACAGTCGGTCACGGCCTCAGAGAGGGGCTGGGGGGCACCAAGGTCACAGCTCCGGCAGTAGTAGATATCCCGGTTAATTACCGGCAGACGAGCAGAGGCAGGTTGAGCCAGATGGTCCTGTGGCTCAGGTCAGGGGGCAAGCTCAGTCAAGCCCTTGGAGAATGTTTAAGCACAAAGCAGCAAAGTCTTTTCTCATCAAGTCTTTTCCTCTCCTTTCTCAGCAAGGCAAGCAGCAGGCCAGTTCTCCCAGCGTCTCTTCTCCTTCTAGTCGGGCAGAGGTCCTTCGTGGTGAAACAGGATTCTAATTCACAAGGAGCAGGGCTCCTACTTTTATACACAGTTTCTTTTGTTCTCACTGGCCAGGGGGGCCTCTGCATAACTGCTTCAGTCTCTGAGTACTTGTTGTGGGTACTTATGACTTCTGTATTCAGTGTGAGGGCAGGCACATCAGCCGCTCCCCAGGGGGGCGGAGCCGGCATTGAGAGGGCAGGAGTGGCCTGAGTATTTTGTTGACAAGCTTCGGTCCTTCCTGGGCCAGGTGCAGGCTGAGTCATCAGTCGCTCCCCAGGAGGGCGGAGCCAGCATTGTGGTGGCAGAGCACAGCCTGATGCATCATTCAGGGGAAACTCCCACCACCCATTAAGGGGTCCTCCTGCTAATCACTACCTGTCAACTCCCAGCCCTGTCACTCACACACACCAGACAGTCAGATCCACATCCAAGCAGAGGCGGGCTGAAATGGTTAGGCAAGCAAATGCTAACTTTCTAAAAGTAGCATTTGCAAACACAGGATATTAAAATAAACTTTACTAAAAGAAGTATTTTATTATTCTGAGTTCAGGCATACTAAACATGAATTTCTACCATGTTCCCTGAGCCTGCTGGGATTATAGAGTGTAATAATTCCAGCAGCCCATCTGGCCTAGAAGGGAACTGGTAGCCTTACAATAGTGAAAAACGAATTTGGCAGTAATTCACTATTAGAACATGCCACACACATCTGGGCAGGTTCTACCTTATACTTACAATGCACCCTGCCCTCAGGCCTACCATAGGGGTGACTAATATGAAGTTAAGGGAAGGTTTAAGGGGCTGGCGAGTGTGTGCACTTGCCCAGCCAGCATGACAGTACCAGACTGCACGCAGGTTCTGCAATGGCAGACCCTAGACACATTTTAAGGCTGCTTCTGTGGGTGGCGCAACCAGCGCTGCAGGCCCACTAGCAGTATTGGCATTCACAAGCCCTGGCACTCCTGGTGCACTTTACTGGGGACTGACAGTAAATCCAATGAACCAATCAGGTATATCAATCACATGTACACTTTACAGTAGGGAGAGCATATGCACTTTAGCACTGGTCAGCAGTGGTAAAAGTGCCCAGAGTAATTAAACCAACAAAAACAGGTCAGAGAGAGTATTGGAGGAAGGCAAAAAGTTTAGGGATGACCCTGCCAAGAAGGCCAGGTCCAACAGAGAGCGTGAGGATATCACATGCAATTCTACGTTGCCGTCTAGGCCATACAAGAGAAATGATGAGGGAGCGGAGTGTGCAGAAGAAATGAGCCGTAAAGCCGTAAGAGGAATGGGAACATTGAGGAACAAGTATAGAAACTTCGGGAGCACAACCATCTTGGTGATGGCAATGCCAAGGATAGTGGGAGATGGCGCCAGAGGGTAATCTTAGTCTCCAGCCTGTCAACCGTGCGACCGAAGTTTGCCCTCCAGAGTTCGCCCATGTTCCTGCTGAGTCAGACGCCCAGATACCATGCTCACTGAAACAGGTAATCCGGAGTGAAGGAGACAGTGGCGTCCGTCAGAGGGAAGAGAATAGATTTACTCCAGTTGACCTGAATGCATGAGAGACCCCCAAAGCGCACCACCTCACGGACCATGGGACCGAGGTTCTCTTGAGGGTGGCGGACATGGACTGTTACATCGTCCACGTACATGTAAACAACCAGGGCTTGAGCAGCAAAGCCAAGATCCCTCTGGGTGTGATGCTGTCGAAGTCTAGCTGCGAGGGGTTCCATAGCAACAGCGAAAAGCATGGGCAAAAGCAGACATCCTTGCCTAATGCCCCGCTAGACAGGGATGGGCTCAGAGATCTGGCCATTGATCCGAAGGCGAGCAGATAGGATCATGCTCACCGATGGGGGCTGCGTTTCCTGTTTTTAATGTTTTCCTCTTCGATAGTATGAGAGGCTAAGCCTGTGGGCAACATTTCTTCAAGACCATTAAACACACATGGATTGTCGGGAGAATCATTCAAAATACACCTCTAATTATAGAGATTGTTGCTGTGTCACAGTCTGTTGCCATAATAAAAAATAGCCATACTCTGATTAATATATTACACAACAACACAGGACGTACATTCACTAGAGGGACAACAAAAAATTGTGAAGAAACTGGAAGTCACCTCACGGGCGCACCACCAATGGGACCCCTGGTTGGTACTCACCAGGATGGCCCTGTTCTCATCATTGGTGACTACCAGCTTAGCGTAAACGTGTCCAACACCCAAAGTAACAGTGAATGGTGCAGTGTACATACAACTTATATGTGAACAGGACTAACAACATTCAACATATACCACGAACAATACTGTGCATACAAGATACAAAAACCTTTTATTCGCACTTCTCTTGTTGCAAACAGTATACACTTATACTTATACGTACTCTCTTTTTTACGTATAAGTGTATACTGTTTGCAACAAGAGAAGTGCGAATAAAAGGTTTTTGTATCTTGTATGCACAGTATTGTTCGTGGTATATGTTGAATGTTGTTAGTCCTGTTCACATATAAGTTGTATGTACACTGCACCATTCACTGTTACTTTGGGTGTCGGACACGTTTACGTTAAGCTGGTAGTCATCAATGATGAGAACAGGGCCATCCTGGTGAGTACCAACCAGGGGTCCCATTGGTGGTGCGCCCGTGAGGTGACTTCCAGTTTCTTCACAATTTTTGGTTGTCCCTCTAGTGAATGTACGTCCTGTGTTGTTGTGTAATATATTAATCAGAGTATGGCTATTTTTTATTATGGCAACAGACTGTGACACAGCAACAATCTCTATAATTAGAGGTATATTTGGAATGATTCTCCCGACAATCCATGTGTGTTTAATGGTCTTGAAGAAATGTTGCCCACAGGACTAGGTCTTTGTTGTAGTACTTGAATTGAGTGGAGGGCGACCTAGCCCGGTATTTTCCCTCTTGACTCCTATTTTTCTGGATGAGAGGCTAAGCCACTTAAAGGGTAATTATTATCCAATACAGCTGTTTGACCATGCTCCAATGATTTATGTGCAGAACACAGAGGTGGACAGCAGGTAATCTCATTTATGTTTGTTTATATTACAGCACTCAAAGTACAGTGTCTTTGGCAGTGGCATTTAATTGAGTTGCCCTGAGGAAATTGCCTGATAAAAACTAAGCATGGGCGGATTTTGCGGATCCACGATTCACAAATTTGCGTATTCACGGATCGTGGATCCGCAAAATCCGCGTATTTGCGGATTTTCGTAATTGCGGATTTGGGGCGGGGCTTCCATGCGAGTGCACATGCCTCTTGTGTGTATAAAAGGTCAGATACCGATCAGAGACAGCTGCCCAGCCTTGACAACGCTCACGATTGTTTTCGGGGCCGCTAAATGAGTCACTGAATTTAAGCTTCAACTAGGGCTCATGCTTACATGATATCTGTAAGTGCTTCCGGTTGAGGTTTAATTTTGTGCCAGCCCAGGACCATCGTGCCAGAATGAACCCTGCCCTTCATATTTATTCAAGAAGACGCCACCGTTTTGGGAAGAGGGCACAGCTGCCTGGCCTGTAAACTATTTTACGATGGCGCCGGCAAGCTGCCAGCGCCATCCTAAAATAGTTGCTACATTAGCTTCAACAGGAAGCGCGAATAGATAAAATAAAGCAGATGCACGAGCGCCTGCTTGATTTTATCTATTAGTGCTTCCTGTTGAAGCTAATTTAGTAACTATTTTACGATGGCGCTGGCAGCTTGCCGGCGCCATCGTAAAATAGTTACAACAACAGGCCAGCAAGGCTTGAACTTTTGACCTAGGAATCCGCCGCTCGCGGATTGCGAATTTTCGGTAAATTCGCGAGAGTTCGCGGATCGCGAATTTACCGAAAATCCGCAAAATCCGCGAGCGGAGCGGATTTAGCGCTCATGCTTAATAAAAACCAAGGCAATGAAACATGTCGGCTGTAAGTAGGGTGTGAATCGATAGGTAGTATTCACATCCTCCTTTTTTATGTTTATGTGTTTACTGTTTGCAATAAAGAAAGGAACGTGAGTAAAAGTTTATTGTCCTGATTGCACAGTAACTTGTATGTTAAATGTTGAATGTTGTTAGTTTTTGTCACATATAAGTTGTGTCCACTGCACCACTCACTGTCCTTTTATTTTGGGTCTGAGACACTTTTACGTTAAAGCTTGATGGCACCAATGATGAGAACAGGGCCATCCTGGTGAGTACCAACCAGGGGTCCCATTGGTGGTGCGCCCGTGAGGTGCCATCTCGCTCTTCACACATTTTTTGTTGTCTTTCAAGGTGAGTGTTGGTCCTGTGTTGTCCTAAATGTGTAGATCAGAGCTTGGTTGCTTTTTATTAGGGCAATAGACTGAGACATCTTAACAATCTCTAGAGTAAGAGGTGTTCTGGGGTGACTAATGCCTAACCAGTGATGTTCACAGATCAGTAGCTATATGTTGCCTTGAGAACTAGGACTTGTGGTTTTTGATGACGTGTTGAGTGGAGGGCGTCCTAGTTCTGTCTTTCCCTCTAGACTCCTATTTTGTTTGAGACTGTTGATGGCTGCCAGAATCTCCTCCTTAGAAAAGGGCTCGTCGAGGTATTCGCGATGACCATTACCTAGCCAGAGGAGCTCCAGAATGTCAAAGTATTGATCAAGGATATCGCGTGAGGGAGCGAACCCTGGGGTGTAGAGGTGGGTGTAAAAGGCGGTGACCCTAGACACCACCTCAGTAGGCGAGGTAGTGAGCAACAGGCCTTTGTCCTGAAGCGATGTGATATAGGAGGCGGCATGAAGCCGTCGAAGAAGATTAGCTAAAGTCTTACCTGGACGGTCGCCTTCGCCATAACGGCGAGCCTTCGCCTCTCTGTCCAAGAAGGAAAGTTCTCTGTCAGCCTCTTGTTCAAACTCGGAAAGTTTACCCCGGAGCTGTGTGAGGGTGTCGGGATTGGGACAGAGAGAGTGTGAGGAGTCGAGGGCCTTGATTTCCCTCTCCAGGCGCCCAAGGACACCGCTAATGGAGCGCAATACACTGGACTGCTTGGAGATACATTCGCCCCGGATCACCACCTTAAAACCCTCCCAGAGTGTGGAAGGGGAGTCCACGGAACCGGGATTGAGCTCAAAATAGTTATCTATTACAGTTTGGATCTCGTCACAAAACACCGAGTCACAGAGTGCATTGGGGGGCAGCCGCCAGGCAAACATGCGCTTCGGGGTGTGCGGGGGGAGCAGGCTGGGACGGACGGGAGCTTGATCGGAGAGTGTGCGTGCCATGTGTTCAATAGAAGATACCCATGCAACGGCGTCTTGAGTGGTAATCCAGAAGTCTAAACGGGACCAACAGTCCAGAGAGCCTGTAACGCATGTACCCTTGCGCGCTTCTGGGTGGGTGTGTCGCCACGTGTCGAGCAGGGAATTTTCAGCTAATAGGGAAGCAAGAGGGATGTGGAACGCGGGTGTAGAGTGCGGTTGCCCAAGTGGTCGAGGGTGGCTGATGGCGTAATGTTAAAGCCCCCCCCCCCACAGCAGGGCATCAGGACCCAGGGAGGAAATCTGCCGCCATACCTGTGCAAAGAAATCAGGGTTGTCAGTGTTAGGGCCATAAATTGCTGCGAGGATCAGGGGTTGAGCCAAGAGCGTGCCTTGGATGATAACATAGCGCCCCTCAGGATCTGCAATAACCTTGGTAGTATGCCAGGGAAGCCCTCAACATATGGGAATGGACACCCCGCGGGAATAGCAGGAGTAGAAGGAGGAGTGAATCACTCCCTATTGTCTGGAGTGAAGCCGAGAGGCAGTGGTGGGCAGTAAGTGGGTTTCTTGAAGGAAACCAATGTCAACCTTGTGGCGGATGAGGTGTGCATGTACACGGCGAGCCTTCCGATGGTCGTTGAGACCACAGACGTTCCAAGTCCAGAGCATGGTGGCTGTCATGATGTTATGTCAGGGAGGAGACAGTAGGATTGGAACAGATGCAGAGTAGGCGGCATATGTGTTTGAGAAGGGATGTGCAATGCTAAAGGCAGTATAGCAAAGAAAACAACACAAATTAGGTCATAGAACAAAACCAACAACAGGCCTCGGAGACCAGGCAACAAACCCTGTGAGTCCCCCCCCACCACCCACACCAACCCCACAAACAGGTTGAGAGACCATCCCCACCTACCCAGGGAACCCACAACAGGGAAATAGAAGGTCCAGGAATGAGCTGAGGGGAATTATCGCGTAGAGACGTGGCTCAGCTCAACGAACTCCCCTGTCACCTGGACAGGGTGGCCAAGCCACAGATTAGAGCGGACTGTAAGTAAATGAGTCGGGGGATCCAAGGCCACCTCAGGCACTAGAACGCGGCAGGGATGTGAACAGAAGAAGGAGGTGTGACAAAGCAAGAGATGATCATCACTGCGTATGAGAAAAAGGGGTATGGGGCCAATAAAACAGGAGCAGGAGATGCCTCTGCAACTAAGGCTGTCCGCCGGACCCACAAGTCGGAGAACAGGAGAGCGTCAAAGGCAGCCTGGAGCAGGAGTGCCTGGATAAACAGAGGGCGCAATGGCCGGGATCAGCAAGCACGCGCCATCAGGTGCACACTACAGGCATCGAAGAGTGAGGGCTATTTTTCAGTCATTATCTCTCAGGACACCGTCGGCTGCCGTTTGAAAACTGGAAGGGGTGGGACACTGCGGCCTGTCAAGTTTTTTGGCATAGGCCTGTGCCGCCTTCGGCTCCGTGAAGGTGTGGACCTACGAGACATGCCTGATGCGTAATTTGGAGTAACCAACAGTCGGTATGAAGGAATAAATAATACACTAAATTTGATGAATGTATTTTTATTTTACCTTCCCTGTGTTTTATAGTTCACAATGAATATATCATACATTCATTATCTTCGAATAGCCAATAACACCTTATCAATGAATTACAAAAATTCTCATATAATCACATTCTGTACAAGGACCTAAATTCTACAAAAAAAACAAAGTAACCCTAAATAATATTACAATTTTAGATAGTGGCTTCCATTCACATCTGGACAGACCACTCGGAGGTAGTCGTAAACACACACTTCTAAGTAAAAAAAACACTACTTCTATGACTTACAGTGTGACACTCTATAATTTAGAGGTGCACTATATCTCCATTGACTCCTCCAGAAAAGTGTCGTCGACGTGACCACGTTTCAGCCTATCTTCATCTTAGGCCTCCTCAGGACAGGGTTAAAACATGAATTTATTATCCATAAACGAACAGCTGGGTTCATCAAACTTTATGGCCAGGGGTATAGTCCTATGCGCAGCAACTGCACATCCGGAACCTGCTGCCACCCTTGTCACTATTAATCCATGGTTATCACCTCCTTTTCTGAGGCGTTCCTTCCCTCTAATTTACTTCCACTGATGCGTAATTTGTCCGGGTATGCCAGAGAATAGGAGACATCATGTTTCTGCAACAGTCGTATGGCCGGGAGAAATTCTCAGCGGGCAGCCTGAACCGCCACTGTATAAACAGGGTAGAAGGATATTAAATTCCCATGATGGCGAATTTCACCCTTCTCTCTGGCGGCTCGCATCTCGGTCCCTAAAATTCAGTAATGATGGGACGAGCAGGCAGGCCAGGAGCAGGCCGGGGCCCTAAAGAGCGATGGATACAGGGGAGAGCACCTCACTGAACAAGTCCCGAATCAACTGCTCAATGAAGTCTTCCATTTTGACGATGTTGGAGGATTCAAGCACGGTCTGTGATGCGGAGGTTGCTTCTGCGGGAACGCGCCTCCATTCCTGGTCTTCATAGGTTCTAGCACCTTGTCCATTTGGAGGAGTATATGGTGCTCCTGGGCCACGGTGTCCTCAACGTCGGAGATCCCTGTCTAAACATGAGTTAGGCGCGCATCGTGTGTATCCACCCGGGCCTTGACCGTGACCAGGCGGGCAGAAAGCTGGTCCAACTGGGCCGCGATGCCAGTGACCGCGGACTTCACGTCCAGCATAATTGCTTTACGGTCATCCTCCCAAGTCAAAACTGCCTCAGGCTGAGTAGTGGGCTCGCCAGTGTCCAAAGTCTCTGTCGTTTCTGCCTGCGTTGGTCGAAGGCCAGCTTCGGTTGGTTGGGATCCGCCTTCCCCATGATCAGGCCCCGCGTTCAACACGAACTCACAGGCAGTGCCGCCAGGAAACCAGAGGCGGGGAGGTGGTGGGTGAAGAGGCCGGGGCCAGTAAGGGGAGCTGTGGCCGAGTATGAGCTCAAGGAGGACAGCAGGCAGGAGGCCCAGAGGGAGCGCCGAAGCAGAGGCAGTGCCGGGCGAGTGACAGGGCCTACAAGGGAAAGCAGTGTCTGAACAGGGCCAATATTAGCAGGTGGGCCCTTTGAGGAGGGAACAAGGAGCCAGGTTTTGCAGGCTGGGTTGAGGCAGTTGCAGTAGCAGCAGGCGCCAGCAGAGTTTCCTGGGAGGAAGTCGGGCGGGGCCGGAGACACGAGGCAGTCAGAGAGAGATCCCAGACCAGCCAGCCGCAGTAGCCGATCATGCAGGGTCCCATGTCCGGCCGGGTGGCAGCGAAGTTAATCAGTGTGCCCTCTAGGTCAGCTCACCACGGTGCCCAAGTTCGGCGGTGAGGCCGCCCAGCAAGCAGAAGGCTGAGGGGGGGCGGTTCCGCCGGTGCTGACAGGATGGAGAATGTGTGGCGGAAAATGTGAGTCCCCAGGCCGGGTAGGAGAAGCATCGGTGGCGTCAGGGGAGTGATGCGCTGGGCTGCAGTGCCATGTGAGCTGGAGGCCGCAGCTTAGTCCCCGGTCCCAGCGAGAAGGAGACCAGAACAGCCGGGAGTCTGCGCCAGCAGGGACAATAGGCAGCGGTGAGACGCAGGGGCATCACGGGGCCCAGTAGGAACGAGCAGCTACAGCAGGTGCCAGGAATGGGAAATTGGTGCCCGCGTTGAGCAAAGGACCGGGCCCGGTGGTACGGCGTGCATGCCCCCTACCCTGCCGCGAGTCATCTCCACAGCGTTGCCACTTACCGGGTGCAGTAGAGCTGGGGAATAGGTTGATCCAAGTGGCAACCCGGCCCCAAGGAGTTCGCACAGGCAAGCCAGCTATTCGGCAGCGCCGTCACGGCCCGGACGAGCCGCCTTTCAGAAGGGAGGCCCAGAATCCGCATCCGGCCCTGACAGCGGATCTCCGGATGGCGTCGTCGTAGGAGGCCCGGAATAGGATCAATCAGCGCCCCAGAGTGAGGCGAGGCGAAGTGGTGTGTTGCTGAAGGGCAGCGCCGCAAATGTCCGCAGGATTCTGAACGGATTATCGGCTTGGCTGGCAAAGCCCAAGAGCCAAAGGTTCTTCTACGGGAGCACTAGGCCTCATTGAGGAAAGCAAATCTTGACACATATTTATAAACAAATTGCTGAACAGCAATCCATTGGATTTAGTGACCAAACTCATTTGTGACCAAATATTTCAGTTTTGAGTCAATCTTTGGTAAAAAGGCTCTTTTTTCACTCCTGCGTGATAGCAGCGTTCACATTGCCTGGTAGCTCACCTGCACATGAGCCTCAACTGATGTGGTGATGGGATCGATGTCCAAGCCTTCCTGCCTTGTTTCCTCAGCAATACCCAAGATTCTTCAGAGGAGCCAATTATATTCAATAATCTATCCATGGCAAAATGACAAAGCGTGATTTACCCCTTTCTTCAAGTTTTTCTTGAACTTTGAGAAAAAAAGTAACAATTTGTGGTCTATGATTGGTGTTGCTGGGACGTTCTGGGCAAAGATAGATGTGGACATTCAGATCACAACCAATTGCAAGTTTGTTTGTTTAGAGGTTTTCTCAGCCTATAAGTGACAAAATTGGCAATATGATTAGCCAGGACTCTTTCAGTATTTTTTGGGTGGTATGTTGAGGTAGTTTGAAGCGTAGGCTCAATAGCAACATCTAAAACTGAGACTTTAGAATTATTAAATGAATAATTTTGAAAATCCGAATGGTAAAATATACGCTTTTTCTCCAGGGACCAAACCACGATGAATCATCTGGGTTACCAGAGTTATCATTATCATCATCTGTATTAAATGCACTGTTGTCATCATCAATGTCATTAAGATGCACATCAGTCAAAGGCTGATCATTGTTTGCTGATTTGGGCTTCTCAGCTAGGAAGACCTGGAGGATTATAAATCTTAGTCAAATGTAATTTATCTGCACCTGTTAGAGCAAAGGCGACTTATTTTCACTTGGTACAGTCTCAGGAGCTATTTGTAGATTCTTAAGAATAGTCTCCATTTAAAATGCACAGCAGCAGCTGCTGCTCCTCATCTCTCCCCAACAACTTCTTCTGTTCTTTAATGTAAAATGTAATTTGAATAGCAAAGTATAAAGCGTTGACATAAGCTGTGAGGTGTGACGTGTCCAGCAAGGCTATATGGTCAACAGCCTATGTAAAAGTGGAAACCACAAGACCCCACGTGCAACATACTTATGGCTTGAAGAAGCTCTGACTCACTGGATATGTCACACAAGATGGGGCTACTTTTGGCAAGCAGAGAGGAAAGAAACTCACCTGTCTTATGCTGCTGGACAGGCAGTGGCCATTGTAGACATGTTCAACTCTTACAGTCTCACATGTCCTTTTTGGTAGACAGATTGTGTGTGCGATGAATCCTCTTGGTGTAGTAAGCTCATAAAATGTCCACCGAGTGGCTGCTTCTTCTGTGACTGACTCCTTTGACTAGCTCTTCTGTTTAGCAGGGAACATTTGTATTCTGTTAGTTGCTTGTATCATCTACATCCACTACTGATATTTCTCCATTATAAATTCATAATACATGCAAAAGTCACAGAATGCAAGATTGTTGTGCATTTCACAAAAAAAGCATAGTTAACGGACGTTGTGCAGTTTTTCCTGGAACATAGGATTTTAAGATCATTTCTCAACTATGATATTGCAATATCACAAATGTATCTCCTTTCATTGACATGGCAGTTGTATTCAACTTGTAACAATAACACTGTCACATAAAGGTGATGACATGTCACACATAAACACCCTGAAAACACGGGAATGTTACCCACAAGCAAAGTGAATACTTGGGAGCTATGTTAATTCCAACCGCATTAAAAAACTAAATTTAAGAGCAAAATGCCTGGAAAGCAACAGCAAAAGGTCTGTGCTTCTTCCACTGTCTCAAAAATATTTAATATTTGGCTGATAGCATGCAAAGTTCACCATTAAAGACTCAAACACAACCTCGCCTTTACTCATTAGCATAAGCATTCTCATAGTACTCTTTGTGTCGTGGGGAAACTTTTGGACGACAGAACAGTTCGAATTAGTCAACACTAGGCAATCACATGGATTAGTTTCAATATCAGAACTTGATAATAGTGCACTGTACTCTTGAGATTTGATTGAAGTATTTGCCGTAAGCAACATAAGGTGTTAAGGATTGGGAGGATTTCTTTCACATTATAATTTACATTTAAACACAGTAGCAACATTAAGGGAACTGCTGAATTTCAATGGATTGTTAAAATTAAATGGAGAATGACCTGCACAGATCTACTTACCGACAGAAGAAGGGCAGGGAGAAAATGGTCCTGGAGAGGAGCACCAGTAAAAACAAAACACAAACCACACCGATTAAAAGATAAGCATAGTGATATATGTGCACTTATTCATCATTGCACATGAATGCACATGCATCATGGTCTGGCGGACATTTGTTTTTATTAAGCATCCCAGGATAGCAGACACTGGTCTTGGAATGCTAAATTAAAAATCATAAAAAGTGTTCTGAAGTGCATTTTTACTACAAAGGAGCAGATTGTCTGCAAATTGCAGCTCCTCAGCTTTCCACAAAAAATATATTTTTAAAAAAGCGATCAAGCGGCCTCTTACGTCTTGGGTCAGTACCAGTTGCACTCCAGATTTTAGTCTTCTCCTGGGTGCTCCACACACCAGGAGCATGGCCTGGCTTCTTGTACTTGAATTGGCTCCTTGGGGAAGTGTTAACGAATATCTAAGCTGGTATTTTTATTGAACGCTCTGTGCCGGGTCTGTACACGTATAGACAGCAACTAAAATTATCATAGTCAATATATCCCCAGACATGGAACTCAAGAATGATCTGCCATTGTACAGAATAAGGCAGAGTCAAAAGTAAGTGAACTACTAAACCAGCTGTATGATTGTTCCCCTTGGTTGTCAGCGCCTGCATCAATTGTTAACATGCCTGTGCTGTTTCTCTGGGCACATTCCCTATCGACCGTCAGCACCTGGCTTTCGTTTTGTGGGGCACACTCTGCTTTCCTGTTCTTGGCTACAATCCTTTTTGTCTGCACCAGTGCCAAATCTACAAATCTTGCATGTGTTTTATGTGTTTGGATCTGTTAGTAAGACCTAGGTAGGCATAGTTAGGGAGTACATTCCACCTCTCTAATTATGATGCCTTCTAGTGTTTTCTTTATAGTGTCCCAGTATTTTGCCTGAAGTGAGCATGCACATTCCATATGGTAAAGGCCTGTGTTATAATGTACTTATTGCCATTTTCATATCTCTCCTCTTTGATTCTCTCAGCCTGCTGTGATGTCATGTAGAATGTTAGGGTCGCTTTGTATGTGGCAAGATCAGTTAGTAAGATGGGCTGAGCAGAGTGGACCTTGCTCCTGGTGGGGCTTTAACTAGGCTTTACAAGAGACTACCTGATTTACTAAGGATCTTCTTGTAACTGTATACCTGCTGACTTCTACCTGATTAAACCTACTTATACCACCTACAAGAGATGACTACCCCATTACTTCGTTTTAACACTGGCGACGATTGAAAAAGAACCTACTTGAGCTACCTTGGTTGGTCTTGACTTTTAAAACTGAAGTAAGTGAAGCTGTTTAAGTAGATGATGAAGCGTTTTTAAAGTTTTGGATTTAATGACATCAAATAAGCTGAATGGAGGAAACTAAGCACCCAATAAGCCCCACCAGTGACCCTACCAACGGTCGCCCTTTTGAATAGATTGTGCCAGTTTCTGTTTATCTGCTTGCTGCCTTTGAGAAATGACTGGAAGTTTTTACTACGTTTCCCTGCTTTGACACTGAATGACTCATCAATGGATTGACTGCTGTGACATATGCTAGATGAAAACTACACTACGACTAAGCTGTTTTCAAGTGTATGCCTCATCAGCAGCGAAGTGCCCTGTGTATTGTCAGCAGCAAAAGATACACCGATGTGTGCAGGGAAAATTTGCATCCCTAGAAGGATTTGACAATTTTTGAAAAAAAAATCGAGCCTCAAGCATGGGAAGTACTTAATTTCAGCCATTTGGTGGTGCTGTTGTACAAAGAAGTTTCACACTATATTGACGATTTTCAAAGCAATTTTAACTAAATAGAAACTGTTTTGACTTTAAAAAATTACCTTGGCAATTAGACTGGTCCTGTACTCGCACTGTGATTCTTTGAATCTGGGCTGGTGAAAGTTCGTTAGAGCAGGAGCTCTTCACGCTGGGCCTGTCTGTTTTCAATGATGACGCACTGGAATCCTGCAGTGGGATTCGGTGATGAGTCAGCGTCATAACGTCATCCGTTTACAACGCTGCGTGTGACTGCCTTTCAAGATTGCCTGCACGTAATGGTTCATCATTTTTCTTCACATCGGAGTGGCTCTGTGAAGAGAGTATCTTCACCTAACAACTCAGCTGAGCTGCATTTCAACACAGTTTTCCACCGATTTTAGATATTAGTTTCTACCCTCAATTCGTAGACTGTGTTTACCTTGCCAGCGACATATTTATCTTGGAATTACACGGATTTTTAACAACGTGTTATGTGGAGGCTATTGCAGCTAATTACAGTGAATTTGGTAAACGACTCACTTCTTACAAATATGATCGGCGGTAACTACTTTATTTAATTTAGTCTATTTTGTTATTGTTCGGGGGGGACTAAGATCGAGCTTTGGAACTTACTGTTTGTGGCGCAATTATCTACTTACCTGCTGCATTTGGATTTTGGATGAATGAACATTTGTATTAGACTTCCATGGATTTGGCTTCCTGTTTTGCTGACTGGACTATCGAGTGAGGCATCGCTCACCTTAGACTACGGTGACCACGTTTTTTGTTTTAGTTTGTTTTGTTAATAATACCTGTTTTATAATTGCATATTCACAACTTTCTATAGGGGACATGTTACTGTCATTAATATGTGTATGACTTTTGAGTGTGAATTATCTGAATAATATTGTTTTGCGGAAGACGTCGCGAATCTTCCTGTATTAACAATATTCTTTACTTGAAACAGCTCCCCGGAGTTTGAGACACTTTTATCATTGCTGGTCACTTGTATTTTTGTCTCTTGCTCTCTAGGATGGTGTTGATGAGTATGAATATTTTTCCTTGACTTTGTGTAGTGTGTCCCTTTTACGGTTGTGTGTGAGTATTAGATGTTTAGTGGTTTTCCAGGGATTTGTCATGGGCCTTGTTGATCCGTGTTTTGTTTTCCATTAAGTGCAGTTGTTCCCTTAGTTCTGTACACTGGAGTGTCTTGTCTGCACGTTGTGCTTGGTTTTTTATGAAATTATAAGTTTTGGTCAATTTCGTTCAGGATTTTTGAATTAAGAATTACCTTAGTTTTTCGAGTGTGTGACGTGGGTTAAAGCTTGCCCACAATTGTACGAGAGTGTCTTAGGCTTTAAGTTACCCTTGGTTTTTGATTAGCGTGTACATGCTGTGTGTGTTTACTTCACACATGGGTTAAGGGTTACCCTAGGTTTTTGGTTTTTCTGGATGTGCTATTTGCCTACACAGTCTGTGTGTGACGAGTACACACTTATTACCTACATTTTGGGATTTAGTGCACTTAAGGATTGTATTCCCTGTTTTGCCCCAGTTTATCCGGAATTAGTATTGTGCTGAATTTGTTTTTCGCAGTTTTTGTGAATGGCACATTAAGCTTTGGGCATAGTTTTGGATTTATTGGTTTTTAGAATGAATTATCTTACATTGTTTTTCGTTTATTTTTGATCATTTTCAGGGAAAAGGAGGTATTATATTGTGTTAATACTGTGTCTTCTTCTTTCTGTTGGGAATGCGTTTTCCATCTAGGCAATTCTTTTTGTACTAATGATCACTATCCATGGGGAGAGTTGAGTTTGTAGCATTTAGTAATGCATTTCTCTTCTTCTCCTTTTGGTTTCTTTTATTGGTTCCTTTTCTCCTTTTCCTCTTATTGCATTCATTAATACATTCTCTTTTTCTACATTTCCTTTGTATGATAAGGAGATATTTTAGTTCTATATATTAATACATTCTCTGTTTCTTTGCTTCCTTTTTTTGTTCAGTTATTAAGGAGGGGGATGTGTTATAATGTACTTATTGCCATTTTCATATCTCTCCTCTTTGATTCTCTCAGCCTGCTGTGATGTCATGTAGAATGTTAGGGTCGCTTTGTATGTGGCAAGATCAGTTAGTAAGATGGGCTGAGCAGAGTGGACCTTGCTCCTGGTGGGGCTTTAACTAGGCTTTACAAGAGACTACCTGATTTACTAAGGATCTTCTTGTAACTGTATACCTGCTGACTTCTACCTGATTAAACCTACTTATACCACCTACAAGAGATGACTACCCCATTACTTCGTTTTAACAGCCTGCCACCTTTATCCTACACCTGGGACAGCAGGCATTGTCTCCTTCATAGATTACTGAGGTTCATCTTTGAGTCAGATATGCACTATGCAATAAAATGTTTGTATTTGAGCCTCTCATTTCACAAAACCTCCAGAGTGCAGTCCTTAATATTGATTTCCAGGCTTTCTCCTCTATTTGCTTGCCTATATCATGGGACCCCATCTTTCAGAGGCATTTAAGACTTCTGATAGTACCAACCAGAATTGTTTGGTTCACTAAATTAAAGTGTTTCCTCACATGCCCACTGTTAAGTAATGTTTGTAGCACAGGGATGGTTGAGCTCTTCGAACTTTCTGCTGAACACTCCCTTTCTTGGTTAGTGAAGAAGCTTGCAATTGGAATAAAGTGGGATTGTATGGATCCTTCCTTTGTACTCATTTTGTACAAAGGGGATGTGTATTCACTTAGGTCCTAGAGCCAGTTTCAGAGATTTCATTTCAAGTATAATTTTCTGGCTTTAGGGTAGACACAGCCTTTGTGCAAGGTAATGACTTTAAGAGCAGGTATCTATGATGCTGGCTCCAAGCAAGAATACCCATGGGCGAAATGATGTGTTTAGTCTCAGTACTTGGCTGTCATCGACCTTCCTTTAGGGGGGATCCAGGACAGACAAAAGATACAGGCCCTGCCTGGAATATTCCTTACCCTTCTCAACAGGATCTACTAACAGACTCCTTATCCTTTACCATCCACAATATGGCAGTGTTTGGAAATGACTAATCAGCAATCCCCTGATAAAAAGTCATCATAGGTTTGCTAGGGGCATCCCTGTCACCATCCTCCCTTACTGAGTGTTGGGGTTTCAACCCTCTAGATTCAGGAATGGGGCCAATATACTTTCACCGTCTGGAAAAGCTGTACTCCATCTTCCATTGTGTCCCATACTAAAGCAGGTGCCTTCTAAAATGGATCCAACAGGTCACAAAACTGAGTCTCTCCACACATAGAGTCTTGCTACTATACATGTGCCACAGATCAACCGGGCATACACGTCCTCAAAAAGCACACAGAAATTCAGGGCAAGGGTATGGATGTTCCATCTCAGCTGAACTTTACATGAGTGGGTCCGATAGACCACCCTTCCCCCGGAACAGAGAATTGACAACTCAGGGGTATAAATCCCCAAAAATTGGCACTCAGCCACCAGTGATTTATGTCAACAACCCAGTCCACAGATAGTAGTCTCACATCATTAAAGTGGGCCTGTTTATTAAACTCCTCCAGGTCACAGAACAGATTCTGGACCTTAGCTTTACAGTGGACAGGGCTAGGCTAACAAAAAGTCAGGATACCAGTTTCACATTCAGTTGGGTCACTATGGGCATGATCATACACCAAGCCAGAGCACTCGACCTTACTCGCCGGAGGACTAACCACCGTCGATGCTGGGTGGATTGTTGACACTGCCTGTGGTTTCTAACATATTACGACTTGGGCATTCAAACCCATATATTTAACCTTTTGATTGACTACGCGCTGTGGGAACACACATCTGAAATGGATGACAGATAGACCTATTATCATATGTAGACCTATATTTTTGGACCCACACATATCATTACCTTCGAATAAAGCGGATATATTTACTAGACGACCATTGGACCGCTTGTCCCCAATTTGTTGAGACAAGCCTTTCCGTTATCTGCGGTGCTACACCTTTAGATCTTCAATTACCATCTCTACTTGAAGTCTCTCTCTATTAGCAGACGCCCTGAAGAAGTCCCTCTTTGGGATGAAACGCGTCGGCTGTATGGTGCTTCACACTTTTTTTGAAATAAAGAAATCAAATCGAGGAACTTCTATCTCCATAACTTATTGGAATTGTATATCAAACATTGATTTACCTCATGCTAAATGTTGTGGTGCACCTGTGCTGTTATGATTACATGATCATACACCTGTAAACCATGCAGAAGACATTCCTGTCCCAACAAAAAATCTTCTTGGTTCTATTACATGCAGGAAAAGGTAGACTGAGGGGAGGTAAAGGACCCATTGCTGATTATACATAGATAAGCAAGGATACTGAACATGACCAAAAGTATATGGAACACGTATAAGAGATAAAGAACACCGACCATCCTATCTGTCATAAACTAAAATTTACTCAGTCCTCACTGCATGGTTCTACAGAAAACAAACTTCATAATCATACTGAGTTAATATGTAAATGTGTTTCCATTGTGTTAAATTCTGAAATTCTGTTAATGATGTGCAGCCTGATAAGTAGTGTATATGCATGGTAAACAAATTATGCTTGATTACATGTATTCATAATAAATAGAAATGCAATTATAAGGAGAATATTTTTCGTTCTTTTTTGAAGTGTGCCCCTTTTGAAGGACTTGCCCGAAGATAAGCTAACAAAGATTTCTGACTGCTTGGAAGTGGTGAGTTGACTTATATCATTAAAAAGTGTGACGAGACAATATATGTTTGACATTAAGCAGCTGTAAGAAGTAATTTTTACTAAAGATTGAGGGGATTATTTTGAGTGGAACTACTGGTCTACCAGTGCAGGCGAGATGCAATTTAGAGATTCCCGCCAACATGGTAGATTATCGTTTTGCCAATGGTTAATCCACTGATGGATCAGATAGACCTTAAGCAAAACTGAATGCCGAGACGGGTGCCATCTTTGGCTTCCTGCTCTGTATTTATTTTATTTTTTTGCTTCTCAGAAACAAATCCTGACATTGAGGCTTCTGAGAAACGAAAAATAAACATCACTGATGGGGAAAGAGTTGTGTCCTTGTTTGTGGTGACATTTCTGTCTTTTATTGCAACTATGTTCAGGTTACATTGTAAATGCACATGCAGCAAGATGCAGAGAGCAGTTTCCTGTTGGGTTAATTGTCCTTCTGTGCATGAAAAAAGAATTTACATGGTATTCTAGTACTTCTCAGGTGCCCTTCTTCATGCGCGATACAGACTAGTTCTTTAGCACTGTGAGTGAATTATGACATTAATCATGTACATTAGTGATACTTAGGACTTATTATTTGTACTAAAATTGGGAAACATATATTTTGTTTCTGGGGCTCAACAAGGCTCACACTTTTAAAGCTTAGAATCGTGGCTGCAGAGAGTCCGAGTCAGAATTTCTTGTGGGGGCTTCATTCACTATTCTGGTGAAAATGTAAAGCACACTGGGGCAATAGCATCGACCTCCGAATAATACATCTTAACAGCTTTTTCAACAGATTGAAGCTTCTCCCTCAAGGAATTTTAGCAGGATGAATAACAAATGTGCATATTAAGATACTTTGGGCAAATAAAATGATAGGTTGTGACTTTATAGGTTACAGGTTGTGATAGAAAGAGAGATTATATTATGTTGGTGTATTAACGTATTGGGACCTCTAAGGGAATATTATGTACATACATTTCGGGATGGTATGCTTTGGCCTCATCATAGGATTGTGACCTGCACTCAGGTAAGTGTCCCGGGGCAACAAACCATGAGTGATACTACAACCTGTATTTATGAGCATTGCATTACTATTCACAGAAACTGACAAAGGCGCAGGGAAAAACATTTAATATGTACATTAACTGGGATTTCAGCCTGAGTAGCAAGGATCTGCTTGAATCATTTAGTCTACATTCATATTTTGTCCAGTCATAAAAGAAGATAATTGACATCTGCAATTAATTACCTCCAGAGCCTTATATGTTCAAGTTCATTGCTTCTGCATGTGCTTTAATTTAAACACATTTAAAAGGAAAGCATTACACTTCATGGAAAAACAAGCCCATACATAAACCATCAATTTGTATTAAGAAAAGAATGTGGCTTGTGAAAGTCTCTCACGAACACAAAATGCATTAAAAATCTTTCTTCGATGTGTCTTTAAGCATATCACAATTGATCCTTTTAACACTTTCACATAAAAACATGGATTTATGTTTTTCCTCTCTGAATTGGAAATGAATTTGAACAACTTCGAATACACTATATGTTTAGTCTAAACCTTCGGGCAACCCTTAGTCTAAGCTCTGGTGGAAAGAAAGTGTTATATTATCATACATAGAAATTATGCCAATTCCACAGTTGTTCAACAGCAAGAGAAAGGGACTTTACTTTTTCTGCCTTATAAATATTTTGGAAATGTTATAACAACTGCATGCTAAGAAAAGAAAATCTGTGTTTTATATGTCTGGAGTTACAGAATGGGTGCAAGTGTGTTATATTTAGCTACAGAAGGCCATTATAATAATCTTTTGCTGCCCTCTGCCTAGGAGGTTATTACCATGTTTTACAGTGAAATCCTCTGAATGGGGTTCCTCTACAGAATAGTTTGAATGGGTTCATTGTAAGCAGTGTTTCCGTTTCCAGCAGATTACTAATGTATGTAGAAATATTATGACACCTGTGGCTGATATACAGGTATTACATGAGCAAAAGTTGGTAACCAACTGCACACTAACTTTTTGAGAATACATTTTTAGTTTGTGAAATATCTTATGTTCAAATAAGTCGGTTTACAAAATCCAGAATTGCAGTGAGTCGCTGAACAATCTGTTTAATTGAAATTCATGTTACAAGTCGCAATATTGTACCCTCTGCTATTTGCCACAATCACAGGGATGGTGACCTGCAAGGGTCAGCAGACCACCATCTCTGTAATTGTTTTAAAATAAAACTTTTAAAAAATGCAACCCATTTTCATGAAAATATATGGAGCTGCATTTAAGAAATGTTTTCTTGTTAAAAAAGGATTTACTGAAAGTGGTCAGTAGTCCCATGGGCAACTATCTACTCACCTTGAAACTTTCTACATTCCCAAAGAGAAAGGGCTCTGAAAGGGATCCATTCCCCTTTGTGAATCATTTACCACCCAATTTGAAAGTTGGTAACTGATCAATGGTTTGTGAGCACTAAAATATTGGAGCTCCAGCAACTGAAAAGACTGCCTCCTCACAGCTTTCCCAGTAAACATATTCTTCTATTTACAAAAGGATGCAAAAGTGGTACTCATAAGCAATATAAATCCTTTTTCCTTAGCTGTCTTTTAACATTACTTTAATGGTATCTCTCTAACATACTGTGCCTTGACACTGTACTCCCTCAGAGTCAGGGCCCAGAGTGAAAGGCCTCCCATCACACAGTACTAGGTAGCACGAAAGACCAGTGCACTGCTCTGTCACCAGAGAGCTCAGGTCTGGTTCACAAAGTTAACTTCCACTTTTAAGTAAATTACACTTTTGAGTAAGTTTACTATTCTTTGCCTATTTACAATAAAATGTGTAGTTTACATGTCTTAATCCACTGAAAAAGGGGGTAGAGACAAATTTACAAATGCATTATGCCAAAGTAGCAATAAATCCAGCACCAAACATGGCCAACCACTGGTACTTCAACCTGTAGATATATCCTGCACACCTTCGTATTCAATGTAGATCAAATAATATGTGATTCAACTATGTAATCTGTCGGGTGCTACCTTGAGACCTGACCCGCTCCCGTCAGGAAATGTATCCACTAATAGATGTGTACAGACTCGGTCACATGCGTCAAGGTGCACTACTCATGCCCATGCAATGATTAAATCAAACAATTTCCCCAAAAAATTCATGCCGTTTTTTTTCCCAATTTCACTAGTTGCCTAATGCATCAAAAAAATACTCACAGTAATAATAACAATAGAACACAGTTCTTTTTGACACATTTCTTGTGTCTTATGTATTGTACACGTAATATAATTTGATCATAACATTATATTTTTAGTGAATTTCAACATGAAGTTTTCAATGCCGTGTTCCCAATGCATTTTGGGAATCTCTTCATCAGGAGACTCTGCAAATAACAAATGCACGTATTTAGCCATACTATAATAACAGAAAATGCAAGAACTATTCAAGCGTTTCTATCACCGGCAAGTTGGTACTATTAGTTTATGCAGGTGCTCACAAGCATATGTGTACTCTATTAAAATGTGTGGCTTGTGTGTTTAAAAGAATTCTGACACAAACATGTGCCCAACGAGTGCACCCAGCATCCCTTAAAAAGTAAAGTGTCTGAATAGACATGCAACATTGTTCGAAGTGGCACCATTACACGACTCAACACCTGCGTTCTGTTTTTAAACCCAGTATCTTGAAACAATTGACACCTACCCGGTCATCACTTGACCCAAAATATCAAATTAATAAGTATGTCAGCAAAGTAACAAGGTATCCATCAGTATCACACCTCTGTCGCACATGCTTTCTGTGCCCAAAAAGGACTTGAAAACCCCTATTCCATCAACAATCCACACGCTCGCGTTGCAGATGAATCAAAAGTATTGAGTGACTCTGTATGCTAAACAAAGTGACACAATGCCCAAATTATTAAAAAGCGACAAACGAAGCAGAACGGTAATCTATTTCTATTGTGTCAAAGCTCACACATACTTCCACAATTCACTCTGACTGCATATCCTGCGTTCGTCTACTGGCTGTTTGAAAGGTCCCCTCCGTTAGGGTCTTATTTAAATGAAGCGTACAAACGCTATGGTAACGGCATGATGCCCGAACGAGGGACAGGAGGGATTCCTGGACAAAGCACTGGCAGAGTGTTGGTCACGGAGGAACGTAACATATTACTGGGGGGAGACCTCAACCTAGTATTTGACAATAATGCAGACAGGTCAGTCCAACGACACAGTCAAGCAGGAGCATTATCCAAGGAGGGACACACTAGGCTAAAGGAACTAAGACTAGTCGATCTCTGGAGGGCATCTCCTGCCCAGACACGGGAATATTCCTATTATTCTAATGCCCACAAAACATATGCCAGGCTAGACTACTTTCTAGGCACCAGAGACATACATGCCCTGGCAGCAGACACGGAGATACCCAAAGCTTCACTCTGGGATCACGTGATCACGCCTGCCCTTGCAGGCAGTGGCGTCTAAGAGACACACTCCTACAACTCAAAGAGGTAGTGGAGCAAATTAAGCGCATACTGGGGGATTGCTTTGCACATGATGATACTCCAGAGATTGACACATCCTTCTTGTGGGAAGCACTTAAAACAGTGGAATGGGGCAAATTCACAGCGATATCTGCTGCAGACAACAGACTTTGGAGGGAGAGCGCCTCTCACTACAGACCCCGAAAATAAAGCGCCTACACCAGAGGTTCGGAGCCCCCAGGGTATAGCGCCAACTCTGGACACTACATTCACAACTGGCTGCACTTGATTTAGACAGGGCTGAGTATGCAGCCCTCCAGTTACGCCATTTCTTCTATATGGAGGGGGGGACAAATGTGGTCGACGCCTAGCACATAAGCTTCCCGAGACCCGACAGCACTAAGGCATCCAACCAATAAATGACTGTGAGCGACACCCAGTGACGTACGATGCTGCGATAGCTGAGACATTCCAAGAATTCTACGAACATCTCTACTCTGGGCAAACACTGGATAACACAGAGGGCACTAGATACCTCTAAGACGTGCAAACATCTACACTGATCCCGGGCCAAACCGCAATACTGGAGGGTGAGATTCAAATCGAGAAAGTGATTTCTGTAATCTCTCGGCTAAAACTGGCCAAATCCCCAGGCCCAGATGGCTTTACAGCGACTTTTTATAAAACCTTTTGTTCAGAGGTGGCACCTCTACTGACTAGACTTTTCAATACCTTTTCTAGACCGGGCGCGATTCCAGCTACGATTGTTGGAGGTCGCTATAATAGTTATCCCCAAACCTGGGAAGGACAAAACACAATGCAGCTCATACCGGCCCATCTTGTTGCTTAATTTAGATTTAAAGCTACTGAAAGGAATACTGGCCCACAGACTGAGCAGGTACATGCCAGCCTTGGTTAACCCCGACCAGGCTGGCTTCATCCCGCAGAGACAGAAAAGCGACAACACCAAAAGGGTCCTACACATATTGGATAAGGCTTCCAGATTCCCAAGCAACTATATGATGATGACCATAGATGCTGAAAAAGCCTTTTACAGGGTACATTGGCCTTACCTTGAACAAGTCCTGTCCCACTGATCCTTGAAGTCCCATTTGGGAGGGATGAACACATCATAATATACAAGTACAAAAACATTTACATAAGCCTCTACGCAGATGACATCCTAGTGACCCTCAATGATCCTGACACATCTTTAGGGGCCTTTTCTTGCAGAATTGGATTACTTTGGCATGGCTCCAGATTCAAAGTGAACGTAGGGAAATCTGTAGCATTCAATCTCTCCCTCCTGCCACAAACGGTGGAACAACTTAAGAAACAGCTCCCATTCCAATGGTCCCACAACACTATTCCCTATCTGGGAGTCCAAATAGCACCAACCACACAAGCTACTGTCACCACCAATTATACTAATTTATTTAGACAAATTTGCATTGACATACATAGATGGAAATACCACCAGATTTCATGGCTGGGCAGGGTAACAGCCACCAAGATGATGGTCCTCCCCAAAATGTTATACTTGTTTCAAATGCTCAGTATACAGCCCCCCTCAGGAATGATTCATAAACTACAAGGGAGATCATGGTTTTCATATGGCAGGGCCGTAAGACTAGGATGAAAAAGAACCTCAGCTTTCTGCTTCCTAGCGAGGGTGGGCTGGGAATTCCTAACCTCCAACTGTACTATCAAGTGGCGCAATTAAGATACTTAGTGGAATAGAGCTGCCCCGAATCAAAAAAGCACTAGTTATTCCAGGATAGGGCATTAGCAGGAACGTCACCAATGAAAATCTCTTTTTTAAAGAAGACACACCGACCGCGAAGCCCTTATATGTCCTCCATTACGCAGACGACAATGGTGACATGGGACGAGACTAGTGTTAAACACAATCTAACGACGTTTCTTTATATGACCTCAATATTTGACAACCCAGATTTTGAACAGGGAGTGGACTAGACTTAGTTCATACTTTGGTGCTGTATTGAGTGCAGCGCCATGGGTTACATCTTTGATGTTGGAGGAGTACTTTCATTCCAACAGATTATGGCATCCTAGAGACAGAGCGCCTGCGATATCTACAGCTCAGTCATTGGGTAACACAGCCATAAAACAAAGCTGCAGCACAACGTCATCTCACTCACTATGAGAGATGGCTTCTGTCCAAGTCCGTGAACAAGAAGCTGATTTTTGAATTATGCTTGATGCTGAATGTGCAGAACACACACAATGCAGGGCGAGGCAGATGGGAAAAAGACATAGGGAGAACCCTAAGCAACATGGAGTGGGAGGGAATCTGCCATAGGGCATGACACATGGCTAGTTGCATAGCCTTAACCGACACGCTCATAAAGGTGGCAACTTACTGGTACTAGAAAGACGGTCACCCAAGCCCTCATCACCAGCTGACTGGACAACGGGAACGCCCTCTACGCTGGAACCACAGCCAAACTACAGAAAAGACTCCCGCGCATACAGAACGCCTCTGCACGACTCATCCTGGACATCCCCCGCCACAGCCACATCTCTGCCCACCTGAGAAACCTGCACTGGCTCCCTGTCAGAAAGAGGATCACGTTCAGGCTCCTCACCCACACACACAAGGCTCTCCACGACATGGGCCCCAAATACCTCAACAACCGCCTCACGTTCTACACACCCACCCGCCAGCTCTGCTCCGCCAACCTCGCCCTCGCCACCGTCCCACGGATTCGCAGAACCACCACCGGAGGAAGATCCTTCTTCTACCTGGCTGCCAAGACATGGAACTCCTTCCCCACCCACCTACGGCTGACCCAGGACCATCTCTCCTTCAGGAAGCAACTCAAGACCTGGCTCTTCGACCAGTAGGCAGCACGCCCCCCCCCCCATCCTCCAAGCGCCTTGAGACCCTTGCGGGTAAGTAGCGCGCTTTACAAATGTGCTTGATTGATTGACTGCACACCAGCAAAAGTGCATAAGATCAATCCTTCAGTGAGCGCAGAATGTTGGAGAAATGCAGCATGCAAGGCACACTGGTACATTTACTGTGGGAATGTCCCCTGTTACAACACTACTGGACCAAGGTATTGAACGAAATTGATATGCACCTAGCTACCCAACAACAAAGATTCCCCGCACACATTCTGCTAGGGGTACCTGACCCACTGGCTTATCCCTTGAAATCTAGGAGAGTCTGCTTGATCTGAATGGCCCTGGGACCAGCCATGCAGAACATTCTGACACATTGGGGTACTCCTCAAACTCCCACACATACAGGTTGGCTAACCCAACTATGGCACATCCTGGGAATGGAAAATATAACTCTTATGCTCGCTGGAAAAGGCGTGGCCTTCGTAGAGTTATGGCTACCTTTCCTGACCCTACTATCGCAAGAGTTCTGTGAACTCACGTGCCCCAGATACTTACCCGAGTCTGCTGCACCAACATCCCCAAGCTAGTAACAATATATTCCTACATTAACAAGTACTCCAAAGCTAGTGCATTGGTGAATGGTGGGTGGGAGGGGTAAGATTCTGGCTTGTAAGATGTTAAATCCGGGCTCTGTGTAGCCCAGAATTGTGCCAGGTCTACTGTTTGCATTAGTAGTATAGATGGTCGCCATGTGTGTATAAAAGGATATTTATGAAAAGCGTAATGAATTGCTTTTATTCAACAGCATGAGACATGATAGGACCACTAGACCCCAATTTATGAAAACAGCGTACTGAATCAACACATGGTGGAGAATGTATTTTTGCATCTGCCAATCAAATCATATAATGAACAAAGGTACTACTCCTTTAGTGCTAGACAGGATTTCAAATGCTCGCAGGTCACGATGTAGTCACTAAACGTGGCAACAGAGTATAGAAAAAATCATTTATTAGTGCAGCTGTGTGGCAGGAATCAGCACATGTGGGCACTCTCTCCTGTTAAACTGACGAGCAGTGGTACCGTTACTTCTTTACCTGGTTCTAGATTATACATGTTGGAGGCCTTTTAATGCCGATAACCAAACTTGCCCACCTGACGCGGCCGGTTGTAGGCTGATTCCTGTGTACCTCCTCCCCGCCTATAATGCCTCATGAACTGTCAATTTGCATTACCGGCCACCTGGGTTGTAGGCATCATGCCGTGTTTCAAAAGTCTTGGCATCAATAAAGGATTTTGAAACTTACAAAAAAAACATTTCAAATGCTACACAGTCAAACTTGCTATATACATAAATTCAAGTTACAGGAAGCAAGCCACCTCAATGTTATCATTAAGACCAAATGGTATTGAGGTGTTCAAATGTGTTGTCCAAGATATTTCCCTATGCGCTAACTGTTGACCACTTGTACTGCAACCCTATACCATAGCAAATAATGGAGGTAGGGACTTTAAATAGAACCCTATAGGAAATAATGTTAAATTGAAATACATAATTTTAAAATAGTGAACCTTGTAAATAATTATAATGTGGTGCTAAAAAACACAAAATAGTATATATCTATTATTTAATTTTCAAACAGTTCAAAACCATTTCTATCATTTAAAAATTAATGTAGCATTTTTTCAATATAATTCATTACTTATAATTAATCCTATACATCACTTAATATAGTATAATAAAAACATATTTTTCTTTTTGACTAACTTAATATTTAATTTAGACTTCTGAAAAATAATTTTAATTGATTTCATTTAAAATATGTAAACAGTTAAAGAATGCATTAAAAATAAAGGTGGATTGGGATGTAGTGTTGTTTCTTCTGTTGTACAATTACAATAAATATATATTACATTAGTTTGCAATGATATTTAAAACAAAAAAAAATTTGTATTTTTTTCGAGTTAGATAATTATTCTTATTTTACCATATGGAGATCTCCACCCCCGACTGGGAGTCTTCCTCTGGTAAAGTATAGAGACTTTATGAATAGCCAAAGTAGTAACATTTACTAAAATGTGTAAATTACTCAAAAGTTACCTTCATGAATCGGATCCGATTGACATGGGTAACTTACACTATTTAGCAATTTACTGGCCGGTTTGGAGCAAGTTTACTACTTTTGTCTTTTCACAAAATCTGAGTGTAAGTTACTACTAAAAAAAAAAAGGATTAAGTCATGCACAACACTTGGCCAACCAGTGGTACTGCAAGATCATCCCATAAAAATAATGAGATAGAGGATTAAAATAAAACCCCATAGAAAATAACATTGATTTACATTAAATTATGAATAATAGTTCAAAATATAAATAAATATAATGTGATGGTAAAAATATACATAAATATAAAATAGAATATATGTATTACCTAGTTATAAAATATTTTAACATTCCCTTTTGAATAAAAAACTAAGGGCCTAATTACGATGTCGGCCAGTAAACCTTCGACCGCTCTTCGGAGGCTTACCGACTGTCATGGTAGGTTTACATTCCCTCCCCCGAATTACAATGTCGGCGGTCATAGTGTAAACCAGCCGGTTAATCTGACCCGGTTCTGAGGGGCTCAAGGAACCCGTCGGCCAGTTGAAAACTGCCCATAATCCCTTAAGGACGGCGTTTCTGCTGTCAGGATTAGGATGGCTTGTGACAGCCTTTCCATGTGGCCCTCCCCGACATGGAATGGCTGTTGGAAACCGACTTTGGGGGCTCCTAGCAGGACCCCATCCCTCTGTGACCTACGGTTGTGGCCCTGGTGCCCCCTTCACATCCCTGCACCGTGGGCAGGGATGTGCAAAAAATTTAATTTTACAATAGGATCTTGTTCTGTAGCCAGTTTCAGACCCCCACACATGCTACCACGGTAACATGGAAGATTGCGATAGCACATCCTAAGTGCAGTGTCGGGACCACATACCGGAGGTTGGTCGGTTCCACATCCGCTGCGATGTCGGTCGGAGACAACTCGGACCAACATCTTAATGAGGCCATTAATGTAACAATTATGTTAATTAACTTAAAACTAAATTAATTTTAATAAATTCTATCACTTTTATTAACTATTAATGCACAATAAAAAATTATCTCTGTCTTTAGGTGGGAATTTATTTGATTAATTTAAAAATAAGAACATTAGTTTTGGGGGATATATTTTTATTATTTTCATTTCGACAAATACCACAACAAAAACACTACAGTGACTACAACCTCCCACCACCCCTTCTCCCCCTGGTTGGACCACCTGCCAGCAAAGGAGCTATGTTGTTAGCTACAGTTCACCCTCCATGAATCTTGTCCAATGACCCGAGTCTATGTTGAAAGTCCATGATGGATGTATTCTGCCCCACCCAAGTCGTGTAGAAGGGATAGATGCTATGTCCCCCTCTCTCAACCCCCGTTCATGTCCCATCCACTCCATAGCCTATCAAACTTCCTCAAACATCCTCTTCCCTTGTAGACATCCTTTTCTATTATTCTACAGAATTCCATTCCTAGCTCTCAGTTTTGATATGTAGGGAGAAGTCCCTTTGCCCCCATCTCTAATGCACTGTCCAGCTTAGCCACAATGCAACCCAAGTCTACTAACAGTTTCTGGTATTGGGAATGGTTTGCTGTGTCTAACACCCCCAGAAGTGCCAACCTGAGTTACAGTACCAATGGTAACCCAGTTGATTTGCGCCAAAGCGTTCCCAACTGCTTCCCAGAATGTCCGACTAGGGGGGCAGCTCCATAGTGAGTGTATAAAAGTATTTTTCAGTTCACAATCTCCAAGGCAATCTGTGTCACCAGTCCTACCAATCTTGTAGAGCAGGGGACACTTGTAGTATGTCCTATAGAGCACTTTAAACTGAATCAGTCTGATGCTTGGCTTTATTGTCACCATCTCAAAGAACACTAAGCCTTTCCTCAAACAATCCTTATCCAGTTCCCCTGCGTCCTGTTCCCACTTTCCCTGTAGTGTCAGCTGAGGAGCCTGTGTGGTTCTCATCACTGTAAACATAAGGAGATAATGGACGGAGCGCTGAAATTTTTCAGACACTCACCCCCAGTCACAGATTTGGGTTGAATCCATCATCGTTCTTTAGCTCACTTCGCCGCCCCAGTTCAGACACAGCTATATGCAAATCAGTCTTGACCCTGTGCCTCATGGGACCAGTCCACTCCGAACTGCCAAGCCAGGCCTTCTCTGGACCAGAAACAAGCATCCTGGGACAGGTTTCAGGATAACAGCCCTAATCAGCCAGGCTAGCTTGAATCCAGTGGCAAAGTGAGATGAGGGTCCCTTGCTCACTTTGCCAGTGGATTCAAGCTAACCTGGCTGTTGAGGGCTGTTATTACAGGATTCACTAGGAGTGGTACACATGGGGCAGGACCCCGTGGAGTCCTGATGAAGAGCTATTAGGGGAACAGCTCGAAACATGTTGACAAAAACACATTACTGAGACAACCAGACTCGGTAAGGTCAGGTTTCTTCTCAGTAAACAACCCCTGATTTTCAACAATACCAACGAGGGGTGGGAAGAAAGGAGTGGCCAACTAATTAGGTGTTTTTAGATTTTCTTTCCCTTTCCACTCCACATCACTGCACTACACATAGTCTACAATAAAAAGTACTCCTACGTAATTCGCAAGTCGCAGCACGCCTCAATCCGTAGAGTCTTGAGAAGAACCCCAATGATGAAGCATGCCACCTAGGGGCAAACCTGGTGGGTGAGGGGTCTCTAGAAAAAAAGTCTTTTTTCTAGACAAGGGAGTACAACAAATTCTTGCTGTATCCTATCTAATTCCCTAAGGGCCCTGTTTTTTTTATATACTCGATTTTTGTCTAACTATGTAAATTAAATATGCCAATTGGGTATGAGCCAATATTACAAAGTTTAGAGAAGAGATCAAATGCACATTAGCACTGATCAGCAATGGTAAGCTACTTAGAGTCCTAAGGTCAACAAAAACGAGGTCAGAAAAAGTCGAGGAAGCAGGCAAAAAGTTTGGGGGTGACCCTACAGAGAGGACCATTTTCCAATAACCCCCAACTTCTCATTTGTTTCTGTAAGATGCGCCCACTATCTATTTTCAAACTGAGTACATTAAAGAAGCATTCCCAGAAAAACTTAGCACCTTTTTACAACCTGGTTGGACTTATCCGGAGATGCCTGAGAAATATCATTACCACAAGGTCAGCGTTTTTACCCAGCGTATTTCAGCGTATTTACCTTCGGTAATTTAACCTCCTAATGTCAAGTTTTGTAGGATGGAATACCGAATAATATATAGGTCCAGTTTTCCCTATTTCTGACCCCCCCCCCCCCACTGTGAAAATTTCTCCAGTTAATATGGTGAAAGGTTGGTTTGAGGAAAACCACAAATGACGGTGTCATTTGCTTACTACACCACAATGCATAAATCCCATTATTTACCAGGCCGTCTTCGGCCAGTACATTTAAGCAGGTTTGACCTGCATAAACGTCTCAGTGAAAAATTCGACTACTGTAAAAACATGACAGTCATAATTTCAAAACCAATGCGAATTGTGATTTGGCTCATAATCAAGAATTCTGATTACGGAATTGCGTCCAATCATCATTTGAGCTCGAGCCCAGAATTAACGTGGGACTCAGAATGACTCTAAAAAGCTACACAAACAGTAATGACCAATTGCTTGCAGGCATAAAGGCATGTTTAGAGGCCATTGGATTTCTCGGCTAAGTGTGGTTCTAAAGGCATTGCTAATTACCAAGAGTGCACCTCTCCTGCAAGTTCCAATCTTACTCGTTAGGAAATGTGAAATTTGTAAACTTCCCACTACATATGGAGTCAGAGTAGAGAAGCGCCATGAGACCAATAAGCAATTCATTGATGAAGATGAAGAGTTTGGATTGGCAAAATCCACAAGCAAAAATATTCAAGCGCTCAGTTTGGGGGTAATTTAGAAGAGTGCAATAATATTTTTTTTGTTTGTTGCAGTTTTATATAGCGCTAACTCGACCCGAAGGTATTGAAGCGATTTACATGAGCACCAGTTACATTTCATACGGACACATTCATTTTTGGTGGGCACGGGGAGATTAAGTTAATTGTCCAGCATCACAGAATATTGAGCCAATGCCCAGATTTGATCCCTGGTTTTCCAGCTCCAAACTCGGCAGCTCTGGCTGTTAGGCCACAACCTCTCCCCTAAAATATCTAGTTATTAAACAGCTCCACACCATTGAAAACAACAGTGGGAAATACCAAGCTACCAGGCCACTTAACAAACTTTCTGTGGCGTGCCACAAAACTGGTTTACCACATTGTCTCTAGTCTGAGGCCATTATATACAGTTTCTCTAACTTTAAAGGTTGCCGTGGCTGCGAGATATAATTCTTCTTAAATACCAATCGTTTAGTGAGAGTGTGTTCACAAGGCGTAATCCTCCTCAGAGACGTATCTAAGAATCGCTCACGATGACCCGAGTGAACGTGCAGTACCAATGCAGCACTTTCCATATCATGGAACCCTTCGTGTGTCCTACCGTCTGTGCCTTAATGGTATGTTCCTTGTCAGAGTTCCCAGGGAGTTCACTGACGAAGTAATTTAGAGTGTTGCAAATTCTCTCTTCTTGACTCTTCTCCTCTGGGGAGGGTTACCAATGTAACGAAACACCGCAGCAGATGTTACAAATTAATAATTCATAGCAGTTTCTGATGTATTTGCTGGAGAGCACAGATTTAAAAGAAACCCTGTTTCTAAAATCTTCATGGTTCAGATTTATGTCAATTCTGACCAGAGAAATGACAACAGAGCAATATGCTGTGTGCGAATAACTGCTAAGAGTGGGGAGGAATACCGAAGCTAAAAACATTTGTTCAGGGATCTGCAGGAAGTCTCGGGCGAACTCAAACCTTCTTGAATTTCAGACGTCTACAAATTTTGGCAGCTAATGGAAACTTTAGCAACAATCATTTTTGTTATTTTGGTGTCTGGGAAGGAAGAGCAAAATATGTTTTCTTATTTTGTCACTATAGGGTCCAATAAAACACGATATTATCTATACTACTATTATAAAGAGAGAACAGAAACCTTTTGGTAAGGTAAACTCGGGAACCACAGCGCCAATCCACACACCCAATACATTGTTGTAATCCTCAGGGTGTGTAGATGGATATAGGCTGCATAAAATAAAAATAAAACGTAAATTAAAAATTTAAACTTTGAAAACAAAGTAGTCCCCTAAAAGTAGCGCCGGCCGTGACATAGCGCTGGCCGCGACCTAGCGATGTCCGCAACGTGCGTGATGACGACAGGCGGGGAGGAGCGGTGACGAGCAGCGAGGAGTGGCGGTGAAGTCCGGAGCGCGGGGAAGAGCGGCGGCTCAGGTAAGGCAAAGGCGAGGCGGGTGGCGGGAGGGAGGCGGGAGGCGGTCTGGGCAATGTCGGGGCAGGCGGGGGCCGAGGCGGGAGTGCACCCAAGCCTGAAATGTTGCCCCCAGCCCCCTTCTGCCCCGGGCAACGCTGCCGCAATCCGGAAATTCTGCCCCAGGCAACGCTGGGGCGGGCTGCTAGTGTTATAATATAGGGATTTGTACAGCTCTTCTTTTGCCATTAGTGTGGCCTCGCAGTGCTATCGATTTTTGGCAGACTGGAATCTGATTTCTGATACTTTGAGTTAGGCAATCAACAGTGTTGGTGTGGATATATTCAAGCTGGGAAATGTTATGTGCATTGTACAGCTTAAAGTATGTGACTAAGTTATTTGAGAGTAAAATGTTTTGTCAGGGTCCATAGAATCTTTTTAACTAGACGTTGCGGTGTTGAGTGGGTGCTGTTTTGGTGTGCTGTGTGCTGTAGTGGCTTGGTATATTGTTTGTGGGGAGTGAGATACTGCCTCGGCTCCATGAAGCCCACCTCTCATGGGCCTCTGAATTGTAATGGATGTTTGAGCAGTGTCCTGCCTGATGTGTTCTTTTGGATGTTGTGAGTTGGCCCTTAGTGTAAAATTGTGTCCAAGCAATGTCCAAACTAGGGTTGTGAAAAGGTTTCATTATGCACCCATAGTCTTGAGGAGTTCCTGGTTACTGGCCGACCCATAGCTAGCTGAGTCTGACGCTTCTCCTATTTTTATCCACTTGGGTCATTTTCTCTTTTGAGTGTTAATTTTTGTGGGTAACGTGTGAGCATTTTGTATGTGAGAGCATACCTTTCTTTCCTTTGTCTTGCATCACTCCACCCCAAGCAACAACACCCAAACAGTCAGCACAACACATGAGACAGTCTTTGCACATCCCTTAAATAAAGCTTGGATATTCCATACAGATGGGTATTAATGAGTTACAAAACAAACAACGGAGCATACTGGACTGCGCTGCACATGATTGTTGTGCATTGCAGTTGTGACTAATACTGGCGTGTCGGTATGAGAAGGTGCAGAACTATTATCTTACAAACTTTGGGTATTTATTGCAAAAGCTGTGAAAAGGTACGTATGGTAATGAAGTTCCACTTGAATTGGGCTGTCACATGAAAATTATGATTTTCCATAGCTTTTTGTCTGCATATGTAATTTATATTGAGTAACTTGTAGTTAAACATTGCATTCAAGTAGAAGATGCTCAGTGAGCACAGGTCAGATACAAGTGGATTTGTCCTGGTGAAAGCGTAGAAGTCAAAATGTTTGAAAACGTTCTAAGTCCCACTCCAGAAGAAAAACATTGACATTTCTTCTAACTTTATCAGTTTTTGAGAAGAAAATTCCTCCTTGCACAGTTGCTCGATACTTGAAGCGGGTTGGTCCAGCTGGAGCCCTGGTGCTCTGGAGATTTCTATAAGAAACTCTCCAAAGTCCCAACACAGAATGGGACTTAGTTGCTTTTTTGGAGGTGATGAAAGCCCTTAGTAGGAAGAAAATGAAATTCAAGCCAACGCCATGGAACAGCCAGTTGGATGCCTTTTCCTGGAGGAACACTAGAGGAATTTTGTTTCAAAGTTTCCAAACTTTCTTCTGGTGCCCTAACAACCGCAGAACTACATTTCTAAGAGTCATTGACCTCAGGATAGAGCTTTTAGAGACTCTCAGTGTGTGAGGCAGAGGCCAACAGCAAAGTCCAGTCCATGTCCAGTTGCTACTGGGCAGCTGGGCATTTCCAAGAAATGGCCTTTTACAGCTTGTTGTGTCTCTGTAGCCACACAGAAGGTCAGACAACTGATCCTTGGAGTTCACTTCTTTGTCCTCAGTTCAAGAGAGATTAGATCCAATCCTTCAGGGCTCCTCTCAGGTCACATACAGCTGGTCTATTCCTCTTATGATCATCTGCAGGTCCAGAATGTTTTATGAACAGGTGCCTTGGGCTGAAACCTTTATGCCTTGCACCAGCACTTGAGTGAGGGTAACTCCTGGGCATTCCCTAACCAATGGGGTAAACGTTCGAAGGGCAACCATAACAAGTGTTTGGGGCAATTCCACTTTGTTCTCCTGCAAACAATCCCACAGTTCCCCTTCACCCTCAAAATCCAAGATGGGGAACCCCTTCTCCCCTTGTGCAGAACCTGTGTGCCAAATCAGAGGTGTGGCCAGGGTGATGAGCAGTACTCTCCACTGTGATCACTCAAAACCAGTTCTGGCGAACTATCTTCCCACGGGCATTGGTGCTAACATGACTAGAGGACACAAGCTGGGGCCTTACCAGGTGTCTCATAACATTTACTTGTGACAAGAACGGCTCCTTTGAAGTAAATTAGGTTCCTAGGCCCACCCAACTGGTCTTTCTGAAAGGAAAAGGAAATATCCCCTCACTCCCAGGCATTTGTTCCAGCTCTGGGAGCACACCTCATTTACACATAATTAAGGCAGAGTATAGGTTGGACTGTTGCTGAAGATCTAATGTAAATTAGCCTACACCAGCTTCAAGCAGGGCAAAGTTAACTTTTTAAAAGTTAACTTTCCAATATATGTAATCCAAATCCAACTTCACCATTAGATGGGATTTTTATGATATTTAAACTAAGTCTTTGAATGAAGTACAGTTCAAAAGTTATAGATGTAAATATATAATCTATACTTTAACTTTTCCTATGTACCTGTTACATCGTGACCCGTGACAATGTAGGTTTAGGCCCAGTCACTCTGGCAATATGCCATTTCTAATGTCCCACATGTCCTACACTTAAAGACGATGCACTCTACCATGTAGGCAGCAAGGCGTGCTTGGGGGTGACTTATTTAATATTTTAAATCGTGTTTTCCTGCCTGTGAGAAGGGTGATTTAGACAAGACTGGACAGCAGGGTTCAAGCTGCTGCACTCAGGCTACACAGGGTGGGCCTCAAGCCATGTTTCCAATGCCACTATAGTGGATGGCACAGGGTGCTTCAGCCCACAAGTGGCATTTAACTTTTCATGCCATTGGTGTATGTTTGCACCATGTACCATATACTATGGTCTCATAGGAAAGTTATATGTGCCAATTAAGTATTAAGCCAATTATGACATATTTTACGGGCTGGAGCGCATACATTGGACACTGAATAGCAGTGTTCCAGTGTTAATGTTCAGGATTACCAATGGGCAAGTCTAAAAAAGCAATGACAATCTGGGGGTGACCTCCCAAAAAGGCGTTACTTTGCAAAAAATACCCTATCTAGCTCTTCAGCATATGAACTTTAAACACCTATAACTTTGACGAGGAATGGGGCAGCTTGATCACAGATGTGTGGGTTTCTTGCTTGCTTATGTTATCATAGAATATAGATACTTGTTTAGGGCACATTCTGCCATTAGAATGGACTAATAGAGTAGTTAGACTCCAGGTACCCTCACACCCTGGTCCTGAGGATTCCCTCTCAGACCGGATTCTAATTTCAGGTTATTCCAGTTGGATACTCTGTAGTGTGAGTCCTGGTGATAGGCTGCTTTTCTGTACTTTTGGTGACATGAAGTGATGTTCGCCAAGGACTGCACATTTGGCTTCGGAATAATGCATCCAATATCTTCAAGTGTGAAGGCAATGCACATCCAGCATTTAGATATCATGCTATATTGTATAGCTTTCTTCAACAGTGTTCACCCTGGCATGCTACTGGTGGACTATGGAGTAGATTCCTATGCATATGTTTCTGGATTTTTATTGGCCGCAACTGAAGTATTTGTGATAATGTGCCTGGCCCTGACAACTGTTTCCTGCAAAGACCGCTTACCAATAAAGCTTACTAATGAAAGCACTTTGGAGCGTGAGTTCATACGGTGGGTGCTTTTAGAAGGCGTATAGCACTTGTATGAGTTTTTAGTTGATTCTGTCTAGTTCAATTTGTGGTGCAAGCTGGCTTAATAACCGGGCGTAGTTGAGAATTGCCATCATTACTTAGGGCTTACCTCCGAAGTGCTGAGACCTCTTCCTCCCGCTCTCTGGTCCACCACGGATTGTCCCGATTGCTGTGGAAAGAGCGAGGGAGAGGAAGTGAGGGAAGCTTAGGCCTAAAGACTTCTAGTCACACCTCAGGGTGAGGGTCTAGTGGCTGAAGGTCTCACAGTACTTAAATCCAATGCCACCGCTAACGTGCAGCAGACGCACACAACAGGCACACTAAAGGCAAGCCCGTCTGTGCCCGTCAGCGCTCGACCCCAGCTACTCTGACAATTTTGCATTGGATCCTCAGATCTATTCGCGTGATATGCTGCTCCAGATACGAGGTACAAATCTATATTGTCCTGGGCCATTATTAAATCCTCTGCATCTTCGGTCTCTGTTATCTCACCTTGACGAATCACAAAATCAAGGCTATACCACTCTGTGCGACCCCTGGTGCCCAGTCTGATCTAGACACCACTACCCCGGGCTCAACACAATCAAAGACATCTGTCAGGTGCTTTAAAACAGCACTTATCAATGCGAGGTCACTTGTAAAAAATGCAGTAGCATTTGTTGAATTCCTAGACGCCCAGAAACTGGACCTAGGATTCGTTACAGAAACCTGGGCAGATGCTGGGTCAGATCCTATTATGGCTACCCCGGGCTTTACTATCTCTAGACCGGCCGCCTGGTCCCAGTGTCACCTTTCTTCACAATAGTAGTCACCTACTGGACATTATCCCATTGGGTGCTCATGACGGCACCACGCCGTCATGAGTCACGGGCGGCGTGTGCTCACAACGGTATGGTGCTGTCATGCCTCTGCTGCTCCACCCATGCTGCACTAATTCCCCGCCTGTGCGGGTGAATTAATAGGTGGGCAGGGTCATGACGGCACCACGCCGTCATGAGCACACGCCGCTCGTGACTCATGACGACGTGGTGCCGTAATGAGCACCGAAGCGCCTGGCCCTCCCTATAGCCCCCCGCACCGCGCAGAATTCGCGGAGCGGCAAAAGGGTTAAAGTCCTCTTTTCAGGCTTCACCATCCTAAATTTACTCTTACGGGCCTGTTAATTTACCACCCCCCTGGCCCTGTTAATGCCTGGGCCATCCAACTGTCTGACTACATTGCCTCCATCCTCACTAATTCTAGTAACTTTTTGGTTGTGGGCGATTTTAACGTACACTTGGACGACCCGGAAAATAACATGGGTAGAACCCTGGTCGCAGATTTCGAGGCCATGAACATCACGTTGCACAACTGCGGCCCCACGCACAAAGGTGGTCACCTCTTAGACCCCATTTTCTCTAATATACCGCATTTACATTGTTCTCCAGCCGCGCCTGTCCTTTGGTCTGACCATTACCTTGTCAACTTTACGCTCACCATAATGAGCGTATCGCCACAACATCGTATCACACATGTTGCTAGCAGGAGGGACTGGAAAAAATTGGACATTATTTCCCTTAAGAGCGTGCTTGCCACTCCCCGTCCTACTGAACTACTCACGTCATTGGACGTGGAAATGGCAGCCGAGATAACCAACTCCTGGCTTTTAGATGCCATTGACTTATGCCTTCCTGTCTCTCTTAAAAAGATGGCACTCCATAATACACCAGCTCCCTGGTTCACTGATGCGCTAAAAAAGGACAAATCTCATTGCAAAAAACTTGAACGCATCTGGCGTAAAGATTATTCTCCTTCAGCAGCTACCACTTATAAAAATGCCTTAAAAAGTTATCACAAAGCTTGCACCATGACTAGGGCCAGCTTCGTTACGAAAACCATAACAGACGCAGCCAACAAATCGAAAGTACTGTTCAGCTTGGTCAAAAACCTTGCTGGCTCTCTTATCACTGCGAAATCCCCTCCCTTGTCTAGTAGCAAGTGCGATGAAATTGCTCAGTTCTTTATTAGTAAAATCGACAAGATCTATCAAGATATCTCCATTCAAGGCAGCAGTAATATATCTTCAGTCTTTTCCGTTAATCTAGAGGGCACTAACCCTTCCTTTGTTCCCACCTCTGGCCCACTACTTGTATGGCCTGAATTGCATCCTTCCGTCCTTCACGAAATTTTAAGTAAGGTAAAATCTGGTTCCCCTACGGATCCCCTGCGTATAGCAACACTTCAGTCGCTGGACTTCCCCCAGCTTTCCTTGATTTGCACTACCTTTCCCTAAAGACTGCTACTGTTCCGGCCAGTTGGAAGCTCGCAATGGTCACGCCATTGCTGAAGAAACCCACTGCCGACCCTGTGGTTCTCTCCAATTTCCGCCCCATCTCCTTAGTTGCTACCAGCTTTTTCGAAAGTCTTAGAAAGACACATTCACCATCATCGGACTCAGTTTATCACCACCAACAATTTATTGCATCCTTCCCAATCAGGCTTTCGCCCAAGTTTCTCTACAGAAACCATGCTTCTTGGCGTTACGGAGAACCTTCGGTCCCTGCTAGACAGAGGCGAGACGGCCGCACTGATATTACTTGATCTCAGTGCGGCGTTTGACACTGTCTCGCATAAAATTCTTCTTGAATCCCTAGCCGCCATGGGCATTGGTGGATTAGCCCTTGATTGGTTGGCTTCCTTCTTAACTGATCGTACGTTCCAAATCTTTTCCCAGACAGCTACCTCCAAAATATATCCATTACCCCACGGTGTACCCCAGGGTTCTATTTTAAGTCCTTTACTTTTTAATCTTTATGTTACTCCTCTGGCCCATATTGCCGATAGCGTCAGATTAACCTTGTTTACTTACGCCGACGATTCGCAGGTTATTTTCTCTCTCTCTCAATCCCACAAGGCCTCTACCTCCCTCCTTCAGTCTGGACTGGGGGAAATTGCCAAATTACTGTACTGCACTTCGTGGTGGGCCAATTTACCTTGTTGTTTTCAGTACAACAGAAAATGCACGTTTTAACATTATTTAGGGCCTGGTGGATTTTGTGAACCTAAGGTATGTCTTTTTAGCCTCTGGCTTGGGTCTATAAACCCGGAATTCAGGGACTTTGTGGGATTTCATTTGCTGATTACACATGGCAACATTGAGGGTTTTTTTAAGCATTTTTCAGGTTCTCTCTGGTGGGCCCATATGTGACTTTTAATGCTATCAAGGTAGATAAGAAGTGCTCTTTTTGGTGATCAGATGGTAGAGCGTGATTTTAACCCTTCATCATGTCCCCCGTCTTGTTCATTTATGAACACATTCTTTACTGAGTATCTTGGTGACCCTTCAGCTAGTGGCGGTATCCAGGGCATGTCGTTAACATAACACTTAAAGCTGTCTTGGAGCATTTCCTTGTTGATGGCTTTTTCTCCATCTGTCCTAAGGAGTATTTTGGCATATTATGCATCTCGTTCATTAAGCAGACGTTCAACTAGACTATGGTAACATACTTTACCTGGGGGCGACCAAGGCGGTCATTCGTCGCCTCCAATTAGTGCAGAATGCAGCAGCACGCCTGGTCAGCGGCTGCCGCAAAACTGATCATGTGGCTGGTCATCTCCGTGATCTTCACTGGCTGAAAGTGGACAGCCGAGTGAAATTAAAGGCGCTCAGTTATATGCATAAGATCAGAATGAAAACTGCTCCCAGCTACCTGCAAACCCTTGCTGACGTTTATGTTCCTTCCCGTTCCCTTCGTTCTTCTTCCCATATTCTTTTCACGGTTCCCAAATTCAGACTGTTCAGAATGGGCGGTAGGTCCTTTGCTTATTTAGGGCCCAAGCTATGGAACTCACTTCCTTTGGACATCCGGTCTGAGGACTGCTATGTCCGTATTCGCAAAGCCGTTAAGACCTGGCTGTTTAATCAATAACTGTGCGTTTGCTGTCAGCCATTGCTAGTTGCTATTTCTCAGCGCCAGGAAAACCCTTTCGGGTAGCTGTTGCGCTCAATAAGCTCAATAAATAAAAATAAAATAAATAAATATGGGGACTTTAACCTTCATCTTGAAAACTTTGCATCCAAAGACGCAGCAGCCCTCACCGACCTTATGGGCAGTGTGGGCCTGATCCAGCTAGTGGACAGCCGACCCATAAAGCAGGCCATGCATTAGACGGTATCTTCTCAGACAATCCTTTTCTCAACTTTCCTCTATCATCCCTTTAACCTGGTCTGACTATTTTGCTTTGCTGTTTAGTATTTGCCCAAAAGTAGGAGCAGAGGCAGGACCTCGCCCTCCAATCAAAGTTGTCAAATGCCCCTGGCATAAAATTACACCAGATTGCCTTATGCAACATTTAACCTCTCCAGACCAGGTCTGCCTGCAGACTTGGATGAGGCCACAAAAATGTACCACAATTGGATTACCAGAAATCTTGACTCTATAGCACACTTAAAATCTGCAACCATTAAAAAGACGTCTCCCTCCAAACCATGGTTTGGCGAAAGCCTTCGACAACAGAGCAATTATGCTGAAGGCTGGAAAGGAAGTGGCGCTCACATTACAAAATATAAAACAAGCTCATATATGAAAAAGTCCTTGCAGACTATAAAGTAAAAACCTTAATTAATAAGAAACATTTTTTCTCTACCAAAATAAGAGCTTCTCTTAACTCTTTTCAACTGTACAGGAACTAAGTAAACTTCATGCCCAAAAAAATACTGGAGTCAGTATTAGCATCCTTCTTTCAGGCAAAAGTAAAGGCAGTTGCAGACTCTGTTGCCTCAGCTCAGAGAGCAGGAGGGAGGCCATCCTAAGGTGCTTCTACTTTCAACACTGAGATCTCTTGTGAGGAAGGCTCCTCAGTTGACACCATCCCTTGCCTTTATAACTTTAGTAACATCTTAGTAACGCAGGTGATGACTATGTTCAGTCAGATGAGATCAGGATCTCCCTGGGAGCCCTGCCCCCCTAAAATTCTCCATCTGGCCCAAACGCCTGCAGCCCTTTTCCTTACTGGGATCTTCAATCAAATGTTTTCTGCTTGATACTTCCCGATTGCTTGGAAAAAGGCATCCATCCTTCTGCTGTTAAAAAAACCTAACTTGGATTTTCAAGATGCAAACAGCTACAGGTCTATTTCTCGTCTTCCCCTGCCCACTAAGATTGTTGAGAAGGCCCTGAACACAGAACTCACCAAGTTCTTTGAGGACAACATGTTATTAGATTGTGCGCAATATGGCTTTAGAAGTCAACATGGCACTGAGCTGGCCCTAATAAACGTGTCTGAAGAAATCAGAGACATTCTGGATAAAGGCGGGAAGTCAGCACTGATCCTATTGAACCTCTCGGCGGCTTTCGACTCGGTTGACCACAACCAGCTTGTCAGTCTCCTCTTTTGCATGAGAGTCAGGCGCAGGGCTGTGGCCCTTCTAAAGTCCTTTCTCACTGACAGAGAAAAACAGGTGGAGCTTGACAGGCACTGCTGTTCCTGGTTCACTCTGCCCTGTGGGGTACCACATGGCTCCTCATTGAGCTCAACACTTTCCAATTTATATGTCACCCCCTCTGCTTGCTCATAAAATCCTTTAGTTTTAAAACAGTGTCATATGCCGATGACACACAGATCGTGGCGTCCTTTTCTGGAGACCACATGGACACTGTTTTAAGATTTCAAGAGTGCCTGCACAAGGTCGGACAGTGGATGGCCAAAAACTGCCTCAAATTGAATGCAGGGAAACCTGAGATGCTTTTTTGGAAACAATAACCTCTTTCTGGCGACCAAACTGTTGGCCACAGGAAATGGGCGAAACTCCCACTCCTGTCAATAGGGTGAAACACCTCAGAGTTCTCTTTGAGTCTAAACTATCTTTTGAGGGGCAAATTAATGCAATCACCTCTTCCTGTTTTTTTTATGATCAAAACCATCAGAAAGAGCTTTCCTTTTATTCCACTAGAGCTCCAGAAAGAAGTGGTGACAGCACTCAAACGTACGCACATGCTTCCTTAATAAAATGCAGGTCCTTCAAAATGCACCAGCCCATCTGCTGCTGGATATTCCGAAAGAAGCATTTGGTAGCACATGCCTTACCCTCCTTGCACTGCCTACCGGTAAAAAGAAGGATCGAACTTAAGGCCCTCTGTATTGCCTTTAAGGCACTCCATGGACTTGGCCCGGATTTTCTGGCAAACAAATTTCAGTGGTATCTCTCGGGTAGGGAGCTGCGGTCTGCAACTTCACTCAAATCTGGTAGTCCCCAAAGTCAAAATGGCCACGTGGGGGGGGAGAAACTTTGTGGCAGGGATAGTGAGGTTGTGGAACTCACTCCCAATAGGACTGAATACTGAAAAAAAATCCTGGCATTCTTTAAATCTCTGAAAACCCTGCTGGTTAGCAAGTAGTCGTTCTCCTTCTGCGCAGACTCACATTTCTGGCAGAGCCTCCACGCCTAGACACCTCCGGGTATTAGCGAGTGTTATAAATCCTAATTTCATTTAATTTCATTTCATGTTTATTATGGCACTGCAGATGACTGCAACAGAATGAGGGGATGGGCTTAGCAGCCTCAACTGCTGACTTTGGAACCGGGGATTAGGTTGGAGTCCTGGTGGTGGATCAGCATCCTGTGATTATGGGTAAATCACCTAAAACAAACAGATTAATCCAACCTTCTGTAACCTACTGTGGTGCTCCTGTAAAGATTTCCAATGCTCTCAGTCATCCGATATAAAATTTCAATGAAAATATGTTGTATGGAAATTATATTAAAATGGAGCATGTCCGTTAATTGGGGTTGTGTGGTAAACATCGCTTTTTGCCTGCTGCGCGGAGGTCCAGAAAAAACTCCGACAATCACTACATGGCAGAATTTTTCTTGCGTGCGGCTCCCCACATTTAAGTTGGTGAGCGAGAAAATCGAGCGCTAGGACTAGTCCTGGCACAATTTCTCAACACAGGCGGTCTAAGCAGGCCACTACCCCTCATGTTGAGAAAGCTGCCCCTTGAGTAGAAAATCTAGTCAGGTAGCAGTAAGAAACAGCGCCCTCACGCATCCCTCATGGTGCTGTTCACGCTGATTTTACAGCGCGGTACAAGCTCCCAGCTCTAAAAATCACTGCTTGCATGCCTCCGTGGAATCTCACAGTGTTGTTAGGTAACTCCGTGGAATTCTGTGCAGTGAAACTGTGAGTTCCACACACACCTATTGTTAATCTCACTCTCTTTATATATGTAAATAGACCCATCCTATGATCCCCAACCTCCTTCTCTTGCTTATCAGTTCTTAACGTCATACCCGATTGACTTATAACACTATTTGTTTCATGTTGTGCATTGACCATGTGAGTGGCTATTCCAGCTAGCAGAGGTTTTGTGGTTGGGAGTAAATTGTATAGCTTTATGTCAAATGCTAATTTTCTACACTATTTGTCATGCATTTCTGTTGTTCTCAGTATAAGTTCAGTAATTTGTCTGATTATGTGCCAATGTCTCTTAGTTCCGAAGACTCTGACGCAGATTCTGTGCTTCTCTGGATATCTATACCATGCAGAGGTTCAAGTGGGCGGGATCAGAGAGGCATGACGTGTTCATACTTTTTAATTAATGAAAAACTGCTACCCGACGTTTTTTTAAAAGACAACCGTACCGGGACGGTTAATTCTGATAGTTTAAATGCTTCAGCTGAAGTGCCATTCAGGGAGTGTCCTGTGCTGTGAAACTAAAGCCTGACAGACAGCTAAACAAGCCTTCCTGACAGGGTGCCTGCTTGCCTGAAAGAAATGTGAATGTGCCTACAAGTTAATCTGCAAATGTAAAAGGTAATCTGCCAATGTAAAGGAGGCTTGGGAACCTGTACTGGCTTTAATTGATGAAATCACTACTAGCTTTATGATTACGAAGATTTATTCTTTTTGAGTGGTAGTGCAAAGAGTTAACAACTGAGCTGTCAAGTGAGTGCTTTTAATTATAATTGTATTTATATAGCCTCCACTGCACCTACCAAGATTAACTAAAGGGCATTTGTTACTGAATAAAAACGTGCTTTCATTTATTTTTCATTTAAGCTAAACTTATTTTATATGGAGCAATCTGAAGGGCAAAGACCAAAAAACCTCACAGAATATTTAGTTTTTTCAATCAAAAACAAAAAAGCTAATGCTTAGGAAAACGATCTGTTGTAACACACTCAAACAGTCATCAGTTATCCCTCTCCTGCCTACCTCTTGACTCCAACTTCTCTCTCCTGCTTCCCTCTGACCGAACCTATTCCTAATGCCCCCAACCCTTCCTGCCTGTCTTGATTTCCTCCCAATCTGCCACCAGGAAAAACCCTATCACAGGTGTTTTTCCTGTCCCCCTCCCCACCCCTAAAAGCCAATGTCTGTACAGGACCAAATTATATGCCATAAAACCTCTGTCGCCAAACAGGAAAAACCTTTATTGCGGACGTAGACAAAAACAGGCATAGGTATGAAAAACATTAGTTTGATCCAAATAACTATCGCCAAACAGTGAACAGATCTAACATAAAAGCATATAGAAAAAACTATCACCCCAAGAAATGCTGAAAGAGAAAAATATACAGCTAAGAAATGGAAAACACTGTAAAACATCGTTAAAACTGTGAAGGAGAACGAATGGGCGAGGAATAGGAAGGATGGGGGGTAGAAAAACAAGGGCAGAGAAAGGCGGAAACAGCAATAGGGAAGGAGACGCAGATAAAATTTAAAAGTAAAAACATCCTACGGAACCAACATGTGTATTTAAGGTACTGTCGCTAAAACAGCACCACTTCAACACCGAGGATTTATGCGTACAATTCCAGCAAGCAACTCACGAATGCGTAGCAGATAAACTTCATTACCCATAAAAGAAAGGTGCACCCCATCATGCTGGAAATTTTTTAAATCTGCTCTGTTAATGTCATCATGCTCTAACCGAAAAATACGGTTTATGAAACAAAGACGTTGCAAATCCCTGTTCACTTTTCTCCGTGCCCGTTCCACAGCCGTGTAACTATTTGCCCCTCTCCACACTCTCCTGGGCAGTAGAGCTGTTAAAATGAGCTGGCAATGGCGCCATGTTTTCAATAGAATTTCAAGGTCAGCTTTCATGTCAATCAGTAAACCTAAACTAGATAATTGGACCAAATAATTTTCTCCCAGATGAAGTAACAGGAAGTCCGGCATGGTTTTAAAATAAAACTCACTTATCAGTGGGAGCAACTGTCCCCACCTCATCCCACTTTTGCCCCACCAAGACAAGGCCACTGCATCAGACGAGAAGCCCAAATTGCGGCCAAAACGACGCTTATCCGCCTGTGTGGCTGCCCACTTGATGAACGAGTGACCAATGAGCCATACTTGCTTGCGACCTGAAAAGAAAAAACAATTAATACCTAAGATCTAAATAATCTGATCTAGCTGTCTAATATAACATAAAAAGCAATCGGAAGACCATCGCCCCAATAATTTAATGCTGTCAACGGACAAGCCCCACCTGGCCGCCTCTGAGGCTGCCCCAATGCGAAAAGAATGAGTACCAAATCTCTTGGGTTCCTCACCAATGAGTCTCAATGACTTCCGAAGTATGGCTAACAATTGAGATGCTTTAAATTGAGAGCCATCCTGGTGGCGGAACACAAAAGTGGAAAGGGCACCTCCAATGCTGGTGAATTCAGACCACGCTTGTATGGGGCAAAGAAATCCCCCCATGGCCTGCAACATGACCCTGAAACCCTTACCCGTTTGATCAGTTTTGGAATGTTCTAGGTAAATTTCAATGTGTGACTGGGAACAGGATACATGTGTGGTCTTCAAATCATCATTTACTGCAGTACCCAACAATTCTGACACCCTGAAAGCCCCAGAAAAGAGCCATACCATGCACAGTTTCGATAAACAGACTTCAAATGCAGAAAAACAAACCTTGGGGAGGACAGCGAGGATCCTTGCCAATAATTTTAATGATATGGGGTCTCTCTGGTGTGAACCCCGCCTCCGCAGTTTGGACCAACCATGAAGCATTCTCTTACCCATTTCTCCCGCTGTTGGTTCGTAACCCCAGAAACATTTGCCATAAAAGGAAATACCTGCTAACTTGCCGGCTATGGTTGGGGAAGAAACATGTTTCTCAATGTAAACATAATAAATCTTACTACATCCTCCCTACGCTGTTGTAAACCCCCACCAGTGTGAGATCGGAACAGGGCACCTGAATCTAAAAAGTCCAGCCAAGCTCTTCTGTAAGCCAATTTGGTGCTTTTTGCAAAAGAGTTCTCGATGAGCTGACAAGCATTCACATCCCCATAGTCCATAGTTCGCTGGGAATGGGAGTCTTCTGCGAATCCGCTCCCGGCGCCAAACCACGGAATCTCTCCCACTGGAAACGAGACAGGGCATCCGCGATATTATTGTCTATGCCAGCAATGTGCTTAACCTTGAACACAATATTTAGCTGTAAACATCCAAGCATAAATAATTGCAGCAGCTTCAGCAACTGTCTATCTTTTGCTTTCTGGCCGTTGACCAAATCTACCACAGACTTGTTATCCACATTGAAAAGCACTGTCTTATTTTCCAATTTGTGACCCCATATTCGGAGAGCCACGATAAGTGGAAAAAATTCCAAAAAGGCAATGCTCTTCTTAGTGGCAAACCAGTGCTCCGGCCATTTCTCCGCACACCAGTTACCATCCCAAAATAGGCCATAACCATGAGCACCAGAAGCATCAGAAGAAAGCTGTAGTTGGCAGAAAAATTCATCATCCAGAGACCAAAGCGTAATACCATTAAAATCTGATAGAAAAATCAACCAAACCTCAAAATCAGCTCTCGTGTGTGCCGAAACCCTGATTCTGTGGTGAGGGAGTCGCAAACCTGACATAGAAAATCCCAGTTTCCTGCAAAAAGACCTGCTGGCACGGACAACCTTGCACACGAAATTTAAATTCCCCAGCAAGCATTGTGCTTCTGATAAGGTCAGTTTGTTTGCCCCACGCGCCTTGTCCAAAAGCCCTGTGATTTCAACAATTTTCTTGTCCGGAAGCCTGGCCTGCATCTTTATAGTGTCTATCTCAATGCCGAGGTATGTCAGACAACAGCAAGGTCCCTCCGTTTTGTCCTCTGCTAAGGGGACTCCCAAGGTCTCCGCTAGGAATTTGAAATTCCTCAAAGCATCTGTGCATTGAGATGAATTTGCTGCACCTACAAAAAGAAAATCATCCAGGTAGTGTGTAATGTTCGAATGGCCCGTGTGGTACGTAAAACACCACTGCAAAAAAGAATTGAAAGCCTCGAATAGTTTACAAGAAATGGCGCATCCCATAGGAAGAGTCTTGTCGACAAAATATTGCCCTTCAAAATATATGCCTAACAAGGCAAAATCCGATGGGTGCACCGGCAACAATCGAAAAGCAGATTTAATGTCACATTTTGCCAACTGTGCCCTCTCTCCTGTGCCCCTGATGATAGCGAACGCCAAATCCACTGATTCAAAATGTACCATGGAGTCCTCCTTGGAAATGAAATCATTAACTGAGGATCCTTCCGGCCATGATAAATGTTGAATCATCCTGAACTCACCCTCAGCTTTCTTGGGCACAACCCCCAGTGGAGACATAATCAAATTTGGCAAAGGGCAATGATCAAAGGGGCCTGCCATCCGGCCCTCGTGAACTTCAAACAATAATTTCGTCCGCAGTACAAGTGGGAATTGTCGGGCAGACTTCAAATTTTGTGCAAATCTGGGGCTTCTAGGACCTTGATACCCCAACTTGAAACTTTCCCGAAAACCCCAGCGTAAGAGCGCAGCCCCCTGTGTATCAGGATAACACACCAACCATTTACATAAAATGTCCACCTTGATGGGAGTAAAAGCCTTTGCTGCCAAACTGTGGTGTAAAACCTCTGCCCCTGCCTGCAAAACCTGTTCCCCTTGATTCTGTTCCCCAAAACACTGTGTGACAGCGTGTTTGCCCCCGCACTTGGAGCACTCATGTTTGTATTTGCAGGGGTTGCGTAAACAATATCCTTTGTTGAAATTCCAGCATGCCCCAGAGACAATGGTGTTGGTTCTATTCCAGGCCCCCACCCCTCCCCTGGGGTGGGTCTAGTCTGAAAGGGCCGATAAGATATCGCTAAACCACTGGCCGTGTGCATAGATGGGGGTGGCCTCTGGGGATACATCCACTGAACCCAAAGCTCATTGTCAACCTCTCCCCATGGCTTGTCAAGCAATAACGATAAACGAGCCCTAAACTCCTCATCGTAATGAAGCCATGCGTATCCCCCAAATTCAGAGGCAGCCTTCCTAATGATATCTAGGTACTTAAAGAGCGATACCGATCTGTCTGCATATTTTTCGCAATATACACTGGCAAAAATAAGGAATGCAGATGTCCAAGAATCTATGATTGTGGGAACCCGTGGCCGTTTGAAAAGTTCCCAAGCCTCTTCTTTGGAGCCCTCCTTCGCTTGTATGTCCCTGTGTAGGAGTTTAAAAACATCAACAAAGTCCCCTTTCCATATCTTATCTTTTGTGGCTTTACTTAGATGTGCTCCCAAAGGCATAGCAACACCCATATAAGGCAGACGTTTAAAAACACAAACTGTTTTTTGTTCGAGCTCTGTTTTGTTCAAAATCTCAGCCACTAATGGTGCCTGACTCACAGTGGACACTGACCCTCCCTCTTTATTATCAAGGGCGCAATCTCGGGAAGCCTCTGAAATCACATGCAACCCATCAGTACCCACACCTTTATCCACCTTCGCACGTTTAGCACACCTTGCAAGAATCTCACCTGGCATATTCTGCGTCGAACAATCAGCTGCGCCATGCTTCACCCCTTTGCTCGAGTTCTTCATACACCTTTCGGGATTGCCAGCTTCGCCACCTCTGGTTTGCAAGAAATAGAAGCTGGACAACTCTTTAGCTCGCCCCCCCAATGACCCAGCGTGAGATAAAGCACCCTCTATGCCCTCAGATCCTGACAGCTCCCCCTCCTCCAGTGAATCTTCGCCTCCCTCCTTGGAAAAACGACCTACCACCCCTTCTGTATCACAAACACCACTCACAGCACTACCACTAGGACGATCCCCATCTCCAACACCACCATCAAATTCTTTCCAATTTACAACTGTTTTGAAACGTGCAAGTTTCCCGCCATCAATTGGGGTGGGAAAATTCGCCAAAAACTTCCCTGTCTTCTTGCTTCTGTCGTTGCAGGACGTGGGAAGCCTGTGTGGCACGCTCTCACTGCCCGTTTTCGTGCCTGGCAGTATTTTTCCCCCTCTGGGCTGCAAAACGCCATATTTTGCAGCTGAAAGTGTGCTATCTCGCTGTAAGCGCTTTAGCCTGCGCCCATCGGTGATTTCTTGCGGCATCCATACCCACTGGCCTGGTCCCTCCAATGTCTTAAGAGCAGAAGCCTGCTCCTTGCTCATGGTAGAAGGCACAGTGAACAAAGGAGGAGAACACAAAGATCTTTGGGGGCCTAGAATGCACTCATTGGAAACAGCACAGCTATTCATGGCCAATGTGTTCACATCAGTAGGAGGTGTTGTAGCAACTGCCGCACTGTGAAAAACGGTACAAAAGGGGGTGGTGATGGACGGAGCATCTGAACCAATCAAACACTCACGCCCAGTCAAAAGATCTGGGTTTGACCCATCACCGTTCTTTAGCCCACTCTGCCACCCCAGTTCAGACATAGCTATATGAAAATCAGTCTGACCCTGTGCCTCATGGGAACAGTCCAGCCCGAACTGCCAAGCCATGCCTTCCCTGGACCAGAAACATGCTTCCGAGGACCGGTTTCTGGCATTACAGTCGTCTTCAGCCCGGCTTGCTTGAATCCAGTGGCAAAGTGAGCAAGGGACTCACGTCTGAGCATACCCTGCCACACTTATGGCGGCCAAAAGCGGTACAAAAGGGGGCGGTGATGGACGGAGCATCTGAACCAATCAAACACTCACACCCAGTCAAAAGATCTGGGTTTGACCCATCACTGTTCTTTAGCCCACTCTGCCACCCCAGTTCAGACATGGCTATATGCAAATCAGTCTGACCTGTGCCTCATGGGAACAGTCCAGCCCGAACTGCCAAGCCATGCCTTCCCTGGACCGGAAACAAGCTTCCGAGGACCGGTTTCTGGAATTACAGCCATCTTCAGCCCGGCTTGCTTGAATCCAGTGGCAAAGTGAGCAAGGGACTCACGTCTGAGCATACCCTGCCACACTTATGGCGGCCAAAAGCGGTACAAAAGGACGTGAGTCCCTTGCTCACTTTGCCACTGGACATACATTCGCATTAACAACAGTTATTTAATGGGCTTAATACGAGGGTGTAACTGAGGCCTTGCTGTGGTTAAAAAAAAATCAGTTTGTGTACTTTGTAATATTGATCCAGGGCTGAGTTGGCGTATTCACCTTGGGCCTCATTTATGAGGCCTTGCGTCAGTTTTGCGCTGCTGATGCGTCACTTTTTGTGACGCATCGGCGGCGTAAAACATGCGCCTTGTTGCGCCATATTTAAAAAGTGACGCATCTAGGTAGATGCGTCACTTTTTAAACCCCTGCGCCACATTATACCTGCGTCAGGTATAATGTATGCAGAGGGGGCGTTCCCCCGCAAAAAGCCTCGTAATAGTGACGCAGTGAAATCTATGAGATTTCACTGCGTCACTTTTAGGACGCTGTTGCGTCAAAATCTTGCGCCTGCCTCACAGCAGGCGTAAGACTGACGCAAGCCCTTTCACATGGGGCTTTCCCCATGTGAAAGGACGCATTGCTGGAGTTGCGTCACTTTTGTGACACACTCCAGCAATGCGTCACCTTTGCGCTTACAGATACGTCAGAAATACTGACGTATCTGTAACTCCTTGCGACATGATGCGTCATATTATAAATATGACGCATCAATCATGTCGCAGGGAGAGTGTAGTGAAAAGTGACGCTGTTTTCACGCAGGGATGCGTCACTTTTCATAAATGAGGCCCCTTGTACCTTGTAGACAGGTACGCCTATGTATTCTCTGTTGGTTTTTAACTGATTAATGGATTTACGCATGCACCTGTACACCCATACACACAGACACGCACACGCGCCTAACCACATTGCCATATGTACTTTCCTTTCACCAGTTCGTCTACCCCGCATTAACCATCTGTTGCTCTTGCCTCCCATCTAACAGGAATACTACGACAAGGGAGATTACATTATCCGAGAAGGAGAGGAGGGCAACACCTTTTTCATTATAGCAAAAGGACAGGTAAAACGTAAAAACATTGAACTTGAATTCATATCTCCCATATTGTAATGTACATATGCGTGCGCATCACTTATGCACGTGTGGGCGGAAGCAAGGTCCAAGGCAGGGCAGACTGCACATGAGCACGGGGTGGTATGCCCCACAAAGGGCACGAGCTCATGAAGAACGGCTGTCTTCTTAGCCCGAGGCAGAGCTGCGCTGGTAACACAACCCGGGCACGCGAGCCTTGCTGTGGGTCCCCAAAGGCCTGGGGTCAATGGGGCAAGCGTTTTAAAGAGAAAGCTCCGGGCCAGAGCACACCTGGGCTCGCGAACACTCCAATCTGCTCCTTTCCGTTAAGCGCGTGCCCCAGCTGCAAAGGAAAGTTCGGGGTCCTATCTGATTACCACTCAGCAGAGTTCACCATGAATGAATCATGACTGGCGTTTTCATTCATACGTGTTGCATGTAAAGGGAAAATAACGTGGCTTCTTTATTTTAGTTCTTTATTATATGTTATCTTGGGTGGTTCAAGAGCGTGGACCGCCACCAATGGCAGCGGAGCTACGCACCATACAGTGAGACTCGAGCAGGCAGCTAGGGAGCAGGGATGGGGGAAAGAGACTTATTATGTGGCATAAATAAATATACACATGTGGTTGCCGCTGGACAACCGTTTCCCCGTTTGAAATGAGAAGAACGGCAGTTCCCCTTTGGCACCCACCCCGTGGCACCCTACTTTAGACAACACTAAGATTATTCCTTCATCCTAATGTGTTTTTTGTTTTTTGTGTGACTGCCATCTATTGTTTTATTCTACTTTTCCTTCTTTCTCGTTTGTGTCTGTAACGTGTAAATATGTAAAATTCTCCTCATGTAACGTACAAGGTTCTATTGTGAAACGCTCTGATACCTTTGGGTAAAGTCCGCGCTATATAAAAATGCATAAAATAAAATAAAACACAGAAGGAATCAGCAATATACACATAGCTGAAAGAGATTGATCATCACACAGACCTTCCATCGTGGTGTCCTGCCGGAAGGGCTACAGTCAGTGGGAAGCTCAGTCTAGAACCACAAGGCCATGCGACTTGCAGAACCTTGATATGCGGTGACATAAGACGGCACACACATTTATATTTGAATGGCTTCTAGGTAAGGTTCTTGAGGAAGTGAACTGTACCGTCACTTCTGTTTTGAATATTTGAGTATTAAGTCGGCATATCTTATTTACATATTTACTCTCAAAAACATATACTTTGAGTTACAGCCTTGTCGTCAAGCAAAAAGCCAACACCTAAACAAATATCAAATTCTTACACACTTTTCTGAAGTGTTTAATAGATACAAAAGATAAGTCGCTTTATCTACTGGGTGGTTTGGGCTTCTCTATTTTTGTTATGAAAGAACACCCCTGTAAGTGAACCAACGCCCCTTCTCCCTGATCAAACTCCCTCAGTTTTATGATCAAAAGTCTGATGATTTTTTTTATTACCAGTCAACTGTGTGATATTCTCAATAGCAGAAAATGTGCTGCTTGCTGGCTTTTTGTTGCGTTTCTTACTCCTAGCCCTCAGAGCTCACAACTCACAAGGCTGTTTTTTACACCAGGTCATTGTCACCCAGAGTACCGAAGGTCAAAGAGAGCCGCAGTTCATTAAGGCACTGGCAAAGGGGAACTCTTTTGGGGAGAAGGCTCTCATCAGGTCAGTCCTTCAGCTGTTGCTTTATTTCTTGGGTAAATCTGTACACAGATGCTTTTGTACCAAAATGCTTTCTAATTGTCAAACTGAGCAGGAAATCACTAATATAACCATCCATACAGATTTCACTATTTGCAGGTTGTACGAATTGGGCTCTCATGCACAGGACAGAGAACCACAGGAGGGAAGGCGGTTGTGCCCTGGCAAAACAGAGAAGACGCTGCTATCTTGTATCCTGCCCCACTACACTCACTATGAATCCCCTAGAGGCTGCCGAGTCAGGATATGTGATCCCAGTAACAACAGACAGCAATCTGACTAATAACAATTCAATCCTAGTCTGAATGACAGCTGCAATATTGGAAGAAAAAATGGCCACCCATCTATGTTAACTATTCCAAACTACATCCAAGCCCCTCAGATCAATTTTACTTGTATGTTTTTGTAGCTGACAGATGTCAGTGTTCCAGCCAGGAAGGGCACCAACACTTGGGACACCCACATGGGAGAGTCCACCATTAATCCTCATGAGCTTCAGGACAATGGTTGAGTCTGGTGTCCTGCTTCAGGAGTTTAATAAATAAGACCCATCTTGGCTGGGGGTCAGTTTAGAAAATCATTACTTCAGGCTCCAGCGCGGTCTACAACAGTGATAGCCTTGTTCCTGACAACATGTGGGCACGTGATCATGGATGTATGACGTTACCACGCATACTTTTAGCACGCATACTTTTACAACGCAATTTTTACAACGCAGGATCCATTACAACGAAGTACCATTCCAACGCATTTTTTTACAACGCAAATACCTTTACAACGCATACCATTACAAGGTAATTATTGGTAAGTATATAATATTTTTTTAAATGTAAGTTATTAAATTTAATATAATTTAATTTAATTTATTTTTTTATAAAACCCAAACCTAGCCCTGAACCCTAAAAATACCCTTTTACCCAAAAACCCAAACCTAGCCCTGAACCCTAAAAATACCCTTTTACCCAAAAACCCAAACCGAGCCCTGAACCCTAAAAATACCCCTTTACCCAAAAACCCAAACCTAGCCCTGAACCCTAAAAATACCCCTTTACCCAAAAACCCAAACCTAGCCCTGAACCCTAAAAATACCCCTTTACCCAAAAACCCAAACCTAGCCCTGAACCCTAAAAATACCCCTTTACCCAAAAACTCAAACCTAGCCCTGAACCCTAAAAATACCCCTTTACCCAAAAAACCAAACCTAGCCCTGAACCCTAAAATTACCCTTTTACCCAAAAACCCAAACCTAGCCCTGAACCCTAAAAATACCCCTTTACCCAAAAACCCAAACCTAGCCCTGAACCCTAAAAATACCCCTTTACCCAAAAACCCAAACCTAGCCCTGAACCCTAAAAATACCCCTTTACCCAAAAACCCAAACCTAGCCCTGAACCCTAAAAATACCCCTTTACCCAAAAACCCAAACCTAACATTTTTACTATAATTATATACTTACCTATACTTATGTTGTAATGGCATGCGTTGTAAAGGTATCTGCGATGTAAAAAAATGCGTTGTAATGGATCCTGCGTTGTAAAAGTTGCGTTGTAAAAGTAGTCCGTTGTAAAAGTTGCATTGTAACGGTTGTTTACCCGTGATCATAGGTCAGGTGGGACAGGTGCTCCATGGCAAAGGAGGCTCCAACCAAGCAAAGCGGGCAGACTTTATATTTTGGTGCTCACATCATATTTTTTTTTCGACCTGGGTACTTTTACATGAACTATGTCAAAGAAATTCGGTCACGTTTGTTTGAAACTTGGATTTTGCCGTGAGCAAAATCCAATGTGATAAGGAAATTTATAGAGCGCCTGATTACGCCATCTGGAGTGTCCCCGCACTAGGAAATCAACCACAAGGGCCCCGAACAGAGAAGAGCAAATAAGGTTTGTCTAAAAAAACAGGTCTTAAGTTTTTTTTCCCAAAAAACAGTTCTGAACATACCTGCCTCTGATCTAACAGATGGATATTCCAGAGTTTGGAGGCCAGGAGGCTAAAAGAGCGACCTCTCATATGTGCTCTTTTCACCCTTGGGACTGTCGTGAGCCCATCTTCAGCAGATCTGAGACACCTGCTGAGTTAATAAGGCTTGATCAAGACATGAAGGCAGCTGGGGCCTTTGTTGTTCAAGATTTATCAAAAAAAGAAAAGAGCTTTAAGGGAAACTCTCTTTCTAATCTGTAGCCAGTGATGTTTGGCAACAGCTGGGCCAAAGAAGAGGGTCTAGGGAGGGGACAGCCAGAATAACGCAGGCAGAGCCACGCATGCCGGAACAACGCAAGCGCAACCACGCTTGCCTGAACAATGCATCTGCCTGAACCCCATATATGCATGGTTAAGGCAGATAGTGGTCTAGTGTTCAGGATGGGTGGGGGAGAAGAAGAGGTAGCGTTGGAACAGGAAGCTCCGGACGCAGACAGGTAAGTGGGACTGGGGCCAGGTTTTGAGGGGTATTTTTTAAGGGGGGGAGATTTTACGGCTCATGGCAGGGGGGTCGGGGTACCTGTGGGAAGGGGTTTGGTCTTTAGGGCCAGGACGGGGGGAGGTGGTCTGAGTAGTTTTAAGGGATGGGGCTGGGTTTTGGGGTAGTTTTAGGAATTTAGTGGTTTTAGGGCTCAGGGCGGGGCGATCAGGGTCGTTTTTTTAATTCAAGACAGGGTTTTAGGCCTCAGGGCAGTTGAAAGGGTTGGGGTAGTTTTATGGACAGCGCAGGGGTACGTTTTGGGGCTCAGGACGAGGGGGCAAGGATCAGGGATGTTTATGATGGGGGCAGGGTTTTCAGCCTCAGGGTAGGGAGACGGAAAGGGTTAGTTTTAACAGCATGGCTGGTTTTAGGCCTCAGGGTGGGGGGCGAGGTAGGGGGTTCGAATTTTAGGGCTTAGGAAGGGTCATGGTAGTGGTGATTTTAAACACGCATATCCACTTACCATTCATGCCTTTATAACAGAATTGTGTGGTAAATGCATGCGTGGTATAGGAATGCATTATTAAGACAAATTTGTGGTTCGGGCTGTGTGGGAGAGAAATGTGTGGTTTAGCCATGTGTGCTTCTGTCATACAACCGTCTATTCAGCAGTAGACATGCTTTCACATTCTGTACCCTTTGGAGCATCCTTAGCGTACCTTGAATGGTGCCCAGATCAAGTATGTTGCAATCATCTAATCTGGAAACCAGTAGCACCTGAATTACTGTCTTCCCTAGCTACTTCTGGGAGGAAAGCTACGATATCCATAATGTTTTCAGGACGCCAAAACAAACTCCTACGAGGTTAGATATCTGTCTGGCAAACATTAGATTTTTGTCAAACCAGATACTGAGGTTCTTGACTTTCTGCTTTTGGATCGGTACTGGTCCTAAGGTATCTGGCCACCAGGCATTGAACCAGATAGAAGTCTGTTTCCCCAGGACAAGAACCTCAGTTTTCTCAACTTTCACCTTGAGGTAACTGCGGTCCATCAATTCCGCTAAGCCGAACAGGCAAGTTCGAAGCAGGTTGCAGATGTTCCATTGTCCTGTGTCAAGGTAATAATAAGGTGTTTGATGACATCGGCCAGGGGGCACATATATAGATCAAATAGTGTTGAGCTCAGGCTGACCCCTGTGGTAGTGAGAAGACCTTAGACGTACAAGACTGCTAGACAACATGGAAGATACGGTTTTGAAAAATACAAATCAGCCATTTTAGAGCTAGGTCTGCAACACCATAAGACCACAACTGTTCCGTCGTAATGTAAGGAAATTATAGTGCTTATGTATTCTTATTTGGGTTGTGTCAGATGATGTGTATATTTTTCACTGCAATTTAAACAGAGGTTTTTTTTTTTACAAGGCCCTTGCATCGGTGGTGTGTCACTTTTTATGACGCTCCAGCAGAGGTGAGTGCAGACCCATATCTACGAAGTCATGCATGGCTTTTTATGGCCTCATAGATATGGAGTAAGGCAACACAGCACAAGTTGCTGCGTTGCCTTCTACTGCGCCAGGGAGGCATTGCTTGGTCATTGCAGTGTGTCTTCCAAAGCAACACCCAAGGGTTTTGACGCATTCCCAGATTTACAAGAATCTGTAAACCTGGGAATGCGTCAAAACTGTACGCCTCCTCAGGGCAGAAGTAACGAGGAGAAATATGTTTATTTCTCTGAATTGTTTTCCTCTTTCAATGTGTGCTGCATTCTGCAGCATATATAAATAGGGAAAACGCCTCCATGTATTGTTTTTGTGCAGGAAGGTGTTCACCCTCAGTTTGTTTCAGTACTGCACCTAGTCCCTTCAGTAACTGCTTTATGGTCGAAACTCTGGAGACAAAGGGTCTATTCACAAACACCACATTTTGTAGTTTGTTAATAATATTATAATAGTCCTACTATTGTACTATACAAAATGCTATTCACAAACCTATGTGTGGTGGTTACACCTCCACCTCTCCTATCTTTTTCTGTGAGGCAATCTTGTCTGACTGCAGAGCCTCCTCTTAGGTTTTAATAGCAAATGTGAGTGGGATAGAGGGGAGTAGCTGGAAAATGAAGAATACTTACTACAATATGGGAGGGTCTAAGGAAGGAGTAAGAAGTGGTTAAAGGAGAGTTAGGCAGGAGTTTAGGGAGGGACATACACCCACCCACAAAAGATTATGCCAGTTCCTATTAACAAATTATATTTTTAAAGTTACCACAGCTGAAATGACCTTAAACTGTTGTGAATATACTCTAACTCATAGCTCGAGTAACTCCTGCACCACATATGGCCACTAGTACTGCAGCACTCTTCACAGAAAATGAAGGAGACTGGCACTTAAAATAAAACCCCACATGAAATAATCTTAAATTAATTACATTATTTAAACTACTTAAACTATGAATACATTTAATGTAATGTTAAAAAATTATCTAAAAATAAAACATTTTATTTAAATTTAACGTAATTCATATAATAACCGTTTTACACTTAAAAACAACTGTAGCAAATTCTTATTTAAATAAATGATTTCTTATTAATTCTAGACTGGAAGTCACCTTAAACAGTTAACTTATTTTTCACATAATTATACAATCAGTTAAAATACATTAAATAAATGAGTTCATTTTTAAAGATTTATTTAAATAATTCAACCTAAAAAAAAATTCAGCACTACAGGCCATAGCGCTAATATCAGGTTTGACTAAACCTACCATCTGCTTGATATTGCTTGGATACAATTCTCTTGGGGTTCAAGTTATTTTTGCACCAGAGTCTATCAGCTTACATATACCCCTTCCTTCTAATTTCAGTTCATCATTAGGGTCTTAATTATCACCACCATTTACTTGCAGTTCTATTTCTCCACAGTCAACGTTTTCATACTCATTCCACCCTCTGATCCTCCTTTGCACCTTCATTCCAAAATGATATCTATCAAGTATGATATTTACTTTTGGAAGATATTGCAAATCTGATTTTTTCAAACATACTTCATATTTGTTCAGGACTATGGCTTCGTCACTCTTCAGCTTAGGAAGGGGGTCAAAAAACTTTTATTTTTGACTTTTACACACAAGGCAGTGCATTAAAAGGGGACATTTTTTCCTTCCAGTACTAAAACGCATACAACAGATGTGCATATTGTCCTAATGCATTTTTCCACTTTGCCTTCAAGATCGTTCATTCACAAACAGAAGTTAAGAAGAAAAGTGTGGAAATAATGATTTTTGAATGTTGTCAGAAAATCAATGACAAATAAGAAACCAATAGGTATTTGACCAGAAACTAAACTAAATAATTCACATTAACCTCAACTTCAAAGGCATCAGTTTAAACATTTTCAAGCTGTGCTTCAGAGCAAAAGCCTTTTTTCTTATTTGTATGTTCTTATAAAATGTAAAAACTCAGAAGTATATCACTCCCACTGATACTCCAGATGGGAATATTAATCAGTACAACACGGGGCTTTACCCCTCATGCGATTATCCCCATCGGTATTACAACACGTTGGCCTTTACAATACAATGTAATACCATGCAGGGCTTTACAATGCAATCCTTTACTCCCCGGTGTAAAGTCTGAAAGTCTGATATCTATGTGTGTGTGTATCTCTATTTTTATTGATATATATATTCAATGAAAAAGCCAAGGGGTAAGTCAACACCTAGAGGGCTTATTACGATGTCGGGCGGAAAGTCTCCTCACGACAGTCAGAATCTCCTCGACCGCATCTCAGTCCTTCCGACCGCCTCGGTCGGTTTCCAATCCGACCAACCGATTACAAATCTGTTCCAAGCGACCCGGGGAGTATCCATGTCGGTCGTAACTGCATCATACCCCTATGGACAGCGTTTCCCCCCTCTGGATTATGATGTCGATTTCGAACAGCCTTTCCGCGTCGGCCTGTCTGACATGGAAAGGCTGTCAGAAAGTGATTTTGGGGGGCCCTGCGTCCTATGTTTGCTGGCCGAGGGAGTACCTAAGGGACCCCCCTGTAAGACCTTGCACTGTGTGGCAGGCACAGTGGGGTGCCTGCAACGGGTTGCAGGGTTTTCCGTAAACACTCCATTTCCCCACTGGAGCCAGTGTTATGGCCGGTTGTTGGGCAGGACATGAGCTCCCATAGGAAAAAAATGGGACTCCAACCAAACAGTGTTCGGTCGCATTGTAATCCGGCAGTCAGAACTACCGACCACAAGTTGGTCGGTCCAATTCCGAGTCAGTGTCGGGCGGAGCATTACCACCCAACATCGTAACAAGCCCCTTAGCAAAAGGGTGTGAAGGATATGTGCAGATGCTGAAGAGCATGGAGCAATATGATTTGCTCTTGGTGGTAGCCAGGCAAGTACATGTACATTTTTGAAAACCAGGTTAGGAATTTGAAGACTATTCTGTTTTGCAGTTAGAGCCAATCAATGGGGTAAGGGGAGGTGTGGTTGGAGCCATCGTCAGAAGCAACGGACTCAACATCATCTCCTAGGCTGATGACACCCAGCGGATTCTCACCCTCACAGACAACCCTACATCCGCCAAGAGCAACTTAAACAACAGAATGACGGCAGTCACCACTTGGATGAAGGACAGCTTGTCACAAGCGCAACTCATACAAGATCAAAGTCCTTATCCTGGGCTCCACACCCTCCGTCTGGGACAGCATTCAGAACGACCCTCACACCCACAGACCACGCACAAAAGCTTGGCATCATCCTGGACTCCTCTTTCCTAATGAACAACCAAATCAATGCCGTCTCGTCCTTCTGCTTTCACATGCTCTGTCTGCATTGGAAGATTTTTAAGTGGATACCTACAGATTCAAGAAAGATGGTCACTCATGCGCTTGTCAGCAGCAGACTCGACTACAGCAATGCGCTCTACGCTGGCACCACCAAAAAACTCCTTAAGAAACTGCGGGATCATCCTGAATGCCTCCACTGACTCATCCTGAACACCCACAGCCACATCTCGGATCACCTGAGAGACCTCCGCTTGCTCCCAATCAACAAAAGTATCACCTTCACGCTCCTTATGCACGCCTACAAAGCCCTCCACAACGCCGAACCTGCATACCTCAACCAGCACTACTCCTTCTAAACACCACCAGACATCTCCGCTCCACCCCAACTTGCCCTGACCACCAACCCACGGATCCGCAAGACCACGGCTGGATGAAGATCCTTCTCCTACCTCACTGCGTATAACTGGACCTCTACATTTAAGGCAATCACCGTTGCTGCCTCAATTCAGGAAGGACCACAAGGCCTGTCTCTTTGACTGAACAGGTGCTTCCCCCTCCCACCCTCAGCACCTTGAGACTCTAATGGGCGAGTAGTCACGCCTTACAAGAAACCTGATTGATTGATTGAGACTGAAAGGTTTGCAGGTGATGGAGGTTAACACTTTGTTCAAGGAGCATAGTAGTAGTCAAGCTTTCTAACAGCCAGTGACTTGAAAAATGATATAGTTAAATCAATGGTGAGATCCGGGCAGATTTTTGTGATTGAGAGACAGACAAGACAGACATTGGCCTGTTGATGTAGGCTCCTGTTTTGAAACAACAGGTATGGATGAGTTAAGGTATTGTTAATGAAATGCGAGCATGGTAGATTTTCGGTGTATAAGGATGGAAAGTGTATGATTTCTTTCTTTGCAGAGTTTAACATGCAGCAACGTTAGACTTTTCATAGAGAAACCACGTTTCAAAGCATTTTTTTAAAAAAGTGTTTGAAATAAAAAGTATTTTACGCCTGCTGAGAGTTGCTAGTACTCTCCTATTAAAAGTATTGCAGGGGGAGGAGCCTAGCCTGCAACCATGATGGCCGCCTGATCCCTCGGCTCCGCCGACCCTTTCGCTTTCCCTCCGAAGGGCTATTGATCCTGCCGGTTATCCTGTACCCACGTTGATGCTACGGACTCGGGAAACTATCCTGACTCCAACGGTACGCTCCCCGGCGTCCTTCCTGCAGCGGATGCACCGAAACGTCCTTGTCCCGTTCTGAGCATGATGGCGGTGTCCGGGTCTTTGTTATGCGAGGGCGACCGACCCTGAGTACAACGACCGCGCCTGCTCACGACGGCGGCGGTCGGCTGGCGGAGAGCGGCCGCAGTACTTCTCTTTCGTCGCAACGTTCCATCCCGCCCAGCCCGCCTCAACGCTTGCAACGCTGTTACAGTGGCCAGTGCTACATTGTGTCTTTCCCCAGCCGGTCGACGGCTTTTGATGCCTCTTTGTATTCCGGCAACGCTGTGGGTGCCATCTTGGATCGAGCGCTCGATGTTTGCATTTACCGACACTGGGCTACACTACTGATATTTGTGTCGACTGGCGCTGCACCGCAACTGAGTGCGGTGTAACAACATAGTGTGTGTCCCCTGGGCCCCCATTGTAGCTTGATCGATGGAGTGCTGATGGGCGGTACACGATGGCTGCCTTTGCTCGGTGTGGGGGTCGAGCCTGTGTCTGTGAGCCCCGAGTGTGGGAAGCTGCTGCGTCTATCTCTCCTGTGGCGTCTCCGACGCTTGCCGATGTGCTGAGCGCTCTGGGTTCTCTGCGAGCTGCCCTATCTATCAATGCCCGGGACCTGGGGGACCGACTTGATGCCATTCTGCCCGCGGAGCCCTTGACTTGCTGTGTGGGTTTTCGCATGCGGTGCACTTCGCCACACCCTGTGCTCGGCTGCCGAGATGTGCCTGCCCAGATCTACGTGGAGGCGTTGGATGGCCCAGCTGTGATATTGCCTGTCGTGGTTGGGCCGAGGAGTGCACTGACTGGGCTGGTGCATTGGCTGGGGAATGGTTTTTGGACGCGATGCTGGACGACTCCTTTGTGTACTACTGGCATGTTTCTCTGCCCTATCCTGGCTTTGATACTCTTGTTTTGGCTGATCGCTCTTCGAAGGATGCTGTTGTGTGCCTCCCTGCTTTGTACAGCAGACGACCACGGTACATTGAGGTGGACAGACCTTGGTGGACAGAACTCGTTCTTGTGGTTGTCGTTTCGTCTGCTTCTTCCATCCACGATGGCTACGCCGCGATGGTGCCTCGTCGTCGTGCTCGATCGGAGGGGACAAGGTTGATGATGGTTTTTCCCTTTCTTGCCTCCTGCTGCCTGTTTTGAATGGATAATGTTCGCTGGACTGGGGAGTTGGACGTTGGGTTTCGCTTTGGGTCCCGGAGCCGGGGGGGGGGGGGTTGGCTGGGTTTACCTGTATTTATGGTTTTGTTTACAACTGTCTGGCCCTCCTCCGATCTTTACTGATTTTCCTTTTCTTTTTCTTTTTATTATTTCTATATTTCGGGTACTCTTCGGGGCGACAGGCACGCTGCTGGGGGGGGGGTGGCCGTAGCCTCTGCATGCGTGTAGGGTGGGGGGTTAGAATTCTCTCTCTTTGTTTCGGTTTCTATGGGCCTTTTCTTCTTTTCTATATTCTTATTTCTGTCTTTTTCGGGTAGTGGGTGGGATCGATGCGGGGTGGGTGTTGACATGCGATTGATGTGCTGTGGGACTGTTCATCCTTTTGTGTTCATTGTATGTCGCCATTTTGATTTAGTCTCACGGCTTGCTGGATCTCTGTTGGTGCGCCTCGCCCGCTTCTGTTTTAGACGGATTGTATGGACTTCGATCCTCATCCATTCCTATTCTATGTTATATTGTATAAATTTAAAATGTAAACCTTCACTTATCCTATGCCTCGGTGTTACCCGTGTCCCTGGTGGACTGCTGAACACTTATACTTAGTCTTGATTTGTTACCGAGTCGCCGTTTTGATCGCTGATTTGACCTGCAAGATGTTGTGGCCGGCCGGATGGTTGTGGGCCCGTATTTGTTTGCCAATACTACGAAATAAAGGTTTTAAAAAAAAAAAAAAAAGTATTGCAGTAGCGCCGAGAAGTGAAGGTACTATACTTTCAAATTAAATAAATGCAGATACTCAGCATTTTTTCTGAATATCTGCCTAATCAAAGCACTGATTTCAGCACATTTCACTTCATCTTCAACCCTTAGAATTCTCAATTCACTTTCGATTTAGCATTAAGTGATCTTGGTATCATTGTTTTTGAGATGCAACCATAACTGATATTTCCAAGACGCGCCCACCATTCACTTAAGTAATTCTTCTAAAAGTCTTTGAATTTGATTTCCTGCTTTTCTCCTTGCAGTTTTCTTTGTGTCTTAATAATTTGTCAGCATTCAACTGTAGAACATTTGATAGAATTTTGTTGACTCAATATTGCTTGGGTGGAACGCGTTTTCACTTTCTTGGGTCACCATAGGTTTCATAGTTTCATTATTACAATGTCTAGTTCACCATTCCCCTGTGCAGAACTGGGAGTGAACATTCATTTCACGAATGAACATCAATGAGACTATGAAACTCCCTCATCCTCTCCATAAGGAAAACAGCCACTCAATACTTTCAAATAGGAAGTCAACGTTTTTCAGGGACATAAGTTTTATCACTGAGATATGATTAATTGGGCCTGTGATACTGACAAAGATTTTACTTGACTGTCTGATGGTGCATCAATTCAACCTCAATACAACATGCTATTCCTGCAGCCATTGAATCTTAATATTCATGGTCTCTGTATCATTTTGTCTGATACTTACAGGCTCATTCCATGTGTTGTGGGCATAAATGCTATATATCTTTTATGATTAGACTGCTAACTACTTTTCATGAAAGAACACGTCACCCATTTCAACGTCAAGTGATTCATTGTATGTGCTGCGAACCTGGTCCTGTTACGGCTTGTAAAATCATGTGTACTGCACATGTGTACTACACAACCAAGTACATAAATTAAACAAATAAATAAGTAGCTAGAAATGGTGTAGTGTCTTTCAGTTACAGATTCTTTCAACCAGTCACTCAATTGTCCTTTTTGCATTTGTCACCCCGTGTGGGGAGAGTATGCTCTCTTTGCCACTGGAATCAAGCTATCCTGGCTGAAGAGGGGTGAAACACCGAAACCGGTCCTAGGATGCTTGTTTCCAGTCCACGGAGGACCTGGCCTAGCAGTCCGGGCAGGACTGTTCCCATTGGGCGCAGGGTCAAGACGGATTTGCATATGGCTGGGTTCAAACTGGAATGGCACGGTGAGCAAACAAAACAATGGATTAAGGCCCAGATCTCTGTACTGGGGTGAATGCATGATATTGATCTGCATTCTGCCCATCAATTGTTCTTTTTGCATTCAACCATTCTACAGCATGAACAAAGCCATATTCACATTTTATAACTTTATTGATCGATTTAATGGTACAATGATTTAAATTCACATCCCGCAATAAACCTTAATTTTGTGTTTAATTCGAAAACATTTCTAGTATTTGAAAAAATGTGAACTTTACTCCAGTTCTCCACAATAATTAATATTTAATGTACCAAAGAAACTACAATAAAGAAGCGGCAAAAACAACTATCACGTTAGTCAATTTTTAAGCAGTTCTTCAGAAGAAGAATTATTTCTCACCTATCAATTCACTACCAGAAAAAAGCAATGCAAATGTAAGTTGTCCAGACCTTATTTTGTTTCCTCAAACTGCCTGTGCCTGTGGGAAACATTATAAACCAGTGCTTGCGTCTCACTAAATTACCTACACTAATCCCAAAGGAAGGTGAATCACATATTTTTTCAGGTTTTATCCTGTGTGTCCGCATTCACTGTGTATCTAAACTGGTGTCTGGAATGCTCGGAGTGAATGATGTGTGGTCTGGAGTGGAAGCTAGGAGATAAGGAACATTGGAGGGAGGATGGAACCATTGACAGGACCTACCTGCCTTTGCTGTAACCTAAGTGCCTAACATGAAATAAAGGACTTACCTCCTGCCTGACTGGCTCTAGACTCTTGCACGAAGACCTTGCCCTAATAAGCAATGTCTACCTCATAGAGTGTAATCTTCAGGATTCCATGTAGTAATCTTGGCGGGTCAAATAGAAGTTAAAAATGGAATGTGTTCTGGATTTAAAGAGTCTTGCACAATCTAAAGTGATTCTTTAAGAAAACCTGCATCAACTGGGGTACCAACCAAGTTAACTCAATTTTTCCACTCTTCTAGGAATATTGTATTGTCTTGCTTTCATTATAATGTTATATAAATCAGAGGTGGTTAGAGGTATTAGTAAGTAGAAGAAAATCAGATCTAGAGACTTATGTAGCATCACTTGTTTTTTATCAATAGATTTAAATTCATTACTATGTAAGAGCAGGATATCCAAGTTCATGCCAACTCCCAGACGGTGCAAAATGGACTGCTGAATATCTATGTATATCTGTAAGTCCCCCAAGAATATTAGTATAATGCAAACAAGATTTTTTCTAAACTCTCTTAATTCAGCCCATTCGTACTAAATAGAGCTAGAGACTTAAGGCCTGATTACAAGTTTGAAGGTCCTACAATGGATGGTGCAACGCGCTGTCCGCTCTAGGACCGCCAAAGCTGTGGTACTGCCACCCGCCAGATTAGGAGTTTTATCCTGTTCTGGTGGGTGGCCCTGTGGCGGTCTGACAGCGGCAGTCTGTCAGGCTCATTGAAGAGCCTGACATGTAGACCGCCGCTCTCTGTGCCGACTGTACCTTCCTACACGGTGTGGCATACATGCCACACTGTTCAAGAATTGGCAGTGCAAATACAGGGGGGCACTACATGTGCCCACATGCATGCCCCTGCAGGCCCAGGAGTGGCAGGGCACCTTAGTCTTTCTATCACCAATTTCATGATGGGCTCACAGCCATGAAATTGGCCATGAACAGGAAACGTTTAATATGCTCGGCGGTGCCGCAGTGGCACCGCCTGCATATTGCTGTCTCTGTTAGTCCCGCCTCCGTGATCCATGATCTCGGCGGAGTTTGTGGCTTTGTGGCGGTCCAACCGCCTCTGTCATAATACTGCAGCGTCATCCAAATAGACGGCGTATCAGTAGTCCGGACTATGATGCACGGTTTCCGTCAGGCTTTCAGACATAGAAAGTGTGTTTTGGCGCTCCTAGAATGCCCCTCTTCTTTTTGCGGCCTCCGGTTAGTGGCCGAGGGGGAACCTATGGTGCTCCTTTGTTGATCTCTGCACCGCGTGGCAGGCAACTTGAGGTACCTGCCAGGCGGTGCAGGGATGAACAGAACCCCCCATTTCCCTATGGGAGCCTGTGTGAGGGTTGGTTTACGGCCTTAACACATGCTCCCATAGGGAAATATGGGAATGCGACCTCACCATGTGCGGTCGCATCGTAGTTAGGCGGTCGGGACAGGCGACCAGAGGACAGTCGGTCCCATTTCGGCCACGGTCCTCCGACCGACATCAAAATAAGCCCCCTAATATTAACCTAGTACTAAACAAATTACATGTTGCAGAACAGTAACTCAAATTAAATGTTAAATAATTAATTAAATAAATAAAATATATTATTGCATTTATAATTATTATTATTTTAAAAGATTTTTTTAAAGTCCATGCATGCTATCATTTTTATATTTAGTAGATTTCAATTACTTAGTTGTTAAATTAATTTTAATTACTTTATACATTAAATAAAAATCATCAAAGTGAAATGTAATTACTTTAAACAAATATTTAATTACAGTATTTTAAATTCAATGTTACTTTTATCACTTAAAATATGTATATATGAATGTCTATATATATGTATACATGTGTGTGTGTATATAGGTATACTTAACTTAAAATTCTAAACAATTAGTTTTATTTAACATTATTTCCTATGGGATATTATTTTATATCCCTCTCTCCATTATTTTCCATTGGAGTATGTTGCAGTACTTGGAAGGGCTGTGTGTGGTGTTGCACTTACTTAAAGGCTGAGCTGAGTACATTTACAATTGTTTTGTGTTCTCTCCAACTGTAGTAATTTTAGAAGTGCAGATTGTCAATAATAATGGTTATTATACCCAAATGCACTAGTAATAAGGTCAACGGAATTATCAGTCACTTTTGTGACAGAGTACCTGTGTGTCAAACTCTAACTCAATCCCTTACTCTTTTGTGGGTAGGTGTTTCTATTTTTATCTCTCTTTCTAAACCCCACATTACTCTTCAAAGACCCCCCTACTGCTCACTAATCCCCTTCCATTTAGTTGTAAGTGCTCCCCATTTTACAGCCACTACCCCTACTTCCTCTCACATTTCATACTAAATTGTATACCTACGTGTGCAGAGAATTTCCCATATTAAAGATAGGACAAGCAGAGTTGGAGGTCTCATTTGTGAAAGCATGTTGTAGTATGTGAGTAGTAATATTGTGGTCTGAATAAATCATTAGCATTAGGAAAATAGTGGTGCACTCCCCTATACAGACTTTGCTCATACGCAGTGTTACCATTCACAGAAAGACAGGCACAGCTCATGGAGGTGGATGCAGATCTATCCCCTTGTATCCAAATGAACAATAAGCAAATGAGAAAACAAAAAAAACAGAAGAGAGAAAAAGGTAAAAACAGTTAAAAGAGAAAAGGGGTTCCAAATGCGACAGTTGTGTTGTTCTCTCCAAAGAGTAGAAAGAACAAAAGGGGAGGCAAGATTAGGAACACAGAGACAAAGAAAGGAAAGCATGGAGGAATATATTTTATTTTCCAGCATTCATTGTACTTTTAATGCTGAATCAGCAGAAGGTATACCAAAAAAAGTGATGGTGGAATGCTTGAATTAATCTCAGCAGCTGGTAATTACTCAGGCTGCATCCCAGTTCACCTCAGTTTGGAGCCAGCCATTTGCGAATACGTCATGACCCTTGTCCAGTAGGAACAGTCTAGCCTGAACTGCCAGGTAAGGTCCTCCCTGAACCAGAACACAAGCAACCGAGGTCTGGTTATGCCCAGGTTGGGGTTTTTCAGTCCAATGTAGCTTTCTTGATAACAAAAATAGAAAGAGATTTCCAGCACACCCTTGTATTGACAAATATGGCCAAAGTAGCTGCCTTGAATTTGTAGAATCAATATTTGATCCACTAATTTCCTTAAAACAGATAGACGAATCCAAAGACAATAGGTTCTACTAATAAAGCAGAGTCCACATCAAGCAATGTATCGCCAAATGATGTAAGTCTCTTTATTTTTCTTATTTTGATGTTACATCCAGACAAAACTGCCAACACTTGTTTCGTCTTCCCATAGACTTTGTCAAGGCATACGACGAAGCGAAAGTAAGTTAAATCTGAAACACAAAAGTCAAATATGTCCGAATCCTGATAGCATTTTCTTAAATGTAACGTGACTATAAAAAAGTCCACTCGCCCAATATATTAATAGGCTTGTAATACTACCACAGTTTTTTGTACTCACTTCACATTCAGAGTGATCTTTAAATGTTTCACTTTGATTATGGTGCGCATACGGGATCAGATCAAATGCTATGGATGCCGTACCATATAAAATTATGCAGGTAAAAGGATAGTTTTATGTACTTGAAAATTGTTCACTTTTTTGTTTACTTGCCCAATGCCTCACCACCTACATGTAGCTTGTGCAGTTGCCGGCCATTTATTAGCCGGAAATGCAGTCTAATCGACTTAACCTTTAAAACCTACATGTGGTGTGCTCCTCTTGGAGTAGGATCAAATGAGGCGTGGAACCATAATACGTCCCAACCTACAACCGAAACCTTCAGGTCAACCGTATATCCTTTTCTCCCAGCGCGTCCTGCTCTTGCTGTATCGAAGACCTTCCATACAGCAAGAGGAGGACGGAAAGGCCGGCACAAAAAGGTAGTGTGAAACTGCCATCGTAATCCCTCGGCCGGAAAGAGCCGGCCGGGGGATTACTGTGGGGCTTCCGTATGGCGACGGGCAGACTTAAGTCATTCGGGCAGACATAAGCCATTCGTAAGACTGATTTGGATTCCCTTCTGACCAAGCCCATCGAAATGGCTCAGTCGGAAGGGAATCTGAATCAGTGATTACAATGCGGGCAAGAGGGCTCTGACCGTTGTCCGCATTGTAATCGGACCCAAAGTGGGAAAGAGTTTCAAGTTAGTCTAAGCATGGCATTTTGTACTGGAATGGTTCCCTTGCAGTACAAAACCTATGCTAGACTGACGAAAACACCCTGGCTCTATAGTGCAAAGGCGTGTCCCTGGCACACAGCTGCTTATTTCTGCACCAGCGCTGGAGGTGGGGAGGAGAGTGCCATATTTCTGTAAATATGGTGCTGTCCTGCTCTCTCCTTCTCACGCAGAGCAGCATTTGTGTCTGCTGCACTGCACTGTGTGAGAAACTAGAGTAAATCTGCCCCTTCGTCTGGTAATTTCTTATAAATTTGACCTGTCAAATTTGAGGGGGGCATCCAGGGGTGAAGGGCAGGTGGCAAGCGGAGTGGTTACTACGTGTAAGCAATCTTTATCACACCCAGCAATAATTGTGCAGAAATCACCACAAGCGTCAATATATCCGATCTGCGATGAGCGGCAAATTCGGATTCCCTCCAAACCATTTCAAACTTGTAGAACAGGGCAACTGCTTATCGACTCAAAAAGAGATATTTTGTCTGTTTTCTGGTGATCCCTCTAAGTTACTTTTTAAGGTAGTTTGGTTTGGGCTATTTTTTTGTAGCAATGAGGAGGTGCAGAGTGTTTGCAGCTAAAATACACATTAGCAAAAGCTAATATATTTGTTGGCTTCTTTTAAGTGCCTTGTTGACGAAACATTAGTTAGAGGCTTAATTTTCTCTCCAATGCTGCCATCTACAGGCACAGCATTTTTTTCTAGTCTTATTTTTTTTACAATACAAATCCGCAAATTAATCTTAAAGCACAAATAATAGGTACCACATGGACAGTATTTGCTTCTTAGGCACACACACACCCACCACGCTCACACAAAATGTCTTTTTGCATGGAGCTCTGAAAATCCTTTCACTGGAACTGCTTGTACACTAGCTGGGCACTATTTGTAGGTGAACGTTTGCACGCACAAAATTTCCTCCTCAAAGTAGAATATGTTTCTACTTACTTGATTAATTTGCCTCGGCCCTACATGAATACTCCTAAGAAACCTCTGTCTATTTTTACCCTAACGGGTGACTCCACATCTTCAACGGTATTTCAAAGTTGCCAGAAGTGGCATAATGAAACTTGAGGGGGCCCCCCTGCAAAGCACATGGAGCCCCCCCCCCCCCCCCCGGCGGCACGGCCCACCATGTACCACTTTGCCCTACCACCCAGAAATCTAGCATATTTTGCTTTGAAACCTCCAACATTTAAATGAAATGCCTCTATATTGTCTTTCTGTAAGTTCTAGTGAGAAAGTGGGAAACACTCAACATACACGCTATACCATTTGCAACAATTCTGTCAAAAGCAGATTATTTAACTGAGGCAGCAATCAGAACAATGCCAAGGAGTGATCCTATTGTCTCAGGAACTGCCTATGGCTGAAGAACAAAGAACAACTATGAAGGGTCTGATATAGAATTGACAATACCTTGAAACTTTGAAAGAGAAACCCAAACCTGCAATTCCATAAAAACTCGACTGACAATATACATGAGAAGTACACAAGCTATAACTCAGTATCCTGCGAAAGTCAAGAGAAATAGACCGTTGAATTATCTGCATGCTACACACTAGCGACTGTCAAGGGTTGTGCATGATAATAACGTGAACTGAGGAAGGAATTTCAATCATAATGTCTTTATTAGTAAGCACTGCAAAACAGTCAGGCAAACAAGGCTGAGGAAGAAAACGGTTTGGATGCTTCAGAACACTGATGCAGATGTTTGTTTGAATTTATCATCTCTGTAGTGTAAACAATGACTAAATACAAGATTTAAGGTACACGTATTACAGACAAGTGCAAGCAACACCATCAATAACACTGTGTGTAGAATAAAAACAAACCATATCAGCAAGTACCTAATGACAATCTATACAAACTGTAGTTGGTAAAGGAAAAGAAAAAGGGCAAATACTTTCAAAGTGCAAAATAAAGCAATCACCAGTCCAGCAATGTACATAAATCAAGCATGTTTTGCAAAACAATCCAACTTTCTTCTTGCATCAAGGTGAAAATACTTTCAAAGTGCATGGTAAAAACAAGTCCAGCAGTATGCAAAAATGAAGCCAGGTTAGTCAAACAATTCCCCGTTTGGTGTGTGCATAAAGGCACATATATTTCAAAGCAACTGATAAACAACAACTACAGCACATTCAATAATCAAACCAGTTTAAACTAACAATTCCCTTTTTGAAGGCTCAAATATTTCAAAGTGACTAGCAAAACAGTAACAAGTACAGCAGACAGCAAAGCAGCATACATAAATCAAACCTATTTAGTCAAACAATGCCCCTTTTATTTTTGCATAAAGGTGCAAATATTTAACAAGAGTGATAAAACAACAACAAGTTTAGGAGCATAAACATTAAACCAGTTATGACAAAGTATGCCCCTTTAGTTTGGGCATAAAGGCGCAAATATTTAAGGGACCGGCAAAACAATAACAAGTTCAGCAGCAAAATAAACAAAGATGTTTACTCAAATAATGCCCCTTTTGTCTGTGCAAAAGAAAAGTGTCAAGGGGGTGCATATATGTCAGGTTAATCTGAATAAATGTATTCTTGCCTCTATAAACGCATGTTCAGAATACTGAGGTAGCCTATATATAAGCTAACAATATTTAAAGTATCATATACTGGCAGAATACCAGATTACTTACTGCTTCCTCATGGGACTCACAGGATAGATACATAAAGTAGGAAGAGTACTTGCAGGAACCTGATAAAATGTATTGCAGAGTTTTAAGGGTGATACAGCAGAAAACAATAGTTAGAGTGAACACAAGGCTGAAGACTGCTTACATCAGGAAGAGTGACTGGCAAATTAGACCGGTGGCTGAAGGCTACTACTGCTTGGTTCACTGAACTGGAGAGATGTACTTGACTGAAAGAATATTTGCCTCTTGGCCTTTCTTTGTGCAAAGTCTTCTGTTAAAGCTTTCACATTTATTTTTCTTGCTCGATCGCTCTCGATGCTTAAAGTAGCAAGCCCCGACAGCCTTTCCTGCGTCATTGTGCTTCGGAGATAGTTTTTGATTAATTTAAAATTTGAAAATGACTTTTCTGCACTGGCTACAGTAACTGAAATTGTTATCCAAAACACTGGGCAGAATTGCATGGTTTCTCAAAAATAAAAGGTCAGCCAGATCCTTTATTGTGGCACCTGAGATAAGGTTTATTTGTTCTTTCAACACTGCCTTGAAAGCGATGAGTTGTTGTGGAAACTCTAGGGACAAGTCTTTTTCGTAATGAGCTGCCAGGGTCATGGCTGCTTCAAACAACTCCTCCTCACTAGCTCTGAGGATTTCTGAAGGCATCATGAAATGAAAGCATTGGATTATGGTGTTTATACTAGCAAAACAAGTTTTTATCTGATTTACAACAGTATCTATGTTAGCATAAAACACAGACACCTTAAAATTGTCTTCAGAATTGCACAGCCTTTGGTCTTCACAGAGTTCATCGAAGTGCTTTTTTTTGCGTCGTGGTTGTTTTTGTGTAAAATGCAATTGAATTCCCCATGCAGCTGCAAGTAAAGATGCTGAGCTTTTAACATCGTCAAACTGTTCTCTGAAACTGGCAAACGTATTCGCTGCACTACTTAACATATTTGATGCTTGTAAAAGGTCCATATCTTTAGACTGAAGCAGTTTCGACACAATATTTATTGTCTCCAGCACTTTGGACTGGAATACAACCATTACCACAAACTCAAAAGTCTCCATGCACTTCCTAAGACCCTGCGCTTCTGTGCGCTCCTCAACCTTTTTAGACTGCAGTAAAACTGTAGTGAGTGCTTTGATGATGTCCATAAAACTATAGCGTAGAGCATGGAGAGCATCATGTCTGGATGCCCAACGTGTTGGACAGAGTCTCTTCAGTGTTGGCTTTGAATGAGTTGTGCTCTCTTTTGTAACCATAAGAAGTTCCCACCGTTTGATGCTTTGGCTGAAAAATAAATACACTTTCTGTATAATGTCATACAATTCTGAAATTTCAGGAATGTGCATGCAGGCATCATTCAACACTAAATTTAGATTATGAGCAGCACAGTTTACACAGACTGCATTGAGTTCTTTCTGCCGTATTCTGGTTTGCACTCCACTATATATACCACTCATTGTGCTGGCACCATCATATCCCTGACCTCTACATTTATTAAGCATTATGCCTTTGTCCTCTATAAGCTTTACAAGTTCTGTTGCTATCCCATCAGCACTTTGGTCTGTAATTTTATAGAAACTAACAAAGCTTTCATTAATTTTGATTTCAGTTGGAATTTCCTCAGTGTTAAGGCACAGTGTCACATATCGGATGACTAGGCTTAATTGTTCTTCTTTTTTAATGTCCTGCGTTGTGTCCATTATAATGGGGTAAAATTGTGCATTTTTTATTTCACCTACTATCTCATTTTGCACTTTATTTGAAAGCATTTCAATCAGCTCATTTTGAACAGAAGGACTCAAGTATTTACCTCTACTCTCTCTTTTAATCAGATGGTTTAGAACAGGATCATATTTGGCCAAAAGTTCAATGACTGCCAGAAAGTTCCCACCATCTTTTTCTTTCAGTTTTTCTCTATGTCCTCTGAAAGGTAAATTGCAAGTTGACAACAGAAGTGTAACATCGATGATTCTACTCAGAATTTGTGCCCAACAGTTCACCTGCTCTTTGTAGTCGGATTCCAGTTGTGTATCGATCGTCTCATCCTGCCTCCATCTTCCATGTACAGCACAAGCCGCTAAATGTGAGCGCGTCATTTCATGTTCTTTAATTTTTCGAGACATTCCTTGCCAATCTTTTATACCATTAGCCCATGCTTGCTGATAATATGAAAGTTTTCTATCTCCAAAAAGCCAACAAGGTTCACAGTATGCACTGTCCATTTTTAGAGAGTAGCACAACCACAGTCTTGGAGTCTTATCTCCAGTCATATTTTCCTTGTAGTAGTAGTTTGTGGAAAAGCACCTGTTTTTATTATCTCGTGGGAAGGATCCTCTAGGCTTGCATGGGCCACTTATAATGACAAACCTTCGTAACTCGGTATCATGCCAAGGTTTGTCTAAAAAATTCCCTCTATCACTCGGGTACAAATCCTGGCAAAACTGGGTACTGCTGGATTCTAGTTCTTCTAAGTCTAAATCCACATCCTTACTCATAAGTTCTTCAGTTTCTTCTTCAATGTTTGGCAATACTTCAGAAACAAGTAGCACATTTGAAGGTTCTTCACTTTCTTTAGCCACTGGTAGCAGCGGTGATACATCTGGTGCACTTACAATTTCAGCACTTCCTTCACTTGTTTGTAATATTAGACTCAGAGATTTGTCTTCTGATGGTGTATTCTCAGTCTCTGAGCTTCCTTCAGTCACTGGTAGCAGTGTAGGCCTAGCTGGTGTACCTGCAATTTCTCCGACTCCTTCTGTAATAGATTGAGGCACTGCTGACACAGCTTGTTTACTTTTGCTTTCTATGTTTCCTATAGCAGTTGTTGTTGCCTGCAATGCTGCCACAATTGGTGCTTCAATGCTAAAAGGTACATCTGTGGTTTGATCAGAGCACTGTAATTTTTTGTCATGTGGTGGGACCAATTGGGATTGTGGCAATGCTGCTTTGTCTCCTGTTGATAAGGCAGCTGCATCGTCTTCCGGTAATGATGCATGAGATGATGATGCGTCATAATCACCTGGAGACCTAAACATAGAGTCAATTTTCATAAATTTGCCTTTAAACTCCTTGTTTTGATTTAATTTGCCGCTTTTGAGCACCGCTTAAATACTTTCTTGGCTGTTTGCTCATTTCTTTGATTAAAATGTAATTGTAGAAAGTCAATGTAGTAGTAGAGTCCACAAATATGAAGGTAGCAGTAAGAATATTTTGTGTACACCACAAAGATTGTAATTGTGTTTTTTTTCCACCAATACTGCCTAAAAGGAAGGAAAATACAAAGCATTATAATTAAACACTACGGTAGCTTAACCATACTAACTATTTATGTAGAGAGTTAATTAAGGGATACTTGAAGGCAGGCACTGGAGGAATGGATGCAAGAAGGGGAGAGATACAAGAGAGGAGAGGAGTTGGCCTAACGGCTAGGGTGGTCGACCTCGAATCTGGGGAACTGGGTCCGACTCTAGGCAATGACGCGGAACATCCTGTGAAAATCGCTTAATCTCCCTGTGCCTAACAAAAATGAATGTGTCCTCATGTAACGCAACTGGTGCGATGTAAAGCGCTCTGATAGCAGATATCTTCGGGTCAAGTTCGTGCTATATAAAACTCAGTAAAATAACAGAAAAAAAACAAGAAGGAAATAGCGGAAGGGATGGGATTGAGGAGGTAATCACTCATCAGTTGGATGAGGATGATGAGAGCGAAGAATGCAGGAGTTGAAGGCAGATGCAAGAAGGCATTCACTGAATGGACGGCTGCAACGTGGCAGTAGCTAAAGGACAGAGCCAAGAAGACAGGGGATGGAGCGGTCTTGAACGTATTGTATTGTTATATGTATAGAGGGCCAACTACCCCTATGTGGAGCTCTGAAGCGCTTGCCTACATGAGTAGCAAGATACAATATGCATAGGGTGTGTGGTTGGAAGGGCGTTGTATTTGTTTTGCATTTGATGCTATGTTACAAGTGTTCCCATTCCATGTTGTGCATGAGGACCACTGACTGGGGTGCATGGAGCTTATTGTGCAATAGGATGCAGGGATTAGCAATGGCTTAACTGCTTCCATGCTCATGACGGAGCCGCTCCGTCATGAGCCTCGGTTGAGCTGTGCTCATGACGGAGCGGTTCCGTCATGGCCTGCTCGGCGCGCCTGCGCGGCGCGAATTCCGCGCCTGCGCTGGACGTGACAGAGCGGCTCCGTCACGAGCATGCGAGCGCCGCTCGGCCCCCTCCCCCCTAGCGCTGCGGCGGAATTGCCGCCGCAGCGAAGGGGTTAAGAGGTGAGAGATGTGCACACTATTTTGTTTTTCATCTCTGCCGGTTCCTTTATGGTATATATTTTGTTCATAACCCCACCACCTGGTGATTACTGCACGGAGTCGTCCATTCTGAAAATACTATGCCTAGTGTTTAAAGTTAATGGTCCTGAGTAGGCATAGATTAAATTGTACACAGGAGTGATGCAACAGTGTGAGAGTAGGGTAATAGGAGTGACTGCAGGGTGAGTGAGGTGACCATATGTAAGTGCAGAGTTGGACGAAAGAATGCATGGTTAGTGATGGGCTTATTTGAGTGATATTGCAGATTGAGCAGTGAGGGGGACAGGTGAGTGATGTGTGACATGAGTGCAGGGTGAGTAGTGTGCTTGTGTGACTGCAGGGAGAGGTACAGGGTAAACAGCATGTGCATTGCGAGTGCAGAGTGAGGACTGTGAGTGCAGGGTGAGCGGGTGAATGGTGTGAGTGCATGGTGGTCAGTGTAAGTGCATTGTGATTGCTGCGAGTACAGGGTGAGTGTAAAAGTGAAGGGAGAGAAAGAGGAGTGACTTGTCTGAATGCAGGGTGCATTCTCGGACACTTGAAGTAACTCAGCATGTTATTTGTGGCAGCGTAGGGTTTCAGGTATAAGTTAAACTATTGGTATTTTGGCATTAATAGGGGTGTAGGGAATGATGTGCTTATATCAACAAAACTTCCAGTTTTATGATTAGGGTTGCCAGGTCATTTTGATGCCCCATACAGGACAAAGAGAAGCAGTCACCTAAAGCCGTACTTTCAGCACTTATCTGTGCATACTTCAAACAGCAAATATAAATAAAAAACACTTAATTGTGTTTAAGGGCTGCCTGAATGAACCATGACTGATAATTTAAACTTGGATGCTAAGGCATCTGAAGGATGTTAATGTAATTTCCATTGAAATCAATGGCAACTCCATGACGAGCTGAGCTCGTCATGAGCGTCGAAGGGGTTAAGGGAACAAAGACAGAAAAGTCATAACAAATGAATACATACATTTTTATTTATAACCCTATTTAGTGTCTTAAAACAACCCATGGCTGGCATTTTTCTTTTGGCAACCGTACTTTATATTCCTTTTCATGAATTGCCTTCCCACACTATAGCAGTAAATGTGAATTTCAAATGTAAAGAATAGGCCCAGGGGGTACTGCATGTAACCCGAAAAAACTAAGCCTCTGTAACCAGTTTACAAAGGTATGCAATGGTTCGTTACATAATGTGAAGATAAATATTGCATCTTGTGCATTCTGTGCCCCTCAACAAACATGTTACCAACTAAAATCTTAACAGGGACTACTTGGCCTCTCACCTTCAAACACTGTAACTCATTACTTATATTTACTTTCAGTTACTATTCAATCAGAGGACAGGTTTTCTATTGTACATCACGTCACTTTGAGATCACTGCATAGCCCTTTGTTAAATATCGACAACCAATCAAAGAAAACCAATTTGATCATCCCTGATGATTGTACACAGTGGCTGGGATCATTGTAAAATTATATATGGTCGTCTTTGAAAATTGTGGAGACCAAGTCATATATGTCACAAATGTACAAGGTTTTTTTTGGGGGGTTCCATTCACACTGGGGACACCTAGCACTATTATGTTTTTCCTTTATCCATAAATTCATACATTGTTTAAAATATAAAAGTAACATTGGAAATACAGCCAGAAGGGTCCTTGGTAGCCTTTTTCTCACCTGACGTCACAGTAACCCTTAACCATTGCAATTGTGCATATAATTATCAAGATAGTTTTTCATTTTCCCTCAGGAACTGCTGTTTCTATCACAAACTATTTACCCTGGTTCCTAGCGAATAGGGTATCCCTTGTTTTTGTTCTCGAGGTAAGGTAATTGAGGCATAGAGGATAAAATAGGTTATCAACGGTCCTACTTGAAGAGGCCTATTGCAGGAGCACATGGGGAAGTGCCTGGAACACTGAGTGGACAGTTGAGGCCATCATGGAAGGTTATTAGGGTCAATGGGGATGATTGGCATTCAGTTAACCGTGGTATTTTGCCAGAATAGTATGGGGCTCTTGAAGGCAAGAGGGGGATAGAGCCCTATCTATAGGCTGTGTCTCTATTTTTAAAGTTTCCCCACATAATACACCACCAATTTGAAAAAAACACGTGTGTCATCCTTGTATGGGAAACTACATCTTGGAGATGTTGGACTGGTTAACTTGTGTTGCCAATTCATCTTTATCTGCTATAGAATTGTCCAAGAGTGACCCATGAGCACCAGTTATGATGATGCTTTCCACTTACTCATTGCACACAATCCACTGAGCCAGTGACCCGATGTTGAAAGTAAATGGCCACTGGGTCCAAAGTTGGAAATAGGACATAGATGGGAAAGGCTGGGATCTGTGTTACAGCCAGTGAAAAAGCTCATAAAGCTGAACACCCACTGCAGGTCTGCATATAACATGGATAAAACAGTGTCAAGCCCGAAATGGAGTGACTCACACTTTATTCTTCAGAGCATAATAAAGCAAGTGCTTTTGAACAATATCCTTTATGTTTATGTTTCTTCTGATGGCATGTTTCTTTTTGACTTAAGCTTAGAGTGGGCCTTCACGGTGTGTATTTCTTTAACTGGAACTCCTATATGTTTGTACTATTACAGGAAAAATGCATTGCCTGTGGGGGCTAGTTCAATGTTCCACCTGAGGTTTCAAGTCCAAGTCAAAGTACCCTTAATGTAGCCTGTTTATCTCCGTGGAATGGTCTGTTGGCAGGCCGGCAGGCCAGTAACATCTCACATCAAGGCTTTACACTCTGTCCAGAGCCTGCCAGAAACGTTCTTGTTAACTGTACCTTTCACCATACATCTGTGAGCTACTTAATTGCCTACAAGTTATTCACACTCCTCTTTCTTCCAAACTCTGAATGTAGCCTTTTATGGATAAAAAACAAATGCTCATGTGTGCTTTTGCATGTATTTTACATTGTTGTATTTCTGTACATTAACATTTATTATCATAGTTCTTCTGACTTCTGTAAATGAATATCACTCGATTCATCTAATTATAATTACTTTCCATATTGCTTTATTCTCTTTAAAACAAATGTTTACATTTAGAACTTGCCACAAGGCAATAGCAAAAATTCACAAAGACATTTGGTTCTGCCTTTTGGACCTATTTATGTTGCCAAATGCCAATGTCTTTTAGCGATGCTTTACACCGCCTGTAAAAAGCAAAATGCTTTTTGGCGAGGATGTGCGCGTGCGCCATTGATAATAAAAGATAAAATCATCGTGGCATGACCTCACACAGTACTAGCGCCCTTGGCATCCAGTAGGCACATGTATGCGTGATGACTTCATTGTCACAATCATGCATAAACACCATGCGCGTGCTGCCTACTAAATGATGCGGGTGACAGTACATTTTATTTATCTATTTACTGATCCAAGATGTTGGATGTGGTGTGTGCGGTAAATAAAAATGAACCAAAAGCAACTGTGCAGGGCTTTTCTGCAAGTGGAGACTAGTGACCTCTTAACCTTAACAGTCCGACGACGACCGTCACGGACAGTCCTCCTCGCCCCCCCACCCCGAACCACTCCCTGGCCCCTGCTGCCTATCCTGGGTCAACTCAGACCGTGAAGCAGAGGTGGAGTCTCACTCACCTGAGGGCTGGGGGCCTGCTGCTGGACCTGGCCTGAGGAGGGCAGAGGCTGCAGCTCAGACTCTAGGGCGGCGCGAGCGCAGGTGATGGGCAGAAGGCGGGCAGAACTTGAAGGCAGGCAGGGGCTGAGGGGGGCAGCGCAAGGCTAGCCAGGTAGGGGCTGGGCAATTTAAATTATATGGAAAATAAAGGCCCCGCTGGTGACGGACTTCAGACAGTCCTGAGCGTGGGTGGGCCTGGCTCTTTGTCTTCTTCTCTTGACTATGGCTATGCGCGCCCCTGATGCCACACGCCACACCTACTCTTAACACGTATTTGCGTGTGAGCTCATTGCGCCGCCGGCGATTGCGCATGGGTTGTACCCCTCTGCCGACAAATGTAATGAGGGCATTGGTCACCACTCACCAGCCAGCCCTGCCCCCGCCTCCTACGCGCATACGCGGCAGAAAGTCAGGACTCAGGGAGTAAACAAGTGTGTGCGCGCCGCCTCCGCGCACATCCACCATGTCCTGCCGCCATTCATCGATTGATAATAATACCTGCTCAGGGGCGGCCCCGGCACCATTTATAATTGCCTGCCTCAGGTCATCAGAGCCCCGGCCGAGGGTCCCTGCTGCGGCGCTGCCCCGCACCGTCAGTTCTCCATTAGACTAGAGTATCGAGAGACAGTAGTCGCCAGTCGGGGGCCGGCCCGCAGTCAGTGTCACTAAGTCCTGCCTGCCAGGAGTGCAGTCCCACCATTAAGAGAGCCTCAGTAGGCACTAGCTAGGCTCAGTAGTCACAACCGGGCCCCATGCCGAGCCCGCCTACCATTTGTATAATTTCAGGGGCCCGGCCAGGGCCCCGGGCCGCCCGCCACCATTCCTGCATCAAGAGGCCAGCCGCAGGCCAGAGTGAGACTGGACACCATTGTGTCAGTTACTGCCAGTCCTGGTTACTACCGCCCTGACGCACGGGCCCCGGCCGGGGCCCCGCACACCATTCCTCACAAGAGCCGCTGCTGCCAGCCGCCCTCACGCGCACCATCCGGTGCCCGCCCCGCGGCACCATGTAACAATTAATTTAATACAATTTAACCGCACCACCAGTTCTAGAGCCGCAGGGCCCCGTCCGGGGCCCAGACAACAACATACTATAGTATAAGTGCCTCACTCACAAGGGTGACGGGCCCCGGCCGGGGCCTCCGCACCATTTCGAACTTGACTCTCGGGGCCCCGGCCGGGGGCCCCCTGCACCATTTCCAAGACTCGCAGGCAGGCTTAACGTAGAGAAATGTATCAAAATAGTTGCAAAGTCAAAAATACAACACCATAAAAATTCCACTCCTATTTATCAAAATAGAGTAAAGTTCAATGAACGAAATTACACCAAAATTACAAAACAACATAAAGGGAACAGGCAATATGAATTTTTAAAGGGTTTAGGAGAAAAGTGCGCCAAGAAAATCAAAGCGCCAAATTGTGGGCAATAATCACAGTAGAACAGGGCCTATGTATGATTTGAGGCTGGCTGGCTGCAATGGAGTGCAGATCTGATTCAACAAGTAGATAGGCCCCACTAGGGCCTGGAAGTAGGGAAGCTCAAAAAAGCATCAAATCGCAATCTGAAAAGAGTCTTTGTTTTTCTGAAGAAAAACTCTTCTCTGTGCTGGAGAATCCTAAAATTCAGTCAGATGCAGTGGAACTGCTGATTGTATACTTTTTGCAGCCGGCCCCCTAGAAGCTCTAGAGAAAACTTTCCCAAACTTCCTTTGGTGCCTGAATAACCACATGTGTACCCTTCTAAGGTCCCAAAGACCTCAGAGAAGAACCTAAAACCTCTCAGGGTGTCAGGCAGAGGGCAACAGCAAAGTCCTTGCCAGGTCTAGTTGCCACGGTTCAACGCGGATTCTTAACCAAAATGTCCTGTTCAGCTTTTTTATATTCTTATAGCCACCCAGGAGATTAGCCTTATGATCCTTGGAGATCTTTCTGTCCATGGATTTTAAGTGCATGTGGAGCCCAACCTCCTCAGGTCCTTCTCACAGGTCCCAGATACCAAGTGCAGTTGATTCAGGCCGGCTGATATCCTTTCACAAGTCAAGCAGTGTTGTTATGAAAGGGGCCTTGTGGTGTCAAAGGTATGCCTCGCACCAATTAGTGCGTGGGGGTGACTCCAAGGTACTCCCTAGCCAATGGGGTAATAGTTTCCCAAGGTATCCATACCCACTTTCCTAGTAGTTCCTGTTTGCCTTGCTGCAAACTGGCCCACAACGCGATGTGCCAGAGCATTTTCAAGATGGCGAAAGTCTTCAGCCACACTACATTTAGGCTATGAGGGCTGTTGGTGTGTGGGAGAGTGTCAGGGGTGTGGAATTTAAAAAAATAAACTACTTGGCTAAGGGACAAAATGCTACTTAGATCTGCATGTCCTGTAAAATCCACTTGTCCCACCTACTCCCTACATCAATTATAACGGCTGACAGAAAAACACTTAATATATTTTTAATTTGTTTGATTAAAATCAATAAACAATTCAGTGCTATGTAATGTTATAAAGAAAAACTTGAGATGCGAAATTATCCAAAAGTATATTCATTGTATAGAAATACAACATTAAATTATCTTGTATGGCGGGCTGCTCTAAGGCCTTATTATGAGTTTTGCAGTCACACATTTAATTGTTAATGATTTTATGGCTCACGATAATGCGTTGGGCACTCCCTGGTTGAAGTATCTAAAAACTTGTTTCTCTGAGATGGGTCGTCCTGATTTGTTCGAACACCCGTCAGGAATTGGAAAGGTGGACATTGATCTAGTCAAGCAGGCCTTTCTTCAGTGTAAGAAGGCTGTGAGGGAGGGTGTTGAGTTACAAAAAGTAAGTGTAAGGAAATTTATTATGGTTAAAACCTGTCTGTCAACAGAGCCTTACCTACTCGGCACTCTTAGCACTCACGACAAGTTCTTATTAACAAGATTCAGATTTAACCTGTTTCAACATCTGCTTATCAGGCCTACAAAGGAGAATTTCTGTAAAAATCTAATATCCTGTGGCTGCGACGGAAAGTCTCCACAGGATATGTTGCATTTTATGTTTTTATGCAGATTTTATGAATTCCCACGTAAACGCTTTTTAATTGCTCTTTTAAAAAAATGAATTTTAATCAGATATGACCAGCCTTTCTATACTTACAATTGCTGCACAGTGATAGTGTCCTTCAAGTTCTTGAATTTTTAAAACTGTCTCTTAAACTGCGAATTTGTTTGGACCAATGAATGAATTGACGGATTTAATGTACTCAGTCCTTTTATTACCTGCAATCAAATTTTACCTATTGTCATTGTATGTATGTACTGTATGTTTTATGCACTTGTATGGTTGAAATATACTGAATAAAGTCTTTTTGATGATGATGATGATGATGAGTTTTGCAGTCCTCCTGCAGCACCACCACCAATGCGCTGGCAGGAGGACCGCCATGCCCATGGTGTGCCCAGCTGCTGGATTCTGAGTTGAATCCAGAGTGGGCGGTGCTGCAGCAGTCTCACGGAGGTGGTTGTGTTAGGCTCATAGAAGAGCCCTAACTTAACCGTGACAGTACCTGCAGCACATTCCTGCATGATGTGGTGTGCACCATGTCATGCATGTCACACTGTGCAGGAACAGAGAGTGCAATTCCAAAGGAATAAAGCATGTCCCCCCCCCACATGCACCCCCAGGCCCAGAAGTGGCAGGGGGCCCTGCTAGGGCCCTCTGTGTTGCATCTCTGCCACCCTTTTCATGGCTGGCTCACCGCTATGAAATGTGCGGTGGAAATGCAACTCAGAGTATGCTCTATGGTGCCGCAGTGGCACTGCCAGCATATTTCTGCTCCTTTACACTGCACCACCACTGCGGGATCCTAGATCCCAGCGGAGGCGGCGGTGCTGTGGGGGTCTGGCCGCTACATTCGAAATGCGGTAGGCAGACCCGCAGTGGTAATCAGCCTACCATCGAGAGTTCGGTGGTCCTAGGACCGCTGTACTCGAAATAAGGCCCTAAGACTCATATTGACAATACTTCAATAGTTACACATGCTTTGTGCCCCCTGCTGTAAGTCAGAGATCAACAGCTCTGCTGGGTCATATTCCTCAATGTTGGTTCCTTCTATTTTAAGAAGCATTAGGCTGTGGGGAACATCTTGATTTAACTGTGTTCTTCGTGGGTTCTTAATGATATTCATTGCAGAAAACACACATTCAGCTTACACTGTAGATACAATGAATGTGAACATCATCTCCACAAACTTTAATATATTAGCCAACATGGAAGGTTTTGTTGCTAGCAAGGTGGAGTATGCAGGAGATACAGCAATACCCTTGGTCTGAAAGCATTTTATATGGGTTTTAAGTCCACAAAACCTCTCTACAAATTCCAGCCTCTCATCTGTGGTGAAAACTAACTCAAAATTTTGAACAATTGGCTCAATGACAGAGAGTCCATATTTATAGAGTTCCTCTCTACTTTCTTGACACAGTGTATATTCAAATACCGGAAATCCTTGAACTGGCATGCAATAAAAATGTGCAAACCTCTCATCAATGTAGTTAACCACACTTTCAATGAGCTCACTGTCACTTTGGATTGTTGCTGCTGGTGGGCAGTCTCCTGATAACTTTATATTCCCAGCCATTAGTAGGAAAGTTTCCAAAGTTATTTTCTTCGGGTGGTACAGTTTTTTAAACTGTTGCATATATTCATCCAACTCACTATTTTGGCCTACTAGGGTCAGTGCACACCTCTCTACAGAAGGTGGAATATGCAATAAAAGCAGTTCATTAGGCTGGTAAAACTCTGAAAGCTGAGACACTGGCTTCAGAACATCTCTCAGACTGTAAAGAATTTGTAAAGCTAGTTACAATTGAGAGGTACTTTTATGCTTTAGAGGCAGAATCATGACTCCTTTATGCAACCTGTCCCAGGTGTAGAACCACTGTCTACAGGTTTTGTTGCATGGCTGCCAAAGCCCTAGTTCTTTTGGATACCCATCTAACCTGTTTAAAATCAGTAAAGCCAATTTTTCTTGACATTTTGCATCTCTTCACATTTTAGGACTGTACCAGTAACATTTTAAAATCCATTTAAAAGTTTGTTCAAACTGACATATAGAGGGATTGGAATTTACAGTGTCTAGAATCTCAAGCTGAAGCTTGTGAGCCACACAGTGGAACGGCAGAACAAAAGGAATGTCTTTCTACAGGAGTGCAGCAACTCCTCCCTTAGATCCCATCATAACTGCAGCACAATCAACGTTGACAGCTATTAATGATGGGCCAGGATGTTCTGTAGACCTCACAGCTACTGAATCCAAAGATAACATTTGGATTCCTTAAACTATATCATCCAGAACACCTTGAGCATGTGCATGTTCAAGCCGATCAAGATCTTCAAATAAAGGGCCCAATTCCGATCTCAGTCGGAAGGGCTACGAATCGGATTTGGTTTTACCTACGGAGTCCTTGTTTCCGACCGACTAGTTTCCAATTCTGAATGACCAAGTATGATGCCTGAAAACCCTTAGCGCTGACCGAATCGGTTCCCAAAGGCATATGGAGGGATAGAGCCCTCAGAGCCAAATCGTACAGCTCTATGGAGTAGATTTTCCAAGTGAGCAAGTACGATGAACGATTCAGACAGCCTTTGTGATCTGTTTTGCCCGGATCGAAAAGGTTGCCAGAATCGGTCTTTGGGGGCCCGTAGCAGGCTCCCCTTCACCCGGGGCGCCCTCCGAATCAAGCCCACGCATTTGCGTGTGAGCTCATTGCGCCGTCGGCGTTTGCGCATGTGTTGTACCCCTGTGCCGATAAATGTAATGAGGGCATTGGTCACCACTCACTAGCCAGCCCTGCCCCCGCCCCCTACGCGCATATGCGCAGAAAGTCAGGACTCAGGGAGTAAACAAGTGTGTGCGCGCCGCGCCCGCGCGCATCCACCCTGTCCTGCCGCCATTCATCGGTTGATAATAATAACTGCTCAGGGGCGGCCCCGGCACCATTTATAATTGCCTGTCTCAGGTCATCAGAGCCCCGGCCGGGGGTCCCCGCTGCGGCGCTGCCCCGCACCGTCAGTTCTCCATTAGACTAGAGTATCGAGAGACAGTAATCGCCAGTCAGGGGCCGCCCCGGCCCGCAGTCAGTGTCACTAAGTCCTGCCTGCCAGGAGTGCAGTCGCATCATTAAGAGAGCCTCAGTAGGCACTAGCTAGGCTCAGTAGTCACACCCGGGCCCCATGCCGAGGCCCGCCTACCATTTGTATAATTTCAGGGGCCAGGGCCCCGGGCCGCCCGCCACCATTCCTGCATCAAGAGGCCAGCTGCAGGCCAGAGTGAGACTGGACACCATTGTGTCAGTTACTGCCAGTCCTGGTTACTGCCGCCCTGACGCACGGGCCCCGGCCGGGGCCCCGCACACCATTCTTCACAAGAGCCGCTGCTGCCAGCCGCCCTCACAGGCCCCAGCCGGGGCCTGCCCGCGGCACCATGTAACAATTAATTTAATACAATTTAACCGCACCTCCAGTTCTAGAGCCGCAGGGCCCCCTCCGGGGCCCAGACAACAACATACTATAGATAAGTGCCTCACTCAAACGGGTGACGGGCCCCGGCCGGGGCCTCCGCACCATTTCAAACTTGACTCTCGGGGCCTTGGCCGGGGGCCCCCTGCACCATTTCAAAGACTCGCAGGGGCCCCGGCCGGGGCCCCCGCACCATTCCAAAGACTCGCAGGGGCCCCGGCCGGGGCCCGCGCTGCGCACCACTTTGTCAGAGCCTACTGTGCGGCACATGTATTAAGTGAGGGGCCCGGGGCCCCCCGGAGCGCGGGGGCTGCGGGGGCTTGTGTTACGCCCCTAGTTGCCAGTACATTGTCTTTCCTCCCTGGTTGGAGGTCTTTTTGAAGGCTGAAGTAAGTGGAAGAAAGAAACAGTGCTTAGCAGTGGTTACAGGCTGCGTATCATCGCATTTCCACATGGTGGCGTGCATGTGCAATGCAATGCAATGAAACCAACTAGCTTAGAAATTTTGCATGCTGGGGACATATTTCACATGATTTCACCTCCTTGTCAAGGGCCTCTTCTGATGTCTCTGCAACATTTTTTGCCATTTAAGGACAGATGTACCAATGCATTTTCAAGCCCTGAACATTGTGATTTGTTAAATCACAGGGTTTTCGACAAGAAAATATGTTTTTTGAATGGACTAAATCCATTGAGCAATTTGGTAACTTGTTACCAAGAGCCACATGAACAAAGGCTTTTTGTGGTCACAAACTGGCCTATATGCAGAATCGACCCATTTGTTAATGCAAAAAGGCGTTTTTACATGTACAAAGCACTATTTTTGATTCAGTACCCTATGGCAAATTGGGTTTGTGATTCAGCAAAAGGAAAGGGCTTGTTTAGGGTGTCCCATTCTTAAACCTAATTGCAGTGGTGTGTGTGAATGTTTTGGAACCGAAATGTGGTTGCAAAACATTTGCATTTTACCGCCTAATTCAAGTAGGTGGTAACCAGCTCACAAATAGGAACGGGTCCCCAAGGGACCCCTTCCTCCTCTGTGAATGTTTGTGAATACATTTTTTAAGAGCAGGCAGTGGTCCCACAGACCACTGCCTACGCTTAAAAAATGAAAAGAAAACTTTGTTTTAAGATATTCTGTTTTTGTTTAAGGAAAAGGGGCTGCATTTAAAAGCAATTACAGACATGGTGATCTGCTGACCCCAGCAGGCCATAGTCCCTGGGATTTTAGGATTCCCAATGGGTCGCAAACTGGGAATTGCAAAATGTGTCAAAGACATATTTGTACATCAGTGTTTGTGATTAACTAATATAAAATCTCAAAAATGCACTATTTGGTAATCAAAAGCAATTACCATTTTGTACATGTGGCCCCAAATCACTAATCAGGTTTAGGAAACTGTTAGGCACCTCTGTTTGGAAGGGACGTGTTTAGGGCATCCCTTCTAAATAGTTATTCCTTATGGTATGTTTTAATGTTTTGCGAGCAAAATCCATCCCTAAAGCATTATTATTTTACAAAATACTGAAAGGCAGTGGTAACCTTTTCACATATGGAAAGGGGTCCCCAAAAGACCCCTTCCCTTTTGTAAGCGGCCAAAACTAATTTTGGGGAGTTGTAGTTTTAAAAACGTTTCTTTTTTTTAAGCGTAAACAGCTGGCATTGAAAAAAATACTTTGCTTTATTTAAAAGCAATCACAGACATAGTGGTCTGCTGATTCCAGCAGGTCAGAAGTCAGGAGATTGCAGCGAATCATAGTGGGTCGCAATTTGTGACCTACATCATTCATATTCATAATGTAGGTTGAATTGCAACCTACAGCGATTCAGTATTTTGCGAACGTACCTATTAGTGCAAAGGTCCGGTCTCGAACTACCATAGGATTCACAAAAAGTCAGAGTGCAAATTGCAGCCACTTTTTTGCGAATGTGTGAATGCATGGGTGTGAGTGAGTGTGCATGTGTGGCCCACCTGCTCCCACCTGCTGAAATTACTGGGTGCCACTGAGGATGAAAGTTTATATTCGCCCTGCCGAGATTCAAACCTGTGATCTTAAGGCTGCTCTATGGACATAGATGTAACCAGGCTATTTTATAACCCTGATGTGGCTCACTGTGCCACTGGATTCAAGCTAGCCTCGCTGATGAGGGGTGATGCCCCAAAACCAGTCCCAGGATGCTTGTTTCCGGTCCAGGGAAGACCTAGCTTGGCAGTTCCGTCTGGACTGTTCCCATGAGGCACAGGGTCAAGATTGATTTGCATATTGCTGGGTCTAAACTGGGGTGACATGTTGAGCAAAAGAACAATGGATTTATCCCAGATCTATTGACTGGGAGAGAATGTTTGATTTGCTCTGCTTTCCTTCCATTTTCTGTGTGTCTTTTGAATTCTTGCACTAAGTGTGCCAGGTATGCCCAGATGTGGGTCCCGGGCTCACTGTGTCACTGGATTCAAGCTAGCCTGGCTGATATTGGGGGATGCTCTGAAACCGGTCCCAGGAATCTTTTTTCCGGTCCAGGGAGGAGCTGGCTTTGCAGTTCGGTCTGGACTGTTCCCAGTCATGAGATTGCAGCGAATCGTAGTGGGTCGCAATTTACGACCTACATCATTCAAATTCATAATGTAGGTTGAATTGCAACCCTCAGCGATTCTGTATTTTGTGAACTGACCAATAAGTACTCAGGTCAGATTTCAAAATACCATAGGATTCACAAAAAGTCAGAGTGCAAATTGCAACCACTTTTTTGCGAGTGTTTGAATGCATGGGTGTGAGTGAGTGTGCATGTGTGGCTCACCTGCTCCCGCCTGCTGAAATTACCAGGTGCCACTGAGGATAAAACTTTATATTCGCCCTGCCGGGATTCAAACCTGTGATATGGAGGCTACTCTATGGACATAGATGTGACCAGGCTATTTTATAGCCCTGATGTGGCTCACTGTGCCACTGGATTCTAGCTAGCCTCGCTGATGAGGGGTGATGTCTCGAAACCGGTCCCAGGATGCTTGTTTCTGGTCCAGGGAGGACCTAGCTTGGCAGTTCCCTCTGGACTGTATCCATAAGACACAGGGTCAAGACTGATTTGCATATGGCTTGGTCTAAACTGGGGTGGCATGGTGAGCAAAAGAACAATGGGTTTAATCCAGATCTATTGACTGGGAGAGAATGTTTGATATGTTCTGCTTTCCGTCCATCATCTGTGTGTCTTTTGATTTCTCGCCCTAAGTGCGCCCGGTATGCCTTTTGATTTCTCGCCCTAAGTGCGCCAGGTATGCCCAGACGTGGGTCCTGGGCTCACTGTGCCACTGAATTCAAGCTAGCCTGGCTGATATGGGGTGATGCTCCGAAACCGGTCCCAGGATGCTTGTTTCCGGTCCAGGGAGGACCTGGCTTGGCAGTTCGGTCTGGACTGTTCCCATGAGGCGCAGGGTCAGGACTGATCTGCATATGGCTGGGTCTAAACTGGGGTGGCATGGTGAGCAAAAGAACAATGGATTTAACCCAAATCTATTGACTGGGGGAGAATGTTTGATTTGCTCTATATTCCGTCCATCATCTGTGAGTCTTTTTATTTTATAACCTTCCCTTTCTCCACTTGTCCCCGGTATACCCTGATTCACCCTTTCTTTCTTCAGCTCAATCCCCCCCTTCTTCTTACACCCTCACCTTCCTGCTATCTTTTCCTGCCTTTCTCATTCTCTACTTATCGCTGTATTTCTCTCTAATTCTTTGGTATCCTCTACGGACTCAATCATGAGTTTCCCAGTTCTGGTGCATTCTTTATTACACCCAATAAATAATGATAATCTAGGGATGTTCATTTATTGGACGCAATAAATTCTGTCAATTACAAGTTTGTCCCTTAAATTGGGGAATAACATCAGGATTTTAGTGCTTACTGCACCAAAATCCACATATCCCAATGTTTAGTAGACATTTTTCACCCAGTGAATTTCAGCAGGTTTGACCTATGATAAAGTGCTTTATTATTTATGGTGGATTGGTATCCAGCACAAGTCCTAAAGTTGCTATCTTGTTAGGTCCAGTCAAAGGTTTACGTAATTATACCTGAACTCAGGGGCGTGGCTACGGCGCGTAGCGGAATGGCTGCCTCGTAAGGGAGCTCGCGTGCCGGAACCGAAAACTGGGCAAATACCATCCTAAATCCCACTGGGACCTGTAACAAGACCCCCCAGAGGAAAGCCGGAGTCACGAGGAAGACTCATAGATGGTGCTGAGGTCAGGGGTACTGCGCTATCACCTCTAATTCTGCTTGGGGGTGGTCCGCGGAGCACTCCAGAAAATGGCGGCGGCGAGATCGGCAATCTGAACGCCGTCTGCCTGCGTCAACACCCCGAGCGACTGAGAACTGTGGACGAGATCGCACAGCCCAAAAAGACCTAACGGGTGGATAAAGGGAACGGAGCGGGCAGACAGCGGGCGTGAGGTGACGGGCCGTGAATAGGAGGCCTGACGCCACCGGAGGGCCCAGGCCGGCTGCATACGTCACACCAACATGCCGGCGAGATCAGACCGAAGCTGCCTGATGAGGAGCTGGTGAATGGCCACTGACTCCAGAGGTCTGTGGGGAGCAAGCTGCCGCATCGGCGTACTCGAAGTGCTGAGGAGAGCGGCGGACCTGGTGTGAGAGGAGCTGAAAGGTGAGCGTGATGCTGGGGGCGGCCGGGCCTACCGGGCCGGGCGGCGTAGGGCTGGCGAGGTGTGTTGCCCACTAGGTGCGGCAGCGCCTGGTGGGACCTGCGTGGCAGGGCCTGGGGGGGCTGTGGCCTGCGCGGTGCCCGTCATTTGCCAGCCGGGTGCTGGTCCGTCCCCGGGGCCGGAGGGGCTTCTTCTGTTGACCTATCTGGCAAGCTCTAGAGCCGGACTCGGCTGGGGGCGACCAGGAGGGGGCGGCGGGGCTCCGTGGCGCTCGGGGTCGGTGCAGGGGCCTGTGCTGGGCTTCGGTGTCCTGCCCAGAACGCTTGGCTAGAAAATTGAAGCCATTTGGCCTATTGTGAAGTAGACTGGCTGCTAGAGGCGGTGGAGAGCACAAGCCTGGCCTGGCAACATACAGCACCGTGCTTCTGTGCACCTACAGATCCTTGCCATTTGTGACTGCCCTGCTGAGTTAACGACGACACCGCAGCTGACCGAACTGTTGTCTGCTGGTTCTGGTGGAGAGTGAGGCTGGAGCCAGCCCCTGACCGCCATATTGGGATCGTCTGCTACCGGGCCTTCAAAAGCGATTAAAAGTGAGCGGCACTGGCTATACGCAAAAGGTGGCTGTTCTCTGATAGACCAGTGCGCCATCGGGGGCCAGTGGACAGCCGGAAGGCTAATAGAAGTGTCTGGAACTACTGGGCCCTGATCTGATCAGTGTCATTCTTCGCTACTGCTCACACTCAGCCGCTTTACCGGTGGGGCTAGACTAACGGCCCTAACAGCGTTCCATATTGGCGAAGTCTGAGCCCAGGCAGGTGCAATTAACATTTGACAATAAAAGACAGACGCGCACTGCTGATGGAGCACAGGAGCAGGGAGACCAGCGTGGTGCTCAGAGTCACCAGGATGACGCAGAAGACGACACCAGAACGATCCTATTGGAGCTGCGAGCTGGAATGAAATCAGTAGACAGCAAAATAGACACCCCGGCGACTGGACTGGATGTCGTAAAAAATAAGGTGGATAAGCATGAACACTGATTAGACGTTCTCGAGAACCGGGTGGCTAATGAGCATGACGCACAGGCAGATACTCCAAATGGAAAAAATTCTTGAGGTGATCAGTGCGAAAAATGAGGATTTGGAGGCGCGCTCTAGGCGCAATAACGTTAGAATCATTGGCCTTTCGGATACTACTCCAAACTCTGAAATGGAGCCCTTCATCGATGGAATGTTGCGCGAGCCCTTCGGTCCCGTTCTGTCCAGTGTGATGATTGTGGAGAGAGCGCATAGATCCTTGGGGCCTAGACCTAAGCCAGGTGCGGGGCCGCGCCCAATAATTGCGCGATTGCTTAACTATGCTGATCGGGACGCTATCCTGAGAGAAGCAAGGGCGAAGAAGCCAGTGGTATACAAGGGAGATACTCTATCATTCTTCCCGGACTACACACCGGCCGTGCAGTCTGCGCGCCGGGAGTTCGTGCCAGTGAAAAAACTGCTGAGAGAGGTGGCGGTGCCGTATGCCATGCTATACCCGGCAAAGCTAAAGGTCACCCATGATGAACAGTCCCATTTCTTTACGGATGCAAAGTCTGCAATGAAATTCACGAAACATATCTGCTAGTTGAAGCCGCGACGACAACAGGCTGAGGATGAACAGGCAGTATCAGGACTTGATGATGCTGACTAGTGACATGACACTATATAATATCGTTTGCAGCCCATGACAGGGTGGCCGAGTGGGTCCTGCCTGGGTCACTATGTTCTGTCACTGATGAGGGGGTTTGGAGGGGGTGGCGCGAAGATCCTTGTCCTATTGCCCTGCTCCCCTGCGCGCTGTCGGGGGGAATCACAATATGCAGATCAGAATGGCCTTAAGCTAGGGTCCTGACAGAAGTGTCAGAGAAATACTTCTGGCGGCTGCACTCAGGTGCGTGTACACGCTGCTGTGCCTCTTCCCCGAGAGGATATCACCCAAATGCTTGTAGTATCGAGGGAGGTGGGGGGTATCTGGGCTCGACCTGTTTGGGAGGTTGAAGTGGGAGGGGGGGGTGGCTGGGAATGGGAAGTTCACCTACGTTTGTTTTTTTTTAGTATTAAGTCAAGTGACATGTTCAGGCTGAGACATGACGTTCTAGTATTACTTGTGTCGTTCCACTGCTGCCTGCGCTGCGCCCCTCAGGGCTCTATGCCGCAAAAAGTAATTCTCGAGACTATTACTGAATGATGGCAGATAAATGTACTATGTTAACCTGGAATGTGCGCTGCCTCAAATCCCCGAAGAAGGTGATGCAGGTAGTTGCGTATCTCAATAGGCACGAGATACAGCTCGCCTTGCTGCAAGAAACGCATCTGGTGCCGCTCGCTGCATGTGGTGCGATGGGAAGGTGGGCGGGATTCCGCTAGACTGCCTCGTACTCGTCGTATGCAAGAGGAGTGATGATACTGATTAAGAAAGGGGTGGACTTTCAGGCGTTACACACATATGCGGATGATGAAGGGAGGTGTGCAAGGGTGTGTGGAAAGCTACGGGGCGCGCTGATTAATATTATTAACATATATGGATCAATAGCGGATTATCCAGCATGTGTAGACCGTATGTGTGGAAGGTTGCGAGAATGGCCTGCTGCTCCAGTAGTCTGGGGAGGGGATTTGAATACATATCTGGATGCACAGTTAGATAAGTCGAACCCAATGACGCACCGCACCCCGCGAGTCGCCAAGAAAGTGAGAAGGGCTATGGAAGAATTTGGTTTGTACGATGTCTGCAGAATACGTAACCCACAAAAAAGGGAGGGCACGCATGCGACACCTACACATGGAAGCTAGTCTAGACTTGATTATTGGCTGGTTGATGGTGAACTGATGGAATGGATAGATGAGGTGGCACCACTAGCTCGCACACTATCAGATCATAATCCGGTGAGACTGACCTTGCGGAATCCAAAAGGGGTGCATCGCCCGTTCACATGGAGACTGCGACCTGAGGCACTCCTAGACCCTGTATACGAGAAGACCATACATGATGCTATAGTACAATACTTCGTGTTAAATAAGGGAACTGTAGATCAGGCAGCAACACTCTGGGAGGCCTTCAAGGTCCCCATAAGGGGGTATGCATTGGGACAGCAGCGGGTATACTCCGAGATATACCGCAACAACTACAGAGAATAGAAACTGAACTGCGTGGTCTGGAAATTGAGTATGCGAGTCGGCTTGAGGAGTCCACACTAGCTCGGATGCAGGAACTGATCCAGGATTATGACTCCTTTGCTGAGACGGAGGTTAAGTATTTATCTCGTAGACATACGGCTAGACGGTATGGTGAGGCGGGTAGGCCGGGTCGTACGCTGGCGTTTAAGATCAGAGAGAGACATGCACTGCAGCGCGTGGACAGGATAGTGGATGACTCGGGCAATGAGCACTATGCTCCCGAAGCTATCACGGAGCAGTTCCGAGTGTTCTATGCGGATTTATACAGCACGAGAGGTCCACAACCGATGGATGATTTTGATAAGTATCTGGAGGGCATCGCCTGCGCTTGGCTGTCTGACGTGCAGCGTAAATATCTTTGTCTCCCCATAGATGAGCAAGACATAAAAATGGCCATAGCGGCACTGCCCAATGGGAAGGCGCCAGGGCCAGATGGGCTTTCAGTGGAATTTAAAAAAAAATATGCGGACTTATTAGCGCCACCCCTGCTGGAAGTGTATGCGGAGGCACACGAGGAGGGGATGCTCCCCCCTTCATTGAGGGAGGCACTAATTGTCACTTTGCTTAAAAAAGACAAACCGGCAGGTCGCTGCAAGTCGTATCGTCCATTATCACTAATAAATATAGACCCCAAGATCTTGGCAAAGATCCTCGCCACCAAGCTACAGCCACTGCTCCAAGGGCTGATATTGCCTGATCAATCGGGATTCATTCCGGAGCGATCCACCTCGCATAATCTGTGCACGCTCTTCTCCATGTTTCATGTATTGGAGCCCAGTCTAGAAGCCGCGGCAGTGCTGTTGGACGCCGCTAAGGCGTTCGATTCAGTCGAATGGCAGTATATGTATCGGGTGCTATGCCTAATGGGGTTTCCTCCAATGTTTATACAATGGATAGAGGTGTTGTACGCGTCGCCGTCAGCGAGGGTTAGAGTGGGCGGGCTCACGTCTGCCTCACCGAGGATCGAGAGGGGAACTAGGCAGGGATGCCCTCTCTCACCATTACTGTTCGCGATAGTCCTAGAACCGCTGGCCTGCGTCATACGGCAGCGTCACAGGTTGACCGCACTGAATTTCAATCACCGGCCGGTCGCTATATCACTGTATGCGGACGATATGGTCCTCTTTGTGCGTGAGCCGTCCAGATATCTGGTGCAATTGCTGCGGGAATATGTGAGGTTCGGCCTTGTCTCCGGGTTACAGATAAACTGGGAGACGTCATACATAATACCACTGACTGAGGGGACTGTGAGACCTGGCCTGGAATTTCCGCTGGTGTGGTCCGCGGAACCGGTCAAATATCTGGGTGTGTGGGTACACCGGGATCCAACGGTTGTGATCAGGGAAAACTATGGTAGAGTGTGCTCGAAGCTAGAGGCTATGGTAGAGACCTGGATTTCGCTGCCGCTGTCGCTTGCGGGCCGTATCGCTTTAATTAAAATGGTCGTGTTACCTAGGTTTCTTTATTTATTTGTCAAGGTGCCGATAGTGCTCAATAGGTCATTCTTCAAGACTCTCCGTGGACACCTGCTAAGGCTGGTCTGGGGGGGCAGAGCTGCGCGAGTCCAATGGTCAACCCTCACTAAGAGCTACGAGAAGGGGGGCTTTGCAGCGCCGGACTTCTACGCATACTACCTCAGCGCGCCGGCTCCATATCTTTATTATTGGTATAGACCGCACGCATTGACACCACACGTGGCAGTGGAAGAGGGGGACGCTGCTCCAATTCCGCTGCATAGCGTGGTTACGCAACACACACATGGTACTATGAAATCAGAGATTAACGCGGTTGATGCAACGGTCATGGCTTGGCAGAAAATCGGGAAGTTAGCACAGAAATTGCCACTGTACGCGTCGGATATGCGTCTCGAGCACCACGCACAGCTGTTGGTCACGCATGAGGCCCCGTCTATGAGAGTGCTGAAAGAGGCGGGTATCTCGCACATGCGCGATGTCTATCCTAATGGTGCCTTCATTGCACAAGAGGATCTACAGCACATCACAAATCAGTCGCTTCTTTTTCGCTTTGCGATACACAGACTGAGGCATGCGGCCCGGGTACACTACACCACCTTTCCGGGTGAGCCCCCGGAACTACTGTCTCTGCAATCGGTTATCACAGTCCCCAACAATAGGGGTTAATATCTAAATTGTATAAACTTATCAAAGATGAAACGTTAGACACTGAGGACAAGAGCTGGACTAATTGGAATGACTGCTTGCCTGTGGCCATCTCTGAGGATAATTGGAAGCATATTTGTGGATTAACAGGTAAACTATGTATGAATGGTAACCTTAAGATAATCCATTTCAAGTACGTGCATCAGGCATACTACACTCCAGCGCGACTGTTCCTGTATGGGTTGCGAGAGTGGGCAAGATGTGATAGGTGCGGACAGGACAATGCGGACTTTCTACACTTAGCTTGGAGTTGTGGGAAGGTGGCGGACTTCTGGGCTGCGGTTGTGGACTGTGTGCGCGACATGGCTGCTGTTGACCTCCCTTGCACCCCCCTAGTATGTCTTTTGTGTTGTGTGCAGCATGTGAAAGGGACGAGAGGCACTTTTGTATGATTGGCGCTATTGATGGCTGCATGCAGGGTGGCGATCACATGGGGGAAGGGACGCAGGCCTGCAATCAAGGCATGGTTGTCTGACCTGGTGTACTGTCGTGATAACCTTAATGTATATGCAGAGGAACTGCCCACCAGGTCGAGGCCACGGGACAATGAGAACCATTGATGCTGTATCTGCTGAATAAAGCTGAGTGAGATGTGTGCTGGTGTGGAGACAGAGGGGATCCTTCAATAGGAACGGCACACTACGGCAAGGACTCATCAACAATTGGCTTGCACAGGGTCTGTGACACATGACTGAAGTTGCTTCAAGAGTGTATATGTGTTTTATTTAATTTCATTTTGGGTTCATACTGTAGCTCTTCTTCAGTTCTTCAATTATGGACTATGGAGCTTACTGCCTTGACACGTCAGTGATGACATTGTGACATTTGTTGTTGGCGCAAGACTTAAAGGAAGATAATTGAGGATGTTTTGATAATGTATCACGTATATGTAACAACTAACATGTGGAAGAAGATGTGTGCATTTTCTCTTATGTTTGTCATTTTGAAAAACAATTAAAAAAGTTAAAAAAATAAAAAATTATACCTGAACTCAAACCTTGCTAGCTACGGCAGTGAGCAGACAGGCTTAACGTAGAGAGATGTATCAAAATAGTTGCAAAGTCAAAACCACAACACCATACAATTCCACTCCTATTTATCAAAATAGAGTAAAGTTCAATTAACGAAATTACACCAAAATTACAAAAAAAATAAAGGGAACAGGCAATATGAATTTTTAAAGGGTTTAGGAGAAAAGTGCACCAAGAAAATCAAAGCGCCAAATTGTGGGCAATAATCACAGTAGAACAGGGCCTATGTATGCTTTGAGGCTGGCTGCAATGGAGTGCAGATCTGATGCAACAAGTACATAGGCCCCACTAGGGCCTGGAAGTAGGGAAGCTCAAAAAAGCATCAAATCGCAATCTGAAAAGAGTCTTTGTTTTTCTGAAGAAAAACTCTTCTCTGTGCTGGAGAAGCCTGAAATTCAGTCAGATGCAGTGGCACTGCCGATTGTATACTTTTTGCAGCCGGCCCCCTGGAAGCTGTGGAGAAAACTTTCCCTAACTTCCTTTGGTGCCTGAACAACCACATGGGTACCCTTCTAAGGTCCCAAAGACCTCCGAGAAGTACCTAAAAACTCTCAGGGTGTCAGGCAGAGGGCAACAGCAAAGTCCTTGCCAGGTCTAGTTGCCACGGTTCAACTGGGATTCTTCACCAAAATGTCCTGTTCAGCTTTTTTATATTCTTATAGCCACCCAGGAGATTAGCCTTATGATCCTTGGAGATCTTTCTGTCCATGGATTTTAAGTGCATGTGGAGCCCAACCTCCTCAGGTCCTTCTCGCACGTCCCAGATACCAAGTGCAGTTGATTCAGGCCAACTGATATCCTTTCACAAGTCAAGCAGTGTTGTTATGCAAGAGGCCTTGGGGTGCCAAATGTATGCCTCGCACCAATTAGTGCGTGCGGGTGACTCCAAGGTAGTCCCTAGCCAATGGGGGAATAGTTTCCCAAGGTATCCATACCCACTTTCTTAGTAGTTCCTGTTTGCCTTGCTGCAAACTGGCCCAAAACGCGATGTGCCAGAGCATTTTCAAGATGGCGAAAGTCTTCAGCCACACTACATTTTGGCTATGAGGGCTGTTGGTGTGTGGGAGAGTGTCAGGGGTGTGGAATTTTAAAAATAATCTACATGGCTAAGGGACAAAATGCTACTTAGATCTGCATGTCCTGTAAAATCCACTTGTCCCACCTACTCCATACATCAATGATAACGGCTGACAGAGAAACACTTAATATATTTTAATTTGTTTGATTAAAATCAATAAACAATTCACTGCTATGTAATATTATAAAGAAAAACTTGAGAAGCGATATTATCCAAAAGTATATTAATTCTATAGAAATACAACAATAAATTATCTTGCATGCTAGGCTGCTCTAAGGCCTTATTATGAGTTTTGCAATCCTCCTGCAGCACCACCACCGATGCGCTGGCAGGAGTATTGCCAAGCCCATGGTGTGCCCAGCTGCTGGATTCTGAGTTGAATCCAAAGTGGGCGGTGCTGCAGCAGTCTCACGGAGGTGGTTGTATAAGGCTCATAGAAGAGCCCTAACTTAACCGTGACAGTACCTGCAGCACATTCCTGCATGATGTGGCATGTACCATGTCATGCATGTCACACTGTGCAGGAACAGTGGGTGCAATTCCAGAGGAACAAAACATGTCCCCCCCACATGCACCCCAAGCCCAGAAGTGGCTGGGGACCCTGCTAGGGCCCTCTGTGTTGCATCTCTGCCACCCTTTTCATGGCTGGCTCACCGCTATGAAATTAGCGGTGCGGTGGAAATGCAACTCAGAGTATGCTCTATGGTGCCGCAGTGGCACTGCCAGCATATTCCTGCTCCTTTACACTGCACCACCACTGTGGGATCCTAGATCCCAGCGGAGGTGGCGGTGCTGTGGGTGTCTGGCCGCTACATTCGAAATGCGGTAGGCAGACCCACAGTGGTAATCAGCCTACCATCGTGAGTACGGTGGTCCTAGGACCGCTGTACTCAAAATAAGGCCCTAAGACTCATATTCACAATACTTCAATAGTTACACATGCTTTGTGCCCCCTGCTGTAAGTCAGAGATCAACAGCTCTGCTGGGTCATATTCTTCAATGTTGGTTCCTTCTATTTTAAGAAGCATTAGGCTGTGGGGAACATCTTGATTTAACTGTGTTCTTCGTGGGTTCTTAATGATATTCATTGCAGAAAACACACATTCAGCTTACGCTGTAGATACACTGAATGTGAACATCATCTCCACAAACTTTAATATATTAGTCAACATGGAAGGTTTTGTTGCTAGCAAGGTGGAGTATGCAGGGGATACAGCAATACCCTTGGTCTGAAAGCATTTTATATGGGTTTTAAGTCCACAAAACCTCTCTACAAATTCCAGCCTCTCATCTGTGGTGAAAAGTAACTCAAAATTTTGAACAATTGCCTCAATGACAGAGAGTCCATATTTATAGAGTTCCTCTCTACTTTCTGGACACGGTGTATATTCAAATACCGGAAATCCTTGAACGGACATGCAATAAAAGTGTGCAAACCTCTCATCAATGTAGTTAACCACACTGTCAACGAGCTCACTGTCACTTTGGATTGTTGCTGCTGGTGGGCAGTCTCCTGATAACTTTATATTCCCAGCCATTAGTAGGAATGTTTCCAAAGTTATTTTCTTCGGGTGGTACAATTTTTTAAACTGTTGCATATATTCATCCAACTCACTATTTAGGCCTACTAGGGTCAGTGCACACCTCTCTACAGAAGGTGGAATATGCAATAAAAGCAGTTCATTAGACTGGTAAAATTCTGAAAGCTGAGACACTGGCTTCAGAACATCTCTCAGACTGTAAAGGATTTGTAAAGCTAGTTACAATTGAGAGGTACTTTTATGCTTTAGAGGCAGAATCATGACTCCCTTTTGCAACCTGTCCCAGGTGTAGAACCACTGTCTACAGGTTTTTTTGCATTGCTGCCAAAGCCCTAGTTCTTTTGGATACCCATCTAACCTGTTTAAAATCAGTAAAGCCATTTTGCATCTCTTCACCTTTTAGGACTATTCCAGTAACATTTTAAAATCCATTTAAAAGTTTGTTCAAACTGACATATAGAGGGATTGAAATTTACAGTGTCTAGAATCTCAAGCTGAAGCTTGTGAGCTACACAGTGGAACGGCAGAACAAAATGAATGTCTTTCTACAGGAGTGCAGCAACCCCTCCCTTAGATCCCATCATAACTGCAGCACAATCAGAGTTGACAGCTATTAATGATGGGCCAGGATGTTCTGTAGACCTCACAGCTACTGAATCCAAAGATAACCTTTGGATTCCTTAAACTATATCATCCAGAACACCTTGAGCATGTGCATGTTCAAGCGGATCAAGATCTTCAAATAAAGGGCCCAATTCGATCTCAGTCGAAAGGGCTACAAATCGGATTTGGTTTTACCTACTCCAATACGGAGTCCTTGTTTCCGACCTACTCGTTTCCAATTCTGAACGACCAAGTATGATGCCTGAAAACCCTTAGCGCTGACCGAATCGGTTCCCGAAGGCATATGGAGGGATAGAGCCCTCAGAGCCAAATCGTACAGCTCTATGGAGTAGGTTTTCCAAGTGAGCAAGTACAATGAACAATTCAGACAGCCTTTGTGATCTGTTTTGCCCAGATCGAAAAGGCTGCCAGAATCGGTCTTTGGGGGCCCGTAGCAGCCCCACCTTCACCCGGGGCGCCCTCCGAATCAAGCCCATGGGGTTACCCACGTGTCCCCCTTTCAGACCATGCACAGTGTGGCAGGCATTAAGGGGTGCCTGCCACAGGGTGCATGATGATCCCCAACCACCCCTTTTGTCAATGGGAGCCTGTGTACGCATTCGGTACACAGGCTCCAATTGAAGTCAATGGGAGTCCGACTGTATCGTATCCGGATGCATTCAAATGAATCATACTTGTTCGGTCGGACTCCCCTGACACGAGTCGTGTGGAAAGCAGTGTGGACACGAGTCGTTCGGTTTGCTTTCCAAATAGGGTTTCCCACCATTGACTACTCTCACCAGCACAGTGCCTTGTTCAATGATAGTGCTATCTGTGCTTCCATCCGCAATAATGCAGATGAAGAAAGAATCTGAAACAATTTTTTTGATGTCCTGTCGAAGTATATCTGCCTCACATCTTATGAACACTGAGGCTTTTTCACCGCTTGTATAATTTTCTCCTATATCCTCACCTTCTTTCATCATAGTTCTATATAGGGTTTCCATGTCTGAGAGTGGCTTACCTTGTTTTGCAATTAGATAAGCATTGATAAACAAGATGGTCAGTTTCTTTCTCCTTCAGTTTTTTCAGTGCTTGCATGATGAGGGGCTGCTCTGTAGGCGCACTGGAGTTTGAGGTACTCGCTGTAAACGTCTGAGACAGCAAGGTCGTTTCTTTCATTTCCTGGAGGTGCTATGAAACATGTCATATGTGCCTTACTAGTTTCATGAGCTCTGATTGGTTCAATTCGCAACTGTTCACATGTATTTAAGAATACTTTTCCACCTGAACTCAAATAGCTTTTTGCAACGGTAGGATATTTTTGGCAAATAGTGTAGTACATTTTTGGTCCTTTTCCTTTCTGACTGTCATCCAGGGCTAGCCATGCACAAGATTCCATACAGTGAGGCTGAAAAACATGATTTGTTTTTTCAGCATCATACCTTTTTTTCTTGGTTATGTTAGGAGTATATGGGGTGGTACAAGTTCCAACCTCAGTTTGTTCTTTTTGGTTTCCTTCTCCCGGCTTTTCCTTATCAGTGTCTTAACTTTTTTTTAATAGACTTTGCTGAGACATATTTGTCGATAATAAGAATTTGGTGGTCCTCCAGCTGCGCCACCACAGCGCCATCCTCTGGAGGACCACCAAAGCTGTGGTATGCCTACCCGCCGGATTATGAGTTTAATCCTGGTCAGTAAGGTGGTGCTGCAGCGATCTCACAGCAGTGGGATGTTAGGCTAATAGGAGAGCCTAACATGCAGCCCACCGCCTTGAGAGCGCCGACTGCATGTTTCTGCATGGTGTGGCATGCATGCCACACCATGCAGGAACTGGGGTTGCAAATCCAGGGGAGCATAAAATGTGTGCCTCTGGGCCCTGGGGTGCATGCAGGGGGCACAACATGTGCCCCCGGTGTGCATGCACCCCAGTTCCTGCATGGCATGCACTTTACAGTCCATGCTGTGCAGGAACTTTTTTGGGTGCTCCCATTGCAGTGCCCATTTTCTGAGGCCCAGCGAAAAAAGCCCACCAAACATGAGAAACTCTCCTAATCTGGCAGGCAGCCAGACCACGGGTTTGGCGGTATGGGAGTGGGCCGTTGGCATGGTGGTCCACTCCTACACCTCCAAACTCGTAATCAGGCCCATAAACTCACCATCCAGAAATGTTGAGCTTTTGGCAACAAGGTTCTCATATAGAAGACTGCACTAAATCTTGATACAGTTTTCCTCCTACAGTTTACCAAACTCTTTGAGAACAATGTTTGAGGCTCCCTGCAGCTGCAATGAACCTCTATGCTGCTACCACGGTTCATGGTGATTCTGTTCTGTTTCATGCCAAGTTGTTAACGCACTGAAGAGTGGTCTTAAACTGGCGGATAACTGACATAATAATATCAAGACAACAAATATCGACTTACAGAATTATTGAAACTTTAATATTGTTAGCAAAAATATCAAGATCCTATACTCAGTTTAAAAAGTCACTAATATTGCACATATAGATATCAACATCAGAAATAACTAATCTAACATATCAGAAAACAAAAATATCGGATTCAAAAATATCGTGATTTATAACTAACCAGGGACTATGTCAAAAATATCAACATCAACAATATCGACTACATAAATATTGTTAAAAACAAGTAAAACGTAGCAGTAAAAAATACGAAAAGCACAATTTGTAAACAAACAAAAAAATATATCCCACAATAATAACTAAAATATAAAAATAAAATAAATATTTTACTTAACCAATATAAAAAAATTAGAATATATAAACAGAAACTCTAATTTATACATTACACATATTTACATCCCACTTACATACAACACATATTTATATTCACAAACAAGATTGGTTTGTTACTTAAAATAAATACATAAAAGATTAAATAAAATCACTTATCTCAAATATGAACATAAAAAACATTTATTAGGGTTTTCTAAATAAGGACATAACTGAAAAAATAAATGAAAATAAGCTAAAACACCAAAAAATACTAAACTATACAAATCTGTAACCAATAAAAAAAGCTTAACTAATTAAACAAACAATGTAAAAGCCACAGGAATTTAACCAAAAAATAGCTAAAAAAAACGCCAAACATTTGAGGTTTTCCCTGTACACGAGAAGTCTGCAACATATACAACCATAAGTCCACTTCTCCAAGTAAGAAAAAGTTATATTTTAAATTCGAAGTTAAATAATTTTAACTTTAAAAAGCAATTCTTATTAAACAATTACTAACACAGTTTTTAACATTTATCCTTTTCTACAGCTCATTCAACCTTCAACTAAGCTCTATCTGCAAGTACACATTAAAGGCTACAAAAAAAGAAAGCATATCGAAAAAACTGCTTTAAACATACAAAAACAGCATCAGTTAAAAGTCTGAAAAACTTAAACGTCATTATACATCAGAAATATTATATATATTAAAAAATAAAACTACTTTTTCTCTTCCAACTGGAAAAAAACACCATTTTCGAGAAGAAGCTTCCCGAAGAAAAAGTTTACAAGACAACAAAACTTAGCTCCTGGAGTCTAATTTGTAACCCAGCTGGTTTGTAAACGTCTTTCAGAGCAGAGGGGGACATCTGCCCTCCGACCTGAATTGGAGTAACCATAGAGGAGGGGCTGCTCATTAACCTGGCCACACCTCTGAGTGGGCACACAAGCTCTGCCCCAGGGGAGAAGAGTTTTTCCATCTTGGATTTAATGAGTGAGGAACTGTGGAATTGTTTACAGTAGGGCACACAGGAGCATTTGCACAAGAGGGTAGGGTTACCTCTGGAAATGTTTATCATATTGGTTAAGGAGGGGCAAGGAGTCTACCCATAAGCTATTGTCCGGCATAAATTTGGCACCCCAAGACACCTTCTTCAGAGCACTCTGGATATGTGGAAGAACAGAAAAAGGACTGCACCTGCTGTTTGACACCTGTGAGGACACTTGAAGAGCTGGACCTGCTCCACCTGTATTCAGGACAAAGAAGTGGACCCTAAGGATCAGTTGGCTGACCTACTGTGTGGCTACGGGGGACACAGCAAGTTGCAACAGGCCTTATTCCTGAAGTGCCCAGTTGACGAGTACCAGCTGGTTCTGACATGCACCCTGCTGGTGACTCTGTTTGTGTAAGTTTTGACCCACAAGTGTTGTTCTTGAGGTCCTGAGACCCTCAGCTGTCTAACTAGACACTTCCTACCACTCCTTTAAACCTGGGACTCAAAAATGTTTGGACTTTAAGACCTCCGAAAGATTGGAACAAACCTGCTAAATCCATCTGCCCAAAGTTCTACACAACTAGATTGAAAAAACAGGTTTCCCGCTTTCAGAGCTTCTCAGCAGCACATCCGTTTTAGTGGGTCCTCGGCGAGAAGGTATCAGCCTCATGGAGCCCTCGTCAGACACGGCCAGCAGTCCTGCCCCACTGGAGAATTTTGAGCTATGAAAAAGAGACTAAGTTGATGCTGAATTTGGGGGATATAGTACACTGTCACAAATGTGGCAGATATCCTTCCTGTCGTGGTTGCAGCAGGTGCGAGGCACTCGTGGTCGGACCTCTGCATTGCAGTTTCTCATTGTGTAGGTCCCAACACGAGTGCAAGCCCCACGCCATGGCTGCAGTCCCTCCGTCATGAGTCCGGAGGCCCTTTTTGAATAAGGCCCAGAGTGCTTATTATGTGGCTATATAACTAAGGTGGAAGACTCATGCTGACATATACATATAGTGTTGTAACTGAATGCTATCTCTACCTGAACATCCACAAAAACCCCATATTGAGCCTCATGAAGCGGCCCAAGGTTAAGGAATAGATAATTCCAGCTCCCAAAGTTACGATAACCGGCAGGTATGGTAACTGGAGGCTGAACAAATAAGCTCCAGTGCAAGTTGGAAGCCAAGAGTACACTAATAAATGGGAATTAAGGGAAGAATCAGATGTGCCATTTCCAGACTCTCTGGTTATTCCCCATTCCTGGCCACATGTTTGATTACCCGATTTCAGCTGCTTTGAGCAGCTAGATCTGCCGGAGGAAGCTGCTCAGGGTAGCTGGTTATCTTCATTACTCATAGTTGCGATGGGCTTGGTACTACAGTCACTAGGTCCATCGGAAATTATGAGCAACTCGTAATGTGGCCATAAACCACTCACAAAAAATGGCAAACAAGCTTTTTTCATATTTGTTTTAAAATTTCAGTTTTGTGAGTCATTTTCATGCTGTGATTTACAAGTGTATTACAAAATGTATTTTCACTGCTCTTCTCTGGTTATAAAAACGCTGCATTTTCTCCAACCTCTTTCAATAATTACACCAATGTCCAATAACAAGCATCTTTGATGTTGGCCAAATAGTGTTATTAATGCAAAAAAAGTACTCCCAGAACCAACAAAACCGGGGGACTGCAACAGATTAAAAATTTGTTCTTGAATGCGGAGTCACTGACTGTGAGTCTACCGAGTGCTTCAACATTGCATCAGTTTAATATGCTCTGCCTGTATGTAGCATGAGGGAGATTAGGGCTTCAAGCATGTGTAGAAAAGCAGGAAACATTAAGCAAGCTGGATGTTGTAACACTATTTAAACTCACTGCAAAGGAAAACAGCTGATATGGATCACATTAAACATTTTCTACTCTGCGCATCATCCAAGTATTGCAATCCCTCCACTCGTGGGAAATAATGTTATTCAAAGAAAGATGAGAAAAAGAAAGTAGCGCTTCATTGGCAAACTCTGTAAAGTGGCACTAATGTGTGTGGGTGTGAATAAAACCAATCTAGACACTTTACAATTATTATTATTCAGATTTTTATGTATTTTTCATATTTTGAACCTTTTTTTACTCTCCATCGCGAAGCTGCACTTTGTAATAGAAAAATGTCTGAAAAATATATTTGCAGCAAAAGTGTTTCTTTTTTTGGATCCATTTAATAAAGGAACCAAAGCAAGGCAATGCGGGTCAGGTGGGAAAAAAAATTATGTGCAGCGCATATGAAGGTTCGCGTCCGGTGTGGGCTCAACATCCTGTGAATCTGGACAAACACTCTACATGTAAAAACAATTTGCAGAAACTGTAATGTTCTTTGTTCCTCCCCAATGAAGACAGGAGCCGCTATGTGTTTCTAGGATTTATTTACGTTAAACTCCCATCAGAGAGCGCCGAGCTGCTAACTGTCCGGATCCTGCACTCGCGCCTTTTCCCCTGCGATGCGCGCGCATCACCAACATGGCCGCGGGCGTGCAGCGTCATCACGCTGCCCGCGCCAACTAGAGCGCTAACGTTACATATCTCCCCTTTTTACACCAATGAAACAAACAGAAACTATAGTCCATCGCCCATGTCATAGTCCTGGAACCTGGATGGTCTCACCAACGCTCTCCCCCCTCGGGTGCGTCTTACCGGGGTGGTCATGTTCTCTCTCACTCGAGTCTCTCTGCTTCCTTCTCCAGATCTCAGTTCTGCTAGGCTTCCTGTTGATCTCCTAACGCTCCTCTCCAATTCTCTGCTGTGGTCCATGTTGCTACTTTGCTCCTCATTCAACTCTCCTCCTCCTGTGTCCATGTCCAGGTCGAGGAGCTCTGCCCCCTGTTCAAATTCTGCTGTACTTCCCTGCTCCTGTTCACCGGAGTCCCATCTTACTATTTTATTGCACCTTGCCATTCTGTCTTGCGACCACACATTGCCATCGCTCAGCAGAGCCGCTCTGTCATACACTTCTTTGACTTGAAGCGGTTTGCTATACTTGCTGTCTCCCTTCCTTTGCAGTGTCGCCAGCTTGATTCTCACCCACTCTCCTTTCTCCAGTCCTGTTTCTCTCACGTTCCTGTGTAAGTTGTAGTGTTTGGCATACACTGCTTGCGCTTTCTCCAGGTTGGCATGAACTACCGCTGGGGACCATTGGCTGGTCACTGTTTTTTCTTTCCACACTCTGTTGTCCCTCATGAACGGTTCTTGGCCCCTCAATATTTGGAAAAGACTATATCCTGTTCCGGTGGGGGTGATGCGGTAAGCCCATATCATCTTCCATATCTCTTTCTCCCAATCCTTGTCACTCATTATGGCCGCCTGTACTGACCCCATCACCACTCTGTTAAAACGCTCTACCAGACCATTCCCGGCCGGGTGGTAAATGGACGTGTGTTTAGACAGGATTCCATTTCTCTGCATGAATTTAATCTATTTCTCTGAGGTGAACTGAGGTCCATTGTCACTTAGTATGGATTTGGGGATCCCTTCTCTTACAAACGTGTCATTCAGGAACTTTACAATTATCTCTGTGTCCATCACCTCTGCCACCATCACTTCTGGCCACTTGGAGTACCTGTCTATGAGTACACACACGTACTTTTGAGTTCCCTGTCTGTCTAGAATTGGACCCAAGATGTCGACGGACAGTTCTTCCCACGGATTCATCGGGGATTCGAACTTTCCCAACGCGGGTCTTAAGGATTTGAGTGTTTTGTCGGCCTCTTGGCATTGTGCACATTCTCTGACGTGCCGTTCCGCTTGTACATCCATTCCTGGCCACCAGTATCCTTGTTTGGTCCGTAATTTCATCTTTCCAATCCCCAGATGTCCTTCATGGAGTATTGCTAGTAACCTTGGCACTATTCTTGCTGGGGGGATGACCTTGTCTCCTCTGTATGCAAACACTCCCTTGTCATCAACAGACAGTTCCTCCCTGATTTCGTAATACTTCCTCATGTTCTCATCGAGATGTTTCTTTTCCGGCCATCCCTTCACTATGCACTCCTTCACCTGCTGTATGTCACCGTATTCCTCATAGGCTTCCTGCCACTCTTGGTTGCTGATGACCCTCTCTTGGTCCTCCGTTAATGCCACCATTTCTCTTCCAACTTCTTCATCATCCGCTGCCAGTTCATGGCTGCCGCTCTGCTCAAATAGTCGGCTACTTTATTCTTACTGCCCGGGAGATACTCCACGTCGTATCTGTATTCCAACAGCTTCAGCGTCATCTTAGCTATTCTGTTCAGTTGAATGGCGTCTTCTCCCTTGTCAATTGTCGCATGTGGTGGGTTTTTGTTGCAAAATGTTGGACAAATTTACGATAGTATTCCGCCATGCCTAAAAAGGATCTGACGTCTTCTCTGCTAGTGGGGGGCGGTGCGTCGCAAATTGCTCTTACGTTCTCAGTTTTTGGTTTGATTCCTTGCACCCCTATTTCATGCCCCAGGTAGGTTACTGATTCCATACCCAACCGGCATTTCTCCCACTCTGCCGTCAGGCCCTTTTCCTCCAGAACACTCAGTACTTTGGTTAGCTTGGCGTCGTGGTCTATCCTGTCTCTTCCCATCACTAGGATGTCATCCTGAAAGTACTGGATGCCCTCCATGTTCCTGAACAGTTGGTGCATCAGTTTCTGGAACACCGCTGCTGCTGATGTCAGTCCAAACGGCATGCGACAGAACTGGTAACATCCGAAGGGAGTAATGAAGGACGTCAACCTCTTGCTCTCATGATGTAACGTGATCTGGTGGTATGCGGAAGTTAAGTCATTGGTCGAATACCACTTTATTCCTCTAGTCTTCGCTAGCATCTCCTCGATGCGAGGTAAGGGGAACTTTTCTACAACAATATTCTTGTTGAGCTCGTGGAGATCAACACATAGCCTGACCTTTCCACTGGGTTTCATTACCATCACGAGTGGCGCCAGCCACTCTGCGCATGTGATGGGTTCGATTATGCCTTTTTTCTCCAGCTCTTGTAGCTAATCTTGCACTGCCTCTCTAACAGTCAACGGTACGTTTCTCAGTTTGTGTGACACAGGTACTGCTCCTTCTTTCAGTACAATCTTGTGTGCAAACTTCTCCAGTTTTCCCACGGTGCCTCCAAATACCTTGGGGTACTCCTTCCTCCCTCAGTCTAGGTCCGGCCAGCTTTCTGGTTCAGTGAGCAGTATCTGAACCTTTCCTCCCGGGTCCAGTTTGATGCCCAAGTCACCCTGGTCCAGCCAACCCAAGACTGAGGGTCCCTTCTCCGAGATGTACAGTTTGCAGATGGCACTGCGCCCCCTGAATTCAAACTTCAACGGTCTGACCCTTCCATGGGTATGCGGTCTCCATTGTACGTGACCGGTCGTATGTCCAGACGCTCCAGTTCCGGGCCCAGTGTCGGCTTAAATGTTTCGTTCCATACCCCCCCTGGACTATTGTGTAGGGCGAGCCTGTGTCTGCCACTATACTTATTGGCACTCCTCCAATGGTCATATCCAACACGGGTTTGGTTGACCTCTTGGTGTCGACGCATAGTACCTGGTCGTAGATGCATAATACGGTGTTGTCCTCTTCATCATCGTCTCTCTCCGGGTCTCCCTGCCCCTGGTCTACGAACTTCACCATGGTCCTGGTAGACTTCCTGCGGCACACCTTCTCATAGTGCCCTACGATGCCGCAGAACAGGCATTTGGCGCGAAACGCCGGGCATTTCCTGTCGTGAGCCTCGTGTGCCATGCTGCCGCATCTGTAGCAGCTCCTCTTATTAGCGCCCGCCTGTTTTCCTGGGGGTCCTGGATTGCCCTGCCATTTGTTCGGACTCCTCAGTGCGGTGCTTTTGTACTTGCCCTCTCTCCGGGGCCCTTCATCTTCTATCCTGTTCACCATCGGCCTGGCCACCGTCTCTTTCTTTGCAGCCTCGGCACAGCGCTTTGCCAATTCCGCTTTCTTGACTATCACCATGACTTCCTTCAGCGAGGTGTCTCCGCTCGCCCATAGCTTTTCCTGCACCGCTTTGCTCGTGGTGTGCATAACAATCTGATCTTTGATTAACTCATCCTGGAATGCATCATACTTGCACGTAGAAGCCAACTTCCTCAACGCCGCTACGTATTCCTCCACCGACTCCCCTGTCTCTTGTTTCCTCTGTTGAAAGTTGTATCTGTCGATAGAAACGCAGACGGCCGGTCGAAAGTGTTCGTTCAACTCTTCGATAGCATGGGCGTACACATCATCATCCGTGCTTGCCCGCTGCTTGGGTACTAGGTTCTTGAAAACTCTAAGCCCCTCCGGGCCTAGGTTGTGCAACAATATTCCTCTCTTCCTGTTGCTTGTAAATTTCTCTTCATTTTCATCCTCCAGCACTTCAATAAAATTGTCTATGTAATCTCTCCAATCTTCCCACCTCATGAGAGGTTCCCCTGGCTTGGGAAGGAATGGTACAGGTGCTGTCGCCGACGATGCCTGGGCGCACATGCTTTCGCGCTTCACTGGGGGGCCGGACCCACTCTGGCTCTTGGGGCTGCCAGGCGAATTGTCCTCCTCCTGCTTGCTTTGCCGCCTCTGGGGGCTTTTATTGTCTTCCCCTTCGCTCTTTTTCGAGGTCGCCAGCGCTCCAGCCCAAAGGGTGTGTCTATGTGGGGGGTTTCCCTTGGACTCTTACCCCTTTTTGTTTCCTGGTGTGCAATCTGGCCCCTCTGTATAGCGGTGGGCTCTGCCACGCTCTCTGATGGTTCCGTTCCTGGGTTGGTGGGTATTTATGTCAACCACGTGGTGCTGATATGCTGTGCTCCTGCTCAGGGCTCAGAGGGCTCAGTGGCTGCCACTTCTGGCTGATTAGGTTTTTTTTTTTTCCTTTGTTTTTTTTTTTTCCCCTTACTTCCAGTCGTATCCCGAGCTCGTCGCCATTGTAATGTTCTTTGTTCCTCCCCAATGAAGAAAGGAGCCACTATGTGTTTCGAGGATTTATTTACGTTAAACTCCCATCAGAGAGCGCCGAGCCGCTAACTGTCCGGCTCCGGCACTCGCGCCTTTTCCCCAGCGATGCGCGCGCATCACCAACATGGCCGCGGGCGTGCAGCGTCATCACGCTGCCCGCGCCAACTAGAGCGCTAACGTTACAGAAACATAAGAAAATACACTATGTCTAGTGAATCATTTAAGTACTGTTACATTTTATTTATAGTGCTGCAAGACAGGGCTTAATTGCATTAATTCACACTTGAAATCTTGGCATGTCTTCCGCAGTATTGTAACGTGGTTGCTTAAAAATGCCAACTAACAAATGCCGACTAACAAAATGCAGCTAGCATGTGCATCTGTAGGATAACTGTCTGAAATGCATAGACAAGGAGCTCTCTTCATATCTGAATAGCAGTTTGTATAAATCAAGATATACTTCTTGAGAGATAAACTCTGTAATACTGAAGGTGACGATATAGATATCATCAAGCTACATATATGTGGAGTTATTTATTGTAAAACTTTGCATACCCATAGAAAATTACCTACACAATATTTTTAGGTCTCGGCTGTAGAAAGCAGCGCATGCGCTGCTCTTGACATTCGAGAGCTTCTTGGAATCAATTCCAATTCCAAAGCTCTCGGAGGCAGAGTTGAAGCCCCGCCCATCTTTTTTATTGGCCAGCGTCATCTTGCATGCCAAACCCTGGCTTCTCATTGCAAAGGAGGCTTCTTAGTCCCTCCTTTTTGCCGCCTTGTCTCTTATTGGTCACGCCCACCAGTATTGATCTTTTACCGGCGGCGTGACACTCTCCCCTTCATTTACTCCCTACGCACTTATTTTTTCTCTCTCTCATCTTTGGCAAAGTCAGCCGGGTTTTCACTTTTGCATTGCGCTTTCACTTAAAGTGAAAGTGCAATGCGAAAGTAAACAAGCGGCTGACTTTGTGGTACCGCCAGCTTCAGAAGTACTGTTCCTCTGGGCAGGGCCTCGGTCAGAGGCCCCGCATTTTCTTTTCGTTGACAATGGATCCACAGCTTCGAGAGTAGTGCAAGGCGCTGGCTGCGTGAGGAGACATTCCATTTGGCTCCCGCTGCCCCCAGAGGATAGGAATCCAGCTGGCCGGCCCCCGGGTTCTGCAGTCATGGACATGACATCCCAGCTGGTGATGGCGTAAGCATCTTCTGCTGCAGGATGTCATAGCACGGGACGTCTGGTGAGACCGATGTGCATCTCAGTTTGGGGCTGGAGTTGCGGGAAGGTGAGGAAAGGTGGGCATGGGGACAGGAAGTGATTCGGAGACAATGTAGTGGTGGGGATGTGGCCCAGTGGCTGGGGCAGTCGCCCTCAGGTCTGGGAGGTCGGTTTCGAGTCACGGAAACGACGCGCGGCATCCAGTGTTTCTGGGCAAATCACTTGCTGCCGCCATGAGTTACATGCTTTTCACTTTCCCACAGGATTCAATAACCCCGTGACACACAGGCTTTCCGTCCTCAAAGGGCCTTATTTCTTTCAACAGCAGATTCCGACTGCCTGGGCATTAAACCTGCCACGGCCTTAGCGCCAAACTCCTCACAGCCAAGTAACTAGCGCTGCTCTCTGCGGGGTCTCCACACATCTCAGGCTCCCACTGCCACACACTCCCCACTCATGGCAAACAATCACTGCCCCCCCCCAATCAGCCAGAGCCTGTGTACCCACCTGCACCAAGTCAAAGAGAAGGCTCCGACGATCGCCAGGCTCCCCACCCCAACTGACCTTAACAGCTGAGCCCTTCACCTCCCTCCCTCCCTCCCACCTCCGGGCTCTCACTCCAGCTCCCTACTGGTAATCATTCTCCCTTCCTCGAGCATGCACACAAAGCCTCAGACATTTCCCCGGTGTCAGCCTCCCTCAGTGCTAGCTTGGCCTCTCCACTCGCCCTCACTGGTCCGTGTGAAATGGGCACGCGGGGCTGGGTTGGGGGGGTTCAGCTACTCAAGGCGGGGCAGACAGACCGCTCCACTTACCCACCTTGTGTATGATATCCGACAGCTCCGCTCACAGCGCGATCACCACCCGGCTGGTCAAGTAATCTTTGAGATGGGTAAAAAGATACCTGCGGACAAGACAGAGACAGGCTGAGTGAGACCAGAAGGGGGAGACGCAGACCTATTCAATGACACCAGGAGAGAAATTCAGTGCGTAAGCAGGAGCCAGCAGCTCGCAATCTGGATTGCTGCCCCACGCTGGGGCTGGAGGTAGGGTTACAGACCGGCTCAGGTGGTTGGAAAAGGACAGGGGCAGGATAAGGACACAGGCCCCTGGAGGGGTCATCGGACAAGGTGTGGTGGAGGACTCAAAGGACATCCCGCTCCTCTTTCCCAACACCCTACAGGAGACAGCACACACCCCAAACAAGCACCAACAAATCCCCGACTGTGCTTACACCACTAAGAGGCTAATGAGTAGAAGTGATTGTGAGATAAATCACGAAATGCGGGGAGGGGTCGGGTGTATTTAGTGAACGTGTCTGCGGATAACGCACTGTAATCTCCAATGAGTTCTCAATATAAACTGTACAGAGAGCTGAAAGCATCCAGTAATCACAAGTGTCACCTGCAGAGGGTTGAACATCACGTGTAACTGTAAGGAGAAAGAGGCCAGCGAGCCTAGAGTCCGAAGTGGCACCATGGACGGATGGCCATTTATTCATCAGGATTTCCCCGGTTGGCTGGTACCATAGACAGAAGGCCGGTTTTGAAAGTCGAAGGCCGCCGGATCTGCACACAGAATTGATGGCAGCAGACGGAGGAGAGACACATTAAATGATTGAACAGAGAGGGAAATCGAAAGGGACTGGAGTGTGGTGGTTTCAACATTTTTAGTCATGGCTCCTCTGGTTCCTAGTCTGGCCGTAGGTGCCACCTGAAAGATCTGCGAGTAACCTACAAACACTGCATCTAGTGGCAAAACACTACTTGCCTAAGGAAGCTCAAGGTCTGCAGTGGCTTCATTTATTAAACAAGGCAAAACCAACAAGTCTGTCGAGCCTTTTCAAGCAAGCCACATTTACTGGCTTCGCAAAAGCTGCAGGAAGTGATGAATATGTATTTCAGGAGTATCCCAACGGCAAGAACAGGGTAGCTGCTGGCAATGCTACATCATATCAGCAGCTGAGCTGCACAATGTAGTTTCTAGGAATTCCAAATAGTCCTCTTTCCAATAGAAACAGACCAACCAGTGGCATCCCTAGCGATTGATTTATTTTCCCATAAAATGGACCAATATGCCTTTTTTAAAACAAAAATTGCTCTTTTTACAATGCATGTTAAAGCCAAGAAATAAATTAACCAAAAGTGGGATAACTGAATGTCCTTCCAAAAGTAAAACATGAACTACAGTGAAACAACCCCCAGGAACAGGAGTATTACACCAGTCAAACAATCGAATGAGGGAGTGAGGCGGGGGGCAGGTACTCCTCTGGGGTGGCACAACTTGTGATTGACATGGTTTCAAAGCTATGGCTAAAGGGGGTGAAGTAAAAACTATCCAATGAGAGAGAGGGGCTGGGCCACAGACTTATGTATAGTGTAAAAAATATTTTTTGCGGCCAGCTGCACTGTCAAACTAGACGTAAAAATGATGACCTGAATGTAACCCTAAGTAATTAACAATGGCTGAAATTAGCTCATGCACATGAAGTTTCCCTTTATCTTCTCCTCAGTGAGTTACTTACTCTAAGTTCGACATAAATGCCCAAATGTGAGTACTGTACTTTGCTATGCTACATATGAGGTCTAAGGAGGTGGGGCACATTTGGAACTGCTTATATTCCACTACAGATTGCACATTGATGAGTTGTTCAGGCTGGGCAATCATTCTGGGGCAGGGCGAGGAGCGATTTTCATATGTTTGGTCGCTGTCCACAGGGGCACTTTGAGCACAATTAGGATGGTGGCTCATGTTAAGTCAAGTATTCCACCCATCTCTCTTTAGATATAGCCAGATAGAGGTATCAACGTCAAAGGCATTCAGGAGAGACTTTGGCTCAGCCTTCTTCCGCAACTGCTTGAGGAAAGTGTCATTCACTTTTTAGAGCAGGCCAGAGGGGTATTTCAGTGCCACTGTTAGCTACTGGAATAGGTGTGTTGGTTTGGCTGCCTAATGAGAGTTCCAATATGGTCGATGTCGTTTTTCATAGGTGAATACGTTAAGTTTGCCATTAATGAAAAGCACATTGTTTTTCTCCCATTCCTGGATGTTAATGGGCCTCCCAGCATTCCTTCATGCACGAGAACTTTGGCTGCATGAGATGTATTGTTGTTTACCGCAGGTAGTGATCCAGCGGAGCTCTATAACAACTTCTAATACTCATTTCACTTAACCCAGGTGCAACTACTATTTACTCATCGGTGGGGCCCATAACACCACGAGTCACACACACACACACACATTACACCTGAATCAGTGACAAAAAGGTAGAGCTGCTGGTTAGCGGGGTACCTAGGATTTATACTTTATACTTTATATATAGATTAACATTATTTTATGGATACTAATATGTTACCTGGAAAACCCTACACTAAGGTACTCCAATATTTGGTCAATAGATCATCTAGTAGAAGTTAGTTGATGCAGACTAAGACCAGCTTATTCATAGTTATCCCTATAACATTAACATTTATTTTATCATGACATTTAATTAAATAAAAACACAACTCGAGTTTGAAATTTAAATTAGCTTCATCTACTTCATTTACGAAACAGAATTTTTTAGTTTATTTAGACAAGCAAGAATTTAGACATTTATTTAGTACATGCTAAAAGAGAATGAAATTTCGAAATCATATTACCTTGCTCTGTTATAGAGAAATAACAGAGTTGCACGAGTCTTAATCTGCCTCTCTATTCTCCTCAACGCCTCAAAATAAAATCTCTGCATTCAGTCATCTTCATTGCTCCAAAAGTTAAAGTCCAAAAAATTTCAAAGTCTCTAGCACGATAAAATAGTTCAAACAGACATGTCGTGGTGCAAATTAAAAATCCAAGGAGCAAGCTCTTTTACTCTTTTCGAACAAGATCTTTTATACCCTTTTCCACTAACTACCTAAACTAAAATTGAAACATTTAGGGTCCACAGTTCATTCTGATTGGTCCATTAGACGGGTGGCTGTGATCGCCTCATCTTATCCTTGACAGAACCGGTTTTCCAAAATGCTCAGTCATTCTCACACTTTCTCATGGATGTCATCTCCGTTTATACTTGTCACTTATTTCTTTTGAACATTATCTTCTGATTCTTCCGTTTCCCACAGTCTCAGATGCAAACAACTTTTGGCATCCTTCTATGTCCTAGGCCAAGCTGACCTTGACATCACCCGCTCGGTGAACCAGGCCATTGATTTAGCCGGAAAACACGATGGGCGCACACTGCTAGCCTCTCCTCCGGATCGCCCCTCTGCATTAGCCATTGTCTTTCTGGCGCATGCGTAGAGGCTCACTCTTACAGGCCATTGCTAACAGTGCAGTCAGCAACCATTTATTTTTCTCGTCTAGGCCAAGTAGACCTCAATGAGAACTAGTGCAAAAATAAACACAACAAACGTTAGAATTTAGAATTATACTTCTTTCTGTTAACCTCCCAGCAATCTAATATTCCCTATTTGTAAGTTACCTAGCAGAAGCGTGACACATAGCTTTATTTACTTACCAAATGCATTTATTTTCTTTTTGCCACTAGAAGACATACAAGCTCTATAGAAGCAAAACAAACATGCTGTTTCCGTGTTATGGCACTATTTTAGTATGACTCGTTCTCAATTATTAATAGATTAGTCTTTGCAAATAGCAATTAATACCCTCGTGTAATATTGGTGTCTAAATGCAATTTTGTTGGTTAATTATTCATGCTTCAAATAGTTACATTAATTATAGTTATGCAAGTGTAATTTCACAGGGGGTACACAACATTTTTGTCTCACCCCTGCTCCATCAGTAGTGCCAAATTTTCTGTTGACTGCATTTTCTGGATACTGGTCTTTATTATATTATGATTAAAAGGGATCAGCGTAATGCTTGTCCCCTTGTCTTTAATTAAGTCACCACACCCAAACATCAGCACGTTTCACACACGATTTTAATTATTTGTGTACGGTGTATTAAAATGCTCAATTAGCGGCGCTATGATCAAAGCAGCCTTTGTTCAATTTAGGGAGTGAACGACATGAGTGGATGGTATTTTAGAAGCTGTCTATTTTTTTACCCACTCGACACTTAACTAGCGCTATATAAAACTCTCAGTTTTTAAAAAAGTGTTTGTTTATATGAATCTTTTTATTTTAATCCCCTTTCTTTATTTCAGCAAAATAAACTCACCCATTTCTATTTTTCTATTTGACAGTTCAGATTCTGCAGTGTGCGTTATCTGGCGACATCGCAGCCCTCCATCTACAACGTTCACTATAGCCGGTGCCCAGTTGTCAAATGGCTTTAAGATCAAATATTTACAACCACTTAGGCAGTGTCACTTAATTGGTGGTGTTTGACCCCCAAGGGAATAATTGTTTCCTATTCTTTTGTTTGTCCTTATACTTTCTTTCCTCACCACTATATTTCTAAAAAAAATCTTCAGTGCTCCCTCCAGTGGTTTGGTCTGCATCTGGGTGTTAAGATGCGGCCCAATGATGAAGCATGACACTGCAAAGGGCAGTATTAAGAAATTAGATTTCTTCTCTCCGGTGCCCCCCTTACTTTCCCTGTTCCAGACTAGACCATTTGAGTAGTTTGGGAACACTTACTGATACTGCCAAGCTGTTGCCGCAATTTGCCTAGAGATTCATCAGTCCAACAAGTAACGACTTGCACCCACCTGGGTGATCCACTATTGAACTACAAGTACCAGAGTCCCGAGGGGCGATCCGGAGGAGGGGCTAGCGGTGTGCGCTCCATTGCGGTGGTTTCTATTAATTGGCTCCCTTGAGCTTTGAGCCGACGGGCTCCTGGATGCTGCCCTGCGTGCCGGTTCGGGCATCGAGGCCATTGACGGTTGTTTGGCGGCCTTCTCTTCCACCCCTAACCAATTTCTCTACTGATGAGGGAAGTTATCCCGAAACCCGAGCCATGTCTCGGGCGATACCCAAAAACCCGGGACATGTATCGGGTCTAGAGATTCATCAGTCCAACAAGTAACGACTTGCACCCACCTGGGTGATCCACTATTGAACTACAAGTACCAGAGTCCCGAGGGGCGATCCGGAGGAGGGGCTAGCGGTGTGCGCTCCATTGCGGTGGTTTCTATTAATTGGCTCCCTTGAGCTTTGAGCCGACGGGCTCCTGGATGCTGCCCTGCGTGCCGGTTCGGGCATCGAGGCCATTGACGGTTGTTTGGCGGCCTTCTCTTCCACCCCTAACCAATTTCTCTACTGATGAGGGAAGTTATCCCGAAACCCGAGCCATGTCTCAGGCGATACCCAAAAACCCGGGACATGTATCGGGTCTAGATATTCATCAGTCCAACAAGTAACGACTTGCACCCACCTGGGTGATCCACTATTAAACTACAAGTACCAGAGTCCCGAGGGGCGATCCGGAGGAGGGGCTAGCGGTGTGCGCTCCATTGCGGTGGTTTCTATTAATTGGCTCCCTTGAGCTTTGAGCCGACGGGCTCCTGGATGCTGCCCTGCGTGCCGGTTCGGGCATCGAGGCCATTGACGGTTGTTTGGCGGCCTTCTCTTCCACCCCTAACCAATTTCTCTACTGATGAGGGAAGTTATCCCGAAACCCGAGCCATGTCTCGGGCGATACCCAAAAACCCGGGACATGTATCGGGTCTAGAGATTCATCAGTCCAACAAGTAACGACTTGCACCCACCTGGGTGATCCACTATTGAACTACAAGTACCAGAGTCCCGAGGGGCGATCCGGAGGAGGGGCTAGCGGTGTGCGCTCCATTGCGGTGGTTTCTATTAATTGGCTCCCTTGAGCTTTGAGCCGACGGGCTCCTGGATGCTGCCCTGCGTGCCGGTTCGGGCATCGAGGCCATTGACGGTTGTTTGGCGGCCTTCTCTTCCACCCCTAACCAATTTCTCTACTGATGAGGGAAGTTATCCCGAAACCCGAGCCATGTCTCGGGCGATACCCAAAAACCTGGGACATGTATCGGGTCTAGAGATTCATCAGTCCAACAAGTAACGACTTGCACCCACCTGGGTGATCCACTATTGAACTACAAGTACCAGAGTCCCGAGGGGCGATCCGGAGGAGGGGCTAGCGGTGTGCGCTCCATTGCGGTGGTTTCTATTAATTGGCTCCCTTGAGCTTTGAGCCGACGGGCTCCTGGATGCTGCCCTGCGTGCCGGTTCGGGCATCGAGGCCATTGACGGTTGTTTGGCGGCCTTCTCTTCCACCCCTAACCAATTTCTCTACTGATGAGGGAAGTTATCCCGAAACCCGAGCCATGTCTCGGGCGATACCCAAAAACCCGGGACATGTATCGGGTCTAGAGATTCATCAGTCCAACAAGTAACGACTTGCACCCACCTGGGTGATCCACTATTGAACTACAAGTACCAGAGTCCCGAGGGGCGATCCGGAGGAGGGGCTAGCGGTGTGCGCTCCATTGCGGTGGTTTCTATTAATTGGCTCCCTTGAGCTTTGAGCCGACGGGCTCCTGGATGCTGCCCTGCGTGCCGGTTCGGGCATCGAGGCCATTGACGGTTGTTTGGCGGCCTTCTCTTCCACCCCTAACCAATTTCTCTACTGATGAGGGAAGTTATCCCGAAACCCGAGCCATGTCTCGGGCGATACCCAAAAACCTGGGACATGTATCGGGTCTAGAGATTCATCAGTCCAACAAGTAACGACTTGCACCCACCTGGGTGATCCACTATTGAACTACAAGTACCAGAGTCCCGAGGGGCGATCCGGAGGAGGGGCTAGCGGTGTGCGCTCCATTGCGGTGGTTTCTATTAATTGGCTCCCTTGAGCTTTGAGCCGACGGGCTCCTGGATGCTGCCCTGCGTGCCGGTTCGGGCATCGAGGCCATTGACGGTTGTTTGGCGGCCTTCTCTTCCACCCCTAACCAATTTCTCTACTGATGAGGGAAGTTATCCCGAAACCCGAGCCATGTCTCGGGCGATACCCAAAAACCCGGGACATGTATCGGGTCTAGAGATTCATCAGTCCAACAAGTAACGACTTGCACCCACCTGGGTGATCCACTATTGAACTACAAGTACCAGAGTCCCGAGGGGCGATCCGGAGGAGGGGCTAGCGGTGTGCGCTCCATTGCGGTGGTTTCTATTAATTGGCTCCCTTGAGCTTTGAGCCGACGGGCTCCTGGATGCTGCCCTGCGTGCCGGTTCGGGCATCGAGGCCATTGACGGTTGTTTGGCGGCCTTCTCTTCCACCCCTAACCAATTTCTCTACTGATGAGGGAAGTTATCCCGAAACCCGAGCCATGTCTCGGGCGATACCCAAAAACCCGGGACATGTATCGGGTCTAGAGATTCATCAATCCAACAAGTAACGACTTGCACCCACCTGGGTGATCCACTATTGAACTACAAGTACCAGAGTCCCGAGGGGCGATCCGGAGGAGGGTCTAGCGGTGTGCGCTCCATTGCGGTGGTTTCTATTAATTGGCTCCCTTGAGCTTTGAGCCGACGGGCTCCTGGATGCTGCCCTGCGTGCCGGTTCGGGCATCGAGGCCATTGACGGTTGTTTGGCGGCCTTCTCTTCCACCCCTAACCAATTTCTCTACTGATGAGGGAAGTTATCCCGAAACCCGAGCCATGTCTCGGGCGATACCCAAAAACCCGGGACATGTATCGGGTCTAGAGATTCATCAGTCCAACAAGTAACGACTTGCACCCACCTGGGTGATCCACTATTGAACTACAAGTACCAGAGTCCCGAGGGGCGATCCGGAGGAGGGGCTAGCGGTGTGCGCTCCATTGCGGTGGTTTCTATTAATTGGCTCCCTTGAGCTTTGAGCCGACGGGCTCCTGGATGCTGCCCTGCGTGCCGGTTCGGGCATCGAGGCCATTGACGGTTGTTTGGCGGCCTTCTCTTCCACCCCTAACCAAATTCTCTACTGATGAGGGAAGTTATCCCGAAACCCGAGCCATGTCTCGGGCGATACCCAAAAACCCGGGACATGTATCGGGTCTAGAGATTCATCAGTCCAACAAGTAACGACTTGCACCCACCTGGGTGATCCACTATTGAACTACAAGTACCAGAGTCCCGAGGGGCGATCCGGAGGAGGGGCTAGCGGTGTGCGCTCCATTGCGGTGGTTTCTATTAATTGGCTCCCTTGAGCTTTGAGCCGACGGGCTCCTGGATGCTGCCCTGCGTGCCGGTTCGGGCATCGAGGCCATTGACGGTTGTTTGGCGGCCTTCTCTTCCACCCCTAACCAATTTCTCTACTGATGAGGGAAGTTATCCCGAAACCCGAGCCATGTCTCGGGCGATACCCAAAAACCCGGGACATGTATCGGGTCTAGAGATTCATCAGTCCAACAAGTAACGACTTGCACCCACCTGGGTGATCCACTATTGAACTACAAGTACCAGAGTCCCGAGGGGCGATCCGGAGGAGGGGCTAGCGGTGTGCGCTCCATTGCGGTGGTTTCTATTAATTGGCTCCCTTGAGCTTTGAGCCGACGGGCTCCTGGATGCTGCCCTGCGTGCCGGTTCGGGCATCGAGGCCATTGACGGTTGTTTGGCGGCCTTCTCTTCCACCCCTAACCAATTTCTCTACTGATGAGGGAAGTTATCCCGAAACCCGAGCCATGTCTCGGGCGATACCCAAAAACCCGGGACATGTATCGGGTCTAGAGATTCATCAGTCCAACAAGTAACGACTTGCACCCACCTGGGTGATCCACTATTGAACTACAAGTACCAGAGTCCCGAGGGGCGATCCGGAGGAGGGGCTAGCGGTGTGCGCTCCATTGCGGTGGTTTCTATTAATTGGCTCCCTTGAGCTTTGAGCCGACGGGCTCCTGGATGCTGCCCTGCGTGCCGGTTCGGGCATCGAGGCCATTGACGGTTGTTTGGCGGCCTTCTCTTCCACCCCTAACCAATTTCTCTACTGATGAGGGAAGTTATCCCGAAACCCGAGCCATGTCTCGGGCGATACCCAAAAACCCGGGACATGTATCGGGTCTAGAGATTCATCAGTCCAACAAGTAACGACTTGCACCCACCTGGGTGATCCACTATTGAACTACAAGTACCAGAGTCCCGAGGGGCGATCCGGAGGAGGGGCTAGCGGTGTGCGCTCCATTGCGGTGGTTTCTATTAATTGGCTCCCTTGAGCTTTGAGCCGACGGGCTCCTGGATGCTGCCCTGCGTGCCGGTTCGGGCATCGAGGCCATTGACGGTTGTTTGGCGGCCTTCTCTTCCACCCCTAACCAATTTCTCTACTGATGAGGGAAGTTATCCCGAAACCCGAGCCATGTCTCGGGCGATACCCAAAAACCCGGGACATGTATCGGGTCTAGAGATTCATCAGTCCAACAAGTAACGACTTGCACCCACCTGGGTGATCCACTATTGAACTACAAGTACCAGAGGCCCGAGGGGCGATCCGGAGGAGGGGCTAGCGGTGTGCGCTCCATTGCGGTGGTTTCTATTAATTGGCTCCCTTGAGCTTTGAGCCGACGGGCTCCTGGATGCTGCCCTGCGTGCCGGTTCGGGCATCGAGGCCATTGACGGTTGTTTGGCGGCCTTCTCTTCCACCCCTAACCAATTTCTCTACTGATGAGGGAAGTTATCCCGAAACCCGAGCCATGTCTCGGGCGATACCCAAAAACCCGGGACATGTATCGGGTCTAGAGATTCATCAGTCCAACAAGTAACGACTTGCACCCACCTGGGTGATCCACTATTGAACTACAAGTACCAGAGTCCCGAGGGGCGATCCGGAGGAGGGGCTAGCGGTGTGCGCTCCATTGCGGTGGTTTCTATTAATTGGCTCCCTTGAGCTTTGAGCCGACGGGCTCCTGGATGCTGCCCTGCGTGCCGGTTCGGGCATCGAGGCCATTGACGGTTGTTTGGCGGCCTTCTCTTCCACCCCTAACCAATTTCTCTACTGATGAGGGAAGTTATCCCGAAACCCGAGCCATGTCTCGGGCGATACCCAAAAACCCGGGACATGTATCGGGTCTAGAGATTCATCAGTCCAACAAGTAACGACTTGCACCCACCTGGGTGATCCACTATTGAACTACAAGTACCAGAGTCCCGAGGGGCGATCCGGAGGAGGGGCTAGCGGTGTGCGCTCCATTGCGGTGGTTTCTATTAATTGGCTCCCTTGAGCTTTGAGCCGACGGGCTCCTGGATGCTGCCCTGCGTGCCGGTTCGGGCATCGAGGCCATTGACGGTTGTTTGGCGGCCTTCTCTTCCACCCCTAACCAATTTCTCTACTGATGAGGGAAGTTATCCCGAAACCCGAGCCATGTCTCGGGCGATACCCAAAAACCCGGGACATGTATCGGGTCTAGAGATTCATCAGTCCAACAAGTAACGACTTGCACCCACCTGGGTGATCCACTATTGAACTACAAGTACCAGAGTCCCGAGGGGCGATCCGGAGGAGGGGCTAGCGGTGTGCGCTCCATTGCGGTGGTTTCTATTAATTGGCTCCCTTGAGCTTTGAGCCGACGGGCTCCTGGATGCTGCCCTGCGTGCTGGTTCGGGCATCGAGGCCATTGACGGTTGTTTGGCGGCCTTCTCTTCCACCCCTAACCAATTTCTCTACTGATGAGGGAAGTTATCCCGAAACCCGAGCCATGTCTCGGGCGATACCCAAAAACCCGGGACATGTATCGGGTCTAGAGATTCATCAGTCCAACAAGTAACGACTTGCACCCACCTGGGTGATCCACTATTGAACTACAAGTACCAGAGTCCCGAGGGGCGATCCGGAGGAGGGGCTAGCGGTGTGCGCTCCATTGCGGTGGTTTCTATTAATTGGCTCCCTTGAGCTTTGAGCCGACGGGCTCCTGGATGCTGCCCTGCGTGCCGGTTCGGGCATCGAGGCCATTGACGGTTGTTTGGCGGCCTTCTCTTCCACCCCTAACCAATTTCTCTACTGATGAGGGAAGTTATCCCGAAACCCGAGCCATGTCTCGGGCGATACCCAAAAACCCGGGACATGTATAGGGTCTAGAGATTCATCAGTCCAACAAGTAACGACTTGCACCCACCTGGGTGATCCACTATTGAACTACAAGTACCAGAGTCCCGAGGGGCGATCCGGAGGAGGGGCTAGCGGTGTGCGCTCCATTGCGGTGTTTTCTATTAATTGGCTCCCTTGAGCTTTGAGCCGACGGGCTCCTGGATGCTGCCCTGCGTGCCGGTTCGGGCATCGAGGCCATTGACGGTTGTTTGGCGGCCTTCTCTTCCACCCCTAACCAATTTCTCTACTGATGAGGGAAGTTATCCCGAAACCCGAGCCATGTCTCGGGCGATACCCAAAAACCCGGGACATGTATCGGGTCTAGAGATTCATCAGTCCAACAAGTAACGACTTGCACCCACCTGGGTGATCCACTATTGAACTACAAGTACCAGAGTCCCGAGGGGCGATCCGGAGGAGGGGCTAGCGGTGTGCGCTCCATTGCGGTGGTTTCTATTAATTGGCTCCCTTGAGCTTTGAGCCGACGGGCTCCTGGATGCTGCCCTGCGTGCCGGTTCGGGCATCGAGGCCATTGACGGTTGTTTGGCGGCCTTCTCTTCCACCCCTAACCAATTTCTCTACTGATGAGGGAAGTTATCCCGAAACCCGAGCCATGTCTCGGGCGATACCCAAAAACCCGGGACATGTATCGGGTCTAGAGATTCATCAGTCCAACAAGTAACGACTTGCACCCACCTGGGTGATCCACTATTGAACTACAAGTACCAGAGTCCCGAGGGGCGATCCGGAGGAGGGGCTAGCGGTGTGCGCTCCATTGCGGTGGTTTCTATTATTGGCTCCCTTGAGCTTTGAGCCGACGGGCTCCTGGATGCTGCCCTGCGTGCCGGTTCGGACATCGAGGCCATTGACGGTTGTTTGGCGGCCTTCTCTTCCACCCCTAACCAATTTCTCTACTGATGAGGGAAGTTATCCCGAAACCCGAGCCATGTCTCGGGCGATACCCAAAAACCCGGGACATGTATCGGGTCTAGAGATTCATCAGTCCAACAAGTAACGACTTGCACCCACCTGGGTGATCCACTATTGAACTACAAGTACCAGAGTCCCGAGGGGCGATCCGGAGGAGGGGCTAGCGGTGTACGCTCCATTGCGGTGGTTTCTAGCAATTTGCCCTGACGCCCGCCTGCCTTCCCAGAGACTTTCTGCCCTCGGTTGAGCGCCTTCCCGCCTCCCGCTGCCCGATTCCCCTGTCATCTTGGAGTCTTGGTGGCCGAGTGGAGCGTGGGACGAGGGGGGTAAAGAAACCACACTCCCCAGCATCCCGAGCGGCGCACGCGTCATCTGCACGCCAGGAGGCGCTGAAATAGCGCGTCACCCCGGTCGAGGGGTGGAACACTTACTGATACTGCCAAGCTGTTGCCGCAATTTGCCCTGACGCCCGCCTGCCTTCCCAGAGACTTTCTGCCCTCGGTTGAGCGCCTTCCCGCCTCCCGCTGCCCGACTCCCCTGTCATCTTGGAGTCCTGGTGGCCGAGTGGAGCGTGGGACGAGGGGGGTAAAGAAACCACACTCCCCAGCATCCCGAGCGGCGCACGCGTCATCTGCGCGCCAGGAGGCGCTGAAATAGCGCGCCACCCCGGTCGAGGGGTGGAACACTTACTGATACTGCCAAGCTGTTGCCGCAATTTGCCCTGATGCCCGCCTGCCTTCCCAGAGACTTTCTGCCCTCGGTTGAGCGCCTTCCCGCCTCCCGCTGCCCGACTCCCCTGTCATCTTGGAGTCCTGGTGGCCGAGTGGAGCGTGGGACGAGGGGGGTAAAGAAACCACACTCCCCAGCATCCCGAGCGGCGCACGCGTCATCTGCGCACCAGGAGGCGCTGAAATAGCGCGTCACCCCGGTCGAGGGGTGGAACACTTACTGATACTGCCAAGCTGTTGCCGCAATTTGCCCTGACGCCTGCCTGCCTTCCCAGAGACTTTCTGCCCTCGGTTGAGCGCCTTCCCGCCTCCCGCTGCCCGACTCCCCTGTCATCTTGGAGTCCTGGTGGCCGAGTGGAGCGTGAGACGAGGGGGTAAAGAAACCACACTCCCCAGCATCCCGAGCGTCGCACGCGTCATCTGCGCGCCAGGAGGCGCTGAAATAGCGCGTCACCCCGGTTGAGGGGTGGAACACTTACTGATACTGCCAAGCTGTTGCCGCAATTTGCCCTGACGCCCGCCTGCCTTCCCAGAGACTTTCTGCCCTCGGTTGAGCGCCTTCCCGCCTCCCGCTGCCCGACTCCCCTGTCATCTTGGAGTCCTGGTGGCCGAGTGGAGCGTGGGACGAGGGGGGTAAAGAAACCACACTCCCCAGCATCCCGAGCGGCGCACGCGTCATCTGCGCGCCAGGAGGCGCTGAAATAGCGCGTCACCCCGGTCGAGGGGTGGAATACTTACTGATACTGCCAAGCTGTTGCCGCAATTTGACCTGACGCCCGCCTGCCTTCCCAGAGACTTTCTGCCCTCGGTTGAGCGCCTTCCCGCCTCCCGCTGCCCGACTCCCCTGTCATCTTGGAGTCCTGGTGGCCGAGTGGAGCGTGGGACGAGGGGGGTAAAGAACCCACACTCCCCAGCATCCCGAGCGGCGCATGCGTCATCTGCGCGCCAGGAGGCGCTGAAATAGCGCGTCACCCCGGTCGAGGGGTGGAACACTTACTGATACTGCCAAGCTGTTGCCGCAATTTGCCCTGACGCCCGCCTGCCTTCCCAGAGACTTTCTGCCCTCGGTTGAGCGCCTTCCTGCCTCCCGCTGCCCGACTCCCCTGTCATCTTGGAGTCCTGGTGGCCGAGTGGAGCGTGGGACGAGGGGGGTAAAGAAACCACACTCCCCAGCATCCCGAGCGGCGCACGCGTCATCTGCGCGCCAGGAGGCGCTGAAATAGCGCGTCACCCCCGTCTTGCGGGACGCCGGGCGAAGCCCGGGCCAAGGGCGGGCCCGTTCTAGCCCGTTCCAGACCGGGTAAGACTGGACTGGGCCACCTTATTAACATTATATTTTGTGGGCCCCCAACAAAACATATCATCTTATTTTGTTCACTCTGGACTCTTTGATGTGTAACTGTTTATATTGTTCCTGATTATTATGTCTCCCAGAATAACTAGAAACAGCAAAGCTGCGCATGCCGCCCAGATTATAGGTCCAATAGACCAATTCATTGCCAAGGCTAATGATGCCATAAATCAGGGTGTGCTCCTGTTGGAAAGGAGGGTCTCACAAGACCTAGCTGCAGCCAGGCGCTCCTCACTGGGCCTACTGGCATCTGCTATAACACCGCAACGCATCCTAGCCCCAGACTTCCAACACGAGACCCAAACGGTTCCCGGGATAGTGGATTTATCGGTATCTACCGACCTTTCCACAACACAAATATCACACACCTCTGCATCCCGTCCTTCCCGTTCACTTGAGAGAACTCCGATTCTCTTTTCCAACTTGGTGGAGAACCCTCCATCTCCTAACACTAGGGGACAGCGGGAAGGTGCCATTCCAAAAAGGAGAAAAGACCAAAAGGATAATAATAATCTTTCCACAAACATTACCGATTCACACCAGGTTCTCCTGCCACAATTCAATGAAGACTCTCCCTCATTAGTTCATCATTTATCCCAACTAGAAATATCTCAACAGCCAAATGTCTTAACAACGCCAGAAATAATAAACCTTCCACCTGGCATTCTCAATCCTGTTTCGAGTGGTAACATATGCAGCGGGCGGGATTCCCCGCCACAAGATTTACATGCTTTAGCCCCTATAGAGGCCTTAATTAAACTACATCTTAAACCCATCGAATCAGCGCTATCAAAGATCGAGAAATTACTAGTTATACTAACATCTGAACTAAAAACTAAGAACAGCTCGATCCCTATGCCTTCTTGTACTGTGGCCCAACAACACAAGCCAAAACCAACAAAGCCCGGGGGTACAGTTCCCCAACAAACTCCTCAAGCCCCCAAAGTGGTGACCACCACAGCGGTGGTCCATCAAAAACCTGTCCCCATAACTAATACTAAACCACAGCAATCAACAATCAATACTGCTGCAAAAAATCCTGGTATCCCTTCCCTCTCTGGTCCTTCTGCCCAAACGGGCAAACCTACCAGTCTACCAACCACACGACCTATAGCTAAAACTCCAGCTTCTAAAAATGCGGCTTATAATATAAAACGTAACGCAGCACGCTCTGTTCACCTCCCCCCAGAGGCAACGCCGTTTGTAGTTATAATGACCGGGGTTCCAGCGTTGCACGTCAACTCTGAAGAACCTGGATGGTCCCTAAAAAATAAGGTGCTCCATTGGTTGTCTATGAATCGGCCACTTCCCCCCTTTGCTAACAACAGAGTTGTCTCAGTCCGCAGAGTCCCCTGGGTAGGGAAGGAGCAAAAAACTATCCCAGGGGATTGTATTATAATAAACTTTGAAGACCCCCAAACAGTAGAACACATCTGTCCATGGGGTGATCAAACATCTACCAAAGGAATTGCTACGAAAAGATTAGCTTTCTTCTACCCTCCTGCCCAGTCCCTACCACCAGCCCCAGAGTGGAACTGGACTCAGGTCGGGAACCGGAACAAAAATCCGGATTGGATAAACTGGCAAGGGCAAGGTGGTAGAGCTGCCATGCCTTCTTTGGACTGGAGGGGTGTTCCCACTTACAACAGGTTCGACTGCTTGGAGATGGTGGACTGACCACCAACAGCTAATGTCCTGGATGATAGGAATTCCTCCCCCACAGGGCCACCACTCCCGATACCATCAAGTTCTCCCGTACTCTCAACTCTGCGAACGAAACAACGCCTTTACCAATTTCGGCAACCCAAACAGACTTAGTGGACGTACATATTTTCCATCACGCTGGTTCTCAGCCTTGTTCCATCATTACACCTGACAAACAACGAGAGAGACTGCTCTCTCCACCTAACACTGACCTTAGCTCATTACGAAATACACCATCCCTAAAAGGAAGGCCTCCTTCTACCAAAGGAACATCGTCAGCCTATCTAGTGCCTATATTATTCTGGAACGTAGCTGGTCTGCGACCCAGAGTATTATCGACATCTTGGCTGGCTTATGTTACCTCCTACCAGATCGTGTGCCTCCAAGAGACATGGACTGTTGATCCACTGCACATAGAAGGTTATTTAACGTTCCACTCTCCGGCCACCCCATCAACACACGGCAGACCTAAGGGGGGTCTTGTGGTATACATATCAAACAAGCTTGAAGTAAAGAAAATTTCTGTTCAGTGTTCTACCCCGTATTATCAAATTCTTTTGATCACTTTTAAAAACGGTATGTCATATAGTCTTATTAATTTTTACAATAATCTATCTCCCGCAGAATGTGTCAAAACTGTGTCCGCAATTTCACTTTTTGTAGGCGAACAACGAGCTAAGCACTCATTAGCTATGTATAATGTAATTTGGGGAGGGGATTTCAATGTACAACTGTGCTCTCATTATAAGAAATCTGATTGTGGCCTCCTAGATGAAAATGACTGCCCTATGACACACTTCACTCATTCCCCGTAGGAGAATCTTTCAATGATTGTTTAATGTCGTTGGAATTGACTTATGCCAACGAACTTGTAGATCCTCCCGTGGAATTTAACCCTACTTTTCACGGCAGGGGATGTTTTAGTACCATAGATTTTATACTTTGTTCATATTTCTTAAAGGGTACACTTTCCCAGTTTAGTACAGGATCAGAAATTTCAGGTGATCATTTCCCCAACACATTAGTACTAAGGCTAGCTATGAGTGTTCCCCACCCCACAAAGAATAGCCTACTGACCCAAAAGGCATTGTCTATGGATAAAAGTAACGGCTATTCCGTGAAATGGTCAAGGATAGATCCAGCAGTAACATCAAGCTCTGTGATCTCTAAAGCACTCCCATGGATAAATACATGTCTTGATGAGGTATCCTCCCCAGAGCAAATTATTTCTAGTTTCGGGGAAATTTTGAAAGTCATTCAGAAGGTTCTATTTCGAACCTGTAAATCGGGCAGCCATACGGAACCAGGCTGGTTTAATACGGCATGCCGGAAAGCTTTAAACGCCCTAAAGAAAGAGCTCCATAATCCAATTAGAGACCAATCTAAAATAACTAAATTAAGATCTGAATACAAGCAGGCCCAAACAAGCTGTAAAAGAGACCACAAAAACAAACTATGGGCTCAATTACATGAGAGCAGCAATAGCAAGGACAGCTCTCTATTCTGGCAAGTAGTAAAATCACCTTTTCTACTTGAGGGTAGCTCACATCAACACCTGGATGTAGCTGTGTCTGCGGACGAGTGGGTGACACACTTTTCTAAAATCTTTAGTGACCCCCCCTCGTCAAGCACCGCGCATCCTACTCCAGCGAGCGAACCTCATAAAAAAGGGGTCTATCCAATTGACCTCCACTTCACTCTTGGAGAGGTCATAAGCGCACTATCCTCTTCAAAAACTGGAAAGGCCCCTGGTCCACACGGTGCCCCTTTAGATATATTCCTATTAAACATCGATTTATGGTCTCCAATAATTACTCAACTAATGGCGGCAGTTCTAAATAACGGCCTTTTGGACTCTTGGTCCTCCTCCATACTGCTCCCAATTTTCAAAAAAGGTGAGAGAAATAACCCCGCCTGCTACAGGCCCATCTCCCTCCTGGATTCACTGGGTAAAGTCGCGGGCCGTCTAATTCTGGATCGATTACTGGATTGGGCGGCAGAAAAGAACATCATCACGGACCTCCAGGATGGATTCCGGGAGGGACTGGGCACTGTTGAACAGGCCCTAAACCTGACACTCTTAATAGGGAAGTATGTTGGGGTAAAACGGGGCAACCTATTCATGGTCTACGTCGACCTCAGCGCGGCGTTTGATTGTGTAATCCACGCCAAGCTGTGGTCTATCCTGGACGAGTTGGGCGTTGATCCACCCCTTATCAAGTTCTTGCGCGAGCTTTATACTGACGCCTCGGCTTGCGTAAGATTTGGTACGGGTGGGGAGTTAACACCCTCTTTTCCAATAAACCGTGGAGTAAGACAGGGTTGTGTCCTGGCTCCCTTCCTATTCAATTTATACACCAATGGCCTGGAAGCAGCCATGTTAGAAGGGAGCCAGGATTTACCTACTATCAATCAGCGCCCTATTCCAGCACTTCTCTACGCTGACGATTCCGTAATTTTTGCCCGGACCTTAGTACAACTTCAGAAGCAGCTGGACAAATACTGTAACTACATGCTTTCGCTTGGCTTAAAGGTGAATAAGACCAAGACCTTTGTCATGCAAACAGGGCCCAAAGTAAAAAGCTCCAAACATCTTTGCATTGAGCAATCAAAACTGGAACGCGTTAGGGAATACCCTTACCTGGGCATCCTAATAGACGACCAGTTAACATGGAAAAGGGCGACGGTAACCAGGAAATTGCTTTACCAACGAGCAACTTCTGCCCTCGTCTCTTTTTCGAGAAAAATGGGTAAACCAACTCCCCCTGTATTGCTCAAAATTCATCAAGCAAAATGCTTGAGCATCGCCACATACGGAGCCGGTGTATGGGGCTACGTACACACTCCTGAATTACAAAAAATTCAAAACGGCTTTGTCAAATATCTGCTGGCCCTCCCACGGAGTGCCCCCACTTACGGTTGCCATATAGAGCTTGGGATAGACTACTTAACTGATTACATCAAATGTCAACCAATGCTCCTATGGCACCGTATCTGGACAAAGCCTCAGTGCCACCTTACACGTGCCCTGATTTCAGAATGTCTCGAGATGTCGTCCTGGAAAAACATCCCATGGTTGGCGTACCTGGTCAACTTCTTGAAAGATCTCGACCTTATACAGTATGCCATCGAGCCCTCAACAATCAATGAGATGAGTAGACAATCTCTGAAACATCATTGTCTTAATCATTTAAGGGAACTCCGTATGTCTGGTGAAATATCGAAGCAATCCAACGCCCATATTTTGATGGCCCAAGTGTCCCCAAGCACACAGCCCTATTTATCATATCACATATCCAATCATGAAAAATACCTATTAACCAGGTTGTGTTTTAATCTGTTTTTTCGATTGGTCACTTTCCCAAATACGCTAAACTGGTCCCATGAACTGGAAAAATGTCCATGTGATAAAGTCTCCCCTCAATCAACCATGCATGTAGTACTGTTTTGCCATTTTTACGCTGTAGCACGCAGGCGTTGGGTATTACCATTGTTACGTCAAATGGGGTTGAGGACCTGTCGCCCTGCGTTTCTAGCTTTACAGCAGCTTGATACACAATATGTGGCAAAGAATCTAGCACTGTTTTTGAAATCTTGTATAACTACCCGCAAAGCTCTAGAAATGAACCCTAGCTGAATTTTATGACTACCTGTACTAACTTTCTCAATGAACTAAAAGTGTATTTTCCTTTATTTTATTTTTTTCACCTTTTAAAAAAAAAAAAACTTTTAGCGTAATAATGTATTAATAACAACTGTGATTTTATGATGAAATGTTTACATATGATGTACTTTTTATGATTAATATAATGGTTAATCGAATAAAAGATTTGAATTGAGTAGTTTGGGATGGCAGCATATATTAGCATTTTCTAGATGCATGCACATTGTAGTTTGAAAAAAAACCTTTTGTGTTTTTTTTAGTCCTTTTCTTTGTAGTAAGTAATACACTTTGGAGGGGGAGTCAGAGAAGGTGATTCCCTTGTCTCTCTGTATTGTGATTTTCTCTTCATAGTGAGAGCCACACAAGTCACACAAGTCACCACATCCTGGATTCTCCTGGGTGTCTAGTTTTCAAAAATGTATAGGTTTGCTAGGTTTCCTTGGGTGCCAGCTGTGCTAGGACCCAAAATCCACAGGTAGGCACATTCCGAAAAGAAATCAGTGCCTAGTGGGCTTTTTGCCGCCCTGGGGAGGGGGGAATCAGGAGCTATGGCCCCTATATGCCCCCAAGGGGGGCAGAAAGACTGTGGCTATTTTGGGGGGGGGGCAGGGACATTGGGATGCCCATTCTGGGCAGACCCACCCCTACGCATAAAAGCCAGCGTAATCGCTGGCGCTTAGTGGGCTCTCTGCCCCCCCTGGGGGCCGACTAGTGGCTACTGCCCCATCTGCCTCCTGGGGGGGCAGAAAGACTGTGGCATTTTTTTTGGAAGGGGGCATTGGCATTCCCATTCTGGGCCGCCCCCACCCCTGAATTTTGAAAACAAATATAGCCCTGGTGCATAGTGGGCGTTGTGCCCCCGAGGTGGCAGGTAACGGCTATTGCCCCCATGTACCTCCCGAGGGTGGGGTAGAAAGACTGTGGCAATTTTTTGGGGATAGGGCATTGGCATGCTCATTCTGGGCAGCCCCTACGTATAAAAAAAATCCCTGGTGCCTACTGGGATTTCTGCCCCCACAGGGGGCCCATCAGGGGATACTGCCCCATCTGCCTTCTGGGGGGCAGAAAGACTGTTGCATTTTATTGGGGAGTGGGGGCATTGGCATGGCCAATATCAGAAGCCCGCACCCCAAACTTTGGGCGAAAAAGAATCCCTGGTGCCTAGTGGGCTTTCTGCTCCCCCAGGGAGGCAGATAATGGGTTATTGCCCCATCTGCCTCCCAGGGGGGGGGCAGAAAGACTGTAGCATTTTTTTGGTGTGGGGCATTTGCAAGCCCATTTTAGGCAGCCCCACCTCCATGTATGTAAAAAAATCCCTGGTGCCGAAAGACGTGGCATTATTTTGGGGGTGGGGGCTTTGGAAAAAAATGCCTGGTGCCTTGTGGGCATTCTGCCACCGGGGGCACAAATAAGGGGCTATTGCCCCATCTGCCTTCCTGGAGGGGCATAAAGACTACCTTTTTTTGGGGAGTGGGGGCATTTGCATGCCCATTCTGGGCAGCCGCCACCCCTACATATAAAAAAAAACTACAAACCTGGTGCCTAGTAGGCTTCAGTATCGTTTTTGTTGTATGAAGACAGCGCGCCATGCGCGCGATCTTCATTACAAGGAAAACCAAAAACAGGTCTCTGGAGGTTGAGGAAGCTCTTCCCCACCTATCAATGCAACAAAAAAGGGGAATCCCTCTGCTGTCTGCAGCAGAGGGATTCTCTGCACCTGTACTCATGACGGAATGGTTCCGTCATGAACACAGGAGCACTGGTGCTCATGACAGAACCATTGAGTCATGAGCACCCAAAGAGTTAACATCAGTCTTTGTCAGGGTAAAATTTCCTTAATGCCTGAGTACTAAGGTTCCCTCTCTTTCACCCACCACGATACCCTCATCATTCCCATGTGCCAGATCTCATCCAGAACCATCTTCTTGATATAGGTTTCGCATTCCCCTTCTTGCCACCACTGTGCTCCTACACCTTCCTCTGCACCACATCCCACCATGATCTTTTCCTTAAACATCCACCTCCATATCTCTTGAAAGTCAGCTCACCTCCATTACAATCACAACTGACTTCACCCCTTATTCTCTAACCCTCAACCACACCCCTTTGGCCTCTGTCCCATGCCGCAAGCTGCTAGCTAGGCAACCTTTCCTCCACTAACCATAGCTGAATACTCCCAACTGCAGTCACACACCCCTCACAGCATTAAACACATATGCCAAATTCTCACATCCACTCACATTTCATGTTTCTTCAATCTGTGGCTATATCATCATTTGCACAGCTTTGAACCTGCAACACTATTCTATAACTTTAATTACATGCCTCTAACACCAGCACACACTCACATTTTTACACAGCAACTTTGCTGAATGCCTTACTTTCTGTCCCACTACCACACTCAGCTCATACTTTAGCCTCAACATACCTGTTACATTTAAGGAATATGTATTTCTTAACAGGTAAGAAGGTGCAACAGAAATACAATTAACCGCATGCGTGCGGCCGCGATTTTCGCGTTGTGCGCCTTTTTTTAAAAAGCTGCGTTACATGACGAGCTGAGCTCGTCATGAGCATGCGAGCGGCGCAACGCATGACGATCTCAGCTCGTCATGAGCACGGAAGGGGTTAAAACAGCTCAGCCCAAAATTACTTTCACCTATCTTCAGCCCCTTCTTTCAACTGTCCCTTCATGAAATCCCCACTCAAACCACAAACACATTCTACAGTCCATTTTCCATCCATTCCACATGACTCTGTTGCACACAAGGTAGCATTGCATCGCACTATACTGTGACTCACTCATGACACATCTTCCTCCTTTACCTACCGCGTAAACTAAGGGCCCGATTTATATATCGCTGGGCGAAGGTGCCGCCCGCCATATTCTGAAATATCTGCTGGCCCAGCAGACATTTCAAACATTGCCAGGAACTGATGTGACTGAGATTCCTGCCAATGCATTGTAAGTTTGCTGTATGGCTTTGTCAACATGAGTTGTATGTGAAACATAACATTTTATTATTTTTTTCAAAGAAAAAATCCCAAAGCGGTATTTTGGGATTTTCTTTTTGAATATAAAAAAACAATGCCCTCCTCGCCATGCTAGTTTTCTCCCATAGCAAGGTCGGGGATGAGCAGTTTTCAGTCTCCCTTACCTTCAGGTTTTTCCTGGCGGTGACTGTGAGAAGTTGGCCTGGTATATGATGTTCACTATTCTAGTGAGCACCTTGCACCAGTCCAAACAACCCTTATGGTGATGGTTGTAAAGTCAACCTTATAGACCAGCTATCCTAGTGGTAGCATGGACAAAGCAGTCTTAGGCTAAACTCAAGAGGGCATGTGAAGCCAGCTGTTTTACCATATGCAAGCCCTTTAATACCAAATGAAAGGACACCACACAGGTTATATATAGAAAATATATATGTATTTATTACTAAATTAATCCTCTGAACTCTTTATGAGGTCAGAGGCACAAGCACATAATAAGAGACTTAATAAACATACAATAAGTTTCACAAAATACAGTAATGCCCAAGGGGCACCTCGAACCATATACTAAAATAGTGGTATAAGAACCACGTCACGAACAAAGGATAGGCCTAGGGCCTGGAGAATCGCTGGGGCTACGCTGTACTACCAAGGGATAGAGAGCAGGAGGCCCACGGGATGCGCATGCAGTGTCTTTACACGCACGCGAGTTACCATAGAGTTAGAATGGGAACAAAAGAAATGGACACTAGTTATTTTAGGACACTTCTGGATGGACTAGGGAAAAGCTACTTGAAACTAGGACACTAGGATAGTCAATACCCACAGGAGTACCGAAATACTCGCGTTACCTCACCCACAGGAAGCGGGTGCATAGGTGTCAAAGTGTGTCGGGTTTCGTCGCTGATTCCTATGGAGCCTTGGAGAAAGATGCTGCAGGCGACCAGGAGAGAAGTGTCCGGTTGGATCCAAGTGCGGATAGAGGATGAAGAGTACCTGAAAGCAGAGGGGACAGAGTCTGGGTCACTAGCCAGTGACCTGGAGGGAACCAGGAAGGAACCAGGCGATGTTGAGATGTGATCAGGTGATGTCGTGAAGCTCGATTCTGCAGCCACGTGGACCAGGAGGTGTCAACGATGACCAGGAGCTGAATACGGACTGTCCCACTAAGTCTCTCGCTGTCGGCGGTGTCTGCTTCCGGATTGGAGTCAACAAGCCTTGGCAAAGGCAACCCACGCAGGAATCGAAGATGGCTTCTTGTTCAGACCAGAAATGTCTGATGGGCTTCTCCTTTTCAGGGAAGCAAGTGCCAGTCTGAAGCAACCAGACCAGCGGTGTAGATTCAAGGTTTTGCCGTCACAGAGGCCACTAACCAACGGGCAAGTAACCGGACAGACACGTCAAGCAGGAAAATGCAGAAGGGCCCCACGCAGAAAAGTGGAGTGTGGAGGGCTGATCTTCGGCGCAGTTGGTGCTTGGGGCTGGGGCTTCTCGCTTCTCAATCCCCAATCCACAACTTCGAGGGTGCCTCAGAAGTTGCACGGAAAGCAATTCACTGGCTTTCCAAGATGGCCGGTCCCATGTCTCTTGTCGCCCCCATGGGTCTCAGCTCTGCTGTGACTGTGGATCGGGCTGTTGGAAGTCTGGGTCTTGTCAGGCTCTGGGCTCGGGCTCCGGCAGGAGCGTCGACAAAAGCAAACCGCTGATCGCTTGATGGTGCCTGCTTGTGCAGGGTGGTCACTCCTTGACCACAAGGGAGATTCTTCAGTCTTCTATGTCGAGTAGAATGTCGAAGGTCCAGAGTTTTGTTTCGAGTTTCAGTCAGGGTAAATCTAAAGTCTTGGGACTCAGCTCCTACCTATATACCAAATTTAGGGGCTGGATTACCTGCTAGGTCCCTCCTATGGGTGGGACCCAGGAAGGGGGTGGTTACACCCCTTTCCCTTTGTCCAGTTTCGCGCCAGAGCTGGGGCTGGAGTGCCCCAGCACCGGTTTGAACTGGACTATGCATGGGACACCTTGTGTGCCCCAGGCAGTGTCTAGTTTCATTCAGCGCTCCCTGTCCCAATACACTATAGCCTGTCTGGGGTGGTGCTTGCACCTCCCAAGACAGGAAACCTATTGTCCAAGCCTCCCTCGCTGGAAAGACTCCCAGCAGCAGTAGGTCAGACTTGTGTCTGCTGCAGCAGCATCCATTTTGTGATGCTGAGGCTCTGGTTAAGTTTAACCAGGATTAGTAGGAACAACATGTCTTCTCCCTCTAGAAGGGTGGAATGCTACTCCTGTCACCAGAACTGGCGAGGCGGTACTATTCCAAAGCGTATGACACCGTACACGACATGTTTTGATAAAGCCAAACCAAAGTTAGCATCTAACCGCGAGGTTATTTTATTTATTTATTTATTTTTATTTTTAGTGTTTTCTATAGCGCGAACATGACCCTGCAAAGGGTGTCAGAGCGCTTTACAGAAGCATTTAAACAACAATCCTAACATTACATATTACTAGACATATGTGACTGCAGTAAATGCAATTCCAAAGGGCTAGTAGTAACAAAAAAAAACAAAAAACAATGAGATAACAACGGGTATAAAAGACCAAACATTGTACAGTGAAACTGGTAGTGCGAAAATTATGTCCGCCAGGCAGAATGAACTATGTAAAAAACAGTTTTAAGGAATTATGGGAGAAATTTCCTCATATAGAACGATTTTGCTTCTTTTTTTAATTTTGCGATGGTTGTAATTCTTCTCAAGTCGGGGGGGAGGGCATTCCAAATTCTCGGTGCGGCCCCTGAGAATGCTCGGTCATGCGTTCTTTTCTTATGAAAGCGCACAGGTTTCAGTAGTAGATCAGTCTTGCTCCTGGAGGAACGTGACCCTCCCGACAGCGAGAGTTTCTGGGCGAGGTAGGCTGGTTATTGTTGTGTATTGCTTTGTGGGTCATGCAAGCCAGTTTGAACTGGATTCGAGCTTCGAAAGGAAGCCAGTTGAGAGCTTTTAAGTGGGGGGAGATATGGTCGACTTTTTTGGATCCCTTTAATAGTCTTGTGGCTGCATTAAGACATGCTTTCAATGGGGCTGTTGAGATCTTAGGGAGTCCAGCTAAAGTTGTGCAACCATATTCAATCCTTGAGATGACCAATGCTTGAACTGCTGTCTTGAGGTCTGCTTTATTTAAAAAAGGTTTTAGTTTTCGTAAGTAACTCAAGCGGAATCTTGCGTTTTTTGCCATTGTGTTGATATGTGCAGACATATTAAGGTTTTTGTCCAGAATGATACCTAGAGATTTAGTTGAGTCCACAATCTTCGGAGTGCACTTTAGTGCAGTGATGAGGTTGGACCATCCTGCCATCAATGTTTTGCTTTTTTTAGGGGTAATCAGAAGGAATTCAGTCTTTTGAGCAATTAGTTTTAGATGGTTCTTGGTTAGCCATTGAAGTGTTCTTGTTAGAGCTAGGTTCATTGTCTTTATATCATCAGTCGAGGCAATCTTAATGTAAAGCTGAGTGTCATCAGCATACATATGGAAAGCAATATTAGATTTTTGAAGTATTTCCATAAGGGGTTCTACGTATAGATTAAAGAGTGATGGAGATAGCGTTGAACCTTGTGGAACTCCTATAGTATTGCCAGTTGCGCTTGATGCTAGAGCTTCATCTCACATAAAACCAAGCACTCTGCCCTCAGGATTTTTAAGGCCTGCAATAGGAGTGACTTATAGGTGTATATGTGTCTAGATATAAGGTTAGATATAGGAATACTATATCTAAGCAAGGGGTGATTACATGACCTTTCCCCAGCTGAGTGATCAGCCAGTTGTGTCAGTTTCGATGGCCAGCCAGGGGTGGCAAAAGATATGCTGCAGCCCCTGGTAGGCCTTGGGTGCACCTATGCCCTGGGTACCTATGATACACTGTACAGGGACTCACAAGAGTGACCCAATATCCAGTTAGGTATGTACTTAGGGTACATGGTGTCCATTTTATAGAGAGAGCAGATAGCCTGAGGCCCTGATTAGCAGGATCCCAGGCCACCTAAGTCGAAAACCAGCTGAACACAAGGCAGCAAAAAATCTGGGGTAACCATAATCAGGTATCCACCTTCCTACAGTGACGGCCATTGGAAAACAGCTATATGTCTGCCATCCTAAATTATGTGAGCAGACATATAGCCAAACCCACAAGGGTCCTACGTAGAGTTTGACTACAGCAGAGACAGACTAGACTATCACCATTATCAAACTATGTTCCGCCCAAATTTTAATCAGGTATGTATACCAATATGTTGGCAGGGAGGTAATTGTCGCTGTTGAGATGGGGTTCCCTCCTTGTCAACATATTAATCAGGTCCTAAGTTTCTAAACAATGATAGAAAAGAACAATTAAAACACTGTGAAAGAAGCAAACCTGAATACACTGTGGAATTTGTTTCTCGGGAACAGAGCAGAATGCTACCCTAGGGTAAAACATACATCATACTTCCTTGGAACCTTCCTGTTACTTTGGGTTTGTCTGCTTACCACCAAATTCCAAGGAGACACACACCGAGATGAAGAAAATGTACAAGGTCAAGCAGACTCCTTCTCAGTTGCTTGATCCAGATTATTGCTTAATTCACTATACACGCTTTCAACTGCTTTCGTTGCAAAGTCCAGGAACATGTTACTCTTATTCTCTTCTTCCTTACCCACACAAATTTCATGACTTACATCTGTTGATACCATTCCAAGGTTTCATAATGAACTCCCTTACTCTCCCACTGCACCTTTAAAAACCTCCACCACTTTTACAGGGTCTGACCTTTTAGACACTCCAGTTTTCTTGCCCGCAGGCAATTACAATTGGACTTACTCCCCTACTTGCAGAACTCTTCATGAGGGTTTCCCTTCTCATGGTCCACCTTATCCTTTATTCTATCTTTATACACTTCTACACTTTGGGCCCGATTCCGATGTCGTTCGGAAGGCCTCTGACTCAGATTTGGCTTTTCCGGATCAGATTTGTACCCTTGTTTCTGACCGAATCGTACATAGGGACGAAAGACCAAGTACGATGCGAAGATCGCATAGGCAACAACCGAATCGTTTCCAAACCCGATCCTGTCCATACAACTCGTTCGTAGCCGAGTCGTGCAGCGCAAATGGGCCGGGTTCCGACCGAGCGAGTACGATGCACGATTCGGACAGCAGTATCGTCTCTTTTTCAGCGAGACATAACGGCTGTCGGAATTGTACTTTGGGGAGCCGTAGCAGGCCCCCCTTCACCCATGGCCCTCCACATCTGTCAAGGGGGTGTGCCCATGGGTCCCCCCGATCCAAGCCTGCACAGTGTGGCGGGCACCAGGGCGTGCCCGCCACAGGGTGTATGCTTTTCCCCAACCACCCCTTTTTGCTATGGGAGCCTGGGTACGCATCTGTACACAGGCTCCCATAGAGTTTAATGGGAGTCCGAGTAAACGGAGTCTGTAAGCATATGGATGCATCGTACTCGCTCGGTCGGACTCCTGAAGCACGTTTCGCTCGGTAAGTCCTCCGGATCTGAGTCGTACGGAGGGCTTTTCTAGCAAGATTGGAATTGGGCTCTTTGTCTCACATCCTGGAATACCTTGTCGCTAGACATAATACTACTAGGTTACTCTCTACTCTGTCTTTCCTTTATCCACCATGGAGCCGGACATGAACCTCATTGACGACCTCTTAAAAGCTTAAGCACCTTTCACAGAATTGGGAGTAGTCCTGTATGACAGCAATGTGGTCAACAAGGCCTTCTCCCAACTGATACCCACTTAACAGCCAACTATTGACTCCTTAATTACCCGATTAACATCAGGGTGGTAAGCCGCTATTCATTTGAGAGGTATACCACATCTGTTCAAGAAAGTGGCAAATAGGGAACTGGAAAACATCAAAACATTGTCAGAGAATGCTAACTCAAAGGATCTTGCCCACAAAATACACTCTCCAAACAATGTATCACAATCTCAGTGGTAAATTTTCCACAATCTTTAATTTGGGCCATTTGGAAAAGTATTTGCCAGGAACAAAGCATTTTTTTCCTTCCTTGAAGGAGGATCGAATTATCGCACAATATTGATGCCTAACTTCCCCCAAGGCCCTTCTGGTAGAGGAACTGGAACAGGTGGTGAAACACATGCTCTGATAACTTTATCACATTTGACACTCAACTCACAGGCTCTCACAGCCCTCTCTACCATTTTACCTAACCGGAGTCATCCACAGTATTCCCAAATACGCCTTTTAGTGGCCGACATTCAAATGTGCTCCTCATGACCTGGGACTACCAATTTCCTGCTTATAGCTTGTGGTGGAATGATTTTGTCTCCTCGCATCAATACATGACTTTATTATGCAAGCTCATCTTGAATTTTGGAAAGAGAACTCAACTCCCCTTGCAACTTAAGCTTCTCTTGCCGAAGAGCAAGTGGATGCCCCTGACCTTGCACATCACTGGGTCACTTCTCCAAACCACAATCCATTCTTCTTCAGTACACGCATACTCCATGGATGGCAAAACATCTGTGATACTGAAAACAACTTCTTTATCATGATAACACTCAATGTTACCCATAGGCAGTAATGATAAACGAGACATGCGTCTCCTTGTTTATTCCTTCTACCAGGCACATATTCAGCAATAAACCAATAGTCCTGTAGTTCAGCGGCCAGCCTAGCAGTCATTACCCTTTCTACAGCAGGGGGCAAGCATACTAGCAAAAATCTTGTGTTCAGTCTCCAACATGAAATGTGGCCCCCATAGAAACATCCAAAAATGTGCAACAGCCCACATGCAAGGCCAACAATGTATTTTCTATAACAGTAATTGTATTCAGAAGTCCATAAAGTTCTCGACCTAAATGCGACAATCCATTCGTGTTCACCATCATGCTAAGATAGCACAGCTCCCAGACCAAAGTTGCTCATATCCACGCAAACTAAACTTTGATTCCCAACTACATAGGGTTTCAAACATGATGCTTCCACAATATATTTTTTAGGTAGGACAAATGCATCTTTCTTCTAATTTCTCCAAATGTCATGTTTTTTCTAGATTGTATCCCTAACTTTTTGTTCTTAAAAGTAAAGTTTTCTATCTTATCTCCCTTCTCTTTCCAAATGTCAATCAGATTTAGATCCCTTTTATAAATTTTCAGCCATTCTCTCATTTTTGGCAGGTTTGCTTGTTTCCCCCTTGGGTACCTATCGACTTTCGGGTCTGGGATAATATTAAAATCCCCTCCCATAATAAGGGAACCTGGTAGAGAGATTAAATGGTTAAACAGGGTCTGCAACGGATCAGGGTCATCTAAATTCGGGCCATAATAACCCACCACTGACAGAAGATGATTGAGCAATCTGATGTTAGCTATCGCCCACCTTCCTTTAGGGTCTGTTTTTACGCATTCTAACCTAACTTTCAAGGAGTTCTTGAATAAAATAGCAACTCCCTTTGTGACACAATCTTGATTTGTACATACATATGAGTCCACCCACCTCAGATTTTTCACTAACTCCTCCCACTCTTCCTTCAAAAGGTGTGTTTCCTGAAGTATTATTATCTCACTATCTATTGATTTTAAGTATTCGAAGATCTTTCTCCGTCTACACTTTGTACGTAGCCCATTTACATTCCAGGAGGTTATCTCAATTTTTTTCATCTTCTGAATCATTTCTTTTTTTCTTTTCTGTATTGCCACCCCCCCCCCGATTTCTCCTTCTTTTTTTTTTTCTAGAGATTTTTGAGGACATTTTTTTTGTTTTTATTTTTACCCTATCTTGCTCCCCAACCCTGTGTGTTTCCACCCCCTTTTGTTCCCCCCTCCCCCTCTTCTTTTTTAGCATGTGAGTGTTGAAATTTAAATAATAGTGAAAGGAAAGAAACAACAAAAGTGGGGAGACACACCCACCCTCCCTGGGGAAGCCTCCCTTTCCTCTTTTGGGCTCTATTCCTGGCCCCTTTTGAGCTCCTTACCTATATTCATATTTTTTTGAAGTATACCACTATTCTTTATATTACGGCTGTAACTGACTGCTTTATATTCAGATTTGTGTTAAGGACTGAATCTTTATCTGGTCACGCATAAGCTCCATGAGTGCTCCCACTTCCTTGGGGTCTTTGATATTGTGCATTTTATTCCTCCACATTATTCTGAGAGAGGCAGGAAATTTCATCTGGACGGTTGCACCTAATGATTTTAGTTCTGGCATTAACTGTCCTAGTTCCCACTGCCTATCCTGAGTGACTTTTGCGATGTCGGATCGAATTTTAAACGACCAGTTTTCATTGCTGATATCTCCTTGTTTCAAAGCCTCACTCAGGAGCCTTTCTTTAAGAGTATATGTCTTAAAATTCACTAGAATTTTCCTCGGGTTCTTTCTCTCTTTTGATTTACCAAAGGGGTCTCGATGTACCCGCTGGATGTCGTCTCTTAACCCAAGTGATTTACTCCATGGAAAATGGTCTTCCAGCAGTGCAACCACAAATTTTTTAATGTCTGAGCCCTCTTGGCCTTCCGGAACATTGATAAGTCTGAGGTTGCATCTTCGGGATTGATTTTCTAAAGCCTCAAGTTTCTCTTCAATATTCCTGTCCTTGGCTTTCAGGGACCTAATTTCCTTCTCAGTAGTTTCCATCTTTTTGTTCAGATTCTCCACCACTGCTTCTACTGTAGTTACTCTCTCTCCCAGGGCAGTGAGCTTGTCATCCAACCTCTCAAACTTTTCATGCATCTTATTTTGGTTACTTTCCGAAATCTCGAATCTTGCTCTCATCTCTTCCATCATTTTTTCTAAGAGAATCTCTGTGCTGTTACATGGGATAACCTGTGCCGGTTCTAAATCCGTAACCTGGTTCCAGGAAGCAGATTTAGGCAGGTTTTTGAGAGAGTTGATACCTGGACTTTGTGACGGACTTCGGGATGGACTAGAAGTTGGACTAGAGCCCAAATTAGTAGGAGTATCTGGACTGGGTGAGGATACCTGACTCGGGGAGTGAACCGGGACTAGCTCTTGGGCACAACAATTGTCCTGTTCAGTAGTCGCCCCTTCCGGGCTCACTTGGCTCTGTATTGAGTCGGTATCTAGGTTGTTTTCCGCTTCCATATCTGCTCCTACTTAGCCTTCAGATGCAACAAATGTGTGGTTGCTTTTTTCGCAGTTTCCCTCCCAGCTACTCTTTTGAAGCTTAAAGTAAGACCTCAGTGATGGGGTAACTTTCACCTTGGGGGCGTTACACTCTATGCCTGCCTCTTTGCTGTCCCTCACTTGTCCTTTTTTATTGTTAGATTTGTTTATTTGAAGCTTCTGGGTTTTACGAGTGATTCTCCTGGTGATTTTAGGAATCACCGGTTGTTTGGTAGCCAACGGAAGACTTGTCTTAAGGAATTGTCTGTTTCTGAGGCAATACGCAGACCTACCCTTATCGTCTAAATTGCCTGGAATTGGGGCCGGACCTAAGTCTTTTTTACTTATAGCCTTTTTCTGAGCCCCCTTAACTTTTTTCTCCACACCCCCTGGGGGAGTCAGGCCAGACCTTACCCCTTTCTTCTGAGTTAGGGCCACCTCTACTGGTACCGCAAAACAACCACTTGTTACTGGTAAAGGAAAAACTGTCTCATCCAAATCCAAGCTTAACCCCTCCACTTTTGCTGAGGGAATAATCACTTTACTTTTTTTTCTCTGATATATAAACGAGTGTAAGAAAAACTGGGCTATTAGTAAATCTTTTGTGTTTTTATCTAGGGTAATACTGTTTAAGCCCTTAATTGGTTCAAGATTTAAGCTCTTATGTGATATATCAGACAGTACTGTTGTTTTTCCCAAACCAGCTCCCTTATCTGTATCAATACCTTCATTTCCATCCACTAAGCATGGAGCAGGATAGCCTCTTGCAGAACTCCCAGCTTTTCCTCGCAAATACACAGCAACTCGGCTCGCAGCCCTTTGACAACAACGATGAGCTTCTGAAGCCGCCTCCCACCAGTTTACAATTGAGAGGGGTGAGCGAGGCGTATCAATTTCGCGGTAACCTTGCTTTGCTGAATTAACTCTTACACCCCCTCCCTCCTCGCGGTGTACCGCCTCCTCTATTGCCGTGCCGAGTGTCCCGTTACCTTTAGGGTCGGTGTCTGTCCTTGCCGGGTTTTCAGGCAGATTCCTGCACACCATCCCACCTCCCGACACGCTTCAGCAAGACCCGGCGAGTTGAAGCTCGATTTCCACCTTCGTCCAGGAACCGCCGTGAAATCGCCTCAGGTACGAGCTGCAATGACGGAAGGAGCGCTCTCCCACCGATCCCAGGGACACAGCGAGGTCCGCATCACTCTCCTCCCCCGCCGGCTGACTCTTGCAAAATTCCGCTGTAATGATCACAACACTGCAGACTCTGCTAGTCGCATCAGGAAGTTAAGCTCTCAGAAGTTAAGCCCTCAGCTTCTTGTCTGTCCGTCAGCCATCAGTCGCCAGCAACACAATAGCGGCTTCTTCCCGTGGTTACCTCCCGAGAAAGAAAGGTAAGGAGCTCACGACCGGCGTTAACGCCCGGCCGCCATCTTCCCCCCAGCAATGTTCTGCTTGATTTTTTCTAGTAGACCAAGGCCTGTTGGAAAAGACCAAACAAGTGGCCCATCTACCAGCACATCTCTCAGACCACTCTGCTGTACAATTGACACTATCATTAGAAGAAGTAAGGAAACCCCCAAGATGGACATTGGATCGCACGACTCTCCTAAACCTTGATATTGTCACAAAACTTGGGCAAGAAACAATAAGCTTCTTTGAGATAAATAACGAGAGTGCCCCACCCCACATAGTTTGGGACTCATATAAAGCAATGATCAGAGGAGCGATTTTGGGTCTGGCTTCACATAAATCAAAAGAGCTTAACCAAGAGATCAAAAGGATAGAAGATAAGATTATCGTAATAGACCAACAGATTTTAAAAAACCCTGGAGGGAAAGATTTAGAATTAGAAAGAAGTAAGCTAAAAGATACACTTTCTGAGACCCTGGAAGACAGAATCAGAGAAAGATGGGATTGCAGTAAGTTGGCTCATTATGAATACGGGGAAGGCTGCGGAAAACTACTGGCGTGGAAGACAAGAACAGAAAGGTCCAGAAATAAAATCGCCTATATAGACCCTAGTAACCCAGAGCATAATGGAGCAGAAGAAGAAATAATAAGGCACACATTTACAGCCTTCTTCGGGGAACTCTACTCTGAGGATTGTAATCCAACAGAGGAAGAGATAAAAACATTTTTAGACACACAAAACCTTCCTAACTTACCACAAGTGATGAAAGATGAATTAAACACTAAAATCACAACGGAAGAAGTAAAGGGAATTATAAGAAATCTAAAAAGAGGCAAGGCTGCAGGTCCAGACGCCCTTCCAAATGAGCTATATATCAAACTAAAGGACACCTTAGTGACACCTCTTACTTCACTATTTAATAAAATCTTCCTTGAAAACTGCTGCCTCCCAGAGTCATGGAATGACGCAAATATTACAGTCCTCCTAAAAACAGGCAAAAATCCCAAGAAATGCGAGTCATATCGCCCTATCTCGATTTTAAATTGCGATTACAAAATTTTCACCCAAATAATGGCAAAGAGACTTGGACGAGTAGTGGGCACTCTGATTAACTCTAATCAAAAAGGGTTTGTGGCAGGAAGGAGTTTACAAGAACTAACTCATGAGCTCATTGGAGCAGTGGACATAGCCACAAGTGAGAAAATACCCTTGTCAATAATTACTGTCGACGTAGCAAAAGCGTTCGACAGAGTTAATTGGATTTATCTACGTGAGGTGTTGAAAAAATTTGATGTAGGAACACATTTCTCAAAGATGGTAGATAATATCTATAATGAACTTAAGGCCAGAATATTAATAAATGGGGACCTGACTGATCAAATATCGATCAAGAGAGGAACACGCCAGGGGTGTCCCTTATCCCCATTACTATTTAACCTATATATTGAGCCTGTAGCGGAATGTCTTAGGAACCATCCAGATATTGCTCCTTTTTCATATCAAGATTGGCATAAAAAAGTGTCTCTTTATGCCGATGACCTCATGATATTCACTTCTGATTTAAAGAAGGCCCTCAAAGCTACCGAGGAAACACTAACGAAGTTTGGGAGAATCTCGGGCTATTTAATAAACAAGTCCAAGACTGAAACCATGACTTGGAACGAGAATTATCAAAGTACTTATAACAAGGAAAAAATAAGATACTTGGGTATCGATGTTATTAAAGAGCTAGATAAGGTAGCACAGGTTAATCTCCAGAGGATACATGTGGAAGTTAAAAGATTGTTAAATGTATGGAAAGCCTTACCCTTGACGATTTTGGGGAAATCTAATATCTTAAAAATGTCAATTTTTCCTAAGTTTACTTTTATTTTTGTTGCGATTTCACTGGAATTCAATAGGGAGCACATAAAGAAAATCCAGGGAGAGTTATCAAGCTTTATTTGGTCATCTAAAAAACCCAGAATTGCTTGGACTAAAATAAGGAGAAGGAAAAATCAGGGAGGGCTAGCTACCCCAGATATTCTAGAATACTGCAGAGCATTTCAGTTTAAAAACATAAGAATTATGCTAGGCCCATATGAAGAATACCCAATGTATCTACAGAAGCTAACAAAGAACACCAGCCACTTCCTTTTTAAATTCGGTCACCCGAAATTCTTCAAAAAAATTAAATTAAAGACCCTGAGTGCGGCCGCCAAAACGTGGTACTGTATTAGATCTACTGTGAATATCCCACTCCACAGTGATAAAGCCCCAATTTGGAACTCACCTTCTACACCTGAATGCCTCAAGGATTCCCTCTCAATTCCTCTAGAAACAGCAGGAATAACAACATGGGGACAGCTGCTATATCAGAACAAAATCATGGAGTGGGAGATTATAAATCAGACTATGAACCTCTCACTATCCAAATTTAAGTATTACCAACTTTTGAGCTGGACAAAGTCCGTAAAGGAAACCAAGACTGGTAATATACTCTTGGAAAAAAAAATGCTGGAAAAACCCTTTAAGAAGGAAACATCATTTTGGTACTGGGCTCTCATAACTGCAGGGGAAGAGGAATTTCAGATACCGGAGAGAATTTGGGGGAAAGATCTGCCAACGCTGGATACGACCACCTTATGGCAAGTATCAATGAACAAATGCTGGTCAATAGTAACATCTGCGGCATTAAAAAGAAACCACTTATATACCACTCACAGAGCTTATTGGACGCCGGAAAAATTATCCAAATTCAGCGGATCTACGGTGAAGTCCTGTCCAAAATGTGGTTTAATGAAGGCCAACGACCTGCATATGTTCTGACAGTGCCCCCATCTCGATGGCTTCTGGAAGGAAGTGGGTAAGACTATCGAAGAGGTACTGGAAAGCAGCTAACTGTGAGTATTGATTTAGTTCTATTTGGGGTATTTGGCTCTCCCTCAGTAGTTAAACTAACAAAACCCGAAGAAAATCTGGTGTTTATTTTGATTCTCGTGGCTAGGAGAGAGATTTGCTTAAAATGGATCACCCCATCTCCACCGAATAGGGGCGAGTGGCTAAAGACAATTTTTAAAACATATAGCTTGGATAAAAAGAAGAAACCCTTTCCTAAAAAAGATAAATTTTGGGAGATATGGGAAAAACATCATACTGGCGGTTAAAGATCTAAGTGAAGTGGGGTTGTCCTCTCTGATCCGGTAGTCTGTGGCCCTTTTTTTTTTTTTTTTTTTTTTTTCTTCTCCTTAAGTCCGATGATTAGTGCAAGCAACAATCCAACTGGGTGAAGGCCAAATAGAGTAGCCAATATGGCTAGCTCAACCAACCCCGAAGAGTAACCTTCATAAATAGTAATTGGAAGTAAGGGGCCCCACAATTTCCCGGAAAGAAAATCTCTCGGAACCCTTCGGGGGGAAAAGTGGGACCCTGATATCTCCTTACTTAAATGTTGCACAAATGAGGACAAAATTTTTTTTTTTTTTAAATTTCATGTTTTTTTCAGGAGTCCTCGCAGTAATTCTACTCCCTTGGAGATGTAGTACTCAATGAATTTTGTGGAAAACTAAGTGAGCCCCAGGAACAACATTAATAGCTCTTTAGTAACTAATATTGGAGCTTCAAAAATTACTTTCACATGGCAGTCTTTCGGTAGCATACCATCCCTGAAAAGTGTGTGCCCTCAATATGCCAGACTCAACCTTAATTTGACATTTCTTATGTTTCATTCCTTGTTTTGCTAATGCATTGAGGACTGTGAGTCATGCTGTTCAACATTTTCCTCAAACACAAAAATGTTATCTTGAAAAGGGTTCACAGAATATTGATGTAAAAATATACGTGTAAAAAATATTGATGAAAAAATATAGAATGCTAAAATATCGACTACCTGTCCTTAAACAGGTAAGTATAAAAATATTGGAATAAAATATTGATGCCGAAATTATAAATGTACAAGATATCGATTTTTATATACATATAATATAAAATCAAATAATAAATATTAAATATATAAAATAATAACAATTTAAAAAAAAATAAAGTAGATGTAACATACATTTAAACAAATATAACAAATGAACTTAGATAAAAAAAAGTTAAACACACATACATAATCAATATATATATATATATATACATATATTGACTTTAAAACAATAAACTATTCATTTTAATTTATTTTATAATGTTAAAATTATATAAAAACGTATATATATATATATATATATATATATATATATATATATATATATATACCAATAACATAAAATGTTATATTAAAAAAACATTCTATTATAAATTAAAACATTAAACTATTTAAAAATCTTTAAACTTAAATTTACCACTCCAGTCAGTGCAACAGTAGGCAAAGTGTTGGATAGCATAGGAGTAAAAATTACTATTCCCACTCCAGTGAGTGCAACAGTAGGGAAAGTGTTCGATAGTGGAGAGATAACATTTACTATTCCCATTCCAGCCAGTGCAACAGTAGAGAAAGTTTTAGATAGCGGAGGGGTAAAAATTACTATTCCCACTCCAGTGACTGCAACAGGAGGAAAAGTGTTGGATAGCGGAAGGGTAAAAATTACGATTCCCACTCCAGTCAGTGCAACAGAAGGGAAATTGTTGGATTGCGGAGGGGTAAAAATTACTGTTCTCACTCCAATAATTGTAACAGTAGGGAAAGTGTTGGATAGCGCAGGGGTAAAAATTACTATCCCCACTCCAGTGAATGCAACAGTAGGGAAAGTGTTGGATATTGGATCGATAAAATTTACTATTCTCACTCCAATCAGTGCAACAGTAGGGAAAGTGTTGGTTTGTGGAGGGTTAACAATTAATATTCTCACTCTTGTCATTTAAAAATAAACAAAATATTAAAAACAACAAAAATATTTTAAAATGTATATATAAATATGTTAAAAATTAAAATACAAATGTATTTACCATTGAAAAATGTTAAAAGCATATAGGGGCCGATTTCGATCCGGGAAAAAAAGCGTCCGTCCGAATCGTATCCGGAGCCCTCTCCGTACGATTCGTAAACATGCCGTACGACCCGACGAGTACGATCCGGACCGGGGTATGAGGAAGCGATTCGTACGGTCCTCATCAGGTAAGGGCGATTCGTACAGACAACCACACAATCACATACACACCGTACGGTGCGTACACCCGATGATCGCAGGGGTACGGTTCATAACCCTGCGATCATGGGATACGGTGGGTACACCCCATGATCGCAGGGGTAAAAATCGTACACGCCATGATCACAGGGGTACGAACTGTAACCCTGCAGACATGGGGTGTACGCACGTACCCGGGGCGGTGGGGGCGTTCCGTACCTGTTTCGAGGCGTACTCTGCTTCTCCGGACGTTTTGGGCTCCCGTAAAAAAAGCGTTGTACTGTGCGTTCCCAACACGAATCGTACTTGCTGGGTCGGGAAAACCTGCTTCGATCCGTATGGATGTTGCGTACAGCGGGTTCCGAGGGAGTATCGTACGGGGATTAGAGTCTTACGGTGTTTGTACGATTCGTACGGAGTCCTGCTCCTTGTATGAACCGTACTTCATCGTACGTACGGGGGAGGTTGCATGGTACGATTCGTAGGGGAAAAACGCTCTGTATGGCTATTCAAAGAGGTTTTTCCTGAATCGGAATCGGACCCAAAATGTTAAATACATATGACAAATACCTACAAATATTGTACTAAATAAAATTTAAAAAACTTTTCAAATAAATCAATATTTCGGGGGCCGTCCGACGTCACGATGGGCCTTTGCGTTGGATGGCCAGGGGCTGTCCGAACTGCGCATGCGTCATTTTTTCCACACCGCGTCGGAATGTCCGCATCGTCAAAGCGGTTAATTAGAAATTATTTAGAAACAAAAACATTAATTATTACATACATTTACTTTTTTTATTTCCTACCCTATAACATCACACAATGCACAACCCACATCTAATTTGTTTTAAATATACTTCCATAATTAACATAATTAATGACCAAATAAAGAAATATTATTAATAAAAAACAAATTAAAGCCTATAATTTCCACAACCCACAGCTAAATTTGAACTCATTACTCAATTAAAACTTATTTTCAATTAAAAAACTAATAGTATTTAACAACTAATTTTGAAGTAAGTAAAATGTATTTACTCCCCACCCTTTATGCCTATAAAAGTAAAACCCACACACAATAAATATAAACAATTACCCTCATAAAATATCAATTATTTTAATAATATTAATTATCAACAAAAAATAATTAAACATAAATTACTTCCCACCCTTTACCCCATAAACCCTACAACCCACACCTAAAATCAATTACACAATTTCCATATTTAATTTTCAATTAATTAATTCATATTAATTAACAACAAATTATTAATTAATTAAACATAAATTACTTCCCGCCCTTTACCCGTACAAACCCCACAATCCGCACCTAAAATTAATTACACAATGTCCATAATTAATTGTCAATCAAATAATTAATATAAATTAACAACTAATTATTAATTAATAAAATATAAATTACTTCCCACCCTTTACCCCTATAAACCCCACAATCACCATAATTAATTACCAATTAATTAATATTAATTACCAACTAATTAATAATAATTACAAATACATTACTTCTCGCCCTTTACCCCTATAACCCTACCACCTGCATCTAAAAAATATACAATTACGGTAATTAAAGACCAATTAGTTAATTATTGTTAAATAACAACCAATGAATATTTAATTACAAGTAAATTACTTTTTTATTTTTTTATTTTATTGAGTAGAGCAAATGAGACATAGCAAGAACAATCGATAACAGGGAGTTTAAATAACATTCTAAGATCAAAACCTGCAAGTTATGCATAAAACCAACATGGAATGAATACAAGAAGAAAGAGATAATTATATTGCAACAATAACTCGGCTACATCCTTAATTTTCATAAGTGCTTTAGTTAATATCCCGACTATTTCAAATGTGCAAATCTAACATACTAAAGTGCTAAAGTGCTATAATACCCGGGAAGACCTGGAATAAGTTATCTTTCACCCGACATAGAACGAGCGCAGATTAAGTACAGCAGAAGATATTGCAACAATAATCTGGCAGCATCCTCAGTTTTCAGAAGTGCTTTGGTCAAAGTCCCTACTTTTTACAGATGAGCAAATCTAGCATACTACACTGTAAAAGTTCTAAAGTGCTATAATACACAAAACGACCAAAAACAGACTATCTTTTCACCAAACAAGATATCTCCACAGGATAAGCCAGAATTCAAATAAGTGTACAATTTATTTTTTAAATCCTGCTTAAAATATCAATAGGACTTCTATTTCCACTGTAGTTTCAAGGTTTGCTAAATATTACCAAACAGCAGTGAACTTTCTTGTAGCGCCTACCCTCTTAGCGTAAAACATCATAGTTTGTTTAATTTTATTTAATCACTTCGAGTATGAAGATACTTCCTCTGACCTCCAGTTCTAGAGAATTAAAAAGCGAGCAATGAGGGAGCAAATCGCTATAAAAGTCTTCTCTGCTTTTGTCAAGTTTTCCCTAACTCTAGTAATGCCAAAAAGGGCAACCTCGGCCTCTGGCTCTAGCCTCTTCTGGATTGCCTGATTTATGGCCGAAAAAATCTTGACCCAAAATGGCTCAAGTTTTGGATACTTGAAGAATATATGTATCCAAGCCCCTTCCCCTTCTGCCAAGCAGCGGAAGCATCTATTCTCCAATTCAGAATATTTGAGTATTTTCGGAGTATAGTATGTATGCCATCCACTGAGACAAGAAGGCCATTCTTAATTGACATCTCTTAATGCCGTATTCCCTAGTCGGGATATAGACTGCCACTACTGGCTTGACAGAGTGCAATTGGTTTCCCGGGTTACTCTTTCTAAAAAGTTCTCAACCAGAGGAGATTCATCTTGAGTGCACAGCTGAGAGTACCAATTACCCACCCCTCTTAATTTGGCTCGAAATAGAGTGGTCACCAACTTGGTCGGGGCACGACTAGACAAAATATTACATCTGTTTAAAAATGTATAATCTGTAAATATTCAAAATAGCCTGGCATGTTCCATTCACCGCATCTATTCTGAAACTCTTGACAGGTGATTACTTTATTCTTCATAAAAAAGCGCCCCAGCTCTTCTAAACAACAACCCTTCTGATTCCTAAGGTGACTGGCTTGGATTTGAAGACCCAAACTTTTGCATTCCCCTAATTTTAAATAGTGGAATCCAGAAGAACCTGCTTGCTTAAAAACAGACTGTAGCCTGGAGACATAATCCTGCAGAGTGTTATATCTGGTCCTCTTTGGGAGTTTAAATGTTTTTAAAAATATCAGGATGTGAACCAGATTCCTGTACCATTTTGTCCAAGAAAAAGTTATGTAATAATCCGGTTGCTTCCAGAAAACGGGCAGTTAGATCTAAAATAGTCGCCTCATAATATGTTGGGATTTTCAGCAGTGCTAACCCACCCTGATTAATATCTAGTTGTAGTGCTGGAAGTTTGACCCTGGAAGCCTTCTTGCTCCAGACAAACTCTCTAAACATAGATTCTAGCTCTTTAAAGTAACTAGTGTTCATTTTTAAGGGTACATTTATAAAAAGAAAAACGATTAAAGGGAGTAAAGACATTTTAATGAGGGCTTCACAGCCTATCAGGATTAGAGGTACAAATGACCAGTTATCCAGCAATATTGTAATTTTACACCGCATTGCTTGATAGTTCAATTCAAATAGCTGCCCATATTGCTTGGAAACAAATATCCCAAAATAGTGTATTGGTTTCAATTTTAAAGCCTGAAGTTTAAGATTTGAGGGAAGAAAATAACAGTCAGTATTCAAAGTTAAAGTCTCTGTTTTATTTTGATTTATTTTATAGCCCCCAATCAATTCAAATTGACTAAATTCTGTTAATACCCGATCTAGATTCAGGCTCTCAGGACTTAGATATAAAATAATATTGTCAGTGAACAACTTGAATTTCGCCATACCCGGTATCGGCACTCTCATTTCCCAGTTGTCACAGATTTTTTAAGCCAGGGGTTCAATAAAGAAGGTGAACAATAGGGGGGACACCGGACACCCTTGTCTGGTCCCGCAATTGATATTTACTATCCCTGCTTGGTTTGCATTTATCACCACCTGATCCTGGGCCCCCTGGTAAATATTCCTAAGCATTTTTATGACCTGGAAAGGGACACCAAACTTGCCCAGACCATAAAAGAGTGCATCCCCATTAACCAGGTCAAATGCCTTTTCGGCGTCTACCATCATAATGAGCGCTGGAATACAGTTATTGTTAAAAAAGTCAAGAGCCTGAATTAAAAACCCAGTATTGAAGGATGTTGACCTTCCGTCTACAAACCCTGACTGATCTCTATGAATCACTTCCTGCGCTAAGGGAGTGAAACGTTGGGCCCAAATTTTCATTAGAATTTTGTAGTCGGCATTTAGAAGGCTAATCGGTCTATAGCAATTGACATCCTTGGAATTTTCCAATTTTTTCACAAAGCTTACAAAGATAACCTCTTTGAAGCTTGAGGAGACGGCGCCACCCATCTTAATATAATTAAATAGCTTTGTCGAGAAGGGGGTCAATTCCTTAGCAAATGCCTTATAAAATTCTATAGGCAGCCCATCAGTTCCACAGGCTTTCGGTTCCACAAAAGAATTCAGAGCTGCCAAAGTTTCTGCAACTGACATATCGAGTTGAATCTGCTCCCCAAGGGAATTAGATAAACTCAGAAGATTAACGCTCTCAAAATATTCCTGAAATGAGTCCTGCCTACCCGCATATTTGGTAGCATAGAGCTGTTGATAATGCTCCATGGAAACATGGGCAATTCCATCCCCATCCGTTACCGTAACTATAGTCTTGGGATCTATGACCTCGATAATGAAGGCCGCTTCCTGTCTGGTCTTAGTTAACCCGGCTAACAATTTACCAACCATTTGGCTTGCCTCATATACAGGTTGTTGGAAAGTCTGCGAGCTAATTATCTCTTCAATAAAAAAAACCCTAAGCACCTTTTTAGCCCTTTCAAGCTGACTCCCTGCTACCCCGTCTCCCTGTAGAGGGGCATTTCTCTGATTCAAGGCACTTGTCAGCATCCTGCTGGAGTTCGGCAATTTTCTTGCGATGTATTTTGGACTGGGCGGCCAAAAAGGCAATCATTTGCCCACATACAGCTGCCTTGAACCCCCCAAACTGATAATAGTTCCGCCGTTCCTTCATTGATCTTAAAATATTCCATTATCTACTCTCTTAAATCAGTTACCCATTGTAGATCCAGGAGAAGGAGATGATCCATCTGCCACCTGGATCTCGTCCTCTTTCCCTCTTCAATTTCCAGATCTAATTTCACATAGGTGTGGTCAGAGAATGAATTAGCCCCAATTTCTGCATCTACATAATTCAAAGACCGAGATGTTAAAAAAAATTTGATGCAAGAAATTGACGGGAGTGGTATGTATACTCACATTTTGTCTGTTTGACTTTACGCCATGGATTTATCAACTGATACTCCTGTTTTATGGCATCGTGAACTTTTTTAGTCTTTGGCTTCAATTGCTTCTTATTTTTGTTGGAAATGTCTTTTCTCAGGTCTTGGATAAAATTAAAATCTCCTCCTACAATAATCTGCTCAGGCACCCCCTAAATTGCTCACTAACCTTTGTTAAAACTGTGGGATCATCTATAACTGGGCCATAATAATTCACAAAATATAATATCGTCCCATTTAATTTAACCATGACCCATAACCATCTTCCATGAGGGTCTCTCCGGACTTGGACAAACTCCCATGCCATACTTCTACAAAAGTAAATGGCTACTCCTCTCTTAACCAGCCCAGCAGATGCAAAAAAAGACGTTTGAAAAAACTCTGGGGAGAAAGAGCATAGGAGAGTTTGTTTTAAGGTTGGTTTCTTGAAGAAATGAAACTTGCAGCGTAAAAGAAGCCAGCCACCTTATGAACTCTCCGTATTTCTGTTTGTTTAATATCCCATTAACATTTACCAATATAATACAACATTTACTAGCTATTTCTAAAATTTAAATTGTGACAAAAATCCTTTGAACTCAAAACCCTGTTTTCCTTGCCCCACTTGCTACTGCTCTTTTTACCGCTATACACCCCCCATTACCACCCACCCCTCCAAAGAACGCGCTAGCCACATCTCACCCCCCCACTTCACTGTTGGGTGTTATGGTGCTACACTCCGGCTGACCCTCCTCCCCCGGCAGTAAAGAGCTTTTACCTCTTGCTATATGTAATTTCACTTTGGAGAAGAGATCTCTTTCAGCAAACCCTGAGCATCCTCTATATTTGAAAACATATGAAATGTTCCCCTCACACACAAAGCTTAGATTGCTGGGCTAATGAAGCCTGCACCACTTGAGCTTTAAAGAGATATAAAAGGTTAACAAACTCTTTGCGTCTGCGTGCGGCCACTGCTGACATATCAGGAAATATGCAACCTTTCAAGACTTCATTGAGAGGAAATTGTCTCTGCTGTATTGCCTTGGCCAGAATTCTCTCTTTAATATGATAGTCTGCAAAGTTAATCAGGATGGTACATGGGATCTTTGAATTGGGCAGAGGGTGTGAGGGAACTCTATGCACCCTTGTAATTGTGAGGTCTCCAGTGAGTTTGGGCAAATCCTTTCTGCTGAGTAAACGACTCAACCCATTGAAGTGTTTGTGATCCCTCACTCCCCTCGGTAACCCCTAATATTCATAGGTTCAACCGTCGCGAGTGATTTTCGAGTTCCTCAAGTTTATTCTCTAAAAGCATAGTACTCATTTGATCCTCCAACAGGGCGATCCTTGATTTCGCTTCTTGAATTTTTGCAGGAAAACATGGCACCGCCTCTTCAATTTTCCCAAGATGCAGGTGGAGGGAGGCTATCTCCTTCTCTTGGGATCTCTTCTTCTCTCTTATCTCTTCCAATATAAGATTAAGCATGATCTTAATATCGATCTGTTGAGTAATAGTTCCTTCTATTGAAGATTCTGAAATGTCCTGTTGTACTTTCTCATCTTCCTTTTAAGCCCCAGAGGGCTAACCCGGAGATTTCATGCTGGCTCCACCAGACGTCTCAGACTGGGTCTGAGGCTGTGTCTGAGCCCCTGATTGCGGTTCTATTGTATCTACTGAAAATGACTAGGCTGTCTCTGTGACCCTAAAGGAGTTAAAGTTAAAGGTATAGCCTGACACTCCAAGGCTTGGCCTGATTCTTGTACTGCCAGAGCAACTGTAAAGGGAGCCTGCCCAAGCGCCTGAACTCGTGGTAATGAAGTTGAGGTCTGTGAGGGACTGCTAGCCATGACTTCTGGCCCTGTCTCCATTAAACAATGCGATTTTGCTGTAGATGTTGGGGGAGCCTACTGAGATGTTTTTTTGAAGAATAAAGGAAAGTCTTAAGGGCTTTTCAACTCGTCCTTGTTGGCCCCACTGTAGACTCGACTACCTGTTCCTTCTCCATAATAGCTGGCCCACCCATTTGCTTCTGTGTATCAAGAACCCCGTCTTCTAGAAGCAACTCAGGGGTTCAGAGCTCTCAAAACTTGAATTAAGACCAGGTCAATTTGCAATATGGTCAGCTCAGGCCGCTGAAGATAGCGCTTTAGCCTGGGCTAAATGAGTTTTGGCTTTCAGCCCAGCCGCCGAGTCAATTCAATTCAATTAGTCTTTATTTCGACTTTTGAGTCATAAAAGACACAAACATTTAAAAAAAAATACATTACCAAGCATTAATATTTACAGGAAAGACATCTTTAGAAATTACAAATTGTTAGTTCCACAAACAGGGTATTTCATCTTGACCAATAAAAACATATATAGTATGTTTGGATAAAAATATTTAAAAAAAGATTGTTAAAAGAATTTCCACAAATCACACCATAATAAAATTATATGAGCTACAATGCTTTCATTTTGGTACTGCGGATTAGCCACATCCACTTTAAGAATTTTGCTAGTGCAATCACAAAAACATCAGAACAATCTGTCTGGAAAATCCTCAGAGCTGCTGTCCCAGTCTGAATCCCCTTTTGGATACAGGTTGACCTTATCCATTTAAGACGTGGAGCTTTATACTCTGGGCATTCAAACAGGACGTGAGCTATACTTTCGGTATGTAATATACAAAAGGGGCACAAATGATCATTTTTGCTTGTAGACCATTTACTGGTAACTTGGTTGAGGGGAAGGGTCCCAACCCTAAATTGATGGAATAATTTCCTATCAAAAGGCGATGTGATTAAGTCCCAATATCTCTCATACAAAGGAGTATGTTTCAGCTCCAGGAAGACCCTGGTAAGCGAAGGATCAGTGTGTGACTGAAACACCTCCTGTGATACCATCGCCCAATAAGCTTCCCTTAGCTTAGTTTTTGAAGGGAATATGCTCTCCTGGGGGTTATCCCATAGCTCTCTCATAACTAAGGCCTTAAGTAAAGATTTGACCTTCCTGAACCATAAAATGTTGCCCCCTGTGTCCATATTGCGTGTTTCCAGCAGAGCTAACGCATAGTGAGAAAGTTCAGGTGTCACCCACAGTCTCCTCCAATATGCTAGAGGTCTATATCTGCAGATGTCCTGTATGCTATTGCACCCCAAATCCAATCGTAGTGGTACAATAGGTGTGGACTGTGGGAGCCCTGTTATACAGCGAAGAAATTTGTTATGTGACATTTGCAAGTTCGTAATGTCAGAGACCCCCCAAAGTTCTGCTCCATATAACATAGATGATCTAATTTTTGTGTCGTAGATTTTAAGTACTGGGGCCAGTGGTTTAGTAGCTGAGGACTTAAATTCTCTGATTAAAACACCAGTCAACTGAGCATGCTTGGTGTTTAGATGTGACATGTGTGGTTTCCACTGGAGCCTAGAACCTAGTATTATACCCAGATAACTGAAACTGTTCATCTGTTCTAGGGGTTCCCCATTCATAAAAACTCTACCCCTTACGTTCTTATTCTTATTTATGACCATGAATTTAGTCTTAGATACATTTACAGATAACCCATGGTCAGTACAGAATTTTTCGAAACAGCCAATTGATTTCTGTAGCCCCTCCTGGGTTTTTGATACTAGGAGAGTATCATCGGCGAACATTAGCAAAGGAACCGTGATACCATTCTGTTTGGGAGCGTCTGTATGGAAGATAGCGCTTTAGCCTGGGCTAAATGAGTTTTGGCTTTCAGCCCAGCCGCCGAGTCAACCTTTGCGATGGTGTTCACCTGTTTGAGATGTTTTCCCATTTTTTTCCCTCTCTCCCCTGTATCCTGTGTCTTCAGGTTCAATTAGGTCCAATTAGCAAGATATCCAATTCCCCCTAATTAGAATAAATGAGCAAAAGTCTTTGTTTCAAGCCAGTAAGCCCAGTACCGGCGATTGGGAGGGGGAATACTGCTTGCAGATGAAGCGCGCACTCCCTTGAATTATCCCCACTCAGCTTGAGTCAGTTGATTCCAGATATCCCCCGGTAGGCTCACCTCGTCAAAACCGGCTCCCTTCCAGAACACAGCCGCTTCACCCTGAGGCTCAGGCACTGCACTCCATCACTTCGTCAATCGTCTGCGAGACCAAACAAGCTGTGGTTCAAACTCCTACCAGGCTGTCTCCATCACACCGCAAGTCAAATCCTCATGGGAATTGTCTTGGCGTGATCCCTAATCACAACAAAACATGCCTCATGCGCCGAGTACACCGAAGACACCAATGGGCGAGACCTCCTTTCTGGGATTCTGGACGCCAGCGCTCAGGTGAGGAAACCTCCGAACTCCATTGCTGGGGGAGGAGCAGCAGTCACCTGTGGCTATGCGGCGGCGTGGTTCTCCACTGCCATCCAAGCCTTGGGCGGCAAATAATATCACTTCCCACAATTAACACTATAAAATCTCAATTAAATACAAAATAATCCTGGATTGCTGTGCGGCATTGATTGATCTTTGTACTGTACTCTGAACACTACAAAATGCTAAGAAACAGATTTGACAAAAAAAAAAAAAAAAAATACAAAAAAATCATTAGTTTATTATAATTAAATTACTTCCCACCCTATTCCCCTATAAACTCACAACCCGCTACGGAACTAAAAAAACGCAAACTTTAATTAAATGATAACTACTAAAAATGTAACACATATAAGAAAAAACATCAACAATATTTATACAAAAAAACATACATCACATACATGAAAATATAAACTAAAATAAATAGAACTAATGAAAAAATCGATATTTTAAACAACTTTATTTTTGCAAACGATATAAATGACTTCTATATTTTTGAAAATGATATTTTGTTTACCCTAAATTCAATATTCTTGACCACGATATTCTTGCTGTCGATATTTCTGTATCACGATATTTCCAACTCGATATTTGTGGAAGTCGTCATTTCCAACTTGATATTCTGTCTGAATACCCTTGAAAAGCTATGGCATCCCTTCCATAATTCTCTGGAATACAGAGGCAGCATGCGCAAGCCTGAAAGGCAGTGTTTAAACTGGAACATGCTTTTCAGAGTCACAAACATGGTGAGGTACCTTGAATTCTAAAATAAAACTCACCTGGTGGTAGGTGTTCTCTAGATCTAAGGTCGAAAAAAATGCTGCCTTGCCGATAGTTGGCACCATCTTGTGCATATTTGGAAGCAAATGCCTATGTAGCCATATAGCAATGATTAAACTGCGGAGATCCACACATAAGTGAAGCTCACCTGAACTTTTGAGAGAGATTACTATGGGAGCAACCCACAGAGAAGATTTTCTTTAATCTGGTCACGTTTTTCACCCTGTGGCTGAACAGCTCTCTCTTTCAAGTTGATACGATGCTCAAAACCTTTATATGTGCCCAAGTTCTGTGAAAACATATTAGGAAACTTGCACAGCAAGGCTTGCACAAACATACTGTGCCTTTTGCCACAGATTTCTCATCCTTCATTTGATCTTAACACTGTATCAACTACATGAATTGGTAGATATGCTCTAGGGTCTAGACTGATGCCCATTTCCTCTTGGTGAGACCAACCAAAAACAGAGTACCCCTTATCCGCTACTTACATCTTTCCTCTGGTTCTACAACCCTTGAACTCCATATCACAACATAAATACCCAATGATGTTTGTTTTGAGCTCCTTGTACACCCCCCGTGGGTGAATGTCCGTTGGTAACAATCTTTATCTTCCCGTAACTCTTGAACTAACTTCCTCCCCAGGATGGTATACCAAACGCAAGAGTCCACCTTAACTTTGACTTGTTGCCCTTCTAGAGGGATAGAACATTAGGAAAGGTCTTTACATTTCTTTTCTGCACCTACACTTAATACCACTTTCTTTCTCTCCTAAAACTGCACTTACTTTACCGTCCTTGCACACTACTGAAAGGGCCCTTCTTCCATTACTTTTAAACCACTGGGCAAGACCTAGAATTTCCCAAGTGACTACTACTACCAGATATATAGCATGGACCTTTTTCTCAGAAATTATTTCATTTCTACTTTATTTTCTATCCAAATTATCTTTTGTAGAAACACCATCCACTTCAGACCTGACAGTAGGTGACCCTCTAAATTCCTCCACTGATTTTTCAGAGTGTTCAATAGTTTGCCAATTCTAACTGTGCAGCAAGTGTGAGGTCAGAAGTAAACCATAGTCCTTTTGTGATCTTTGTTCTCAATAGATTTTGAACTCCTAACACCTGATCATAGTTGATATGCTCAGTCACATTTATCTGCAAGGCATCTGAGCACGACAACATACTCCATGCTTTGACCCACACCTTGTTTGATTCAAAGAATTTATATGGTTCCATAACGGTGTTAATTTTCTGCCCATATCAAACCTCTAATTGATTAACAATGTGTTAATCAATTGTGTTTAAGTCAATAGCTTTAGTCAGTGGAGGCAACAGCTTTAATTGTTTTAGACCTTCTCCACCCAGTCTTTTAACAAGGATGGTTTCCTGTGATGTGAGCATTCTTTGCCTTCAAGTACTTCTTCACAGGCTAAGAACACTGCATTCCATTACAGGTTCACCAGGCAAAGAAGGAAAAAATAGTGGAATTAAAATATTAGGCATGTTAGTTGTAATAGTGGTTAGATTTGTTAAAATAAGAAAAGTAGTCACTGTTGTCATGTGATGATGCAAAAATCATAATATAAAGCAAATAAAGTAGTCACTGTTACCAAAAGCTTGATAATATGAGTAATATTCAGTTGATGTGTGAAAGCTAAGTTCATTTAAGAAGCAAGGTTGTGGCTTTCATACCAGCGCAATTAGTCATATTGTAATTGGTACATCCTAGAATATTGTATTATCCACACATAGAATCAAATCCTGCCCAAAGGCACAAAATGGTCACCAAACATGACATCACTGGAACTTCAGTTAGGCGATTGGGCTTGTTCCACAAAAAACACTGAGTCTTTCAATTAGGCAATTGGGCCTGTTTCGCAAAGCAGTACATATAGTCCAGTCAAACTACGAATAATAACCATCAACCCTGGGCAAAATTGCAACAGAAATGTTTTAAGTGGTTTTCTACTCAGGAACAGTTGCTGTATGACAAATGGCAAGTCCGACAAAATCGGGTTACTGGAAAATGGATGTTTCAATGAAAACAAAATTAAATTTCTTTTAAGAAAATATTTAAATAATGACTTTATATAAAATATATTTCAGACTAGCAATAATACCTATGATAAGTTATTTAAGAAAACATTAACAATTGCATATGAAGAACCATTTGCAACAGATAACCAAAAGACATGATAACCCAAATCAATCATCTGCATCACTGCTGCTGTCTTCATATTCATTAGTACCACAGTTATCACAGCCACTGACTTGGCACTCTCCACAAGCAGCAGAACAGGGCATCACATTCTTTTTGCAAGCACATCGAAAAGTTGCACAGCAATAACGTATCATGTTCAATAACAAGTCATGAGCTGTTGGCAAGTCACATTTTGTGTGCCAAAATGAATTATCTTTTTCATAACATCCCCATTCTTTCAGCTAGAGATTCTCTTTCGTTGATTGCCACGCTCTGATTTGATAGTAGGTGCGAAAGCTGTGGTACTTTGTGGCAGATTAGGCCGGCAGCATTCATTCCATTGTAACACATGATTTGGCAATCACTACCTTCGATGACGAAGTGTGTTAATAAAATCCATTTTCCTGCACCCATACAATACCAACAGGCTTTTTCCCAGCATTTTCCATGTCAAAGTGATGGGAAGCTTCTGATCAGAAAATGTTTGCAACTACTTTAAAAACTCCTTTTCCTTTAGTAGATGACTGAATGCTTTGGCCTTTCCAATAAAAAGAATTCTGGAAGTTGTGTTGCAACCTGTATAAGCGTGTAGAAATAGCAGGTACTTACAAATGTCAGTGTCGAGCAAGACCTGAATACCAAGAATATCATATACAGGATTCATAGACGATCCTCATTTTATGTCACTACGATAATACAATTTGAAACCATAGTTCTTGGCATGATACAGTAGAAGAATTAGCAAATCTGTATCTTTCTTGGAATGGTAAATTCAAAGAATGTTATTAGCTGCTTCCCGAAGAGGTACCACATAAGCTTTTCCACTTTCCCCAGATATAATAATATCTTCTCCATAATATTCTACAAGTGTCCTTTTCATGTGCCTATGATCATATGCTTGGATGTCACTTCTTTGTACATATTCCTCGAATTTGGATATTACGTCAGCAATGCTCATTTGTTATTCATCATTCGGGTCTAGGTAACTACACGTCTTCAGAAAAGTATACTTTTCAAAGAGCAGTGCACGAGAACAGAAAGCCTTTGAGTCTCTTTAAAGTTTCTTTTAATCCTTTATTGTCAATTCAAGTTATGCATTTCTCTAAAAAGAAGCAGCCAATGTCTTTCTTTCCAATTGGCAAACTGCCAGGATAACTTCTTCAGAGCTGCAGATAAAGTAACACAGAACATATATATAAGACATACAGAAGTTTTGACAGGCTACATACAAATGATCTATTACAATTTCATACACATCAACAAAAAAACATGATTACAAAAAATTATACCTAGAAATTATCACACACAAAACTTAATATCACATACAAACCACATATTTGAACATTTAGTTTAAGATCATTTGTATATAAGTTATTCCACATTTGAGATATGGTTGTCACTAAAAGCAACCATTATTTCACCACCTATTGGTATTCATTGTCTCCAATGTCACACTTATAGTTAATGCCTAAATTTCTAGATTGAATCTTACTTGTATAGTGTCAGGTCCCTGCGTACAGAGACTACTTCTTTAACCCCTTCCACGCTCATGACGAGCTGGGCTCGTCATGAGGTAGCCTCCTCGCACGCTCATGACGAGCCCAGCTCGTCATGAATAAAGGGAATATACAAATCTCAGCACAGGAGGGGAATATGCTGAGCAGCGATCTGGTTAACCAGAATAAAACATAAGCAGTAGATTTAAATTGAATATTGTTTAGATGGTGTACAGCACAAGGGAGCAACAGAAAGAGGATAAAGGCAATAGACACACAAATTATAGTCCTCACCTTTAAGAAGTTGCCTAACTTATAGCTGTAATGGTCTCTTACAATCCTGTTTTGATAATGTCAATGTTGATCGAAAAAAGCAAGGTCTAAAAACAAATAATATAATACTATAATTTAATATGCATGTTAAAATTCATAAGCCAACAATGCTAAAAAGTATATATAGATGAGAGAGAATTAATTGAACATATCACATTAATATTCATAAGCCAACCATGCTCTTAAAAATAGGTGAGGGGAGCTTAGTTAAACACCTGAGCCCACAAATAAGCTTACTTTTCATAAACCACCAGTGTTTTAAGTAATGGTGAGGGGCACTTAAATGAACAACTCAAATTAGATTTCATATGCCAACAGTACTCTTAAATTCGGCGAAGGAAACTAAACATTTCATACATTACTCAAGTTGAGTCTAAAAATAAGCTTACCAAATAATAACATCCATTCAGCATAACAATAGGATCGAATGCACCAAAGTCATGTCATTGGGATGGTACCCCTATTCGTCAGTAAATCACGTCTAATGCACACCGCCTACAGTGATAAACATGAAACAAATGGGCAGTCATTGTATATTCAGTACACTAATAGTAAAACAATCTCCTAATACAATAGGTATAATTCATTAATATTTCCAATTAGCTCTAACCCAGACATAATTAATACCGTTCTGACCAGTTATCTCAGAAACTGACAGTACTTATTCACCAGAAGAAGGTGAACACAAATACCTTTATTCATAACCCTAAACTTATTTGACTTAATCAGGAGTATTTATGCTAAACGATCTTTAAAGACAAAAACAAAATCTATCAGTTATATTGCGTGCATCACAAAACATTAGGGCTCCATTAGTTTATCTTAGAAACTAACAGTACTTATTCACCAGAAACAGGTGAACACATGTACCTTTCTGGCACATGATTCAACATTGGAGTTTGCGATTCCTTAATTGCGAAAAATAAGGAATCGCAAACTGCAATGCATCAAGAAATCGCAAAATAAATTGCGATTTCTTAAAATTCCTTAATTGCGATTCTCAATTTAAGAATCGCAATTAAGGAATCCCTTCCCATTCATTCCTATGGGTCTAGAGGCCCATAGGAATGAATAGGAAGACATTCTCATTTGCGAATCGCAAAATGAGAATGCAATTTCAAGGGTGCAGGGGGATCCAAAGGACACTGTGTTGCACCCCTGAAATTTGCCATTAAGTACATTTTTCACACACACATGCCCCAAGGGCATGTGTGTGTGTAAAATGGCAGTTTGAAAAATGCACTTTTGTGCATTTTCAAAGTTTTCGCAAAATACCATGAAGGTCAACTTCATGGTAATTTGCACCCCTTATTTGCGAATTCGCAAATTTTAAAAGTTTGATGCATTGCATTTAAGGAATCTCAATTTGAGATTCCTTAAATGCTATCGCAATTTTGTGATTTCTTAAATTGCGAGAACAACAAAATGCATAATGCATCCCAAAAATGGAAATTGCATTCGCAAACGGGCAAATTTTGCTATTCACACCGTTTGCGAATGCAATTTCCTTTGATGCATGTGCCCGTTTATTCATAACCCAAAACATATTTAACTTAATCAGAAGTATTTATGATAAACAATCGTTAAATACAAAAGGAAATCCTTCAGTTATAGTGAGTCACATAAACTTATTTGAAACAACCTTCCTAAATTCACCCAAAACCGAACCAGCAAAGCCCCTCCACATCACCATGTGACAACATCACTTCCACGGTTTTAACTGGCAGTGTTGATGCCCTCTGCTCCTTTTTCAGCCTACATCCCAATCTTCTCTCCATCAATCAATAAATCAATACATTTGTAGAGCGTGCTACCCACCCATGAGGGTATCAAGGCGCTGGCCGGAGGGGGGGGGGCACTACTGCTCGAATAACCAGGTCTTGAGATGTCTCCTGAAGGTGAGATGGTCCTTGGTCAGTCGTAGGTGTGCGGGGAGGGAGTTCCACGTCTTGGCTGCCAGGTAGGAGAATGATCTTCCTCCGGTAGTGGCTTTGCAAAACCGTGGCACGGTGGCGAGTGCGAGGCTGGTGGAGCGGATCTGGTGGGTGGGAGTGTGAAACGAGAGGCGGTTGTTGAGGTATTCGGGGCCCATGTTGTGGAGTGCTTTGTGTGCATGGGTGAGCAGCCTGAACGTGATCATCTTGCTGACGGGGAGCCAGTGCAGGTTTCTCAGGTGGGCGGATATGTGGTTGTGGCGGGGGATGTCGAGGATGAGTTGTGCGGAGGCGTTCTGCATGCGCTGAAGCCGTTTCTGAAGTTTGGCTGTCGTTCCTGCGTATAGGGCGTTCCCGTAGTCCAGTCGGCTGGTGACGAGGGCCTGGGTGACCATCTTTCTGGTTTCGGTGGGGATCCATCGGAAGATCTTTCGGAGCATGCGCAGGGTGTTGAAGCATGAGGACGAGACTGCGTTGACCTGCTTGGTCATCGTAAAGGAGGAGTCCAGGATGAATCCCAGGTTGTGAGCGTGGTCCGTGGCTGTCGGTGCAGTGCCCAGCGACGTGGGCCACCAGGAGTCGTCCCAGGCGGATGGGGATTGGAGTTGAGTTTTAGTTGGCTGTGCTTCATCCATTCTGTGACATCTTTCATTCCGTCCTGGAAGTTGGCTTTGGCGGTGGGAGGGTCTTTAGTGAGGGAGAGTATCAGTTGGGTGTCGTCGGCGTAGGAGATGATGTTGATGTTGTGTTTGCGTGCGATGGTGGCGAGGGGGCTCATGTAGATGTTGAAGAGGGTTGGGCTGAGTGATGAGCCCTGGGGTACGCCGCTGATGATCTTGGTGGCTTCGTAGCGGAAGGGAGGGAGGGGGACTCTCAGGGTTCTGTCGGAGAGGAAGGATGTGATCCAGTCTAGAGCCTTTCCTTGGATCCCAGAGTTGAAGAGGCGGGTTGTTAGGGTGCGGTGGCAGACGGTGTCAAAGGCTGCCGAGAGGTCTAGGAGGCAGCCAATCTCTCTTTACAAATGTATTTATTTATTTATTTTTGACATTTTTAAAGCGCACTGTTACCCAGAGGTGTCCTGGCGCTGGGTGATCACCAGTATGAGTGTGTTGAGGACTTAGTGTGTAAAGAGCCACGTCTTAAGGGCTCTCCTGAATGACAGCAGGTCAGAAGTCTGTCTGAGGCTCAGCGGCAGCGCGTTCCAGGACTTTGCCGCACCCAGGGAGAAGCTCCTGCCCCCCCCAGCGAGCTTTCCTGACTCTAGGGACTACCACCAGCCCCTGCTCAGCCGACCTTAAGGATCTTGCAGGCTTGTACCACTGGAAGAGTTGCTTCATACAATGGGGGCCTAGGCCATGCAATGCCTTAAAGATCACGCAGAGCGCTTTAAAAACTATTCTTTTACGTACTGGAAGCCAGTGTAGCTTCACCAGATCCTGTGCTACCGAAGCAAACTTGGGTGTCCCCGTGATCAGGCGTGATTCTGCAGAATTTGGAGTTTGTTCAACAACCCCTGTTGGGCATTCAGCAGGAGGCTGTTGCAGTAATCCAGTCGGGACATCACCAGTCCTGTTACGACTGTTTTCCTATGTTCGTCCGCCAGAAACGGCAAGACTTTCCGAATGGTTTTTAGCACAAAGTGGGTTGCTGAGGATAGTGCGTTAATTTGTGGTCTGAAGAACAGAGAGTCGTCCATTAGTACCCCCAGGTTTTTGACCTTCGCCACCGGCGAAGGGGGGGTCCCCATTTCCTCTGCCCACCATCGTGGGGACCAGAAGTTGTCTCTGGACCCAAATAGCAGCACTTCCGTCTTTGCTGAGTTGAGTTTAAGGCAGTTTCCTGCCATCCAGTTGCTGACCTCCCGCATGCAACCTCTAAACCTGTCAGCTGTGCTTTCTGTTTCACCCGGGAGCAGCGACACCACAATCTGTGTGTCGTCTGCGTACGATGTAAGGTTAAAACCAAAGGATCGAATCACTGGCGCCAGGGTGGAGACATACACGTTAAAAAGGGTCGGACTCAGGGAGGACCCCTGGGGAACTCCGCATGGGAGTGCAAATGTGTCCGATTCAAAGTCCCCCAAGGCCACCGTCTGAGTCTCGCTGGATAGGAAAGCCTGCAAGATCTTGAGAGCCTTTCCTTGAATCCCGCAAGCCCCCAACCGGTCCACCAGTAGCTTATGGTGGACCGTATCGAAGGCCGCAGACAAGTCCAGCAGGATCCGAGCGGCTCTGCCACCTGCATCCATCACCATTCTCATGTCTTCAGCAGACTTGATCAGCGCCGATTCCGTGCTGTGCCCCGCCCGGAATCCATGCTGAGATCGATCTAGACGCTCTCCTATCCCCAGGAAGGTGCTCAGCTGTGTGTTTAATATGCCCTCCATGATTTTGGCTGGGAGGGGTAGCCTGGCGATAGGCCGATAATTGTTCAAGTCGGTTACATCAAGGTTGGACTTTTTTGGGAGGGGCAGAATGGATGCATGTTTCCATCGTGAGGGAAATTCCCCACTGTCGAGCATGATATTAAACAGTGGGGTCAGTCCAGCAGCAATGGTAGATGGTGCTAATTTTGCAATCATGGCTGGGCAGGGGTCATGGGGGAGCCTGATTTTATGAATTTGAATAGGAGAAGCACACCTGTTTTCACGATTTCCAAGACTATTTTATATAGTAATGATCTACGCGTGCAACAATGGTGGCACGTTTGCCCTCACGTGCCCACACTTGAACCAACCTATCTCGAGTGAATTACACCCGACCACTGTGCACTGTTGCGAAACTCTGTTGAGTTTATTTTCAAAGTTTAAACCATATCAAAATTTCAATAATGTCAACATAACTTTTCAATTCAGTACATTGAACAAAGCAATCATTATTTTTTAAACATTTCAGTTCTTTTTGAACTTTAGAAGAATACAGCGTACATAACACAACGTGTCATTATTACATTATACATTTAAGAAGCCCGATGCATTTCGAGCCCTAAGAGGCTCTTCCTCCGGGGCCTGAAATCTGAACAAATATGAAAAAACAGCGTTACATTTTTGGGACCACTGCTGAATGAAACTCAAAATAAAAATGAAAATAGAAATCAAAGTGCTGAATTTAGTGCACCACCACCATCTCTCCGTGTGGGATTAAATAAAGCTTACCCTCTCCTTCTTAAAACTGGGTGAAAGAACCTATGCGATAGAAAAACGTTTCATGAACTCTCAGAGCCCTGTTTCAAAAGCTACACTCTATTCACACAAACCACGTCAGCGTGGCAGCTGAACTTACCCTCGTGAAGGCACATCATGATTTCTAATAGTACTTTTGTGTTCAGAAATCCTGACTTTTATTTTTCGCTCCGTTTTACCCACATAAAGTTTAATAGTGAGGAGTTTGATCAGGAAGTGAAGCCGCGCTGAGAGAGAGCGGGCCGTTCTAGTTGCTGGTGTGACGTCTGAGGGAGCATAGCGTTTTTGATTGGGAGACACACATTTGACGCGGAGATTAGTGCGTGAGGTTTTGACGGAGCATTTTGAACGTCCGGCAACAGCCACGAGTGATGTTACTGAGGAACAGCGTTATCGTTTAGGTATGTAGCTTGTAGAATCGGTTTGTGATGGGTTCTTTCATTTAACAGTTGAAAGGTGTCCGGGAATCTTGACCTCGGTCTTTTTTCATTGTAGAATCAGTTGCGGTGATGTGCCTTCACGAGGGTAAGTTCAGCTGCCACGCTGACGTGGTTTGTGTGAATAGAGTGTAGCTTTTGAAACAGGGCTCTGAGAGTTCATGAAACGTTTTTCTATCGCATAGGTTCTTTCATCCAGTTTTAAGAAGGAGAGGGTAAGCTTTATTTAATCCCACACGGGGAGATGGTGGTGGTGCACTAAATTCAGCACTTTGATTTCTATTTTCATTTTTATTTTGAGTTTCATTCAGCAGTGGTCCCAAAAATGTAACGCTGTTTTTTCATATTTGTTCAGATTTCAGGCCCCGGAGGAAGAGCCTCTTAGGGCTCGAAATGCATCGGGCTTCTTAAATGTATAATGTAATAAATAATGACACGTTGTGTTATGTACGCTGTATTCTTCTAAAGTTCAAAAAGAACTGAAATGTTTAAAAAATAATGATTGCTTTGTTCAATGTACTGAATTGAAAAGTTATGTTGACATTATTGAAATTTTGATATGGTTTAAACTTTGAAAATAAACTCAACAGAGTTTCGCAACAGTGCACAGTGGTCGGGTGTAATTCACTCGAGATAGGTTGGAGCCTGATTTTATCCTTTGTAGCCGGTTCGCTACCTCCTCTTCACTAATTGGGGTGAAATTGAGAACTTTTTCCAATTTGCTATCAATCTCTGGGTTTGTGTCTGGGCCATGAGTCCTGACTTGGTTGTCCAGAGAGTAGAAAATAGTTTCCACCTTTCCCAGAAAGAACTTGGCCAAGTTTTCACATAGTTGACGACTTGGGGGTATCTCCACCGGTTTGGGGGTTGCTAGAGATGACACCGTGCAGAATAATTCCTTTAGGGAGTTACTAGCTTCCTTGATACATTTGGAGAAAAACGCACGTTTAGCCATTCGGATCATCTCTTTATAAACTCTCAGTTCGGCGTTGAGTAGATTTTTGTCCGCCTCCCTGTAGTTTATCCGCCAAGATCTTTCCAACTTTATGCAGAGAACTTTGTGATCCCTAATCTGTTCTGAGAACCAGGGGGCAGAAGGCTTTGAGCGCGTGGAATGATAAATTTTAGGGGGTGCCAGTTGCATGCATGCTGCATCGAGCCAACTGGTGTAGGCTGTGGCCGCCTCCTCCACATTTTCTGAGGGGGGCGTGATTGAGGTTCTCAGTATGCCTTCATGCGCCTCACCTTCTATGCTTTTCCATTTCCTGATCTTTCTGGGTGGAATTTTAACCTTGCAAGATCTCGAAGGGGGAGCTAGAGTAATTTTAAAGTGGACTGCGGCGTGGTCTGACCAGTAGACCGGCTGTACTGTTGTGACTTCCAGGTTGGGATTGTTGGAAAAAATCCCGTCTAGGGTGTGTCCTGCCTTGTGTGTTGGGCCACGGACCCTTTGCTTCAACTCCACCCCATGCAGCAGTTCGATAAGATCCTGAGTATCTGAGTCTGCACCGCACTCAAGATGAAAGTTAAAATCGCCCAGTAATGTAAAGGACTTAGCACATATCGCTTCTTCGAGCAGACTACTCCGAGCCGTAAAAAATGGTGCTTTAGCCCCCGGGGGCCTATAAAGTAGGCAGCCTCTGAGGGTTTGGTGATCAGATAATATAAAATTAAAAACTAGTGCTTCGTCTAGGTCAGTTGCTTCCGGCTGGAAGGACCCTCTGACTGATTTATGATAAATAATCGCCAGGCCTCCTCCTCTCTTCCTTCCTCTATTCTGAGTAAAACAGTTGTAATCCTGGGGAGTGGCTTTAACCACTTCGCTGCTCAGCATATTCCCCTCCTGTGCTGAGAATTTGTAAATCCCATTATTCATGACGAGCTGGGCTCGTCATGAGCGTGCGAGGAGGCTACTTCATGACGAGCCCAGCTCGTCATGAGTGTGGAAGGGGTTAAGGATATCTGGGCCCAAGGCTGCGTCTGTCCAGGACTCTGTAATGAATGCTATCATCACTTTAGAATCCTGTATTAGATCCGCCAGTTCTATGCTGTGTTTCACCAGGGATCTGGCATTAAGCAGCAGACATTTCACTGTGGCGTGCTCTTCCCTCTCAATAGTTTTGTGTAAAACCCTGGGGAGTGTAATAGGTTGCCAGCGTAGATTAGGCAGGGCTTGCTTACAGTTTGCGCAGTGATGAGGGTTGGTCGGCACATCTTCCCCCATTTTCATAGAAACACATCCTGTTATACTGGTATTGCCCCCCAGCGCCCACAGGGTATTACGGTCATAGGAATACCGTGTAGCTGAATGCATCAAATCAGGGGTCCTGGCTCTGGGCGCGGGTCCGGCGCGGACGGGCGCAGACGGGCTTGCCTTTGGCTGCACTTCCTAGGCCAGGGTGCCATTTTATGCAGGGAGGGGCGGAGCACTAGTCTGCTCGCCCAGCTCCAGGTCCTCACTAAAGATGGCGGGACCAAATGGGGCGATTTAGCTCGGGTTCAAGCCCTTCATGTGCAAAATACCAAATTAAAATCCTAAAGTGAATTTGTGCTTTTAAAAATCCAAGTAGCAGCAGAAATAAGTAAAAGTATCCAGATCCCGGCTTCCGCCTCAGGACCGATTAAAACACCACACACACTCGCAATCAGCGGTGAAGCGTTTTCGCCGGGTTTTTATGCAGGCAGGTTTGGGAGGGGCGGAGCACTAGTCTGCTCGCCCAGCTCCCGGTCCTCACTAAAGATGGCGGGACCAAATGGGGTGATTTAGCTCGGGTTGGAGCCCTTCATGTGCAAAATACCAAATTAAAATCCTAAAATGAATTTGTGCTTTTAAAAATCCAAGTAGCAGCAGAAATAAGTAAAAGTATCCAGATCCCGGCTTCCGCCTCAGGACCGATTAAAACACCACACACACTCGCAATCAGCGGTGAAGCGTTTTCGCGGGGTTTTTATGCAGGTAGGGTCTGGAGGGGCGGAGCACTAGTCTGCTCCCCCAGCTCCCAGTCCTCACTAAAGATGGCAGGTCCAAATGGGGCGATTTAGCTCGGGTTCGAGCCCTTCATGTGCAAAATACCAAATTAAAATCCTAAAGTGAATTTGTGCTTTTAAAAATCCAAGTAGCAGCAGAAATAAGTAAAAGTATCCAGATCCCGGCTTCCGCCTCAGGGCCGATTAAAACACCACACACACTTGCAATCAGCGGTGAAGCGTTTTCGCCGGGTTTTTATGCAGGCAGGGTCGGAAGGGGCGCAGCACTAGTCTGCTCGCCCAGCTCCCATTCCACACTAAAGATGGCGGGACCAAATGGGGCGATTTAGCTCGGGTTCGAGCCCTTCATGTGCAAAATACCAAATTAAAATCCTAAAGTGAATTTGTGCTTTTAAAAATCCAAGTAGCAGCAGAAGTAAGTAAAAGTATCCAGATCCCGGCTTCCGCCTCAGGACCGATTAAAACACCACGCACACTCGCAATCAGCGGTGAAGCGTTTTCGCAGGGTTTTTATGCAGGTAGGGTCGGGAGGGGCGGAGCACTAGTCTGCTCGCCCAGCTCCCAGTCCTCACTAAAGATGGCAGGTCCAAATGGGGCGATTTAGCTTGGGTTCGAGCCCTTCATGTGCAAAATACCAAATTAAAATCCTAAAGTGAATTTGTGCTTTTAAAAATCCAAGTAGCAGCAGAAATAAGTAAAAGTATCCAGATCCCGGCTCCCGCCTCAGGACCGATTAAAACACCACACACACTCGCAATCAGGACACTGCTATTCAAGGGTGGCCATATTCTGTGAGGAAAGGAAAGAAAAGAAAAAATAAGTTAATAATCAAAGGTATAGTGACTATTTAAGTGTACCAGCATATTTAAAAAGTCACATTTCTGTAACTAACACTCTAGGTAACACATTATAATATGCCTTATTATATGGTTACATGCCGCCATTTTCAAATGTGATATTCAGAGCTTTCCCATAACCCAATTTTGTTGGATTTTGGATATGTCAAACAGTACCTATTCCTGAGTAGAACCCCACTTACTAAGCCCACATATTAAACAAGTTTGACTGGACACAAAGTTATTTTTAGTGAGGAGACAGGGCTTGTTTTTGAGCTGACTGTGACTCACTCACCACATTACCTATAACACTTAACTCATTCTAAGCAGTGGTCCCAGGCTCAAATACTAGACAGAGAGTTAACGAAAGAAAAAGGCATTTCGTTTACCCTTATTTAACTATTTATTTGCACACATTCTTTGCATGTTAAATAAGCACACTCAAATGCAGACATGATGTAAATCTGAGAGCACCACCCAAAAGTCCCTTAATGAGGGCAGTAGCACTGACCCCATTCCTCATTGATAGTGGGAGATTCCAAGATGTAATCTTCAGGTGAAGCGGAGACATTTTATTGAGAGAAATCAAACTTCAGCTCTGCTGCTTGTCCTTTATCCCTTTGTTTCTTTTCCTTATGTGGAAGAAATGGTCATAGTTTTTTCCAGGAAAAGCCCACAAATTTAGATACCCTAGTGGAGGGCACATGAATTAACATATTTGGGGCATCATTAGGATGGTGGGCGGATCGCCCTCGCCGGGCCGGCGGTAGCCACCGCTAGCCACCACTGGCACAGCGGGGGCGATCCACCCGCCATCCATACCTAAAAGACCCCCCGCCATATTAGGATGGCTGGGGGTCCACGGCTGTCGGAAAAACCGTCTGCCGCTTTTCTGCCGGTCAATTCGTCGACCGGGCGGAAAACATGTATAATATGGTGGCGGTGTCTGCAAGACAGCGCCATCCATATTGTGATGATAGCGGCAATTAGCCTTTCCATGGCTGCGATGCCACCAAGGAAAGACATGCTGTCTTCTGTGTTGGGGTCCCATTGCAGGCCTCCGGGGTGTTGGGGGGCGGGGATGTACTTGGGAGGTACCCTTGGTACCCCCGACATTTGCATGCACAAGTTGGCAGGCACCGCGCGGTGCCGGTCATGTTTTGCATGCAAATGCACAACATGCAGTTTTTACATTGCAGTAGGTGCTGCTTGCAGCAGCACCCGCCGCAATGTAGAATATGCGTGATGCGCCCGCCAGTGTGGTGGGCGCCTCATAATTGACGCAGCGAGACCGCTGCACCCCTGACGGGCGGCCACGCATACCACTACAGTGGTAATGATGCCCTTTGTTTGGTCGGGTGCCGAGTAGGCCCATGCAAAATTTCCATTACGTTGGCATAATCTTGCATTATTTGGAGAATTTTGGACTATGCTTGTTATGTACATTTCCAGATATTATACCATTATGACAAATCACCTACTTACAGTACATTCACAGCAAAGTTTAAGCAGTGAAGTATGAACGACCAGATCACAAGTTTCTGTTGTTTGCGGGTCTTTTATTTTTTAGGCTATTTATTTTTTAATGTGTCCTCACTTCTGTTTTGTATTTTTGGGCTAAAATATATCACTAAATGCCGATTTTGCATATCACATGACTTTGCATAATTTTATATCATTTTTGCAGAATTTCACGTAATTACACAAACATTGATCACACTTGTTGCTTTTTCATTGTTAGACTCAGAGTCTTCAATACAGAAATAAAACATATATTGGATGGATTACCTGAACTATACTAAAATATTCTTGCTAAGTTCAGCGAGGCTGGGGATCAAGTTACCAGGAATTGTTCGCCATGAAGTAGCCATCATTGCCATTCCTCTGCCAGGGCCGGACTGGTAATGCCGGGCACCGGGCAATTCCCCGGTCGGCTGGATGGGGTGGGGGCCGGTTTTTTGATAGGGGGGCCGGTTTTTGGTCCGGACTGTGACCGTTAGTCAGAACATTCAGTTAACTAACTTCAGTTCTCTCAGGACAACACTACTCTGCTGCGATGCGTTTTCTGCACAACTTTAATAATCTTCTCTCTGCATAAATAAATGCATTACATTGTTGGAGCACCATTTAATAGGGTCGCTCGCACGCAGCGCGCAAATGTCTCTGCCTCCACTCTGCGTCTCTGTGGTCTTTTCAGTTCACCCGCCTTAGGGTGGGGCCGGGCCGGCTGGTGGTGATCATGCGCATTGGGGTCTCGCGCTATAAAAAAGTGCGCGCAACCGTTGAGGCCAGGTCGAGGAGCATTCCACAATCCAGAGAAAGAGAGGCACTCCATCATTTTATTATTTCTAGCCCCTGCCTGTCCCGGTTTCCGACTGCCGCCGCCAGCAGGTGAGTCACTGAGTCAGAGTGTGTGCCTGTTTCTGACCGTGACCGGCTAGAGTTTTTGTAAACACCATTCAGCTATGTTGGGGGCTTAGTCTATAAGAAATAGACGTAAACGTACGTGACTCTATATATAATTTACATGCGCCTTTCATGTGCTGATTTACCGTCTTTTCGTGGGCCAACAATAGAAATGCAAGGGGGCGCCTGGCAATAGCCGCTGAGAGTGAGGCCACACAGGTGCCTTCCTAGCTTGTAGAATTAAGAATTAAAGGGGCCTCTCCAGTCCAGTTACTGCAGCTATTTATTCCATCGTACAGGATGCTGCACCCGAGGCTGCCCGGCAGGGCCCTGGCAGACAGATTAAGCCCCAGGCACTCGCTCGGAGGAGCCTCTACACATGCTCTATACCTCCCCTCCCATCTCACAAACAGCACCCTAGCCTGATTATCCTGCCACTGGCAACAAGTGGCACTTAAACCCTGGCCAGTGCAATGGAGTGTAATGGGCGCTTGGGCGGCTGTTTGCTGTTGGAGACCCCCGGGACTTTGGGATTTAAACAAAGCAAATACATTGGCAATAAGCGGCGCCCTGCTGGGCCCCTGATTTTGTTGGATGCACCGGTCTGTAAGAAAATACCAGTGGCGCCCACTGCCCCCCTCCCCTTCCCGTGACCCTCCGCCCTCTGTCCTGGGACCGGACTATGATGCCCCACAGAGGAGCCCAACCTTGGTAAACATACCTCACCGCGGCGCAGGCCCCAACACTGACCTCACATGAGCCCAGCAGCGCCTCAGAGAAAGGTCTCTTCAAAGCTGTTGCTAAGTTAGCAGCGACCATAATTACAGTAGAGTGTTGCAGGTCAGATTCTCAAAAAATTAGTTTTCTTTTCGTCAGGGTGTTGTCGGTTGTTTTGTGTCCTGCTGGAGGCCAGCTGAAATGTTCTGAGCCAGCAGGCAGGATGTGTGTGCCCCCTTTGGTTGCACTGTGCTGCTTGACTCTTGGGGGCTGTAACTGCCCGCCCCCCCTTAGCCTTAATTGCACATTGGTTGAAAGACGCCTCCTGCTGGGGCCTGCTCTTTTGCAGTGAGGAAACAGAAACGGCCCAATTACTTCCCCTTGGCTATCGAGTTGGTACTTGGCAGCCATGTGCCAAAAACAATCTCACTGGGGCGCATAAACAGACACACAAACAGGGAGGCGGGCGTGGCTTGTTGACTGGGCGCCAGAGTCCGAGAGTAGCAGCCCATCCAACCCCCTCACTTCCCCCAAAACACAACTTAATAGAAGCACAATGCTCATTCCCTGGTGAAGCTGTGTGTCCTGCTCATGCATTCTGTTTGTGAACATGGTGAGCTTTGCACAGACTGTGATTATTTGCTACCACTATTTGTGTGCATCTTACTTGGCCCAATGCTGCTCTTTGAAACAGGTACACCGTACTGTCAGTGTCGTTTTAAGGATGTTGGGGGCCCTGGGCCAAACGTATTTCGGGGGGCCCTGTTCGGAACACTTTGATTTTATGATTTATTTCAGCTCTTTCATTACTCTTTAGCCAGGTCACTGACAGTGCACTGCACACGCATACTTGTCCACATTCGAAATGTATTTACATATAGTATTCAGGAATAGTGATGTGTGTTGTCAGTATTGTAACACAGCAGCAGCCCACCAATATTACTAAAAGAAATCGCTGTGACCCCCTCCCATTACTCATATGTCAGGTCCCGTATTGATCTGAGAGAAATGTTTATTATGGATGTTGCATGAAATATAAACAAATCATTTGTCTGCAAAATGTCTGCAATAGACTCTCACATAATACCCACATAAAAAATGATTTAAAGAAAATGCTTTTACAACATACTGTACAGTAATATTTCAAGGTCATCAGGACCAAGTACAGATCTGGCTCCATCAGGGGGCCCCCTAAAAGGCTGAGGTCCTAGGCCCGAGCCCACTTTGCCCATGCCTTAAAATGTCTGTCTCTAGTATGAGACATGCCATATGTTTCTGGTGGTGGCTGGCTGCAGCCTGTAGGCAATAAATCAGAAATTTGAATCATAATTATTGTCACAGCCAGGGACCGTGACAATCATCGTAATTACATTTTTTGATTTGATGTGCGCAGGCGCAGCATTGTGTCCGCCCTAACAGCAAGTGTTACTATTACAAGGATGACTAGTACGCTTTCATTCGGCTTTGTACAGGTGGGAGATGGAACAGATGGTAAACCCAGATTTTTTAAATGTACGCATTAACACAATGAGTGCATAGGCCTTGCAATTATAATATATGGTGGTGCACTGTTTGTAGTTTGAACTGGCAAGGGCTTTCACTGAATATACTGAATTTTTTCATATTAGTCTGGCGCAATCTGGTAATATGATGTCATCAAACTAAGCAGCGTCAATTTGCACGGTGTTTTGAGGATGCATTTCAGCTTGTCGTGGCTTTCTCCGCCAACAGTGCTGTGCTTGCTGGGATCTGTGGCTTCATTGCTCCAAATGGGATAAAATCAAAGCCTGATTAATATTGCTGGCTGACAAATTAGGGCTGGTTTTAAGTCACAGTGATATGTCATGTGACAAGTTGTCAGGTATATGGGGGTACCCTTAAAGCACACAACCGAAGTGCAGAGTATAGTGTAGACTGTGCCTTGGTTTTAAAATGAGATAAGTAATTTTTAACATTTTAATAAATACCAAATGGCCCAATTGATATGTGACCTCTACAAACAAACCTTTGTTCTTCAACTTTGCATTCTGGGGAGTTGCAGGTTTATATTTCTCATTGCAATTATGGGCCCAGAAATGCCAGTATGTAAAGTGCTGATGGCATTTCAGTTTATGCCAATATCATTCTTGTGTGTATTAAATGGACCCCAGATTGGGGTTTGGTGGCATAATTACAATTGCTTATAGTAGGTGTGAAGACTTGGATGGGTATTATACAGGCATAATTGATCTGAATCCACAAGTAATTGCATTGGGCAAGTTTGCAGAGTTTAATGGGGAGGGAAGTTCAACCCCCCAAACTCACCCTAGTAGTGGTTGCGCATTGAGCTTGCTCGCTACACACCATGTGGGGGCTGATCTCGCTTTTACTTTGTTCTCTCTGATTCACTACTTGTGTCTATTTTTGGTGCTCTCTGTAAGAATGTCTATGGGTACATATCACTGGGTGGGTAACCTGGTGCTCTTTAAGGTCATCATCAACTATTTACTGTGCTTTGAAAGTTGATACAATTGAATATGTAATGAAAAATGTGCTGTGAAATTCATAATTTTGGTCTGTCTTTTTCAAAAATTTCCCCCTAGTAGTGGCCGCGCTCGCGAGCTGCGCTCGCTTGCTACATGCCCGATGGGGGCTGGTCTGGCAAAATTTGCCAGGGCTGCTTTCAGTTCCCAGTCCGGCCCTGTCCTCTGCCCTGCCACCCCTGTGAAAATGAAACTGATACTGGACAATTTAATTGCACTTACATTAAAAAGATCGACTCCGTACTTCTATGGGGTTATAATATTAGTCCCAGGGAAAAATGACACCATTGATTGGTCATCACGGTAACTAGAGTGCAGTGGCTAGTTACTGGCCATGCTAATCTTATTATACTTAAGGGTGAGGTATGGCTAAGGATAAAAACTTTACTTTCAAGCTGGAACTGGCGGGGTGGCAGTTTAATATAATGATGAGTATACAATCCTATCTAGTAGCTACATTTTTGTTATTTTTATTCATTTATTTAGCACAGGATAGACCCATTTGTAAAAGGGAACTTTCCATAGGAACAGTTTCATTGCTATGAAGCCCTATGTAATAAACATGTTATTACTTTTATAGCCTTCACAGATCAATAAGCATTTTACGGTAAGTGAATGCATAAATCTAAGAATCAACTCAAAGTATTCTTGTATTCTCATTCAACAGTGATGACGTAAGGTCAGCAAACATCATCGCAGATGAAGATGATGTGCAGTGCCTTGTGATGGACCGAGAGTGAGTATCAATGACAGTGGTATTTCATCTTTGCTGAGATTAGCATTCAAAGATTGCATCATACTATCCACTATCGCACTCATTTAGAGTTTCTAAGAAGATTAATGTTAATACTATGAATGAGGAATCATTTTACCACACTTGGATTTAGTTTACTTGGGAATGACATATAGAAAAATAGTTTTTGCATGTTTTTAAATATAAGGGGTTAAGTTAGCTCTGATAACACCACAAGGGTAATGAAGTAATACCAAACACTTTAATGGCAATTTCCATAATTATCATTCACCACAAATGTTGGTAATTCCAATCTTCTTTAAATGAGGAACTATGATAAGAAACAATTTAACATTGTGCAAATATACTGAAAATCAATTAGGCTCTAGCATGAGATGAATGGGCTTGATACAAGTTCAGGACTGAATTTCAATCCCTGTGCCAACACACGTTGGCACAGGGGCCAGAATTCAGAGTTGTGTTATAATTACGACATCTTCACAATTTCCCCCGATTGATTTGGGCATCATAACTCTTTCATAGTTTCGGAGGAAACGGCTGGAAAAAATGTCAGAAATGTGTTTTTTTAAGTTAAAACCTGGATTCCACAGTTTATGACTCATTGTACACGCAGAACTCAGAATAGAAGGTATTTACCACACCTGACACATACCTCACACTGGGATAATGGTATTTCTTGGATGTGGCATCCTATTCTGAACAACTCATACAATACAGGCTTTGATTGCTCAGATGAATGTGACTACACAAAGAGTAGAGGTAGAGCACATCTTTAAGTTAGGAATATATAGGCTATATGCATTCAATTATACTTATATAACCATTCCCTTAGTCCTAAGTATATATCTAGTCATGCTCCAGTGAGCGTAATGTCCATCAAATCACCCGCTGTTGTCAATAGTAATCTTCTCCTCTGTAACAAAACCAGACAATACGAAATTACTAAAATAATAGGAACTACTGTGTGCAACAAAAATAGTGAGAAAATAAATAGTTAAAACATTTTCTTAAAAAAGCAGCAAACGTAGAGACAGCTCCAAGTTCTATCTCATACTTTATCTTAGATGTATTGACATCTCCTCGTCCAGATTTAAACCAAAAGGGCTCACTGTGTTGTACTTTTTTTTTTTTTTTTTTAAAGTATGTTTTTATTGCAGAATTACAGTCAAACATCGAAAGTATCAACCATCAGCCCCGTCCCCATACAAAACCCCACGTGGAAAAGCAGTAGTACACAGCCCATCAGCCCTCATCCCGGAGGCAGGGCGGCGTCAAGTCAAATTGCAATAGACGTTTCCCCGCTTGGCACATAGGAACGGTAGGTCAACAACACAATCCTGGTTCCGCATTTTCTGGACCCTCAACAATAACTCCCCCCCCCCCCCCAACTGCCCCCTAGAGGAGCCGTACCCACCACTCTAACACCGTCCAAGCGCGGCAAATCCACAGAACCCAACCCGCATCTACGTGTAACAGGCCATCCCGCCCGACGGATACTCCTCTCCATCTACTGCCACGCTCTAACAGGGCAGTCTACGTACTCCTCTATCCCTCCCCCCCTCTAACTGCTGCTAGTGTGGTTAGCTATGTTGTGCGCTAGTAGTGATAGTGCGTCATCAATACTGATCAAACGTTCGTGCTATCAGTTCCCTGGAACTCAGCCTCCGAGAGTCTGTCCTCCGTATCCACCGTTAAGCGGTCATTCAAAGCTTGCACAATCGTTTCCCAAGCTCTAGCTGCCTCCAGGCCCTTCTCCGACCCCAGTTTCGTGGCCTGCCGCAATCTCAATATGCTCTCACACCTCGACCACTTCAACAACTCATTCGTCCATCGTCTCACCGCTGGGCCTTCCCTGGTTTTCCAACGCCATGTAATCTCCCTCTGCGCCAACATGAGCCCCAAATCAATGAACTTGCTCGTGACTTTAGTTTTTGCCGTGTGGGGAAACCACAACAGGAGGCAAGCCGCCATGTCACTCACTGTGTTGTACTTGATTATCATTTTGGACTCAAGCTTCCTTAACTCTAATGTACGATTCCCACCTCTGTCCCTCAGAGGGATGGACACTCTAATCCCACCCACTCTACTACACTCTCCTCCACTCTATGTCACTGAACAACACTACTCCACTCTGTGCCACACTACAACACTGCACTCCGCTCTATGACACTCTACCCAACTCCCTCCACGCCATTCCACCCCACTTTACTCTATGGCACGTACTCCATTCTACTCCTCTCTACTACACTCTCCGCCACTCAATACCTTTTGACTCTACGCCACTCTACTCTACTTTAAGCCACTCCACTCTACTCCACAGCACTTTTTGACACTCAACGACATGCTACCCCACTCTGCAACATACCACTCCACTCTATGACACTTTACTCCAATCTGTGCTACGCCACTTCACGCTTATCTACTCCCCACCACACTACTCTATGGCACACCACTCCACTCCATGACACACCACTCCACACTGCGATATGCTATGCCACACAACTCAACTCCACTCTGTAGCACACTTTGTCCCACTCTCTGCCTCTGTGTAACATTCCACTCTACGCTGCTCCATTCTACTCCACTCTTTGCAACTCCACTGTACAACACTATGCTACACTCTATGCCACTCTACTCCACTTTATGCCCATACACTCCACTCTTTAACACTCTACTCTACTCCATGACACTTTATGTGACTCCTTCTATGCCACTCCACCTACTCTACTGTATGACCCACTATTCCATTCTACACCACTACTCCACTCTACTCTACTCTATTTCACTCAGCTCTACAATACTCTATGCCCCTCCACTCTACCACACTCTATGACACTCTTCTCTACGCCACTCCACTCTACAAAACTTCACTCCACTCTATGCCCCTCCACTGTACTCTATGGCATGCCACTTCCCTCCAGACACTCTACTCCACTGTATATCCCTCTACTCTACGCCACTCTACTCATCTCTTTGACACTCCAGGACACTCCACTGAATGACAAGCCACTATATGACACTTCACTGTACAACACTACTCTCTACAACACTTTCCTCTACTCTACTGTATGACTCTCCAGTCAACGACACTCCACTCTACGGCACTCTACTCCATTTTACTCCACTCCACTCAATGCCACGCTACGACAATTGACTACATCCCACTCGACCTGGTAACCTGCACAAGAGAGGTTTTTGGCATCTTTTGATTTGGAGCAAATTTTTTTAACACACAGGTTTTTTTTTTCCACTCGTGGTCCAATGATTACGCTGCCCTTGGTTTTTCCTTATTCTGCTGGTATACCCAGTCTGTTTAGACCCGGTTCAGGTTATTGCCATACCTGTGCAGCAAAACAGTCCCCCCAGTGTCTCAGACCATGGGTCTTGTGAATTGTGATATCACTGACTAGGAAGGCCTGACATAGTACTAGCCTTCCTATCCAGCTCGCGGAGGCAGTGTGTTCCTCTTCTCCTTGATCCAGATGGCACGACCAGGGTAGATAATGAGGACCCAAAAAAAAAAAAGAAAAAGAAATACATGAAGCGGATCCTTGATGAACAATTTTCATTTGAAAGCAATGTTCTTACCATCCATGCATAATATATTGGAGCCGTAGAACAGAGGTAGGGGAAAAGGTGAGGGGGGGGGGGCTAGGCAGCAGCAACATGACATGAGACAATAAGCATAATACAAGACAGCAAGCTCACAGCACTGGAATAAATAATCAGTGTGCTGTCACAGGCGTGGTGTGAGGCAAGTTGCATATCAACCAATTTGCCTAAGGCGGATCGTAACAAAGTTCTAGTGAGTCAAGTAGGCTCCAGAGTTTGGTGTGAGATTTTCGCCAAGGGGATGAGTGGAGGACGTCATTATTAGCTCCCCTCAGGGACGCTAGCCATTCCTGCCAAAGTTTGAAGGAAACATCGGAAGCACTGTTCCATTTACTTAAGACGACCTTGCATGCAAGTGTGAACATGAGGTCCAGAAGGTGTCTGTCGTGGTCGCTAGTTATTTTCGGGTTGATCGCCCCTTGTAGAACATTTGTGAAGTCCCTGGGCGGCTGATAGTGGAAGGTACGCTGGATATAGTTATAAATCTCATCCCAGAACGTTTGAAGTAACGGGCAGTGGAAGAGCATATGAGCTAGGTCACCCACTTGGGACTTGCAGCTCCAGCAGAGGGGGTTATCAAGGAGTTTGAGCTTGAAGAGTTTTTCTCGTGTCCAGTACGATCTGTTTATCAACATAAATTTGGTCTGTGAGAGTATCGGGGATATTTTATTGTAGAAAGGGGTGAGGTGAATTTTATCCCAGTCTTAAACCAGTTTGGAAGAGTTAGGTTCATTTTCCCAGTCCCGTTCACACTTTCTGTGTGCTTTCTGAGGCATAGGAGACAGAATCTTGTAACATTCGAAACCATATGACCTTTTGACATGAGCTGGAGAAGTTTATTACAAAGTGTAGGGTTCTGTGGTGGGATGGCTCTGGCAGAGACAAGTGCCTTCAGGCGTAGGAATTTGTAAAAATCGAGTGGTTGGAGATCAAACCGTGTTTGTAAGGTGGCAAAAGTTAGAGGTGTGGGTCCTTCATAGATATCTTGCAGTAAGTTCAGCCCCTTCCTAGACCAGTTTTCCCAAAAGAGGAGTTTGCCTTCATCCTTTAAGGCCGGGTTGAACCAAAACGAGGTTAAATTGGATTGGGAAAACTTTATTTTAGCTTTACAGTGTCTCTCTAGATTAAGGAGAGCCCTTTTAGTGTTAAGGAATATATACTTGGAGTGAGGAAAGGCTGTGGCATCCATAGTCATCATGGCGGGGAGCGGTAAGTTGTTGATGATAGATTTTTCAACTTGGATCCATACAGGAGTATATTCCTGATGAGCATGGAACCAATTCGCTCCTTGCTTGCATAACTAGGCCATCTGGTAACATCTAAAATTTAATAAGCCTACGCCCCCTCTATATTTTGGCAGTTGGAGTTTACGTAAGGAGATTCTTGGTTTGTTATCCTGCCACAGAAAAACATTAAAAAGCTTATGTATCTTGGTGAGGAAGTCATCAGACAGTAACATGGGCAACATGCTTATTAAATAATTGACAAGGGGCGTGACCATAATTTTCAGAGTTTCCACTCTGCCCCACCAGGACAAAAATTTTGGGGACCAGCCATCCAATAGTGAGGATATGTTTTTATATAAGGAAAGCTCATTAATTTTAAGAGTACTGATTAAGTCTTTCTCGAAATCAATACCAAGGTATTTAAAGCTCTTTGTTTGCCAGCATAGTCCGGAATCACCCAAAATGCTCTTATCACCTATATTATTAAGCAGCTTTACCTCCGTCTTATCCTTATTAGGTTTATATCCTGACACTTCTGCAAAGTCCGCAACAGAGGACATCAGATTGCCAATTTCGCGTTCTCGGAGACTACCAAAACATCATCGGCGTAAGCCGAAATTTTGACTGTCATACCTTCGAAACCTATGCCTTTAATTAGGTTGTTGTTTCGTAGAGAGTACAACAAGGGCTCGATTGCTAGGAGGAAGAGTGAAGGAGAGAGGGGACAGCCTTGTCTTGTGCCTTGTTCTAAATCGAATGAATTCGAGAGGCATCCACCCGCCCTTACTCTTGCTGAAGGGTTGGAGTATAAGGCCATCACCATACGAATGAAGTCGGATCCCAAATTAAATGTACGCAGAGTGGCTTCCAGGTAGGCCCAGTCGACCTTGTGAAAGGCCTTCTCGGCATCTAAGGTCATGGCCACCGTGGGGGAGGTAGTCAATTTTGCTCTTTCTAAGATATGCGCAAGGGTTCGCGTGTAATCGCTGGATAATCTGTTTTTGAGGAACCCTACCTGTGATGGATAGACCAGTTGGGGCAACACTTTTTGAATCCTTTTGGCCAAAATCATGGCGTAGATCTTACAGTCGAGATTGATCAAGGATATCGGCCTGTAGTTCTTCGGGACGTGGGGTCCTTCCTGTCATTTGGGAGAACAGCAATAATGGCCTCTGCAGGGGTACCGTGGACTTGACCACTTGTGTTCGTATAAATCTTTTAGTGGCTCCGTTAGGACAGGCGAGAAGTTTTTATAGAACATTGCACTGAATCCATCAGGACCCGGGGTTTCCCAGTTTTGAGGGATTTAATGGCCTGGATGATGTCTTCCAAGGATATGGGGCGATTGAGTTCGGTTTGGTCGTTTGACGAAAGAGAAGGGAGTTTACAGTTATCTAGATACTTCCCCAATTTGGATCCATCAATGTCTCTGTTTTTACTGTATAGATCATTGTAGAAATCCTTAAAAATTTCAGCAATTTTGTTGGGGTCCGAGTGTGGTGTCCCTAGTTTGTCAACAATACTCTTGATAGTTGTTTGTTGTAACTTGAATTTCAGGTAAGAGGCAAGGCTCTTACCTGCTTTATTGGTGTGACACAGCCTGAAGTTTTTATGATGCTGAAGCCAAATTCCTGCTCATTCGCTGTTTATTTTGTTATATTCGTATATTTTGTTCATTAAATCATTGAGGACCAAGGGATCTTTAGAGTTTATATGCCGTTTTTCTAATGCTGCTATCTCCTCTTCTAGCCGTGTTAGGGAGGAGTTAGCGTCCTTATTCATGGCTGCTCGTATCTTAATTAACACCCCTCTGACTGTCGTTTTAAGGGCCTCCCATCTTGTAAGGTCCGTGGTATCCCCTTTTTTGTTATGAGTAAGATAGTCAGTGATGGCTGTTTCTATTGCCGCCCTGTTTTCTGCCTTTTTTAATACCGCATTATTGAATCTCGATAGAGTCGATTTTTTAGAGACATCGTGATGCATGAGTGGTCAGAAACTACACGCGGTTCAATGGAAGTGACTTGAATGTCCGCAGTGGAGTGAGCCGATGTGAGTAGATAGTCTATGCGTGAGTATGAGCCGTGTGGTGGGGAGTAAAATGTATAATCCCTACCTGTTGGAGTCATCAGTCTCCATGAGTCCACCAGATTGAAGCGCTTGCAGAGATTGAGGAGTGCTTTGTGTGAATTGGTTGGTCGGAAGGGACAACGTGAATCCCTGTCAAGGATAGGGTCCATAGGGAGGTTTAGGTCACCACCTAAAATATGCGTTGCAGTGTCTGGTATCGTGTCGATGTGGGTACAGAGTTCCTTCCAGAAACTTTGATCATCTTTATTGGGCGCATAAACGTTGGTAACATAAAATTCTCTACCGTCTTTTGACAGTTTAACAGAGACCCATCTTCCCTTAGTGTCGGCAATGCTTTGCAAGACATCAATGTTAGCTCTTTTTGCAATAAGTGTGAAAACCCCGTTCTTTTTTCCCAAGGCATCAGACCCAATTGCCTCACTGTACCATTTATTTTTCATTGAATTAAATTGTGGGGAATCGATTTTAGTCTCCTGTAATAGTATGATGTCACCCTTCTGTTTGTGTAAGTAGTCTAGGATTTTCCTCTTTTTGATTGGGTGGTTGATATCCTTAACATTGAGCGATACTATCTTGATAGCCTATCTCTTTGTTGCCATGAGGGGGGAATAGGTATAATCTGTGAGACTTCATGTTATTCATAATGTAAGATATGCGGGATGTTATATTCCTAACAGAGGTAGGGCCAAGGGACCACAATATGTATGTATGAGTGTGCATGCACCCTCGTTGAGCGCCGTCTTCACTACTGAATTGTTGAATTTTGCTGCAGGGATACAGAGACAGAAGGGGAAATGGAAGCAAAAACAAAAATGAAGACAAAGGAAAAATCATAAATAGCAATGTAACCAAGAACCCTACCCAACCCACCCACAACCCAAACCCACCCTCCCCTCCCAGAAAGTACACTAAGGACATGGCGACCAGGGAGAAGCAACCACACCAGTTTCTCTCCTCCGTGGTGATTACATAATAACCTGCTTTACATTAGCAAAAATTACAACTTGAATGTAAACAGATAATAGGAACATAGGAACATCAGGAACATGTCATAGGCACATCACCTCAGAATAGCGAACATAGCTAGCAATTCGGATTTAATTGCATCAGGACATACAACATCTCCAGACCTCTATCAGCACCAAATTAAGATGGAGCATGATGTTATGTCTATCTAAGCTAAGCCTGAGGTCACAAGTGAAACATTGAGCTTAATTTGTGTGGTAGTCGGACAGTTCTGATATTAGGCTTTTAATACGTCACCCAAGAGGCAAACTACACCTCTAGCAAAAGAAAGATAATAAGTATATGATAGTAAGTGCACGACATGTGACCTCGCGGGACACCTTGACAAATAGTGTACGGTTACGATACAAACCCCCATATGCTTAAGCGTCCATCTTGTGTAATAAGCCCCTGTAGGTTAAATAACAAGACTAGCGACCAACTCTCGTGCTAGTAACCATTACATAGTGTTTTCCTAGGCACGCGAACACATATTAAGTAAGAAAAAGTACGTCCTACCACACCGCCAGCCATGACTATAACCTAAGGCTATGAAGTCAATGAAGATGAACATGCTTCTTGGGGTATGAGCCAGGCAGCGAACTTCAAAACCATTGTGGGACCAAACCAAGGTCAACTGACATCTTGTGATGGTCAATCCGGTAAAAGGAATGTCAGTTGATTATAGTGGGTTCGTGTATACACAACGCTGAGCACAGGGGCTAGGTGCCATCTTCCAGAGCGTTCGCCGCAGCGGCAGTATCCATTGTTGAGTGCTTAGGACCATAGAGAAATTTCTTCAGGTGTGATGGATCCGTGAAGATGTGCGGCAGTCCTTGAATCATTACTCGAAAGCGTGCAGGGCCTACAAAGCCATATTGATATTCGAGTGAAGGAAGCCGTGGTCGAAGGGCAAGGAAGTTTTTTCTGAAGTTGACCGTCTCTGTGCAATAATCCTGGGAAATGTATACTTTGTTGGTCTTCCATAGGATGTGATTATGCTTGCGCATGAACGCTAAGATTTGCTCCACGTGCCGGTACCACGGAGGTTTACAGATAATCGGTCTAGGGCCTCTTTGTTGATGCGTGATACGGCAAGGAACCCTGTGAGCTCGATCAAACTCCAGCGGCGTGCTGAAGGAGAGATTGGTGGTTCGAGAAAACCAGGACTCCAAAAAAGGTATGCACGATCCATCTTTATCTTCTGCGCCCTCCGGGATCCCAAATATACGCAGGTTCCTGTCTTCCAATTCCGAGAGGCGCCGTGACATGGATGATGCAGATAGGGAGAGGTCATTAAGAGATTTGTTCACCTTCACCTCCGAATCTTCAAGTTGGCTGATTCTGCATTTAGTTTCAGAGAGCCTTACATTAGTATCTTTAATGTCTTGCCTTACTGCCGCAATTTCTTCCCTGGTAGAATTCGTGATTTCGTGAACTTCAGCGAGTTTGAGGAGTATCGTGTCCAGTGTCGTGTTCATGTCACGCGCCCCTTTGGTTGGTGAAATTGGATTCGGCAGTTCGACCTTCAACCTTTTAGGATTTTTAGCTTCCTTTTCCCCCATGATTAGGGATTGATATGCAGGAGCTCCAGGTACTCAGCAGTTGCGCCAGATAGTGGTAATACCGGGATGGGACTTTTCGTGCCGTATGTTTGTTGGGTACAGTTACGTTATCAGCAAGCGTAGGTTTGTGGTAACCTATATGATAACAGCCTGGGGATTGAGATAGTAGTAATGCTTATTCATCAGTGACCCTGCGACTTGTGACCGTCATCTAAATACCGCAGCATTGCAATTGTCGCCACATCCAGTGACACAACACAACATTCAGGAATTGCTTCTATGTATCTCAATCTGTAGGTGAGTGCACCTTGCCCCTTCAGTAAAATGGTGGAGCGAATAACAGCATTGAGACATTCAGCAATCATTGGCAGATGAGAATGTCCCAAACGTCGGCCATCTTGGAGTCAGGCAAGGCAGAAAGTGGACACTTTCCTTCTGCCCAGTAAAGTCAGATACACCGAACATTAAGCACATAGGGCAGCTTTGCATGCAGCGGAAGAGGCAGAAAGTGGGCTTGAGCAGACACTCAGGGGCACTAAAGAGGCATAGAGACTATGGCAACCTCCCGCAATTGAGGCACGAGGAGTTGGGTGCACCGAGGGAGCAGCAAGCGCGTTAGCTGATGTATTCGTTTTTCTGCAGGGTGGCCTAGAATATTGCTCATCTGACGTGCCTTCCCAGTTAAATTTCGCACGTAGATTTCAAGAGCATTTGGAACAAACGCTTCGCGGGAGCGGGCCGATGCAGAGCCGGGCGGCCGCCATTTTGCTGGTTGCTAAACGCGGTACCTGTAATTATCGGCCAGAGTTCCAAGACGTTCCTTTATCACACTCAGCTGCACATCGAGTGTGTCCGATTGCGCGGGTCAGCAGTAGGGTCGCGGGTGTCCAGCGGCCACACAGATAAGGTTGAGGGAGTGCCCTGGTAGGTCAGCGATGCGGGCAGAGTCCCGTGTCAGAATCCATGCGGCCGCAGTAATTGATCGTCATTTAGGCTACCATGCAGTGCTACTCTGATGTTCGGAGGTCACCGTCAGGCTCCTGATGCGTTCCGCCACCTCACCTCATCAACTGGAGTAGCCGGTAGTCGCAGGAGAACACCAATAATGCTTTTAAGTTCGGCCCCACGGAGGAGAGAAAGGCTTAGGCAGTCATCTTCTCCGGCGTCCAAACCACTCTCCTGTTTTTAACTTCAAAATGTACATTTCAAGAATGGTGGTTCCCCACCCTTTAATGATTTTTTAAATGAAATCAAATAAAAGTATTTATTCATTCATTCATTCATTCCCTGAGTACATAGTTGTTGCCCAAGTCACTGTGCAGAGACACAGAGATCTGTCCCAGTTCTATTCATTCATCCATTTGAACATTTACATGTAGTTTGAACCAAAATGGAGCGTTACCTGATCCCTTTTCTACAAATAAGTGAATAAATGGAGCTGTTGATTTGATTGGCAATTTAGTGACTCCTGATGTTGTATCTGCAATATAATGACAGCACATCTACTGAATCCAATTTAATGGGGGTATTCAAATTCCTCTAGTTGAGCCCAGCACAACACCTGGAAGGAATGAGCAGCCAGGAAAAGAACAGATCAAGAACAGACAGGTACAGGTTAATGGAACAGAAGTTATCTCTAACTCAGATTAATGATATGTCCTCCTGGGCTCGACGGAGTTCAAAAGCAATAGCTTGTGTAGCACAGACACAGCGATAAGTAGACAGAAAGAAATCAACAGCAATAAAAATACCAAATCAATTCAGTTACTTCCAAAAGGTTTACTAAGGTCCTATTTACTTTTGTAAACCGGCTTCGTATATTAGTTTGTAGAGTAAGGGAAACACTGCGGCCTAAACCATGCATATGCCTTAACCACTCATATGCGTTGTTAAGGCAGTGTGCCATTAGCTGCTGGGTGCTGGCGGAAGCATCCAAGCAGCAAGAAGGATCGGGAGAGGACATGACGCGATGAGGTAAGTGGGGCTGGGGGCGGGTTTTTGGGGGGTAGTTTGTATGGTTGGTGGGGCTTGTGGTAGTTTTCAGGGCTGGGGAGGTTCGAGGTAGTTTTCAGGGGTGGGGGTTCAGGATAGTGTTCAGGGATGGGGATTTAGGGTAGTTTTCATGGTGGGAGTGTTCAGGGTAGTTTTCAGGGCTGGGGGATTGGGGGTAGTTTTCAGAGTTTGGGGGCTTGGACCAGTTTTCAGGGCTAGGGAGGTTGGGGTAGTTTTCAGGGCTGGGGGGTCGGGATAGTTTGCAGGGCTGGGGGTAGTTTTCAAGGTGGGGGAGGGGTTGTTTTTTATGAGGGAGGGGGTAGTTTTAGATGTCTGGACAGGGGCTTGGGGCCGTTTTAGGGCTCAGGGCGGGGGCAGAGATCGTAATTATTTTTAGGGTTTGGGGGCAGCGTAGTTGTTAGGTCTCGAGGTCGAGGTAGTTTTTAGGACTGGAGGCAGGGAAGTTTCTAGGGCTCGAGGGGGGGTTTTGATTTTTAAGAGGGAGGGGGCGTAGTTTTAGGACTCAGAGCGGGGGCAGGGGCGGGCGGTGGTTTAGACTTACCTGTCAAGTCTTAACAACGGATATTTGTTTACCGTACATGCCTTAACAACACATAATTTGTTGTAAAGGCACATGTGATAAAGGCATATTCGTGGTTAAGACTTGACTTGTAGAGACTGTGTGGAACCGGTATGCGTAGTAAATGCATGCATGGTTCCATCATCCATCTATAGAGTAAACACAAGCAGCTATTTCTTCCACGAGGCATATATAAAATTGTAGAATATTTGTTTTTGTGGATACACTACTGGAGAAAAAGTAATAATTAAGCCTAACACACAATAATAATAATAATAAAAACATTTATAGAGCGCCTGGCTGCACAAAACTGTGTGTCCCCGCGCTAACTGCTTACAATTCATAAACTGAGGAGGATGAAAACTGAGGGAGTAAAGACAGCAATTATTTGGGGAATAGAAGAGTTTTCAATTTGGCCCTGAATAGTGTTTCGGAGGGTTCCATCCGAAGAGGAAGTGGAAGGGCATTCCAATATTTAGTGGCCAAAAAACGGAAGGATTTACCTCCCATTTTGGCTCTCGTAATGCGAGGGAGTTTAAATTGCATCATTCCTGAAGATCTTAAGTCTCTTAACGGACAATGGATGGTCAGAAGACTTCTAAGGTAGGTGGGGCCTTTATTATGAGCTATACGATGGGCATAGCAGAGGCTTTTGAATCTAATTCTTTCCTTGACAGGAAGCCAATGTAGCTTGGTTAAGGCTGCTTTGGTAGATGTTCTTCTCGGGAGGCCTAGCACCATTCGAGCCGCTGCATTTTGAATGCATTGTAGCTGGTGTAGGCCTTTTTGATTGAGACCTATCAGGAGAGCATTTCCGTAGTCCAGATGGGGAGTTATGAGAGCATGGACTAATGCTTTTCTAGCTTTGATGGGAATGAGGTCGATAATTTTTCGAAGAACCTTTAGTGTGCCGAAGCAAATTCCTGTACTTTTATTAACTTGGGATTTGCCAGATAAATCCGAGTCTAGCATGATCCCTAGGTTTCTTACCGATTTAACGGGACTGGGTAATTCTCCCAGTTCACTTGGCCACCATGCGTGAGACCATATGGAAGTTTCCTTCCCTACCACCAGTACCTCTGTCTTGTCGCCATTCAAACGGAGACAATTGTTGTCCATCCAGGTGGCTACAGCCGCCATACAGTTGGAAAAGTTGGCGGCATAGTCTTTGCTGTCCGGTGTTAGTTTGAACATTAATTGAGTATCATCCGCGTAGCTTACAATGCCCACGCCAAAATTCTCTACAAAGTGTGCCAGGGGTTCCATATAGATGTTGAATAAAATTCATATTTTACAAAGCATCATTTTTCTCATGACTGTTTAAGTTACAGTTGTTTGCAGTGAACATTTATTGCTTGAAGACAGAGATAGATGTAGAAAGAGGTTCTAGAAAAGCTTGAAGGAAAATGTGCTTTGTATAGGTCGCATTTTCTAAATTGTTTGGGTGACCGAACTTGAAATGAAAATATCTATCTGCCTAGGAGCCAAATATGCTTAAAAGAGCTGTAAAGACGTTGCTGCTAGAAGAACAACAGTAGCACATTTTCAGTATCGCTGACAAGTAATACATGTTGACGTTTGGGTATGCCTCATCCTCCTTTATTATGGTAGACCATTTTCCAGGATATTCAAAGCGACTTACAGGCAATTGTATGAGAAGAAATCTAATAGAAAGTACCTATCCTTAATACAGAAATTTGACAATGCATTGATGGGAAGAAAACGTTGCCTCAAGTATTTTTTTGAATATTTACCTTCCTATTTTAATACATCTACTATGTCACATTGCCAATATATATTCAAAATCTGATAAGGTATTAACGCGCTGAAATTGCATATTGAAATATTTCATTGAAATCCCCTTGAGCAAAATGTTTAAGGGAGCTTCTTAACTTTCTAGGATTAAAATTCTCAGGCATGTAACATTAGGAAGTCATTTCTGTATGAAATCTGCATTGATGCGAGACTTTTGTAGACAAGTATCTCTCACTCTGAATTTCATATTAGAGTAACACCGGTTAGTGATTTCAAGATCAAATCATATATCAATATAGCGTAGAAGCAGTCTAATAAGAGAAAATGGGAGAATCTACTTATCAATGTAAACAAGAGAGAGGAGAGGATGTAGAGCGGTCAACCTCAAAGCTTGGGCACCGGGTTTGAGTCTCGGTAACAACGCTCAACATCCTGTGATCTCCCCGTGCCTAACAAAAACTAAGGTGTCCATTTGTAACAAAATTGGTGCTCATGTAAAGCGCTCTGATACCCTATGTCTCGGGTCCAGTTCGCTTTTTAAAACTCTAAAAAAACAAATTAAACAAACATCCATCAAGAATTTCAGACCCAGGCCCAGTGCGTGTATGTGCATTTTCAGATTAATATATTAAGAAGTTCATCTATTGAAGATTAAACATTAAAAATTATCCCCAATAAAATAAAAAAAAAGAACAAACATAGTTTGAAAAATGACTTTACTGTAAAATTGCTATGCCATGATAGTCTATGAAAGTTCAGAAGGACTGAATACATGCTGCTTTTTCAGAATCACCATTGACTATTAAAATGTTTCCATTTACATAAGTACATTTACCGATATGTGGATATCCTGAAAATATGATCTATTTCTCTGGAGCCTACATTTGACCAGTGTAACCAAGAATTAGCATTTGGAACCTATCCAGAAGAAATTATGCTGTGTTCATGTTTTTTTTTACCATAAAAAGGTGATGAAACCATGGATATCTGTCTAATGGCCAAACCCCAAAGGTTAATCAGAAGTTATCTATGTCAATAGCATGCAAATTGTTCCTTGTCACACTGGAAAGGATATGAGAACTTGGATGCAATGCCAGCAAACACTATTTATGGTATTTATTTACATGAATGGCCTTAGCCTGTGCCCATATTTTACCAAGCAGTTTCAAACCTAATAAATTAGGAGCACATTCTAGATTTACTGTTCATACAATTATTTGCTTTTCAATACTTTTTTGAAGACATGATAGTGATGCCTCTCAGTTGTTTAATCTGTGTTGAAAGAAAGTATTGAAAGCTATAGCAGTGGGTGTTAGATTAAATTTGTTACATCAAAAATGTCTATGAGTTGATTTCCATGTTGATAATATGAAAGCAGCTGCTTCACTGATCATTTTATTATTCAGTTATGTATGTGTAGTGTGATAAATTGTGCAACATACTGCTTCCATGGAAATTTGCATTTGCTTATAGTTTGTATGTCTTGTCTGTTCCAGTATATATAGAAATGTTTTCTGAACTATTTAGATGGACAATAGTTACTAATTGCATCGATAAAATCACATGAGTGATTTTATATTTTAAATGGATTTATATAAAAATATGAAGAATGTATTGAAATTGTAGTATTCAATGTCAAGATCTCATGTTGTTTTGGGGTAACAAGCACACAGAAAACTGACTTAATTATTTTCAATTTTTTAAATAAATCATTCTATATAGAGAAAACTATCAGTGCTTAAAAAATGTAAAAATGTTCCTGATTTGCAAACATATGCTGTCATTCCTTGCATATGCAGCCATCCACATTTGCATCTCAGAGATTTAAAAATGTTTTTTGACTGATTCACAAAAGTACCAGGTGTGCATGTCCGTTCCTTGTCACTTTCAGAATTCATGTACATAAATTTAATACGTACAACTATTTTTCATAACTTTTCCTGAGCAGAGTGCCCACACTGTCAAAACTAATAAGCGTAAGGGTACACATTTACTTTTACATTTTCATTCATATGGAAAACCTTTTTTCTTGTGAAGCATTTCTTTCCCACACATCCTCTGTGACAATGTGGTTTGCTTGCACTTTCTCAGACAAGCTACACTAATGACACCTAGGGTTTTTAGATGTGTGTGTGGGGAAATATGAGTGGGGAAAGTGTTGCAATTTTGTTATAAATACCAATAAGTTTATGACCCTAAAGTTGTTCACATCATTTGCATAGATCACTTTCCTTCCACTTCTTTCATAACTTCACCATTGCTTACAACTGTAGGAATATTTATACAGTTAAAATGTATCCACCTAATATGGACATCCCTTCAAGCAATAAGTACAAAATTCTGCCTTTGTTAACTCGGAATCAGGTTTTCAGTGAAAAGAAGTTTGAGAATGAAGTCTAAAAAAATTTGTAGTGCTATTTGATTCATAGAAAAGTATCAGCAATGCATTTCACTATATTTTCTTAAACAGGGCCTCAAACATTAAATGAGAAATTCACTAAAACTATACAAGATGTGAAGTATGCATGTGTCTTATAGCTGCATGGGCTGTGTTACAATCACATTTTTACTGCAGGTGGTTTGTGACCACTGAATAGTGTTTACGTTTAAGAAATACATAAATAATTACTGTTCTTCAAATCTGCTTATTTTAATTGAGAATTGTATGCCTTTTAATTTTAGGACATTTAATCAGACAGTTGGAACTTTTGAAGAACTCCAAAAGTACCTTCATGGATATGTGGCCAACTTGACCCTGGATGATGAAAGAAGAAATGCAAAGTAAGCCTGTATTTCATTCACAAATTAACTCCAATGTTTAGCACTCACAATAAGGTGAAATTGAAGATAGATTATGTTTTCACCGGGAAGATTCCTGAGTGGTTGTGTTGGCAAACAATACATCTTAACCTGATAATCATGCTATAGTAAAGGGTTGTAGAATGTAATTGTTGTGGAAGCACAAGAAATCCATATCAGATTTACCACCTCTCTATGAGCAGTGGGTTTATACGGACAGCAATCCACTTCTAAAGAATGTGCAAATCATCAATATGTTTTTCTGTAACTGTTGTTAGAAAACTTTGGTATGAACTACATTGACTGAAAGTCATAAAACGTGCGAAGGATTTGTCTAAAGTTTTGCTTTATAACATAACCTGAAAATTCAATATAGAGACAGACACCTATAATAAGAGATCATCTTAGCCTTTGATTTGAAAAGAAAATGTAAATGCTGATTTACTGCCAGGCTTCTGCCTCTACTGCAATCATCCAAAATGCAGAAATGAATTCACATTCACAGAAAAGAAAAATACACATTTTCTTAAGAGTCTCATCTAACAGTTGCACACAAAATGACAGAAAATCAGACTGTAATTCTGAAAGGTATTCATGATTATGTGTAGGAGTGCTCCTGTAGCACATACTCATAAATGTAATTCCAAAAGGTATAGGTGTAGGTCTGTGCTTTTTCCAGTCCTATATTTTATGTGCAGAGTTCTTTGTCAAGAGTGTGGTGAACTTTATTCATGTGGTGCTACGTTTTAGGCATGGATGTGTAAGGGGCAAGGGGGAGTGACTGGAAAATGACGAATTCTTACTAGAAAGTGGGAGGTGGAAAGAAAAACATTATGGGGGGCTCATGCAGGTACAAAATTACACCTACAGTGATGGTGGCAGAGATGTCCCTCATGTGTGCAAAGCTACTAGTAGTAGCTTTACTCTCAGAAATTCTGTCGTACGAGGCTTCACCCCCTTTTTCAAGGGGGTGGATACGTAAATGCTACACCATTCCTATACTTGGAAATGGGATTTAACAAATTACACGTAGGCGTATTAATAAATATGTATATGTGATTAAATATACATGCTTAGATATACCTTTGTGAATCAGGCGCTATAGTGCTCTTCCCTCATTCTTTATGACACATTTGAAACCCTGTAACACTTAGAGACTATATCCTAATAAAGCCTCTTTAAAAAAAAACATACATTTTCTTGATTTTTTTGTGTCAGTTCTGGAATAGAAGGTTTCCAATGCTTAAGCTGGGTTCCAGGCCAGCCCCAGAAATTCATCCTGAAATAGTGCCCCAAGACACATGAAACCCAAACTAACTCAGTGTGGGCCGGGCAGAACAGAATCCATAAAGGGGAGGGGTATCTAAGATTCTTTTCCCCTTCCATCGAAAATGCTCCTGGTCATAGCAACTGATTACAAGTTGAGGCGTTATTTATTGCCCCTGGTAAATAACAATACCACTGGGTATATTATTTATCAGGTGCGATAAATAACACCTATTACGAATTTACAGGGACTAAAATGACTAACGCACCAAAATCCGCATGATGCGGTAAATACCATATGTTTTCTCCTGTTATATTTTGGCAGGATTGACCTCCCGAAATGTAATGGAGGTTGAGTTATTTCACTCATTAAATACATATTGGATGTGTTAAATTCCTTCCAACTTGTAATTCCGACCCATGCGTAACTAGGGGTTACCACAAGGGTCAGAATTTTAAGAGCAACTCATAATTAGGCCCATAGTGGCTTCCTTTAAGGACAATCAGTTAGACCTTTTGACAGAGTTGGGCCCTAGCTGTGATCACAGCAGGACTTTCAAACCGCCAATCATAGGAACAGAAAAAGAGACAGTATGTATATCACTTTTAAAAGAGGTAGCAAAGAGATAAACCTGAACAGTAGTTTACATTGTTTTTTTTTTTAATTTCTATTTATTAACACTTCGAAACAAGCTCATCAAGCAGTTACACGCAGGCTACCACCTTAAGACAGTTACATTTTGATAGTATACAAATATTGCTGCAATCATTACAAAAGGCAGACCAAGGGGACCTATCGGCTTCAGGCCCAGACTGACAACCAGCCGGGTGGCAAATGTCCCCTCTGTACCGGTTCCAAGCCCCCCATATCTTTGCCCATTTCGCAGGGCATCCCCGAGCTATAAAGACTGACTTCTCCCTAAACATGCACCAGTCTAGGTCCTCCTTCCACTTGTGCACCTAGGGGGTGTGCAACCCCCCACTTCTGCGCAATGTTACGTTTCGCAATCATATACAACAAAGTGGCCCATTGTGTGCTGTAGGCATTTAGATCTGTAGGTTCCCAGATGTTTAAAATACATCTTCGAGACTCCGGCTGCAAGTCCACCCCCAGCACCGATCTCAGTGTGCGATGCACGTCCCTCCTATATTGCTGTATCTGCTGACAGTTACACAGTGTATGAATGAATGCTCCCAGTTCCCCACATCCTCTCCTGCATTCCCCACTCTCCGCCCTTCCCATTCGAACCAAACCTGGGCCCATTATATATATCCTGTGTAGTATTTTGAGCTACACTAATCTAAGCCTGGCTTGGATTGCCATAACACGTGGAGAGGAGACCGCCTCTCGCCAGTCTTCATCGTCCAGTTCTATCCTATCCCCTGTCCATTTTCCCCTGAGGGCCTGCAGCGGGTCTTCCATGTAATTTATCAACTTTCTATATATTAGGGAATTGGTATTTTCTGGGAGATGCCCGTCCAGCACTCTGTCCTCCAGGGGAGAGGCCTCTGGGAGAACCACACCACTAGGGACAGGGACGAGCACGGCATGTCGGATTTGTAGGGAACGGAAGTGCTCCGCGTCTGACAAATTATACTGACATTTAAGCGACTCAAATGACTGTATCGCTCCGCTCCCCCAAATGCCTTTGATGTGAGTTATCCCTATGACGTCCTATTTATCAAACCCCTTAGATTTCCAGAGGTTACCCAGTTTTTCTGAAATCCACAACGGTGTGGCCAGGGTGAGTTTGCCCTCCCATCGGAGATGTTTGTTGACTGTGTGCCAGACATGGACGGAATGAGTAGTAGGGCCCCTTAGAGGGTATCAACGGGGTTTAGCATATAGCGCTCTGGTATAATCTCCCCCCAGAAGTTGTTTTCTATCCATTGCATAGCCGGGGTCACTTGGATGCCCGTAAATCCCGTGATTAATGGCCGCCAGCTGAGACGCCCAATAGTACTTTTTCAAGTCTGGCAGACTGACTCCACCATCGTACCAATTAAGGGTCAACTTAGAAAATGATATGCGAGGGCTCCCCTCCCAGAGTAACTGTCTCTGGAGACCTTCTATTTCCTTAAAATATGTCGCCGGGACCGGATCCATCACGCTCTGGAGCGCATATAGAAAGCGCGCCAGGGCCAATCATTTTAAAAAGGGCTGCCCTGCCCAGCATGGAAAGCGGAAGGGCCTTCCAGTGCGCTACATCCTTCTTGAGTCTCTATATAGCTGGGTCCAGATTTCCGGCATACCAGAGTTTCGGGTCTAGTGCAACGAAGATTTCCAATTACCGAAACCCGTCAGTAACTATCGGGCAACCCCGCGGTATAATTGGTGGTTCCCCTTAATGACATAGACCACCAATTTGAGCCAGTTCACTGTGAATCCGGAATACCTGCCAAATACTTCCAACACGTCTAAAAGGCAGCTCAATGAGCCTTTGGGGTTGGTAAGGTGCAGGAGGATGTCGTCCGCGTATAACGATATCTTGTCCTCCCAGTCCAGGGACCACCTCATCCCCCGGATGGATTGGTTCTGCCTAATCCGAGTCGCCAAAGGTTCGAACGCCAAAACAAATTATAGCGGGGACAGTGGGCAACACTGTCTAGTACCTCTACCGAGTTGAAAGTCTGAGGATTTATGATTATTCACCACTCCCCGTGCCATCGGGCCGGAGTACAGTAGTCGAACCCAACCTATGTATTCCTGACCGAGGCCCAACTTGCTTAAGACTGCGAACAGGTAATTCCATTTCACCATATCGAACGCCATAGTGGCGTCCACCGACACTATCACTGCCGGTTCCTGAATAGTAGGCGCTCAGCTCAGTACACCATGCAATTGCCGAAGGTTAAGGGCAGTGTTCCGATGCGGCATGAAGCCAGACTGATCTGGGTGAACTAGTGTAGTGATCACCTTAATCAGTCGAGCCGCCAGTAATTTGGCCAGGACCTTAGGCTCCACATTTAGAAGTGATATAAGTCGATAGGAGGAGCAGTTCGATTTGGGCTTGCCCTCCTTATGTATGACCACTATGTTGGCCACTCACTGATCATATGGAAGCATGCCCTTCTATCTACTCTCCAGCAACATAGCCCGGAAATGAGGGGCAACCTTGTTGGAATTCAATTCATATAATTCGATGGGAATACCAATGGGGCCTGTCGCTTTACCCAAATTCACCCCCCGGATAGCTTGCGCCACTTCATCATCGGTCAGAGGGGAGTCCAAGTATTCTCTATTATCGTCTGAAAGCGTGGGAGCATTATGTCCCGTATCATCTCAGCGTTTTCTTCTTCAGAAAACCTGCCTGCCTGCTTATATATCAGTCGGTAGTGATCCGCAAAGGCGTCAGCTATAGCCTGTGGCTTTGTAACCAGTCCGGAGTCTGGCCCCACAACCTCCGGCACCAGTCTCGAAGCCCACTCTCGTCTGTCTAGCCACGCTATTAATTTCCCGGCCTAATCACCGAGCTCGTAGACTCTGCCTTGTACCTCTCTACCTTGTGCCTTGGCTCTGTCCCTGGCAATGCCATGGAATCCATCTTGTCGGTAGTTTACATTCTTTTTTAAAACTCTTTTTATTATAATCAGCCACAGCAAGGCAAAGTTCTTCCATTTGGTACTTATACATATTAAAAACCAGCACTACACAGTTTCTGTACATTATTATGGCAATACACAATACATTAGGATCAAGCCTGTTACCCTATCTGGCACCTACATCTGTCTTCCTAAGGGTCATCCTCCGATCCTTTATGTATCTGGTCCGGCGGAGGTTCACAGATGTTGCCCCTGAATGCGTTCCATGCCCCCCAGATCTTGCTCCGTTTCATGGGACAGCCACGATTATTAAACACAGTTTTTTCTGTTATCATTGCCATGTCCTGAACCCTAGAGTGGCCCAGTCTTGTATAGGATGAGTAAGGTCATTCGGCTCCCATATATTTAACAAACATCTTTTGGGCTCCGGCAGCAGTGACACCTCCCCCACTTGTGATACTATTCTCAACACCTGTACCCCGTAGTTCATGATCTTCGAGCACTGCCAGAAAGTATGGTAAAACGTCCCCTCCTCCCTGCATCTTTGTAGGCAGTATGGATGTGGTGCTCCACCTATTGTTTGCATGGTACATCTAGTAAAATAGACTCAGTGTAATATTTTGAGTTGCACTAGTGTAAGACGTGAGGGTATACCCACCTCCCTTGGTGAGGCAGGCGCCTCCTGCCAATCCGAGTCTTCAACAATTCCAACGTCGCAGGACCACTTCCCTCTGAGCGCCATCGTTGGGTCTGGTAGGTTATTAATTAACTTTCGATAAGTTAATGAAGTAGCCCGCTTGGGCATGTATTCCGTCAGCAACCTGTCCTCGAGAGGCGAGGCTTCCTTGACTTCAGTACCTGGTGGCAGGGCCGCTGTCAGTGCATGTTTTATCTGTGTATATCGAAACATTTCAGTGGGTGCTAGCTCATATTGCTGCTGGAGGCGCTCAAATGTCATTAACTATCCCTTGTACATAATGTCCCCCACCTTGGAGATACCAATTGCATCCCACCTGGCAAAACCTTTGCTGTTCCTAAGCCAACCCAACTGTGTCGCGTCCCACGGAGTGGTAAGTTGAGTTATAATCCCCTTCCAACCCAGTTTAACCTGCGCCACATACCATATTTTTACTGTCTGCTTCGTGGGTCCAATGAGAGCTTTGGCTTGCTTCTTGTCATAGAGATGAGACAACATATTATCTGCACCCAGAGCCATCCTGTCTGCCCTAAACGCTGGTTCTACTTGAGGGGTGTGTAGCCATTGATTGATCACCTTTAAATGTGCCGCCCAGTAGTATATCTGTATGTTTGGGCACGCTATCCCTCCGTCATACCAGCTGTGGACCAGTTTAGCCTGAGCAATGCGTGCAGTTCTGTGTCCCCAGAGCAGGTTGGTGACCTGAGTCTCTATTGCCCTAAAGTAGCCCATGGGTACGGGGAACGGCGTGTTTTCCAGCACTTATAGAAAACGGGGCAGTGCCATCATTTTAAACAGCGCCGCCTTCCCTAATAGTATAAGCGGCAATGCCCCCCAGTGTGTTGTGTCACGTCAAAGGCGCTCCAGCAGGGGCAGTAAATTATATTTATAGAAGTCATCAGAATTGGCTATGATATGGATCCATAAATATTTGAACCTGCCATCCGCAATCACGAGTGGGCAATCTTTGGGGAGTTGTGGCGGTATACCGTGCAGCGCGTACAGTATAGATTTGGACCAGTTTATGGTATAAACGGACGCCCGTCCGAAGAGTTCACAGACATTCAGAAGTACCAGTATAGAGCGCTTGGGAGATGTCATATATAGTAGGACATCGTCCGCATACAACGAGATGCGGTCTTCCCAGTCTTCCGTCCACCAGATTCCCCGTATCGGTGGTTCCCAACGAATCCATGCCGCTAATGGCTCAATTACCAGGGCAAAAAGCAATGGGGACAGGGGACAGCCCTGACGGGTGCCCTGTGCCTAGGGGAAATCCTCAAAGATGCGCCCATTAACTGTCACGTGAGCCACTAGTTTGGTGTAGAGCAGACGGACCCATGCACAGAATCTAGGGCCGAAGCCTAGATGATGAAGCACTGCAAATAGAAACGGCCATTCCACCATATCAAATGCCATTCTTGCATCCAATGAGAGAAACACCGCCGGTTCCCTGAGATATTGGATGCGTGCCATCACTCCTTATAGACCCCTCAAATTTAGGGCCGTATTCCTACCTGGCATGAAGCCTGACTGGTCCTGATGTATCAGGGTTGGAAGGTGTGGCGTTAATCTAATCGCTAGCAGTTTTGCAAGAATTTTGGCTTCCGCATTAATGAAAGAAATTGGGCGATATGAGTTGCAGTCGTCGGCCGGCTTGCCCGGTTTGGGTATTGCAACTATCGTGGCCATTTTGTGGTCCAATGGTAATTTCACCATCTGTAGGCAGTCGTTATACATATGCAACAGGTGAGGAGGGGTAATGTTTCCGCCACTTTCTTATACAGCTCAATGGGGATACCATTGGGACCCGCTGCTTTGCCTGACTGTAATGACCCCAACGTCACCTGTATTTCTCCCACCGTGAGATCAGTCTCCAGTGCAAGAGCTGCTTCTGGAGCTAGCCTTGGCATGGCAGTATCTTTGATGTAAGTTAGTGCTTCTTCTACGGACATCACAGATGTCGATGTGTATACCTGTTGGAAATGTTGCGCCAGCACCTGTGCTATGACATGCGGGTCTGTCGTGCTTTTTCCTTCTGCCGTCCGAATCCTCGCCACCCATCTGTCACGCAGTTCCCTTTTATCTAGCCATGCTAAGAGCTTCCCAGCTTTGTCCCCAATCTCGTATATCTTGTGTTGGGTAGCCGTCATCCTTGACCTGGTCAAATCTTCAAGATATTTTTTATGCTGCTGTTGTATAAGATGCAATTTCTGGGTTGTCACCTGTGTGGGGTCATTGTTATGCTGGGTCTCAGCTTCTCGCAGTGCCAGCTCTATGTCGTATAAGTGGCGCTGTTTCTCTCGCTTATGCCCCGTGACAGAGACAATGGCCTGCCCCCTGATGACTGTTTTATACGCCTCACAAAGAATAGTTGGGGAGTCCACTGATGCAGCATTCTCCTGAAAGTATTGCTTCATTGTCGTGAGGACCGCTTTTCTAATTTTGGGGACCTGTAAGTATCATGGGTATATGGGATAAATGCGTCTCCTAACCTTACGATAATGTGTGTATGCTAATGCCACTGGGGAATGGTCAGAAATACCTCTAGGTTTTATCTCTATGTTGTCTACATTTTGTAAGCATTCTGCAGAAGCTAAAAAGTAATCAATTCGGGATAGGCGGTTATGCACCCCAGAATAAAAGGTGTACTGCTGTGCCGTGGGGTGGTGCCATCTCCACACGTCCGTAAGCCAGAGTGCCTCCGTAAAGCTCCCAAGCCTTGACATGCCGGTCATATGTGCCTTCGCTGGATGGCGATCCAGGGTGCTATCCATAATTGCATTAAGGCCCCCCCCCCGATCATCAGTTCGCCTTCTGGAAGGTCAAGCAGAAACTTGCTTAACGCTGGGAGTGTCACTGTATACAGGGCAGGGGGAATGTACACAGAAACTATATTCAGAGATTGGTAGTTTACATTCTTAAGCTCTGTATGTATGTAAAATATGTAGGCCTAAGTGTGAAATGATGACCACATTATATATAGAAGACTGTACAAACATATTTGGACCTAATAAGTATTTATTACTATTGCCTATCTCAGTGGTATGCAATTCATCAACCTTAGAGGAATTATAGGGTGGTTATTGGCGGACCCTCAGCTGTCTCTGTGATGGTAACCCCTCACCTGGCAGGTTGTCTGCCACAGGAGCACTAAGTCTTAAGCAGGGTGGTGAACCATTACTGATTTTCCCTGTCTACATCTGCTATGTGATGATGCAGGCAGGGAAAATGTACTATGGGCCCATGCACAGGGAGAAAACCTGATCCGCATCAGGACCTTTCAACATGGCTCCCACTCAGCAAGCCTTCAGTGTTGTGAAAAAACAGCAGTTGCAGGAGCCAATTCATTCACTGCACAGAGATCACCACTGCAGGTAGGGATCTCAAAATAGGGTGAAAAGTCCACTGCCAGGATGGTGGAGACCATGCCTTCCACCCCCATGACAGTTTGGCGGACCATCTGTTATGGCATAAATGACCCCCTAGTCCTCATGCAGCTACAGAAATATCTTCATCTTGATTAATTCCCCAAAATCTTTGTGTTTTACTCAACTAACTAGCTGCATGTCCTGAACAGTGAAGTGTCACAAAAAGAGATGGGAATACACAGAGTGGTTGCCAAGGTCCCATTTAGTCCGGACAAAAGCAACATATGGTTTTATTATGCAGACTCTCTTGATACACTTATGTGGGACTCCAATCACCCAGGACTATTTTCTAATGGACCTTTTCAGTGTCCCTCATTGCACTGAATAACAACGTCAGAAAAGAGTCCACAACAGCATCAAGGGATTTGTTTCCAAAATATATGGACAAGAATATGCCAAACATACTAAGAATAAACACTCATGTTTGGCTGCCACTCTTAAAAATTGTCTTGTCTGTTCATAAGTCCTCTATTTATGTCATTCACATGGATGCCTTATGCTAAACTTGTTTCTGTACCTTCAAAGGGTTTTTAATCAGCTGTCTTTTTAAATTAAATTTCCCACAAGGCCCTGCCAATTATGATTTGGAAAGAAAATTACTACATTTGACTTTGGGAAGGTTTTAAATGGTTTGTGGGAAAGGTAATGCTGTGACCATGTATTATATGGGATAAAGTACCCCCAGGCATACGTGATAAGGATAGTGCAAGTCACCTTGGATTTCCATAACCTTATAAAGGAACTCAGCCTTGGGCTTCGTTCTTCTATATGGTTATGGAATTCCTCTGTGACTTGCAATATCCTTATAATGTACGACAAGGGATACTTTATCCTATATAATACAGGGTCACAGCATTACCTTATTCCTTTTATATTGTTTAGCCAACTGTAAATTTTGGACGTATATGTAATTTTATGATTGCATATCAAGACATACCTCTTGGGAAAACATATGTGGTTCATGAAAAAAGTTGTGTAGGAGGCCACATGACAAATTTTTGTATTGTAAACATTTACGACAAATGCGTGAGCCTGTCCAATTTATCATGAAAAGAATTCGTTAAATACAAAATTACATCAAAGGTGGATTGTCATTACTCTGTGTTAAAGGCTGTGGACACATATTCTGACACAGGGAATCCCACAGATTACTGTAATATGCAAAGTTATTGGTGTACTGTATAACGCAAAGTTATTAGTGTAAATGTTTCAGAAATGTATGACAAATGGAGTAGACCTAACTTATTATGTGTGAAAACATACGTTGATCATTGCACATCGGGAGGAGGCACGACAGGAGAATGTACGCACGCAGGGGGCTTGCCGCAGAATGCAAAATTCAATCCGCAGGGTGGCGAAAACTTGCTCGGATATTGCTTCTAGGATTGGAGAAGCTGAGGAACAAATCTCTGTTTTGGAAGATGCAGTAGCGGCGCAGAAGGGACTGGCGAGTATGATTAAGGATCAACGGGAGGACATGCTCTGGGAGCTGACCGATTTGGAAAATAGGGCCAGAAGAAATAACTTGAGAATTTTAGGAATTGATGAAGGCAAAGAAGGTGAAGATGTTAGGTAGTTTGTAGTGGAACTATTCACTGAAGCCTTTCCAGAGGTTACGCAGTGGGACTGGCGTTTGGAAATACAGCGGGCGCATCGGTTCCCGTTCAAGAAAAGGCAGTCTCCTGGTCCTTCTGGTACAACTCCTGCTATGCCAAAAGCAATCTTGATTTGCTTTAACTACTTTCTGGCCCGAGAGAAAATATATGATCTTGCTAGACCAGATAAGAGGCGGATGGGGAAGGGCTGTCAATTTTTTGTCCGACCTGATTTTTGCCCGGCAACAGTGGAGCGAAGGTGGAAGCTTTGCCAGCTCATAACTCCGTTTCAGGCCAAGGGCGCGCAGGTCTTCTTACTTTTCCCATCCAAGCTGAAAGTAATCTTCAAGACCCAAACAAAGTATTTTGTCTCGGAGATACTGGCGAAGGAGTTTCTGGACTCTATTTAACTAGAATGTACACGGCTGAGTACTGGGTATTGATGCAGGGGCACTTATAGTTGGGTTCTAGCCTTATAGGCTGATCCGATCATATTATTTTTTCTTCAATTGCTGGTTTTTTTTCTGGTATAGTGATCAGGGTCAGACTCTTAATTCTGTTAGCAGGGGGGTGTAGGATCCAGCGGAGTGGGAGGTGGCAACCAACCTAAATCATCGTAAGGACCCCGGTTCTGTTGCTCTACCAAGGGGGTGAGGGGTTGGGTGGGGGTGGGGGTGGGGGTGGGGGGCAGGTCTTGACTGGGGTGAGGAGTTGGTGGTGGGGGTGTTGTTGTGTTGGTTTGTTATTTCAGGTCTGTGGTAGAGTGGAGGGAATGTGTGGTTTGTTATCATGAGCAGAATTTTTGTTAAATTTAGGATTACTATGACGATTGTTATGTCCATTGTGTTTTCGGATTATGGAGAGGGTTACATAAATCTGTTTTTGAATGGGGCGGAATAGATTGCGTTTTTCTTCATGGAACGTCTGTTGGTTAAATGATGGGAAAAAACGTGGGATGTTCTATAAGATTCTTCAAATGATGCAGGTTGATATATTGTGTCTCCAGGAGACCCATATTCCATGGAGCAATCGCGGGCTCTTAAGATTGCCCGGCTATGAGTTAGCGGTCTGGTCTCGTCAGACCTCTATGATTAGGGGTGTGGCTATTCTGCTGAAGAAGGGGGTTGGGCGTCTTAAGAGAGAGAGTTAAAGAGGACATTGCGGGTAGATCGGTGATTGCTCAGATAATGATAAATATCCGTCCCCTGTCGGTCTGCCTAATTTATGGCCCTAATTTGGACTAGCAGCATGGCCGCACCCAATGATGTTCTGTGGGGATTTTAATATTAACCTAGCTAGTCAATTCAATTTGATAATCGACCGCAATTACGTAGGTAGGAAACCCCGTGTGTTTAAGGCTCTGCAAACTCTAATTGTTGAACACAGTCTGATAGATCTCTGGCACTACCTTCATCAAGACAAGGACGGGTTTACATTTTATTCTATCCTGCATAACAAAACGGTTCGTCTTGACTATGCTTTTCTCTCCGATCAGTATGCAGGGACCGCAACTATTGAGGTGGTGCCAAGGACCTAATCAGATCATAATGCTCTAGTGGTAGAGCTTCCTTGGGACCGCCCTATTAAACAGTTTAGGTCTTGGACATTTGAGAGGAAGCTCCTTTTAGATCAATTATATCAGGACCACATGGGGCATTGGATTTCAGAGTTCATGGATATCAATAGGGGGACTGCCTCGGACTGCGCCATCTGGGACGCATTTAAAAGCCGCGTTGCGCGGAGAAACGAAAAGTTTTCAGCCTACTGCCGGAAGACTGCACAGGCCTAGACTAAAAGTCGGTTAGAGGAGCTACGCTCGGCTGAGCTCGAGTTAAGCACTAACATTCGGTTGGGTCGTGAGATCTCTCAGAGCCAGAAGGCGGCTAAATACGCCCAATTTCAAACCTCTATGTACGAATTTGGCGAAAAAATCGGGTACGGTTCTAGCTAAGAGACTTCAGCAAAAGTGTGTGGCAAATCGCATTGTTCGTGTTATGGATCAGCAGGGCTGTATTCAGGAGACTCCACAGGGTGTAATGGATGTCCTTATGAAATTTTATGCTAGGCTTTATACTGAGGAGTCCAATGTTATTCAGAATCAGAATGGTGTTGATGACTTTCTGAAGGCTATTGATACCTCGAGGTTAACAATAGAACAGAATGAGGTACTTTCGGCACCCATTACTTGGGAAGAGGCGGAAGGTGCAATTAAATCTCTGGCTAATGGTAAGGCCGCTGGCCCTGATCTTATTCATTTAGAATTTTATAAGACCTTTTCTGCAGTAATGAGACAGGATCTGCTTGCTGTATTTAGGGCTGCACAGGCCGGTGTTATCCCTGACTCTTGGTGACAGACCACGGTCGTATTATTTAAAAAGAAAGGTAAAGATGAGCTGAAACCCTCTTCATACCGGCTAATATCACTCATCAACACCGATAGCAAAATTTACTCCAGGACCCTTGCTTTTAGATTAGCGCGTTTCATAGTTCCTCTGATCTCAGTACGCCAACATGGGTTTATTCCCGGCAGGGACACAACCGACCTTATCCGGCGCGTTATCGCTCTTTTGGATTGGACGCAGTCCACAGGCTCTCCCCTCGGGGTGATCCTGTTGGACGCCGAGAAGGCGTTTGACAGGGTCTCCTGGGGTTTCCTGTGGGCTGTGCTGCGCTGGAAAGGGTCTTGTGCCGAGTTTATTCAGGCTCTCCTGGCACTTTATATTTCCCCAGTTGCGACAATCGCATTTCAGGGCAAGAGTCAGGGTGCTTTACCATCAGCAGGGGAACCAGACAAGGTTGCCCCTGCTCGCCCTATTTATTGAGCCTTTCCACATATGATTGAAGCGTGTCAGGATATCTCGCCAGTTAGGTTTCATGGGGTGGAATACAAGGCATTGGCGTATGCCGATGATATTGTTGTCCTAACTGATGATGTTGGGTCCACTTTTGCGGCCCTAGAGACTCTGGCCGGTCAATTCGGGGCTATGTCTGGATACAAGCTTAACATTACAAAAACTCAAGTTATCCAGTCAGCAGGTATGCCTTCCTCGCAGGTATCTGTTGCAACAGAAGCTATTTATCTTGGGGTTCAAATCGCCCCTGAGGTCGGTCAGATTCCGGATTTAAACTATCTCCCCGCTATCGATTCTCTTCATACTAAGTTCGAGAGGTTAGACCATCTCCACCTGTCACTCTTTGGACTTTGTAATGTTCTGAAAATGTTAATTCTCCCAAAGTTTTTATACTTTTTCAGGTCAATTCCTCTTCTGATCCCACAGGTAACATTGGTTAGGGCGGAGAGAATTTGTCAGAGGTTTTAAGGGGCTATCACCGGGTAAGAAGAGCTGCGAAATGGACCTGTCTCCCCAAGGAGCGAGGGGGCTGGTCCGTCCGTAATCTCTTACATTACTACTGGGCTGCCATGCTACAGCATTTTGGCTCACCATTGGTGGGCGATAGGGTAGATTCACTTATGCATCAGTCCATCTATTTACGATCTAGCCCTCGGTGATGCTGCCAAAGGTGTTCTAACACGTGTGCTTGAGCCAAGCTATTTCAAAAAAACTAAATTTAAGGTCAGTTGGGCTCTGTTTTCTATCTGGCAGAAAATTAGTTCTCGTGTGGCTATCCCGAAGATTAATTCTTATACTCCGCTTAGCGCTGTGGGTGTACTACCACCGATATTTCAGGATGGTGTAACATTTAAATGGTATTCTGCAGGCTTAAAAGACATCGGCGATCTGGGTCAAGATGGTCAGCTGGCCTCCTTTTCCTTCCTAAAGGATAAGTTTCATTTGCACTCTAATGATTTCTTTCAATATTAGCAGGTTAGGAGTTTTTTGGATAGGAATTATCGTAGAAATCCTAGCTTGCATGATAATATTACCGTAGTTGAATTGATCAAGAAAAGAGCCAGAATAGGCATTATCTATCAATATCTCTTGTCAGATCTCCCCGATGATTTGGACATTCATAATGTTAAGTGGGCGGCGAAATTTGGTATTCCAGTAGTGGATTTGAAACAGCCGCTTGAACCAGCCAGGTCTGTTTTAGTTTCGGGTACTTTGCGTTCGCAAAGCTACATGGCTATGTTCAATCTATATCATACCCCTGCCAAGATTGCTAGCTGGGGGGGTGGTTAGGGGGATTATTGCTCTAGATGTAATTTTTTTGCAGCTGATGCAATTCACATGTTTTATTCATGTTCTAATTTGAGTTTTTTTCTGAAGGATATTGAGGTTTTTATCAATCAGGTGCTCAAAATCCCGGTTAACATCTCTCCGGAGTTGATCATAACGGGCTGTGAATATTCAGGAGCTAATAAAAGAACAAGGTATGCTCGAGCATTCCTGTTCATTGCAATGGGAATGCTACGGTTATGTATAACTTCACATTGGTTAAGTCCGGAGGCTCCTACCTTTGATCACTGGAAAGCTAGGATGTTGGCTTGGTATAATTTGGAATCTTCAGTGTATCTGTTGAGAGGGAGCAGGAGGCGCCAAGTGGCATCTAAGATCTGGGCCCCTTTTGAGTACTGGCTCTCGCATTAAAACCATTTTCTCCCCCTTTTTTTTCTCTCCATCAATTGTTTAGTAGGTCAAACATTTGTTATCGTTTTTTATTTTTTTATTAAAGTTTTATTGAACAAAACAATTACATTGGCAGTTTTGACATGAATCATACATTAATGTTACGATCATTTCAATACATAGGATTAAATATACATTTCCTATAGAGGCAGCAATATATCCTTTTCATCGTCAGTTACAATTCCACCCAAGTACCCTATCTTAGTCCCCTTCTTCCTCACTATCTGAACTATGTATGTCCTCCTCCGGCAGGGGTTCACATATGTCCCTTCGGAAAACATTCCAGGGAGTCCAGATTTTATTCCACTTGCGTGGCTCCCCCTGCTTGCGTATACTGTGCGTTCTGTAATCATAACCAGGTCCATGTTTTTACACCACGCTGCTTGTTATAGTTTTTTTGATAAAGATATATGTATTCATTAACTTGTTTCCCCAACTCGACACTATGGGGTTGATTCCAATTTGGGGGAAAAAACGTACGATTTGTATCCAGAGCCCTCTCCGTACGAATTGTACCCGTCCGTCCGAGTCGCGTAGTACGATCCGTATTCCGTGAATCCGTCCGAATCGTCGCGATCAGTATGTATTGCAAGGCTGAAACCGTGAACCGAACGACTCGTACACATGCTGTACCACTCATACACATGCCGTATGACCCGAGGAGTATGATCGGGACCGGGGTATGAGTATGCGATTTGTACGGTCCACGTCAGGTAAGGGCGAGTTGTACGGAAAAGCACACAAACACATACACACGTACGGTCCGTACACCCCATGATCGCAGGGGTACGGTGCGTACCCCCCATGATCGCAGGGGTACAGTGCGTACCCCTGCGATCATGGGGTGTACGCACTGTACCCCATGTACGATGGGTGTACGAACCGTGTACATGGGGTACGGTGCGTACACCCCATGATTGCAGGGGTACGCACCGTACACCTGCGATCATGGGGGTACGTACCGTACCCGGGGGGGGCCGTTCCATACCTGTTCCGGCGCGAACTCTGCTTTTACTGCTGTTTTCAGCTCCCGTCGAAAAAGGGTCGTACGGGGCGTACCCGACACGTATCATACTTGCTGGGTCGTAAAAACCAGCCGCGAACCGTACAGATGTCGCGTACAGCGGGTTCCGAGGGAGAATCGTACGGAGATCAGAGTCGTACGGTCTCTGTACGACTCGTATGGAGTATCACTCCTGGTACGAATCGTACTTCGTCGTACGTTCGGGGGACGTTGCAGGGTACGATTCGTACTGGAAAAATGCTCCGAACGGCTATTCGGAGCGGTTTTTCCCAAATCGGAATCGGCCCCATTGTGTTATTGTTCTTATGTCTCTGGCTTTTTGTTGAAAAAAAAATAAATAAAGTTATAAAAAAAAAAGAAAACATACGTTGAAGCCAATAGGCCTTTAAAAGTGGATTGTTACCACACCATGTTAAAGCCTGTAGACAGGTATTGCATTAGATGGATTCTCACAGGTTACCACAGAAGGCACGATTTTGCTGTTGGTTTGCCTCTTTGGTTCGCTCCTCTGACATACCTCTTGTTGAAGTTGAAGATCTGCAGTGTGATGATCCTTGTTAGACCTTCTTAAGAAGGATTGTATATTGTTTTACCAATTGTGTAATTGTATGCGTATTTGCAAACTGCGTGACAGCTACTGTGAGAGAAAGCGTTTGGTCAAAATAGGCAGCCCAAGTTTGTGATGGTGACAAGTGAACAATAAAAGTTATAGGCCTGGCGGTTCATTTGGAATGGTATGCCAGATGCCATCGGACTGATCTGTTTATTAAGAAAGTGTGCCTGACTTAATTATTTTGAAAAAAAGCATAGGATAAAGCCAATAGTCTATAAGGTGAATTTCCAATTGCCATTAGACTGAGATAAAGACTGTAGACTGATATTTTGTTACAGGGAATGTCAGTGATTACCATAGTAAACCAGGTGTAGGTTAGCCCCATGACAGGCTCTGCATGTAAATTAGAGCTTCAAGAATCCTTGGTATGTCGTTTCGGAGGGGTTTGATTTTGGTTTGACAGTTGTAAATCTAGTTTTATGAATGTGTGCTGATGGTTTCTTTGTGGCAAAGCTTGGACTTAATAAAGTAGACCTGAGCTTGTTTTGATGACGAGTGAATGATAAACAATATGGGCCTAATGTATTAATTGGGAAAGTTTATGTCAGACGCCACAGGTCTGATCTGTTTATTCTGAAAAAAATGATGACAAAAAGCAGTAGACATAGTTTATGCATGTGAAAAAACTATGTTAAATCCAAAAACCTTTGGATTGTTATCACACTGAACTAAAGTCAGGAGGTATTGTGTGACATTAATTCTCATAATTTACTATATTAGGCAAGGAGTCTTGTACTGGGGTTTCTCTTACAAGTATAACTAACAAAACGGTATCGGAGGGCTAAAGGGACATTTAAAGACCCGTCTAAGTTCTATCCCCTTGAAGGAACAACATGAACAACAAACAAACTTAGAGGTCTAAATCAGAAACCTGATCTGAATATCTTTCAGAATACCTTCATGTCTAAAAAGTACCTCAAGATAAAGAAGTGGCTAACAGTTATGAACAACAGACCAGATCGCCAAGAAAAGGGCCATCTGTAATTGCTAATCAAAACCCATTATGGATTCCCATCAATAACTTGTATGGATCAATGTTTTCATTTGGTAATCCTGCCAGGGTATTCTGTCTCTTGATCATTGAGACATACGGCATACCCCCATCTTTGGCATGGGGTAATGACCTACAATTACTAGATTAGACCAAATGATGATGATCTGATGGGAAAGTGCAGTGCAAAAAATATAAAGATGAATGTGATGGTTAAAACAGGATAGGGAGCTTTAACAAAAATGAGTCAGTCATCGTTTGGGACAACGACGGACAGAGCGGGGTCTCACATTTACCTGAGCCAGGTCCAGGAAGAGGTGAGGTCCTTTCCCCGGGCACACTGGATCACACCAGGTGCCAAGGAGGAATTGAAACAGATGTAGGAGAAATATATCCTTTACTGTTATTAATTCACTTGTGTGTTTTTTATTATAATTTTTTCACACGTTTCTCACTAATTTGGCAGTAGCATTCTTTGAGAACAGAGACCCTGACGAAAGCCTTGGGTTTCTTCCCATAATAGGCTGAAACATGTTGGTCCTCTCGCAGCTATTTGTTTAAACTGCGTTTATGTTGTTGCACTGTTCTTGTTTTTAACAAGGAAGGGGCTTATGCCCAATAAAGTAATTTTTGTTAAAGCTCCCTATCCTGTTTTAACCATCACATTCATCTTTATATTTTTTGCACTGCACTTTCCCATCAGGTCATCATCATTTGGTCTAATCTAGTAATTGTAGGTCATTACCCCATGCCAAAGATGGGGGTATGCCGTATGTCTCAATGATCAAGAGACAGAATACCCTGGCAGGATTACCAAAAGAAAACATTGATCCATACAAGTTATTGATGGGAATCCATAATGGGTTTTGATTAGCAATTACAGGTGGCCCTTTTCTTGGCGATCTGGTCTGTTGTTCATAACTGTTAGCCACTTCTTTATCGTGGAGAAGCATGGCTCAGTGGTTAGAGGCGGCAGACCCGGAAGCTGAGATCGGCCGTGGACCAGGGTTCGATTCCCCGCCTCGGCGGGTCTCGGGCTCAAAAATTCCACGGACTTGACAATTCTCTCTCCGGTGCCTACTCGACTCACGGGGTCACACTCTGCGACTCTGGGCAATAGCTTGCTTAATCTCCACTACGGCCCCTCGCGGCGGGATGCCTGGCTTTCACCTTGTGGATACCCTGCCGGGGTATCTCACAGGGGAATACCAGGACGGGTTCCCTAAGCAAGCGCCTTGATGCCTTTGGGTGATACGTGCGCTATATAAGTCGCAATACATTTACATTTACATCTTGATGTACTTTTTAGACATGAAGGTATTCTGAAAGATATTCAGATCAGGTTTCTGATTTAGACCTCTAAGTTTGTTTGTTGTTCATGTTTCTCTTACAAGACCATGAGGGGTGAAGATTTGCTCTGTGAAAATCATTGTTGGTGAGAGGGGATAGAAATTGTTTTGCCAATTGTAATTATGTGCATATTTCAAATTGTAGGACTGTACACGTGATGATTATCTTGTTGGAAAGCGTATGCTCAATATAGTAGGTCTGAGTTGGTTATGATGAAGAGGCCAATGGTAAAGAGTGTAAACCTTATAAATCATTAGGAAAGGTCATAGCAGATGCCATAGGTCTTATCTGTTTGTTATGAAAATTTACAAAAAAGGCTGTAAGCCTGACATATTTATTGTGAAAATCTTAGGAGGGCATGGCTGGTGTCGTTTTCTGCTAGGCCATTGCAATAAAAAAAACATAAACAAGCTCTACATACATATATGGAGAGAGTCTTTGGGTCAGCCCCTCCTACATGTTCCAGTGTCATTCAAATTCTCCTCCTCCCTATTGCAGTACACTGCATAAAGTAATGGGTTAGTCCATTTATGCCAGTGGTTGTATTTTCCTGTTAGTTAACGGCACTTTGCTGGATCACATGCAGTGAGATTCAATGGCTGGTTTGGTGAGCAGTCCTTTAGTTTCCCATGGGTTTTCTTTTATATTCCCCCTTTTGTTCCTTTCCCTGTTCTCCTATTTTTTTATTAGAGCATCCTGAAGCTTCCCAGACAGTCCTTATGGGCTACTTCCTTCCTGCTTGATTAACTTTCCTTATGCTTTACCCTGTGCACTGGGAGGCCATTTTAGAATGGTCTAGCCCACAGTGTATCATTGCTGTAAAGTTTGAAGATGACTACCATGGTTAGAAGCATTATTTTGGCCACCTTGGATCAGGATAACAACAAAACAAGTATACACTTTAATACTCAAAGATGACAGCTAAGAACAAATGTTAGGATGTCATTCTTTTACTGTTCCAAGATGGGGCAACACATTGCTCCTAATTGTGTAGCTATGCTGGAACTTTAAAATCCTGATACACTAAGTACAGTACCACTGCAAGATGGTTGCTTGGTGATATGTTTAATTTTATTATTTCAAGCATAGTTCTGCCGTTTAGGTGACAACATGCATTCTTTTTACGACTGCTATTATTTTAGTATATCTTCCATATGCTTGTTGAGAACGTCTATCTGTTTATTGCTGATGGGTAAGTGGGTGAATGTAAGTATGTGGGTGGAAAATGGATGTATGAATGCAGGGATGACTGTCACAGTGCATGTATGGAGTTAAAAAGTGCCTAAATTCATTAGTAACTGAAGAGGCTCTTTCAGCTATAAGTCAGATCTATTCCTATTACTAAATGCTTGCATATATTGAAAGCTGTATGCTTCTGTTTGTAGCAAGTGCATAACCACCTGAGCTATCTTAACAAAATTGAATCGTTGATTTTCATTGTACACAGAGATCTGTGCAACAAATACATTAATCAATTGAACTACTTATACAGAGGATAGACCTGTAACACACAATGATCTACAGCAACCGCGGTCATCCACCAAGCTGTTCTATTAGGAATCAAGCTTGCAACCAAAACTAGCACACCAATCTATGCAGAGTGCATTAATCACCTGAGCTATTTTACTAGCATTACACCCTGAAACCTGCTGGAGACACAAACATGTTTACACCTGAACCCTTAAACCTAAAGTAAGCCAAAGATGCTTAAAATATTTTTCCCTGCTGTCAGTTTCTTTTTTTTTCCTGCATCTTTTTTTTGTTCATATCTGTTTTTTTCAATTTTACTTGGCATTACATACCCATAGAAGGCAACACGTGCTCTCAGTTTCTTTAGGGAAAGTATATGCCACTATAATGTATATATACGTGTGATTTACTGGCGACCAATAAGCTGAAAGTGATTTACTATGCTCCTCATAATGCCATCCCTCAAGATTCCATCTTTCTTAGCTGAATCCATTACTCCCCACTCTTCATCAAATATGTAGCTTCTCTAAGTACCTAATTTCCATTTCTACCACTGATCTGGGCAATTGTTGCAGACCTAATGCAAGTTGATAAGTTTTAGTGATTCATCTAAACATCATTGTCAAACAACAAATGGCGCATCAATTTCAATGCATATTTAAGCCAATAGTAAATCATTGCTGCAAATATCACTGATGTTGAAGAGTTCATCAGTGTAAGTGTATTATAATGCCAGTGAATCTATAATAACAGTACTTGCCGCTGGTAAGAGTGACACTAAATAACCATCATTGATTGCTCCCTCTCTTGTCTAGCAGATCGACATGCGAGCGATTGGTAAAGAAGGTGTCTTTGGAGGTAATCCAGCTGAAGGAGAAAGTCGCCAGGTTGTCTTCTTCTTGCCCATTCCAGAATCTGGAAATAATCTCAACACTTGGCGTTGGAGGTTTCGGAAGAGTGGAGCTTGTAAGGATTCTCAGAGCATTTTATTCAAGTTCACTTTATTTCGGCAATTGCTGCCATAAAAGCACAATAATGTAACATTGTAGATACAACATCATGAAACAACATGTATTACTCTCTGCAGTCCCATGAAATATAATTAGATACTGCCAGTGATATATTACATCTTTGGGTGCTTTTATTGCATTATATAAGTACACAACAGTGTTCACAAGGAACTCATTTAGTACACCAATAAACACTTTTGCAAATAAGTAATTGCACTGCTAAACTTAGAAATAAGAAATGAAATGGGAGACCTTTCTTGAAGTCACAATTTTAATCAAATATCTCAAGTATTCCTAAACAAGCCCGCAGAGACTTATCATTGAAGTATACCTGGCTTCAGCCGAAGCAGGTACATTTATTTTGAACATAGGTAGAAAATATGTACAAGCAAACAGTTTCTATTTGTTTTGTTTTTTCACACATTTAAAGTGATTTTGTGACCCCAAGTGCAGTGACCATAACCCTATTTCAGTGAATATTTAGTGACATAGTTGAACATAAGGACGGTTATTGGTGAATTTCAAAAAGAAAAAGAAGGAAAAGGACAAGCAGAGTAGATTGATTGATAAATAATCCAGGCTGTCTCTTTTGTTAGTTGTCGATGCCGTTTCGACCCTCTCTAGGTACAGGGTCTCATCAGGACAGTATATCTGGGGACAGTAATTAGTGTGGAGGCAGGCAAGGCTGCATTGGAGTATCCGGACAATGTTTAGTCCTGCCTGGTAACACGGAGGATCAGGGAGTCCTCCTGGCGTATGATAACGCTTCAATTGGACTCACTTAGTAATGGGATCTCTTCCTCGAACCTGGGCTTCTCGTGGTCGCTCGGCTGGGTCCAATTGAAGCGTTATCATACGCCAGGAGGAGCAAATCCCACCAAATTATTTTAAAAATAGAAGCGCAGGCTCCCGCGCTTCGTTTTCAAAAAGCCCCCGGGTTGGCCAGGTCCTGGGGCACTGCCACTTGGGGCCCCCCACAGTCCCGGGGACCGCCACCTCCCCAGGGCTATGTAAATTATGTGCGGGAGGGCTCACGGACCTCCCCCCCCCCACTGCCCCAGGGTCCACCACCTCCTGGGACTCTTTTTTAAAATATTCTAAAACCTGTGTGGGAGGGACATGCCCTGGGGGGCCAGTGGTGCATTTCAAGTTGGTTTTCTCTCTCCCTTTTAGCAAAATTTCCTATGGGAGTTAAAGTTGGAAATTAATTATACTCTTTTTCACCCTCCTCAACATTTTTTCCCATTGATAGATCTCTTCATGAAACGTGGCATGCCGAAACTTAGCTGACTGAGTTACTGGATTTTCAGGTTTGCCAAATCTATCCTTGGAGTCAAATGTTACAGGCAAATCAGAAAAAATACTTTCACTTGAAACTCAGGACATTATTTAGAGCTAGGCAGGCTTGATAATCCATCAAACAGTAGAGGATATACTGTCCGCCATACTATAAGTCCCATAAACTGTAATATTTATCAGTGGTTCCAAAGCTTGTATTTCACAGAAAAGAGGTTTTAACTGTGAATTATTATTTCCAGTAATTCACAGTGCTGCATTGATTTGCAGTATATGTTGCCTCCCAAATCAAATAAATAAGTTAAATGGATGGTTATCAAAACATTTCTTCTTCTTATTAGCTCTGTTAAAAGAGACGCTTTCCTTCCAATTTTAGATCACTGATAGCAAAAATGACACTTTTCCATATTGCACTTTATTTTCTTTCATCATGTATGTCTTGTTAAATTTACTCTATAATGCCAATGTACTGCTAAAGAAAAACACATTTTAGAACCCGTTTTTAATTTCCTTACAATGCATTTCGTATTTAAAACATGACTTATACTATTAAGGGAGGGAGCCGAAAAGATGGCCGCCGAATAAGAGCTCTGTGAGAGAGCTCCTGGGGTAGGGATCACCGTAACTGGTTTAAATCCCGGAAATACCCTGAAGAAGACGAACAAACTCCCTTGCCAAATCTACGGGATGAGGAGCTGAAGTGCAGAGTAGCTACAACAGCGGAACGAGCAGTGTGGCGAGCGCATTAGAAGGCAACACAGAAGACCGGTCAGCAAATGGCGGACACACACTGACCTGGAGGATTGAGAGCCGCCGGAGAAGAACTGCCCATCCGTGGTGCCCGGTGAAAGCAGGACGAATAGTGCAGGGTGGAAGCTTGATGAGACTTGAATAATAAGCAGCATAAGGCGGACAGCTGACGGGGTGTGTGTACACCCGACACAGCACTGATTCGAAGGAGCCTGGAAGCTGCCGATGTGAAGAGACGACCCCCGGGTAGGCGATGAGGCGGGGGTCTCCTACGAGGACCATCTCACGCAGGGAAGAACATCTCGTAGCAAGCCAGCCCCAGCTGGAGCTCGACAGCGCGTGCGGAGACGAGCGTCTTGACGGAGCCATCAGCAAAGACGTCGGAAATTGCGAGCAGAGGACAGGAGCAAGACGGCAATCGAAAGCGGGGGCCCGTGGAGGTCCTTGCGCCCAGCGGTGAGTGAGGAGGAAAGCGGGACCGTATTTTAATAAAATCATGAAGAGTGAATCAGTCGGGAGCCTAAACTGTGCCCTGCCTGACCTTAAAATGGCGCCCAAAATCGGACATGACCAACAATAACCCGGCGATCTAAGTGCTCGAGTACTCCAAGCTGAGCTGAGCTGACAATTAAATAATTAAAGAAAGGTCACCTCCTGAACGGGGGAAAACTAGCACCTCTTTGAAACAACCAACAAGGAATAAAAACAGTCGACCAGGGAAGAAGGACCAAATTGAAGTAGTGGAAAGAGAGAAAGTCTTCTCTGCTCCTACAAGAACCAGCCCGACAGCAGCCATCTTACACTATCTGGGTGCTATATTACACAACCCAATGACAATACAACTAAGAAGATAACGAGAGAGCTAAGAGATCTCTAACTGTGACCATCTGGAATTATAATTGACAAAAAGAATACCAGGAGTAAACTGAGTTGAAATTTTTCACACAGCAAATTTTTATATAAAACAAGACTAGATTCAGAAAGTAAGCACAGAAGGGGAACAAAGCATCATCAGCAGCATTTTTACCCGGAAGCAAGCGGAGGAAAGAGTCACTTGAAGACTTGCTACCTTTATACCCTGAAGCAAGCTGAGGAAAGAGTCACTTGAAGACTTGTTACACAGAGCTAGTATGAGCGGGCGATACCAAGAGACGGTAGGCTCGAAAGCTCAGACTATAAAATACCCACCTAATCTATCCAAGAATGCAGCAAAAAAGTTTAAACACGACACCCTGAGAAAAAACCAAGACATACTATTTACGGACCTATATTTCAATATAACTAATGGCGCTTCAATGAATAACCTCATATTCTACACGAACAAAACAACAAAATGGCGCAACACCTTCTCAAGGATGCTTGCCATAAAAACGACTACAAACATCCCTCATGGCATAAAAATGATGACCTCACCATCATACAGATGCAGAGCAGAACTAAGTATCACCATCTACAAATCGGGTACAGTGTTGATACAAGCAGCAAACAGAGAACTGGAGAAATTTGCCAAGATATTCCAAATAATGAAAGACTCATTAGAAGACCCAAGACACCAACTACACCAGATCGCACCAGGAGACACTCCTGTCGCTAATGATAACAACAGTGGAGTCATTAGATATAGGGGACACCATGATCAAAGCTCGATACGAGAAGATAGACCTGAGATAGCAAGGTCCAAGTCTGAGAACACGACAGAAAGAACGGAGAGATTTATCAATCAGACAAACAATGAACAGAACCGGCTCCAAAGAGAAGAGCCGTCCTCGCTCATGAACGAAGAAGCCTCCCTGGTAGAGCATACATCGATCTCGAGAATAATGCCCCATGACAACCAAGAAGTGGACGAGGGAGAAGATATCAGCCCCCCTACACCTCCCTTGAGTATAACACCAACACCATGCAGACTTTCACCCACAAACGCACCCATGACAACACATAACGGAACGAGCAATGACGACACCCCCAATAGTAACGGAAGGAACAATCAAACATGGGTTACAAATGAAAGGGATACGGAACAAAGAACAGATCCAATAAAGAGAAGAACAAAATACAAACCCCGGAGCAATAGATCTGCCTACCCTAAGAAATCACATCAGAACAGGAAAGATATTAATATGCTCCAGAAACTAGTAAACAAGATGGCCCAAATCACTATAAATACCTCACAGGCAATGGATAAAATCGAGGAGATGATGACGAGCATTCACTCCAAGGTCACGCACATCCAAAACGTGATACACCGCTCACAAAGAAAGAGTAACGAAACGATCTGGCAGTTGAAACATAATGACAACAGACCGAATAGGGCAAAACCTTTATCGAAGGAGGAAACTCTGGCCTTAACCCGATCGTACGAAATACCGGAACACGAGAGAGAGGAAAGAATCGAAACAGTACCACTCGACTCAAACAGAACATCGAGAAAGAATGATAGAACATCTAACCCTCACAATCTACAACAGGTACAACTCACAGCCACAGAGAATAAGAATGGAAACCTCAGCAACAAAGAAAAACCGCTGACATGTCTACTACTCAACTGTCGGTCGGCAACGAAACATGCGTCGGATATAGCTGACCTCATCATCAACAAGGACATTGATTTAGCAGTCCTTACTGAAACATGGCTTACGGAATCCTCATCCCCTATCATGGATCTCCTAGTACCACCCCAATTCAACATTTTGAGACTCAATAGACCCATAAAGTTAGGAGGAGGCATAGCCTGCATTCACAGATCAGATATTGAGGTCAAACAAATCCAAGCCGACCCCCTAGAATCAAGCGAATACCTAGGTCTTAATTTCAGAACAGCTACCAAACAAAGATTCAACCTCCATTCTTTTTACCATCCACCAGGAGACAGCGAAAAGTTTACAGAGGAGCTAATAGAGATCATAACGACCAACTCTAATGACGGCGTCAATAATATATTTCTTGGCGACTTCAACTTACACTGGGAGGACCACAACGACAAACTGGTCAAATCGCTGAAAGATTTCCTTGCTGAACTGAACCTTACTCCACTATGCACACAACCCACACATTCGAAAGGAGCGACGTTAGACTGGATTATTGCGCGAAACAAAGATACAGCAATCCTCTCTATAACACCATGCGACTGGTCGGATCATCATGCCATAACATTCACGATACCTATAATGGAAAAAGGCACAACCAGACAACCCCTCAAGACCAAAAAATGGGTTAGAGACACAAGAGATGCAAACTTAGAGCTACTAGTGGAAAGCTGTGAAAGAGACCTAAAACCTCATAACAACCTGCAGAACGTAAACGAACTGACCGAACACTATATAACAACGGTCGAAACTATTGTCAATAACACCCTGCCTTTAAAACTGAAAAATATCTCGGAGAAGACAAAAAATCCATGGTTTAATGAATCGCTAAATGAAGAAAGGCGCAAATTGAGAATGGCCGAAAGAAAATGGAGACAACACCCTTCATCCCCAGAGCTGAAAGCACTCAGAAAAATTAGAGGCCAATATAATAAAATGATCATCAAATCAAAACAGGAATTCATACGGTCAGAACTGGATAGTGCCAAAAACAGACCACGAAAACTCTTTGAAATCCTAAAGCAACAATCAAACAAATTAGCCAAATCTGCCCATGAGAACTCAAAAACACCCCTAAATTGTGAAGAATTTTCTACATTTTTCACAGAGAGGGCGAAATCACTAGAAGCAGAGCTCAAAGACGCCGTGGCAAACATTCCCATTGAACAAATGCCTACGAGAGATACTGCCGCTACAACGGAGAGTACCATAACAAAAAATGAGGCAAGTTGGGATACGTTCAAACTATATGACCAGCACAGTATCGCCAAAACGCTTTCCAAAATAAAACCAAACAATCACTATCAAGATCCCCTTCCCGCAAAATGTGTAAAAGAAATCAATCACGTTTTGATTCCAATGTGGACCGAAATTATAAATGCCTCACTATCACAAGGGATCCTCCCTGACTGCCTAAAAACAGGTCAAGTTGCCCCCATAATCAAAAAACCCACAGCAGATAGATCAGACCCAAACAACTTTCGCCCAGTGACCAACATCCCGCTACTGGCCAAACTAATTGAAAAATGCGTACAGAACCAACTAAGCCAACACATCACCAAGTTCTCATTGCTTGATGAATGCCAATCAGGATTCAGAGCAGGGCACAGTACTGAAACAGCGATCCTCCATATTGTTGACGATGCGCTACAGGCACTTGACCAAAACAAAGCATGCCTGCTGATTCTCCTCGATCTGTCGTCGGCCTTCGACACCGTAAATCACGAAGCATTATTGTCCAGGTTACGGGACAGGATGGGTCTGTCAGGAATTGTGCTGAAATGGTTCATCTCTTTTCTACAGAACAGATCACAACGATTCCTGGTCAACCAGTCAATTTCACCTCCATGCCCTATTTCAATCGGAGTCCCTCAAGGATCAACGTTATCCCCAGATCTGTTTAACCTTTACGTTGAGCCGCTTACAGAAATTCTCCAAAAAGCACAGATATCGTATCACATGTATGCAGATGACACGCAAATATATTTAAAGATCTCTTCCCTAAAAGACTTGGAACTAGTGAACAAGGCTTTAAAAATGGCTCTGCAATGGTTAACTACCAACCAACTGAAGCTTAACGCCAACAAAACGGAGTTCCTACTAATCTCACCAGCAAGGAGCCGTACGGAAATAAAGGAGTGGACGAAAGTGGTGACTGCGCTAAACTGCACCCCAACATTACTCAAGTCAGCGAAATCCCTAGGAATCACTCTGGACGAGAATCTAGACATGAAAGCCCACATCAACTCAATGGCCAAGAATGCTCGATTCCACCTGAACTACTTAAGAAAACTGAAACCATTCATCTCAGAGGCGGATCTCAAATTGGCTATCCAATCCTTAGTTATCTCTAGGATTGAATATGGCTGCACCACCTTAGCGGGCTTACCAAAAATGTCCACAGCACCATTGAAAGCATGCCTAAACGCTGCGGCAAGAATTATCACCGGATCCAGGAAATACGACCATATATCGCCACACTTGAAAGCTTTAAGTTGGCTACCCTATGAAGCAAGAATCCAAATGAAGATAGCTTGTATCACCCATAAAGCGCTACACCACAACACCCCAGGATACCTAGCGAAGAAAATCCAGCTATCGGGAGGGAATCGACCAGCGAGGAGTACTGAAGAATTTCTACTATGGCCAGCCTTTTTCCACAAGAAAAAAACTTATGACAGAGCGTTCTCAGGAGCTGCCCCCAGAATATGGAACTCAATTCCTCCTATCATCAGGAAGATCCAAAATGTGGCATCATTTAAGCGAGAAGTAAAGAGCTTTCTGATGAAGAAATACACTACCTAGAATAGATCAGTCACGAACTGACAATGACCTAAATATCATACTTGTTTACACATTTTACCTATGATAGAAATATATCCACCTCTGACTTTATTTATCATCTACCTCTTATCATCTACCTCATATTTGTTGTCCGTATAACTGTTTGATATATATGTCTACCTAGAATAGATTAGTCACGAAATGACAATGACCCAACTATTCATACTTGCTTACACTTTTTACTTGTGATAGAAGTATATCCACCATTGACTATATTTATCATCTACCTCTTATCATCTACCTCATATTTGTTGTCTGTATAACTGTTTGATATATATGTCTTTCTCCTACGCCTTATATGTTATACGTTCTGATACCCGTATAACTGTTTGATATATATGTCTTTCTCTTACGCCTATATGTTAAGCGCTCTGATACCCACGGGTCTTGTTCGCGCTATACAAAACTTTCTAATAAATAAATAAATAAATAAATAAATATTAAACATTGTTGCATAAAAGGCATTTTAAATACCAGTACGTTATCCCCAACAAAAACACACATTTCTTAGAACATTGACACACATATCTGCTGTTTCGGACAAAAATGCATATTAAGCAGATGACAGTCCAAATCTTTCTAAAGCATATGAAAATCAATTAAGAAATAATGTAATAGATTCTGATTTAAAAGCTTTATTCGGTGTAGTTGAAAAAGACCATAAAAGTACAATAAAATACATTACAATACGATACTATAATATTGTGCAAGGTTAAAAAAAGATCCATAAATGAAAATTCCCAAACACTTAAAAATTTGGGAATATTTCCCCCTCCTTGTCATTCCTGCCGCTCCCTCCCACATCTCCCCCACCGGTCCTATTCCCCTCCTACCTTCCCCCCTCCCATTTATTACTGTGTCCCCTCTTGACATTCCCACTGCTCCCTCTGCCCACTCCCCCGCCCTTTCCTTTTCCCCTCACAGTTTCCGCCTCCCATTTATTACTGTGCCATTCAATGTTGCTCAGTGCTGCCTTTATTATATTGCAACCTTGTTGTAAACTTTTACTTCAATAAAAAATTATGACACAAAAAAACTCGGGAGTATTGAAAAGCAGTCAGTTCATTAAACGCTGAACGATTGACAACAGCTAAAAAAACAACATACATAAAACACCTTAAAGAAAAACCCAGTCATCCAGGGGATACTCTGGATACATTTCTAAGTGCCTCAATGCAGAGGGACTGGTATCCTGCAAGATGGCTTAAATTGGGAGCCTCAGGTAGGTAAAGTCCTAATACTGCTCACAATCGAAGGAGGCTCCGAGGGTCTTCTGAGATCAAGGTAGTAATTCTTCCTAATTTTCATTACGTGTCTCAGATAGGTATGGACAGTCACTGTTATCTCTTCTGTAGCCAGACTTTGGAGAAAGTGAAGTGCCTGTGTGTAATGTCTTAAAGAAAATATGTTCAGAAGGGCTTTGTTAGTACACGACCTAGGTTTCGAATAAAGCTACAAAAAACATTTTGTGTAAGTGCTTTGAGTAGAAACCTTGTCACAAGGACATGGGTCGAGCTTACCTTCCCTATTACTGCAGTAGTGGAAGGCTACTAACTTATGAAAAATTTTCAATAATGTGATATAAAAATATGTAACATGTAATATGTTCCAATATTGCCATCTCAGAGTTCAAGTGACATTTATTTTACACAATTACCTGTTACGTATTCTCTTTACATAAATAAACTCAAACACATTTTAACTGACACTGTACTTCTAAATTATCATTTCAGTCCTGTAAAATTTGACTAGGGCCACTAGGGGAGAGGAGTTGGCCCAACGGCTATGGCGGTCGACCTCGAATCTGGGGAACTGGATTCAAGTCTCGGCAGTGACGCTGAACATCCTGTGATTCTGGGCAAATAACTTAATCTCCCTGTGCCTAACAAAAATGAATGTGTCCTCGTGTAATGCAACTGGTGCTATGTAAAGCGCTCTGATACCCGATTCGGGTCAAGTTTGCGCTATATAAAACTCTCTGTAAATAAATAAATAAATAAATATATATCACGTAACAGATTTGTTGAGGTGCTACTTGAATTTGTAAAAATCTGTTTGATTTAAGTAAAGTACAATTTATATTTCCTGGCATTAGCACCATATTGCTTGAAAGAGGGTAATTTACCTGGCTACCAACTTAATTTTTTTGGGAGAACTCTTTGTATAAGCCACTTAAACATGCTTGAGATGTTCAGACGTTACGGTGATGGTATCAAAATGTGCACTCTTAATGTGTTCATAGTCTGAGTGTTCAGCATGTACTCCCAAATATTCATATCTAACATACATCAATTCACAATAAATGTAAATCTACCAGACACACTTTAGCAGACACATAGGTGGTCGTTCTTGTGATATAAAATAAGAATTTAGAACTCAATGAAAGCAGCAACTAATGAAGTGAAACCATCGAATTGGACTTTTCTGACATGAATAGCCACATTTGATGCAATTACACCACCAAAACGCATTCCAACATTTAATCAAGACTTAGGGCCTGATTTAGATCTTGGCAAATGAGTTACTCCATCACAACAGTGGAGAATATCCCATCGCCGAAATATAAATCTCATAGGATATAATGGGATTTATATTTCAGCGGAGGGGACATCCGTCACTGTTGTGATGGAGCAACCCATCCACCAAGATCTGAATAAAGCCCTTAATGATGTTTCAGTGCCACAGATTGCAGAAATTGTGGAAAAAAACATAAATAATAATATATATTTATAATTCCTGTTTTCAATTAACCCATAGTTTCTACAGGCACATCATCCCTCCCTTCTGAAATTTAACAAAATCACATTTTGATGTTACTGATCAGATTCCAATTAGAGTCAACCCAGTGAAATTACAAATACTTGCACAGGTCTGAACTCCTGTTAACATCTTTCAGTAGTCATATTTGCTGCAGGAGCGTAAGGGGTAGAAGAACAGACCACAAAGTGCAGGTGGTAGGGATAGGGGCAGCAAGCTGACAATTGCGGGCAGGCAGGAGAAGCGCTATTTCCTTTCACATAGTGTCCTTTTCCCACGCTACTCTAACTAGTCCATCATCTACTGAAACTCTTCACCAGATAAAAATTGTCTACTCTTCTTTCCCCATAAATAGGGAGGGGAGAATACCTCTTTTTCTACACCAGAGTAAGCACAGCAGTGGTGCTAGGCTTGTCCCCTGCAATACTTCTTAACTACAGCTCATACCTCTGCAACATACATTTCAATGCAAATGTCTCTCTTAAGCCCTCCAGTTCTTCCCCACTTAGCTTACCTGCTCTCACTGTTTCCAAGCTGCCAGTGACAGCCTTTACCATTCTAGCTCTTCCTGCCTGCTCTTCAAGATTCAGAAACTCAGGTCTATGCCTAGTAATAACATAACCTCTTCTAGCACCATCTCCAACCTATGCCTAAGGGCACTCTCTTTCTTCAGTTCATCTAAGGCCTTTAGTAGGAATATCTTTTACAAGTCCCAACTAACAATGATCAGCAATGTTTCTGTGGCCTGTCAGGCAACGCCATCTCTTTCTCTTCCTTAATAGACCGTCCAAGGTGTAGCAATTTCGTGATTTACCCAAAAATTGTAAAATTGGCACTTTTATTAAAATTCTGTGATTTTTATAAAAGCTCTGGCAAATCACAAAAAACACTTGGAAGTTTATTTGCTATTTCTTTCATTGACCCTATGCGGCTATGCCGTGTCAATAAAAGGATGGTTGGTAGAAGAGAGATGTTTTTATTCCTTCTCTCCTGCTTTGCAGTACCATTTTGAGTCTCCTGGGGCAGATATTGCCTCCAAGTACCTCAAAATGACCGTTGCTGGGCCTGCACAAAAGGAGAAAGACTGATGGAGACCAGGGTACAGAAGGTGAGAGTCTCAGCGACCTTGGAAGTCTTTCTTTTAGTCACCAGTCCCCTGACTTGCAGGTGTCATACCGCCCTTCGTCACACACATTCCCTTGGCAGTCCTCCTCCTTTGCTATTCTCCCACCTCCGTAACTTTTATTTCCTGGACCCCTCCCCCTCCATGGCCCTTTAGTTTCTCCGGCCCTACCCTTTAATTTTCCTACTCCTTCCAAGCCCCCAGCATCAATTAGCAGTGTGAAATGTATTCTGCTACATGGTGCCATTACAGTAATCCCCCTCCACACTCTTCCCGCCTTACTTTAAGATGGGAGGAGAGTGCAACGGTGCACAATATCAGTGGTTCACATTAACAGCTCCCTCCTGCATCATGTGTGCCATGCTGGAAAACGACATGTCAGGATGGTGCCAGAGAGAGCACACATTTTTAAACTGTATTCTGCACTGTATCTGGCATCAGTCATCTTGTTCGCCAGCTCATGTTTGGTGCGCAGTGCTGGTTTGCTGGCTAGGCCACAGTATTTTCGTGGCGGCAGATATTGTGCCTGTCATAAAAATACTCTAAATGTAGCTTTTTGGCTGCAATTTTCTTGTTTTGCAGCCACAAAATTTGTCAAATAAAGTTGTGGTTTCCAGTGGACTCTCTACCTTAAGCTTAGTTGGGCCCAGAACAACCGCCAAACATGGAGATAGGCATCAAAATATACCAAGGTTTATCTTCTCAAGTGCAGTAGCCCATAGAACTTGCACTGGAGTATCAACAGCTGAACATGGTGTAGAGTGATACCCGGCCTCTACAGTACATAGTATTCTCTACAGCACACTGAGAGCCAGGCTCAGCCCGAGGCTATAAATAAATGGGCACTAGGTCACTCAAGGCCTTTTGCTGGGGCATGCTTTTACTGTGTATGTGTGTTTGTCCAGGGCTCGGGTATCAGGTCTAGTTATGAAGCCAGGTCCTGGATGGCCCGCTACACTGGGGACAAAGACCCGGGCGATCCTATGGTACCCCCTCTGCTGTCTGGCGCACACTGACGTGGCAGCTTGCCCGCCCCTCTAACATGCTGGTGCTGCATACATGAAAGAGCTCACATCAGTCTGGGCGCCCTGCCTGTGTTAGTCCGCTCTAGGTGGCACCTCCACCAGCGCCATATCACACGGCCCACCCCAAGAGATGTCATAGCCAGTGGCTCTGCTTGGCTGCTGCTGCCTGTGTGGGCCCTTGCTGCACTGTGTTGGCAGCCTCCGCAGCTCCAGTTTGCCTGGCCAGGCTTTTGCTTGCGGCCCCGCCCGCAGCCTCCCGCTTCATGGCCTATTGCTGCCTGGTGTATCAGCGTGGGCTATTGGCCTGTGGATAGAGCTAAACAGAGGCCAGTGCAGAGAAATCCTGACGATCTCCCTGGAACGGATGTAGTCCCTTCCCCTCAGGGACGGTGTGACTGCGGGCTGCTTTGGCCTTCATCGTCAAATGAAGGAACTCTTCTGCTGGGAGATAACAGGAACAGGCAGTGTGTTTCCCTTGCCTTTGGCCCTGCTGCTGCCTCCCTGTATCGGGAATCGCGACTCTTCTCATCTGGCCACCACAATTCCAGATGGTGCCTGGAAGGGGTATGACACTGCTTCTGTTGAAGGTCACTACCTGGCACACCTCAATGGACACTGCTGAGAGAAGATTTGGCGGCATTTGACTATAAGTATTTACCTGCATGGTGTTTACATGCTGCTCTCCTTTGGCCATTACAATTCACTGGCCAGGAGCTCACACCCTTGCTTTGCCAACCCAAGAGCTACCCCAGTTCTCCATGTCCTCCGCCTAGTGGTCCAGCAACATGAGTGTGTCACCTCCGAATGCCAACCCCCTGGCTGATCACAACCCAACCCCGATTACGAACATTTCAAATTGCGCCACTCCACCCAACTAAGTACTGAGTTGTGGATATGTTTACACTCGGCTGAAAAAACTTGCCAGCACGTGCACTAACATAAATCAACATGAAGAAATTAGGGTGCAGATCATACTAGGGTGTAGATGGTCATTTCAGCGATGTCTAACCTTGCTGGATGATAACCTCTTTGTGGTCCGCTCGCATTAACTGTCAAACACTGGGGCAGACAAAATGTAAGCAGCTTTAGGCAAGGCAGCATCCTCCTCTATTGCACGGAAACCTCCGCCATCAAAGTTGAACTGGCCCATGCCATTCTTCGGCGATCAGGAGCTACGCATCAGGGGCCAACCCCAAAACCTGGGAGTGGCTATGGAAAATGTGGCCATGAACATAAAGTGGTAGGGACATACAGTGCAAAAGTGAAGACGTGCTCAAAGTGTGGGAAGGCGAACCATTATGTTAAGGAGTGTCATGGCAGGAAACCCCACACGACGCCTGATCAAAAACGATGCCCATCAGCAGCTCTGGGCCAGCTCTTGCTGGATGACACCATTGAGGCTGAAGAGCCTAAAAGGCGTGGACTGAACACCCCCCCCTGGATAAGTAGGAACATGACGTCTTTGTGGTGACCTTTGCAGGCCGTGCAAGGCGAAAGTGGTGGCCGCCCCCCAAGTGCCTAATCTAAATCTGCGGCATCCTCGTCAACGCTCTCATTGACGCAGGAGAGTCAGTGAATGGAATGGACTCCAAACAATAGGAACAAATAATTCCACATCCTCCATTAGCACCCAGCATGACAAAGATTTACAAATCTGGCGGATGGAGCCCCTGCCTCTTCGGGGGAATGATTTATGTTAATGTTACCAGTAATGGATGCTCTACAACAGCGAAGTTTCACATCGCCGAAGGTGAGAAGGGCACGCTACTTAGTTGCCATACCTCTGCGGCCCTCCAGTTGGTATTCTTTGCGAAACAAGTACTAAAGTCACATGCTGACGCCCTTCCTGCAGTGTTCCCTCAACACTTTAAGGACTTTCAACAGTTGAAAGGAACACCAGTTAAGCTACACATTGACATATCCGTACACCCAACTGCATTGAAACACCGGAGGGTTCCCTTCCATCTTCAGCCACAGGTAGAATGGGAACTGAAAGCATTGGAAGAACTTGGGGTAATTGAAAAGGTGTCCGGCCCCACACCTTGTGAGTCACTACTAGTCATCGCACTGAAGCCAAAACAGCCTGATGCGATACGTTTCTGCGCTCAGCACTCTTCCGGGCTCCGGGCGCTTTGAGCAACACGTCCCGAGGGCTAATGTGTGTTGCTGGCGGCATCGGCTGGGTTCAGCAGAACAACCACCACTGTATTGTCATCCTCTGTGGGGTCGCCCACTGCCCTGGCCATGACCCGCTTGTAACCGCTCCGATAACCTTTATAACGGCCATCAGCGACTCCTGCTAACGGCGCCTAGATAGGGGTGTTTTTGCTGGGACGTCATTTCACCCAGTGGGGACCTGATTGAGCCTTACATCACCATAGTGGGTATTTTGGCTATGTTAGTCACAACTATTTGTTCTATCCCCCAATGTGCAGGACACCATCTTTTGAGGTGTCAAGAGCTGAAAAAACCTTAAGAAGAAAGCGCTATCATCTAATTAGGTTAGGCATCCCACTATGTACTTGATCTTATTTATTTAATTTTAATTGCATTCTCTTCCAGCCATCCTTTCTCTTTATTTGTTTTAAACGATGAGTGCATTGCATTACCACATATTCACTAACTTCAGGGACAAATTTTGTGGGGCTGTGAAGATGACTATTTACTCTCTTGTACAGACTACTATTCCTATTGTTCTTGTTTTTGTCATCTCTGTTTAGGTTACCAGTAGATCTGGCTGGACCTCATGCTCGCACTTAAGAATAGTGGTTGGTAGGAACTCCACCAAACCACCAGTTGTTTTTATAGGTCCTGATGAAATGCATAGTATCATTTTTTGAACACACTGCGTGAAACATGTCGTCCACTTCCTTAGAGCTGAGAATTTCTCCACTGGACCATTGAGCCAGCGAGCAGCCGCTCTTTTGTATTTTTATTAAGGTGGATAACCATTCCATTAAATTTTCCTTTTGGATTATCCAATCTTTTTTAATATCACTCACTCACATCTACACCTTCACCTAGGGCCCTCACACCCACGGCACCATACGGCAGGAACAGAAGATCTCTGGTAAAGAGCCCCTTTTTGGGTGTCCGTCGGGTATTTCACGGCTGACCCGATGAGGAGCGAGTCCATATGATGAAGCATTACCCTAGCTTGCTGGGTGTGTGAGGACTCTAGTTCAATTAGGAGGATTCCACTCCTGTGGCCTCCCCTCTCGTTGTCCATCTATCTGGTGAACTGCGTACCCTTCTTAGTTTACATTATCTGGGCATGTACGCCGGACCCCGTGAAACAGCCCTAATAGTCCCCTTCTTGATTAGGACGTCTCTGCGTTGACATGAGATGCCCGAATCAAGCAATTAGAAGGGAGCGTCACATAACACCGACGATGGATGACATCATAGCCGACCTCAATGGGGTGAAATAGTTCTCAAAGCTGGACTTAAACTCTGGGAATCAATACCTAGTCCTGGCCCCTGAAACTTGCTACATCAAAACTTTTTCCACACACATCAGACTTCAATGCTATAAGCTGCTGAACTTCGGCATCTCATTGGCCGCAGAGGTGTTAAAGAATGCCATCAAAGAAACCCTCTCTGGACTACAAGGTGTTATCATTCTGAGGGATGATAACCTTATCTATTCTGAGAGTCTGGAAGAACACCACGTTTGTCTGAGAGATACCCTTCAGCAGCTCGTTGACAGCGGCTTGATGCTGCATTTCAGCAAATGCTCCTTGTATCAGAATTCAGTAGAGTTCTTTGGGTACATCTTTCGGGGAGAAGGACACCAAGTTGATCCACGGAAGGGCGCTGCAATAAGGGCAGCAATAGTACTGCAGAGCCCCACTGAAGTCCGCAGTTTCCTGGAGATGGCATCATACTGCAGGAGATTCATCACAAATCTTGCGTCAATGTCAGAATGCATCAGAGCCCTCACCCGCACCACCGTTCCCTGGGACTGGAGTTCATCTGCTGACAAAGAATTTCAGTTCATCAAGGAAGCACTCCTTGACAAGGTTACCATGGCCTACTTCCACCCTCAGAGGAAGACGGAGTTGATTGTGGGTCCCAGTAGCATATGCCAGCAGAGCATTATCTAAAACAGAGCCCCGCTATGCACAAATTGAAATCGAAGCTCTGGCCAATAAATGGACTTGCCAACACTTTCATTTATATATCTACGGCCACGAGTTTAAAGTTGTCACTGACCATAAAATACTCCTTCCTCTACTTGCTGGCACAACCTCCCTGGCTCCTCCATGAATAGAAAGGTGGGCCGTCCAACTGCAACCATACACATTCGAGGTTGGTTATCCCCCTGGCGCCAATAATCTTGCTGATTACCTATCACGGCACCCATCACTGCAGGATGAGGAGGGACTGATAGCTGATGGAGGAGGGACCGAGGATATAAACAAGATGATCATGAACAAGACTTTCCCCAAGGTGTTCATCCTCCAAGAAATATGTGAGGGCACCGGACTTGATGGGAGGCTGACCAGAATGAAGGAAGCCTTGGCCAACAGGCAAAGGGAATGCTTCCTGTATTGAGTTCACAACTTAACGCCAGACAATTGCATCCCAGCAGCAACTATGGAGAGTAAGGAGTTAGCTCTGCGAACGTCAGGATGGCCTATTGCTGCTTGGACAGTTAATTGTGATTCCCAAAAGTCTTTGGGCCTGAGTGATCAACCGGGCACACCAGGGGCACCAAGGGACAGCAAAGAAGAAATGCCTACATTCGCAGCAAGGTGTGGTTTCCGAGTATGGATGCAATGGTCGACTCCAAAGTGTGCATCTGTCAATCATGCCCCATAACGAGCGGTGACCCTACACATGCGCCAATCATGACGGAAGAACCCAGCCTTCAGTCCTGGATGAAGGTCAGCATCGATTTCGGGAGCTTCCTGGATGGTCGGACCACTGTGGTGATCATCAATTCATACTCCAAACTTCCAGTGGGAGAGGCAGTACCGTCCACTGCCTTTTCTCACATCAAGCCAGTCCTCGAGCAGACATTTGTGTTGATGGGCCTTCCAGATGAGGTGAAGTTGGACATTTGACCATTGTTCCAATGGCGTGAATTTCAGAAATACTTGGAGTCTCTGGCCATTCACCATAGGAAGATCACCCCCGTGGCCCCAAACAAGAAGGGAGGCGAAAAGGTGTATGCAAGCACTCAACCGAGCCCTGAGGATCAGGATTGACCTGGGAGAAGATGTGGAGTTTGTTTATGCAAGTTCCTGTGAGCCTACATGTAAACCCCTCACAGCACTACTAATAGTGCTCCAGCAAACCTGCTATTTCTGAGGCCCCCCCAAGATAGTATCCCAGCTGATACAGAATAGTGCCCTGCAGACAAGGATGTTCAAACCACGCAGCGACGGAGTACCTGTTGTCATGGAAGACGGGCAACCCGAGAGGAAGTTTAGGACACTGTTTGAGACTGACATCTGGGAGGTGGTCAGGATTGATGGGACAATGGGAACAGTGCAGAGTGGTGAGCACCAAGTGACTAGAAACAACTCCTGGTTTAAGGAAATACCAGCTGCACTGTTTCGCTCACAGGGACTGGTGGACCAGAATGCAGTCAACGACAAAGAATACTCTCTGAGCCCCAGGTCACCACCAAGTTATGACACAGCACAAGCAGCCAGAAGAGCTCTTGCCCATAATGTTTCAGAGTCACAGTCTCAGGAACAACAAACAACTGGAAGTAGGCTGGCTGGGGGTTCCATGAACAGTCAGCGAGAGGGACAAGAGACTGGTAACATCTCCCTACAGCCAGAAGTATGGTCTTTGGCCAAACCTGGCACCCAGCCAGAGACTGAAGGACTCTGTCTGTGTGTCTCAAGTAGTCTAATGTTCATTCATGGTGAAAGAGCTTAAAATAAGGGAGAGATGTAGAGTGCCACTCAGCCTCTACTATACCTAGTATCCTCCACCACATGCTGAGGCCTGGGCTCGGCCCGAGGCTATAAATTAATGGCCACTAGATCACTCGAGGCCATTTGCTGAGACATACATTTACTGTGTGTGTGTGCGTTTTTCCTGTGCTTGGGGTACCAGGCCTAGTCACGCAGCCAGGTCCAGGCTGGCCCGCTATACAAGGAAGAACCACAGCAAAACGTCTTACGGGCTACACAAAGGAAAATTACCCCTTCGATTTACTCACAGAGCCACTGAAAGTTGTCTTTAAGGAATGTGAAGAGAAAATTTTTATCTCAAGCAGTAAGCAGAATTATATGTTCTTTCTGATTGTGTGGTGCACCGGGCTATCTCCCTGTACATCACAGTGTCCTGAGAAGACATATATTTGGAAGGCAATCTAACCTAAATGCAAACTATAAACCATACGTTGAATGGGCACTCAGAACTCTACAAGACTGGCACAAGGACTCTTCCATTACCATATGCCTCATCGCGTCTCTGCATGCCTCCTTGACCTCAACATTTCAGCTTCACCTTTAAAGGGTACAATGTAACCAGGTGTCAACTGCGACTTTAACTAACCTAAGTGTTCTAAGATCTGGCAAATATGTGGCAGAACCACATCAACCGTGGGCTAATAAAATGATCCAGCAGGCCAATCCATGTGCATAGTTCAGTTGTGGTGTCTGTATGTGTAGTCTTCATGGTCAGGGCCAAAGTATTGAGCATATACGTTTCATAGAATCAGCACATTCATCTTTCTATGTGTGTGCAATCTACAAGACCGATTACGTTAAGGAACCCTATTTATTTATTTTATTTTATTTCATTTTATTTGATATATTTATAACACACACCATCACTCATGGAATAGTCTCTAAGGCGCAAGACAGTGGATTCTCTCGTCAAGCCCTAATTATACCTGCAACTGGGGGAAGAGCAAGCAAGGTCTTCCTGAATTTAAGGAGAATATATTTTGTCCAGTATACATGAAGCTTTAAATTAAATTAGCTTGACAACAGGAAGCCAGTGGAGTGGCTTTCTGTATTCTGACACATGCTCAGGCTTTTTGTGTGGAACAGAGTTCTGATGATAACATTGTGAATGTGATGTTGGCGCACGATGCTCTTTTGTGGAAAAACCCAGGAAGATGGCATTGTTAGAATCAGTTGAATAAAAGCATTGACTAATGGAATTTTATGAGCGAAAACTAGGAGAAGAACAATTAGCCCTTGTGTGCTTTAGGAGCGAACCTTGTGATCATCGACAAGTATGTGGTGTACCACATTCTGCATAACAAGACCAACCAGATGATGGCTAGAGACTAGGACGTCACAGAAGCTCTATCATAAAATGCGATTAACCAGCCAGAAAGCAGATTAAGTAGCCACCTTTGGTAAATAACATGCACCAAATCTTGGAATTATTCTTTTAATTTTAGTCAAGGCTAACACAGGGACAAATCTCTCCCTACAACTTACCTCATGCATTTCTTTACTTGTAAGTCTTTGTAAGACAAACTTATTATTACTTGAACTTATTTTTGCTGATGAATGAGGAGTTTATTCAAACATTGGGGGATATTCTCAAGAACATGTTATAATTATGTAATGTATGTATACTTGTAAAGCGCACTGTTACCTCGTTACGTGGCGTCCTGGCGCTGTATACCGCTGGGGAACCCGTCCTGGCTTTCCCTATGAAAGGGCACCCCAAGGTGAAGCCAGGCATCCCTGGCGTTGCTGGGGCCGTTGTGGAGATTAAGCAAGCTATTGCCCAGAGTTGCAGAGTGGGACCCATGGTTAGCGTAGGCACCTAAGCGAGAATTATCGAGTCCGCGGACATTGACCCAAGACCCTGCCGCGTCGGGAATTGAACCCTGGTCCCGGACCGACCTCTGCTTCAGGGTCTACCGCTTCTAACCAGTGAGCCACACTTCTCCAATTATTGCAAAATTAGCTCAACGCAACTCTTCACATCGCATTCTATCGCGGGAAAATAACGCAGTGGTATTCTCAACACAGCGCTACCATGCAATAGTCTCACGATAAAGCGCCAAATGATCGCGTTAAAATCAACTCAATGCCGCAAAAATTCGAAACACGAACGCAAAAATAGTAGCGATGTCCCAAACCACGATACAAAAATCTGCGATAACCAGTGACAGGCCAGCAATTCCCACGCGTCATGCGGGAAAATGTACCAGAAAAGCAGAGAAAAAAAGGGAGAAATAAAGAAACCGCTTAGAACCATGGATGCACCTGGACCGAGTGCAGAGGCTAACGCGAACCCCACAAGCCCCACAGACCACAAGCAAGGAACCCCAGGGTCGGGGAAGGCCAGGGAGAAGAGGAAGATGGGGATCAGTCCGTAGGAAAATCGGATATTCTGCATGGAGGAGATAGAACACTAACTACAACTGTCTGTCACCTCCACTGTGTCATTGCAGATAGTAGTCAAAGGGGTTACTGGCTTCGAAATTTTGGCGTTCTCCCTAAAAGGCCATAGTGGTGTACTGGTTGCTGGGTTACTTTGCTACAGAACGCCCGGCAGTGCTGTGCCACCCCCTCAGGAATTGATAGATCTTATTTATGATTTGTCTAACTCACATGCCAGGTTCTTAGTGTTGGGCGATTTCAATTTATGGCCTAATGGTCCTCATGACCTCGCCTATCGAGAACTCTGCCAGGCTTGCAGTAATGTACATCTTACGCAGCTGGTGCTCTCCCCTACCCATGTAAAAGGTCATATCTTGGACATGGTTTTTGCGGATGACTCGCAGGTTTCGATTAAGGAGATAGTGGAGCAATGCTGGACGGACCATGCGCTGATCCACTTTTCCATTCTTTTGCCAGCGGGCTCGTTGAACAAGAGCAGCCCTGGTAAACCAAAGCTTAGCCGGCAATGGTCGCGGATCCTGAAGTGTTCCAGTCTACCCACATTACTTCCTAGGGTTTTTACCTTGGGGGAGAATGTGGAGGAAAGTTATTCTGCTCTATGCCAGCAGATTCTAGTTTCACTGGATAAGGTGGTTCCTCTGCGTAAGGCAAAACATAAGCCTAGGAGGGTCACTCCCTGGTTTTCCAGTGACCTTCTCCAACAGAAACTACGCTGCAAACAGGCAGAGAGAGCGTGGAGAAGGCACTATTTTGAACCAGATAAACTGCTTTATAAAAAATCCCTTCAGGACTATAAAATGCTGATCAGGGGTGCTAAGGCGAAGTACCTGGAGGATACTTTGGCCAAGGCAGCGAACAAGTCTCAAACTTTGTTCAAAATAGTCAATGACCTATCTAATCCTGCCTGTATTTCGAACGCCATTCCGGCTTCCCAGGAGCTATGTGATTCCTTAGCCTCTGCTTTTGAGGAAAAAATCAGGAATATTCTGAATGGGCTTTCGGTTTCTTGTCCGTCTAGCTCTCCACTTTCTCCCTCCTCGGATTCTGTTGGCATAGCGGTCTCTGATGCTTTCAGGGAGGAGGTGGTAAAGCCTCAGCAGACCTGCTTTCCTACTCCTTCCTTGGAGGAGTTTTGTCTGCTGGCTAACAGCGTCTCTTCCGGATCTCCATTAGATCCGCTACCCCACAAGTTCTGGAAGTTGTTCCAGGCGGAGCTGTTTTTGCCGCTTCATTCCATCTGTTGCCAGTCCCTTGTTACGGCCACAGTTCCAGACAGCTGGAAGCTCGCAGTGGTTTCACCTCTGCTAAAAAAAGCCACCTTGGATCCTTTGTGCCCGGCGAATTACAGGCCCATCTCGCTTCTACCTTTCTCTGTAAAAATATTGGAGAAATTGGTCACAAGGGTCCTGTCTAGCTTCCTTGAATCCAAGGCCTGCCTGGACATGGCCCAATTTGGCTTCAGGCCGTCCCACGGCACTGAGTCAGCTTTGGTGGCAGTTTTGGATGCCCTACATTCGTGTGTCGACATGGGAAGAGCGGCATTTCTCGTGCGGCTCGACATGTCGGCCGCGTTCGATACGGTTGACCATGCTGTGCTACTAAGCAGGCTGCAGAAGGCCGGGGTGACCAGTCAGGCCTTGGACTGGTTGACCTCCTATCTTTGCAATAGGCAACAAGCCGTGGCCCTGCCATCTTTTCGGTCAGCTGTCAAAAAAGTAAATCAGGGCATGCCTCAGGGCTCGGCTATCAGCCCGATCCTATTTAACCTGTATCTTCGCCCGTTGATAAGATTGATTAAGTCATTCGGCATATCGGTCATCAATTATGCCGATTACACTCAACTTATTTTTTCTTTTGAAGGCGAGGATGCGGTTTCTAGGGAAACATTTCATCGTTGCATGACCTCTATGGCAGACTGGCTGCGCCAGAACTCGCTCCAGTTTAATGGATCGAAAACGGAGGTTCTCCATTGCTCTTTGGACCGGCTGCCTCGCCCTCTACCTGAGGAGTACTGGCCTACTTCCATTCTAGGCACTGTGGCGGCTGCTGAGTCTGCGCGTAATTTAGGTGTCATGTTTGGGCCCAACCTTCAGTTGGACGCTTTTGTCAACAAAACCACTGCGACATGCATGCTATTGCTCCGTACATTACGGAAAATTCTTCCGCTATTTCCCCCCTCAGCAAGGTTTGAAATAGTGCGTAGTATCATCCTCAGTAGGTTAGACTACTGCAACGCACTGCTTTTAGGGGCCCCTAATATCTTGGTCTTGAAGCTGCAGCGGGTTCAGAATATGGCGGCTAAGCTGGCCCTTTCTCGTCAGCGTTCTGCTTCCTCTTGCCTTGCGCTTTCGGATCTTCATTGGTTGCCTGTTCAGCAACGGATCTGTTTTAAGGCTTCCTGCCTGGTCTTCAGAGCTCTGCATGGTTTGGGTCCAGTGATGTTGCAAGATCTCTTTTCCTGGTACTCAGCCTCTAGAACCCTGAGGTCCTCTTCGGCATTCTTGGTGACAGTTCCTAGGATAAAAAGGATAAGGATGGTTGGCCGCTCTTTTAGCTTTACGGCCGCCAAACTTTGGAATTCATTACCGTTATCTTTGAGGTGCAGGCAGGACTTGCTGTCTTTTAAAAAGGATCTTAAAAGTCATCTTTTTCCAAGGGCTGTGTAAGGCATGTCACATGTAGGTAGTACTGTGGTCAAAGCGCCAGGATACCCTTTGGGTGACAGTTGCGCTCTATAAGTATGTGTTACTACTACTACTACTACATTGGCAACACAAATGGAAACATGCCGGTCCATTGTGAACAACGTGAATGCAGTCGGAGTGTCGAGGAGGTCAATGGAGGAGGTCAAGAGGCGCTTGCATGATGTGAAAAGCCAAACCAAGTAGAAACCGGCTGCCAACAGGAAGGCAGCCACAGCGACTGGAGGTGGGAGACCTGAGCCACAGGAGGAGCTGGATGAAATGTTGGCCACAGTCATCAGTGGGGAGACGGTGCAAGGAGTTGGGAGTCCGGACACAGCTCTATATGACCTAACACTACATCAACAGGGTGAGTAACGACCAGGGACTGGGGGGACGGGAGAGATGGGCACAATGGCACACATGCACAATCATGTGTAGCACACTGCACACCCACAATGACCCTGGATCATGTCCCTGATCCCAGTGGCACACTGCAGCACACATACAAACACCAAGTAGGGCCCGTCCACCATGTGCCCAAATAGGTCCCAACCACACATCACCAATCTCACAACCAACACATGCACACGTGCGAAACACAGCAAAGATGCGTATTTGTGAGCCACACTGACAATGCAAGTGTCACCACATGATGATCATCATGGCTGCAGTACAATCATCATGACATGGTGCACGCCCCAACACTGAGGTGGCTGAGTGTGGACCACATCCCGAAAGGAGCAGGTCACACTCTGACATCCATGTGCACAAACAACCCCTGACGTCAACAATACATCTGTAGACAAACAATGTACAAGAGAACAAAAACCGTCCAAGAGCAAAAATGACCCAAGTCGCCAACATCTAACCACTGTAAAAGCACAAAAGTGAAAGGCACACTGCCTCAAAGAGATAAAGGGCAGCAAAATCGCTGCTGCAGGGGTGAATCCCCCACATTGCAGCACACACACATAGCAATAACAGCACCTACACATTGACAACAATGTGGTACAAAGTGCAACACTTACACTTCAGAACAGAGGACACAACTGCGTCCACTCGTGCGTTGAAACTGGCCAATCACACCTGACATATCAGGAAACTGTGAGATGAAAATATATGTGTACAACCTCACATCCGTCCTGTAGTCCAAATGTCCATTGTCCCACATCACATAATCCGCTCCTCCCAAACAGTCACAATGTACATTGGCATGCAGTCTGTATGTAAACATGAACAGTGCGCCAACATACATGTCAACACAATGTCAAAATGCATCCCCACTTCACATTGCAGAGGGACAAGAAACACCTCTAGCAGAGCAGACTAGACAACTCATCTGTGATGCTGGAGAGGACCTCCACACCTTCGACATAGACACACTACAACAGTTAATGGACATCTTAGGCAATCCACCTCCAGGGAAGCCCAGCCTCATCGAGGAGACCCCACCCCCTGCACAGACCACACACCTGGAAGCACCCACCACCACGGCTAGCTTCCAGCACCCCACCGAAGCACACATCGCATTCCAAGGCCAGGTGACAGACTGCCAGAAGAAGGTGGCTGAACAGCTGCGGGTGGGGTTCGCCTCATGGACCCCGAACTAGATCACATACGTGGGTGTCTGAGTCCCATCAGGGACCACTTACACTCCCCAACGGAGACCCACACTGCGCCAGACACACATGCATTTGCACTTTTCCAGTACTGAATCACGCCCAGAGCCCTGGGATAATCATTCACACCCCCACGCTGGACTTGCGTACTCCGGGCCAGCCCACTCCGCTCACGCTTCAAGGGGGGGACGTACCAAGCTACATTTCCGCTATCTTCCTCATTGGCTGGGGTGACATGGTTGCGTCCGCTGTCCACTACACTCCAAACAGCAGCAGTGTATGTCGACATGGATATGTCTGTGGTCCTCATACTGCAGTCTGTCCAGCACATCCACGCCACACTTGGCATTGTATACATTCTCATTCATGGGTCACTTGCCACCTTTGCACATGCCTGGTTCCCACTTTTGCCCACATACTTTTATTGTGTGGCTGTGGTGCCATGCCGTTGTTGGCTCATGTACATGGCTAGCCCAGGTTCCCACAGTAAGTTCTGCTGTCGTGCTGGTGGGTGGGAATATTGTTTGGCATGTTGTGTGTGAGTTCGTAACGTGTGCATTCCCAGAGTTGTGAGTAGCATGATTGTGGAGTTGGGGTGTGTGGTGTGTTCATTTGGTACTTACCTACGAGCAGGGCATTTCTGAAGTTCCCATCCGGGAAGCGCCGGTTGACGTTGGACTGTCGGAAGATGTATGAATCATGCACACTGCCTGGGTAGTATGCAACGACATTGGTGAAGAGCACCCAATGGTCCACTATTGACTGCACATTGATGGAATGCGTGTGCTTTCTGTTGCGGTAATGTGTACACTCTCTGCAGGGTGCACAAGTAGGACATGTGTGCAGTCAATGGCCCCCAACACATGCGGGAAGCCAGCTCTGGCGTAGATGCCTTGCTTGGTCTCCAGCTTTTCCTGCGCAATGTGGGGGCAGTGAAGGGGCTGGGGTATCAAGATGAGGATGGCATCCAAGACAGTTGTGATTAACTTTGTTAGGGCTGGCTGTGATACTCCTCGGCCTCTGGCAGTTGTTGGTTGGAAGGTACCAGAGGAAAACAGATGCTGCACAGCCAGCGGATATGTCTGCGGAGGATTGTTGGTTGTCTGCTCTGTGGGTACCGTCAGCCTGTGGGCAATGATGTTCAGGATGCGGAGGATGGTTGTCCTTTTGAGCCTGTAGAGGGCAATGACATCCTCTTGTGTTGGGTCTGTGAGGCTGGTGCATTTTCTGAAGGTCCGCTGTCTTGGTCTGTGCTGCCGCTGTGGTAGTCCAGGGGGGCGGGGTGCGGGTGGGGGTCCGGGGAGGTGGCGGGCCTGGATGTGGTGGCGGGGGTGTTGTGGCCCTCTTGGGGCTTCGGGCTACATGTTCAGTAGCTCTTTGGCATCTGTTGGTCTTCAGGTGTGACTCTGGGCTGGGCTCCCTTTTCTGGTGCAGGTTGTCATCCGACTTTACACCAGGTCAGAGCAGGTGCTAGATTCCTGGTGCTAACGCGCCTTATCACCTGTTTTGGGATATTATCGCTGAACTGGCTGGTCATTGAGAATGTTGCGGAGTGGTGTTGTTGCGGCTTTTTGCAAGGGAACGCCTACTCTGCATCTCATTAGCGATAGTTGCCAGGGTCCTCTGTGGCGATATTTTTGCAGCTGCTATCGCAGGGAAAGTGGTGATATCGGCTGTTTGCACCAGTTTGTGAATGGGGCGATAAATTTATCGCCACTTTGGCTGCGATAAAGTGCTGATAACTCGACGATAAATCCTTGAGAATATGCCCCTTAGTGTCTGTGTCAAAGTAAAAAGCTTACACCTTGTTTGTTCATTAAAAGGTAGTGAAGGATTTATAGAGTAGAAAAAAGCTAAATTATCCTTAAAATGGTATAATATAGTTTTGTATAATTTTGTCTGTTTGAATGGTGTGGTTCATTGAGTAAATATTTCTGTAAATTTGCAGGTTAAAGTAAAGAATGACAACATTACTTTTGCATTGAAGTGCATAAAGAAGAAACAAATTGTGGATAACAGACAGCAGGAACATATCCATTCCGAGAAGAAGATTCTAGAAAATGCGTGTTCCCCCTTTATTGTAAAGTAAGTGAATGCGAGAAGTTTCACAATAGAGTTATGTAATTTTAATTTACACCATGGAGCAAATAAAAATATTACCATGCCATCAAATACAGAAAGCACATATGAAAGTTTAATAAAAATAGAAATGTCCGGCTATGAAAAATGTTACTCTTAGGTTTTATTATTTCCAATTGACACATGTCTGCTGAACCAAATGAATCTAAATAAGGGCCTCATGTACAAAAGCCTCTTTGCGGTCCTAAACTCCGATTTTACCAAAATCAGAGGATTTATGAACACAAAATGTCTTTTTACAATTCACAAAAGCCTTTTTGAGTCAGAAAAGTCTTCCCAAGTAAGGCTTTTGCGATCCTTTCTGGATCTCAAATAAAACGGGATTAAGAATTGGCGTCCTATTCCTACTTACAGGTTGCAAAGGTATGTATCACTGGTTGGAGTCTATTCTCCTCTGATCCTTCTACAACTACTGGAATTGTCAGACTGTAGAAATGTTGCCCTTTTTTCAGGGACACCCTAGGTGTTTCACCTTTTGCTGGACACTATATTTTTGCTGGTGTAGATCTCTGTGCCCTTTACCCCTGCTAACCAGTGATAAAGTGCCTGTCTCTCCCTTTCAAAATGGTGACTTTGGCATACACCTGATTGGCATAGTCACCCTACCTGTAAGTCTGTGGTATATGGTACAAAGAGTACCCAGAGCCTGTAAGTAAAATTACACTTGTGGACTGCAGCACCCATTGTGCCATTCTCTACAGTGACAGTGTAAAAATAACCGCAGGCTTACCATTTGTAGTCTGGCTGTTGCAGTGTTAAAATGCAAATTCAACGCCTTTTTGACAGATGAAAAACTTCTTTTGAGATATTTATAAGTCACCCCTGTGTAGGCTTATTACCTATAATGCAATGTGCGTGGTATTTAAAAGTGGGATATGTAGGGATGTAATGTTAAACATGTCCTGGCAGTGAAAAATCCCCAAAAGCTTTTTTCACTGTACCAAAGCTAGCTTTTCCATAGGAAAACACAAGGTACATTATTATATTCAATAATGCTAATTTTGGTTAGCAAACACCTGGAAATATAATTCAAAGTCTGTTATGTGATGTTATGTTATGTTATGTTAGCGTTATTTGTAGAGCACATGTACGCCAGTCAGTTTCATAGAAATCAAATTCAATGGTTAAATCAATGTTTAATAACTATTAAGGGAAACAATTTTAGAAAGTTACATTTTCTCTGCATAAAGCCCCTGGAAGCCCATTTGCATGACTTCCAACTATCACCTGGTAGCTGAAAAGCCCCTTTGAGGAGGTGTGAAAACTGCTCCCAGAGCAAGACAAACATTTTGGGTGGGGAGAGATATTGTTGTTCCTTGACACGATGGCCAGTGGGCTGTGCCTAGGATCCTGATTGACTTCAAAGAGTTCTCTTCTGTCACAAAAAAAGGTTAGTTAACCTGGCCAGGGTGCTTTCTTCATTCCCCCAGCCAGGCAGGCTCCAATCATTGTGAGCATCCTTTTGCATTCACAGTGTTAACTCCTAGTTGAGTGTCAAATCTAGTGACAGGTCTGCTGGGTTTACATATAAAATTTGAGCGCACTTCAAAGGAGGCTACGGGATGTCAAAACGATATGCGTTTACACTCTATCCACTGTCTGTTTGCTGAAAAACCCTTCTATGTTCTACCAGACGTTTGTCTCTGTATTTATTGTGGTCACACTCTCACACACACACCCAGCCCTTATAGCCCAAGTTTAGTGTGGAAGAAGACGTTCACCATCTTAAAAAAGGCTAAAGTGTCTAGGGTTTGCCCCAGGAACCTTTACCCCATTGGTTAGAGCATGCCCAGGAGTCCTGGCACCTCCACTTCAGAGCATTCCTTGAAGATAAGAAGAGAAACTGCTCTCTGTGACCTAGGAAGAGCTCTGAAAGGACTAAACCTAGTCTCTCTTGTACCTAGGACAAAAAAGTTGACTCCAGTAGTCATAAGGCTGACCTCCTGTTAAAGCTACAGGGACACAAAAAGCTATAAGAGTCTGTGTCCTGTAACTGACTAGCTGACCAGTGGCAACTAGGCATAACCCATATCCCGCTGTTTGGCCTAAGCCTGAAACCCTGTGAGTCTCTATGTGCTTTCTCTGAGGTCCTGGGGGGGCTTTAGAAGTATATTTTGTGGTAGATTGAGACTTAAAAGACTAAAGTCAGAAGGTAAAATCTTTGACCAAGACAACTCTGGTTAGTGTATCCAACCGACCCAACCATTCCTTCAGCGTCAAATTGCACCTAGGGCCCAGTATACTGTGCCCATTGACTATCATTGGCACTTTGTGCTTCTTGGCACCATTTTGTAACTAAAACTTTAAAAAATCATATCCCCAGTTCCCCTTATTGGATTTTTGTCATTTTGGTGTTGTTGTTTATTAAATCTAATTTTCTAATTTGGTTTGGGATTTTTATAGTTTTGCATTTTCACTTTTTTACTTTTTTGTTACTGCATAAATTATTTACACATTGCACTAATTCACTGTCTGCTCTGTGCCAGGGGGTTGAGTTCAGGGTAACTTAGTGACTTTAAGGGTTCTCTCTGACAGGGGTTGTGATTTTTCCATGAGGTGGGTAGTTACCCACCCCAACTGTTAATCCAATTCCTTACATAGACCTTGACCCCTTCTGCTTCCATCAAGATGGCAGCTGACACTCCAGTACCCTCAACTCCTTCACCTGCATTTTTTGGGGTCTAGACTGGGTGCTACAGCCCTTTTGTCAAACCAGGCTACCTCACCTTGCTGTCTCTCTGGTGCCGTAAGCCTGTGAGTTGTAGTGTCACAGCACTCTCATCTCCTTCACATACATGATTTTTGGCCAAGACAAGATGCACTTCTTACAAGGGTATATATTTCAACAATAAGAGAGCCAGGGACATAGATGTTCACTCTCCTACCCCAATTCAATATATTTCAACAACAAAGGAGTGACTATCAGTTAAATCACTGTGTGCTAGTGAAAAAAACAAATAAATTAATCAAAGAGACAGAGAAACTCTATTCGTAATCAGAGTAACACTATTTGTAAAAAGAACCCTCACTCACCCTAGTGATGACATGCTTCATCATGGGGTTCCCATGGGGGTGACCGAATATCTCCCCCGTGTGCTACAACGCCTGCGATTGCAGCGGAGCAGGTTGATAGTGATGTCAGTGCTATGTGCTCAGTGAATTAAGTGGGAAGTTAAAAGAGATCAACAGTGCCTCAAAAAACTTTATTCGTAGGTCTGTTGGTCACATTAAAAACAAGTGAGGAGACTGTGATATTTTTTGTAACAATCACTGTGTCCTATAGAACTCTCCGCCTTAGCTCTTGGCTTCCCCATAGTAGCCGGCCTCGCCGTCCTCGCCTTATTCAGCTGTCTGCTGTCTCCGGGCCTCCGCTACGTGGCTAGCTCCAGCGCGCTATGGGGCCTCGCTGTTCGAACACTGCGCATCAGAGGTGGCGTCCGCCGTGTCGTACAATCCCCGGGTGCTGTGGAGGATTGTTCTCACTCCCCCTGATCGGCGCGGTAGGTTGGACGCTCTACCGGAAGTCTGATGCCGCCAAAGACCCTCCACCGGCCCATGGGCTCCTTCGTTTTGCCCCCTTGTGCTTCTCAGGCCTCTGCTGTGGGGGCGAGGGGGGGGGGGGGCAAGCTGCCCAGCGCCGTGCACCGTCCCCCGTGAACCCCCTCTCCAGGCGGCCCCCGCCCACCAGTCGGCTCGTGTGGCGCTCCGGCCTGGGTCGAAGCCCCGGAACCAACCCTCGCGGCAATGGAGTCTGGCCGCGAGGCTCACCCGCAGCGGCGCACCCGGGTGGCCTTTACCTCTCGCCTCCGCGGCCGCTGCTCACCGCCGCCGGGGCCCAAGGATCGTCCCCCGCTGTGTGGGGTTCGTCGCTGGCGGAGACCGCGCCTCCCCTGCGCGCGCCGGCAGTGTGTCCCGCGGCACAGCCCTCCGTCCGTCAGTGCTCCGCCGCGGCAGCCATCTTGCGCGGCGCCGTCCTCCCCTCCTCTCCAGCGGCCACAACGATCGGCTGCCGTTCTCGGCGATGTGATGCCGCCGGCCGCCCAAACCTCGTCCAGGTGGTCTCCGCCGGTCAATCTATCGGCGCCGGGGCACACACGGGCTCTCCGGCCCTTATTTCAGGATTCTGGTGGGGAAGAGGCACGGAGCTCCGAGCTCACGCCGCCATCTCCCTCGGCGCTCAAGCCACGCCCCCCTGATGGCTTTCTCGATGACTGTCACTGAGAACATGAGCAGAGAGATCGGTCTGTAGTTCTTGAGATCGGTGGGGTCCGCCAAGGGTTTCTTCAGGAGGGGGTTGATCTCAGGGTGCTTCCAGTCATAGGGGAAGGTTGCGGTCGTGAGGGAGCGGTTGATGGTGTGGCAAAGCATGGGGGTGAGGGTGTCAGCGGCTCTGTTGAAGATGTGGTGGGGGCAGGGGTCCGTGGAGGCCCTGGTGTGGATTGACTTCATCGTCTTCAGTGTGTCTTTGGTGGTGAGGGCTGTCCAACTGTCAATCGTTGGCTTCAAGGTGTCGGTGGTTGGTGAGGGTTCTGTGTGTTGGCTGTCTTTGTCGAAATTGTCATAATTGTTCTTGATTTTGTGGTGGAAGAAGGTGCTGAGTTTGCTGCAGATGTCTTGTGAGGGAGGGATGTCTGTAGATTCGGTGATGGGTTGGGCAAACTCCTTGATGATGCTGAAGAGTTCTTTGCCTTTGTGCGTGTGTGGAGATTCTGTCTTGGATTGCTTTCTTTCTTGTATTTCTGATGAGTTGGTGGTGGGCGTTGGTGGCGGCTCTGAAGTTGTTGTGGGCTTCTGTAGATTTGTAATTCCTCCAGGCCTTTTCGAGGCGGCGGCATGTGCGTCTGGGTGGTGAAGTTGCTGACTTTCTGGGCGTGTGTGTTGTTGTTCTTCTTGAGGGGGGCTATGGTGTTGGCGCAGTCGGAGGTCCATCTGTGCAAGGTTTGGGCTGCGGTGTTGGGGTCATCGTTGTCTGTGAGGGTTGGAGTGGAGTTGCCGAGTGAGGTGGTGAGCTGGTCGTCTGTTATTCTAGTCCAATTTCTGCATGGGAGCAGGTGCTGGGTTCTGTGGATAGTGGTGAAATGGATGCAGCAATGGTATGTCCACAGGAGTTTGGTGGTGTGGCTGAAGGTGATGGAGTTTCCTGTGCTGAAGATGGGGTCGAGGATGTGTCCTGCTGAGTGTGTGGGCTCAGTCATGATCTGGCGGAGTCCTATGTTGTGGAGGTTGTCCAGGAGGGATGTGGTGTTGGGGTCTTGTTGGTTGTCGAGGTGAAAGTTGAGGTCTCCCAGTAAGGTGTAGTTGGTGGACGCGATGGCCTGCGGGGGTGATGCTGTCCATGATGGAGTTGGTGAATGGTCCACGGGGTCCGGGGGAGTCGGTAGATGAGGGTTCCCCAGAGGGTGGTGGTAGGGCTGGCCGGTATCTTAAAGTGTAGGTGTTCCATCAGGTCTGTGGGGTCGTCGGAAAGTGTGCTCAGTCGGAGGGTGGATTTGTGTACGATGGCGATTCCCTCCCAGAGCGGAAAGGGCGGTTCTTCCGCGAGATCTTGTATCCTTGGGGAATGGCGATGGCAATGTTAGGTCCCGAGGTGGCATTAGTCCAGGTTTTCAGTGAGGAATGTGACGTCTGGGGTGGTGCTTTATGGGTTATGGAGTAGCGTGCTACTCACCAAAAAAGTGCTTCCACGTCAGGGTTAGTAAGCGCATTATAAATGCAATTACAATACAATACAATGGCCACTTGCCCCATTTCAAATATACATATTGCAGACCATATTGCAAATTCTATTACAGACATGGGTGCAGTTGCAAATAGGCTGTTGTGAGACCCACCAATTGTGCGCCTCATATAAATTGTCACAGTCAGTACGTCCTCCTAGGGTGCCATTTAGGAGAGGGTCCCACCTGCCCCAGGCACCCTGTGCCAGCATCTTGCATAAATATTGTCTCCTAAATATTGTTTTAAAAATATCAACCCATTAGGTGTAGAATAAATGCTGTTATTTTGGCCCAAATTGATTATTGTGGTGTACTTTACCTGATCTTGTCTAATTATATAGTGACAAAGCTGTAGCTAGTGCAAAGGACACCAGTAAGGCTTCTCATGTGCCTCAGAAGGGGAAACAGCCTGTAGAATGCGGCTTTAAGCATGCCTGCCGTTTCCCCGCAAGCTGTACGTTAGCCTTAACCACTCATATGCCTTAACCACGCATATGTGTGGTTAAGGCAGTGGGCATTCTAGCTGTCTAAGTGGGTGGGGAGAGGAACCGGAAGGGAAGAGGTGCAGTAAGGACTGGGTCGCAGCAAGGTAAGTTGGGCTGGGGTTGGGGTTGGGGGAGGGTGATAGGTTTTAAGTAAGGGTGCCAGTTTTATGGGGCGGGGGTAGGTTTTAAGGGAGAGGGCCCGTTTTAGAGCTCAGGGCAGGCAGCAAGAGTCAGGGTAGGTTAAAGGTTAGGGGGCCGAGTTTTATGGCTCAGGGCAGGGGGCAGTTTTTAGAGCTCGGACAGGGGGTTTGGAGTAGGTTTTAAAGTAGGGGCTGAGTTTTAGGGCTTAGGGCAGAGGAGAAAAGGGGCAGTTTTCTGGTCAGGGGTACAGTTTTTAGGTCTCAGGGCAGGGGAGCTGGTGTAGTTTAAGGTTTTAGGGGTGGGGGTCGTTTTTAGGGGTCGGGTTAATCATAGGGTAGTGGTCAGAGTTTTAGGATTCAGGGTGGAGGGACTGGGTTGTGAACTTTACCACATATTCCTTTACCAATAATACCTTTACTATGAAATACGGGTGGTAAAGGCATGCGTGGTAAAGGAATGAGTTATTCAGACACATTCATTGCTTGGGCTGCGTGGTAGAGTGCCTCTGTCATACAACTGCCTCCGAAGACACAATTATATTCCTTCAGCCCTAACCTCACTACACTGGCTACCTATTTGGATATGAATCATCTTCAGAACACTATTTATTGTACCAAATGCACTACATAAGGGTACACATACTCCCTATCAAATTGTTTCCACAGGCATACTCCCTCCCATTCCCATAGATCTGCAGAAATGTTTCTGCAAAGTTCCCAAAATAGGTGGAAGGGCATTTTTTGAGGTTTTCGCCCCAAAATGGAACTCCCTTTACATCAAAATCCATATAGAAACAGAGCTAAATTTAGAAATGCTTTAAAATCCAACCGTCAATTTAACAATTGAAAATTCTGTCAGAATGTTTTTCAATGTTTCAATTAATCAAGAGAGGGACGAGGAGTAATATTTAATGAGGTACTGCACCATTACTAATCCATAGTCAATATACAAAAAATATAGAGGAAGCAGGTCCTCAGGTAATGGCTGTAAAGACCCTAGATAGGTGGAAATAAAAGGTCCGACCAGACAGATCACAGGGGGATCTGAATGATCAGATCAAGGTGCCCTCACACCCCCGGTAGGGTGTCATGCTTCATCACTGGGCACTCCTTGTAGAGCCGTCAATTGGCATTTCATCAGGACAGAAGTAGTGCCTACCCTATGTAGTGTGAAGGTGGGGCCCGTATGTGAATACAGAATCCCCACATCACCAATGTATACTGCACCTGCTGTGACGCAGAGAGGCTGGTTCCATCCAAAAGTCAAGGGAGAAACACCCCCTCGTGAGGCAGAGGTCCACCAAAGAGCCCACAGGCCCGTCACGAGTTGCAGCACTGGCTTGACGAGGACCGCCCAACGATGAGGCATGACACCCTTCAAGGTGTGAGAGGGAACCATGATCTGATCCCTCAGACTCCCCTGTGTTCTGTCTCGTCCGACATTGATTCCACCTATCCAAGGTCTTTCCAGACCATTGCCTGAGGAAATGCTCCCTCTATATTTCACCTTAACAAGACAGTAACGTTTGTCTAGAAATCGTATTGATGTACTCTTTTGTGAGGATTTCTCGTAGGGCCAATATACACTAAGGCAAAATGCTGTCCTCAACAAAACAACAAGTGATTGAGCGTAAGATTTTATAATATTACCTCAAATGGGGTGATATTTGTATAAGCTATATTCAGGATATAATATTTATGTGAAAATGTATTTTGGCAATGAAGTTCTAGTACGATACAGCAGTTCTGAGACCTCACACACTGCATAGTATGCGCACAACGTGACATTCACTCCTCCCAATTGCCCAAGAACTCTCAGAATCCGAGCATGTTGTTCATGGCGTAACCTTTTTATTCACAAACCAGGTAATTCACCAGTGACCAACACAGATTAACAGTATCCTTTTTGGATATAAAATTATTACAGGTTCACTCTTTAGCGACATCAACATGACGAAGGCTGCACGGCAAGTAGGCACAACATTACACTTGAACTTGAGCTTGGCCGTACCTTTATGGCCTTGACTTGTCAAAGGCAGTAAAGAAGGTATGCATCACATTACCCTTGAACTCTAGAACTTGGCCATACACTTGAACTTGGCCGCCCTGGCCCACGAAGCCCCCATTCTGCTGCGCACATTGTGCCAGCAGTCCCCAACTCGATACAGCGAACAGTTGCACTAGTTAAACCAGGGCCCGCATGGCACATTGGCCCCCACACCGGAGTGCCTGCACTCAGGCAGCCTCCCCAAGGTTCACTCAGTCCGTACGTTGTGGGTTAGGGCAGAAGAGTCCATGACCACCAGCAGGTCAGTCCCCCCTTCCGCCTACCCTTTGCACATGTGGATCCTACCCCTTCCTGGGGCCATCCAGTCGCTGAACCGCCTGTCAGTGCTCCACCCTTGCTCTCTTGCCGGGTGGGTGGGTGGTCGACGACGCGCCCCTGCATCTTGCTGGTGGTCCGAGGGGACAAAGAGGCTGCAAATCCCGGGGCGCGAATTTAAATATCCTTCCAGCGCATCCCGATGACATCACCTCATCCAGCCCCCTTTTCAGCCCCGGAGGAGGCCCAGTCCCTTGGTGCTACTAAGTCGCCCCTCCTCTCGGCGCGGGGGCGCCTGTCATAGTACGCGCACAACGTGACATTCACTACTCCCAATTGCCCAAGAACTCTCAGAATCAGAGCTTTTTGTTCATGGCGTAACCTTTTTATTCACAAACCAGGTAATTCACCAGTGACCAACACAGATTACCAGTATCCTTTTTGGATATAAAATGATTACAGCTTCACTCTTTAGCGACATCAACATGACGAAGGCTGCAAGGCAAGTAGGCACAACATTACACTTGAATTTGAGCTTGGCTGTACCTTTAGTGGCCTTGACTTGTCAAAGGCAGTAAAGAAGGTATGCATCACATTACCCTTGAACTCTAGAACTTGGCCATACACTTGAACTTGGCCGCCTCGGCCCACCAAACCCCCATTCTGCTGCGCACATTGTGCCAGCAGGCATCAACGCGCTACAGCGAACAGTTGCACTAGTTGAACCAGGGCCCCGCATGGCACACTGGCCCCCGCACCGGAGTCCCTGCACTCAGGCAGCCTCCCCAAGGTTCACTCAGTCCATACGTTGTGGGTTAGGGCAGAAGAGTCCCGGACCACCAGCAGGTCAGTGCCCCCTTCCGCCTACCCTTTGCACATGGGGATCCTACCCCTTCCTGGTGCCATCCAGTCGCTGAACCGCCACAGGTTGAGAAGCTCCCTGGCGCACTCACCCTCCCCCCCTGCGCCAACTGTGCTCCACCATAGCCCCACGTATTGTTTGTATAAAGAGCTACTGCCCATCTACCAACATATGCCCTCCATCCTGATGCCACCGCTCCCTCTTATTATCTGGGAAGTCCTATGATAAATATTCTCCAAATAGTTGAACCTCTGAATCTGGGGTATTACTGATCGCCTAGATCAGCTTCTTCACCAACTTGTCCATGGCCTTAACTGGAGCCCCCGTAACCTATTCTGACTGCGGTATTACTACCGCCCACATCTATAGGCTTCCCTTCGGACCATTGGTTCTTAAGCGGTGGCGTAATACTGAACCCTCTTTCCGCCTTGTGATGAAAAAAATATTTTGAGTCAAGAATGCTTTATACAATTACATCTTGGCAACCAACCTCAGGAACTGGCACCTTGTCCAGAAGCCCCTCCTAGTGCCCATCAAGTTGGGAAGGACCCCATTACACTATCTCCTGGTTTCACTTAAGACATTCACCACCATCCCCAAGGAAACTAGTACCCTAGGAACTCTAATCGATCCACCTCCCAGCAGCTCGCATCCGAAAGAAGACTGCAGGTGACCACCGGTAGGGCTACAAAGTCTATGCCCCCAGCAGGACAATCCACTTTTCCTTCAGCAAGTCCCCGGGCTCCCGATACCCTTACCTGCTGACATCAGCAATAGTCCCCTTACCAACCTGGCACCCCCTTGTGCATAGAATGACTCAGCTATGCTACCTATTTCGTGTCCTCCAAAAGACCCTTTTGTGCCGGACTTTTAATGGCCTGTACTTCTGCACTCTGCCCACTGTATGTTAATTGTGTTGCACACAATTAGTACTCACAAGAACTGTTGACACGTAAGAGGAAAGGAAAACTGTGGCCATTAAGTAAAGAAACTTTTTTTTTGTTTGTTTAAATTCTTTATTCGCGATTGTACACACAGAGCTTATCATGTATCTAGCATCTTATACAGTCAACAATCACGGTTTTACTTTTTCACCCCAACAACAAATAAAACAATGCCTGATCTTCCATCTTTACATCAAGTACTTCTGACCTTATACCGGCAGTTCGGACATCCTGATGTGCTATAAGACGTGTCCACACTCAAAGAGTTTGTATTTAGTGTCATTGTCTATATAAATAACAAAGAAAGAAGACATGTTATCCCCACCCTCCACCCCAACAGTCCCACCCCCAGCCCTCCCTTCTCCTGGTTGCTACGGTCTCTCCACAGTACAGTTCCCCTGGCTCTCAGTACCGACTACACTACTACAGGGTTAAGGGTCGATCATGACCGTCCATTCTTACCCTAGTATGATCTAATTCTCTACATCCATACTCAGTGCACACCTTACAGTCTATCCTCCTGGGACGGTGATAGGTCCAGCCCATCTAATTCTAGCAGCATAACCTCCCAGTCCATTGCCATGTGGTGCTTCTGTTTTCCCGTTTCCTCCTCTTTCCTAAGGGCTACACCCTCCACCTGCTCCCATTTCACTACATCCCTCTGCCATACAGCTATGCTAGGAACCCTGGGGGATTTCCATCTCCTTGTTAGCACTCTAACCGCCAGAAGGAGAGCTAGGTCTATGAATCTCAGTTTAGTCTTCAGTGTTTTAGTGCATTTACGGGATCCCACTAAACAACTTAGGGCATCCTCCTGTATCTGTATATGTGTAATCTCCCATAGTGTCTTGCAGATCTCTACCCAATAGCTCCGTAGTCGCGGGCAAGCCCACAGCATATGGAGGAAGCCCGCCTCGTCTTCTCCGCATCATGGGCAACAGTGGGGGGAATCTGGAAACATTTGGTGGATCGTTGCTGGAGTCAAATACGCCCTATGGAGCACCATAGTCTGAATAAATTTAAATTTTACATTCCGCGGGACCCGTTTGGGGTGTTCTAATATCATCTGCCATGTTTTATCTGTCAATCCCTCCCCCGCGTCTTGTGCCCAAGCATCTCTAAGTGTGGTGAGGGAAATCGCTGCATGTTCTCTGATCCCCGAGTATAACCATCGTACCAAGTGACTCCCTGTCCCCATATAATATATCAGATGTACCAATTCGTGCTGTGTAGGTTGTATTCATTGTGGCGCCCAGGTAGTCCGGATATAATGGGTCACTGTAGCATGTAATAAATACAGTCTGGAAGGGGCCCCGGTGATCTGTACAAAGGTGTTGTGGTCCAACAGGGCGTCATCCCCGAAGAAAGTCTCTATCTCCTCCACCCCGTCTCCATCCAGCCGTGCAGCGTTCGCCGTGTGAGCCTCCTCTGTGGCGTCGGGATGCCCAATAGAGGAACATTCCCAGCATATGGTGTTACCGATGCAGTGTATGCTAGAGCCTTCCTCCAGCAGATAAGGGCCATACGTAGGAGTGGGTAACAGTTCCGCGGTGTTGGACCTGGGCCTCTTGGCAGGGTCATCCCTAAACTTTTTGCCTTCCTCCAATACTCTCTCTGACCTGTTTTTGTTGGTTTAATGACTCTGGGCACTTTACCACTGCTGACCAGTGCTAAAGTGCATATGCTCTCCCTGTTGAAAAGTTTACATGTGATTGATGTCCATGATTGGTTCATTGGATTTACTGTTAGTCCCCAGTAAAGTGCACCAGGAGTGCCAGGGCTTGTAAATGCCAATACTGCTAGTGGGCCTGCAGCGCTGGTTGCGCCACCCACAGAAGCAGCCTTAAAATGTGTCTAGGGTCTGCCATTGCAGAACCTGCGTGCAGTCTGGTACTGTCATACTGGCTGGGCAAGTGCACACACTTGCCAGCCCCTAAACCTTCCCTTAACTTCATATTAGTCACCCCTATGGTAGGCCTGAGGACAGGGTGCATTGTGAGTGTAAGGTAGGACATGCCCTGATGTGTGTGGCATGTTCTAATAGTGAATTACTGCCAAATTCGTTTTTCACTATTGTAAGGCTACCAGTTCCCTTCTAGGCCAGATGGGCTGCTGGAATTATTACACTCTATAATCCCAGCAGGCTCAGGGAACATGGTAGAAATTAATGTTTAGTATGCCTGAACTCAGAATAATAAAATACTTCTTTTAGTAAAGTTTATTTTTATATCCTGTGTTTGCAAATGCTACTTTTAGAAAGCTAGCATTTGCTTGTCTAACCATTTCAGCCCGCCTCTGCTTTTGTGTGTATCTGACTGAGTGTGTGAGTGACAGGGCTGGGAGTTGACAGGTGGTGAATAGCAGGATGACACCTTAGTGGGTGGTGGGAGTTTCCCCTGAATGATGCATCAGGCTGTGCTCTGCCTCCACAATGCTGGCTCCGCCCTCCTGGGGAGCGACTGATGACTCAGCCTGCACCTGGCCCAGGAAGGACCGAAGCTTGTCAACAAAGTGCTCAGGCTGCCCCTGTCCTCACAATGCCGGCTCCGCCCCCCTGGGGAGCGGCTGATGTGCCTGCCCTCACTCTGAATGCAGAAGCAGAAGTACCCACCACAAGTGCTCAGGAGCTGAGAGCAGTTAGGCAAAGGCCCCCCTGGCCTGTAAGAACAAAAGAAACTGGGTATAAAAGTAGGAGCCCTGCTCCTTGTAAATTAGATCCTGTTTGCGCTACAGAAGAAACTCTGCCCGAAGAGAAGGACCTGGATGGACTACAAGGAGGAGTGCTGTCTCTGGCCTGTGTCTGGTGCCTTGCTGCAGAAGGAGAGGAAAAGAAGATACTACAAGAGACTTTTGCTTTTATTTGAACTTTGTGCCAAACTCTGCTGGAAGATCTCCAAGGGCTTGCCTCTGAACTTGCCCCCTGACCAGCGCCCCAGGAACAGTGGGCGCTACCCCCTGAAGAAAGCTACTGTGTGTGCTGCTTATCGCTGCAGCGCTGACTGAGGAGTCTGGGAGCGTTGTGCATCCCTGCCACGCTCCCCGTGATCCAGGGCATCGATATCCCCCCAAGCACTGTGACAGGGGCCCAAAGCGACAGCAAGAGCAACGTGAGGCCCAGCCGCCGCTGGCCCGAGCACCATGACTGCCTCTGCCTGGGAGCCCCGAGAGCAACGTGAAGGAGGACCCGTCCGGTCCAAGCGCCCGAGTTGACTGCGCCTCGTGCCGTCAACCCCTCTGCAAAGACGGACTGCCGCCCTGTGATAACCCCCCTCTGGTCGGCATCCTGCCCGACAGCTCAGCTGTGAGCGCACAGCTGCAACCGGCACTTTGGCTGGGTACGTCCCGCACTTGGGGACCGTACTGCCACTTGCCGCCACCACACAGCCGCCGCCTTCAGGGTCGGAGCAAACTCCAAAGGAAGGACCCTGCCGCCACCAAGCACCGCCGCCCCGGGTGACCCGTGACCTGCCCGGCTGAGAGCCGCAGCGCGCATCGACCCCAGAGAAGCAACGCGACGTGGGACAGGCCCCCCCTTCCAGCCGTCCGCTCCACAAGAATTTTAAGGTACTGTGTCTTTGCCCCTCGCGGTGCGAGCGTCCTGCAAGCTGAGCTCGCACCGCGCTGTGTGACCTCGGGCGCCCCGGGAGCCTCGCAGTTGCTGTCTGCTTCACAGCGCGAGCCGCCCCTGAGACAGAGGCTCGCACTGCTCCTGGCCCCCGAGGCCCCGCCTGACGCTCCATGTGGCCCGCGGCCCCCTCTCCTCGAGTCAAACCCCGAAGGGTGACTCATTTCCAGAGCAGACCCGGCCGTGCCTTTCGCGGCTCACGCGGGAAGCGTGAGCTTTGGCAGGCCGGGCCCGATTTTCTCAGAGGAAGCGAGCGGAGACGGCAGAAAGCGCATTGAGGCGCTATAAAACACTGAACCTTTTTAAACCTGGGCAGAAGACCCAAAACATTGCATTTGCTAAGAGTAACTGGAACCTGCATTTTCAAAGTAATCCAAGACTGTATTTACAAGCCTGCTTTTGAACAATATATAAAGAGATATATTTTTTACAAATACAGTTTGGTGTCATTGTGTGGTGGGTTGGTGGTGAAGGGTGTGATACTGCAAATGTTTAACCCTATGTGCCCCAGAGATTAGCCTAGACTGCTTGCGCCACACTACCTAGAGGGTAAGCAGAGGTTGTTCTTGAAGGTAACCCTTAGCCCTGACGTGGAAGAGAGAGTCCCTGCTTGTCGCCAGTGCTGCACTGCGCCAACCAGAGACTCCCCTTTCCAACATTGGTCGCAGCGGTGAGGATCGCGAATTTACATTTGCAGTGTTTTACCTTAGCTACTGACCATTGCACGGTGATGACAGTCCAGTAACTAAGCCACAGACTTTTTTTATGTTTTACTGAGAGAATCCCCATTTGTTGTGAAGTCATGCCTGGATCAGCAGGAAGCATCATGGATTTTGGTAGAGCCCTGTCGCCAGAGGAGTTGACGGACAGGAGGGAGGCCAGAATACATGAAATGAAGTTGGCGGAGCTGAAATTGAATTGCCAACTGGAGCTAGAATCTAGGAAGTTAGCCCTGGAAGAAATGAAAATGGAGCTTGCGCATGACTTAAGAATGAGGAAACTTGACTTGGAGCTCGAGGGGTGTGAGGCCAGGAGGGCTTCAGCCCAGCAACAAGAAATATGTGTAGCTCAGAGATTGAGCTTTGCTGAGTTGGAGGTGGAGTCCAGCTCAGATGGTGGCAGCAACATTCAGGTATCTAGTGCAGACAGCATAGCGCACGCACCTAGAGATATGGCACCTGACTTGGAGGGGGTTAACATACACCAGGAGGTTGAAGGGCATGAGGTAGCTCCAGTAGTGCGCAGCGTCCCTGAAGGGAATAGGGTAGCTGGCGTAGGAGTTCATGGTCCTAGTGGTGGGAGGGATTCCCCCATGGTTGAGGTCCTGGTGGGTGAGTGTAAGGACCGCCCAGAAGAGTGTGGGTTGTGTGACAGAGACAGTTCGCTACTGTCTGGCCAGTCTCAGAAGAATGGTGTGGAGTATGTGTGTGAGGCGCTGGATGGTGAGGTGAAGGATAATTTGGTTAACCCTGCTAGGGGGCTGTGTAATCCAATTGTGGGAGAGCATATTGTAAGTCCCAGTTTTCCAGAGCTATGCCAACACCTGTTTGAGAGTGATTTCTCTGACCCCAGGGAGCTCACATTGGAGGCAGACCTTGTGGTGGATTCCAGAGGGTCTGGAGAGGCATTGGGGTGTGATCCTGTGGGGAGTGGCTCAGGTATCTTCCAGCCCAGAGTGGTGGAAGTGGCGCAGAGTAGCCCAGCTAGGTCCTGTAGTAGTGAGAGGGGTGTAGGGCCTCACGTCCTGTCCTTAAGGGGAAGGAGTGAGAATGGGTTTTGTCCCGGTAGTGCCCCACCTCAGTCTCAGATCCTGGATGGTTATTTAAGGAAACACCAGGTGGGGAGCCTAGGCTGTCCGGATGAGTCACCCGCTGAGGGGGATCCCCCAGTGGCTAGAGAACGTGGAGGCTCTGTAAACAGAGCTCTAGTAGTTCTGGTGACTGGCAGTACCACTCCAGTTGGGAGGGTGCAGAAGTCCAGAAGGAGGGGCGAGAGGGGGAAAGAGTCCCCAGTGGAAGAACCAGTGGGTCAGGGGCCAGCCAGCAGGGCTGCGTCCCCAGTGAATGACCAGGGGGACACCACTTCTGTCCTGGGGGATCTTCCCGCACTGTCAGAGGGACAGGGGTTGGGAGATCTGCGCCATGCAGACTGTCGCACGACACATGAGCTATGTGCCACCCTCAGGGGGGGCATGCGTGCTCCCCGGGAAGTCCTGGTGCGCCAGGCAATGGTTCAACTGCAGGGTTGGGTCCCTGAGTTGGAGAGTCAGGTTCAGGTGTTGTCTGACCTGGAGGGTGGGACCACTGTAATCAGTGTCCTGGCCCATGTCACTTCTAGGGGTACCCCTCCAGTTGGGAGTGGGCGGTACTCTGGAAGGGGGTGCAGAGGGAGGGAGTCCTTGCCTCTGACCCCGGTGCAGTTTGAGGGTGTAGACTCTAGGATAGAGGGCCAGGTGCAGGGCGTCCCCCCTGACCTGGTGCCCCAGTTGCAGTATAGCACCCCTGAACTGGTGGGCGAATTGTGCAGGTCACCTGCCACAGGTGCCCTGACAATTCTGGAAGGGGGTACCACTCCAGGTGGGAAGGTACAGAGCCCCGAGGTGGAGGACCGGGTGTGGGAGAGCCCGCCCCAGTCTTTGGTCCAGCCGCCAGGTACAGGCCTGCGGCTGGTGGGTCAGTGCCAGGATGTCATACCTGACCTGACAGGAGGGAGAGTGGACAAAGGGTGCCAAGCACCTGGGGCCACCGCCCCCCGCTCTCTGAGGCCACAGAGGTTTGAGAGCCCTGAGAGGCATGAGGCCTGGGTCTCCGCCCTGACTTCTGTCAGTGGCCACTGTGATTTGATGACTGCCTGTTGGGACACACCTGGGAGCGAGTTAAGGTTAGACGCTGCACAGGTGGTGTCCCCAGGGGAAGAGAAGGGTGCCCCAGGGATTGGCCTGGTGGACCCTGAGAGTATGAACAGAGGATTTGAAGTAGGTGCAGATTGGCGTAGAACTGGAATGTGCCCCTGCTGTTGTGGGCCAGGTCCAGGTTCTATCGCCCAAAGCAGGGAAGCCCATCACAGTGGTGATTGGTCTACCCTGCGTTTTGGCTGGAAGGGGGTTGTGTTGGACCTGGGCCTCTTGGCAGGGTCATCCCTAAACTTTTTGCCTTCCTCCAATACTCTCTCTGACCTGTTTTTGTTGGTTTAATGACTCTGGGCACTTTACCAATGCTGACCAGTGCTAAAGTGCATATGCTCTCCCTGTTGAAAAGTGTACATGTGATTGATGTCCATGATTGGTTCATTGGATTTACTGTTAGTCCCCAGTAAAGTGCACCAGGAGTGCCAGGGCTTGTAAATGCCAATACTGCTAGTGGGCCTGCAGCGCTGGTTGCGCCACCCACAGAAGCAGCCTTAAAATGTGTCTAGGGTCTGCCATTGCAGAACCTGCGTGCAGTCTGGTACTGTCATACTGGCTGGGCAAGTGCACACACTTGCCAGCCCCTAAACCTTCCCTTAACTTCATATTAGTCACCCCTATGGTAGGCCTGAGGGCAGGGTGCATTGTGAGTGTAAGGTAGGACATGCCCTGATGTGTGTGGCATGTTCTAATAGTGAATTACTGCCAAATTCGTTTTTCACTATTGTAAGGCTACCAGTTCCCTTCTAGGCCAGATGGGCTGCTGGAATTATTACACTCTATAATCCCAGCAGGCTCAGGGAACATGGTAGAAATTAATGTTTAGTATGCCTGAACTCAGAATAATTAAATACTTCTTTTAGTAAAGTTTATTTTTATATCCTGTGTTTGCAAATGCTACTTTTAGAAAGCTAGCATTTGCTTGTCTAACCATTTCAGCCCGCGTCTGCTTTTGTGTGTATCTGACTGTCTGAGTGTGTGAGTGACAGGGCTGGGAGTTGACAGGTGGTGAATAGTAGGATGACACCTTAGTGGGTGGTGGGAGTTTCCCCTGAATGATGCATCAGGCTGTGCTCTGCCTCCACAATGCTGGCTCCGCCCTCCTGGGGAGCGACTGATGACTCAGCCTGCACCTGGCCCAGGAAGGACCGAAGCTTGTCAACAAAGTGCTCAGGCTGCCCCTGTCCTCACAATGCCGGCTCCGCCCCCCTGGGGAGCGGCTGATGTGCCTGCCCTCACACTGAATGCAGAAGCAGAAGTACCCACCACAAGTGCTCAGGAGCTGAGAGCAGTTAGGCAAAGGCCCCCCTGGCCTGTAAGAACAAAAGAAACTGGGTATAAAAGTAGGAGCCCTGCTCCTTGTAAATTAGATCCTGTTTGCGCTACAGAAGAAACTCTGCCCGAAGAGAAGGACCTGGAAGGACTACAAGGAGGAGTGCTGTCTCTGGCCTGTGTCTGGTGCCTTGCTGCAGAAGGAGAGGAAAAGAAGAGACTACAAGAGACTTTTGCTTTTATTTGAACTTTGTGCCAAACTCTGCTGGAAGATCTCCAAGGGCTTGCCTCTGAACTTGCCCCCTGACCAGCGCCCCAGGAACAGTGGGCGCTACCCCCTGAAGAAAGCTACTGTGTGTGCTGCTTATCGCTGCAGCGCTGACTGAGGAGTCTGGGAGCGTTGTGCATCCCTGCCACGCTCCCCGTGATCCAGGGCATCGATATCCCCCCAAGCACCGTGACAGGGGCCCAAAGCGACAGCAAGAGCAACGTGAGGCCCAGCCGCCGCTGGCCCGAGCACCGTGACTGCCTCTGCCTGGGAGCCCCGAGAGCAACGTGAAGGAGGACCCGCCCGGTCCAAGCGCCCAAGTTGACTGCGCCTCGCGCCGTCAACCCCTCTGCAAAGACGGACTGCCGCCCTGTGATAACCCCCCTCTGGTCGGCATCCTGCCCGACAGCTCAGCTGTGAGCGCACAGCTGCAACCGGCACTTTGGCTGGGTACGTCCCGCACTTGGGGACCGTACTGCCACTTGCCGCCACCACACAGCCGCTGCCTTCAGGGTCGGAGCGAACTCCAAAGGAAGGACCCTGCCGCCACCAAGCACCGCCGCCCCGGGTGACCCGTGACCTGCCCGGCTCAGAGCCGCAGCGCGCATCGACCCCAGAGAAGCAACGCGACGTGGGACAGGCCCCCCCTTCCAGCCGTCCGCTCCACAAGCGGTGCGAGCGTCCTGCAAGCTGAGCTCGCACTGCGCTGTGTGACCTCGGGCGCCCCGGGAGCCTCGCAGTTGCTGTCTGCTTCACAGCGCGAGCCGCCCCTGAGACAGAGGCTCGCACTGCTCCTGGCCCCCGAGGCCCCGCCTGACGCTCCCTGTGGCCCGCGGCCCCCTCTCCTCGAGTCGAGCCCCGAAGGGTGACTCATTTCCAGAGCAGACCCGGCCGTGCCTTTCGCAGCTCACGCGGGAAGCGTGAGCTTTGGCAGGCGGGGCCCGATTTTCTCCGAGGAAGCGAGCGGAGACGGCAGAAAGCGCATTGAGGCGCTATAAAACACTGAACCTTTTTAAACCTGGGCAGAAGGCCCAAAACATTGCATTTGCTAAGAGTAACTGGAACCTGCATTTTCAAAGTAATCCAAGACTGTATTTACAAGCCTGCTTTTGAACAATATATAAAGAGATATATTTTTTACAAATACAGTTTGGTGTCATTGTGTGGTGGGTTGGTGGTGAAGGGTGTGATACTGCAAATGTTTAACCCTATGTGCCCCAGAGATTAGCCTAGACTGCTTGCGCCACTCTACCTAGAGGGTAAGCAGAGGTTGTTCTTGAAGGTAACCCTTAGCCCTGACGTGGAAGAGAGAGTCCCTGCTTGTCACCAGTGCTGCACTGCGCCAACCAGAGACTCCCCTTTCCAACACGCGGGATCTGACTTTTTGGCAGCAGCAGGCTGTGAAGTTCTCCCCGGTCCAGTCGGTCAGTTGTGAACCCGATCTGGTGCAGGTTTCTACCCGCGACCCAGTAGGACAGCCACTGTAGCTGGCTAGCGTAGTAGTATCCACGAAAGTCTGGGACTCCCAGGCCACCAGCTCTGGTACCCAGCTGGAGTTTACGGAGACGGATACGACTCCGACCGGTCCCCCATATGAGATTAATCAACATGGTGTTCATCGTGTTAAAAATATGTTGTGGGAGGATCACAGGCAGATTTACAAAGAAATATAATAGGCGAGGGAGCATAATCATCTTAGAGATTGCTATACGGCTCATAACAGATGGAGGCAATGAGGTCCAGAAACCGATGCTGTTACGGAGAACGGCAATAGCTCTTGTAATATTACCATCTATTTGGTCCTCCATCGTCCTGTATATTCGAATCCCCAAATATTTAAAGGTGGTCTGTGCCACCGGGATCCGATGAGCTCCAAAACGTATGGAAAGGGGGTGAGGTGCGTCCCAGAAATAAAAGCCAATCGATTTATCCGGGTTTATGGCTAACCCAGACACCACCTCGAACTGGCAAAAAACATCGTACAACTGTGTGTGGTCTGCCTCCAGGTCGCGGAGATATAACAACATATCATCCGCATAGACGGATAGCAGGTGGTGTGACTCTTGTTTTGGGATACCCATCCCCTCCGCTTGTGTATGAAGGGCAATAGCCAGGGGCTCCAGTGCCAGGACAAATAAGATCGGGGATAAGGGGCAGCCTTGTCGAGTACCCCTATGCACTGGGTAACTTGCCGAAACATATCGTCCTGTTCGCGCCCTAGCTGTGGGGTCAGTGTACAATAACCGGATCCACCTCAACAGCGGTTCCGGAAAGCCAAAGTGTTTCAGTGCTTCGAACATGAAGGTCCACAACAGGGAATCGAACGCCTGTTTCAGGTCCAGTGCAATGCACCCCACCCGGAGCAATTCCTTCGGCGAGGCTACCATTAGTGCATGTAAACGTCTCGTGTGTAGAGAGGTACTACGCCCGGGGAGGAATCCACACTGATCTCGGTGTATAAGAGCAGGAAGGTGGGGTTGGACGCGCAGAGCTATGACCTTGCTCAGGATCTTATATTCTGTGGACAGCATAGACAAAGGTCTGTAGTTTGACAACTCTAATATATCTCTGCCCGGTTTAGGTATGGATGTTACTAGGGCCTGCATGGTCGACACTGGTAAGTGTCCTTCTTCAAATGCCGTCCTATAGATTTTTTCCAGGACAGGTACGAGGGTCTCCGCATAGGTCGAATAAAACTCCACAGGGAGCCCATCCATGCCCGGCGTCTTGTTACGGTTGAGGTGTTTAATAGCAGCACGTATCTCATGCTGTGTGATGGGGCCTTCAATCGCCTTCTGTATGTCAGCTGTTAGGGACAGAAATGGAAGGTCGCACATAAACTCAAGCACTCGTATAGGGTCTTCCAGGCCAGTAGGGGCATACAATGCCCTCAGGTGGTCATGGAACGCCAGATTAATCTCGGATTGTGTGTGCATTAGGACGCCCATTGAGTTATGTATTTGGGTGATCACTGGCGGATCTGGTCTGTCCCGTACCAAACGGGCCAGAAGGGTGCCGGATCGGTCTGCTTCGGCGTGCTGTCTTCTCAGGTATGCGTTATAATCTATATTGCGCAATGTCTCCAATACCTCTGCATAGTCAATGTATCCTTCCTGTAGTTCCCCCCCTTTTTCCTCGGTCCACGCTCGCCTCCTGTTCCAGCACCCTCAGGCGTTCTTCCACCTCACAAAGTTTTTTATGTATCTCTTGTCTGACCCCCACTAGCTGACCTATAGCCGCTCCTCTCACCACCACCTTCATAGCATCCCACACCATCAGATTGGAGGAGGCGGAGTCCCAATTATCTCCAAAATAATGTATTAGGGTATCGGACAGAGCAGTCCTAAAAGGACCATCCTCCAGGAGGAGCGGGTTGAACCTCCAGGTAGGCACTGGAGTCGGCACTCTACCCCAGAGAAGAGTGATCGTCAGGGGTCTATGGTCCGAAAAAGTTTTTGCTAAGTACTTCGAAACGCCAACCTTCGTGACCAGAGTACTGAAGCACATGAAACAATCTATTCGGGTATGTAAGTCGTGGACCGGGGAGTAAAAGGAGTATTCTTTAAATGCAGGGTGTAGCATGCGCCAGGCATCAGTCAGTCCCCACTCATTTGCCCATGTTGTGAACAAATCAGTCAGTTTCGCGGCTCCCGTCGCCTGAAGGGGAGGATGTGATCTATCTAGGCCCAAGTCCAGTACTGCATTCCAACCCCCCCCCGAGCACCCAGGGAATTCCAGCCCAGTCCGAGTGTGCCACCCCTACCGTGTGCAGGAACTTGTCCTGTTCATAGTTCGGGGCATATATACTGCCCAGGACTATCAGCGTGCCATCTAGGGTGCCCTTCACAAGAATGTATCTACCCTGGTCGTCCACACTTCTCTCGAGTTCCAAAAAAAGGCGTCCCGTGACGAACCCAAATGGTTGCCCCCCTAGAAAAAGCGGAGTATGAAGTGGAGTAGACAGCGCCCCTTCACTTCTTTCTCAACTTTTGTGCCTCTGATGTCGTGAGGTGTGACTCCTGTATGAAGGCTACTTGTGCCTGATTTCTAAGGAGGAAGGAATGGATTCTATGCCATTTCTGTACTGCTCCTAGACCTCGCACATTCCAAGTAATGAATTTGTATGTCCCTGCCTTTTCAACCATGATCATCCTCTGTCAGATCTAATGGTGTCAGTAGTCGTGTCCAGGGACCCCATAAAGTAAGCGACCAGGAGAGTACGTACCCCACAACCCCTTTTAAGAACATAACAAACACGGCACAGCGACGCAACCTTGCTGAGCCCAACATAGTAACAATTAACAGATAGATCCAAAGTCTGGTGCATTCGCCAGTGGGGTGGCGGCTAAACAATCACACGCAAAAAATCAAATGGGGAGGGATCACTTGTCCTGCATGAACCAGGGTATGCAGGAGATCGTACAACGGTGTCTCCAATAAAAAACCCTCATGCACGTGTTGGGTAGTGTGGGAAGCGGTATATCTTGGTTCTCCGCTCTTCAAACACGTGTGTGCATAATCATAGGGTTAGTTTCGGTATGCAGCCTCCACCAGGAGGATCTTACCCTTGGTAAAAACAGTAGTGACCCAGTGATGTGGACAATGTGCAAAATAGTTAAAAATCCCCCAAATAACCAGAAATAGGAATTTTATTAGGTCTGGGTTCGGGTGGATCCCTTAGGGGAATGCTCAATTAGCGTGCGCTCTATTGAAAAGATTAAGTTTTCAGGACGCACTAGCATTCATGAAGATTTAAAATGGCCGACATGTTTCAGCCCTCTATGCCGGGATTCGGACTTAAGGGCTTTCTTCAGGACCAGTAGTGATAGGTGAAAGTGATACTGGTTTACTAAATTTTAGCAAGCAAGTGTTTAGAAAAGGGAAATTATCAACCTGTTTCTTTTCTTCAAGGTCGCGATGTACCTATAATTCAAACATAATAGAGACATACACAAAGGGAAATAAGGGTAAGGGAGACACATAGCGTAGTGAATTCACTACTAGACAAAACAAGTTGAAGCAACTTAAAATGGCAATACTTCGTAACCCCCAGTAAATGGCAGTGTCAACTCTCTCTTTATCCAGCAAGCATGTGACATGCAAAAAGAGAAATGCAAAAATCAGGTTTCTTGGTGGTGTGTCATACAGTCAAGCAGGGCGAGTATATGGAGCTGGTAAGTCTCCTTCCACTCGGATAACTGTATTGGTAGGTCAAAGACATGGTTTTAAAGTGTTCAAATGCAATGTGATGGTATATCATGCAATAAAGTTGACATTCATGTGCAGTATCTACAGGTCTATATCATTCATAATTAAAGTATGCCCAAATTAATCGTGCTATATTAAGAATCTGAACTTTCATGCCGATGTATACTACGCGCCAAAGATCGTACCTGAAGTGTACATCAGTTACACCTCCTTCGGGTGTGACAAGGGCTTCGAGGGGGCTAGGTAAAGAGGAACAACTGGACATTAACGGGGTGGGGTTTGTATAATACTTGCGGTTTGTAGCTGAATTCTGTCGCGGGCGGATACCTGACGCTCCGCTCCTCGTGCCTCGCGTTACGCTGCAGCTGCCTCTTGTGACCCGGAAGTAGCGGGGCTCCGCTTCCGGGTCGTTTTTGAAGTCCTCAATTCAAGGCAATAGAAAAGAGACTTGGCGCCTCTTACTGTTAAATATATCGCGAAGTAAAGATTACGCGATTATGAATCAAAAAATACGTTGTTGTCAAAACGGGGGGATTCTGATACTTCACTACAAAAATTAATGTATGTTGTGGATGAAAATAAAAATAATAATGAAAATAAAAATAGTAAAAGGACTGTGGGTTAGTTAAGAGTTCACACGAGGTGTTTTTAAATTCGAGGGCATACAGAATATAAAAATAATTATAAAAATAGAAGACCGTGTTGCTCACTGCTGCCTCTATTATTGCAACTCTTGGATTGGTGTCCTGTGTTGTGTCTTATGGAGGCAAACTGCATTCATGAATGGAACCTTCAGGGAATGTGTAATTTCTTCATTGTCATTCCAATGAGGGAACATGTTTATTGTCCCAGCACGCTCAGCCAAGGAATACTATCATTCAGACCTCTTGTGTCTGTCCCCAAACGATGGACCCATCGTTGTTCCTTTTCAAAAAGGATTCTCTCTGCGTTACTGTTCTTTATTTCCAAAGTTTCGAGGATGACCCAGTTAAGGTCATCCACTGTGTGTTTTTTTTCCAGAAAGTGACTAGCCATCTTGGTTGTGGTCTTTTTACATTTTACGTTGCTCCGGTGTTCTACAATCCTTTGTTTGGCTTTCCTACATGTCATGCCGATGTACTTAAGATGGCAAGGGCAAGTGATCATGTACACTACATGACTAGTATTGCAGTTAGTGTGTTTCAGCATTCTCCATTTGAAATTGGGAAGTAGTTGTAATTCTTTGGTTGGTTGAGTCAGATTACAGACTGAGCATGAGCCACACGGGTAATGACCAATAATAGGGGGATTCCCCCATAGATTAGTTTGTTGTCCTTGTTTTGCTACAGACGGTCTCGTGTGTACCAAGATATCTCTCAAGTTCCGACTCCGTCTATTGGCAAATCTCGGTTTTGGCCAAGAAAGTGTACCAGACGTGAGAATCCTCCAGTTTTTGTTAATGATCTTCTTAACTTTGTCAGTGACTGGGCTGTAGGTGGTGACACACGTAGTTAGGTCCTCAGGTTCTGTTTTTGTAATGATCTCCAAAAGGCCTTCTCTATTTTGGTTTTGTGCTCTTTTCTTGCATTTATTTACCACTCGCCTTGGATAATCTCGATGTTGTCGTTTTTTGCAAAGGTCTTGTGCTTGGACCCGGTATTCAGTGTTCTTGCTGCAGTTCCTCCGCAGCCTTAGGAACTGACTGTAGGGGAGATTTTCCCTCAAGGGGCGGGGATGAAAGCTCTTGAAAGATAGGAGACTGTTCTTTGCTGTTTCTTTAAAAAAAGTGCGTGTTTGTAGATGCCCGTCTTCTGCATAGATTGTGATATCAAGGAAATCCAGGCTTTTGTTGTCTGCACTGTACGTGAACTTAAGGCAGTTGTCTTTTGTATTTAACCAAGTGTGAAAATCCTTGAGATCTTCTTCATTCCCTGCCCAGATTAGCAGGATATCGTCTATATACCGCTTCCAAAGCAGTATATGACGAATGTAAGGGTTGGTTTCTGTGTGTACATGTGTTCCTTCAAAAGTGCTCACATATAACCCAGCCACACTCGGGGCAAATGTACTGCCCATCGAGGTGCCATGGCATTGTAAGTACAGTGTCTCCTTGTATTGAAAATGATTCTCCATCAGAGCGATGCGACAACATTCCAAAACGAAGTGTCTAGGAGTTTTGTATGGCCAGTCTGTGTCAAAAAGGATTTGCTCTAGCATATCCAGGGTCTCTTGTTGAGGTAGGCTCGTGTAGAGACTTTCTACGTCGAGTCCTACTAACATCATGGTGTCAGGTGAGTATTCGACATCCTTAAGTAGGTTCAAGAGATCTCGCGTGTCCTTTAAATAGGTAGGTGTGTTTTGTACCAATGGTTTGAGGTAATGGTCAGCAAACTGCTGACCATTACCTCAAACCATTGGTACAAACTTAAGGATGTCGAATACTCACCTGACACCATGATGTTAGTAGGACTCGACGTAGAAAATCTCTACACGAGCCTACCTCAACAAGAGGCCCTGGATATGCTAGAGCAAATCCTTTTTGACACAGACTGGCCATACAAAACTCCTAGACACTTCGTTTTGGAATGTTGTCGCATCGCTCTGACGGAGAATCATTTTCAATACAAGGAGACACTGTACTTACAATGCCATGGCACCTCGATGGGCAGTACATTTGCCCCGAGTGTGGCTGGGTTATATGTGAGCACTTTTGAAGGAACACATGTACACACAGAAACCAACCCTTACATTCGTCATATACTGCTTTGGAAGCGGTATATAGACGATATCCTACTAATCTGGGCAGGGAATGAAGAAGATCTCAAGGATTTTCACACTTGGTTAAATACAAAAGACAACTGCCTTAAGTTCACGTTCAGTGCAGACAACAAAAGCCTGGATTTCCTTGATATCACAATCTATGCAGAAGACGGGCATCTACAAACACGCACTTTTTTTAAAGAAACAGCAAAGAACAGTCTCCTATCTTTCAATAACTTTCATCCCCGCCCCTTGAGGGAAAATCTCCCCTACAGTCAGTTCCTAAGGCTGCGGAGGAACTGCAGCAAGAACACTGAATACCGGGTCCAAGCACAAGACCTTTGCAAAAAACTACAACATCGAGATTATCCAAGGCGAGTGGTAAATAAATGCAAGAAAAGAGCACAAAACCAAAATAGAGAAGGCCTTTTGGAGATCATTACAAAAACAGAACCTGAGGACCTAACTACATGTGTCACCACCTACAGCCCAGTCACTGACAAAGTTAAGAAGATCATTAACAAAAACTGGAGGATTCTCACGTCTGGTACACTTTCTTGGCCAAAACCGAGATTTGCCAATAGACGGAGTCGGAACTTGAGAGATATCTTGGTACACACGAGACCGTCTGTAGCAAAACAAGGACAACAAACTAATCTATGGGGGAATCCCCCTATTATTGGTCATTACCCGTGTGGCTCATGCTCAGTCTGTAATCTGACTCAACCAACCAAAGAATTACAACTACTTCCCAATTTCAAATGGAGAATGCTGAAACACACTAACTGCAATACTAGTCATGTAGTGTACATGATCACTTGCCCTTGCCATCTTAAGTACATCGGCATGACATGTAGGAAAGCCAAACAAAGGATTGTAGAACACCATAGCAACGTAAAATGTAAAAAGACCACAACCAAGATGGCTAGTCACTTTCTGGAAAAAAAACACACAGTGGATGACCTTAACTGGGTCATCCTCGAAACTTTGGAAATAAAGAACAGTAACGCAGAGAGAATCCTTTTTGAAAAGGAACAACGCTGGGTCCATCGTTTGGGGACAGACACAAGAGGTCTGAATGATAATATTCCTTGGCTGAGCGTGCTGGGACAATAAACATGTTCCCTCATTGGAATGACAATGAAGAAATTACACATTCCCTGAAGGTTCCATTCATGAATGCAGTTTGCCTCCATAAGACACAACACAGGACACCAATCCAAGAGTTGCAATAATAGAGGCAGCAGTGAGCAACACGGTCTTCTATTTTTATAATTATTTTTATATTCTGTATGCCCTCGAATTTAAAAACACCTCGTGTGAACTCTTAACTAACCCACAGTCCTTTTACTATTTTTATTTTCATTATTATTTTTATTTTCATCCACAACATACATTAATTTTTGTAGTGAAGTATCAGAATCACCCCGTTTTGACAACAACGTATTTTTTGATTCATAATCGCGTAATCTTTACTTCGCGATATATTTAACAGTAAGAGGCGCCAAGTCTCTTTTCTATTGCCTTGAATTGAGGACTTCAAAAACGACCCGGAAGCGGAGCCCCGCTACTTCCGGGTCACAAGAGGCAGCTGCAGCGTAACGCGAGGTGCGAGGAGCGGAGCGTCAGGTATCCGCCCGCGACAGAATTCAGCTACAAACCGCAAGTATTATACAAACCCCGCCCCGTTAATGTCCAGTTGTTCCTCTTTACCTAGCCCCCTCGAAGCCCTTGTCACACCCGAAGGAGGTGTAACTGATGTACACTTCAGGTACGATCTTTGGCGCGTAGTATACATCGGCATGAAAGTTCAGATTCTTAATATAGCACGATTAATTTGGGCATACTTTAATTATGAATGATATAGACCTGTAGATACTGCACATGAATGTCAACGTTATTGCATGATATACCATCACATTGCATTTGAACACCGTAAAACCATGTCTTTGACCTACCAATACAGTTATCCGAGTGGAAGGAGACTTACCAGCTCCATATACTCGCCCTGCTTGACTGTATGACACACCACCAAGAAACCTGATTTTTGCATTTCTCTTTTTGCATGTCACATGCTTGCTGGATAAAGAGAGAGTTGACACTGCCATTTACTGGGGGTTACGAAGTATTGCCATTTTAAGTTGCTTCAACTTGTTTTGTCTAGTAGTGAATTCACTACGCTATGTGTCTCCCTTACCCTTATTTCCCTTTGTGTATGTCTCTATTATGTTTGAATTATAGGTACATCGCGACCTTGAAGAAAAGAAACAGGTTGATAATTTCCCTTTTCTAAACACTTGCTTGCTAAAATTTAGTAAACCAGTATCACTTTCACCTATCACTACTGGTCCTGAAGAAAGCCCTTAAGTCCGAATCCCGGCATAGAGGGCTGAAACATGTCGGCCATTTTAAATCTTCATGAATGCTAGTGCGTCCTGAAAACTTAATCTTTTCAATAGAGCGCACGCTAATTGAGCATTCCCCTAAGGGATCCACCCGAACCCAGACCTAATAAAATTCCTATTTCTGGTTATTCGGGGGATTTTTAACTATTTTGCACATTGTCCACATCACTGGGTCACTGCTGTTTTTACCAAGGGTAAGATCCTCCTGGTGGAGGCTGCATACCGAAACTAACCCTATGATTATGCACACACGTGTTTGAAGAGCGGAGAACCAAGATATACCGCTTACCACACTACCCAACACGTGCATGAGGGTTTTTTATTGGAGACACCGTTGTACGATCTCCTGCATACCCTGGTTCATGCAGGACAAGTGATCCCTCCCCATTTGATTTTTTGCATTAACCTAAGGAAACTGAGGGATCAGCTATTTCCTTCTCCCCCTTCCATTTGATTAGTATAAACAATCGCACGGCCATGGTGTTACTACCATCGGGTGCCGTCGGCTCAGCGGTAGTCCAGCCCGGGGGTATAACTCAAGGATACAGTTAACAATCACATCTAAAATCGTTGCTGCGGGAGGGCTGTTAGTCTCTTCTCACCTGTGCACATCGGTAGACTGTCTTCTACATCTGGACCCTGTAAACAGGAGGGGTCTTAGGTAGAGCCAAAGAAATACACTTATACCGAGGGAGCATCCCCCAACCCCATATACATATGTCAACCCAGTAATAGGACAGGGTCCACTAGTATGCAACACAATAGAAAGGATACGATGAGGAATATCTGCAGAAGTCTCTGCCGGGATGTACCATCCATCAAATCAATTATCCATCAGCTCATCCGCAGCCCGGCGAGTAACTGTGGGGAACAGGATCACACTATTGTCAGAGTCAGAGTGCAGTGTACTGTCCTCAGAGTCTGTTGCAATGTTCCCCGTGTCTTCTCTGAAGGTACCAATCAGTGCCAGTGCTCCGAGTTGTTCCTTCTTCTGTTGTGTCCGCGATGGGCCTTTCCGATTCATCTTCTTCCCTGCCTCTGAAGATCTTCTGTCGTCGCGGTCGGATCCTTCCCTCGAGCCACCAGCAGTCTCCATTTGGGTGGCGTCTTGACTGCCATCAATGCCCATCACCTCTAACCATTCTTCAGCGTCCGAGGGGCTCTCAAAAAAATGTGTCTTCCGCCCGTGTATCACCTTCAAGTGAGCAGGGAAAAGTAGTGCGTACTTCAGCTGGGCTTTCTGGAGTTTTTTCTTTACCTCCAGGTATGACGCTCGCTGCTTCTGCACTATAGTCGTATAGTCCGGGTACAAGGACACTCGTTGGTTCTCATATTAGAGGAGAGACTTCTCCCTGGCCCGTTGTAAGAGGACATCTCTATCCCGGTAGTTTAGGATTCGAGCTATCAAAGGGCATGGTGGGCGGCCCGGCCTAGGTTGACCAGTTGGGACCCTGTGCGCACGTTCCACGCAGAAGTGCGGGGACAGACCCTCCGTCGCGACCTGGTCGCGGAACCATTGTTCCATGAAGTCTGCAGCTCGCGCCCCCTCGCATCTTTCCGCAGGCCAATAACTCATATGTTGTTGCGGCGATTACGCCCTTCCACGTCCTCCACCCTGCCCATTAGTGAGGCAACCTGTTGCTGTAGTTCCTGGTTGGAGGTAGAGTTGCTCGCCACCGTTGGTGCGAGGTCCTTGACGGCAAGTCCCTGATCCCTTACCTTCTCCGCCAGTTTGGCGTGGTCGGCCTTTAGAAGAGAGAAGTTTGTGGTGAGGGCCCCCAGTTGCTATTCCATTGCCGATCTAGATTCTCTGATCTCATTGAGGATGAGATCAAGTTTGTCCACTTGTTGTGCTCCTGATGGGGCAGTCTCTACAGTCCCTGATCGGGCTCTGTCATCTCCAGCCCCCACCAGCTGCTGGGGTTCATCTGGCCCTCCCTGCCCCTCAGTGGGTTTCGTGCCTCTCCGCACCATGTTGCCCCTAACCCAGGGTCACCCACTCCCGTAGTGAGGCAATAGCGCGGTGTGCACACCTATGGAGAGGGTGCTCCCTCGCGTATAACGTTGGCGGTCAGCACCCCCAAGCGTCCCAGTCGTATTGTTCGGAGGGAGAGGGTTGGTGTGTCTCGTATGGGGCCAAGCAAGGGGTGGTGTGCCCGTCCAGTATATGCCGCTGCGCACAGGGTCCTTCCGGTTGTTATGCAGGTCGTGAGCGTATCGTGCAGGCGAAATAATAAAGGTGGCTGTTGCCAGGCGTCCCCTTGTGGAAACCAGTCCCGAATTCACCTATGTTAGTTTGCGCACAAAACAGCAATGGCCTCCTGCTATGGTACTGCACCTGTCCCGCAGTGAAGGTGTTACTCCGCCCTCCTAGGGGCACTGGCTCCTGTGCATGCCCGGTTGTGCCCGTACTCCTTCAACCTCTCTTGATGCCCTCATGTTCACTCCAGGGAGGGGCTGCCAGCCACATACATCCGTATTGGCCCTGTGGGCCCCAGCATAGTATAGGCCGAGGGCAAGGGGGGGAGAGGAGACCTCACCGCCCCCGACTCACACCGCACGTCCCCAAGTGGTGTCCGTCTCACCTTCGCCAGTGTCCGGGTCCTGGCTCGCGGCAGCCTCAGGAGAGTCAAGATGGCGCAGGCAGGGCCTCTCCGATGTCTGTCCAGGCGGCGCTGATCAGTGTGCCGCGCTCTCTCCGCCCTTCGTCACTCCCGCTCTCCTCTCGGCTCGGGGCACACACGGGGGGAACACCGCCACCAGGGGTTCCTTAACTAGGGAAGAACGCGCCATCAGCACCTCCAGGAGCCGTCGCAGATCTCTACCTGCGGTCCGCACTGTAGTCAGCTCGGGCGCCGCCTCTAAGCAAGCTCCCGGCGGTACAGGCCTCCTAGTCCAGCGGGCCCGTTTTTCGCCGATCTATGGATTCGGCTCTCTGGCGTCACGAACCGGGCTCAGGGTTGTCGTCCTGTGTCCGCGGCGCTTCTCTGCCCTTTTTCGCCCAGTGAAAGTCCCGCAGCTCCGTGCTGGCCGGATCTATCCCCCAGACGGACTCGGAGCTCTAACAGCAGCCGTCCGCCATCGTGGTTGGTTAGTCACGCCCCCCCAAGTAAAGCAACCTTAATGATGGTTGATTTGGTAGCAATTCCCATTGCCCAGGGATTATGCCACAAATAAATCGCCACCCATTATTGGGATGTCCTTTTAAAATGTATTTCCTTCCCAAGGCCCCCTCCAGGATAATTGTGTTGCACACCACCCGTCCTCCCCAATGACTGCTGAAACATAAAAGGAAATGAGAAACTCTGCATATAAATATTCGGCCATTGAGCATTCCATTCCCCAAGTCTACTCCGTTAATTGTGTTGTACACCATAATTCCTCACTATGCTCTTCTGACACAAATCCCCACATTAACTGTGGATTACCGCACAAATAAATTGCCACCCTTAATATGGATTAGTTTACCCATGCATTTCATTCCCAAGGTCCACTCTTCGTGACTTGTATTGTACACCATAGTCCCTTACGAAAGACTGCTGTAGTCGAAAGGAAAATAGGAACTCTGCATAGAAATATTTGGTAATTAAGCAAGACTCAATGAATCTCCACATTTTATTGGGGTGAGCTTTTAAAATGGAGTTCCTTGAAAGGAAAGAGAAGGTCTGCATAGAAATATTTGGCAATTAAGCAAGACCCAATTAATCTCCGCATTTTATTGGGATGAACTTTTAAAATGGCGTTCCTTCCAAAGGCTCACTCCATGTAAATTGTGCACAATTCCCCGAATTGCCTGCGGATTATGTCACAAATGAATCCTAGGGCTTATATCACCAATACATTCCTACACGCTGTGGGGATAAGCTTTAACTTAAAGTTGTAACCTCCTTACTACCTCCACTGGATGATGAAATGCATAGGTATTTGGCAGTATACCCTGGGGAGATGATCTATTCATTTTTCTACCACTTACCCCTTTCCCTAGAAAAAAGGGGGGATGGATTTGTCCCCCTGCCACCGAAGTGACACTGGTAGCATCCAGCGCAAACCTTGCCACAACAGCTATAAGTGTGGTTTTGCGATGTTCTGTGATAGTGTTAAAGCTGGGGTTCTACCATCTGCTTGCGGCTATAGTGCTCTTATATACTGGTAATTTACAGCGAGAGAGGGCATCAGCAATTGTCTTGTCTACACTTTCGTCCAAACCTCCAAACCATGTAGATGGTAAGTGCAACTGAGAGCCAAGCACACCAGCTCCCTTAATGACACACATCAAAACGGGGATGGCCCTGTGTCACCAACCGTTGGCTACCTCTGCACCATCAATAACTGTAATTATAATGTAATTAAGCCCGCAGATGGCAAGTGCAACAGAGAACTAAGTACGCAAACTCCCTAATGCCGCACGCTAAAACAGGGACCCCCTGTGCCACTAACCATTGGTTAATTAAGGCTGGGCATGAGTTCTATCGTTGTATTCTGGGCATAAAGATTCGTAACCAATGCCTATGTGAACAGTTAAAACTTACTGTACCCCCTAGCTATTTTAGTTGCTTAATACAGATTGCCCTACTAACCCCATACGATCACCACTAGACCGTCACTAATCTGACGTCTAATAACATATAATAGCGCTATGGTGAGCAGTAGCGAAGGGTGTAGATCCCCGCATTATTCCCCAATAGTTGCCTAAAAACCTGCGCTGTATGACATGCAACTTGCCCACAAGCACAAAAGGTGTTTGTGATGCAAGAAAATCATTGTTGCCCATTTTTCAATAAATGAATCATACCCCACGGTCAGTCTGTGAACAGGAACCCCCGAACATATCAGCAAGGAAATGTTGTACCTCAGGGCTGCAACCCTGTTCAAACCCCCATCCCAATTGGCAAATGGTTACTACCAGGTTGCAGCAGCCAATCCTATTTTGACATATAGCATGACTGGTATGTGCACTGTGCACCCACAAAGGGGGGGGGGGGCATTTTGGCGTTGAATTACAGATTTGGTTGGTGCTCAATTTGTCTACCTCCTCCAAAATGCAAGGCTAAGTGTATCCGCCGGGAATGGCACCTGTGACCATGAGGCCAAACCCCAGTCCCTGCAATGGATGTGTTAATCCACTAATCTACCAGGCCTGACAACTTAATGAAGACGACATAGAGGAATCATAATTCCCATGCATTTTAAAAGTATAAATATGACTTTCAAATGTTATATTTCACGTCTTTTTTTTTTTACTTCAAAGGCCTTCGGGTATTGAGTTTATTTATTTACCTTTCATAAAATTTAGGAATCAATAACCTGTCTTTTGATGGAGCAAACAATCTTATCCCGCAAAATTGTAAACCAAGGGCTGAACTTGGACTTCAGGACAGATTTGTACCTGCCTCAGAATAGAAATATTCTAATATCCTTACAAGACAATTGCTTCTTCTGAGATGGATTTATAGAAAATGTGCTAATTATAAGCCAGCTGTATCATCCAATCAGATGGCAGTCGGTTAAAGAATGATGGTCCCATCGCCTACTATGAAAGTCTGGTCAATCTTACCAGTTAGTTGTTGCTTTGCCGCGTAGTATCATCATTAGATTACTTGCAGTTGCATATGTTTCACATCCATTTACATTACACTAACACACCTGTACAATATTAGACAATGCTACTCCTTATGATGGAGCAGGTATTCACAAAAGACAAAACAGGATGCAACAGATATACAGAACACTGCCGCCTCCACCCACACGCTCTAGTGATAAGACCAGCTGAGTGACATAAGCAGTCAGTGGCCACAAGAGGGAGGTCTCCTGTTGTTGCTGCTCATCTGAAATGGGACGTTACGTGCCAAACACCTTTTAAAGCACCCACATTTCCCACAACCAATAATGCACCACAAGTTACTTAAATGCACAATGAGGCTCTTTGTATAGAAGTGCCCCCTTAAGTAAATAACACTCGGCAGCCAGGATGTAATGTGGAGATGTCTTTATTATCACGGAGCGCCGGGGTAAAGCTCCCGCTCGCTCTCGGGTCGGCCGCTAAACAAAATGGCCGCCCTTCCGGTTCCGGTCGTAAGCCGAGGCTGGCAAGACTAGACTGTCACCACATATCTCCTCCCTTTAGTACCCTCAACAATGAATGACATTTTCATTAGAACAGACTTACTTGATGCTCATTGTAAAGTCCTCGAACTTCCTTGGCACTCTCACCACTCTGCCGCTCTCGTTCTCACCATTCCTTTATCTCCCTCTCCGGCACTAGTTCCATGAGTGGTGTCCTGTCTGCTTCTCCCGTTGTTGTTTCCTTGCGCCAGTTCACCTTGACTCTTGTTCAACTCCGTCCTGCTTTCCTCCCAGGCAGTCTCTTCTCCTGTTTCTATGTCTTCTCCTTCCCTGGCATTATCGTTTTCGCTCTCCGTTCTCTGCTCTGCCCTTCTTCCTACTCCTCCTTGCTCTTCCATATCTCCTACGGGGTGCACTCATCCTACCATGGACGTTTCCCATTTTAGGATCTTGTTACATTTCGCCATCCTCTCTTGAGACCATACTTTGCCGTCACTTACCAAAGCTGATCTTGCATATGGTTCAATGACCTTGAGGGGAGGTGTGAACTTGCTTTCTCCTTTCCTTTTCATCGTCGCTTCCTTCACCCTCACCCAGTCACCCCTCTCCAGGGTCACTCCCTGTACATTTCGCCTCTTTTTGTAGTGTTCAGCGTATACTTCCTGTGCCTTCTCCAGGTTCCTTTTCACCACGGCAGGAGACCATTTACTTTGTTCTACCATGTGCTTCCACGCCAAATTATCCTTGGTAAACGGTTCTCTTCCTCTCAACACTTTGAAAGGACTGTATCCTGTGCTTCCTGGGGTGATGCGGTATGCCCATAACATTTTGGGCAATTCTTTCTCCCAATCTAGACCAGCGCTGATTGCTGCCTGAATGGTCCCCATGATCACTCTGTTGAAACGCTCGGCCAATCCATTTCCGGCTGGGTGGTAGATGGGCGTGTGCTTTACCTCTATGCCATTGCGGGCCATGAACGCCTCCCATTTGGCTGACACGAACTGCGGTCCATTGTCACAAGTTATTACTTTGGGAATTCCCTTCTTTACAAATATGGCATTAGGAAACGTTAACACTGCGTCCGTGTCCACAGTTTCTTTTACTTCCACTGCCGGCCACTTTGAGTACCTGTCCACCATCACAATGGCGTATTTCTGCACTCCTTCAATGTCGAGAATTGGACCTATGATGTCAATGGATACCATTTCCCATGGACTGCTGGGCATAGGACATTTTCCCTAAGGTGGCCTTATCAAGGTTTGCGATTTGTCCGCTCGAGAACACGATTCGCGCATTCTTACATACTTCTCCACTTGGGCATCAATCGCTGGCCACCAGTATGCCTGTTTCGCCAATGCCTTGGTCTTCGTAATGCCTTGATGCCCTTCGTGTAGGATTGTCAATAAGTGTTCCACCAGTCTCTGGGGAGGTATCACTCTGTCCCCTCTCAGTAGGAAGATGGGATTTTCTCCAATTGATAGTACTTCTCTTACTTCCCAATACTTCCTCATATGGCTGTCCAGATGTCTTTTATCAGGCCATCCGTGCGTCACATATCCTTTGATTGCCTCGAGGGTTTCATCTTGGCTGTACGCTTCAGCCCATTCCTGTTCACTGATTACTTGTTCCTTGCATGGTTGCTACCATGTACCCTTCCCATCCGGGGGGTTCTTGTTCGTCCGCTCCTTCTTTGGCAGCAGCTCAGCTTAAGAAGTCCGCCACCCTGTTCCTGGGACCTGGTATGTACTCTACCTCATATACATAATCCAACAGTCGTAGCGTCATCTTTGCTATTCGCGGAGTCGCGTGTGCGTGACCGTTGGAGGTGAGTACCTTTATCAAGGGTTTATGATCTGTGCGTACCAGAAACTTGGCTCCCCATAGGAACTGCCTGAAACGTTCGATTGCCCATACCGCGGCTAACATCTCTTTTTCGATTACACTGAACTTTTCTTCATTGGGCGCCAATGACCTACACGCGAAGGACACTGTAGAGACTTCTCCATTGCTAGCCTTCTGCATAAGCACTGCTCCCAGACCTCTGTCGCTGGCATCGGTGGTAAGTATTGAAGCAGCTGCTTGGTCAAAGCCCTTGAGTGGTACAGCTTCGCTCATTTCCCTCTTTAACGCCTCAAACTCCTCTTGTTCCTCCTTGTCCCATTTAAATCCTTTCCTTTCCTTCAACAGTTGTCTAAGATGGTGGGTTTTTGTTGCAAAGTGTGCGATGAATTTGCTATAAAATTCTGCCATTCCCAGGAATTACCTCACATCTTCCTTCCTAGACGGAGCCGGTGCATCTCTTATCGCTGCCATGTTAGCTCTTTTGGGCTCAATACCTTTCTCACTGATTTCGTGTCCAAGGTATGTCACTGATGGCACTCCGAACTTGCATTTCCCCCACTCCGCAGTGAGTCCATTACTCTTAAGTATGTCTAGTACTGCATGTAGCTTGTCGTTGTGTTCATGCTTGGATCTTCCCATTATGAGTATGTCGTCCTGGAAGTATTGGACGCCTTCCACCTTTTGGAATAGTCTGTGCATCAATTTTTGGAAGACTGCCGCCACAGACGCCAGTCCAAACGGCATCCTTACAAATTTGTAACACCCGAACGGTGTGATGAAGGAAGTGAGGTGGCTACATGAGGGGTGCAATGCTATCTGATGGTAAGCCGAGGATAGATCCACCGTGGAAAACCACTTTATTCCTTTCGTCTTCGTGAGCATTTCGTTGATGCGAGGCAACGGGAACTTGTCAATAAGTATGTTTTTATTTAGTTCTCTGAGGTCCACACACAGCCTCACCTTTCCATTGGGTTTTTGCGCCACCACTAAGGGCGATAGCCATTCAGCACTTTCGATGGCCTTTATTATGCCGCTTTTCTCCAATCTGTCTAATTCCTCTTGTACTGCTTCACGGCATCGGAACGGGATGTTTCTAGCCTTGTGGCTCACCGGCTTTGCTCCTTCTTTCAAGTGTATCATGTGCATGAATTTTGTCAATTTTCCTATCTTCCCACAAAACACTTCCGGGTACTCTCTCTTCCATGCTTCTCCTTCGTGGTCCTGTTCGGTGCCCGTCAGCAGAACTTTTTCCACACCTCCCGGGTTGAGTTTGATGCCCAGGACCCCTTGCTCTTTCCATCCGAGTACCGACGGTCCTTTCACTGACACGTACAGCTTGCATACGGCCTTGCGTCCTCTGAACTCAAACAGTAACGGGTAATACCCAACCATCGGTATCCTTTGTCCTTTGTAGGTGACAGGTCTCACGTCCATGGGAAGTAGTTCCTTCTTTATTGCTCCTTGGAATTCGTCTTCCCATACCTTCCTTTGCACAATTGTGATGGGCGATCCTGAGTCCGCCACTATGTCAACCATCACACCACCAATGTTCATTTTCAACACTGGTTTGTTGGAGCCCTTGCAGTCCACCTCCAGCACTTGGTCCCCTATGTAGAGAACTTCTTCATCGTATTTGTTTCCTCCTTGCGCCTCTTCTTTGTCAGCGCTTCCATGGTCGATGTACTTGACTGCTGCTCCTTTGGATTTCCGTCTGCATACTTTCTCATAATGTCCAAATATTCCGCAGTACGCACACTTTGCCTTGAATGCAGGACATGCTTTGTCGTTTCCTAAGTGTGCTGTGCTTCCACACCTGTAGCAATTCGTCTTCCTCTCCCAATTGGTTTTCTGCATTGCTCCGGCCCCTTGCTGGTTCCTTTTCATGAATTGGCTCCTTGGTGGTCCCATTTGTTTAGTTTTGTCCCCTTTATTATTCACCATCACTCGGCATACTGTTTGTTTGCTGCCCGTGTCCTTCCTGGCCGCTTCCGCGCATCTTTTGGATAATTCCGCCTTCTTCACTAGGGCCCATACCTCCTTAAGGGGTGCATCTCCGTTAACCCACAGTTTTTCTTGCACCGCTGTGTTGGACGTATGCATGATTATTTGATCCCTTACCAGTTCGTCATGTAGTGCTCCGAACGTACACGTCAAAGCCAATTTCTGCAAGGCCGCTACATATTCGTCAATGGTCTCGCCGCACTCTGGCTTCCTCTGGAAGAAATTGCAACGATCAATGGTCACACATACAACTGGCCTGTAGTGAGCGTCTATATCTTCAATTGCGTGTTGGAACACGTCCGTATCCGCTGCTTGTCTCGTTGCCTTTACAATGTTGTCGTACACTCTTATACCTTCTGGCCCGAGGTTTTTCAATAATATCTTCAACCTACGCAGGTTGGAGTATTCCGCTTCACTCTCCTCCTCTAGTGCCGCTAAATAATTCAGAAAGTACCTCTTCCAGTCCTCCCACGGCATCGTGGGTTCGCCTCTCTTTGGTAGGAACGGTACCATGCTGGTGAGCGATGTGGAGGTTGTCGCCATTTTTTCGTTGCCCCTTGGATTGGCTTGGGCTTGTCCGTTGTCGTTAGGTGGGCTGCCAGGAGCTCGCTGTTCCTCTCTTCTTCTCCCCTGGGTGGGGCTGCCCTCGTCGCTGCCAGATGCCCCTCGGGATTCCAGGTTTGCTCCCCGCCTTTCCTATGTGGTCTGAGGCGTCCGCTACCACCTTGCTTCTTGTGGCTTCTTTGCGCTTTAATGCTCCTTGTAGCGGGTATGTTAAGGCGGTGCCCTCCAGTGTAGCGTTGCCTGCTAGTGCCTCCTTTCCCTTGGCGCCCCTTCAGACACGTCGTGCACTCCCCATTGGCCAGTCGGCTCTTACTAGTGCTCCCGCTGGAGTATGTTGCACCATGGGCCTGTATTCGCCGTGCTGTGGTCGTTTTGGCCCTCCGTGTCTGTTGTGTGGCCCAGCGCAGTTATCTCCCTCTGCCACGCTCCGTGATGATGGCCCGAGATCTGTTTTTTTTTTGTTGTTTTTTTCTTATTTGCTTTTCAAAGTTCGTTTTTGTCGTGGGTCCTCGTTGTTTTCCGGATCCCGCCTCGTCGCCATTTATAGAAGTGCCCCCTTAAGTAAATAACACTCTGCAGCCAGGATGTTATGTGGAGATGTCTTTATTATCATGGAGCGCCGGGGTAAAGCTCCCGCTCGCTCTGGGGTCGGCCGCTAAACAAAATGGCCGCCCTTCCGGTTCCGGTCGTAAGCCGAGGATGGCAAGACTAGACCGTCACCACACTTTGCTCTTAATATTTGGTGAAAAGTATATTTTTAAATCTCCAGCTACATGACAGATCGAATATTTCCTTCTCTCAGAATACCGCCCTTTATATAATATTGCTCTAATGTAAAATCTTGTGCCCACTTCCACCGATTTTCCTAATCTGGTGATGCTTCTAACAGCAGTTAAACATTTTATTCAGCCTCAGAAACTGAGGAGCAAAATGGACCAGCTCGTAACACATCTTGTGAGGACTAATGCTCCACGATATGTCTGATTACGCTTATAGTCACCTGCACTTGAAAATGGCATGTACACTGAGAGGAATGTCCAAGGAGACACTGTTTAATCATTTCATCGGCCCTTCAATGGACTTAGGTGTCTACATAAAAACACTCTGCCACCTGCCTCTTCCTGTGCCCTTTATGTCCGCTTACCGCATTATTCTGAATGCAGCAGAATCAGCACGAGTGACAGATGCATGCACTACTAATCCCTCAGACGCCATCCTCTGCACTCTGAAAACCTCTGGAGTGCAGAGACTAGCGACTCCGACCGATTCCCCTATCATTCTCTTACTACGACACAGACAAAATTGCGCATGAAAAGTCAGTAGGTTTCACCTGAATTTTACTATTTTAAGAGATGCAGTGCTTTGTTATTCTGCGCAGTAAATCTTAAACCTCATAGATCTAAATACATCTGCTCCTTTACAGAATTTAATTTACGTTTTTCCTTTTAGCGAATGTCTGAGAAAGATGAAATTGTGTTTTTTTAAGTGCCTGCCTCTGTACTAATGGATTGCTTGATGTGGACTACTGAAATGTGATCAGTGAAGTCTGCACTCTATTACCGCTCTGGTCAATGCCTGCACTGCATTCTTCCTCTCAATTTTTTCGGCAATTTTAACCTAAATGTGACATTCTGAAAAACTCTTGCTGCATCTAACTGACTGCATGAATTAAAAGCCTCCCGCTGGTTTTGTCATTCATAATGTACGGCTTAACGCACATTTATCTGCATAATTGAGCTTTTTGTAGCCGATTATGCACCATGCTGAGTCACTGTGGGTAGGTAACTTTGTGTACAAATCGACCCTGTGAAACAAAGCGCAACGGGCGCGACCCCCACTGTGGCGCGGCCCCCTCAACCCTTATCAGCGCACTCTCAATAACACCCTACAGAGGTAAGCAGTGATGTTGATATGCCGGTAACTACCCCAACCTCCCGCCTAAATGCCTTGTAAACTGTTGACTCTCACCGCACAACTAGAACGAAGGCGCATTCCCCGCGTATAGCAGCTGGACGCCTCGCACCATGAGCAGCATCTCCTCCGTAATGGCGCCGCCCCGACTCCGGCGCGGGCCCTAAATCCTTCACCGCGCCATTTCAATCGACTCTATGCCAACAGTGTCTTATGCGGGCATCTAACAGGAAATATTTAATTATATATATTTCTACATATACCGCCACCGAGACGAACCCCATAGTTCCATGCCGCTCCGAGACCGCGGCGCTGTCCCCGCTAATCTCGGCGCGAAACGATTTTCGCCATTTAATTTTAAAACCGAACATTAACGAATTATGTAACGACAACTACGCCTAGGCCCCCTTAAACCTCCCGTGCCACCCTCAGCACATCGCCAACTGGAACTCTCCCCTCGTTGACGACGCGCCCCTGCAGCTTGCCGGTGGTCCGAGGGAGCAAAGAGGCTGCAGATCCCAGGGTGCGAACTTAAATATCCTTCCAGCGCATCCCGATGACATCACCTCATCCAGCCCCCTTTTCGACCCCCGAGGAGGCCCAGTCCCTTTGCGCTACTAAGGGCGCCCCTCCCCTAGGCGCGGGGGGCGCCTGTCACCAGCCTGAGGGGGTCACTACCCCTCCTCAACTGATACTAGGCACTCTGCATTTAAAGACAGACAGGAATTTTCAAACTACTAGGCTGTCAGTGCTGAATGCACTGCTCCTAGCACTGGCACTGGGGACAGCGCAGTTTAAGGACTATGGCACACAGCCCTTGCCTGTGCTGGGAGCCCCAGTGGGTGTGCTCTGTGCAGCCAGGCAGAGGACACCATTTTTAGGTTTCGACTGCAAAAAGCTGCGCAAGCAGCTTTTGCGCAGGAGAAATCTTATGAGAACTGTAGTGTGGCTTTGGGTCGGCCCTCGTCATTCATTGGCTGGCTCCATAAATGGAGCCTAGCCATTGGACGAGGGGCCTGTCCATCAATGCCGGACCAGACACGGGGGCGTTCCCGAGATTCTTTTCCTTTTGCCGACGTCACGCGACGCCGGGAACGCCCCCGTGTCTGGTCCGGCCGGGCCGTGTTTGCTGTTCCCTCCTCCCTCCCGACGTCCGTGTCCTTTCCCGCCCCCCTCGTCCTCTCCCGCCCCCTCGTCCTCTCCCGCCCGCCCCCCTCGTCCTCTCCCGCCCCCTCGTCCTCTCCCGCCCGCCCCCCTCGTCCTCTCCCGCCCCCCCGTGTCCTCACAAACAAATATTGGTATCCCGTCCCGCCCGCGGGTTTCTTCAGCCGGCCGGCCAATCCCAGCGCGGCCGGCCGGAAGTGCCCGCCCCCCCCGCCGCCCAGCGCGAGAAGAGGAGCCACGGCGAGCGCTGGAAGTCTGCGCTGCTCCCGGCCGGGTGACAGCAGACTGGGAGCCCAGAGAGGAACTCCCGCAGCACCCGGGTGAAGCGAGGCGGGACTGGCCTGCAGCGCTGCCACCCCGGCCGCCTCACTTGGAAGGAGGAAGAAGCGGGCGAGGGTGGGGGGCTAACCGGACAGGAGCGGAGGGCCGGCCAGCCGAGGAAGTCCAGGTGAGTGGTTCGTGCTCAGAGCATGAAGCACAAAATAGAAGTTTACTGTCTGCGTTTTCTATGCGTGTTAGCTTGAATTTGCACAAATGATACCACAATGAGCTTTCAACAGCTTGTAGGTGAGCCCCGAGTATTTTAAGGAGGTCTTGAAACTGCCTAAGAGAAAAACTGGACGACTGGTCTGTAGGAATTAAGCCTCTCGCCACTACCCTACCTGATCTCTGGCAGTCGAATGCTTACAATTACAAAATCCACTCTTTAAATTTCAATTCATATCAAAAGGCACAGTTCTAGGGATCTGGCTACAAATAAGAAAAGGTTAAGGGAAAACAAACAGCAAATAAAATGTTACAAAAACGGGCAGACCTAGTTAAAAGCACTTTCATGTTTATAGGGAGCGTTAGTTTCTTTTGAATGACGTCAAGAGTCATGTAAATGTACAAGCTCCGATCCAACATGGCAGAAGTGTAACCCATTCTTGCATAATTATGGCTTCAGAGCCAACCAGGAGATGATTAGGTCAGAAAACAATTCAACCGTACTCTATTCCAAGGGAGTAAATGAACAAGCTAACTATTGCTCTGAACACACCAACAAACCGTAATGGTTAGTTAAATGCTATTTAGAGCAATGACTTCAGAAAAAGTAAAATGTGACACCCTGTAAATACATGTGCTAGCATGTACTGTTGTAGATTCACGTGCTCTGCCACTCCAGTCATCAAGTAGTGGGCTCAGATGTCGCAACATGTTTTTCTTTTAAGAACTTGGATTCACAAGACACGGCTCATAGTCCACACTACATAGGGACACAGGCTACACCTTAGATTCCCTTCTGTCCAGTGGGTGAGTAGTGTAAGGGTAGTGTCAAAGAGAAGTGTGAACATCGCCAGCTTCTGAGGAAGAGGGTGCGCATATGTGATCTATAGCACAACACGCTAGGAACAGATGCTTACAGGGTCAGTAATAACAGATATTTTATCTGTAGATACAAATGCTCTTTATAGACTTAAATGCATTTTACCCAAAGCAGTGGCTAGCGGGCAGATGATGCAGATGTTTGGAACAAAGCCATTGAAGTTTGGCCCACAAGTGCCTCTTGACGGGCTAGAATATACAATCAGAAATGTTTGGTAAATGTATGCGAGTTCACCAAGTGGCAGCTTCACAGATGACAGATATCAGGATGTTATAGAGGAAAGCCATAATGGCACCCTTTTTAAGCATGGTGTGGGCCTGTCTGCTTGACTGTTTATTGGTATTTGAAAATTCTGGGTTATTTTATGGGCTGTGGATGCCATTTTAGGAATGAAAGGTTTCGGGCATGGCAGTGTAACAGTGCACAGTGCGAACATATTTATCCAGTATGTTGGTGAATGCTGGTTAGATTTGTGTCTTGCATGTTGGCTAAGCGCATGGACATACTGCTTCTGATTTTATCGGGTACCTTTGGCATGCATGTTGGGGAGCTGCAAGTTCTCGCTGTTAGTCAGGCTTGGTCATGGGCTCGTTTCATGTGTATCTTCACGTCACATATTCAGTTTTGGATCATGTGCTGCATGTTAAGTTTACGTCTTGAACAGGCTAGTTGTGTTTTTTTTTCTTAAGTCAAACTGTGAGCAACATGTAAACAGACTGTGTAGTCGCTTACATCGTGTTATGTTTGTGTATAAGTCGTGGGCTTGCTTGTGTCATGTGTTTACTGTATTTAAGTCATGGGCAGACTGTGGGTCCCATGTGTTGCATTGCACCATGTTGTGGTTGAATCATGGACAGTCAATGGATCACAGCATGATTTGCTTGGACTAGTTGTAGTTAATAGACAGGCTGTGGGTCACGTGCACCATTGCAGAGGGTGTGCAATTCATGAGCAAGCTACGTAGTCCCATGATGATTGTTTTGGCTACATTGTGTTTGTGGTGTATTTGTGTGTGTATTGTGTTTGTTTTCCATGCTAGGTATAAACCGTGGGCAGGATGGGGCTGTCACATGCTTCTCACCATGGTTTGCTTTGTGAGTGTGGTAAATAAGGATGCCTACTTGTGCTTGTTGGACAGAGGGAGGGGTGTGCCCTGTATGCTGTGTATCTAGTGTCTGCTGACTGTGTCTATAGTGTCTGTGAAGTAATGTGCAGTATATTCTACCAGTCAGCTGGAAGAGCGAAGAAGTAGTGCTGAACTGCTGTCAACGTGTTCCTGGTGGGGGTTTATTGCCAGTGGACTTACTTCGTACAACCCACTTCTTGTGCCACATCGATATGCGCAGGTATGGCTTGATACGTGCTGTGGTCAGTTCCTTTCAGCCGTCTGCATTGGACATCTTGCTCTATATGAAGACAGCTATGGACTGAATTTCTGCTTGTAACTACCCCTCTTTGTGTCGACTTCTAGTAATAAATCTCCATTTGTGATACATTTTACCCGGATATATTGCTTACTTCGTCATTACGCTCCATTCACTATTGAACAATGAAAGTAAAAGTACATGACCTAGGAGATTCCTGTACGTTTACCCCCTTTTTAGGTCTGGCTTGATAGCCCATCTGCTGCGAGACCTTCTGTGATCATCAGGGGTACTACATAGAGTTGCTCCGGCTACGCACACATGTTGGTTGTCAGAAGCACAGCATGTGATTGGACATCAGTTGTAGTAGTCCGCCTAAGATATTGTTTAATTGCACTTATGAGTCATGCACCGTTCATGATATGCTTTATAGGTACTTTATTTTCCCCACATCGCCAAGGACTCGACCATCCCTCAGCACTGACACCGCAAGCTTTAATAACCACAGAGCTAAGGTTGAAAACAGTAGTGTCCGTCTGTCTGTGTGCCTGTAGTGTCCGTCTGTCTGTGTGCCTGTAGTGTCCGTCTGTCTGTGTGCCTGTAGTGTCCGTCTGTCTGTGTGCCTGTAGTGTCCGTCTGTCTGTGTGCCTGTAGTGTCCGTCTGTCTGTGTGCCTGTAGTGTCCGTCTGTCTGTGTGCCTGTAGTGTCCCGCTGTCTGTGCGCCTGCAGTGTCCATCTGTCTGATTGCAATGTCCGTCTATCTGTGTGCCTGCGGTGATCGGCTGTCTGCCTGCCTGCAGTGTCCGTGGTCCGTCTGTCTGTGTGTGTGCCTGCAGTGTCCGTCTGTCTGTGTGCGTGCAATGTCAGCCTGTCTGTGTGTCTGCAGTGTCCGAGGTCCGTCTGTCTGTCTGTGTGCCTCCAGTGTCCGTCTATCTGTGTGCCTGCAGTCTCTGTCTGTCTGTGTGCCTGCAGTGTCTAAGGTCCGTCTTTCTGTGTGCGTGCTGCAATGTCAGCCTGTCTGTTCGTTCCCCCAGCAAAAAAAAGTGAGCAACCACTGTCAAGGAAACCACAGTGTCATGGAGCAGCCCCTCTCCTATCTGTTCCTTCCTTCAACAAATCTCGCACAGGGTGAAACGCCGAAGATGCACCACTCCGTGCCAGCAGGAATAAGAGGACTTTGCAAACAGCAAAAAAAAAAATGGAGCACATTAAAACTTGGCTGCGCAGCCATGTAAGAGGCAGGGCATGTCTGCGCTTGTGCAAAGTAGTATATTATAACCAGCCACGTAAGAGGGCCGATCTGCGCTTGCGCAGAGTCCCCATCTCCAGACCTCACACGCGTCACCCAGCATCACAGGCACTGGTCACGCTCGAACCCGCGCCATCTTAAACCTTTGCACCTAGGATCTCCGTGCAAATCAGAGCGCTCCACAGCCCGGGGATGAAGTGCTGTGTAAATGTCACAGTGCAGTACATGGTATAGGCCAATTCTACTACAGTACCTGCTTCAGTGCACACTTGCACTGAGAACAACTGCTGTGCTGTGACAGCTGTGTGGGCGGATGGCTGTGAGAGCTGTGTGGGCTGTGAGAGCTGTGTGGGCTGTGAGAGCTGTGTGGGCTGTGAGGGCTGTGAGGGCTGTGAGAGCTGTGTGGGCTGTGAGAGCTGTGTGGGCTGTGAGAGCTGTGAGAGCTGTGTGGGCTGTGAGAGCTGTGTGGGCTGTGTGGGCTGTGAGAGCTGTGTGGGCTGTGTGGGCTGTGTGGGCTGTGTGGGCTGTGTGGGCTGTGTGGGCTGTGTGGGCTGTGTGGGCTGTGTGGGCTGTGAGGGCTGTCAGGGCTGTGAGCTGTGTTGGGCTGAGAGCTGTGAGGGCTGTGAGGGCTGAGAGGGCTGTGAGGGCTGAGAGGGCTGTGTGGGCTGTGTGGGCTGTGTGGGCTGTGAGGGCTGAGAGAGCTGAGAGCTGTGTGGGCTGAGAGAGCTGAGAGCTGTGTTGGGCTGAGAGCTGTGTGGGCTGTGTTGGGCTGAGAGCTGTGTGGGCTGTGTTGGGCTGAGAGCTGTGTGGGCTGTGTTGGGCTGAGAGCTGTGTGGGCTGTGTCGGCTGTGGGCTGTGTGGGCTGAGAGAGCTGTGTGGGCTGTGAGAGCTGTTGGCAATATAAATAACAATGCCATTTATTTATAAGTAAAAAAAAAAGAAATGTCATGAGCAATGCCAATAACTCTAACTTTTCCAAAGGCGAAACCATTGCATTGTAAATGCTTGTTAGGTCTGGTGTTAGACAAGCCCATTTGATTTTACTAAAATTATATATAATATACTTATTTTTAGGGGCTTTCAGAAATGCCCCTTCATCTATTGTACTGCTGCTGTGTCAATTGCAATGTTGTTCTGCTCACTGCAGAATGCAGCATGGGGTAGTGGGTCAGCTCACTTCGGCCACGGGCTAACTGAGCTGTGAGTGCCAACATTCTGACCTTTCACAAGGAGCACGTCCACACACAAAGTAGTTCTCTTCATTGTCATTGACCAGTAACTCAATGTGTGCTTTGCGGACAACAATATTTTTGCATTTAGCATTGTTTTTATATTGACAAGGACCCAGCTTTTCCCCAAAAATAAAGTTTCACAAAACCCTTGACAAAACAAACTGAGCATTGACAAAGGCCGATATCCAATGCATGCCCTTTTGTCTTTGCCAATGCTTGTTAATTGTCTCATGATGTCCTCTGCAGAACTCCATCCACTTGCAGACAGAGCAGCAGGCACAAATCCAAGACAGGTCCATTACTATTCGTGAGTAAATCCAAGTCTTAATTTGAGTCAATGCCCTATTGGACACCACGCAGTAGGGCACGGACCTATCACAGAAGAGAGTGATAATGAAACACATGCGGCGTTTGTCGGAATGCTCATGACAACAAGACGGGCAGAAAAAAAGTGCCTCAGAACTCACATGGCCTCGCTCCATCAACGCCAGGTGTATCCCTAATACACGAATTTGGCAAAGAATCACTGAAATATGTAACTATGATGACTCCAACGTTTACATAACTCGGAATCAAAACAATTGCTGAAATTGTTTTTATTAAGTGCAGATGGCAGAAATGAAAAAGAAATATACATGGATTAAGTCTGTCCGCTGTACTTTGCGCAGCGGAGAAATTCAAGGAATTTGGCAGGTTTTGTGCTGTAAAGAGCTGAGGCTATCGGAATCTGGAAATAGGGCTTCAGTGCCAGATTCAAAGAAACTGAATGCATCAAGAGGGAGAACATATAAGCTGCGCTTTAAATGTTGCTGGACAGTGGCGTAATGCAAACTGATGGGGCCCCCCAGCAGGATGCGAAGAGGGGCCCCTGGGTCTCACATGTTGCCTGGATATTCTTTGGCCTTGGGATGAATCGGGGGCCCCTGAAGGGTTATGAGAACTCCTGACGGGTCGCTGGCCTCCTTGCGCCGGACGGGCGGCAGGGGGCTGCGTCACGCAACTGGTGCAGGTAATGTATATGACTGTAACTGGCCTGGAAATGTCAGAGTTGCACGACCTTGAGTTGATCCGTTTACATTTACTGTTAGAACTGTTCATGCCAAAACAACAGTTGATGGACAGAATGCAGAACAATGTCATACATTCACCCCAGTACAGAGATCTGGGCCTAAATCCATCGTTATTTTTGCACTCCACACCACCCCAGTTCAGACATGGCCATATGCAAATCAGCCTTGACCCTGTGCCTCATGGGAACAGTCCAGCCCGAACTGCCATGCCATGTTTTTTCTGGACCGGAATCAAGCATCCAAGGACCGGTTTCTGGCTATCAGCCTTCATCAGCCTGGATAGCTTGACTCCAGTGGTGTGGAGAGCATGGGACTCACGTCTGAGCATACCCATCCCACTCAGGGTGACAAATGCAAAACAACAGTTGATGGACAGAATGCAGAACAATGTCATACATTCACCCCAGTACAGAGATCTGGGCCTAAATCCATCGTTTTTTTTGCACTCCACACCACCCCAGTTCAGACATGGCCATATGCAAATCAGCCTTGACCCTGTGCCTCATGGGAACAGTCCAGCCCGAACTGCCAAGCCATGTCTTTCCTGGACCGGAATCAAGCATCCTACGACCGGTTTCTGGCTATCAGCCGTCTTCAGCCAGGATAGCTTGACTCCAGTGGTGTGGAGAGCATGGGACTCACGTCTGAGCATACCATAGTCCCAGTTATTTAGCTCCTTGGATTCTCCATGCAATACCATTTAACTGTATCCGATCATATTGAAATAGACCACAAAAGTACAGCACACAAGCAACAAAGCACAATAAAACAGTACAAAGTCATCTAAAATCCTTGAGTAAAAAGGTAAAAATAAATAAACAATCAGATGGGAATAAAACACAAAATAGAGTCCAAGAGATATGTTGGTTGGAGAGCCTGCCTGAAGACTTTTTCGACAAATAAATTGGCCACAAAAAAAGTGATCATAAATAGTTACAACTCGAGGGGTAGTTGTGGTCGAGGCAAATTACATATTTCATCTTTAATACAGTACCTCACAACACTATCAGAATATTTAACCGTCAGAAATGATATATTATTATAATCATTTAACACCAAAACACATAGGAGGGTCGCCACGACATAAAGCCTGTAACACCTGCTTCAGAAAGGTGTCTATGGTAATCGCGGCCTCCTCTGAACCAATAGATTGTAGAAAGTGCAGTGGTTCTGTGCAATGTGGGAAACATCCTTTACCACGCAACTTTTACCACGCAGTGCCTTTACAACGCTGGTTTTACAACGAAAACCATTACAACGCATTGCACTGGGGGGCGCTCTAGGATAGGGAATAGTTTTAATTTACTATCCAACACCTTCCCTACTATCCACATGGACTGGAGTTGGAATAGTAAATTAAACTATTCACTATCCAGCACCCCCAAAGCAATGCGTTGTAATGGCTTGCGTTGTAAAACTTGCGTTGTAACAGCATGCGTGGTAAAAGCATGCGTTGTAACAACGTACATCCGTGCAATGTCGTACCTATTGAGGACCTATAGTGAGAATAAAAAGTACAAAAAATATTGCATGTAAAGTGCTCTGTGCTGATTTCTGATCGCATGGGCAGGGTGACAAGTCTTGCGACAAATCATTGCACTGGGAAAGGTGGCTGATCTATGGAAGAGGCTTTCTTGGAACCTGAGAATGATAAAGTGCTGGTAATGGGGCGCATCATGCAACAAAAATGGCTGGATGTTCCTAGATGGTTTAAGTTGCATATATAACGCCATAGTAGGAAGTTCCGATACCCTTTCCCATCTCTCTTCCTCCCATTGGGTGTAGCTAATGGGCCTCAGTGTTTTTTTTCTAGTATCGGCAAAGATTGTAAAGGGTCTTCAAACAAGTCCCTTCTTCCCAAAGCCATGGCCATGCCCCTAATGATTCTCCGTGCTAGTCACACTAAGGGTAACCCGAATGAAATGGATACACCACAAATGACACAAAGGGTACACGACGGTAGAAAATGACCTAAATGACCTTGTTGCTAGGGGAAATGGAGCACTCAAATGCCAAATTATTGTTTTGCCTGGTGCTTTGAAGAAATCTGCTACAGGTCTGGTCGTCTGCGGCACTCCAGCGTCATGCTCCTTCTCTGACTGCATAATGTAATGATCATAAATTATACAGTTTCAGATCCAAGGGGCGTAACAGTGTGCTTCCTTGCTGGGTTGCACAGGGAGCAGAGCAGATACGTTTGTGCCATGAGCTCCCTTATGTTATATTCTGTCTTGTTATGTTATATTATGTTTCACTGTAGGAATGGTTACAATCATCACATCTCAGGAAAACATAGCAGTTTTCATTTTGCAGTAAATTATAAGGAAAGTGCTATTTTTAAGCTCTATTTTTAAAGGGGAAAAACCCCAAAGTAGTATGCTCTATACAATCGCATATAGGTTTACTTAAACAGTATGGATGCTTCCTGGCAGACAGGTGTCCATAGAACAGATTTAGAACTCCTTTTTAGTTGTATTACACAGCTCAAACGAATATGATTCTTACTGGCACAAAGAAAATGTACAATGGGCTTTGAATAACTATAACCTGAAAACAAAATTCAAACAAACAAGGATGTCTAAAAAAATGAAAAAGATATGAAAGAATTGAAAGAAACAGGTAAACTAAAAGCCTGGGTCTGTAGTGTACTTTATATAAGTGGTTGTGCACAGATATTCTTGAAAAATAGCATCATAGTGCAAGAGCGCAGATGGCTGAAATGGGCTGTCCATGCTTAATTTGTGCTGTTTTTTGCAGGCGCTTAGGGCCTTATGTATGAACACATTTTCCCATAGACATAGAATGAGCAAAACCCTTTGATACATCTGGCCCTTTAGTTCTTAACGCTGGCACTATTTTTTATGATAGTCTACCACATGGTGGCACTGTCTGCCTATTTTCAGCACAGCACATCAGTTTAGCAATCTACTAAAAATAATAATAAGAACGCATCCAGACCATTGCTACTGGCTTTTTGCAGCACTGGCATTGGCGGTGGACGATGCAAACTGCAGTTGCACCCATAGCAAGACTTTGGGCCCTGCCACTTTCTTTTATTTTTAGTAATGTAAATGTTGTAAATAGATGCTGGAGCCTGGTATCATGTAGGTTACTTTATTCAAGTCTTCAAGATGGTAAGTTAAGTTACAGAGAAGACCCACCAGGAGTGACTAGCTTGCCACTCAGCCTGCCTGGTTCCAACTGCCAGTTGTCACCAGGTCAAGCCCCAAACACTCCATGATGTCACCCAAGGTTCCAGTGGTGACATCATGTGAGTGACCATGAAATCCCCAGAGCTAGAAAGAAGACAGGCTAAATACAACATAATTGTACACTGCCCATTGTGCCATGCTGTATGCTTTGGTGGGCAGAAACAAAATGTGACAGTTTATCAGGACAACAGATGAAGACTACTGACCCAAGCTCTTCTGTGTACATTATGTACATGTTAATTTCTTGTAAATATAAGAGAGTGGGAAGACAACTAAAGTGTTAGCTAAGATAGACCCAAAAAGGTGGTTCAAAGGCCCACATAGCTGGAAGAATGATGGGAACCACAAATACTTTGACTGCCCCTCCATCTTTGAGAGAGAGAGGAGGCAGCCGGGAGGAACTAGCACACCTTTTGCCATCACTGCATTTGTTATGTTATGTTAATTTGCATTTGTAAATCGCCTATCACCCAGAGGTCTCTAAGCGCTGTACGAATACCACTGAGGAACCCGTCCTGGCCTGTTCCTGTGAGGTGCCCACTCCTGGGCACCCCCAAGGTGAAGACAGGCCTCCTAGCGTTGTTGGGGGCCGTTGTGGAGATTAAGCAAGCTATTGCCCAGAGTCACAGAGTGTGACCCATGATTAGAGTAGGCACCTTGGCGAGAATGATCGAGTCCGAGGACATTAAGTCCAAGACCCGCCGCGTCAGGAATTGAACCCTGGTCCCGGGCCAGACCTATGCATCAGGGTCTACCGCTCTAACCAGTGAGCCACACTTCTCCACATGTATGTAAGAGCTCTTTCACAGTCTCCGGAGAGTGTTGGAAGGAATGGCACCAAATGAACTAACAAGTAACCTGGTACCGTCCCCAGTCCCCAAACTGGCATAGAAGCGGTGGTCAAGAAGAGGGTACAGTGTACCTTAGAGTAGCAATAGCAGGGAAAAGACACCGTATTTCAATCTTGTAATATGTATTGGAAAGAGAAGACGGACAAGTCCGATTCCACTGAGCACCTGAGGTAACATAGCAGATATCAGTGCTTAATTTATGCTGGTGGTGGCAGGTGGGAACACCAGCAGTCATTTTTGGAGCCCCGACTTATTTTCCATCATTAGAAGGTGACCCAGAGCAAATGTTTTGATTTGTTGTATTATAAAGTGTGAATTTCATTCAGCAGTCCAACGTATAAATGAAGTTGTTTACAGTACAGTGTTTGGGATTCACAGAGTATTAACTGTACAAACACATTTACATATGCAATAAAGTATCCCCAGCCTTACATTATAGAAATACTACACGTCACCACAGAGGTCTGTGACCATATGGAGAAACGAGGCCAAAGGTTGTCATGGAAATGCGGTAACTTGCAATGTCCTTTTACTTCCTGCATAGTCACACTATCACCCAGCCCACAAACCACTTAAACCATTGATGCCTTGATCCTTCCTATCAAAGAGACAGGATGGTTACAGACATGAACAATTAAAGCGGATTTAAAACACCAAAATTAATCATGCAAAAAAGCAGTTCATTGACTGTCATAATAAAACATTTTAGAATTTGTTTAATGTAATTTAGATAAAATGCAAAGACTGTAGCTCAGAAAGAGTAGTAACGCGAAGAGTGCTTCTTCCTTCTTGTAATGAACTATGGCATGCAAGAAATAAACATGTTGCCAAAAACGTCTCATTGGTGCTGATCACTGTTTAGTTTGGAAGAACAAATCATAAAAATGAAAAGTGTATAAACTGCAGCTGTAATGATGCTCTGTGACCTAATGTTCACCTTGGTTCTGGCATCAGACATTATGACATCACAACTCAGCTGTAATAACTTATTACAAATGAACAGCCACATGATTTTCTCAAGAGACAGTACAACTCAACTGTAATAAAGAAATTGGAGACAGGGATTGCACGCAGTGCTTAATTTGTAAAATAATAAGTGCCAGGGCCCTGACCGAACAGGCCACTGCACATTGCACCACCCAATGCCCCCCTCATTGCTGCCAATGACGGTACCAAAACAACGACAAACCATCTCTCTCACCTGCAAGTGCAACAGATCCCCAAAGCTGAAAGAATGACTGGGGAGGCAGGTATTGACAGTTTTAAATTTATATTGTATCCATAAACAACAGTTGTTCTGCTCATGTCTAAATTAGAAATGCTGCGCCACCATGTGGCAGACTGTCATTAGTGCTGTGTTGAAAATAAAGTGCTGGTGCTGGAAGCCAATTAAGTGCCAGTGCCGAGCCCCGGAAACCACCGGCTCAAATTAAGCACTGAATGGGTACCTTATCAAAAGGCCAAGGATAAACTATGAGCATTTCATGAAGCACCGGGAGGGTTGCCATCCTTCGTTACAATTATTATGTGAAGTAGGGAGGCTAAAGAAGATGCGGTTTCCAGAGGAGTTCAATAAAGCACGCTTGGTGACCATAGAGTTTTGAAACATTGATCACATCCCTCCAGTTGTAAATATCATGTGACCGTCACGTGTCCTCAGCTGGAAGCAACGCTGATGCAGCGCGTGGCCCATATCTCTCTTCACTATTGCCTACAGACTTCTCACTGAACCATGGACATTCACCCGTTTTCCGCCTTCTCACTAAACTGCGCAACCTTCAAACAATATTTGCAAGCACTCATTGAACCAGTCATTCACACCAAAAAGGCAAGCCGGGGTCGCCACTCTCCATTCCAAGCTATGGTGTCTGCAGCTCATGCACCAAATCAAACAGTTAACAAGGAGGTGTATTCACTTAATAATAATAATCTTTTTTGAAAACGCACATGACCCCCTTCTATGCCTGTACGCAGGCACAAAAGCGGGTCCAATTTAATTTAATTTAACAAAGTTTAAGCATCTCAGACAAATGTAGCTCACAAAATACGTACATTTTCAAGCATAAAGCTAATTTTGTAATCATGAAATGTGAATTTACACTCCTAAGTAAATTTTATTGCATATAATTTGACTCCAGCATGGGGTAATATTATGTTTGAGCAAATTCGATCAGTGAGGCCAATTATGGCCCTTCCATTGCTGGCATACCTACTTAAGTTAAGTAACACCCACAAACTGAATGTTTGTGGGAATTCGCGAGACTTTGTCAGACACATTCCCCACTAGGATGTGATGTGAGATTTACGTCTCTGATGGACAAGAATTAAATTGTACGCAGGATGCGAATGGGGAGGAAGCAATCCAGAACCAGCAGGGCCAGAAAGGAAGGCGAAGACTGGGTTAACTCTTGGAGACAACAAGTTAGCTGTAGAAACTTTGTAATATATTCACACCAGCTAAATTTCAAATTAGATTTTTCTGTATCTCCAAGATGGAGACAACCCCACAAACAATGCTGCTTCTTTAGGGCCTTTCTTCCTGTTCGACCCATTCACCACCCTTAGACAAGAACAACATAATGATGTGACTGGGCATGATTTAACAACGGTGTTGTCGAGAATGCAGAAACCTCTTTGGCGACCCAGCCTCCGTTTCCCATCATGGGACTTTGGCGCTATTATGCTAGAGCCCTGTGGAGTGTATGCTTCTGATTAAGGATAATAGGGAGGAAATACGTGTTTTTCTCTTGTTAGCAGCAAAAGGGATAACAAAGGTGTCAAGTGCCCCAAGTAATGCAGGTTACTCTCAGGTAGTTCCGGTTTTCCATACAAAAGCTTTAAGCATGCTGGGATTTGTAGGCCGATACTTATAATAAGGAAAGTGTAATTATATATAGGTCAAAGCATGCTCACTAAAGGTAGCAGGAAAAACAGGTCTGGCTGAAGGACACCCCAATGGCCTGAGGCCCTTTGACACCTAATGGATTTGCAGCTGCTATTCCATCGCCAAGCCTCGAAAAGCCTTTTGCAAAGTATAAGCTTTGTCTGCATTCAGTTTTCACGTGTAGGAAGGTATGTGAAGATTGCCTCTAGCCGTAATGGCTGAATTTATGCCAAGACAATTTGCGTTGAGTGGCTTTACCTATTTTTGAGTGAGATACAGAAATAACGATCTCCTGCCCAAACATGTGTGCTGATTTTTTTAATAATAAAAAAACGAAATTGGATTTTCTCACTGTCAAGTGGAAATCGTATTTCATCTGGACCAGCTGGCATTCCTGCTTCCATTTTAAGGCACATGTTTCCACGCTGTTTACAAGCAGTTGCCATTTAGACAATTGAACCCAGAAACAGTTCAAACCGTAGTATGTGATTAAAACATTAGAACCTAGCAGAGAGCCAGTGCCAGAAGGCAAACAGCAGAGGCTAAGAGGCGTTCAGAGATAGAGCACAAGACAGCACGAAACAGGAGAGGGCGAGACAAACTATTTATTAATCATCTGAGACAGATTAAAGAGTGTATTTGAGTTTTTCTCCAAAAATGTTTCCAGATTTAACAACTTGCATGTGGCGTCAGAGCGCTCATTAGGCTGTTTGATAGAGAAAAGGTAATTCCTCACACAGGTCCTTGGTTATAATCTGAGGGAAAGGCGAGGACCCCCGCTGCTTCGAGAATCAGTGCTCTGACTTTCAGGCTCCCCCACCTTCATTAGAGGAACAGAAAGCTGCCTGTAAAAACCGCTTCGAGCTGCAAGCGAACGGATATTAAAAACTAAAAATGGCTCAGGGATCTTTCAAATGGCGTGGAAGAGCTTCATTAAATGTATCGCGAACCATGATGCTTTGCTTAAAGGGCGCGCTGATAGGTCTGTAGAAGGGTCAGTGCAAAGGTGGGGAGATATGTTCAAGAGGGGATCAAGTTTAGGCCACCTAATGCACGAAATGCGCCTACTTCTACTTGATCAGAGCAGAATTAATTCGAAATGCAGCCTAACATTGGAAACATCATTAGCCCGCACATTTGACAGTCGTTTGCTGGATTCTTGGCGTAGCCAATGCTTTTTGTTCATGCTCAACAGCATCTGTGTGAGAAATAGGGTTGTTGGTTGAGGGGTTGTGAGCCCTTCACAAGCATCAGCCACAATCCTCGTCAGGGTGAACCACAAATAGTCACTAAATTAACCTGTGCTTAACCCTCTGGCAGCTTGACACAAAAGCAGTAAGGCTTAACTTAGATGTACTGTGTAATGTTAATTTATTTTTATCAATAACATGATCATATACCTAAAAAATATATCACAATACATACAAATTTTATATTAAAACATAGAAATAGGTTCAAAAGTAAACAACGTCATACTCCTTTACGTGCATAATTCAATTTGAACTTGAAGTATACATTTAAGGAATAGACATCAGTTTCATATTCCTTACCATCGTTCTAATATAAAAAATGAAGTGAAAAACTTGATAGGTACTTTAAATTTCTGTGACATTAAAATTAGATAAAAGGTAGAAAAGGGGAGAAAAGACCAGAGCTATCAGTTTTGAGTTACAATCATCCATTAACATTACCGGCAGTCAGTGAGGCATTGGTACTTGCTTCCCCAGTAGTAGCCAAAGTCTTACGTCAAGGGCTTATTCCAGTTTTAGACCTTTTCCACCATGCAAAAAGCAAGTATCTTGAAAATGTAAACACAAGCCACCTTGTTGTGTCTGATCTAAAAACACGTAAGGCATCTGTGGGCCGTGAGAAGACAACACCTGACAGGCTAGAATAATCCAGGTTTTCCTCAAATTAGCATAGGACGGGCAAAATAATATAAAGTGCTCTAGTGTTTCAGGGCTAGCGTTACACAAGGGGCACAGCAAGGTTACAGGTACCTCTTGGGGACCAGGACTCACTCCAACAGATGCAAGCAACAGGGCGCAGGCAAGTCCAGCTGAGTCTGGGAAGATGCAGGATAGGTCTCTGGAACTTATGTCCCTGTAGTTCAGAAATGGAGGCCAGTCAGCTAGCTCTTGCAGTCACTCTAGTGGTTCTTGGTTCAAGGAGCAGGTCCAGCCTTTCTCCAAAGGCAGCAGGGCAGCAGAGTAGTCATCTTGCAGTAGGGCAGCACTGGTCACTTCAGTCTATTAATTTATGATTGCAAGATGGTCGATGCCCATCTTGAAGCAGAAAATAAAAAATATATATATCAAGTATGCTGAAAGCACATCTACAGAAGATAGTAACCCATAGCAAATTACAGCTGTAGGGCACTCCTAAAAGTTAAGATAAATAAATAAAATATGGGACAGAGGGGGGCGAGGGCCCAACAGAGGAATTGGGACTGGTAGAGCAACACAGCGATTGTTGGGGCAGGTCTCTGCAGCACATAGAGCTCCCCTGCCTTTTAGAAATATCATACACTGCAGACATACACAGGCAAGAGTGGGAGAGAGCTAGAAAATGCAATTGGTCCAATGGAGAGCTGAAACCCCAAAAAAATGGATTCCTTGAATGTAATCAGTGGAAGCATATACATCAGCCAGTTCAAAGGATAGTAAAGAAGCCAGTGGAGAGGCAAACATATGAAAAGGAAGGAAAAGCATTGAATGGGGAAGCAAGCAATTGAGTTTAACAAGAAAGCTAATAAATGATAAGCAACAAACTTACCTAAAGCCCATTGTAAGTATTTGCATTGTTGACAGTAGGTCATTTGACAACGGACAGATAACGTTGTCTGAAGGCAAGACCTCAAAATTGCAGGGGCCCAATGTTTTATTGGGAGCATCGCTGTTAGCACTTTTCTAATTAATCAAAATCCATATCTGACACTAGTCATCAAATCAATGCATTTAAATAATGTGAAGTGCATTAGGCTTCACAAGGAAGACAGGGTGATTATGTTTCCAAACCATAAAGGTTTATTTAAGGTTACAAGGTTTACAAATTCAAAGTCATCAAATTAGTATCAATCAATAATCAATTAACAAGTACATTAACCAGTATGAAGTTCAAATCAATCAAAGTCATTTAAGTAAAAGGACAAAAATATTTTAACGTTTTCTCAATGGAAAAAGTTAAGTAAATCAGTTCTCCCATAAAGAGAGCACCTTACTCTGGTCTAATCTGTCTTGAAGTGGACAAAAGCATGTCTCTAAGAGTTCATAGACAGTTCTACTCACGCTAGCTTAATTCACACAACTTTAACATTTGCTACACCTACAGATGGTTTCCATAAAACGCTCCAGTCAGATTAAGGAACACAGATACAATCTAGTATCCAGTTTAGAGAACCTTCATTGTGTTGGATTCTGAGAAACTTAGTTTCTTGGAAAATTAGTTTATCAGAATACAACAGAATGAAGGTTCTCTAAATGAGCTTCAGACTTACAGCCATCTACAAACAACAAGATACATTGAACCAGCCTGTACTCTGGGGGTATACTATTGATAGAGCGCGCAGGGACGTACCAGCTCAATTTTACCATACTCACCTGGGCCCATATAACATTCACACTTTGAGCTAGCAATCCTGCCTAACCAATTACTATTTTAATCACCCTATCAGTGCCTTTGAGTCCTTTTAGGACTTATACCTGTAAACCATGACTTACCAATCCTTGTCACCTTTGCTATAAGTCCTAGGGATCGACAGGGAGTTTACCTTTTCTGTAATAAACCACAGACTCAGGGAAAGTTTTAAAACCTTTATCTATGAGAGATTTTCTGAGTCAAAATGAAAAGAGCCACAATCTCGTGACCATAAATTTTAAAAGTAAGAATATAACCAGTAGGACATAAAGTTTGAAAGAAATCACAGTAACCCCTTTAGACATTGGTACCTGGGAAGGGTGAGAAAGGGAAATAGCACAAGGACATACCACACAGATTATATTTACCTAGAATGGTGCAATGACCAATTCTGGTCACGGGCTGGGGCAAAAGATCAGAACCAGACTCCAGACTAATCAGGTGCACACGGGACAAGACAGGTGCAGATCAGGACAGTTGACCTCAGCTAAGTGCAACCCCAGCGTCACACCCCTCTCTCTAGGAATGCCAATTAGTACCCCAATTGGGTAATTGATTCTTCTGACAGAGTGCTCTGCCAGCACCTCTGCTCTCGATCTCCTATAGCAGTCGTTGGGTCAGTGACAGGTCAGCTATTCGGACAAGTCGGACAATTTCTCTATCTAAGCCTACCCTAGTTATACCATTTCGAGGGAAATGTACCACCCCTAAATGTTGCAAATCTATGTGTTCCCCTGAAGTGATTGGTTGGAAAGACGAGGAGAGGTCATCACACCATACTAAGATGATGTAATTTAAATTTGATTCATATTGATTGAATCCCCACCCACAATTTACTTTCCCTTGACTTTATTCCGCCCATCAACATTATTTCATTTTCGCATACAATGTTAACACATTTGGAAAGTCTTCTTCCTTTTCCCAGGTCATGGGGTGAGGTTCTCAGACACATCATGGGCAAGATGCTTCTTGGCCGAGGTTCAATGCCAATGCTTCAGCAATTTCAGAGTCAGAGTGCGCATGCGCGGCATCGTCCAAGATGGGGGATGTGACAGTATTCGGGTCCAAAATACGAGCTAGTAGCAAAGTTAAAAAAACATATTAGAATACAAAAATAAATGAATGCACTGTATACCACTTAACTCTACTCTAGTCCCATTATTTTATTTTAACTCGTGCATTAATAGTTAAGCAGAACGAACAAGCTTAGTACAAGCTGCAGCATATGCGTTAGCATGTGAGGTTTTGAAGCAGCCATCTTTGGCACTAGTGTGCAGAAGCAAGAAATTCCCTCCCAAGCAAAAACACATCCTACCATGTGAGTGTTACAGATGTATGTGCACAAGATTTTCCCGCATTGCGGTGGCCATTTTAATGCATTCGAGTTACTGTTAGTAAAAGCACATAGGCAAGCTTCCCCTAGATACTAGAAATGTTGTGTAGTGCGAACATTAGTAAACAAAACATGTTGATTAATATATTACATGTTATTTAGAGAGGGCTGAGTGCAAGCAAGTTTCGATAAATGTGAAACCTTGCTCCATCACTATCAGACCTCATAAAAACATTGTGCAGTTATTATGTGAACTAAAACATTTCACATAAGAAAATAAGCAAAGACACCAAATTTGTAAATTTTGTGTTCAGCTTCTCCTAGAAAGAAAACGCATACATGACATGAAACAAGATGGCTCCCAAATGTCAGCCATGCTAAACACAGACCTACATTAACTATGGTCAATCTAAACATGAACAATACACCGTTAATAGCATTTGCAAATGTACAGGTTAATGTTGATGAATGCAAAAATATTTAATATGAAAAATAACTCCATCACATCCAAATGCTAGTATTCACAAATGCTAAGTATGTATAGTTCTGATTCCAACTCATGCCTCCATCTACCCCAACACCTATCTCTTTATATCACTCTTGCAAGTTCTTTTTCATCCCACCTTTCTCCATTCATCACTTTTTTCCTATTTTTCTCTTCTTTCTTCCATTTATGTCTTTCTTTTGATTGTCTTCGATGACAGTCTGATAATGTGCCTCTGACCATCACCTGCAACCACCTGCACTAATTAAGTAGTCAATCAGACCTTATCAAAATTTAATGCAGCAGAGATTATAGCTCTCACAGACCACCACTGATATACTGCTTCGATGAGAGGCAAACTGTTTGGGATCAGAGCGTCACAGCCCAAGTATCATCTAACATAAAAATCGAGTCCTAAATATACTCCACTGGAGTTAATAACAGAAGATCTACACTCAAGGGAGCAATATTTTTATAAAAATAGCATTTAGACCACAATATTTATGTAAGCCAATATGTTTGTTATGGATATTCTGACAAACAACTAGCCAAACATGGATTAAGAGGGGCTTTTCAGCAAAAGGAGCCAAAAGCAAGTTTTGCTTTGACATGAAACCAACAAAGAGTTTTCAGAAGCAGCTAAACAGAAGAGACTTCGTGAAAAAAACACCAATTCAAAGATGAAATATGAGACAATCTCCAAAAGCTTGCCTATAAATTCCTATTATGTTCGCCTTCCTGTAGTAATTTTGATGTTGTTCCTTTACAGCAAAGTGTAGTACAAGCCCAATTAGTGTGGTATTATCGAGAGGGCAAAATTGTCTCAGCAGTAGCTTCTCTTTTTTGGAACTATCAAGTGGAAGGCCACTGATTCTTCAATAACCCAGATTCCCTCTGACATGAAGGAAAAAAAAGATTATGTGACCTGCTGGCATGGGGAAAGATCTATTTGTCATTGCTATACGGCTACCAGTAAGAGGCCATAAGGATGCCAGCTAGGGAACATGTATATTAACTACCAGGAGTGCATTAAGTTCAGAAGAAGCCCACAGGCATCAATTATGAGCATGACAGAACCAGGACCTGCTCCATCTCACCGACTGCACGTGGTCTATGAGAAATTGCTGACATCTCCGATGAACCAGGCCAGAAACCATATCGGTCATTGCCAGGCCTCCATCATGCGCAGACGCTGGCTTACATTTAGAGATTTGTAAGGAAGGAGGGTCAACCACTGCCAAGATATTAACACACAGAATACCACTGCAATCTAACTTCTGATGGAATTAAAACCTGGAAAGCTGTACTGGCAGCTGGCCTGGATGAAAAGAGTCTTGAAGAACAGTATCACTATTACAACTCACATCCATACAATGTCTGTTGCTGGCCGACAGCAGCCTAATATTGTATATTCTAAAGTGTATTTCTAAACTAGACAATGAACAACTATTTTTAATTTCTAATGCTAAGGGCAAAGTAATGGATCTGGTAAACACTACCGACAAGACAGGCATATATTCACTAACAAGGCTGGTTTATTTCATTCTGGGAACCGGGGTGGGCATAATAATCTCTGAAGTGAATCCTCAGAGAGAAGAGAGAATATAAAACTCTCTTGATCTATATTAGTATTGCGAATAAGACTTAGTACCACCCGAAGCAGTAGGTCTTACTAAATCCAGCATCAATGTAAAAGCAAACTCTAACGATAAAGACTATTGATATTACGATAGTGACAAACTTACAATGATTAAACAGGTGAACGCTGTGAACACATTCTGCTGCTTCATCCTCAGCATGCTTTGTAAGATTTTCAAATGGTTCCCTGAGCACACAAAACGCACAATCATCCAAGACTTCATAACCAGTAGACTCGACTACGGCAATGCACTCTACGTCAGCATCTCCAACCAGTTCACGTGAAGACCCCAGACCATCCAAAACACTGCAGCCAGACTCTGCAGAAGAGCTCACATCACTGCCTACCTCACTGAACTACATTGGCTACTCATCCAGAAATGTTGCCAATTCAAGCTGCTCATAAGCCCTTCAAAACACCAGACCAGCATACCTTAATGACCACCTTCAACTCTATCAACTTCCCAGAGAGCAACTCCCTAAATCTCTCTCCCTTGCATGGGTCCCTCGCATCAACAGAAGCAAGTCAGAATGGTGTTCCTTCTCCTTCATCACAGCCAAGAACTGGAATGAACTTCCTCAACACATCAGGACAGCTACTTCTCTTTTCAATTTCTGCAAGAAACGGAAGAACTGGCTGTTCAACTAGGAGTGCAGCCCAGCCTATGTTCCTGCTCCAGTGCCTGGATACCCTCAAGGGTTATAAACTGCACTATACAAATTGTCATAACAATATTCTCTCTAACTACTGGGACAGGTATATGAGATATTAAACACATACATAGGTCAAGGAGGCGTCAACTAGCTGAAATAATTAATGAGGCTATCTTAAGGCTGCATGGAACCAGCCAAAAATGAGCTTTTTCTTCATTTACATAATCACATCACAGAATATTTTGACCTAGAGACATTTTATCTAGCAAGGTCAGCATTATATAAGTTTTGGTTGTCGCTAAGGGCAGCAGACAAAGATCTAGAAGCTTCTGAGGAATAAAGTTCTGGTTACATATTTGTAATTTGGTTCTGTGGTGTCCTCATACTTACAATGCCTTTATTTACTATAACTGAACATTGAGTAGTGGTCCAGTCATAGGAAAGGAACAATAAGCTAAATGTGTGCAGCCACACCTACAGCCCTCCTTTATATAGTTTATTTGTTGGGCACATCATATTGCGGATGGATGGTGGAGGAGCAGCACTAGATGATATGCTGCAACCACACTTAACCATTCCACGCCCCTCCCACAGCGATAGCAAGCAAAGGAGAAGTAGGACTAGCGTGAAACCCCAAGAGATGGCATCAGTAACAACAGACACAGAAAGAAGGTGTATTTATCACAGGTGGTATGATCTCCCCCAGTACAGCATCTAGCTTTGCAGGAGGGTTTAGGCCCTTTGAAAGGAATGACTCCAAAATAATAGTGGTTAATCCAAGAACATGGCATGTATCATTCTTGAAACAGCATTGAAAATCCAGAAAATAGTAGGTGGAAAATATCATTAATCAAAAAGCATTTCTAGGCTAGGTGGATTCTAGATTCTGAAACCTAGAGGTCCAGAACAAAAGAGCAGCGTCAAGGTAGAAAAACATGGTAATTGTATTGTATTGTTAAGCTTTATTCGGTTGTACATAAAACATTGATAAAAGCACAATGTATGTTACGTCTAAAAAATACAGTTAAAAACAATTATGTTAAAAATAAAATTGTACAATATCAACAGTATCACAGTTTCCCAAGGTTCTAATCATCCCATAAATAAACACTTTTTACTCTGTATACGGAAGCTACGACTATGAGAGTATAAGCTGCTAATGTGTAGACATGGGAAGGACCGATACAATCAAAGTAAAAAGCTTACAAGTTAAGAAAAGTGACAGCATAAATTGATGTATAAATACAGTAGGATCTAAGGGAAAAAAAACTGGTCTGTTTTAAAAATACACAAAATACAAATCACTGTTGCTCTAAGTTCTGCCTGTGCTCAATAGTCAATTTCAAGAAGTTTACTACTGATTTAGCAAAGGGTTCGGCTTCTAGAAATTGAAGAGAAAGGAATGCCGGGAAGGTGACTAAGTGGTGAAAGATGTTAAGTCTTAACCTTGTTAGCAAAAGTCTTTCATATCCTGAAAACTCAAAAGTAAGGTAAGGTTGGACCGTCATTGTTGTCTGTATCTGCAGTGAGTGTTGTACTGTGGATTTAGACACCTCACTGGATAATCGTAAAGATTCTAAATGAGTCAGACATGCCTTTTTAAACCGTTTCCTTGGTATTACTGCAGTTGTAGAGGGCGAATTGAAATATTATTGCATACCAAGGTCACAGAGGAATTTCCTGACATATTCTAACCAGGTAATGAGGTGGCTTTTGTCTAGGGAAATACAGTCCTCAATAAGCTCCCTACAAAGAGAGGTTTTACTGGTGGACCATATGCGGTGCCACAGAAGAAGGGGTTGGATCCTTATCAGATCTGTTATGAAAGTCAGACCCAACTCTATGTGGCAGGCATAATTGGAAGTTCCCTTTGGAACAGCCAAGATACATTTTAAGAAGTTATTTTCCACCCTTTGGACCTCATCAAGCTTGGTAAAGCCCCAGATCCCGGCACCATATATTGCGCTTGAAATACATTTGGCTTTGTAAATTTCAAGTAGTTCAACCGGGGGTCGCCTGCCTAATTTATAGGCAAATTTAACCAAGGCTGCTGTTGTCCTTTTAAAAATAAGCTTCCTTGATTCGATGGCGGGTTTCCAGGTGCATTTGTTGTCAAATATTACTCCCAAATAGGGATCAGTGGCTGTAAAGTACAATTTTTGATTTTCAATGTAGATGGGCTTGATGTTCCTCAACCTTGGACCTGCGGACATAACAAACGTCTTTTTGATGTTATCTTTAGGTCCATGTTAGCCATGAAGTCGTGGTACTTTACAAGGGCACGCTGGAGCTCCAGGGGGGTACGCGCTAATATGACAGCGTCGTCCGCATAGAGTAGGATCGGTATGGGGCGCTTATTTATGGTGGAGAGGTCCTTAGCAACCGCGACCATGGCTTTTTCCAGGCCATTGGTATAAAGATTAAATAAAAACGGGGCTAGGACACAACCCTGCTTTCCGCCACGCTCTACTCTAAAAGAGTTTGTTAGTTCACCTCCAGCTCCAAACCTAACTCTAGCTGTGGTGTTCGAATACAGCTCTCGCAAAAATGTTAACAGGGACTTATCCACTCCCATGTCAGTTAGGATGGTCCACAGCTTGTTCTGAATGACGCAGTCGAAAGCTGCCGAGAGGTCCACGTACGCCATGTAAATGGCCCCCCTCTTCGCCTTGACGTATTTGTCAATTAATAGGGATAAGTTAAGGGTTTGCTCTGTTGTGCCCAGTCCCTCGCGGAACCCGAACTGGAGGTCGGACAGAACCTTGTTGTCTAAGGCCCACTGCTGTAAGCGTTCTAAAATAATGCGACCGGCCACTTTCCCCAGTGAGTCCAGCAGCGACGTAGGCCGGTAGCAGGATGGTGATTGGCGATCCCCCTTCTTAAATATGGGCACAAGGATAGATTGGGACCATGAATCGATAAGGCCCACCTCGCAGGTTGCCTGAAGGACCCTAGTTAAAATGGTGCGACCAGAGTTCCATATTAGATTTAAAAAGATCGATGGGGACGCCATCAGGGCCTGGAGCTTTGCCATTTTTGCTAGCCATCAGGGCTGTCTCCACCTCCTCATGAGTTATGTTAATGGGCAACGGGAAAGAAGTTAAGCTTAGCCCAGAAGGAAAGAATCGAGTTGCGGAAGGGGGTGAGCTGAATATCCGCTCTAAATAATCAACCCACGCCTGCTCCTCAATTGCAACATCAAGGCTGGGGTTCACCGTTGTAGTAGCTAGGAAGGGGGACTTCAAGATCTTCCAGAACACAGCACTGTCTCTTATGGCACAGGAAGAATGTAGTTGGGTCCAAAGCTCTTTTTTCAGCGTGTTCTTCCTGTTTCTAAGGGCCTGTTTATAAATTTTTCGTTAAACGGCTATTTCCTTAGAGGATCTATCCTTTTTATGCAGCGTTATTTTTAAATCCTGGTAGGCTTTCGTACAAACGCTGTCAAACCAGCCTTATTGGTCGATTTCACTGTGTTCTTTTTAATAAAGAGGGTTTCTCTAATTGTTGTTGATAATGTTAAGAAGCTGGTCATGATCTCCTTGCTGGTAGTGGCTAGATCAAACAATTTCTCAAGAACTGGTCTTGACTTAGAGACCAGTTTGGTGGTAATAGCCTGAGGATCTACCATATCCCACTTATCCGTTAAGTCTATCTAGGGAGAGGTTGTTTTGGGTAAGGGTCGACATGATATTAAACCTTTCCATTTTCTTGGACAATTTCAGTGTAATACTATTTGGGAAATGGTCACTGAGAATTATGTCATGAGTTTTACAGTTAATCAGGTCCCTTGATGCATTTGCTGAGGCAAAAATAAAATCAATTGTAGTTAAGCAGCCTCTCCCATTGAACGTAGGTAAGACGGGGATAGGGGGGTTCACTAGGTCATTAACCAGGTTCAATTCTAAGCCACATAGAATTTCGTTCAGACACTGGCCAATCGCAGTGTGTGGAAAATGGGTTACAGGGTTCCCACTTTCGTCCTCAACCCCACATGCTATACTCATGCTTTGTTTGCAAAGGGTCTGATTGAAATCCCCGCCCCAAATTATGATCAGTTCCTTACGGGCCTTAGCTAGTAGTTCATGGAGGTGTGCGTTTATGTCCTTTAAGGTTTTTATTAGTTCGACTGTATGAAGGTTATTATAAAAGTTCACAATAACAAGGGCTTTTGAGTAGCTAAGGTGTAAGACAAGAATTTGAAAGTTTGACTCCAGTTTTAGTGGGACAATGCTTATAAGGCACAAAGATGGTCAATTCCCCCTTAGCTCTGCCTGAAGGAGAGGGTAATGCTGGGGAAAAGTATGTTCTGTAACCCACCAGGTGTAACTCTGTGGGAGCCAAGGTTTCCTGAAAGCATAAGATACTAAATGTGATAGTGAAGTCTAACCAAACACCGTTGCTAATCTTTGCACGGAGCCCTGCGACGTTCCAAAATAGGATCCCCGTAGTTGGAACGTTATTGTGTTTCTCCGGTTCCGTGATTATTTCCGTGTATTCCCCGTGATGGGAGGGATTATTAATATTTTAAACTGGTTCAAGGATTGTATCATCAGTAAGCTCCGTAATACCTTCATTATTCCCATTGATGGTAGATATATTGGCCTTATTATTTGTGATAGGAACTACAGGGTCAGATGTTAGCTGGAAATAACCTCTATTTTCACCTGATTGTACCTTTTCTTTTTGTGGAGAGTGAGATCCATCCTTGTTAATTTCGAAATTATTTTTGTCTGCTAAATGTGTTCCCTTGCTCTTTCCTATTTGGCCTATTTTTAGACAGTCCATGCCGAAATATTGTAGTGGGATATCAGTGTTTTCCATAGTTTGCGGTTCTTTAAATGCGCAATCGTTACTAACTGGAGGATCCCCCCAAAACCCGGCTACAGAGTCAGTCGACTCCTTCCAACCCCGCAAGCATAGAATAGTGGTTAAATGTTGGGATATTAAAGCCGGGATAATTGGTATTATGGTCACGTATGGGAAGAGGACGGGGTGGTCTCTCCAGTAGAGACTGAGTATAAAAATAGGTTAGACCCCGAGTTGTAATTCCTTCCCCACAACTGCCGTCGAACCATTCCCCAATATGTTTGGTTACTCTATGATCCTTGAAATTTACAATGATCACGTCCCCCGTTAGATCCTTGGGTCTATGACCCAGCCACCAAACTCTTCTAACGTGCAGTATTTCCCCATTTATATTTGGAGGTAGCGGCCTGTTTTTTACCATCCAGTGAACCACCTTATTTTTCAGGGTTCGAAAGTCTTCAGTTCTTCCTTCCTCTAATTCTGGTACCCCCGTCAGAATCACTACGTAGGGCGCAGCCTGTGGGGGAAGATCTACGTTCCTCCTGTGTACCCTGGGGGGATTAGGGTGGAATTGAGTCTTACTTTCTTCCATCCGGGTTTTGCTAATTTGGCCGTTTCCTAGTTTTTGGACCTGTCCTTCCCCTATTCTATCCTTGGGGTTTGTTTGTCCCTTAGGTATTTTACTATTGTTCTTACTATCCTTCACTAGTGGGTGCTGTGCTTCCTTGCTAATTGTGTTGAGGAGGATTTTAACATATGCAAATGAGAGCTTCATCTTGGATTGGTACACCATGTGGAATTATGACCGCCATCTTGGACTGTGGCCATCATCTTGGATTAACCCTGGGGCACAGGGCTGCTTTCCATCGAGTTTCACCCCTTCCTGCTGCACACTGTATCTAATCCCTTTGTTTTACTTACCTTTCTCAGAGGATCCATAATCAAGATGTACTGCACCAGTGCATGTTTCACAGCCCTCCAGACCAACCTACTGTACAGGCAAAGGTGTCCGTGTCTGGTTCCAAAAATTATTGACTGCATGATCCTAACTACTTAACAAATGCTGTGGGCATGATTGAAAATGAAATAAGCAATGTGGAGGAGAGGCTTTCGGCCACTAAATAGATTGTCAGCAGAGTCGGCACAGACCGAGGAGATAAATACTACTGAGGTAGATGAAAAAGGGAAACACGGGGAAAAACCTATGCGATGTAAGGAACAACCCAGCATATCTAACAAATCGTTAGAGCTTGTCAAACTATGTATCTCTGAAGCAACAAATTCGCCTGATGTCAAGAAAAGTAAACAGCCTGGTGACTTGAGCATTTTAACCTCTATAAACCACAAGAACGCCCCCTATTACATGTGGAAGCATATTTGTCTATCGGCGTATGGTATCCCGCAGGGGTCCATACTCAGCCCCCTATTGTTCAACATCTATGTCAGACCCCTGGCTACCATCGCGGAGGAAGCTGGGCTGACTATTTTTTCATACGCCGATGACACCCAAGTGGTCTTCTCCCTTTCCAGCAGTGAGAGTAACAGTGTATCGACCCTGAAGGCCGGATTGTCTCGTATGGCTGAATGGATGCAGAGGCATCTGCTTAAGCTAAACGGTGACAAAACCGAGGTCGTCATCCTGGGGAAGCATAAAGATCTTTGGGGCCAACAACACTGGCCCAATGATATGGGACCCCTTCCCCAGCCAACATCTGTGGTTCGAAACCTCGGATTTCTCATTGATGATAAACTCTCCATGAGACAGCAGGCCACTAAGGTGGCCGCCATCTGCTTTGCCACCTTGCGTTGGCTCCAGAAAATTCTATGGATGCTGCCCCATGCCACCAGGAGAACCGTAGTCCAGGCGTTAGTAACCTCTCGTCTGGACTATGGAAATGTCCTCTATCTCGGTGCAGACATAGCAACCATTAATAAGCTCCAGGTTGTGCAAAACTCGTCGGCCCGACTTCTTCTTAACATCCCGAGGAAATCATCGGCCTCCCAGGCTCTTTGAGATTTACATTGGCTTAGGGTCTCTAGCCGGATAAAATTTAAAGCCCTGTGCTACCTTTTTTAAATCAAACGGGGCACGGCCCCAAAATACTTGCAGAGTCTTGTTCAACCTTACCAGCCCAGTCGCACATTAAGATCTTCCGCAAATTGCGACTTTGTTGTTCCAAGATTCAAACTTGCAAGGATGGGGGTTCGAGCCTTTTCCCATCTAGGTCACAAATATTGGAACGCGCTTCCAAATGCCCTGAAATCTGAAACCAACCTATTTTGTTTTCGGAAAAAATTTAAAACTATGCTTTTTCAATAAATACATAAGTTGCTGCTTTTGTTCTATGGTACTGCTGCGTTGTTATTTTCTTCTTTAGTCTTTCCCTTGCACCGGGAAACCCACTGTGGGTAGCTGTTGCGCATTACAAATTCAATTAAATAAAATAAATAAAAATAAATAAAATAAATAAAGCAACAAATGACATTAGCAACCTGGAGGGACTTTTAAAAACATTGTATGTTAAACTAGAGAATTTTGAGCAGAGGGTATAGCTGTGAGGGCAATGAAAAACACACCCATGAATCCAGCGAGAGAGCCAGTGGAGGCACCCAATCGGGGCATCCCACCAAACGCTCAGCAACCGCTGAATATCCCACCCCCCTCGAAAACACAATATGCCAGATTAAACAGTCCCACAACACCATTAGTGCCAGGGGTAGAGATGATGCGTGACAAGGAGGCACTGCGTCGACACCAGAGTCAAAATGTATCGAGAGCATGGCATTCAATTTTGACATCCAGGGTCAGTAAGATCCTCCCTTGAGAAGATTCAGTTTAGACAACAATATATGATTAATGGATAAGAACGAGTTGTCACCATCTTCTACAAACCCCCGCCTGCACTTGTTAACACACCTAATCAACCTAGGCCTAACTTTGTATATACATTTAATAAGGACCCATTAGTAGTGTGTACGAACCGAAATGCCCCACTCTCCAGTCTGGTCGAAACAGGATTGACTGAATGGACACAGGGAGATAGAAACAAGCAGTAGGGAGAGAAGGCCGAAGGGCAAGGAGAATAACGTCAGTAGTCTGATACAATTAGGATAATAAAGCTTAGATCTTGGAACATAGCCGGGATCAAGAATAAGCTTGAGGATAAGGAGTGGCTAGACAGCATGAAATCATTACATCTATTGTGTCTTCAGGAGACATGGCATATCCAAGCACCATATATCGATGGCTTTGCCACGGTTTCTACCCCCGCTACTCCCTCAATATCTGGACGAGCTAAGGGAGATCTGGCAATTTTTATCTCCAGCTCAGCATCTATAGAGTTTTAAAAGTGTATAATGGCTCCCCTTACTTCCAATTGGCCCTCCTTGCAATGGGCAGTAATCAATCCTTTGTCTTAGTAAATTATAATAATATTTTTTATGCCACCTAATACCAGGCTGTGGAGGAGCTAGGGAAAGTATTGGCTAATTTTTTAAAGGGAGGAACCATGAATACACTTTTATCTGGGATGGGGATTTCAATACCTGCAAGTGCAGTGATTCAGGTAAGAGTGACTGTGGATTCACCGACATAAATGGGATCAACCAACATCATTTCCCACATGATAGCTATGGGGCAAAGCTTAATGAGCTCCTCTGTAAATACAATCTTGAAGTATTAGTATTCAGTGGAGAAGTTGGTTTAATCATGACTGCACTTAGGCTATTCAAGAATTAAATAAAGCCCTACACACAACACCTAGAGATAGGGTAGAAACCAGGCGATATAAATTTATATCTAATCAGGCCGTAAAAAGTAGGAAAAAGGAGGTACAGGAGCAGGCTTGGTCTAAACTGAACCAGGCAGCAGACACAAGGGATTCCACTTGATTTTGGAAGGTGATAAACTCACCAATGTGGAAAGAAGAAAAATACCCAATAATTGAATTAGTTATTGCTCCAAATGATTTGCTTGAACACTTCAGTGGAGTTTTTAACACATCTTCTGATAATATAGGAGAGTACAAAATATGAAATATGGTAAGGCTCCAGGACCCGAGAGGTTGCAGGTCGATGCATACAAAAAACATATGTAGCTATGGGCACCATATTAACTCTATAGGCTGCGTACCTAATACGTGGACTGATAGTATAGTTGTCCCCATATTTAATAAAGGCCATAGGGGAGATGCAAGATACTACCTGCCCATATCTCTTCTAGATTCATCAGTAAAGATCATGGGGCGAATAGTACTCAGGAGATTGGAGGCATGGGCTACTGACAGTAACATTTTGACAGAATCTCAATATGGTTTTAGGGGGAGGTGGAGACAGTAGAACAGTGTATAAAACTGAATTTGATCATTGGTAAATACACGCTGGCCAAGGAAGAACCTATGCAAAAGAAACAATTGATGGACGGAATGCTGGGCAAGGCAAACATTTACCCCCAGTCACAAGGATCTGGGTTAAATCCATAATTCTTTTGCTCACCACACCACCCCAATTTGGATCCAGCCATATGCAAATCAGTCTTGACCCAGTGCCTTGTGGGCACAGTCCAGCCCGAAATGCCAAGCCAGGTCCTCCCTGGACTGGAAACCTATCCTATCCTGGCTGAAGAGGGGTGAAACCCCGAAACTGGTCCTAGGATGCTTGTTTCCAGTCCAGGGAGGACCTGGCCTGGCAGTTTGGGCTGGGCTGTTCCCATGAGGCACAGGGTCAAGGCTGATTTGCATATGGCTGGCTCCAAACTGGAATAGAATGGTGAGCAAAAAAACAATGGATTTAGGCCCAGATCTCTGTACTGGGGTGAATGTATGACATTGTTCTGCATTCTGTCCATCAGTTCTTATTGCAAGGAAGAACATATCCATTTATGTTCCGCAGACCCGAGCTTTGACTTTGTCTGAGTAAACCACGCTAAACTGTGGGAGATAATGATTGATATGGGTGTCCCAGATGACATTGTGTAATTCTTATCACGACTCTATGCAAGACTGACGTCTAGAGTAAAGTATGGAAGGGAGGGTGAGTGCACCCCAAGCTTCAAGGTATCTATGGGTATTAGACAAGACTGTGTCATCGCACCCCTCCTGTTCTCACTATACATTAATAGGATAGATAAAATCCTCCAAGAATTGAACACAGACTCCCCGAAAATAGGCTTTCGTCCAACCCCGCTGCTCCTGTATGCAAACAATGCAGTCTTAATATCTAGAACAGCAAATGGACTACAATTGATTTAATCCTTTGCCTCTTACATGAGCAAAGAGACCTAAAATTAAATCTCACCAAGACATTCGCGATGATCTGTGGATGGGGTAGGGCCAACGAAAAAAAACACTGCATAGGGGAACAAAAGCTGATAGAGGTTCAAAATGCATCCTATTTAGGTATCTTATTTTCTCACACTAACAACTGGGGCCCCCATATAGACCAGACAAGACTTAAACTAATTCGAACTATGGAGGCTATTTTTAGATTTTGTAATAAGATCCGCAGTAGGCCTATCCGTGACATGCTTAAACTATATCGAAGCAAATGCTTTACTTTTCCACAAACCTATGGCTCTGTAGTGTGGGGTAATGCTTGTGGAAATATAATACAATCCTGTGAAAAAGAAAATTTCTGCCATATGCTGGCTGTACCAAGGTCTATATCCGTATATCTCCTACATAAAGAACTGGATGCATCATAAGTTGCCGATCAAATACAAGCCATAGCTTTATGCTCCTGGCATAACATTTGGTGCAAGGAGGGAACAAAGTTTACCAGAGATATAATTATGGACTGCCTAGGATTGGAACATTTTAATAAAATCACATGGATAGCGTACATGGACAAGCTACTGAAGGGAGCTGATAATGAGCTGTCGGTGACAAATCCCATAGGAATACTGCAGTACGGCAAAAACGAAATAAAAAAGATCTATATGGAGAAAAAAAGCCAAGAAAGAGCTAGCAGAGAGGAGAAATAATTAAGCGTGTCAAGGTATGTGGCTTATTTAAAGCTGTCTGGTTTACCTGAATACTTACTAAAAGTATCAACTACGTAGGATATATTTTACCTGAGAAGGTTACGATTGGGCATACTCCATGAACTGGTGGCTTTTCCAAAACATGAAAGATGGCAGAAAATAGTTTATAGATGCCCATATGATGCCTATCCACAGGCCAGCTAGTACACAGAGGAATTCAGGCAGATGAAACACTACTTCAAGCAACTAGAGGACTAATGGAGAATAAGTCAAGACATCGCAGTTAAGGACATCTTCAAGTCATCTCTTAGACACTACCACCAGCAGATAAGGGACACCAGGCACATAGTGCCTGCAGTTCGCATCAACACCGACACTGACAGCAGCAAGGAAATCTTAGCTATTATCAAAGATGTCACTGCGCCCCCGTCTGCCTCCAGCAACATGCATCACTCCCTTACAAGACCTTTTCAAGAAGCTCTTGGAATTCTTCAACCTACCAATCAGGAAAGCACTAACACTCATCCTCAACGCTTCCATTGACTCAGCCCAGTCCCAGACACCTAGAAACATGCCACCATCACACCAGTGCTCTAGCAACTATCAGCTGGTCCAGCCATGCTTTTCAACTATAGACCCATCTCCTGCCTACATAGCTGGCAAAAGTCTTGGAGAAAACAATTAACCAACATCTCATCATCCAGCTCTGTAACCACCAGCTCTTTGACACTGCACAGTCTGTATTCAGGCCAACCACAGTAAAGAGAAAGCACTCATCGCTGCCAAAGATGACATCCGCATGATCCTTGACAGAGGAGACACACCAGCTCTCATTCTTCTGCACCTCTGCAGCATTTGACATAGTGTCACACCCCATCATCACCCAGCACCTGAATGGGATTCGCATCAAAGAACCAGCTGTCTGTTGGGTCTGCTCCTCTTTAACGGATAGAACCCAAGCTGTCAGCCTGGCACGTTATCCCTCGGAAGCCCACAAACTCATCTGCAGAGCGCCTCAAGGTTCATCGCTCAGCCCCACTCTCTTCAACACAGACATGATCCTTCTGAACAACATAATTCACACATACAACATCGACATCCTCTCCTGCAATGATACCATGCAACTTTTCCCCTTGAACAAGACCCCCAACATGAGAAATAAGTTTACCGTCTGCATGACCCTAGTCACATAACTGGATGAAAGCCAACTGTTTCAAGCTCAATTCCAACAAAACAGAAGTATTTATCTTCAGCAAGAATATCTCACCATGGGACTCCAACTGGTGGCCATCCAAACTTGACCCCACACCCAGCAACCATGCCAGGAATCATCTTTGACAGCAAACTAGATATGATGGCACAAGTTAACACCATCACTGCATTCTGCTATCATACCCTAAAGATGTTGAGGAAGTTCTTTAGCAGGAAGCAACAGTGGAAAAACAATCACTCATGCCCTTGTCACCAGCAAGTTGGACTACGGAAACACCCTCTACACCATGATCACAAAGCAACTCAGAAGATTACAAAACATCCAGAACTCGTCAGCCAGACTCATCCTCAATCTCCCACACAGAACTCACATCACAGCATACCTCGGATAGTTCCACTGGCTCCAAATACAGAAACGTACTCATTTCAAACTCCTTACATGCATTCAAGGAACAACACAACTTAAGCCCTACCTACCCGAACAGTGACATCTTCTTCCAACTACCACCCAGTCACCTGTGCTCTTCAGGACTATTACTCATGCACATCCCATGCATAGACAGAACCAGATTAGGTGATTTTTGTTATTTTTATGCCACCATCAGTAAAGTACATTTATATAAATACATCCATAAATAAGTACACAAGGAAGCATTACCAATCATAAATTGGATAAGAAAAAGAATAAAAATATTTTACAAAAATGTAATTACATAACGTAAAATAGCATTATTGGGCTGCATTCAATCCCCCAGAGGCCCTAGATCATTAAAGTTGTGGCTTGCCTCGCCTCAACATCAATTTTTCACTTATTGATGGGGGGCCAGATATGAGTCCATAGCTTTCTACCCCTTCATTCTTTCCTCTCATATATACCCTTTTCAAGATTATAAATAGCTAAAAGCCGTGAAAGCCACTCCTGGAATGTGTGTGTGTGTGGGGGGGGGGGGGATGCAGGGTCCAATGAGGCTGATGAGATGCAAATTCTAACTTCTGCCTTGGCCAAGAAGACCTACTCACATTGCGCAGTTGCACTCCTTCCTTCGTAACCGCTAATAACATCACATCAGTTGTAAGTCTTAGTTGAATCCTCAAAGATTGTGTTAAAAATTCTTCTACAGCTATCTTCAGAGGCTGTAAAACCTGGCAAGAAGAAAACATGTGGATAATATCGGCTTCGGCACTATCGCTTCGGGGACAGAGGATGCCTTCTGTGCCACCCCATTAGGCGATCTTAGCTGGCATATGGTATAATGAAGAGATCGTTTTATAATGCTGCGCTTGCAGCCCAGCCAATCTCAATATGGAGTGGCCCAGCTTAAGTGAGTCCATAAACTTGGCCCCTTCAATACTTAGCTTTTGATGCCACTTCTTGCGATGTTTATCTAAGTCATTAGCCATCACTTGCCTCAACCCTCCATAAATCTAGTTGATAGTACAGCCCTCTGGATCTCTTATTGCCTCCATAATAGGTTCTTTAGAGAAAGCATCCCCCCCTTTCTTTTTTACGATGTAGCTTCAAACCTGAAGGTATTAAAAATATTCTTTAAGATCAATATTGAAGAACAACTGGACCTTCTCAAATGGTATTACACTGTTTGAATCAAGCAAGTCCCCCATCCTCCCCACTCATAGTGCATCCCATCGAGACATAACCCCATCATGGAATACCTCTGGGAATGATGGGTTACCAAAAAAGAGAGTGTAAAAATTCATCCTACCTAACCCGAGCTTCTTCCTAACAGTAATCCAGACAGAAACTGCTGCCCCTAGGGTCTTAAATGTAACTTTTTTATAATAGCTAGATTTGCCGTATCTTAATAGCCAATTGGGGGGCCATTTCTCTAGCAGCAATTCATATACATCTGGGGAGCATCACTTCTCCACCGGTCCACAAACTTTCCTCTGAGTAATCCCCAGATCCATTGGATTACTGCAGTCCCTGGCGAGGGACATGAACCTGAGGGCCCTTCTGGTCTTTCCATGTGCCCATATAAACTTGTTGACCATTTTTTCCATCTCTTTAAACCCATGACTTTCAAACACTAGGGGTATCGTTCTGAATAGATACAAGATCTTTGAAGGAAATATAATTGTAATTATGTTACGATGTCCAACAATCGAGAGGTGCAAATTGTTGAGCCTGTATAAATCTTTCTTCCCCTTTTGAATCGCACATGCCAGATTTTTTCCATGATTTTACCCAGTTCTGAGGTTAAGGTGACCCCTGCAAATTCTGTCACCCGTGGATCCGGCAAGCAGATCTTACTATTGACGACTATATGCGTTTTCTCCAGATTGAGCAAATAGCTAGAGACCACCCCGAAGGGCTTAACCTCGATCTCTATCTCCCTTAAGGTTTCTTATAGGTTGGATGTCATTATCGCAAGATCGACCGTGTACCCCAGAATCTTTGTCTCGAAGCCTTGGAGCCGGATAGGCTGGGCTCCTATATTGGCCTCAAGTTTCCGAATTAGGGGGGTCTATATAAAGTGCAAATAAAAAGGGCAAACAAGGACACCCCTGTCTAGTCCCCCGCGTGATAAGGATAGAGTCGCTTTGTCCACCCACTAGACTGAGTCAGGTCTTAGGGGCTCTGTATAATGTCTGTATGGCCTCAATAAACCCTTTTCTGATCCCCTCTTCTCAACAGTGGCCCAGACATACTCCCGGGAGACCCTATTGAACGACTTCTCGGCGTTAAGTTGAATAAGTACCATAGGGGCTATGAATATGCTTCTCTGCCAGGAATAAACCCATGCTGCCTAGGGGATATCACCTTCCTTATGATACCACTCAGCCGATTGGCCAATATTTTAAAAAAGATCTTCGTGTCACTATTCATGAGACTAATGGGTCTGTAAGATACCGTCTCTTTAGGGGGTTTCCCTTTCTTTGAAAAAATAACTATGTTGGCTCCCGTCTTGCGACTCCGGGGGCTTCTGCTTTCTGGACCTGGCACATTATGTTAATTAGGTCGACCCCATAACAGGAAAGAAAGCTTTATAGAACTCTAACTGGATTTGATCAGGCCCACAGCCTTTCCAGAGGGGAGTTCTATTAGAGCTTTTTGTATTTTTTCCCCTGTAAATGTAACCTCGAGGGAATCCGCTTCTGCCTGTGAAAATTGCTCTATACGGCACAACTCGAAATACTATTTTATACACCTTAACTACCTGTGTCTCTCCTCTCCATATAACTTCCCATAATATCTCTGGAATACCTCACGTATTTCCCTAACCCCTGAGACTAGTTCGCTCTTTTTTGTTTTTAACCTCCAGAATCTCTCCCCCAGCAATTTTCTGTCTTGTCCTGGTTTGCTAACAAGTGCCCAGCTTACCTGCTATATTCATGGCAGCTTTGCCGCCAGGCCAGGTATTTTTCTGCTGCTCTTGCTTACGTGAATTCTCCAGTGGATGCCTTTACTAGAGCAAGTTTCTGGAGAAGCCCCTCAATACTTAAGCCATTAGCTATAACCCTAACCAGCTACTCTTCTGTGTCTATCATTGTGCTATAGTTTGTGTTTAAGCGCTGTATTGCTGTCTTGTTCCGATTTGGAGACTAGCTCAGAGTCTCTCCTCTGGCCCCGGCCTTAAGAGTGTCCCACACCATCCCGCACCTAGCACTAGCCCTATTGACCTCTAAGCAGACCCCTCTCAAATGACCAAGTGTGTTCCGGTGCATTTGCCACTGTGTTTGTTACTTCTAAGACCAAGGGGTTATGGTCAGACATAACCCGGGGGAATTTTTTGATGGTGCAGGTCGTAAGCAACTGATGAGAGACCAAAAAGTAATCCAAATGTGCTACTGCTCTATGTGGGGCTGAAAAATATCGTACCATTAATGACAACTTCTGTTGTCATTGATGGGACGAATTTCGGTTATGAAGATGGTGGTCTTATGCAGGCTCCTGTTTCTGCTCACAAACATACCGATAGTCCTGTCACGGCCCTTTTTTAAGAGACTTAATCAATTAATGCTAAAACTGGCAAGGGCAGGCAAGCAGGCAAGGGTACAGTGGCGGGTCCTCACGCTGCCTTACAGTATGGGAGGCCTGGGAGCACCGGACTTTGAGCTCTACTATAGAGCGGCGCAGAGCGTGCCCTACATACGTGGATCCATGGTGAGCCTGGTATCCCGTTTCTGTGCCTGAAAACTCTACTTGCTGCTCCGCTCCTGCCGCAGGCAAGAATTTTTGAAGCTTTAGACCGCAGAACTGGGTTCCTGATCTCCATGAACGCTACCCGACATGCATAGCATAGTATACTGCAGCAACAGGCAGGAGCATTACTGTACACTCCGTTTATGCCAATAGAGTGGACACTCTGGTTAACTCCGTGTAGAGATAGAGGAGTCACTAGTGCCCTACAGACATTAAACATTAAGGTCGCGGGGGACCTATTTCAGGAAGGAGTGACGAAAACTCGGGAACAAGTGGAAGGGGCACTATAGAGTGCGGAGAGCGATGCTAGAAATGTTTGGAGAGGATATGACTGAGCCACCAGAAGTCCCGGAATGAACATATGGCATTAAATCCAATTCCCCCGTAAGATAGTCACTAACATATATAAAATAGCTATGACACAAAGCAAATCGCTACACGACAACCTGACTGGTGTGGCAAAGGGACTTGTAGACAACAAAAGACGATAGAATGTGGCAGTATTGTTGTACGAACACAAGGCGTGTCTCACTTCATGGCAAGCATAGGCTCATACATTTTAAGTTTATCAACAGAGCCTGTTACACACCAGAACGGTTGTGTAGGTACGGGCTTTGTGAAGAGGCGTCTTGCGAAAGATGCCAGGCCCCTGCTGCAGATTTCATACACTTAGCTTGGAGTTGTCCGGGTATATTTGCATACTGGGAAGACATATTCAGAGAATTGGGGAGAATAGTGGAAGTGGAGGTGACCCCGGACCCTGCAGTGCCTCTACTAGGATACTCTAAAAACCTGCCTAAGGCAATACGCAGACTAGTAGACATGGGACTGCTCATTGCAAAACGGGTGGTGGCGCTGTGCTGGATGAGGGGCCTGGTAGCAACAGTTAAGAGATAGTCGCACGATATGCTATATTGTTGTACGCAAATGGAGAATTATAGTAAATGACTTCCCCCGCAGCAGACCGGGGATATGCCATATAAACACAGGGGTGCCGGGGAGGTAGAGGGAACGACAGCGACGCAGGCAAGTGAAATAGATAAGCATGTTAGCGAGACAGCAGAAGGTTAGGAAGATGGAGATCGGAGGATGACAAGCTCCATCACAAAGTGGGAATGCTAGTTTAAGATGCACACACGACAGGTGGGGGAAGGCACTCTGATGGAATTAGAGAGGGAGGACTGACAGGATACGGGGTGAAAGGCTGCATACCCATTTACAGCTGTTCGGAGGTGAACCGGTAACGGAAGGGATAATACCAGTGGTGAGCAAAGACTATAGCGGGGGATGATTGCTGGCGGGTGTGAGAAGTCATGGCCCTCCAGTCCGAATAGAGTTGAGTGAGGTTGATGCAGCTGCCTGCCCAGTTTGAGTTGTTGGCTTCAAAGCTGTGTAAACAGGAGGTGCTTAGGATTTTTCTAATATGGGATTGTAAATGTGTGTCACATGGCGATTGTAAGCTGTTGTGTTTATATTCAATAAAAATTCTTTTTTTTTAAAGTGTCACAAACGTTGTTGAGTGTAAAGATTATTTTGCTAGCGGAATCTAGCATAGATCAATGTGGAAAAATATTTAGACTTTGTTAGACCTGACAGCCTTTGGTTTAATCTTCTCCCAAACATTTTGCCTTCTCCCCTCCTTTTGGCTGAAATGTGTTTGCATTGGCATTAGGAGTGTGCACTTTACCACTGCTAACCAGTGTTAAACTGCTTGTGCTCTCTACTTTAAACATGGTAAAATAGGCTTACACCCAACAGGCACATTTAATTTACTTACAACTCACAAGGAATGTGGTACTACATGTACCCAGGGCCTGTAAATTAAATGCTACTAGTGGACCTCCTATTTAACACAACAGTGGTCCCTAGTGGAGAATAGAGATGAACACGAACCAATAAATACAGACCCAATCAGTACTGTATTAGTTGAACTTATCCAGCCGGACAGAGGTTCAATGTTTAATTTGGCAAAAATGAATAAGGATTCAGCACACAAAGATACTGAAAGTGGGACACAAGCCTGTGTCCTACTGCAAAGACATTAAGACATACAATTGGAGAAACACTTAAGGGAGGCTCAGGCATTGCTCACAGTTTGTTTTCAAGACAGATCATCAATTAAACAAACAAATCGCAAGGAACGACGCTACATAAACAAATAGTGACATCAAAGTGTATGTATGAGAAGTTTTGGGTGTTGACGACGTTTCAATCCGAGAGAACAATGCAAGGATCATCGTCAGGACATTAGATAAGCATGCCTTCAATACGTGCCTAAGTAAGGTGCAATAATAAATCGCAGTAACAAAATAATTTTAAATTAAGAGAAAAGGGGGGGGAAACATAAAAAGGTAGGAGTTAGAGAGATGTATGTGGGCGTAACCTCCAATACTTAGTTCGCTAGTCAATTACATTAGCAGTGTAGAACGAGCACATGCTAATAAGGTGACAGTTTAAGCGAGCACATGCTGATATGGTGAAGTCACCTTATACATGGACATAAAATTCACGACGTTTCCTAGTACATCAAGATTAAAATTGGTGCAGTGATAAATTGTTTCAGATTAATAGAAAGGGAGGGTTTTTTGCAGCGCAGTGACATGGTGATTAGGCATGTAACAAACGGCGCAGTGACTTGGTGTTTGAATCAGTTGAGCATTGTGTTATGTTATGCAAACGAACAATGCAGTGACTAGGGCAGGGTGAGGTTGTAAAGGTAATAGTGTGGTGCTTATTGTTGTCAACCTGTGCCTGGTGCGAAGTGGGTAAAGTGGGATTAAGTAGGAGCAGCACCCGGTAACGGGAGTGTCAAGTGTCAAAACTGGGCAGGCGAAGATAGTAGGGCAAGCCTTACTTGAATAAAGGTCCTAGCAGGTTTCTAGCAGGGAAAGCACCACGGGGGGAGTGAGGGAAGTCCGTCCTGAAGAGTAGAAAGTTACCCGTTGTAAGAATCGGCGATCGGTTGAGAGGGAATGAAGGGATTCTAAAGTAGGGCAAGCGTCCTTACCATCAGTTGGTTGGTTACAATGGCTGCAGTCAATAGGGCATTGTTGGAGACTGGTAGCTACCCGTGAGTATAGGCGGCGATGACCTATTCCAGCAATTGAGGGCGAATGGCCCTCAAGGGCGGGTAGGGCATGTTCCAATTGCCTGAAAAATGGGCAAGGAATGAGGCACGAAAGGAGAGCGGGTGCTAAGCAGGCGGCGCAATAGTAGGGAACTCACCTAAGGATAAGCGGGTGCAAGGGCAGCAGTGATAGTCCCATGAGAAGAGTCACAGCTGTGTGCTCTGTGCGGCGTGATGGCCTGTGGGTGAAAGGTGCAGGTGGTCAAGTTGGGCAGCGGGGGGCGGGATACGTGAAGACTCTCAGACGGAGGTTCGCTGGGCTTACCTTAAGCCAGCAATATGACGTGCTGCAACGGGGGTCTGCTTTCGGGAATGCGGAGACAGAAGGCAGCCGCCCAGGGACTCTAGTAAAGTGAAGCACGCAGGGATAGGTCGGAGCGGAGTCACGTGATCGGGAAGGCTCCAGTGAAAGGGATGATGGACTGACAAGTGTGAATGGGGGTCATATTGGAATGGAGTGAGGCAAGGAAGAGAGGGAATAGATAAAGTGCAACTAACCGCAAGAGATTATTGTATGTTCCGCACCAGGATGCATGGGTGAGTGGGAAGTTTAAAAGACAATGGTGTATTGTGTGCAATAAGAGGCAATATATACAAGGTTACAGGAAAAAAGGTTATTAGAGGGCAACATTCGTTATTTTTATACAGTGTCTTGCCGTGCTTGCATGAAACTAGGTTTAAAGAGGGCAAAGGTCACAGTTGACATGCTATGTTTCTGGTTAAATAAGAGCTGTCCAATCTTCAAGGCGATTGAATTCAGTATGCAGGCTATTAGTTTTCAAAATCCATTTTAATTCCTCCTTGTTCAGTAGTTTGGATAAGTCGCCGCCCCTAGGTGGGAGTTTGACCACACTTATGATCGTCCAACGCATGTCATCTTTGGAATGTCCAGTCGCTATGTAGTGATCAACCAGAGGAGCATTTGGTGTCCTACATCTTACTTTGCTCCGGTGCTTGCATATGCACATTCGTATTTTCTGAGTGGTTTGGCTGATATATATCCAATTGCAGGGGCATAAAATAGCATACATGACATTGCATGTGTTTCAGTTGGTGAATGTTTTTCATTCTACTGGTATATTTTCATAGCAGAACTCTTTGCCTTCAATCGTAAGATCACAAATGCTACAGTTTCCACACTTGGCATGACCCGTAAGGGAAGATAGTCCCCACTGGTCGTTCAGGGTGATTGTTTTTTGTGGGTCGGGCTGCACACACAAGGTGGTCTTTGATGTTTTTATTTTTCTTAAATGCAAACATAGGGCGCTCGATATTCAGAGTGCCTTCATTAAGGACATTCCAGTTTTTTAAGATAGATTTGCGTACAGTGTTGGAAACTGGGGAGAAGGTTGTCACACAGACCAGGCGATTTTGAGATGGTTTAGTTTTGACTTCCAAGAGGACTTCGCGTGGGCTGTACCGTGCTCTTTTCATGACATTATGAACGACTCTACGAGGGTACCCTCTGCTGGTCAGTTTGTTACGTAGTAGTTTTGCCTCATGGAAGTAATCCTCCTTCAAGGAGCAGTTCCTCCTGATTCGAAGGAACTGGGAGTAAGGTAGAGAGTCGCGGAGTGCCCGCTGATGGTGGCTGTCGTACCACAATAAGGTGTTCCGCTCAGTGGGTTTACGGAATAAGCTAGTGATGAGGGTGCTATCCCTATGTACAATGTTTAGGTCAAGGAATGGAATCAATGCTTTATCCTGTGACAGTGTGAATTTAAGGCCGCCACAATTATTGTTGAGCCAGTGAAGAAAGGAACCTAGGTTATGCTCTGTGTCCTGTCAGATCATGAAAATGTCGTCCATATATCTCTTCCATTGCTTAATGCCATTGTAGAAGGGATTGATTGTAGATAAAATGTGGTCGCCTCAACATCAATTTTTCACTTATTGATGGGAGGCCAGATATGAGTCCATAGCTTTCTACCCCTTCATTCTTTCCTCTCATATATACCCTTTTCAAGATTATAAATAGCTAAAAGCCGTGAAAGCCACTCCTGGAATGTGTGTGTGTGTGGGGGGGGGGGGGGATGCAGGGTCCAATGAGGCTGATGAGATGCAAATTCTAACTTCTGCCTTGGCCAAGAAGACCTACTCACATTGCGCAGTTGCACTCCTTCCTTCGTAACCGCTAATAACATCACATCAGTTGTAAGTCTTAGTTGAATCCTCAAAGATTGTGTTAAAAATTCTTCTACAGCTATCTTCAGAGGCTGTAAAACCTGGCAAGAAGAAAACATGTGGATAATATCGGCTTCGGCACTATCGCTTCGGGGACAGAGGATGCCTTCTGTGCCACCCCATTAGGCGATCTTAGCTGGCATATGGTATAATGAAGAGATCGTTTTATAATGCTGCGCTTGCAGCCCAGCCAATCTCAATATGGAGTGGCCCAGCTTAAGTGAGTCCATAAACTTGGCCCCTTCAATACTTAGCTTTTGATGCCACTTCTTGCGATGTTTATCTAAGTCATTAGCCATCACTTGCCTCAACCCTCCATAAATCTAGTTGATAGTACAGCCCTCTGGATCTCTTATTGCCTCCATAATAGGTTCTTTAGAGAAAGCATCCCCCCCTTTCTTTTTTACGATGTAGCTTCAAACCTGAAGGTATTAAAAATATTCTTTAAGATCAATATTGAAGAACAACTGGACCTTCTCAAATGGTATTACACTGTTTGAATCAAGCAAGTCCCCCATCCTCCCCACTCATAGTGCATCCCATCGAGACATAACCCCATCATGGAATACCTCTGGGAATGATGGGTTACCAAAAAAGAGAGTGTAAAAATTCATCCTACCTAACCCGAGCTTCTTCCTAACAGTAATCCAGACAGAAACTGCTGCCCCTAGGGTCTTAAATGTAACTTTTTTATAATAGCTAGATTTGCCGTATCTTAATAGCCAATTGGGGGGCCATTTCTCTAGCAGCAATTCATATACATCTGGGGAGCATCACTTCTCCACCGGTCCACAAACTTTCCTCTGAGTAATCCCCAGATCCATTGGATTACTGCAGTCCCTGGCGAGGGACATGAACCTGAGGGCCCTTCTGGTCTTTCCATGTGCCCATATAAACTTGTTGACCATTTTTTCCATCTCTTTAAACCCATGACTTTCAAACACTAGGGGTATCGTTCTGAATAGATACAAGATCTTTGAAGGAAATATAATTGTAATTATGTTACGATGTCCAACAATCGAGAGGTGCAAATTGTTGAGCCTGTATAAATCTTTCTTCCCCTTTTGAATCGCACATGCCAGATTTTTTCCATGATTTTACCCAGTTCTGAGGTTAAGGTGACCCCTGCAAATTCTGTCACCCGTGGATCCGGCAAGCAGATCTTACTATTGACGACTATATGCGTTTTCTCCAGATTGAGCAAATAGCTAGAGACCACCCCGAAGGGCTTAACCTCGATCTCTATCTCCCTTAAGGTTTCTTATAGGTTGGATGTCATTATCGCAAGATCGACCGTGTACCCCAGAATCTTTGTCTCGAAGCCTTGGAGCCGGATAGGCTGGGCTCCTATATTGGCCTCAAGTTTCCGAATTAGGGGGGTCTATATAAAGTGCAAATAAAAAGGGCAAACAAGGACACCCCTGTCTTGTCCCCCGCGTGATAAGGATAGAGTCGCTTTGTCCACCCACTAGACTGAGTCAGGTCTTAGGGGCTCTGTATAATGTCTGTATGGCCTCAATAAACCCTTTTCTGATCCCCTCTTCTCAACAGTGGCCCAGACATACTCCCGGGAGACCCTATTGAACGACTTCTCGGCGTTAAGTTGAATAAGTACCATAGGGGCTATGAATATGCTTCTCTGCCAGGAATAAACCCATGCTGCCTAGGGGATATCACCTTCCTTATGATACCACTCAGCCGATTGGCCAATATTTTAAAAAAGATCTTCGTGTCACTATTCATGAGACTAATGGGTCTGTAAGATACCGTCTCTTTAGGGGGTTTCCCTTTCTTTGAAAAAATAACTATGTTGGCTCCCGTCTTGCGACTCCGGGGGCTTCTGCTTTCTGGACCTGGCACATTATGTTAATTAGGTCGACCCCATAACAGGAAAGAAAGCTTTATAGAACTCTAACTGGATTTGATCAGGCCCACAGCCTTTCCAGAGGGGAGTTCTATTAGAGCTTTTTGTATTTTTTCCCCTGTAAATGTAACCTCGAGGGAATCCGCTTCTGCCTGTGAAAATTGCTCTATACGGCGCAACTCGAAATACTATTTTATACACCTTAACTACCTGTGTCTCTCCTCTCCATATAACTTCCCATAATATCTCTGGAATACCTCACGTATTTCCCTAACCCCTGAGACTAGTTCGCTCTTTTTTGTTTTTAACCTCCAGAATCTCTCCCCCAGCAATTTTCTGTCTTGTCCTGGTTTGCTAACAAGTGCCCAGCTTACCTGCTATATTCATGGCAGCTTTGCCGCCAGGCCAGGTATTTTTCTGCTGCTCTTGCTTACGTGAATTCTCCAGTGGATGCCTTTACTAGAGCAAGTTTCTGGAGAAGCCCCTCAATACTTAAGCCATTAGCTATAACCCTAACCAGCTACTCTTCTGTGTCTATCATTGTGCTATAGTTTGTGTTAAAGCGCTGTATTGCTGTCTTGTTCCGATTTGGAGACTAGCTCAGAGTCTCTCCTCTGGCCCCGGCCTTAAGAGTGTCCCACACCATCCCGCACCTAGCACTAGCCCTATTGACCTCTAAGCAGACCCCTCTCAAATGACCAAGTGTGTTCCGGTGCATTTGCCACTGTGTTTGTTACTTCTAAGACCAAGGGGTTATGGTCAGACATAACCCGGGGGAATTTTTTGATGGTGCAGGTCGTAAGCAACTGATGAGAGACCAAAAAGTAATCCAAATGTGCTACTGCTCTATGTGGGGCTGAAAAATATCGTACCATTAATGACAACTTCTGTTGTCATTGATGGGACGAATTTCGGTTATGAAGATGGTGGTCTTATGCAGGCTCCTGTTTCTGCTCACAAACATACCGATATTCCTGTCACGGCCCTTTTTTAAGAGACTTAATCAATTAATGCTAAAACTGGCAAGGGCAGGCAAGCAGGCAAGGGTACAGTGGCGGGTCCTCATGCTGCCTTACAGTATGGGAGGCCTGGGAGCACCGGACTTTGAGCTCTACTATAGAGCGGCGCAGAGCGTGCCCTACATACGTGGATCCATGGTGAGCCTGGTATCCCGTTTCTGTGCCTGAAAACTCTACTTGCTGCTCCGCTCCTGCCGCAGGCAAGAATTTTTGAAGCTTTAGACCGCAGAACTGGGTTCCTGATCTCCATGAACGCTACCCGACATGCATAGCATAGTATACTGCAGCAACAGGCAGGAGCATTACTGTACACTCCGTTTATGCCAATAGAGTGGACACTCTGGTTAACTCCGTGTAGAGATAGAGGAGTCACTAGTGCCCTACAGACATTAAACATTAAGGTCGCGGGGGACCTATTTCAGGAAGGAGTGACGAAAACTCGGGAACAAGTGGAAGGGGCACTATAGAGTGCGGAGAGCGATGCTAGAAATGTTTGGAGAGGATATGACTGAGCCACCAGAAGTCCCGGAATGAACATATGGCATTAAATCCAATTCCCCCGTAAGATAGTCACTAACATATATAAAATAGCTATGACACAAAGCAAATCGCTACACGACAACCTGACTGGTGTGGCAAAGGGACTTGTAGACAACAAAAGACGATAGAATGTGGCAGTATTGTTGTACGAACACAAGGCGTGTCTCACTTCATGGCAAGCATAGGCTCATACATTTTAAGTTTATCAACAGAGCCTGTTACACACCAGAACGGTTGTGTAGGTACGGGCTTTGTGAAGAGGCGTCTTGCGAAAGATGCCAGGCCCCTGCTGCAGATTTCATACACTTAGCTTGGAGTTGTCCGGGTATATTTGCATACTGGGAAGACATATTCAGAGAATTGGGGAGAATAGTGGAAGTGGAGGTGACCCCGGACCCTGCAGTGCCTCTACTAGGATACTCTAAAAACCTGCCTAAGGCAATACGCAGACTAGTAGACATGGGACTGCTCATTGCAAAACGGGTGGTGGCGCTGTGCTGGATGAGGGGCCTGGTAGCAACAGTTAAGAGATAGTCGCACGATATGCTATATTGTTGTACGCAAATGGAGAATTATAGTAAATGACTTCCCCCGCAGCAGACCGGGGATATGCCATATAAACACAGGGGTGCCGGGGAGGTAGAGGGAACGACAGCGACGCAGGTAAGTGAAATAGATAAGCATGTTAGCGAGACAGCAGAAGGTTAGGAAGATGGAGATCGGAGGATGACAAGCTCCATCACAAAGTGGGAATGCTAGTTTAAGATGCACACACGACAGGTGGGGGAAGGCACTCTGATGGAATTAGAGAGGGAGGACTGACAGGATACGGGGTGAAAGGCTGCATACCCATTTACAGCTGTTCGGAGGTGAACCGGTAACGGAAGGGATAATACCAGTGGTGAGCTAAGACTATAGCGGGGGATGATTGCTGGCGGGTGTGAGAAGTCATGGCCCTCCAGTCCGAATAGAGTTGAGTGAGGTTGATGCAGCTGCCTGCCCAGTTTGAGTTGTTGGCTTCAAAGCTGTGTAAACAGGAGGTGCTTAGGATTTTTCTAATATGGGATTGTAAATGTGTGTCACATGGCGATTGTAAGCTGTTGTGTTTATATTCAATAAAAATTCTTTTTTTTTAAAGTGTCACAAACGTTGTTGAGTGTAAAGATTATTTTGCTAGCGGAATCTAGTGATCCACTGAGCATAGATCAATGTGGAAAAATATTTAGACTTTGTTAGACCTGACAGCCTTTGGTTTAATCTTCTCCCAAACATTTTGCCTTCTCCCCTCCTTTTGGCTGAAATGTGTTTGCATTGGCATTAGGAGTGTGCACTTTACCACTGCTAACCAGTGTTAAACTGCTTGTGCTCTCTACTTTAAACATGGTAAAATAGGCTTACACCCAACAGGCACATTTAATTTACTTACAACTCACAAGGAATGTGGTACTACATGTACCCAGGGCCTGTAAATTAAATGCTACTCGTGGACCTCCTATTTAACACAACAGTGGTCCCTAGTGGAGAATAGAGATGAACACGAACCAATAAATACAGACCCAATCAGTACTGTATTAGTTAAACTTATCCAGCCGGACAGAGGTTCAATGTTTAATTTGGCAAAAATGAATAAGGATTCAGCACACAAAGATACTGAAAGTGGGACACAAGCCTGTGTCCTACTGCAAAGACATTAAGACATACAATTGGAGAAACACTTAAGGGAGGCTCAGGCATTGCTCACAGTTTGTTTTCAAGACAGATCATCAATTAAACAAACAAATCGCAAGGAACGACGCTACATAAACAAATAGTGACATCAAAGTGTATGTATGAGAAGTTTTGGGTGTTGACGACGTTTCAATCCGAGAGAACAATGCAAGGATCATCGTCAGGACATTAGATAAGCATGCCTTCAATACGTGCCTAAGTAAGGTGCAATAATAAATCGCAGTAACAAAATAATTTTAAATTAAGAGAAAAGGGGGGGGAAACATAAAAAGGTAGGAGTTAGAGAGATGTATGTGGGCGTAACCTCCAATACTTAGTTCGCTAGTCAATTACATTAGCAGTGTAGAACGAGCACATGCTAATAAGGTGACAGTTTAAGCGAGCACATGCTGATATGGTGAAGTCACCTTATACATGGACATAAAATTCACGACGTTTCCTAGTACATCAAGATTAAAATTGGTGCAGTGATAAATTGTTTCAGATTAATAGAAAGGGAGGGTTTTTTGCAGCGCAGTGACATGGTGATTAGGCATGTAACAAACGGCGCAGTGACTTGGTGTTTGAATCAGTTGAGCATTGTGTTATGTTATGCAAACGAACAATGCAGTGACTAGGGCAGGGTGAGGTTGTAAAGGTAATAGTGTGGTGCTTATTGTTGTCAACCTGTGCCTGGTGCGAAGTGGGTAAAGTGGGATTAAGTAGGAGCAGCACCCGGTAACGGGAGTGTCAAGTGTCAAAACTGGGCAGGCGAAGATAGTAGGGCAAGCCTTACTTGAATAAAGGTCCTAGCAGGTTTCTAGCAGGGAAAGCACCACGGGGGGAGTGAGGGAAGTCCGTCCTGAAGAGTAGAAAGTTACCCGTTGTAAGAATCGGCGATCGGTTGAGAGGGAATGAAGGGATTCTAAAGTAGGGCAAGCGTCCTTACCATCAGTTGGTTGGTTACAATGGCTGCAGTCAATAGGGCATTGTTGGAGACTGGTAGCTACCCGTGAGTATAGGCGGCGATGACCTATTCCAGCAATTGAGGGCGAATGGCCCTCAAGGGCGGGTAGGGCATGTTCCAATTGCCTGAAAAATGGGCAAGGAATGAGGCACGAAAGGAGAGCGGGTGCTAAGCAGGCGGCGCAATAGTAGGGAACTCACCTAAGGATAAGCGGGTGCAAGGGCAGCAGTGATAGTCCCATGAGAAGAGTCACAGCTGTGTGCTCTGTGCGGCGTGATGGCCTGTGGGAGAAAGGTGCAGGTGGTCAAGTTGGGCAGCGGGGGGCGGGATACGTGAAGACTCTCAGACGGAGGTTCGCTGGGCTTACCTTAAGCCAGCAATATGACGTGCTGCAACGGGGGTCTGCTTTCGGGAATGCGGAGACAGAAGGCAGCCGCCCAGGGACTCTAGTAAAGTGAAGCACGCAGGGATAGGTCGGAGCGGAGTCACGTGATCGGGAAGGCTCCAGTGAAAGGGATGATGGACTGACAAGTGTGAATGGGGGTCATATTGGAATGGAGTGAGGCAAGGAAGAGAGGGAATAGATAAAGTGCAACTAACCGCAAGAGATTATTGTATGTTCCGCACCAGGATGCATGGGTGAGTGGGAAGTTTAAAAGACAATGGTGTATTGTGTGCAATAAGAGGCAATATATACAAGGTTACAGGAAAAAAGGTTATTAGAGGGCAACATTCGTTATTTTTATACAGTGTCTTGCCGTGCTTGCATGAAACTAGGTTTAAAGAGGGCAAAGGTCACAGTTGACATGCTATGTTTCTGGTTAAATAAGAGCTGTCCAATCTTCAAGGCGATTGAATTCAGTATGCAGGCTATTAGTTTTCAAAACCCATTTTAATTCCTCCTTGTTCAGTAGTTTGGATAAGTCGCCGCCCCTAGGTGGGAGTTTGACCACACTTATGATCGTCCAACGCATGTCATCTTTGGAATGTCCAGTCGCTATGTAGTGATCAACCAGAGGAGCATTTGGTGTCCTACATCTTACTTTGCTCCGGTGCTTGCATATGCACATTCGTATTTTCTGAGTGGTTTGGCTGATATATATCCAATTGCAGGGGCATAAAATAGCATACATGACATTGCATGTGTTTCAGTTGGTGAATGTTTTTCATTCTACTGGTATATTTTCATAGCAGAACTCTTTGCCTTCAATCGTAAGATCACAAATGCTACAGTTTCCACATTTGGCATGACCCGTAAGGGAAGATAGTCCCCACTGGTCGTTCAGGGTGATTGTTTTTTGTGGGTCGGGCTGCACACACAAGGTGGTCTTTGATGTTTTTATTTTTCTTAAATGCAAACATAGGGCGCTCGATATTCAGAGTGCCTTCATTAAGGACATTCCAGTTTTTTAAGATAGATTTGCGTACAGTGTTGGAAACTGGGGAGAAGGTTGTCACACAGACCAGGCGATTTTGAGATGGTTTAGTTTTGACTTCCAAGAGGACTTCGCGTGGGCTGTACCGTGCTCTTTTCATGACATTATGAACGACTCTACGAGGGTACCCTCTGCTGGTCAGTTTGTTACGTAGTAGTTTTGCCTCATGGAAGTAATCCTCCTTCAAGGAGCAGTTCCTCCTGATTCGAAGGAACTGGGAGTAAGGTAGAGAGTCGCGGAGTGCCCGCTGATGGTGGCTGTCGTACCACAATAAGGTGTTCCGCTCAGTGGGTTTACGGAATAAGCTAGTGATGAGGGTGCTATCCCTATGTACAATGTTTAGGTCAAGGAATGGAATCAATGCTTTATCCTGTGACAGTGTGAATTTAAGGCCGCCACAATTATTGTTGAGCCAGTGAAGAAAGGAACCTAGGTTATGCTCTGTGTCCTGTCAGATCATGAAAATGTCGTCCATATATCTCTTCCATTGCTTAATGCCATTGTAGAAGGGATTGATTGTAGATAAAATGTGGTTAGTCTCCAGAGAATCCATGTAAAGAATGGCTAGATTGGTGGGAAAAACTGCCCCCATTGAAGTGCCTTTGACTTGCTGGTAGAATTGGCCCTCAAATGCAAAAAAAATCCTGGTTAAACAAATCTCAAAGATTTGTAGTAAAACGTTTGTTGGGACAGAGTGGGGGCGTGGGCGTTTGTTGAGGACAATTTCCATCCATCACAAGTAGTGAGTCAGTCTGAGGGATGTTTGTGTATAAGGACTCTACGTCCAATGTGCATAGAGTTTCAGTGGAGGAGTCAAAGGGATGGTTTTCAACCATGTTAATTATCGACATGCTGTCACGTATATAGCAGTCAGTGTGGCACAAAGTACCTAATAAAAAAATCGACGTATTGTCCCAAGGGCTCTAAGATTGAGCCACACCCTGAGACAATCGGACAGCCTGGGGGATTTTCCAGATATGTATGCACTTTGGGTAAAGTGTAAATTACCAGGGTCCATGGTGATTTGATCTTAAGATAGCGATGTTCGTGTTTGCTAAGAAATCCCTGCTCTAGGTTGGTGATCTGCATAATCAGGGTTTGGAGTTCCTTTGTGGGGTTGGTGGGTAGTCTACAATAATGATCTGTTTTTTGAGAGTTGGCGGTTAATGTCATCCTTATACGTGTTGACCTCTTGGAGTACTATGCCTCCGCCCTTGTCGGCCGGTTTAATCACAAGATTCTCATTGTGACGTAAGGTTGAAATGGCAGTTTTCTCAGATTTGGTGATGTTGTAGGGGATGTATTGGTGAGTGGTTTCCAGTTTGGCAACATCATTGAGAACCAGTTTCTCAAAAGTGAGGATCTCACTTGGGATCATGCTAGAGAAGGGTGAGTAGGTGGATGGGGGGCGTAAGGGTGTGTTTGCTGTATTAATAGGGCTTGGGTTTTGTAAGAAATAACTATGTAATCGTATCTTACGGAAGAAACTTAATAGTTCTGTTTGCAAGTCCAGAAAGTTGGGGTAGGTAGTAGGGACAAACGATAGTCCTTTACTTAATATAGACATTTCATGATCTGACAGTTGGTGTGTGGAAAGGTTGAAAATGGGGTTTGTGAGATTATTGCTAGGATTCATATTAGGAGTTACCATTGATAAAATTTCTGACGTGTCTGGTGTTCCCCTTGGGGGCGTTATTCCAGCGTGGCTGTTGTTTGACGCGTCCTCTTTTCTGTGGCTCTGATTGGCCCCAGCCTAAAAAATGGGTACCTGGGTTTCTAGTGTTTGTGCTGGGACCCTCACCTGCGTCGGAATTATCCGAAGATTCAGCTGAGGTGTCTGAGAATCCGACTAAGTTATTTCTGCGGTTGAAACGTCCCCAAGGTATTGAGATTTGGGGGTTGTTGTACGCCCTATTGGTATAAAAATCTTTATTCAGGTATGGGTAGGGTCGTTCTTGGGAAAAAGATTTAATATCCTTTTTAACTTTATTTGATTTTTTGATTTGTTTTATCCTATGGAACTTGTCCACGTTTTTTGGGGATTTGCTCTAATAGTTTTTTGGCGTCAGGTATATTGTTGTCTTTTATTTGTTTTTCAAGGTCACTAATGATTTAAGTTCCTTATTGGCAATATCAATGCCTAGCACCATCCAGTGTCTAGAGCATGTGGTTCCTACGTAACTGAAATTGGTGATGTATTTAGGATTATCGGTGAAGACACCGGGGATATTTTTAACCTGTAGGCCAATTTGAATTATATTTGCTTTCAGATACTCAGTTAGCATGTGTATCATTAGTTCAAGGCGTACAATTTTTTTTTTTCTTGTTCTTCGGGGAGAGTGGTATTGGTGCTGGACGGGGTTTTGTGAGTGAATAGCAAATGCCCTTCTAAGATCTTTTTGATGTAGTCGTCTGAAAACAAGGGTGCGTTTTCAGACATAGCAAGTAGGGGTACGGTTGAGGTAGGGTATGAGTGACAAAAAATAGTAAGAGTTAGGGAAATTACCCAATTCCGAGAGGGGAAATTCAATTTCAAGTCCCTTGCAACCCGGCGGTTGCACTAAACTTCTTTTTAAACAACAAGGGTAACCCAAATAAAGTCAGCCAGGGACCTTTGGAATCAATTATTTAACACAACAGTGATCCCTAGTGGAGAATAGAGATAAACACGAAGCAATAAATACAGACCCAGTGGACTAGTGGACCTCCAGCACTTATTATGCCATCTACTTAAGTAGCCTTTCAAAATAGGTCTCATGCCTGCCATTACAGCCTTTGTGCAGTTTACACTGCCAATTTGACCTGGCCAAATAAACCTTTTGCCAGGCATAAACCTCCATTTTAAACACATGTAAGTCACCCCTATGATAGGCCCTAAACAGCTCATAGGGCACGGCGCATTGTGGTTAGAAGGTAGGACTTGTGTTTTTAAGTTTTACATGTCCTGGTTGTGAAAAACTCTCAAATTTGTTTTTAAATACTGTGAGACCTACCTCTTCAATATGATAACATTGGGTTACCCTATTACATTTAAGTGTTAATATTTGATTGGGAACCTGATAGAAATATCATGTTTGGTATCTAACAAATTGTAATTAAAAATAATTAATGGTAAAGTCAGCTTTTAAGTCACAATTCTGAAAATGCCACTTTTAGAATGTTGGCATTTTCAAGTCCACAGCCTGTGTTCTTGGTCACGACTGCTAATAGTTAAAAGTTAGCCTCTGTATAGTCCTCCCAGACATAGAGACAAAGGGTGACTAGGAGTTGGCCATCCTGTTAGGATGGGTGGGGCAGAACTGTTCCCTGCCCCACTTGCATTTCAATGAGACACACTCACAAAGGAATTTGATAGCAGCCTTTTGTCACACTAGACCACGTGGAGCCTGGGCAGGGGAACAACATTTATTTTCAGAACCAGATAGAGGATGTCCTAGATGTTTCTCCCACTTCAAAGGTTGCACCACTTTTAAACATTGGACCCTCAGTCCTACTCTTCACTACACCCCTGGACCTGTGGACTACAGAAGAAGGACTGCCTTGTTCCCCAGAGTACTGCCCTGTTGCCTCAGGCCTGTCTTGTTCTTCAGATGTTTCCCCTGCTACTACCAGAGTTCTGCCCTGCTGCTTGAGACCTGCTTTTGTCTCCAGAGGACTGCCATGCTGCTTGAGGCCTGCCCTGATGTCTGTGCAGGAAGACTGGACCTGCTCCATTCATCCCAGGCTAATCTGAGTGACTCCAAGGGTCAATAGACTGACTTCCTTATCTGAGCTACAGGAACACAACAAGCTCCAGAGGCCTCCCTGCAATTGCCCAGCTGACGTGCTGCAACTGGACCTGCCTGGACCTGCAATTGCTTCTGTCTGAGTGCTGCTGGCCTCTGCTAGAGTGAATCCCTGATTACCAAGGGATGCTTCCCCAGGTCCTGGAGCCTTTGCTCACATCAGAGTGCATGCCTTCTAAAAAAAAGTGAAATTCTGAAGTTTTTGGGCTCTTTGCAACAATGAACAGGCCCATTCGTGTCAAGACTCTGTCACCCATGACAAGTACCAACGCGAAGCTCCAGTGAACTTGACTCTTCGCGTTACAGCGACTGCCAGCGATGACTGGCGACGCAAAATCTGAACTGGTGCTTTGTTATTTTATGTTTCTTTTAACCCAAAATTTATTAAAAGTTACATCAGAAAAAATCGTTATAGGAGAACGAGAATCTGCCATAATACTTATGTTTACATAACCTATTTCTACTTCACAGGTTTTTGGACTGAATTTCACACTTACATTATCTGCCAACACTACATTTGTTAAACCTACTCTAACTTCACTTCAATTAGTTTCAATTTGGTAGACATTCCTGTTAAATTATGAACTTCTACATACTACTTGAAAAAGTCCCATTTTTTGCATCTTTTATTTTTTTTCCCTTGAGCTGAATCATTCCGTTACCCAATGTCAAATTTTGATACACATCTATGAAGTAGTGTGGCTCACTGGTTAGAGGCGGCAGACCCGAGAGCAGAGGACGGCCCGGGACCAGGGTTCGATTCCCGGCGCGGCAGGTCTCTGGACCAGGGTCAGCGGACTCGATAATTCTCTCGCCTCGGTGCCCACTCTGATCAGCGATCACACTCGGCAACTCTGGGCATTAGCTTGCCTCATCTTCACTAACGGCCCCACCAGACCGCCGGGGATGCCTGGTCTCACCCTGGAGATACCCATTAAGGGACCATCTCTCAGGGAAGCCAGGAAGGGTTTCGCAGCGGTCGAAGCGCCTTGGGACCCTACGGGTAAGTAGTGCGCTATATAAATGCCTATACATACATACATACATACATAGCAGCTTCCATTTACTCTTTTTTATACACTTTTTGGTGAACGTGTCTCTGCAAGACACAACACATACATCCAAATCAACACCTTCACTCACACTGCACAAAGGTGCACTCCCCTTTTGAGTCATCAGTAAACACTTTAGTTAAAATTATTGTCCGTTTTATACTTTTAGTGACACCCTGCAGCTTATTAAGCATGCTTTAATTCTCCTTTCCAAATTAAAAGGTAGTTCCTAAAACAACTAGAAATTCTTACATTTTCTTTTTGTTTTCCTGTTTTTTTTAATGTCTTGCAAACAAAACTGATGGTTCATCTGAATACTGCTTAGCCATACAGGTTGTGGCATCAGTATATTAAGCCAAAGTTCCAAATACTGTTGATGGAGACTCCATCTCTAGCAAATTGTCATACCTTTGTTGTCCAGGATCACTAAGGTGATTGAACAACAAGGCAGTATGTCTGAGAGCATCAAACTCTTTTGCATTGATTGCTACTAGGTATTTCTCGAATACTCTAAGCTATTTTGCCAAGGCATTGGTGGCCTCTCAAGATACTATAGAAAAAGTGACGGTTGAATAACTTCATTACAAATACCCCTATTATTTTGAGAAAAAGTCTTGCAAACTACTGCTGCTGTCAACTAATAAATGGTTTGAAATAACACGCAAGTCACTTTCAATGCAGTTGATTCTGAAAAAATATATGATATTAATTGCAAACCCGTGACTGTTCTTAATCGTCCCTTGCGTATGGCTGTGTCCAAACTGGGGTGGCATGGTGAGCAATAAAACAATGGATTTAACCCAGATTTTTGACTTGGGCGAATGTTTAGCAATGTTCAGCCTTCTTCCCATCATCTTTTTGTGTTGCTACTTTCCCTATGTTGTTAGCGGTGAACGGGGCTTGAAAATGTTGCTTTAAATGAAATCATTGATGTGTCATGCATAAATTGAAGTAGTTGCCTTAATCAACATGACCACCACGTACATTCATGTGGAATCAGGTGATGAGTTGATCATGTGAGTGCGTTACACAGTATGCATTGCTGCATCTTAACACAGCCGTAAATGAATCCACAGTGCAGAAGGCAGAGCGTGGTGATCTCATGAATCATTTGTAAACAACAAATAAACTCTACTAGGTAATTGTGCATCTATGCCTAGATTGATGCTAACACTGTGGTAGCCACTTTACAAATTATTACGTTATACGTTGTGCTTCAAGTTTTTCACTGTCAAATATTAGTGAAGAAACACCACAAATGTAAGTTCCTGTTTAAATAATGGCAATTATTTGGAGCTATATTTGTTTTTTTTTTGTCTGTGGTAAATCCAATGTTGCTTTCGCCAATATGTAGTGTACGCAATCCTCCAGTATACCCAAAATTTATTGCACACAGTTTTTAAGAAAATGTATTCCATATACAAAGACCCACAACTGTTCTCATCCAATTAATGTTGCCCGGTCAGTAGAATCTTTCTATCTCTCTAGAGCCACATGGGAGTGACATCAATGAATTCTTCGACACATGCAGAGAGAATTGGGAAAATGACTAATGCATTTAACAATTTTAAATACCTACAATACTAAATACATATCTAGTAGCTTACAGTATATTTACATAAAACATATGCCAAATTATTTTCACTGGTCGCCTTGTGAAAAATATACTCAAGGATATACCTCTTGCCGGAAAAGTCAAACAATATGCCAAGAGCCCCCTACTGCAGAAGTCCCGCCGGACGCACGCACCACCGACACCCTGACGTGCATCCTCCTCAACGTGCGCTCCCTCCACCAGCACGCCATAGAGATCTGGGACCTGATGGACACTATCTCGCCAGACGTTGTCTTCTTCACTGAAACCTGGACCAACGCCACCTCCGGCCCCGATATTGCGACTGCCATCCCCGACGGCTACAAGATCCAGAGAAAGGACCACCCCCACCATCCAGGAGAAGGACTCGCCATTGCCCACAAGACCTCCTTCCGCCTCTCCACGTCAAGCACAAGCGACCCCCTCTCCAACTCAGAACACCTGAACTTCCAGATCCAGACCAGCCCCACAACCACGCTACGGGGCACCCTAATCTACAGACCACTGGGACCTCTTACCCAGTCCGCTACCACCTTAGCAGAGCTCGCTGCACCCCACGCCATCATCTCCCTACATTCTACTCGGGGACCTGAACTTCCACTTCGACAACCCCAACGACCCCAACAACACCGCTCTCATCGCCAACCTCGGACTAAAGCAACTCGTCAACACCCCCACACACAGAGCTGGACACACCCTCGACCCTATCTTCACGGTAGGAACAAACATCCCATTCAGCCACACCACCCATCCTCCCTTGACTGAGCACCACTGCATCCATTTCACCTTCAACACCACCACCGCACCCAAGGCCCCACCGCGACTGCCACGAAGAAACTGGAGCAAGGTCACAGAAGAACTCCTCCTCACCACCCTCCTTCAAGACCCCCCAGCACCACGACCAACACCAACTCCTCAGCCACAGAACTTCACCATTAGATCTCCCACTGCGCTGACACCCACCCCTCCGACACCCCACCAAACAACGCCCACTGAAGGCTGCCTGGTTCACCACTGAGCTACAAGAAGCCAGACGCTCTTGCAGACACCTAGAGAAATCCTGGCGAAACAAGAAAATGACGGAAGCACGGAACAACCACAGGAGCGCCCTGAAGGAATATCACCAGCTCATAAGGGACACCAAACGGACCTACATAAGAGACAAAGTCCAGACCAACGCTACCAATGCCAAGGAACTGTTCAACGTCAATCAGCAGTTCACAAAACCCCCCAGGAAAACCACGGGCATTACGCCTTCCCAGCAACTCTGCGACAAGCTCAGCTCATACTTCCACCTGAAGATCAAGGCCCTTTATGAAAACTTCAATGAACCTACGCCTGATGACACCCCCCCAACGCTGCCGATAGGCCAACCATCATGACTTGAATCCCGCTACCATCGAACGCACCACACCACCATGCAGAAAACCCACTCAGGAGCCCCCACTGACTCCTGCCCACCGCACATATTCCACAGGGCCGCTGCGCCATCACGCCCGAACTGGGATGGACCATCAATGCCTCCTTCACATCGGGCATCTTCCCAGATGACTGGAAACAGGCGTAGGTTAAACCCCTCATTAAGAAACCCACGGCTGACCCAACGGACCTGAAAAACTACCGGCCCATCTCTCTCCTCCATTTGGCAGCAAAAGTCGCTGAGCGACTCGTGAACTCCCAGCTGACCACCTTCATCAAAGAGAACTCCATCCTAGACACCTCCCAGTCTGGATTCCGCAGCGACCACAGCACCGAGACCGCTCACCTTGCCGCCACTGACCACAACCGCTTGCTGCTCAACCAGGGACACACCGTGGCCCTCATCCTCCTAGACCTCTCCGCAGCCTTCAACATCGTCTCTCATCGCACCCTTGCAGCCAAACTTCATGAAGCAGGGATATAAGGAACCGCCTTCGATTGGATCCGATCCTTTCTCTCTGGCAGAACCCAGAGGATCAGACTCCCCCCTTCCTCTCCGAACCTACCGTTATCAACTGCGGAGTACCCATAGGTTCTTCACTCAGCCCCACGCTCTTCAATGTCTACATGGCCCCCCTCGCCGCCATCGTCAGACAGCATGGGCTCAGCATTGTATCCTAGGCTGATGACACCCAGCTCATTCTCTCACTCACAAAGAAGCCAGTAGACAGCCTGGATGAAAGACAGCTGCCTGAAACTCAACTCAGAGAAGACCAAGGTCCTCATCCTCGGATCCTGCAATTCTACCTGGGAAAACACCTGGTGTCCCTCTGCCCTCGGGAATCCACCCACTCCTACTGACCATGCACGCAACCTCAGCATCATCCTCGACTCCTCCCGCTGCATGAACTGCCAGATCAACGGCGTCGCCTTCACCAGCTTCCACTGCCTGCTCATCCTCTGCAAAACCTTCAAGTGGATCCTCCCGACTGCAGAAAGACAGTCACCCATGCACTCATAACCAGCAGACTGGACTACGGCAATGCCCGGTATGCCGGAATCAACAAGACCCTCCTACACAGACTCCAGACTATTCAGATTGCAGCTGCCAGACTCGTCCTCGGAACGCCGCATCACAAGCACATGACCCGACACCTGCGAGACCTCCACTGACTCCCCGTCGAGAAATGGGTCACCTTCAAACTCCTCACCCACACCTACAACTCCCTCCACAACATCGGACACAAATACCTCAATGAGAGAGAATCCTTCCACATACGCAAGAGGAACCTCTGCTCCGCCGACCTCGCACTGGCAGAGATCCCCCGCATCCGCATAAACAGGACGGGCCTGAGAGCTTTCTCCTACATCCCAGCCATGACCTGGAACAAGCTCCCAGACGCTCGACAACCCTGCACACCTTCAGGAAGGACCTCAAGACCTGGCTCTTCGACTGGTCCGGAGCTGGCCACCGAGCGCCTTGAGACCCTCACGTGTGAGTAGTGCGCTATAGAAACCCCTGGTTTATTGATTGATTGAATGGGGGATAGGTTCAAGTGGAAAATGTGTTGCTACCTCATCATGCAACAGTTTCACTATTCCTAAAAGATATTTTTTGCTCAAACCGGTCACCTGGGGGTGAAAATGACATGAAAACACACATCTGTGGAGAAAAAGTATGTGAATCACATGTCAATAAAAACACCCATATAACACAAGATTATGCTCATGTATCAGAAACATAAATTTCACCCAGCGCAAGCAGTTTGAACAAGGAGTTTTTTGTTTTTTTTAAAGTTTGAAGTTTATTGAAGAAAAGAGAATAATATTGCATGAAAGGAAAAAGCAAAAATATATATAAAACACAATGAAAATCATGAATGATCAACAAAAAATTGAGGGGTGGAAGGGGGAGGGGGAGGAAAGAGGAAAAAATTACCTGAATCACAGTTCTAAAAGAAACATCATTTGTAATAATAAAAGTAATATGGCAAATAAAACAAAGTATCCCTAATAAGGAAAAAGGAGGAATATCAGCAATTAATCATTAAAACGTACAAGAGAAAAAGACAACAGAGAATGTATGGAGGTTTTCTAACTTCATCTGAGATAATTATGGGAGAGGAGTCTAAGGCAGAGGACGATAAATATGTAGTTAAAGGGAGCCACAAAAGGTCTCTTTTGATACTTGAAGAAACAGGGGTAACATTACTGGTATCTAATCTATGATGGAAACAAACAGCATTCCACCAAGCCCTGAAAGTTAGTTTCTCAGCCTGTTTCCAGTTAGAAGTAATTAGGTGTAGGGCAATCGCCAGTAGTAAATCTACTAATGAGAATAGGGGATGAAATTGGCCAGGAAGGTGATAAGGAACCCAAAAAGATGTTGGAGGTGGAGAGAGGAACCCGGGTATTACAAATTTTATTAATTTGGGACCAGACCAAAAGCCAAAAGCGAGAAAGAGAAAGGCAGTCAAAAAGCACATGTTTTAAATCAGCTGAAGACCCCTTGCAAGACCAGCAATCTGAGGGAAGGTCAGAAGAAAAGGAGGCTAATTTCATTGGAGTACAAAGAAGGCGTTTATATATGAAATATAGAGTCTGTGAATTGTTAGCGGCTCGTGACGTTTTATGAATTTTAAACCATAATTTATCCCAAAGAGGAATACTCCAGCAATCTGCCAGATCCCTCTCCCAGTAGCAAAATACAAGCGATGCCAAAGGTATTCAAATTTAAACGTTAATTATTTGAGGGGACAGATACCATCAATTATCTATCTCCAACATACACATTTATACTGACTAAATCATCAGTCCTATTTTTATGTTCATCTTATGGCTATTTTTCTAAAGAAAACACAAATCACATAAATATTCTTCATGTATTAATCTTTAAAGAAACTCTTAAAGATCTTCAGTATTTTAGTCATACACAAAGAATCACACAATACATATTCTTATCTCGAGTAGTTTTCAGCAGGACATACAAAAAAGATAACAAATAAAATGAAACAGTTGTTGACCCTTAATCCATTGGTAATGTCTGAAGACCAAATAGTTTGAAAAATAAGGAAAAATTGGTAATGTCTCTGGTAACCTTAATTCCTTTTTCGAACACCAAGAAATATATACATATATATATATATAGGAGTCAGTGAAGCACAACTCAATGTTTTTATGGCTCCTCAAGTCAATCCAACTCCTAGGGAGTATATCCCATATTGCTTCCAAATCAAACCAAGGGTGTCGAAATCAATAGTAAACTGTCGACGCGTTTCGGCCTGTCAAGCAGTTTCAGGCCTCATCAGGACAATGGGCAAACAAAACACGCAGTATTTACCTAAGACAAAATTCAAAAAATTACAATAAATGTACATCTAAAATAGTCACATTATCACGACAGTTAACTTCACAGACACAAGTACCCTAGAGTGCCACTACCATTCTAGAGGGAGAGATTCCTTGAGGATAGGGTCTCTTAATCATTATTACACCTAAATAAAATGTGAATGTAGTAAAAACACCACCACCAAGTGAGTATATTCATGGGAAAAAAAGCCAAATTTCCAATCTCGTTTTTCCTTAAACCCTAAAGACAACATATTGCCCAGCATCATACTAATCTTCCAATTGTTACAACCAAACACCCTATGTGCAACTTAGTACATTACCTACCACATTTAAAACTGGTGAAAATCCCAGCCTTGTATCAAATTCGTTTACACAATTATATGTCATACCAGAGGTATAACATGGCAATTTTCAATTTCAGCATTACAACCTGCAATAACAATGTTCAAAAAATAATAATAAGGCTAAATCTAAAAACTGATTGAAACTAAATCAAATCCCAGAATACCCCAAAACTAACCCACGCCCGGGGGGATTACTATCTGTTTTCTGAGTTATATTTTTAGTCCATATAGATATCCCCTCTTCTAAGCTATGGTGTATCCAAACTACCGTGGTCGACATCCAAATCATAATAACTATGTGCCTGGCTAATGTAAGTGGTCCCACGTCTCTCTTATTAAACAGGTACTAAAAAGCACACAATTACATCGGTCTCTATTGACAATATCTGTCCTCAACATATCGGTCCCGCCGTTATTAATGGCGGTGTGTAACAGCAAGCCATCGTATAGTATAAAAGCTGTTAGGAAAAGTGTATCAAAAGTCCACCGGATGATTAGCATCGAGCTATAGTCCCCAAATATAACTGTACCTTCTATCCAAATTGCGTGCCTTAACCAGATTATCCAGTCAGCACGGTGACTTTATTTCAAACAGCATCTGGACCTGAAAGCGTCTCTCATTCACGCCCGATATTTTCCTTCACTCGTTCCTAACAGTCTCACCGGAAACGGCAGCTACACGCGGACATCCGCGTCTCCTTCAGAAAAGAAGAGATCAACGAGGGACTAACAAACAAACCGGACGGTCCCAAACTAAAATGGCCGCCCAAGTTAAACTTTTAGAACGAACCTACTAAGCGCCCCAATCTGACTGCACAAAGGGCTCCTGTTAACCTGAGATACCAATCATAGGCCTGCAAAAAAGGAAAAGTTTACTTACTAAAAAGTAAAAATAGAATAGTAATGATAATAAGTATTATACCAAAGCAAATATATGAAAAATCTAATATAAATAATCATCCGTGTGAGACCGTGCCCCTCTTACAATCTGTGGCCACAATTTATGTAGTAGCAGAAATTCAATGTGGTATTTCATTAAAAATGTAATGTACATAACATACAATAAGTACAATCAGCATGATGTTTATATAAACATTTTCATATTCAGTCTGTACACAATAACACCTCAAAGTACTCCTCTACCTCCCTGGGTGCAGTTAAAGGTAAATTATCCCTTTAAAACTAACAGCCTATTAGGGACCATATTTGGTCCCTATCATTCAGTCCAGTTTTAGAGGTTTGGTACTTCTCAATGAGTCTTGCCTCCAGTTGGTTCAGTTTAGTCTCCATCTCAGATTTGTTTCTGTTAGTAACCACACATAGGACTGACCAATGTATGTCATTAAATGAGTGGTTGAATGTCTGATAGTGGTTGACCAAAGGAGCCCCTAAGGTCAAACATTTAATTCTAGATTTGTGCTGTAAGACTCTCGCCTTAACAGCTTGGATCGTCTGTCCAATGTAAAAACGATTACATGGACAATTAATGCAGTAAATAAGGTTCTTTGTGTTACAGTTAGAAAAATGCTTCTGGATGTGTGAGTGTCCATTAATCTTAATCTCTTTAGAATCATTCGTCATCTCACATGCCACACAATTATGGCATCTGAAATGGCCAATTATTGGAGGTAATCTGAGGAAATCCCTAGTAGTAGTAGGTGCTGGTTTAGTGGGATTACTTTTGGCTCTTACCAATTGATTTCTCACGTTTGAGCCCTTCTTAAAGGCGAAAAGCGGTTTGGGTATTTCAATACCCCCTAACAGTTTCCAGTTGTTTTGAATGATCTTTTTCACCTTGTTAGCTCTTGGGTCATAGGTCAGCACACACGTTAATGGGGTTTCATTCTGCTCTTTAATTTTTGGTATCAGCAAGGTCTCGCGAGGCGTGAACCATGCTCTTTTAAGTGCCACTTTGGTTAATCTCTTCGGATATCCTCTGGAAATCAATTTATCTTTCAAATGGTTAGCGTGTAGAAAGTATTGATCTTTATTACTACAATTTCTTCGAATACGAAGAAATTGCCCATAAGGCAAATTTTCTTTTAGTGATCTTGGATGTCCACTACTGAAATGTAGTAAGGTGTTTCGATCTGTCGGTTTCGTATATAAACTGACAATCAATTTACCTTCTTCGTGCTCGATGTAGACATCTAAAAAGTTTATTTTCAAAGGATCACTAGAAATCGTAAATTTGAACTCTTGGGTTCTGTTATTTAACCAAGTATGAAACTCAGCCAATTGTCCCGAGTCCCCATTCCAAATCATGAAGATATCATCTATATAGCGACACCAGAGCCCACATAGATGTTTAAATGGGTTGGTGTCGCTATATATCCATCTCTTTTCAAACTGGTCCATGACTAAATTGGCAATTTCTGGTGAAAAACTACACCCCATTGCGACTCCTGAGATCTGAAGATATAACGTTTCTTTAAAATTAAAGAAATTATTTTTTAAACAGATCCTGGCCAGTTGGACAATAAATTGAGTCGGCACTTGGTGAGGACGTGGCCTAGAGTCCAAGACAAACTCACACACACTCAGAGCATCCTCCTGCGGTATGTTAGTGTATAGTGATTCGATATCGAAGGTGGAGAGTAGTTGTTTATTAGGATCAAATTCCAATCCCTCCACCTTCGATATCAAATCCATAGTATCTCTGATATATGCTGGTGTTTCCTTAACCAACGGAAACAAAAATACATCAACATATTGTGCCAAAGGTTCCAACAAGGAGCCACACGCTGCCACAATGGGTCTCCCTGGAGGAACCGTAAGGGATTTATGAATTTTTGGCAAAACATATATGTTGGGAATCCTGTTATGCTCACTATTCAAAAACTCAAACTCATTCTTGCATAACCAACCGGAGTCCAAGCCTTCTTGAGTAATATTTCTAATTTGTTCTTTAAGTCGTAAGGTAGGATTAGCATCTAGTTGTCTGTAGAACAAGGGATTGGAGAGTTGGTTATTAATCTCTTGGTCGTATTTCACAGTGTCCCACAGCACAATCCCACCCCCCTTATCTGCGGGTTTCACAGTTATATTCATGTTTTGGGCAAGGTTTTTTAGTGCGAGCATTTCTAGTTTACTACAGTTGGTTTTATAGAAGCATTTTTTGCTTTGGAGTAAATCCAAATCTCTGAGTACATGATTTTCGAATACTAAAATTTCTGGAGGTAGTAGGACACTTTCCGGTATAAATTTTGATTTATTTTTAAGTCCACTAATGTTAAGTGTTTGTAGGATCTCCTGTTCTAAAAAGAAAGCTTTCAATCTTATCTTTCTTAGGAAAGCCAAAACTTCAGTCTTAGTGTCAATAGGGTTTTGTAATCGTGTAGGGACAAATGTCAAACCTTTAGATAAAATTGATATTTCATGCTCTGACAAAATATGATTAGAAAGGTTATAAATTGGAATCATATCTCTTATTGACTCATCCTGAGTGTGCAGGGTTATCGCCTGTAGGTCTTCTTCCTGGTTCGAAAGGGTTCTGTTTCCTGAGTTTGATATTGGTCTCCCGATTGAAAGGCCATCTGTGGTGGATAAACATCTCCTTGATAGTTGTACCCCCGCCATATCGGTCCCCCTCCCCAGGGTCTGAACCTTCCTCTGTTGAAAAAAGGAGGTCTGGATCTAGGATATTGTTGGTAGGGATAGTAGCCACTGTTTGATCCTTGGCTGGAATCCGATGAAGTATCTGACCAAGTTATGAATTTATTTCTAGACCTACCCCGATACTGCAAATTCAATGAGTTGGGATTATTGCTAGTAAAGAAATCGTCCTATAAATAAGCATATACTTCTTCTATCTTGAAGTTGTTTATGTCTCTTACTACCTTAGAAATTTTCAGGTTGGTATTGTGAATTGCAAAATCTGCAATTGTTTTTTCAGCTGCTTCTAATAGTTTTTTGGCATCTTTGATGGTGCTATCACCTAGAATCTCTTTCTCTAATTCCTCAATAGCCCTCAGTTCTTCTTCATTCAATCTAAGTGCCGTCTCTACTGAAAGGGCCATCCAGTCAATGGAACATTTCGTCCCTACCCCCCAAAACCTTTTAAATATGTCTTATCAGTTATAAAAATAACTGGGACGTTTTTGACCTGTAAACCTACAGGAATAGTGTTGTTTTTAAGGTGTTCAGAAAGTACCCGAGCATGTAATTGTGTACGTATGTTTTTCTTCTTCAGTTGTTTGAGTTTTTCTATTTTGTCTACATTCGCAATTACGGCTTCTCCTTTATCTCCGCTAAGCAGCGAAGGTGTTCTGGATACTAGAGCATTTATCTGATCTGTACTGTAAGTCACCGTAATTGGTTCTAACATATCTTATAATAAAAATATATAATGAACTCTCTCTCAAAATGGCAGTTGTATCAACGTGAAACTGTCCTATTTCTACATTAATCATAAGCATAAATATACAAGTAACATATATTAGTAACCAAAGATGAACACAACCCAGAAAACTTTTTTTGTGGTCCAAACCTTTGGACCAAGGATATACTCCTCAGTAGACCCTCACACTTATAAAAGTGCAATTAAATCTATAATAACAACGGGGGGAACCCAATTAACCAAGGGGCATCTGGGTAAATATACACTAGCAAAATACAAGCGATGCCAAAGGTATTCAAATTTAAACGTTAATTATTTGAGGGGACAGATACCATCAATTATCTATCTCCAACATACACATTTATACTGACTAAATCATCAGTCCTATTTTTATGTTCATCTTATGGCTATTTTTCTAAAGAAAACACAAATCACATAAATATTCTTCATGTATTAATCTTTAAAGAAACTCTTAAAGATCTTCAGTATTTTAGTCATACACAAAGAATCACACAATACATATTCTTATCTCGAGTAGTTTTCAGCAGGACATACAAAAAAGATAACAAATAAAATGAAACAGTTGTTGACCCTTAATCCATTGGTAATGTCTGAAGCCCAAATAGTTTGAAAAATAAGGAAAAATTGGTAATGTCTCTGGTAACCTTAATTCCTTTTTCGAACACCAAGAAATATATACATATATATATATATAGGAGTCAGTGAAGCACAACTCAATGTTTTTATGGCTCCTCAAGTCAATCCAACTCCTAGGGAGTATATCCCATATTGCTTCCAAATCAAACCAAGGGTGTCGAAATCAATAGTAAACTGTCGACGCGTTTCGGCCTGTCAAGCAGTTTCAGGCCTCATCAGGACAATGGGCAAACAAAACACGCAGTATTTACCTAAGACACAATTCAAAAAATTACAATAAATATACATCTAAAATAGTCACATTATCACGACAGTTAACTTCACGGACACAAGTACCCTAGAGTGCCACTACCATTCTAGAGGGAGAGATTCCTTGAGGATAGGGTCTCTTAATCATTATTACACCTAAATGAAATGTGAATGTAGTAAAAACACCACCACCAAGTGAGTATATTCATGGGAAAAAAAAGCCAAATTTCCAATCTCGTTCTTCCTTAAACCCTAAAGACAACATATTGCCCAGCATCATACTAATCTTCCAATTGTTACAACCAAACACCCTATGTGCAACTTAGTACATTACCTACCGCATTTAAAACTGGTGAAAATCCCAGCCTTGTATCAAATTCGTTTACACAATTATATGTCATACCAGAAGTATAACATGGCAATTTTCAATTTCAGCATTACAACCTGCAATAACAATGTTCAAAAAATAATAATAAGGCTAAATCTAAAAACTGATTGAAACTAAATCAAATCCCAGAATACCCCAAAACTAACCCACGCCCGGGGGGATTACTATCTGTTTTCTGAGTTATATTTTTAGTCCATATAGATATCCCCTCTTCTAAGCTATGGTGTATCCAAACTACCGTGGTCGACATCCAAATCATAATAACTATGTGCCTGGCTAATGTAAGTGGTCCCACGTCTCTCTTATTAAACAGGTACTAAAAAGCACACAATTACATCGGTCTCTATTGACAATATCTGTCCTCAACATATCGGTCCCGCCGTTATTAATGGCGGTGTGTAACAGCAAGCCATCGTATAGTATAAAAGCTGTTAGGAAAAGTGTATAAAAAGTCCACCGTATGATTAGCATCGAGCTATAGTCCCCAAATATAACTGTACCTTTTATCCAAATTGCGTGCCTTAACCAGATTATCCAGTCAGCACGGTGACTTTATTTCAAACAGCGTCTGGACCTGAAAGCGTCTCTCATTCACGCCCGATATTTTCCTTCACTCGTTCCTCACAGTCTCACCGGAAACGGCAGCTACACGCGGACATCCGCGTCTCCTTCAGAAAAGAAGAGATCAACGAAGGACTAACAAACAAACCGGACGGTCCCAAACTAAAATGGCCGCCCAAGTTAAACTTTTAGAACGAACCTACTAAGCGCCCCAATCTGACTGCACAAAGGCCTCCTGTTAACCTGAGATACCAATCATAGGCCTGCAAAAAAGGAAAAGTTTACTTACTAAAAAGTAAAAATAGAATAGTAATGATAATAAGTATTATACCAAAGCAAATATATGAAAAATCTAATATAAATAATCACCCGTGTGAGACCGTGCCCCTCTTACAATCTGTGGCCACAATTTATGTAGTAGCAGAAATTCAATGTGGTATTTCATTAAAAATGTAATGTACATAACATATAATAAGTACAATCAGCATGATGTTTATATAAACATTTTCATATTCAGTCTGTACACAATAACACCTCAAAGTACTCCTCTACCTCCCTGGGTGCAGTTAAAGGTAAATTATCCCTTTAAAACTAACAGCCTATTAGGGACCATATTTGGTCCCTATCATTCAGTCCAGTTTTAGAGGTTTGGTACTTCTCAATGAGTCTTGCCTCCAGTTGGTTCAGTTTAGTCTCCATCTCAGATTTGTTTCTGTTAGTAACCACACATAGGACTGACCAATGTATGTCATTAAATGAGTGGTTGAATGTCTGATAGTGGTTGACCAAAGGAGCCCCTAAGGTCAAACATTTAATTCTAGATTTGTGCTGTAAGACTCTCGCCTTAACAGCTTGGGTCGTCTGTCCAATGTAAAAACGATTACATGGACAATTAATGCAGTAAATAAGGTTCTTTGTGTTACAGTTAGAAAAATGCTTCTGGATGTGTGAGTGTCCATTAATCTTAATCTCTTTAGAATCATTCGTCATCTCACATGCCACACAATTATGGCATCTGAAATGGCCAATTATTGGAGGTAATCTGAGTAAATCCCTAGTAGTAGTAGGTGCTGGTTTAGTGGGATTACTTTTGGCTCTTACCAATTGATTTCTCACGTTTGAGCCCTTGATCCCTCTCCCAGGCCAATTCACATTTACTTTTGGGTCTATCAGAAAAGAAAAATAAATTGTGATAAAAAGATGAAGCTGAAGTAGTAGAAGAAAGTAAAGGAAAAAGAGAAGTACATTTAGTAGGAATAATGGGGTTGGGTGCCAGGGAAAGAAGATATTGCTGAAGAAGAGGAAGGAGGGATTCATATTGAGATCTACGGGAAGATGGTAAAGAAAAGTTCGATTGGAGATCTGAGAAAGAGCGTGGAAGACCGTTAGATACTAACTGAGAAATCCAAAGTAAACCTCTGGTTCTCCATGTTTTCCAATAAATGGTATCACCTTTAACGCGTAATAAATGAATATGCCAAATGGGTTGTTGCTCCAGAGAGGATATAGCGGGGAAGGAGGACAGAAGCAGAGGTATTAATATTTTATGTGAATGAGAGATCACAGGAGAGCGAAAGGAAGAAATGTTGTTTGTAAAAGCCAAAGTTTCGCTAAAATGAAAGGGAGCTATTAAGTATTTCTCAATTACCAACCAAATAGGAGGATGAAAAAGCTGATCCTGTTCATGAGATATCCATCGTGAAGATTGTCGCAGTGAGAAAGCAAGATGATAAGATTTAAAATCGGGAAATTTAAGACCACCAGAAGTCTTATCAGCTTTAAGAGCAGAAAGAGATATACGAGGGGATTTGTTTTTCCAAAGAAACTTAGTTAAAATAGAATTAATTTTTTTTAAATAGAAACCGGGAATGTGGACTGGAATCATGGATAAGAGGTAAAGAACTAGCGGAGAAAGCATCATCTTAATAGAATCTAGACGTCCCCACCAGGTGAGAAAAAGTGGATGCCAACGATCTATAGAAGAAGTTAAAGTTTTGGAAAGATTATCAAAATTACCTTTTAAAGTGTCTGAGATGGTAGGGGAGAACCAGAGGCCTAAATATTTAATTTTAGAAGTGTTCCAAGTAAATCCAGTAGAAATAAAATCCTGTTTAAGCAAAGAATATTTAAGGGAAGGACTTTGCACTTATCCGAATTAAGACGATAGCCAGATAATTGAGAGAAAGTATCAACCTGGGAGAGAAAAGCCGGAAGAGAAGAGGAGGGGTTGGAACAATAAAGAAGGATATCATTGGCATAGACAGACAGCTTAACCTGTGTAGTATCAAGCTTAAAACCAGAAATTCTATTGTCTCGCCGGATTCTCGTTAAGAAAGGTTCCAAAGCAATTATAAATAAAAGAGGGGATAAGGGGCAACCTTGACGGACGCCTCTAAAAAGAGAAAAAGAATTTGAAGTTTTCCTATTAACAAAGATAGAAGCTTTCGGACCTGAATATATAATAATGACATGAGAGAAATTAATTTAGCCGGAAATCCAATCCATTCGAGAGCTCGGAACATAAAATCCCACCCAATTCTATCGAAAGCTTTCTCAGCATCTAGTGCTATAGCAGCAATAGGATAATTAAGTGAAGATGCTTTATTTAGAATAATAAAGAAAACCCTGGAATTATCTGAGTATAACTGACCTTTGACAAAGCCAGATTGCTCTGGACCAATAATAGAGGGTAAAATGGGATCAATAGGAAGAGCAAGAATCTTAGCAAAAATCCTATAATCTAAATTAACCAAGGAGATTGGGCGATAATTTTTACATAGAGAAGGATCTTTATTATCTTTAGGGATTAAACAAATCACTGTGTCTTGGAAAGAACCAGAAGAGGAATTGTGCTGTATAAAAAACTGATAAAGCAGAAGAAGATGGGGAAGACGTAAGGAGGCAAAGTGAGCATAGAATTCAATAGTAAAACTGTCAGGGCCAGGTGCTTTACCTATTTTTAATTTTGAAACAGCATTCTTAATTTCAGACAAAGAGATATCAGAATCTACAGAGGAAAAATCTATATCAGAAACTGAAGGAGGGAGAAGGGATTGAAAGAAAGAAGAGAGAGCATCAGAGAAAGGATGATGTTCCGGTGTATATAAATTCTTATAAAATGAGACAAATTCATCGAGAATATCCTCATCTTTAAATAATAAGTCACCAGCAGTATTACGGACGGACTCAATTTTTGTTCGCTCCTTACGAATTTTTAAATAATTGGCAAGTGACTTGCCCATCTTGTTCTGTCCCCCATAATAGCGAGCACTTCTTTTTAAGAGATACGAGGAAGCAGCTTCTGTAGAAGACTTATTAAAAGATATTTTTGCCTCAATAAGATTCTTTAAGGAGAGATCAGAATTAGATTGATAATAAGAATATTCAAGAGATTTAATTTTGGCTAATAGTTGGGTATGTTTGGATTCAAAAAAAATTCTTTTTCTGCGAGACAAAGTTTATAATAAAACCTCTAGCCGCTGCTTTAAAGGAATCCCAAATCATTACATGGGTGGAATCTGGAGTAGAATTAATAGAGAAGAATTCAGTTGCAAAAGCAGTGAATTGGCTTGTGAAATTAGGGTCTGATAATAATGAGTTATTAAAACGCCATCTGCCAGCGTGAGGAGAAAAGGGAAGCAAATCCAAGTCTACAAAAACTGGGGCATGGTCTGATATTAGGAGAGAGCCAATTTCGGAATGTGAAACAAGTTGAGATAAAGATTTACTAAAGAAAAGATAATCTATTCTAGATTGCGAGTTATGAGGGGGGGAATAAAGAGTATATTCCTGTAAGCCAGGATTGCAAATCCTCCAAATATCAGAGAGAGCCTTGCGGCGAAGGGCAGAGGTGAACTGTGAATGCATCTTGGTATTAGAGAATTTTATAGTGGAGTGACTATCAAGAATAGGGTCAAGAACTTGATTGCAATCACCTCCGAAAATAATTTAATCCTCATTGAACAAAACAAGCTTATCAGAGATCATAGACCAAAACAAATTGTCAACAGAGACAGGAGCATAAATATTAAACAATACAAATGGTATCTGATCAATAAGTATTTTAACAATCACCCAACGACCTTCAAGGTCATTTTCCTGATGAAGTACAGAAATTTGGTGTTTTTTTATGGCACAGGATAGATAAACCATTTTTTTCCCAAAGGCGGCGGAAGAGAAGACGTGCCCCACCCATCCTCTTTTCAGTTTGGTAGCCTCCATCTCTGATAAGTGAGTTTCCTGAATAAAGGCAATGTCAGCATTTAATCGTTGTCTTTTTATAGGGTTATTAACTCATTTAACATTCCAAGTCAAAACTCTAAATGGTAATGATTAGAACGAAACCTGCACATGTGATATAAAAACAGCTAAATAGAAACTATCAATTAAAACAAGAACAAGAGTAAATTGAAAAACAAGTAATAAAATAATTAAAATTCTATCAGTAGCAAGAACAAGCACAATTCCTCTAGAAACAAAAGAAGAGTAACTGTGACCTATATTGCAAGTAACAGACAAATAAACAATATAACATTGCATAATATTATTACTTAAGGTAAATAAAGGAGAGAGAATAAAAGAGAAAAGAAGAATTATTATGAAGTAAAAGAAGAGGATAAAAAGTATAGATAGAATACTAAAAAAAAGAGGAGGGTAATATTGGACTAGAAAGAGAGAGACAGAGAGAAGGGAAAAGTATGAGGAAAGAGAGGAAAAGAAAAAAGAAGAATAGAATTAAAAACGAAGATGAAGAACTTACAACATTGAAGAAAAACATCAAACAGACATACCACAGGAAGACAAAGAGACAGGGGATGGTGGAACCACATGAGGAGATGGGCAGACCAAACCGGAGAGACCACAAGGACGTGCGCAGGGAGAATCGCCTCCAAGTGACAAACGAGAAGAAAACAACGCCAAGGATCACAGAACTGCATCTAAAGGGAAGCAAAAGAAACAATGTTAACAAATTAAGGAGACAGAAAATCCAATTACAATACAAATTACAAAATGCACAATATAAAAAACAAAATGCATACAGAAGGGGAAAAATGCAAAAAGAGTATCATGACGAGACACAATCCACAACAGAAATTAGTTATGCATAATAATTAAGGACGAGGGATTTCAATTGAGTCAGAGGCACAAGAGTGAAGAAATTGTTGAAGCTTGATCGGGTCTTCATAGCTCGTCGTCTTGTTATAAGTCACTCTGAAAAGGCAAGGGTGGAATAAGCCATATCGAGCATTTAGGGAACGAAGAGCAGGTCTCATATAGAAAGTGGACCCAGACGATGAGCTCGCTGGATGTTCAAAGCCGGAGAAGTTGGAAGGCCCAAGAGCTGAGGCAGAAAGGATTGGAAAAATGATATGGGATTTGATCCTTCAAGGCCCTCTGCAAGACCATAAATGCGAAGATTATTACGCCTATTACAATTTGTCACATTTTCCACCTGAAGCTTAAGGCACTGAATTGGCTTTTGCATGTTGGGAACTTGATCGATGAAGGTTTGGACTGAGGAAAGAGATCTCTCCAGGTGATCAACGTTCTGTTCCGTATGAGACCAATTATCTTCAAGATTTTGAAGACGAGCATTAGTATCTGCCATGTAAGGTTTAAGTGAGCGGATTTCATCCATATAAGGTATGAGCGAGCGAATCTCTTCTAGTATGAGCTCCATAGAAATAGAAGGAGACGTATTAGTAGGTGATGGGGGGTTCGTTTTAGCTCTCTTCCCTGTAGAAGAAGATGAAGGAGAACTCTTAGCAATCACTTTGGTAGTCGAGCGAGGAGTGAGTAGAGGGGAATTTTTTGTGGGAATAGAGTCACTAGTGGCGTCATCCAAATTATCCTGCAGAACACTGAAAGGATTGACATCTTCCAGGGACTGTGAGACTTGTTGATTGCGACGTGCCATTGCCATTGAAGGAGCAAGAAATGTCCCAAAACCTGTAAGTACTGACTGCTAGAGAAAGAGCGTAGGTATTGAAGCTCAATTTTCACTCTTTACCATAGAGGAGAAAAAATAGTGTGCAACCCTCATGGTGAAAACAAATGCTGAGATATGAGGAAGATGTCTTCTCAAAATGGCGGCCAAAACATGACTGTGAGCTGAAAGGCTGAGAACAGATAAAACATTTCAAAAAGATGTCCTCATGACAAAAACGTAGAAATTAAGGAGATTTCTGAAGAATGCTGGAAACATTAGCGCGTCATGACAAGAATGCGCTCATAGAAGGTAGGGCGACACCTCACGGGGCGAAGAGTGCTGTAAAATGGCGGACGCGATAAGACACGAGCCGCCAATTCCGAAACGGTGAAAGTGCAGAAATTCATGTATCGGGGAACAGGTGCAAAAGAGGCAGCAAACACTCCGCAGCTCGAAAACTATGATGCAGTGGATCTACGAGCAGCAGCAACACATGGAGGAATCCCGGCCCAGCTACACTGTTGCAGAGCTCCTCGGGAAAGCCGCCATCTCCGTCGGCGCCGAAGCCACGACCCCAGGAGATTTTTTTTAGCATGTTGTTTTCTGCAGGGATCCAAATGAGCAATCAGCTGTCGGCTATATTTAAATTTTAAATGTCCTATAAAATGAAACAAGCATTTGCAATTATGATAGGGGAGAGTTTATGGAGGGTCCTAAAAGATCTTGGCCTTCCTCCCTATCTTTTGGAGGTCCTGAAGCGGTTTCATGAAGGAAACTATGCCCGGGTGAGGTGCGGGAAGAACGGGGAACTATCTGCACGTTTCCCTGTATCGAGAGGCGTACGCCAGGGCTGCGCCCTGGCTCCCACGTTCTTTAGTCTCTATATAAATGGTTTGGTGGGGGAACTAAATAGAGTCAGGGATAGCGATGCCCCTTGGTTGGCGTCAGGTCGGGTGCCTGCTCTGATGTTCGCAGACGACACCCTATTGTTGTCGCGAACATCAACAGGCATCCAGCGGGTTTTGGACGGTTTTGTTTCATTCTGCGCCTCGCGGGGACTCGAGATCAATTTAGAGAAAACAAAATTTATGATCTTCGGTCCCCCGAAACGCACCCGCCCTAGCCCTACGCTAAACGGCATCCCGCTTGAAAGGGTGAGAACTTTTGTATACCTGGGGGTCACTTTGACTGAGGACTTTGGTTGGGGCCCCCAGGTAGCCATATCTACCCTAAAGCTCGCACAGCTATCAGGGGGCATAGGTAAGTTCCATCGAACAACGCATTTTAAGCCGGTCTCCCCAGTGCTTGAAATTTACAGTGCTCAAGCTAGACCTGCTGTAACCTACGGTGCAGAACTTTGGGGACATTCAAGCATAGCAAGCCTTCTCAGGGTTGAACGGGCCTTTATGAGGAATATGATTGGTCTACCCCAAAGTACCCCGCTCTTACCCTTGATTTTCGACCTAGGTGTGGAGCCCATCTCTGAACTAGTAGCGGCCCGACCCCTCCTGTATTGGAGAAGGCTCTGGTCAGTACCTGAGCTTGTGGACTACAGAGCTGAGTTCCCTGCTGTCTGGGGGTCGTTGAAGAGCAAGAAAATACCCTGGCTGCTCCACATTAAATCTATTGCCTATCGAATAGGAATGCCCCAAATATGGGAGTCCCCGGCGGAGAGTTGCCTAGTGGTGCGGAGAACTGAGCTGCTGGCCTCTCTGAGGCACTATAACCTAAGTTTGCTGCATCGCCTCCCAAGTATGGGCAGGATGTCCTCAGAATTTTTGCAGGTAAAACTTGCGCCCAGAAGGGAGGAATTTCTGGATCAAATTGAACCCCTCCTAGCAAGAAAACTATACACACAATTAAGGCACGGCTGCCTGCCACTTGGGTCACTGACCTGCAAATGGGCAGGTCAAAAGGAGGGAATTTGCCCTGTCTGCAATAATAGCAAAGAAGACACTGCCCATGTTTTGTTTTTTTGCCCCGCTTATAGCGCAATTCGGAGAGCTTGGCTGGTACCACTATGCAGAAATCTGGAACTAAAACATTGTGCTCAAGCTGTTAGAATTTTAAAATATGATACATCCCCCCTCATTGTGTTTTCGGTCTCCTGTTTTTTGTACGGTATGTGGCGGAGAAGGTCCACCTTGATTAATTGTGATTAACTCCAATGAAGACCACCTTGTTGATAACTGATTGTTTAATAATGTTTTAACTATTGGTTCTTAATTATTTATGTATTTTATTGTATGTACATATTTTATCTGTGCTTTTATGGTCGTTGACCGAAATAAAGTTATCAATGAATGCAATTATGATAGGTCTGTCTTTAAAGGAATGTTGTATGGTGATGTGAAGCACATAGCATAGGAATTGATATGTATTTGTGTGGAAGAAAAAAACTGTAGAATAATACTGGTTTAGGTGAAAAGGTCAGGTGATAGTTGCACTGTCGAGCCAGACCTAAAAATCTATGCACGTTAACCATGGCCCTCCTTCCAGCTGTGCTTCTGCCAGAGAAAAACAGCATACATAATCTAGTTATCTGAGACACTTTAATAGCATTAGAAAATTGTGTGTGTGCCCTTGAAGGTTCAAGTTACATCCCTGGATAAATAAACAAAATGATCACAACTGTAACGAGAGTAAGCACTTTTTTGGTAAAGCACACAGCTTCTGCCCAGTCAAAACATATACTCCTGACTCCCAACATGTGGGCGGAGCCTAACCCCTCTCCTAGTGATTCTCACATAATTGCCAGGTGACAGCTGTGCTGTCAAGTTAGACCATGAAAAGAAAAACAGAGAACTTGCCTGGTTTTCTATAGAGGGAAATGAAGTTTGGACTCAGTATATATTTAAAATGGTATCAAGGAATTTTGAACCAATTTCTTCGTCTTGCTAATTAGCACAAGAAACACATTGCTGAAATATCTTTTGGTAGGCAAATAATTTGAACATTTGTTACCTTCAGGAAGGGACACATTTTCTGAGGCGGGCTCACTGTTCGGGTTATGCTAATTTGTGAAGTTGCTTGCCTCTCTGTTATTTCATTTTTTATGTTTTAATACTTTGCAATATTTGTGGGTTTCATTGACATCACAAACAGTGGTGGCCGGCATGTACTGATGATGGTGAGTCTTGTACTGAGGATGGTGAGTCGGGGGGCATAAACCCCCCAAAAATATTAAATAAAATATACTTACCTTCCTGGTTTGCAGAGTGACGTCCTCCTCCCTTGGGTGTCTTCAAGAAGCACCGGACCCAGGAAACTGCAGTACACAATCCTGGCTCTGCTCTCACAGCATGAGAGCAGTGCCTGGATTGGAGTGGGTGGCCTCACTCAGTGCTTTCTCTAACCCAGCTGTCTAAGACAGCTAGTTTACAGAAGTTTAAAATGTGCATGTCTGGCTGGCCCTCACAAGACGGCCGGCCAAAGAGACATACTCATATTAAGTTTAGCACACAGCTCCCTTCTGATGCCACTATCCTGACACTTAGGGGCTATTAGGATGGCAGGCGGATTGCCATACTAATATGGCGGGTGGACCGCGGCGGACGGTAAGACCGTCTGCCGCTTTTCCGCCCCAGTCGCAAGGCGACTGGGGCGGAAAAGGTATAATATGGTGGCGGTGTCTATCAGACACCGCCAGCCATATTATGATGGGCAAATTTGAATGCCTTTCCGTGGCGGTAATGCCGCCACGGAAAGGCATGCGGAGAATCCCTGCGGGGGCCCGTTGCGGACCCCCGTTGCGGACCCCCAGGGACTCCGGGGGGTGGGGGGTGCACGAACCCCCCAGCAGTTCCATGCACAGCATGGCAGGCACCGCGCGGTGCCTGCCATGCTGTCCATGGAAGTGCACGGCATGCCTTCCTGGCATTGTGGCGGGCGGTTCTGAGTGCACCGCCCGCCACAATGGTAGGAATGCAGGATGCGCCCGCCACTTTGGCGGGCGCATCCTAATACTGCCCACGGGACCCCCGCCCTTATGGCGGGCGGTCCCTGTCCACGATGGGATGACGGGCAGACAGAGCCCGCCCGTCATCGTAATGGACCCCTTAGTGTGGAATGGGTTGCTGAAAAATAAAATGGTAATAATTTTTTTTCAGCTCTGGGGCTTGTGGGGCAACGCTCCTCCGCTCAAATGGATTATCGACGCTTGGTTACAAACTAGTCTTATTCACAAAGTAGGCATGCGTGAGAAAATACTAAAAATTGTGCAAATTCTCTTGCAACTCTGCTAAAGCTGAGAAAGTTAGCCAACTTTAAAAATGAGTTCTCGTGTAATTGGAAGTTGGATAAAGTTGAGAAAGCCACAGAACTTCAAAAAATTAAAAGTTTGCTAATTTTGTTTACAAGGAGTCCATTGATGAGGGCCTATAACCCAGTAGTGTTACGCAAAATGATGGGGTCACTCTGCAGAATGTGAAACGGGGCCCCTTAGTCTCCCATATCTCACAGATATTAATTGGTCGTAAGTTGAATGGAAGTCCCCTGAAGGCTTGAGGGTTGCAGGTGCACCCCTGCTGTGATCATGTTCTAGTTCATTTTTTTTTGCAGTTTGTTATACACAGGTAACTTTGCCCAAGGGCATTAGAGCGCTTTACATGAGAATCAGAAATCACCATTTTTTTTATGGCAGAAGGAGATTAAATGATTTGCCCATTATCACAGGATTGTGAGCGAAGGCTGACACTCAACTTTTGTTCGCCAGTCTCAATGGTGGCAGCTTTTATGGCTAGGTCACATATCATCCAGCTCCTTAATATTTTGGTTGTGAACACTGGCAAGTTCCTGGTTATGTAACAAAAGAGAAAACTAGGTTATTGCTTGGTCAACCCCAAGAATGCCGATGTGTTGAATCCATAGTGAGCTTGACCTCGAGGCTTTCATATTAATGTCCTCTGAATTTTTATTGTTGTTTAACAGATCTCTGCTCACTGGGTCACCTTGACTTTTATTGACAAGGTATGATGGGAACAACAGGGAACCTGGAGCGGGCACAGCCAACATCATTTTTGCACTATCATTCCATTGAACAGTTATTATATTCAGATGACACAAGCGCTTGTTTAATAAAGGTGTTTTATCAATATGGAGACATAAGGGTGTGTACATGTGACTAAAAAGCTGGGTCACCTCCTATTGAGGGCCCTCTACAGAATTATAGTTCACTGCAGAGGGTTATGCCAGTTATTCAGTGTCTTTTTCAGATTGATAATCTGAAGCTGAAGGCAAGAATTTGATGACTTCTACAGTTGAGACATACAAGCAGTAAAGCTACTCGAACATTTTGCCATTAAGGGTACAATGTTCTAAAGTAAACAACGAGAAACAGAAAGACAAACATTGGAATGTTGGAGACGAAGACCTGGTCTATACCATTTGTTATTGGCCCTCTACCACTCCAGTCTTCAATGTAGCTCCCAACATCCCATGTTGTAGTTCATATTTATGAAACAATATGAAGGTTCTATCCATATTTGAGAGGCTCCCCTGCAATGGCCTTTTGGAAACCTCTGCCTAAACTGAGATTGAGTTTGTACCAAACCACCTTCCTTCATAAGAGCTATCATGGTATTCCGTGACAGGAAAGATTTTGTATTGGAGCTTGAGTTTCGGAACCCTGGCGGACATGACTGCACATTGTCCTTTGATAGACCCCTGGCGATTGAAAGATTTGAAAAAAAAAGATCCTCAAAATGTTGAAAACCACACAGAGGAAGAGAAACTGATTTTTATTATTAAGTGTTTGTAAAGTAGTGTTGTTGAATAGTTAGAAATTTTTTAATCAATTTGCTAAAATTATATTTGGAGTGCTCAATCAAGAGGTGGATATTGAACGGAAATATTGTAATCTTTGGTTTGATGGTTCATGGATAATTTGTATTATTTTGTAAATCTTCTGGCAAACTGTATAAATTAACCAATATAAAAATTAAATAATTATTTTACTACATTATGTTTTTCTCAGATTATATCGCACCTTCAAAGATAACAAATATGTGTACATGCTGCTGGAGGCCTGTCTTGGAGGAGAGCTGTGGAGCATTTTAAGAGACAGGTAGGTATTTGTGCTCAAAATAAAAGCCAAGACCTGCACGGGGATGCCACTCAAATTGTTTATGAATGAGTTCGTGAATGTTGAACTTGTGCAGAATAGTTGGTACATTTTTGGTGGCGCAGCTTTTGCTCTCAACCTCCCTTCATTGTGACAGGGCTTCGTCAGCAGGGAAAGATTTGTTTTCATACATGCTTGTCTTCTGTCTGCATTAGGTACCCTTTTTGCTTTGGGTGCAGCTATTTACCCTGCCGCTGGGTAAAAAAGTGACCTTTTTACTGCTATTTACTTGGCTGATAGCTAAATGTATTATTTACTATTTATGTGGTGGCCCTAAAAATGTCAGAGAAACTTCGCTGCCTCAGGCTAAATATTAGAGATGCTGCACTGTTTAGTCGATGGCCGTGCAAATAGCAGAAAATAGTCACTATTTACTCGGCCACTGGTTAAACATTAGAAATTCTGCTCTGTCGGGCTGGCACCGTACAAATAGCAGGAAAACTTAAATATTTACATGGCTGCTTACTAAAATGATAGATTTTTCACTGTGTGGGTGGCAGCCATGAAATAGCAGCAAAAGTTCACTATTTACTCGACTGCTGGCTAAAAAGTAGAGATTCTGTAAAGTTAGGCTGGCAGCCGTGTAGCTAGCAGAAAAACTTCACTATTTACCTGCCCGCTTGTTAAACAGTAGAGCTACTCAACTGTCTCTCTGGCAGTGTTATAACTAGCAAGAAAACTTAAATATATACCCGGCTGCTTACTAAATAGTAGAGATTTGCACTGTCCGGCTGGCAGTCTTGCAAAAAGCAGAAAAACGTTACTATTTATCCGGCTGCCTGCTAAATAGTAGAGACTATGCACTGTTTGGCCAGCTGCCAACATCCTGTCCTCATGGGTCCCCACCAATTTGCAAATTAGATACCACCCCAACTCGAGGTTGTTAGTCCATCAATGATTTGAATACAGCAATTGCAGTCACAAAATATCAATAAATTCCTTTCCGAATTGGAACGAGGAGGGTTAAAACCCTGTTCTTGAACCTTCCTATTTGCAATTCAGAAATTATTGCAAAGTCCCTTTACTAGTCTAAGGAAATTTCCAATTCAGACTAAGGGTTTGTACCTGATGATAAGTACCTTTGTAGTCACAAACCTTGTGATTTTGTGACATATGGCCCTAGTGCCAAAACTGGCTTAGATGCAGGAACGTGCCAAATGTTTGAATGTTTCCAAGTTATTTTGACATACAAATGGGCAAAATGCCACTCCATACACTATAGGCCAAGAGATAGCGACTTGGGAGGCCCTTCATGGATCTGTGTTGTGATCCACAAATGCTCTTTTACATTTACCTGCAGATGTTGCTAATGATAAAGATAATTAGAACCTTTGCAGGACCAGTCATAGCTGTTTACTCTTCTAAAGTTACACACACACTCTTTTTCAGAAAGCCATGGGAATGTAGCCAGGCCAGATATAGTATTACCAAAAGGGTTCATGTAATGAGAACACCTCTTTTTCTGCAGCAAGTCAGTACATTCTGGAATTATTAATTGTGGTTCACATCAAGTAAACAAATCCTGGAAACAATGATTTGTAAAACTAAAAACCTAAATTGGAAAACTTGTATTCCAGCAACATAAAGCCATCCAATATTTAGGATGATTTTATAAAAGTAGAAAGATTTGCATGGGGCTCCTTCTGAAGTGACCAACATGGTATATGTGAGAGGCTTCATTCTAATCTCATGACGGAAGTAGGAAAAACTATGGACCTGATTTAGAATTCCACGGACAGAGTTAACTCCATCAGGATGGGGGAGAACCAATGTCTTTGATGTCGTAAGTTTACCGTTGTCCGCTGGCCTTTTGAGTAACTCTCTACATTGACAGCAACATGCACAAAACATTTCAAGGACAGTGCAGTCAGAGATGATGGCCAGCTAGCAAACATTTTCTTTTAATTGTGTTACAAAAATAAACTCCCAAAGCAGGAGTTGGGTTTTGAAAAACAAAACAACTAATGCCCCACACGCAAGGAGTTTTCTTCCAGGCTGACTGGGTCATTACATTTTTTCCAGCCCTTTACAGCCGGGTTGTACTCTAAATAGAGTCAATCAATCAGGTGTTTGTTAAGCGCGACTACTCACTCGTAATGTTCTCAAGGTCCCTGAGGGTGGGGTGGGGTGCAGGTTCCAGTCCATTAATGAGGGGCTCCTTCAAAGAGCCAGGTCTTGAGGTCTCTTACGAAGATGAGAAGTGATGTTGTCTGACTGAGGTGGAGCGGAAGGGCGTTCCAGGTCTTGGCCGCGAGGAAGGAGCAGGAGCGGCCTCCTGACCTGGTTTTTCTGATGCGTGGGACCACAGCGTAGAAGAGCTGGGCTGATTGTAGAGTCCTTTGGGGTGTGTGTAAATTGAGTCGGCTGTTCAGGTATGCTGGTCGGTGTTGTGGAGGGTCTTGTGTGCGTGGGTGACTCTTGCCTCGATGGGGAGCCAGTGGAGTGTGCGCAGGTGCTGGGAGATGTGGCAGTGTTTTGGCAGGTTGAGGACCAGTCTTGCGGCGGCGGTCTGGATGTTCTGTAGCTTGCTTTGCCGTAGTCGAGTCTGCTGGTGACCAGGGCATAAGTGACGGTCTTTCTGTGTTCAAGGGTGATCCATTTGAAAGTCTTACATAGAGGCAGTGGGTGTGGAAGCAGAAGGACGAGAGGGAGTTGATCTGGTCGTCTATTTTGAGGTCGGAGTCCAATATGATTCCCAGGATGCGCACGTGGTCCGTGGGGGTGGGCGGGTTTCCAAGGACAGGGGGCCACCATGTGTCATTCCAGGCCTCGTGGTTTGGGCCCATGATGAGTGCTTCTGTAGAGTAGATGGTATAATATCCTTCCTTTGACAGCCTGCATTTTGTCGGGCCATCAGAGGAGTATTTTGTTGAGAAACCACAAGCAAAGGAAAGGTACTTAATTGAACTGAATGTCATTGGAATATGAATGACTTTTCTCAGTAAATCAAAGAACGACATATAGGTATCAAAGACACAGAAGAAAATAAAGTTACAAAACTTACAGAGACTTTTAATCATTGACTTTATTACAAATACTGTAAAAACAAAGTCATTGAATATACAGAGACATTCTGTTACCACCATTCTTGTGACCTACCTATCGATCATTTTACAGTTCCACTTTAATACTCATTTTCCAGAAGGGTATGTAGATTAACAGGTGAGATTTCAGAAATTATTTGGGGTATTTTGCTGTTAAAAATCTTTTTCTGGATGTTGCTCAGACACAGCCTGTGTACTAGGTGATGGTTCTCATAGCAGTAGCAATAGTGCTGGCTCCAAGCAGAAGTATCTCAAACAAGGTCACAATAAAGCATGAGATCTCAGCACCTGTCTGTCATCAGCCTTTCTGTGTAATCTTCAGCCACAGCAAAAAAGGACAGCTCTGCTTATAAACTTTCAAATCTTTAACAAGAGAAACCTATGACCTACCCCTTACCTCTACCATTTATCCTATGTCATCACTCAGGAAGAACTAATCAGCAGCCCTTTTTTTAAAATGGGCCTCACACAATCCTTTGGTAGCCTTATCAATATTCTCCCTCACTTCAGTTCTGGGTCTCTGTTAGAAATTGAGTTGTTGGGTGCATGGGGTGTGAGCCCTGGTCAAGTAACAGCCACAATCCCTTGCAGAATGAACCAAAAAAGGACACGAAATTAACCTGTGCTTAGCCCTGGTTAGCTTGGTACAAAAAGCAGTCATGCTTAACTTAGAGGCAATGGGATAAAGTAGTTATGCAGCACACAAAGAGTAATAAAGTAAAAACACCACAAAAAAATCCCAAACCAATTTACAAGACTAGAGTAAATTCTAATACATTATTTTACACCAGAACAACAATAATCAATAGAACTGGAGTTGTGGGTTTTAAAAGTTTTACCCCTTTGGTGCTTAGGGTGGCCCCCGGCCGTCATACGTCACGGTGTGTGTGTGCTAAGGATGGCCTGGGCCGTCCAAACCCTGCCCGCTCATTAATTCTCCCGCACAGCAGGAGAATTATTGCAGCGCGCAAGGGGTTAAGTGAAATCTAGCACCTAAAAGATCAAAGAGTTAATTGTGGACATCTAGTCGCGCGAGCCCGGGTCAAGGTTGAAAGTAAAGTCGGACCGCGATGGAGCATGGTTCAGGTACAAGTAATGGATTGGGCCAGGTCAGAGCTTACTTTCCAACGTAGACATTTTTTTTGAAAAAAAATGTCTGAGAAGGTAGAGTTCAGTGGCGCACGGATGTGCTGCTGTAAAAAAGGATGTAGTGGGAGAAGCGCAAAGTCAATCTGTCTGGCGATGCACCTCGGGCAGATAAGTCAGCAGGTTGGTCCCAGTCTCCTCCTGGTTCTCAGAGCACTTTTGGGCCAAATTTTGTTTGTCCTCAGTTTTGAAAATTGCCATATGGACACTTTAGGTCCACAACCAAGGGTCCAGGACTAGTGGGACACCACTTGGGGGCTCAGGACTCACTAAGGCTGGGTCCAAGTGTGTGTTCATTATGGTGGGAGCCTTTTATGTCCCTGTGGCACTGAACAGGAGGCCAGCAAGCTAGCCCTTGGAGTCACTTCTGGTATTCCTGGGTGAAGGTGAAGATGCAGGGCTCAACAGCAAGGCTGGCTTCTGAGGGATCAAGGCAGGCTTCAGGCAGCAAAACAGTCCTTCCATGTACAGCAGCAGCCTGGCAGAGTACACAGCAGGCCACAACAGCAGGCAGACCTTTGAGAGTCCTTCAGCAGGTCCAGCAGTTAATTCTAGAGTGGGTCTGAAATTCCTATTTGTTACCCTGGTGCCCTGCTTCTGGAAGGCGGGAGAAACTTCTGGAAAGATTCTTTGAAGTGCATGGAGTTTCCTGACTCCACTGCCTTGGTTCCAAGCTGGCTGCAGTGACGATTCAGGGTTGTTAAGCCCTTTGTGTGGAGGCAGAGCACAAGCTATGGAGGTCTAAGAAGGGCTGGGCTCTGCTCTTCCCCACCATCCTGCCAGTAGATGGCCCATTCAGGCACACCTACCCTCTATTGTAGGACTCTCTGGGAAGAATTCTCAAAGTCTAACTGTCAGTTACACCCAGTCATGTGGCTCAGGCCAGGCTACAGGCACAAAACGCCTATGGGCAGGAAAATGGCAACTTTCTAAAAGTGGCATTTTCAAAATTGTAATGAAAAATCTGACTGTACCATTAATGAGGGTTTATTATTAAAATTTCATAGGTGCCAAACATGACATATCAACCTTGGGTATAATCTTTGTCTTGTATATGCTTGATTGTAGGTATGACATGTGGGGGTTCTAGACTTCTAGCTGAGCCTGGCTGGATTGTTGGGGCACAGGACATCTGAGTGTCGTTGGGACTGAATGCCCTCTCCTGGGCTCCATATTTCTAGGCTGTATACTTATCTATATCATTCATAAATAAAGGAGTACTCATGTTCAAGCCTGCTGCCTGTGCCATTTCTTCACGACCTTCTCCCATGTAGGAATTAAAGCTTATTAAATGTAATAAGGAATCCACAATGTTGTCCTATGGGAGGTTTAGACCTCACAGTAGTGAAAAACGAATTTTGTAGTTTTTCACTACCAGGGCATGTAAAACGTAGAAGTAGATGCCCATCCTTTTAATTACACAGCACCCTTCCCTATGGGTTACCTAGAGCCTACCTTAGGGGTAACGTATATGTAATAAGAGGGGAGTTAAGGCTTTTTTCCCCCCAAAGTTTTATATAACTTGACCCAAAGGCATCAAAGCGCTTTACATGAGAACCAGTTGCGTTACATTCATTTTTGTGTTGTTAGGCATGGGGAGATTACGTGACTTGCCCAGAATCACAGGATGTTGAGCGTCGTTGCCGAGACTCGAACCAGTTCCCCAGATTTGAGGTCGACCACCCTAGCCATTAGGCTTCATCCTCTCACTTGCCAAGTTGCAAGGTAGTGTAACACAGCATTCAGGCTGCAATGGAATGCCTGGAACATGTTTTAAAGTGCTACTTAGGTGGGTGGCACAATAAGTGCTGCAGGTCCGAAGTAGCATTTAATTTACAGGCCCTCTGTATATGGTATAACACTTTATAAGGGACTTATAAGTAAATTAAATATGCCAAATAGACAGATGCCCATCAAACAATGTTTAGGGGAGTGAGCACAAGCACTTTAGCACAGGTTAGCAATGGTAAAGTGCACAGAATCCTATGGCCAACAAAAACGAAATCCAGAAAAAATTGGAGATAAGTAGGCAAAAAGTTGGGGGAAGACCACCCTAAGGCTGACAGGTCGAACAGTCTCCACCCTCTATCCACAGAAATGCCGTCCATACACGTCAACTGTGTAGGGAAGCTTTATCTACTCTCCATTATGTCATGCAAACTACATCCCACTGGTCCATGCACTAAGACTTTCATCACACAAGGAGTCTTACTACTACACACTTAGGGGCAGATTTACTAAGGACTTTCAATGCACTTGAGTCACAAAAGGCGAGATCAAGACAACACATGCCCTTAAAGGGGATTTACTAAGGCATGCAGAGCCACCTTATGTAAATTCAGAGCAAAGCAAGGCAGAGCAAATGGTTGCATTGCATTACCCTGTGTTGAGAAGGTATTCCATGGGTCCAGCACGGGCGTTCCCATTCATCCACCCATGGATTTTGGTGCAATACCAGATTTACTAAGGTGAGTAAACCTTGGACGATGTCAAAATGGTGCACCCTCCCAAGTGAGGCATAACAAGGAGAAATATCTGAATTTTACAGCAAACAGGGAAAGCGGAAAATGCCTCAAAGGATTATTTTTGTGCAGGAATGTATCTCTTCCTGCACAAGAATGATACTTCAAATAATGGAGGCACCCCTGGCCCATGGCGCAAGGGTGCCTGCATTGGCGCTAAGCAGCACACAGTGCACCAGCGCAGTGAGAGAGCAAAATTCATCATATCTAAGTAGATATGGCACATTTCTGCCCCCCCCTCCATCACAAAATGCAGTGCAGCAAGGTGTCTTGTCTCATATACACACATAGAATGCACGCTCAAAGATCTAGGTGTCACACAAAATCCCTCTTTGGGCCATGTGATACGATCTATCTGGAGCCTCCATCACCCTCTCGTCTGCTCATTTGAGCCTTTGTATGATCCCGAGCTCCCCTTTCTAATTGTCTTATCCCTTTGACCCCTTTGTTAGCCAATACTCATTTTTCTAACTTTGGCCATCTGAGTTCCACAAACCCTTTCTGCAATCCTTCATGGACTGCACTCATTTTCACCCATCCACCTTTAAACTCCTGTGCCAAGCTTCAGTTCATATGCCCTCAGATCCACCCCCTAGACTACTGTGCCAGCATCAAACCGTGTCTTCTGCACTCAGAGTTCAGTATGTAACAGTCCTGGATTTTTATTCACTTTACATGCTCTGATTTTCAGCAAATACTTACCAGTTTTATATGTGGGCTGAAGAGGTAGGGGTTTCTGGGTGTTGGAAGTATAAAAAGCATGACTAAGAACCATTTACAAAAGGGGTATCCTAATACATGTGGCCTAGACTCAGGTAGGTGTCCTCCTGCTCCTGTTCCTCTGCCTATATTTGTAGGTCCTTTTGTGCCTTTAGAAGTCAGTCCGCCTTCTAATCCTGTTCCAATCTCTTCTTTTCTGAGTTGTTTTAGTTCTCCTGATCCTCATACTGGCCCTATTCTAAGTAGTTCTGGTTACCATGGTACTGTTGTTCCAAAATCTTGGGGTCTTGTTTGTAGTCCTTTCTGACCCTGGTCTTCCTGGCCCTGCTCCTGGTTCATCCTTATATTAATCTTTTCTGGGCCTCCTGATCCTGGTACTACTGATCCTCATCCTGATCCTGCTGGATCCTTATCCACCTAGCCTTGTTGCCCTGGTTCTTCTAGGGCTGATATTTCTTGACTTCCTGGTCTGGGTCATCATGATTCTCCTTGCCCTGGTCCTTGTACCTGTGGTCCAGCTGATACTGCCTCCACTGCTCCTGGTCGTCCTTATTGGTTCCTCTGGGGCTGGGCCTGGTCATTTTGGTCCTGGTTTGGCCCCATCAGCCCTCGTGGCTCTGGTTGTCCTGGTTCCCCTGATCCTCACCAGCCTGATCCTATTACCCCATTTCCTAATACTCCTACTCCACTCTAGTCCTCCAAACAAGGTCCCGGCCCTGCTTATACTGATCCTCTAGTCCACTGTATCCTCCCCCCTCTGGGCCCTGGACTTAATGGCCCTAGCCCACCTACTCCTGACCTGACTAGTTCTCCAGGTCCTACTTCAACATGTCATGAGACTATTGTCCCTGGACCTCCTGCTCGATGTCCTCTTGGACTAACTTGCCCACTTTATCCTGATCCTCCTTGTTCAGATCACCCTGTTCTAAGCCATTATTAGCCTCCCAGCTTCGTCACCAAGGCTACTGCCATAATGGCCTTATTTGTCCTCCTTTTCCTCATTATACTGGTCCTGCATGTCTGGCATGTCAGGTTTGGAAACTGTGGGCCTCTGTGAATTGAGCTTCTTTTTCCTCTTGTTTGTGGTCCCAATAAGCCTCATTGATCCTTCTAATACTCCTTACTCTGGTCTTGGTCTTTGTGGTATCCTTTGTACTAACCCCCTCGTCTTCCTTGCTTATTTTGGCCCCTGATCGTATTGGCCTGGATCTTCGCTTCCTGCATCTGGCCCTGTTCCTCTTGGCCCTGGCCTTCCTGCTGCTTGTCCTCATGCTGCTACACAAACTCATCATCCTGTTGCTCATCGTTCTGGCCATACTGTTACTAGCCCTGTGTCCTGTACATCCAGGCTGTTATAACCCTAGTCCTGATTTACCTAGTCCTTAGTCTTAGTTTTCCTTCTGACCCTGGTCTTACTGCTCCTTAAAGTCCTGATCCTCTTCGCCCTGATCTTCCTGGTCGTCTTGCACCTTTATTTCCTGGTCCACTTGGAACTTTTCCTTCTGACTCAGGCTGCCTGTGTTCCTGGTCTGAGCTACACGGCACTCCTGACCAAGGGTATGTTATTCTTGTTTTTCATACTACTTGTCCTTCTCAAGATTCTGTACCCATTGTCCCCAATCATCTTGCTCCTTCTCCTCATAGGTCCAGGTATCCTGGACCTAGTTCTCCTGGTCCTGACCCACCTCTTACCTTAGACTTGGTCTCCCTGGTCCTGATCCTTTTTGTCCTTCTGTGCTTGTTATCATACACTTCGCCTTTTGGCCATAATTACCCTTCGTGGTTCCCACAGTCTTGGCCCATCTGGCCCTGTACCTTTGTGGTCCTCCTGGTCCTAATCACCTTCTCCTGGTTCTCCTCACCATCAACCTCCTAGTCCTGGTGCCACAGGTCCTGGTGCATCTTGCTTCTCATGTCCTAGCTCTATTAGACTTTGTCTTCCTGGTTTGGTTGCCCTTGTTCTCTTGGGTCTGTTCCATGTCCATGTAATCCTCTTGGTACTGCAACCATTGATCCAGGTGCTCTTGATGCAGGTTCTCATTGTTCCGTGTACCCCTGATCCTGGTCATTTTTGTCCTGGTTCTCCTGCCCACGACTGTCCATTCTACTTAGTCTTCCAGATGCTGGTTGGCCTTCTTACCTCAGATCCTTCTCACCCTGTTTCTGCTACTTGTAAGGATTGCTCTGCCCCACTTGGTAATCCGAGCCCTTGTCTCTTAGGTACTGATATTCGTGACCATCGTAGCCCTAATTCTGGTCCTCCTGATCAATGATGATTTTAGTTTACCCAGTGCTCTTGCTCCTGTTTCTGGGTGCCCATGGTACTGCCCCCTCAGTTTTCCTAATCCCTTTCCTGCTTATTGTAGTATCCAGGGCATACTAGCCATTGCCCTTTAGGTCCTGATCATCGCAGTTCTCTTCATTCTGGTGCTGGACCTCATACTCTTGCTCCTTGCATGCATGGTTCTGCAATAACTTGTCCTATCACAGATCATCCTAGTCTATCCTAGTTCAGATGTTCCTGGACCTCTAGTTCATGCTAGTCTAAGAACTTCCTGGCCCTGTACTTCTTGGCACGGGTTTGACTGGTCGTCATTCCTATGTACTCCTGATCCTAGTCATTTGGATCCTGCGTCACCTGTTTCACAGGATCCTAGTCCTGGACCTTTTCATCCTCCTCACTCTTATTCTCGTCCATTAGTCTTCCTGGTCTTGGCCCCCTGCTTTATCTAGTTCCCTGGTTTGCCTGTTCTCAATCAATCACAATCAATCACAGCATTTATATAGCGCACTACTCACCCGGCGGGTCTCAAGGCGCTGGGGGGGGGGGGGGTCTGCTACTGCTCGAACAGCCAGGTCTTGAGCTGCTTCCTGAAGGCGAGGTGGGCCTGGGTCAGGCGGAGGTGGGTCGGAAGGGAGTTCCACGTCTTGGCGGCCAGGTGGGAGAAGGACCTTCCTCCTGTGGTGGCTCTTCGGATGTGGGGGACGGCGGCGAGGGCGTGGTTGGTCGATCGAAGCTGGCGTTTGGGAACGTAGAAGTTGAGGCGGCTGTTGAGGTATTCTGGGCCTTGGTTGTGTAGGGCTTTGTCTGCGTGGGTGAGGAGCCGGAAGGTGATTCTCTTGTTGACCGGGAGCCAGTGCAGGTCTCTCAGGTGCCCGGAGATGTGGCTGCGGCGGGGGATGTCCAGGATGAGTCGTGCTGAGGTGTTCTGGATCCGCTGGAGTCTCTTCTGGAGTTTGGCGGTGGTTCCGGCGTAGAGGGAGTTGCCGTAGTCCAGACGGCTGGTGATGAGGGCCTGGGTGACCGTCTTCCTGGTCTCGGTGGGGATCCATCTGAAGATCTTACGTAGCATGCGCAGGATGTTGAAGCACGACGAGGAGACGGCGTTGACTTGTCTGGTCATGGAGAGGGAGGAGTCCAGGATGAAGCCCAGGTTGCGTGCGTGGTCTGTGGGTTTGGGTGCGCTGCCCAGGGCGGGGGGCCACCAGGAGTCGTCCCAGGCGGAGGGTGAAGGTCCCAGGATGAGGACTTCCGTCTTGTCCGAGTTCAGTTTTAGGCGGCTGTTCATCATCCACTTGGCAACGTCTGTCATCCCTTCGTGTAGGTTGGCTCTGGCGGTGGCGGGGTCGTTGGTGAGGGAGAGGATCAGCTGGGTGTCATCGGCGTAGGAGATGATGTTGAGGTTGTGCTGGCGTGCGATGGTCGCGAGGGGGCTCATGTAGACGTTGAAGAGTGTTGGGCTGAGCGAGGAGCCCTGAGGGACGCCGCAGATGACTTCGGTGGCCTCCGATCTGAACGGGGGGAGGCGGACTCTCTGTGTCCTTCCGGCGAGGAAGGAGATGATCCCCTCCAGTGCCTTCTCCTGGATTCCGACGTTGCTGTGGCGCTGTACTAGGGTACGGTGGCACAGTGTCGAAGGCCGCGGATAGGTCCAGGAGGATGAGGGCCGCTGTTTCCCCGTTGTCGAGCAGGGCTCGGATGTCATCGGTAGCTGCGATCAGGGCGGTCTCGGTGCTGTGGTTGGCCCGGAAGCCAGACTGCGAGAGGTCGAGGGAGCCGTTCGTCTCGAGGAAGGCGGCCAGTTGCTTGTTGACGGTCTTCTCGATGACTTTTGCCGGAAATGGGAGCAGCGAGATGGGGCGGTAGTTCTTGAGGTCGGTGGGGTCGGCTGATGGCTTCTTAAGTAAGGCGCTGAGTTCGGCGTGCTTCCAGCTCTCCGGGAAGGTGGCGGTGTCGAAGGAGGTGTTGATGATGTCCCGCAGGTGGGGTGCGATGACAGCGTCGGCCTTGTTGAAGACGTGGTGAGGGCAGGGGTCTGTCGGAGATCCAGAGTGGATGGAGTTCATCGTGTGGACGGTGTCTTCGGTGCTGATCGGGGTCCAGGCGCGGAGGGTGGTTGTGGGGGGCGGTGGTTTGGTCATGGCGTGCGTCGGTTGAGTGCTGAAGCTGTTGTGTATGTCCGCGATTTTGTTGTGGAAGTAGGAGGCGAGGGAGTTGCAGAGGTCTTGCGAGGGGGTGATGTCGTTGTTTCCGGCGTTGGGGTTGGAGAGCTCTTTCACGAAGTTGAAGAGTTCCTTGCTGTTGTGTGCCTTGTTGTCCAGTCGTTCCTTGAATGCGGTTTTCTTGGTGGTGTGGATCAGTTGGTGGTGTTTTCGGGTGGCGAGCTTGAGGGCAGTCATGTTGTCTGGTGTTGGGTCTCTGCGCCTGGTTTTCTCGAGTGCTCTGCAGTTCTTCTTGGAGCTCTTGAGTTCGTCATTGAACCATGGTGCTTTCTTGCTGCCGGGTCGGCTCGGCGGGGTCTTCAGAGGGGCGGGGTCGTCTGCGCAGTCGCTGATCCATTTCGTGAGGTTGGTGGCCGCTTGGCTGGGGTTCGTTGTGCTGGTGGGAGGGTTCATGCTCAAGGAAGTGGCGAGCTGGTCTGCGGTGATCTTGTTCCAGCTTCTGCGGGGAACCTGTTGCTGGTGATGGTGGAACGTGGTCCTTCTGAAGCTGAAGTGGACGCAGCTGTGATCCGTCCAGTGGAGTCCGGTGGCGTGGCTGAAGGCGATGTCCTTGCTGGAGGAGAAGACGGGGTTGAGCGTGTGTACGGCGTAGTGGGTGGGGGTGGTCACCATTTGCTTGAGTCCGAGGTTGGCGAGGTTGTCCAGCAGGGTGGTGGTGTTGTGGTCGTTGTTGTTCTCCAGGTGGAAGTTGAGGTCCCCGAGGAGGATGTAGTCTGCGGAGGGGAGGGCGTGCGGGCTGATGAAGTCGGCGATGTCTTCGCTGAATGGTGTGCGTGGTCCCGGGGGTCTGTAGATGAGGGTGCCTCTGAGGGTGGTCTTGGGGTTGGCGTGAATCTGGAAGTGCAGGTGTTCGGCGGGTGCGAGGGTATCGTCGGTGTCCGTCGTGATGCGGATGGTGTTCCTGTGGATGATGGCGATGCCTCCTCCTGTCTGGTTGACGCGGTCCCTCCGGATGATCTTGTAGCCGTCCGGGATGGCGATGGCGATGGCGATGTCGGGCGCTGAGGAGGCGTTCATCCAGGTTTCTGTGAGGAAGGCGACGTCTGGGGCTGTGTTGTCGAGCAGGTTCCAGAGCTCGACGGCGTGTCTGTGGACGGAGCGGGTGTTGAGCAGGATGCACTTCAGGTGGGTGCTGCTGGAGTTCGGCTTGGTGGGTGCTGGTGTGGCGTGGGTCCGGTTGCAGGTGAACTTGCAGGAGTGGCAGCTGAAGGGTCCGTGGGTGCGTCTCGGTGTGGCTTGGTAGCAACCCGGAGTTTGGCCGGTGTTGAGTGCGTTGAGTTCGGTGGCGTTGTAAGTCCGTCGGGTCGGCTTCCGTCGGTGGGGGCCAGGGGTCCTGGCACTGGGCGCGGTCCAGGCGCGGACGGGCGCAGACGGGCTTACCTTTGGCGCACCTTCGGCGCTCATTCGGTGCTCCCGCTGCGCGCGTCCGCTGCGCGGTCGCTCTGGGGGGTCATAAGAAGGAGCCGGAGGGCGGGTCAGCTGGGTGGCGGGAGCGGGGGGGCCAATGGACAGGAGGGGGGCGGGGTAGAAGGAGGACTGTGGCGGGAAGGGGGGCTGGGGCGGCTCGGTGGCAGGGAGCGGCACCCAAGGTAGGTGAGCAGAGGGGGGGGGGCAGGGGGTAGTGGCGGCAAGGCAGGAAGGCAAGCGACAGGCAACACAGAGGTAGGGCAGCACAGGTGTCAAAGGCTGACACGGGGGGCACACAGAGGCGGCACTGGGGTCAGCAGCGAGGCGGCCGGGGGGAGTCCCACGAGGCGACGGCGAGGCAGCAGAGCAGGGTGCAGGAGCAGCGGAGTGGGGGTGAACTCGCCTGAACAGGCTCAGCGGTTCTAATCCTTCTGTTCCTGATCATCTTGGTCCATGTAGTCCTGGCCTTAGTTCCGGTACTTCTTTGTCAGGCCCTCAAGATGTATTGGGTCTTCTGGTTATAGTTCCATTGGCCTTGGTTTCCCTAGCCCTCCTGCCCTATCCTACTCCTACTAGTTCTCCTGGTGTACCTGGTTTGCTTATTCTACTTATTCTTGTCCATCTGACCATGGGCCCCTCTATCATGGTCCTTCTAGAAATTGACCTTTTGGGTCTGGTCTTCCTCATCCTTCTAGTTCCCATGTTGTGGGTCAGCCTGGTTCATGTAGAATGCGTCACCCTAGTATAGAATCCCCCTGAGTCTGTCAGGTTTAGGTTTTAAAGTCTTTATTTCGATAATAAAATCATAAAAGACAACATTTAAAAACACATAAAATTAGGACGACATAACAATATACCAATATACTGACATTTTACAACAACAGTAAACTTGTCCAAGTTTTAAGTTTTTTAACAATAACTAAATATATTTAAAAATAGTTATTAAACATCCAAGCAATACAAAGACAAACCTGACCAGATAGTTCTAAGAGTGTAGAAACAATGAATGAATTAAAACATTCTTAGTACGTTATACATTATCCTGTATTAAGAAAAGACAATGGTGAATTAATTGAAAAGCTGGAATTTGGTCTTGTTTTTATCTACTTTTTGCCCTAATGGCCCAAGCCCACCCTAAAAATTTCGCTACACTCACCACGAACACCTCTGAGGTGTTAGTTTTTAATACCCAAAGAGCCTCAGAGGACCTTCTGTAAGTGAGGCGTTGAAACAGAGGTTTTATCCATTTTCTTCGTGGTGCTAGGTAGGTTGGACAGGCAAATAAAAGGTGTCCCTCAGTTTCCCTGTGACCTGGGCACCAACAACAAAATTCCGTTGCTCCAGTAACCCAATTTTTTGTAAAGAAATTCAATGGCAAAGATCCCACACGAAACTGGTGATAAAGTGTCTTATCCAACGGCCTGGTGATGATATCCCAGTAGGTCTCGCGGGATGGATCCAACTTAATGGTCAGAAACCTTCCCGTTAGACTAGCAGAGCTGGAAGCAGTCACTAGGGATTGACGGACTGAGCCCCAATACAGTGCCTTAAATTCCTGTTTTGAGGGGAAAACATTGGTTCCCGGAGATACCCACAGCTGTTCCAGTCCAATTTCGACCAGAATGGTTTTAACAGTGCGTAGCCATGGAATTCTCCCGGAACCCCCAATTGACCTCACCTCAGCTAGTTCCTTAGCAAAAAGGGCGAGGTCGGGAGAGGTCCATATGCGCCTCCAGAGGGCCACCAGTCTGAACCTTGCCATCTCATTAATTGGGTTGCATCCCAGGTCCAGGCAGAGTGGTATAGATGGAGTAGATTGAGGTAGCCCTACCAAACTCCGCATGAACTTACACTGTATTTTAAACAAGCTGGAGAGATCCATGTGTCCCCAGAGATCTGCACCATACAAAATTGCAGCATTAATCTTTGAATCGTAAATCTTTAACGCTGGATTGACCCGTTTAGTGATCAATCTTTTTTGCTCACTCAAAAGGCAACCGGTTAGTCGGGCAAGTTTTAACTGTTGTACTCCTATCTGCTCTTTCCATCGTAAACGATGGTCCAGGGTGACCCCTAAATAAGTCATGGTCTCAACTTGTTCCAAGTTAACTCCACTCATACTTACAGAACTCCGCAAAAAATGACTCTTGGTAAGAACCATAAACTTGGTTTTACCCACATTTACCTTAAGGTCATTGATGGCACAGAACTCCTCGAAGCGGTCCAGGGCCAGCTGTAAACCACTACGGGTCTTAGAGAGGAGTAAAGTGTCATCGGCGAAGATGAGCATGGGGCACCTGTCCCTGCCAGAGAAGGGGCATCAGTGGGGGTAGCTGCAAAGAATTTAACTACTTGGTCAATAAATAACAGAAAGAGTGTGGGCGCCAAGACACACCCCTGACGGACTCCTCGAGTTACAGGAAAGCAGTCCGTCACCTGTCCTTGACCTCCCCACCTCACCCTTGCAAAGTTGTCCTCATGCATTTTAACAATTAGATCAAGTAGTTCCATGGGTAGTCCTAAATCTCTCAGAACACACCACAGTTTATCCCTCGGCACCAGGTCAAATGCCGACTTCAGATGAATGAACGCGGCAAAGATGGTTCCTCCGCCAAGCAGCACCACCTTCCAGTAGATTAGACAAAATCTAAACACCTGGTCGATGGTGCTCGTGCCAGATCTGAAGCCTGCTTGCATGGGAGACAAGATATCCTCCAGTTCCATCCAGCCTTGAACTCTGCCTAAAACCATCCGTGCAATAACCTTTTGAAGGGAGTCGATAAGACTAATCGGGCGATAATTGCCCGGGTTGGACCGGTCACCTTTTTTATAAATTGGGAGGATCTCGGCCCCCTTCCAAGACTTGGGAATTCTAGCCCCTTTTGCTATCGCATTTGCTATCTTGGTAATGTACGGCACCCAGAGATCGGGGTTGGCTTTGAACAAATCAGCAGGAATTAAGTCCATCCCTGGTGCTTTCCCCCGCTGGGTCAGGCCAAGGGCTAACTCCGCTTCATGTTCAGTGAAAATCAGTTCCTCCCCGTGGACAGGCATTATGAACACCCTACCTGATGTTGGGAGGGGTTCCAAATTCTCAACACTGAATTGGGCAGAGTAATGGTTCACCCAAACGTCAGGAGGTACGTGGTTTGTGGGAGTATAGGAGTCCGGGTCTCTGCCCCACTTTACAAGTTCCCAGAACTTAGTCTGGTTATTTGAAGTGGAGGCATCCAAGAGGTCAGACCAGTGCATATCTTCCCACTCTCGTTTTGCCTCCCACTGAATTTTCTTATACTGCACCCATGCTGCCTTAACATCACACATGATCCGGGACTTTACCGCTTTGACAAGATGGCTATAAGCCTCCCTACACTTCTTATTATACCATTTCTGGCGGGGGCCATGTGTTTTAACGGTTCCCTTAGGACATGGTAAAGATAGGAGGAGCTTAAGCTGGTCAAAACAACATTCGTGAGACTCAATTGTGCTTTCAGGACTAGGCCCCCCGGGATCGGCAGACATAAACTCATTTACCGTGTTAGAAACCACAATCTTAATACTTTCCAAGAGAGTCTCATCCCCCGCTAGCCTAGACCATTTTAACCTTCTTCGGAAGGTATCTGGTTCATTTAATCTATCCATACCCGGCAGCCTTAGTTTAAGCGACAACGGGTTATGGTCGCTTTCTGGGCGGGTACCACTTCCATATCTATCAGAAGTGGCCAGAATTCCACCTTTAACAAAAAATAATCTATGCGACTTTTCTTTAATCCATTATCAAAAGTATTATTGGCGCATAGATCGGATGTAGTGCGACCATTTGCGGCCCTTAACCCCCAAGTCAAACATAGAGCCATCCAGTTCAATGCAGCCTCAGTCCCTTTAACAATTTTATCAATGGACAAATCCGGGATATTCCAAGCTGCGTCCTCTGCGGACCCCCAGCTGTCCCCTGCAGCGTAAAGCGGCTCAAAGGTACAGTTCAGGTCTCCGGCTAGAACAAGAAAGTTATCTCTTCCCAATCCACCAAGGTACCTGTCCAATACATCGACAATACCAGGGGAGCGACCGCCCGGTAGGCCTCGTGCATAAATATTAATAATGATCAAGTCACGTTGGCCATCCTTACTCAATTTAATGCCCATAAGGTCTGGGTGTTCTACAGATATCTCAGACGGGTAGTAACCCAATGCCTGCTTCACCCAGATCACCAACCCCCCTGATGCCCACCCTTTGCTGCCCCTGATAGCTGGTTTAAAAAAATTAAGAAACCCAACCCTATGGATTGGATCTGGTGCCCAAGTTTCCTGGAGTAATACAACATCGAATATATCGCCAAATTCCAACCAATCCTCAGAGTGCAACCGTCCCTTGACCCCTGCCACATTCCATGAGACTACATTAATTGTTTCGAGTGGGGGTGCCACAATACATGGGGAAGGATGAGCCATTGTCAAATGTACAGCCGGGATCGCCAATTCACTCCCTTTTCCTGGCCTTCTCACCTTGTTGACATCCCTATCCAAACGTTCCACCCCCAACATGACCTCTGTCATATCCTCAACAGTTAATGCAGCATTCTCCTCCATTGCATGTGGCACTAAGCCCGCCTCTTCAGTATTCACAAGAGACGGGGCCCCCAACTTGGCTCAGCTACCACATTCCCACAGCCCTCAACAGTGTTAGTCTTCCTAATAGGTGGATGTAGTCAATCTATGGCCTCACAATCCGAAAGGGGCCCAAAACGATTGAAAAGTAAGGGATACTGCGGGGGGTAAGGTGTTCTGGCTGTAGGGTACCTCCTAACTGGGAGTCTCATGGGTGTGGAGCCAGAAGGAAAATTACAATATCTCTGAGGATAAAAATAAGCAAGCCCCAGAGTTTGTAAATCCCCCAATCTGGCAAACCTGGCTTCCCTTCGAATAGTATCCACCACCCAGGGATCCTTAAATGATATTAGTATGCAATCGCCCTCTAAATCTTTGGTACCATGACCCCCCCAATCAACTCTCCTCACAAATAGGATTTCTGCAAAAGATGAAGGTGGTAGGGGGCGATTTTTATTCAGCCAAAATGCCATTTTATTACGTAAGTCCCCATGTGTTTCCTTAATGCCCTCCTTTAGCGGGGCTACCCCTGTTAACACTATTGTGTGTTGAGTTGCTTCAGGGGGTAAATCTGTGCGGGGAAAAGCATGCTTATTTAATTTCCCCACAGTTGGGGTATTGGTGTTATGGCGATTAACTGTCTGCCCTGTGAGCGTCTGTGATGAAGTACTAGGGGCGGATTTTACACGGTCATCCAACCGTGCTACTTGCGTTCGATCTGAATTGGATTTGGCAGTAACCTTCTTGGGTGCCTGTGACAAAGTATCTACAGCTACAATGCTGGGTTTATCCCTAGGTCTCCCCCCCCCACTATTGGTTTATTTACATCTACCCCTGTTATTACAGGGATAGTGGCTTTTCCAGAGGGAACATTTTTCGTACGTTTTATTTTGTTCACTGGGGAGATAAAATCCCCTCCCACTGGAGTGGGGACAGTTAGCTTTTGTAGTAGGCCCAAATTTGTACTTACTACAGACTCCAGAGCATCTAATTTAACGGTCATCAACCTGGATCGCTCCAGGACGGGAAGTAGGAGGGTTTTAATCATAGTCTCCATTTTTACCAATAGGATTTCGTCACTATTAAGGCAGGTTGGGCAGGGATTAGATGAGCCCAAGGGTATAAAGGAGGGGCATAGCACATTGGGGAATACCGAGGGTAATTGGAGTGCGATGGGCTGCTCAAAGTCAGAAGCACCAGGACTAGATGGATCATTTAACTTGGGCAACTTTTGGTCTCTCCCCCCTGGTGGCTCATATCCATTTTCCTCTTGCGGGGTACCGGTCCCAAGGGATCAACCTCTACTGATAGTTTCAAATCGGGATTATTGGTTGAGTGCAGACTTTCTGAACTAGTATCATTATCCCCGCTAGACTGAGTGTCGTCGAGGGTCGGGTCATCATCCACCAGAGAATCTGAAGGGCCCACCCCCTCTCCCTCTGTATGGACTAATGCCTCAGTGGTAACAGAATGTAAACTATTATATGATGCTTGAGCGACAGGGCTGGTTATTGTTGCCAACCCACCCAACGAGGAACGCTTACCATTAACTAAATCTAAGGAGAGTCTTTTCTCTGCCATTGCTATCTCCTTTTCCAATATCCCAGTTGCTCGGGTGATAAAGGCATCGAGTGGTCCAGAAACTACTCCCTTAGTTGTTTGCAGTTGGACTGTACGATCTTTACCTGACCTTAAAGGCATGTTAATATGGACTAGGGCTAACTGTACCTGTATTATGCCACACACAGTTTTAACAACGGATGCTTTAGCAACACTGGGGCCCACACAATAAAGAGATAGAAAAATAAATACGTTATTTGCCAAGGAGTATGGGCCAACCCAACCTTGTCCGACCACGGACGGCCAGAGACGGTCCTGCCCTTGTCCCGGGCTTCTCCCGGCGCACTCCCGCGCGCTCCCGCGCAGCGGGTGCACTGAATACCTTTGAAGCTACTGTGAGTTGAGTGCTGGGCGGGTGGGCGGGGCCAGCAGGGAGAGCAGCCCAGGTGTGCTCAATGGGCCTCGCAGGGACTCCTGGTTGCTGGAGTCCCTGCCTCGATGCTCGCAGCCCTGTCGGCAATTCCACATAGCCCCAGTCCTTGCAGGGAACAGCCCCTCGCTGTCAGCAGCTCCGGATGGACGCGGCACGCTGCGGGACCCGCGAAGCGGGACCGGCGAGGCGCTGAGGGTCCCGGAAGGTAGAAGATCAGTAGCAGCAAATGGTGAGTCCCAGCAGAAAGACAGCAGCAAGTTTGCGGTTTACAGGGTCCCACAAGAGCAACTCTGAGCCCGCTTTTCACTCCGTGGGCGGGTGGGCGGGGCCAGCAGGGAGAGCAGCCCAGGTGTGCTCAATGGGCCTCGCAGGGACTCCTGGTTGCTGGAGTCCCTGCCTCGATGCTCGCAGCCCAGTCGGCAATTCCACACAGCCCCAGTCCTTGCAGGGAACAGCCCCTCGCTGTCAGCAGCTCCGGATGGATGCGGCACGCTGCGGGACCGCGAAGCGGGTCCGGCGAGGCGCTGAGGGTCCCGGAAGGTAGAAGATCAGTAGCAGCAAATGGTGAGTCCCAGCAGAAAGACAGCAGCAAGTTCGCGGTTTACAGGGTCCCACAAGAGCAACTCTGAGCCCGCTTTTCACTCCGTGGGCGGGTGGGCGGGGCCAGCAGGGAGAGCAGCCCGGGTGTGCTCAATGGGCCTCGCAGGGACTCCTGGTTGCTGGAGTCCCTGCCTCGATGCTCGCAGCCCTGTCGGCAATTCCACACAGCCCCAGTCCTTGCAGGGAACAGCCCCTCGCTGTCAGCAGCTCCGGATGGACGCGGCACGCTGCGGGACCCGCGAAGCGGGTCCGGCGAGGCGCTGAGGGTCCCGGAAGGTAGAAGATCAGTAGCAGCAAATGGTGAGTCCCAGCAGAAAGACAGCAGCAAGTTCGCAGTTTACAGGGTCCCCTGTCTGTCACTCCTTGACCTTCTGATCCTCATCCCACTAGACATAAACTTCCACATCCTTTAGAACCCCATGGTTATTCTGATGTAGGTCCTGCTAGCCCTAGTCCCTGCTCATTGCGGTCCTCCTGGTCCTGGATCTTTTTCTTCTTGCCCCTTTATCCTTCTTAATCTGATGTCTGTTGTCTTGCCCTCTTGTCTCTGGCGCTTTTCCCCATTGGTCTTGTGGTTCTGGTCCTCTTTGGGTCTGTTACTCCTGCCCTGGTTGTTGTCGTTCCTCTGGTCCTGGCCGATGCACATAGGCCCTCATAGATCCTCCTGTTCCACATCCTCCTGGCTCTCCTGATTCTTCTTGCCCTTGTCCTGGTACACCTAGTTCTGTTTTTCAGTGTCCTTTACCTCATCGTCTATTTGTTCTTGGTTCACTCTGACATTGAAAACTGTGGTCCTCAAAGATTAGGTCTCTGTGGGTCTGGTTCTTATTGACCTGGTCCTCATGGATCTGATCATCCTAGCCCTCCTAGTAGTCCTCCTCTTGGCTTCTATTTATCTACTTTTCATCCTACTCCTCCCACTTCCTTCCCCAGCCCCCCTCCACAATGGCTTTAGTCAGGTATCGCCTCTAAGCCTGTCACACAGATGTGTGTGTTTTTTGGCTTCCAGATTTTTTTTGCTGAGACAGCACTTTTAAGTTCAGAAATGAGGGCTCACTAGAGACAGGACCTTGCCCATTTAAACACTGCTTAACATGTTAAAGATCAAAACTACTATTCTCAAGATGCATTGTGCCGGTGACAAAAATGTTAGTGTTGCTGAAGGGACCACTCATGGATCACTCATGGAATTGGACCAATAAGCACCAATGCTCTAAACCTACTCGGCTGTGTGATTGCATGAAATATCTTGTTTATTCACAGGCAATAGCGTAAACTCTTCCTGTGAATTACTCAGATGCATTACTTACCTGTCTTCTGCTTTCACTTCCCCATTCCAGAGAAGCCCTATTACAGTGTCTCACTCAATTTACCTCCTGCGAGTGCCCCAACTACTATGCCCCCAAACACCAATTACTTACATGTTTCTCCCTCTGGGGCCCAGCTACCACCTATCTGTCATCATTCCCTGTTTGCTGCTCCTGTTGACTGCTACTGTACTGCCAGATTTGAAATAGTAAGCAAGCACAATACCCCTTAAACAGAAGCCTAAAGCTAGCACGTGGCCTTCCATTAGAAGCCCAAAAAGAGCCCAACCGCCACAAATCATCAAAAGGAGCATCATGAACATTAAAAGAACAATGTATTCTCATGAGCGATAAAACATTTATGTAACATGCTTTAAAACCATACTTTGATTTCTACATGCCTTATTTGAATATTAAAATACCATAAACTAATAGATTTTAAATTTTTTCATCTGTAAACAACATAGCTTAATTCATGCACATACCTTTTATCAAACCATTATGCATGGTATATATACTTACTTTCAAATGCTTCACACATGTTGTATCCCCATTACAAGATGACCACCACACTACCATTGGCTGGAATCCCTTTTTTCTATAAGGCCGGCTAAATAAAGACCTTTTTCACATTATTTATCCGGCCGCTGGTCAAATGATACATCATCTGTACTATTTAGTCTATGGCTGGCTAAACAGCAGAGATTATGTACTATTTTTCCAGCCACTGAGTAAATAGCAAAGATTTTGTACTATTGGGCTGATTTCTGGGTAAATAGACACTTCCCTTTGCTTCTCTTAAAAGTCTGGAAACATGTAGCCATCGGAAACGAGCATGATGACACCAGAGCTAAACTCAACAACTGCCTTACTGAGATGGCAAACTGGATGTCCGCGCACTGTTTAAAACTTAATGCGGAAAAATCTGAAATCTTGCTCCTAGGCGGAGCCAATCACATATGGGACACATCCTGGTGGCCCTACTCTCTGGGCGCGGTGCCAGCACCAAAGCAGTGCATCAATAACCTGGGCATCATCATTGATAACACTGTATCAATGAAAGACCACGTGCGGATCTTGTGCGGTAGAAGTTTGGCTACCTTGAAGCTCTTAAAAAGGCTATTTCCATGGATCCCACTGGAAAGCAGGAGGACCATTACACAGGCACTGCTTGTTAGCAGGCTGGACTACGGAAATGCACTCTTTGTTGGCATGCCAGACTATCTTTTTAAACACATACAGGTCATACAGAATGCAACAGCCAGACTAGTGTGCAAGGAGGGCAGATACAGCTCTGCGACAAAATGTCTGAAGCAACTTCACTGGCTGCCCATGTGCCAAAGAGCGTGCTTCAAACTTCTAGGACATGCTCATAGGGCACTCTGTCACACAGGCCCTAAGATCCACCAGAACAAAATCAAATTCTATCTTCCACCCAGATGCCTAAGGTCACGCTCCCTAGCATTAGCTGAGATCAAAAGACTCAGCAAGAGCAGGACAGGTGGACGCACTTCCTCACACCTTGCAGCAGTTTATTGGAATGAGCTCCCGTTGGAGTTATGACTAACCGAAGAACACATAGCGTTCAGGAAGAAACTCAAGACACATTTATTTCCCTAGCACTGCCGTCTGCCCTCATTTAAAATAATCTGTCTCATCACTCCTCAGCTTCAACCAGCGCCGTGATATCCCAGTGGGATGAATGTTGCGCTTCACAAATAAATAAATAAAATAAATAGGTAGGCAGATGATGCTTACAGAATTGCACCACCGTAGAGGATTTCCACGTTTATTTCCTAACATTTTGCCCAAAATCAGAAGCACACTGTGGCACAGAATCCAGCAGAGCATCACAGCCCTCCAGGAGTGGCCTAAAGACCATTAGGATTAGGGTTGTACCATTCTCCTTGTGACAAAGGACTTCTGCAAGTATTATCAGGACTGTTATTGGTCAATGGCCATGGGTTGGCTAGACCCATTCCACCTCTTTGCTTGAAGCCTCCTCTGAGCAGTATTTCATTGTCTTAAATCTGGCCTTTTAACTGTGAAAGCAAGGTTGTTTTTATTTTAGACTTCCGGACTTAACCTCGGCTATGGCATGGCTGTTTCCTTGCTTATATTACAGGGTTTGCCTCAAATGTGAGCAGATAATGTGTTCTCTGTAGCTCTCATATGGGATTTGATTTTCACTTTTGGCCTTTTGTGCACAAAAACGGCTGATCTTCAACAAAGTAAAATGATTCTGATTTATTTGCACAAAATGGTTTCCATGTGAATGGGTGAACATGAGTATGTATTTTGGGGGTCTCGAATTGCCCAGAAGACCAAAAGAACAACTATCCAGACCATTGCAGATTTTTTAATGCAGATTCATATAGCGCAAACTGGACCCGAAGGTATTGGAGCGCTTTACATAAGCACCAGTTACGTTACACAAGGACACATTCAGGCACGGCGAGATTAAATGATTTGCCCAAAATCATAGGATGTGAATGCAAACCAGAGGCTCAAACCTTGGTTTCCAGCACCAAAGTTGACGATCTAGCCGTCGGACCACATCCTGTCCCTTAGCTACTCACATTCACATGGACATCAAAGTCTTTGCTTGTCAGGGTTTGTCAATGAGTTGAACATTTTAACTTCCAGATGTTAAGACCAAAGAAATATATCATTATTACTTTAATTGTCAAACATCTTTCTCAAAAAGCCAATCACTGTTGTGGGATGTGTGGGGATATGATATGCTCTCTTCCAATATACAAGTGTATTTGAAATAAAATCTTATTGACTTGTATACACATTATTGCAGCAACTTTCACCTACAAATTTTTTATATCTTATCTATATACAGTAAGTGGAAATATTAATGGCAACAAAAACATATTTTATTGCAGAGGCAGCTTTGATGAACCCACTTGTAAGTTCTGTGTCGGCTGCGTTATGGAGGCGTTTGATTATTTGCATCCTATGGGTATTATTTACAGAGACTTAAAACCAGAGAACCTATTGCTTGATGCTGGAGGTTACATAAAACTGGTAAGGTTGGCTTTCTATGTGGGCTTCTTCCTCCTCAAATGTATTTAGTTCTTCAATGATGTTCCCTTTTCTCTCTCGCTCTCCCCCTCTCTCTCACATACACACCCAAACAAACACACACATGACTGCTAGCAGGAACTGGAACAAAACATTGACATCTGCTCATACATTCCTCATTGAAATTTAAAACACAGAAAGAGCAGAAATGCCTGAATTATATGAACTATGAAAATGATAGTTGCAGATAGTACTCGTGTATAAGAATGGCAGATCAACATTAAAAGTAGCAATAGATTTGTGTTTAATTGAAGTATCTGTAAATCACAAAACTGGTCAATAATGCTGACCTGAGCAAAGAGTAATTCAATGTACAATTTTACATGAATTTGTTACTTACCACAGACATTTGAAATTGCTTTGATTTTGCCTGCCATTAAATTGCGCAGGTACGTCAATGTATATAAGTTTAAAGGGTTAAAGTAACAGATGTGATTGAATTTGTATCGCACACTAATAGTGCCTTGTGAGATCCCTCCTTTTGAATAATAACGATGCATGCATTAAATTGACAAATTCACTCCTTTGTATGTATTTTAGGGGTTTCTCCATAATATGTGTATTTTCACCTGTGTATCCTATGACAAGGACAGATGCATTCCACCAGGAATTATAAAACAACTTAGAAACCTTCTTCGAAGAGGTTGTTGTTTGTCTGTATGCAAAATAAATGAATGCATTTATAATAATAAACTTTTGAATATGAACTGGAAAATGATATACGGTTATTTGCATCTTTGTGTCAATCCGATATTAGCCTTTTGATCAACTGGTCTTGCATTGGCATTATTCACTTGAAAGAGGCCTGATTGAGAGTGGGGAATTAAATAATGATTCCTCCCGAACAGGTGTTTCACTGAGATCCGAATTCCAAGTTATGTGGTAAATCACATTTTCCTTGACAGATTTAGCCAGGTCAAATCTATTAAAATAAATTGCTAAAAAAAAATTGCAGAATAGTCCAATATATGGGAAATTGGTAGAATAAATACTGATTCTTCATTAATTCCTCAGTTTTCTCGAACAAAGGGGGTCATTATGATGGCAGACGGACCTGAGTCCTTCCGCCACCATAGAGTAGGAGGGACCGTCCGCAGGGGCTGCGGCGGTCCCTCCGTGCAGATTAGGATGTGACCGCCACCCTGGCGGTCACATCCTCAATCTTTAACATTGCGGCGGGTGCAGCTTCAAGCTGCACCCGCCGCAATGTTAAAAATGCATGCACGGCATTTGCGTGCACAAAGCAGCAGGCACCGCGCGGTGCCTGCCGCTTTGTCCACGCAAATGCAGGGGGGTACCATAGGTACCCCCCATGTGCACCCCCCACACCCCTTCACCAAGGGGGCCCGCAACGGGCCCCCGAAGTCAATGTCTGTATTCTTTTCCACGGCGGAAAAGCCGCCGTGGAAAAGCATATGTTTTCCGCTATCCTAATATGCCTGGCGGTGTCTGATAGACACCGCCAGCCATGTTAGAGCTTTTCCGCCGTGGTCGGAAGGCGACCGCGGCGAAAAGCTGCGGACCTATTTTGAGACCCACCGCCATCCTAATATGGCGGTGGGTCTTTTGTGCCTCCACAGCGGTTTTCCCGCATTCTCCGGGCCGGCGGTGGCTTCCGCAGTCCCGGAGGATGCGGGAAAACCGCGATCCTAATTGAGCCCCTAGTCCGAATAGGAGGTTCATACAGAGCTTGGAAAATTTCTCACCCCAGGGTAATCATTTTTATCGTGTACAGTAAATACTGCACCCTTTTGCCATGACATGTGACATTGTAGCCAGAATACAAAACCAACTCAACCTCCTTCTGAACATTTGTCTCTTACTTACAGAAGAATCTATTGGCAAGTAGATTCTCCTCCATTTCCCAGTAAATGCTTCTAAATGTCATTAATTTACAAGTGCTAATGGTAGAGAAATGTAGATCAAAAATATTTAACAATCTCCAATGCTGCAGGCAACGCCCATATTTTATTGTGTAGATTATACAATTTACTATAAATTTGTTTTGCCACCTCAGTTTGGACCCAGCAATATACAAATCAGTCTTGACCTTACTCCACATGTGAACAGTGTTAAATCATCGAGTTCCTCATTCTGACCATGCTATTTAAGAAACAAGCAACATGATACCATATTCTAACATCAGGCAGCATCTGTAGATGCAGCAAAGCAGGCCTAGCTGGTCTGCATTTCCAATCCAACAAATCATTTGCACATACGAGAATAGAAAGGGCATACAAAAACAAAATGCATAGTGTCTTGAAGGGATATACATCGCATAATCAGGGAACATTGTCTACCTCATTATCCCACACCGTGGGTACTCGAAACAAATAGTGTATGAAATTAATCCTAAAACAGGTTAACAAAAACGAATGGGTATTAGACATCCCATATTTAAGATATGGTTCTATAAAAAAAAGTAGCATGAACCAAAACATAAGATTTAACAGAAAGCATGAGCAAAGCGCTAGGTTCCTTTTCGTCTGCCTTCAATGTCTATAAGGCTTTCGTGACCCAAGCTTTGTCCCTCTTGGCAACAGATTGTGGATTGTTTAACAAATCTGTGCATAGTAGTTTGAGTTTGCAGAAATATAATTGAACCACAGGTTTTCTCTTGGCATGACCTATGCTCTTACAATCTTTAATAGTCAATCGGTTAAGCTCCAGTTTGTTCTTGAATCAAACAGATACCCATAAAGTCAAGACATTATAAGTAACCACCCTCAGGACAGTGAAAGCAAATGCTTTAGGAATCTGTTCTCTGTTATTTTTTTTACTTGCAACAGATTACCATATAACCATAAAGTCAAGAACATTAGAAGTAGCCACACTACAGGACAGTGAAAGCAAATGCTTTAGGAATCTGTTCTCTGTTATTTTTTTACTTGCAACAGATTACCATATAACCATAAAGTCAAGAACATAAGAAGTAGCCACACTATAGGGCAGTGAAAGCAAATGCTTTAGGAATCTGTTCTCTGTTATTTTTTTACTTGCAACAGATTACCATATAACCATGAGACGATGACTACCTAAGGAGCTAACACAGCTGCAAGATACATCAACGCATAATTCATAACTTCATCTAGCAATAGTAGCCGATAACCGAGAAATGACTACTGAATGAGCTAACACAGCTGGAAGACACATCAATGCATAGCACATAACACTATCTAGCAAAAAAAAAAAAAAAAAAATGGCAGATAACAATATAGATAGGGCAGGCATAAACGCACATGCCATAAAATATCCACCAGGCCTATCCAAAGCAGCGGCCAAAAAGTTTAAGCATGATATATTGAGGAAAAAACCGGACATTTTGATCTCTGACCCCTCGTTTAACCCGAACAAAGGCACGATCGTCAATGACCTAATATTCTTCACCAGAAGAACGGCTATTTGGCGGACGGTCATCACAGAAAAGCTCAACATAAAAAAGACTAACAATATTCCACATGGCATAAAACTAACGATCATACCATCAACAAGACTTAGAGCAGACCTCTGTATAACGTTATACAAAAACGGTATAGTGCTTATACAAGCAGCCAGTGAAGAATTAGAGAAATTTGACATGATTTTCCCCATCTTAAAACAATGGGTAGAGAGCCCAAGAGATCAACGACAGCCACGGACCACACAAGCAGATACCCAAGTCGCCATCCACCTTAACACCACAGGCCGCACACTGCCGTCACAACCTCAAGAATCACAGCACCAACCGCTAAGAGAAGACACAGAAAGTAAGCTACCCAGAGAACCACAACAGCCTCAGCAACCAACGCCACCAAGAAACACAACGGTGACAGGAGACAGCTTGGACGGAAAGGATACGGAGAACACAGAAACACAGACACTAGTGGCTAATAACACGCGGGCACAAACACAGAACAAAGAAACTTCGATCTCACAACATGCAACAACACCAGGAGAATTGGAGAAGAGGGAAGAGAGACTGGATGAAGAGTATATGAAGAAAAAAGATCTAACCAGAATACCGGGTATGATTGAGTTGCAGCATAAGGATAGGGAAGACTCAACGGGACGGCTCACACAGAAGGTGACATCGCCTGGTAACAGCACACTAAGCAGGAAGATAACCACAAGTGATTTGGAAAATGACACCCTCACAGCGATCACTCCTGCCGCCCTCCCAGCGAACTCCCCATACACAAGACAAAGACCAGCTGGGAACACACAAAAGGTCTGCCAACAATCAGAGAGAGAAAGATCACACGAATCAATTAAGGAATCGCACCTCCTAGATAATAAAGGAATGGAGGGGAATCATATCAACTCAAACCCTGAATATCAAACTGAGAGGATGACCACAAAAATCTCACCACATGCGAGGGAAACGAGAAAAGGAACGGAGCTGAAAGACATCAACACAAACTCTGAAGACCAAACTGATAAGACGACTAATGACTGTATAACACACCGTACCCGGAGAGACATCCAAAGAATAAAAACACAAATTGACACTATGGCACAAGACATCCAAGGTGCATTAAAAACAATGGTAGAGATACTAGAAATGGCGGCAAGCACACACTCCAAAGTGGAACACATCCAAGAAGTAATGCCAAAGTCTCTAGGAAAAACAGAGGAGAGGGCCATGTCATTAACAGAAAGGCACAACCGACCAAACAGAAACTCTAGTCTCATAACAGAAGAAGAAACCCTTCCTCTACTCCAGACGTACGAGTCCACAGAATATTTGAGGGGGGAGGAAATTAAGATTGTGCCGATCGACAATAATAGAACATCAAGACATAAGACCAGAAAACCAAACCTTAACAACCTACAGCAAGTCCAGCGATCCAACATCCAGCTAGAGCGGAACCCGAGCATTACAAGAAATCCTCTGAAAGGCCTACTGCTCAACTGTCGATCCGCTGTTAAACACTCCTCAGACATCGCGGCACTTATCATTAATGAAGAAATTGACATAGCAATCCTAACAGAAACATGGCTTTCGGATTCATCCTCTCCTTGCATGGACCTGTTAGTGCCCCCACAATATAACATACTGAGATTGGATAGACTGAAAAAGACAGGAGGCGGGATAGCATGCATCCACCGAACTGACATTGAAATTAAACAAATTCAATCAGATCCTATGGAATCCTGTGAATACCTAGCTATTAATATAAAATCGACAGACAATCAAAGATGCACCCTGCATGCCCTGTATCATCCCCCAGGAAATAATGCGGCTTTCATAGACCAGTTAATGGAGATTATCATGGATAACTCTAACAATCAAGCTAACAACATATTCCTGGGCGATTTCAACCTACACTGGGAAGACTCGAAGGACAAACAGATCAACACGATTAAAGACTTTATGACTGAGCTAAATCTCACTCAAGCCTGTACACAACCAACACATTCCAAAGGTGCAACACTAGACTGGATAATAGCAAGAAAAAAGAACATAGTGATCCACTCAATTGCGCCATGCGACTGGTCGGATCACCATGCAATAATCTTCCAAATACCAAAATTGAAAAGGAACAATATCTCACAGCCCATCAAAAGCAAAAAGTGGACTCGCGACACAAAAGATTTGAACATCGAACGGTTAGTGGAAAATTGTGAGAAAGAGCTGAAGCCACCTAACAAACTGCGGAATGTGAATGAACTAACAGAGCATTACACGACGACAGTAACAAACATAGTTAACAACACCATGCCACTCAAGCTGAAGAGAACCTCAGAAAAGGACAAAAACCCATGGTTTAATGGTACATTGAATGAGGAGAGAAGGAAATTAAGAATGGCCGAAAGAAAATGGAGAGAACATCCTGCAACACCAGAACTGAAATCACTCAGAAAAATCAGAAACGAATACAACAAAATGATCCTCAGATCCAAAAAAGAATATATTAGGTCAGAATTGGACAATGCAAAAAATAGACCTAGAAAACTATTTGAAATTTTAAAGCAACAATCCAACAAATTAGCAAAATCGGACCTAGAAGCTACTAAAACCCAGTTAAGTTGTCAGGAATTCTCTACTTTTTTCAACGAAAAGGCAAATAAGTTGGAAACAGAGCTCAAGACAACAGCGGACCAACTGAACAACCAACCGCTCCAACTGAACAAAAAACTACACTCTCTGAACAAGACCACACTGTCAACTGACCAAGTGGAAGCAAAAAACAAAGCACATTGGGACACCTTCAAGCTCTATGATCAGAATACCATAGCCAGGACACTAGCAGATATCAAACCAAACAACCACTATAATGATCCACTCCCCGCCAAATGAATACAAAAAATAAACCACATCATCATCCCTATATGGACAAGAATAATAAACGCCTCCCTATCTCAAGGGATATTGCCATACTGTCTAAAAACAGGCCAAGTGGTCCCCATCATCAAGAAACCAACAGCGGATCCGGCAGACCCCAATAATTTCCGCCCAGTCACTAATATTCCAATTCTGGCCAAACTAATCGAGAAATGCGTACAAAACCAACTGAGCCAACACATCGCTAATTACATGCTATTGGACGACTGCCAATCTGGATTCAGAACAGGTCACAGCACGGAAACTGAGATCCTACCTATAGTTGATGACGCAGTGCAGGCCCTGGACCGCAATAAGACATGTCTTCTAGTACTTCTTGACTTATCATCAGCATTTGACACTGTAAATCATGTAAAGCTATTAGTCAGACTTCACAACAGGATGGGAATGTCGGGAAAGGTGCTAAAATGGTTTGAATCCTTTCTTCAGAACAGAACACAAAAATTCTGGGTCAACCAGACACTATCCACATCAAATCCAAACTCGATCGGAGTTCCTCAAGGCTCGACACTATCTCCATCACTCTTTAACCTTTATGTCGAACCTCTGACTGAAATCCTATGAGACACAAACATATCCTATCATATGTATGCGGACGACACACAAGTGTATATCAAGGTTGAATCCCTGGAGGACATCAAGCAACTAAATGAGGCATTACAAAATGACACTAAGATGGCTAACCAGCAACCACCTGAAGCTCAATGCACAAAAAACGGAATTCCTTTTGATCTCTCCTCCGAAGAGCCACCCGGAGGTAGAAGAATGGACCAGACTGATCACAGCTTTAAACTGCACCCCTACGCTAGTGGAATCGGCAAAATCATTGGGAATCACATTAGATAAAAATCTAGACATGAAAGCACACATCAATTCAATGGCAAAAAATGCCCGCTTTCATCTGAATTACTTAAGGAAGATGAAACCTTTCATCTCATCAGCAGATCTCAAACTGGCAATTCAATCACTAGTTATTTCAAGAATTGAATACGGATGTACAACCTTAGCAGGTCTACCGAAAATTTCCACGGCACCTCTGAAAGCATGCCTCAATGCAGCAGCAAGGCTCATTACCGGATCAAGGAAATTCAACCACATCTCCCCACATCTAAAAGCGTTAAACTGGCTACCATACGAAGCCAGAATCCATTTCAAGATGGCATGTGTCACCCACAAAGCACTACATTACAAAACACCAAGGTATCTGGCCCAGAAGATCGAACTGTCGGGAGGAGTCAGACCAACAAGGAGCGCCAATGCGCTGATACTGAAACCACCCATCTTCCGAAAAAAGAAAACATACGATAGAGCCTTCTCAGGGGCAGTACCCAGAATATGGAATTCACTCCCTCCAAATATCAGGAAAATGACTAACACGACAGCATTCAAAAAGGAAACTAAGATCTTCTTAATGAGTAAATTCCTTACATAGCCAGGAGATGACCTTCAATGACACTGCGTGCTAAACTTCTCCCTACGGTCTTAGAAAAGAAGAAAGTGAGAGTCGCCAGCTAGTTGGGAACTAGCCTCAAGAGACATAGGGACCCAAAACCGAGAAGAAGTATATACAAACAAAGAAAAATGCCTGAACTATCCAAAGGAATACAATGATCAATTAGAATAGAAGAGCAGTAGACGCTAACTGAAAGTACTTATAATGTGTAAACTGATGTCAAATACTAAACTATACTAGAAAATGCTACGATATGTCCCTGATAGACCTATACAGATCCTACCTCACAGCAATGTATACGTTATTGAACTTGGATTGAACTTTCATCTGACCTTCGTCTATCTACCTCATAGCAGCGGGATATGCTACCATATAGCTACATATTTACCTACCTCACTAACTATATAACAATTTATATGTATAAAGTGCGAATTATATACCTCATGTATAGGTCATTGTGTATCAATTGCGAATTATATACCTCATGTATAGGTCATTGTGAAGCGCTCTGATACCCAAGGGTCACGTTCGCGCTATATAAAACTCTCTAAATAAAATAAATAATAAAATAACCATAAAGTCAAGAACATTAGAAGTAGCCACACTACAGGACAGTGAAAGCAAATGCTTTAGGAATCTGTTCTCTGTTATTTTTTTACTTGCAACAGATTACCATATAACCATAAAGTCAAGAACATTAGAAGTAGCCACACTATAGGGCATTGAAAGCAAATGCTTTAGGAATCTGTTCTCTGTTATTTTTTACTTGCAACAGATTAGAATATGAATGAATGAAATGGGCGCACGAAGGTTATAACAAGATATTTAGCCTGGTAAATCTTTTAGGTACTGCAACAATTCTTCTCTCTGTCCTCCCCCCTACCCAATCCTTTGTCTCTTCTCTCTGCCCTCCCCCCATCACATCGTGTGTCTGACCATGTCCCACCCCAATTTCCCCCTCGCTCCGGCTGATCCTGCACTCTCCAGACATGGCCCCAACTCATGGAACATCTCATACCCGTCTAATCTTTCTAAAAATGCCAAGAAGAATTTCAAACATAAACTCCCGATTCGGAACCCTGAAACTTTAATATTTTCACAGCCTGTCCTCTCCAATGAAAACAAACTTTATTTTCTTCTCCAAACGCCCCTCTAAATGGAAAAACATGTTCCTTCTCCACCTTACAATCTCGAAATCAGTCAAAAGTCCATATGGATTCAAATTCTCAACATCACCATCCCCTTCCTTTCTCTGAGAAATTGACATTTCCATATTTAAAACTGGTAACATACTCATTCAAGCATCCGAATTCCACCTCAACATTTTCGATAATCATTTCAGTTCCTTGTCCTACCAACTCTCCCAACTAGCTCTTAACCCTCCATTACTCCAACTGCCTGACGCCCAACTTCTCTCCACCCCTGTACAGACCCTCCTCTCGGCGTCACCTCTCTTAACACCTCTAACGTGGCCCCAATCCTCGCTGATCCTCCCCTCCCTACTCCCCTAAGCACTCTGGATCTCCCCCTCCCGTTCCATCGACTGCTACCCTCCTTCTCCCTCCATCCTCCCTGACTCTCCCCCTTACTCTTTCCAGAGTCACCTGCCCTTTCCTGGGCCCTTGCAGAGACTATCCCCTTTGTCTAATCCTTCTCAGCCCCCTTACACTCAGATCATCAATCCGTCACCGCCCCCTTCCACCCAGACCATCAATCCTTCCCCTCCTGCACCTACCTCCTTCCCGGTCTCTCCCCTTAACTCTCTACCTATGGTCTTACCCACTCAGAGGACCCTGCCGGTACGCTCCTCTTTGCCAAATCCCTCTTCTCCCCTCCCACTCTGACATTAACTCACCTCCTGCCCTTACCACCTTCCCTGACTCTACCCTCAATTCTCTACCTATTGTCTTGCACCTTGTGGGGTCACCCCTCGCACTCTCCGCTATATCCTACACCTTATCCTCCCCTCTTTCCTCCGAGAGACTGCCCCTGACCATTCCATAAGATCCAAATCTCCCACTATCACCTCCCATACTCACACACCTCCCCCTAGAACACCGCCTGTAGGACTGCCCGAATCCCACCCTAACACCTCCCTTACACACATATCTCCCACGGAAACTCCTCTTATAGGATTAACTTCCCCGGTCCACACAATCCCTTCCTCGTCCCCTCCGCCCCTCCCTTCTGCTTTCCTCACCAATCTTATTGCTCAGTCTCTTGTCAACATTGAATCCAAACTCTCTGCTATGACTATTGAACTAACTAGACTTAGAGAGGATTTCAACTCCCTCAATGCTAAGAACTTCCCCAACCACACTGAAACCTCTTGCTCTTGTGCCCATAACTTCTCCCAACATACTCTTTGGCTGACTACACCCCTTAGCAGTCGAACATATAGATCGGTCAGCTACCAATCCACTTCTGACTTAATCAACCTCTGTGACTCCTATCTACCCAAACCTCCGATAACTAATACCCCCTGCCCCTCCCTTACTCTAACATCCCAGTTATCTTGAGCATAAAAAGAGTCCCTGCCTCACTAAGTTCACCCAGACCTCCTACACAACTCACCACATCAACTCAATTAAGCCCGTCAATGATAACCCAACTCACCTTTCTTGCATGCTTGTCAACTGCTGGTCGGCTGTCAGACATGCAACTGAATTATCAAAAACCATCCTCAGCGAGGCTATTGACATTGCCTTCCTCACTGAAACCTGGCTTAATGACCACTCAACAGCCATCCTTGACTTCATCACCCCCCACCCCAGCTACTCCATCATTAGACAAGACAGACCCGACAGAAAAAAGGAGGTGATCAAGCTATAATCCATAAGAATGAATTTCATCTCTCCCCTTTACAGAACAGGGATCACTTAACTTTTGAATACCTTGGGGGCGCTAGGTGGTGCGCGACGAAGATAGCTGCGCGCTTGTGAGGCTCTTGCCAGTCCGGGCGAAATAATCTCCATAAGTCCCATCCTGCCATGAAATAAAGTCCTGAAAATTAATGGCCACAGGAGAGAATCATCAAGACGACATCGCGGTGGAGTTTCGGAGCCACTGGCAGTCCGTATGACCTCCAGCGACCGCAGACTGCTCTCACGCCGAGGAGGGGCGACGGAGACCGGTGTCCTCAGGTGGCCAAAAAAACCAACGGGAGCCCGGGGCTGCACACTTGGGCTTGGGCCCCATCGCAAGTCGTGGAGTGAGCTGGGCAGCAGGTGAGCAAGACAGAAGCGTGTGCGGAGACCTGCTTGGGCCCCCCAGGCTGTTCATTTGAGGTGAGAAGTAACAGTGGGAAGGCGCGAACTGCGGGACACCCCCCCGGCCTGTGAATAGCTCCAGCGCTGATCCAGTGTGAAAGGCCCTGAGCAGGAGCGCTAGAGAGGAGCGCAGTGAGGCCCGGTGTGACTGCACGAAGCCGGAGTACTGTCATCGGTCCCTCCTGGTGCGAGTGGATGGAAGCAGAGGGACACGGGCATTAAGGCAGAGAGCACCATTGCGGGTCCTGTGCTGTCCCAGACGGCCGCTGTGTCTGCATAACCGGGGAGACTTTCCGCCATCTTGTGCGCCTGGCGGGCTTCGCGACGCACGCAGCTGATCCCAGTTAAGGAGGCTTGGGATATCCTGACGGCCACTGCCTCTCTATTGCGCGGAAATCGCTCCTCAATGGTGAACGTCACCTGCATGCCTGATGTCTGGATGCCAATGCTGAGCCCAACCTACAGACAGACATAGCCGCCATTTTGAAGCACCAGGCTTGGAGGAACTCGCTGCCCATGAGTATTCCTTCTGCTGCAGCAATATTTCCCCTTGTAACCCTAGGAGCCAGCGAGCCTTAAGAGAGTCATACAGAACATTGCAACCCTGTGCCACCTGGGTAAGATCCGCTTGTGAATTATATACTGACTGTACTACCGCCATATTATTATTATTATTATTTTGAAGCTTGTAAAGTGCGCGGCTACCCCCAACGGGGGTGTCCCGGCGCTGCAGACAGCAGGCTAAACAGTATGGTGGTAGCAGCTAAGGGCTGGCGAACAGCCAGGTTTTCAATTTGCTCCGGAACAGCGACTCTGAGAAAGTAAATCTAAGGTCTAAGGGGAGGCTGTTCCAGAGTTTAGCGGTCCCAACCGCGAAAGCTCGGCCCCCCATTCTGGACCGGCAAAAGCTCGGGGTAACAAGGAGGCGAAGATTGTTGGACCTAAGAGCTGTGGTCGAATGGACAACTTTGAGCCTTTTCCTCAGGTAGCCTGGGCCCAGTCCATTGAGGGCCCTAAATGCAAAGACCAGTGCTTTAAACTGAATGCGTTGGGTCACTGGCAACCAATGTAGCTTCCTCAAGTATGCAGTGACCGAGTGGCGGTAGGAGATATTGCCAATCAGTCTGGCAGCCGCATTTTGCACGATCTGCAGGCGATCGATTAGATAGTCTAGGGCGCCAACATATAAGCTGTTTGAGTAATCAAGATGTGAGGTAATCAGGGCGTGTATAATGGACCTGCAAGAGTCCAGGGGAAGATAAGGAAACATTTTCCTAATCATACGCAGCTTACCGAAGCAAGCTGCCGTAACTTTGTTGATATGAGTTTTGCACGATAGGGAGTTGTCAAATTGAAACCAGAAATTGCGAGCTGCTTGAACTGGTACCGGAGGAGGATTGAGCTCCGGTGGCCACCACAGTATGGCTGAAAGTGGAGATTTCTGATTGAAAAATAAGACCTCCCTCTTATCAGTATTAAGTTTGAGATTATTAGAGGTCATCCAAGAGGAGATGTTAATGAGGCAGTGGCGGAAATTAGCCAAACTACCGTCAGAGTGATCTCTAAAAGAAAATACAAGCTGAGTATCATCAGCATAAGATATCACTCTGAACCCCCAGGATTCAACCACTTTTGTCAGCGGAGCGAGGTACACATTGAGGAACAGTGGGCTCAATGCAGAGCCCTGCGGAACACCACAGAGCAGACATTTTTCTTCTGACTCAAAAGGTCGAAGAAAAACCTTCTGAGATCGCCCCGTAAGGAAGGATCTAACCCAGGCCAGTGGAGTACCCCCAATACCAATGTTGCGCAGACGGTCCAGCAGTATGTCATGTGACACAGTATCGAAAGCTGTGGACAGGTCGAGGAGGACCAACATGGCCTCCTCGCCCGCATCCACACACTCTCGAATAGACTCCGACACCTCTAGAAGTGCCGTCTCAGTGCTGAAACCTGGTCTAAAACCAGACTGAGAATCATGCAATAGTTGTTTGGCTTCAAGGTGTTCCGCCAACTGTTCCTGTTCTGCCTTCTCTAGAATTTTTGCTGGCTTGGGAAGGAGAGATATCGGTCGATAATTACTAAACAGAGATGGGTCAGCATCTGTCTTCTTAATAATTGGAACCAGCATGACCTGCTTCCACAAGGAAGGAAATTGGCCTATGCGTAGTGAGGTGTTCCAGATAGCAAGAAGTGGGCTTATCACCAGCGGAGAAAGTTTGCCAAACACCTGTGCTGGGGCAGGATCGAGAGGGGACCCGGATTTACACTGGTCATACAGAGTCAAGGCGGACTCCATAGTTAAGTTCTTAAATGAGACAAAGGTCTCTTCCTGCATGACATTAGAATCAGACGAAAGCCGAGCCCCATCTTGATTAAATGTAGATGAAATCTTGACAATCTTGTCGTGGAAGAAGTTAGAAAGGCCGTCGCATAAGGACTGACTGGGGGTAATCTGTGACATCAAGGCTGGGGGATTAGACAAATCCTTGATGATGTTAAATAGGGTTTTAGCTGAGTTTTCAGCGCTCTTAATTTTCTCTACAAAGAAATCCCTCATAGTGGTCCGTTTTAATTTGTGGAAACTCTTTAATGCAGCTTTGTAAGTGGTTTTTGCGTCAGAGTCATATGTCAGTCGCCATTTGCGTTCTAATTTTTTGCATCTACTCCTTTCCTCACGTAGAGTGGAGGAGAACCAGGGCGCAGACGGTCTTGACCTGGAAGAGGCAAGTGGTCGCAGTGGGGCAATGAGATCAATGGAGGAGGAGAGGGAGGTATTGAATTTGGCTACATCTGCATTCAGATCGCTAGAGGGCAGTCCTATCCGTTTAGAAAAGATAGGATCCAGGGCGGCACAGGTGACCTTGTGCCCTTTTCTCCCGAGATCCCTGCCTATTGCTGAGGGGCCATGTGATTGAGGTATAGTTAACTCAAGTGGAATGAGGTAATCATCCGACCAGGTAAGAGGAAGCGGGGGGTGGGTGATTAGCCCAGGGTGGTTAGAAAAAATTAGGTCGAGGGTGTGGCCAGCTAAATGTGTAGGACCCTGGACCAGCTGAGTCAGATTCAGCCCATACATAGTATCTAGCAGATTATTGGCCTGAGTGCATGTGGTATCATCAATGTGGAGATTGAAATATCCCAGCACCATGAAGTGCGTATGTTTAAGTGACAGGTCTGCAATCATGGTTACCAGTGTAGAGAGCGAGGCGGGAAGAGCGCATGGGGGTTGTACACCAAAACGCATGCTAGGATGACTGTGGAAGTATCCCAGATGGTAAAATACATGGCTTCAATGAGACCTAACTTAGTAATTTTCCTGGTAGTCATATTTAAATGAGACCGCAGAATAGCGGCGATACCCCCACCCGTCTTAGAGCCCTCCCGATTGATTCCCACAAAGCGATAGCCAGGAGGAGTAGCTAGGTGAATGTCAGGATTGGAGGAATCTTTTATCCAGGTCTCTGTTAGAAACAGGATATCCCAGGCATAAGTAAATGTAAAATTGATACTTGTATAGCGCACTACTCACCCGCAAGGGTCTCAAGGCGCTTGTACGAATACCGCTGTGGAACCCATCCTGGCTTTCCCTGTGAGGTGTCCACTCCTGGGCACCCCCAAGGTGGAGGCCAGGCATCCTTAGCGTTGTGGGGGCTGTTGTGGAGATTAAGCAAGCTATTGCCTAGAGTTGCAGAGTGGGACTCCATGATTGGAATAGGCACCGAGGCGCGAATTATCAGGTCCGTGGAATTTTTTAGCTCAAGACCCGCCAAGGCGGGGAATTGAACCCTGGTCCCGGGCTAGACCTCTGCATCAGGGACTGCCGCTCTAACCATTGAGCCATACTTCTCCAAGTAGAAAATGATAACCAAATATCACTGCCATGATGGGGGAGGGAGCGGCAATTAACCAATCCAGCCTTAAAAGTTGCAGGGCAACTAGCCGGTCTGGAGTTTCTGACTTGCAGGTTGGTCAATTTAGTGGAGGGTTCCAATACAAAGGAGCAATGTGAGCAGCTAAATAGCTGCCTATCCAGCCTAGAAGGGCAACACCGTATTACCGAGGTGCAAGCGCCGTGTCTCAGTCTTAGAAGCTGAGATCTGGGCCAGCAAATCCGGGTATTCAGGGGGCAGCCGTCAGAGTGGCTGGCGCTGGTCGCGGGCCAGGCGTGGACGGGCGCAGATGGGCTTGCCTTTGGCGCGCCAGTGGCGCGTCCGCTGCGCGCGTCCGCCGAGCGTCGCGAACTGCATGGGATTAAATAGGCTAGCCCGCTAACCCCTGACTCCACCCTCGCGACCAGAAGTGTAGCACGGTCGCCCTCCCTACCCTCCACAACAATCGGGCGAAGCCAGTGGTGGACCGGGGTAGGAGGGAAGGAGTGAGCGTTCAGGTTCAGGTAAGTGGTCAGCGTGCAAATGAGCATCAGTGCAAACGTGCAATTTTGAAAAGCAATTTAAAATGTCTAAAATGAAGCAGAACACTAGCAGCTAGCGCAACCAACCAACACAGTAGCGCGCGTCCGCTGCGTCTCCCGAACTGCAGGCAACTAAATAGGTAAATAACACAACAAGATTGGGTCAGAGCTATTTGCTGCCTGCACACTATTCCACTATGTTTAGTCTTGTATCTAGTACTCAGAAGCCTGTGCGTATAGGTCGAGGGCGTGACCCGTAAACACCCCCTAAAGTGTGATGCAAAACATCACATGCAATGAAAATAGCAAAGAGACCCGCACAAGGAAAGTTATACATACATTATATTTCTTGCTAGAGTATGCAATAGTATTTACAAATATACAGGATAAACGCTTTCCAAGAAGAAGTAAGGTCCAAGTCTTGAGAGTTATGAAGGAGGGCTTTTTATTCATGAACAAGCATGTCGAAGATTGGAACACCGTTAAATGCTGTACACTAGAGGAAAACTGAGAAGTCAGATTAAATACTTAAGGAACTAGGAGAAGGGATTTTGATTGTGCTTACATTGATGTATCTCGGTTCAAGCGACGCAAGCTCTATTTAACACAGCTCAACTGACCTTAGAGCACTGAAGAAGTCACAGTGGTGACGAAACGCGTTGGCTGCTAGCAATTTTTTGAATCTTCGACATGCTTGTTCATGAATAAAAAGCCCTCCTTCATAACTCTCAAGACTTGGACCTTACTTCTTCTTGGAAAGCGTTTATCCTGTATATTTGTAAATACTATTGCATACTCTAGCAAGAAATATAATGTATGTATAACTTTCCTTGTGCGGGTCTCTTTGCTATTTTCAGGCAACTGAATAGGCTAGCCCGCTAACCCCTGACTCCACCCTCGCGACCGGAAGTGTAGTGCGTTCGCCCTCCCTACCCTCCACAACAATCGCCCGCAGAGTGTAACACAATATTGGCTGCGGCCCCCCCAGCGAAGCTGCAAGACACGATGGGGTGGACAGACACAAAACAAACGAAAATCCCGTTCGAAGCACGGAGACCGCCCAGGAATGGAGCATCTGAACAAATGGACACGGAGACGGCAGAGCACCAAGAGGAAGACTGGAAAGCCCTGCTCCTCAGCATGAAGCAGAGTCTGACGTCCATTGATGCCAAAATGGACACCATGAACTCCAGGCTAGACTCCGTGGTGCACAAATTGGAACAACACAACGAGAGACTGAAAGAGGCGGAGACTAGGATTTCAGACCTGGAGGACAGAGCTAACGCTGCCAAGGATCGTGTCTCTCAAATGGACAAGCTTCTGAAAATAATAGCAGACAAAAATGAAGACTTAGAGGCTCGCTCACGCATGAACAATGTAAGAATCCTCGGCCTGGCGGAGTCAACCAACACAGGGCGCATGGAGGATTTCATAGAAAAGCCTGTTTGGGAAAGAAGCTTTCTCCGCTCACCTGACGGTGGAGAGAGCCCATAGATCTCTTGCCGAGGCCGGTGATTTTGTTAGGCTTCTTAACTATCGAGACACTGTTCTGCCCCTGGCCAGAGAGAAACAACGGGTTCCGTACGAAAACACCACCCTGGCATTTTTTCCAGACTTTACACAAAATGTGCACGAGGCCAGGCGTAAGTACAAGGCAGTGAAAAAGAAATTACAGACACTCAAAATCCTTTATGCAATATTATATCCGGCAAAGTTGAGAATCACACACTTGGAGAAGCAACACGTCTTTCAGACCCCCCAGCAGGTGGAAGATTTCCTCAGGCGTCACCGAAGAGTGGCATCCAGGGAGGAAGAAGCCCGACGATGCTCCAGATCTCAATCTCCGCTCTCCAACCCGGAATGAGGGCAGACATGAGCCTTACGTATAGTCCAGTCCGAACACACCATTCTGACGCTTTTAAACCTCTGATCTCTAGAAGATGACTGCACAGGACATCATAGACTTAATGGACTTGTCCAGACACTCCCCTCAATCCTACAGACTCTGCTTGCCTGCCATTGGCAGGGGACAGGTGGGTGGAAAAGGTGGGGGTGAAAAGGCACGAAGCGTGCCCCTAGCGCATCTCCAAGAGGGTGAGCCCCTCATAATATTTTCAGTCAGGGTTACATGTTGTGGTTTTTGGTAATGTACCTACACCTTAAGAGTTCTGGGGGGGTTGCAATGCTCGACAGTTTGGGGTTGTCCGTGTGGGGGGGGTCAAAGCCCAACCGAATGGTTCCAAATGCACTGTAGACTCACAAACAACCTAACTCTATCTTGTGAATTACACGAGGGAGGGGACATGGCAAACTTGACCCAGCAGGCACTAGATCTGCATTTATTAACCTGGAATGTCCGCGGATTGAACAATCCTAGGAAAAAAAGGCAGATACTAGGGTATTTAGATAGGTACCACGTCAGTATTGCCCTGCTGCAAGAGACGCACCTTCATCCAGGGCCCAATCCCCCATTTGCCCAAGATGGGCGTCACACCGATGCTTTGCATCATACTCTGGAAATTCACGCGGGTTGCCATTCTTGTTAGGAGAGGGGTGAGATTCGAACTGGGGGGGGTCAGAATCTGATTCGGAAGGCCGATACTGCCTCATATGGGGCAGGCTAATGAATAAAGATGTAACGATTGAAAACTATTGTCCACACACTCTTCTCTTGCTCTGGGGCAAGATACAAACAATAGGTTCCACGTATGTAATCTGGGGAGGGGATTTTAACACGACAATATGGCCTCAGAAAGATAGGTCGCAGGCCTCCCCTAAGCACTATAACAACACACAGAGAATGCTAAACGATTTGCTAGACATTAACTATTTATTAGACTATTGGAGATGCAGACACTCAACACTGCGAGAGGGCACACACTTCTCGGTGGTACACTCTTCGTGGTCTCGTCTGGAGTACCTGATCGTTTCTAAGGGTATGGCACACTGGCTGGCTAACGTCGAACACTTGGCACGCACACTCTCTGACCATTTCTCAGTGAAGTGTACTTTACAGATCCCGGTAGATCAGAACCCCTACATTAGCAGGCGCCTGAACCCCTTACATTTGCTTGATTCAGTTTTTAATGAGGAGACGGGTCAGAAGATTCAGAGTTTTTTTAGAAGAACATCACTGCGGAGGTCAGTCTCACTACAGTACGGGAAGCCTTCAAGGTCACAATGAGGGGGCTATGTATCTCCAAAGGGGGAGGTATTCTCAGGGACATCAGACGAGAGTTGGTCAGGCCGGAGCGAGACATCAAAACACTAGAGAGGAACATTGTGAACGATACGGGCACATAGGACCAAAGCCATGCTCAGAGACAAAATGACGCAATATGAAAATGCTGCTGACCGAGAGAGCAAATTCAGGGGGAAATATAACAGGGCTAGAATATATGGGGAAGGGAACCGCCTGGGCAAGGTTCTAGTGAATGCCGTGCGTCAACCCAAGTTCTCCAATTACATCGCAGAGATCCACGATTCACAGGGTAGGCCACACAGGAATCTGCCTGACCAACTGCGGACGTTTGTGGAGTTCTATCAGTACTTATACACCTCCCAGAGAGAGCTCCCCTTAGACCTGCCACTGTATTACGAAGACACGGCTTTGGCCTGGTTAGGGGACACGCAGACAAAATTCCTGAGACTGGAAATAGACGAGATAAAAGAGGCAATAATGGGGATGAAATCGGGACATGCGCCGGGGTCAGATGGCCTGTCCATCGATTTCTACAAAACGTATATAACACTCCTGGCCCCAATATTGAGGGGTGTCTTCTATGAAGCACTAGAAGAAGGGTGCCTTCCTAGAACTATGAGAGAAGCACAAATAGTGTCTCTGCTCAAACCGGATAAATCTCCTGTTCATTGTGAATCATACCGCATTCTCTCGTTATTAAACTGCGACAATAAAATACTCGCTAAGGTCTTTTCCAATAGACTGAGTCTACTGATGGAGCGCTTGGTGCTACCAGACTAAGTGGGCTTTATTCCGAACAGAGCCACGGCGCATAACCTGCGTACACTCATAGTGGTTGTGCAGGATATAGACCCAAATAGCTCCACAGTAGCGGTCTTCCTGGACGCTACCAAAGCGTTTGATTCTGTGGAGTGGGACTTCCTTCTCGGCACGCTGAGCTACATGGGAATGCCCCAGTCTTTTCTAAATTGGGTGAAACTCATATACATGAGCCCGATGGCCACGGTGCTGCTAAATGGTGCTCGGTCCCACAGTTTCAGCATCTCCAGGGGCACCAGGCAAGGCTGCCCTCTTTCCTTCATTCTATTTGACTTAGCAGTCGAACCCCTGGCGGCAAAAATACGAAAACACCACCATCACTAGTATACCCCTCCCGCCAGCTACTCATATCCTTATATGCGGACGATCTGACTCTATATATTAAAAAACCCCAGCACAATTTAACTCCGGTTCTCAGTGAAATTTCCAAATTTGGAGCCATCTTAGGGATCCAAATAAACTGGGCTAAGTCAGCGATTTTTCCGCTAACGGACAAAACTGTGGCTTACCCCTTAGACTACCCCATAGAATGGAAATCTGAGGATATTAAATACTTAGGCATACATATTTCCCGAGATAAGGAGGTGCTAATGCGCATGAATTATGGAATAGCTATAGAAAAAATCACTGGCAGTATACATAAATGGATATGCCTTCCCCTATCGATGGCGGGACGAATCTCCCTAATGAAAATGGTAATTTTGCCAAAATTATTATATCTCTTTATGAATATACCCTACCACCCGGGAAGGTTTTTTTTCAGCACACTTAACACACAACTTATATGCTTGATATGGGGAGGCAGACAAGCGAGGCTGCGGCTGAGCACACTAATGCTACCATATAACCAGGGTGGGTTTGGTTCGAAGTGCCTAACTTCGAGTACTACTACTATTGTGCCCAAGCACATTTCGCCTCTTACTGGTTTCACCCCCTCCTCCTTTATGCCGCACCTTGCAGTAGAGGACGGTTATATGGCCCCGGTTCCTCCCGCTGGCTACATGTTTGTAGAGGTAAAGGAGCGAGGCAAAGACCCATCTACGGTGGACTGCACCAGTATCGCCTGGCGCAGAATCACCCACAAATTGCAAGCCCCAATGATATACTCCCCCAGACTTCCACTACTCTGCGGCCCACTGCTGCAAGTCACCAGTGAAGTGATGTGAAAAACGACTGTTGGAAGCACTGCACTATACCACATGGGGAGACCTATATGTGGGAGGGAACTTTCGATCTAGGGAACATTACTTTGGGGTACACCCCCCTTCCACCATGGACTTGTTTCTGTCCATAAGAATCCAGCAGAGTGTCAAAGCCGCCACTCCGGATTTCCCTGAAGAACCTCCTATTCTAGCCCCTTTACACTCTCCAGAGACGTCCTCCGCTTGATCAATGACGTGGACGGCAGAGAGGATGTTGACATCCTCTTGACCTTAGACGTGGAAGCCTTGTACACGAACATCCCGCAACAGGCAACCCTGGAGGCCGTTGAGTCCACTTTGAGGTTGGAAGAATGGTCTTCCCCGACCCCGATCTCCTTCATTATGGAACTGGCCAACATAGCTCTAATGGAGAATTTTTTCAAATATGAGTCACAGTTATACCACCAGATCCGCGGAACCTCGATGGGATCCACGTTTGCACCGAGCTTGGCCTGTATATACATGGCCACCTTCGAGAAATACTTCATCTACTCATCTGATCACAACCCGTTCCTCGAAAACCTCACCCTTTGGCGTCGCTATATCGACGATATTTTGGTTTTCTGGAAAGGCGACCGGTCCAGCTGTGATGCCTTCTGCACATCGATCAATCTCCAGGATCCATTTCTGAAATTCACGGGCACACTATCTGAACACTCTCTACCCTTCTTGGATCTGACTATCCAGCTGACTCCCACAGAAATCACTACCACCCTCTACAAAAAAGAGACCGACAGAAATAGCCTCCTTCTATATAACAGCCACCACACTAGGGCCTTGAGGGACAACCTGCCGTTCGGCCAATTTCTGAGGCTCCGCAGAAACTGCACCTTGGTAACGGACTACAAACAAGAAGCCACTACCCTGCAACATAAACTCCAGGACAGGGGTTACCCGACAAGACTACTGAAACAATCGGTGAAGAGAGCGCTGAATAATAACAGAGATTCTCTCCTGGAAACCCACACTAAGGAGACAGAGGATATCATCTCCTGTGTTACCTCCTACACAAAAAACTCCACGTTCATTAAAAAAACAGTGAACTCTCACTGGGGTATCTTGAACTCGGCAGGTTTGGACATCCCCCGCCCCAGGTTTGCCTTTAAAAGAACAACCAATCTTAAAGACACTCTGATCCATACTCGACCAAAGAAGACGAGTACTCGTCCTCAGAACACTCTCTGGGATTTGCCCCCAGTTGTGGGCCACCTCCGATGTGGCACGTGTGTCGTATGTCCCCAGTCAACACAAGGTAAATCCATAGTACTGTCTGATACCTTCACTTGGCACTTCAACAAACACACGAACTGTAATAGCTGCAAGTGCATCTATATGCTGACCTGTCCATGTAGGTTAAATTACATCGGAATGACAATGCGTACTGTGAAATTGCGCATTATGGAACACAACAGCAACATCCGCTGTCTGAAGACACATACTCGTCTATACGAACATTGCAAGCAACAAGGCCACCATGCTGAGCGCATACAATGGACTGTTCTTGAATGCCATCCTTCAATCAACCAACAGGCCCTTTACAGAATCGAACAGCGATGGGTGCATCGTCTACAAACAGACACACAGGGACTTAATGATTCCGTCCCCTGGAATATGCTAACCAGATAAACTATACTTGTGTGGCCGCACTCACAGTATAAGTTATACTATCATCCCTTCGATGATTTACCAAACCAATACATTTCTTGAGCTAACCCTTATTACATTATACTGTTCCAAGATGGCGCCCGTGCAGGGATACTAATGTAGGCAACCCGCCTCTCTGGTCCGCCTATCCAAGATACTTTGGATTTTTGATCTGGGTATCTTGGGTCCACCGCCCAATAATAGGCTCCGGGTGGAATCTTGGACCCCAGATAATAAAGATCTATAGATCCTATGTTCACCGATTAATTCCCGAGGGGGATTAAGCCCCCCATCATTATAGAAAGTTGGACGCCTTAATTCACTTGAGTCCACCATGTCCTCGAATTAGATCCACATACACAATTTGAACACAATAATTCTCATATCTTGCCGGTAAAACCCTTAAACCCTAATCGAGTGACACTATCCCCACTCGTTTCCACCGGTTTAGCCCGTTCTAACATGGCGCATAACCAGGGCGCTAACGACTCCTTCGCCCTCGCCCGGGTCCCCCACCCTCTCCTTGCTCGTCACACCGTTGAACCCGATTGGCCGCATCGCCCAGCAACGAGCCATTGGCCACGCCCACCTACGGCGATCTCGGACTTCCGCATTTAAGGCAGACCGGCACCACTACACACTGCCGGCTGTCCTGTGAACCGAATTTCGCCGAGGTGGGGCTAGGTGCCTACAAGCATTGGCCTCGAGTTCACAAGGTAAGGTGGGGAGACGTGTCTTGTGGGGCTGGACCGCGGTATTATCCGCACCTCGGATTTCCCGGCGAAGTTGTTTGGGGTCTCGTCCCTGGTGCCCCGGGGGTGCTTGGGGGCTACTCTTGCCTTGGGTTTTTGCCGCGGTGGTGTCCTGCTGGGCGCCGTCGGGCAGGGGACTCACACGGTGCCTCCCTGGGAGCATTTCCTGGATCTAAGTGTGGTCGACAATTCCTGCAGCAGGCTGGATGGGTGTGTACTCTGGGTGGCATACAGCGTTGCCGTCCAGGGCCCGATTGGTGCCCGCAGTATCATCACCCCCGCGGCTACCTTGCTCAGGTGGCGTGCCCCCCGGGCTTTCTCGGGGGCCGGGACTGAGCCCCACACGGTTTGTTGGCCAGCCCGTTCCACCACCACCACTTCTCTCTGTCCTACAAACCGGGACCATTTAACCTTGTCCACCCCTTACTTATCACCCCTTTCATCCAGGTAATTACCTAGCAGCTCAAGCCCCACAAGGACAGTCTGTGGGGACCGTCTACCAGGGATTGAGGGTAAGATCCCAACATTCTAACAGCACACCCTTGGGTCCTCATCCCTCATCCCCCTCCCTCGTGGTCCTGATGACATGTATGGCGTCTCACTCAGTAATTAATTAACCAACCCCCTGCAATTGACATACGAATTAGTAGCAAGCAATGGGTTGAGTACACAATGTATAGTTAATTGTTTTAATTAAGCATGTCAATATATGGCACCCACTATGTCTCTCTCTCCCACCGTTCATTTATGTGACCCCACTGAGCTACGACACACGCTTGGGTCAAGGGTCTTTCCCTCTCTTTGCATACAGAACTGACCTACATAGCTTATATGAGGCTGCGGAGAATGATTATCCTTTATTTTTCTCCTAGGGCGGGATTCCACGCAGGATACCACCCTGACTTGGTAAACTGACCACGCAGGTTGTATATAACACACCTTTCAGCCCGGATGGGTTTGTTATGAGTTTATGAGCACGTTTAGGTCCTGAAGAATTGCCAATATGGCATGAAACATGTTGACCACACTATAGGTGAGGGTTGAATGAAGCCAAACTACGTTACTTTTGAGCTTCGGTACCCCTCCCTTCACTATTTTAACAAGGCAGTTAGCCACATGAATAAAGTTGTCTGAGTGGACTATACTTACCTTTTTTATTACCCCTTCACGCTCACTACTCCACCTTATAGGTCCCTCACACACACTCAACCAACGGCCAGGAACAAAAGAACTCCACTAAAGTGTAGCACTCCGTGCTACCCGTCAGGCATTGCAGCGCCAGCCTGACGCTGGAGCAGGAGGCCAATGATGAGACAAAACAACCATCTGGTAGGATGACAACAGTCGTCCAGCCTTTTAGTTGTGTGAGGCATCCTAAGTTCCGATAAGGGATTACCTTGATTCCCTGACATTCCTACACATATCCATTCAGTGAGAGAGAGACTTCCTCGAGCCTTATAATCACTACCTTCTGGGGAACTTTGTACATTATTTGGTTATTAGTTCATAGGACACGTACACTGGACCCCTATAAATATTGTCCTCATTTTGTCCCCCTTTGTTGTTAAATAGAATTGCGTGGGTTGCCCCCACGGGACTTCCAGGTTACCAACAGTGATACTTTCTCACTGCTTTGGCCCATTTTATGATCAAAAATACTGAGAAGACCAGATTCACAGCCTTGGCTTCTCTGGTTAGCATATATTCCTAACCCCGGCCACCCGTCACCAACATGGAAGATGTACCGGGCCTTAGTTTTGATGAGGACGCCATAGATGAAGCCTTAAGAACAGTGCCACCCTTACTTAACAATCCAACTGCCTCTGCCTCTGGCACTTCCAATGATGAATGGTTGATGCTGACTGAGATGAAGAAAGAACTAATAAGGATTACCATACATGGCATAATGATGACAGAATACCTTAGGAGCAATATAGCCCCACAGGGACTAGTCGTGAACATCATTCCTAGGCTCTTCCTAGAAGACAAACAATTTAAAGTTGACTGGTGCCAGGTGTCATGGAAATGCACCAAAGATTTACTTTTCCTAATCACACAAACGGCGAAACGACTATCTGATGCCTTATTGGACAAAATTTCGGCTTTAGAGGCCACAATGAAGAGTACTGTCAACAAAAACAACAAAGCCGCCTTCACCACCAAGTTAGCTGAAATCAATCAGGAAATGGCGGATCTTCATGAATATCTCCTGAAACAAAAAACGACAAAACTTCAGAAAGATATTACAAAGTTTGAAAAGGAGAGAGTATATCCTTACCTAAGAGATGGTTTCAAAGGGAAAAAGACCAACGATTCCTCTGACGACAACTCGGACGATAACAATAGACGAGGCTCCACGAGTAGTGACTCAAGTGGAGGCTACCCCCCAAAAAATAATCGGTTCCACAACACCCTAACTGGCAACAAGGCTACCAACAAGGTCCAATGTTTCATGGCCCACCACATATGACACCTCCATGGCAGTACCCCTTCTTCCCACAGGGCCCACCGCAATTTTACCCTTTGAACCCGCCACCTTTTCAAGGCAGAGGTTGGGGCAGAGGAAGAGGGCGAAAACGAGGCGGACAGAAAGGGGTACAGTGGCAAGACCAGCCGACACCACAGACCACGATAGTAACCAGGAGCATCACCTCTAGGCGGAGAAGAGTCTAATTGTCAACCTTTCAAATAAAGTTTTGACTCCAACGGAGAAGAGCCTCTTGGAAAAGGGCCTCGGGTTTGTCCCGACCCCTACCCCAGACAGTTTCCAAGAGATGATCGAAATAAGACAACTTTTCAGAAAGATACGCTTACGGGCCTTCTTTGACGACAAACCCGAGCCGACGAGCCAAGACACCGGATTAAGGAAACCCTCAACCTTTACCCCCACGGATGGTATGGTCCCCCCTGAGGTTCTGACATTCGAGCGAGCGGTCCTTGCTAGCCTTAAGAAAAAACCTCACATCGACCAATTTCAAAACCTGACGAATGCGGAGAGACAAGCCTCTATCACTTTAGGCAATGATGACACCATTGTCATCAAACAAGCAGATAAGGGGGGTGCCACGGTCATCCAAAACTATGATGATTATGACCGAGAATGCAGACGACAACTGTCCAACAACACCCACTACAGACCCCTCACTGTGGATCCAACGAAACGGCTGACGACTGCCATCATGAGTCTAGTGATCGAGGGTGAAACGAATGAATGGATCACTAAGAAGGAAGCAGACTTCCTCATTACAACGGAACCAGTCACACCCTACTTCTATACCTTTCCCAAAATTCATAAGGGTACCACTCCTGTCCCGGGGAGACCCATCGTCTCCAGAATAGGGTCTCTTCTGGAGCCATTGTCCCAATTTTGTGATGTGTTTCTACAATCTCTGGTGAAGAAAATTCCATCCTATCTCCAGTACACCAGAGACGTCCTCCGCTTGATCAATGACGTGGACGGCAGAGAGGATGTTGACATCCTCTTGACCTTAGACGTGGAAGCCTTGTACACAAATATCCCGCAACAGGCAACCCTGGAGGCCGTTGAGTCCACTTTGAGGTTGGAAGAATGGTCTTCCCCGACCCCGATCTCCTTCATTATGGAACTGGCCAACATAGCTCTAATGGAGAATTTTTTCAAATATGAGTCACAGTTATACCACCAGATCCGCGGAACCTCGATGGGATCCACCTTTGCACCGAGCTTGGCCTGTATATACATGGCCACCTTCGAGAAATACTTCATCTACTCATCTGATCACAACCCGTTCCTCGAAAACCTCACCCTTTGGCGTCGCTATATCGACGATATTTTGGTTTTCTGGAAAGGCAACCAGTCCAGCTGTGATGCCTTCTGCACATGGATCAATCTCCAGGATCCATTTCTGAAATTCACGGGCACAATATCTGAACACTCTCTACCCTTCTTGGATCTGACTATCCAGCTGACTCCCACAGAAATCACTACCACCCTCTACAAAAAAGAGACCGACAGAAATAGCCTCCTTCTATATAACAGCCACCACACTAGGGCCTTGAGGGACAACCTGCCGTTCGGCCAATTTCTGAGGCTCCGCAGAAACTGCACCTTGGTAACGGACTACAAACAAGAAGCCACTACCCTGCAACATAAACTCCAGGACAGGGGTTACCCGACAAGACTACTGAAACAATCGGTGAAGAGAGCGCTGAATAATAACAGAGATTCTCTCCTGGAAACCCACACTAAGGAGACCGAGGATATCATCACCTGTGTTACCTCCTACACAAAAAACTCCACGTTCATTAAAAAAACAGTGAACTCTCACTGGGGTATCTTGAACTCGGCATGTTTGGACATCCCCCGCCCCAGGTTTGCCTTTAAAAGAACAACCAATCTTAAAGACACTCTGATCCATACTCGACCAAAGAAGACGAGTACTCGTCCTCAGAACACTCTCTGGGATTTGCCCCCAGTTGTGGGCCACTTCCGATGTGGCACGTGTGTCGTATGTCCCCAGTCAACACAAGGTAAATCCATAGTACTGTCTGATACCTTCACTTGGCACTTCAACAAACACACGAACTGTAATAGCTGCAAGTGCATCTATATGCTGACCTGTCCATGTAGGTTAAATTACATCGGAATGACAATGCGTACTGTGAAATTGCGCAATATGGAACACAACAGCAACATCCGCTGTCTGAAGACACATACTCGTCTATACGAACATTGCAAGCAACAAGGCCACCATGCTGAGAGCATACAATGGACTGTTCTTGAATGCCATCCTTCAATCAACCAACAGGCCCTTTACAGAATCGAACAGCGATGGGTGCATCGTCTACAAACAGACACACAGGGACTTAATGATTCCGTCCCCTGGAATATGCTAACCAGATAAACTATACTTGTGTGGCCGCACTCACAGTATAAGTTATACTATCATCCCTTCGATGATTTACCAAACCAATAAATTTCTTGAGCTAACCCTTATTACATTATACTGTTCCAAGATGGCGCCCGTGCAGGGATACTAATGTAGGCAACCCGCCTCTCTGGTCTGCCTATCCAAGATACTTTGGATTTTTGATCTGGGTATCTTGGGTCCACCGCCCAATAATAGGCTCCGGGTGGAATCTTGGACCCCAGATAATAGAGATCTATAGAGCCTATGTTCACCCGATTAATTCCCGAGGGGGATTAAGCCCCCCATCATTATAGAAAGTTGGGCGCCTTAATTCACTTGAGTCCACCATGTCCTCGAATTAGATCCACATACACAATTTGAACACAATAATTCTCATATCTTGCCGGTAAAACCCTTAAACCCTAACCGAGTGACACTATCCCCACTCGTTTCCACCGGTTTAGCCCCGTTCTAACATGGCGCATAACCAGGGCGCTAACGACTCCTTCGCCCTCGCCCGGGTCCCCCACCCTCTCCTTGCTCGTCACACCGTTGAACCCGATTGGCCGCATCGCCCAGCAACGAGCCATTGGCCACGCCCACCTACGGCGATCTCGGACTTCCGCATTTAAGGCAGACCGGCACCACTACACACTGCCGGCTGTCCTGCGAACCGAATTTCGCCGAGGTGGGGCTAGGTGCCTACAAGCATTGGCCTCGAGTTCACAAGGTAAGGTGGGGAGACGTGTCTTGTGGGGCTGGACCGCGGTATTATCCGCACCTCGGATTTCCCGGCGAAGTTGTTTGGGGTCTCGTCCCCGGTGCCCCGGGGGTGCTTGGGGGCTACTCTTGCCTTGGGTTTTTGCCGCGGTGGTGTCCTGCTGGGCGCCGTCGGGCAGGGGACTCACACGGTGCCTCCCTGGGAGCATTTCCTGGATCTAAGTGTGGTCGACAATTCCTGCAGCAGGCTGGATGGGTGTGTACTCTGGGTGGCATACAGCGTTGCCGTCCAGGGCCCGATTGGTGCCCGCAGTATCATCACCCCCGCGGCTACCTTGCTCAGGTGGCGTGCCCCCCGGGCTTTCTCGGGGGCCGGGACTGAGCCCCACACGGTTTGTTGGCCAGCCCGTTCCACCACCACCACTTCTCTCTGTCCTACAAACCGGGACCATTTAACCTTGTCCAGCCCTTACTTATCACCCCTTTCATCCAGGTAATTACCTAGCAGCTCAAGCCCCACAAGGACAGTCTGTGGGGACCGTCTACCAGGGATTGAGGGTAAGATCCCAACATTCTAACAGCACACCCTTGGGTCCTCATCCCTCATCCCCCTCCCTCGTGGTCCTGATGACATGTATGGCGTCTCACTCAGTAATTAATTAACCAACCCCCTGCACTTGACATACGAATTAGTAGCAAGCAATGGGTTGAGTACACAATGTATAGTAAATTGTTTTAATTAAGCATGTCAATATATGGCACCCACTATGTCTCTCTCTCCCACCGTTCATTTATGTGACCCCACTGAGCTACGACACACGCTTGGGTCAAGGGTCTTTCCCTCTCTTTGCATACAGAACTGACCTACATAGCTTATATGAGGCTGCGGAGAATGATTATCCTTTATTTTTCTCCTAGGGCGGGATTCCACGCAGGATACCACCCTGACTTGGTAAACTGACCACGCAGGTTGTATATAACACACCTTTCAGCCCGGATGGGTTTGTTATGAGTTTATGAGCACGTTTAGGTCCTGAAGAATTGCCAATATGGCATGAAACATGTTGACCACACTATAGGTGAGGGTTGAATGAAGCCAAACTACGTTACTTTTGAGCTTCGGTACCCCTCCCTTCACTATTTTAACAAGGCAGTTAGCCACATGAATAAAGTTGTCTGAGTGGACTATACTTACCTTTTTTATTACCCCTTCACGCTCACTACTCCACCTTATAGGTCCCTCACACACACTCAACCAACGGCCAGGAACAAAAGAACTCCACTAAAGTGTAGCACCCCGTGCTACCCGTCAGGCATTGCAGCGCCAGCCTGACGCTGGAGCAGGAGGCCAATGATGAGACAAAACAACCATCTGGTAGCATGACAACAGTCGTCCAGCTTTTTAGTTGTGTGAGGCATCCTAAGTTCCGATAAGGGATTACCTTGATTCCCTGACATTTCTACACATATCCATTCAGTGAGAGAGAGACTTCCTCGAGCCATATAATCACTACCTTCTGGGGAACTTTGTACATTATTTGGTTATTAGTTCATAGGACACGTACACTGGACCCCCATAAATATTGTCCTCATTTTGTCCCCCTTTGTTGTTAAATACAGCCAGAAGCCCCCAAACATGTTACTTCCCTATTTTACAGACACACGCAGGAGGTGACCCTGACACAACCACTGCCAGCCTGTGCTGACTGGGACAAGGACTTGAAGATCCCTCTGACAGATGATCAGTGGGAACTAAGCTGCAAACAGACAGAGGTGGCATTGTCTAGCAGTCGACTATCACTTATACATTACAAATTTCTACATCGTCTATACCACACCCCTGTCAAACTCCATAGGTTCCACTTGAGGGAAGATGATAGATTGGCTCGATGTGGGTGGGAGGGAGCAGACTTCTTACATTAGCGGGGCAGTGCCCGCAGGTACGGGAATATTGGGAACAAGGGTTTACAGGCCTGTCTGAAATGTTGACGATACAGATACAACCATCTCCACAGGTAGCTCTGCTGGGCTGTATTCAAGGAATCTTCACAACTCAAAAAATTTCTAGCCATAAGCCTACTCTTCGCCAAGGGACAGGTGGCCTGTAGGTGGGGCAGGGGTCGGGCCCCTAAATTTAAAGATTGGCTACGGGACTTATCTTTCTGGCAAGGACAATTGCAGTGCTATGCTGAACTTCTTCCACTAAAATCGAGACCAAAAGATATTTGGGGCCCACTGACTGCATACCTCCTGGAGCGGGCTACAGCGGGAGGCCAGGATAAAATGACAGGGGATGCCGAGGTGCCCACGGAGGCGGTAACAGTTAGCACTTCTGCTCAGTCCTGGGGGTGAATGCGTACTCTTCATTTATATGAGGGGGGCCAATGATGTGAAGTGATAAGCTCTACATAAAATGATAACACGGTTGGATACCCATGCATGTGCATAGAGCATATATCCTGGTTGTTGAGGGGGCAATTGCACGGACTATCCTGAAGACTTTTTTTTCCGGGACTCCTTCTGTTGGGACGAAAGATGCCAATGTCGGCTCCACAGGATGCAAGTGTGAGTTTCCGCATACAATGACAGCTACTAATCGGGCTTTGAGGGGGGTTGTTCTTGTTTTCGCCTTGAACTCTGGTACTTCTGATAAACTAAATAGAGATCTATGTAATAACTTAATATGCTCAAATATTACATGTATGGCGTATGTATGACTTGTAATGTACCAAGTTGAATGCAATAAAGGTTTTTGAAATTTAAAAAACAAACAAAAAAAACAACAACTTTTGAATACCTTGGCATTAAACTCACGGTCAAGGGTTCCTCCCTGATTAGATTTCATAACATCTACCACCCTCCGGGTGAACCTCTCCTCTTCAACGACAAACTATCTGATCTTCTCAAACGCTCCTAACTTTCAGACGCGAACAATCTCTTTTTAGGAGACTTCAACATCCACTAGAATAATGTAATTGATCCCACTGTTATGCACCTCAACAGCCTTCTCGAGTTGAATGACCTCAAGCAACTATGCCACAATCCAACCCACATCAAAGGGGCCACACTCGATGCGATCATCTCCGACACTGACCTGGCCTCCCTTTCCAACATCATCCCTATTGGCTGGTCTGACCATCACCTGATTCTGTTTAAGATCGCAAACAGTGTCCTACCTCCCACGATAACTAATAACAATCCCATGAAGTGGATCAGAAACCTTAAACAAATCCCTCCTGGGGAACTTGAGTATAAACTACAAGCTCAACGTCATCTCACCCCACTATCCCAAAATGCTTCCGAACTTCATCTGCCCGTCCAGAGATAACGGCGTCAACCACGAGATGTGAGGAAATTGCCAGCTTCCTCTCGGAAAAAATTGCCAAAATTGACCAATCCTTCCCTCAAATCCAGTACCCGCACACCCCCCAAATTACATCTGACGCTACCAATAGACATACCTTCTTGGTCAGCACCACCCCTCCCACCTCATACTACCAACTACCTACCCACTCAAACCCCACCCGTTACCATCCTTCCTAACTTACAACTGAAAAATAATGCCTCCTGGCATAATTTCCGTCCCATGACCGAGCTCGAAGTCTTCAATATTATAGCTAAACTAAAGCCAACTTCGCACACCAAAGACCCTCTCCCTTCTACCCTAGTTCAAAATCTTAACCACATCATTACCCCATACTGGACCAAAATCATTAAAACCTCCCTCGTCACTGGAGGTGTCCTTGACTCCCTCCAACTCGGTTAAATCACGCCAATTCTTAAAAACCTTTCTGATGACCCTAATGTATCTAACAAACTCCGCCCTATATCTAACCTCCCACTTCTCGCTAAAGCCCTGGAAAAATGTACTTTGCTCCAACTGGACAAACATATAGGGAATTTGAACTTACTTGACTCCCTTCAATCTAGTTTCCGGAAAGGCTGCAGTACAGAAACCACCATTCTGAACATTGTGGATGACATCCAAAAATCCCTAGATAACAGTGAGGCTTGCCTTATCATACTCTTCAACCTCTCTGTAGCATTTGATACAGTTAACCACTCTTCCTTACTTAATTCGCTTCAAACTCGCTTTGGCCTCAATGGTGTGGTCCTCAAGTGGTTCACCTCTTTCCTCCAACACAGAACTCAACAAATCGAAATTAAAACCAGCCTCTCTAACCCTACACCCATCTCCTTGGGCATACCCCAGGGCTCTATCCTCTCCCCCTCTCTCTTTAACCTCTTCATGGAACCCCTTACCCTCATTCTGGAATCAACTATCACCTCTATGCAGACGACACCCAACTCTACAACAAATTTAAATCCCACTCTGATATTCTGCATTTAAACAACACCCTGAGTAAGATCCAATCCTTGTTCTACTCCAACCATCTTAAACTGATCCCTAATCACAGACCTAAATGCCCTCAATTGCACACTCTCCCTATCTTACTCGGCGAAATCCCTAGGTTTCACCGTTGACAAGAACCTGGGCCTTATAGACCACATAAAAAACTCGGCAAAAGGAGCACTCTTCACCCTCCGCCACCTTAAGAAAATCAAACCCTTCATTCATTCTGATGACTTCAGACCAGTCGTCTAATCTCTAGTCCTATAGAAATCGGACTATGGCAACGCTATCCTCACAGGAACCCTCAAAGTTCACCTAGCCCTACTTGGAGTTGTACTCAACTTGGCGGTCAGACTCATCACTGACTGTAAATGATTTGACCACAGCTCCCCAACCCGAAAGCCCTAGATTGGCTCTCTGTTGAAGGAAGATGCTTTTATAAGACGGCAGGTATCACGCACAAAGCTCTTCACCAACAAACCCCTCTATACCTAACAAACAAACTTAATAAGGCGGGCTGTACCAGACTGATGAGAAGCACCATTTTGCTCCTCCTCGTCCCCCCGCTTCAAAAAAATTAATTCACCCAATCTCGCTCCTTCTCCGGGAACGCCCCGAGCATCTGAAATGCCCTCCCACTCGACCTGCGCTGTAATCCCTCCTACCTCAACCCTAAAAAAGATCTAAAACATCACCTTCTCAACTTATACCGGGGTCCTTAATCTCTCCTTTGACCGTATGTTCTATTTCCCCTGCTTTGGTTATCTCCAGTCTCTTTCCTAACCCTCTCTTCATTCTTCATCTTCCCATATTATCCTCTCTTCCCTGACGGTAACTGCTACTCCCATGTATATTATTTTTATGTGCATTACCCTCTAACCTCCGGGAATTCCTAATCCCCCTTTTCTTAATATTTTAATTGTACCAGCATGTTTTTATTTCCTTGAAGAATCGCTAAAATTATTTTGCCCACTTGTAACTTTATATTGTGATCTATTTGCTTGCTTTATTTGTTATCCTGCACAACTTTCTTCATCGATTTCCTTGTTCATGTAAAGCTCTCTGATACCCCCGGGTCTAGCCAGCACTATATAAAACCTTTCAAATAAATAAAAAATGCATCTATGACCTTATCTTGATGCAAAATCGAAAACAGAAGCGATTCTTCTAGTACAAGCATGACTGCTGGCACTAACCAGAGGGGAGCAACTAACAGAAGAATCAAAAAGAATCCCAAGGTAGGGAAATATCTTCTCTTTACTTAACATATTACCCTCAATACTGTGGGATCTGCTCTTGGTATTTTTGGGTCTTATTACCATGATGTTAGATTTAGTAAAATTTGTATTGAGGTCTAGGCTGTCCATGAAGCCTACAACGCTGTCCAGAAGCTGCTAGAGGACTAAAGCAGTTTTGGGGATCAGGACAGTGTTGTCAGCGTAAAGTAATAGAGACACAGCCCGACCACCCACCAAAGGTAGGTCACGCCCCTCGGCTGTTAGTACCTCATCTAGGTTATTGACATACACTGTGTATATAATATGGGAACTAATATGCAGCCCTGTCTGACAGCGTTTTCAGAGTGAATTTCGTCATACAGTACCCCTTCGGCCCATAACAAACAGAAGCTGTGACGTCTAAATGTAGATTGTGTAAAAAAGCAATAATAGGTTTATCAAGCCCCATGCCCAACATAATATTCTAAAGCATGGCCCTATTAACCCTGTCAAAGACTGAGCCCAAATCCATAAATCCCAAATGAAGTGAGCCAGGCTTTGCCCTGGTAGATTTGTCTATGAACAAATAGAGATTCAGACACTAGTCCACCGTCCGTTTCACCGGGTTGAAAACCTGCCTCAGTGACTCAAATGCAGATGTCTTTAGTAAGGTAATCCCAGGCCAGCTGACCTTGCAGTAACCACCTATATTGGGAGACCCCAATGCACATCTGTGTTGTACTTTCAGCATAAAGTGACTTATCCATCCACTGGTATTGTCACACCTCAGCCACTGAACCAGCATCACTGAACCAGCATGCATTCTAGCTTTCAGACAAAGACACTAAAACAGCTAAACCAAGCAGTGACAGCCTGACAGCTTTGCTTTGCACCCCTTTTGCTTCACGCCGGGACACTCATGAGTATCCGAGCACGCTACAAATGGATATAATAATAATAATAGTAAGATTGGTTGTAGGTGTGAAGATCAAAAGGCAGATTACACCTTATCTCCCAGGCTTACAGTGGCTACCTATTGAACATTAGCTATCTTAAAAATGGTATGCATAATTCACAGGTTTGAGGCATGAAATAACTGATTAAACTGTTCCACTATTAGAAGCCAACATAGACTCCTTTCATTTGCACCCTCCCCCCGGACAATTCCCCATTTGCTCCTCACTGTGGGAGCTACAATAGGTGGGGAAAGCAACAGGAAAAATAGAGAAGGGATAAATCATGAGGTCATCCCTTGTATAATGGGGAAGCGTCTCAGAAAATGACCCTGACCCTGGTTTAATTTCCAGGTCAAAACTTGTCCCCATTCCACAATGCTGCCCTTTCCCATTTTTTGGGGTTCCTCACTCCAAGACGGCAGCTCTACAGCGCAAGTACGGTCCACCACACTTCAACAGAGAGTCTCTGACCCATTGGATTATATAATAAAGCTGTTGGTGTTTTGCATTGCATTCTGTGGCATAACTAGTTTGCTGCTTGTAAACACACCCTGAAGGAGCTGAGACCGACTCCCATTAGGAAGCCCGGTAAAGCAGACCACAGGACATCTTACTGTAAAAGTCTGACTTGCCACTGGTGTGCACTGTTGGATCTCATCCTGCTTCCCTTTAGAGATGTCACGATGTGGAATTTACACCCCCACCGGCTGACCCCAGCACACCCACTATGCATGGTTGCAGCCACCCAAGATAAGTCAACACTGGGTGAAGGAGAACCACTAAGACACATAGCATCCTTTTTCTCCTAGGTAAAGAACACCATTTTTTGGATGCATGAAGAGATTAGCAGACAACAGAAGGTGGATATTATGGGAAAGTTTTGTAGGCTAACATTATTACAATGTTTGTTAGCTGATTATGAAGGTACCAATAAGTGTATAGAATGGAAAAATAACAGTAATTGGGTGATCAGGAAACTTTGTAGTATTTGCACCATTATATCAACACATGTCTGAAGTTTTCGGCACATCCACCACGATGGTCCAGCTCTGACTCCCGCCAAGACGAGGCATCCCGCTAATAACAAGACTGCCGACGTCCGTGATCTATCCATCCACATATCCACATTTTGGACATGGACTCTGTCTCTGTAGCTATCTAGATAGCGGTGCATCTTCGGAACGCCAAATACACGCAACATTATCCAATTGGAGTTTCAATAGGCTACATCATACCGACCATCTATCGGTACGACTGGATCAGTCTCTTTTTAAGTGAACCTCTCTTTTTCTGCCAAAACAGAATATTTAGATAAGGTAAAACCAGTTTGCCACCGGCTCCACTGCTCAATATCCTTTTTAACAAGATGGGGATGTAAGCTAGTGCCCTGAAAATCATAATAAAGTTGATTATAGAACAAATAGCGTGTATAATTAAGAACCAGACAACCATCTTGAGAGGTGTCCTCAACTAATATCAACAGAAGAATATTGTACCTTAAATATCTAATTGTTGTGCTTATATGTTTTCACTGCAAATGACGGACTCCTGAAGAAGGCTTATGCCGAAACGCGCGTAGAGTCCCATCTACCGCTTTGCTTATTACACTCAAGCCCCATTTAACATCGGAGTCATCTTTGTTGTTCACTTTGTAATTTTCGTTTTTGTATTTTTTCATTTGACAAATTAATATGTATACCACATACTTTTTTAACTTGATAATGTATATTTTTATAAACTGAATATGTTCTACAAAAATGATAAAAAATTTGGAAATAAAACAAAAATATCAATTTATAATATAGAAATGTTTTTTGTTCTTATCAGTTCTTTACTACAGGTCATAATCACCTTGTAGTCACTCAGTTTCCTTCTTGGGTTTCTGGCTTTAGAATTATTCTCACTACTTATAGTTTTGCAAGAATGAAGTTACCAGGAAATACAGTGTCAATACCAGGAACTATCTCCGTAAAACCATGCATATCCCGGAAATTTTTGGAGAAGCTGCAAGAGAATGCTGATGCTGTTACTGGCGGGAATAATGTTTTCCTCCAGTGATTCCACACATGTCCATACCAAGATCTAAGTACCGAAGAAAGGTCTGCCAGTAATGGTACTATTGGCTGAGCTGTTTTAGCCAAATTAACTGTTCAGCTTCATAAAAGGGACAATAAACAGGTACTATAAAAGGTCCCTGATTTGGCTCTGGAGAATGTGCGTCTCTGTCACAAGTTCCCCATAGCAATCTGAAGGTTTTGATCCTCATCTATGTGCACACGTTAATCATGCATGAATGTGAAAGGTAAAGTTTTGTATGCGTATTGAGGCTCAGAGCATGGCTCTGTGGTCTTTTACCTGTCCCTGGCAGGAAGAGTTGTCTATTGACCTTGCCTGCTTTTTCTATGGTCTGCCAGTCTCCTGTAACTGGCCCTTTAATCATCACTGTGAGTATACCATTTAAGAGGGAAACAGTTGGAACACCGCGACCTCAGTCCCATGTGTTCCGACAACGCAAGCGCTACCACGCTTGCCTTAACCACGCATATGCCTTAACCACGCAAAAGCAGTGCACGATCTAGCTGCAAGCTGGTTGGAAGCAGGAAGCAGCAAAGCTGCAAGAAGTATTGGGAGAGGACGCGACGTAGTGAGGTAAGTGGGGCTGGGTTTTGGGGGGAGAATTTTGTATGGTTTGGGGGGCTCAGGGTAGTTTTCAGGGCTGGGGGAGTTCGGGGTAGATTTCAGGGCTGGGGGTTTGGGGTAGTTTTCAGGACTGGGTGGGGTTTGGGGTAGTTTTCAAGGCTGGGGGAATTCAGGGTAGTTTTCAGGGCTGGGGGGGTTTAGGGTAGTTTTCAGGGCTGGATAGGGTTTGGGTAGTTTTCAGGTCTGGGGCGGTCGGAGTCATTTTCCGGGCCAGGGGGTCGGAGTCGTTTTCAGGGCTGGGGGAGGGGGTTGTTTTTAGGAGGGAGGGGGTCATTTTAGGTGTCAGGGCAGCGGCTTGGGGCCGTTTTAGGGCTCAGGGTGGGGGGCAGGGATCGTAATACTTTTCAGGGCATAATTTGTTGTAAAGGCATGCGTGGTAAAGGCATATTCGTGGTTTAGACTTGCGTTGTTGAGACTGCATGGAACCAGCATGTGTGGTTCCATCACACAACCCATTTCAGAGAGTGTGTATGAGGCATGTATGGAGCAAGAATGATACATGCAACTGCAGCCACACTGGGTTCCATTTTGTGTGTGCTACATTTTAATGTTTCCTAAGATGAAGGGCTGGAAGCAGAGTTCAGACAGCACATGTGGGTTGCAGGACTGCCCATAGACCATTCCAGAGATCCTTTGTAGTGGGTCAGACTTAAGAGTGTTAAGGAAAGCAGACAAAAGGCCACTTTGAAACTCTTTTCTGGCCCATTGTGCTCTGGGGAGGCCACCACCCAATGCACATGAGTTAGGGCGCTTACCCTTCTTTTGTGCCTTTGTTGTGGGTTTCTCTTGAAGGGAGACTCCTAGCTCAGCCTCACCATTCTCAATGACTAAGACTTTGCTGGACCAGTCTGAGTGGAAAAAGTAAGACGTTAGAACTGCCCTGAATGGGAATCAGATGTTGATGTTCAGAAAAACTTGCATCTGCAATTTTGGTAAAAAGAGGAGACAGACATTTCCAATCAAAGTGCCAAGATTCCTCTTCCAGAATCCTGGGTCTGCCCACCAATGGTGACAAGGCACTCTAATGTGCTCCAGGATTGGGGTACCCATTGCCAATATCCCTTGTCAGGTTCAAGACAAGATACCTGGAGACTTAGCTTTCACCTGCCTGCACAGACTACCTCGATTCTGCTTTAAGTCAGAGAGCTTACCAGGTGTTCAGGATGGAAATTGGAGGTGTGTTTACATGAGGAAGACACTGGTCAGGAGTGGGAGCAGTGAAGGAGGCAAAGCAGTACAGGCCAGATATCCACTTTAGTACCAGGGAAGGTCCTGCACCTCTCTGTATGGGTGAGGCCAGATTTCCTTGAGATGTCTCCCCAGTGTGACCTCACTGTATATGCCCCTAGATACAGGGTACTGTAGAACCCAAGTCCATCTGAGTTTCAATGCTAAACTCAAGATGCCACAGGGCAAAATTGATCAGAATAGGTCCTGTTTACATAATAATTGGCGACAAAGATAATCTGACACTCTTTTGCACTCGAGGACCCATGCCCGAAACAGTAAAAATAGCTTACTAATAAGTTACCCACTAAGGAACCTAAAAAATACTTTATACATCAAGTTTTCAAGGCAGTTTTGTTGCTTCAACTCACACAATCACAATGCCCTGAATGTTATAAAGATGTCATGTTGATTATTGTTTCAGGGTGTAATGTGTATCTCCAGATAATGCTAATTTAACAGGAAATCAAGAGGTTTATACATTTCAGTCACCTATCAAAGGTTCTTGCATAATTTGTTTAATTAAAGTTTGTCTGGAACTAAAGTACCCCCTTTGTGAGATTATGGAACATGTGTACAGTTTCTTCCACGGAAAATGTGTATTTGCGATTTGGCCAAATATCTTTTCAATCCAAAGAGCAGCAGTAAGTTTTTCCCTTGATTTAGTTTTGGAAATCATCTTTCGGTTTCTTAATTAATTTCTCGCCAATATTTACCGCAACCAGATGTTTTAATAATTCCTTTGAATTTGGAATGACATTTAAAATAATAATTGAAACAACTTTTCTCGATTAACGGCCTATGTTTAGAAGTCATTCTTTTTTAGAGTTCAAATTTCCTTACTGAACATATAATAAATACCTTTAAGATCGAATACTGTGTTTTTAGCACCATTCAGTTTGTAAATACATTTAACACATTTTGAAGACAAATAGATAAGGGAAAAATTGAAAAAGTGAAACAAGCTCAATATAGCAGGCTGTATTCAAGGGACAGTTTCAGGTAGTACTTCTGAGTCTAAGTTGTATTTGTGTTCCCTGACACAAATGGGGTGTGTGTTATGCACGCTTTTCATCCTTCATTCCTGATGTGGTAATTAGAATGTGTGTGTAGACCATACACTCATGATCTGAGCTCCTGGAGCATGTCCATCTTCGATCTTTTAGAGAGTTTATGGTGTTGGTTTATGGATGTTATGGTACTTGGGGAGGCTGGAATAATCACACAGGTGTACTGCAGATCCACATGACCTCTGGCCTTCTCCCAGTCTTCGTCCTAGATGATAGGCCATGGAGAGCTTCAGGGGTCTGGAGGGAGAACATTGACCTGCAGTCCATTAGCCCCAATAAAGTGAGTTGCAATATGCGACACCCATGCAACACATCATGTGTTGATTGTTTGCAGTTTCTGGTCACTATGGTGCTGGTCTCTCCACTTCCCGTGCCCCCCTTACCCCTCCCCCAAAAGAAAAAGCATGTTTAGGCCTATTTCTAGACACTGTCTTCATCCATAGGATAGAGTTAGCCCTATCATTACTGCTGAAATGGAAGGATTAATACAGAAAGGGCAAATGGTGTTTTAATCCTCATGACCTGCTGAAGGCCTTGACACCAGGAAGACAGATATTGCTGAAGAATAGAGCAAGACTTCCAAAGCCACAAGGATCTGAGGTTCAGATCTGCATGAGAGCCTTGAAAAGCACAAGCGAACTATATTGCACTTTTTAAAATAGGAATCAGTATTATCCATCTTTTAAAAAAATCTGCTTAGTGATTTGGTCATTTGAAAGCAGCACTACAATATGTTAATCAACATGTAGTTCTTCCATAAATCACATACACATATAATGCAGATTTTGCATGTTGTTTGGTTCCAATCTGTTTCAAGAAATGTAAAATGAATAGATGTAGTCAACAAGAAGAGACTGGCAGACATTTTCAAATTGAGCAGTAATGTATAAAAACTCAAAACAAGTAAATGGCAGAACAAGAACTGTGTGGGATTCTGAAAGGTCACAATACCATGATGAACGTTCAAGTCTCACATCATTGTTAGTGAGGTGGGAGATTCACAGGGTAGGAATATGCAGCTATTATCTCATTTTCCTGACCTCAAGTGATGGTTATTCTTTGATTCCGGGGGCTCAAAGTTTAGTAAGATTTCATCCCATAAACGAGCAAGCGATGTCCTAGCTAGTCAAGTTCTCTCCTCAGCATGCAATGCAAGACTTTTGGGCTTGGTCTACCTGTCATGATCACGCTTCTGTTTGTCTATTGATGGGAGTATCTTCGTCTTCCACTGCATTGCTATGTTCTGTTTGGCTAAAATACATGCCAGATCTATGCATCTGTTACTTGCTTTCCATAGTGTAGATTTTGGAAACAGCCCCAGCAAGCAGGTCTCTGATGTGAGCAGTCCTTCTCCACCTAAAGTGGACTCCAACTGCCCTGTGACACTCCACCAATATGCCTTCATCTCGCAACAGATCCAGACGATGATAAAAACCAACATTATGCAGCCACATCTATGATAAGCTATATCCTCACTGCCCATAATCAGATTTATATGCTTAAGGGGACATGGAGGCTGTATGTAAATGTCGGAATGTAATGTATTTAAGTCTCACATTCTTAGAGCCCTTTGGCGTGTTCTCCATTCTCCATTCCTGAGCTCTCTGCCCAATTCGGCCTCCCATTTAACCTTCAAATGGAATAGATCATGTTTAGTCTACTAATGGGGAACGATTAAACCAGGTAACCAATTCATGGCTGCCACACACTGTAAGAAGTTATTGCAAAACGGTATGGGTTTGCAAACATTAGATTTACACTTATTCTTGATAGTTTGTGTTATTCGTATATAGCTCAAACATTGTGAAGGTGGAAGGCCCACAGTATAATAGGCTAGTAAGGGACAAATAAATCATTGCTTTCAAATATATCACCAACCATAGTCAGGCCTCCTCTCTGTCCAGTGAGTTAACATTGGAGAACTGAACCTGCCTCCATCAGTCGAGAGCCCCACTAGGGGTATCGTAGAAGCATAAAGTAGACTAGGTGCTGTCATTTTTACACAATGAGCCCATCATCGCAAGCCCAGGATCTTGAGTACTTACTCACCTACTGCCATCCCTGCTCTCATTTGACCTAGTTCTTCAGTGAGTCTATCGTCAAGCCATTTAGCCATCTGCTGAATCTGGAATGCTAAATAATATAATTCAAAACCAGGAAACCCCAGTTCACTGTAGCGCTAGAGTTCCAACAGTTCTCTATGCTGTGTACTCAACCAAATGAAGTTCCTCAGAGTCACTTCTATCGCCCTGAATTAGGACTCCAGTATACGTATATATGGGCAAATCACTAAGGTATTATAGCAGTCCTGGAAGCTCCAACATGCTAATCAATGCTATCTTGCCCATGCAGTACTATCTAGCTTAACAGATATCAGGAAGACAGAAGGCTGGTTGCTTGAGTATAGTTAGTAACCTATGATATCTATAGAACAAAAGCCTTAATCATTGAGATGTCTTACCAAAACACTATTGCAGAAGTGGTCAGCCATATTAACTGGCCATGGAGTGCGTGCTACAAGCATGCCTTTGATGGTCATTGCATAAACTCGGCCCTCATTACAAGTTGCCTTTTAATTCAGAAGGGACTCATAACAGTCAATGACCCATTCGTAATTATGAGCTCCTCAGTAACTCAGCAGATCAGTGGTGTTTCAATCAGTGGTCAACTGAAAGGAGGTGGAGTCTCTGAGTGAAATATCAGGGGGAAAAAATACCAGGGCAATCAGAGAAGAATTACCAAGTCCATGTTAACTCCTCATTTCTAATAGGGCTCCATGGCTCCCACTAATAATGCCCAATAATTCCCCCCTCCCTCCATCCAAGTGTTTCCATACACCTGTTATTGGCAAATCCCAGAGAATATGCGGCACTCAAATGAAGGCCGAGTCCTCCCAGCCTGGATTCAAACCTATGATCTACATGTTAACACCAGATCTCTGTTCCAAGGATTTAAGTTATCGAGTCTGCTTTTTAAGGTCCTAAATCTGCACCTGCATGTCTAAGACCTTTTCTGCGTGTAAATGTGTGACTTTCAGAAACTCACTACGGTTTCCAGAAGTACTCCTGGAAACTGTAACAGTTGCCAGCTTCCAGAAGCAGCCACAACAAACTTTTATGAATTCCATTGCGGCATGAGCAAATATACATGTAGGTTTGCTTATGCTGAGAACAAGGAGAAAATTCAAATGCACTTGCAGAAACCTTTCTTTTTTCCATGAAGAACCCCCTATTCTAACACCCAAACAAATATTTGGGATATTCTGATTCCATTCATACGTGGGAAAGGATTTAATACTGTCCTTGTCAGGAGCAGATTTCTGACTTTTACTGAGGTAGAGTGTGGGGGTTGCATGAGACATTCGGTAGAAATGGTAGGTTCGGGGAGAAAGTTTGTGAAAATCCTCAAACAAGTATGTTTCTCACTCAGTGTGTACAACCATCCAGGGTATTCCGTCCCTGGAATGCTAAGTTGTTGTCCCTGTGAGTAAATTTGTTTACATCTTTGTGTGAGTAAATTAATTTTACAAGTGCAAAAGTAACTTTGGTGAATTCAGAAAGTGGGTTACATTTGCAAAAGGGCTATTTGTATGACCAAGCCAAACTTACACCCAAATATAGTTTTGCTAATCGGGATCATTGAGCTGATGGTCCGAAGATAAATGTGCTTTCCTATATAAATAACATTTGAGAAGGTAGCATCTCTTTTCTTTCCATTAACTAACCTTGCCCTCAACCTGTCGCATACTCACAACACTTTCCAATTATTATTACTAGATACAACCACAGGTCCTTCTCAGTAAAAAAAGTTTTTGTTGCAAAAAGTTGAACATGATATGGATTCAAATTAAAAACCATAAATAGTATAAAAATGGAATAAGAAAAAATGGTATTTCAATTTTGTTAATTTAATGTCAATAATTTTGTACCCCAAAATATGCTGTATAGGCAATTTTACAGAGAAAAACATAAGAAGTATCAGAGTATGGAAAAGCTATCCTTATGACTGGTCCCCCCCCCCCCCCACCCCTCCCCCATTTTCTATTTGGATTTAGGGCTATAGGCATCTGGCATTTGGCATCTGGAGTGACCAAGGCTTGCTAATTAGACTCAAACTCCAGGTTATTTCTGTATTTTTGGGTTTACATTGGTGTATTTGACAGACACTTTGGTAAGTCAGCCGCAAATATGTGCAAAGGTTCTGCTGAAAAACTAAAGTGCTACTAAGGTCACATGAATCAGTCATACTACGCAATTTAGCTAAATGATGGAAGGTGTGACGCTAATATTATGAAATGAGCACAGTTGCCACTTGCCCAGGTCTCCCACCTTTGCAATGGACACCTGGTAAAGTGATTGGGACAGTCAGAAGTCCCACTATAAATAATCAGTGCACATAAAAAAATCAAGTACTGGCAAAGCCGATAGTCCTCTCTTTAATATGGTAAAATGTGCAAACAGCATTTGTACAGGCCTGTTTTTCCATATATTCGCCTATTAAATACAGATGTATTTGATTTGTCAATGCTTGTTTTCCCTTTTTAGCACTGTTAGACTCTGTCCTCAAAATACATGTTTTAAAGTTACTTTTATTAATGTAAGAGGTCTGGATCTTTGAGAGATCTGCTGTGCCTGACACTGCCTACAAGGTGGAGTGGTTTTTTACCAAGCATTCTATATTCCAACTGCCCTTATTTGGGGAGAAAGGTTGCAATTTTGTGATAAGTCATTACAGTGTATTCTTATTTTGGCAATGTTATATCGACGATGTGCTAATGATTTGGAAGGGGGAAGAGCACATACTGTTGGACTTCTTTGGATGGATTAATACGTGTGACCAGCATCTCAAGTTCACACATGAGTATTCCACCGACACGATTACGTTCCTGGATGTCACTATCAAAAGACAGGATACTCAATTGGAGACGACAACATTCACTAAACCCACAGCGAAAAATAATCTGCTACATTACACCAGCTATCACCCGAGGGCTCTGCGGGAGAATCTTCCATACGGCCAGTTTTTAAGGCTACGCAGGAATTGTAGCAACTTGCCGGAATACAAACAGCAGGCAGATGTTCTATCAACTAAGCTACAGAATAGAGGATACCCGCAGAAGATCATTACTAACAGCCAAAAATGGACAAGAAACCAACAGAGAGACACACTTCTGGATAGCACTGCAAGGACTCAAAATGTTGAGATTCCTTTAACGTGTGTTACAACATTCAATCCACTCTCAAACGCAGTGAGTAAGAGTGTCTCCAAACACTGGAAGATTTTAACTAGTAATAATCACCAGTGGGAGAAACCCCTCTTCTCATATAAGAGAGCTACAAGCTTGAGGGATTCTTTGGTTCACACGCGCCCTAGGGACCTAACGACTAGGATGCCAGCTGCTACTGTACTGAATGCCTGGGGTCTACCAGCAGTAACGGGACATTTCCCCTGTGGGAATTGCAGTATATGCCACCTGACCTCGCATACGAAATCATTGATTCTGACCAATGGACAACGATGGGAACAGCGTTGCCATCCACGGGGCCGGAAGAACGTTGCTATGAAAAGAAACATGCAAGTCATGGCTCTGCATCTCCGGGCGGACGGCTTCACCCGAACAGTAGGTTACAGGCGGGGAGTCGCGAGTGTATCAGTAAGTGCCTGAACCGCTGTAGAAGCTAGCGGCCCTTTTGAAGCTGAATGCGCTAGACGGACTCCTCACTTGTTCGTTTTTAGTTTTCCGTTTTTCCATTTACTAGGACTGGACACCGCGTGAAACATGCCCGCGCCGTCCTGTCCCAGGGAGTGAATTCCCTTCCTTATTTCTGTAAGTGGCATTAGACATTTAGTTAACGCTAATACCACAGCATGGTACAGCTAGCTTGTCTGAATGCGTGTTGTTCTGTGTAGATCCTCTTAGTTTAGTTTGCTCTTTTTGGTTTCTAAAGTCTCTGCGTAATATTTCACTTCTATACACCCGGCTCCATTACAATGTTAGGTGGCGAAGGGAGTTATAGCCTTCTGCCTCTGGCAAGCTTGGGGTTGTTAGACAAAGATAAAGGAATTCTCTATACTTGGAAACTTGCACTGTCGGTTCCATGTTCGCAACATGCACTATTCAACTGTATGTTTGACAATGGATGATCCCCCCATATTGAAATGCTATTTATTAAGGGGAACTATATCAGGCCACTTTTATTAAGGTGGGCAGAACACTATGACCATTTGATCTTTGCACATACATGACCAGGCATATGCTGGAGTATTGGCTTTATAAATATATGTGTTGTTCAGTGTTCTATGTGTCAGTGTACTTTGTTTCTCTCCTCTACAGGTACCCCAGGCCGCTGTGTTCTACAGCGAGCCAGCACGGGCAATATCCGTGAGTAATTGCACCTGATGTATATAAAAGAATTTTTTTCTATTTTTTCACACTTATTGCCTCACGGGAGGGTGTGCCTTAGCGCGCACATACCACCGGAGAGCTATTACTTCATAGGTCCTGAAGAATGCTGTGCGATCTTGCGTTCTAGCAGCAGAAACATGTTGACCGTATATATTTAGTAAGGACACTGGTCTCATAATTTAGAACCTTTTGGTGTCCGCTTTCCACGTTTTTAACTTTAATACAGGTTGGCCCATATTAAATATTTTGTTGGGTTTCAACTTTGTATTTTTTAACTTTGCACACACATATTTGGCACTTTTTGAGTTAATCCACTGTTACACTCACCACCAACCTGCTCCGCTGTAAATCAGGCGTTGTAGCACACTGGGGGGGCATTCGGCCACCCCAGCAGGGACCCAATGATGAAGCATGTCACCAACTAGTGGTGAGTGAGGGTCCTTTTAATAAAGAGGTTTACTTGCCCTTCCCAGTTGGGTATAACTACCGTACGTCTACTGGGTGATAACCTCTTGGTTTACCAGATTAGTACTGCATTTTACCCTTAGCCATCTGCACCAGATTGGGGTTTGCTGAGTAACCTGACACCTTTTCATTATTATTTTTCTGTTTCACGAAGTCCTTATTTGAACACAGAATCACTCCTTAGTTGTTTATAAAAAATATTCTTATTGCATGCCAAAGGTTACTTTGTTCCAATGAGGATATTACATCTGTCTTTCCTGAGCATTAAAGAATCGTGTCTCAAAAAGGCAATTCACTCTGCTGTACAAAGTTTACAGTTGTTTAATCACTGTTGTTGCAATAATGAGTATACTTAGATGTATATATCAATATATAGGTAGGTGTTCCGTAAAGCTGAACAGTTAAAAAAGTACTTAGTGACAGTTGTGAACAAAGAGCGCTAGTATTCACCACAGAAAGACAATGTCGACAGACTTTACAATAAAATTTGTACAACACAGATTCCTGTTCCATTTCGGGTTTAGAAATCAAACTATTGTATTATTATAGTCAGCATCTATATCCGTTAAAGTTTCTACTCCCTAACAGGGATACCTAATGGGGGCTTTATCAGAACATATGAAGGTTGCGACCGGCAAGAATCATGGTATATGCAATTAACTTGTTGTGTACACTAGAATAGCCACTCTTAGAGTTGCTACTGTGCGCCTTGTAGGGATCTTACCTCTCCTTGACTTGCTTTCAAAGGAAAGATCAAATTCATACAAATCTACAGATTATGAATGTGAAAAGGTCTTAATAGAACAACCAAACGTCTAAGTGAAATCATAATACTGTTCTTCTATGAATAAAAGACCCAATCAAATTGTCTGTCACAAATTAGTGATTCGCAACCCCTCACCTGGGCAGGACCATGACAGTCATATGTGCACATTGTAAGAGAAAGGTCCTATGGCTCCAATAGTGCTCTCCCAAGAGTGATCTCTTTATCAGATTATATGGAAGTATCCCCTGATTATTGTCATGGGATACTAACAAAATAGTGGCAGAGTACCTGGGTCAGTATCTATCAGGCCTGAACTAACACAATTGTACTGGCAGACTCAAGTATGTGAGGAACCTTTAAAAAACATTTTGCATTTAAATAGAATGAAAAAAGGGAAGTCCAGGGGTGACCACCCAAGTAACAGACCATATTACTCACAGTCTTGGGCAGACAGACACACAAATAGTGTAAATCAGCACAAACAATATTTTTGCAACTTGCAGGTAATAATTGCCATCAAGAGGAGAATAGCGGTGCTTACACATGTTGCAGCCCTTTCCTGTTGGTTAAATTACAGTTGTGGTCACACACATGTGCATAGGCACTAATTTGAATCAATGGGAAGCCCACAGAACGTGCAGACTTATTCCTACAATAGAACCTAGAATGTATTGTCTATCCAGGTTCCCAGGAATACTGCGTTTCCCCTTATTATTTTTCCTCATATAATGGCAGCATTATGACAAATACTGTCATGGGGTAGTGTGAAAGGCTAGACTCCACTGATTTGAACACAACATTCTATCAGCAGTCCTCAAACTTGTGTGCAGTGAGTGAACAACTGGCAGACAGAGGTTTCCTACCTAATAATTTGCCAGTCCTGCCTAATCTGTTTAATTGGCACTTGTTAGCCATTACAACTGAAGGCATCGCAGAAGTCTACTACTCTCAGACCACTGTTGCAACAGGCTTTGATACTGGCAGCCATTTTAGAGTGATTTCTTGGTATGGTACAAGGAACCCTAACCAAGAAAACACTTTGTTTTTAGGTAGTAGAAAATCTGCAAACATTTTTCAAATTTTTTTCTGTGATGGGGCGTTATCCAGCGATGGATGTAAGATTGCAACAATGTTGCATGATTTAAACATAAAAGTACGTATAGCTTATAGTACTTATCTGAAAAGTATATAAAACATTGAATGACCCTGAGAAAAACTTCTTAGTCAAACCTGTTACGATTTTTAGAAGTTACAGATCAGGCAAAATCGTCAATTCAAAGTGGCTGCATGGGTGACGAAGGCCATTGATGTACTATATGTCTTGTGTGTTGTAGGCTGTGATATCCTTTAGTTTCTTTAGTGGCTTTCTTTGAGGATAGAAAGAGTGAGTTTATAAATTGCACTGACCAATAGTAAAAGTTGGAAAGAGCAGTAAACTTATGGGCCGGTTATGATGTCAGGCAGAAAGCCTCCTACCGGCAGTTGGAATCTCCTTAACCGCATCGGATCCCTTCTGATCGACTCGGTCGGTTTACATTCCCACCACCCAATTACAATCTTCGTGGTCAGATTGTAAACTGCGCGGTCATTCCGAATATGTTCCGAACAACTCGTGTAGGTCGGATCCACATCGTACACCCCTATGGACAGCGTTCCGCCCTCGGGATTACGATGTTGTTTTCCAGCAGCCTTTCCGCATCGGCCTGTCCGACACGAAAAGGCTGTCGGAAAGTGACTTTGGGGACTCCTGGTAGGGCCTACGGTTGATGGCTGAGGAGGTACCTAGGGGACCCCCTGTAAAACCCTGCACTGTGTGGCAGGCACCATGGGGTGCCTGCGACAGGGTGCAGAGTTTTCCACAAGCACCCCATTTCCCGATAGGAGCCTTAGTTGCGCCCGGTTGTCGGGCGGAACACAAACTCCCTTCGGTTCAATGGGACTCTGACCGAGCAATCGCATTTCGATCGCATCATAATCCGGCGGACAGAACTACCGACCACAAGTCTGTCAGTCCCGTTGCCGAGTCGCTGTTGGGCGATGGCTTTCCACCCAACATCGTAATCTGCCCCTAAATGTCCATCAGGATGCCTGATGTGATTCCATTGCACCCCGTAATAGTTTCAAAACAGTGGAAAGGCTTTTGCCACATTTCAATGAAGATAACAGGAAAGATGTAGCCTCTGAGTGAGTAACGACTGTTTCTTACACCATGCAAAGAGGAGGATTATGAGGAACCAAAGATGGCCATCGTAACTAACAACCTGTTAGCTCAGACTAAACAATGCGTAACATAGGCAAATGTTTATGTGAACATCATATAGTTTTATGAACTCGGCTGTTAAGCACAGGATTTCCAATCATCATTTTCACACTTAGTATTTGCAGAGAAATATGTGTAAAATAAGTTTACCACATCAAAAGGATGTTTGTTTTTAGAGGGTGAAGCCTTTTTACAAAGATTGCTTCACCAGCCACGAAGTAGTGCATAGCAGCTGCTAATGCCACTGAAGATACACACCTCATACGCTGCAGTGGAAACACTCCCATGGATGCAGAAGAATGCGCTGGACAGCCAAGAAGTTCTCTGCGATTGGCCAAAAGTGATTTACAACATTTTAAAGCAGTAGCTGCAGAGGGCCAGCTCAAAGCAACCAATGTCTGAGTGTTTTTTCCAAATCCAACTCTCTGTGTACTGTACACAGAAGGTTTTAATGTCATATGTCATTACCACCAGCCAACTGCCTGCTAACTACACATTCCTTTTGAAATGTAAGAGCACTGCAGCAGAATATTTTGTGTGACCAGTGCCTAAGTGATTGGGCTTAGGGTGCCTAGTGTTGCATGTTTTCTGTTCTGTTTGCAGTACAGAATGTGGCATGCCAGTCACGGTGTGAGAAGACAGTCTTACTTATCTCTTCTTTTTATCAGACCAATATCAAGAAGTTTAAATGCAACCTTTTCAGTCTGAATGTAAACACATTTCTTGAGATGCACCTCAATGCTCGTTGCTCAGCCCTCAGTTATTCCATCTAAACATCACTCCTCCAGAAAAGATAGTACATTCCTACTGTTTGAATTTTTATTCTTACTCGGATTATTTATTTCGACGCTTGACTGCGACCTTCCTCTGTTGCAGCGTAATTTTACAGCCACACTGCCAGATATTGCAGAATGATTGAATTCAAAGACAAACTGATCTAATCAAAATCAAAAATGTTACTTTTTGGAAATCCAGCAATCTGGAACCATGGATGGTGGCCGGCAGATCTGCCCGTCAAAAGTTTCTTCAGCCTGGAATCTAGCAGTTATGTTTGATACATCTTAGCCATGGCTAAATCCCCTCCTCCGAGCCGGAAGCTCCGCCTCCAAGCCAGAAGCTCCGTCTCCGGGCCGCAAGCTCTGCCTCCGGGCCAGAAGCTCCGCCTCCCGGCCGGAAGCTCCGCCTCCAGGCCGGAATTTCCAGCCCGAGTTCAAACGTAAAGTTAGTAGTCGTAAATCCATTCTGTGAATACCAAAAGTAGTAAGTGCATTCTGTGAATACCAAAAGTAGTAAGTACATTTTGTGAAAACCAAAAGTAGTAAGTTTAGGATTTTGTCTTAAGTTAATTCTGTGAATCGGGCCCTTATTCTGAGAAGAACCTCAAGCCTGCAAATATACAAACTACATCGCCAAACCTCTGGAACACCAAGTGTCTGCAACACTGAAGGGATTAGGGTCAGGCTTTTCATCAAATTAAAGCAGCAGAGGGAAGAATAGACCTGTGATTGAGATAAAAGAGTGACATTGACATTTCAAAGATTTGGTGTAAAACAATTTGAAAACAAATTGGATTCTGAAAAGTTCGAAAAACTTTTTCACAATGGAAAAATGCAGTGTGAAAAAGGACCTAGAGAACAATATATTCACAACAAATCATAAATATCAGGAAACAAGAAAAATACTCAAAGATGACTGCCACATTTGTGGTGGGTGGGATGATATAAAAGGCATAGACTCTTGAAAAGTGCAGCTCTGACAGCTCCTAGAGACATTAAGAAAGAATACAGGGGACTTTTGTCGACAAGCAAACTACAAGCAACATTTTTACATGCAATCAGTAGCGCTGCGACCAAAACCAAGTTGTGGGGCAGCGCACAGTGAGTTCGGGGCGTGGGGTGAGGAATAATATATATATATAAAAAAAGGACTTAGCTGCCACTTACAATTACTAAATAGCCACCGTATTATTTTTCATGTTGCCAGTTTCTTAGTGGGTGCTGCCCGGATCAGGAAAAGGATTAATTGTACCTAAATGAATTTGGTTGTTGTAAATTAGAATGATGTTATTTCATCCTGTAAAATTGATAGCGAAGATAATTAAATTGGTTGATGGTCTTTTATATTCTGATTTTATGAAATCTTATGAAATTTATAGGACATTTTTAATGGTTACAAATTCTCTATTCCATTCGTGTAAATAATATGTATTTTGTATTGTACCGTTGCCTTTTTATGATATTGATTTATCGAAATAAAGTATTCAGACTTAGCTGTCACTGCCGGAGCCTTTTCTCCCACCTGGCTATACAATACAGCTTGGTTGGAGAAATGTAAGTGTGCATGTCAGTTTGGCTGTGAGGGCTGGACTGGGTGGGTATTGAGCGTTTTCCTGGTAGGCTGGAAGAGTGGGGCTGATTTTGCAGTGGTGAGGGTACGTTTTTGTTACTGGGGGCTGGTTTTGCAGCAGTGCATATCTGTCCAAAGTAACAAAAGCACCATGGGGGCTGGTCCATCAAAATTGTCAGGGCGTCCTAAGATCGCCGGCCAAACAGACATGCACACTTACAGTGCGCAACTCTCCTCCTCCCTGCTCAGTCTGCTGCTATCATAGACGATGGCCCACCCTAGACTCGGGCCACTCAGTTCAGTCAGGGAAATACATTTTTTTCATCTCCTGGCTCTGAGAAGTGGGGTGACTCTCCTCCGCCATAACGGAGAAGCCGCCCCTGCATGTAATCTTTTCAAGTTGGGGTGAACAAAAGTAAAAAGAATTTACGGAAGATTTCGGGTTTTATTAATATTACGATAAGGTGGTCCCCTGTAATAAAACTGTACATGAGGTCTGTCCTGATGAACAAAGGCAAGTGAGATACTATCTCAATGTATTGCTCGTCCAGTTTCAAAAGTCACACTGTGCACATTGATAGTACAGCAGATGTAGCATTGGCATATATCCAATTTCACGGTATCTACAAGACATTTTTTGATTGTGCCAAGTTTCCTGCGAGGGAACACTATGCCATCGGCATACGCAAAATTAAAAAGACACCAAGTAAAGTACCGCCAGCGCAATATTAGAGGTTTTTTCTGAAATTTTTCATGTTAAATAAAAAAATTGCAGATAGTTGCGATGAAGCTTGACAGAGTGAGTTCCAATTATATTATTCTGCCTCCTATTACACTGTCTGCAAGGTCCCTTCACTTCGTCCTTTAATTCTCAACAAACTTTGTATCTCAACAAGGAACCTGAATGATGTACTCTGGAAGAAACAAAATCAGAAAATCCAACAATGTTTTCCTTATTATGCACATATTAGGGATGGGCAGAATTCATGGAATTTGCTTTAGTGGAATTACGCAAAATCCCACAAAATTATGTGAAAATACTAAACCATTTGGCGTGATTTCGTGAATGTGACATTGCAAGCATAACTCGAAATTCTTGAAATTATATGAGATCATGTCGGTGTAACAATTTCCCCTTGGCTAAACTACCCCTTAACCTTACCTCACAACCTAATTCTATGCCTGCAGCAGCACCATTAGTGTAATACATTTAGTCATTTTTTTAGCCAGCGCATAGCAATGCGCCAAACCGTCACATTTGAAGATATCTAAAACATACCAAGATTTTCGAAATTTCCATCCAAATAACAGAGGATGAAGCCTAGGACACAGTAGTTAGAACCAATGCTCCATCTGGAGGCTTCTAATAAATACTTTGTGGAAGGAGAAGTTATGATCTTTCGTAAGTGCCAGCACTGTATGTCCATTGAAACTAAATAATCAAATTTCTTTGTTAACAGGCATGTCAAATTAATATTTTCACATCAGCCTTCCTACTTGTTTCTCTAGTATACGTTCTCCTAAGGTGCCCCTTTGGTCATTTCATACTTTTGAATCAGAAGAACACTATTTTCTTGGTTTTATTATTAAGGCTCCTTAAAGTACATTTTAGTTGCCTAACCATAAAAATCTGTTATTTAGCACCATGATGCCCAAAGGTGTGAATGGGTACTTTACAAAATATCATGTCATGTCTTGTCTTGTCAAATTACGTTAGGGTCATTAACGCAACACTTTTTTGGGTTCATGGAAAGTTAGATATCTCAAACTCTAGAGACGTAGCCTTGATCTCTGTGGAGAAAAGCACAACAGACAGGTACTTCTCACCCACCCCTTTAGGCTATTGTTATTGAAACATTGGAGATGTTAGAAAAATGTCTGCGACCTCTTGTAGTGTATAACAAGGGACCTTACGCTGGACTCTTCCCATCACCCTGAAATTGTTCATGTGTTCCTTTTCATCATAAAGTAAATTAGTGTTCATTACCTGCTAATCTAATTGTAAATCTTATGTATTAGAATTATCACCATAATAACAAATAACTCAGCAATAAAGAATATTATTAGAATGTACAGAATACACGTTATTTACCAAACATATCTAATGTATTGTAGTCTATTCTCCCTGTTTGCTTTTTGCCAAGACATTTATTGTCCGCCTGCAGACCTGCTTTTCCTTAATGTACTCTCCCTTCAAACAGCCTGCTGCCCAGCATCTCATCTCTCTCTCTCCTTCTCACTAATTGAGAAGAGCTTATTCCCTCTATACAGGATAGTATCCCTGTGGAGCTACTGGGGACACATTCCACTTAGAAACCTGTGCTGGGCAAATTGTAAGCAGTAATGGCAGCCAGACACAATGCTATGTTATGTTGTGTTATTTTATGTTAAATATTGTTTAACTAGTCTTAACAATTTGGATCCCAAAGGGTTCATAGTCTATAAATGGGCATTCGTCTGTGTACTTGACGATGGAAGGTAGTCACCTTCTCCTCCAGCCCTCTATCCCTGCAGTCAACTACCTCATTCATTCAGACGCTAGGAGTCACTGGCATGAAGCTGGCCAATACCCCTCCGACCCTCACTTCAGGTATTATACTAGTAATCCCACCTCTCGAGAGGTTTCATAACTCACTATTTAAGAAAGAGTTCTAAAAAAAACCTAGAGTGGCTGTTTTGCCTGACGCTTCTAGGCATTGGCAGCTCCATTGCTGTGTCCCACTCCTTACCTAAGGTCTGGCAATTTTGGAAATTCCCGAGTAGTATGGTGTAAAAGAAATCTGTATGACTCATTGACCCAGGGGAAGTGGGCTACAGAGAAGCTGCCCTGCCAGCCACCAGGTGATGGATCGTCTTCGTTTGCATGCAATGGCAGAGCTGGGAGCTAGCAGAGTATTTGTTTTCGCCTGGCGTTTCAGCACTTCAGGGTATCTATGGAGGAGATACTGGGGGTTCTGTGTTCTGAGAGATTTTGTGAACTTTCTACTGTGCTGCAATGTGATATTCTTTAATTAGGTGTGTCTTCAATTTTTTCATGACATTTTTTTATTTATTCATTTGTAGAGCGCATGGTTACTGTGAACAGCCTTTACAACGAAACTTTTACAACGCACTACCATTACGACGCAACTTTTACAACGCAAACTATTACAACGCATAGCGCTTGGGGGCGCTCTAGGATAGGGAATAGGTTTAATGTACTATCCAACACCTTCCCTACTATCCACGGGGACTGGAGTTGGAATAGTAAATTAAACTATTCACTATCCACCGCCCAAAAGCATTATGCGTTGTAATGGTATGCGTTGTAAAAAATGCGATGTAAAGGTAGGCGTTGTAAAAGTATGCGTTGTAACGTCATACATCCCATGGTTACACAACCTGGTGCGTCCCCGCCCTGAGACATAGCTAGTGAGTTTGCTGCTGCCACTTGTGACACCCGTCAAACTGTATTTTATTCACTTTTTGTGAACAGCCATGTCTTCAGCTGTCTGCGGAAGATACTTTCGCTTGGTTCAGTTCTAATGGCGATTGGCAAAGTATTCCAGATTTTTGCTGCTAGATACCTGAAGGAGCGAGCCCCCATTTGTGCTCTGAATATTCTTGGAACTGTCACCAATGCCATCCCCATGGATCTTAGATTGCGTCCTGGGGTGTATTTAGTCAGTAGTGGTTGAAGGTATCTAGGGCTGTTATTTGATAGGATGCAGTGACAGTGGCACATTGCCTTGAATACGACTCTCTTTCCCACTGGCAACCAGTATAAGGTTGTCAGGGATTTCTGCGTGTTGGCTCTCCTTGGAAGGCTGAGAACCAAACGTGCCGCCACATTTTGTACCCTCTGCAATTTGGATAGCCCTGTTTTGGAAGCGCAGAGATAAAATACATTTCCATAGTCCAATTGGGAAGTATATACTGCATGTACTATGGTTTTTCTGGCAATAGATGGTAATAAATCTATGGCTTTCACTCAGGGTTTTCATGGCCCCATAGCACTTCCCAGCTACCTTCCAAATCGGATTGTCAAATGACAGTTTGGAATCGAACCAGATTCCGAGGTTTTTCACCTCTGTTTTTGGGGTGGGGACTTGGCCCAGTGATTCTGGCCACCATGCAGATGACCATATGGTTGGCGTCTTGCCTACTACCATTACCTCCGTCTTATTTCCATTTAGCTTGAGGAAATGGTTTGACATCCAGTCAGCCACCTCTTCTAGACATTTAGAGAAGCGGATAGCTGCCTGATCTTTGTCTTGGGACAGCATTACAATTAGCTGCGTGTAATCAGCATAGGACACTATTGACACCTTATGTTTCTCCACACATTCTGCCAGTGGTCTCACATACAGTTTGAAAAGGGTGGGACTCAGAATTGATCCCGGTGGGACCCCAATGGGCAGAGGGAAGGTTTCGGACAGATGCGTCTGTTGTGCAACTTGGAAGCTCCATTCGGATAGAAACAATGCCATCCACTTCAGAGCGTTCGGCCTGATGCCACAGGCCTCTAGTCTTTAGAGAAGCAATTGGTGCGAGAAGGTGTCAAAGGCCGCACTGAAATCCAGCAGGATCAGTGCGGCTGTATGCCCTTCATCAACATATTTTCTCAGCGCCTCTGTGGCCGTCAATAGTGCTGACTCTGTGGAGTGCGCCATTCTAAAACCTAACTGGGATGGATGTAGTAAGTCATTAGTATTGATGTGGTCAACCAGCTGTTTGTTTGTGATTTTTTCTGCGATCTTAGCCACGAAAGGTAGTAATGAGATCGGGTGTAGGTTTTCTAATACTGTATACTCTAACAATGTTTTTTCCTGAGTGGTCTGACGATAGCCTGTTTGGTTGGGACCACTCCCGTCTGGAAGGAAGCAGAGGATGAGTTCCGCGATGTACGGCGGGATCGTGTCCGCCCCCTCCATTACTCTCTCTGGTCGTGCGGGATCTAAAGGGGAACCAGATTTTATTTCTTTCGCGTGGCTTTGAGTACCTCTATTTCCTGTATTTTAAATTCGTCCAGAGTTGCTCCTGCAAAGTTCCTAAGACTTATACCGACTAAGTCAGTGCCCTGCCGTACTTCTATTAGGAAGGTCTCGTATATTTTTGTTGCTTTATTTGCAATAAATTCTGCCACCTTATTACAACTTTCTTTGGACATTGTTATGTCCTTATTCTCTTCATGATTTTTGAGAGACTTCATAATTGTAAACATTTCTTTATGGGAGTTGCAGGCTCTTTCTATTTTATCCGTGTAAAATTCCCTTCTGATTTTCTTGATAAATGACGGATAGTCTTTTAGTTCCTTTTTATATTCTTCTTTGGACCTATTACAATAGTCTTTCCTACACCTTTTTTTGGCCTTCATTAATTCATCATTGAACCATGGTGCTGTTACTTTTTGTCTCTTAGGGATTCTAGTGCTCCGAGGTGCTATCTTATCTAGTGCATCAGTAATCCATATCTCCACCTGATTATTGGCTAGATTAATATCTTTATCCAGCGTGAGATTCTTCACCCTAAGTGCTCAAGGGAAGGATGTGGAACTGAATTTATTCCACTTTCTAGTAGTGATTTCCTTCATTGGGTGTTGTGTCTTCCTTTTATGAGCTGGCACACGCATGCGCATTAGTACCCGAGACGGCGGCGCGATTACGAGAGGGAGCCCCGGGGACGCAGCCGACAAGGTAAGTGTTTTTATTCTATTTAAAAAGGTTATTTAAGTATTTAGGGAGGGCGGGAGGGAGGCGGGTGGCGGGCAACTTTGCTACGCCCACAGAGTGGGCGTAGTGTTGCCTGCTATGCCTACTTTGCAAATGGCGAAGTAGGCAACACTACGCCCACTCCGTGGGCGTAGCGAAGTACTACGCCCAGGGTTATCAGAAACCATATAAATGCTTTTACAGTATTATTTCATAATACTCCTTTTACTGTACGCACTTTACTTCATGATAAGTATTGCATTTGTGGCAATTCATTTCTCTTGCATGAGAAAGAAGACTGCTCAATAAATAACACCTTTTATTGAAAACTCCCGTCTCTCTATTTCTCTGCACTCCTGGTGAAATTAAGCATGCACGATTGACTGAGTGAAATATCTGTCTATTGTTTTCACAATACTCTAGAGATATACTCTTTATTCTGAGGGAGCAAAGTTGTCATGTTTATGCGGTTGTCAGAAACTAATCCCTTCTTGTCTAATCAGGAAAGTTAACTCCTTCCTGAACATTCAAAAAAGTTTCTAGTGACCTCTGAGCTAGCTGGAAAAACTAATTAAGTCTAACATAGTCAGTAGAGACCTAGATGACCTCAGTCCTACGTATAAACTGCTGTTTATGTTATTCCAATGCGCAGAGCCTATTGGGAATATAGGAACTACACTACAACTTCGAGTACTACTACTATTGTGCCCAAGCACATTTCGCCTCTTACTGGTTTCACCACCCCCCTTTTATGCCACAACTAGCAGTAGAGGACGGTTATATGGCCTTGTTCCTCCCCCTGGCTACATGTTCGTAGAGGTAAAGGAGCGAGGCAAAATCCCATCTACGGTGGACTGCACCAGTATCGCCTGGCGCAGAATCGACCACAAATTGCAAGCCCCAGTGATATACTCCCCCAGACTTCCACTACTCTGCGGCCCACTGCTGCAGGTCACCAGTGAAGGGATTTGCAAACGATTGTTGGAAGCACTGCACTATACCACATGGAGAGACCGATATGTGGGAGGGAACTTCAGATCTAGGGAACAATTCTTTACGGTACACCCCCCTTCCGCCATGGACTTGTTTCTGTAGATAAGAATCTGGCTGAGTGTCAAAGCCGCCAATCCGGATTTCCCTGCAGAACCTCCTATTCTGGCCCCTTTACACTCTCTGCTACAGCCAGAAGCCCCCAAGCACGTTACTTCCCCACTTTACAGACACACGCAGGAGGTGACCCTGATACAACCACTGCCAGCCTGTGCTGACTGGGACAAGAACTTGGAGACCCCTCTGACAGATGATCAGTGGGAACTTAGCTGCAAACAGACAGAGGTGGCATTGTCTAGCAGTCGACTATCACTTATACATTACAAATTTCTACATCGTCTATACCACAGCCCTGTCAAACTCCATAGGTTCCACTTGAGGGAAGATGATAGATGTGCTAGATGTGGGGGGGAGGGAGCAGACATCTTACATTAGCATGCCAGTACCCGCAGGTACGGGAATATTGGGAACAAGTGTTTACAAGCCTGTCTGAAATGTTGACGATACAGATACAACCATCTCCACAGGTAGCTCTGCTGGGCTGTATTCAAGGAATCGTCACAACTCAAACAATTCCTAGCCATAAGCCTACTCTTGGCGAAGCAACCGGAGGCCTGTCGGTGGGGCATGGGTCGGGCCCCTAAATTTAAAAATTGGCTACGGGACTTATCTACCTGGCAAGGACAATTGCAGTGCTATGCTGAACTTCTGCCACTAAAATCGAGACCAAAAGATATTTGGGGCCCACTGACTGCTTATCTCCTGGAGCATGCTACAGAGGGAGACCAGGATGGAATGAAAGGGGATGCCGAGGTGGCCACGGAGGCAGTAACAGTTAGCACTTCTGCTCAGTCCCGGGGGTGAATGCGTACTCTTCATTTATATGAGTGGGGGCAATTATGTGAAGTGATGAGCTCTACATAAAATGATAACACGGTTGGATACCCATGCATGTGCATAGAGCATATGTCCTGGTTGTTGAGGGGGCAATCGCACGGACTATCCCGAAGACTTTTTTTCCGGGACTCCTTCTGTTGGGACGAAAGATGCCAATGTCGGCAACACAGGATGCAAGTGTGAGTCTTCAACATCCCCTGGAGTAATGTAATTGATCCCATTTGTATGCGCCTCAACAACCTTCTCGAGTTGAATGACCTCAAGCAACTATGCCACAATCCAATCCACATCAAAGGGGCCACACTCGATGCGATCATCTCCGACACTGACCTGGCCTCCCTTTCCAACATCATCCCTATTGGCTGCTCTGACCATCACCTGATTCTGTGTAAGATCACAACCAGTGTGCTACCTCCCACTATAACTAATAACAATCCCATGAAGTGGATCAGAAACCTTAAACAAATCCCTCCTGGTGAACTTGAATATAAACTACAAGCTCAACTTCATCTCACCCCACTATCCCAAAATGCTTCCGAGCTCACCGAACATTTCAATTAGACCGTTAGTGACATCCTGGACCAAATTACCCCCCCCCCTTAGACTTAAACAACAAAGACAAATTCAATCCAAATCATGGTTCAATCCAGAACTGAGTAATAAAAGACGCCAACTTAGATTGGTAGAAAGAACATGGAGACAACACCCTTCTCCCTCTCACCTTTCCCTCCTCAGATCTGCTAGATCTACTTATAAGAAGCACATTTTCAATGAAAAGGCTTCCTTCTTCTGAGCTCAACTTGATTGTGCCAAAAACAGGCCTAGAGCACTGTTTAACATTGTTAGAAAACAAACATCATCTGCCCCTCCAGAGATAACGGCGTCAACCTCGAGATGTGAGGAAATTGCCAGCTTCCTATCCGAAAAAATTGCCAAAAATGACCAATCCTTCCCTCAAATCCAGTACCTGCACACCCCCAAATTACATCTGACTCTAACAATAGACATACCTTCTTGGTCAGCACCACCCCTCCCACCTTATATTACCAACTACCTACCCACTCAAACCCCACCCATTACCATCCTTCCTAACTTACAACTGAAAAAGAATGCCTACTGGCATGATTTCCGTCCCATGACCGAGCTCGAAGTCTTCAATATTATAGCTAAACTAAAGCCAGCTTCGCACACCAAAGACCCTCTCCCTTCTACCCTAGTTCACAATCTTAACCACATCATTACCCCTTACGGGACCAAAATCATTAAAACCTCCCTCGTCACTGGATGTGTCCTTGACTCCCTCCAACTCAGTCACACCACGCCCATTCCTTAAAACGTTACTGCTGTCCCTAGTGAATCTAACAAACTCCGCGCTATCTCTAACCTTCCTCTTCTCACTAAAGCCCTGGAAAAATGTGCTTTGCTCCAACTAGACAAACATATAGGCAATTTCAACTTACTTGACTCCCTTCAATCTAGTTTCCGGAAAGGCTACAGTACAGAAACCTCCATTCTGAACATTGTAGATGACATCGACAAATCCCTAGATAATAGTGAGGCTTGCCTTCTGATACTCCTCGACCTCTCTGCAGCATTTGATACAGTTAACCACTCTTCCTTACTTAATTCACTTCAAACTCGCTTTGGCCTCAACGGTGTGGTCCTCAAGTGGTTCACCTCTTTCCTCCAACACAGAACTCAACAAATCAAAATCAAAACCTGCCTCTCTAACCCTACACCCATCTCCTTGACATACCCCAGGTCTCTATCCTCTCCCCCTCTCTCTTTAACTTCTTCATTGAACCCCTTACCCTCATTCTGGAATCAACTATCACCTCTGTGCAGATGACACCCAACTCTACTACAAAATTAAATCCTACTCTGATATTCTGCAATTAAACAACACCCTGAGTAAGATCCAATCCTGGTTCTACTCCAACCATCTTAAACTGAAATCCTAATCACAGACCTAAATGCCCTCAATTGCACACTCTCCCTATCTGACCTGGCCAAATACCTAGGTTTCACCCTTGAAAAGAACCTGGGCCTTATAGACCACATAAAAAACTTGGCAAAAGGAGCACTCTTCATCCTCCGCAACCTTAAGAAAATCAAACCCTTCATTCATTCTGATGACTTCAGATCGGTCGTCTAATCTCTATTCCTATAGAAATTGGACTAAGGCAACGCTATCCTCACAGGAACCCTCAAACTTCACCTAGCCCCACTTAGAATTGTACTCAACTTGGCGGCCAGACTCATCACTGACTGTAAATGATTTGACCACAGCTCCCCAACCCTAAAGCCCTAAATTGGCTCTCCGTTGAAGGAAAATGCTTTTATAAGATGGCATGCATCACGCAAAAAAGCTCTTTACCAACAAACCCCTGTATACCTAACAAACAAACTCAATAAGGCGGGCTGTACCAGACTGATGAGAAGCACCGATTCGCTCCTCCTCGTCTTCCCGCTTCAAAAAAAGAAATTCACCCAATCTCGCTCCTTTCCCGGGAATACCGCGAGCATCTGAAATGCCCTCCCACTCGACCTGCGCTGTCACCCCTCCTACCTCAACTTTAAAAAAGATCTAAAATATCACCTTCTCAACTTATACTGGGGTCCTTAATCTCTCCTTTGACCGTATGCTCTATTTCCCCTGCTTTGGTTATCTTCAGTCTTTTTCCTAACCCTCTCTTCATTCTTCATCTTCACATATTATCCTCACTTCCCTAACGGTAACTGCTACTCCCATGTATATTATTTTTATGTGCATTACCCTCTAACCTCTGGGAATTCCTAATCCCCCTTTTCTTAATATTTGAATTATACTAGCATGTTTTTATTTCCTTGAAGAATCGCTAAAATTATTTTGCCCACTTATAACTTTATATTGTGATGTATTCGCTTGCTTTATTTGTTAAACTGCACAATTTTCTTCCTCAATTTCCTTGTTCATGTAAAGCTCTCTGATACCCCCGGGTCTAGCCAGCACTATATAAAACCTTTCAAATAAATAAAAAATGCATCTATGACCTTATCTTGATGCAAAATCGAAAACAGAAGCGATTCTTCTAGTGCAAGCATGACTTCTGGCACTAACCAGAGGGGACCAACTAACAGAAGAATCAAATCAAAAAGAATCCCATGGTAGGGAAATATCTTCTCTTTACTTAACATATTACCCTCAATACTGTGGGATCTGCTCTAGGTATTTTTGGGTCCTATTACCATGATGTTAGATTTAGTAAAATTTGGATTGAGGTCAAGGCTGTCCATGAAGCTTACGACGCTGTCCAGAAGCTGCTAGAGGCCTAAAGCAGTTTTTGGGATCAGGAAAGTGTTGTCAGCTTAAAGTAAAAGAGACACAGCCCGACCACCCACCAAAGGTAGGTCACGCCCCTCGGCTGTTAGTACCTCATCTAGGTTATTGACATACACTGTGTATATTTTAAGGGAACTAATATGCAGCCCTGTCTGACAGCGTTTTCAGAGTGAATTTCGTCATACAGTACCCCTTCGGCTCATAACGAACAGAAGCTGTGATGTCCAAATGTAGATTGTGTAAAAAAGCAAAAATAGGTTTATCAAGCCCCATGCCCAACATGATATTCCAAAGCATGGCTCTATTAACCCTGTCAAAGACTGAGCCCAAATCCATAAATCTCAAATGAAGTGAGCCAGGCTTTGCCCTGGTAGCTTGGTCTATGAACAAATAGAGATTCAGCCACTGGTCCACCGTCCCCTTCACCGGGTTGAAAACCTGCCTCAGTGACTCAAATGCAGATGTCTTTGGTAAGGTAATCCCAGGCCAGCTGACCTTCCAGTAACCACCTATATTGGGAGACCCCCATGCACATCCGTGTTGCACTTTCAGCATAAAGTGTCTTATCCATCCACTGGTATTGTCACACCTCAGACACTGAGCCAGCATGCATTCTAGATTTCAGACAAAGGTACTAAAAGAGCTAAACCAAGCAGTAAGATTGGTTGTAGGTGTGAAGATCACAAGGCAGATTACACCTTATCTCTTAGGCTTACAGTGGCTACCTGTTGAACATTAGCAATCTTAAAAATGTTATGCATAATTCACAGGTTTGAGGCATGAAATAACTGACTAAACTGTTCCACTATTAGAAGCCAACATAGAATCCTTTAATTTGCACCCTCCCCCGGACAATTCCTCATTTGCTCCTCACTTTGGGAGCTACAATAGGTGGGTAAAGCAACAGGAAAAATAGTGAAGGGATAAATCATGAGGTCATCCCTTGTATAATGGGGAAGCATCTCAGAAACGGACCCTGGTTTAATTTCCAGGTCACAACTTGTCCCCATTCCACAATGCTGCCCTTTTCCATTTTTTTGGGTTCCTCACTACAAGACGGCAGCTCTACAGCGGAAGTATGGTCCACCACACTTCAACAGAGAGTCTCTGACTCCTTGGATTATATAATAACGCTTTTGGTGTTTTGCATTGCATTCTGTGGCATAACTAGTTTGCTGGGTGTAAACACACACTGGAAGGAGCTGAGACCGACTCCCATTAGGAAGCCCGGTAAAGCAGACCACAGAGCATCTTACTGTAAAAGTCTGACTTGCCACTGGTGTGCACTGTTGGATCTCATCCTGCTTCCCTTTAGAGATGTCACAATGTGGAATGTACACCCCCACCGGCTGACCCCAGCACACCCACTCTGCATGGTTGCAGTCACCCAAGATGAGTCAACACTGGGTGAAGGAGAACCACTAAGACACATAGCATCCACTTTCTCCTTGGTAAAGAACACACTTTTTGGATGCATGAAGAGATTAGCAGACAACAGAAAGTGGATATTATGGGAAAGTTTTGAAGGCTAACATTATTACAATGTTTGTTAGCTGATTATGAAGGTACCAATAAGTGTATAGAATGGAAAAATAACAGTAATTAGGTGATCAGGCAACTTTCTAGTATTTGCACCATTATATCAACACATGTCTGAAGTTACCAGGAAATAGTGTCAATACCAGGAACTATATCCGAAAAACCATGCATATCCCGGAAATTTTTGGAGAAGCTGCAAGAGAATGCTGATGCTGTTACTGGCCGGAATAATGTTTTCCTCCAATGATTCCACACATGTCCATACCAAGATTTAAGTACCGAAGAAAGGTCTGCCAGTAATGGTATTATTGACTGAGCTGTTTTAGCCATATTAACTGTTCAGCTTCAGAAAAGGGACAATAAACAGGGACTATAAAAGGTCCCTGATTTGGCTCTGGAGTATGTGTGTCCCTGCCTCAAGTCCCCCATAGCAATCTGAAGGTTTTGACTCTCATCTAAGTACACACGTTAATCATGCATGAATGTGAAAGGTACAGTTTTGTAATGCGTATTGATGCTCAGAGCATGGCTCTGTGGTCTTTTACCTGTCCCTGGCATGGAGAGTTGTCTATTGACCTTGTCTGCTTTTTCTATTGGTCTGCCACTCTCCTGTAACGGGCCCTTTAATCATCACTTTGAGTATACCATTTAAGAGGGAAACAGTCGGAACACAGCGGCCTCAGCCCCATGTGTTACGACAACGCAAGCGCTACCACGCTTGCCTTAACCACGCATATGCCTTAACCACGCAAAAGCAGTGCACGGTCTAGCTGCAAGCTGGCGGATGCAGGAAGCATCAAAGCTGCAAGAAGGATCGGGAGAGGACGCAACGTTGTGAGGTAAGTGGGCCTGGGTTTTGGGGGGCTCCGGGTAGTTTTCAGGGCTGGGGGAGTTCGGGTAGATTTTTAGGGCTGGGGGTTTGGGGTAGTTTTCAGGACTGGGTGGGGTTTGGGGTAGTTTTAAAGTCTGGGGGGTTCAGGGTAGTTTTCAGGGCTTGGGGGGTTTAGGGTAGTTTCCAGGGCTGGGTGGGGTTCGGGGTAGTTTTCCCGGCCAGGGGGGTCGGAGTCGTTTTCAGGGCTGGGAGGGTAGTTTTCAGGGCTGGGGGAGGGGGTTGTATTTAGGAGGGAGGGGGTCATTTTAGGTGTCAGGGCAGCGGTTTGGGGCAGTTTTAGGGCTCAGGGTGGGGGGCAGGGATCGTAATACTTTTCATGGCATAATTGTAAAGGCATGCGTGGTTCCATCACACAACCCATTTCAGAGAGTGTGTATGAGGCATGTATGGAGCAAGAATGATACATGCGGCTGCAGCCACACTGGGTTCCATTTTGTGTGTGTTACATTTGAATGTTTCCTAAGATGAAGGGCTGGAAGCAGAGCTCAGACAGCACATGTGGGTTGCAGGGCTGCCCATAGACCATTCCAGATATCCTTAGGTCAAATGGGGGTGCACAGCTCAAAAGAGTCCAGAACGACTGAGTAAATGGAAAAAGTCACTTCTTTATTTTTATAAATTTTAAGAACATTCCTAATTCATAAATCAGCCAACGCGTTTCGATCCCTTGCGGAGAGCTTCTTCAGGGCAACAAAAAGATGGTCTTTTCTAAATCAATCCGTTATCCAACATAAATATATTCAGAGAGTATCTGTGTTCGCTGTGTCACAGTGTATTAACTATCGAGAACTGGCTGCTTAGGGAATACCGTATTATCCTGTAAGGTCAGTGAAGTAGCCAAAAGGTCAATAGCAAAAATTATTATAATCAGAAGTACGGAGACAGTCAGGTCCGGTAATTCTAAAATATCTGATTCCAGGATTTTATCACCATTCCGTCAAATTAGTGAGGGCGCTTACCCTTCTTTTGTGTCTTTGTTGTGGGTTTCTCTTGAAGGGAGACTCCTAGCTCCTCCTCACCATCCTTCATGACTAAGACTTTGCTGGAGCAATCTGAGTGGAAAAAGTAAAACGTTAGAACTGCCCTGAATGGGAATCAGATGTTGATGTTCAGAAAAACTTGCATCTGCAATTTTGGTATATAGAGGAGACAGAAATTTCCAATCAAAGTGCCAAGATTCCTCTACCTGATTCCAGGGTCTGCCCACCAATGGTGACAAGAAACTCTAATGTGCTCCAGGATTGGGGTACCCATTGCCAATATCCCATTGTCAGGTTCAAGACAAGATACCTGGAGACTTTACTTTCACCCGCCTGCACAGACTACCTCAATTCTGCTTTGAGTCAGAGAGCTTACCAGGTGTTTAGGATGGAAATTGGAGGTGTTTTTACATGAGGAAGACACTGGTCAGGAGTGGGAGCAGTGAAGGAGGCAAAGCAGTACAGGCCAGATATCCTTTTTAGTACCAGGGAAGGTCCTGCAACTCTCTGTATGGGTGAGGCCAGATTTCCTTGAGATGTCTCCCCAGTGTGACCTGACTGTGTACGCCCCAAGATACAGGGCACTGTAGAACCCAAGTCTATCTGAGTTTCAATGCTACACTCAAGATGCCACAGGGCAAAATTGATCGGAATAGGTCCCGTTTACATAATAATTGGCGACAAAGATAATCTGACACTCTTTTGCACTCGAGGACCCATGCCCTAAACAGTAAAAATAGCTTACTAATAAGTTACCTACTAAGGATCCCCAAAAATACTTTATGCATCAAGTTTTCAAGGCAGTTTTGTTGCTTCAACTCACACAATCACAATGCCCTGAATGTTATAAAGATGTTATGTTGATTTTTTTTTCAGGGTGTAATGTGTATCACCAGATAATTCTAATTTAAAAGGAAATCAAGAGGTTTATACATTTCAGTCACCTATCAAAGTTTCTTGCATAATTTGTTAAATTAAAGTTTGTCTGGAACTAAAGTAGCCCCTTTGTGAGATTATAGTACATGTGTACAGTTTCTTCCACGGAAAATGTGTATTTGCAACTTGGCCAAATATCTTTTCAATCCAAAGAGCAGCAGTAAATCATCTTTCAGTTTCTTCACGAATTTCTCGCCAATATTTACCGCAACCAGATGTTTTAATAATTCGTTTTAATTTGGAATGACATTTCAAATAATAATTGAAACAACCTTTCTCGATTAACGGCCTATGTTTAGAAGTCATTCTTTTTTAGAGTTCAAATTTGACTACTGAACATATCATCAATACCTTTAAGAACGAATACAGAGTATATAAATTGGATGCTCTAATATTAATTATAGAATGCATACTTTTTAACTATTACCTTATAACTTGATATACAACAGTCAAAGCAGTTATTAAGTAGAGGGCGATAGTAAAAGCCATTTTCTTCCATTCTCACATTAGAATTGACTTAACCCACAGATTTACTATACTAATTACATTAATTTAAGTTACTGGTATTATAATTCCTATTTTAAAACAAAAATCTATTGCCGTAAATCTGGCAGATGTTTAGTACTTCTTTACTGTGGTTTTAGCACCATTCAGTTTGTAAATACATTAAACACATTTTGAAGACAAATAGGTAAGGGAAAAATTGAAAAAGTGACACAAGCTCAATATAGCAGGTTGTGTTCAAGGGACAGTTTGAGGTAGTACTTCTGAGTCTATGTTGTATTTGTGTTCCCTGACACAAATGGGGTGTGTGTTATGCACGCTTTTCATCCTTCATGCCTACTGATGTGGTACTTAGAATGTGTGTGTAGACCATACACTCATGATCTGAGCTCCTGGAGCATGTCCATCTTCAATACTTTGGATAGTTTATGGTATTGGTTTATGGATTTTATGGTACTTGGGGAGGCTGGAATAATCACACAGGTGCATTGCAGATCCACATGACCTCAGGCCTTCTCCCAGTCATCGTCCTAGATGATAGGCCATGGAGAGCTTCAGGGTTCTGGAGGGAGAACATTGACATGCAGAGCATTAGCCCCAATAAAGAGGGTTGCAATATGCACCACCTATGCAACACATCATGTTTTGACTGTTTGCAGTTTCTGGTCACTATGGTGCTGTCCTCTCCACTTCCCCTGCCCCCTAACCTCTCCCCCAAAAGAAAAAGCATGTTTAGGTCTATTTCTAGACACTGTCTTCATCGATAGGATAGAGTGAGCCCTATCATTACTCCTGAAATGGAAGGTTTAATACAGAAAGGGCAAATGGTGTTTTAATCCTCATGAGCTGCTGAAAGCCATGACACCAGGAAGACAGATATTGCTGAAGAATAGAGCAAGACTTACAAAGCCACAAGGATCTGAGGTTCAGATCTGCGTGAGAGCCTTGAAAAGCACAAGCGAACTATATTGCAATTTTTAAAATAGGAATCAGTATTATCCAGCTTTTAAAAAAATCTGCTTAGTGATTTGGCATTTGAAAGCAGCACTACAATATGTTAATTAACATGTAGTTCTTCCATAAATCACATACACGTATAATGCAGATTTTGCATGTTGTTTGGTTCCAATCTGTTTCAAGAAATGTAAAATGAATAGATGTAGTCAACAAGAAGAGACTGGCAGACATTTTAATATTGAGCAGTAATGTATAATAACTCAAAACAAGTGAATGGCAGAACAAGAACTATGTGGGATTCTGAAAGGGCACAATACCATGAGGAACGTTCAAGTCTCACATAATTGTTAGTGAGGTGGGAGATTCACAGATTAGGAATATGCAGCTATAATCTCATTTTCCTGACCTCAAGTGATGGTTATTCTTTGATTCTGGGGGCTCAAAGTCTAGTAAGATTTCATACCATAAACGAGCAAGCGACCTCCTAGCTAGTCAAGTTCTCTCCTCAGCATGCAATGCAAGACTTTTGGGATAGGGCTACCTGTCATGATCACGCTTCTGTTTGTCTATTGATGGGAGTATCTTCGTCTTCCACTGCATTGCTATGTTCTGTTTGGCTAAAATACATGCCAGATCTATGCATCTGTTACTTGCTTTCCATAGTGTAGATTTTGGAAACAGCCCCAGCAAGCAGGTCTCTGATGTGAGCAGTCCTTCTCCACCTAAAGTGGACTCCAACTGCCCTGTGACACTCCTCCAATATGCCTTCCTCACGCAACAGATCCAGACGATGATAAAAAACAACATTACTGCAGCCACATCTATGATAAGCTATATCCTCACTGCCCATAATCAGATTTATATGCTTAAGGGGACATGGAGGCTGTATGTAAATGTTGGAATGTAATGTATTTAAGTCTCACGTTCTTAGAGACCTTTTGCGTGTCCTCCATTCTTCATTCCTCAGCTCTCTACCCAATTCGGCCTCCCATTTAATCTTCAAATGCAATAGATCAGGTTTAGTCTACTAATGTGGAACGTTTAAACCAGGTAACCAATTCATGGCTGCCACACACTGTAAGAAATTATTCCAAAACGTTATGGGTTTGCAAACATTAGATTTACACTTATTCTTGATAGTTTTTGTTATTCGTATATAGCTCAAACATTGTGAAGGTGGAAGGCCCACAGTATAATAGGCTAGTAAGGGACAAAAATTCATTGCTTTCAAATATATCACCAACCATAGTCAGGCCTCCTCTCTATCCAGTGAGTTAACATTGGAGAACTGAACCTGCCTCCATCAGTCGAGAGCCCCACTAGGGGTATCGTAGAATCATAAAGTAGACTAGGTGCTGTCATTTTTACACAATGAGCCCATCATCGCAGGCCCAGGATCCTGAGTACCTTCTCACCTACTGCTATCCCTGCTCTCATTTGACCTAGTTCGTCAGTGAGTCTATCGTCCAGCCATCTAGCCATCTGCTGAATCTGGAATGCTAAATAATATAATTCAAAACCAGGAAACCCCAGTTTACACCAGCGCTAGAGTTCCAACAGTTCTCTATGCTGTGTACTCAACCAAATGAAGTTCCTCAGAGTCACTTCTATCGCCCTGAATTAGGACTCCAGTATACGTATATATGGGCAAATCACTAAGGTATTATAGCAGTCCCGGAAGCTCCAACATGCTAATCAATGCTAACTTGCCCATGCAGTACTATCTAGCTTAACAGATATCAGAAAGACAGAAGGCTGGTTGCTTGAGTATAGTTAGTAACCTATGATATCTATAGAACAAAAGCCTTAATCATTCAGATGTCTTACCAAAACACTATTGCAGAAGTGGTCAGCCATAATAACTGGCCATGGAGGGCGTGCTACAAGCATGCCTTTGATGATCATTGCATAAACTCGGCCCTCATTACAAGTTGCCTTTTAATTCAGAAGGGACTCATAACAGTCAACGACCCCTCATAACAGTCAACGACCCAATCGTAATTATGCGCTCCTCAGTAACTCAGCAGTTCAGTGGTGTTTCAATCAGTGGTCAACTGAAAGGAGATGGAGTCCCTGAATGAAATATCAGGGGAACAAAATACCAGGGGAATCAGAGAAGAATTACCAAGTCCATGGTATCTCCTCATTTCTAATAGGGCTCCATGGCTCCCAATAATAATCGCCCAATAATTCCCCCCCCTCGCTCCATCCAAGTGTTTCCATACACCTGTTATTGGCAAATCCTAGAGAATATGCGGCACTCAAATGAAGGCCGAGTCCTCCCAGCCTGGATTCAAATCTATGATCTACATGTTAACACCAGATCTCTGTTCTAATGATTTAAGTTATCGAGTCTGCTTTTTAAGGTCCTAAACCTGCACCTGCATGTCTAAGACCTTTTCTGCTTGTAAATGAGTGACTTTCAGAAACTCACTATGGTTTCCAGAAGTTTCCTGGAAACTGTGACAGTTGCCAGCTTCCAGAAGCAGCCACAACAAACGTTTATGAATTCCATTGCGACATGAGCAAATATACATGTATGTTTGCTTATGCTGTGAACTAAGCAGAACATTCAAATGCACTTGCAGAAACCTTTCTTTTTTCCATGAAGAACCCCCTATTCCTACACCCAAACAAATATTTGGGATATTCGGATTCCATTCATACGTGGGAAAGGATTTAATACTGTCCTTGTCAGGAGCAGATTTCTGACTTTTACTGAGGTAGAGTGTGGGGGTTGCATGAGACATTCGGTGGAAATGGTAGGTCGGGGTGAAAAGTTGTGAAAATCCTCAAACAAGTATGCTTCTCACTCAGTGTGTACAACCATCCAGGGTGTTCCATCCCTGGAATGCTAAGTTGTTGTCCCTGTGAGTAGATTTGTTTACATCTTTGTGTGAGTAAATTCCTTTCACAAGTGCAAAAGTAACTTTGGGGAATTCAGAAAGTGGTTTACATTTGCAAAAGGGCTATTTGTATGACCAAGCCAAACTTACACCCAAACATAGTTTTGCTGATCGGGATCATTGAGCTGATGCTCCAAAGATGAATGTGCTTTCCTATATGAATACAATTTGAGAAGGTAGCATCTCTTTTCTTTCCATTAACTAACCTTGCCCTCAACCTGTCGCATACTCACAACCCTTTCCAATTATTATTAATAGATACAACCACAGCTCCTTCTCAGTAAAAAACGTTTTTGTAGCAAAAAGTTGAACATGATATGGATTAAAATTAAAAACCATAAATAGTATAAAAATTGAATAAGCAAAATGGTATTTCTATTTTGTTAATTTAATGTTAATAATTTTGTACCCCAAAATATGCTGTATAGGCAATTTTACAAAGAAAATCATAAGAAGTATCAGTGTATGGAAAAGCTATCCTTATGACTGGTCCCCCCCCATTTTCTATTTGGATTTTGGGCTATAGGCATCTGGCATTTGGCATCTGGAGTGACCAAGGCTTGCTAATTACACCTCAACTCCAGGTTATTTCTGTATTTTTGAGTTTACATTAGTGTATTTGACAGACACTTTGGTAAGTCAGCCGCAAATGTGTGCAAAGTTTCCGCAGGAAAACTAAAGTGCTACTAATGTCACATGAATCAGTCAAACTACACAATTTAGCTATGAGCACAGTTGCCACTTGCCCAGGTCTCCCACCTTTGCAATGCAATGGACCACCTGGTAAAGTGATTGGGACAGTCAGAAGTCCCACTATAAATAATCAGTGCACATAAAAAAAATCAAGTACTGGCAAAGCCGATAGTCCTCTCTTTAATATGGTAAAATGTGCAAACAGCATTTGTACAGGCCTGTTTTTTCATATATTCGCCTATTAAATACAGATGTATTTGATTTGTCAATGCTTGTTTTCCCTTTTTAGCACTGTTAGACTCTGTCCTCAAAATACATGTTTTAAAGTTACTTTTATTAATGTAAGAGGTCTGGATCGTTGAGAGATCTGCTGTGCCTGACACTGCCTACAAGGTGGAGTGTTTTTTTACTAAGCATTCTATATTCCAACTGCCCTTATTTGGGGAGGAAAGTTTGTAATTTTGTGATAAGTCATTACAGTGTATTCTTATTGCATGCCAAACGTTACTTTGTTCCAATGAGGAGTATTATATCTGTCTTTCCTGAGCATTAAAGAATCGTGTCTCAAAAAGGCAGTTCACTCACTGTACAAAGTTTACAGTTGTTTAATCACTGTTGTTGCAATAATGAGTATACTTAGATGTATATATCAATTTATAGGTAGGTGTTCCGTAAAGCTGCACAGGTAAAAAAGAGCTTAGTGACAGTTGTGAACAAAGTGCGCTAGTATTCACCACAGAAAGACAATGTCGACAGACTTTACAATAAAATTTGTACAACACAGATTCCTGTTCCATTTCGGGTTTAGAAATCAAACTATTGTATTATTATAGTCAGCATCTATATCCGTTAAAGTTTCTACTCCCTAACAGGGATACCTAATGGGGTCTTTATCAGAACAAATGAAGGTTGCGACTGGCAAGAATCATGGTATATGCAATTAACTTGTTGTGTACACTAGAATAGCCACTCTTAGAGTTGCTACTGTGCGCCTTGTAGGGATCTTACCTCTCCTTGACTTGCTTTCAAAGGAAAGATCAAATTCATACAAATCTACAGATTATGAATGTGAAAAGGTCTTAATAGAACAACCAAACGTCTAAGTGGAATCATAATACTGTTCTTCTATGAATAAAAGACCCAATCAAATTGTCTGTCACAAATTAGTGATTCGCAACCCCTCACCTGGGCAGGACCATGACAGTCATATGTGCACATTGTAAGAGAAAGGTCCTATGGCTCCAATAGTGCTCTCCCAAGAGTGATCTCTTTATCAGATTATATGGAAGTATCCCCTGATTATTGTCATGGTATACTAACAAAATAGTGGCAGAGTACCTGGGTCAGTATCTATCAGGCCTGAACTAACACAATTGTACTGGCAGACTCAAGTATGTGAGGAACCTTTAAAAAACATTTTGCATTTAAATAGAATGAAAAAAGGGAAGTCCAGGGGTGACCACCCAAGTAACAGACCATATTACTTACAGTCTTGGGCAGACAGACACACAAATAGTGTAAATCAGCACAAACAATATTTTTGCAACTTGCAGGTAATAATTGCCATCAAGAGGAGAATAGCGGTGCTTACACATGTTGCAGCCCTTTCCTGTTGGTTAAATTACAGTTGTGGTCACACACATGTGCATAGGCACTAATTTGAATCAATGGTAAGCCCACAGAACGTGCAGACTTATTCCTACAATAGAACCTAGAATGTATTGTCTATCCAGGTTCCCAGGAATACTGCGTTTCCCCTTATTATTTTTCCTCATATAATGGCAGCATTATGACAAATACTGTCATGGGGTAGTGTGAAAGGCTAGACTCCACTGATTTGAACACAACATTCTATCAGCAGTCCTCAAACTTGTGTGCAGTGAGTGAACAACTCGCAGGCAGAGGTTTCCTACCTAATAATTTGCCAGTCCTGCCTAATCTGTTTAATTGGCACTTGTTAGCCATAACAACTGAAGGCATCGCAGAAGTCTACTACTCTCAGACCACTGTTGCAACAGGCTTTGATACTGGCAGCCATTTTAGAGTGATTTCTTGGTATGGTACAAGGAACCCTAACCAAGAAAACACCTTGTTTTTAGGTAGTGGAAAATCTGCAAACATTTTTAAAATTTTATTCTGTGATGGGGCGTTATCCAGCGATGGATGTAAGATTGCAACAATGTTGCATGATTTAAACATAAAAGTACGTATAGCTTATAGTACTTATCTGAAAAGTATATAAAACATTGAATGACCCTGATAAAAACTTCTTAGTCAAACCTGTTACGATTTTTAGAAGTTACAGATCAGGCAAAATCGTCAATTCAAAGTGGCTGCATGGGTGACGAAGGCCATTGATGTACTATATGTCTTGTGTGTTGTAGGCTGTGATATCCTTTAGTTTCTTTAGTGGCTTTCTTTGAGGATAGAAAGAGTGAGTTTATAAATGGCACTGACCAATAGTAAAAGTTGGAGAGAGCAGTAAATTTATGGGCCGGTTATGATGTCAGGCAGAAAGCCTCCTACCGACAGTTGGAATCTCCTTAACCGCATCGGATCCCTTCTGATCGACTCGGTCGGTTTACATTCCCACCACCCAATTACAATCTTCGTGGTCAGATTGTAAACTGCGCGGTCATTCCGAATATGTTCCGAACAACTCGTGTAGGTCGGATCCACATCGTACACCCCTATGGACAGCGTTCCGCCCTCGGGATTACGATGTTGTTTTCCAGCAGCCTTTCCGCATCGGCCTGTCCGACACGAAAAGGCTGTCGGAAAGTGACTTTGGGGACTCCTGGTAGGGCCTACGGTTGATTGCTGAGGAGGTACCTAGGGGACCCCCTGTAAAACCCTGCACTGTGTGGCAGGCACCATGGGGTGCCTGCGACAGGGTGCAGAGTTTTCCACAAGCACCCCATTTCCCGATAGGAGTCTTAGTTGCGCCCGGTTGTCGGGCGGAACACAAACTCCCTTCGGTTCAATGGGACTCTGACCGAGCAATTGCATTTCGATCGCATCATAATCCGGCGGACAGAACTACCGACCACAAGTCTGTCAGTCCCGTTGCCGAGTCGCTGTTGGGCGATGGCTTTCCACCCAACATCGTACTCTGCCCCTAAATGTCCATCAGGATGCCTGATGCGATTCCATTGCACCCCGTAATAGTTTCAAAACAGTGGAAAGGCTTTTGCCACATTTCAATGAAGATAACAGGAAAGATGTAGCCCCTGAGTGAGTAACGACTGTTGCTTACACCATGCAAAGAGGAGGATTATGAGGAACCAAAGATGGCCATCGTAACTAACAACCTGTTAGCTCAGACTAAACAATGCGTAACATAGGCAAATGTTTATGTGAACATCATATAGTTTTATGAACTCGGCTGTTAAGCACAGGATTTCCAATCATCATTTTCACACTTAGTATTTGCAGAGAAATATGTGTAAAATAAGTTTACCACATCAAAAGGATGTTTGTTTTTAGAGGGTGAAGCCTTTTTACAAAGATTGCTTCACCAGCCACGAAGTAGTGCATAGCAGCTGCTAATGCCACTGAAGATACACACCTCATACGCTGCAGTGGAAACACTCCCATGGATTCAGAAGAATGCGCTGGACAGCCAAGAAGTTCTCTGCGATTGGCCAAAAGTGATTTACAACATTTTAAAGCAGTAGCTGCAGAGGGCCAGCTCAAAGCAACCAATGTCTGAGTGTTTTTTCCAAATCCAACTCTCTGTGTACTGTACACAGAAGGTTTTAATGTCATATGTCATTACCACCAGCCAACTGCCTGCTAACTACACATTCCTTTTGAAATGTAAGAGCACTGCAGCAGAATATTTTGTGTGACCAGTGCCTAAGTGATTGGGCTTAGGGTGCCTAGTGTTGCATGTTTTCTGTTCTGTTTGCAGTACAGAATGTGGCATGCCAGTCACGGTGTGAGAAGACAGTCTTACTTATCTCTTCTTTTTATCAGACCAATATCAAGAAGTTTAAATGCAACCTTTTCAGTCTGAATGTAAACACATTTCTTGAGATGCACCTCAATGCTCGTTGCTCAGCCCTCAGTTATTCCATCTAAACATCACTCCTCCAGAAAAGATAGTACATTCCTACTGTTTGAATTTTTATTCTTACTCGGATTATTTATTTCGACGATTGACTGCGACCTTCCTCTGTTGCAGCGTAATTTTACAGCCACACTGCCAGATATTGCAGAATAATTGAATTCAAAGACAAACTGATCTCATCAAAATCAAAAATGTTACTTTTTGGAAATCCAGCAATCTGGAACCATGGATGGTGGCCGGCAGATCTGCCCGTCAAAAGTTTCTTCAGCCTGGAATCTAGCAGTTATGTTTGATACATCTTAGCCATGGCTAAATCCCCTCCTCCGAGCTGGAAGCTCCGCCTCCAAGCCAGAAGCTCCGTCTCCGGGCCGCAAGCTCTACCTCTGGGCCGGAAGCTCCGCCTCCGGGCCGGAAGCTCCGCCTCCAGGCCGGAATTTCCAGCCCGAGTTCGAACGTAAAGTTAGTAGTCGTAAATCCATTCTGTGAATACCAAAAGTAGTAAGTGCATTCTGTGAATACCAAAAGTAGTAAGTGCATTTTGTGAATACCAAAAGTAGTACGTTTAGGATTTTGTCTTAAGTTAATTCTGTGAATCGGGCCCTTATTCTGAGAAGAACCTCAAGCCTGCGAATATACAAACTACATCGCCAAACCTCTGGAACACCAAGTGTCTGCAACACTGAAGGGATTAGGGTCAGGCTTTTCATCAAATTAAAGCAGAAGAGGGAAGAATAGACCTGTGATTGAGATAAAAGAGTGACATTGACATTTCAAAGATTTGGTGTAAAACAATTTGAAAACAAATTGGATTCTGAAAAGTTCGAAAAACTTTTTCACACTGGAAAAATGCAGTGTGAAAAAGGACCTAGAGAACAATATATTCACAAAAAATCATAAATATCAGGAAACAAGAAAAATACTCAAAGATGACTGCCACATTTGTGGTGGGTGGGATGATATAAAAGGCATAGACTCTTGAAAAGTACAGCTCTGACAGCTCCTAGAGACATTAAGAAAGAAGACAGGGGACTTTTGTCGACAAGCAAACTACAAGCAACATTTTTACATGCAATCAGTAGCGCTGCGACCAAAACCAAGTTGTGGGGCAGCGCACAGTGAGTTCGGGGCGTGGGGTGAGGAATAATATATATATATAAAAAAGGACTTAGCTGCCACTTACAATTACTAAATAGCCACCGTATTATTTTTCATGTTGCCAGTTTCTTAGTGGGTGCTGCCCGGATCAGGAAAAGGATTAATTGTACCTAAATGAATTTGGTTGTTGTAAATTAGAATGATGTTATTTCATCCTGTAAAATTGATAGCGAAGGTAATTAAATTGGTTGATGGTCTTTTATATTCTGATTTTATGAAATCTTATGAAATTTATAGGACATTTTTTATGGCTACAAATTCTCTATTCCATTCGTGTAAATAATGTGTATTTTGTATTGTACCGTTGCCTTTTTATGATATTGATTTATCGAAATAAAGTATTCTGACTGACTGACTTAGCTGCCACTGCCGGAGCCTTTTCTCCCACCTGGCTATACAATAAAGCTTGGTTGGAGAAATGTAAGTGTGCATGTCAGTTTGGCTGTGAGGGCTGGACTGGGTGGGTATTGAGCGTTTTCCTGGTAGGCTGGAAGGGTGGGGCTGATTTTGCAGTGGTGAGGGTACGTTTTTGTTACTGGGGGCTGGTTTTGCAGCAGTGCATATCTGTCCAAAGTAACAAAAGCACCATGGGGGCTGGTCCATCAAAATTGTCAGGGCGTCCTAAGATGGCCGGCCAAACAGACATGCACACTTACAGTGCGCAACTCTCCTCCTCCCTGCTCAGTCTGCTGCTATCATAGACGATGGCCCACCCTAGACTCGGGCCACTCAGCTCAGTCAGGGAAATACATTTTTTTTCATCTCCTGGCTCTGAGAAGTGGGGTGACTCTCCTCCGCCATAACGGAGAAGCCGCCCCTGCATGTAATCTTTTCAAGTTGGGGTGAACAAAAGTAAAAAAAATTTAAGGAAGATTTCGGGTTTTATTAATATTACGATAAGGTGGTCCCCTGTAATAAAACTGTACATGAGGTCTGTCCTGATGAACAAAGGCAAGTGAGATACTATCTCAATGTATTGCTCGTCCAGTTTCAAAAGTCACACTGTGCACATTGATAGTACAGCAGATGTAGCATTGGCATATATCCAATTTCACGGTATCTACAAGACATTTTTTGATTGTGCCAAGTTTCCTGCGAGGGAACACTATGCCATCGGCATACGCAAAATTAAAAAGACACCAAGTAAAGTACCGCCAGCGCAATATTAGAGGTTTTTTCTGAAATTGTTCATGTTAAATAAAAAAATTGCAGATAGTTGCGATGAAGCTTGGCAGAGTGAGTTCCAATTATATTATTCTGCCTCCTATTACACTGTCTGCAAGGTCCCTTCACTTCGTCCTTTAATTCTCAACAAACTTTGTATCTCAACAAGGAACCTGAATGATGTACTCTGGAATAAACAAAATCAGAAAATCCAACAATGTTTTCCTTATTATGCACATATTAGGGATGGGCAGAATTCATGGAATTTGCTTTAGTGGAATTACGCAAAATCCCACAAAATTATGTGAAAATACTAAACCATTTGGCGTGATTTCGTGAATGTGACATTGCAAGCATAACTCGAAATTCTTGAAATTATATGAGATCATGCCGGTGTAACAATTTCCCCTTGGCTAAACTACCCCTTAACCTTACCTCACAACCTAATTCTATGCCTCCAGCAGCACCTTTAGTGTAATACATTTAGTCATTTTTTTAGCCAGCGCATAGCAATGCGCCAATCCGTCACATTTGAAGATATCTAAAACATACCAAGATTTTCGAAATTTCCATCCAAATAACAGAGGATGAAGCCTGGGACACAGTAGTTAGAACCAATGCTCCATCTGGAGGCTTCTAATAAATACTTTGTGGAAGGAGAAGTTATGATCTTTCATAAGTGCCAGCACTGTATGTCCATTGAAACTAAATAATCAAATTTCTTTGTTAACAGGCATGTCAAATTAATATTTTCACATCAGCCTTCCTACTTGTTTCTCTAGTATACGTTCTCCTAAGGTGCCCCTTTGGTCAGTTCATACTTTTGAATCAGAAGAAAACTATTTTCCTGGTTTTATTATTAAGGCTTCTTAAAGTACATTTGAGTTGCCTAACCATAACAATCTGTTATTTAGCACCATGATGCCCAAAGGTGTGAATGGGTACTTTACAAAATATCATGTCATGTCTTGTCTTGTCAAATTACGTTAGGGTCATTAACGTAACACATTTTAGGGTTCATGGAAAGTTAGATATCTCAAACTCTAGAGACGTAGCCTTGATCTCTGTGGAGAAAAGCACAACAGACAGGTACTTCTCACCCACCCCTTTGGGCTATTGTCATTGAAACATTGGAGATGTTAGAAAAATGTCTGTGACCTCTTGCAGTGTATAACAAGGGACCTTACGCTGGACTCTTCCCATCACCCTGAAACTGTTCATGTGTTCCTTTTCATCATAAAGTAAATTAGTGTTCATTACCTGCTAATCTAATTGTAAATCTTATGTATTAGAATTATCACCATAATAACAAATAACTCAGCAATAAAGAATATTATTAGAATGTACAGAATACACGTTATTTACCAAACATATCTAATGTATTGTAGTCTATTCTCCCTGTTTGCTTTTTGCCAAGACATTTATTGTCCGCCTGCAGACCTGCTTTTCCTTAATGTACTCTCCCTTCAAACAGCCTGCTGCCCAGCATCTCATCTCTCTCTCTCCTTCTCACTAATTGAGAAGAGCTTATTCCCTCTATACAGGATAGTATCCCTGTGGAGCTACTGGGGACACATTCCACTTAGAAACCTGTGCTGGGCAAATTGTAAGCAGTAATGGCAGCCAGACACAATGCTATGTTATTTTGTGTTATTTTATGTTAAATATTGTTTAACTAGTCTTAACAATTTGGATCCCAAAGGGTTCATAGTCTATAAATGGGCATTCGTCTGTGTACTTGACGATGGAAGGTAGTCACCTTCTCCTCCAGCCCTCTATCTCTGCAGTCAACTACCTCATTCTGACGCTAGGAGTCACTGGCATGAAGCTGGCCAATACCCCTCCGACCCTCACTTCAGGTATTATACTAGTAATCCCACCTCTCGAGAGGTTTCATAACTCACTATTTAAGAAAGAGTTCTAAAAAAAACCTAGAGTGGCTGTTTTGCCTGACGCTTCTAGGCATTGGCAGCTCCATTGCTGTGTCCCACTCCTTACCTAAGGTCTGGCAATTTTGGAAATTCCCGAGTAGTATGGTGTAAAAGAAATCTGTATGACTCATTGACCCAGGGGAAGTGGGCTACAGAGAAGCTGCCCTGCCAGCCACGAGGTGATGGATCGTCTTCGTTTGCATGCAATGGCAGAGCTGGGAGCTAGCAGAGTATTTGTTTTCGCCTGGCGTTTCAGCACTTCAGGGTATCTATGGAGGAGATTCTGGGGGTTCTGTGTTCTGAGAGATTTTGTGAACTTTCTACTGTGCTGCAATGTGATATTCTTTAATTAGGTGTGTCTTCAATTTTTTCATGACATTTTTTTCTTTATTCATTTGTAGAGCGCATGGTTACGGTGAACAGCCTTTACAACGAAACTTTTACAACGCACTACCATTACGACGCAACTTTTACAACGCAAACTATTACAACGCATAGCGCTTGGGGGCGCTCTAGGATAGGGAATAGGTTTAATGTACTATCCAACACCTTCCCTACTATCCACGGGGACTGGAGTTGGAATAGTAAATTAAACTATTCACTATCCACCGCCCAAAAGCATTATGCGTTGTAATGGTATGCGTTGTAAAAAATGCGATGTAAAGGTAGGCGTTGTAAAAGTATGCGTTGTAACGTCATACATCCCATGGTTACACAACCTGGTGCGTCCCCGCCCTGAGACATAGCTAGTGAGTTTGCTGCTGCCACTTGTGACACCCGTCAAACTGTATTTTATTCACTTTTTGTGAACAGCCATGTCTTCAGCTGTCTGCGGAAGATACTTTCGCTTGGTTCAGTTCTAATGGCGATTGGCAAAGTATTCCAGATTTTTGCTGCTAGATACCTGAAGGAGCGAGCCCCCATTTGTGCTCTGAATATTCTTGGAACTGTCACCAATGCCATCCCCATGGATCTTAGATTGCGTCCTGGGGTGTATTTAGTCAGTAGTGGTTGAAGGTATCTAGGGCTGTTATTTGATAGGATGCAGTGACAGTGGCACATTGCCTTGAATACGACTCTCTTTCCCACTGGCAACCAGTATAAGGTTGTCAGGGATTTCTGCGTGTTGGCTCTCCTTGGAAGGCTGAGAACCAAACGTGCCGCCACATTTTGTACCCTCTGCAATTTGGATAGCCCTGTTTTGGAAGCGCCGAGATAAAATACATTTCCATAGTCCAATTGGGAAGTATATACTGCATGTACTATGGTTTTTCTGGCAATAGATGGTAATAAATCTATGGCTTTCACTCAAGGTTTTCATGGCCCCATAGCACTTCCCAGCTACCTTCCAAATCGGATTGTCAAATGACAGTTTGGAATCGAACCAGATTCCGAGGTTTTTCACCTCTGTTTTTGGGGTGGGGACTTGGCCCAGTGATTCTGGCCACCATGCAGATGACCTTATGGTTGGCGTCTTGCCTACTACCATTACCTCCGTCTTATTTCCATTTAGCTTGAGGAAATGGTTTGACATCCAGTCAGCCACCTCTTCTAGACATTTAGAGAAGCGGATAGCTGCCTGATCTTTGTCTTGGGACAGCATTACAATTAGCTGCGTGTAATCAGCATAGGACACTATTGACACCTTATGTTTCTCCACACATTCTGCCAGTGGTCTCACATACAGTTTGAAAAGGGTGGGACTCAGAATTGATCCCGGTGGGACCCCAATGGGCAGAGGGAAGGTTTCGGACAGATGCGTCTGTTGTGCAACTTGGAAGCTCCATTCGGATAGAAACAATGCCATCCACTTCAGAGCGTTCCGCCTGATGCCACAGGCCTCTAGTCTTTAGAGAAGCAATTGGTGCGAGACGGTGTCAAAGGCCGCACTGAAATCCAGCCGGATCAGTGCGGCTGTATGCCCTTCATCAACATATTTTCTCAGCGCCTCTGTGGCCGTCAGTAGTGCTGACTCTGTGGAGTGCGCCATTCTAAAACCTAACTGGGATGGATGTAGTAAGTCATTAGTATTGATGTGGTCAACCAGCTGTTTGTTTGTGATTTTTTCTGCGATCTTAGCCACGAAAGGTAGTAATGAGATCGGGTGTAGGTTTTCTAATACTGTATACTCTAACAATGTTTTTTCCTGAGTGGTCTGACGATAGCCTGTTTGGTTGGGACCACTCCCGTCTGGAAGGAAGCAGAGGATGAGTTCCGCGATGTACGGCGGGATCGTGTCCGCCCCCTCCATTACTCTCTCTGGTCGTGCGGGATCTAAAGGGGAACCAGATTTTATTTCTTTCGCGTGGCTTTGAGTACCTCTATTTCCTGTATTTTAAATTCGTCCAGAGTTGCTCCTGCAAAGTTCCTAAGACTTATACCGACTAAGTCAGTGCCCTGCCGTACTTCTATTAGGAAGGTCTCGTATATTTTTGTTGCTTTATTTGCAATAAATTCTGCCACCTTATTACAACTTTCTTTGGACATTGTTATGTCCTTATTCTCTTCATGATTTTTGAGAGACTTCAGAATTGTAAACATTTCTTTATGGGAGTTGCAGGCTCTTTCTATTTTATCCGTGTAAAATTCCCTTCTGATTTTCTTGATAAATGACGGATAGTCTTTTAGTTCCTTTTTATATTCTTCTTTGGACCTATTACAATAGTCTTTCCTACACCTTTTTTTGGCCTTCATTAATTCATCATTGAACCATGGTGCTGTTACTTTTTGTCTCTTAGGGATTCTAGTGCTCCAAGGTGCTATCTTATCTAGTGCATCAGTAATCCATATCTTCACCTGATTATTGGCTAGATTAATATCTTTATCCAGCGTGAGATTCTTCACCCTAAGTGCTCAAGTGAAGGATGTGGAACTGAATTTATTCCACTTTCTAGTAGTGATTTCCTTCATTGGGTGTTGTGTCTTCCTTCTATGAGCTGGCACACGCATGCGCATTAGTACCCGAGACGGCGGCGCGATTACGAGAGGGAGCCCCGGGGACGCAGCCGACAAGGTAAGTGTTTTTATTCTATTTAAAAAGGTTATTTAAGTATTTAGGGAGGGCGGGAGGGAGGCGGGTGGCGGGCAACTTTGCTACGCCCACGGAGTGGGCGTAGTGTTGCCTGCTATGCCTACTTTGCAAATGGCGAAGTAGGCAACACTACGCCCACTCCGTGGGCGTAGCGAAGTACTACGCCCAGGGTTATCAGAAACCATATAAATGCTTTTACAGTATTATTTCATAATACTCCTTTTACTGTACGCACTTTACTTCATGATAAGTATTGCATTTGTGGCAATTCATTTCTCTTGCATGAGAAAGAAGACTGCTCAATAAATAACACCTTTTATTGAAAACTCCCGTCTCTCTATTTCTCTGCACTCCTGGTGAAATTAAGCATGCACGATTGACTGAGTGAAATATCTGTCTATTGTTTTCACAATACTCTAGAGATATACTCTTTATTCTGAGGGAGCAAAGTTGTCATGTTTATGCGGTTGTCAGAAACTAATCCCTTCTTGTCTAATCAGGAAAGTTAACTCCTTCCTGAACATTCAAAAAAGTTTCTAGTGACCTCTGAGCTAGCTGGAAAAACTAATTAAGTCTAACATAGTCAGTAGAGACCTAGATGACCTCAGTCCTACGTATAAACTGCTGTTTATGTTATTCCAATGCGCAGAGCCTATTGGGAATATAGGAACTACACTACAACTTCGAGTACTACTACTATTGTGCCCAAGCACATTTCGCCTCTTACTGGTTTCACCACCCCCCTTTTATGCCACAACTAGCAGTAGAGGACGGTTATATGGCCCAGTTCCTCCCCCTGGCTACATGTTCGTAGAGGTAAAGGAGCGAGGCAAAAACCCATCTACGGTGGACTGCACCAGTATCGCCTGGCGCAGAATCGACCACAAATTGCAAGCCCCAGTGATATACTCCCCCAGACTTCCACTACTCTGCGGCCCACTGCTGCAGGTCACCAGTGAAGGGATTTGCAAACGATTGTTGGAAGCACTGCACTATACCACATGGAGAGACCGATATGTGGGAGGGAACTTCAGATCTAGGGAACAATTCTTTACGGTACACCCCCCTTCCGCCATGGACTTGTTTCTGTAGATAAGAATCTGGCTGAGTGTCAAAGCCGCCAATCCGGATTTCCCTGCAGAACCTCCTATTCTGGCCCCTTTACACTCTCTGCTACAGCCAGAAGCCCCCAAGCACGTTACTTCCCCACTTTACAGACACACGCAGGAGGTGACCCTGATACAACCACTGCCAGCCTGTGCTGACTGGGACAAGAACTTGGAGACCCCTCTGACAGATGATCAGTGGGAACTTAGCTGCAAACAGACAGAGGTGGCATTGTCTAGCAGTCGACTATCACTTATACATTACAAATTTCTACATCGTCTATACCACAGCCCTGTCAAACTCCATAGGTTCCACTTGAGGGAAGATGATAGATGTGCTGGATGTGGGGGGGAGGGAGCAGACATCTTACATTAGCATGCCAGTACCCGCAGGTACGGGAATATTGGGAACAAGTGTTTACAAGCCTGTCTGAAATGTTGACGATACAGATACAACCATCTCCACACGTAGCTCTGCTGGGCTGTATTCAAGGAATCGTCACAACTCAAACAATTCCTAGCCATAAGCCTACTCTTGGCGAAGCAACAGGAGGCCTGTCGGTGGGGCATGGGTCGGGCCCCTAAATTTAAAAATTGGCTACGGGACTTATCTACCTGGCAAGGACAATTGCAGTGCTATGCTGAACTTCTGCCACTAAAATCGAGACCAAAAGATATTTGGGGCCCACTGACTGCTTATCTCCTGGAGCATGCTACAGAGGGAGACCAGGATGAAATGAAAGGGGATGCCGAGGTGGCCACGGAGGCAGTAACAGTTAGCACTTCTGCTCAGTCCCGGGGGTGAATGCGTACTCTTCATTTATATGAGTGGGGGCAATTATGTGAAGTGATGAGCTCTACATAAAATGATAACACGGTTGGATACCCATGCATGTGCATAGAGCATATGTCCTGGTTGTTGAGGGGGCAATCGCACGGACTATCCCGAAGATTTTTTTTGCGGGACTCCTTCTGTTGGGACGAAAGATGCCAATGTCGGCAACACAGGATGCAAGTGTGAGTCTTCAACATCCCCTGGAGTAATGTAATTGATCCCACTTGTATGCGCCTCAACAACCTTCTCGAGTTGAATGACCTCAAGCAACTATGCCACAATCCAATCCACATCAAAGGGGCCACACTCGATGCGATCATCTCCGACACTGACCTGGCCTCCCTTTCCAACATCATCCCTATTGGCTGGTCTGACCATCACCTGATTCTGTGTAAGATCACAACCAGTGTGCTACCTCCCACTATAACTAAAAACAATCCCATGAAGTGGATCAGAAACCTTAAACAAATCCCCATCCCTCCTGGTGAACTTGAATATAAACTACAAGCTCAACTTCATCTCACCCCACTATCCCAAAATGTTTCCGAGCTCACCGAACATTTCAATGAGACCGTTAGTGACATCCTGGACCAAATTACCCCCCCCCCCCTTAGACTTAAACAACAAAGACAAATTCAATCCAAATCATGGTTCAATCCAGAACTGAGTAATAAAAGACGCCAACTTAGATTGGTAGAAAGAACATGGAGACAACACCCTTCTCCCTCTCACCTTTCCCTCCTCAGATCTGCTAGATCTACTTATAAGAAGCACATTTTCAATGAAAAGGCTTCCTTCTTCTGAGCTCAACTTGATTGTGCCAAAAACAGGCCTAGAGCACTGTTTAACATTGTTAGAAAACAAACATCATCTGCCCCTCCAGAGATAACGGCGTCAACCTCGAGATGTGAGGAAATTGCCAGCTTCCTATCGGAAAAAATTGCCAAAAATGACCAATCCTTCCCTCAAATCCAGTACCTGCACACCCCCAAATTACATCTGACTCTAACAATAGACATACCTTCTTGGTCAGCACCACCCCTCCCACCTTATATTACCAACTACCTACCCACTCAAACCCCACCCATTACCATCCTTCCTAACTTACAACTGAAAAAGAATGCCTACTGGCATGATTTCCGTCCCATGACCGAGCTCGAAGTCTTCAATATTATAGCTAAACTAAAGCCAGCTTCGCACACCAAAGACCCTCTCCCTTCTACCCTAGTTCACAATCTTAACCACATCATTACCCCTTACGGGACCAAAATCATTAAAACCTCCCTCGTCACTGGATGTGTCCTTGACTCCCTCCAACTCAGTCACACCACGCCCATTCCTTAAAACGTTACTGCTGTCCCTAGTGAATCTAACAAACTCCGCGCTATCTCTAACCTTCCTCTTCTCACTAAAGCCCTGGAAAAATGTGCTTTGCTCCAACTAGACAAACATATAGGCAATTTCAACTTACTTGACTCCCTTCAATCTAGTTTCCGGAAAGGCTACAGTACAGAAACCTCCATTCTGAACATTGTAGATGACATCCACAAATCCCTAGATAATAGTGAGGCTTGCCTTCTGATACTCCTCGACCTCTCTGCAGCATTTGATACAGTTAACCACTCTTCCTTACTTAATTCACTTCAAACTCGCTTTGGCCTCAACGGTGTGGTCCTCAAGTGGTTCACCTCTTTCCTCCAACACAGAACTCAACAAATCAAAATCAAAACCTGCCTCTCTAACCCTACACCCATCTCCTTGACATACCCCAGGTCTCTATCCTCTCCCCCTCTCTCTTTAACTTCTTCATTGAACCCCTTACCCTCATTCTGGAATCAACTATCACCTCTGTGCAGATGACACCCAACTCTACTACAAAATTAAATCCTACTCTGATATTCTGCAATTAAACAACACCCTGAGTAAGATCCAATCCTGGTTCTACTCCAACCATCTTAAACTGAAATCCTAATCACAGACCTAAATGCCCTCAATTGCACACTCTCCCTATCTGACCTGGCCAAATACCTAGGTTTCACCCTTGAAAAGAACCTGGGCCTTATAGACCACATAAAAAACTCGGCAAAAGGAGCACTCTTCATCCTCCGCAACCTTAAGAAAATCAAACCCTTCATTCATTCTGATGACTTCAGATCGGTCGTCTAATCTCTATTCCTATAGAAATTGGACTAAGGCAACGCTATCCTCACAGGAACCCTCAAACTTCACCTAGCCCCACTTAGAATTGTACTCAACTTGGCGGCCAGACTCATCACTGACTGTAAATGATTTGACCACAGCTCCCCAACCCTAAAGCCCTAAATTGGCTCTCCGTTGAAGGAAAATGCTTTTATAAGATGGCATGCATCACGCAAAAAAGCTCTTTACCAACAAACCCCTGTATACCTAACAAACAAACTCAATAAGGCGGGCTGTACCAGACTGATGAGAAGCACCGATTCGCTCCTCCTCGTCTTCCCGCTTCAAAAAAAGAAATTCACCCAATCTCGCTCCTTTCCCGGGAATACCGCGAGCATCTGAAATGCCCTCCCACTCGACCTGCGCTGTCACCCCTCCTACCTCAACTTTAAAAAAGATCTAAAATATCACCTTCTCAACTTATACTGGGGTCCTTAATCTCTCCTTTGACCGTATGCTCTATTTCCCCTGCTTTGGTTATCTTCAGTCTTTTTCCTAACCCTCTCTTCATTCTTCATCTTCACATATTATCCTCACTTCCCTGACGGTAACTGCTACTCCCATGTATATTATTTTTATGTGCATTACCCTCTAACCTCTGAGAATTCCTAATCCCCCTTTTCTTAATATTTGAATTATACTAGCATGTTTTTATTTCCTTGAAGAATCGCTAACATTATTTTGCCCACTTATAACTTTATATTGTGATGTATTCGCTTGCTTTATTTGTTAAACTGCACAATTTTCTTCCTCAATTTCCTTGTTCATGTAAAGCTCTCTGATACCCCCGGGTCTAGCCAGCACTATATAAAACCTTTCAAATAAATAAAAAATGCATCTATGACCTTATCTTGATGCAAAATCGAAAACAGAAGCGATTCTTCTAGTGCAAGCATGACTTCTGGCACTAATCAGAGGGGACCAACTAACAGAAGAATCAAATCAAAAAGAATCCCATGGTAGGGAAATATCTTCTCTTTACTTAACATATTACCCTCAATACTGTGGGATCTGCTCTAGGTATTTTTGGGTCCTATTACCATGATGTTAGATTTAGTAAAATTTGGATTGAGGTCAAGGCTGTCCATGAAGCCTACGACGCTGTCCAGAAGCTGCTAGAGGCCTAAAGCAGTTTTTGGGATCAGGACAGTGTTGTCAGCTTAAAGTAAAAGAGACACAGCCCGACCACCCACCAAAGGTAGGTCACGCCCCTCGGCTGTTAGTACCTCATCTAGGTTATTGACATACACTGTGTATATTTTAAAGGAACTAATATGCAGCCCTGTCTGACAGCGTTTTCAGAGTGAATTTCGTCATACAGTACCCCTTCGGCTCATAACGAACAGAAGCTGTGATGTCCAAATGTAGATTGTGTAAAAAAGCAAAAATAGGTTTATCAAGCCCCATGCCCAACATGATATTCCAAAGCATGGCTCTATTAACCCTGTCAAAGACTGAGCCCAAATCCATAAATCTCAAATGAAGTGAGCCAGGCTTTGCCCTGGTAGCTTGGTCTATGAACAAATAGAGATTCAGCCACTGGTCCACCGTCCCCTTCACCGGGTTGAAAACCTGCCTCAGTGACTCAAATGCAGATGTCTTTGGTAAGGTAATCCCAGGCCAGCTGACCTTCCAGTAACCACCTATATTGGGAGACTCCCATGCACATCCGTGTTGTACTTTCAGCATAAAGTGTCTTATCCATCCACTGGTATTGTCACACCTCAGACACTGAGCCAGCATGCATTCTAGCTTTCAGACAAAGGTACTAAAAGAGCTAAACCAAGCAGTAAGATTGGTTGTAGGTGTGAAGATCACAAGGCAGATTATACCTTATCTCTTAGGCTTACAGTGGCTACCTGTTGAACATTAGCAATCTTAAAAATGTTATGCATAATTCACAGGTTTGAGGCATGAAATAACTGACTAAACTGTTCCACTATTAGAAGCCAACATAGAATCCTTTCATTTGCACCCTCCCCCGGACAATTCCTCATTTGCTCCTCACTTTGGGAGCTACAATAGGTGGGTAAAGCAACAGGAAAAATAGTGAAGGGATAAATCATGAGGTCATCCCTTGTATAATGGGGAAGCATCTCAGAAACGGACCCTGGTTTAATTTCCAGGTCACAACTTGTCCCCATTCCACAATGCTGCCCTTTTCCATTTTTTTGGGTTCCTCACTACAAGACGGCAGCTCTACAGCGCAAGTGTGGTCCACCACACTTCAACAGAGAGTCTCTGACTCCTTGGATTATATAATAACGCTTTTGGTGTTTTGCATTGCATTCTGTGGCATAACTAGTTTGCTGGGTGTAAACACACACTGGAAGGAGCTGAGACCGACTCCCATTAGGAAGCCCGGTAAAGCAGACCACAGAGCATCTTACTGTAAAAGTCTGACTTGCCACTGGTGTGCACTGTTGGATCTCATCCTGCTTCCCTTTAGAGATGTCACAATGTGGAATGTACACCCCCACCGGCTGACCCCAGCACACCCACTCTGCATGGTTGCAGTCACCCAAGATGAGTCAACACTGGGTGAAGGAGAACCACTAAGACACATAGCATCCACTTTCTCCTTGGTAAAGAACACACTTTTTGGATGCATGAAGAGATTAGCAGACAACAGAAAGTGGATATTATGGGAAAGTTTTGAAGGCTAACATTATTACAATGTTTGTTAGCTGATTATGAAGGTACCAATAAGTGTATAGAATGGAAAAATAACAGTAATTAGGTGATCAGGCAACTTTCTAGTATTTGCACCATTATATCAACACATGTCTGAAGTTACCAGGAAATAGTGTCAATACCAGGAACTATATCCGAAAAACCATGCATATCCCGGAAATTTTTGGAGAAGCTGCAAGAGAATGCTGATGCTGTTACTGGCCGGAATAATGTTTTCCTCCAATGATTCCACACATGTCCATACCAAGATTTAAGTACCGAAGAAAGGTCTGCCAGTAATGGTATTATTGACTGAGCTGTTTTAGCCATATTAACTGTTCAGCTTCAGAAAAGGGACAATAAACAGGGACTATAAAAGGTCCCTGATTTGGCTCTGGAGTATGTGTGTCCCTGCCTCAAGTCCCCCATAGCAATCTGAAGGTTTTGACTCTCATCTAAGTACACACGTTAATCATGCATGAATGTGAAAGGTACAGTTTTGTAATGCGTATTGAGGCTCAGAGCATGGCTCTGTGGTCTTTTACCTGTCCCTGGCATGGAGAGTTGTCTATTGACCTTGTCTGCTTTTTCTATTGGTCTGCCACTCTCCTGTAACGGGCCCTTTAATCATCACTTTGAGTATACCATTTAAGAGGGAAACAGTCGGAACACAGCGGCCTCAGCCCCATGTGTTACGACAACGCAAGCGCTACCACGCTTGCCTTAACCACGCATATGCCTTAACCACGCAAAAGCAGTGCACGGTCTAGCTGCAAGCTGGCGGATGCAGGAAGCATCAAAGCTGCAAGAAGGATCGGGAGAGGACGCAACGTAGTGAGGTAAGTGGGCCTGGGTTTTGGGGGGCTCCGGGTAGTTTTCAGGGCTGGGGGAGTTCGGGTAGATTTTTAGGGCTGGGGGTTTGGGGTAGTTTTCAGGACTGGGTGGGGTTTGGGGTAGTTTTAAAGTCTGGGGGGTTCAGGGTAGTTTTCAGGGCTTGGGGGGTTTAGGGTAGTTTCCAGGGCTGGGTGGGGTTCGGGGTAGTTTTCCCGGCCAGGGGGGTCGGAGTCGTTTTCAGGGCTGGGAGGGTAGTTTTCAGGGCTGGGGGAGGGGGTTGTATTTAGGAGGGAGGGGGTCATTTTAGGTGTCAGGGCAGCGGTTTGGGGCAGTTTTAGGGCTCAGGGTGGGGGGCAGGGATCGTAATACTTTTCATGGCATAATTAGTTGTAAAGGCATGCGTGGTTCCATCACACAACCCATTTCAGAGAGTGTGTATGAGGCATGTATGGAGCAAGAATGATACATGCGGCTGCAGCCACACTGGGTTCCATTTTGTGTGTGCTACATTTGAATGTTTCCTAAGATGAAGGGCTGGAAGCAGAGCTCAGACAGCACATGTGGGTTGCAGGGCTGCCCATAGACCATTCCAGATATCCTTAGGTCAAATGGGGGTGCACAGCTCAAAAGAGTCCAGAACGACTGAGTAAATGGAAAAAGTCACTTCTTTATTTTTATAAATTTTAAGAACATTCCTAATTCATAAATCAGCCAACGCGCTTCGATCCCTTGCGGAGAGCTTCTTCAGGGCAACAAAAAGATGGTCTTTTCTAAATCAATCCGTTATCCAACATAAATATATTCAGAGAGTATCTGTGTTCGCTGTGTCACAGTGTATTAACTATCGAGAACTGGCTGCTCAGGGAATACCGTATTATCCTGTAAGGTCAGTGAAGTAGCCAAAAGGTCAATAGCAAAAATTATTATAATCAGAAGTACGGAGACAGTCAGGTCCGGTAATTCTAAAATATCTGATTCCAGGATTTTATCACCATTCCGTCAAATTAGTGAGGGCGCTTACCCTTCTTTTGTGTCTTTGTTGTGGGTTTCTCTTGAAGGGAGACTCCTAGCTCCTCCTCACCATCCTTCATGACTAAGAATTTGCTGGAGCAATCTGAGTGGAAAAAGTAAAACGTTAGAACTGCCCTGAATGGGAATCAGATGTTGATGTTCAGAAAAACTTGCATCTGCAATTTTGGTATATAGAGGAGACAGAAATTTCCAATCAAAGTGCCAAGATTCCTCTACCTGATTCCAGGGTCTGCCCACCAATGGTGACAAGCAACTCTAATTTGCTCCAGGATTGGGGTACCCATTGCCAATATCCCATTGTCAGGTTCAAGACAAGATACCTGGAGACTTTACTTTCACCCGCCTGCACAGACTACCTCAATTCTGCTTTGAGTCAGAGAGCTTACCAGGTGTTTAGGATGGAAATTGGAGGTGTTTTTACATGAGGAAGACACTGGTCAGGAGTGGGAGCAGTGAAGGAGGCAAAGCAGTACAGGCCAGATATCCTTTTTAGTACCAGGGAAGGTCCTGCAACTCTCTGTATGGGTGAGGCCAGATTTCCTTGAGATGTCTCCCCAGTGTGACCTGACTGTGTACGCCCCAAGATACAGGGCACTGTAGAACCCAAGTCTATCTGAGTTTCAATGCTACACTCAAGATGCCACAGCGCCAAATTGATCGGAATAGGTCCCGTTTACATAATAATTGGCGACAAAGATAATCTGACACTCTTTTGCACTCGAGGACCCATGCCCTAAACAGTAAAAATAGCTTACTAATAAGTTACCTACTAAGGATCCCCAAAAATACTTTATGCATCAAGTTTTCAAGGCAGTTTTGTTGCTTCAACTCACACAATCACAATGCCCTGAATGTTATAAAGATGTTATGTTGATTTTTTTTTCAGGGTGTAATGTGTATCACCAGATAATTCTAATTTAAAAGGAAATCAAGAGGTTTATACATTTCAGTCACCTATCAAAGTTTCTTGCATAATTTGTTAAATTAAAGTTTGTCTGGAACTAAAGTAGCCCCTTTGTGAGATTATAGTACATGTGTACAGTTTCTTCCACGGAAAATGTGTATTTGCAACTTGGCCAAATATCTTTTCAATCCAAAGAGCAGCAGTAAATCATCTTTCAGTTTCTTCACGAATTTCTCGCCAATATTTACCGCAACCAGATGTTTTAATAATTCGTTTTAATTTGGAATGACATTTCAAATAATAATTGAAACAACCTTTCTCGATTAACGGCCTATGTTTAGAAGTCATTCTTTTTTAGAGTTCAAATTTGACTACTGAACATATCATCAATACCTTTAAGAACGAATACAGAGTATATAAATCGGATGCTCTAATATTAATTATAGAATGCATACTTTTTAACTATTACCTTATAACTTGATATACAACAGTCAAAGCAGTTATTAAGTAGAGGGCGATAGTAAAAGCCATTTTCTTCCATTCTCACATTAGAATTGACTTAACCCACAGATTTACTATACTAATTACATTAATTTAAGTTACTGGTATTATAATTCCTATTTTAAAACAAAAATCTGTTGCCGTAAATCTGGCAGATGTTTAGTACTTCTTTACTGTGGTTTTAGCACCATTCAGTTTGTAAATACATTAAACACATTTTGAAGACAAATAGGTAAGGGAAAAATTGAAAAAGTGACACAAGCTCAATATAGCAGGTTGTGTTCAAGGGACAGTTTGAGGTAGTACTTCTGAGTCTATGTTGTATTTGTGTTCCCTGACACAAATGGGGTGTGTGTTATGCACGCTTTTCATCCTTCATGCCTACTGATGTGGTACTTAGAATGTGTGTGTAGACCATACACTCATGATCTGAGCTCCTGGAGCATGTCCATCTTCGATACTTTGGAAAGTTTATGGTATTGGTTTATGGATTTTATGGTACTTGGGGAGGCTGGAATAATCACACAGGTGCATTGCAGATCCACATGACCTCAGGCCTTCTCCCAGTCATCGTCCTAGATGATAGGCCATGGAGAGCTTCAGGGTTCTGGAGGGAGAACATTGACATGCAGAGCATTAGCCCCAATAAAGAGGGTTGCAATATGCACCACCTATGCAACACATCATGTTTTGACTGTTTGCAGTTTCTGGTCACTATGGTGCTGTCCTCTCCACTTCCCCTGCCCCCTAACCTCTCCCCCAAAAGAAAAAGCATGTTTAGGCCTATTTCTAGACACTGTCTTCATCGATAGGATAGAGTGAGCCCTATCATTACTCCTGAAATGGAAGGTTTAATACAGAAAGGGCAAATGGTGTTTTAATCCTCATGAGCTGCTGAAAGCCATGACACCAGGAAGACAGATATTGCTGAAGAATAGAGCAAGACTTACAAAGCCACAAGGATCTGAGGTTCAGATCTGCGTGAGAGCCTTGAAAAGCACAAGCGAACTATATTGCAATTTTTAAAATAGGAATCAGTATTATCCAGCTTTTAAAAAAATCTGCTTAGTGATTTGGCATTTGAAAGCAGCACTACAATATGTTAATTAACATGTAGTTCTTCCATAAATCACATACACGTAAATGCAGATTTTGCATGTTGTTTGGTTCCAATCTGTTTCAAGAAATGTAAAATGAATAGATGTAGTCAACAAGAAGAGACTGGCAGACATTTTAATATTGAGCAGTAATGTATAATAACTCAAAACAAGTGAATGGCAGAACAAGAACTATGTGGGATTCTGAAAGGGCACAATACCATGAGGAACGTTCAAGTCTCACATCATTGTTAGTGAGGTGGGAGATTCACAGATTAGGAATATGCAGCTATAATCTCATTTTCCTGACCTCAAGTGATGGTTATTCTTTGATTCTGGGGGCTCAAAGTCTAGTAAGATTTCATACCATAAACGAGCAAGCGACCTCCTAGCTAGTCAAGTTCTCTCCTCAGCATGCAATGCAAGACTTTTGGGATAGGGCTACCTGTCATGATCACGCTTCTGTTTGTCTATTGATGGGAGTATCTTCGTCTTCCACTGCATTGCTATGTTCTGTTTGGCTAAAATACATGCCAGATCTATGCATCTGTTACTTGCTTTCCATAGTGTAGATTTTGGAAACAGCCCCAGCAAGCAGGTCTCTGATGTGAGCAGTCCTTCTCCACCTAAAGTGGACTCCAACTGCCCTGTGACACTCCTCCAATATGCCTTCATCTCGCAACAGATCCAGACGATGATAAAAACCAACATTATGCAGCCACATCTATGATAAGCTATATCCTCACTGCCCATAATCAGATTTATATGCTTAAGGGGACATGGAGGCTGTATGTAAATGTTGGAATGTAATGTATTTAAGTCTCACGTTCTTAGAGACCTTTTGCGTGTCCTCCATTCTTCGTTCCTCAGCTCTCTACCCAATTCGGCCTCCCATTTAATCTTCAAATGCAATAGATCAGGTTTAGTCTACTAATGTGGAACGTTTAAACCAGGTAACCAATTCATGGCTGCCACACACTGTAAGAAATTATTCCAAAACGTTATGGGTTTGCAAACATTAGATTTACACTTATTCTTGATAGTTTGTGTTATTCGTATATAGCTCAAACATTGTGAAGGTGGAAGGCCCACAGTATAATAGGCTAGTAAGGGACAAAAATTCATTGCTTTCAAATATATCACCAACCATAGTCAGGCCTCCTCTCTATCCAGTGAGTTAACATTGGAGAACTGAACCTGCCTCCATCAGTCGAGAGCCCCACTAGGGGTATCGTAGAATCATAAAGTAGACTAGGTGCTGTCATTTTTACACAATGAGCCCATCATCGCAGGCCCAGGATCCTGAGTACCTTCTCACCTACTGCTATCCCTGCTCTCATTTGACCTAGTTCGTCAGTGAGTCTATCGTCCAGCCATCTAGCCATCTGCTGAATCTGGAATGCTAAATAATATAATTCAAAACCAGGAAACCCCAGTTTACACCAGCGCTAGAGTTCCAACAGTTCTCTATGCTGTGTACTCAACCAAATGAAGTTCCTCAGAGTCACTTCTATCGCCCTGAATTAGGACTCCAGTATACGTATATATGGGCAAATCACTAAGGTATTATAGCAGTCCCGGAAGCTCCAACATGCTAATAATGCTAACTTGCCCATGCAGTACTATCTAGCTTAACAGATATCAGAAAGACAGAAGGCTGGTTGCTTGAGTATAGTTAGTAACCTATGATATCTATAGAACAAAAGCCTTAATCATTCAGATGTCTTACCAAAACACTATTGCAGAAGTGGTCAGCCATAATAACTGGCCATGGAGGGCGTGCTACAAGCATGCCTTTGATGATCATTGCATAAACTCGGCCCTCATTACAAGTTGCCTTTTAATTCAGAAGGGACTCATAACAGTCAACGACCCCTCATAACAGTCAACGACCCATTCGTAATTATGCGCTCCTCAGTAACTCAGCAGTTCAATGGTGTTTCAATCAGTGGTCAACTGTAAGGAGATGGAGTCCCTGAATGAAATATCAGGGGAACAAAATACCAGGGGAATCAGAGAAGAATTACCAAGTCCATGGTATCTCCTCATTTCTAATAGGGCTCCATGGCTCCCAATAATAATCGCCCAATAATTCCCCCCCTCGCTCCATCCAAGTGTTTCCATACACCTGTTATTGGCAAATCCTAGAGAATATGCGGCACTCAAATGAAGGCCGAGTCCTCCCAGCCTGGATTCAAACCTATGATCTACATGTTAACACCAGATCTCTGTTCCAAGGATTTAAGTTATCGAGTCTGCTTTTTAAGGTCCTAAACCTGCACCTGCATGTCTAAGACCTTTTCTGCTTGTAAATGAGTGACTTTCAGAAACTCACTATGGTTTCCAGAAGTACTCCTGGAAACTGTGACAGTTGCCAGCTTTCAGAAGCAGCCACAACAAACTTTTATGAATTCCATTGCGACATGAGCAAATATACATGTATGTTTGCTTATGCTGTGAACTAAGCAGAACATTCAAATGCACTTGCAGAAACCTTTCTTTTTTCCATGAAGAACCCCATATTCCTACACCCAAACAAATATTTGGGATATTCGGATTCCATTCATACGTGGGAAAGGATTTAATACTGTCCTTGTCAGGAGCAGATTTCTGACTTTTACTGAGGTAGAGTGTGGGGGTTGCATGAGACATTCGGTGGAAATGGTAGGTCGGGGTGAAAAGTTGTGAAAATCCTCAAACAAGTATGCTTCTCACTCAGTGTGTACAACCATCCAGGGTGTTCCATCCCTGGAATGCTAAGTTGTTGTCCCTGTGAGTAGATTTGTTTACATCTATGTGTGAGTAAATTCCTTTCACAAGTGCAAAAGTAACTTTGGGGAATTCAGAAAGTGGTTTACATTTGAAAACGGGCTATTTGTATGACCAAGCCAAACTTACACCCAAACATAGTTTTGCTGTTGGGGATCATTGAGCTGATGCTCCAAAGATGAATGTGCTTTCCTATATGAATACAATTTGAGAAGGTAGCATCTCTTTTCTTTCCATTAACTAACCTTGCCCTCAACCTGTCGCATACTCACAACCCTTTCCAATTATTATTAATAGATACAACCACAGCTCCTTCTCAGTAAAAAACGTTTTTGTAGCAAAAAGTTGAACATGATATGGATTAAAATTAAAAACCATAAATAGTATAAAAATTGAATAAGCAAAATGGTATTTCTATTTTGTTAATTTAATGTTAATAATTTTGTACCCCAAAATATGCTGTATAGGCAATTTTACAGAGAAAATCATAAGAAGTATCAGTGTATGGAAAAGCTATCCTTATGACTGGTCCCCCCCCATTTTCTATTTGGATTTTGGGCTATAGGCATCTGGCATTTGGCATCTGGAGTGACCAAGGCTTGCTAATTACACCTCAACTCCAGGTTATTTCTGTATTTTTGAGTTTACATTAGTGTATTTGACAGACACTTTGGTAAGTCAGCCGCAAATGTGTGCAAAGTTTCCGCAGGAAAACTAAAGTGCTACTAATGTCACATGAATCAGTCAAACTACACAATTTAGCTATGAGCACAGTTGCCACTTGCCCAGGTCTCCCACCTTTGCAATGCAATGGACCACCTGGTAAAGTGATTGGGACAGTCAGAAGTCCCACTATAAATAATCAGTGCACATAAAAAAAATCAAGTACTGGCAAAGCCGATAGTCCTCTCTTTAATATGGTAAAATGTGCAAACAGCATTTGTACAGGCCTGTTTTTTCATATATTCGCCTATTAAATACAGATGTATTTGATTTGTCAATGCTTGTTTTCCCTTTTTAGCACTGTTAGACTCTGTCCTCAAAATACATGTTTTAAAGTTACTTTTATTAATGTAAGAGGTCTGGATCGTTGAGAGATCTGCTGTGCCTGACACTGCCTACAAGGTGGAGTGTTTTTTTACTAAGCATTCTATATTCCAACTGCCCTTATTTGGGGAGGAAAGTTTGTAATTTTGTGATAAGTCATTACAGTGTATTCTTATTGCATGCCAAACGTTACTTTGTTCCAATGAGGAGTATTATATCTGTCTTTCCTGAGCATTAAAGAATCGTGTCTCAAAAAGGCAGTTCACTCTGCTGTACAAAGTTTACAGTTGTTTAATCACTGTTGTTGCAATAATGAGTATACTTAGATGTATATATCAATTTATAGGTAGGTGTTCCGTAAAGCTGCACAGGTAAAAAAGAGCTTAGTGACAGTTGTAAACAAAGTGCGCTAGTATTCACCACAGAAAGACAATGTCGACAGACTTTACAATAAAATTTGTACAACACAGATTCCGGTTCCATTTCGGGTTTAGAAATCAAACTATTGTATTATTATAGTCAGCATCTATATCCGTTAAAGTTTCCACCCCCTAACAGGGATACCTAATGGGGTCTTTATCTGAACAAATGAAGGTTGCGACTGGCAAGAATCATGGTATATGCAATTAACTTGTTGTGTACACTAGAATAGCCACTCTTAGAGTTGCTACTGTGCGCCTTGTAGGGATCTTACCTCTCCTAGACTTGCTTTCAAAGGAAAGATCAAATTCATACAAATCTACAGATTATGAATGTGAAAAGGTCTTAATAGAACAACCAAACGTCTAAGTGAAATCATAATACTGTTCTTCTATGAATAAAAGACCCAATCAAATTGTCTGTCACAAATTAGTGATTCGCAACCCCTCACCTGGGCAGGACCATGACAGTCATATGTGCACATTGTAAGAGAAAGGTCCTATGGCTCCAATAGTGCTCTCCCAAGAGTGATCTCTTTATCAGATTATATGGAAGTATCCCCTGATTATTGTCATGGGATACTAACAAAATAGTGGCAGAGTACCTGGGTCAGTATCTATCAGGCCTGAACTAACACAATTGTACTGGCAGACTCAAGTATGTGAGGAACCTTTAAAAAACATTTTGCATTTAAATAGAATGAAAAAAGGGAAGTCCAGGGGTGACCACCCAAGTAACAGACCATATTACTTACAGTCTTGGGCAGACAGACACACAAATAGTGTAAATCAGCACAAACAATATTTTTGCAACTTGCAGGTAATAATTGCCATCAAGAGGAGAATAGCGGTGCTTACACATGTTGCAGCCCTTTCCTGTTGGTTAAATTACAGTTGTGGTCACACACATGTGCATAGGCACTAATTTGAATCAATGGGAAGCCCACAGAACGTGCAGACTTATTCCTACAATAGAACCTAGAATGTATTGTCTATCCAGGTTCCCAGGAATACTGCGTTTCCCCTTATTATTTTTCCTCATATAATGGCAGCATTATGACAAATACTGTCATGGGGTAGTGTGAAAGGCTAGACTCCACTGATTTGAACACAACATTCTATCAGTAGTCCTCAAACTTGTGTGCAGTGAGTGAACAACTCGCAGGCAGAGGTTTCCTACCTAATAATTTGCCAGTCCTGCCTAATCTGTTTAATTGGCACTTGTTAGCCATAACAACTGAAGGCATCACAGAAGTCTACTACTCTCAGACCACTGTTGCAACAGGCTTTGATACTGGCAGCCATTTTAGAGTGATTTCTTGGTATGGTACAAGGAACCCTAACCAAGAAAACACCTTGTTTTTAGGTAGTGGAAAATCTGCAAACATTTTTCAAATTTTTTTCTGTGATGGGGCGTTATCCAGCGATGGATGTAAGATTGCAACAATGTTGCATGATTTAAACATAAAAGTACGTATAGCTTATAGTACTTATCTGAAAAGTATATAAAACATTGAATGACCCTGATAAAAACTTCTTAGTCAAACCTGTTACGATTTTTAGAAGTTACAGATCAGGCAAAATCGTCAATTCAAAGTGGCTGCATGGGTGACGAAGGCCATTGATGTACTATATGTCTTGTGTGTTGTAGGCTGTGATATCCTTTAGTTTCTTTAGTGGCTTTCTTTGAGGATAGAAAGAGTGAGTTTATAAATTGCACTGACCAATATTAAAAGTTGGAGAGAGCAGTAAATTTATGGGCCGGTTATGATGTCAGGCAGAAAGCCTCCTACCGACAGTTGGAATCTCCTTAACCGCATCGGATCCCTTCTGATCGACTCGGTCGGTTTACATTCCCACCACCCAATTACAATCTTCGTGGTCAGATTGTAAACTGCGCGGTCATTCCGAATATGTTCCGAACAACTCGTGTAGGTCGGATCCACATCGTACACCCCTATGGACAGCGTTCCTCCCTCGGGATTACGATGTTGTTTTCCAGCAGCCTTTCCGCATCGGCCTGTCCGACACGAAAAGGCTGTCGGAAAGTGACTTTGGGGACTCCTGGTAGGGCCTACGGTTGATTTGCTGAGGAGGTACCTAGGGGACCCCCTGTAAAACCCTGCACTGTGTGGCAGGCACCATGGGGTGCCTGCGACAGGGTGCAGAGTTTTCCACAAGCACCCCATTTCCCGATAGGAGCCTTAGTTGCGCCCGGTTGTCGGGCGGAACACAAACTCCCTTCGGTTCAATGGGACTCTGACCGAGCAATTGCATTTCGATCGCATCATAATCCGGCGGACAGAACTACCGACCACAAGTCTGTCAGTCCCGTTGCCGAGTCGCTGTTGGGTGATGGCTTTCCACCCAACATCGTAATCTGCCCCTAAATGTCCATCAGGATGCCTGATGTGATTCCATTGCACCCCGTAATAGTTTCAAAACAGTGGAAAGGCTTTTGCCACATTTCAATGAAGATAACAGGAAAGATGTAGCCCCTGAGTGAGTAACGACTGTTGCTTACACCATGCAAAGAGGAGGATTATGAGGAACCAAAGATGGCCATCGTAACTAACAACCTGTTTGCTCAGACTAAACAATGCGTAACATAGGCAAATGTTTATGTGAACATCATATAGTTTTATGAACTCGGCTGTTAAGCACAGGATTTCCAATCATCATTTTCACACTTAATATTTGCAGAGAAATATGTGTAAAATAAGTTTACCACATCAAAAGGATGTTTGTTTTTAGAGGGTGAAGCCTTTTTACAAAGATTGCTTCACCAGCCACGAAGTAGTGCATAGCAGCTGCTAATGCCACTGAAGATACACACCTCATACGCTGCAGTGGAAACACTCCCATGGATGCAGAAGAATGCGCTGGTACAGCCAAGAAGTTCTCTGCGATTGGCCAAAAGTGATTTACAACATTTTAAAGCAGTAGCTGCAGAGGGCCAGCTCAAAGCAACCAATGTCTGAGTGTTTTTTCCAAATCCAACTCTCTGTGTACTTACACAGAAGGTTTTAATGTCATATGTCATTACCACCAGCCAACTGCCTGCTAACTACACATTCCTTTTGAAATGTAAGAGCACTGCAGCAGAATATTTTGTGTGACCAGTGCCTAAGTGATTGGGCTTAGGGTGCCTAGTGTTGCATGTTTTCTGTTCTGTTTGCAGTACAGAATGTGGCATGCCAGTCACGGTGTGAGAAGACAGTCTTACTTATCTCTTCTTTTTATCAGACCAATATCAAGAAGTTTAAATGCAACCTTTTCAGTCTGAATGTAAACACATTTCTTGAGATGCACCTCAATGCTCGTTGCTCAGCCCTCAGTTATTCCATCTAAACATCACTCCTCCAGAAAAGATAGTACATTCCTACTGTTTGAATTTTTATTCTTACTCGGATTATTTATTTCGACGATTGACTGCGACCTTCCTCTGTTGCAGCGTAATTTTACAGCCACACTGCCAGATATTGCAGAATGATTGAATTCAAAGACAAACTGATCTCATCAAAATCAAAAATTTTACTTTTTGGAAATCCAGCAATCTGGAACCATGGATGGTGGCCGGCAGATCTGCCCGTCAAAAGTTTCTTCAGCCTGGAATCTAGCAGTTATGTTTGATACATCTTAGCCATGGCTAAATCCCCTCCTCCGAGCCGGAAGCTCCGCCTCCAAGCCAGAAGCTCCGTCTCCGGGCCGCAAGCTCTGCCTCTGGGCCAGAAGCTCCGCCTCCGGGCCGGAAGCTCCGCCTCCAGGCCGGAATTTCCAGCCCGAGTTCGAACGTAAAGTTAGTAGTCGTAAATCCATTCTGTGAATACCAAAAGTAGTAAGTGCATTCTGTGAATACCAAAAGTAGTAAGTGCATTTTGTGAATACCAAAAGTAGTACGTTTAGGATTTTGTCTTAAGTTAATTCTGTGAATCGGGCCCTTATTCTGAGAAGAACCTCAAGCCTGCGAATATACAAACTACATCGCCAAACCTCTGGAACACCAAGTGTCTGCAACACTGAAGGGATTAGGGTCAGGCTTTTCATCAAATTAAAGCAGAAGAGGGAAGAATAGACCTGTGATTGAGATAAAAGAGTGACATTGACATTTCAAAGATTTGGTGTAAAACAATTTGAAAACAAATTGGATTCTGAAAAGTTCGAAAAACTTTTTCACACTGGAAAAATGCAGTGTGAAAAAGGACCTAGAGAACAATATATTCACAAAAAATCATAAATATCAGGAAACAAGAAAAATACTCAAAGATGACTGCCACATTTGTGGTGGGTGGGATGATATAAAAGGCATAGACTCTTGAAAAGTACAGCTCTGACAGCTCCTAGAGACATTAAGAAAGAAGACAGGGGACTTTTGTCGACAAGCAAACTACAAGCAACATTTTTACATGCAATCAGTAGCGCTGCGACCAAAACCAAGTTGTGGGGCAGCGCACAGTGAGTTCGGGGCGTGGGGTGAGGAATAATATATATATATAAAAAAGGACTTAGCTGCCACTTACAATTACTAAATAGCCACCGTATTATTTTTCATGTTGCCAGTTTCTTAGTGGGTGCTGCCCGGATCAGGAAAAGGATTAATTGTACCTAAATGAATTTGGTTGTTGTAAATTAGAATGATGTTATTTCATCCTGTAAAATTGATAGCGAAGGTAATTAAATTGGTTGATGGTCTTTTATATTCTGATTTTATGAAATCTTATGAAATTTATAGGACATTTTTTATGGTTACAAATTCTCTATTCCATTCGTGTAAATAATGTGTATTTTGTATTGTACCGTTGCCTTTTTATGATATTGATTTATCGAAATAAAGTATTCTGACTGACTGACTTAGCTGCCACTGCCGGAGCCTTTTCTCCCACCTGGCTATACAATAAAGCTTGGTTGGAGAAATGTAAGTGTGCATGTCAGTTTGGCTGTGAGGGCTGGACTGGGTGGGTATTGAGCGTTTTCCTGGTAGGCTGGAAGGGTGGGGCTGATTTTGCAGTGGTGAGGGTACGTTTTTGTTACTGGGGGCTGGTTTTGCAGCAGTGCATATCTGTCCAAAGTAACAAAAGCACCATGGGGGCTGGTCCATCAAAATTGTCAGGGCGTCCTAAGATGGCCGGCCAAACAGACATGCACACTTACAGTGCGCAACTCTCCTCCTCCCTGCTCAGTCTGCTGCTATCATAGACGATGGCCCACCCTAGACTCGGGCCACTCAGCTCAGTCAGGGAAATACATTTTTTTTCATCTCCTGGCTCTGAGAAGTGGGGTGACTCTCCTCCGCCATAACGGAGAAGCCGCCCCTGCATGTAATCTTTTCAGGTTGGGGTGAACAAAAGTAAAAAAAATTTAAGGAAGATTTCGGGTTTTATTAATATTACGATAAGGTGGTCCCCTGTAATAAAACTGTACATGAGGTCTGTCCTGATGAACAAAGGCAAGTGAGATACTATCTCAATGTATTGCTCGTCCAGTTTCAAAAGTCACACTGTGCACATTGATAGTACAGCAGATGTAGCATTGGCATATATCCAATTTCACGGTATCTACAAGACATTTTTTGATTGTGCCAAGTTTCCTGCGAGGGAACACTATGCCATCGGCATACGCAAAATTAAAAAGACACCAAGTAAAGTACCGCCAGCGCAATATTAGAGGTTTTTTCTGAAATTTTTCATGTTAAATAAAAAAATTGCAGATAGTTGCGATGAAGCTTGGCAGAGTGAGTTCCAATTATATTATTCTGCCTCCTATTACACTGTCTGCAAGGTCCCTTCACTTCGTCCTTTAATTCTCAACAAACTTTGTATCTCAACAAGGAACCTGAATGATGTACTCTGGAAGAAACAAAATCAGAAAATCCAACAATGTTTTCCTTAGTATGCACATATTAGGGATGGGCAGAATTCATGGAATTTGCTTTAGTGGAATTACGCAAAATCCCACAAAATTATGTGAAAATACTAAACCATTTGGCGTGATTTCGTGAATGTGACATTGCAAGCATAACTCGAAATTCTTGAAATTATATGAGATCATGCCGGTGTAACAATTTCCCCTTGGCTAAACTACCCCTTAACCTTACCTCACAACCTAATTCTATGCCTCCAGCAGCACCTTTAGTGTAATACATTTAGTCATTTTTTTAGCCAGCGCATAGCAATGCGCCAATCCGTCACATTTGAAGATATCTAAAACATACCAAGATTTTCGAAATTTCCATCCAAATAACAGAGGATGAAGCCTGGGACACAGTAGTTAGAACCAATGCTCCATCTGGAGGCTTCTAATAAATACTTTGTGGAAGGAGAAGTTATGATCTTTCATAAGTGCCAGCACTGTATGTCCATTGAAACTAAATAATCAAATTTCTTTGTTAACAGGCATGTCAAATTAATATTTTCACATCAGCCTTCCTACTTGTTTCTCTAGTATACGTTCTCCTAAGGTGCCCCTTTGGTCAGTTCATACTTTTGAATCAGAAGAAAACTATTTTCCTGGTTTTATTATTAAGGCTTCTTAAAGTACATTTGAGTTGCCTAACCATAACAATCTGTTATTTAGCACCATGATGCCCAAAGGTGTGAATGGGTACTTTACAAAATATCATGTCATGTCTTGTCTTGTCAAATTACGTTAGGGTCATTAACGTAACACATTTTAGGGTTCATGGAAAGTTAGATATCTCAAACTCTAGAGACGTAGCCTTGATCTCTGTGGAGAAAAGCACAACAGACAGGTACTTCTCACCCACCCCTTTGGGCTATTGTCATTGAAACATTGGAGATGTTAGAAAAATGTCTGCGACCTCTTGCAGTGTATAACAAGGGACCTTACGCTGGACTCTTCCCATCACCCTGAAACTGTTCATGTGTTCCTTTTCATCATAAAGTAAATTAGTGTTCATTACCTGCTAATCTAATTGTAAATCTTATGTATTAGAATTATCACCATAATAACAAATAACTCAGCAATAAAGAATATTATTAGAATGTACAGAATACTCGTTATTTACCAAACATATCTAATGTATTGTAGTCTATTCTCCCTGTTTGCTTTTTGCCAAGACATTTATTGTCCGCCTGCAGACCTGCTTTTCCTTAATGTACTCTCCCTTCAAACAGCCTGCTGCCCAGCATCTCATCTCTCTCTCTCCTTCTCACTAATTGAGAAGAGCTTATTCCCTCTATACAGGATAGTATCCCTGTGGAGCTACTGGGGACACATTCCACTTAGAAACCTGTGCTGGGCAAATTGTAAGCAGTAATGGCAGCCAGACACAATGCTATGTTATGTTGTGTTATTTTATGTTAAATATTGTTTAACTAGTCTTAACAATTTGGATCCCAAAGGGTTCATAGTCTATAAATGGGCATTCGTCTGTGTACTTGACGATGGAAGGTACTCACCTTCTCCTCCAGCCCTCTATCTCTGCAGTCAGCTACCTCATTCAGACGCTAGGAGTCACTGGCATGAAGCTGGCCAATACCCCTCCGACCCTCACTTCAGGTATTATACTAGTAATCCCACCTCTCGAGAGGTTTCATAACTCACTATTTAAGAAAGAGTTCTAAAAAAAACCTAGAGTGGCTGTTTTGCCTGACGCTTCTAGGCATTGGCAGCTCCATTGCTGTGTCCCACTCCTTACCTAAGGTCTGGCAATTTTGGAAATTCCCGAGTAGTATGGTGTAAAAGAAATCTGTATGACTCATTGACCCAGGGGAAGTGGGCTACAGAGAAGCTGCCCTGCCAGCCACCAGGTGATGGATCGTCTTCGTTTGCATGCAATGGCAGAGCTGGGAGCTAGCAGAGTATTTGTTTTCGCCTGGCGTTTCAGCACTTCAGGGTATCTATGGAGGAGATTCTGGGGGTTCTGTGTTCTGAGAGATTTTGTGAACTTTCTACTGTGCTGCAATGTGATATTCTTTAATTAGGTGTGTCTTCAATTTTTTCATGACATTTTTTTATTTATTCATTTGTAGAGCGCATGGTTACGGTGAACAGCCTTTACAACGAAACTTTTACAACGCACTACCATTACGACGCAACTTTTACAACGCAAACTATTACAACGCATAGCGCTTGGGGGCGCTCTAGGATAGGGAATAGGTTTAATGTACTATCCAACACCTTCCCTACTATCCACGGGGACTGGAGTTGGAATAGTAAATTAAACTATTCACTATGCACCGCCCAAAAGCATTATGCGTTGTAATGGTATGCGTTGTAAAAAATGCGATGTAAAGGTAGGCGTTGTAAAAGTATGCGTTGTAACGTCATACATCCCATGGTTACACAACCTGGTGCATCCCCGCCCTGAGACATAGCTAGTGAGTTTGCTGCTGCCACTTGTGACACCCGTCAAACTGTATTTTATTCACTTTTTGTGAACAGCCATGTCTTCAGCTGTCTGCGGAAGATACTTTCGCTTGGTTCAGTTCTAATGGCGATTGGCAAAGTATTCCAGATTTTTGCTGCTAGATACCTGAAGGAGGGAGCCCCCATTTGTGCTCTGAATATTCTTGGAACTGTCACCAATGCCATCCCCATGGATCTTAGATTGCGTCCTGGGGTGTATTTAGTCAGTAGTGGTTGAAGGTATCTAGGGCTGTTATTTGATAGGATGCAGTGACAGTGGCACATTGCCTTGAATACGACTCTCTTTCCCACTGGCAACCAGTATAAGGTTGTCAGGGATTTCTGCGTGTTGGCTCTCCTTGGAAGGCTGAGAACCAAACGTGCCGCCACATTTTGTACCCTCTGCAATTTGGATAGCCCTGTTTTGGAAGCGCCGAGATAAAATACATTTCCATAGTCCAATTGGGAAGTATATACTGCATGTACTATGGTTTTTCTGGCAATAGATGGTAATAAATCTATGGCTTTCACTCAGGATTTTCATGGCCCCATAGCACTTCCCAGCTACCTTCCAAATCGGATTGTCAAATGACAGTTTGGAATCGAACCAGATTCCGAGGTTTTTCACCTCTGTTTTTGGGGTGGGGACTTGGCCCAGTGATTCTGGCCACCATGCAGATGACCATATGGTTGGCGTCTTGCCTACTACCATTACCTCCGTCTTATTTCCATTTAGCTTGAGGAAATGGTTTGACATCCAGTCAGCCACCTCTTCTAGACATTTAGAGAAGCGGATAGCTGCCTGATCTTTGCCTTGGGACAGCATTACAATTAGCTGCGTGTAATCAGCATAGGACACTATTGACACCTTATGTTTCTCCACACATTCTGCCAGTGGTCTCACATACAGTTTGAAAAGGGTGGGACTCAGAATTGATCCCGGTGGGACCCCAATGGGCAGAGGGAAGGTTTCGGACAGATGCGTCTGTTGTGCAACTTGGAAGCTCCATTCGGATAGAAACAATGCCATCCACTTCAGAGCGTTCCGCCTGATGCCACAGGCCTCTAGTCTTTAGAGAAGCAATTGGTGCGAGACGGTGTCAAAGGCCGCACTGAAATCCAGCAGGATCAGTGCGGCTGTATGCCCTTCATCAACATATTTTCTCAGCGCCTCTGTGGCCGTCAGTAGTGCTGACTCTGTGGAGTGCGCCATTCTAAAACCTAACTGGGATGGATGTAGTAAGTCATTAGTATTGATGTGGTCAACCCGCTGTTTGTTTGTGATTTTTTCTGCGATCTTAGCCACGAAAGGTAGTAATGAGATCGGGTGTAGGTTTTCTAATACTGTATACTCTAACAATGTTTTTTCCTGAGTGGCCTGACGATAGCCTGTTTGGTTGGGACCACTCCAGTCTGGAAGGAAGCAGAGGATGAGTTCCGCGATGTACGGCGGGATCGTGTCCGCCCCCTCCATTACTCTCTCTGGTCGTGCGGGATCTAAAGGGGAACCAGATTTTATTTCTTTCGCGTGGCTTTGAGTACCTCTATTTCCTGTATTTTAAATTCGTCCAGAGTTGCTCCTGCAAAGTTCCTAAGACTTATACCGACTAAGTCAGTGCCCTGCCGTACTTCTATTAGGAAGGTCTCGTATATTTTTGTTGCTTTATTTGCAATAAATTCTGCCACCTTATTACAACTTTCTTTGGACATTGTTATGTCCTTATTCTCTTCATGATTTTTGAGAGACTTCAGAATTGTAAACATTTCTTTATGGGAGTTGCAGGCTCTTTCTATTTTATCCGTGTAAAATTCCCTTCTGATTTTCTTGATAAATGACGGATAGTCTTTTAGTTCCTTTTTATATTCTTCTTTGGACCTATTACAATAGTCTTTCCTACACCTTTTTTTGGCCTTCATTAATTCATCATTGAACCATGGTGCTGTTACTTTTTGTCTCTTAGGGATTCTAGTGCTCCAAGGTGCTATCTTATCTAGTGCATCAGTAATCCATATCTCCACCTGATTATTGGCTAGAGTAATATCTTTATCCAGCGTGAGATTCTTCACCCTAAGTGATCAAGTGAAGGATGTGGAACTGAATTTATTCCACTTTCTAGTAGTGATTTCCTTCATTGGGTGTTGTGTCTTCCTTCTATGAGCTGGCACACGCATGCGCATTAGTACCCGAGACGGCGGCGCGATTACGAGAGGGAGCCCCGGGGACGCAGCCGACAAGGTAAGTGTTTTTATTCTATTTAAAAAGGTTATTTAAGTATTTAGGGAGGGCGGGAGGGAGGCGGGTGGCGGGCAACTTTGCTACGCCCACGGAGTGGGCGTAGTGTTGCCTGCTATGCCTACTTTGCAAATGGCGAAGTAGGCAACACTACGCCCACTCCGTGGGCGTAGCGAAGTACTACGCCCAGGGTTATCAGAAACCATATAAATGCTTTTACAGTATTATTTCATAATACTCCTTTTACTGTACGCACTTTACTTCATGATAAGTATTGCATTTGTGGCAATTCATTTCTCTTGCATGAGAAAGAAGACTGCTCAATAAATAACACCTTTTATTGAAAACTCCCGTCTCTCTATTTCTCTGCACTCCTGGTGAAATTAAGCATGCACGATTGACTGAGTGAAATATCTGTCTATTGTTTTCACAATACTCTAGAGATATACTCTTTATTCTGAGGGAGCAAAGTTGTCATGTTTATGCGGTTGTCAGAAACTAATCCCTTCTTGTCTAATCAGGAAAGTTAGCTCCTTCCTGAACATTCAAAAAAGTTTCTAGTGACCTCTGAGCTAGCTGGAAAAACTAATTAAGTCTAACATAGTCAGTAGAGACCTAGATGACCTCAGTCCTACGTATAAACTGCTGTTTATGTTATTCCAATGCGCAGAGCCTATTGGGAATATAGGAACTACACTACAACTTCGAGTACTACTACTATTGTGCCCAAGCACATTTCGCCTCTTACTGGTTTCACCACCCCCCTTTTATGCCACAACTAGCAGTAGAGGACGGTTATATGGCCCAGTTCCTCCCCCTGGCTACATGTTCGTAGAGGTAAAGGAGCGAGGCAAAAACCCATCTACGGTGGACTGCACCAGTATCGCCTGGCGCAGAATCGACCACAAATTGCAAGCCCCAGTGATATACTCCCCCAGACTTCCACTACTCTGCGGCCCACTGCTGCAGGTCACCAGTGAAGGGATTTGCAAACGATTGTTGGAAGCACTGCACTATACCACATGGAGAGACCGATATGTGGGAGGGAACTTCAGATCTAGGGAACAATTCTTTACGGTACACCCCCCTTCCGCCATGGACTTGTTTCTGTAGATAAGAATCTGGCTGAGTGTCAAAGCCGCCAATCCGGATTTCCCTGCAGAACCTCCTATTCTGGCCCCTTTACACTCTCTGCTACAGCCAGAAGCCCCCAAGCACGTTACTTCCCCACTTTACAGACACACGCAGGAGGTGACCCTGATACAACCACTGCCAGCCTGTGCTGACTGGGACAAGAACTTGGAGACCCCTCTGACAGATGATCAGTGGGAACTTAGCTGCAAACAGACAGAGGTGGCATTGTCTAGCAGTCGACTATCACTTATACATTACAAATTTCTAAATCGTCTATACCACAGCCCTGTCAAACTCCATAGGTTCCACTTGAGGGAAGATGATAGATGTGCTAGATGTGGGGGGGAGGGAGCAGACATCTTACATTAGCATGCCAGTACCCGCAGGTACGGGAATATTGGGAACAAGTGTTTACAAGCCTGTCTGAAATGTTGACGATACAGATACAACCATCTCCACAGGTAGCTCTGCTGGGCTGTATTCAAGGAATCGTCACAACTCAAACAATTCCTAGCCATAAGCCTACTCTTGGCGAAGCAACAGGAGGCCTGTCGGTGGGGCATGGGTCGGGCCTCTAAATTTAAAAATTGGCTACGGGACTTATCTACCTGGCAAGGACAATTGCAGTGCTATGCTGAACTTCTGCCACTAAAATCGAGACCAAAAGATATTTGGGGCCCACTGACTGCTTATCTCCTGGAGCATGCTACAGAGGGAGACCAGGATGAAATGAAAGGGGATGCCGAGGTGGCCACGGAGGCAGTAACAGTTAGCACTTCTGCTCAGTCCCGGGGGTGAATGCGTACTCTTCATTTATATGAGTGGGGGCAATTATGTGAAGTGATGAGCTCTACATAAAATGATAACACGGTTGGATACCCATGCATGTGCATAGAGCATATGTCCTGGTTGTTGAGGGGGCAATCGCACGGACTATCCCGAAGACTTTTTTCCGGGACTCCTTCTGTTGGGACGAAAGATGCCAATGTCGGCAACACAGGATGCAAGTGTGAGTCTTCAACATCCCCTGGAGTAATGTAATTGATCCCACTTGTATGCGCCTCAACAACCTTCTCGAGTTGAATGACCTCAAGCAACTATGCCACAATCCAATCCACATCAAAGGGGCCACACTCGATGCGATCATCTCCGACACTGACCTGGCCTCCCTTTCCAACATCATCCCTATTGGCTGGTCTGACCATCACCTGATTCTGTGTAAGATCACAACCAGTGTGCTACCTCCCACTATAACTAAAAACAATCCCATGAAGTGGATCAGAAACCTTAAACAAATCCCTCCTGGTGAACTTGAATATAAACTACAAGCTCAACTTCATCTCACCCCACTATCCCAAAATGCTTCCGAGCTCACCGAACATTTCAATGAGACCGTTACTGACATCCTGGACCAAATTACCCCCCCCCTTAGACTTAAACAACAAAGACAAATTCAATCCAAATCATGGTTCAATCCAGAACTGAGTAATAAAAGACGCCAACTTAGATTGGTAGAAAGAACATGGAGACAACACCCTTCTCCCTCTCACCTTTCCCTCCTCAGATCTGCTAGATCTACTTATAAGAAGCACATTTTCAATGAAAAGGCTTCCTTCTTCTGAGCTCAACTTGATTGTGCCAAAAACAGGCCTAGAGCACTGTTTAACATTGTTAGAAAACAAACATCATCTGCCCCTCCAGAGATAACGGCGTCAACCTCTGGATGTGAGGAAATTGCCAGCTTCCTATCGGAAAAAATTGCCAAAATTGACCAATCCTTCCCTCAAATCCAGTACCTGCACACCCCCAAATTACATCTGACTCTAACAATAGACATACCTTCTTGGTCAGCACCACCCCTCCCACCTTATATTACCAACTACCTACCCACTCAAACCCCACCCATTACCATCCTTCCTAACTTACAACTGAAAAAGAATGCCTACTGGCATGATTTCCGTCCCATGACCGAGCTCGAAGTCTTCAATATTATAGCTAAACTAAAGCTAGCTTCGCACACCAAAGACCCTCTCCCTTCTACCCTAGTTCACAATCTTAACCACATCATTACCCCTTACGGGACCAAAATCATTAAAACCTCCCTCGTCACTGGATGTGTCCTTGACTCCCTCCAACTCAGTCACACCACGCCCATTCCTTAAAACGTTACTGCTGTCCCTAGTGAATCTAACAAACTCCGCGCTATCTCTAACCTTCCTCTTCTCACTAAAGCCCTGGAAAAATGTGCTTTGCTCCAACTAGACAAACATATAGGCAATTTCAACTTACTTGACTCCCTTCAATCTAGTTTCCGGAAAGGCTACAGTACAGAAACCTCCATTCTGAACATTGTAGATGACATCCACAAATCCCTAGATAATAGTGAGGCTTGCCTTCTGATACTCCTCGACCTCTCTGCAGCATTTGATACAGTTAACCACTCTTCCTTACTTAATTCACTTCAAACTCGCTTTGGCCTCAACGGTGTGGTCCTCAAGTGGTTCACCTCTTTCCTCCAACACAGAACTCAACAAATCAAAATCAAAACCTGCCTCTCTAACCCTACACCCATCTCCTTGACATACCCCAGGTCTCTATCCTCTCCCCCTCTCTCTTTAACTTCTTCATTGAACCCCTTACCCTCATTCTGGAATCAACTATCACCTCTGTGCAGATGACACCCAACTCTACTACAAAATTAAATCCTACTCTGATATTCTGCAATTAAACAACACCCTGAGTAAGATCCAATCCTGGTTCTACTCCAACCATCTTAAACTGAAATCCTAATCACAGACCTAAATGCCCTCAATTGCACACTCTCCCTATCTGACCTGGCCAAATACCTAGGTTTCACCCTTGAAAAGAACCTGGGCCTTATAGACCACAAAAACTCGGCAAAAGGAGCACTCTTCATCCTCCGCAACCTTAAGAAAATCAAACCCTTCATTCATTCTGATGACTTCAGATCGGTCGTCTAATCTCTATTCCTATAGAAATTGGACTAAGGCAACGCTATCATCACAGGAAGCCTCAAACTTCACCTAGCCCCACTTAGAATTGTACTCAACTTGGCGGCCAGACTCATCACTGACTGTAAATGATTTGACCACAGCTCCCCAACCCTAAAGCCCTAAATTGGCTCTCCGTTGAAGGAAAATGCTTTTATAAGATGGCATGCATCACGCAAAAAAGCTCTTTACCAACAAACCCCTGTATACCTAACAAACAAACTCAATAAGGCGGGCTGTACCAGACTGATGAGAAGCACCGATTCGCTCCTCCTCGTCTTCCCGCTTCAAAAAAAGAAATTCACCCAATCTCGCTCCTTTCCCGGGAATACCGCGAGCATCTGAAATGCCCTCCCACTCGACCTGCGCTGTCACCCCTCCTACCTCAACTTTAACCACTTGGATGCTAAGGTGTTTTATGGCTCCGCATGCAATTTCCATTGAAATCAATGGAAACTCCATGACGAGTTACCCTTGTCATTAGCACTGAAGGGGTTAAAAAAGATCTAAAATATCACCTTCTCAACTTATACTGGGGTCCTTAATCTCTCCTTTGACCGTATGCTCTATTTCCCCTGCTTTGGTTATCTTCAGTCTTTTTCCTAACCCTCTCTTCATTCTTCATCTTCACATATTATCCTCACTTCCCTGACGGTAACTGCTACTCCCATGTATATTATTTTTATGTGCATTACCCTCTAACCTCTGGGAATTCCTAATCCCCCTTTTCTTAATATTTGAATTATACTAGCATGTTTTTATTTCCTTGAAGAATCGCTAAAATTATTTTGCCCACTTATAACTTTATATTGTGATGTATTCGCTTGCTTTATTTGTTAAACTGCACAATTTTCTTCCTCAATTTCCTTGTTCATGTAAAGCTCTCTGATACCCCCGGGTCTAGCCAGCACTATATAAAACCTTTCAAATAAATAAAAAATGCATCTATGACCTTATCTTGATGCAAAATCGAAAACAGAAGCGATTCTTCTAGTGCAAGCATGACTTCTGGCACTAACCAGAGGGGACCAACTAACAGAAGAATCAAATCAAAAAGAATCCCATGGTAGGGAAATATCTTCTCTTTACTTAACATATTACCCTCAATACTGTGGGATCTGCTCTAGGTATTTTTGGGTCCTGTTACCATGATGTTAGATTTAGTAAAATTTGGATTGAGGTCAAGGCTGTCCATGAAGCCTACGACGCTGTCCAGAAGCTGCTAGAGGCCTAAAGCAGTTTTTGGGATCAGGACAGTGTTGTCAGCTTAAAGTAAAAGAGACACAGCCCGACCACCCACCAAAGGTAGGTCACGCCCCTCGGCTGTTAGTACCTCATCTAGGTTATTGACATACACTGTGTATATTTTAAGGGAACTAATATGCAGCCCTGTCTGACAGCGTTTTCAGAGTGAATTTCGTCATACAGTACCCCTTCGGCTCATAACGAACAGAAGCTGTGATGTCCAAATGTAGATTGTGTAAAAAAGCAAAAATAGGTTTATCAAGCCCCATGCCCAACATGATATTCCAAAGCATGGCTCTATTAACCCTGTCAAAGACTGAGCCCAAATCCATAAATCTCAAATGAAATGAGCCAGGCTTTGCCCTGGTAGCTTGGTCTATGAACAAATAGAGATTCAGCCACTGGTCCACCGTCCCCTTCACCGGGTTGAAAACCTGCCTCAGTGCCTCAAATGCAGATGTCTTTGGTAAGGTAATCCCAGGCCAGCTGACCTTCCAGTAACCACCTATTTCGGGAGACCCCCATGCACATCCGTGTTGTACTTTCAGCATAAAGTGTCTTATCCATCCACTGGTATTGTCACACCTCAGACACTGAGCCAGCATGCATTCTAGCTTTCAGACAAAGGTACTAAAAGAGCTAAACCAAGCAGTAAGATTGGTTGTAGGTGTGAAGATCACAAGGCAGATTACACCTTATCTCTTAGGCTTACAGTGGCTACCTGTTGAACATTAGCAATCTTAAAAATGTTATGCATAATTCACAGGTTTGAGGCATGAAATAACTGACTAAACTGTTCCACTATTAGAAGCCAACATAGAATCCTTTCATTTGCACCCTCCCCCGGACAATTCCTCATTTGCTCCTCACTTTGGGAGCTACAATAGGTGGGTAAAGCAACAGGAAAAATAGTGAAGGGATAAATCATGAGGTCATCCCTTGTATAATGGGGAAGCATCTCAGAAACGGACCCTGGTTTAATTTCCAGGTCACAACTTGTCCCCATTCCACAATGCTGCCCTTTTCCATTTTTTTGGGTTCCTCACTACAAGACGGCAGCTCTACAGCGCAAGTATGGTCCACCACACTTCAACAGAGAGTCTCTGACTCCTTGGATTATATAATAACGCTTTTGGTGTTTTGCATTGCATTCTGTGGCATAACTAGTTTGCTGGGTGTAAACACACACTGGAAGGAGCTGAGACCGACTCCCATTAGGAAGCCCGGTAAAGCAGACCACAGAGCATCTTACTGTAAAAGTCTGACTTGCCACTGGTGTGCACTGTTGGATCTCATCCTGCTTCCCTTTAGAGATGTCACAATGTGGAATGTACACACCCACCGGCTGACCCCAGCACACCCACTCTGCATGGTTGCAGTCACCCAAGATGAGTCAACACTGGGTGAAGGAGAACCACTAAGACACATAGCATCCACTTTCTCCTTGGTAAAGAACACACTTTTTGGATGCATGAAGAGATTAGCAGACAACAGAAAGTGGATATTATGGGAAAGTTTTGAAGGCTAACATTATTACAATGTTTGTTAGCTGATTATGAAGGTACCAATAAGTGTATAGAATGGAAAAATAACAGTAATTAGGTGATCAGGCAACTTTCTAGTATTTGCACCATTATATCAACACATGTCTGAAATTACCAGGAAATACAGTGTCAATACCAGGAACTATCTCCGTAAAACCATGCATATCCCAGAATTTTTTGGAGAAGCTGCAAGAGACTGCTTATGCTGTTACTGGCGGGAATAATGTTTTCCTCCAGTGATTCCACACATGTCCATACCAAGATCTAAGTACCGAAGAAAGGTCTGCCAGTAATGGTATTATTGGCTGAGCTGTTTTAGCCATATTAACTGTTCAGCTTCATAAAAGGGACAATAAACAGGAACTATAAAAGGTCCCTGAATTGGCTCTGGAGAATGTGCGTCCCTGTCTCAAGTTCCCCATAGGAATTTGAAGGTTTTGACCCTCTAAGTACACACGTTAATCATGCATGAATGTGAAAGGTAACGTTTTGTATGCGTATTGAGGCTCAGAGCATGGCTCTGTGGTCATTTACCTGTCCCTGGCAGGAAGAGTTGTCTATTGACCATGCCTGCTTTTTCTATTGGTCTGCCAGTCTCCTGTAACGGGCCCTTTAATCATCACTGTGAGTATACCATTTAAGAGGGAAACAGTCGGAACACCTCGACCTCAGCCCCTTGTGTTCCGACAACGCAAGCGCTACCACGCTTGCCTTAACCACGCAACGCAAAAGCAGTGCACGGTCTAGCTGCAAGCTGGCGGAAGAAAGCAAAGCTGCAAGAAGGATCGGGAGAGGATCCGCCGTAGTGAGGTAAGTAGGGCTGGGTTTTGGGGGGTATTTTGTATGGTTTGGGGGGCTCAGGGTAGTTTTCAAGGCTGGGGGAGTTCGGGGTAGATTTCAGGGCTGGGGGTTTGGGGTAGTTTTCAGGACTGGGTGGCGTTTGGGGTATTTTTCAAGGCTGGGAGGATTCAGGGTAGTATTCCGGGCTGGGGGGTTTAGGGTAGTTTTCAGGGCTCGGTGGGGTTTGGGGTAGTTTTCAGGGCTGGGGGGTCGGAGTCGTTTTCCGGGCCAGGGGGTCAGAGTAGTTTTCAGGGCTAGGGGAGGGGGTTGTTTTTAGGAGGGAGGGGGTCATTTTAGGTGTCAGGGCAGCGGTTTGGGGCCGTTTTTAGGGCTCAGGGTGGGGGGCAGGGATCGTAATACTTTTCATTGAATAATTTGTTGTAAAGGCATGCGTGGTAAAGGCATATTCGTGGTTAAGACTTGCGTTGTTGAGACTGCATGGAATCAGCATGCGTGGTTCCATCAGACAACTCATTTCAGATAGTGTGTATGAGGCATGTATGGAGCAAGAATGATACATGCGGCTGCAGCCACACTTGGTTCCATTTTGTGTGTGCTACATTTTAATGTTTCCTAAGAAGGGCTGGAAGCAAAGCTCATACAGCACATGTGGGTTCCAGGACTGCCCATAGACCATTCCAGAGAGATCCTTTGTAGTGGGTCAGACTTAAGAGTGTTAAGAAAAGCAGACAAAAGGCCACCTTGAAACTCTTTTCTGGCCCATTGTCCTCTGGGGAGGCCACCACCCAATGCACATGAGTGAGGGCGCTTACCCTTCTTTTGTGCCTTTGTTGTGGGTTTCTCTTGAAGGGAGACTCCTAGCTCCGCCTCACCATTCTCCATGACTAAGACTTTGCTGGACCAGTCTGAGTGGAAAATGTAAAACGTTAGAGCTGCCCTGAATGGGAATCAGATGTTGATATTTAGAAAAACTTGCATCTGCAATTCTGGTATAAAGAGGAGACAGAAATTTCCAATCAAAGTGCCAAGATTCCTCATCCAGATTTCTGGATCTGCCAACCAATGGCGATAATACACTCTAATGTGCTCCAGGATTGGGGTACCCATTGCCAATATCCCTTGTCAGGTACAAGACAAGATACCTGGAGACTTTGCTTTCACCTGCCTGCACAGCCTACCTCGATTCTGCTTTGAGTCAGAGAGCTTACCAGGTTTTCAGGATGGAAATCGGAGGTGTTTTTACATGAGGAAGACACTGGTCAGGAGTGGAAGCAGTGAAGGAGGCAAAGCAGTACAGGCCAGATATCCACTTTAGTACCAGGGAAGTTCCTGCACCTCTCTGTATGGGTGAGGCCAGATTTCCTTGAGATGTCTCCCCAGTGTGACCTGACTGTGTACGCCCCTAGATACAGGGTACTGTAGAACCCAAGTTCATCTGATTTTCAATGCTAAACTCAAGATGCTACAGGGCAAAATTGATAGGAATAGGTCCTGTTTACATAATAATTGGCAACAAAGATAACCTGACACTCTTTTGCACTCGAGGACCCATGCCCTAAACAGTAAAAATAGCTTACTAATAAGTTATCTACTAAGGAACCTAAAAATACTTTATACATCAAGGTTTTAATGGCAGTCTTGTTGCTTCAACTCACACAATCACAATGCCCTGAATGTTATAAAGATGTCATGTTGATTTTTTTTCAGGGTGTAATGTGTATCACAAGATAATGCTAATTTAAAAGGAAATCAAGAGGTTTATACATTTCAGTCACCTATCAAAGGTTCTTGCATAATTTGTTTAATTAAAGTTTGTCTGGAACTAAAGTAGCCCCTTTGTGAGATTATGGTACATGTGTACAGTTTCTTCCACGGAAAATGTGTATTTGCGACTTGGCCAAATATCTTTTCAATCCAAAGAGCAGCAGTATTTAGTTTTGGAAATCATCTTTCGGTTTCTTAATTAATTTCTCGCCAATATTTACCGCAACCAGATGTTTTAATAATTCCTTTGAATTTGGAATGACATTTAAAATAATAATTGAAACAACCTTTCTCGATTAACGGCCTATGTTTAGAAGCCATTCTTTTTTAGAGTTCAAGTTTCCTTACTGAACATATAATGAATACCTTTAAGATCGAATACAGAGTATATAAAACGGATGCTCGAATATTAATTATAGAATGCATACGTTTTGACTATTACCTTATAACTTGATATACAACAGTCAAAGCAGTTATTAAGTATAGGGCGATAGTACAAGTCATTTTCTTCCATTCTCACATCCGAATTGACTTAACCCACAGATTTACCATACTAATTACATTAATTTAAGTTATTGGTATTATAATTCCTATTTTTTTTAAATTCAGTTGCGCTGAATCTGGCAGCTGTTTAGTACTTCTTTACTGTGTTTTTAGCACCATTCAGTTTGTAAATACATTTAACACATTTTGAAGACAAATAGGTGAGGGAAAAATTGAAAAAGTGACACAAGCTCAATATAGCCGGTTGTGTTCAAGGGACAGTTTCAGGTAGTACTTCTGAGTCTAAGTTGTATTTGTGTTCCCTGACACAAATGGGGTGGGTGTTATGCACGCTGTTCATCCTTCATGCCTACTGATGTGGTAATTAGAATGTGTGTGTAGACCATACACTCATGATCTGAGCTCCTGGAGCATGTCCATCTTCGATCTTTTGGAGAGTTTATGGTATTGGTTTATGGATTTTATGGTACTTGGGGAGGCTGGAATAATCACACAGGTGTACTGCTGATCCACTTGAACTCTGGTCTACTACCAGTCATGTCATCGTCCTAGATGATAGGCGATGGAGAGCTTATGGGGTCTGGAGGGAGAACATTGACATGCAGAGCATTAGCCCCAATAAAGTGGGTTGCAGTATGCGCCACCCATGCAACACATCATGTGTTGACTGTTTGCAGTTTCTGGTCACTATGGTACTGTCCTCTCCACTTCCCTTACCCCCCTAACCCCTCCCCCAAAAGAAAAAGCATTTTTAGGCCTATTTCTAGACACTGTCTTCATCGATAGGATAGAGTGAGCCCTATCATTGAATGAATGAATGATTACACATTTGTAGAGCGCTGGCTACCCAGAGGCATCCCAGCGCTTTTTTCATTACTCCTGAAATGGAAGGTTTAATACAGAAAGGGCAAATGGTGTTTTAATCCCCATGAGCTGCTGAAGGCCATGACACCAGGAAGACAGATATTGCTGAAGAATAGAGCAAGACTTCCAAAGCCGGAGGAGCTACGCGCGGATCCAAGATGGACGCGTGAGCACAGGGTTCCCAAGACCCCATCCGCCACCCTCATCTATCCTGAAGCAAATCCTGATTTGGACGACGGGTATTTCTTGCTGATGCTCTGCTGATACTAGAACTTTTTCTACAACTCGATTTGGCCGTCGGGAACGGGACTTGCTGCACCTCACAATCTGAGGCCTATAGCGTAGGCCAACCGGGGGTTTGAGTTCCCGAGATACCCAGGTGGCAATTGAACAACACCGGCTGGAGGGATACTTCCGCTGCCCCTGTGGTACTTTCGGTTTCGATTTTGGTTATTGTTGACGCCACCTCGTTGCTGATCTATACTGCTGCCCTGGTCTGGTCGTCAATTCTACTTTGGCCATTGATCCTTGCCCTTTCGACTCTACAGGCTGGCCATAGAGTGAATTATTTTGGCTAGATCCCTAAGGTCCTGTCGGAGCTCGTCGCCCATCATGACGGGCAGGGCGGACTCTGAGAGCCGCAACACCAGAGGTCCAAACCGTGGAGGGGCTGCCCAAGCTCAGACTATAGATCGCTTTACTCGCCCGAAGGGTTCCCCAGGTGGAGCGAACAAGGCCCTTGGGGAGACTGGTGACGATACGCCTGCGACTGAGGAGCCGACTTTAAAGGATGTCATGGGCGCCATTGCCAGTATCCAGACCACGATGGGCCAGCAGTATGAAACACTAGCTACTAAGTTGGACACGGTGGCGATTGAGGTCAATCTCATCAGGACGGATTTGGGGAAAACCAATGAGCGAGTTAAGTCCCTGGACATCAAGACGGCAAGCCTGACTACGGATGTCTCGGATCTTCAGACCGAGGTCCGTAATCTCCGAACGGCGAGAGACTCGTTCACCCGTAGACTGGACGATTTCGAGAGCCGGGCCAGGCGCAACAACGTTCGCATCGTGGGTGTCCCGGAGAATTCTACAGGTGTGCCTACGGACCTTTTGGTGGAAGACCTTATCCGGAACCACTTGGCACCAAAGGGCCTCAGTACTCTTTTTGCTGTTGAGCGTGCCCACAGGATTCCGGGTGGGAAGCCCAAGATTGGTGCCGCTCCGAGGCCCATAATAGCCAGGATTTTTAATTTCTGAGACAGAGACGCTATCCTGCAGGCCTCCCGTGTTAATGGCCCCACCAAGTTTGAAAATGTGTCGATCAGCTTCTATCCGGACTTTACGCAGGCTGTACAGAAGCAACGTATGGGTTTTACGGGGGTGAAAAGACGTCTCAGGGACATGGGACTGAAGTACGCCATGCTTTTTCCTGCCCGCCTGAGAATTGAACATAATGAACGTGCGTTCTTTTTCGATCGACCCTAGGTGGCTAGTGATTGGCTGGACAACCTGCCGACGCAACACACCAGCCCGGAGAGTTCGAGGGGAGCCGAGGGCGGCTTGGAAGAACAGGAGTAGTGAGTCTGCACCGACGAGCCAATTTCTGGACGCTTAGCAGTGGCTCTGTGATAGCACTGTTTGTACGTTGCAGATTCCCTGGGGTGGGGGATTCGGGACTCTTCCTCCTCAGGGGACTTTTTTCTCTCTCTTCTTGTAGGTTAGTTTAATGGGGCGACAGGCACACTGCAAGTTGGGGTGGCTTTTTGGTCTACCGCAGGGGTGCAGGGTGGGGGGTTGTGTGTTGAGGGTTCTTCGGGGGGTGGTGGGGGGGTCTTTTCTTGTTTGTCTGTTTCGAGGCTACGATTTGGTTGGTATTCTATCCTTTGTGCCTGTTTCGTGGTGGGGGGAGGTTTTTTTCATTACTGGGATGGGGGGTAAGGGGCTGAGAGTGCTAAGCTGGAACGTTAATGTTCTCGGGGATGGGATTAAACGGGGGATAGTGTTGCAGTATTTGAAGCGCCACTCCACGGATATTGTTCTGCTACAAGAAACGCATCTCGTGGGTAATACGTGCCACGCGCTGAATAGACACGGCTACCGTTTGGTGGCACACTCAGGATTCACTACTGGATCAAGGGGAGCAGGTATCTTGGTTAGAAACTCTCTCCCCCTCGAAATAGATGATAGGGTGCTGGACGATAGGGGTCGCTATGCCGCTGTTGTGGGTCGATGGGAGGGGAAGACGATCTCCATTTTGTCTGTGTATGTTCCCCCTGGTCTACAGTCCACCACGTTTTCTGATTTGGGCGGGGTGGTCCTCGGGCTCCCCGATGGCTTGTTGGTAGTAGGTGGCGATTTTAATTCGGTCGTCAGTGGAGAGGAGGATCGTAGCCCTCGTAGGATCCTCCCCACGTCGCAGTTGTGGTTGGGGAATTTTCTAGACACATTGGGATTAGCTGATTGTTGGAGGCAACTTCACCCTGGACAGCTCCAATACACCTTTTACTCTGGAGCTCATGGTAGTCTTTCGAGACTCGATTACATCCTTTTACCAGCGGTGCAGATGGTCTCTGTAAGGGAAATTAGGCATTTGGCTAGGGGGATCTCGGATCACTCCCCACTTTGGCTCACTCTTGACGTGCGGCTAGAGTCCGGGGGTCGGGTTGCTCCGATTAATCCGTGGCATCTTCGTAACCCCCACATTGGTGCGGAGGTGGTTAAACACATGGATTACCACTTTGCTGAGAATGAGGGGTCAGTATCCTCCCCTGTTTCTTTGTGGGAGGCTTATAAAACTGTCATCCGTGGTCAGACTCTCTCTTTGATTGCTAGCGAGAGGAGGCGCAGAGCTATGGAAGTGTTGCGACTGGAAAATGATATTACTGAGTTGGAGGAGCGGATGGAGTCTGGAACTACGCCTGATGGCTTGCACTCCTTGGCGCTTAAACAGTCTGCATACAGGGCTCTGGTGACTGATGCGGCTATGGCATTGAGTCGTGAGCAGCAGGGGCGTTTGTATGATGTGGGTGACAAGGCAGGGAAATTGATTGCTTGGCTTGATAAACGGGAGAGATTGAATCGGGTGGTGCCTGTTATTGAGAGAGTGGATGGTGTGCGGGTGGTGGACCCGGTTGAGATAGTGGGGGTCTTTGCCCAGCACTTTCAGAAGGTTTACGCGCCGGTCTCGGACAGACCAGAGAAGGATTCACACCTGTTGCTCCGCGATATAGCGTTGCCTAAACTGTCTGACTCGGACCAAGAGCTTATGGAGGTGGATTTTTCCACCGATGAAGTAGCGCTCGCTATCAGTGCGCTTCGTTCGGGTAAGGCTTCGGGCCCGAACGGTATACCAGTTGAGCTGTATAAGTTGAGCCCAGACAAAATGGCGCCATATCTTCGTCGGACGTTTTTGGCATCGCAAGATCTCGGGATTCTTCCACGGGATCAGAGACTAGCGTCCATTGTGGTTATCCACAAGGACGGCAAACCTCGTGACCAATGTTCGTCTTATCGGCCGATCTCGCTTTTGAATGTGGAACCCAAGGTCCTTGCTAAGATCTTGGCGAGCCGACTGGTTACGTTGATCGGTGATTTGGTACACCCTGATCAATCCGGGTTTATCCCCCATCGCAATACCGCGCTCAACCTTCGACGTCTTCATGGTGTCCTGGCAAGGGCGGGGTCTCTTGAGGAGCCGGCCGTCTTGGTCTCCCTTGACGCCTCAATGGCCTTCGACACGGTGGAATGGCCTTATCTGTGGGCTGCCCTTGCCAAGTTTGGCTTTGGTCCTAAGTTTGTCGGGTGGGTTAGTCTCTTGTATGAGCAACCACTGGCTCAGGTGGTGGTCAACGGAAGGGCCTCGGATCCTTTTGTCCTTGGGCGTGGCACGAGGCAGGGCTGCCCTCTGTCGCCTCTCCTTTTTGCACTTGCTCTTGAACCCCTTGCTGCGTGGCTCCGTTGGGAGCCCTCGCTCCGGGGCATACGGTGGTCCCCTACCTTCGAGGATCGGGTGTCGCTTTATGCCGACGACATACTGTTGTACCTTACTTCTCCCCGTAAGTCATTGGGCGTTCTGTTTGACATCCTGAATTCTTTTGGAAAGAACTCTGGTTTGGTCATCAACTGGGCTAAATCCTGTATTTACCCACTTACAGGTGGACAGCCTTCTTTGCCCCGCGTTTGCCCTATACCTGTCTCCGGAGTTGGTTTCAAGTACTTGGGGATTTACGTTTCGATGGACACCAAAGTACGCTATGAACGGAATCTACTTCCTCCGCTTGCCCGGCTTCGGTCGGATGTGGCGGCGTGGTGTGGATTGCCTCTGTCCCCTTTGGGGAGAGCGGCCTTGTTTAAAATGATGTCTCTTCCCCGGTTCCTCTACGCCGTCCAAAACACGCTTGATTTGGTTCCGGCCGGCTATTTTCATGAAATCGAGGGCCTCCAGAGGAAACTGGTTTGGGGCGGACGGCCTCGCATAGCATTGGCGAAACTGACTTTGCCCTGGTATGATGGCGGTATAGCTTTGCCTGATATCAAACGCTTCCCAGTTGAGTGCCATCAATCATGCCATGTATGGTCCCGTTCCGAATCCCGCTTATGAGATGGACAGGTGGCAATTGCCGGGGGGCGATTATAATAGAGCGCTTTATTACAGGACCGCCAGGAGGAATCTGACGGGCCCCACTGCGGTGGCGGTACGTGTATGGGATAGTGCAACATCGGCCATGGGCTGGACGAATAAACTGACTAGAGCAACTCCCCTGTATGCAGCTGAGAGATTGGGTGGCCTGTGGTCCTCGAAGGGTTTCGATAGATGGGACCTTATTGGTATCAGCAGAGTGGGTGATCTTTGGGTCACTGATAGAGTCAAATCGTTTGATGAGCTGAAACGGGAGTATAAGCTGAGTGATAGGGAGTATTTCCGATATCTTCAGGTCTGCCACGCTCTTGACTCGGTCTTCCCCGCTGGTACTACGATCCCTGAGTCGTTCCCCCTGGAGGATAGAGTGCTGGATGGGCATGTCCCTGACAGCACTATCTCCCTCATATATAAAAAACGTATTAATGCCCGTTCGGACCTTCTTATACAGCTACGGGATACATGGACTGGTGATGGTCTGGAGATAGACGACGAAGACTGGCAGGCTGCAATATCCTCCCCATAAGAAGTTGCGATTCCGGCGCATCTCCGACTGGTGCAGCTGAAGATTCTGCATCGTATCTATGTCACGGGTCCACGGTTGATGCATATGGGTTATGTCGGCGTGGTTGTGGTATGCTTGCTACTTTCCTCCACATTATATGGGAATGCCCGGAGGTGGTGCTTTTCTGGAATCGAGTGCATGCGGTGATGGGAGAGGTCACTGGTGTTGGGCTGCTCCCCGAGGCCAGACGCTGTTTGCTGAATATTTGGGAACCGAATGACTGTACGGTTGCTCAGACTCAATGGGTCACACTGGGCAACATGATAGCGAAGAGGGATATCGCTCAATTGTGGGGATCTCAGAGGGCACCACTGGTCTCGACCTGGGAAGAGAACATGGACTGGTGCACGTTTAGAGAAAAAATTGTGTACATCTCCCGTGGTAGACCCAAGAAGTGGGGAAGGATATGGGGTCAGTGGAATTCGTACCGTGGAGAGACATGTGACCCTCCCTTTGTTGAGTCCCCTGATCTTCCACGATCTCCTTGACTGTACGTTTCGGTATTTTGCCTTATTGTTATGTGTAATGTATTGCTCACTCTCGATCCCCACTCCCCCTTTTCATGATTTATATATGCTTGCTGCTCATTTGTCTCCCCCCTCTCGCGTGTAACAATCCTTCTATTGCTTGGTTTTGCCTCGAATTCTTTTTTGTGTTTTCTTTTTGTTGTGTATGTATAGTAAAATATGAAAACCTTTTATTTATCCCCGCCCGCCATGAGCACCGGAGAATGTCGCGTTTATACGCTGCCCGACCCTTGGGTTGTCGGCTGATGAGCTGTGTACTGCTTTGTTATTTTTCATCCGTATAACTGACCGGCCTTGGTGGTTGTGGGTCTGTAACTGTACTCCTTTTTTCAAATAAAGGTTTAAAAAAAAAAAAAAGAAAAGACTTCCAAAGCTGAGGTTCAGATCTGCAGCAGAGCCTTGAAAAGCACAAGCGAACTATATTGCACTTTTTAAAATAGGAATCAGTATTATCCAGTTTAAAAAAAAATCTGCTTAGTGATTTTGTCATTTGAAAGCAGCACTACAATATGTCAATCAACATGTAGTTCTTCCATAAATCACATACACCTGTAATGCAGATTGTGCATGTTGTTTGGTTCCGATCTGTTTCAAGAAATGTAAAATGAATAGATGTAGTCAACAAGAAGAGACTGGCAGACATTTTCATATTGAGCAGTAATGTATAATAACTCAAAACAAGTGAATGGCAGAACAAGAACTGTGTGGGATTCTGAAAGGTCACAATACCATGATGAATGGTTAAGTCTCACATAATTGTTAGTGAGGTGGGAGATTCACAGGGTAGGAATATGCAGTTATAATCTAATTTTCCTGACCTCAAATGTTGGTTATTCTTTGATTCCGGGGGCTCAAAGTTTTGTAAGATTTCATCCCATAAACGAGCAAGCGACCTCCTAGCTAGTCAAGTTCTCTCCTCAGCATGCAATGCAAGACTTTTGGGCTTGGTCTACCTGTCATGATCACGCTTCTGTTTGTCTATTGATGGGAGTATCTTCGTCTTCCACGGAATTGCTATGTTCTGTTTGGCTAAAATACATGCCAGATCTATGCATCTGTTACTTGCTTTCCATAGTGTAGATTTTGGAAACAGCCCCAGCAAGCAGGTCTCTGATGTGAGCAGTCCTTCTCCACCTAAAGTGGACTCCAACTTCCCTGTGACACTCCTCCAATATGCCTTCATCTCGCAACAGATCCAGACGATGATAAAAAACAACATTACTGCAGCCACATCTATGATAAGCTATATCCTCACTGCCCATAATCAGATTTATATGCTTAAGGGGACATGTAGGCTGTATGTAAATGTCGGAATGTAATGTATTTAAGTCTCACGTTCTTAGAGACCTTTTGTGTGTCCTCCATTCTTCATTCCTGAGCTCTCTGCCCAATGCGACCTCCCATTTAACCTTCATATGCAATAGATCAGGTTTAGTCTACTAATGGGAACGATTAAACCAGGTAACCAATTCATGGCTGCCACACACTGTAAGAAGTAATTGCAAAACGTTATGGGCTTGCAAACATTAGATTTACACTTTTTCTTGATAGTTTGTGTTATTCGCATATAGCTCAAACATTGTGAAGGTGGAAGGCCCACAGTATAATAGGCTAGTAAGGGACAAAAATTCATTGTTTTCAAAAATATCACTAACCATAGTCAGGCCTCCTTTCTGTCCAGTGGGTTAACATTGGAGAACTGAACCTGCCTCCATCAGTCGAGAGCTCCACTAAGGGTATTGTAGAAGCATAAAGTAGATTAGGTGCTGTCTTTTTTACACAATGAGCCCATCATCGCAGGCCCAGGATCCTGAGTACTTACTCACCACCTGCTATCCCTGCTCTTATTTGACCTAGTTCTTCAGTGAGTCTATCGTCCAGCCATCTAGCCCTCTGCTGAATCTGGAATGCTAAATAATATAATTAAAAACCAGGAAACCCCAGTTCACAGTAGCACGAGAGTTCCAACAGTTCTCTCTGCTGTGTACTCAACCAAATGAAGTTCCTCAGAGTCACTTAAATCGCCCTGAACTAGGACTCCAGTATACGTATGAATGGGCAATCACTAAGGTATTATAGCAGTCCCGGAAGCTCCAACATGCTAATCAATACTATCTTGCCCATGCAGTATGTTATGTTATGTTATGTTATGTTATTAATATTTGTATCGCGCACAGCTGCCCCAGCGAAGGGGCGTCCTGGCGCTTGAGCAGGTACTGAAACATAACACAGAAAACATAACACAGAACGGAAAGGAAAGCCCTAGCCAGGTACAGAAAACAAAAAGGTCTTGATCGCGCGCCTGAAAACAGTGAGATTATTCAACTCACGGATATGCACCGGGAGAGCGTTCCACAAACCAGCGGCAAGTACTCGAAAGGAGCGACCGCCCATCCTACTGAGTTTGAACCGGGGGCAGACTGCAAGATGTAGGGCCTCCGATCTCAACGACCTCAACGGAGTATAGGGAAGGAGCAAGTTGGCAAGTACCGGCGGCGAAGAGAACTTCAAGATTTTGAAAGCCAGGCATAGCGACTTGAACTTAATTCTCTGCCTGACCGGCAACCAGTGTAAAGCAGAAATCGTGCTGGACACTGAACAAAATTTAGGGAGGCCAACAATGGCCCGAGCCGCAGCATTCTGCACCCTTTGAAGTCTGGATGCTTCAGCCTGATTAATCCCTAGCAGCAGCGCACTACCGTAGTCCAGCCGAGATAGAACCGTGGCTTGGACCACGAGCTGCCGGGTAGAAGAATCAAAGAACTTGAGGACAGGTCTAAGGCCTCGCAGAATCCCATAGCAGGTAGCTGCGACCTTCTTTGTGTGACTCGAGAAGGTAAGGGCCGAGTCCATCCAAATTCCAAGATTCCTTACCTCGGAAACAGGGACCGGAGTGATGCCTAATTCAGGCGGCCACCACTGATCTCCCCAAAGCTCTGCGTGTTTCCCCAACACCATTAGTACTAGTACTATCTAGCTTAACAGATATCAGGGAGACAGAAGGCTGGTTGCTTGAGTATAGTTTGTAACCTATGATATCCATAGAACAAAAGCCTTAATCATTAAGATGTCTTACCAAAACACTATTGCAGAAGTGGTCAGACATATTAACTGGCCATGGAGTGCGTGCTACAAGCATGCCTTTGATGGTCATTGCATAAACTCGGCCCTCGTTACAAATTGCCTTTTAATTCAGAAGGGACTCATAACAGTCAACGACCCAATCGTAAATATGCGCTCCTCAGTAACAGCAGTTCAGTGGTGTTTCAATCAGTGGTCAACTGAAAGGAGGTGGAGTCCCTGAGTGAAATATCAGGGGAACAAAATACCAGGGGAATCAGAGAAGAATTACCAAGTCCATGGTAACTCCTCATTTCTAATAGGGCTCCATGGCTTCCACTAATAATCGCCCAAAAATTCCCCCCTTCCTCCATCCAAGTGTTTCCATACACCTGTTATTGGCAAATCCTAGAGAATATGCGGCACTCAAATGAAGGCCGAGCCCTCCCAGCCTGGATTCAAATCTATGATCTACATGTTAACACCAGATCTCTGTTCCAAGGATTTAAGTTATCGAGTCTGCTTTTTAAGGTCCTAAATCTGCACCTGCATGTCTAAGACCTTTTCTGCTTATAAATGTGTGACTTTCAGAAACTCACTACGGTTTCCAGAAGTACTCCTGGAAACTGTGACAGTTGCCAGCTTCCAGAAGCAGCCCCAACAAACTTTTATGAATTCCATTGCGGCATGAGCAAATATACATGTATGTTTGCTTATGCTGAGAACTAAGCAGAACATTCAAATGCACTTGTAGAAACCTTTCTTTTTTCCATGAAGAACCCCCTATTCCTACACCCAAACAAATATTTGGGATATTCTGATTCCATTCATACGTGGGAAAGGATTTTAATACTGTCCTTGTCAGGAGCAGATTTCTGACTTTTACTGAGGTAGAGTGTGGGGGTTGCATGAGACATTCGGTGGAAATGGTAGGTCGGGGTGAAAGTTTGTGAAAATCCTCAAACAAGTATGCTTCTCACTCAGTGTGTACAACCATCCAGGGTGATCCATCCCTGGAATGCTAGGTTGTTGTCCCTGTGAGTAGATTTGTTTACATCTTTGTGTGAGTAAATTCCTTTTACAAGTGCAAAAGTAACAATGGGGAATTCAGAAAGTGGTTTACATTTGCAAAAGGGCTATTTGTATGACCAAGCCAAACTTACACCCAAATATAGTTTTGCTAATCGGGATTATTGAGCTGATGCTCCAAAGATGAATGTGCTTTCCTATATGAATACAATTTGAGAAGGTAGCATCTCTTTTCTTTCCATTAACTAACCTTGCCCTCAACCTGTCGCATACTCACAACCCTTTCCAATTATTATTATTAGATACAACCACAGCTCCTTCTCAGTAAAAAAAGTTTTTGTAGCAAAAAGTTGAACATGATATGGATTAAAATTAAAAACTATAAATAGTATAAAAATTGAATAAGCAAAATGGTATTTCTATTTTGTTAATTTAATGTTAATAATTTTGTACCCCAAAATATGCTGTATAGGCAATATTACAGAGAAAATCATAAGAAGTATCAGAGTATGGAAAAGCTATCCATATGACTGGTCCCCCCCAATTTTCTATTTGGATTTTGGGCTATAGGCATCTGGCATTTGGCATCTGGAGTGACCAAGGCTTGCTAATTTCACCCCAACTCCAGGTTATTTCTGTATTTTTGAGTTTACATTGGTGTATTTAACAGACACTTTGGTAAGTCAGTACAAAAGGGGGTGGTGATGGACTGAGCATTTGAATTAATCAAACACTCACACCCAGTCAAAAGATCTGGGTTGAATCCATCACCGTTCTTTAGCCCACTCTGCCACCCCAGTTCAGACATGGCCATATGCAAATCAGTCTGACCCTGTGCCTCATGGGAACAGTCCAGCCGAACTGCCAAGCCATGTCTTCCCTGGACCGGAAACAAGCTTCCGAGGACCGGTTTCTGGCATTCCAGCCGTCTTCAGCCCGGCTTGCTTGAATCCAGTGGCAAAGTGAGCAAGGGACTCACGTCTGAGCATACCATGCCACACTTATGGCGGCCAAAAGCGGTACAAAAGGGGGTGGTGATGGACGGAGCATCTGAATCAATCAAACACTCACACCCAGTCAAAAGATCTGGGTTGAATCCATCACCGTTCTTTAGCCCACTCTGCCACCCCAGTTCAGACATGGCTATATGCAAATCAGTCTGACCCTGTGCCTCATGGGAACAGTCCAGCCCGAACTGCCAAGCCATGTCTTCCCTGGACCGGAAACAAGTTTCCGAGGACCGGTTTCTGGCATTCCAGCCGTCTTCAGCCCGGCTTGCTTGAATCCAGTGGCAAAGTGAGCAAGGGACTCACCTCTGAGCATACCCTGCCACACTTATGGCGGCCAAAAGCGGTACAAAAGGGGGTGGTGATGGACGGAGCATCTGAATCAATGAAACACTCACACCCAGTCAAAAGATCTGGGTTGAATCCATCACCGTTCTTTAGCCCACTCTGCCACCCCAGTTCAGACATGGCTATATGCAAATCAGGCTGACCCTGTGCCTCATGGGAACAGTCCAGCCCGAACTGCCAAGCCATGTCTTCCCTGGACCGGAAACAAGCTTCCGAGGACCGTTTTCTGGCATTCCAGCCGTCTTCAGCCCGGCTTGCTTGAATCCAGTGGCAAAGTGAGCAAGGGACTCACATCTGAGCATACCCTGCCACACTTATGGCGGCCAAAAGTGTACAAAAGGGGGTGGTGATGGACGGAGCATCTGAATCAATCAAACACTCACACCCAGTCAAAAGATCTGGGTTGAATCCATCACCGTTCTTTAGCCCACTCTGCCACCCCAGTTCAGACATGGCTATATGCAAATCAGTCTGACCCTGTGCCTCATGGGAACAGTCCAGCCCGAACTGCCAAGCCATTCTTCCCTGGACCAGAAACAAGCTTCCGAGGACCGGTTTCTGGCATTCCAGCCGTCTTCAGCCCGGCTTGCTTGAATCCAGTGGCAAAGTGAGCAAGGGACTCACGTCTGAGCATACCCTGCCACACTTATGGCGGCCAAAAGCGGTACAAAAGGGGGTGGTGATGGACGGAGCATCTGAATCAATCAAACACTCACACCCAGTCAAAAGATCTGGGTTGAATCCATCACCGTTCTTTAGCCCACTCTGCCACCCCAGTTCAGACATGGCTATATGCAAATCAGTCTGACCCTGTGCCTCATGGGAACAGTCCAGCCCGAACTGCCAAGCCATGTCTTCCCTGGACCGGAAACAAGCTTCCGAGGACCGATTTCTGGCATTCCAGCCGTCTTCAGCCTGGCTTGCTTGAATCCAGTCGCAAAGTGAGCAAGGGACTCACGTCTGAGCATACCCTGCCACACTTATGGCGGCCAAAAGCGGTACAAAAGGGGGTGGTGATGGACGGAGCATCTGAATCAATCAATCACTCACACCCAGTCAAAAGATCTGGGTTGAATCCATCACCGTTCTTTAGCCCACTCTGCCACCCCAGTTCAGACATGGCTATATGCAAATCAGTCTGACGCTGTGCCTCATGGGAACAGTCCAGCCCGAACTGCCAAGCCATGTCTTCCCTGGACCGGAAACAAGCTTCCGAGGACCGGTTTCTGGCATTCCAGCCGTCTTCAGCCCGGCTTGCTTGAATCCAGTGGCAAAGTGAGCAAGGGACTCACGTCTGAGCATACCCTGCCACACTTATGGCGGCCAAAAGCGGTACAAAAGGGGGTGGTGATGGACGGAGCATCTGAATCAATCAAACACTCACACCCAGTCAAAAGATCTGGGTTGAATCCATCACCGTTCTTTAGCCCACTCTGCCACCCCAGTTCAGACATGGCTATATGCAAATCAGTGTGACGCTGTGCCTCATGGGAACAGTCCAGCCCGAACTGCCAAGCCATGTCTTCCCTGGACCGGAAACAAGCTTCCGGGGACCGGTTTCTGGCATTCCAGCCGTCTTCAGCCCGGCTTGCTTGAATCCAGTGGCAAAGTGAGCAAGGGACTCACGTCTGAGCATACCCTGCCACACTTATGGCGGCCAAAAGCGGTACAAAAGGGGGTGGTGATGGACGGAGCATCTGAATCAATCAAACACTCACACCCAGTCAAAAGATCTGGGTTGAATCCATCACCGTTCTTTAGCCCACTCTGCCACCCCAGTTCAGACATGGCTATATGCAAATCAGTCTGACGCTGTGCCTCATGGGAACAGTCCAGCCCGAACTGCCAAGCCATGTCTTCCCTGGACCGGAAACAAGCTTCCGAGGACCGGTTTCTGGCATTCCAGCCGTCTTCAGCCCGGCTTGCTTGAATCCAGTGGCAAAGTGAGCAAGGGACTCACGTCTGAGCATACCCTGCCACACTTATGGCGGCCAAAAGCGGTACAAAAGGGAGTGGTGATGGACGGAGCATCTGAATCAATCAAACACTCACACCCAGTCAAAAGATCTGGGTTGAATCCATCACCGTTCTTTAGCACACTCTGCCACCCCAGTTCAGACATGGCTATATGCAAATCAGTCTGACCCTGTGCCTCATGGGAACAGTCCAGCCCGAACTGCCAAGCCATGTCTTCCCTGGACCGGAAACAAGCTTCCGAGGACCGATTTCTGGCATTCCAGCCGTCTTCAGCCCGGCTTGCTTGAATCCAGTGGCAAAGTGAGCAAGGGACTCACGTCTGAGCATACCCTGCCACACTTATGGCAGCCAAAAGCGGTACAAAAGGGGGTGGTGATGGACGGAGCATCTGAATCAATCAAACACTCACACCCAGTCAAAAGATCTGGGTTGAATCCATCACCGTTCTTTAGCCCACTCTGCCACCCCAGTTCAGACATGGCTATATGCAAATCAGTCTGACGCTGTGCCTCATGGGAACAGTCCAGCCCGAACTGCCAAGCCATGTCTTCCCTGGACCGGAAACAAGCTTCCGAGGACCGGTTTCTGGCATTCTAGCCGTCTTCAGCCCAGCTTGCTTGAATCCAGTGGCAAAGTGAGCAAGGAACTCACGTCTGAGCATACCCTGCCACACTTATGGCGGCCAAAAGCGGTACAAAAGGGGGTGGTGATGGACGGAGCATCTGAATCAATCAAACACTCACACCCAGTCAAAAGATCTGGGTTGAATCCATCACCGTTCTTTAGCCCACTCTGCCACCCCAGTTCAGACATGGCTATATGCAAATCAGTCTGACCCTGTGCCTCATGGGAACAGTCCAGCCCGAACTGCCAAGCCATGTCTTCCCTGGACCGGAAACAAGCTTCCGAGGACCGGTTTCTGGCATTCCAGCCGTCTTCAGCCCGGCTTGCTTGAATCCAGTGGCAAAGTGAGCAAGGGACTCACGTCTGAGCATATCCTGCCACACTTATGGCAGCCAAATGCGGTACAAAAGGGGGTGGTGATGGACGGAGCATCTGAATCAATCAAACACTCACACCCAGTCAAAAGATCTGGGTTGAATCCATCACCGTTCTTTAGCCCACTCTGCCACCCCAGTTCAGACATGGCTATATGCAAATCAGTCTGACCCTGTGCCTCATGGGAACAGTCCAGCCCGAACTGCCAAGCCATGTCTTCCCTGGACTGGAAACAAGCTTCCGAGGACCGGTTTCTGGCATTCCAGCCGTCTTCAGCCCGGCTTGCTTGAATCCAGTGGCAAAGTGAGCAAGGGACTCACGTCTGAGCATACCCTGCCACACTTATGGCGGCCAAAAGCAGTACAAAAGGGGGTGGTGATGGACGGAGCATCTGAATCAATCAAACACTCACACCCAGTCAAAAGATCTGGGTTGAATCCATCACCGTTCTTTAGCCCACTCTGCCACCCCAGTTCAGACATGTATATATGCAAATCAGTCTGACCCTGTGCCTCATGGGAACAGTCCAGCCCGAACTGCCAAGCCATGTCTTCCCTGGACTGGAAACAAGCTTCCGAGGACCGGTTTCTGGCATTCCAGCCGTCTTCAGCCCGGCTTGCTTGAATCCAGTGGCAAAGTGAGCAAGGGACTCACGTCTGAGCATACCCTGCCACACTTATGGCGGCCAAAAGCAGTACAAAAGGGGGTGGTGATGGACGGAGCATCTGAATCAATCAAACACTCACACCCAGTCAAAAGATCTGGGTTGAATCCATCACCGTTCTTTAGCCCACTCTGCCACCCCAGTTCAGACATGGCTATATGCAAATCAGTCTGACCCTGTGCCTCATGGGAACAGTCCAGCCCGAACTGCCAAGCCATGTCTTCCCTGGACCGGAAACAAGCTTCCGAGGACCGATTTCTGGCATTCCAGCCGTCTTCAGCCCGGCTTGCTTGAATCCAGTGGCAAAGTGAGCAAGGGACTCACGTCTGAGCATACCCTGCCACACTTATGGCGGCCAAAAGCGGTACAAAAGGGGGTGGTGATGGACGGAGCATCTGAATCAATCAAACACTCACACCCAGTCAAAAGATCTGGGTTGAATCCATTACCGTTCTTTAGCCCACTCTGCCACCCCAGTTCAGACATGGCTATATGCAAATCAGTCTGACGCTGTGCCTCATGGGAACAGTCCAGCCCGAACTGTCAAGCCATGTCTTCCCTGGACCGGAAACAAGCTTCCGAGGACCGGTTTCTGGCATTCCAGCCGTCTTCAGCCCGGCTTGCTTGAATCCAGTGGCAAAGTGAGCAAGGGACTCACGTCTGAGCATACCCTGCCACACTTATGGCGGCCAAAAGCGGTACAAAAGGGAGTGGTGATGGACGGAGCATCTGAATCAATCAAACACTCACACCCAGTCAAAAGATCTGGGTTGAATCCATCACCGTTCTTTAGCCCACTCTGCCACCCCAGTTCAGACATGGCTATATGCAAATCAGTCTGACCCTGTGCCTCATGGGAACAGTCCAGCCCGAACTGCCAAGCCATGTCTTCCCTGGACCGGAAACAAGCTTCCGAGGACCGATTTCTGGCATTCCAGCCGTCTCCAGCCCGGCTTGCTTGAATCCAGTGGCAAAGTAAGCAAGGGACTCACGTCTGAGCATACCCTGCCACACTTATGGCGGCCAAAAGCGGTACAAAAGGGGGTGGTGATGGACGGAGCATCTGAATCAATCAAACACTCACACCCAGTCAAAAGATCGGGGTTGAATCCATCACCGTTCTTTAGCCCACTCTGCCACCCCAGTTCAGACATTGCTATATGCAAATCAGTCTGACGCTGTGCCTCATGGGAACAGTCCAGCCCGAACTGCCAAGCCATGTCTTCCCTGGACCGGAAACAAGCTTCCGAGGACCGGTTTCTGGCATTCCAGCCGTCTTCAGCCCGGCTTGCTTGAATCCAGTGGCAAACTGAGCAAGGGACTCACGTCTGAGCATACCCTGCCACACTTATGGCGGCCAAAAGCGGTACAAAAGGGGGTGGTGATGGACGGAGCATCTGAATCAATCAAACACTCACACCCAGTCAAAAGATCTGGGTTGAATCCATCACCGTTCTTTAGCCCACTCTGCCACCCCAGTTCAGACATGGCTATATGCAAATCAGTCTGACCCTGTGCCTCATGGGAACAGTCCAGCCCGAACTGCCAAGCCATGTCTTCCCTGGACCGGAAACAAGCTTCCGAGGACCGGTTTCTGGCATTCCAGCCGTCTTCAGCCCGGCTTGCTTGAATCCAGTGGCAAAGTGAGCAAGGGACTCACGTCTGAGCATACCCTGCCACACTTATGGCGGCCAAAAGCGGTACAAAAGGGGGTGGTGATGGACGGAGCATCTGAATCAATCAAACACTCATACCCAGTCAAAAGATCTGGGTTGAATCCATCACCGTTCTTTAGCCCACTCTGCCACCCCAGTTCAGACATGGCTATATGCAAATCCGTCTGACCCTGTGCCTCATGGGAACAGTCCAGCCCGAACTGCCAAGCCATGTCTTCCCTGGACCGGAAACAAGCTTCCGAGGACCGATTTCTGGCATTCCAGCCGTCTTCAGCCCGGCTTGCTTGAATCCAGTGGCAAAGTGAGCAAGGGACTCACGTCTGAGCATACCCTGCCACACGTATGGTGGCCAAAAGCAGTACAAAAGGGGGTGGTGATGGACGGAGCATCTGAATCAATCAAACACTCACACCCAGTCAAAAGATCTGGGTTGAATCCATCACCGTTCTTTAGCCCACTCTGCCACCCCAGTTCAGACATGGCTATATGCAAATCAGTCTGACGCTGTGCCTCATGGGAACAGTCCAGCCCGAACTGCCAAGCCATGTCTTCCCTGGACCGGAAACAAGCTTCCGAGGACCGGTTTCTGGCATTCCAGCCGTCTTCAGCCCGGCTTGCTTGAATCCAGTGGCAAAGTGAGCAAGGGACTCACGTCTGAGCATACCCTGCCACACTTATGGCGGCCAAAAGCGGTACAAAAGGGAGTGGTGATGGACGGAGCATCTGAATCAATCAAACACTCACACCCAGTCAAAAGATCTGGGTTGAATCCATCACCGTTCTTTAGCCCACTCTGCCACCCCAGTTCAGACATGGCTATATGCAAATCAGTCTGACCCTGTGCCTCATGGGAACAGTCCAGCCCGAACTGCCAAGCCATGTCTTCCCTGGACCGGAAACAAGCTTCCGAGGACCGATTTCTGGCATTCCAGCCGTCTTCAGCCCGGCTTGCTTGAATCCAGTGGCAAAGTGAGCAAGGGACTCACGTCTGAGCATACCCTGCCACACTTATGGCGGCCAAAAGCGGTACAAAAGGGGGTGGTGATGGACGGAGCATCTGAATCAATCAAACACTCACACCCAGTCAAAAGATCTGGGTTGAATCCATCACCGTTCTTTAGCCCACTCTGCCACCCCAGTTCAGACATGGCTATATGCAAATCAGTCTGACGCTGTGCCTCATGGGAACAGTCCAGCCCGAACTGCCAAGCCATGTCTTCCCTGGACCGGAAACAAGCTTCCGAGGACCGGTTTCTGGCATTCCAGCCGTCTTCAGCCCGGCTTGCTTGAATCCAGTGGCAAAGTGAGCAAGGGACTCACGTCTGAGCATACCCTGCCACACTTATGGCGGCCAAAAGCGGTACAAAAGGGGGTGGTGATGGACGGAGCATCTGAACCAATCAAACACTCACACCCAGTCAAAAGATCTGGGTTAAATCCATCACCGTTCTTTAGTCCACTCTGCCACCCCAGTTCAGACATGGCTATATGCAAATCAGTCTGACCCTGTGCCTCATGGGAACAGTCCAGCCCGAACTGCCAAGCCATGTCTTCGCTGGACCGGAAACAAGCTTCCGAGGACCGATTTCTGGCATTCCAGCCGTCTTCAGCCCGGCTTGCTTGAATCCAGTGGCAAAGTGAGCAAGGGACTCACGTCTGAGCATACCCTGCCACACTTATGGCAGCCAAAAGCGGTACAAAAGGGGGTGGTGATGGACGGAGCATCTGAATCAATCAAACACTCACACCCAGTCAAAAGATCTGGGTTGAATCCATCACCGTTCTTTAGCCCACTCTGCCACCCCAGTTCAGACATGGCTATATGCAAATCAGTCTGACGCTGTGCCTCATGGGAACAGTCCAGCCCGAACTGCCAAGCCATGTCTTCCCTGGACCGGAAACAAGCTTCCGAGGACCGGTTTCTGGCATTCTAGCCGTCTTCAGCCCAGCTTGCTTGAATCCAGTGGCAAAGTGAGCAAGGAACTCACGTCTGAGCATACCCTGCCACACTTATGGCGGCCAAAAGCGGTACAAAAGGGGGTGGTGATGGACGGAGCATCTGAATCAATCAAACACTCACACCCAGTCAAAAGATCTGGGTTGAATCCATCACCGTTCTTTAGCCCACTCTGCCACCCCAGTTCAGACATGGCTATATGCAAATCAGTCTGACCCTGTGCCTCATGGGAACAGTCCAGCCCGAACTGCCAAGCCATGTCTTCCCTGGACCGGAAACAAGCTTCCGAGGACCGGTTTCTGGCATTCCAGCCGTCTTCAGCCCGGCTTGCTTGAATCCAGTGGCAAAGTGAGCAAGGGACTCACGTCTGAGCATATCCTGCCACACTTATGGCAGCCAAATGCGGTACAAAAGGGGGTGGTGATGGACGGAGCATCTGAATCAATCAAACACTCACACCCAGTCAAAAGATCTGGGTTGAATCCATCACCGTTCTTTAGCCCACTCTGCCACCCCAGTTCAGACATGGCTATATGCAAATCAGTCTGACCCTGTGCCTCATGGGAACAGTCCAGCCCGAACTGCCAAGCCATGTCTTCCCTGGACTGGAAACAAGCTTCCGAGGACCGGTTTCTGGCATTCCAGCCGTCTTCAGCCCGGCTTGCTTGAATCCAGTGGCAAAGTGAGCAAGGGACTCACGTCTGAGCATACCCTGCCACACTTATGGCGGCAAAAAGCAGTACAAAAGGGGGTGGTGATGGACGGAGCATCTGAATCAATCAAACACTCACACCCAGTCAAAAGATCTGGGTTGAATCCATCACCGTTCTTTAGCCCACTCTGCCACCCCAGTTCAGACATGGCTATATGCAAATCAGTCTGACGCTGTGCCTCATGGGAACAGTCCAGCCCGAACTGTCAAGCCATGTCTTCCCTGGACCGGAAACAAGCTTCCGAGGACCTGTTTCTGGCATTCCAGCCGTCTTCAGCCCGGCTTGCTTGAATCCAGTGGCAAAGTGAGCAAGGGACTCACGTCTGAGCATACCCTGCCACACTTATGGCGGCCAAAAGCGGTACAAAAGGGAGTGGTGATGGACGGAGCATCTGAATAAATCAAACACTCACACCCAGTCAAAAGATCTGGGTTGAATCCATCACCGTTCTTTAGCCCACTCTGCCACCCCAGTTCAGACATGGCTATATGCAAATCAGTCTGACCCTGTGCCTTATGGGAACAGTCCAGCCCGAACTGCCAAGCCATGTCTTCCCTGGACCGGAAACAAGCTTCCGAGGACCGATTTCTGGCATTCCAGCCGTCTCCAGCCCGGCTTGCTTGAATCCAGTGGCAAAGTAAGCAAGGGACTCACGTCTGAGCATACCCTGCCACACTTATGGCGGCCAAAAGCGGTACAAAAGGGGGTGGTGATGGACGGAGCATCTGAATCAATCAAACACTCACACCCAGTCAAAAGATCGGGGTTGAATCCATCACCGTTCTTTAGCCCACTCTGCCACCCCAGTTCAGACATTGCTATATGCAAATCAGTCTGACGCTGTGCCTCATGGGAACAGTCCAGCCCGAACTGCCAAGCCATGTCTTCCCTGGACCGGAAACAAGCTTCGGAGGACCGGTTTCTGGCATTCCAGCCGTCTTCAGCCCGGCTTGCTTGAATCCAGTGGCAAAGTGAGCAAGGGACTCACGTCTGAGCATACCCTGCCACACTTATGGCGGCCAAAAGCGGTACAAAAGGGGGTGGTGATGGACGGAGCATCTGAACCAATCAAACACTCACACCCAGTCAAAAGATCTGGGTTAAATCCATCACCGTTCTTTAGTCCACTCTGCCACCCGTTCAGACATGGCTATATGCAAATCAGTCTGACCCTGTGCCTCATGGGAACAGTCCAGCCTGAACTGCCAAGCCATGTCTTCGCTGGACCGGAAACAAGCTTCCGAGGACCGATTTCTGGCATTCCAGCCGTCTTCAGCCCGGCTTGCTTGAATCCAGTGGCAAACTGAGCAAGGGACTCACGTCTGAGCATACCCTGCCACACTTATGGCGGCCAAAAGCGGTACAAAAGGGGGTGGTGATGGACGGAGCATCTGAATCAATCAAACACTCACACCCAGTCAAAAGATCTGGGTTGAATCCATCACCGTTCTTTAGCCCACTCTGCCACCCCAGTTCAGACATGGCTATATGCAAATCAGTCTGACCCTGTGCCTCATGGGAACAGTCCAGCCCGAACTGCCAAGCCATGTCTTCCCTGGACCGGAAACAAGCTTCCGAGGACCGGTTTCTGGCATTCCAGCCGTCTTCAGCCCGGCTTGCTTGAATCCAGTGGCAAAGTGAGCAAGGGACTCACGTCTGAGCATACCCTGCCACACTTATGGCGGCCAAAAGCGGTACAAAAGGGGGTGGTGATGGACGGAGCATCTGAATCAATCAAACACTCATACCCAGTCAAAAGATCTGGGTTGAATCCATCACCGTTCTTTAGCCCACTCTGCCACCCCAGTTCAGACATGGCTATATGCAAATCCGTCTGACCCTGTGCCTCATGGGAACAGTCCAGCCCGAACTGCCAAGCCATGTCTTCCCTGGACCGGAAACAAGCTTCCGAGGACCGATTTCTGGCATTCCAGCCGTCTTCAGCCCGGCTTGCTTGAATCCAGTGGCAAAGTGAGCAAGGGACTCACGTCTGAGCATACCCTGCCACACGTATGGCGGCCAAAAGCAGTACAAAAGGGGGTGGTGATGGACGGAGCATCTGAATCAATCAAACACTCACACCCAGTCAAAAGATCTGGGTTGAATCCATCACCGTTCTTTAGCCCACTCTGCCACCCCAGTTCAGACATGGCTATATGCAAATCAGTCTGACGCTGTGCCTCATGGGAACAGTCCAGCCCGAACTGCCAAGCCATGTCTTCCCTGGACCGGAAACAAGCTTCCGAGGACCGGTTTCTGGCATTCCAGCCGTCTTCAACCCGGCTTGCTTGAATCCAGTGGCAAAGTGAGCAAGGGACTCACGTCTGAGCATACCCTGCCACACTTATGGCGGCCAAAAGCGGTACAAAAGGGAGTGGTGATGGACGGAGCATCTGAATCAATCAAACACTCACACCCAGTCAAAAGATCTGGGTTGAATCCATCACCGTTCTTTAGCCCACTCTGCCACCCCAGTTCAGACATGGCTATATGCAAATCAGTCTGACCCTGTGCCTCATGGGAACAGTCCAGCCCGAACTGCCAAGCCATGTCTTCCCTGGACCGGAAACAAGCTTCCGAGGACCGATTTCTGGCATTCCAGCCGTCTTCAGCCCGGCTTGCTTGAATCCAGTGGCAAAGTGAGCAAGGGACTCACGTCTGAGCATACCCTGCCACACTTATGGCGGCCAAAAGCGGTACAAAAGGGGGTGGTGATGGACGGAGCATCTGAATCAATCAAACACTCACACCCAGTCAAAAGATCTGGGTTGAATCCATCACCGTTCTTTAGCCCACTCTGCCACCCCAGTTCAGACATGGCTATATGCAAATCAGTCTGACGCTGTGCCTCATGGGAACAGTCCAGCCCGAACTGCCAAGCCATGTCTTCCCTGGACCGGAAACAAGCTTCCGAGGACCGGTTTCTGGCATTCCAGCCGTCTTCAGCCCGGCTTGCTTGAATCCAGTGGCAAAGTGAGCAAGGGACTCACGTCTGAGCATACCCTGCCACACTTATGGCGGCCAAAAGCGGTACAAAAGGGGATGGTGATGGACGGAGCATCTGAACGAATCAAACACTCACACCCAGTCAAAAGATCTGGGTTAAATCCATCACGTTCTTTAGTCCACTCTGCCACCCCAGTTCAGACATGGCTATATGCAAATCAGTCTGACCCTGTGCCTCATGGGAACAGTCCAGCCCGAACTGCCAAGCCATGTCTTCGCTGGACCGGAAACAAGCTTCCGAGGACCGATTTCTGGCATTCCAGCCGTCTTCAGCCCGGCTTGCTTGAATCCAGTGGCAAAGTGAGCAAGGGACTCACGTCTGAGCATACCCTGCCACACTTATGGCAGCCAAAAGCGGTACAAAAGGGGGTGGTGATGGACGGAGCATCTGAATCAATCAAACACTCACACCCAGTCAAAAGATCTGGGTTGAATCCATCACCGTTCTTTAGCCCACTCTGCCACCCCAGTTCAGACATGGCTATATGCAAATCAGTCTGACGCTGTGCCTCATGGGAACAGTCCAGCCCGAACTGCCAAGCCATGTCTTCCCTGGACCGGAAACAAGCTTCCGAGGACCGGTTTCTGGCATTCTAGCCGTCTTCAGCCCAGCTTGCTTGAATCCAGTGGCAAAGTGAGCAAGGAACTCACGTCTGAGCATACCCTGCCACACTTATGGCGGCCAAAAGCGGTACAAAAGGGGGTGGTGATGGACGGAGCATCTGAATCAATCAAACACTCACACCCAGTCAAAAGATCTGGGTTGAATCCATCACCGTTCTTTAGCCCACTCTGCCACCCCAGTTCAGACATGGCTATATGCAAATCAGTCTGACCCTGTGCCTCATGGGAACAGTCCAGCCCGAACTGCCAAGCCATGTCTTCCCTGGACCGGAAACAAGCTTCCGAGGACCGGTTTCTGGCATTCCAGCCGTCTTCAGCCCGGCTTGCTTGAATCCAGTGGCAAAGTGAGCAAGGGACTCACGTCTGAGCATATCCTGCCACACTTATGGCAGCCAAATGCGGTACAAAAGGGGGTGGTGATGGACGGAGCATCTGAATCAATCAAACACTCACACCCAGTCAAAAGATCTGGGTTGAATCCATCACCGTTCTTTAGCCCACTCTGCCACCCCAGTTCAGACATGGCTATATGCAAATCAGTCTGACCCTGTGCCTCATGGGAACAGTCCAGCCCGAACTGCCAAGCCATGTCTTCCCTGGACTGGAAACAAGCTTCCGAGGACCGGTTTCTGGCATTCCAGCCGTCTTCAGCCCGGCTTGCTTGAATCCAGTGGCAAAGTTAGCAAGGGACTCACGTCTGAGCATACCCTGCCACACTTATGGCGGCCAAAAGCAGTACAAAAGGGGGTGGTGATGGACGGAGCATCTGAATCAATCAAACACTCACACCCAGTCAAAAGATCTGGGTTGAATCCATCACCGTTCTTTAGCCCACTCTGCCACCCCAGTTCAGACATGGCTATATGCAAATCAGTCTGACCCTGTGCCTCATGGGAACAGTCCAGCCCGAACTGCCAAGCCATGTCTTCCCTGGACCGGAAACAAGCTTCCGAGGACTGATTTCTGGCATTCCAGCCGTCTTCAGCCCGGCTTGCTTGAATCCAGTGGCAAAGTGAGCAAGGGACTCACGTCTGAGCATACCCTGCCACACTTATGGCGGCCAAAAGCGGTACAAAAGGGGGTGGTGATGGACGGAGCATCTGAATCAATCAAACACTCACACCCAGTCAAAAGATCTGGGTTGAATCCATTACCGTTCTTTAGCCCACTCTGCCACCCCAGTTCAGACATGGCTATATGCAAATCAGTCTGACGCTGTGCCTCATGGGAACAGTCCAGCCCGAACTGTCAAGCCATGTCTTCCCTGGACCGGAAACAAGCTTCCGAGGACCGGTTTCTGGCATTCCAGCCGTCTTCAGCCCGGCTTGCTTGAATCCAGTGGCAAAGTGAGCAAGGGACTCACGTCTGAGCATACCCTGCCACACTTATGGCGGCCAAAAGCGGTACAAAAGGGAGTGGTGATGGACGGAGCATCTGAATCAATCAAACACTCACACCCAGTCAAAAGATCTGGGTTGAATCCATCACCGTTCTTTAGCCCACTCTGCCACCCCAGTTCAGACATGGCTATATGCAAATCAGTCTGACCCTGTGCCTCATGGGAACAGTCCAGCCCGAACTGCCAAGCCATGTCTTCCCTGGACCGGAAACAAGCTTCCGAGGACCGATTTCTGGCATTCCAGCCGTCTCCAGCCCGGCTTGCTTGAATCCAGTGGCAAAGTAAGCAAGGGACTCACGTCTGAGCATACCCTGCCACACTTATGGCCGCCAAAAGCGGTACAAAAGGGGGTGGTGATGGACGGAGCATCTGAATCAATCAAACACTCACACCCAGTCAAAAGATCTGGGTTGAATCCATCACCGTTCTTTAGCCCACTCTGCCACCCCAGTTCAGACATGGCTATATGCAAATCAGTCTGACCCTGTGCCTCATGGGAACAGTCCAGCCCGAACTGCCAAGCCATGTCTTCCCTGGACCGGAAACAAGCTTCCGAGGACCGGTTTCTGGCATTCCAGCCGTCTTCAGCCCGGCTTGCTTGAATCCAGTGGCAAAGTGAGCAAGGGACTCACGTCTGAGCATATCCTGCCACACTTATGGCAGCCAAATGCGGTACAAAAGGGGGTGGTGATGGACGGAGCATCTGAATCAATCAAACACTCACACCCAGTCAAAAGATCTGGGTTGAATCCATCACCGTTCTTTAGCCCACTCTGCCACCCCAGTTCAGACATGGCTATATGCAAATCAGTCTGACCCTGTGCCTCATGGGAACAGTCCAGCCCGAACTGCCAAGCCATGTCTTCCCTGGACTGGAAACAAGCTTCCGAGGACCGGTTTCTGGCATTCCAGCCGTCTTCAGCCCGGCTTGCTTGAATCCAGTGGCAAAGTGAGCAAGGGACTCACGTCTGAGCATACCCTGCCACACTTATGGCGGCCAAAAGCAGTACAAAAGGGGGTGGTGATGGACGGAGCATCTGAATCAATCAAACACTCACACCCAGTCAAAAGATCTGGGTTGAATCCATCACCGTTCTTTAGCCCACTCTGCCACCCCAGTTCAGACATGGCTATATGCAAATCAGTCTGACCCTGTGCCTCATGGGAACAGTCCAGCCCGAACTGCCAAGCCATGTCTTCCCTGGACCGGAAACAAGCTTCCGAGGACCGATTTCTGGCATTCCAGCCGTCTTCAGCCCGGCTTGCTTGAATCCAGTGGCAAAGTGAGCAAGGGACTCACGTCTGAGCATACCCTGCCACACTTATGGCGGCCAAAAGCGGTACAAAAGGGGGTGGTGATGGACGGAGCATCTGAATCAATCAAACACTCACACCCAGTCAAAAGATCTGGGTTGAATCCATTACCGTTCTTTAGCCCACTCTGCCACCCCAGTTCAGACATGGCTATATGCAAATCAGTCTGACGCTGTGCCTCATGGGAACAGTCCAGCCCGAACTGTCAAGCCATGTCTTCCCTGGACCGGAAACAAGCTTCCGAGGACCGGTTTCTGGCATTCCAGCCGTCTTCAGCCCGGCTTGCTTGAATCCAGTGGCAAAGTGAGCAAGGGACTCACGTCTGAGCATACCCTGCCACACTTATGGCGGCCAAAAGCGGTACAAAAGGGAGTGGTGATGGACGGAGCATCTGAATCAATCAAACACTCACACCCAGTCAAAAGATCTGGGTTGAATCCATCACCGTTCTTTAGCCCACTCTGCCACCCCAGTTCAGACATGGCTATATGCAAATCAGTCTGACCCTGTGCCTCATGGGAACAGTCCAGCCCGAACTGCCAAGCCATGTCTTCCCTGGACCGGAAACAAGCTTCCGAGGACCGATTTCTGGCATTCCAGCCGTCTCCAGCCCGGCTTGCTTGAATCCAGTGGCAAAGTAAGCAAGGGACTCACGTCTGAGCATACCCTGCCACACTTATGGCGGCCAAAAGCGGTACAAAAGGGGGTGGTGATGGACGGAGCATCTGAATCAATCAAACACTCACACCCAGTCAAAAGATCGGGGTTGAATCCATCACCGTTCTTTAGCCCACTCTGCCACCCCAGTTCAGACATTGCTATATGCAAATCAGTCTGACGCTGTGCCTCATGGGAACAGTCCAGCCCGAACTGCCAAGCCATGTCTTCCCTGGACCGGAAACAAGCTTCGGAGGACCGGTTTCTGGCATTCCAGCCGTCTTCAGCCCGGCTTGCTTGAATCCAGTGGCAAAGTGAGCAAGGGACTCACGTCTGAGCATACCCTGCCACACTTATGGCGGCCAAAAGCGGTACAAAAGGGGGTGGTGATGGACGGAGCATCTGAACCAATCAAACACTCACACCCAGTCAAAAGATCTGGGTTAAATCCATCACCGTTCTTTAGTCCACTCTGCCACCCCAGTTCAGACATGGCTATATGCAAATCAGTCTGACCCTGTGCCTCATGGGAACAGTCCAGCCCGAACTGCCAAGCCATGTCTTCGCTGGACCGGAAACAAGCTTCCGAGGACCGATTTCTGGCATTCCAGCCGTCTTCAGCCCGGATTGCTTGAATCCAGTGGCAAAGTGAGCAAGGGACTCACGTCTGAGCATACCCTGCCACACTTATGGCGGCCAAAAGCGGTACAAAAGGGGGTGGTGATGGACGGAGCATCTGAATCAATCAAACACTCACACCCAGTCAAAAGATCTGGGTTGAATCCATCACCGTTCTTTAGCCCACTCTGCCACCCCAGTTCAGACATGGCTATATGCAAATCAGTCTAACGCTGTGCCTCATGGGAACAGTCCAGCCCGAACTGCCAAGCCATGTCTTCCCTGGACCGGAAACAAGCTTCCGAGGACCGGTTTCTGGCATTCCAGCCGTCTTCAGCCCGGCTTGCTTGAATCCAGTGGCAAACTGAGCAAGGGACTCACGTCTGAGCATACCCTGCCACACTTATGGCGGCCAAAAGCGGTACAAAAGGGGGTGGTGATGGACGGAGCATCTGAATCAATCAAACACTCACACCCAGTCAAAAGATCTGGGTTGAATCCATCACCGTTCTTTAGCCCACTCTGCCACCCCAGTTCAGACATGGCTATATGCAAATCAGTCTGACCCTGTGCCTCATGGGAACAGTCCAGCCCGAACTGCCAAGCCATGTCTTCCCTGGACCGGAAACAAGCTTCCGAGGACCGGTTTCTGGCATTCCCGCCGTCTTCAGCCCGGCTTGCTTGAATCCAGTGGCAAAGTGAGCAAGGGACTCACGTCTGAGCATACCCTGCCACACTTATGGCGGCCAAAAGCGGTACAAAAGGGGGTGGTGATGGACGGAGCATCTGAATCAATCAAACACTCATACCCAGTCAAAAGATCTGGGTTGAATCCATCACCGTTCTTTAGCCCACTCTGCCACCCCAGTTCAGACATGGCTATATGCAAATCCGTCTGACCCTGTGCCTCATGGGAACAGTCCAGCCCGAACTGCCAAGCCATGTCTTCCCTGGACCGGAAACAAGCTTCCGAGGACCGATTTCTGGCATTCCAGCCGTCTTCAGCCCGGCTTGCTTGAATCCAGTGGCAAAGTGAGCAAGGGACTCACGTCTGAGCATACCCTGCCACACGTATGGCGGCCAAAAGCAGTACAAAAGGGGGTGGTGATGGACGGAGCATCTGAATCAATCAAACACTCACACCCAGTCAAAAGATCTGGGTTGAATCCATCACCGTTCTTTAGCCCACTCTGCCACCCCAGTTCAGACATGGCTATATGCAAATCAGTCTGACGCTGTGCCTCATGGGAACAGTCCAGCCCGAACTGCCAAGCCATGTCTTCCCTGGACCGGAAACAAGCTTCCGAGGACCGGTTTCTGGCATTCCAGCCGTCTTCAGCCCGGCTTGCTTGAATCCAGTGGCAAAGTGAGCAAGGGACTCACGTCTGAGCATACCCTGCCACACTTATGGCGGCCAAAAGCGGTACAAAAGGGAGTGGTGATGGACGGAGCATCTGAATCAATCAAACACTCACACCCAGTCAAAAGATCTGGGTTGAATCCATCACCGTTCTTTAGCCCACTCTGCCACCCCAGTTCAGACATGGCTATATGCAAATCAGTCTGACCCTGTGCCTCATGGGAACAGTCCAGCCCGAACTGCCAAGCCATGTCTTCCCTGGACCGGAAACAAGCTTCCGAGGACCGATTTCTGGCATTCCAGCCGTCTTCAGCCCGGCTTGCTTGAATCCAGTGGCAAAGTGAGCAAGGGACTCACGTCTGAGCATACCCTGCCACACTTATGGCGGCCAAAAGCGGTACAAAAGGGGGTGGTGATGGACGGAGCATCTGAATCAATCAAACACTCACACCCAGTCAAAAGATCTGGGTTGAATCCATCACCGTTCTTTAGCCCACTCTGCCACCCCAGTTCAGACATGGCTATATGCAAATCAGTCTGACGCTGTGCCTCATGGGAACAGTCCAGCCCGAACTGCCAAGCCATGTCTTCCCTGGACCGGAAACAAGCTTCCGAGGACCGGTTTCTGGCATTCCAGCCGTCTTCAGCCCGGCTTGCTTGAATCCAGTGGCAAAGTGAGCAAGGGACTCACGTCTGAGCATACCCTGCCACACTTATGGCGGCCAAAAGCGGTACAAAAGGGGGTGGTGATGGACGGAGCATCTGAACCAATCAAACACTCACACCCAGTCAAAAGACCTGGGTTAAATCCATCACCGTTCTTTAGTCCACCCTGCCACCCCAGTTCAGACATGGCTATATGCAAATCAGTCTGACCCTGTGCCTCATGGGAACAGTCCAGCCCGAACTGCCAAGCCATGTCTTCGCTGGACCGGAAACAAGCTTCCGAGGACCGATTTCTGGCATTCCAGCCGTCTTCAGCCCGGATTGCTTGAATCCAGTGGCAAAGTGAGCAAGGGACTCACGTCTGAGCATACCCTGCCACACTTATGGCGGCCAAAAGCGGTACAAAAGGGGGTGGTGATGGACGGAGCATCTGAATCAATCAAACACTCACACCCATTCAAAAGATCTGGGTTGAATCCATCACCGTTCTTTAGCCCACTCTGCCACCCCAGTTCAGACATGGCTATATGCAAATCAGTCTAACGCTGTGCCTCATGGGAACAGTCCAGCCCAAACTGCCAAGCCATGTCTTCCCTGGACCGGAAACAAGCTTCCGAGGACAGGTTTCTGGCATTCCAGCCGTCTTCAGCCCGGCTTGCTTGAATCCAGTGGCAAACTGAGCAAGGGACTCACGTCTGAGCATACCCTGCCACACTTATGGCGGCCAAAAGCGGTACAAAAGGGGGTGGTGATGGACGGAGCATCTGAATGAATCAAACACTCACACCCAGTCAAAAGATCTGGGTTTAATCCATCACCATTCTTTAGCCCACTCGGGGCGTGGTTTAGGCGCTGACCGGGATGGCCGCGTGAGCGAGTTGCTCCCCGCCGAGTCCCGTCTATCTCCTGCAAAAGCTGGCCCCGCGCGACCTGGCAGCTGGAACTGAGCTCCGGTGGGGTCCCTGACCTAACGGGGAGCGTCTAACCCCCGTCGGAGCCCTGGGAGCTGCAGGCGGACGGACCTGCCGTCCTGCTCGAGGCGGCTGCTGAACAAAGCCAAGATGGCGGCGCCAAGCGAGCGAGCGCTTGGAGAGCGGCGCACTGTGGGGTGCTGAGCGTCCTGAGGCGCCTGAGAACCCTTGCGAGGCAGTGCGCTGGTGCGGGCCCGAGGAAGCGGGACTGGAGCGACGGACAAGGACGGCGACGCTGCCTAGGCGCGAGCGGCGCCCCTCCCCCACCTGCTCGCCCGGACGGCAGGAGAGTGGAGCCCTCACTCGCGCTGCACTGGTGGCGGCGCTGCTGGCGATTGTGGCCGTCCCTTTCTGGGGATACTGTGGCAGAGGCCACCGGAACGCGAAAGAGGGCGGCGAGTTGGCCGCCTGCTGAGAGGGCAGCTGCCCAGAGCCAGTGGACACTCGGCTGGCCGCAGGAAGGGGTGAGGCAGCAAGAGCAGTGTATGGACCCCGCAGAGCACTGACACTGCGCAGACCGGTGCCGCCGGGAGGGGGGGACTCAAATTGCCTGGTGGGGCGCCCCTGCCTCTCGGTCCTCCGTGGGGGCTCGTACCCCTAGCCCCTGCACTTGGATGACGCACTGCAGATAGTGGTGGAGCTACACGGCGTCCATCCCTGAGCTGCTGGTTGGTGGCGGAGCGCCGTGGGGGGACATTTGGCACTGCTGGAGACCGGGGAGCTGCGCATCTTGTGAACTGCCATTGGGCTGCGCCAGGTGTCCCTGGGACCGGGAGGGACGGACGAGCAGCAGCAGCAGCCAGTCGTTGAAGGAGGCGGTTTGGGTGGCACGTTTCCCGTCGTCAAGATGGCCGCGCAGGGGGCTGACCTCGCTGCGCCTCATGAGCGGGGGGACGGGATGTCTGGGGCCGCGGATGGCGCTGCCCCGACGGAACCCTCGCCACAGGAACTGCGGCTGACCCTCCGTCTGGATGCCATTTTGGCCGCGATCACCACCACCAAGGATGAGCTGCACCAGGACATTGCGCAGGTGGCATCCGGGCTTGGCTTGTTGAGAGTGGATCACGCCAAGCTCTCTGACCGTGTGAAATCTAATGAACAACTGCTCCAGGAGCTGAAACCGGCGGTGGTCACGGCGGAGCATAAACTTGATGATGTTCTCCACCGACTGGCGATTCTGGAGCGTCGAGCAGAGGACGCGGAAGGACGCAACCGCCGGAACAACGTGAGGGTGGTGGGGCTTCCGGAGAAAGTTGAGAAGAGTGATGCGGTGGCCTACTTGGAGGACTGGTTCCGCACGGTGGTGGCGCCAGAGGGCCTCTCCCCCTTCTTCTCCCTGGAAAGGGCGCACAGGGTGCCCGCGAAGCCCCCTCTGGAGGGCCGACCGCCCCGACCGATGGTGGCCAGACTGTTGCACTACAAGGATCGGGATCTGCTGATCCAACGGGCGAGAGATCATGGGCCCTTCCAAGTGGACAACAGCAAGGTGACGATCTTTCCGGACTATACGCAGGAGGTACAGCGGAGCAGGGCGTCTTTTTTGTCGGTAAAGAAGGAGCTGAGAGAGGAAGGGATCCAATACTCCTTGCTTTTCCCATCCAAGCTGCGGATCATTGTTGATGACAGGGCTCACTTTTTCCAAACACCCGATGAGGCTTGGTCCTGGCTGGAACTGTATCGTGCGGGGACGGATCGAGCGCACAGGCCCGCCAGGGATCGTGAGCAACCGGTCAGGGTCAGGAAGTCGCAGCGCATCCGCTCCCGGAATAGGCGCCAACGGGCCGAGCGTGAGGCGCAAATGCTGGCCGATAGACAGAGTGCGCTGGAGGCCACAGCGACCATCACGGGCTCGCAACGGGATGACGCCTCCAGAGGTTCAGCTTCGGAGGGTGAAGGTGAGAAGTCCGGTGATGACGGCTCGGAGGTGGGGGGAGCGCAGGGGCCGGAGGTTACCCCACAAACGTCTGATGGTATCTTTAATGGCTGAAGCGCATGGCCGCTGAACTTCTTCCCAGGCCTGGACGCTCCTGACTTCTATTGGACTGCCAGGTTTGGGGCTGTTCTGGCAGTATGGGGCTGTGGGCGCGGGGTGGTTGCTCTGTCGTCCTGGTTCGGTGCTCCATTGTCCTCATCAGACCCTTAAGGTCTTCTGTGGTGTCGACCACAGATTAGTGTGATGTGTTGGGTGTTTGGGGTTTGGAACGGGGCTGAAGCTGGGTTATTAGGCCCTGTCCTGGGGAGGGGGGGGTTGGGAGTTACGGGGTTTGTTTTGGAGGGGTTGTGCAATTGCTGCGATGCGGGTCACATTTCTTGGCGTGCGCCATTGTTGGGATTGATGCTCTATGGGGACGTTACCTGATTTGAAATGTGTCACATGGAATGTCCGGGGTATTCGAACTATGGTTAAGCGCCACAAGGTACATGCATACTTGGTGAGGCGGGGTGTTCAGATAGCGATGCTTCAGGAAACTCACTTGACGCAGCAGGAATGTGGGGCCTTACAGAGGAGGTGGAGGGGTCAGGTGTTTGGCACGACTTACTCGGCGTTTGCCAGAGGGGTATTAATATGGATCAGGGCGGGCACGCCATTCCAAGTCGTGAGTCAAAGGATTGATCCGGAGGGTCGTTATGTGGTGGTGGAAGGACGACTGTGTGGTAGGGATGTGGTGCTGTGTAACATCTATGCCCCCAACGCTGATCAAGCGCATTTCTTTGAGGATTTATCGCGCTCATTAGCGTATTATTTGGCGGGCCCTGTATTGCTGGCGGGGGATTTTAACTCCATTTCGGATGTGATGTTGGACAGGTCCCACCCGCCATTGGTAGACTCCCCAGTGCGCAGACTTGCAACCCACAGGAGGGACTGGCAGGAGCGGTGGGGCTTAGTGGATGTGTGGAGGGCGCAGCACCCTGGAACTCGAGATTATTCCTACTTCTCGGCACTGCATGATCTGCATGTTCGTCTGGATTCAGTGCTGTGCTGCGAGTCTCTAGCGCGGATGGTGATTCACTCTGAATATTTGTCTAGGACCATATCGGACCATAACCCACTGCTGATTTCTGTGCAATGGCAGCTGGCGAGATCGGCGGTCCCTACGTGGAGACTTCGCCCGGAGACGCTGGAGGATCCGGCGTTTTGTGACACAGTCCGACAGGGTATAGACGAATACTTCACGGTCAATGCTGGGTCGACAGAGACTAGAGCGAATGAATGGGACGCGATGAAAGTGGTGGTGAGGGGGGTGTGTATGGGACGGTTCCTGACTGTGAGAGGTACAGTGTTGAATGACCTCGCGAAGGCGGAGGAAGTGCTGAGAGGGGTGGAACGACTGCGGCCCGAGCGACCGGAGCTGCAAGACAGCTTGTTGCGTGCTAAGGAGGCGGTGGCGACGGAGACAGAGAGACTGCGGTGCTATGATTATAAGTTGTATGCGGTGAAAGTGCATGACGAGCGCGATAAAGTGGGCACGCTCCTCGCGAAGTTGGCTGATCCAAACCCTAGAGGATGTCCGGTTATGAGTGTGCGACGGGAGGATGGGGAGGTGGTTTATTCGCAATCGGCGGTCCTGGAGCGCTTTCAGTCCTACTACGCGAGTCTGTACACCAGCCACCTCGAAGTGGAAGCCGCGGACATAGGCGATTATTTAGCTCAGATCCCTCTACCGGTACTGGATGAGGAGGACGCCCGGGACCTGGGGGGCCCTGTAACCCTAGCGGAAATCAGAGGGGCGGTTAGTCACATGGCGCGGAACAAAACCCCTGGGGTGGATGGGCTGCCGATCGAGTTCTACGCCAACTTTATGGAAGTGTTGGCTCCCAGACTGCAGGTTGTGTATGCGGAGGCGAAACAATTGGGGCGGTTGCCTGACTCTATGACGGAGGCGCTGGTTGTGCCCCTGCTGAAGCCGGGCAGGGATGCATTAGATGTTTCTTCTTTTCGTCCGCTGTCTATGTTGACTGTAGATTATAAGATTTTGAGTCGAATCCTAGCCACCCGGCTCCTGCCCCTGATGACCTCTTTGGTGCATAGGGATCAGGCGGGATTCATCCCCTCGAGGAGCACGTCGATGAATATCCGCCGGCCGATTGGGGTCATTGATAGTGCTGCCTTGGCGGATCCAGGCCCGGTAGTGCTGACGGTTGATATTGAAAAGGCGTTTGATAGCTTGGAATGGGATTTTTTAGATGGTGTGCTGTTGAAGTTCGGAGTGGGGGAGGGGTTCCGGGGCTGGACGAAAGTGCTCTATTCTTCGGCTAAGGCGAGGGTGCGGTTGGGGACCTTGGTCTCCTCGGTTTATCCGGTCTGCAGGGGCACGAGGCAGGGCTGCTCGCTGTCTCCTCTGCTCTTTGCTCTAGCAATGGAACCGTTGGCGGCACAGGCGAGACAGGGAGTTGTTTTTGACGGGATTGCGCTGGGACTTGACTCACATTACATTTCGCTGTATGCCGACGACTTGTTACTGTACCTGGCAGACTCTGGAAGGGCTCTTGAGGGCGCGGTGGACATGCTGGACAGGTTCGGGAGGCTCTCGGGCCTCAGGGTGAACTGGACTAAGACTTGTGTGTTTCCGCTGCGGAAGACCACGCTCTGCCCGCAGCTCACGAGGCCGGTGGTGTGGGAACCCTCTTGTTTTGTTTACTTAGGAGTGCGCATCTACCATGACACGGCGGATCTCCTTGAGGGGAATGTGGGGCGCTGTGTTCGGGCGCTGAGAGGCAGTATGGACTTCTGGGCCTCTCTCCCGCTGTCTGTACTGGGCCGTGTGGCGTTGTTGAAAATGGTGGCACTCCCGAGGCTCCTCTACTATTTTAGGACTCTGCCGGTGTGGATCCCGCAGGGTGTCTTTCGAGAGCTGAAGATGTTGGTGACCGGCTTTCTCTGGGGCCATGGCCGCAGGCGGGTGGCATTGACCACCCTGATGAGACCTAAGTGTGAGGGAGGGGTGGCCGTCCCCGACTATGAACTATACTATCTGGCGGCGCAGCTCCAGGTCCTGACGCAGAACGTGGCCAGAGAGTTCAGGGGGCCTGAAGATGGCCGGGGGGTTGGCATTCGGAGGTATGTTTTGTCGTCTATCGTGATGCAACAGAGACTGGCCAGTAGGGACCTCACGATGGAGGAATGGACGCTCAGGTTATGTTGGAACAGGCACTTGAGGAGGGCTGGGAAGCGCCGACCATACGCGCCGGAGATTCCGCTGGGAATGCTCACTGCCTTACCGCATGGGGGTGATTGGTCCCAATTGTTAGAGTGGGAGGACCTGGGCTTGCAGATGGTGGGTGACCTTTATGTGGAAGGGTCGCTGGCCCCGTTCCAAACCTTGCAGGAGCAATTCGGCCTGCCGAGTGGTACCTTCCTGTTGCATGCGGCGGTTGTCGCGGCCCTGCAGAAGCATTGGGGGGGCGGATTGGCTGAACCGGAGGTGACGACGGTGTGCCAATATGTAGTGATGGCGGCGGGCACCGTTAAGGCGGTGACCTGCCTCCACAATAGGATGTTAAATGACGGCCTGGCCCCGTTAGCTGAGCTGAAGTCGCGTTGGGAGACCAGCATCGGTAGACAAATCCCGGACTCCGTGTGGGGTCAGGTGCTACACAGGACCTGGAAGGGGACGCGGAATGCGAGATTCCAACAGGTGCATTATTTTGTGCTCCACAGGGCGTATTTGACCCCGGAGAGGTTACGGCGACACTTCCAGGTGCTTGATGCCATGTGCCCGCGATGTCTAGAACCTGAGGTGGATCTTGACCACATGCTGTGGGGTTGCCCGAAATTGGGGAACTACTGGTCTGAGATAGGGGACCTCCTGAATGCTGTCACGGATCGGGAGGTAGATTTTGACATGGCCGCCTGCCTGCTTCTTTGGTTCCCGCATACCAAAAAGACCAAGGTTACAAGCAAATTCATTGGGTTGGGACTGATACTAGCACAGCGTGAGATCACTTGGCATTGGAAGTCTAAAGAGGGGCCGTCTGTACGGAGGTGGAGGAATGAATTGATGAGATGGTGGAGCTGTGAGAGTGTGTTACGAATGCGCCAGGCGACCAGGGCTGGCAACGAGAAGTGCTTGGAACTGGCACGGTCCTGGGAGCTGGTGGTGCAGGCACTGAGGGACTACCTAACCGAAGGCGAGGACCCTGATCAGTTGTAACCAGGGATTCCGTGTGGCTACTAGCTTGTCAAAGCTTCCTGATAGTTGACACCCGAGAGCAGGAGGGGGGTGGTGGGACCCGCGTTAGCAGCAGTTGAGGGGGGGGGGGGAACTGGGTGGGAGGGAGTCGTTGGAGGGAGAGGTTGGCCGGCTAGCGGCAACCTCCCGGAACCGGTTGGTCCGGGGTGGTACTTGTGATGCTTTAGTGACATGACATTAGAGTGGCCTGGGATCAGATGGCGAGAGTGGGTTGGTTGTTGTGGGATAAAAGCAGATACGTAGTGTTATACTTGACCTGTGCCCCGCAGGGGGCATGCACCGAGGTACCTCCAGTGCACTGACTTATTGATGCGCCGCCCAGCCTCCGGGATGTGGGCCAATCGGCTGTGTATTGTATTATTATTGCACTGTATGATGGGGACCGTTGGTGCACGGGTTGGTTTGTTGGATGTTTTTATTCCTGATTCTGCAATAAAAATATATTTAAAAAAAAACCATTCTTTAGCCCACTCTGCCACCCCAGTTCAGACATGGCTATATGCAAATCAGTCTGACCCTGTGCCTCATGGGAACAGTCCAGCCCGAACTGCCAAGCCATGTCTTCCCTGGACCGGAAACAAGCTTCCGAGGACCGGTTTCTGGCATTCCAGCCGTCTTCAGCCCGGCTTGCTTGAATCCAGTGGCAAAGTGAGCAAGGGACTCACGTCTGAGCATACCCTGCCACACTTATGGCGGCCAAAAGCGGTACAAAAGGGGGTGGTGATGGACGGAGCATCTGAATCAATCAAACACTCACACCCAGTCAAAAGATCTGGGTTGAATCCATCACCGTTCTTTAGCCCACTCTGCCACCCCAGTTCAGACATGGCTATATGCAAATCAGTCTGACGCTGTGCCTCATGGGAACAGTCCAGCCCGAACTGCCAAGCCATGTCTTCCCTGGACCGGAAACAAGCTTCCGAGGACCGGTTTCTGGCATTCCAGCCGTCTTCAGCCCAGCTTGCTTGAATCCAGTGGCAAAGTGAGCAAGGAACTCACGTCTGAGCATACCCTGCCACACTTATGGCGGCCAAAAGCGGTACAAAAGGGGGTGGTGATGGACGGAGCATCTGAATCAATCAAACACTCACAACCAGTCAAAAGATCTGGGTTGAATCCATCACCGTTCTTTAGCCCACTCTGCCACCCCAGTTCAGACATGGCTATATGCAAATCAGTCTGACGCTGTGCCTCATGGGAACAGTCCAGCCCGAACTGCCAAGCCATGTCTTCCCTGGACCGGAAACAAGCTTCCGAGGACCGGTTTCTGGCATTCCAGCCGTCTTCAGCCCGGCTTGCTTGAATCCAGTGGCAAAGTGAGCAAGGGACTCACGTCTGAGCATACCCTGCCACACTTATGGCGGCCAAAAGCGGTACAAAAGGGGGTGGTGATGGATGGAGCATCTGAATCAATCAAACACTCACACCCAGTCAAAAGATCTGGGTTGAATCCATCACCGTTCTTTAGCCCACTCTGCCACCCCAGTTCAGACATGGCTATATGCAAATCAGTCTGACCCTGTGCCTCATGGGAACAGTCCAGCCCGAACTGCCAAGCCATGTCTTCCCTGGACTGAAAACAAGCTTCTGAGGACCGGTTTCTGGCATTCCAGCCGTCTTCAGCCCGGCTTGCTTGAATCCAGTGGCAAAGTGAGCAAGGGACTCACGTCTGAGCATACCCTGCCACACTTATGGCGGCCAAAAGCGGTACAAAAGGGGGTGGTGGTGGACGGAGCATCTGAATCAATCAAACACTCACACCCAGTCAAAAGATCTGGGTTGAATCCATCACCGTTCTTTAGCCCACTCTGCCACCCCAGTTCAGACATGGCTATATGCAAATCATTCTGACCCTGTGCCTCATGGGAACAGTCCAGCCCGAACTGCCAAGCCATGTCGTCCCTGGACCGGAAACAAGCTTCCGAGGACCGGTTTCTGGCATTCCAGCCGTCTTCAGCCTGGCTTGCTTGAATCCAGTGGCAAAGTGAGCAAGGGACTCACGTCTGAGCATACCCTGCCACACTTATGGTGGCCAAAAGCAGTACAAAAGGGGGTGGTGATGGACGGAGCATCTGAATCAATCAAACACTCACACCCAGTCAAAAGATCTGGGTTGAATCCATCACCGTTCTTTAGCCCACTCTGCCACCCCAGTTCAGACATGGCTATATGCAAATCAGTCTGACCCTGTGCCTCATGGGAACAGTCCAGCCCGAACTGCCAAGCCATGTCTTCCCTGGACCGGAAACAAGCTTCCGAGGACCGGTTTCTGGCATTCCTGCCGTCTTCAGCCCGGCTTGCTTGAATCCAGTGGAAAAGTGAGCAAGGGACTCACGTCTGAGCATACCCTGCCACACTTATGGCGGCCAAAGGCGGTACAAAAGGGGTGGTGATGGACGGAGCATCTGAATCAATCAAACACTCACACCCAGTCAAAAGATCTGAGTTGAATCCATCACCGTTCTTTGGCCCACTCTGCCACCCCAGTTCAGACATGGCTATATGCAAATCAGTCTGACCCTGTGCCTCATGGGAACAGTCCAGCCCGAACTGCCAAGCCATGTCTTCCCTGGACCGGAAACTAAGACGTGAGTCCCTTGCTCACTTTGCCACTGGATTCAAGCAAGCCGGGCTGAAGACGGCTGGAATGCCAGAAACCGATCCTCGGAAGCTTGTTTCCGGTCCAGGGAAGACATGGCTTGGCAGTTCGGGCTGGACTGTTCCCATGAGGCACAGGGTCAGACTGATTTGCATATAGCCATGTCTGAACTGGGGTGGCAGAGTGGGCTAAAGAACGGTGATGGATTAAACCCAGATCTTTTGACTGGGTGTGAGTGTTTGATTGATTCAGATGCTCCGTCCATCACCACCCCCTTTTGTACCACTTTGGTAAGTCAGCCGCAAATGTGTGCAAAGTTTCCGCAGGAAAACTAAAGTGCTACTAAGGTCACATGAATCAGTCAAACTACACAATTTAGCTAAATGAAAGGTGTGACGCCTAACCATTTTATAAAATGAGCACAGTTGCCACTTGCCCAGGTCTCCCACCTTTGCAATGCAATGGACCACCTGGTAAAGTGATTGGGACAGTCAGAAGTCCCACTATAAATAATCAGTGCACATAAAAAAATCAAGTACTGGCAAAGCCGATAGTCCTCTCTTTAATATGGTAAAATGTGCAAACAGCACTTGTACAGGCCTGTTTTTCCATATATTCGCCTATTAAATACAGATGTATTTGATTTGTCAATGCTTGTTTTCCCTTTTTAGCACTGTTAGACTCTGTCCTCAAAATACATGTTTCAAAGTTACTTTTATTAATGTAAGAGATCTGGATCTTTGAGGGATCTTCTGTGCCTGACACTGCCTACAAGGAGGAGTGGTTTTTTACCAAGCATCCTATATTCTAACTGCCCTTATTTGGGGAGGAAAGTTTGCAATTTTGTGATAAGTCATTACAGTGTATTCTTATTGCATGCCAAACGTTACTTTGTTCCAATGAGGAGTATTATATCTGTCTTTCCTGAGCATTAAAGAATCGTGTCTCAAAAAGGCAGTTCACTCACTGTACAAAGTTTACAGTTGTTTAATCACTGTTGTTGCAATAATGAGTATACTTAGATGTATATATCAATATATAGGTAGGTGTTCCGTAAAGCTGCACAGTTAAAAAAGTACTTAGTGACAGTTGTGAACAAAGTGCTCTAGTATTCACCACAGAAAGACAATGTTGACAGACTTTACAATAAAATTTGGTCAACACAGATTCCTGTTCCATTTCGGGTTTAGAAATCAGTTAAAGTTTCCAATCCCTAACAGGGATACCTAATGGGGTCTTTATCAGGACAAATGAAGGTTGCGACCAGCAAGAATCATGGTATATTCAATTAACTTGTTGTGTACACTAGAATAGCCACTCTTAGAGTTGCTACTGTGCGTCTTATAGGTATCTTACCTCTCCTTGACTTGCTTTCAAAGGAAAGATCAAATTCATACAAATCTACAGATTATGAATGTGAAAAGGTCTTACTAGAATAACCAAACGTCCAAGTGAAATCATAATACTGTTCTTCTATGAATAAAAGACCCAATCAAATTGTCTGTCACAAATTAGTGATTCGCAACCCCTCACCTGGGCAGGACCATGACAGTCATATGTGCACATTGTAAGAGAAAGGTCCTATGTCTCTAATAGTGCTCTCCCAAGAGAGATCTCTTTAGCAGATTATATGGAAGTATCCCCTGATTATTGTCATGGTATGCTAACAAAATAGTGGAAGAGTACCTGGGTCAGTATCTATCAGGCCTGAACAAACAAACAAACATGTACTGACAGACTCAAGCATGTGAGGGACCTTTAAAAACATTTTACATTTAAATAGAACGAACAAAGGGAAGTCCAGGGGTGACCACCCAAGTACCAGACCATATTACTCACAGTCCTGGGCAGACAGACACACAAATAGTGTAAATCAGCACAAAAAATATTTTTGCAACTTGCAGGTAATAATTGCCATCAAGAGGAGAATAGCGGTGCTTACACATGTTGCAGCCCTTTCCATTTGGTTAAATTACAGTTGTGGTCACACACATGTGCATAGGCACTAATTTGAATCAATGGGAAGCCCACAGAACGTGCAGACTTATTCCTACTATAGAACCTAGAATGTATTGTCTATCCAGTTTCCCAGGAACACTGCGTTTCCCCTTATTATTTTCCCTCATATAATGGCAGCGTTATGACAAATACTGTCATGGGGTAGTGTGAAAGGCTAGACTCCACTGATTTGATCACAACATTCTATCAGCAGTCCTCAAACTTGTGTGTAGTCAGTGAACAACTGGCAGACAGGCTTTGATACTGGCAGCCATTTTAGAGTGATTTCGTGGTATGGTACAAGGAACCCTAACCAATAAAACACCTTGTTTTTAGGTAGTAGAAAAACTGCAAATATTTTTCACAATTTTTTCTGTGATGGGGCGTTATCCAGCGTTGGATGTAAGTTTGCAACAATGTTGCATGATTTAAACATAAAAGTACGTATAGCTTATAGTACTTATCTAAAAAGTATATAAAACATTGAATGACCCTGATAAAAACTTCTTAGTCGAACCTGTTACGATTTTTAGAAGTTACAGATCAGGCAAAATCAATTCAAAGTGGCTGCATGGGTGACGAAGGCCACTGATGTACTATGTCTCTTATGTGTTGTAGGCTGTGATATCCTTTAGTTTCTTTAGTGGCTTTCTTTGAGGATAGAAAGAGTGAGTTTTTAAATTGCACTGACCAATAGTAAAAGTCGGAGAGAGCAGTATACTTAGGGGCCGGTTATGATGTCAGGCAGACCGCCTCCTACCGACAGTTGGAATCTCCTAAACCGCATCGGATCCCTTCTGATCGACTCGGTCGGTTTACATTCCCACCACCCAATTACAATCTTTGTGGTCAGATTGTAAACTGCGCGGTCATTCTGAATATGTTCCGAACAGCTCGTATCGGTCGGAACCACATCATACACCCCTATGGACAGCGTTCTGCCCTTGCGATTACGATGTTGTTTTCCAGCAGTCTTTCCGCATCGGCCTGTCCGACACGGAAAGGCTGCCTAAAAGTGACTTTGGGGACTCCTGGTAGGGCCTACGGTTGATGGCTGAGGAGGTACCTAAGGGACTCCCTGTAAAACCCTGCACTGTGTGGCAGGCACCATGGGGTGCCTGCGACAGGGTGCAGAGTTTTCCGCAAGCACCCCATTTCCCGATAGGAGCCTTAGTTGTGCCCGGTTGTCGGGCGGAACACAAACTCCCTTGGGTTCAATGGGACTCTGACCGAGCAATCGCATTTCGATCACATCATAATCCGGCGGACAGAACTGCCGACCACAAGTCTGTCAGTCCCGATTCCGAGTCGCTGTTGGGCGAAGGCTTTCCACCCAACCTCGTAATCTGCCCCTAAATCTCCATCTGGATGCCTGATGTGATTCCATTGGAAAAGATTGTACATTCCTACTGTTTGAATATTTATTCTTACTCTGATTATTTATTTCGAAGCTTGACTGAAACCTCCCTCTGTTGCAGCGTAATTTTACAGCCACACTGCCAGATATTGCAGAATGATTGAATTCAAAGACAAACTGATCTCATCAAAATCAGAAATATTACTTTTTGGAAATCCAGCAATCTGAAACCATGGGTGGTGGCCGGCAGATCTGCCCGTCAAAAGTTTCTTCAGCCTGGAATCTAGCAGTAATGTTTGATACATCTTAGCCATGGCTAAATCCCCACCTCCGAGCCGGAAGCTCCGCCTCCGGGCCGCAAGCTCCGCCTCCGGGCCGGAAGCTCCGCCTCCAGGCCGGAATTTCCAGCCTGAGTGCGAACAAAAAGTTAGTAGTCGTAAATCCATTCTGTGAATACCAAAAGTAGTAAGTGCATTCTGTGAATACCAAAAGTAGTAAGTGCATTTTGTGAATACCAAAAGTAGTAAGTTTAGGATTTTGTCTTAAGTTAATTCTGTGAATCGGGCCCTTATTCTGAGAAGAACCTCAAGCCTGCAAATATACAAACTTCATAGCCAACTCTCTGGAACACCAAGTGTCTGCAACACTGAAGGGATTAGGGTTAGGCTTTTCATCAAAGTAAAGCAGAAGAGGGAAGAATAGACCTGTGATTGAGATAAAAGAGTGACATTGACATTTCAAAGATTTGGTGTAAAAAAATGTGAAAACAAATTGGATTCTGAAAAGTTCGAAAAACTTTTTCACACTGGAAAAATGCAGTGTGAAAAAGGACCTAGAGACTGCCACATTTGTGGTGGGTGTGATGATATAAAAGGCATAGACTCTTGAAAAGTGCAGCTCTGACAGCGCCTAGAGACATTAAGAAAGAAGACAGGGGACTTTTGTTTATTAGAAGCAAACTACAAGCAACATTTTTACATGCAATCAGTAGCGCTGCGACCAAAACCAAGTTGTGGGGCAGCGCACAGTGAGTTTGGGGGGTGGGGTGAGGAATAATATATATATATAAAAAAAGGACTTAGCTGCCACTGCCGGAGCCTTTTCTCCCACCTGGCTATAAAATACAGCTGGGTTGGAGAAATGTAAGTGTGCATGTCAGTTTGGCTGTGAGGGCTGGACTGGGCGGATATTGGGCATTTTCCTGGTAGGCTGGAAGGGTGGGGCCGATTTTGCAGTGGTGAGGGTACGTTTTTGTTACTGGGGGCTGGTTTTGCAGCAGTGCATATCTGCCCAAAGTAACAAAAGCACCATGGGGCTGGTCCATCAAAATTGTCAGGGTGGCTTTGGATTCCCAGTCCGGCCCTGTTGGCCATCCTAAGATGGCTGGCCAAACAGACATGCACACTTACAGTGGGCAACTCTCCTCCTCCCTGCTCAGTCTGCTGCTATCATAGACAATGGCCCACCCTAGACTCGGGCCACTCAGCTCAGTCAGGGAAATACATTTTTTTTTAATCTCCTGGCTCTGAGAAGTGGGGTGACTCTCCTCCGCCATAACGGAAGAGCCGCCCCTGCATGTAATCTTTTCACGTTGGGGTGAACAAAAGTACACTTTTTTTAAGGAAGATTTCAGGTTTTATTAATATTACAATAAGGTGGTCCCCTGTAATAAAACTGTACATGAGGTCTGTCCTGATGAACAAAGGCAAGTGAGATACTAGCTCAATGTATTGCTCGTCCAGTTTCAAAAGTCACACTGTGCACATTGATAGTACAGTAGATGCAGCATTGGCATATATCCAATTTCACGGTATCTACAAGACATTTTTTGATTGTGCCAAGCTTCCTTCGAGGGAACATTATGCCATCGGCATAGGCAAAGAAAGACACCAAGTAAAGTACCGCCAGCGCAATATTAGAGGTTTTTGTTCAATTTTTCATGTTAAATAAAAAAATTGCAGATAGTTGCGATGAAGCTTGGAGAGTGAGTTCCAATTATATTATTCTGCCTCCTATTACACTGTCTGCAAGGTCCCTTCACTTCGTCCTTTAATTCTCAACAAACTTAGTATCTCAACAAGGAACCTGAATGATGTACTCTGGAAGAAACAAAATCAGAAAATTCAACAATGTTTTCCTTAATATGCACATATTAGGGATGGGCAGAATTCATGGAATTTGCTTTAGTGGAATTACGCAAAATCCCACAAAATTATGTGAAAATACTAAACCATTTGGCGTGATTTCGTGAATGTGACATTGCAAGCATAACTCGAAATTCTTGAAATTATATGAGATCATGCCGGTGGTAACAATTTCCCCTTGGCTAAACTACACCTTAACCTTACCTCACTACCTAATTCTATGCCTCCAGCAGCACCTTTAGTCTAATACATTTAGTCATTTTTTTAGCCAGCGCATAGCAATGCGCCAAACCGTCACATTTGAAGATATCTAAAACAAACCAAGATTTTCGAAATTTCCATCCAAATAACAGAGGATGAAGCCTGGGACACAGTAGTTAGAACCAATGCTCCATCTGGAGGCTTCTGATAAAGACTTTGTGGAAGGAGAAGTTATGATCTTTCATAAGTGCCACCACTGTATGTCCATTGAAATTAAATAATCATATTTCTTTAATAACAGGCATGTCAAATTAATATTTTCACATCAGCCTTCCTACTTGTTTCTCTGATATAAGTTCTCCTAAGATGCCCCTTTGGTCATTTCATACTTTTGAATCAGAAGAAAACTATTTTCCTGGTTTTATTATTAAGGCTCCTTAAAGTACTTTTTAGTTGCCTAACCATAAAAATCTGTTATTTAGCACCATGACGCCCAAAGGGGTGAATGGGTACTTTACAAAATATCATGTTATGTCTTGTCTTGTCAAATTACGTTAGGGTCATTAACGTAACACATTTTAGGGTCATGGAAGGTTAGATACCTCAAACTCTAGAGACGTAGCCTTGATCTCTGTAGAGAAAAGCACAACAGATAGGTACTTCTCACCCACCCCTTTGGGCTATTGACATTGAAACATTGGAGATGTTAGAAAAATGTCTGCGACCTCTTGCAGTGTATAACAAGGGACCTTGCGTGGGACTCTTCCCATCACCCTGAAACTGTTCACGTGTTCCTTTACATTATAAAGTAAATTAGTGTTCATTACCTGCTAATCTAATTGTAAATCTTATGTATTAGAATTATCACCATAATAACAAATAACTCAGCAATAAAGAATATTATTAGAATGTACAAAATACACGTTATTTACCAAACATATCTAATGTATTGTAGTCTATTCTCCCTGTTTCCTTTGTGCCAAGACATTTATTGTCTGCCTGCAGACCTGCTTTTCCTTAATGTAGTCTCCCTTCAAACAGCCTGCCGCCCAGCATCTCATCTCTCTCTCTCCTTCTCACTAATTGAGAAGAGCTTATTCCCTCTACACAGGACAGTATCCCTATGGAGCTACTGGGGACACATTCCACTTCGAAACATGTGCTGGGCAAATTATAAGCAGCAATGACTGCCAGACACAATGCTATGTTATGTTGTGTTGTTTTATGTTAAATATTGTTTAACTAGTCTTAGCAATTTGGATCCCAAAGGTTTCATAGTCTATAAATGGGCATTCTTCTGTGTACTTGACGATGGAAGGTAGCCACCGTCTCCTCCAGCCCTCTATTTCTGCAGTCAACTACCTCATTCAGATGCTAGGAGTCACTGGCATGAAGCTGGCCAATACCCCTCCGACACCCACTTCAGGTATTACACTAGTAAGCCCACCTCCCGAGAGGTTTCATAATTCACTATTTAAGAAATAGTTCTAAAAAAAAAACTAGAGTGGCTGTTATGCCTGACGCTTCTAGGCATTGGCAGCTCCATTGCTGTGTCTCACTCCTTACCTGAGGTCTGGCAATTTTGGAAATTCCCGAGTAGTATGGTGTAAAAGAAATCTGCATGACTCATTGACCCAGCGGAAGTGGGCTGCAGAGAAGCTGCCCTGTCAGCCACCAGGTGATGGATCGTCTTCGTTTGCATGCAATGGCAGAGCTGGGAGCTAGCAGAGTATTTGTTTTCGCCTGGTGGTTCAGCACTTCAGGGTATCTAGGGAGGAGATTCTGGGGGTTCTGTGTTCTGAGAGATTTTGTGAACTTTCTACTGTGCTGCAGTGTGATATTCTTTAATTAGGCGTGTGTTCAATTTTGGCATGACATTTTTTTATTTATTCATTTGTAGAGTGCATAGTTACACCACCCGGTGTGTCCCCACGCTGAGACGTAGCTAGTGAGTTTGCTGCTGCCCCTTGTGAGACCCGTCGAACTGTATTTTATTCAGTTTTTGTGAACAGCCATGTCTTCAGCTGTCTGAGGAAGATGCTTTCGCTTGGTTCAGTTCTAATGGCGATTGGCAAAGTATTCCAGATTTTTGCTGCTAGATACCTGAAGGAGCGAGCCCCCATTTGTGCTTTGAATATTCTTGGAACTGTCACCCATGCCATCCCCATGGATCTTAAATTGCGTCAGTAGTGGTTGAAGGTATCTAGGGTTGTTCTTTGATAGGATGCAGTGACAGTGGAACATTGCCTTGAATACGACTCTCTTTCCCACTGGCAACCAGTGTAAGGTTGTAAAGGATTTCTGCGTGTTGGCTCTCCTTGGAAGGCTGAGAACCAAACGTGCCGCCACATTTTGTACCCTCTGCAATTTGGATAGCCCTGTTTTGGAAGTGCCGAGGTAAAATACATTTCCATAGTCCAATTGGGAAGTAATTACTGCATGTACTGGGGGAGGAGCTTCGCGCGCGATCAAGATGGCCGTGTGAGCTTAGGGCTCCCGAGAACCTCGCATTCTCCCGCATCCATCCTGTCATATATCCTGTTTTTCATCTATGTCTTTGTGAAGACGGACCACGCGTGAGGTGAAATCTGCAATCTGCTTTTCGATCGGACCCCGGGAGCTGAAGTTATGGTGCCTCGAAAACTGCGACCTATACCTCCGTGATACCCAGCTGTGGAGTTGCCATCTCACCCGAGCTGTAGTTGAACAACATCGGTCTAAGGGACTTGCTACACTCGGTCCAACTGGTTTCACTTTCGATTTTGACTACAAATCGCTCAGTGCCTGGGAGCGAGTCTACCCCTGTGCCCACGGACAGCCGGCGGTTCCCCCACTAACGAGATTTTTTTTTGCCGGAATTGGAGAAATATCGGATTGTGTCCGTATCATAGGGGTCCCGGAAAAAGCAGAAGATCCAGCAGCGGACCTTTTTGTTGAGGACTTCATAGTTCGCCATCTTGCGCCTAAGGGACTGAGTAAGTTTTTTACAATTGAACGTGCTCATAGAGTCCCAGGTGGTCGCCCGAAGGTGGGAGCCCCTCCTCGGGCTAAAATAGCCAGAATCCTCAATTTCGGAGACAGGGAAGCTGTTCTGCAGGCCTCACGGACAAATGACCCCACAAAGTTCGAAAACACCACTGTCAGCTTTTACCCGGACTTTACCCAATCGGTCCAGAAGCAACGACTCGGCTTTATGGGTGTGAAGAGAAGATTGCGAGACATGAACCTCAAATATGCCATGCTTTTTCCGGCCAAGTTACGAATTGAGCATGCAGAGCGAACTTATTTTTTCGATCGTCCTGAGGTGGTGGCCGACTGGCTTGATACTCTATTGAATCAGCCGTCTTCGGAGGCACAGACTGATGGAGCGGAGGGGGGTCCGACAGAACAGGAATAGGTGCCGGCGGACAGTTTCCTGGGATCCTTGCTAACCTCGAACAGCGGTTCGCTAATCCTGACACTTGACTTAATATCTATTTTGGGAGTTGCGGGGTCGATAGTGGGTCTTTTTCCTCCTCTGTGTTTCTTCTTGTAGCTTAGTTAGATGGGGTGGCGACAGGCACACTGCAAGTTTGGGTGGTTTTCTACTGTTATGCAGGGGTGCAGGGTGGGGGGTTTTGTAACGGGATGTTCCTGGGGGGATCCGGGGGTTTTGTTGGGGACTGTGTGTGTTTTTTCGCAAGGCAATATATCTATGACTAATTTGAACACGGTGCTGTTCCAGGGGTTGGATCTTCCTTCTTTTTCGGGATGGGGGGTAGAGGGCTTAAATTGATGAGTAGAATGTTAATGGTTTGGGGGATCGGATAAAGCTGCAACTGTTGAAGCGTCTTTCCCCGGATGTGGTTCTCCTTCAGGAGACACACTTGATTGGTAATACCTGTCGTGCTATGAACAGGAGAGGATATCGACTGGTTGCACATGCCGGATTCTCCTCCGGCTCCAGAGGGGTGGGTATCATGATCAAGAATTCTCTCCCACTTTAAATTGACTCCACTGTCTTTGATGATAGAGGGCGCTATGTTGCTCTTATGGGTAGATGGGAGGGCCGCACTATTTCTTTTGTTTCAGTGTACGTCCCCCCTGGCTTGCAATCTGTTACCTTTGCTGACCTGGGGCAGGTTCTCCTAGCTCTCCCCGAGGGAATATTACTCATGGGGGTGACTTTAATGCAGTGGTTTCTGGCAGGCTGGATCGGCACCCACCCAGGGATTTGCAAAGTTCACAAAACTGGCTTTCTGAGTTCCTTGATACCCTGGGACTGGTCGATTGCTGGAGATTGTTGCACCTGATACAGCAGCAGTATACTTTCCATTCTGGTGTGCATGGTAGCCTTTCCAGGATCGACTATGTATTATTACCTGCGGCTCAGACCCTCTCCGTCACTGAGGTTAAACATTTGGCCGTGATATTTCCGATCACTCACCCTTGTGGTTGCGGATGTAACTGGGCGGTGAGAATGAGGGCCAAATAGCCCCGATCAACCCCTGGTACTTCCGAGACCCCAAGACTCGTGCAGCCTTTGTGAAATCTCTCGACCAATATTTCTCCGAGAACGAGGGTTCAGTTTCGTCAGCTGTATCTCTTTGGGAGGCTTTCAAGACCGTCCTTAGGGGGCAGGCTCTGTCATTGATAGCTAGTGTTAAGAAGAAGAGGGACGATGATGGTATTAAGATTGAGGCAGAAATTGCTGACTTGGAGCTAGATTTGGAAAGAAGTGTGACCCGCGATGCGTTGCATGTACTGCACTTGAAGCAACTTGACTACAGGACTCTGGTCACTGACGCAGCTAAAGTCATGAGTAAGAGCAGCAGGGACGTCTTTATGATGTAGGAGATAAGGCTGGCAAGTTGATTGCGTGGTTGGATAAGAGGGATAGAGCCAGTCATGTAGTGCCTGTGCTTGAAACGATTGGTGGTGATCAGATTTCTGACCCCGGAGAGAACGTTCAGCAATTTGCGGATCACTTCAGGACGGTGTACTCCTCTGTCTCGGACAGACCGGAAGAGGACTCACATCTCTTGTTACGAGATATAGCTTTGCCTCAACTCTGTGGTGATGACCGGGAACGTATGGACGCCGCAATAACAGCTGATGAGGTGGCGTTGGCGATTTGCTCCCTGCATTCTTGGAAGGCAATGGGTCCTAACGGCCTACCCATTGAACTGTACAAATTGAGACCTGATAACCTTGTTCCCTATCTGCGAGACATGTTTTTGGAGTCTCGGGACTGTGGCTCTCTTTCCCCCGTGATCAGCGGTTGGCTACTATTGTTGTGATTCACAAGGAGGGGAAACCTAGAGACAGATGTGCGTCATATCGTCCTATTTCTCTACTAAACGCCGAACCTAAAATTCTGGCGAAGGTCCTGGCTAATAGATTGATTACTGTCATTAGTGAATTGATACACCCGGATCAATCCGGTTTCATCCCGCATAGGAACACCGCCCTGAATCTCCGGCGTCTTCATGGTGTTTGCGCGAGAGCATCGACGTTGTGTGAGCCGGCCTTCTTGGCGTCATTGGATGCCACGATGGCCTTTGATACCGTGGAATTGCCATATTTATGGGCTGCGTTGACTAAGTTTGGGTTCGGACCAGGTTTTATTGGTTGGGTTAGGCTACTCCACGAGGAACCTCTTGCGCAAATTGTTGTAAATGGTCGTGTGTCTGCTTCGTTTGGTCTCGAGAGGGGAACTCGTCAGGGTTGTCCTTTGTCACTGCTCCTGTTCGCCCTGGCCCTCCAGCCCCTTGCTGCCTGGATTAGGTGGGAGCCCTCGATTAAAGGAATTCGGTGGTCCTCTGAATTTGAAGATCGTATCTCACTTTATGCGGACGATATTTTATTGTACCTGACTTCGCCGCGGAAATCCCTGATAGTCTTGTGCGACGTCTTGACCTCATTCGGTAGAAACTCTGGCCTCATTATTAACTGGACTAAATCCTATTTATACGTTCTATCGGGCGATGTTCCTCTTCTCCCAAGCAACTGTCCCATCCAGTTCGCGCAAACGGGGTTTCGGTACCTCGGTATTTATATCTCATTGGACCCTGCAGTCCGCTATGGACGGAATCTTCTCCTGCCCCTGTCCAGACTAAAACAGGATGTCGCGGGGTGGCGTAGGCTTCCACTTTCACCGCTTGGTCGTGCTGCCTTATTTAAAATGATGTCTCTGCCCCGTTTTCTCTACGCCCTCCAAAACACTTTTGATATAGGGCCCGATGTAGGTAAATCCCATTTACCGATTTAGAAATACCGAATCCTACCGATTCGGTATTCAAAAATCGGTAAATGGGATGTAGGTCCCAACATCTGGATTCGTTACCGAATCCTTAACAATTCTTAAATTACCGATTTGGTAAATACCGAATCGGTAATGCCCATTCATTCCTATGGGCTTTGAAGCCCATAGGAATGATTAGGCATTACCGATTCGGTATTTACCGAATCGGTAATTAAAGAATTCACAAGGGTGCAGGGGGTGTCACTTTGACACCCTCTAGCACCCCCAAAACGGCCATGTGTGCAATGTGGCACACAGACATGCCCTAAGGGCACGTCTGTCTGTCACATGGCACATGTGTACATGCACAGATGTGCATGTACACAGGAATCGTTTTTTTACCATGGATTTGTATTCCATGGTAAAATACCGATTCTGTAAGCCATGTGCTGCCGGAACATAGGCTACCTACATTACATTTTCGGTAATTTTACCGAATCGTTATCATTACCGAATCGGTAAATATTACCGAGTCGGTAAATTTACCGATTCGGTAATGATAACGAATCGGTAAAATTACCGAAAATGTGCCCCTACATCTCCATAGCCCTTTACCGATCGGAAACGGCCGAAAATCGGTATTTTCGGCCGATTCCGATCGGTAAAGGGCTACCTACATCGGGCCCATAGTTCCCTCTAGCTATTTTCGAGCAATCGAGGATCTTCAGCGGAAACTGATATGGGATGGCAGACCTCGTATTTCGCTCGCTAAACTGACGCTCCCTTGGTACGACGGGGGTATCGCCCTCCCGGACATAAAGAGATACTATTGGGCATCTCAACTGGGAGCGATTAATCACAGCATGTATGGTCCTGTTTTGAATCCCGCGTTCGCCATGGATAGGTGGCTTTTGCCTGGTGGCAACTATTATAGGGCGCTCTACTCTAAGTCGGTGGTCGGGTCTTTGACAGGACCTACGAAGATAGCGGTACATCTATGGCGCGACCGACTAGGGCGATGGGTTGGGCGGATCGTCTGACTCGGGCGACCCCACTATTTGGTTCAGATAAACTTGGCAAATTATGGAACACTAAGGGGTTCGATAAGTGGGACCTCATTGCTATTAGTAAGGTGGGAGACCTCTGGGTCGGGGGTCAAGTGAGATCATTTGAATCGCTGCAGCAGGAGTTTGCTCTAAGTAACTCGGAACACTTCCGCTATGCACAGGTTCGCCATGCGTTGAGGTCGGTCTTCCCGGTCGGGGAGGTAATTCCGGAATCGTCTCCGCTCGAAGATAGACTGTTGGATGGCTATGTGCCTGATAGCACCATCTACTTAGTTTATAAAAAGTTGATTAACCATAGATCGGACCTCTTGTTACATCTTTAGGACTTGTGGACACTTGACGGTCTTGAATTGGATGACAAAGACTGGCAATCTGCGATCTCCTCTCCAAGTGAGGTCGCGATCCCAGCTCGTCTCCGATTAGTACAATTGAAGATTCTGCATAGAGTTTATGTCACGGGCCCTCGTCTTGTCCACATGGGTTTTTCTGATGATGGTCTGTGTAAGCGAGGGTGTGGGCAGGTGAGGACTTTCCTTCATATTATTTGGGAGTGTTGTGAGGTCGCAGTTTTCTGGAAAGAAGTAAATGAGGTAATGAATGAGGTGACCGGGATCGCCCTCTTTCCTGAGGCGAGACGCAGTTTATTGAATGTATGGGAGCCTACTGACCACAATGTAGCGCAAACTCAGTGGGTGACCCTGGGAGCCATGATTGCTAAGAGGGATATTGCTCAACTGTTGGGATCCCCGAGACCGCCCACGTTATCGGCATGGAAAGAAAACATGGACTGGTGTAAGTTCAGAGAAAAGTCTGTGTACTTGGCCCGGGGCCGGCCTTGGAAATGGGGCAGAGTATGGGGAACCTGGAATGCCTATCGTGGTGATATATGTACGCTGCATGTCGCTGATATCCCTGATGTCCCACTTTCCCCCTAGCCCCACGTTCCACTTGTTGTTTTTATTCTTGCTTCCGTTATTTTGATCTCCCCCTCCTCCCTCCCCTCCTCTTCTACTTTGATTGCTGATTTCATTGACTTGTTTTTCCTTCCCCGATATGGAACCTGTACTGTACGTGATGTGGTTTTTGTTGTCTTGTGTTTTTGTTTTCATAAAATTTTTAATAAAAAGAAATATAAAAAAAAAAATTACTGCATGTACTATGGTTTTTCTGACATTAGATGGTAATAAATCTATCACTTTCCTCAGGGATTTCATGGCCCCATAGCACTTCCCAGCTACCTTCCGAATCGGATTGTCAAATGACAGTTTGGAATCGAACCAGATTCCGAGGTTTTTCACCTCTGTTTTTGGGATGGGGACTTGGCCCAGTGATTCTGGCCACCATGCAGATGACCATATGGTTGGCGTCTTGCCTACTACCATTACCTCCGTTTTATTCCCATTTAGCTTGAGGCAATGGTTTGACATCTAGTCAGCCACCTCTTCTAGACATTTAGAGAAGCGGATAGGTGCCTGATCTTTGTCTTGGGACAGCATTACAATTAGCTGTGTGTCATCAGCATATGACACTATCGACACCTTAGGTTTCTCCACACATTCTTCCAGTGGTCCCACATACAGATTGAAAAGGGTGGGAGTGAGAATTAATCCCTGTGGGACCCCTTGGGGGAAAAGGGAAGCTTTCGGACAGATGCGTCTGTTGTGCAACTTGGAAGCTCCATTTAGATAGAAACAATGTCATCCACTTCAGAGCGTTCCGCCTGATGCCACAGGCCTCTAGTCTTTGGAGAAGCAATTGGTGTGAGACGGTGTCAAACGCCGCACTGAGATCCAGCAGGATCAGTGCGGCTGTATGCCCTTCATCAACATATTTTCTCAGCGTCTCTGTGGCCATCAGTAGTGCTGACTCTGTGGAGTGCGCCATTCTAAAACCTGACTGGGATGGATGTAGTAAGTCATTAGTATTGATGTGGTCAACCAGCTGTTTGTTTGTGATTTTTTCTGCGATCTTAGCCACGAAAGGTAGTAATGAGATCGGGTAGGTTTTCTAATACTGTATACTCTAACAATGTTTTTTTCCTGAGTGGTCTGACGATGGCCTGTTTCCATTTGGTTGGGACCACTCCTGTCTGGAAGGAGCAGAGGATGAGTTCCGCGATGTACGACGGGATAGTGTCAGCCCCCTCCATTACTCTCTCTGGTTGTGCAGGATCTAAAGGGGAACCAGATTTTATTTCTTTCACTGTGGCTTTGAGTTCCTCTATTTCCTGTATTTTAAATTCATCCAGAGTTGCTCCTGCAAAGTTCCTAAGACTTATACCGATAAAGTCGGTGCCCTGCCGTAGTTCTATTGGGAAGGTCTCGTATATTTTTATTGCTTTATTTGCAAAACATTCTGCCACCTTATTACAACTCTCTTTGGTCATTGTTATGCCCTTATTCTCTTCATGATTTTTGAGAGACTTCAGAATTGTGAACATTTCTTTATGGGAGTTGCAGGCTCTTTCTATTTTATCCGTGTAAAATTCCCTTCTGATTTTCTTGATTAATGAATGATAGTCTTTTAGGTACTTTTTATATTCTTCTTTGGACCTATTACAATAGTCTTTCCTCCAGACTCGTTCTAATTTTTTACACCTTTTTTTGGCCTTCATTAATTCATCATTGAACCATGGTGCTGTTACTTTTTGTCTCTTAGGAATTCTAGTGCTCCAAGGTGCTATCTTATCTAGTGCATCAGTAATCGATATCTACACCTGATTATTGGCTAGATTAATATCTTTATCCAGCGTGAAATTCTTGTCCCTAAGAGCTCAAGTGAAGGATGCAGAACTGAATTTATTCCACTTTCTAGTTGTGATTTCCTTAATTGGGTGTTGTGTCTTCGTTCTATGAGATGGCACTGTGAAAGGGACTAGGTAGTGATTCGGCCACGGAACTGGCCATGGTGCTCCTACTTCCATCTCAGTTAAATTTGAGAAAATAGGGTTTAAGATGTGGCCCCCTTGATAGGTTTGTGACTCCACTTTTTCTGTTAGATTCAGTGTCAGCATATCCTTACAAAGTGCCCTAATTTCATGGTTATGTGTGTCTTCAAATGTATGTTTAGGTCCCCTAGCACCAGACATTTTTTGTATCTCAGGGCTGGGTGTACTAACTTTTCTTCCATGCTCGCCATAAACTGCGTTATTTGGCCAGGTGGGCAGTAGATTAGAAAGCCAGTTATGGTGTTATCTTCTGCCGTGGATAAGGTGATAAGAATGCCTCACAGTTGTCTAGGCCTGCTTATTTGATTTCGCAATTCCCCCACCTCTATTGCCTTCCCTATCTTGCCTTACTAGCATATATTTGTTCGGGATGGCATCTAGTACATCTGGGGTAGAGTTCTCGTTAAGCCACGTCTCGGTCAGGAATAGAACATCCAATGATCTTTCCCTTAATAGATTGTGTATCTCATGCTTGTGTCTGGCCATTGACCTGCAATTTAGTGAAGCTAACTGTAGCTTGGTCTCCTTAATATTTTGTGCTTTAAACACGAGTGCTATATTGCAGTGCCAGCATATTGGTGCCATGTTGTCTACATTTATTGCATGCCTGCATACTGTGTCTGTGGGCTTTAGCAATCTCAGTTGTTCCTCCTCAGAGCACTTGATCCTATCTTGTGTCCCCTTAGAACCAGGGCTTCTGGCCCCTGGTCCCAGTCGGGCATGGATTGGCGCAGAAGGGGTTGAGTTAGGCGCGCCTTTGGCACGCCTAATGCAAGCCCACTGCGTGCGTCCACTGCGCGGTCGTGTGCAAATTGGTTTTTTGTAGGGGGATCAGGTGGAAGGCTCTGCCTCTGCCGGCTAGACCGGAAGTGATGCCCTAGTGAGATGTTCTGCCCCGCTCTCCACACAACGGCATAGAGCCGGGATGGACCGGGCGGGCAGCCTAACACGGTTTGCTAGTAAGTTTTTTTGTTGAAAAACAATTCGTTGTGCAACTAAAACGAGTACACATAGTGTTAAAAGTTTTAAAAACGCAACAATCACGGACTCTTAGCGCGCACACTCTGCAGTCTCACCCGAGTGAAGAAGGGTATGGCAGACCAAATGAATATGAGGGTGTCATTCCAAATCCTGGGTGCCTAGCTAGAAAGGCCTGTTGCCTAGTTTTGTTTAGTCTTTTGTATACTTTTATGCCTCCATTTGATGGTGTCCTGGCTGCGTGAGTCCTGAAAACCACCAGATATGGTAAACGTGATGTCAGCAAGGAATGGGAGTCTGTAGCTTAAGCTGAATCCTCATTTACTTGAATCAGTTCAAACGGTCCCAATTAAATTATAGCATGATTGAAATGTATCTTCCTGACTGTTTGAGAAAATGAAGGGGTTAGAAATAAGACCATGGTCTACACTACTTACCAGAGGGCGTGCTTCCAGCTCGAGAGCCATAAGCCTTCTGTGCTACCAGGACCCAATGCAGTAGGAAGCAGGTGGGACCTGAAAAAACACTGAAATGTATGAAGAAAACTGGTGCAGGTATTAAAACTTGAAAGAACTCAAACTGTAACATTAACAGTACAAATTCAGGGGGTGACCTGACCACATTGCCGGATGGACACTTTTGGCGATAGCTCAAGCTACTCAACCTTATCCTACCTGTAGCATGGAAGCACTAAACCGTCTGCATACATATAGTTAATGAGAATCCATACATGTGTTGACCAAGCAGTGCTAGGAGCAGAGGCCCCCTCCATGGTGTGCTGACAGGATCACTAGAGTCTGGGCTTCTGAGTGCAGATCATGACCCATGTTATATGTGGCAATTAGAGCTGGAGCCTTGTGCGGCTGAGGTCAATGGACCGACTTTGTAGCAATGATAAACTAAGGCATTTGAGGACCTGGAGGTGGAGCGGAAGCATTGGCCTAATGGTCATGGGTGAGGCCTGAATGGCACATCTGGTGGGACTTTCTTTGTCCCAGCAGAGGAGGTGAGTGCAGGCGAAGGCTAAGGGTCCGGATGTGCTCCGTGGTCAGATGTGATGGCAGTAGCTGCTGAGTAGGGTGGTTGGAGTCGAGGATATGGCTGCCTGACTGATGAGTCTGAGTATCTTTGGGGGCAGAGCGATCGACCGGGTCCCATAGGAATCACAACAAAGAGCAACAAGTAAGGCTGGGCCCTGGCAGCACGGGAAATTGACCTAGCTGAACCTGGAAATAACCCAATCTGTACCCAGTTGTCGCAGGCTTAGATTATTTGCCCAGGACATAGGGCTGCTCATGGATCTAACTGATTGTATTGATTATTACTGCAGTACCTGCAATGTACCCGCTCATTCTGTGGAGAGAGAGAATGAGTGTGGCCTGTACGCTGGACTGCACCTGAGAGAGAGTAATCCCAGAAGGGCCAGATGCTGCATGGGGGCACCACAATGGGTAGCCATATCAAGGTTACAAACCTTATTTTGAGAACTTGAGTTGCTATGAAGGCTTGAAAGTGGGTCCCACTTTCTGAGAGGGACAACAGCCAAAGAGACATTAAAATTGGAAATATGGGGTGCCTGGATGCGCAACAGCAGTTTCACCAATGAAATGAACAAAGTCAAAGGAGCAAAACTTGCTTATAGCAACAAGATAGTCCACTGCACTACACAAAGAGGGGGTGACAATCCATCTGAACCGTGACAGGGACAAGACAATCAACAGCAACAGAGAGAGCCTGCTCCTAGGGATGTTATGGCTACCATAAAAAACACTACAACAGCTCTATGTGGGAGGGATGGTCGGAAGCAGAAGCGAGGAGGCCGTATGGGTTAAATATTGGGATTTTTATTAAAGTAATTTCCAAACTTAGAATGTACTCAGGTAGTGGCATAAACAGTTCTTGGACTAAAAGAAAAAGAAAGAAATGACTAGGGTGAAGACAGATTCCTCAGGACTGATCAACTAAAGGCTTCCAACAACTCTGTGATGGTCAATAAACCTGTTACAGGTTTCTATCGGGCATGCAGGATCTCCAAAAACCTATTACGGGTGTCTACTAGGCATGTAGGGTCGTCCAGAAACCTATTACGGGTTTCTACAGGCGTGCAGGTTCTCCTAGAAACGTATTACGGGTTTCTACAGGTGTGCAAGGTCTCCTAGAAACCGATTACGGGTTTCTACAGGCGTGCAGGGTCCCCTAGAAACCTATTACGGATTTCTACAGGTTTACTGGGTCCCGGAATGGTCTTTAAAGTAAAAAGAAAAGAAAAGTAGGGGAAACATCCTTTACAACGCAACTTTTACCACGCAGTGCCTTTACGACGCAACTTTTACAACACAAACCATTACTGGGGGGCGCTCTAGGATAGGGAATAGGTTTAATTTACTGTCCAACACCTTCCCTACTATCCACGGGGACTGGAGTTGGAATAGTAAATTAAACTATTCACTATCCAGCGCCCCATAGCACTATGCGTTGTAATGGTATGCGTTGTAAAAATCGCGTTGTAAAAGCATGCGATGTAAAAGTATGCGTTGTAATGTCATACATCCGAAAAGTAGCGGTCAATATGTGGCTCTTTGGAGAAGCGTGTACCGTCACCAAGTCCCCACGTGTAAAAGTGCAAGGTATGGGCGGAGGTGTCAGGATTGGCAGTAGCGCAAGAATAAAAAGTGCCACTCACCTTGTTCTTGTGCCAAGCGGAGACGATGGTCGAAGCTAAGCCCCCCAATTCCTCCCAACACGACCCCCAGCAGAGAGAAATACACTCCCTGTGTGAACTCGTGCCCTGGGGGGAAAAAGGGGAAGTGGACAAAAAAATAAAGAGGTTGTGTTTTCTGTATTCCTCTCTAGGGCGCGGTAAGCACTCTGCACTGTATCGAAAAGGACCTCCAATTCTGTATAACAGGGCGACAAAACAGAAAATTACTCGCTGTTCTTATATCTAGGGATACAAGGTATTATTCTGTCCCTCCTCCAACTCACCAAAATTCCATTAACTCAAGCCGTTATGCGGGTTCCTCAATTTACTTTGAATCCAAAAATCAGAAGGAACTCCCGCCCAATATCTTGAGAATTTATATCAGCATCCAATCACTTCCCCTTCAGGTTCAAAGTCTCGGAATGCTGCCAAACACCAAATAATAATAAGTCACTAGAAAATGTTTCATTACTTCCTTTCGAACAAAGCGCCGTTGCAGTCACAACACAGTTTCCATGGAAATTCAAATCGTTCACAAACTGAAAGCTGAAGTCCAGCTCTTTCCGAACAGGCTCCTTTGGGATGAAATAAATATAATGTGCCCAACCAAAACACTAAGGGAAAGTTCCCTACTACTGAAAGTAAATGAGCCGCACGCGTCTTTCAATCAGACGCTAGAAACAGCACAATTGCTTTTCTTTTACTCACGTGCCATTTGTAACGCGACTCTGCGCGTTTAAATGCAACGCGGCTGCTCTTTTGACAGGGAACAAGGTCGATATGAAGGAGACGAGCCCGCTTTTCTTCGACAAGTTCTGCACGACGAATGCCTCACAAACTCTCCGATACCCTCGGAGGACAAGGTTTTTCCCAGGTTTACTGCAAGAAACCAGAGACTCGAATCTTCGCGCTGGAATCCGGCGGGGAACACCATCCGCCATTCCTCTCCAGAAGCAGATTAATTGACAAGCACTTTACCCCGGTGGAGGAAGGACTTATGTCTGTACAGAAAACCCCAAGGCATCCTGGTAGCTGTAGTTCTAAGGACGTTTCCCGTTTTTTGTACATAGTAGGGAAGCAGCCCTTGCGACCGTGAAATCGCTACAGAACCCCCTCCCAAGGACTGCCGACCCGGCGGTCGTCCAGGCTTACCAGGGTGCAGTTCATGAAAACGATCAACCAATACAGGACAGTTCAGATTACTCACAGGTTCCCAGGTCCTTTGCTCGGGCCCATAACCCTTCCCCTCCACCAAATACTGAATCCTCCCTATTACCATACGAGAGTCAAGAATAGATTGCACCTCATATTCCTCATGCCCATCTACCTCAATCGGAAAGGGTCTATCAGGAAGCCTCACATCGGGATGACAGGGTTGGAGGAGGGACACATGAAACACAGGATGAATCGTCCAAGAGCCAGGGAGGGACATTTTCATAGCCACAGGGTTGATAACCTCGACTATACTATATGGCCCCACATATTTAGGTTTCAGCTTATTCTCTCCTTTTAAATGAAGGTTTCTAGTAGACAGCCATACCCTATCCCCCACCTTGTAATCTGGTTCAAGTGTTCTTCTCCTATCAGCAAAGCGTTTTTGTGATGTTTGAGCGTCTGCCAGGCTATGTCTTGCAGCGATTAACACTGCTTTAAGATGGGCATGATGTTCATGAATACTAGGTAAGGGGGAATGTACAGGTACTTCAAATGGAAGCGCATTAGGGTGATGGCCAAAAAGACAAAAAAAACGGGAACAGCCCAAGGAGGAATGTATAGCGTTATTATAGGCAAATTCCGCCATCCAAATCAACTCAGTCTAATCCATATTGTTCTGTAAGGTAAAACAACGAAGATATTGCTCTAAAGTCTGGTTCAGACGTTCTGTTTTACCATCAGTCTGGGGATGGTAGGAGGAGGAAAGTCGAGCATCGATGTCCATGGTCTTACAGAGAGCCTTTCAGAATCGGGAAGTGAACTGGGTTCCTCTGTCAGTTATAAGCACACAAGGAATGCCATGAGCTCGAACGATATGCTGAAGAAACACCACTGCCAGTTCCGCTGAGGTGGGCAGGCCGGCCAAAGGTATGAAATGCCCCATCTTCGTCAGATGGTCAACAACCACCAAGATCACAGTCTTTCCATCACAAGGTGGCATTTCAACTATAAAGTCCATTGATAGCGTATGCCAGGGTTTCGGAGGAATTGATAGAGGTCTAAGAAGTCCGATAGGTTTTACATGTATGGACTTTCCTTGAATACAAACAGCACAGTTTTTTATGTAGTGTCATACATCTTCTCGGATTTGGGACCACCAAAAAGAACATTCCACATTAACAATGATTTTTTAGATCCCCAAATTCCCACCCATAGGGGAATTGTGAATCCATTTTAGCACTTGTTGTTGCAAGATCTCTGTTGGAACATAAATAGCTGAATCTTGATAGGCCAGATTGTCTTTTTCCACACGATGTTCAGGATCTTCCTGTACCCATTCCTGCAAGTTGGTATCCGCAAGGGCGACTCGCACCTCTTCCAAGAATTCCTGCGAAGACAACAAGGCTACTGATAAGGTTGGATCACCCTTTTCAGTCAAAATCAATGGAGGTTCGTTATCACTCATTTCTTGTTGTTCTTTGTTTTCTCCAATACGTGAAAGGGCATCCGCCTTGCCATTTTGTGGCCCTGGCTTATACTTAATTACAAAATCAAAATCGGAGAAAAACAATGTCCATCGCAGTTGTCGTGGCGTAAGCGCCTTTGCAGTTTTCAAAAACAACAAATTCCTGTGATCTGTATAAATTTCAACAGTATTAACCACTCCCAATAAGTAATGGCGCCATTCCTCACACGCCCGTTTGATCGCCAGGAGTTCCTTATCCGAGATGGTGTAATTAATCTCACAAGGAGTGAGCTTTTTCGAGAAATATGCAACAGGATGTAGTTGACCCGATACAGGATGGCGTTGAGATAATTTCCCTCCAACTGCATATTGAGATGCATCAGTTTCAAGCACAAAAGGTATCTGAGGATCAGGATGGCAAGAATAGGAGCCCGAGTGAACTGATCCTTCAAAAACTGAAACAAACTAGCTGCCTCCTCGCTCCATACAAACGGAGTGTTCTTCCTCAGCAGGCTGGAAATAGGATGGATTATTTTAGAGAAGTCTTTGATAAATCGCCGGTAGTAATTGGCGAAGCCAAGAAAACTCTGCACAGACTTAACATTCTGGGGGGTACTCCAACCCGTAATAGCATCAACCTTACTGGTGTCCATCTGAAAACCTTGCTCATTGATGATATACCCAAGGAATGATACTTCTTTTACATGAAACAGGCATTTCTCGAGCTTTGCATACAGTGAATTAAGCAGTAGTTTATTGAGCACGGTTTTCACGTGTTCTACATGCTCAGGAAGGGTAGACGAATAGATCAAAATGTCGTCTATGTACACGACGCAAAACATCTCCAGACATCCTCTCAACACCTCGTCCATAAAAAACTGGAAAGCAGCGGGGGCGTTACAGAGCCCGAATGGCATCACTCTGTATTCGAATAGCCCAAATTTTGTTCGAAACGCTGTTTTCCATTCATCCCCTCTCTGCACCCGAACCAAATGATAAGCCCCACGTAGATCGAGTTTCGTGAAAAAACGGGCCCCCTTTAGCTGGTCCAAGAGTACTGGTATCAAGGGGAGAGGGTAACGATTCTTGATGGTCACTCTATTGATAGCCCTATAATCAATACAAGGCCTCAATTCGTCACAATCCTTCTTCGGAATGAAGAACATCGGGGATGAGGCTGGAGATGTTGAATGCCTGATAAATCCAGTTGCCAAGTTCTCATCGATGTAGTTTTTCAAATACTGCGTTTCTTTTTCGGTTAAGACGTACACCCGACTACATGGAATATCTGCTCCGGGCAGCAGATCGATACGGCAATCATATGCCCTATGTGGTGGCAAGTCGGTAGCCTTCTTTTTAACAAAAAGGGTACAGTATTCCTTGTATTCATCAGGAAGAATAGTGGCACAACAATAAGGTTCACTGGAAAATTCAGTCGCCAAACACACCGATGGAGTCTTTTGAGAGACGTTGGGGCAAGGCATGTCCTGTTTACAATTCTCCTTGCAATAATCCGAGGACAAAGTAATGGTACGAGCCGCCCAACTGACTTTTGTATCATGAAGTGTCAACCATGGCATACCCAAAATAAGACGGAATTGAGGTGCATCTATTAGATCGAATTGGATGTGCTCCTGGAGGTTCTGACTTGTCTGCATTAATAATGAACGGGTGTGGAACAACACGGGACCAGATGACAGGACAGTACCATCCACTGCTTTCACCAGCTCAGGACTTTCTTTCTTCTCACAGACTATTCCGATCTTCATTGCATATTCCTGATCAATATAATTCCCGGTGGCACCAGAATCGAGCAACGCATCTATAACCAATGCATCATGGGCATTAACCCACAGGGTAACTTTGAGATTCATATGTGCTACAGCTGGATGTAGAGTATTGGCAAGCGTAGGTGAGATCGTTTGTAGTTGACAACCCAAGGCAGAGATCTCTTCCTGATTTGGGATCTTTAGTTTTCCGAAGGATTAGAGGATTGAACAATGGCCTGGCTTCACGGCACCATAGATCGTCCAGGTAGAGCATTCCTAGCCCTACAATCTTTGATGAAATGCCCTCCTTTGCCACAGTACAGGCATTGCTTCAAGCGTCGTCTTCTCTCTTTCTCTTCCATAGAAAGGGGACCCCGTATACCTCCGATTTGCATGGGCTCTACCCCGTCTGCCACCTTAGGATGTTCTTCGGTAGAGCTTTTGCTACGAGGATAGAAATAACGACTGTCTCCTCTGTTTTTGTCCCCTCTCCGCTCTAAGAGTCTATGATCTAGCTGGACTGTCAGATCAATAAGGTCTTCACAGGTGTTCGGCAGTTGCACTACCTGTGCCAAAACGTCTTTGAGCTCCCCTCTTAATCCTTGATAGAATATAGAAATCCTTTTTGCGGGAGGCCATTCAGTTTCAACCACTAGGCGATTAAAGGACGTGATATACGTCAACAAGTCTTGGGACCCTTGTCGCAAGGTCAATAATTCTCTGTCCAATGTGAGCATATGTGATTTACGATCAAACAATTTTCGCAGTTCCAAACAAAAATCCACAAAATTATGCAACACAGGATCGTTCCGTTCTAAGAGTGGAATAGTCCAACTTGCAGCATTGCCTCCCATATACGACATCATAAAAGCTGTCTTCGCCGATTCCTCCTGAAATACCCCAGGTGTACATAAAAAGTGCAACCTACACTGGTTCAAAAAAGTCTCGAACTTCCTGGGGTCCCCATAGAATCTTTCAGGGGGTGCCAAAGGGATACCATTATTTTGTATGACATGTACTGTAGGGACAAGATCTGATAGGGGAGAGGTTGGAGGAGTAGTCACAAAAAACCCACCCCCTTCGGCTCCCTTCTCTGGAGAATGTGTTGCAGATAGTGGAGGTGGCAGTGTAGCTGGTTTGATGTAGGAAACCCCTCCTTGTCCCTTTCGTGTTAATCCTGACACCTCTCGCCGTAAACTACCCACTTCCTTGTATAGGGTCTGGTTCTCACTTCTGGAAGTATTGACCTCCTGCTGCAAAGCTGCAAGGCTTTCCACTACAGATTTCAACACAACTTCAATATCCATCGTCCAGGCCGGGCTTGTATACTTGGGCTTGTCAATCTGCCAGGATTGGCAGTAGCGCAAGAATAAAAAGTGCCACTAACCTTGTTCTTGTGCCAAGCGGAGACGATGGTCGAAGCTAAGCCCCCCAATTCCTCCCAACACGACCCCCAGCAGAGAGAAATACACTCCCTGTGTGAACTTGTGCCCCGGGGGGAAAAAGGGGAAGTGGACAAAAAAATAAAGAGGTTGTGTTTTCTACATTCCTCTCTAGGGCGCGGTAAGCACTCTGCACTGTATCGAAAAGGACCTCCAATTCTGTATAACAGGGCGACAAAACAGAAAATTACTCGCTGTTCTTATATCTAGGGATACAAGGTATTATTCTGTCCCTCCTCCAACTCACCAAAATTCCATTAACTAAAGTCGTTATGCGGGTTCCTCAATTTACTTTGAAATCCAAAAATCAGAAGGAACTCCCGCCCAATATCTTGAGAATTTATATCAGCATCCAATCACTTCCCCTTCAGGTTCAAAGTCTCGGAATGCTGCCAAACACCAAATAATAATAAGTCACTAGAAAATGTTTCATTACTTCCTTTCGAACAAAGCGCCGTTACAACACATTTTCCATGGAAATTCAAATCATTCACAAACTGAAAGCTGAAGTCCAGCTCTTTCCGAACAGGCTCCTTTGGGTTGAAAGAAATATAATGTGCCCAACCAAAACACTAAGGGAAAGTTCCCTACTACTGAAAGTAAATGAGCCGCACGCGTCTTTCAATCAGACGCTAGAAACAGCACAATTGCTTTTCTTTTACTCACGTGCCATTTGTAACGCGACTCTGCACGTTTAAATGCAACGCGGCTTCTCTTTTGACAGGGAACAAGGTCGATATGAAGGAGGCGAGCCCGCTTTCCTTCGACAAGTTCTGCACGATGAATGTCTCACAAACTCTCCGATACCCTCGGAGGACAAGGTTTTTCCCAGGTTTACTGCAAGAAACCAGAGACTCGAATCTTCACGCTGGAATCCGGCGGGGAACACCATCCGCCATTCCTCTCCAGAAGCAGATTAATTGACAAGCACTTTACCCCGGTGGAGGAAGGACTTATGTCTGTACAGAAAACCCCAAGGCATCCTGGTAGCTGTAGTTCTAAGGACGTTTCCCGTTTTTTGTACATAGTAGGGAAGCAGCCCTTGCGACCGTGAAATCGCTACAGAACCCCCTCCCAAGGACTGCCGACCCGGCGGTCGTCCAGGCTTACCAGGGTGCAGTTCATGAAAACAATCAACCAATACAGGACAGTTCAGATTACTCACAGGTTCCCAGGTCCTTTCCTCGGGCCCATAACCCTTCCACTCCACCAAATACTGAATCCTCCTTTTAACCATACGAGAGTCAAGAATAGATTGCACCTCATATTCCTCATGCCCATCTACCTCAATCGGAAATGGTCTATCAGGAAGCCTCGCATCGGGATGACAGGGTTGGAGGAGGGACACATGAAACACAGGATGAATCGTCCAAGAGCCAGGGAGGGACATTTTCATAGCCACAGGGTTGATAACCTCGACTATACTATATGGCCCCACATATTTAGGTTTCAGCTTATTCTCTCCTTTTAAATAAAGGTTTCTAGTAGACAGCCATACCCTGTCCCCCACCTTGTAATCTGGTTCAAGTGTTCTTCTCCTATCAGCAAAGCGTTTTTGTGATGTTTGAGCGTCTGCCAGGCTATGTCTTGCAGCGATTAACACTGCTTTAAGATGGGCATGATGTTCATGAATACTAGGTAAGGGGGAATGTACAGGTACTTCAAATGGAAGCGCATTAGGGTGATGGCCAAAAAGACAAAAAAAACGGGAACAGCCCAAGGAGGAATGTATAGCGTTATTATAGGCAAATTCCGCCATCCAAATCAACTCAGTCCAATCCATATTGTTCTGTAAGGTAATACAACGAAGATATTGCTCTAAAGTCTGGTTCAGACGTTCTGTTTTACCATCAGTCTGGGAGGAAAGTCGATACCCTCGGAGGACAAGGATTTTCCCAGGTTTACTGCAAGAAACCAGAGACTCTTCACGCTGGAATCCGGTGGGGAACACCATCCGCCATTCCTCTCCAGAAGCAGATTAATTGACAAGCACTTTACCCCGGTGGAGATGGGGCTTATGTCTGTACAGAAAACCCCAAGGCATCCTGGTAGCTGTAGTTCTAAGGACGTTTCCCATTTTTTGTACATAGTAGGGAAATCGCTACAGGAGGTTTATATATGTCTCTGAGGTGAGGCACTTAAAGCAGGTGCAGGGGAGGGAACACAGGCTAAGAGGTCGCGGACACAATATAACCCTATTACGTTTCTCTATACGTTCTTAGGGTGCTAATGCGCTTTGTCAAACCCCCGAGTCCCACCCCTTCCCTCAATTTCCCTCAATTACCTTACCCTCCCCTCAGTCCCCGGTCCCGTTCACATACGGCTGGGAGCCACAACTCTCCTGAGTTGTGGCGGCTCGCAGGTCCTCCGGGACCCACCACTCCTCGCTCCATGATTCGGCAGCTTCTCCTTCGGTCTCTCCTTCTCTGGCCTCGGTGTTGCTCCTGGACTCAGCCTCACTCTCACGGCCGTCGGTCCTGGATTCTTCTCAGCTGGCACGCCTTCCGCATTGTGTCTGCCCTTTTTTATGCCCACCGTGACCTTCTATCGGGGTACCTGATTGGAGTATATGGCTTCCTGTCCTGCCTTCGCAATGTCTGACGGCTTCCGGGTTAATTCCGGCGTTCTGTGGGAGGAGGGAAGGGCTTCTATTAGCGGCGCAGCTTTAGAGACATCCTCGTCCTGCATGAGGTAAGGTTCCCATTTTGTATGCAGCGGGGTTCTCGGATTATGGGCAGGGCTGGCCCCGGCGATTCCCTCACATCCCCCTTCCCTAACTTTCTTGTGTACAAGAAAAGGTTCATAGGGATACCTGGACATAAAATCTGCGTTGGCATGTTCTTTCCCTTTTCTGTGGTGTTCAGTGTATCTAAACGGTTGAAGGGCCAAAAACCACCTGAGGATTCTTTGATTGTGACCTTTGTTTCATGAAAGCCATTCGAGAGGAGCATGGTCAGTATATAAGTATATAGGTGAAACTCTCTACCATCTAAATAATACTTAAGGGTTTCCACAGCCCATTTGATAGCTAAGGCCTCTTTTTCGATGATAGCATAACAGGTCTCTCTCGGGAACAACTTCCGACTAATAAAGAGAATGGGACGTTTCTGTCCGTTTGAGTCTTCTTGGGACAACACTGCACCTATACCATGATCAGATGCGTCTGTTTGTAATAGGAATGTTTTTTTATAGTCTGGATTGGTAAGCAGAGGTTTGGAAGTAATGATCTGTTTCAACTGTTGAAATGCCTGTAGTGCTAAAGGGGAGGGATCCCTCAAATTTCTCTCTGGATGATTTTTCTTTAATAGGTCTGTTAAGGGAGAGGCTATTTCAGAGAAGCAAGGAATGAATCTTCTGTAATAACCGAGCAGGCCTAAAAAGGCCCTGAGGTCGCTCTTGGTTTTAGGAAATGGAAATTGGGCTGTGGTGGCGACTTTCTCTTCTTGGGGTCTCAAGCAACCTCCTCCCAACTGTAATCCGAGGTACTTTACGGACCTGGCTGCTAAATGGCTCTTGGCTGGGTTGATGGATTGTCCTGCCTCTCTTAGTGATTGTATGACTTGGGTCAGATGTTGGAGATGTTCTTCCCAGGAATTGCTATAGATGATAATGTCATCTAAGTAAGCAGCGGCGTAATGTCGGTGGGGTGGTAAGACTTTATTCATAAGATGTTGGAAGGTTGCCGGAGCGCCAGGCAACCCAGAGGGTAACACCTTGAAGTGATATAATCCTTGGGGTTCAAAAGGCAGTTTTTTCTCGATCTTGGCGGCTCAACGGTACCTGTCAATACCCTTTGCATAAGTCAAGCGTGTTGACATACTGTGCTTTCCCGAGTTTTTCTACCATTTCATCAACCCTAGGAAGGGGATAAACATCGAATTGTGAGATCTTAATCACCTATCTAAAGTCTATGCAAAATCTTATAGACCCGTCTGCTTTGGGAACTAATACGATTGGTGAACACCATTCTCTTTTGGAGGGTTTAATTATTTCCATTTGCAGCATTTTAGGAATTTCTTGGTTAATAGCCTTTCTCCTTGCTTCAGGTATACGGTAGGGTTTTAATCGTACCGTTTTTCCTGGGACCGTATGTATCTCATGTTCTACCAATGTTGTCTTCTCCGGTGTTAGGGAGAATACTTCTTGCTGTGGGGCTAAAGTTTCTCTTAGTATCTGTTTCAGTGGCTCTGATAGCTCCGTGTCTATGCTTTGTTCTGTCAGATCAAGAGTTGTTTGTGTCATCAGTACAGGGGTGGGTCCTTCCCATTTCTTTAACAAATTGATATGGAAGATTTGCGTACTGTTACCTTTGGGATCCATTTCTAATGTGTAGGTAACAAGGGTTATTTTATCTATAACCTTAAAGGGACCCTGCCATTGACTGAGCAACTTATGTTCAGAGGAGGGACGTAGCAATAGGACCTGATCCCCAATTTCTAAAGACCTCTCTTTGGTGGACTTGTCATACTGTTTCTTCTGTGATATTTGTGCCTGTTCTAGGTTTGTACGTACGATCTCCCTTATCTGATTCAAATGAGACTTAAGAACCATTACATAATCCAACAGTGGTTTGGAGGTATCAGTTTCCTCTTCCCACTCTTCCTTAGCCATGTCCATAAGGGTACATGGAGGTCTTCCGTATAAGAGTTCAAAAGGGGAAGCGAGACGCAACTGCCACGCTGACTCAGACCTCCACTTCCTCGACGCTGAGGCAAACTCTACACGTACCTACCCCTACCTACCTCCTGTATAACTCATGCCCCTGTTTTGTAGTTAGTAGTTGGTTTGGTTTCATTTTCCCTTAGACCATGTCTGTCCACGCACAACTTCATGCTCTACCTCCTTTCACACCATGTGGCACCCTAGGATGTGACGACAGACGCCTGGGCACCTCACCCGGATACTGAAGTGCGGAACACATCTTTCCATCAGACTGGACACACGAGGGAGTTACACGCCCCAAACACGCACAGTCGCCGAACGCCCTCAACACTCCTTCATATGGGGCCCAGCCCATTCAACTGTAAACTTGCACAAAGGCACTCACTAAGGACACACATTAGACAGGATGGACACGGCTGCCATCGCCATCACTGATAAGGGTAGATTCAGCACATCCAACTTGATCCATTGAACCTCTACAGAAAAAACCCTATAGACCATACAATCACTAGACGCTGAATATATGCAAGTTCTGATGTAAAGTGGAATACTGTCATACGCTGCCGGACCCCCGGGTTGCCGGACCTGAAGCTGTGTTCACTTACCTTACGATTTACTAGATCTTATATTTGCTGCTGGCCCGGTTGGGTTGTAAGCTATGATGCTGTGTAAAATGTGTGTTGGACAATAAAGGTCTTTTAAAAAAAAAAAAAAGATTTCAAAAGGGGAATATCCTAGACTTTTCTGCTGACTACATCTGATAGCAAAAAGCGCTAAGGGAAGCATGTCTTCCCACTTACGGGCTTTGAGGTTTAATAACTTCCTTAGGGTGGTTTTTAAGGTTGAGTTATAACGCTCTACCAATCCATCCGTTTGTGGGTGGTAGCCTGCGGTACGGATCTGTTTGATATGGAGTTGTTGACAGACCTGTCTCATCAGTCTAGGGGTAAAGGGAGTGCCCTGATCAGTCAGGATTTCTTTTGGAAATCCTACCCTAGCGAAGATATTTATCATTGCTTTAGTGATTTGTGTAGTGTTAGGTTGTCTTAGGGCGACTGCTTCTGGAAATCTTGTGGCATAATCCACTAAAACTAGGACATATCGACACCCACTTCGGGATGGTAAAAGAGGACCTATGATATCCATCCCTACTCTTGAGAAAGGGACATCGATACCGGCAATGGTTTTAGAGGTACTCTAGGGGGGACAGAGAGGCTGGTCTTTTGACATACTGCACATTCCCTACAGTATTTTTTTACTTGGCGATGAATGCCTGGCCAATAAAATCTTTCGAGGATAGATTTTTCTGTTTTCTTTCCCCCAAAATGTCCACCTAGTAAGTGGCTATGGGCCAGGTATAAAACCTTCTCTCGGAAGGGCACAGGGACTAATAGTTGGGTGGGCAGTGTTCTTCCTCCTTTGCGGTACAACAATCCCTTGTGGGTAAAAAAATTGAGGACCTACTTGAACTAGATTTCCTTCTTCTTGTGCTTGTTTCCACGCCTCTTGTAAGGTACTGTTCTACCTTTGAGCGGAGCGAAAGTTCCTGTCATTTTCCCATAAAGGGGTTTCTAGGTTCGTCATAAGGACCGGTTGTCCTTGCTTCTTTTCTTTTCTTCGTTGTTGTTTACTTTTTCTATCTTTCCCAGGTTCCCACTCAGGATTAGACTCCGAGAAAAATGGTGCTTCTTCTCTCCAATCTTTCTCTTTGTCCCCCAGTAGTGTTTTCACGCAGGATAGTCCGTTCCCAGGATCACAGGTGCAGGGAGATGGGGAAGAAGATCAACGTGCATTTTTACAGTAGTCTGGGAAGGTCGATGTTGTATGTCTACATCAGTCATGGGATACGTTTTACAGTCACCATGAATACACTGTATGTTTACTGCTCCTGTAGTGACTGGTGTTCCACCAGGGACAACATAGGGCCTTAGAAGAGTTTGTTTACTTCCTGTGTCAACGAGGGCCTCTCTGGGTTCCCCGTTGATAGAGATTTGATGATGGAAAGACGGGGATTCCTCATTAGGGCCACAATATAGAACCTGGGTATAACCAACCTCCATGGGTTCTTCTTTTTGGGGGCACACCCGTGCTATGTGTCCAAAAGCCCCACAGTGATAGCACTGAGGTCCCAAGGGAACGGCAGGTCGTGGTATGACTGGTAACGGGTTTGGTATCAGGGTTACAGTTTCTGCTTTCTTAGGGTGTAGGACTGGTCAAGTGGTTCTGATTGATGGATGATTGGATTGTTTCCACGAACCTTCATACTTTCCTTTCTGTAATTCTTGGCCTCTGAAATATGCTGCCGCTACTACCACTGCTTTGTCCAGGGACAAATCACTATGTTGTCAGGCACACCTCTGTATCGGAGGATGTAAGGAGGTAAGAAACTGTTCTAAGTATATCTTCTCTATATTGGCCTCTTTGGAAGAAGTCAAAGGTTTTAACCAGCGATCAGCAGCATCTTTAATACGATAACACAGGGCCCGAGGATTCTCTTGGAGACCCTCTTTAATTTGACAAAGTCGCATTCTATAGGTCTCTTCATCTATGCCCATTCTCTCTAGAATACAACGTTTAATGTCAGGATAGGGAGTGAGTCCTAGGGGGTTTGCGGCCTGATAGGCAGCCTGTCGGTCTCCGCTTAGAATGGGTCCCAAATAATGTCCCCATCGGTCTTCCGGCCATTGAGCGGCCCCGGCCATCCTTTCGAAGTTGGAGAGAAAAAAATCGGGATCTTCACCTTGTACATATTTTTATACAACCACTGATGGGGGAGCAGTCTACCTCTGGGCTGTCCTAGTGTTTCAGCCAGCTTGCCCATGGTGGTTTCTTGGGCTTGTCCTTGACTTGTAATAGTCTTATGCAAGGCTTCCCTTTCAGTAATGTAATGTAAAATGTAATGTAAAAATTACTTATAGAGCGCAACTAACACCTGATGGTTTCTTGGCGCTTGAGCAGAGGGGAAAGAACATATTGCAGCATAAAGACATTAGCAGAAAACATTGCGAAACAGGTGGGTTTTAAGGAGGGATCTAAAGCGTGCGTATGGGCAAGGAAGTCTGATGTTCATAGGGAGTGAATTCCAGAAGGAGGGGGGAAGGAATGAGAAACTTGAACCTCCATGTTTCCTGCGCTTAAAGGTAGGAACCTTGAGTAGCGCAAGATGGGAAGAACGAAGATCACGGGCAGGGACATAAGGGTGCACTAACGAAGAAATGAAAGAGGGGCTCAGACCAGCAAGGGATCTAAAGATAATACAGCCCAGCTTGAATTTGCACCGCTCAGACACAGGGAGCCAATGGAGGGATTTCAACAGGGGGCTGACATGCGAATACCTGGGTTGATGGTAAATGAGGCGTGCAGCCTGGTTCTGAATAAGCTGCAGCCTCTTCAGCAGGTAAGATGGAATGCCTACATAGAGTGAATTGGCATAGTCAATTCTCGAAATGACTAAAGCCAGCAGGACTAAAGTAAGGGCTTCAGTGGTCAAAAAGCGGGCTATCTTGCGGATTCTCCGGAGCTGAAAAAAACAGGAAGAGACTACAGCTTTAACCTGGGGCTTCATCGTGAGGTCATCACTGATGATGACTCCCAGATTTTTCGCTGAATTAACAGGACTAGGGGGGGAGCCCAGGCTCGCCGGCCAGAAGATGGATTTCCATGGGCTGGCGGCACCCCCGACAAGAACCAGTTCGGTCTTGTCGGGGTTGAGCTTCAGATGGTTAGCCCCCATCCAGGCGCTAATGTGGCAAAGAGTAGACTGAAAGGTAGAGATGGACTCCGCCGAGCCATCGATATTAAAAATCAGTTGAATGTCATCCGCGTAATTAAACGCGGTGACATGGTTGCCACAAAGAGACCGGATGAGAGGAGTCATGTATAAATTAAAAAGGAGTGGGGATAAGGAGGAGCCCTGCGGGACGCCACAAGATAGGCTTACTCTATCAGCAATAAACTGGGAGAGCCGGACCGCCTGGTGGAGGTTAGACAGGAAGGAGCAGACCCAGTCCAGGGCAGTGCCCCGGATGCCAGCCTCCCTGACACAGTCGATCAGGATGTTGTGGTCGACCGTGTCAAAGGCGGCCAACAAATCCAGGAGCACTAAAACCTGGCTGATGTTGGAGTCCGCTCCTCTCCGCAGTTCCTCCATAACTGAAAGAATAATCGATTCGGTAGAATGGGCGGGTCTAAAACCGGCCTGTTGGGAATCAAGGTATTGAGAGAGTTCGATGAAGGAACTCAGTACATTAGTAACATGGGACTCAAGCACCTTACTAAGGTAGGGGAGGAGGGATATGGGGCGAAGGTTGCTCATGATCGTCGGGTCTGCTGTGTGTTTCTTCAAGATGGGCACAACCTCAGCCACCTTGAAGGAACTGGGAACCAGACCGGAAGTCAAAGACAAGTTCAGGAGTCTCAAAGGAGGGAGCGGGCAAGCGATAAACGCCTCGCGAAGAATCAAAGGGGGGCAGCAGTCAGTCGGGGAGCCTGTGGTGACCTTCCTCAAGAAGGTTAAAAAGTCTTCCTCCGAGATAGGGGGGATCTGAGTAAGTTGTTGCAGGTTCGGGGAGGGCAGAGGGAGAGCGGACCCAGAGGGGATAGGAGGGCCTTAGGGGAGATGCTCTTTTTAATATTGATGATCTTATCCACAAAGAACTGGTTGAGGGAATCGCAGAACGCTTGGGAGGGGAAGGGTTTGAGGGTAACCCTGTCAGGAAGTGATAGCTCCTCCACTATGGAGAAGATCTCTTTCGTTTTAGTAGCCGAATTGACAATTTTTTGTGAAAAGTAAGAGGTCTTAGCGACCAAAATCGCTAATTTGTACTCTTTATGTAAGGACCTGTACCGCAGCTTTGTGTCCGTAGCATAGCCTCGCCGCCATTGACGCTCAGCCTGCCTAAGCTTGAACTTTAGGTTTTTAAGATCTTCAGTGAACCACTTTTGCGCATCGTGTGGGCGTCTAAGCTTAATGTGTTTAAGCGGGGCGACAGCATTACTGGCTGATACAAGCCAGTTCGTAAGAGCTGAGGCTTGGGTATCAATAGAGTCAGTAAGATTGGCTGAGGAGGGGAGGGGAGGAGGTTTTAAGTAAGTCGGCGAATTCGCCAAGATCAGCCCTCTTCCAATTCCGGGCTTGAAAATTACTCTGTAGGGTTCTACTGGGACAAGAGGTGACTGTAAGGGAAAAGAAAACTATAAAATGGTCTGACCAGAGGCAAGGGGAGATGCAGGGAGCCGATATCTTCACATTAGATGTCCAGACCTGGTCCAGTATATGGCCTTTAATATGAGTTGGGACATTTATGTGCTGGAGGCAGTTCATGCCAGATAAAAGCTCCGAGAACATACTGGAGCAAGCACTCTCCTTTTTATCGAGGGGCCAATAGTTAAAATCCCCTAAAATTAGAATGTTAGAGTTATTAATGATTAATTCAGAAATCATATCGCCAAACAGCGTCAGAAAATTGGGCATAGGTTGCGGGGGGCGGTACACTAGCACACAGATCAGGGGTGTGACGGAAGATTCCAGTCTTAACACCAGATGATCAACCAAGGGAATACAGACTGTGGTTAAGGAGGAAAATCTAATGGAGGTTGAAATAATTGCAGCTACTCCTCCACCTGGCCTGTCAGAGGCTCGGTCAGCTTGCAGGATATAATAGCCAGGGGGGATAGCGGCAAGAATATCTGGGGTGGAATCGGCATTAAGCCAGGTCTCAGTCAGCAACAGTAAATCGGGTTTCACAGAGTCGAGGTAATTAAATATATCCAACTGGTGTTTGACTAGTGAGCGAGTATTAAGATAGCTCACTGAGAGTTTTAATAACGAAAGGCCTTTAGTGGAGGGAGGATCAGCGGCTGTGGGGAGGGGAAAAGGAGGAGGACACATTGGACTTTGTGATGGGGGCAGGGGGATCTCAGGAAACAACGTCCTTGCACGGAGTAACCCTAATGACTCAAGTTTCATCCGAGTAGTGACAGCGAGGGGCCAATTAGCTTGCAGGTGGATTAGGTGAGAGGATGAGTATCCAGCGGAACGAGCAGGGGGACTAGCCCCTGGCCCCGGCCGGCCGCGGACGGGCGCAGACGGGCTTACCTTAGGCGCACCTTCGGCGCGCCCGCTGCGCTCGTCCGCTGTGCTTCCGGGATGCCATTGCAATTTGAGCCCAAACCCCACCCCCAGCTAGAGCGCAGCGCGCGTCACTGCCGGGAACCAGGTCCTCACCTAAGATGGCGCCTGCCCTCCACTACAATCGGCACGTCAGCCGTGATGGACCGGGGCAGGGAGGCACACCCTAAGCTGAGAAAACGAGTAGTGAATCACCCGCTGTCTGGCCAAATATATTCAAGGTAGGAAAAATTAATTTTTAAACTGTTAAAAAAGGTCACGCTGCCAGGCACTGAGGCTGTTAAAAGCAAGTTAAAAGCAAGGAAAACAAAACGAAAATGGAGAGGGGTGACAGAAGAGCTCCACACAATGCCGGTAGCTCGCAGTCTGTCCCCAGCGCTCAGCGGACCTTCAGTAGTGCTGCCACCACACCTCCTAGTACCGCGAAGCGCCCCAAGTCTGTGGTCAATTTGAGCCCAAACCCCACCCCCAGCTAGAGTGCAGCGCGCGTCACCGCCGGGAACCAGGTCCTCACCTAAGATGGCGCCTGCCCTCCACTACAATCGGCACGTCAGCCGTGATGGACCGGGGCAGGGAGGCACACCCTAAGCTGAGAAAACGAGTAGTGAATCACCCGCTGTCTGGCCAAATATAGTCAAGGTAGGAAAAATAAATTTTTAAACTGTTAAAAAAGGTCGCGCTGCCAGGCGCTGAAGGCTGTTAAAAGCAAGTTAAAAGCAAGGAAAACAAAACGAAAATGGAGAGGGGTAACAGAAGAGCTCCACACAATGCCAGTAGCTCGCAGTCTGTCCCCAGCGCTCAGCGGACCTTCAGTAGTGCTGCCACCACACCTCCTAGTACCGCAAAGCGCCCCAAGTCTGTGGTCAATTTGAGCCCAAACCCCACCCCCAGCTAGAGCGCAGCGCGCGTCACCGCTGGGAACCAGGTCCTCACCTAAGATGGCGCCTGCCCTCCACTACAATCGGCACGTCAGCCGTGATGGACCGGGGCAGGGAGGCACACCCTAAGCTGAGAAAACGAGTAGTGAATCACCCGCTGTCTGGCCAAATATATTCAAGGTAGGAAAAATAAATTTTTAAACTGTTAAAAAAGGTCGCGCTGCCAGGCGCTGAAGGCTGTTAAAAGCAAGGAAAACAAAACAAAAATGGAGAGGGGAGACAGAAGAGCTCCACACAATGCCGGTAGCTCGCAGTCTGTCCCCAGCGCTCAGCGGACCTTCAGTAGTGCTGCCACCACACCTCCTAGTCTCTGCAGTTTCTAGGAACCGGGCCATAATCTTCTCAAGGCATTCTTGGCCTTCCGCCATCTTCTTGACTACGGCCTCCATTTCCTCTGATCCCACTTCTGACACCAAATGTCGAAGGGATGGCCAGAAGCAGAAGCGAGGAGGCCGTATGGGTTCAATATTGGGATTATTATTAAAGTAATTGCCAAACTTAGAAGTAATCAGTTAGTGGCGTAAACAGTTCTTGGACTAAAAGAAAAAGAAAGAAATGACTAGGGTGAAGACAGGTTCCTCAGGACTAATACAACTAAAGGCTTCCAACAACTCTGTGATGGTCAAGAAACCTATCACGTGTTTCTATCGGGCATGCAGGATCTCCAGAAACCTATTACGGGTGTCTACTAGGCATGTAGGGTCTTCCAGAAACCTATTACGGGTTTCTACAGGCGTGCAGGGTCTCCTAGAAACTCATTACGGGTTTCTACAGGTGTGCAGGGTCTCCTAGAAACCTATTACGGGTTTCTACAGGGTTACTGGGTCCCAGAATGGTCTCAATTCAATTCAAAATTCTTTATTTCGGCTTGGTTGCCATAAAAGAAACAATGCATATACATTACATTTAAAAATAACAAAAGGTGGGCGTGGCCAAGATGGCGGGCTGACAAGACGCTCTTCCCGTGAGCTCCTGAGTCCCCGGGGCCCTTGACCCTTCCTACGCTGCTGATCTCCCCCGGATCGAGCGAAGGGGAGGGCGAAAGCGGCCGTGAACCCGGTGAGAGCTGTTCTGGAGCCTCCGGAGACGTGGAGGCGGAGAGCGACGTCTCGCTGCGCAGGCCCCTGGATCGGGCGGGCGTTGCGGCTCGGACGCGGCAGAGCGGAAGTAGAGCGGCCGCCCCGCAGTGCCCCGGGGCGGTGGTGAGTTCCCGGGCCGCCGACCAGCGGGGGCCCAGCTGAGTCCCCCTCCTGTACCGCTGGTGCGCCCTTGAGGGAGGAGGAGGCGACCACAGCGGAGCGGCGCCTCCCGCGCCTGACTGGGGGAGGAGCTGGTGAGCCGCGCTACGCGGCCCCGGGGATTGGCGGGGCCGAGAGGCCTAGCAGGCCGGAGACACCGGCGGACTTCTTTTGTGGGCCCCGGCTGCGGGGCGGGCCGGACGAGGACCTGGTGGGACGCCTCTGCCTACCCGGCCGGTTCGTGACCGGCAAGACAGATCTACGAGCAGCAAGTGGGAGGTCCCTGCACAGGGCCCAGTCGGAGGGCCGCATCGAAATTCGGCGATCCTGCCCGTCACCAGGCCGTTGACCCCCGAACCTGCGCTGCTGACCCACGCTCCCCGGCGGGCTTCTTGGGCCCGAGCGCCACCCCTGGGGCCCCTCAGACGCTTGGTCGGCTGGTGCGTGCTGGCCTGGAGGGGGCCTACCTGGTGTTGAGTCTCCCGGGGCGGCGGAGCACGCCCGGACAGTGGCGGAGGAGTGACGACACGGCCGATGGCCTAGAGACAGCGTGCTGATCTGCTCCTGGAACGCGGGGGTACCTTAAGAGGGCATTGCAGTTGGGTGTTGGTAGTTACCCTTCCTCGACTACCTGCGGGGGTGCATTGGTTACTGCGCCCGGGCGTGGGACGCTGCCCCGGGGCCCGGGGCTGCGCTGGACTGACTTGCTGCGGAGGCCCACGTGGAACACAGCCCCATTCACGTTCCTCTCTCTGCGACGCACCCCCACCTCTGCGATGTCAGGCAATAGAGGGGGCAAGAAAGGAGACCGCACCTTGCCGGAGATGCTGGGCAGAGGCGCCCCGAGACAGGACAGATCCCAGCCGACGCCGAGTCCTTCGGCCAGCTCTCGTGGGGCGGAGGGGGGTGAGCCCCCGGTCACCCGGTCTTTTCTGGAGTCGCTGTTTAGCACCCTCAGGGAGGACTTTCAGACGTTGAAACAGGAGGTGGCTGGCGAGGTCCGAGAGGTGAGGAGAGAGGTCGACGCGCTTGGTGAACGGGTCGCCACCATGGAGGACGCTAATCATTCCCGGGACGAGGAGGTCGCGCACCTGCAACAGGAAGTACTGCGGCTTCGGGACCAACAGATCGACCTCCAGGCCCACGCCGAGGATCTTGAGAATCGGTCCAGGCGCAACAACATCAGGGTCCGGGGCGTTCCGTCTCAGGAGGAGGGGGAAGACGTAACGGCCTACCTACGGGACCTGTTTCGGGATATCCTGGGCGAAGCGGGAGACTTTCCGGTGAGAATCGACAGGGCGCATAGAGTTGGACGCCTGCGCCGGGCCTCGGCGCCACCCCCAGATATCTTAGCCTTTTTGCCGGATTTTCCTCTGAAGGAGCGGATCCTCTGCGAGGCACGTCAGAAACAGCCGGTGAGCTTTAGAGGTCACCAAATTGCTTTATTTCAGGATCTGTCCACAATCACGTTGCAGAAGCGCAAGTCCTTCAAGATTGCTACGGACTTTCTGAGAGAGCACGACACGCAGTATTCCTGGGGACACCCCTTCAGGCTTATTTTCCGGTGGAACGGCACACTGCATCAAATGAGGTCCCTTCAGGACACGTGTGGAGTGCTGGGTATCACTGCCGCGGATGATGATGTACCAACGCCACGCCGCCGCACTTCTAGGGAGGGCTGGCAATCGGTTCGAAGGCGCCGGACCACGCTCCCGCCTCCCCGCCCGGACTCTCCCACGATCAGGGCGGAAATGGACAGCGCCATACGGGAGGTATCCGGCTCCACATCGACTAGTGACGTGGCCTTGACGGCCTGAGCATCATCCGGGGGGAGATCGTCTTAGCACCACTGGCTTTGCAGGTTTGAGGGTTCCGGGGGGATGGGGGCTCTGGGGGGGCACTGATGGTGGCTGGCCGTCCACTCGGACACTTTACCACAGACTTGCCCGCTAGGGGCTGGACTGGGACATTGGGGATTTCCGCAAAGTTGGGGCTGATGCTGCAGAGTGCGGGAGGGGAGGTGGGTAGGGCTTTGGTCATGGGGTGGGGATGTGGGGGGTTGGGGAGTTCGGGGATTGTTTGGGGAGTTGGGGTGGGAAGGATTCGGGGTTCGGGTTGTGCTGCATTTGTCTCATGCTGTGTTTCTTGTGTCCTCATGTCGCCTCACTGGGACGGGGTGAGGTCTGCTCAGGAGGGGTTTCAGAATTCATGTTGGGTTACTGCTCTGATCTCTTGTTGCTGTTACTGCCATGTCCTTCCTCCGCTAGGCCAGTGGGCGGGATGTCGTGCTAGCTGTGCGTGGCTTTTGCCCCGTCCCATATTGCCGGCCTGTACTGGTCCCTCTGATGTTTCAGGTCCACTTACCACCACTTTTTTGATGTTTCACCATGGCTCTTAAAATTGTCACTCTTAATGTCAAGGGGTTAAATAATCCGGTCAAACGCAGAGCTATACTGTCCTTACTTGAGAGCACCCAGGCGGACATCTGCCTATTGCAGGAAACACACCTATTGGCCCGAGATTGTCCCAGGTTGCGGTCCCCGAGGTTTCCAGTTCAGCTTTTCTCCTCTGGGGCTACTAAAACGGCGGGAGTGGCTATCTTGCTGTCCAGGAAGTTTAAGGGGGAAGTGTTGTCCAAAGTCGCAGAGCAAAAGGGGAGGCTCCTGGCATACAGGGTTAGGCTAGGGGGATTTCTGGTCACTGTGAGCTACGTGTATAGCACCAATGACCGTCAAGACCAGTTTTTGCAGTCTGCCCTAGAAGATATCGCAACTACCCCAGATAGGCACATAATCATTGGGGGCGACCTGAATATGGTCTTTGACTCCTCCCTGGACAGGTCCATACAGCGCCACCCACACACAGGGGAGTTTTCGCGGCTGAGTACCTCCCACCTCAAGGATCTGGACATGCACGATCTTTGGCGACGCCTCCACCCCGCTACGCAGGCCTATTCCTATTATTCCCATGCACATAGGACATATGCGAGGCTGGACTATCTCCTGGTCACGGGACCGATGGCAGACTTGGTGTCCGCTTCTGAGATAGGGGTCCTCTCCCTGTCTGATCACGCTCCGGTGACAGGATCTTTCCGACTGCCGCCAGAGCCTCGGTCCCGAGGGGTCTGGCGCCTCCGGGACACCCTGTTGCACAAACCAGCGGTACTGAAACAGGTGCGCGCTGCAATTGCGGGGTTCCGGGAACACAATGAGAATGATGATACCTCCCGGGCGACGCAGTGGGCTGCCCTGAAGGCGGTGCTGCGGGGGGAATTCATCGCCATATCCTCAGCGGAGAATAAAGACCGCCAAAAGAAGAGGGACGAGCTAACCGACACCGTGCGGGAATTAGAACAGATGCATCGGAGGACGGGGGCCCCCCGGGTATGGAGACAACTCAAAGCGGCCCGGAAGTCACTCTCCACGCTCGATATGGATAGGGCGGAATATGCGGCGCTGCGCATGAAACATGCGTACTACACCGGGGGTGACCGCTGCGGCCGCCTGCTGGCGAATAGACTTCGGGTGCAACGTCTGCGCCAGCGGGTTGCGGAGTTATCTACCTCTGACGGTCTATTGGCCGCGGACGACCTCCAGATTGCAGACGGATTCCGCCGTTACTATGCCGACCTGTATGCAAGTGATGCCCCCTCCGTCCAAGCTGGGACCGATTACCTTGCATCGGTCGACCTCCCTGTTCTCACACCGGAGAAGGCGGAATACCTGGAGCGAGATATCCGACCGGAGGAAGTGATTAGCGCTATCTCCCGCCTCAGGCATGGGAAGGCCCCGGGTCCCGACGGCTACACCCCACATTTTTATAAGGTGTTTTGCCTGGAGCTGGCGCCGCTGTTGACGCGGCTTTTTAACTCGTTTGCCGAGCCTGGGGCTATCCCCCCAGATCTCCTGCGGGCCACGGTGACAGTCATCCCTAAGCCTGGGAAGGACCGGGCAGAATGTGCCTCTTACCGGCCGATCTCGCTACTCATTGTGGACCTCAAGCTCTACACCGGGATTCTGGCGGCGCGTTTGGCACCACACCTGCCGGGTCTTCTGGATCCAGATCAAGCCGGGTTTGTCCCGGGCCGTCAGACGGTGGACAACACTAAAAGAGTCATCCACGTCCTGGAGAAGGCCTCCCGTATCCCCGGAGAGCGCATGCTGCTCTCGGTTGACGCGGAGAAGGCGTTCGACCGGGTGCACTGGCCATTCCTGGAGCGCGTACTTAGCAAATTCGGTATAGGAGAGAAGTTCCGCACCCTCATATTTAATTGTTACAAATCTCCTACGGCGGTGGTGAGGGTGAATGGATGCAACTCTGACCGGTTCACGATAGAAAGAGGGACCAGACAGGGGTGCCCACTTTCCCCCCTGCTCTTCGCTCTCTACATGGAGCCTTTTGCCCAGAAGGTTCGGTGCAACCCGGAGGTGACCGGCGTCCGGATGGGGGGCTACATCCACACTATCAGTTTGTACGCGGACGATGTGATTCTCATGCTTGATAACCCGAGGGAATCGCTCCCCGCTTGCATTGCTGAGCTGGACGCCTTCGCTGCGGTGGCGGGTTTTAAAATGAATATCCGAAAGTCTGCAGCCCTTGACATCTCGCTCGCCTCCGCCACGCGGCGTGAGCTGCAGAGTGCCTTCCCCATGCAATGGTCTAGGGGTCTGATCCCATACCTTGGGGTACTGCTGGCGCCCTCTCTGCCTGCCATGGTTACCGCTAACTACGCGGCCTTGGGCAAGAAACTGAAGGAGGAACTGCTCCGTTGGAGCAAAGGTACATTGTCCTTATTGGGACGGGTCGCCGCGGTCAAGATGACCCTCTTGCCGCAGGTACTGTACCTATTCCGGGCCCTACCACTCCAGCCGCCGAAGGGGTGGATACGTCAGGCTCAGACCGATATCGCACGGTTTGTCTGGCAGGGCCGTAAACCCAGACTCAAGAGGTCCCTGTCAACATTGGCGCCCGAGTCCGGTGGTCTTGGGATTCCGGACCTCCACAAGTATTTTCAGGCAGCGCAGCTGCGGTACCTGGTTGAGTGGAGCAAGTGGGAGTCTGACAGGCACTGGTTGTTCCAGGATCAGGCGGTGGCGGGGAGGACTCTCCAGGAGGTGCCCTTCCTTCGCAGACCTCACCGACCCCCCAATCTCTACGCGTCCTTTGTCACCCAGGTCCCGCTCCGGGTCTGGGACGCGGTGAATCTTAAACAGGACCTTACCTCCTTCCCGTCACCGCTTACTCCGTTGGTGGGGAATCCGGACTTTCATCCTGGAACGGAACCCGGAGCGTTCTCGCTTTGGCGGGCGGCTCGATGCTGCGCACTGTTCCACATCTATGGCCCTGAAGGGGCCGTGCCGTTCGAAGGCCTTCGTCGGGAATATCACCTACCTGAGACTGAGCGATTGCGCTATTTGCAAGTGCGCCATTGGGCGCTTCAGCCGCAGGTACGGGAGCTGGCCGATCGGAAACTTACCCAGTAGGAGCTATGGCTAGCAACGCGCTCCTCGGACGCCAAGCTTATATCTGACCTATATCGACTCCTGCAACCCCCCCCTTACCACATCTATAGTCCCGGGAGGGCTCGCTGGGAACGAGAGCTGGGGAGGGAATTGAGTCATAGGGAATGGGATGACATCTCCTACAGGGCGCGCCACTCTGCATACCACACCGGGCTCACAGAGACCTTCACTAAGATTTCCACGTACTGGTATTACACACCCCAGAGGTTACACGAAATGAATCGTCATGTCCCGGACACCTGTTGGCGCAACTGTGGGCAAATAGGCACGCTTACGCATGTTTTGTGGGACTGTCCGCTGCTGGACCAGTACTGGAGAGAAGTCTTAGACGAAATAGACCAGTGCTTTGGCATTGAATTGCCTCGCCTCCCTGCTTATGTTTTATTGGGGTTGCCCAATGGGTTGATGTACCCTTTGCGATCGAGGAAGGGCAGACAGATAGCGATCGCTTTGGGCTCGGCGATCCAGAACATACTCATTTATTGGCGTACCACCACCCTTCCTAGCTCCGTTGGCTGGCTGCACCGGTTATGGCACGTTTTGGGGATGGAGAAACTGTCTCTCACGGTAGCAGGGGAGGTGGATAGATTTGACGAACTGTGGCAGCCTTTTATAACCCTACTGCAATCGGAGTTCAAGGAGGTTACCTGCCCACGCTATCTTAGGCTGCTGCGACTCACGAACCCAATTGCATAATCGAAATAGAGTGTGGGTACGTTGGAGGACATGGCTATTCTGCGAAAGTGTGAGACATGTGAGACATTTGCACAGGCACGAAGGGTGAGGGTGGGGAGGGAGGGGTTTGGGGGGAGGGTGAGGGAGGGGGGAGTTGGGGGGGTTGTTGGCTCTGGAATAAGTCGTCTCAGACCTTTTACGGACAACTATGGCTCTGCGAATGGGTTGATACCGATCTGTGATTTTTAGATAGTGATATGGAGGGGAGCTTGAGCGAATATTCACCATGACGATTGTATTCCTTGTTTGTCCTGTTTTTCTTGTTTATGGAAATGCAATAAAATACTTTAAACCTAAAAATAACAAAAGAAATAGAAACAATACAGCATGGAACTTTACAGCATAAAGCTTTAAAACCATTAACTAAAAACAATTCAATACATATTAGAGACAATCAATACACAGACAACAATAAAATTCTGTGATGGACCCCCCACTAATTGCTAAGGGGTAGACCAATTCTATCTCTAGAGTTGACCCCAATTACAATTGGTGTCCCAGTTTTTTTCTTTGGAAAAAAATAGAATGTAAGAATCTACTAACACTAAATATTATTGATTGAGTTGTGTTAGTTGAAATAATTCTCAAAGCCTGTGTGCATGATCTCACGCCTAACAATAGGCATATGGGTTTAATCCATCTTTTCCTGGCCTGTGCATACACAGGACAAAAAAAGAGGATATGTTGCTCGTTTTCTATCTGGTGGCATTCGCACAAGGAGCAAAATTCATCTATCACTGTTGATGAAGTGTTTGAGCCCCTAGCCCAATGTGCCAAAGTTGTCTTTATTAAGAGATTTCCATAACTAAATTTTAAAAATAAAGTTTTGGCAAGAGGGGGCTCTATTTCATCCATAAAAGTCTCAAATAATGGTGCATCCTTAAAAGTGAGGAATTTTGTTACTAAGGTCCCACCAGTTGGAGCGCTTATGGTCATGTTAACAATAAAAGTCCAAAAGGCCCTTTTTAAAATTAGTTTCGGGTTAGATGGTAGTTGGTCCGGGTTCTCCCAAAAATGTTTCAGACCTATTTTAATAAACCAGGTTTTAACATGTTTGAACCACGGGATGACTTTTAAATTATCAAGCTCCATAATTTCTTTTAACCCGTCCCTGTAGTCTTTTAATTCAGGTACCCGCCATAATCTAACCCACAGCAACAATGGGCGTATTATAATTTGGTGATCAGTTCTTTTAATGTTTAGGTCAAATTGGAGGGGCACTAGGGGAGTGCCTCTCGGGACCCTTACCAAACTTCTCATAAAATTATTGTCCAGGACACTAAAAGTGTCCTTAGACCCAGGGCCCCAAATTTCTGCACCATATAGCACTGCTGGTTGTACTTTAAATTTAAAAAGTTCAATCGCCGGAGACACGGCTTTGCTAGTGCTCAGGCTTTGTTCCCTAAGGATAGGTTTTACATTCTGAAGAAATGTCAACTTACTTTTTTCCATCTGAGCTTTCCAAGAGAAATTGGAGTCTAATGTCACCCCTAGGTAAGAAAAATGGGGGACCGATTCTAGTTTTGCTCCTTTTAAGGTTAAACAGCCTTTATCAGATTTGGTTGGATTTAGGGCCATACATTTGGTCTTTTTCCCATTTATCTCCAGTCCCTTCTTACTGCAATATTCACTGAAGGAGTTCAATAGTGCCTGGAGACCTCTTTTAGTTTGGGAAATCAAGATTGTGTCATCAGCGAATAATAGGGATGTTACCTTTTCACCGTTCAGTTTTGGGGAATCGTTTTTACATCCCTCTAAATATGAGGGAATGTCATTCACGAAAATAGAAAACAACGTAGGGGCCAGTACGCAACCTTGGCGAACACCACGCTCAATGGGAATTTTAGGGGTTAGTTCGCCATTTGGGCCCCATCAAATTCTCGCGAAGTTTCCTTCATGTAGCTCTTTAATCTGAACTAATAAATTATTAGGCAACCCTACTACACTCAGCATTTTCCATAGGAAATTGCGAGGCACTAAATCAAATGCTACCCTTAAATCAACAAAGGCAACATATAAATGACCCCTTTTGATCTTTACATATTTCCAGTAAAGGCAGCAGAGTCTAAAGATCTGGTCTATTGTGCTAACTTTGGTGCTAACTTTGGATCTAAATCCAGCTTGGTATCTAGTTAGAATTGCCTTTTCCTCCAGCCAATCACTGACACGGAATAAAATGTGTTGTGCATACATTTTCTGGAGTATGTCCATTAAACTGATTGGCCGATAATTGGAGGGGTCCATCCTGTCTCCTTTTTTAAAAATTAAAACAATTTCGGCTCCCTTCCAACTTTCTGGGAAGTCTAGAGTACGGGATAGCTTATTGCACAGATAATTAATGTATGGTACCCATACTTTTAAATCGTGCTTATATAAGTCACCCGGAATCTTGTCTAGACCTGGGGCTTTGCCAGATTTTATTTGGCTTATTGCCAGCTCAGTTTCCCCTAAAGTAAAGTCCAGATACTCTATTGGGAGTTCATAGCTTGGGGCATTCATGTCTATGTGGGGATCATCATATTTTTTATAAAGTTTAGTAAAGTGGTTAATCCAGGTTTGTTCGTCCAAATAGACGTCCTTAACCACTCTCCCTACATGATTTCCATTGGCTACCAGCCTCCAGAATGCTACGTTATCACGTGATTTGGCGGCCAGCAGCATATCAGCCCATTTTTCTTCTTCCCAAGCTATTTTTGAAGCCTTTTGTACAGTCTTATAATTGTTCCTAGCTGTTATGATATCTAAAGGTAACTTAGATTTAATCGCTAATAAAAGTGCCCTTTTGGACTCTCTGCAAGTTCTACCATACCAGGGTTTGCTGTGAGACAAATTCTGTGTCTTTTGCTGGTTCTTCTTAGGCATTTTGGTAACTAAAAGTTTTACAACATCAAATTTTTTTTGATGTAATGATCTAAAATGAGTTTTGTTTTCCTCATCCAATGTTAAATCTAAATATGGTCCAAAGGAGCCTGCGAAAAGTGTGTATATTTCTGCAAGGATATCGCCATGGTCCAATATGAATGGCCATTTAAGTGATCGTCTATTATTACTAATATGGATCTCAGTATTGTCATCGTTACTTTCTTCTACTAGGGGAGAAGAAACTGTGTCTTCTAACAATGAGGCTTCCATTTTGAGATCTAAAGGAAAGTGGTCACTTTCTAGCCTCTCCTTTACCTCAAAATCAAGAAGATACAACCAAGTTGATATGGAAGCAATCACGAAATCTATATTACTTTTACAGTTCCTCCTGCAAAAGGTAGGTTTCTTCAAGCTATCAGACGGTAACCGTCCATTACAGGCCCTAAGACAGTGCTCTGTACATATTTTATTCACTTGAAGAGCCAAGGTTGAACATTTGACTGATTTAACATTGTCCATGGTGGGTATTTTGTTAGTCTGATCTTCCTCTTCGAAAATGTCACTGAGACCCATGACTGGCTCATAGTTACAATTTAAATCGCCAGCCAGGATAATGAAATCCTCTCTGCCATCCAATTTACTTAGAAAGCAATCTAGTTTAGATAATGTTAAAGATTCACTTAATGAGGATGATGGCCTATTATAGATATTTATTAAAAATAGGTTTTTCCCTTCACGTACAGTAATTTTTAATGCTAGTATATCTAGGGAGTTTGTATCCACCACCTCAATACGCACCCTTAGATGTACTTTCGCCCAAATTAATAATCCACCCGAGGGCCTTCCGCTTCTAGATGGAATCGCACCAATTCCATAAGTCTTGTACCCTAGTCTGTGTGGTGTGTCAATTACCCAGGTTTCCTGTAGCATGCAGAAGTCAAAGGATTCAATGTAGCTAGCCCATTCTGGGTCCCTCAAATTTTTCGAGACTCCGGCTATGTTCCAGGAGATCAGTTTTACTGGCTCCCTTGTTACTGCTGTCATTTCGAGAACTACCTTTTGTACCTCCCTGCAGCTAGGGAGAACTTCAGGTTGTACTACCAAGGATACATCTTCAGGTGTTATCATATTAATCAAACTGTTCTGAGGTACAACCGTAGCATTTGGTTGTATACAACTCTCACCCAAGATAGATCTATCCCTAGTTACTAATTCAACCAAAGATAAGGACCCAGGATTCACCAACACATCAGTTACGTTAACAACACCCTCAACACTGGGAATTCTTATTCCACTTCCCTCAAGTAAAAAGAAAAGAAAAGTAGCGGTCAATATGTGGCTCTTTGGAGAAGCGTGTACCGTCACCAAGTCCCCACGTGGAAAAGTGCAAGTTATGGGCGGAGGTTTATATATGTCTCTGAGGTGAGGCACTTAAAGGAGGTGCAGGGGAGCGAACACAGGCTAAGAGCTCGCGTGCACAATATAACCCTATTACGCTGTTCTCTATATATTCTTAGGGTGCTACTGTGCTTCGTCAAACCCCCAAGTCCCATCCCTTCCCTCAATTTCCCTCACTTATCCTACACTCCCCTCAGTCCCCAGTCCCGTTCACGTACCGCTGGGAGCCACAACTCTCCTGAGTTGTGGGGGCTCGCAGGTCCTCCGGGACCCACCACTCCTCGCTCCACGATTCGGCAGCTTCTCCTTTGGTCTCTCCTTCTCCGGCGTCGGCGTTGCTCCTGGACTCTGCCTCACTCTCACGGCCGTCGGGTCCTGGATTCTTCTCAGCTGGCGCACCTTCCACGTTGTGTCCGCCCTTTTTCTGCCCACTGTGACTTTCTATCGGGATACCTGATTGGAGTATATGGCTTCCTGTCCCGCCTTCGCAATGTCTGATGGCTTCCTGGTTAATTCCGGCGTTCTGCGGGAGGAGGGAAGAGGCTTCTATTAGCGGCGCAGCTTCGGAGACATTCTCGTCCTGCATGAGGTAAGGTTCCCATTTTGTATGCAGCGGGGTTCTCGGATTATGGGCAGGGCTGGCCCCGTGGATTTCCTCACACTGTATTAGGTAAGATTGCCACTGTCACCATTGAAGTCGAACTGCTGTTTGGGACAGTTCTACAGAAACTTGCAGACCAAGTTACTGAAGAACACATTACTGTATAGCAATGTGAATTAAGTAGTTTAAAAGCTACAGTAACTTCCCTGTCGGCACATGCATGCAAGATAAGGGAAAAAAGTTGAAGATGCAGAGGGTCACTGAAGGCGTTACAACTTGAATTTTTGTGGATTCCCAGAAAAGCTGAGGGGCCTTCTGCTGAACTATTCTTGGAGGAATGGATAGCCTTTATCCTGAGGCTAAACAATCTCTACAAGTTTTTCACATACGAGAGGGCCCATAGGTTGATGTTGGTGCCCCCCCAAACTCCACTGGGTCTCTGCTGCAGGCATTGATTGCTAGACTTTTCAGTCACCATGACAGAGATGCCATCTTCCTACATGTATGATGGGGCATACTTAAGTATAAACACAGACCCATATTCACCTTTCCAGAGTATATAAAAAAAGATGCAAGCTATACAAAGAACTCTGATGTTCAAGATGAAACTGAGATATGAAACTAAAATACAGTTTAATGTTTCCAGCAAAGTTGGGAATGCAATATGAAAGCAAGGTTCACTTCTTTGCTTCTCCAGATGAAGCAAGGGAATGGATTAAGGGCGTGACTGGCTTAACTCACAAAGACAGAAAAGGGGAACATCGCAATGGATCAGGGAGAAAGCGCATAACAGCAAAGACATCTGGTATGGCATCAACTATAGGTGTCTAATTCACACTAAGAATCAAAGGGAGAGACCCCAGGAGAAAGCGTATCACTCCCTATCAATGTCTGAAACTTACTGCAAGGTACGCGCTCAAATATCAAAAATGGGAGAGAAGAAGAGGGAAGGGAGAGGTTGTGAAAAAATCTTTATATTTTAGGATGAGAACCCCTCACTCACCCAAAGGTGACATGCTTCATCATAGGGCTACGACTCTCCACTGAAAAGGACTTAGTGGAAAGGGGCTGAGATGTTTTGAATAGAGTTAACTGATGAAGTGGGTGAGTCAGGGGCAGAGTGCAAGCAAAATGAAAAAGGTGGTTAAAACTGTCTCGAGGGACTTAATAACTTTATTCAATGGTACTCAGGGACAGGATTAAAAATAGAGAGGACTAGGGGTTAAAAGCAAATATACCCCTATAAAAAGGTCCTTTGTATAGTGTAATTCTATTCAAAATGCCTCAGCTCCTCTCCGCTAAGTCCTTTTCAGTGGAGGGTCGTAGCCCTATGATGAAGCCTGTCACCTTCGGGTGAATGAGGGTTCTCATCCTAAAATAGAACGATTTTTTCACAACCCCTCCCTTCCCTCTTCTTCTCCCCCATTTTTGATATTGATCAACTATAAGTGGCTGGACTACAACAAGACCTACAAGAAGAAGTGAAGTGCACAGTGACGGGACACTAATGAAGATGGCGTGTTGCACATGCAGAGAGATGATAGAAACAGCCAGCCCCATCATGTGGGCCAGCAATGCAGTAGACAAAGACAGTACAGTATGAGCCTCACACTACAACCACAACATAAGAGAATTGCTCAAGGAGAAGAAGTTAAAGAAAGTGACCTATGTAATATATATGCTGATTGGGGTACAGTAGAAAATATATAAGTGAACCAGGAAATAGATATTAGGATATCCGAGGAACATAAGTAAGTCCGCTTTTACGGATAAACAATAGAGGGATCCTGTTTTTGGATAAAGAGATTAAAATAGATGTCAGTATCCTTAGTACAGTATCCTAGTGACTGCAGTAGGAAAGTAGATAGAGCACATAATGCTGACAACCAGCAGTGCGTTTAACTGAAATGTCGAGTGGTTGGGGTGGCTGAAACACCTTACATCTCAAAGTCAGGGTTAACCACAGAAGATTGGATCAAGGGATTCCTGGGTTGAGTGAGGTACGCTTCAGTGAAATTACACATGATTGTAGATGGGGTGGGGGCATGTCAATGGGTGGGGGTGTGAGACTAGGGATATATTATGTTAGAGCTAGAGTTGGAAGTATGCAAACATGCACCTGCAAAGTGAGAGTTGACCACACATGCGCAATCTTAAGTCTCAGACAGTTGATGCTGGGTATCACTGGAACCCACCTGTAGGTGGGATGAGTTGCACGGTAAAAAAACTGGATGAAAGATGGAAACTGCTAATCTGGAATGCAGGATTCTAAATAGCCATGCTAAGAGGCACAGAATATATGCATATTTAATAAAGAGATGGTGTAGGAATCATTATGTTACAAGAGACATATATTAGAGGGGATGGAACAGCAAAACTATGTAAAAACTGGAGGAGTCAGTTATATGTTGCATCCTACCCGAACTATAACTGAGGTGCGATGACCTGGGTAGCACGTGAGGTCCCTTTTAAAATGAAAGATGTAAGAACTAGCCTGGAGAGCTAACATTTGCGAGCACTTGGAGCAGTGATGCACAAGATATTTCCCTTGTAAATATTTATGCCTCAAGATAGATGACAATGATTTGTTTTTTAAATATGATGAAAGTTACCACTCCATATTTGTAGCCATAAGTCATATGGGTAGGAGATATGAACTGTGTGCATAATTGTGGACTGGACAGGCACACCCTATGTATGGTACTAAACATGCTAAGACAAAAAGCATGAAGGAGGTAATGGATGTGGCATTCACAGTAACCCGAGGAAAATACCTATTCATGTTTCATACCCGCCAAGGGGAAGCAGCACAATAAACTGGACTTCCTCATGGCAAAAAAGTGCAAAAAATCACATACCTGGTGAGGTATCTTCCTAACCATTTGCCACTATAGGCCATGTACAAAAGTTGAGGTGTTGCATAAACCATGACTCTGGCTTAGCTCTACAAGGTTTGCTTTCACACCAATGGGTGTTAAAAGGGAACTTAGTTCACTGTACATGCTATATGCATTTGAAAGAACAGTTTATTGTAGCCCCAAACCACCTCAAAACATAGTTGATGTGGTGTGTGTGCTTACTAGGCTACTAACACTCCCTAAACAGGGATTCAGGGATGAAGTGCTAATTTGAAAACCCAGTTTTGTTCTTTACAATATCGCACACAAATATTGCACTAAGAAATTACACTCCATGCTTTAAAGTGTTTATTTCTACAGGCTCATCCTGTTGCTTAGCACATGTAAATTAACCACACAGAGTATTATTAAAATAGCACTAATACATTTTGCAAACAATGAATATACTTATGAACGTTTCTCCCATACTGAAAATATCATCTATCAACCTTACACCCCAAACCCTACTTCTATGCGCTATACTATGAGAGCATGGGGTAACTTGCACCTACAGTTTCTTAAGGAAAATCAACACACTACATAACTGTTTACAGCAAGAGGCTGTAATTATCAGTAGCTGGAAGAGAGTGTTACCTTGAAAGGAAACATACATCAGCATCAGATCCTCTCCTCTTGAACATGGCTAGGTATCAGCTGTCAGTGCAGAATGGGATGCTGCAGCAGCACAGTAGTCTGGCAGCCGCTGCCAGGATCTTCTGGCAGTATCCTGCATGATAATCTGGTGCAAAGGACCTCTCTTGCCAAGCGGTCACTTTTACGGGCCTTTTATACTGTGCCTAATCCGATATGTATAATTTCTGACATAACCTTAAGAATGTCTAACGTAGCCTGTGTGCAACAATATGCTAGTCTTAAACATATTATTATAAACAAATAAGGTAAAACACGTAAATCCCATCTATGTTGTTTATGTCATTATTATTGTTACCTGACCTTGAAATAGAGATAACAAGGCACTTGTCCCAGACTGATGCTGCATCAGGTGTCTCATTGATGTCATTGTATGAACGATGAGACACTTTCACAGATTCCTGCAAAGATCAGGACATACACCATCTGCATCAAAGGCAGACATGGCGATGATATGGAGAAAATAGGGAAAGTGGATATGCTCATGATGGAATGTAGGGACTTTTTATCAGAGGGATAATCACAGAACTACAACATGGAGACTGCAAGTGGAGGCCTTGTCCAATGCCGTTTTCTCCCAGGTGCTCATTGAAAGAATTGCACAGTATATCACAAATAACTGGGGCAGCACCAGTAATAGATTCACTGAATAGGAAACAATTCAGTTTGTACTGAAGGGGGAGTGTTTTGCTGTTACATACAACAATAAAATGCAATTGGAAACTACTCTTATGCAACAAGAAAGAGGTAACAGAAAAGGACCTATCCTGCACCCAGAAAGTACAGCTCAATGGTCAGATATGAAAACAAATATTACTAACACATGTGACAGACTTGACTGATTTGCTGTTATTTCACACAGACAAAAATTATACAGGGAAGGTGATAAGTTGTGCAGTTTATTAGCGTGACTTCTAAAAAGAGAAAAGCCACATGCTCCATATTCATGGTGAGGGACAGGCACTGCAGGATATACTAACACTGGCAGGTGCAAATGATGCTGTTTTTACGCACTTTTAATAGTTATATAGATATCCCTAAGAGGTTAACCTAAGCAAACAAAGGGTTACTTACAGGCGCACCCGCTAAAGAAAATTACTCTGGAACCGAGAGAAATGCTCAAAACACTACTCACCTAAAGGGAAATAGTTGCTGCAATACAAGATATGCAAATAATGAAATCTCCTGGTGGCTATGGCTTCCCTGTCAAATTGTATCAAATTAATGCATGGCAACTGGTGAAGGAACTCCTGGAAGTGTTGATGCAGGAAGTGTTGATTGTCCTTATTCCAAAACCAGACAGGGGAACCACAGACTTGCCAGCATGCCGTCCATTATTGATGGTAAATGTGGTTGGGAAAATACTCAATAAAGTGTTGAAAAAAAACAGATTACTGAGCGTGGTGGTGGGTCTCATACATATGGACCATTGTGTGTTAATGCCGCAGAGTACACTATGCAACCTACATTGGCCCTCCCATGTGTTCCACACACTGGAAACAGATAAGTAAGATTATGCCTTATTCCTATTAGATATTGATGGGCATTCAATACTTATAACTGGTCCTACATATTTGAGCTGTAGCAGACTGTGGGCTGGGGCAGGATTACATGACACGGGTCAAATTATACACTAGTCCCATGGCTAGGGTCCGATTGGAAAGTATGGTCTGAGAAAGAATTGAAATGGAAAGTGGGAAAAGGCAGGGCTGCCCCTTGCCCTCATTGTTATTTGCACTGGCCATTGAGCCACTGGTATGTAGGCTAAGAGAGGCTTTAAAAGGATGGGGTGTGCGAGTGGGAGCTGCTGCACATGTATTTTCACTATACGCAGAGGAAGCATTAGTTTAGCTTAGATATCCAACTTACTCCACCTCAATCCTTGACAGGCAATGGCAGGATACATAGAGGTTTATGGCTTGCATATTAACTGGAGCAAATCCATACTGTTCTCTCTAGGGAGCTCAAGTGAATGGTGGGGGATGTATTGCTGGATGTGGGCATCACATAACACAGATTTTTTAGACCTGGGAATACGAATATGCAAGGAAATACCCGAAAGACATAAATAAAACAACAGTAGAGTGAATATTGGGCTGAGGACCTCTATTACATTCTGAAATCGACTCCCGCTTTCAGAAATGGGCAAGGTGGCCCTGATTAAAATGGTGTTTTATCAAGGTGCACTGGCGTAACATAAGCCCCTGCAGCCCCCGTGGTGTGGGGGGCACCCAAGCTCCAGGGCCCCCCATTCATTAAAAGTGCTAGGTGGTGGGCCAAGGTGGTGGGCCCTCTGTGTACTTTGTAGAGGGCCTGCTAAAGTTTTGTTACGTCACTGCCAAGGTGTCTCTACATACTCCATGTCCCACAGAGGTTATTCATTAAACTGGACTAATTTTTGATGGAACTGGTGTGAGTAGGTAAATCAGTAGAGTAAAGTTAAGTACTGTGAAGCGTAATGAGATAGAGGTGGGCTGGACATTCCAAACTTGGTGACCTAACTACAACACACAGTGCAAAGGCTAGATGAAGTAGAGAATTTGGAGAAAATCTTGTTAGAGGGGACACATGGCAGTATTCTGTTACAAACCTCACTGATGATGGGCAGAAACATCCCATTTTGAAAGCCGTGTGTGATTAAACATGTTTGTGTAATGTGGGACAAAGTAATGAAAAAGATAATGAAGTTCTCAACTGATATGCACATCTGATATATTCTTCCCTTCACACAAATAGCCCAAGACATGACAGTGGATATGTGGACACAGGGAGATTGTCTGACAATTGTTGACCTTTATATTATACAATTATAACATTCGAGGAAGCACAGAAGCATTATGGGATTGTAAAAGGCAATTTTCTGCAGTATGCCCAAATAGCCTGCAAGGCTTGAAAACATTTACCTACTTTCCGGGGAGCACCAGAGCCTACCCATAAAATAATAGTGCTGCTATTTCTGTCATGAAGCAGGAAACTAATAGCTAACATATAAAAGGTTTTAAGGACAGATAGACAAAGGAGGAAATAAAACCCCCTGGGGAAGTGGCAGCTGTAAATGGATGAATTACTTACAGATAAGCTGTGGGCAAAGGCTGTCAGGGCGCGTCAAAACAATTTCAAGTAACGCACACTTTAAGCTTATACGATATGACTACCTTCACATGACATACCTGACTCCAGTTAAACTAAGCAAAATCTACCTTGGACTCTCCTTGCGGTGTCCCAGATGTGACGATGAAGAGGCTGGCTTCATACATGTCACATAGAAATGTCAGGCAAAACATGGCTTCTGCGTTGAGGTACTCAACACTTAACCATTTCACGAGTGGACTTTTTGAACTCATGATGAAGCAGTGCCTGTTAGGGTTGATTCAGAAGAAGCAAAAAAGAATCATTTGCAGGAAATCTGCAACATTACCTTCTGTGTTGACTAAGAGGCGAATAGCAGCACATTGACTTAGCCCAAGGCTGCCAACTTTTAACAGCTGAAGTAAGGACATGGTGAAATGGGCTACAGAGGGGTAAATACTAATGAAAAGGGTGGGAAAGGGTAATAAGCTTGCTGAGGACATGATAAAAAAGGCAATGATGATCCAGTCCCTCACTAACCCATCAGACACTGGACAACTTTGATCAGGTCTGGGAACCTGTGGACATTATAACAGGATTGCACAAATCACCTTGTAAAACCAGCAAACTACCTTCATTCCTATGCCACACTATGACCATGAATGTGAAGGCCTCATAGGATTATGGAAGACGCATCTACCCCTAAGGACATGTAGTCAATGAATGGGTAATGTGTAACTAACTAACTAGTACTACTGAGAACCTTAAATACACAAGCAGTTTCAATCTACCTAATTTATTGAGCATGGGCAAGAGAGGCTGAAAATAGAACTGTAAACGTATGCCAACAAGATGAACTGTGTCAATTGATGTGTGGGGACAAAGTTTTACAACTAGTTTAGATTGTGTTCTGATTTCAATATGTAAATATTTTTTGCAATGTTTGAAATCTCTATTGATTGATACTGCCAATATATTGACTATAAACTGAGGGCTCATTTACAAGAGGCCTGCGCTGCTGGAGCGTAATTTTTTTTATGACACTCCAGCATCTTAGGCCTCTCAATCATGTCTATGAGGTGATGCAAAGCCGGCCTGCGTGGCTCTGCATGGCCTCATAGATATAGAGTAACGCAAGGAAGTGCAGGGTGCTGCCTGCCTTACCGTTCATCAAGGAGGCGTTCCTTAGGTGTTACTGTGGGTTTTCCCATGCAACACCCATGGGTTTTGACACATTCCCAGATTTACAAGGATTTGTTAACCTAGGAATGCATCAAAATTGTGCGCCTCCCCAGGGCAGACATAACGAGGAGAAATAAATGTATTTCTCCTTGTTTTCCCTCTTTCTATGTGTACTACATTCTGCAGCACGCATCGAATGATGAAAACGCCTCCATTTATTGATTTTGTGCAGGAAGGTGCCCCTTCCTGCACAAAAACAATTGTGCCAACAACGCAGAAACCCTTACACTATGAGGCAAGTGTGCCTGCATTGGCACTAGGCACCAGTTTGTGCGCAGGCAGAAAGGACAGGAATGTGCATATTTCATTAGTCCGATGCATTCCTGTCCTTGCAGCGCAGCCCTGCTCCAACAAGTTGTCAATGAGGTCCTGAATGTATAATGTGATAATTAATCAAAAATCAATACAGAGAAATTAAAACAAAAACTTTAACAGTAAACATTTTTGAAGTAACATTGGTTTTGTATGTAACAGGTGGACTTCGGGTTTGCCAAGCAGATTGTCCCAGGACAGAAAACATGGACGTTCTGCGGGACACCTGAGTATGTGGCTCCGGAAGTCATTCTGAACAAAGGCCACGACTACAGTGTAGATTTCTGGTCACTTGGAATCCTTGTGTATGAACTCCTGACAGGGAAGTAAGTGTCATCTAAAAGGTGATTAACATTACCATACATCAGTAGTTTGCAAATCAACATGTGGCATGCTGGAGGCAAGGTTAAATGCTTGGGGACCTACTTAGTGAGAAATAGATAGCAATATTCAGATCCATTTATGGGGCACATTTATCAACAGTTTGCACCTGGTCAAAGTCACCACAAGTCACACAAATTGAAGCTAATTGTTAATTTAGTATTTCCTGTCCAGCGCAAAACTTGTTATGTGCTGGAAAGTAGCCTTAAAGTCACGCAAAATAGCATTCTGCACAATTGCGTCAAGGGGGCATCCTTGACGCCTCATTAAGGCAGGTGCAAAGTTGGAGAAAAGTTTTCCTTTGACCAGACGTTTCTAAATGTGCATGTGTGCTGTGCTTTGCAGCACACACGCACACAAAGTGGGACCGTTTATCCTATGCCTTAGCATAGTACTCTGCCCTGGAAGGGTATCCTTCCAGTACAAAACCTATGCTAGACATCACAAACACACCTTTACACTTTGGTGCAGGGGTGAGTAATTCACCAGTACAGGAAATGATAGAAGCATCTCCATATCTTTGTAACTATGACGCTGTCCTGCTCTCTTCCTTTACGGTAACACAGCTCAGCAACTTTAATGGTGGAGCTATGTTGCTTTGAAAAAATAGAAAATGTGTCCCTGAATTTCATAGGCTACTATTATCCCTGCTCTCTCCCTCCCCCGCACAGTTCCCCCACCGATTAACTCCATCGGATGAACTTCCTATACAGTAATTACACAAGTCGTAACTCTGAAGAGAAAACTAAACACATGTTAACATGTTATGGTTTGTTTAGCTTCTGTATGCTCTCTGTTTTCCAAATAAAACAGATTAATTTACTGCCATGTTTGAATAATGATACTTTCTGCCAGCTGCCTTGTTAAAGGAATTTCTACTAGCTTGTCAGTGCAGATTAATACTGCTTGAGTCTGCGTCTCTGCTCAGCACTAAGTCACAGCATGGAGAGTGTTGTCCACACCTCTGTTAGTGTGTGCTTCTCTTCACCAGGGCTTTCGTATTTAAAAGACTCTACATTCTCTTGAGAAGAAATCATTAAACTATTGTGTTTCCAAAAGGCCCTTTTTATTAGGAGCAGGGTGGGCAACCTTACCGCCTTTGGCTGAGCCACACATACTAGTATTTGTTAAACAACTTTCTAACAACATATTACTAACCCTTCTCCTACCCCTAAACACCTCCCACACAAACATTCCCCCAACCCTATCCCTAAAACACTGACAACAACCCCCACATTTTTGGCATAAGATGTTTCGGTGCTCTCCTATCTCTCATCTTCATGTACTTGATTGTGTTGCCTGCCTGCCCTTGGACCAGGCCCTCCTCGTTGGTTCTTATTTCTTCCCTTCCCTTCTCATGCTTTCACTGCCCCATCCCCATTTTCCCACTTAATCACCACTCCGTCTGTGTCCCATCCACCCGTCATCAAAAAAACCTCTTCTGAAGTGTTATTTCTGTCATCTACTTTCCATGGCACAACTCAATGACACACTCCTCCAACTTTGCTTTACGTGTCTCCAAATATAACTTGTTCCCCCACAAGAAAACGTGTACCCTATTATCCCAGAACATCACTTGGAATTCAAAACCTATCTCATTGTGCCCGATTACCTTAATCCTCTGGCCTTGCAAAAAACCCACATTTCCCAATTTACTTATTACCTTGCCTCGTTTATCACTGCTGGCTTCTGATCCCTTGCCTTGGGCAGCAACTGAGTCGAGCACAATAATGTCCCACCCATCGCGCAAAGTTCCCATGCCACTTTTTTCGTAATCTTAATCAGTTCTAACCCCATGGACTGGACCACATAATTTTCCCTGAGGTGCAATACCACTACATGAGGTTGCGGCCATTGCCCGCTGAGCTCCCATAATATGGATGTCAGCTACCCCCATCTTATTCCACCTTCCCCGTACCACCTGACCACTTTCAAAGTCCAAGCCCAGCAGTTGGCCAAAGAATTGTTTCATTTCCTTGATCTCAACCCATCGCACAATTGAATGCCCACATATCCAAATGTCCATTTATTGGTCTTTCATCTCCTTCTCACTTGTTGGATGAGAGCACAACCGCTAAGTCTGCTTATTACCCTCAGTCCCCCATGGCAAAAGCTCTCACCTGGTCCTCATGTGTCAAACACTGGCCCATCCCCCATGCCACACATCCTCAAAAAATGTGCCAAGCCATCGTCCTGGGAAAATCCTCCATACTCCAGATTTGTCTAACCATATTACACTCCCTTGACCTTTCTGATCTTTCTTGCTCTTCTTCAACCAAAGGCCCAACCGATGTTCTTTCGAGACTACATTTCCCTCTTCTAAGCCCCAGTCACTTCACGTTCCCACCAATTTCGATACACTAGATACTCTGAAAAACAATACTGTGAACAGTATCCCAAATAGCACAACTTTTTTAGTGGAAGCACACGTGAATCTCATTTGGTCTAGCAGGATCCTCAACACCTTTAACGTTTGCAGCTTCCATAGTTTCACAATCTTATCCTTTTTAAAAAAAAACAACCTTCCAAAAGTCTCCTTCCCAGCTCGCCCTGTCAAGGATCATAAGCCCGCAACAACTTCTCATAGAACAGGATCCTTGCCATCTTCCCATCAATAGTCACTGGCGCAACACCCTTCCCAATCTGCCTGATTACAATATTATGCCATTTCATCTCTCTCCAAAATCCTGTCATCCAGTCTACCTTCCTAATGTTCCTAACTGTAAGAACTATGTCAATCCTATCCTGTATGTTCTCTTGATCGATTCTGCCAATAAAGTAAAGTAAAGTAAAGTCCACATTTGTAAAGCGCACAATCACCCGTAAGGGTCTCTAGGCGCTGGGGGGCCGTCGGGAAGATTAAGCGAGCTATTGCCCAGAGTCACATGGTGCTGGGCTAACCTGCCACCGGAGCCGGGGATCGAACCGTGGTCCCCAGATTCCAGCGTCAGTCGCCCTGGCCGCGGCGCCACACCTCTCCAATGACTTTTCCACCAGATGCTTAGCTCTAACATTCCAATCTCCCATAAATCCTTCAGAACTCTCAGGCCTCACTCGTCCGCTCTGGTGGCTAAACCACAGAACCTCAACCACTGTTAACGAGATAAGGCATCAGCCACCCCACTGTTTAATTCAACAACATGGGCTCTAAGCAAAACGTTCTATTCTCAACTCCTCAACACCAGGGCTCTCAGCAGTCTCAAGACATACTTATTCTTGGTTATCATTCTGTTAATCACATGTACCAATGCTTTGTTATCAATCACAAATGTCACTTTTTTATTCCTCACTTCCTGGCCCTAAAATAGGGAAGGAATGGTACAGTGTTTGCCCTTCTACGCCTGTGGCCACCCATCACTGCACCATTAGCCTTTCCAGTAAACAGCAAAACCAACAGCACCTGATGCATCTGAAAAGATCACACCGGTCAACCTCAATGAGTCTTCAAGGAACCACAAGATCACACAATTGTAATGGTCCAAAAGTACAATCCACATCCTTATTCACTCTCTCCGTTATTTGTACTGGGTTGTGTGATTTTGTTCAGTTGTGTACAAAAAACCCTGCCCGGGGCATGACCTTACAGGCAATGTTTACATGTCCTAACACCTGCTGCAGCATTCTCAATCCAGATTGTTTCTTCCCCGTCACTTCCTACAGCAATTGTCTCAACATAGTCAACTTTTCTGTCAAAACCCTCTAATTTTGTATGAACATGTATGATCTCTCTTATTTTTTCAGTCCTCCTTTCCTGGGGTGTGACCAAATGACGATCTACAATTTGATTCTCATGGGCATAGAAAAAATCGAGTTTCATAAAAGAATCACAAAGCGACCTGAAGATCTAATTCGACGTCTTTGCAAGTAAGACATTGATTTATGCCAAGCTGTCAACTACACAATCTAAATACATTTTAGGGTACTGTTAGAATAGCATTTTTCAAGTAGGATTTAAAATGTCTGAAATGGTTTTGTGATCTGACAATAATAAATGCTTATAGTGAGACTCACATAAAGATGAAATACATTGAATTGTGTTGTTGGACCTGGCTGTCTCTGCAGGGTCACCTCTGATGTTTTGCTTTCCTCTGCCTTCCTTTATTAAATGCTTTTATGGGGGTTTTAAGACTCTATGCACCTTCTCCCTGCTGACCGGTGGAAAAATGCTATGCTCTCCCTTCTAAACTTAGCCTACACCTGATTGGTATATTTTTTTTATTAGTACATGCCTAGTAAATGACACTACCTGTACCCAGGGCCTGTAAACTAAATGCTACTAGTGAACAGCAGCATGGTTGTATGATGGAACAATGAAATCCTTAACCCCGCATGCCTATACAACGCAGTCTGAATAACGGCCGCGTCTTAACCATGCATTGGTTTACCACGCATGCCTTCACCACAAATTGTTGTGGTAAAGGCATGCATGGTAAAGGGGTATGCGTGGCTAAGGTCGCCACCCCACTCCCACTGCCCTAAGGTACAAACTAGCCGCCATGCCCACCTCCCGCCCTGTGGTGCAATTGACCCTACGCCCTCCCAACCCCGACACTTTGCCCTCCCTCTGCCCCAATGCCTAAAACCCTGTCCCTTAACGTGACTCTGGCCAGCCCTGACTCCGTTCTAAGATCTGCCCGCTCCCCCTGAGCCCTAAAAACTACCCTGACTACCCATTCCCCTGCCCTGAGTCCTAATACCTAACCCCTAATTAAAATTCTACCACAACACTCCCCCTACCCTAAAAACTACTACGACCCCCCGATCCTGAAAACTACCCCTGACCCACCCCCCAGCCCTGAAAGCAAGCCCCAATCCCCCAGCCCTGAAAACTACCTCCCACCCTCTAGCCCTGAAGACTAGCCCCAAAACCCCCAGCCTAAAAAACAACCCCCGACTCACCCCAGCCAGGAAAACTATCCAATTCACCCCCAGCCCAGGCAACTACCCTGACCCCTGCCCACAAACCTACCCCCGACCAACCCCCCAGCCCACCAAACTACCCCCAACCCCACTTAAAAAAACACCGACCCATCCCCTGCCCACAAAACATTCCTGTTCTACCCCAAGGCCACAAAACAACTTCCGACCCCCCAGCCCACAAAAGTACCCCGACTCACCTCCTGCCCACAAAACTACCCCGAGCCACAACCAGCCCAGCCCAGAAACCTACCCCGACCCCCAGCCCACAAACTACACCCGGCCAACACCCCAGCCCACCAAACTAACCTCACCCACACCCCAGCCCACAAAAGTACCCCGACTCACCCCCAGCCCCACTTAAAATAACACCCACCCATCCCAGCCCACAAAACATTCCTGACCCACCTCCGGCCCACAAAACAACCCCTGAATCCCCAGCAAACAAAAGTACCCTGACACACCCCAGCCCCATTTAAAACATCCCTGACCCACCCCCACCTCACAAAACAACTCCAACCCCATCCCACAAAAGTACCCCGACCCGCCCCCTAGCTCCACTTACCTCACCCCGGATCTCTCCCTGCTTCCTGCTTCCGTCCGTCCGCAAGCCCTACCATGCATTGCCTTAACCACACACAGGCTTGGTCAAGGGATATGCGTGGTTAAGGCATGCGTGGTAGGACTTGTGGAGTCAGAACACATGTGGTTTAGACTGTGGTGTTGCGACTGTTCCCCTCTTTATACCACCCTTTGTAGTAGCCTTTGTAAAGCGTCCCAGGCTTGCCACTACACCCTGTAGTGCAGTTTTAAACAGCCATTAGGCTCTGACAACAATTTCTCAGGCCTAAACCGTACTTTTTGGTACTTCTAAGTCACCCCAAAGGTGGTCCTAAAAGCTCACACGGCAGGGTGCATTTAAAAAGTAGGACATGAGGGTTTCAGTTTTTAAATGACCTGGTCCTGAAAAACTCCTAAAGTAATTTTCACTGCTGTACGGCTATCTGTCCCGTAGGCTAACACTGATAACCTTTTCACACTTAAATTCAGATTAGGAGCAGAAGGAGTTATGCTGTTCACCCTCAAATTAATTGTAATTTTAAATCCTTTTTAATGGTGATGTCAGATTTAAGTTACAATTAAGAAAATGCCACTTTTAGAAAAATAAAAGACACACTGATGATGGACGGAATGCAGAGCAAATCAAACATTCACCCCCGGTCAATAGATCTGGGTTAAATCCATCGTTCTTTTGCTCCCCATGCCACCCCAGTTTAGACACAGCCAAATGCAAATCAGTCTTGACCCTCTGCCTCATGGGAACAGTCCTGACCGAACTGCCAAGCCAGGTCCTCCCTGGACCGGAAACAAGAATCCTGGGACCGGTTTTGGGCCATCACCCCATATCATCCAGGCTAGCTTGAATCTAGTGGCACAGTGAGCCTGGGACCCACATCTGGGCATTCCCGGCGCACTTAGGGCAAGAAAACAAAAGACACACTGATGATGGACGGAATGCAGACTGATTTGCATATGGCTGGGTTCAAACTGGAATGGCGTGGGGAGCAAAAAGAACAATGGATTTAGGCCCAGATCTCTGTACTGGGGTGAATGTATGACATTGTTCTGCATCCTGTCCATCAATTGTTCTTTTGCACTTTTAGAAAGATGCCATTTTCTGATCTAAGCAAAATATGCCCTTTTGCCTATGTCCAGAGATATATGATAGTGAATAGCTCTCTTGTGGTGTTTTGTATCTTCCTTACAAACATGTGGGAAAGGAAGCCTAAGGCCTCGACCAAGGCCATACGGCAGCCCTCATCCTCCTGGACCTATCAGCAGCCTTCAACACCGTCTCCCACTGCACACTAGCCACCAGACTTCACGACGCCGGCATCCAAGGAAAGGCCTTAGACTGGCTACGATCATTCTTCTCAGGCAGAATACATAAGACTCCCAGCCTTCCGGTCAGAACCAACAGAGATCAAATGCGGAGTACCCCATGGATCCTCCCTCAGCCCCACGCTCTTCAACGTCTACATGGCCCCCCTAGCAACCTTTGTCAGAAACTACAGGCTCAACATCGTCTCCTACGTCGATGACACCCAGCTCATCCTCTCCCTTTCCAAGAAACCTGACAACACCAGGCACAATTTCCAAGAAGGGATGAAAGCTGTCGCGACCTGGATGAAGAACAGCTGCCTGAAACTCAACTCAGAGAAAACAGAAGTCCTCATCCTCTGCTACACCCCCTCTGCATGGGACGACACCTGGTGTCCCCCGCCCTTGGAAACCCACCCACCCCAACGGACCATGCATGCAACCTCAGCATCATACTGGACTCATCACTCAGCATGAATTGCCAGATGAACGCTGTCTCCTCTGCATGCTTCAACACCCTCTGCATACTATGCAAGACGTTCAAATGTATTCCCCCGACTCCAGGAAAACCGGCACTCATGCACTCGATCACCAGCAGACTGGACTACGGCAATGCCCTTTACGGTCTTTACGCCGGAATCAACAAAAAACTCCTCCGCAAACTCCAGACCATCCAGAACGCCGCCGCTAGACTAATTCTCGATATCCCATTGCACAACCACATCACCCAACACCTCTGTGACCTCCACTGGCTCCCCGTCGAAAGAAGAATAACTTTCGAGCTACTCACACATGCCTACAAGGTCCTCCACAACACTGACCCCAATACCTCAACAACCAAACCTTCTTCCATGCTTTCAAGAGAAACCAGCACTCAGCCAACCTCTTCCTAGCCACCATCCCACGCTTCTATAGGACCAGAGCAGGGGGGAAGATCCTTCTACCTCATGGCCATGACCTGGATCAAACTTCCCCTCCACCTCCGATGGAGCCCGACACTGCACCAATTCAGGAAGGACCTCAAGACCTGGCTCTTCAAATTACCCCAATGGAGCTGCTCACACCCACCATCAGCGCCTTGAGACCCTCATAGGTGAGTAGTGCGCTTTACAAAACTCTGATTGATTGATTGATTGATTTAAGGTGTTTTCCTGACAGGATAGCTGGGCAGGAGTTGTACCTTGCCCTGATTGCACTTCCAAGTGCCCTGCCTGCAGCACAAGCAAAGGAACCTGACACCAGCCCTTCCCTTGCCTTTGTCACCCTTGACAGTTTAGAATCAAACGAAGGGAAGGGAAAGAACCGACTAGAAACAGTTTTGGAGGATGGGCAGGTAGTTCCTCACACAAAAGGTAGCACAAGAATCAGAAGGACTGCCCTGCTGACCAAAAACCATCTTTCAACTGCCCAGCTGACTAGCATCAACTGGACGTGCTTGTAGATGCGAGAGCCCTGCAGCTCACTTCTGCTGGAGTAAATCCTGATCCCCACTGTGGCAATTCCCTGGTCCTGGACCCTTGACTGGTATTAAAGTGAACTCCTCCTGAAGAAAGGGTGAAGATACAGATGTTTTGGGTTCCACACAACCACAAAGTAAACTCTTAATGCAGAGAATTTATGGCCTGCAGCTACCGCCAACACGAAGCTCCAGCTGGACCTACTCTTCATACCGACAGTGATCGTCTGTGACACCCTGCAACAGAAGACCTGCAATTCGCGTCAACTGTGACACCCCATGATGATTGCAACGTGAAGCTCCAGCGATGATAGGCTCTTTAATGCTATAAAGCAACAACCTTCTACAATGTTTGACATACTCCTCATGCCTACACACTCGCCCGTGCCGCTTCTGTCCATGCAAACCGCATTCTTCTCACTGGACTTCAGGAGGTAACTCTTCAGCATGACTAACCTGTTTCCTGTATCTAACCCCCACTCCATAACTTTCAGCCTGCATTTCCGACTTTCCCCTGGTCCAGCTCGACCGGATAATCACAAGTTTCTCTTTGTGCTTTTTGGTGCTATTTTCACCTAAAATTTTAGAAAACTCATATCTGTGGTCTCTACTGATTATATTCTGTTGTTTTGGTGTCATTCCGTAAAATATAATCCATTATTCTAAATTGGCTTTTGGGACTTTTATTGCATTCTTTTTTTTTTAACTTTATTGCTGTATGCGTGCTGCACAAATACTGCACACACTGCCTTTAGGTTAAGCCTGACTGCTTTGTGCCATTCTACCAGACGAATGAATGAATGAAAATGCTTTTCAAGGTGAAAATAGCTTCCAAAAAGGCATCCTGGCGCTAAGTACACATAAGCAAGGCAAAATTTGTTCATCGTATATCCACTACAGAGAGGAAAAGAACATATTTTCAACAATTTCTTGAATTTGTTTTCCTCCTTCTTTCATAACAAAAGTGGAGGCCATTCCAAGTTTTAGCTGCTAATAAAAGAAAGATTTACCTCCCATTCTCTTTAATGTAAAAGTCAGGAGCATAAAAAGCATAGCTTTGCTGGATCTAAGATCCCTGGCTGGATTATAGTGCATAAATATATCTCTTAGATATATTTGGCCAACTTCATAATATATTCAATGAGCTAAAATCAAGGCTTTAAACTGAATGGGCTTGTGCAAGGGAAGCAAGCGCAGATGTCAGGGATGACCCAATATCAACGATCTCCTTGGAAGGTTCAGAACAAGTCGAGCAGCAGCGTTCTGTACCATTTGTATCTTATTAATCAAGGTCCTACATAGACGAGATAAAGGCTATTCGCATAGTCAATTTGTGAGGTGACCAGGGCATGTATTTTTTTTCCCCAGGCTTCCAGAGACAGAAGATCTAAACATGTCTTCAAAGTACGCAATGCCGAGAAACATGTTTCTGTCATTCTGAAAATTTGCTGACACTCCCAGATTTTTAACTACTGGTACAGGGAAAGGGCTATAGGCAGACCTTCTGCCCATAAATATTCAATATTGACATTGTTTAACTTGTCAAAGACAAGAATCTCTGCTTTGTATGAATTATATTTCAGATATCTATGTTACATCAATCTAATAATCTGAAAAAGACAGTTTTTAAAGGTTGCTTCTGAAACGTCCGAAGCTCTCTCATCATCAACTGTGTATCATCAACGACGCAAGACACTACTTTTATTCCAAAAGCTACAATCAAGGTGGCTAAATTTGCCATAAAAATGTTAAAAAGCGTAGGGTTATATGATGAGCCTTGGGGAACACCATATTAAAGCTTTTTATTTTCTGATGAAAAATGTGACATTGCCACAGATTGATATTGGTCACTGAGGAAGGGATGAAGTTGTTTTGGTGCTTGACCTCAAATGCACATCTCTGCCAGTCTCTGTAGCAGAAGGGGATGGGAGACTGCTTCGAACACTGCCAATAATTCTACAAGAATGAGGGAGCATTTGTCCATCTGTCTAATGTCATCTTTAAATGCTACGTAACTTACAGCAGAGGTGATTCTGTACTGAAATTCTGGCCTTAACCCTGGGTACAAGTGGAGTGAAAGAGTGAGTTTTCAAGGTATTTAGACAGCTGTTCATTAAACCACCTGTTCCAAAATCCTGGACAATCCCGGATATAAGGAAATGGGATGGAAATTGTTAATATATCCGGATTGGCAGATGCTTTTTTAGTAAAGGCTTAATGTTTGCCTGTTTCTGGAGAGATGGCACAATCGCTGAGGCCAAGGAATTGTCAAACAAAACATTGACCAAAAGATTTGTTTTTTCAATAGCACTGGCCAACACCCTAGAAGGACATGGGCCCACAGGAGACCCTGCTTTGCAATCTGTTCACTTTTTTAGATTGTGCTAGCGGATTTCCTTAAAACTTGTCGCAGCAGTGTTATTTTTAGAAATCGCATTAAGCGGAAAGGTCCACTCCCAATTTTCTTGATTACCCATATCAAAACCAGGCTGCAGATTTCTTATTTTATTTTCAAAGAATTCTGATAAATATTTACAGAGTTTTAATGAGGGTTTGACCTCAATATTATAGGCTTTTGGCTGTAAAAAGATATTGACAATTCAAATAATCTCACAAGGCTCATTTTTCAGGTTATTGATTTCCAAAGTAAAGAAATGAGATTGGGCAATTTTAATAGCTTTCCTGTAAGATTAAAACGCATACATTTTTATTGAATTTTTTTTTTCTGCTCTCTAATCCCTTCTCCATTTCTGTTCGAAATATTTACATATTTTCTTTTCTAACGCTAGCTTTGTAGAGAAACATGGAGCTGTCTTTTTTTGTTCATGAGAGGTCCGAAGGGGGAGGGGGCATCCTTAATAATAGTTTGGTCCAGTCGTTTAAAAAGACTGCAAGAGTGGGACGAATCCAAGGGCGTGTTGACTGATTTACAATATGGGTTTCTTACCGGGTTGGGGACTATCGAACAGAGTCTGAATTTGAGCATCCTAGTAGGGGAATACATAAAGTTTAAAGGCGGTAACCTGTATCCGGCTTTTGTAGATCTTTCTTCCGCCTTTCATTGTGTTAACCACTCAAAGCTATGGGCAATCATGAGTGAGATGGGTGTGGACTCCTCGATAATCTCCTTTTTGAGGGACTTATATTTAGGAGCCAAGGCTAGGATTAGATATGAAATTAACGGCGAATGTACCCAACCGTTAAGCATAGAGAGGAGGGGTGAGGCAGGGCTATGCCCTTGCACCTTTTGTATTTTCACTCTATATCAATAATGTAGGCACTGCCTTGACATTGCAGCCGAACGATCTGGCTCAGGTGGGACATCGCCCTGCACCCGCCATTCTCTATGCTGACTATTCTGTTTTGTTGGCACGTACCCCAATCTCCATGCAGCTGGTACTTAACGACTTTGTTAATTATATGCAGGATCTTGATGTACATGTGAATCAGGCTAAGACATTTATAATGAAGTGCGGGAGTAAAACAGGTTTTTGTCGTGCAATAAGAATCCAGGATTCTGCCATTAAATATACACCAACACTTTTTCATACCTTGGTGTATTATTTGACTAAGATGGTACATGAAACCGGGCCATTAAACAGAGGTTGCTACTCTTTAGAAGCACCTGCATGGCCCTACTTAAATTTGTAATAAGACTGGGCACTCATCCACCACAGGAATTGCTCACCATTTACAAGGCAAAAGTGTGTCAGCAAGGCAGCATATGGGGCGGGCATACGGGGTCATGTAAATTGTATGACAATACAACTAGTGGAGAATTAATTCTTAAGATATCTACTTGCCAGTCCCCAGTACGCCCCAACTTTTGTCTGGCATGCAGAGCTATGGTCATCAAAGTATGCTGCTCTATTCGGCTTGTCATCAGGGACGTTTAAATTCAACCCAATAGGCACGAATTCCCTGGTTAAAATACGTAGAGTGCTTCTGTCAGGACCTAGGGAACCCCTAATATTTTACTAACCCTGAATGTTTAGTCAAATTAAACAGAAAAGACCAAACGGCCAACTGTTTGGCTCATCTCGAGAACATTAGGATGTATGCTGAATTGTGAAGACCCTGTCCTAAGAAAACAGCTTGTTTTAGATAGTTATGACATGCAAATATATCTTAGACGTGTCCCACATCAAAAGGACAGATATGTTTTTACTCGTTGTAGAATGGACACTCTCCATCTTATGGTTACCTTTCCTGAACCAAATGGCTTGTCCCCTAATTTATCAAACTGCCCTTGTGATAATGTTTCAACACAGACAACAATTCATGGCGTACTTTTTTTGCAAATTCTATAAGAAGTGGAGGAAACTTTATATACTAAGTTACTTAAAGCACTTAGACTTCAATCAATGCTGTCCAGCCTATCTATTCCTACAGTCCTTACCTACAATCGACATCTGTGTAAGAATGTCATCCTTTTTTATGGAGTGTTTTTTATACCAGGAAGAATGGTCCATCCACTTAAAGAAAATACTAGCTATTGATGTTACATATGTAATTTTAACAATTAGGTATTAGATTGGGCAAGTGGAACAGGATTGTATGGCAGACCCAGATCTGTGATCTGAGGTTCTTACTCTCCTGTACTTCCACGATCTTATACTTAGTACTTTTTAATGGTCATAAGGCAATATAATTGACTGATGATTTTTAGGCTGGTACGGAATGTCTTGTTTTTAAGATTGCAATATGATTTATTAGCATTTGGTACTCTGTGTTACATGTATAAGTTGATGTGATTTGAAATAAGATTGATAATGTTTTATATTATGTATTATATATGTATGTTTATGTCTAATGTGCTTTTATGGTCTAATATATTTGGATCGAATAAAGATAAAGATAAAGAAAGAAATACAGCTCTTCATTCACCACCTGTTCCAACATCTTAGCCTATCCCGGCTATAAGGAAGTGGGACGGAAATTGTTAATATATCGGGATTGGCAGATGCATTTGCAGTAAAGGCTTAATCTTTGCCTTTTTCCAGAGAGATGGCACCAACGCTGAGGCCAAGGAGTTGTCAAACAAAACATTTACCAAAAGATTTGGCTCTTCAATAGCCCTGGGCAACACCCTAGAAAGACACAGGCCCACAGGAGATCCTGCTTTGCAATCTGATCACTTTTTTTTATCATGCTTGCGGAGTTCCTTAAAACTTGTTGCAGCAGTATTATTTTTAGAAACCGCATTAGGCGGAAAGGTCCACTCATAATTTTTTTGATTACCCATATCAAAACCAGCCTACAGATTTCCTATTTTATTTTCAAAGAATTCTTATAAATATTTACAGGGTTTTAATGAGGGTTTGCCCTCAATATTATAGGCTTTTGGCTGTAAAAAGATATTGACAATTCGAAAAATCTCACAAAGCTCATTTATCAGGTTATTGATTTCCAAAGTAAAAAAATTAGATTGGGCAATTTTAATAGCTTTCCTGAAAGATTAAAACGCAAAGGTTTTTATTTAATTTTTTCTTCTGCTCTCTAATTCCTTCTCATTTTTGATCCAAATATTTCCATGGTGCTGTCTTTTTTTGTTTATGAGAGATCCGAAGGGGGAGGGGGCATACTTAATCATAGTTTTGTCCAGTCATTGATAAACACTTTTCAAATCAACTTCCATGTCACCTATTAAAGTTGGTCGGGAAGTCTGTAAACTTTGTATTGAGATCAGATCCTCAATTTGATTCCACTTCGAACAAGAAAGCCAGCAGTGGTATTTACTTGTTTAGAAGAGTTTATAACAGGTTAATTCAGTGACTTTTTGGGGTTCTCCCTGACAAGGACTGTGCTTATTATTTCGGTGGGGCATCACCTCACCTAATAACCCATTTTCTTACATGTGTGAATTTTTCCCACAGTTTAATATTTGTAATGGTATAGGGTTCTTAGAGTTTGGGAAGCTATAATACATCAGATTCAGGGGTGGGCACAGTACTTAATTTGGCCTGTGGTTTCCGATGTTAAGCACCTGCACTTTATTGTCAACACCGGCTCTTATACCAGCTACCACAAGGTGGCACTGTTTGCCCGATTTTGTGAGAAGCACAACAACAGTTGTTTAATAATTAAATAGGCTAATCAGAAGGTAGGGAGGAGGAATAACTGCCCATTCAGTTCCCCTGGTTAATTAAACAAAATCAAAGGTGGAATGGACACTTGTAACCGCATTACCTTGGTTCCTTAAAAAACCCTCATGAACGCGGTGAAAGAGTCGTATAAAGCGGTGTATCTTTTTCTCCGCCCCACACTCGCGTTATGGCATAGTCATTGGGTTTCTTAAGTGTGCTGTATGCCTGCCTCAAGCCTGAGGCACCCTCTGGTCCAGCGTGGTAGTGTCCAGAGATAGTACTGTGCCCACAATGAAAAAAGGTAAAAAACGAGCTAGCATCGAGGTCAGGTTTTAATATAGGTGAGATGTCGCTTGTTATTAAAAATTGGTTGGGTATACCTATGGATCATGTAACTAAATCCTATTATACCACTTAAGATCATCAGTCAACATGTTTCTGCCCCTCCTCGCCCAGCCGGGTCTGTGGAGCATTCGTCAGGACTTAAAATAAGGTTCTTACTTACACCATTTGTGCAGTGCTTACAGTGGTTATTATATCGCCACTTGGTTTCTGGCCGAGGTTTCTTTATACCTGTGATAAATAGAAACATAAATTTGGGCAGTAGGTAGCATACATTTTAACATACTGTTTAGTATGTTAAGAACTACTCCAACCTGATTCTTGGTGAGCATTAATTAACAAAAAAAGGGAGCGTCAGTGCGCTCGTACTAACTAGAGGAGCTTTCTATATGGTGACCATTCGGTCTCAGCTACAATGGAGATAGGATTAAAAATGAGAAATCTAGTGAAGAGTACTTCTAAGGGTTTAGTGTACATGATGTTTCTGTATGTCGTTAATCTTTTCTATATATGCAAGGAAATATCACCCTCTCACATTCATAGTTCCTTAACATGCTATGTTTTACTGTTATTACATTACTGAATCCCTCATTTGGTGGCTGTGCTTTTCAAATGTTTATGCTACTTGCTAACAAAGACGAAAATCCGGGGTTGTGTTTAAAGCTACTTGTGAGTCAGTGTGCGCTAAGTGTTACAGCGCACCACCCCTTCTGCAAATGGTAAAGTATTACCTCTTAGTTCGTGTGGACAGGCGTCCTCGGGGTGTCGATAATTTATCACAGACTAAGGAGAAAGTAACCAGGCAAATGTATAAATAAATGGCTGCGAAGGTCAGGGGGTGCTTGGAGCAAAGACTCCTGTCCCTCACTTACCCGCGTTTGGGAAAATTTCCGCTGCTAGTGCTGGCTCTGCCCCCGGACACCGAAGCTCCGTCCCGGGCGTCTTTTAGACTCGTTACGCTCATGGAGATAGAAATGGGAATCTTTTTGTCTCCGTGTGAGATATAAATAAATATGTTATTTCTAAAACAGTGTTTGAACACTATGTATTTATACACGTGTAAAATTCCTGAGGTAACTGTGAATCCCTGTTGTTGCTGCAGAATTAAGGTAAAGAGAGGTTTAAGTTACTCTAGTGAGTTGTGACCTATGTGTGTTTTTCGGTATGTGAGTCAATAAAGTTTCTGTGTGGGTGAGAGGTGCGTCAAATTTATGTGACCATTTTGTGATGGAATGATGTGATTCTAAGTAAGCACGGAAAATCATCTTTCTCCGAAGAATCTGTTTAAGGTCTGGTTATATGCGCATCAGTCGTTTCCCGCCTACTGGGCAGCATTGTGTAGCGACAGTTGCCGGGATGCATCAAGAACTTTATTGTTTTTGCGATTCGTTCCCTAAGAAAGCAAGATATTGTGATTGTCTCATTGTTCTTCGAGACTAATCATAGTAGTAGTGCATGCTTGTATTCACAGTGAAACAAGCAGGGTTTTAATTTAGGGAACTGATGTCTGGAGGTTATAGTTTTCTCTTGATTCATAGTGGACAGGGTGCATAGTTGTACTAACAACAAAGTCTCGAGACATTTATTTGGAGAACTGGTGCCAGGGTACGTTAGCATTTAACCCGTTGATGTTTGTAGTGAGGCAATCCACCCACCTTTGTTCCTTTTCGAACAAAATCTTTTCTGTTTTGTGGTTTTTATTGTGCAGCATTTCAATGACAGTCCATCTCAAATCTTTTGGTTTGTGATTCTGTTCAGTGAAGTGAAGTACAATTGCAACTCAACACATGTCATATATATGGTGACATGTCACTATAAGAAGAAGTACATCGGACTGACGACCAGAAAAGTAAAATTACGGATTGGAGCGCATAAAAGCAATATTAAAAATAAGAAGAACACAACTAAACTATGCTCATACTTCACTGAACAGAATCACAAACCAGAAGATTTGAGATGGACTGTCATTGAAATGCTGCACAATAAAAACCACAAAACAGAAAAGATTTTGTTCGAAAAGGAACAAAGGTGGGTGGATCGCCTCACTACAAACATCAACGGGTTAAATGATAACATACCCTGGCACCAGTTCTCCAAATAAATGTCTCGAGACTTTGTTGCTAGTACAACTATGAACCCTGTCCACTATGAATCAAGAGAAAACTATAACCTCCAGACATCAGTTCCCTAAATTAAAACCCTGCTCGTTTCACTGTGAATACAAGCATGCACTACTGCTATGATTAGTCTCGAAGAACAATGAGACAATCACAATATCTTGCTTTCTTAGGGAACGAATCGCAAAAACAATAAAGTTCTTGATGCATCCCGGCAACTGTCGCTACACAATGCTGCCCAGTAGGCCGGAAACGACTGATGCGCATATAACCAGACCTTAAACAGATTCTTCGGAGAAAGATGATTTTCCGTGCTAACTTAGAATCATGTCATTCCATCACAAAATGGTCACATAAATTTGAAGCATCTCTCACCCACACAGAAACTTTATTGACTCACATACCGAAAAACACACAGAGGTCACAACTCACTAGAGTAACTTAAACCTCTCTTTACCTTAATTCTGCAGCAACAACAGGGATTCACAGTTACTGAAGGAATTTTACGGTGAACAACCTTTACAACGCAACTTTTACCACGCAGTGCCTTTACGACGAAACTTTTACAACGCAAACCATTACAACGCATTGCGCTGGGGGAGCTCTAGGATAGGGAATAGGTTTAATGTACTATCCAACACCTTCCCTACTATCCACGAGGACTGGAGTTGGAATAGTAAATTAAACAATTCACTATCCAGCGCCCCAAAGCACTATGCGTTGTAAAGGCATGCGTTGTAAAAACAGCGTTGTAAAGGCATGCGATGTAAAAGCATGCGTTGTAATGTCATACATCCGAATTTTACACGTGTATAAATACATAGTGTGCAAACACTGTTTTAGAAATAACATATTTATTTATATCTCACACGGAGACAAAAAGATTCCCATTTCTATCTACATGAGCGTAACGAGTCTAAAAGACGCCCGGGACGGAGCTTCCGTGTCCGGGGGCAGAGCCAGCACTAGCAGCGGAAATTTTCCCAAACGCGGGTAAGTGAGGGACAGGAGTCTTTGCTCCAAGCACCCCCTGACCTTCGCAGCCATTTATTTATACATTTGTCTGGTTACTTTCTCCTTAGTCTGTGATAAATTATCGACACCCCGAGGACGCCCGTCCACACGAACTAAGAGGTAACGCTTTACCATTTGCAGAAGGGGTGGTGCGCCGTAACACTAAGCGCACACTGACTCACAAGTAGCTTTAAACACAACCCCGGATTTTCTTCTTTGTTAGCGAGTAGCATAAACATTTGAAAGCACAGCCACCAAACGAGGGATTCAGTAATGTAATAACAGTAAAACATAGCACGTTAAGGAACTATGAATGTGAGAGGGTGATATTTTCTTGCATATATAGAAAAGATTAACGACATACAGAAACATCATGTACACTAAAACCTTAGAAGTACTCTTCACTAGATTTCTCATTTGTAATCCTATCTCCATTGTAGCTGAGACCGAATGGTCACCATATAGAAAGCTCCTCTAGTTAGTACGAGCGCACTCACGCTCCCTTTTTTGTTAATTAATGCTCACCGAGAATCAGGTTGGAGTAATTCTTAACATACTAAACAGTATGTTAAAATGTATGCTACCTACTGCCCAAATGTATGTTTCTATTTATCACAGGTATAAAGAAACCTCGGCCAGAAACCAAGTGGCGATATAATAACCACTGTAAGCACTACACAAATAGTGTAAGTAAGAACCTTATTTTAAGTCCTGACGAATGCTCCACAGACCCGGCTGGGCGAGGAGGGGCAGAAACATGTTGACTGATGATCTTAAATGGTATAATAGGATTTAGTTACACGATCCATCGGTATACCCAACCAATTTTTAATAACAAGCGACATCTCACCTATATTAAAACCTGACCTCGATGCTAGCTTGTTTTTTACCTTTTTTCATTGTGGGCACAGTACTATCTCTGGACACTACCGCGCTGGACCAGAGGGTGCCTCAGGCTTGAGGCAAGCATACAGCACACTTAAGAAACCCAATGACTATGCAATAACACGAGTGTGGGGCGGAGAAAAAGATACACCGCTTTATACGACTCTTTCACTGCGTTCATGAGGGTTTTTTAAGGAACCAAGGTAACGCGGTTACAAGTGTCCATTCCACCTTTGATTTTGTTTAATAATTAAATATGCAATACAATGAGTAAAACCTGCCACTCAAAGCTTTAAGAATAGCTAGGGGCGGCATGTATTTGACATTTTTAATGTATTCTTTAAGTCTGAATTGTCATGCTTGTATGTATGCGATGGTTTATTGTGATGGTACCGTCATCGGTAGTGCTAGTGGGGGGTAATGGGTGGTACAGGCTGCAATGACTTCCTGACAAGAGCCCTGACACTTATTTATTTTTTACAAATGAAGTACTGGTTGGGCAGATAACACACAGTGACATTAAAGGGCAGGCACATGCAGGCTGGGTAGCAAGTGTGAACATGGATACGCACAGAGATGGGCAGGTTTACAGGTGAAGACAAAATACAAAGGCATCCGCAGAAACAATTATCACAAAATAAAACATGGTCAGTGAAACAAATGAACTAGGTACATCTTTTAAAGGCCTTCTAAAAGTGTTTTGTGGAAAGATGCAGGTCATGCCAGTGCATCCTGAGTGAACTGAACAGGCAAGGTCTGCAGTTCAACTATGCAAACTCACTCAGGACCTGAAAGGTCTACTGTTGGTATGCCAAAACTATAAAGAGTACCAACCCCATCTCCTGTGAGGACACCCCTTTGATCAGTGAGGTTCTATTTTTTATGTTGAAGTGGTGTTTCGAGGTTGTTGCCTTCCTCCTGCTCCACAGTACTTGTCACAGTGCGTTCGGACTGCAGAAAGAGAGTATGGGATTTTGTGACGGACTATAAAGCGGGGCGCTGTGAAGAAGAGGGTTACTTAGTTTGATAAAGAGTTTATTTCTCTTGTAAGAATCGTGCTGAACAGGTCGCTTTTGATCATAAGTCATTTATTAGATCATTCATAGTGAGCGATTGTTACTTTTTTAGTGTCTCGTTTAATATTTCTTTGAAAACGAGTATCACTAAATTCAATAGGCCCTGATATATTTAGAGCTATATGCTCTTTAGGAGACCAGGTGAGGTGAGGTCCTAGGTGTGGAAAAAGACATACAGAAGCTTCAATTGTATGACTTTCTGATAAAAAGATATGTACTTCGTTTTATAGTTCTATTACACACGCAGAAGGCCTGGCAGCTGGGCCATACCAAGCCAAACGCTGCAAGTAGCAGGGCCAACTTTCATAACAAAATAACTAAATTTTTTTGCTTCACCACAATTTCTTCAGGGTAGGAAACAACTTCTACATCCTACCAACAAATGACAGGCACAGCCATGGGCTTTGGAGCAGCTCCATTCTATGCCAATATCTTCATGTGTAAATGTGAGCATGGTGATATGCTCTCCAACAAAGACCAGCAGATGGGGCTGAGGGTGTAACTCAGGTTTATAGATGATGTGCCTCATTTACAATATTTTGACGCAAAATAGCGCAGCAAGCCATCCTGCTGAACTGTCGTGCGTCAAAATAAAAAGGCAGGAATACGCCATATGGGTCGCATTGCTTCCTTCTCCCTGGCGAACAAACAGCATCTGTGCACCAGCACAGACACCTTGCGTCATTTTGCAAGGGTGCCTGCGCTGACGGGATAATTGTTTTTGTGCAGGAAGGGACACCTTACTGCACAAAAATAATCATTAAAGGCTTTTTCCTTTTTCTATACTTGCTACAGAATGCAGCACGCATAGAAAGAGAATAAAACGTGGAAAATAAAAGTATTTCTCCTTGTTGAGCCTGGGGAGGCGTAGGATTCTGGTACATTCCCAAGTTTACAAAATGTTGTAAATATGGAAATGCATTAAGTTTCATGTTGGGAACAGCCACAGCAACACCCTTTTCACGCAGAGGTATGAGTGAAAGGGAAACATACTTACAAGGTCTTGAAAAGTCAGCTAGGATGACTTTACATGGCCTTGTAAAAATGGGGAAGACCGTTTCGCTGCTGGTGCATCGATAAATTTGACGCACTGGCGGCATAATTGGCTTGTAAATAAGCCCCGATGTTTTCTGTACTTGGAACAGGAGTCCCGATGAGCTGAGCTTTGCACTCCCTTTCCAATGAGGTAATCTATGTCCCTCCTTAAAAGATAAATATGATCTGAGATCCGCCAAGGGCTAGTCCGGTGAGTTGTTGATTGGCCTAAATTTCTATCAGGAGTTGTGGATACCTGCAATAAAAATGCTTGAGACAAAATTACATAAAATGAATTTCATATACCTATGCAAGCCCTAAATACCTTATTTCTAATATTTATGCAATTCTAACCGTAATAGGTCATGACATGGAATGGGCATATATCAGACTCTAGGTAGCCCTATTTCCAGGACACAATGGCAAGAGCTCTGTCTGATATGTCTTCCCTCTGTAAGTGTGTGCAGAACAGGGAACCCATGAATCAGCTCGTGATGATGTGGATGTCACACCTGTTAGACAGCTGATGGGTTGTGTTGGAGAGGGTGGTTGTGCCCCAAGCTGACTATTGTTGTAATGAGATACTCACCACATCAGAGGGGCAGTAGGGAGCCAACTAAAGCCAACTCCTACCATGTTCAGGGCCTTAAACCTGTGGAAATGGTCAACACGTCAAAGGATGATTGGAGACAGATTGCCAGTATGCTCGCTCCTCGCTGCAAAGCAAGTCTGTGGCTGAGATGGTAGCCTCCTGTCATCCCATTGATGCAGGGATGGGCAGCGAAGCTCTGGTCAGTGCTCGACATCGGGTCGTTGAAATGGGGTATTAACGATATGGATTACAAGTTTGACAACCAGTGGCATGCCCTAGCCGGCTACTAATCAGGCCTAGGACTGACCTCTGGCTACCCTAGATCTTTGAAATCACTCTGCTCACCAACCTAATGGGAGAAAACAATTGTGTGTTTTTTGTGTTTGCTGTTAAAAAGCTTAAGATGAAGAGCCACTGTAACACCGAGGTTCGGTATTTAAGGACGATTGATCTAACTCATGAACTGCTCGGAGTGGGGTTTGAGGGGGGAGAAGGGGGTGAGGGGAGGGTTTAAAGAGCTTCCTTTTCTGTAAGCTAGAGTTTCGAGCTACAGGAATGCGGCGATCTATATTTAGATGTTTCCGAACCTGAAAGTCTAATAAAATATGCATTGGGGAAAAAAATAATTTAATTAGAGATTATTTGCATGTTTGTTGACTGTACCGAAAACCTGACTGGAGTTTGCTATCGGTGGCTATTAAGTGGCTGATGATCCTCACCCGGCGAAGAACACAGTCCCAGTTTCCGAGGGTAGCAGAACTCCCACATCAGTATTCCTCACCCTGAAGTACTGTAGTGAAGGTATTGATACTTCTGGGAGGTGAGCATACAGGATAGTATTACTATTGCAGTCATAAATGCAGAATAATTTAAGGAATCGATGCTCATGCACCGATGTGTGTATGTATTTTCCCATTACCGTATTTCAGCTGTATTTAGCAGGTTAAAAGTCTGGGGGAAAACAACATCTGAGACTTCCCAACGAACCTTTAAACGTACGGTTTCAGCTGGCAGCTCTCCTTATCAGGACTTACTGGACTCTCTTTGGGGTAAATCTTGTCCCCCTGCCCTGTGCAAGACCGGGGCATTTACACAACTTCATTTCTTTAATATATTTTATGTAAAAAGACATGTTTCCATGATGCAAAGGTGTTAGTAAAGTGAGCCCTTCGAGAACCATCTGCGTGGTATTGCTTTGCAGCATGGAATCCCGGGTCCCTGTTGTCCCCTGCAGGCCACCGTCCTGTTTGTACTGCCAACAGCGGCTCATGAAGTGGTATCTCCGCACGTGAAACCAGCCGAAGCTGAAAAATAATTAAAATGTGTCGTTCTAAACCTGATACCCCCCCGCCTAATCAGATGCTGACCCTTCTGTGCTTATTTTTGTGTTTTAGACAGAAGCCCAGAGAGCGACTGGGAAATCTGAAGAATGGAATATTTGACATTAAGAGACACAGGTACGTTACAAAATGGGGAATTTGTATTCTTGTTTTTTCTTTGAGTATTTTAAGTTAAATACATATTCACTATTAATTATGAAGCTGTAAAACATCTAGATGTTTCATGAAGCAAGGTAGTTGGAATAGGGACCAAAAGGGTTGGGTAGGTCTTAGGGGACAATGAGGGGCTAGTAGAGGGGTCAGCACAGATCAACTCCAACGACTAAGACATGGATATAGGGAGATAATACCGCAGGAGATAACGGAGTGCCAGTACAAGAGGTGGAGGTAGAAACAATGATAAAAATGAAACAAGTGGGTTAGGCGAGTAGTTGAGGGCAGTGGCGCGACACAAAACGATGAATCCCCCTGCGGAATGTGAAGATATCCCCCTGAGTCCCTCATATCTCACAGATAATCATTGGCCTCTGGCTGAATGAGGTACCTTGAATAGTCGGAGGTCCCCTGGAGAATTGGGAGCTCCCTGCACCGCAGGGGCTGCGGGGGTCTGTGATGCACCCCCTGGTTGTGCGAAGTGAGTTGCTGAATTAAAGAAAATAATTTTGCAGGATGTAGGGCATGTAACCCGGCCTCACTTACTTCCAGCGGCGGCTCCTCCACTAGGGCGTAGCTAGCCTTACCTCTGCAAAGGACTTTGTGGGGGATTGGGGGGGTCTCCCCCCAAAAAAGTGGAAAGAATTGAAAATATGGCAAGTTTTACAACACATTTTTCCCTATAGAATCGCGTCAAATCATTGAATGGATGGATGTATGGCCGTATGGATGGAGACTGGAGACATGGCTCAAAGAATGAATGAATAATTAGTTTAGTTGTATGGTGTTAAGTGTGTGGATGAATTATGGAAAAAATGGAGGACAATTAATAAAGACGTTTAGTTACGTGGAGCAAGTGGTCTAAATGCACTGACCAAAGGTGGGTGCTCTGGTTTTCATTTTAGTATTTTCATTAAACCATCACCCATCCCAAACACTACCGCCACCAGTCCTTGTGAAACTTGCATAGCCTGCATGTATGAAACCCAGTCGCTAATTTAGTGCCTCAAAGGTTTAAAAACAAAACATGAAATGTGGCCTAAAATGGGAGAAAAAAAGAGATAACCACATAGTGGCCAAATTGCACAGTGTGAAACCTGGAAAGCTTGCATCAATCCTGACTTCCACTTGGCCACGTTGTGTAATCCTAGTCAATTACAACTTTCACAGTGCCTCCTTTTCCTTCATCATCACATGAGAGCACTGTGGACTACATCAGTTCATAGTGTGTGCTGCAGAAAAGCAATACTATAATGTTACTCAATCTGTAGTAACACCCTAGGCCACTTATGGTGGCAATAGACTACTGACTATAATTTTGGTTCACTAATAGCCTTGTCATCAGGACAGTGGTGATGGGGGCATGAATGTTTCTAAGTTTCTGATTCAAAGCAATTCTGACATATACCACTCAAGGAATTGGTATAATGTAATATAATACATTGAAATGCATTGCAGCAGTCACATAATAAAGAAATGCATGTTTTTTTTAATTTTGAAGAGTCATACATGTAACAGAGTCTTTGAGCCAAGCAACATCAGCCCACTCATTCCCCATCCTCCTGCTTGTGGCGAACCCGCAGGAGACAGGACAGTGCGAAATAATGGGGGTCTCCTTCAGAATGTAAGGAGGGGTCCCTGAGTCTCCCATTGCTCACAGATATTCATTGACCTTGACCTGAATGGGGGCCCATTGAATGGTCTAGGGGGCTCCTGAAGGAATGCCCCCCTGCCTGCACCTCAGAGGCTTGTGTTACGCCCCTGAGACAGGAACCAACCAAATTAAAAAACAAATGGTTTTGAAGCAGGCGTGGGATGACCGGTTTTACTACATTTTTTGTAGTTCACAAGTGTTGCAGACAAGAAGCAACAAAACCAGCCCCAACTCTGCCGAAACACCGGAAAAATGCACAGTGCCCTGTATGGTAGTCCGATCCTGAAGGCTTGGAGGACCATGATTCCCGGTGTAGTAGCCTTGCTCTGTGCTTTCGTGGACTTCTCAAGTACCATCAGCATTTGATTGTGTCACAGTAGGGTGCAATATAATGACTGTGGGTGCCCCTAAAGAACTAATCATCGTCACCAGTCAATGTAGTCCTTCAACTTAGAGAGATGGCCATCTAATCAGAGTTTAAGGGCAAACATAAGTTGTAACAGTGACAAGTATGTGTGCTTGGACCATTGTACTGTTGTTTAAGCTGTACACGTCTGATTTGAATAATGATATATGCCTGGATTGTCTTTTCCCTCCCTTTTCTTTCCTATATCTAGTCCTTTCTTAGTGCATAATGTATGCTATGTTGATTTTGGGCGTAAGAGTTTGGAGAATGGCATACTCCGTCACAAAAGTGGTGGATATTTCTTCTTTCTTCTGTTATTTTTTATACAGGTACCCCGATATAGGCTCAGGTAGTAACTAAACCTTTCATCTATATTTCCCCCTGCCATTACACTACATAAAGGTTCTTGGTACTGAACTTTTACCTAGTAACAGTGCTGCTTAAATGATGTGGGGTTTTCTCTGAAAACTAGCCTTATTCATTATGCATGAGGATGCTTGAAATCTCAGCAGGACTACCATCTCCTGCCTAGTTACTATGTACAAAGGTCACTCCTTCTGTCATTCCTATTCTGACATGACACAGCAAGGTAGACCCCCTGATGGTACCAGTTTGGATACATAAACACCTTATCTTTGATGAGGCAGAGAGAGGAGGAAAAGGACTTCCCTGCTGACACACTGAATCAAGTCGCTGAGGTTCCTGCAGGCAGACACTCCAGCTCACAGTGGTCTGACATCCTTCGCGGGGTGTACCTCTTGAGACCAAGATGGGATCCCACAGTCCCTCACTTCAGGTAAGGAGATTGGCTCTACACCTACATACATGCTAGGTACACGGGGATACATCTAGTTACGATTGCATCGTATGAGTACGAAGTTTATTGTTATGTATTTTTATACCTGCCAGTATTCATTGTTTTAGCACTATGGTTGGAATCTACATTCCTTTTACTCTGTTGGTGCTTACAATCAGTTATATCTGTTTCTGTCTTATGGTTGTTTCAGCACACCTATTTTTCATTAGAATGACGCTGATTAAATAAATGCTTATTGAAAAACATCCCCACCGTTTGTTCTGTGTATTCCTCTGAGACAAAGTGAGCACGAGTGACTTAGCGAAAAGTACTGTACTGTTTTCACGAATCTGAGAAATCAGGGTTGTCATGTTCGATAGTTACCAGATACTATTCACTCCATGATAAGAGGGTTACATAGGGGCACTGTGAGCTAGCAGGACTACAGACTAACCTATCCTGTGGGTGTATCTGGAATCTAAACGCACATATCCTATATAGATTTATAGGAAATACATGACACTTCTTATAAGTCCATTACAGTCAATGGCACTTGTAATACTTGGGACAGGATATCTATCAGGTTTTGACAAATTGTGTTCCGCCAAACTCTATATAAGATCTATTGTTTTTTAAACAGCTCTCCTGTGGGACATCAGGACCTAAAAATGCTTATTGCAGCTCTTTAAAAGTAACTCAGGTGGTGTGTTTTACAAAAGTAGATGCGTTGAGCGGTTCATCAATGGAGTCAATTTGCAGTCTGTTTCAAACTATAAATACTTGTGTCACTAAAACATGTGTTGCAGCAAAACAGAGTACTGACTTGCTGGTTTAATAAGCAATAGGCTGGATTGCAGGGAATCATTTACCAAAGTTCAGGCCTGAAACGTTTCCCTACCCCACAATTAATATACATCAAGTCGAACTGCATGTAATACATTTCCATTGGTCAGTCTGACAATCTGACTAGACTGCTATTTTGTGGCTGGTCCCCTAATCATGTTAGCTCGCCTTCGAGATTTGTTTAATCCAGGTCTTACACATAGCTCGCAGAGCCACTCCCCTGTAGCCAGAGGGTCTCCAGAATAATAGAGATCCTTTAACCGGCGACCATAGTGCTCTCCCACTTCTCCTTCCACCTCGTCTGCTACACCCCATATGCTAAACTAACTTACTGACCTTCAACAAACTGAAATTAGAGGAGGGCATGTTGTTTACAGCATTTGAAGGTGGTTAACACATCTCTTTAATATCACTTTGAAAACAGATATCACTGTGTAATGGTCATCCAATTTGACTCCAAAGCCTTGATATTATGTTGTTGCCTGTGCAGGATTATTTTGCAAGTTGTTCTATGCATTACTATTGATGACTCGATTCACTAAGGTAAACTTAGACCTGGAGCCTAACTTTAGACCTGAGGTCTAAGTTTAGACCTAAAATCTAACTTTCAACCTTAAGTCTAATTTTGGACAGGATGTCTAACTTTAGACCTGAGGTCTAAGATTAGAACTAAAGTCTAATTTTAGACCTGATGTCTAACTTTAGTCCTGACGTTCAAGTTTAAACCTGAAGTCTAGGTTTAGACTTCAGGCTAAAGTTAGACTTCAGGTCTAAACTTAGACATCAGGTCTAAAGATAGACTTTGGGTCTAATCGTAGGCTTCAGGTCAAGGCCAATAGAGGCCTGAATCACCTAGAATATCTTTATCTCCAATATTATTGACAAGTTTAACTTCAGACTTGTCCTTATATAGCCTGATACATTTGCACATTTTTGAATTGATGTCATTAAGGCGGCAATAGAGTTGAGGGCGTCCTCAGTGGAAATTAAGATATCATCTGCATATGCAGCTATTTTTATAGTGTAATCACTGAACGTTACCACTGGTATTCCCCCATTTTTCATCAGTTGATGTAGAAAGGGCTCTAATGCTAAGAGAAAGAGAGGAGGCAAGAGGGGCAGCCTTGTCTAATTCCTTGTTTCAAAGAGAATGTGTTAGAGATAGTGCCCCCTGCTCTAACTCTAGCGGTTGGGTTGTGGTAGAGTGCCATAATCATTTGTGTCAAGGAATCACCCAGCTGCAGGCGATACCCCGATCATCCCCACTACACTTAAACTCTTTGCTACGCTATCGAGATTGGGTGTGAACTGGGGGAAATCATGTTTATTTCCCTTTACTCCTAAAACAGAGGCCCCCCGCCTGGTTGTGGATGGTGCACTGGTGGCCTGGAAACCGATTGTGTTTCGGTACTTGGAAGTCTGAATTTATCACACTGATGAGACCTCCTGGATGGTAATCTATCCAGAGCAATCACAGCTTTAAGATCCCAAGTAGAATTCTGGAAAACGCTTAATCTCTCTGTTGCAGGTAAGGTAGCCCTTATTAAAATGGTGATTTTATCCTGATTATTATATTATTACGCCAATCTTCCAATATACTTACCAGCGTCATTTTTTGGGCTGCTGGAAGGGATAAAGAGAGACCTTATATGGAGCAACACGCGCTGTAGGGTGGCGTTAGCTAAACTATACTTAACTCATGCATGGGGTGGGTTAGCTCTACCCAACATGGAACACTATTACTTGGCATCCCAAATATAATGGGGGGCGGAGCTACAGCTTGTGATACAGCAGAAAGTGGTCCCCTGTACACGTTGGACAGGCTCTTTTTTATCTTTCATCCTTGCACTAGGTCACTTACTTCAGTTCCTCCCCTGGTGCAGATAGCCCAGAAATGCTTCCCTAGGGCTTTATATCTTACTAGACAAGTCACACCATATGCACCCACAGTCCCAATATTGGGAATGTCGAAAGAGGGGGGCTGAGTTACAGCGGCAGAACTCACGGACTTACATGACGCTGATATACACAAACTGGGAGACCTATATACGGGGGTGCATTGCGGCCCTTCCTCTCTTTGGCTGACGAAGAGGGTGTTCATTCTGAACAATTCCTAAATCATGCTTCTTGGATGGCCACAATGGGACGCCACTGGGGCAATGTTTCGCAAGAATTCCCGACACATCTCTTGATGCAGTATATACATGTGATGGGTACGGGATGGCACCTTATCAAATGGTTAGCAGAAACGATTTGCGAACTCACTATGACTGACTTAACACCTCTGCATCATAGATGGGAGACATATTTGACACCACCCTGTACACCCAAAGAATGAGCCATATTGCTGGAGAGCCCCAGAAATATTCCTAGAAATGCATGATTCAGGTTGATTCGATTATATATAGTTCATAGAGCATAGTTATCCCCAGATAAAATCAACAGGTACTTTAATAGAGTGGATGCTTGTTGCCCACCCTGCAAAGCGATAGACGCTGATTTGCTACATATTCTGTGGTCAAGCCCCAAGTTGCAAGAATACTGGCGGGTAGTGATACAATTGTTGACCACCAGCACAGACCGAGCTTTACCGACTACGTGGGAGGCTTGCATTGCAGGGATATTTTATAATAAGAAACACAGGGCCTCCTCTAGTTTTATAGACCTGGGTTTAGAAGTGGCCAAAAGACTTGTCACGCTTCGATGGAAAGCCGAAGATACGCCACACCTTAAAGTCTGGACACAATCTATGCTGAACTGGGCTAAGGCTGAAGCTGTCTCTTTGCTAAGGGAGGACAGACTTGGACTGCGCAGGTATCCCATTTTGATAGCCTGGAACACAATCCTGATGGTGTTTCAGGTAGCAATAACCCCAGATGAACCCCCCCCAGACATTCCTAATACTAATTAATGTAGACTGCTCATGGGTCATTGTGTACCCTGACAAAAAGGTGGTCTTGAACAAGCACTATATATTACGTACACTGGCCCAACATGCATTAGTATGATATTAAAGTTGACACATCTAAATCTGCGAAAATGGAAACATTGTAGAAGGCATAGATCGCCTCTCCCCATCTCAGTCTACCCTGTCCCCCCTCCTTTTCCTCATGATTTGTTGTTAAAAGTTTTATGATTACACATAATATAGTTGATCACCAACCCAGATGCTGTGGTATAGCTGATAGGAGTAATTAGAAATATACATGTGAAACAAATTTGTATGTGAAAAAGACACCCGAGGAAATTGATTACATATCGTAATAGCAATAGACCACGATCGATGTGATTTACTTGTTGTATTAGACATAACTCATTTTATTGCACAGATTTGGATAGAATAGTCATCACATGTTTATAATTTGGTATAATGCCTTGAACAATTTGATTCCTGTAAATGCTTTCTGGTTCAGCAAATATTATGTATGGTCATAATATGCATCACATATGTCAGAATTCAATAAAAAGATCAGGATTCACCCAGAGTAAATTTCTAAATGACCGAATTCAACTTTTGCAAAAGCTTTTTCTGCATCAAGCTTAATTGCTACAGTAGGTGCCTTTCAGAATGTTGCTTTTTCTAGGACGTGACAAAGTGGTTGGTCCAGTCGCTGGACAATCTGTTCTTCAGAAATCCAACCTGTGAGGGGTGAATTAGTTTATTTATGTATTTTTTGAGCCTGAAGGAGAGTATCATGGCGGGGGTGCCTGTGACTTGTCCAGAGTTGGCAAAGTTGGTGTAGAGTTTTAGTAAAGGTTGGATAATTCTTGTGGAAAAGGATTTAAAGACTTGTGCACTATAGCCATCCAGGCTGAGAACCTTGCCTGTTTTAATTTTTTTGATAGCACAGGCTATTTCTTCTTTTGTTATTGGTCTATAAATCGTTTTAATGTCTTCCCCTGTTAGTTTGGGAAAAGTTTGCCTTATCTAGATATACTTTACATTTCTTCTAATCTAGTGAAGTGTTGTTTGTGTAAAGGTTTTGGTAAAAATCTCTAAAGATATCTGCTATTTTATTGGGGTTAGTGTGGACAAGGTCGTTGTCATCCTTAATGGCATTTATGGAGTATCTTTCAAGTCTATGTTTTAAGTATGATGCTAGAGTAGTACCCGCTTTGTTAGCTTCACATAGTCTAATGCTTTTTTATTTATTCACCAAAATACCTGCTTTTGGGCTTATAGTTGTATTGTATTCATATTTTTTCATGACAATCCCATTTAATATAAGGTTATCTGTAGAGGAAATATGGCGTTTTTCCAAATCTATAATTTGTTTCTATAATTCCAAGAGCTTACTGTTAGCTTCTTTGTTCATATTAGATCAAATTTTAATCATCACACATCTTACTGGTGCTTTCAGGGCTTCCAATCTGGTGATGTCAGAGGAATTATTTTCCTTGTTTTCTTTGTGGAAGTTCTGTGTTGAGTCTTCAATGATTTGACATTGTTTTTGTGATTTCGTCATTGAACCTCTTTTGTGTTTGTTTTGTGTCTGGTGAGGGGTCAGTGATAGACATAGTGATATATGAGTGATCTGATATCACTCTTGCTGAATTGTTGTGTGGTCAACCTTTCTAATGAAGTGTCACAAAATTAACAAGTAGTCTATTCAAAAGTATGAATTGTGAGGGAATGACCAAAAGGTATAATTCCCTTTCATCTGTATTTTGCATTCTCCAAGTGTTGATAAGATTGTATCTATAGCATAGGATTTTTTAGAGCTTAATGGCTTTTGGGAGGGTCCAATGTAAATTGTGAGTTTCTGCCTAATGTAGGGTCCCTTGGTAGATCGACGTCTCCTGCAAAGACAGTCGTGGTTGAGTCTGGGAGCCTTTTAAGTGGAATAGAAAGCTCATTCGAGAAGAATGGGTCTTCCGCCGAGGGCGCACATCATCACAATTAACTCATTATTGTTTTTGGAGAGTTTTGGGATGATCCATCTCCGTTGCTTTTGAAATATTCAATACATGTCAACGTTTGATTTCTTAGTGATCAAGGTTAGGACACCATTTGTTTCCCAACTGCAGAGAAGCATGCTATTTATGAGTGATATGATGTGTGTGGAATCAGGGGAGAACTCCTTTCAGGACAAGAACCATCACTCACCCGAAGGTGACATGCTTCATGATTGGGTTCCCTCCTCACACCTGGACTGCAAGGTTCATGGTGTGGGCTACAACTCCCCTGCCGGGAGGAGCTGAGGTGTTTTAAGGATGATTGATATTATAAGGTCAGTGAGGGACAAAGTGCAAAAAGGAGTCGTGAATAAAACTATCTCTAGGGGCTGAATCAATTTTATTCAGTGGTCCACTGGGATAGGTTAAAAAGAGAGAGGACTGAGGGTTTTAATCAAATATACCTCTATTGGCGGTCAACATTTTTCTGCCCATATTCAACCCAAATGGGGTTCAGGGGCATTGATCAGGACCTGGAAAAATAGTCAGTCTGATTAAATTTGTGATAAGAAATAAAAACAATAGTGGCCACCAAGGTATGAGAGCAGCCAGGATAGCAAGGACCCGTGTTTATTCTGAGTCCACTGGGGGAAGAATAATGTCCACTCTCAAACCACTGGGGACGTCTGTTACCACCCAACTCCTTAGTCGGAGAACCCAATGATGAAGCATGTCACAGTCGGGTGAGTCAGGGTTCTTGTCCTGAAAGGAGTTCTCCCTTGGCAGCTCTCCACATACATACATTAATATAAAGGATAACATGGATGTATGGTTTTTTGCTCTTGCCCTTTGTTTTTTTCCTTTTTTATTGACCAAGCGTAAATTCTGTGTGCTTCATGATGATTAGGGATTAGTAAGCCATTGGTCAGGCCCCTTCTGTTAAATCCCCTGTGTGGATATAATGTGTGTGTAATCAACCTTGGTTTCCTGAAGTAGGATAATATCTCCACGAAGGTTATATTGGTAGCCAATGATTTTCGTTTTTGATCTCTTTTGCATTTAGTGAGATTATCTTTATATTCTGTTTAGGATTTGTCATGAGTCAGAGCATGGGATTGTATGGATTTGTTACGGGCCTAGTGGGTTTACTGAGAATGTTGAAATGAAGTATCTATGCAAGCTGTCAAAAGTTAAAGTCATTGTGTTTCATATATAGCATGACAGAATAACAGGAATTGTTGGCATAACAGAGAGAGATGCAATTCCAAAGATTACTCCCTATGTTGTGGAGTTGTATCCAGAATGAAGTGTTGTTAAGCCCAACTTGGTATGAATTGTTCACTCGCATGCAGCATTTCCTTCCCTTGATAGTGTTTACAAATAATAATGATGAGGAAAAAAGGAAAAAAATGTAAATCATTATCAAATAAAATACCATTTTCAAACAGTCCATCCCAGGCATTAAACCCCTCACCCCCATGCATACAACAGGAAGGGCGAAAGGAGAAAACCCTCCTCCAAGGAAAAGGTAATTGAAGAACAAAACACTAGATAGTACATACACTTTTTGTCGAAATAGGTGTACACTTCACCACTCATAAGGAAAAGGGAAAACGTATAGTTTATGTAACCTTAAAATATACCTGTCCTCCATATAATGCGTCACACCTGGAAAGAAGTGTTGAAAATGTTAACTGGTAGAACCTTCTTAACCATAGTACTAATGGTTGTTGGATATATGCATTTAAAGTAGAAAAAAAGGATTTGAAAATCATCGGAATAGCAATTGTACATTCACCCATTGTTTTGAGAAAGTATTGTATTTCACATTCACAATTGTAGTGTTCTCTTACCTTATTTCTGTTGTCATTAATGGGCTTCTTGTAGGCAGACTCAATAACACTATATAGAGATACTACTTACAAATGCAGTGCGCATGTTAGGATACTTGCTCAGGAGTATCATTAGTCACCGAAGTAAGGGTGACAAAAACATCAGGGTCTTGGAGGTTATGAGCCTTTGGAGAGTGTTGTAAAATGAGAGTGAAGGCAAAAGACGCAGGAAGACATTTTCATCTCGTAGAGTGTGTTAGGAGTTAGTATTTGGCGAGAAGAGTTCAGTTAAGAGTTAGTGTTTGTGCTTTGAAAATGTGAAATGTGACCTTGTGCGAAGAAGTGTCCATCTCTGATTCAGCATTTTCATTCAAGAATTTTGTGAGGGTATGACGATCTTTAAAGATATGTGAAATGCTCTGTATTGTCATATGGTATTTGGCAGGACCTGCACCTGCCAAAGAAAATTGGTAGGTCATTGATTTCAACCAGGCGCGCAGAGCAAGGAAGCACTTCCTAGTCTCAACTGTGGATTTAGAACAGTCTTGTGAGATTAAAACCTTGTTACTCTTTCTTTGTACATGGTCATGTTTCTTCATAAAGGATTTTTCCACATGTTGATAGCTGAGTATCTTGCATACAATTGGACGCCGATGTGTCTGGTTAGAGGGTTTCCGTGTTGGTACACTATGCGCTCTTTCAAATTCAAGCTTCTTTCCAAATATTATTTTTATATGTTGTCCTCATTTTTCATCAGAGATGCCAGGAAATGCCAAGGCTGTATTGAAAGTCCCACACTATCTATGGGAGAGTCGAAAGAGCCCAAGGACCATGTGCTCCCCACAATGTTGGAATCCTAGACCTCAGGCGCTAGGAGCTCTATACATGACCACCGAGCCAACTCCCTTTCAACTTTTGTTCCGTTGATGTTTAATCATTGGACATCCGCATTACAAACAGAAAGGTGGTTAGGGTTTCCTACTAGAAGAGCGGGATTTATGCTAATCATCCCAAATGTCCCAAAATGTTGTTCCTACACCAACGGGACTGGGGAGAATCCACTTTAGACATATCTCTCTTTGTGCAAGCAAGATTAATACATAGATGAGAGATTTTTGTGTCTTGAAAGGACTCAAGGGATTCACCCCCACATTGACAGCCCCAAAAAATGACCAGTATAGGGCTTACCTTGATCTCTTGACTCATTATGTCTGACAGCACCTAACCCACTTCCTGCCAGAAGATCCCGATCAAGAGACACTGCCAGAACATATGGACATGGTCATCCATTTCCTGATTGCACTTGGGGCACTTCCTTGCCTCCTGGCTTCCCACCTCTGACAGCTTCCTTGGCGTCCAGTAAGCCTTATGCACAGCAAACACATGATTTTTCCTGAAAGGCGCAGATTTAATAGATGACCAAAGAAAAGGCACAGATACTTGCCAAAGGGTTTCCACGTCCAGATTTGTCAGGTCTCTCTTCCAGATCTCCGCAGGCAGGGTGAACTCTTCCTTTCCAGCCTGGACTAACATCCAATACCACTCAGAGACTTCATTTAGCTGGAGCTATTTTTTTGTATCTTATCCTCCTTACAGTGGTTGCCTTTTCCGTTTTTTCTCTTGTATTTAGTTTTCCATTTTTTGCACTGCACTGTCAGTCACTGTATGACTAGCCACTTGCCTCTCTAAGGTAGTGTAGGACCACGCTACTTTCTATTCCAGTCAAAGGAACCATTCTACCATCTTGGTTACCTTTATTCTTGAGAAAAGTACATCTTGTTGTGGCCTACAAAAGGAATCCCAAATGATGAAGGGCGGTTCCGAGTGGTGACTGATGGGAACCTTAGACCATCTAGCAGGATGTCTTTGTTTACCATCTTTGTCAGTTAGTTGGTAGGTTCGTGTACTTTCCGGTTTCTTGCACGGTTAATCCACTATACCATTAGACCCTCTGGAACCCTTTTGTTGTTGTATATTGTTCGGGAATGTTCCCCGAGCTGAGGTCTTTAAATATTCCCTCGGGTAGCCCAATCTGATCGGTGTGTTGTTGTTAATACTTAAATTTCGGCAGGTTGCCCTCCATGATTTCTACCAGAGACTCCCACTGGACTAGTCGATTGTCTTCTATAATTTGACCCCACTTATGTATCCCAATTCTTTTTTTAATATTATGTCTGTATTTTGCTGTATTGTTTCAGCAGGAACAGAATACAGGACCCATCCGGGTCTTCTTCTCCTTCTGGAATGTCGAAGATAAAAAGGTTCCCCCATCTGTTTCTGTTTTATAGAGCAGCTAGTTCTCTGGATATAAATTGTTGTGGTGTTGCGAGCCAAGATAGCTTTGCTGGCTTTGGTGTCTTTTTTTTTTTTCTTTTTTTTTTCTCCAAATAACAATTCCTAGGCAACTACGGGGTCCTGTAAGGATATCAGTTACAATAAGACACAACAATGATAAGGGTATAAAATGAAGCAGTGTACAAGACAGACAAATGGAAAAACAGTATAGTATGAATCTTATTTATTTATACATACATGACATAGGTTTGTTAAAAAACTTTTAGCACAAGATACGAAAAATTTCAGAATGTCTTATTCATGGCATTTAAAAACAATTTACATACATAAATAAAAAACAAAATACATTCATTAAAACAACCAAGTGGGTGAATAGATTATCTTTGGTTTTGGAGTCTTCCAGGTTACCAATTCTGCGTTTGGTTTCAGCTATTCTGATATTGATTTGCTTGATGTGTGTGCAGATAGCTCAGATTTCATTCTGCATTGTGTCTGTGTTGTGTTTTGCAGACTTTGGAAGGTCATGGACATCTGCCAGTTTCTTGAGGATCATTTCCACGGAGGAGTAAATGTCATTTCTATTTTTGTCTTGTGATTCAGGGTCTGGCAGGTCCGCATTGACTCTTATCAAGCTCGTTGTAGATTTTCTCTGCCATATTGTGTAGGAGTGGTGCACGGATGGATCAGTGAACTGATGGATCTTGGGTATCTTGGTATAGAAGTCTGGAGAAATTGTTCTGAAGTTTTAGTCATTAGGAAGCAAATTGAAGATGATGGGTCCGTGAGTATTTTATCCCTATTTGGGTGTGAGAGCTGAAGAGGGGATGGACCCCCAGCTAAACTATTGCACCGTACTGTGGATGTGTGTAGAAGTAGGAAGTCACCAACAATGGAAAAGTACTATTGTTAACTTTTAGGAGCTTGTTGGAATTGGGCTAACCTGATGTATCTGTAGCAAATAGGTTGATAGAACAGGAGGTCACATTTGGGCGTTTACCACCGATTTGGTAAGATAGGATAGTTAGTCTCTCAATGGGCTCAGCTCTCTTAATAGGATTAGTTGTCCAGGTCCCATTCACAGTGTGCTCTATAGAGGGGTTCTTGAAGAGACTGATATTAGTCAGATAAACACTCTAAAGGGATGTTAACCTCCAGTCCACTAACACTTATGGGGAGTAAAGTTTCTGGATTGAACAATAAATTAGCAACAATCAGAGAGAATAGATCTTGGGGGTGTTGGCCCCAGTGGGGTCTGAGTGATCAGTGTGCTTTTTATTATTAGGTCAATGCAGAGTCACCAGACTCAAAGCAGATGAATATCCTATGAGGGGTATATAGAGTCTTGTGAATGGACAGGAAATCTAGAATACTGTCAACAATATTCTCACCGATTTCTCAGCGTCTACTAGATCAGGGCCGGTGAATTTTCAAGCGTGCTGAACACGGTACTAGATTTTACCAGTTATGGATATTGCCTGCTTTAGCGTGCCACCAATAAGTCCTATCCCTTCCTTCTGCAAGTTCTCAGTAGATGGCAACTTTGTTGCAGTGCTAGGTAGATTATGGACAACTTGAAGTGCTGGGTAGATTATGGACAAGCCCTAGATAGATTATGGACAGGATGCAGCGCTGGGTAGATTTTAGAGACATTACTCCCGCTGCGATACTTGGCACCGCAGTCGATGACTAAAGCTAGAAGGAGCATCTGTTTGTAGAGGCTCAGAGCGTGGATCTCGTGGGAGCAGTGGAACCGCATCGTATTGATTTGAATGACGAGTTACAGCTTGGTATGCAGTGGTGAGGACTATTAATTGCTAAGCGCTTAGTAGAGGAATCCCAGAGGTTTAGTATATTTAGTGACCCATTCTGTAGTGCAGGAGGCGGACGAGGCTGCCATTTTAGTTGCAAGACCAATGATGTTGGGAGACCTCAGCACGGGTGAAAGTTAGCAGTTATTTATTGCTAAACGCATGCTGTGCATTTTTAGTCCCCCCTATATGTTTTGACACAGCTATAGTTAGGTAGTGATCTAGGTGCACTGAAGGGTACCAGTCGCGCCTAGCTTGCTTCCCCTCATACGTGGTTACGAAGCCACCATTTTGTTTACTTAAGTAGCTGCCTGGGTCTTGCAGCTGCAGATTTCAATCAGGTAGGTCCCTGCATATGTGTATTTATTTATGAAAGGTATACTAGCAGGGCTAGGTACTTCTTACTTGCTTATGTTTCTGATGGAGTCAACAGCTTAGATGAGGGACATTCTGGTGGTCCTCTGCCCTTGATGAGAGATGCGCGGAGTCATTAAAGCCCGGATGGAGGCCGCCATCAGAATCATTGGACTGAAGTTTTGAGCAGCGGCTAAAGGTACCTCGGGGTGCATATCATCAAGATGCTCCCATTTCAGCCATCTTTGCTCTAAAATTGCACTGTGCAGGCAGGATTTTTAGTGTATAATCGTTTCCCTGGAGCGGACCTACTGAATACATAACGATCATGAGAGGGGAGAGTGCAACCCTCCCCTCTCCCCTCCCACAAAGAGAGTAGCATTCCCAAAATTAATTTGGGAGATAACCAGAGTTTGGACAAGATGATGAAAGTTAATTGGTGTAAAGAACGGTTGAGCTTTTTTAGGTAGAATGTTGATCTAGTTGCTGTCACTCTATGGTTGATGTTACGTCATTAGTAGGGGGAGATCGGTCCAGATGCCTGGTGGTTTTACTGTAAGAGATATGACAAGGGTGAAATCATAAGATTTGAGCTCCTTTAGACATTGTGTGTTAAATTTGTGGTTGTGTTGTTTTTGTACGTGAATAAATTCAGTTTTCTCAGGAATGAGTCCAACGTAATTTGTAGGCCCAGGTGAAATTTCCGTTACGCCGTTGTAATATTTGTGATTTCCACCTAATTTGAATTTTGCATGAGATACCAAGCTATCAAAATAATGTAATTACTCCTGGTAACATAATTAAAGACCGTTGGTGCAAAAGTCCTTTCACAGTAGCACGGGACCAATCTATATCACAAGAACGTGAGTGGCTGATGTTCACAGCATTTGTGTTTTTTGTGCTATTTGTTGTGCAAAATGCATTTTTGTGTTTAAATTGGACACAAAGACTAATTTTGATATAGTGCTAAATGCTGGATTTCCATTTTTGCATAATTGTGGATACTTTTTCTGAAATTGCACATAATTAAGATAAGGGAAATTACGCAAACTTTGGGCTCCCTTAAAAATGTGTTTACATCCAGTCCTGCACTTTTTCACAACAGATTTTCAGGGTATGGACATCTTGTGGGGACTTTGTTTCCAAGTAGACGTGGGTGTCCCCGGTGCACTGGAACAACTCAACACCCATCTTCTCCATTAGGTCACTCAAAGTCTCCATATAAAAGGCAAATAGTATTGGTTTAAGAATAAAGGGACTCTGCAGGTGAAATTGATTAAGTTGAAGCAGCTGGTTCTATTATAACCAGCTGTGTGCAGTTTGTCATGGATGCTGTAGATCAATTGAGGACTTTTCCACTGTAGCACATGTGGGTTTTGGCAGAATTTATCCTTTGGTGGTCAGTAGTGTTAAAGATTGTAAGTTCATACATCAGGAAGAATTAGAAGGCATGCTCTCTCTTTGTTTAGACTGCTATAGATATTGTAAAATATTATTAAGGGACCGATTTCAGTGCTTCATCTCTTGTGGAAATTAGTGTATTATGACACTAAGCGATCACTATTGACAATATGGTTTGTTAGTTCAAATGCTACACATTTTTCAATAGCTTGTCAAAAGTTTAGGAGGTTATTAATAGGTCTGTTTGTTCTGATGTAAGGCTGTCATTGTACTCCAATAACTCTCTCTTTCTGTGTGTGTGGTTTAATGCCCACATGCATCAAGGGTTTTTGCATTCGCAAACGGTGCGAATCGCAAAATTCGGCCGTTTGCGAATGCAAATCCCGTTTTTGGGATGCATGAAGCTTTTTGCTATTTCCGCAATTTAAGAAATCACATTTTTTTTGCGATTTCTCAAATTGCGATTGCATTTAAGAAATCGCAATTTTGCAATTTCTTAAATGCAATGCATGATTTTTTAAAAATTGCGAATTCGCAAATTAGAAGTGGTAAATTAACATGAAGTTAACCTTCATGGTAATTTTACTAAACTTTCAAAAATGCACTAAAGTGCATTTTTGAAAGTTTCATTTTAAACACACACATGCCCTTTGGGCATGTGTGTGAAAAAAGCACTTTCAGGTACATTTCAGGGGTCATGGGGGGTCCTGCACCCTTGAAATTGCATTCTCATTTTGCGATTCCTTAATTGCGAATCGCAAAATGAGGATGCCTTCCACTTGATTGGCCCATAGGAATCAATGTAAAGGGATTTCTTATTTGCGATTCGCAAAATTGGGAATCGCAAATAAGGAAAAATAAGGAATCGCAAAAAGAAATGCAAATTTTTAATGCATAGGTATTTGCGATTTCTAAATTGCGATTCCTTAATTTTCGCAATTTAGGAATCGCAAATACCAACAATGATGCATGTGGGGGTAAGCTACTTGTCAGAGCTTTTCAAGCGTCCCTCACTGTAATTTACCAAGATGCTATTTCATTTAGATCATATTGATAAGGTCTGTTTCTTCTTAACGTGTTCTGTTTTTTCTGTACAATGCTTCATGTCTCAGAATAGTTTTATTTGGCTGTGAAATACTTTTTGCTTCCATTTGAGCTCTGAATGTTTTCATCAATTCATGATTTTCCATATTTTATGATGCAGAAATGTTTTAGGAATAGTAGTGATCATTTTAATTGGCTTAATTAACAAAACACTCACTGCTGCTTTCATTGCAAACACGCTAAAATAAAAGCAGCTTTCAATTGTGGTCCAGAAAGTGTCATCCAACATTTACAAGCATTTTACTAATTTCGCTGTTATTAAAATTAGCTTTTACCGCACAACCAAAAGCTTGGAACAAAATGAAAACCACTATCTATTAGAAACACATTTGCATACACATGTAAACACACATATAAGCACACACATAAAAACACCATAACTCAGACAGAAGTGTCATTGGATTTTATAGATTTGAGATTGTATATTACTATTTTCAAAGTATTGAAAAAACATGCTGTTAGATATATAACAAATGTGATTGAACTGAAGTCTTTTACGGGCATTAAAAAGTGACTCTGTATTGGGTATTCTGATTTTTTATAGCTATATGAAGAGCTCATTAACCCACAAGAGTGCTTCTTCTTTTGGTTGTTTCTGAATGTAACATTGATTAAAGTATGACAAAACAAATATAGGGGTCTTTGATTATGTCAAACTCTGATATTTATCCTGACACCTGGATAACCTCTGTCTAGAGAAAATTCATAAGAAAGATGATTTAATATAACCATTACCAAGTGGACTTGGTTGACCTTAGTTTACTTCAATGCCAGAGACAGTTAAATGTATAGGCATAACGGGGCAATTGCCCAGAGCCCCCCTCCATCCAAAAGTCATTCTGGGAAAGTGAACGTTTTCTTTGTCTCGCCTCGATTTCTGTATGTCTACCTTTCTCCTTCTCATCTCATACCTCTATCTCAACTTTCTCTTGCCCAGGTAAATTTAAGGGTTTTTGGGACCCTAAGCAAGGCATATTTCTTTTTACTTCTTATAAACATGTGTTATTTGTTTTAACTTATTGGCGAAATTTTCTTCCTTATGTCTCATGTATCAATCAATCAATACATTTGTAGAGCGCGCTACTCACCCGCGAGGGTCTCAAGGCGCTGGAGGGAGGGGGGGGCGCTACTGCTCGAATAGCCAGGTCTTGAGGTGTTTCCTGAAGGTGAGATGGTCCTTGGTCAGTCGTAGGTGTGCGGGGAGGGAGTTCCATGTCTTGGTGGCCAGGTAGGAGAACGATCTTCCTCCGGTGGTGGCTCTGCAGATCCGTGGGACTGCTGCAAGGGCGAGGCCGGCGAAGCGGAGCTGGCGGGTAGGAGTGTAGAACGAGAGGCGATTGTTGAGGTATTCGGGGGCCCATGTCGTGGAGCGCTTTGTGTGCGTGGGTGAGGAGCCTGAACGTGATCCTCTTGCTGACGGGGAGCCAGTGCAGGTTTCTCAGGTGGGCAGATATGTGGCTGTGGCGAGGGATGTCTAGGATGAGTCGTGCGGAGACGTTCTGTATGCGCTGAAGTCGTTTGTGGAGTTTGGCTGTGGTTCCTGCGTAAAGGACGTTCCCGTAGTCCAGTCGGCTGGTGACGAGGGCCTGGGTGACCGTTTTTCTAGTTTCTGTGGGGATCCACCGGAAGATCTTTCGGAGCATGCGCAGGGTGTTGAAGCATGAGGATGAGATGGCGTTGACTTGTTTGGTCATCGTGAGGGAGGAGTCGAAAATGAAACCCAGGTTGCGTGCGTGGTCCATGGGTGACGGTGCGGTGCCTAGCGCTGTGGGCCATCAGGAGTCGTCCCAGGCGGATGGGGATTGTCTGAGGATGAGGACCTCCGTTTTGTCTGAGTTCAGTTTCAGCCGACTGAGCTTCATCCATTCCGCGACGTCCTTCAATCCTTCCTGGAGGTTGGTTTTGGCGGTGGTAGGGTCTTTGGTGAGGGAGAGTATCAGCTGGGTGTCGTTGGCATAGGAGATGATGTTGAGTTTGTGTTTGCGTGCGATGGCGGCAAGGGGGCTCATGTAGATATTGAAGAGGGTTGGGCTGAGCGAGGAGCCTTGGGGTACGCCGCAGATGATCTTGGTGGCCGTGGAGCGGAACGGCGGGAGGCGGACTCTCTGGGTTCTGTTGTGAGGTGATCCAGTCCAGCGCTTTTCCTTGGATCCCAGTGTTGTAGAGGTGGGTTATTAGGGTGCGGTGGCAGACGGTGTCAAAGGTGGCTGAGAGGTCTAGGAGTATGAGGGCAGTTGTCTCCCCGTTGTCCATCAGGGTCCTGATGTCGTCGGTGGCTGCGATGAGGGCTGTCTCGGTGCTGTGGTTGGCTCGAAATCCGGATTGGGATGGGTCGAGCGAGTTGTTAGCCTCGAGGAATGCAGTCAGCTGTTTATTGACGGTCATCTCGATGACTTTAGCCGGTAAGGGAAGAAGAGAGATGGGGCGGAGGTTCTTGAGGTCTTTCGGGTCAGCTGTGGGTTTTTTCAGAAGGGCGTTGATCTCTGCGTGCTTCCAGCTCTCTGGGAAGGTGGCTGAGGTGAAGGAGTTGTTTACGACGTTCCGGAGGTGGGGTGCGATGATGGCGTCTGCTTTGTTGGTACATCTCAGCTGTTTTTGAGTTACTCTATTTCTGAAGTTTTTTGGCATCATGCAGGCTTGAAATAGCAGAAAATGGGTAATAAAATTCAAAGTTGATGCGCAGAGGGATTCCCAAAATACGTCTTGTCCATGAACCCATACATCCTTAAATTAACACTTGTCTAATTATTTTTGTACTTTTCTCATCAGGTGGTTTCATGGTTTTAACTGGGAGGGACTGAAAACAAGAAATCTTCCTTCACCTTTAAAAAGAGAGGTATAGTATTTTACTACTGTTAGCAATGATGCTTAGCAGCTTCAAGCTTCAATTATGGAATTTATCTAAAAAGTAACGTTTTGAATTGAACAATTCTTTTTATAAGAAATCGAATGTAATTTTACAAACCTCATTCTTTGGTAACAAACCTTTAAGTGTACAGACGTATTTAAGAGAAAATATTATCCATAACAGTACCTCTTACAAGTTGTGAGTCAATGTTTGACTAAATTTTTACATTATATAAAACGTATTTTGCAACCCCACTGCCATATTGCAGATTTCATGGTTTGAAGTAGCCATCTTGCTGGTGTGGTGATGGCTCTCAACTCCTCTTTGATAGCCTTTAGGCCGAGCTGAGTACTGTTTATAAATAATGTTTATGTTATGTTATAGTTATATGTCATAATGTTTAATGTTGTTGGTGGGGTTTGTGGATCTATAGTATCACAGCTGTAGCCTGGTCTACATTCTCTGCAGTGTTGAACAACAGTTTTTGATCAGTAGTTAAGAGAACCAATGCATAGGGCGATTTCATATGCTGGAAGATAGTCAGAATATTGTGAGCTTTCTTATGAGGTCAGTTGGGCCCCAGTGTAAAGTTCAGATCACCACAAAACACCATGGTGCAAATAACACATGTTTTATACACCCAATTTATTAACTTGATTTAAAATACAGATTAGTGGGCACAACCTTTTTTGTCACTGATTTACTGGAGCCAATAGTGTTTTCAAAATATGATAGAACTCAATAAATGCTTAATTTAAAATAATCACAAGTGCAAAAAGGGTTCTGCCTGTTTTTGCACTACTTCCGGGTCTACATGGCTGTTACAAATATTGCTGAAAATGTCATGGTAATTACCTCAGCAGTTATTGCACCTTCACAGTTTAAAAAATGCACCCAGGTAACACTAAATATATGTGCTTATGTTTTGGCAATGATATATGGTGCACTCCATGACACCTTTACTCAGTGTTATATTCCCATGTCAATGTATTGATCACTAGTCATTTCCAAGATCTCAGATTAGGACTAATATATCAACATCTATTTAAATTCTCTATTCTCTTTTCAGCTTAAAGGGCCCATGGACCATAGCTATTTTGACAACTATCCTCCAGAAGAGGGGACAGTTCCAGATGAATTATCCGGCTGGGATATAGATTTTTGAATGACTGATACTAGAACATAACTTTAAGGAGTCAACGAAGAGCAGCAGAACACTCAGAATGGGACTGGGTGAAGCTGTAGAGTCGCAGTAAGGTCTTTCTGCAGGTGCCATTCAGCATGCTGTATAAGAAATGATTCCTGAATTGTATAAAAAGTATTGAGATTTCCAACGTGTGATCAAAGCGGAAGCAGCCATGTAAGAGACCTAGACGCTGTGCTGAAACAGGCATACACATGTGCTTGCATTGAACTGAAGAACCAGACCTGCTCTACAGTGGGAGAAGTGCTTCTCACTGAGAAGTGTGAATTGCAGCTCAGCCTTTTATTCTTCTTAGGCTGATTCAAGAACATTGAATTGTACATTTATTTGTGAAATGGTGCAGAGCCTTTCTATTGATGGAATCTCTCATTAAATGATTGCTTCTTTTTTATTATTTGCACTAATTTTGGATAGATTATTATTTTAATATGTATTTGTTTTGCACATGGTTTTGGTGAACGACATTTTGGCGCTAAGACACAATTTAGAGTTTGAAAATAAAGTTGAACATGGTTACCATGTGGCTTTGAAGACATAGAGGGGAATGCATATTCTTTGGAAAGATGAAAAGAAGTTCTGGCCACGAGGTTATGAAAGTAATTCTCCTCAAAATGTGGAATAATAAACACGAGTTAAAGAAGAAAAGAATTGTGAAAAGTGATACAATTAATATATGGTCAAGTTAACTTTGTAATTTGTGAACTTATGTATTAGAAGCGCCAGAGTATTATTTAGTAGGGAGGTTGTGAACAATGACATGGTGGTTAAGAATTCCAAGTTTGTGGCAAATATATATGAGCTGTACAATACAAAACGTCGACTTGTGTACTGCTTGACTAAATTAATTCTAAATTGCACGCGTACAATCTATTTGATCCGCCATTCTACTCCTCATGAATCTTAAACAAACCTTTGTGATCGTAGGACCCGCTGGATAGACATACATGTGACTAGGGGGACTTTAAATGTCAGAAATGTTCCTGTCATCCAGGAAAATAATTGTTATCACAAAGCAAACAATGCATACATTCTGAAAGGCAGACTCTAACTGATAGGACATCATCAAGAAATTGTAGTCAAAACTGTACATACATCCTCTCATTTCACATAGCACTTGAATAACATGTTCTTTTATTTTCTATATGCCAAGTTACAATATAAATCCCACATCCACATCCTTTGTGACTTTTTTTTACAATCATATATTTGCAAGTGGCTTCATGTTGATTCTGACATCTTTGGACTGTCCTGACTCTGAATATGATTCTACAAGCCCTGAAATGGCTCTTGGATAAATTATCAGACTGGCTCATGGTCTCACTCATGGTATGGGATCACTTGCCAATTACACCATCAGCAGTAAAATGGGGCTAGAAAGGCAATCATTTTGACAGCCCAGGTAATCTTCATAAAAGGTCACAAGCACGCTATATGAGCGGAACAAATACTTTTTTGGAAAACAGGCTTAAAATGTGTCAATAACAAGCTGCGCCTACATGATAATGTGCTCAGAAATATGCAACTAATGGTTTTTTTCTCCGAAAACTAAAATAACCTAATGATGGCATACAGTAAAACTCAGGCATTGACTCATAGTTTTTTTTTTTTTTTTTTTTTTTATTGTTAGCAGGCTGACGGAGAGAGCAACAAACAGTAAACAGCAAATCCAAGAAAAAGTAATAATTGTACATAAAACACAATACATATATATGGTGGGTATCATATAGAACGAATACAAAATCAAATCAGTGCAGTAGTCGGAAAAGGGAAAAAAGAGAAAAAAAAAAAAAAGGGGAAAAGACAAGCGAGAAAATAAGAGATAAGGGCAAATACAGATGTAGAAAGGAGCAATATCGTGTTAACAATCTCAGAGCACCGTAATGATTATCAGATAACATAGTCTTTTCATGAGGATAACATCAGCATTCAATGAAAGTTCCCCAGTTTTTTTCATATTTTTTCATTGCCTTTATGCCCCTAATGTTTGCTAAAGCGAGCTCCATTGAGTGTATTTCGGTTACTAATGCCCACCAATCCCAGATCTTAGGTGTTTCTGGGCTGACCCAAGCTCTAGCCAGAGTTAGTTTAGCACAGGATATTAATATCGTGATCAAGGCAGCTTGTGGGAGTGGGGCTGAGTAAGTATCTAATAAGACAGACGCAGCTGTTAGCGCAGGTATCTGAATCTGCTTCATGTTCAAAACTTTTTCAATTTCGCCCCAAAAAGTTTTCAAGTTTGGGCATGAGAACAGCATATGTACCAAATCTGCTGCTTCAGTAAAACATTTAGGACATTTAGTGCGGTCGCTAAAAGTATTGTTGGAAGACCACTTGGAAATTCTTTCAGGGGTATAATATAGCATGCATGTTGTTCTAAATTGTTGAAGTCTTAAGCTGGATGATCGTACTTGTTTGTTGATATTCATAAAGGAGCTTGTTATCTGTTTAGGAGTTATATTTATTCCCAATACTCTACTCCATTTATCAGCAAGCTTACTGCAGTCATTGGATTTGATAGCAGTGAGTGTTCTATATGTCTCACTTATGACAGATTTATTTTTGGATGAGTGTAGACAGGTCCAGATATCCCGCTCAGGAGCTTCCAGAATTTGTTTTTTATTAATCAGATAGTCATGTATCTGTAAAAATTTGTATCTCATATTTTCAGATAGATTATATAGTTGCTTAAGAGTATTAAAGTCCATGAAGCCCTGAGTGTTGTATAAATCTCCTAGAGTAATAATACCTAATCTGGACCATCCATGGACTGTGTTATCATTGAAGATATTTGGAAGACCAGGGTTTCCCCAAAGTGGTAGCTCAGAGTGAAAAAAATTAGTATCACAAAAAGAAAGAATATTGCCCCATATCTTTGTTATATCTCTAGCTGTCTTAAATTTAACTCTTTTGAAGTAATTAGGATCGTTAGTTCTAAATAAAAATAAGTTTGAGTCAGATTTTAACATAAAATAATGAAAGAATAAAGCCCTTCCTTCATTGAGTAGAGAGCGTATACGATTAATGAAGGCAGACCAAAAGTATAATTTAAAGTCAGGGAAATTAAGCCCGCCCTCATGTATATCGTTCTTCATGAGATTTAATGATCTTCTTGCCTTTTTATACCCCCATATAAAACTGCTTAGTATACCATCCAGTTTCTTAAAAAATTGATTATTTAATACTAGAGGTATAGAGCGAAATAGATATACATATTTAGGTAATACCTTCATTTTTATCAAGTTAATTCTGCCAATTATATTCAAAGGTAGCCTATGCCACTTTTTTAATAAAACGCTAGTGGATTTAAGTAATTCATCATAGTTTATTTTATTGATGTCTTGTACTTTAGCTGTTATTCTTATTCCCAGATAGGTAGCTACTTTGCATATCTCGGGCACTGTCACAGGTGGGGCATAGTTGACTATTATTTGCGTTTTTTGTAAATTTAGTTTATAGCCCGCTAACTTACCGTATTTTTCAGCTTCTAAAATGATTCCTTTTTGAGCCTCTACAACATCTTCCGTGTAGACCGCTATGTCGTCAGCGTATGCTGTTATTTTTAATTCTTGATGTCCTGATTTAAAGGGTATTATCTGAGTTTGAGATTGGAGGGCTAACAAAAAAGGTTCCAAAGAGAGTGCAAATAATAAAGGTGAAAGAGGACAGCCCTGTCGAGTTCCTCGTAAGATCCTGAAATCTGAAGATACCAGCCCCCCATAGCTAGTAAAAGCAGTTGGTTTGTCATACAGTGCCTTAATACATTTAAAAAATTCCCCACCAAATCCTAATTTAGACAGTATGCACCATAAAAAATCCCACCCCACTCGGTCAAAAGCTTTTTCAGCATCTAGCAGGATCATGCCGAGTGGGGTGGCATCCGTCTCTGCAACATCAAATGCTGTAATGGCCGTGTTAATATGTATGGTGGTGTCTCTCCCAGTGATGAAGCCATGTTGCTGTGGATGAATAATCATGGGCATGATAGGAGCCAGTCTTAGAGCTAGTATTTTGGCAAAGATTTTCGCATCTGTATTTATCAGTGAAATGGGGCGATAAGACCCTCTTTCTTCCTTCGGTTTGTCCTTCTTTGCAAAAAATAATATTTTAGCCCTATTCCAAGATTGTGGTGCTTTCCCTTCAGGGCCTACAGATTGAATTACTTTTAGCAAGAGTTGCTCAAGTTCTTTTAGACATACTTTATATATTTCTAGTGGTATAGTGTCTTCCCCTGCTGCTTTTCCTGAGGGCAATGAAGCAATAGCTTGATGTAATTCCAACATTGTTATCTCGTCAGATAGCGAGTCTATCTCTATAATATTTTGAGTGTCTGTGATGTGTTTTTCAATATATTTCTGTATGTCATCTATGCTGGGGATCGTTTCCGGGGTGTATAAATTCTTATAGTAGTCAGAAAATTGATCTAAGATGTCTTGGGGTTTGTTATAAAGTTTATTCCCTCTCCCCCGTATATTTGTAATTGTGGCATTTGCTCTATCTTCGGCAGTTTTATAGGCCAGGATTTTCCCAATTTTATCCCCACCTTCATAATGATTTATTTTAAATTTATGTAGGCTATTTATACTTTTTTTAATAAATTTAGATTTTACTTCGTTTTTCAGTGACGTGAGTTTAAGTCCTATTTCTGTGCTCAATGGCGAGTTAGATTGAAGAGATGATGACAGTAGTTCCTCCTGTGTACTTATGTTTGATATCAAAGTGTCGTTCTTTTTTTTTAGTGCTATGTTTTGTCTAATCACGTAAGCTTGGGTGTAGCCTCTGATGCTAGATTTACAAGCATCCCATACTATTGCTGGTGATGCTGAGTTCAGATTTATACTTATGAATTCTGTAAGGTGTAATTTTAGCTCTGTTATATATTCTGTATCCGATATTAAATGTCTTCGGAAAGAGTAAGGCCTAGGGGTAGTTCTAATATGTGCTGTTTTAAATGATAGAATTATAGCGTTATGGTCTGAGGAAATACGTGGGCATAAGAGCATAGAGCTTGTATTCAATAAATTGTCGCCTATAAATGCCATGTCGAGCCTTGAGCATAATTTGTGGGGTGCGGAGTAATAAGTATATCCTGGCTTACTAGCATATAAGCTTCGCCAAGCATCTTTCAGATTATGTATACGACAAATGTCATTAATAGAAGCCCTTGTCTTATGCATTCTTTGATATACCCCAGATCTAGTAGTATCTATTCTATAATCCATAATGCAGTTAAAATCACCCATGATAATGAGTTCTCCAGTCCAGCCCAATAGCTTAATATTCAATTCATCAAATATAGTAGGGTCATCTATGTTGCATCCATATACCACGCATAAGACATAGATAGCATTCTCAAAACGTATCTGAGCAATAGCCCATCTGCCATTTTTATCACAGAATGTTTGTATTGTCTCAGCTTTGAACCGTTTATCTTTAAGTATAGCAACTCCCCTAACAGATTGGCCATAGGTTGAGCTGATAATAACATCGTATCCAAGATGGTTAAGAAGTTTTCTATCTTTCCCTGCGATATGTGTTTCAGACAGAAGAACAATATGAGAATTGTGTACTTTTAGTTCTTCTTTTATCAGAGTTTGTTTATTTTTGCTGTTTAGCCCGGCAACGTTCCAGGCAAGGCATTTTATTTCATACATCTATAAAGCAGTTTTAAAAGCAAAAAAAAGACAGAATTAAAGTTTTACGCTCAAAGTTTATCTTATGTTGTTCATAGTGGTAGCTTAAACTCATATATAACGTTCTATGATTATGTTCAATGTACAAAAAAATTCCGGTTTCATTATTTAAGTCCCCCGTCTCAGCCTGCAAACTGTTTTCTTTATTTTTACCTCCCCCACCCTCAACACCCCAAAGTGCGGAGAGCACTCTTCCACCACCCCCCTCCCCCCTAGCTCTCGCCCCAGCCGGAGTAGAGCCACCCCTCCGCATCTGCTGCCGCTGGATGGGCAGCTGGTTGGCAGGTCGACACCGGAGCCCCCTCCCTCTCCTCCCTCAAGTGATCCATAGATCCATAAGTCCAATTAAGAAGAAATGATTCTGATATTAGCATTAGTGTTAGCATATTATAATATACGTAGCCACAGGTAAGATTAACTAGTTAAATCATTAAACCATTAAACCATTAAAGCTAAGTTTGTTGTGGATAGGTTCTTGATAGAGAATTCAGATTCTTTTTGCAATGTCTCAGTTTATGTTAGTTCTTAATTCTTAGTTCTTAGTTCTTAGTTCTTAATTTGGAGAGTTAGTCTTGCTTGAGCCAGCTGTAGTGTCGGCTAGATATGCTTCAGCTTCTTTTGTATCTGTAAAAAAATAGGTGCGGCCCCCTTTTATTACCTTTAAGCGTGCTGGTTCTTGGAGAAAAACTTGGGCGCCGCTTGATTTAATTGGATCTATCATCTTGCGTAGCAGCCACCGTCTATCCATAGTGTCCTTACTAAGGTCAGAGCGGACAAAAATCGAGATCTCACCTATGGTTACTGGAGTATTAGGACGGGCTCTCTGCCAGATAGCCTGGCGAAGCCAAAAATTGCCCAAAAAAGCTAAGAAGGGACGTGGAAACTGGCCCCCCCTGTTTCTCTGTACTAGAGGAAGGCGGTGTGCTCTCTGAATTTGTGAGTCCCAGTCCCAATCCGCTAAGTCGGGAAAAGCTTTCTGAAGTAGCCCCACTAGGTAAGCCCTCGGATCAGATCCTTCCCTTCCCTCCGGTATGCCAAAAATTCTTACATTTGAGCGTCTCTGTCTGTTTTCCAAATCTTCCACTTTTTGTTGTAGGGTCACAATTTGAGTTCCATGTTTGTCGGATGAGGATGCAGCTTTAGCGCTTATTTCTTCCACATCGGCAACTCTTTGTTGTAGTTCCACAATATCCTGTGAGACACCTCCAAACTTTCCAGTCAATTCTTCTAAGGTTGCCTGTGCCTTGTTATTGTCTTCTCTCAGCTGTAGGTAGTGCTCCTGAGCTTCAGCCCGTTGGTTGCTTAATAGCTGAAGTATTATATCCAGTGGGGAGGCATTGGTTGAATCTCGTGAGTTTGACTCCTCTTCAGGAGCAATTGTATGGCTGTTATTTACCAAAGTATTGCGAGGAGATAAGAATTCATAAGAAGAGTTCACAGAGGAAGCGGGGGGAGCAGCATTCATTGCTGTATTTGTATCTGATGTGGCTAAAAGAAACTTTTGTAATTCAGGCCCCTCACCCTCTGTTGCTGGAGTATCTGTGATAGGATCTTGCAGCACCTGCGGCATAGATGTTGGCATTTGTCCAGACAGATTATCAGTTGCATTGTTGGCTGACATATTAGATAGTTGTGGTGGGGTAGTTGGGGGTCCATTTTCCCCATTGTTAGCGTCGCTAGTCATCCTTTGTGCTACTATATTAGAGGATAGTTCTGTTGGGCTTGCTCCTGATAGTCTTTGTGTCATATTTTTTACTAGCCCTTGTAAAATATGGCCAGGCATTGACTCATAGTAAAGCGTAAATTGTATTTTACTGTTGATTGACCTCTAGGGCAATAACCAATACCACTAGAAACCAGCAACATAAAGGTCTTGCAACCCCCTCATATACATTGACATTTTCAAATATCTATAGAGACAGATACATAGAGATGTCCCATTTTTAAATTAATATATTTTATTTTAGATTTAAAAAAAATGTTTTACAGAACACAAACAAGGACATAATCCAAAATGTTTTTATGTATGATCCTTTTTGGTCGTAGTGATATTTATCGTGAGTTAAATGTTTTAAGCTAGACCTTACCTGTGAATGTAAAAGGGCGCTTTCATACATGTGAAATGGGGAATCTAAATTCTTGAATTGGAAAGAAAGACGGAACACCTCAAAATTGCTTAAGAGAGTAGAAGAAATGGTTTCTCCACCCTGACATGTTTTCGCTGTAGAGGCAAAGAAGAGAAAAACATAATGCAAATATCCTGTTCTCTCTGAATTTAAAAAAGCATGTTTTCCATGATGGAAAATCTGCCTAGAGTAGGTTATCGTTTCCAGATGTACTATTTTAAATCAATGACTGGTGTTGATTTACTGCGCCGTGCCTGAAACCAAACATATTTTGTGTATGCAAAGAAATTGTAAATATATGACTGAAGTGGACATATTTCTGTTCACTTAATTTTACAAATGTCTTTGCTAATTTTACTTGTAGTGTTTATACCATACGCTTTAACCGTTAGGTATCTTGTAAAGCATACTGCTGATATTGTAGTTCTCAATGATCCTTCATTTTTTTTTTTTAAAACATCACATGCATAAATTAAAATTATGGAGGCTGCGGCTTCAGAGAAGCCCAAGGAAGATGGATCTCCAGCAGGCTCCCTGCCTTTCTTTTGATGGAGTCTCTCATCAAATGATTGCTTCTTTTTTTATTACTTGCACTAATTTTGGATAGATTATTATTTTAATATGTATTTGTTTTGCACATGGTTTTGGTGAACAACATTTTGGCGCTAAGACACAATTTAGAGTTTGAAAATAAAGTTGAACATGGTTACCGTGTGGCTTTGAAGACATAGAGGGAAATGCATATTCTTTGGAAAGATGAAAAGAAGTTCAGGCCACGGGGTTATGAAAGTAATTCTCCTCAAAATGTGGAATAATAAACACGAGTTAAAGAAGAAAAGAATTGTGAAAAGTGATACAATTGGTATATGGTCAAGTTAACTTTGTAATTTGTGAACTTATGTATTAGAAGCTTGTTTCCGGTCCAGGGAAGGCATGGCTTGGCAGTTCGGGCTGGACTGTTCCCATGAGGCACAGGGTCAGACTGATTTGCATATGGCTATGTCTGAACTGGGGTGGCAGAGTGGGCTAAAGAACGGTGATGGATTAAACCCATATCTTATGACTCGGTGTGAGTGTTTGATTGGTTCAGATGCTCCGTCCATCACCACCCCCTTTTGTACCACCCCGTAATATCAAAGCATGAGCTCACCAGCAGTGCAGATGTGTGTAGCATGTTTTGTCTAGGTAATAGGGACTGACCAGAATAGAATAACAAGGGGTATGTTTTTCGACCTTGCACATCGTGTTCAGACTAAACTCAAAGAACAGCAAAGAACACAGAAAGCAGACCGTTCTCATGTGAAAGACACAAACAGAGTCTTGCAAAATAAAGTCATGTAGTAAAATGCGCAAAAGCAGCATCATGGCAGCAGAGCTCATGCTAACTTAGCAATGTCGAGAATGACCCTAAGTGCCATATAACAAGAGACCATGAGGAGACATCCCGCCCCCACTGCAGCAATAAATGGGAAATTTACTACCACACAGACATTGGAGCTCTCATGCACTGGCCCTGACCTATACCATCTTACAAAGGCCACAAACTAGCCACAGCCCCCCTCACCAAACTGAAGCAGTCACCATCCCTGTTGCTTATTTTGGTTTTAAGCCGCTAGGTCGTGTCTCCTAATACCATGTAAATTCTGTCCTTGCCCCCTCCCCTACCATCAGTACACATCCTACCCACAGACCTTTATCACTGATATTAGTATATACACCTATGGCCCGCCAGCCTAACATCACAAAGCTGTTTTGAATTGTAGCTGCAAACCTTGAGACACCCGTGACAGACATTATGACACTGGGATATTTCAATACTCTCATCGACTGCTACATATAGCCACACACTGTAAGTGCACTCAACCAATATTGTGGCACATTTTGCCCCTCAAATGTGCATCCCTCAAAGAAATGCTACAGGCACTAAAACCAGAACATCCACAACCACAAGGAAGCCAGAGCAATCCCAGACATCCAGAGAGCTTGATACCACTGACTTCCACTCACCAGCCACAAACGAGGGCATACAAAGACTGTTTTCTGAATTTCATAAAGCTATCACACTTCTTCTTTTCATCAATACTTTAACAAGGCATTAGCTGCTCTTGACCACTTGCTACAAAAAAAGAATTAAGACGATCAGGTGGAAAACACTTTAGTAGAGCAAACCAATAAGAAACACAAGCAGGCTCTCAGAATAAATGCCTTGAAACTACAGCACCATACTATGATGAAAAAACTTGATGACCTAAAAAATCGATCCTGAAGCAACATCATACGCCCTCAAGACATTTATAAAGAGTATTCTAATGATGACCTGCAATCTATGTAGAGGGGCTGTTTGCCAAAATACTCCAGCTTCCTAAAGACAAGCCAATTTGCCTGGACTGCACCCTTAGCGTCTACTTAACATTTCAACAGGGAGAGAACCTGCCACAAGATGCCCTCGCTCAAGTCCATTATTTTTAAGAAAAAGAGAAACTTCTTGCTGAGGCCCTTAAACAAGAGCCACTCACCGTTGGAAGGGATATTTTCAAATTTTTTTCAGAACGTCTCCTCCCTCAAGCTTACAAAGCATAGAGAATTCAAGGAAATCACTGCTCACCTACAAAGAAAGAAGATTCCCCATTGAAGGGGCTACTCTTTCTGTCTCTTCTTTACCATCAAAGGAAAACACCATTGTTACAAAGTCTTCAAGTCAAATTAAAATTGTGAAGAATATTTAACAGCAGCATGGTGATGCACACCTTACAGTTCAAGCTCCAGATGAAAAACCAGCACAACTGTAACAGTACACAAAACTCGAGCATTGGAATATAGAATCACATTGAAAGAATAACCAAGCGTATGCAGAGTGGCATGCGGCCAGGTAACATATAATCTTAAAGGAACATACTACAAAATAGAAAGACAGTGGATGTAACAACCATGCAATAAAGGAGGTGTGATATGCCTTTGAAATTCTTGCAAGACCCTTCATCTCACCACCATGAGGTAGCACAGCTGCGTTCAAAACAAACTCAGAGGAGGCTGGTGCACCCAGAAATTAACTGCCTCACTCATAGAGAGTAGATGGCTACGATGTCAACGTGAACGAGATAACCATTCTCTATCATCAGAAGGTGGCTGAAGAGTCTTTTCCTTACCTCAATGCGACCAACAAGATGTCCTAGAACCCTCCCACTATGAAGGCCTATTGACTTGGATTTAATGACATGCAGAACTTAACAGTTGGGGCAGAGGCACACATTTTTTTTGTGGGTAACCCCCACAGCGTATGACTTCCAAGAAGATGTGGCTGGCATATCGTGAATTGATCAACTGGTTAAAGTTTTTTGGGTCAGTTGTCTACTTGTAGTTTTGACTTTGGTTGTAAGGTCTCTCAGTCTTTATGCATGGATGTTATGACCACTTCACCAGCCGAGCAAGAACAAGTTCAGCCTCAATAATAGGGGTTGGCTGCATCAGTTTTGAATGTATGCTATAATTCTCAGGAAATTATGCTGTATTCAAATTGTTGGTTCTGGGAGGCTTCCCTCAGTGAACACCCATGGGTAAACAATGATTCTCCTGGTGTTGGTGTCCTTGAAACAAACAAGGCCTTAACTTCCCAATGAAACGAAGAGCGCTACGCCAATAGATAATACAGTTATGGGCCCACTCCATGATGGAACACATACACAACGGACTTGCTGGATTTGACCCTTTCTGCAGGATCATCCCCAAACATTTTGCCTTCAGCTTCCTGTTTTCGGAACTCATTTTTGTTGGCTTTTAGGACTCTGCACACTTTGCCACTGCTAACCAGTGCTAAAGTGCTTGTGCTCTCTATTTAAATGTGGTAGTATTGCCTTACCCCCAACTGACATACATACTTTACTTGTAAGTCCCTAGTAATGCAGTACTACATGTACCCAGAGCATTGAATTTAAATGCTAGTAATGGGCCTGCAGCATTTATTGTGCCACCCATTTAAGTAGCCTTTTCAAATATGTCTCAGGGCTGCCATTGCAGCCTGAGTGTGCAGTTTTAAACGGTGTACAGTCATAATATCGAGTCAATTATTTCGACTGGACAGAATATCGAGTAAAAAATATAGAATGGACATAATATCGACTAGACATAATATAGACAACAAAAATATCGACTAGAGAAAATTAATATCGAATAGAATGGACATAATATCGAATCAAAAATATAGAATGGACATAATATCGACTAGACATAATATAGACAACAAAAATATCGAATTTAAGGTAAGTTAATAATAATTTTTATTTTTTGTGTAATATAAGTCTGTAGCGGGTTGTGGGTTTATAGGGGAATAGGGTGGTAAGTAATTTAATTCTAATTAATTAAATATGTTAATTTATTTATTGATATATATTTAGAATTAATTGTTAATTAATTATTAATTGGTAATTAATTAAAATATAATTGGTAATTAATTATAATTGATTAATTGATAAATATTTTAATTTTAGTAATTTATTTTCTGTAGCGGGTTGTGGGTTTATAGGGGAATAGGGTGGGAAGTAATTTAATTATAATTAATTAAATATGTTAATTTATTTATTGATAATAATTTAGAATTAATTGTTAATTAATTATTAATTGGTAATTAATTAAAATATAATTGGTAATTAATTATAATTGATTAATTGATAAATATTTTAATTTTAGTAATTTATTTTCTGTAGCGGGTTGTGGGTTTATAGGGGAATAGGGTGGGAAGTAATTTAATTATAATTAATTAAATATGTTAATTTATTTATTGATATTTTTAAAAAATTAATTGTTAATTAATTATTAATTGGTAATTAATTAAAATATAATTGGTAATTAATTATAATTGATTAATTGATAAATATTTTAATTTTAGGGTTCAGGGTCAGTTTTCAGTTTTTGGGTAAAGGGGTATTTTTAGGGTTCAGGGTCAGTTTTCAGTTTTTGGGTAAAGGGGTATTTTTAGGGTTCAGGGTCAGTTTTTGGGGTAAAGGGGTATTTTTAGGGTTCAGGGTCAGTTTTCAGTTTTTGGGTAAAGGGGTATTTTTAGGGTTCAGGGTCAGTTTTCAGTTTTTGGGTAAAGGGGTATTTTTAGGGTTCAGGGTCAGTTTTCAGTTTTTGGGTAAAGGGGTATTTTTAGGGTTCAGGGTCAGTTTTCAGTTTTTGGGGTAAAGGGGTATTTTTAGGGTTCAGGGACAGTTTTCAGTTTTTGGGGTAAAGGGGTATTTTTAGGGTTCAGGGTCAGTTTTCAGTTTTTGGGTAAAGGGGTATTTTTAGGGTTCAGGGTCAGTTTTCAGTTTTTGGGTAAAGGGGTATTTTTAGGGTTCAGGGTCAGTTTTCAGTTTTTGGGGTAAAGGGGTATTTTTAGGGTTCAGGGTCAGTTTTCAGTTTGTAGGTAAAGGGGTATTTTTAGGGTTCAGGGTCAGTTTTCAGTTTTTGGGTAAAGGGGTATTTTTAGGGTTCAGGGTCAGTTTTCAGTTTTAGGGTAAAGGGGTATTTTTAGGGTTCAGGGTCAGTTTTCAGTTTTTGGGGTAAAGGGGTATTTTTAGGGTTCAGGGTCAGTTTTCCGTTTTTGGGTAAAGGGGTATTTTTAGGGTTCAGGGTCAGTTTTCAGTTTTTGGGGTAAAGGGGTATTTTTAGGGTTCAGGGTCAGTTTTCGGGCAAAGGGGTATTTTTAGGGTTCAGGGTCAGTTTTCAGTTTATGGGTAAAGGGGTATTTTTAGGGTTCAGGGTCAGTTTTGGGTTTTTGGGGTACAGGGGTACTTTGTAAAAATAAAGTAAAATTACATTTAAATTACATTTATTTAATAAAATTAAATTATATTAAATTATATTATAATATATTTTATTAATTTATATTCAAAAAATTATTATATACTTACCAATACTTATGTTGTAATGGTATGCGTTGTAAAGGTATATGCGTTGTAAAATCTTGCGTTGTAAATGTATGCGTTGTAAAAGTTTTTGCGTTGTAAAAGTTTTGTTGTAATGGTAGGCGTTGTAAAAGTATGCGTTGTAACGTCATACATCCCTGGAGTGGGAATAGTAATTTTAACCTCTACGCTATCCAGCGCTTTCCCTACTGTTGCACCCACTGGAGTGGGAGTAGTAAATTTTACCTCTACGCTATCCAACACTTTTGCTAATGTTGAACTCACTATAGTTGTAACAATACATTTTAAATATTTTCTAAAATGTTATATATGTTTATTTAATAATATGTTTATATATATATATATATATATATATATATATATATATATATATATATGTATATGTGTGTGTGTAATTTTTGGTGATATAATTTTTTTAATTATATAAATTATTTATTAAAATTACATTTTTTTAATAATTATTTCTAAGTTTATATTAAATATATTTATTACTATATTAGTTTTAACTTAATTTTAAGACATTTAAAAAAATCGATATTTTGACAGTCTATATTTTTGTAAGTCGATATTTTGGAGTCGATATTTTGGTACTTACCTGTTTGAAGATAGGGAGTCGATATTTTGTCAATCGATATTTTTGACTCGATATTTGTGTATCTCGATATTTGTGTCGTCGATATTATGTCAGTGATCCGTTTTAAACTACCAGTTCGACCCGACAGTATAAACCTTTTACCAGGCCCAAACCTTCCTCTTTAATACATTTAAGTCACCTCAGGCTAGGCCTGAACAGCAAAGATGGCAGGGTGCAGTCATATAAAAAATTGGAAATGTACATTTAAGTTTTACACATCATGGTTCCTGGCAGTGAAAAACTCCTAATTTAAATTTTCACTACTGCAAGGCCTAAGGCCTACCTCTCCCATAAGATAACATTGAGTTACCTCATAACATTTAATAAGTGGCGACTTACAATTGGGAGAAGATAGACAGGTTCCCGGTTGGTGGCTAAATAATTGTAATTAAAAACCCTCTTTTAAGGTAAAGTTGGAATTTTAGTCCTAATTCTAAAAAAAACACTTTTAGAAAGTTCTTGTAGAACAATGAGTTCCCTTGCTGATAATTATTCTATCCACACAATTTTGAAAAATTATCAATTTTTTTTAATTTTCTTGACCTTATATTTATTTCTATAAACCTAGTTATCTTAAACCATAAACCTATACACTTTCCATGTTCTTTGGACAACAACACTATACTTTTGTCAATTTTTTAAGCCCACATACTTAAAATAACAAGGTACATAAGTGATAAATCATACATCAAATTAATATCAATACAACAAATACAATTTCATTATGCCAGTCATCAATCCAAGAATTAGATGGAGTTTTCCTATTAAAAAGTATTTCCAAAGTGGGAACTCCTTATTTGTGCGGGTTTAGAGGGGTTGTACCATCATTTTATTTTGATAGCACAAGGTATCCCATGTTCCTTAAAGGATTGACTGTGTGTGGTTGTTAATTATCACCAACTCCCTCGTGCAACAAGATCAAAGCATTTCAAATTTGCCTTATTATGGATTGTCCTCAAGACCAAGACTCGTTTGTGGAGCAATGCCAGTATAAAGCTATAAAGGAAATAAATAAAAATATTTTTGTAAAATATGCCATTTTAAATAAGGGCTTTGTCTTATTTTTCTTTTATTGTCTGAAATGTACCTCTCCTTATTTCTTCCAAAAGAGCTTCGGGCACTTCAAGCCCTTCGTTTGCTTTTTTATTCGTCTTATTTCCTTACTTTCAAAAAATTTAACCACTGTACTTTTCTTGGAGAAAGTGAAAAAATGGAGTACTATGTTAGTCTGGATTCACTAAATTTTCACTAATGTTTAAGGCATGCTGTTTGCTACGCATAATTTTTGGTAAAATGATCTTACTTCTGACTTAACTGTGCCATGCCACAGGGTGAATTATTCATTTTCTGCATGAACTTGGTTTCCTCTTGTGTGCAGTCTTTTTTTTCATCAGTTGACTCAAAAGACGAAGTTTCAGAAAAAGTAATTAATGTATTTTTCGATCTTCCTTGATAATAATAGAGTACTTTTAATTCTTGTCTAGTATAGAAATCATACTTCAGATAAGGATAGACTGTTTCCAAATTGAAATGTTTGTTCTCATTCGAATTTTGTGGTTTTCTGATTATTTTTTTTTGCTTGGTTTTATTGAAAGCACATTATAAACATTTGTCATATATATTACATTATAACAATCCTTTTGTTGTGGTTAATTGGTCACATGAGTTTACATTACTATCACCACTCATGTGTTGGATTAATATATACTGCAGTGTGCTTTGGGTTAAAATAGTAACCGTAAACATAAACAAAGAAGCAAAAACAGCAAATTAAAGTAAGAAATACCCCACCACCGCCTCCCTGGCAGCAACCGTCAATATCACTAGTCATTATGTGGGTGGTCAGGCAATTTGCAGAACTAGTTTAAGGCTAATGTGAGAGGGCTTATTGGAGTGTTTCTGCGTTAAGTGCCGGTGAACTTTGGGTGGATGACATTGTATGTGCGGTTTCATTATCACTTTGTGTTATCGCCACGATCACTCCAGTTAACATTTGTCCCCATTCAATCAAATCTCTCTCAGCATTCTCATCCACTCTTACTGCCCTCAGGCGACATTCCTCAACCACTCCCCACTCACGTACATCATCCTTCCATTTATCCCATGTGGGGGGTGCCGGATGGATCCAGTGGATCGCGATCCATCTCTTTGCCATGACCAGACCCAGCACAGCAAACTTATGTCATATCCGTGTCTCTTTCTTTGGCGTTGGGAGTTCGTCTTGTATACACTGTTTTTTAGAGGCTTCTATTCACACCGCTGGTGCTGTGTGAAGGAATTGTACCACCCAAGTCCAATACATTTGTAAACCCATGCAGCTCCAGTTCATATGTAAGAATGTCATATATAAGAATGTACATGGAAAATATGAGCATGTACTCCTCCTTAATTAATAAATGTTTTTACCATTTTGTCTTTAGCCACCATTTTGTACTGTGATCGAAAGTAAGTTTCTGCCTCATTCACTGTCTGCCTCAGCAAAAAGCTGCTTCGAGTTACTTCTTGTTATTGTATTCAAGGTTGAATCTTAATGTACTAATGAATAGCTTATTCTGTCTTCGCATGCCTTTCCTCCATCGTAGCCCTGCTCCCACACTAGTGAGCGCTGAGCTCTAACAAGACAACCTTGAAGGCGTGATAATATGTACCCGTTCTGCAGGTGATAGCTCATCCTTCTGTACCTCCTTTGTTCATTAGTGACCGAGCTGGAAAATTCCAGTCTGGGCAGGACTTTAGAGTGTTGGAAAATGCATATTATGTTTTACCAAGTGTTCTGAAGTCAGTCCCTCGGCAGCTATGCCATGAGGCTGGTCAGTCTGGACTCCGCTGCAGCGCATTTACTAATCAATAACATGGTTTGTTTTCTCTACTGTCTCCTGACTCTTCATTTCTTGGAAGGCAGAGAGTGACCCAGGTGGCCCGATTTGGGTCACTTCCTTCATTTGGCGCCCGAACAGGAACTCCATCGGGCTGACCCATCTTGCCTGCAACCGGGTGTGGAGGACGGGGCCGGGTCCTGTCGGATGGGTGGATCTGGGATCCCCACAAGACAGAACTTAGTTCTTGTAGTTGCCCCGCCTGTCTGACCGGGCGGTGCCTTGCCTAGTGGTTGTCCCGGCTGGGGTCCTGAAAAGGTAAAACCCTTGGATCTGACCGTTTGGTTCGAAGAGTTGGCAGTGGAGAATAACTTTGCTTGACCTGTGTGCACCAGGTGAGTTTGTCTTGATTCTTGGTAAAATGGCACAATTTTTTAATAATATTGGGATGGTCTGGAGACCATTTCTTGGCTTGCTTGAACTTGTTAAGTCTACAGACCCTTTACACACAGAGGGTCTACGGATACTCTGTCTGGCAACATAAGGAATTTGGAGTACTCTTGAAAATACCTGGGGCTTGAGCCTGTCTCTTTGGTGCAGTCTGAGGACATACTCTTGGTTTTGGTGCAGTCTGAAGACTGACTCTTGGTTTCATTTTTTTGATTTGGTCTAAGGGCCAACTCGTATAATAAAAAAAACATTTAAAAAGGAGAAAGAAGAGAGATAAAAGCGGAGGTAGTATATTTGCAAATTATTCGTCAGGTACGAATAGTGAACGTGTCTTATATTAAGATGCCTTGTTTGAGCAAATTCTGGTGTTTGGGGTGCGGTTGTTGTTCTGCTGATGCTCGACTGGTGGAAAGACAACCTGCAACTCCGGAAAGGACCACGAATTTTCACATGTACGTAAAGCACGGCATTGGCCCTATTATGTTTAGTACATTGTGGCACAAATATACGAGGGACAATGCCAAGCTCCAGTGGCCACTGACAAGTTCCTTTGATGAACAAAAACTGAATTTCCTGCAGGATAAATTATTTGCAAGACTAAGTAGACAGTTGATGTTTGATTCTCTTCAGGTGTGGCAAAAGGAAGCTAGGCAAAGGCGCATGAGAGCAGAAACAGAGACCCGGAAAGTGAAAATGCAGACAGTGACTCAGAAAGCAGTAGCATATGATAGACAGAAAATAGAAAAGGGTATAGAGTGTGCTGATAGAAAGTTTTGATTGCAATATGACAAATCTTATGACACCCGAGGGGAGGGTGATACATTTGTGGAGGAGCTGTTAGATGCTCGACCTCGCCTCGATATTCTCCTCAGAGCATATATCCTGTTGTCCCGATGCCCCAGTCTCCCGGCCCACTTGCTTCCATCTTTGGTTCTTCTGCTCCTGACCCGGCTGCCTTGGCTACGGCACCTCCTGTTCTTTCTAGCTTCACATGCTACGGATGCAATAACTGCAAGTCTCCCTGCTACGCCAATTGTCTCCGCTTATGCTCTCTCTCATCCCTCACACCCTCAACACAGCCATTACTAATGCTTGTGCCTGCCCCTCCCTCTATTGTGTCTTCCTCAAATGTCTCTTCCCCGACATTGTTGAGTATTGGGACGCTGGTGCGTGGACCGGATGAAGGGAATTGGGCAGCAGCTCGAGAATGAATGGGGCGGTTACTGATTCAATCTGCTGTTGGAAATGAGGAGAAAAAGATGGTGGCTGATCAGGCCGCACACTGGGACCGGAATCCGATTTATAGCGTGGAGGATGTGTGGAGTGTGGTGAAATATTATGAGCCATTTGTGCAGCAGAATGCCCTCAAGCACATGTCGGCCACACCAATAGGGTTGTGGGAACAGTGTCTCAATGGTGTCGCCCCCCGAGATAATTTATGACATCCGGGACTGTGTGTACGCTGCTGACATGGCTCCAAATTACGTCTTTAGTAATGTTGCCACACAGATTGGTTATCGAGGTAGGTTACGACACAATAACACCAACGACAGGGTCCCAGTTTCCGATGAGGGAAGTACATCCTACTTTTTCACCCTGAGATACCGGATAATGCATAATCAGCAGAATGCTGTTTTCAGCAATCGGTAGAGGCTCACTTTCGAGAACAATGGATTTACACCCCATGGAAAAGGAGTGAGGTTTTATCTCTTAAGAGTCAGTTGCCGGATCCTAGGAAAAATCCACTGCATATAACAAAGAATTGACAGAGGCTGCCTTGTTGACAGTGATGACGCTGGCAGATATTGAGATGTTCTGGTATACAACTGTTACCACGCATTTTTTACAACGCAATACCATAACCACGCATCTTTTACAACGCAAGTACTTTTACCACGCATACATTTACAACGCATACTTTTACAACGCATGTACTTTTACAACGCATGTACTTTTACAACGCATTTTGTATGTTTATTGTTTGTTAATGTAGTGTTAATTTAAAAGTAATTTATTTATAATTTGTTATGTCTTATTAGTATTTTTTTAAAATTACAATTTTAAATATTTGAGTATTTTGCGTTTATAAGATTAATTTTTTAAGTTATGCAAAGTAATATTTTAAAAAAATTATATGAGTATCTATGTATTGTTATTTGGTATATTAATTAATTGTTTTATTATTTTTTAAACATTTAATTAATTATTGATTAGAAATGATGTTATAATATAATATAAAAAATTATTAATTGTGAAATATTATAATTATTATTTAATTATTACTTCTTTAAAAATAAAAATATTATTGTTTGTAAAGTATGTTTTAATATATGAATACATGAATTAAAAAATATATATTTTGAAAGTGAATGCTAAGTAATATTTAAAAAAAAATATATGTGTATCTATATATTGGTATTTACTATTTGTTTTAATTATTTATTTAATTTTTTAAACATGTAAATTATTATTTTATGGAAATTATATTGAAATACAGTAGAAATTTGGGTGGTGTTTTCCAATTACATGGTTGAAGGAGTTATGCCATCCCTCTATGGCATTATTTGTTTTAGCCTCTCCCTGTAAGCAACTCGAATAGCAGTTCCACCACTCCACATGGAAACGTGGCTTCCTCCTGCGACACGATCTGCTTAGGTGTCCAATCCATGTGTCTTCCATATAATTTAGAATGGGTGCCAATTTTTCTTCATTTGTAATGTAATAATCTGATTCTGTAATGGCAGTGTAGTATTCGTCTACACTTTCGGGAGGGACAAAACAAAGAGCAGTTAATTTTTTAATTCAACTTGTAGTTTGCTGTCTGACGAATATTCTGTAACAAGGGGTGTTTTTTGTAGTTTACGCCAGAATGCCTGGGAAAAATGGAAAAAACACCCATGAATTTGGGTATCCGTGTACGTTTCGGTGATCACATTGATCATGCTCAATTCAAAATCCATAATTATTTTCCTAGGGCTTTGGTTAGTTTTTGATTTAATAACAGACAAAAATTCTGTGTATGTTGCAGAAGTTTTATCAGGCAGCAAACTGTATACTAGGGGGATTACACTATTGTTAATTTTAGCATGTATTGTATAAATTTGGGTGAATGGATGAGGTGTGCTTTTAAACGTCCCATCCATCATCCAAATTTCACTACTTTCAAGTTTTACAAGGTTGCGGGGTGTACTAAAAATTAAAATACGTTTTTGAGGGTTTTCATTATCATGCAGAAGGAAAGGTTCATTAGAAAAAGAAATTGTAAGTTCATGAGTTATAACTATGTCAGAAAAGGTATGCGGTGTATTAGTTTGTGTATTACTTGCCTGCTTTTGACGTTGAATAATTCTACGCAAATTATGGATGGTAGGCATATTACTAGCTATATGTGTAGGGACATGCTGAGCAACCTCTCTTAAAATGGATCCTGTAGAATCATTTGAGGTGCTTGCAATTACTTTCATCTCGTTAACTGTTTCTCTTACATCAACCTCCATTGCAGAGGCAGAGTGGTTATGGTCAGTTGTTCTTACAATAATATCATCAACCGTAACCGCTCTGCCGCTGCAACGGGTTGAAAAGTAATTCACGCACCTCCAATGATTCCTTGTTAAACTTATCCTTTCCTTACAATAAATGTAACCTGCATGATTCAGTAATCTGTTTCCCTTTCTGGACTTAATATAATTCGCAGTTGGATGAGTAGACATGTTCTAAAAAGAAAAAAAATAGGATATTTAGTTATTTTTCTGTGTTTTTAAAATTTATCTTTAAAAAAAGAAACAGTTTTCTTAATGTAGCAATTTTCAGAAGTAGGAATAGTAAGTAATATCTATATACTATCCAGCACTTACCCTAATGTAGCACTTAACTTGTTTTGGAATAGTACTTACTTGGAGTTGGAATAGTAAGTAATACCCCTACACTATCCAGCACTTTCCCTACTGCAGCACTTAACCAGAGTTGGAATAGTAAGTAATACCCTTACACTATCCAGCACTTTCCCTACTGCAGCATTTACCTGGAGTAGGAATAGTAAGTAATACCCCTACACTATCCAGCACTTTACTTACTGCAGCACTTAACCGGAGTTGGAATAGTAAGTAATACCCTTACACTATCCAACACTTTCTTTACTGCAGCACTTACCAAGAGTTGGGATAGTAATTAATACCTTTACACTATCCAGCACTTTATCCACTCCTGCACTTTCTTGGTTTTGGAATTGTGAGTTTTATCCCTACTCTATCTAACACTTAAATTACAAAACAAAAATCATATGTCTACAATTTTCAGCTTTTTATCTACTTGAGTTTTTTAATGGGTACTAATTGAAATGTTTTTCATGTCTCATGGTATTTATTTACCTTTTAGATTGCTGCTTGTATTTGTGGACTATTGTTGTTAGCTTTTTTTTCAGTTTGATGGTTTCTTTGGATGTAGAATGTTTTTTGAGGAAATATTGTTTTGTATTTCTAAAAAAGGGAAAAAGAAATGTTAATGTTTATTGTGCTTTTCGTTTGGAGTGAATACATTTTTTACTGAAAATTTTACACTGAAAACATATTTGTCATTGTAATTATAGTTGTCCTTTATCTGAGTGTGAAAAGAGAATTGACATGTTTAAACTATCCAGCACTTTCCTTAAAGCAGCACTTACTTGGAGTTGGAATAGTAACTAATACCCTTACACTATCCAGCACTTTCCCTACTGCAGCACTTACTCGGAGTTGGAATAGTAAGTAATACCCCTACACTATCCAGCACTTTATCCACTGCAGCACTTTCCTGGATTAAGAATAGTAAATAATACCCCTACACTATCCAGCACTTAATCTACTGCAGCACTTACTTGGAGTTGGAATAGTAAGTAATACCCCTAAACTATCCAGCACTTCCCCTACTGCAGCACTTACCTGGAGTTGGAATAGTAAGTAATACCCCTACACTATCCAACACTTTCCCTACTGCAGCGCTTACCCGGAGTTGGAATAGTAAGTAATACCCCTACACTATCCAGCACTTTCTGTACTGCAGCACTTACACAGAGTTGGAATAGTAAGTAATACCACTACACTATCCAGCACTTTCCCTACTGCAGCACTTAACCGGAGTTGGAATAGTAAGTAATACCCTTACACTATCCAGCACTTTCTCCACTGCAGCACTTACCCAGAGTTGGAATAGTAAGTAATACCCTTACACTATCCAACACTTTCCCTACTGCAGCACTTACTCGGAGTTGGAATAGTAATTAATACTCTTACACTATCCAGCACTTTATCCACTGCAGCACTTTCCTGGATTAAGAATAGTAAGTAATACCCCTACACTATCCAGCACTTAATCTACTGCAGCACTTACTTGGAGTTGGAATAGTAAGTAATACCCCTACACTATCCAGCACTTTCCTTACTGCAGCACTTATCTGGAGTTGGAAAAGTAAGTAATACCCCTACACTATCCAGCACTTTCCCTACTGCAGCACTTACCTGGAGTTGGAATAGTAATTAATACCTTTACACTATCCAGCACTTTATCCACTCTAGCACTTTCTTGGTGTTGGAATTGTGAGTTTTATCCCTACACTATCTAACACTGAAATTAGAAAAGAAAATCATATGTCTACAATTTTCAGCTTTTTATCTACTTGAGTTTTTGAATGGGTACGAATATAAATGTTTTTCATGTCTCATGGTATTTATTTACCTTTTAGATTGCTGCTTGTATTTGTGGACTATTGTTGTTAGCTTGTTTTTCAGTTTGATGGTTTCTTTGGATGTAGAATGTTTTTTTGAAGAAATATTGTTTTGTATTTCTAAAAAAGGGAAAAAGCAATGTTAATGTTTATTGTGCTTTTCGTTTGGTGTGAATACATTTTTTACTGAAAATTTTACACTGAAAACATATTTGTCATTGTAATTATAGTTGTCCTTTATCTGAGTGTGAAAAGAGAATTGACATGTTTAAACTATCCAATACTTTCCTTAAAGCAGCACTTACTTGGAGATGGAATAGTAACTAATACCCTTACACTATCCAGCACTTAACCTACTGCAGCACGTACCTGGAGTTGGAATAGTAATTAATACCCTTACACTATCCAGCACTTTCCCTACTGCAGCACTTACCCGGAGTTGGAATAGTAAGTAATACCCCTACACTATCCAGCACTTTCCCTACTGCAGCACTTACCTGGAGTTGGAATAGTAAGTAATACCCCTACACTATCCAGCACTTTCCTTACTGCAGCACTTACTTGGAGTTGGAATAGTAAGTAATAACCCTACACTATCCAGCACTTTCTCTACTACTGCATTTACCCAGAGTTGGAATAGTAACTAATACCCTTACACTATTCAGCACTTTCCCTACTGCAGCACTTACTCGGAGTTGGAATAGTAATTAATACCTTTACATTATCCAGCACTTTCCCTACTGCAGCACTTACCTGGAGTTGGAATAGTAAGTAATACCCCTACACTATCCAACACTTTATCCACTGCAGCACTTTCCCAGAGTTGGAATAGTAACTAATACCCTTACACTATCCAACGCTTTACCTACTGCAGCACTTACTCGGAGTTGGAATACTAAGTAATACCACTACACTATCCAGCACTTTATCCACTGCAGCACTTCCCTGGATTAAGAATAGTAAGTAATACCCCTACACTATCCAGCACTTAATCTACTGCAGCACTTACTTGGAGTTGGAATAGTAATTAATACCCTTACACTATCCAGCACTTTCCCTACTGCAGCACTTAACTGGAGTTGGAATAGTAAGTAATACCCCTACACTATCCAGCACTTTCCTTACTGCAGAACCTAGTACGAGTTGGATTAGTAAGTAATACCCCTATACTATCCAGCACTTTTTCTACTGCAGCACTTACATAGAGTTGGAATAGTAAGTAATACCCCTACACTATCCAGCACTTTCTCTACTGCAGCACTTAACCGGAGTTGGAATAGTAAGTAATACCCTTACACTATCCAGCACTTTCACTACTGCAGCACTTACCAAGAGTTGGAATAGTAATTAATACCTTTACACTATCCAGCACTTTATCCACTCCAGCACTTTCTTGGTGTTTGAATTGTGAGTGTTATCCCTACACTATCTAACACTGAAATTAGAAAAGAAAATCATATGTCTACAATTTTCAGCTTTTTATCTACGTGAGTTTTTGAATGGGTACGAATATAAATGTTTTTCATGTCTCATGGTATTTATTTACCTTTTAGATTGCTGCTTGTATTTGTGGACTATTGTTGTTAGCTTGTTTTTCAGTTTGATGGTTTCTTTGGATGTAGAATGTTTTTTTGAAGAAATATTGTTTTGTATTTCTAAAAAAGGGAAAAGAAATGTTAATGTTTATTGTGCTTTTCGTTTGGTGTGAATACATTTTTTACTGAAAATTTTACACTGAAAACATATTTGTCATTGCAATTATAGTTGTCCTTTATCTGAGTGTGAAAAGAGAATTGACATGTTTACACTATCCAGCACTTTCCTTAAAGCAGCACTTACTTGGAGTTGGAATAGTAACTAATACCCTTACACTATCCAGCACTTTCCCTACTGCAGCACTTACTCGGAGTTGGAATAGTAAATAATACCCCTACACTATCCAGCACTTTATCCACTGCAGCACTTTTTCTGGATTAAGAATAGTAAGTAATACCCCTACACTATCCAGCACTTTCCCTACTGCAGCACTTACTTGGAGTTGGAATAGTAAGTAATACCCCTACACTATCCAGCACTTACCCTACTGCAGCACTTACTCGGAGTTGGAATAGTAATTAATACCCTTACATTATCCAGCACTTTTCCTACTGCAGCACTTAACTGGAGTTGGAATAGTAATTAATACTCTTACACTATCCAGCACTTTCACTACTGCAGCACTTACCTGGAGTTGGAATAGTAATTAATACCCTTACACTATCCAGCACTTTTCCTACTGCAGCACTTACATGGAGTTTGAATAGTAAGTTATAGCCCTACAATATCCAGCACTTTATCTACTGTAGCACTTATTTAGAGTTGGAATAGTAAGTAATAAACCTACACTATCCAGCACTTTCTCCACTGCAGCACTTACTCAGAGTTGGAATAGTAACTAATACCCTTACACTATCCAACACTTTACCTACTGCAGCACTTACCTGGAGTTGGAATAGTAAGTAATACCCCTACACTATCCAGCACTTACCCTACTGCAGCACTTACTCGGAGTTGGAATAGTAATTAATACCCTTACATTATCCAGCACTTTTCCTACTGCAGCAATTAACTGGAGTTGGAATAGTAATTAATACTCTTACACTATCCAGCACTTTCACTACTGCAGCACTTACCTGGAGTTGGAATAGTAATTAATACCCTCACACTATCCTGCACTTTTCCTACTGCAGCACTTAAATGGAGTTGGAATAGTAATTAATACTCTTACACTATCCAGCACTTTTCCTACTGCAGCACTTACCTGGAGTTTGAATAGTAAGTTATAGCCCTACAATATCCAGCACTTTATCTACTGTAGCACTTATTTGGAGTTGGAATAGTAAGTAATAACCCTACACTATCCAGCACTTTCTGCACTGCAGCAATTACCCAGAGTTGGAATAGTAACTAATACCCTTACACTATCCAACACTTTACCTACTGCAGCACTTACTCAGAGTTTGAATAGTAACTAATACCCCTACACTATCCAGCACTTAATCTACTGCAGCACTTACTTAGAGTTGGAATAGTAAGTAATACCCCTACACTATCCAGCACGTTCCCTACTGCAGCACTTACCTGGAGTTGGAATAGTAAGTAATACCCCTACACTATCCAGCACTTTCACTACTGCAACAGTAAATCGGAGTTGGAATAGTAAGTAATACCCCTACACTATCCAGCACTTTTTCTACTGCAGCACTTACACAGAGTTGGAATAGTAAGTAATACCCCTACACTATCCAGCACTTTCCTTACTGCAGCACTTAACTGGAGTTGGAATAGTAAGTAATACCCCTACACTATCCAGCACTTTATCTACTGCAGCACTTAACTGAGTTGGAATAGTAAGTAATAACCCTACACTATCCAGCACTTTCTGCACTGCAGCAATTACCCAGAGTTGGAATAGTAACTAATACCCTTACACTATCCAACACTTTACCTACTGCAGCACTTACTCGGAGTTTGAATAGTAACTAATACCACTACACTATCCAGCACTTTATCCACTGCAGCACTTTCCTGGATTAAGTATAGTAAGTAATACCCCTACACTATCCAGCACTTAATCTACTGCAGCACTTACTTGGAGTTGGAATAGTAATTAATACCCTTACACTATCCAACACTTTCCCTACTGCAGCACTTAACTGGAGTTGGAATAGTAAGTAATACCCCTACACTATCCAGCACTTTCCATACTGCAGAACTTAGTACGAGTTGGATTAGTAAGTAATACCCCTATACTATCCAGCACTTTTTCTACTGCAGCACTTACACAGAGTTGGAATAGTAAGTAATACCCCTACACTATCCTGCATTTTCTCTACTGCAGCACTTAACCGGAATTGGAATAGTAAGTAATACCCTTACACTATCCAGCACTTTCTCTACTGCAGCACTTACCAAGAGTTGGAATAGTAATTAATACCTTTACACTATCCAGCACTTTATCCACTCCTGCACTTTCTTGGTGTTGGAATTGTGAGTTTTATCCCTACACTATCTAACACTGAAATTAGAAAAGAAAATCATATGTCTACAATTTTCAGCTTTTTATCTACTTGAGTTTTTGAATGGGTACGAATATAAATGTTTTTCATGTCTCATGGTATTTATTTACCTTTTAGATTGCTGCTTGTATTTGTGGACTATTGTTGTTAGCTTGTTTTTCAGTTTGATGGTTTCTTTGGATGTAGAATGTTTTTTTGAAGAAATATTGTTTTGTATTTCTAAAAAAAGGAAAAAGAAATGTTAATGTTTATTGTGCTTTTCGTTTGGTGTGAATAAATTTTTAACTGAAAATTTTACACTGAAAACATATTTGTCATTGTAATTATAGTTGTCCTTTATCTGAGTGTGAAAAGAGAATTGACATGTTTACACTATCCAGCACTTTCCTTAAAGCAGCACTTACTTGGAGTTGGAATAGTAACTAATACCCTTACATTATCCAGCACTTTCCCTACTGCAGCACTTACCCGGAGTTGGAATAGTAAATAATACCCCTACACTATCCAGCACTTTATCCACTGCAGCACTTTCCTGGATTAAGAATAGTAAGTAATACCCCTACACTATCCAGCACTTAATCTACTGCAGCACTTACTTGGAGTTGGAATAGTAAGTAATACCCCTACACTATCCAGCACTTACCCCACTGCAGCACTTACTCGGAGTTGGAATAGTATTTAATACCCTTACATTATCCAGCACTTTTCCTACTGCAGCATTTAACTGGAGTTGGAATAGTAATTAATACTCTTACACTATCCAGCACTTTCACTACTGCAGCACTTACCTGGAGTTGGAATAGTAATTAATACCCTTACACTATCCAGCACTTTTCCTACTGCAGCACTTAAATGGAGTTGGAATAGTAATTAATACTCTTACACTATCCAGCACTTTTCCTACTACAGCACTTACATGGAGTTTGAATAGTAAGTTATAGCCCTACAATATCCAGCACTTTATCTACTGTAGCACTTATTTAGAGTTGGAATAGTAAGTAATAAACCTACACTATCCAGCACTTTATCCACTGCAGCACTTACCCAGAGTTGGAATAGTAATTAATATCCTTACACTATCCAGCACTTTCCCTACTACAGCACTTACCTGGAATTGGAATAGTAAGTAATACCCCTACACTATCCAGCACTTTCCCTACTGCAGCACTTACCTGGAGTTGGAATAGTAAGTAATACCCCTACACTATCCAGCACTTACCCTACTGCAGCACTTACACAGAGTTGGAATAGTAAGTAATACCCCTACACTATCCAGCACTTTCTCTACTGCAGCACTTAACCGAAGTTGGAATAGTAAGTAATACCCTTACACTATCCAACAATTTCTCTACTGCAGCACTTACCTGGAGTTGGAATAGTAATTAATACTCTTACATTATCCAGCACTTTTCCTACTGCAGCACTTACCTGGAGTTTGAATAGTAAGTTATAGCCCTACAATATCCAGCACTTTATCTACTGTAGCACTTATTTAGAGTTATAATAGTAAGTAATAAACCTACACTATCCAGCACTTTATCCACTGCAGCACTTACCCAGAGTTGGAATAGTAATTAATATCCTTACACTATCCAGCACTTTCCCTACTACAGCACTTACCTGGAATTGGAATACTAAGTAAATCCCCTGTACTATCCAACACTTTCTCTACAGTAGCAATTACCTAGATTTGGAATAGTAAGTAATGTCTCTACAATATTCAGCACTTTCTCTACTGCAGCATTTGCGTAAAATGTGTTTTAAGTGCAATTTTAGTTTTTTACCTTTCAGAATGAAGCTTTGATTTCAGATTTTGTTTTTCTTGGCTGGACTTTGTTTCTTCAATTTCAAAGTTCAATTTGAGTTCCTAATAGATGGAAATAAATAATGTAAATTTTTACTATGTTGCTTTTAAGTATTTTCTGTTGTAGATTTACAGGAGATTACACTGTTTATTTATGTATAAGTAAATAGGAATGGAAATGTTTTAAAATTTTTAATGTATATATTTCCTACATTTTTCATTGCCATATTTGGAAAAATAGACTAGGAAATTATTTTTTGGTAATTAATATACTGTAATGTCTAAAAAATATATATTATATTACCTTTTTTTGTGATGACGTTGAAATTCTCGAGGTCGGTAAAATTTAGTATTTATTCTAAAGTGAGGTCTCCTGATAAAAGTAGAAAAAATATGTCTATTAATTTATTTATTTACGTCTGATATGTTTAGAAATCTTGTATAAAAAGTCTGAAATGTACCTTCAAATTATTTTTGCACAGTAGGTTTGGCAAATTAAGGTTGTTTAATTTATTGGAGAAACGTATTTTGCGTCAAAGCTTGCAGTTGTTCGACTATTAAAAAAAATATATATAGACATATTATATCAAAATATTTAACTTTATTAAATTATTTTCATTTTATTTAAATAAATCCATTTTTGAATTGGTATTTCTCGGTTTAATAAATGTCGGGTTTTCTTAATATGTATAAACGTTTCTTTAATTCTAATATATGTTTTGGGAAAAATATATATTTTCAAATAATATTACATATATTTTGGATAATTTATTAATGAATTAGTTTAAAATGTCGTTATATATTTAAGTTACTTACTTGTAATACGTTAAATAATTCTCCGGAGTTTTGATTTTGCTTTTATAAAGGTGATAAGGTCAGAGAGTCAGGTTTGGCGTCTGGCCACTCTGGTAGTTGAGGATTTATGAAAATGTGAGTATTTATTTAAATACTCGAGTATTAATTTTAATACTCGAGTATTAATTGTAAAAACGGTCGGATATTTGGTTATTACGTTGTAGTTTTATTTACATTTTTTAATACACTTCCCCACCCAAAACCCCTATTTTCCCTGCATCCCGTTCCAGGTTTTATTGTACAAAATAAAAAAAATATATATTTGATTTGCGTTGTAATGGTATGTAATAAGTTACATTTTTATGAAAATTTGAGTATTTATTTAAATACGCGAGTATTAATTTTAATACTCGAGTATTGATTTTTAAAAAAGGTCGGATATTTGGTTATTACGTTGTAGTTTTATTTACATTTTTTAATACACTTCCCCACCCAAAACCCTATTTTCCCTGCATCCCGTTCCAGGTTTTATTGTACAAAATAAAAAATATATATATTTGATTTGCGTTGTAATGGTATGCGTGGTAAATGTTTTCGTTGTAATAGTACTTTTCTATTTATTCTGCTATATTGCGTTGTAATAGTACTCCATGTAACAACATGCGTTGTAATAGTAATTGCGTGGTAAAAAATGCGTTGTAAAAGTACGCGTGGTAACGTCATATATCCGATGTTCTTTGGGTTGTTGGTACCAGTGGATATTTTGAGAAAGGTGCATACACAGGACCACGATGTGGAGTTGGGTGGCACTTGGGACGAGATCAGGGCATGGATTAAAGAGAGGAAGCCTGGTGAAAAGCCTATGGCTGATATACTAGCTTTGCCAAGTCGTATTATCACTTACATGCATTCCCTCATCCCACCTCGAAGAGTCGATTGGGACAAGTTAGCAGCATGTCGTCAGAAGAGAAATGAAAGTGTGTCTGATTTTTTCACTAGGTTTGAAGGTTTGTGTGGGATTTCAGAGGGCAGGATTTGTCAATGGAGGGAGGTGTCGGATTGTTCGTTAACAGGTTTGGACAAACTTCCTTCCAGAGATCGTGATTCAGTTACAGACTTCGGAGAGCACTTGGACTACCTCCCCCTCTTCAGTGATACTGAGTATGGCACAGTATTATGAGCATAGGGAAAACGAGGAAAAGGAAAAAGCGGAGAAGAAAAATAAAGAGTTGAAGATTAAAGTGTTGATGCAGCAGGCAACTAGGGGAGATGGTAGAGGACGTGGCACTGGTTCTGCTCAACAGTTGCCTGCACCAGCAGGAATAGTGTGCTTGTCGGTCCGAATCAATGTGCGTTTTGTAAAAAGGAGGGGCATTGGTGTAGTGAGTGCCAAGAATTGCGGCTCCCAGAGAAAGGACCGCCCCCACCACCTATGAGGAGGACTTGCAATCGGCCAAAGACCCCTTTCCGACTCACCACCTCCAGCACGAGTGACCCCAACTCCAACACTGAACACCTCCACTCCCAGAACCAAAACAGCCCCAGGACCACGCTACATGACACTCTCATCTACAGACCGCGGGGACCTCGCACCCAGTCTGCAACGACCATCGCTGAGCTCGCCGCACCCCACGCCATCACCTCCTTGGACTACATTCCACTCAGGGGCCTGAACTTCCACCTTGACAACTGCAACAACCCCAACTCCACCACTCTCCTCGACAACCTCGCCAACCTCAGACTGAAGCAGCTTGTAAACATGCCCACTCACAGAGCGGGACACACCCTCAACCCCATCTTTGCAGGAGGGACACACATCCGCTTCGGCAAACACCACCCAGCCCCTCTGGACGGACCATCACTGCGTCCATTTCAACTTCAACACCACCACAGCCCACCTGCGCCAGTCACGAAGGAACTGGAGCAAGGTCACAGAGGAACAAGTCAACAGCACCCTCCTCCAAGACCCCCCCCCAGCGCCACAACAAACACCAACTCGGCAGCCAAAGAACTTCACTGCTGGATCTCCTGCTGCATCGACAAGCTCGCAACCCTCTGCCACCCCACCAAACAACACCCTCTGAAGGCCGCCTGGTTCACCACAGAACTACAAGATGCCAGGCGCTCCTGCAGATGCCTAGAGAAAGCATGGCGAAGCCAGAAAACCACTGAAGCATGGAACAGCCACAGGAATGCCCTGAAGGAATACCACCAGCGCATACGAGACACCAAACGGACCTTCATAAGAGAGAAAGTCTAGCCTAACGCGACCAATGCCAAGGAACTGTTCAACATCATACAGCATTTCACCAAACTCCCAGCGAAGCCAAGGACGTCACACCCTTTCAGAACTCTGCGACAAGCTCAGCTCCTACTTACATCTGAAGATCAAGGTCCTCTACGACAACTTCCGCGAACAGACACATGACACCACCCCCCTCCCCACCGCCGCCGATAAGCCAACCGTCATGACCTGGAATCCCGGCATCATCAAGATCATCACCGGGACCATGAGTAGAACCCACTCAGGAGCCCCAACAGACCCCTGCCCACTGCACATATTCCACAGGGCCGCAGCCGCTATCGCACCCGAACTAGGATGGACCATCAATGCCTCCTGCGAATCTGAAGTCTTCCCAGACAACTGGAGCGGGTGGAGGTCAAACCCCTCCTCAAGAAACCAACTGCCGACCCAATGGATCTGAAAAACTACCGGCCCATCTCTCTCCTCCCCTACGCGGCCAAAGTCACTGAGAGACGTAAACGCATAGCTGACTGCTTTCATCGAAGAGAACTCCATCCTAGACGCCTCCCAGTCTGGATTCCGCAGCAACCACAGCACCGAGACCGCCCTCCTTGCCACCACTGACAACATCCGCATACTACTTGATCAGGGATACACTGCGGCCCTCTTCCTTCTAGACCTCTCCGCAGCCTTCGACACTGTCTCACACTGCACGCTCGCAGCCAGACTTCACGACGCGGGAACACAAGGAGCCGCCCTCGACTGGATCCAAACCGTTCCCTCCGGCAGAACCCAGAGGATCAGACTCCTTCCCTTCCTCCCTGAACCCACCGATATCAACTGTGGTGTATCCCAAGGATCATTGCTCAGACCCACGCTCTTCAACATCTACATGGCCCCCCCCTTGCCGCCATCGTCAGACAGCACGGGCTCAGCATAGTATCCTATGCCGACGACACCAGCTCATCCTCTCACTCACGAAGAATCCCAAAGACACCAGACTGCTTCCATGAAGGAATGAAAGACGTCGCAGCTTGGATGAAAGATAGCTGCCTGAAGCTCAACTCAGAGAAAACCGAGGTCTTCATCCTCTGACCCTCCACTTCCGCCTGGAACAACACCTGGTGGCCTCCGCCCTTGACAATCCACCACCCCTCGACAACCTCACCAACCTCAGACTGAAGCAACTTGTCAACATGCCCACTCACAGAGCGGGCCAAACACCCTCAACCCCATCTTCGCAGGAGGGACACACATCCGCTTCGGCAAACACCACCCAGCCCCTCTGGACGGACCATCACTGCGTCCATTTCACCTTCAACACCACCACTGCACCCAAGCCCACCTGCGCCTGTCACGAAGGAACTGGAGCAAGGTCACAGAGGAACACCTCAACAGCACCCTCCTTCAAGACCCCCCCCAGCACCACAACAAACACAACTCGGCAGCCAAAGAAATTCACTGCTGGATCTCCTGCTGCATCGACAAGCTCGCAACCCTCTGCCACCCCACCAAACAACACCCTCTGAAGGTCACCTGGTTCACCACAGAACTACAAGATTCCAGGCGCTCCTGCAGATCCCTAGAGAAAGCATGGCGAAGCCAGAAAACCACTGAAGCATGGAACAGCCACAGGAACGCCAAGAAGAAATACCACCAGCGCATACGAGACACCAAACGGACCTTCACAAGAGAGAAAGTCTAGCCTAACGCGACCAATGCCAAGGAACTGTTCAATATCATACAGCATTTCACCAAACTCCCAGCGAAGCCAAGGACGTCACACCCTCTCAGAACTCTGCGACAAGCTCAGCTCCTACTTCCATCTGAAGATCAAGGTCCTCTACGACAACTTCAGTGAACAGACACCTGACCCCACCCCCCTCCCCACCGCCGCTGATAAGCCAACCGTCATGACCTGGAATCCCGGCACCATCAAGATCATTACCGGGACCATGAGGAGAACCCACTCAGGAGCCCCAACAGACCCCTGCCCACTGCACATATTCCACAGGGCCGCAGCCACTATCGCACCCGAACTAGGATGGACCATCAATGCCTACTGCGAATCTGAAGTCTTCCCAGACAACTGGAGCGGGTGGAGGTCAAACCCCTCCTCAAGAAACCAACTGCCGACCCAATGGATCTGAAAAACTACCGGCCCATCTCTCTCCTCACCTACACAGCCAAAGTCACTGAGAGACGTAAACGCATAGCTGACCGCTTTCATCGAAGAGAACTCCATCCTAGACGCCTCCCAGTCTGGATTCCGCAGCAACCACAGCACCGAGCCCGCCCTCCTTGCCGCCACTGACAACATCCGCATACTACTTGATCAGGGATACACTGCGGCCCTCATCCTTCTAGACCTCTCCGCAGCCTTCGACACTGTCTCACACTGCACGCTCGCAGCCAGACTTCACGACGCGGGAACACAAGGAGCCGCCCTCGACTGGATCAAACCGTTCCCTCCTGCAGAACTCAGAGGATCAGACTCCTTCCCTTCTTCCCTGAACCCACCGATATCAACTGTGGTGTATCCCAAGGATCATTGCTCAGACCCACGCTCTTCAACATCTACATGGCCCCCCTTGCCGCCATCGTCAGACAGCACGGGCTCAGCATAGTATCCTATGCCGACGACACCAAGCTCATCCTCTCACTCACGAAGAATCCCAAAGACACCAGACTGCTTCCATGAAGGAATGAAGGACGTCACAGCTTGGATGAAAGATAGCTGCCTGAAGCTCAACTCAGAGAAAACCGAGGTCCTCATCCTCTGACCCTCCACTTCCGCCTGGAACAACACGTGGTGGCCTCCGCCCCTGGCAATCCACCCACCCCTACAGACCACGCACGAAACCTCAGCATAATCCTCAACTCCTCCCTCTCCATAAACCGCCAGATCAACACGTCACTTCCACCAGTTTCAACTGCCTGGGTATCCTCCGCAAGACCTTCAAATGGATCCCCGCCGATTGCAGAAGGACCGTCACCCACGCATTCATAACCAGCAGACTAAACTACTGCAACACCCTATACACCGGAATCAACAGAATTCTTCTACACAAACTCCAAACCATCCAGAACGCCGCAGCCAGACTCGTCCTCGGGACACCGAGTCACGAACACATGACCCAACACCTATGAGACCTTCACTGGCTCCCTGTCAAGAAGAGGATCACCGTTAAACTCTTCACCCACACCTACAAATCCCTCTACAACATCGGACCCTATTACCTCAACGAGAGCGTTTCCTTCCACGTACCCAAGAGGAACCTCTGCTCCGCCGACCTCGCCCTGGCAGAAGTCCCGCGCATCTTCAGAATCAGAGCAGGTGGGAGAGCCTTCTCCTACATCACAGCCAAGACCTGGAACGAGCTCCCGGTGAACATCAGACGCTCCTCGACCTTGCACACTTCAGGAAGGACCTCAAGACCTGGCTCTTTGACTGGTCTGGAGCTGTTCCTCCCCTAGTGTCTAGAGACCATCACGGGTGAGTAGCGCGCTCTATAAACCCCCTGATGATGGATGGAGGAGTCTAACAGCGAGGCTTAGAAGGACGCTGTATTTGTGAAATTTTTCTCTGTTTATCAATGTTGGCTCCATTGTATCACCTTCCCTCTGGTAGTCTGATATAAAAAAAAGAATATGTACCCATTTGGCCACCTCATTATGATGAAGAACAGCTCCTAGCAGCCCCATGTTTTGAGCAAGGAGGTCCTGGTTGGTCTAGCTGGTCTACTAAAAGCAAGATAGTCTTTATCATACTTGTTCTGATTTTTTTGCGAACTGCATTTGGAGTTATGTGGTTTCTGGAAGAGAAATATCCTGTGAATTCCTTGATCAGTACTACTCCTGTTCCCCCTGAACATGTATTTGTCACATTGGCCCCTCATAAGGAGAGGCAAAGACAAACCTACAATGATATCGTTTTCTTGCAGATGCTCCATCAGGCACACCATATGTCTAATGTTACTAATTGGGTTTGCGCCTTACTCGCTTCTGTGATGCATAAAAATGATTTAGTGATGTCCTTACCTTTCTCCTATTTAGGGAGCTGTGAAGCCTGGTTCCAGCTGTTTACCATGGTGTATAACCATTACCATACTGATTCAATGAAAATAACGTATGATGATTATGAGACAGTAATAAAGTACATCAGAGTACACCAGAGGTTTACTTCAGGAGAACAAGAGCCACTGATACTTTGCATTCAGATGCCTGCATGAATGTTTTTGAAGCCAAAAAGAATGTCATGTGGCTCCAAAATGAAATGATGGATTTCCATGTTACTGAATACTTTAGGTCCTTTCAAATGCGTAATATTACCCAGGACTACGCAGTGCCAGTGCCAATAGTTAATACGACCGCATGTTTCTGTGTCCAAGGTTTTTGGAGTGTTAAAGTGGGAAAGAGCATTTGCAACTATACTTATGACTTGAACACGACCAATAGTCCACCTTTACTTCCACTTCACAATGTGTACTTTGGTTGTGGGTCTCAGTCCTATGTATAGCTTCCCAGGGGGTGGTCTGGCATATGCTATGTTTCTTTCTTCCTACCCCCAGCATATATAGCACCGTCCAGTTATCACAGAGACTATTGATTGCAGCGACGGAGCTTATACTTGCCCTGAGTTAGGAGGGTTATCAACACGGAAGGTATAGATCAGACACTCACTCCTTTGTAGCAGTTTACTGATGCTATGAAGGGTATTCTGCCCTTCTGGGATCCCATGTCCAATAGCCTTAACATTCGCCGACTCACAAGGGTTGTGGAAGGAGTTATTAACACCAATGCAGGAATACTGACCAACATCACTGCTGAGCTTCAGACTATGGGACTTGTTGCTTTTCAAAACCGGATGGCTTTAGATGTCATCCCTGCTGATCGAGTGGGGCCTGTCGCGTCATCGGTGGTAGTTGCTGTGTGTACATACCAGGCCATGCACCGAATGTCTATGCAACAATACAGAAGTTACACCGACTTGCATCCGATATTCACCAAGAGAATGGCACCTGGTCCCTTTCTGGTTGGTTCTGGGGTTTGATAGCCACCTGGGGTTGGAAAATACTCCTTTTTCTAGTGGCCATTACGGATGTAATTTTCACTTGTAGCCTGCGTATTAATTGTCTCCCTGCCTGTTGTACATATTGCGCTGGTAAGTTAACACCTGCACCCAGAGCCCCATGATACTAAGCCCTCAGCTATGAAGATGCAAACAGTCCATGATCTATTGACTATTGATGAGGGTATTTTTGAATATTAGCATTTAATGTGTATTGCCCTGCATTAATGCTTTTCTTATTATGTTGGAATAGACAGACAAAATTGTTGGCTAATGCTAAAAGGAGGGTCTGTTGGATTGCAAATGCATCTACTTCTAGCATTGTGCAAGTTAAGTTAGGATTTGCGGCGCTATTTTGTCTTTAGCCTCCATTTTGCACTGTGATCGAAAGTAAGCTTCTGCCTCATTCACTGTCTTTCACTGTCTGCCTCAGCAAAAAGCTGCTTCGAGTTACTTTTTGTTATCTTGTTATCGTAGTCAAAGTTGATCCTAATGTACTAATGAATAGCTTATTCTGTCTTTGCATGCCTTTCCTCGATGGTAGCCCTGCTCCCACACTAGAGAACGCTGAGCTCGAGCAAGACGACCTTGAAAGTGTGATAATATGTACCCGTTCTGTAGATGGTAGCTCATCCTTCTGTATCTGCTTTGTTCATTAGTACCCGAGCAGGAAAATTCTAGTGTGGGCAGGACTTAAGGGTGTTGGAAAATGCATATTATGTTTTACCAAGTCAGTCCCTCAGCAGCTATCGCATGAGGCTGCTCAGACTGGACTCCACTGCAGCTCTTTAACTAATAAATAACTTGGTTTGTATTCTCTACGGTCTCCCCGAATCTTCATTTCTTGGAAGGCAGAAAGGTGGTCACGAGTGACCCAGTTGGCCCGATTCGGGTCACTTCTTTCACACCTCTACACTATTGAAATCCCCATGCACTATCACAAATCTGCCTTCCACATCTGTCTCGTATTTACGTAGTTTGAACGGGACCTGTGGGGCTATCCATATGGCCACCCCCTGTCATAGGTAGAGAATGTAGATGCGAACAAGTGCCCCGCCACTTTTTGTGGAGTTTCTGTGTCTCTGTGTCTAGGAGGTGTGTCTCCTGTAGCATAGCCACCTCAGTGCCCTGCCGCCGCAGATATGTTTCTACTCTATAACGTTTCACAAACAAATTTAACCCTCTCACAATCCCTGTTATGATTTTGTATTTTCCCATATCCACCAGTAGTTGCCAGCCCTATCTATTATGATGCAGGCAGCTCTTCACCGCTATCACTGCCAGGGAGTCCTGTACTCTGAACATTTCACACAACCCACCCCCGGGTAGACTCTGTGTTAAACAAACATGCATTCCCATGTGATCCCCACCCCAGTCCCCTCTCCTTTCCCCTTAAACATTTTCAACGAGCAAACATTATCTGTTCCATCGTAAAAATTACATTAAAACAATAATACACATGCACTCCTCGTGTACTCCATATCTCCTATTCTACCCACATTCACTACACATACAGTCATCCAATAAGTCTTTTCTGTCGGGTCAGGGATAGCTATCTGCCTGGACTCCCAGTATGTCCATCAACTGCGCCCACCTTAACCCCAGTAGTCACACACTCCTACACATACCACTATCATCCTTGCCCACTCATACCCTCAAACATGATACTAGCCAGGAGGCATGATAATCCAGGTAAAGTAAAAGATAAAAAAGAAATAGAAAAAGGAGTGGGAAACAGCAGTTTAGAAAGATCTGACAAGAAAAATTAGAAGAGGGGAGGCCCTGTCTGCCCATTAAGCATCTGTGTCCATCCAGGTTCCTTCTTCCACCTGCAGAGTAGAGGAGGTGAGCACCACTGTGACCTAGTGCATTGTTCAGCAAAGAGGATACGATCTGTGACGCAGTTGAGTCCAACCTCTTGCCGCTTTTGCCTCCCTAGGCAAACCTCTGAGGGGCCTACCAGCTGTGGAGTATCCTCAACAATATCACCTGTGTTCATGTCCGAACCTGTGGCTGTTACCAACTCCATTAGTGCACTGCCGGCCTCCCATCCAGCGTGTTGCATCTTGTGGTCTATTCTGGGGGGCTTCCTGCCCTCACTGCCAGAGCCAGCTCACTCCAAATCTAAGGATCAATCTCCTCGTCCCACCACCCTCTGCGTTGATCTGGAGGATTTTGGGGATTTCCCCCAACAGCTATTGCTCTTTCTGCCTCCGGGGTTAGTAGAGTGTCTGCCTGCTGCTGGTCCTCTACGCAATGTCCTCTCATCTCCACAGACCTCCAACCAGTCACAGACCGCTCCCTGGGATGTGAAGAAGTGAGCCCGATCTGCATAGAGAACTTTTAGCTTGGCAGGATAAAGGAGCATATATTGGAAGTTGATGTCTCATAGTTTTTGTTTCACCCCAAGGAAAGGTAATCTGGGAATATGCGAATTTTCAGATTCCCAAAGGCAAGATCTCCATCGCGTTGGCCGCCCTAAGAATGCAATCCCTATCTCTGAAATTGAAGATTTTGGCGATTAAGGTCCTGGGCTGGGCACCGGGCGGCAGTGGCACAATGAGCGCCCGGTGCGCCCGTTCCACAATGAAAATTGAGGAGAGCTCAGCCATAGGGAGAGCCACTTCCATCCATTTTTCCAAGAAAAGTTCCATCTCTTTCCCCTCAACCCCCCTCAGGAATTCCCACAAAGCGCAGATTACATCTTCGGAGCGCCCCTCAGCATCCTCAGCCCGGCACTTCAGGGTTGCCGTTTTGTGTGAGAGTTCAGTTACTGTTGCCTTCAGCGTGGAGGATTTTCTTTCAGCTCACTAACCATTTGTTCTGTGGCCAGCGAGCAGTTCGCGACCGTGGGGAGGTCAGCACGAAGCAGCCAGACATCAAAGGAAACTGCATTTATTTTTGCCTGGACAGTTGCACTAGAGGCCTCAATAGCCACCAGAATTTGTGCCCAAGTGGGCTCAGGCTGCCCTGCGTCACTCCCCAGTGGCACCGCATGCAGGGAATCCAGTTTTGGAGGCACCCCCTGAGCCATGAATTGATCCATCTTCGTCTGCTGAGCTGCACTCGGGAGCCAGTCCTTGCCCATGGTACAGGAGTCCACCCAGCTGCGAGTTGGCCACTCGTCAACCTCACTCCACAACCTATGTGAAGAACCGGGAGTTGCGCCTAAGCACACAACTACAGGACAACCCAGACTGTCGATGAATCCTAGTGGATGCTATGATGCATCAATTGTTGCTGCCGCAGCAGCTCACAGGCAGGTGCGGGCATGGCCATGTCCCTCCATCAGGGGGTGGGAGGAAAGTTGAGTGAAAGGGGGGCCCCCAAGACTTGAGTCCACAGGGGGCTATCCCTGGCAGATGCCTGAAAGTCACAGGGGGGAGGAGACCAACAGCACTTGTGGCCCCCGGTCTGGGTGTATCTCCATACTCTGCCGTGGGAAGAGTGCACCTCACACACTGCTGTCACGGACCCATCTCACCATCCCTGAGCCCAGCCGGCCCACCTCGCAATCATAGGACTCCCCTAGGACAAGGACCCAGTTTCAGGCCCACAGTCACTGTTGATCCCTTTCACTTTTGGCCCACTTGACTGCCGCCCCCCCATTCAGGTGCCCCCTCTCTTTGAGACCCGTGCTCCTCACCTTGTGTTGAGTCCGGATCAGCAACTTCCTATAAATGGGACATCCTGAAAAAGATTTAAAATGGAGAGTTCTAATGGTAGCCCAGCCCAATTTAAGAGGTGGAGATTTAGAGGCAATTCTCCAACACTAGTAAGCATATTTAATCTTGCATTTTAATACTACAGCTACGAGATTAAACAAGGTGTCTAAACTACACTGATTGTAAGGTTGATCAAAAGGAACACATTACAAGTAGGCTGGAAAATCACATTTTGCAAGAGCAGGCATTCTTTGACAGAAACATCTAACCATTAGCTAGAATCCAACATACCAATGTCATTGTAGGCAGAATCAACCTTGAGCGATGACAGGATGAATGCCTCAATATAATATGAAATGGAAAGCCAGAATAGAACTCTTCTATGCTGAGTTAAGTAAAACATTACATATTGCAGTCAGATGAAAGGACTAAATACAAGCTAGTAACTAGAAAACTAGGACTAGAAAAAGCTCGCACCAAGCACTACAAAGTCCAGAAAGCAACTGGCATAATTGTGAAGTTGACGGCTCAGGTCTAGCCAAACGACCAACACTGTAATGCAATCAGACACTATGGGGCATATTCTCAAGGACTTATCGCTGAGTTATCGGCACTTTATCGCAGCCAAAGTGGCGATACATTTATCGCCCCATTCACAAGCTGGTGCTAACAGCCGATATCACCAGTTTACCTGCAAAAGCAGCCACCAAAAACATTGCCACAGATAACTATGGCTAATCAGATGCAGAGTAGGCGTTCCTGTGCAAAAAGCTGCAACAACACCACTCCGAAACATTCTCAACGACCAGCTAGGTCAGCGATAAGATAAAAAAACAGGCGATACGGCGCGTTAGCAGCAGGAATTTAACACCTGCTCTGACCTGGTGTAAAGTCGGACGACAAACCTGCACCAGAAAAGGGATCCCAGGCCAGAGCCCCACCTGAAGAACAGCAGATGCCATGGAGCTACTGATCATGCAGCTCGGACACACCCAAAAGGGCCACAACACCCACCGCCACCACCCCCAGGTCCCCACGGACAAAGATATGTTACATCAAGTTTACGGAATTATGAACAAAACAATTTGCCTGATGTCGCACAACTACAACACTCAACATACATGTATGGTCAGAAAAAGTAGAATCATACATTCATCTTAGAATGACCAAACAATTTGTTTTATTGAAAATAATCACAAGACAACTAATTTTAAGAGTCATGGCGGGTCTTCTCAGGACAATCTGTAAGTCACACACTGCAAGACAAAATTATAGATAAGAAGGTGTGTCATGCGCTCATCAAAGGACAGAGAGAGAGAGAGCGAGAGCATAAGAGAGAGAGATATAGAGGGAGAGAGAAAGAGAGGGAGGAAGAAATAGAGAGGGAGAAAGAGAGGGAGAGAGAGAGAGAGAAAGAGAGAGAGAGAGAGAGAGGGAGAGAGAGAAAGGGAGAGAGAGAAGGAGAGAGAGAAAGAGAGGGAGAGAGAGAGAAAGAGAGGGAGAGAGAGAGAAAGAGAGGGAGAGTGTGAGGTAGAGAGAGATTGAGAAAGAGAGGGAGAGAGAAAGAGAGGGAGAGAGTGCCGACACTGCGGACCCAGGCCTCACTGCTCACCTGCTGCCACCGGTGTGTCTCCAAACACGTGCCGGTATACACTGCAGTCGACCAGGTCCCTTATCTGAAACAGAGTCCAGAGTCATGAATGGCAGAGTCCACACAGTTGCACACACCATCATTGCTTGCCCGCCCCTGCGCACACAGGCTGCTGCACCCCAGCCCCCTCCGTGGCCCAGCGGTGATTGCCCACCTCTGCACAACCAGGCCTCACTGCTCACCTTCCGCCACCGGCTTGTTTCCAAGAGGGGCCACCACGTGCCGGTGCAATCTCCAAGCCCTGGGTCCACGACCATGGCAGCCTCCACATCATGCAGCCCCGCACCGCGGGCCACCAGGTCACACACTTCATTCTGGGTCTTGATTACGCAATTGCAGAGATCATATCAGTGCACACGGCATCATCTCAGGCTGTACACCCGCTCAGCTCTTTAGGTGCCACTAACTCTGTGACCCGCGAGGCAACACCACATGGCAGTAGGCCCGCACTGACCCCCAGGATGGCGCATCATCGCAGGCTGCACACCTGCTCAGCTCTTTAGGTGCCCCTACCTCAGTGCACCAAAAGTCACCGTCCCGTGGCGGTGTGCCTGTGCCAGCTGCAGTGTATCCGGTGCCACCAAGTCTGTGCACCGCTAGTCACAGACCCTTTATGATTGAGTCTCGTGGTGTGGACGCCATCATGTTACCTCCAGCAGTGGGGAATGTGATGTGGCAGGGCCCTAGGCCCTCATGCATAAATAATAACCACACGGATACACCCAGATAGAGAGTGGAAATGGCATCCAGCACGTGTGCCAGGCACTTTTCATTGGGAAAGGAAACAAGGGAACCCTACTCACTAGGAGCCTGGCTGAAGGCTTTTTACAGGAAACAATGGCTCCTGTGGGCAAATGAGACTTAATTCTGATAAAGATAATGCACAATGGCAATGGGGGTGATTGATATAGATATCAAAAAAGGAAGCTGTATATACACAATGCAAATGTATTAGTTATTTATGTAAAATATATATCAACAGTTTACACAAAATTTCAGTAGCATTATCGACACATTTGCAATCAAAAAGGTGATGGCATGTCCAAAGTGAATTTTACAAAAAAATAACCTAACTTCTAGAGTGAGACATAATAATATATAGATGACATAAGGTTTCAAATGTACATGTCAGTTGAAAAGAGGCGACCTAATTATAAGTATAAACAAATTAGGTACAGCAGTTGAAATGTATAAACAACTGTTGCAGAAGGTCTGTCTCTTTATCTCTGTCGACGATGTTTCAACCTGATAAGGGTCTCAGGTCTCTTCAGGACTGTTCAATGGGGGGGCACCTGTTAAGGGCTTGCCTTGCTTGTGGGGCGTGCAAGTGTGGCACGTGAAGTAGGTGAAATTAAGAACTTACAGGGATTCCAGCCGGGACCCCTGCTGAGGGTGTGGAGTAAGCAAGCAAATGGGATTAATTGTCGGTCTTCGGCAGATCCATGTAATACTCAGTATCGATGTGCTGGAGGAGAGGCACAGGACAGGGACCACACGAGGGTGCTCCTGGTATAGATATGGCCGGCGGTGTAGGTGAAAAGGGCTTCTATTCAATAAAGGATGTTTGGCACAGACGATGCTGGCTCTTAGTAATATAGCATGATATACGGACGGTCCCGGCGGTGTGTCCACTCCTCCCTGTGTACCAACACCCACGTATGGCATCTAGTTTGACTGCCATGCGGTCGAACCACACTCCCACCTGTTCAGCCAGCTTCTCCTGGCACCCCAACACACGGCTTTGGAAGGCCATGTGTTCTTCATGGGGGTCCTGGGAGGCAGCTGTGGTGGTGGGTGCTTCCAGCTGTGTGATCTGTGCAGGGGGTGGGGTCTCCTCGTTGCAGCTGGGCTGCCCTGCTCCTGGATGTGGGTTGACGTAGCTGTCAATGAACTGTTGGAGGGCGCCGGTGTCGAAGGTGTGGTGGTCCTCTTCATCATCAATGAAGAGAGGTTTGGCTGCCCGGCAGGAGGTGTTGGATTTCCCTCTGCAATGTGAAGGGGAGATGCAGTTTAACATTGTGTTCACATGTATGTTGACGCATTGTACATGTTTACATTCAGACTGCATGACAGTGTACATTGTGACTGTTTGGGAGGAGCTGCCTATTTGATGCGGGACAGAGGACATTTCGACATCATCACAGATGAGTGTTTGTACTTGTACATTGTCAACTCACATTTCCCTCTAATGGCAAATGTGATTGGCCAGTTTCTACACACAAGCGGCACCAGTTGTGTCCTCTGTTCTGTTGTGGACTTGTTGCGGTTTGTACCACATTGTTGTCAATGTTGATGTGCTCTGCATGTTATGTGTATGTGCTGCATTTTGGGGGAGTCGCCCCTGCCGCTCAGATTTTGCTGCCCCTTATCCCTTTCATGCGGTACGCCTTTGACTTCTGTGCTTATACAGTGCTGAGATGTTGCATACTCGGGTACATTGGTCTCTTGGTGGGAGTTTGGGGTCTTGGGCATGGTTTGTCCGCAGATGTGCTATACTTAATTGTGCATGTGTGCCATTGTGCCCATCTCCCTTGTCCCCCAGTCCCTGGTCGTTACTTTCCCTGGTACTGTTGTGTCCAGTCATGTTGAGCAGTGTCCGGTCCCCCAACTCCTGCCACCGTCTCCCCACTGATGACTGTGGAGAGCATTTCCTCCATCTTGTCCAGCTCCTCCTGTGGCGCTGGACTCCCACCTCCAGTCTGCATTGCTGCCTTCCGGTTGTTGGCGGGCTTCTGCTTGGTTTTGCGCTTCACATCAGTACAGCGCCTCTTGATCTCTTTCATTGTCCTCTTCAGCACTTCGACTGCATTCACCTTGTCCACGATGGACCCCCATATTCCATTTTTTGTTGCCAATGACACAGTGGAGGTGACGAACAGTAGTTGATGGTGTTCTACAACTGCTGTTATCAGGATCCTGTTTTCCAGCGGACTGAGCCGCTTCTTCCTACTCTTCTTGTCCCTGCCCTTCCCTGACCCCGAGGTCCCAGGCTGGTCCTCCGGGGGCTTGTGGCGTTCTGGTTGTCCTCTGTACTTGCTCCGGCTACCTCCATTGTGCTTCGCTTTTGTTTGTATGTTTTTTTGTTACTTTTATAGTGATTTATCCTGCATGACGTGTGGGAATTGCAGGCCTGGCGCTGATTTTCTCTGATTTGTGTATCGCGATTGGCCTCAGCGCTACTATTTGCGCGTTCGTGTTTCGCGTTTTTTGGGCATCGCTTTAATTTGTATGCGGTCATTTGATGCGTTAGCGTGAGACTATCGCATGGTACCGCCATGTTGGGAATACAACGTTAACACTGTGTTATTTTGTCGCGATAGACTGCAATGTGCAAAGTTGCCTTAAGGTAATTTTGCAATGATTATCACACGCTCTGGTAAAGAGCAGATGGAATAATTTTCATTGAATGGAATGTAAGTAAAAACTCAAAGCGAATTTATGTAGGAAAAGAGATTCTCATTAAACCTGGCATGCTGACTTGCGCTAGCACGATACAACAAGTATTGGCATAGCCAATCGTTCTCGCATTTGTGACCTTATAAGTTTAACCATGCATTTTTGACATTGCAAATAACAATGCCTTTTATTTTTGTTTTAGTTTTTAAAACAAGTAAAAGGCTGTGATGTATTCCTATAGGTTCTGAATCGATCCCCCTATTCCTGACCCTATTCTGGTTAGTAAACTAACAAGTTAACTAGTAATCAGCCCATGAGGCAGAAAATCCCCATGATGCAGATACCGTTATCTGACGCAGTCACACTACGGCACAGGAACGTGTTATCTGATTAGGTCATAACGCTTGCGATCTAATTAGACAAGCGATATTCCTCCAGCCCCTGATAAGGCATACGGAGTTCTCATAACAAATCAAACCTATGACAACCTGGGCAAAACCCTGCGGCCATTGTTTTGATTTCACCGAGAACTTCAGTAAAAGAATGTGCTAACGAGCAAGTCGTATGACATCCTTATTGACGTATCTATGTCCATCCTTACGTCAATCTCGGCACCTTAAAGGTATAAATATTACCGATATTGCCCTATGCAGACACACGCGTGGTGACGAGACGGAGCAGCCATACTTGCCGAAGCCAAGAGCAGAGCAGACCCCGCTGGCAGCAGCCCCGCCTTCCTGACGCGCTGAGAGACGCGCTGACTTCTCCTGCCGAGAAATCCAGCCCCGGCGTTTCTGGGTAGCCCTCGCAGGCAGCCTGGAATATCGAGACCAGAGAGAGAGATACCATTCCTCATTCATCCTAACTTCCAGGTACAGAACTGAATAACCCCTCACAGAGAATTCTTAAGATATTCACTTGGCAAAAACAAACTTAACTTAAACTGTAACTTTCTATTCCCGCCCTCGTATTAGACTTAGGTCAGGTACACGGGGTAGGCGTATCTAGAAACACCAGTTGAGTACGTTTAGTCAAATGTATATGTGTATGTAATATATTTTATTCATTTTAAAACATCTTATGGCTTAGAAACCATATCAATGTTTTTACAGTATTATTTTATACTATTGCTTTTAATGTATGCACTTTACTTAACTATAAGTATTGCAATAATATCGATCCATTTCTCTTGTACGAGAAAAGAGACTGATCAATAAATAACACCTTTTTATTGAACACGCCCGTCTCTTCCTTTTCTCTACATTCTGATGAGACTAAGAATGCACGTACTGACTGAGTAAAATAAATTGCCTTTTGTTCACACGACTCTCGAGATATACTCTTGATTAGGGGAGAGCAAAGTTGTCATGTTCTATGGTTGTCAGAAACTAAATCCCTTCTTGTCTAATCAGGGGAGTTAATTCTTTCCTGAACATTCGAGAAAGTTTCTAGTGAACTCTGAGCTAAGCTGGCAAACCCAAAACTTTAAGTCTAGTATCGACAGTAGTAGACCTAGTTAACGTCTGATCTAGGCCTTTACTGCTGTAGGTATTATTCCAATGCGCAGAGCCTATTGGGATGATAGGAACTACACTACAAGGCATTGTCATTTACAATACCAATAGCATATACTTGCGTAAATGCGAGACCTATTGCATTGCAAATGCTTGTTTTTAAAGATGGAGGTCCGAGCTAAGCCTTACCAGAGAAGAATGGGAAATAGAAGTAACGCCCAGAACATTCCTGATGTATGTTTGTAGTGGACCAGACTCGATTCACAATAGGATAGTTGTAGATCAAATGGCCGTTTGATGTGCAAGATAGCCCCCAGCAATTTTTCTCCTTCTCCTCTTACTCAGTAGTGTGGTCCAGACAGATTTTTATTGTCGATAGATATGGGAGGGAATCTCTTCTTTTTTGCCCTCCCTCCTTCCCTTTTCTTCCTGCCAGACAACGAATCAAATGTTTTTTGCCTGAGCAGTTCCTTGAAAGGGATGGCGGCCCCCTTGGGGTGCACTACTGTAAGAAGAGAGGCCCCACTGTGAGAGGCTAGTGGAGAACTCACAGAATTCGTGTGGCACATGATAAACCAGGAGACTGGAGGAGATACACCAAAGTGACTGTCTGCATAGTCTGATAAACATCTTGTAGCTGATTCAGAGCACTGCCGCAGTCTAGGTGTTCCGGTGCCCGTGATTTTGGATACCTGACTTTTGATGCACGCTTTCGCTCTATTTGGATTGTGTGTTTAATGGGCCTGCATAACCACTACAGAGACAGTTCTCGAAATATTCAATCCACCAGAGCTGTGCTGAGCAGGAGCACTGTGGCCAGCTTGCCACTAACACGGACAGGTCTTGCTCATGTCTTGCTCCCTTCATGGGTGCCAGACAAATCCCCGCAGCACCCCAGGCCAATGGAGCAAATTGAAAGCTTGCAGGGCATTCAGCGTGGTGGGACCTGTGTGAAATAGTGAACCTTGTGAGGAACTGCCTAGCTGACTAATTGTGGTACAAAATCTGTATAAGGGAGGCACGTGAGTTGAGTTGGGTTCCATCAGTGAAAGATACTGCAGGGACTGGAAGACTCAATCCTAACAAAAACATGTTTAATGGATTACGAGTACCGGGGTGCACTGGGGCAGCTTACTGAATTAACACAAAATGACTGAGAGGACTGGCTTATTTATCCAGAGGCCGGACAGATCCAGAGGCCGGACAGTTCCCAAAACCTAGTGTAACTAACAAGCTATTGTTAGCCACAGATTTTGAAATGCTTCAGATAACTTGTGTAGATGCAAAATCCTGGATCATTATATGTGTAGTATTTTGTTGTGACTAGAATAAAGTTATTTAAAGATACAGCACTGGTTGAACTTTGAATTATTATGTGACATGTATGTGTTTAGTTGTCATTCTGTACCCCAACCTTCTCCTTTGAGTAAACCTTGAAAGGCTCTGCTTCATTATTAGTCAATTAGTAGTTCAAGCCCTATGACAGCAGACATACACAACTTCATTTGACCCACTTGGAAACCAGTAGCCCTTGCCTGCCCTGTTGTCTCTGAAAATGTTCAGACAGTCTCTTTTCAGTTTTGTCAGAACTTTGCAGTCTTTGTGACGTGAAATAATAGAGACATTAATCAGAGATGGGAACAGCAGGGGCCTATCCGTATAGGCTGAGAGGCCATGCCCCACCTTTTTCCCAGGAAGAAGAATGTCTGTCAGGCTGAACAAAGGCCAGCCTCTTCTTGTTCAGGTCAGGCAGCCAAGCGCTAGACATGTGCTAAATGCGCATGCTCCTGGCTGCCCGAGCTGAACTTAGCCAAGCTGAGGATTTCACAGCCCTGTGGGTTTGACCTTCTCAGTCTGGCAAAAGTGCATTGAGGCTCTCACCCTCGTGACGAGGGAGAGTGTCACTGATTGTCTCAGACCTGGACATTTCAGTATTAGGCCCTGAAGTGCACAGGGCCTTGTGCCAATCAGTGACACATCATCACAGATTGGGCTGGGGTAGGCAGTCTCACTAACCCCATCCCACTTTGTGATGAGTGAGGGACTACTGCCTTCCCTCATTGGCTGACCTTAGGCAGCAGTCCCAACCCTCCTGGGACCTCAAGGCTTCCCTCTCTACAGTGTAGGTAAGTTTTATTTTTTGTATGTTTTGTGTGTGTGTGAGTGTATGTATGAATGCCAGTGCTTAATTTGAGCCGGTGGTTTCCGGTGCTCAGTACCAGCATTTAATCAGCAACACTTGCATTTTTCATAAGCGCCAGATGAGGACACATTCATTTATGGTAGGCACGGGGAGATTAAGTGATTTGCCCAGATGCCGAGGCTCGAACCTGTTTCACCAGCTGCGAAGTATGCATTTCTGACCATTACGCCACACCCTCTCCCCACTTTCATGGTTCATAGGTGGTTCTGTTTTAGGCGGTGCTAACAAGAGAAATGGGCTGGTCAAGCTGCCTCCTGACAAGAGCCCCGGCACTTATTTGTTTTACAAATGAACCACTGATAAATGTATGTGTATTTGTTAGTGAGTGTTGTGAATTGGTATGAATGTGTGAATGCATGTGTGTATATGAGTGTGTATGTGTGGACGCCCGCCCCCTCCCTGGTAAAATTACCAGCAGCCACTACAAGAGAAGGTCCTGATCTGATTGTATTCAGTCACTAGGAAATAGCATTTGAATCAGCATCAAATCCACTGTTCAGTAGTGGTAAGACTTAAAGGAAACCAGATGTTGATGATTTCTTTGTAAGATACAATGCTGAAGTAAAAAGCTATTCATAACGGTAAGAGAAGTAGCCTATTCTACGTACAGTAAACTAGAAAAACGCTTGTCACAGAGAGGAGAGACAACAATTTTTCTTGTTCCCTAAAATTATCGGGTTCACACTCAGTAGATTTTCAGAGTAAAGGCAAACTGGCAGCCATCTCTCAACCCTCGTACTGTGTTATGCCTCTATAGGTGAGGGAGTCATACAAACCTGTCCTAGAATGTCTTTTCTGCAAGTGATAATCTAAAGCCCTCTTAAATCCCGAAATCAGAACACCCACACAAGTACTTTGCAATAAATAATTATTTATTATGTGTATTATCAAAGAATATGAATTACAAATACCACCATAATTCGTAATAACTTAGTGAAAAGAATGGATTGAAAGATGAGCTCTAAAACACCCCAATAACATTTTATTGCACATCCCTAGCCAATTAACCTAATCTCTACCAATATTATTAACTCATTTACAGCTTGGTTAATTTAGAATTTTTAGCAGAGTCATGTAAAGCCACGGCGTCCCTGTTTGCCATTAGACCTGGAGTTAGAGACTTCTCTTTCAGAATCCCCATAACAACTAGTCCATCTGCCTTGTCCTGTCCCAATCATTGGTATATTTTGTAGCTTTGTCATATACTGTAGCTTATAGGCATTAAAGCTCCTCACAGCTGTGGCGCAGTTCCTATGCAAAATTCGGAACAGAGCACAAGCTAAATTCTGTTGTGCTGTTTGCCTCACAGGCATTGGACACAGCAATGATTATCACGCGTTCTAACTAAGCGGTTTTATGGTGAAGAGTAATCACGCTGACGGGTTTAGTTAATTTAGCGGGGGAGGGGCTATCAGGGGTCACAGCATTTTGGGAAATTGTTAACACCTAATTACCGTATGCCTATTTTACGCTGGTAGGCACAGCTTTGGATGCCTGTCTGTTTGAGCTTGTTTACAACACTGATGGGCATAGCTTGTCTCCTTTATTTTGTTGTTCTGTTAGTAACTGATCCTAATCTGCTCCATTCATACATTGATACGAAATATTGGAAGGTACTTACTTGACAGTCTTGTGTGCCGAGTTTACTGTGCATGCGCAGAAACGGTTTCCTTGAATCATCTATTCTCAAGCCCTTACCTACTTCAGTCGTCGCCCACTGACTGCGATCTATTGAAGACAAGCATTTGCCAGGGGATGCACTTGGCCTGCAGTGGTTGCAGTCGCATTACGTTATCAATAGATCATCAAACCTTCACCAGCCGAGCCAGCACCAGCCACCTTCTCACTGCATTGGATTATAGGAACAATACAGGCGCAGAGAGCAAGAGCAGCTGGATGTGGTCCATCTTCAGCTCTGGAGCGTCATCTAGTGGGCAAATGGAGCATAGCCGCTTGTGCCTGCAGGGTAATGCTTTTAAATAAGGCTTTCATAAACGTGTTAAATAAACACCTCGCTCTAAAAGTGGGAGGGGTGGGGGGGTGGACCAGAGCACACGAAGCGTTTCCCTTGCGGGAGCGAGCCAGGGGCACCATGTGTTTGCAATTTAATTACAAACATATGGTGTCAAAGCTCGCTCCCGCAAGGGAATCGCCAAACGTGCACGCGTTGCCATTGAAAGCAATGCAACGTGTGCATGTTTTGGGGCCAAAACAGAATCGATGGCTAAAGGTCTTTTTACAAGCAGCGCATGCGCTCTGCTAGGCGAGACCTAAAAAGCACCGTAACTCGCAGCTAAGCAACAATGTAACAGGATTTTCTTAAAGATAACTAATGGAGTTCAGGTTTCAAACTACATTCGGCCCGCAGACTGAATCCTTTCCATTAAGATAAAAGGAAGCTTTTTCCAGTGTACATTCCCTCCGAGTCAAGCGTGAGCCACAGATGAAAAGGAGGATAAAGCGATACACAAACAGAGACTTAGCAGAACGAAAGAAGCGCCCTTTTCTTCAAAAGATTAGAAGGAAACAAATGTCTTTGTATACTTTCTTCCAGTTTATCATGAAGTTACAGATTGAAATCAGGAAAAACTGCAAACAAGAGGAAACCAAGTTAAGCCGAAAATGAATAATTCACGCTGTTGCACGGCACAGTTAAGTCAGAAGTAAGCTCATTTTACCAACTTATGTAGCAAACTGCACGCCTTAAACATTAGGGAAAACTAATTGAATCCAGACTAATATGGTACTCTATGTTTTTTCACTTTGTCCAAGAAAAACAGTAGTTAGCTGTCATCAGCATAGGAGATTATATTTGCCCTGGTTGCAAAAATAATCTCCTACACTGATGACACCTAGCTAATGTGTTCCTGGGGCAGGGCTGAAGTGTTCCCTGGCGAAACAATTAAAACCTCTCTGACAGCAGTTTTTCAATGGCTGACCCACCACAAGCTCAAATCTAATGCTGAAAAGACTAAGCTACTCTTCTTTGGTGTAAGGGCATATGAGCCTTTGACCAGTAAGTTGCAGGTGGTCCAAAACACAGCAGCTCATACTCTTCTCGGCTTGCCATTGAGAACACATGTATCCCAACATTTAAGGGTGTTGCACTGGCTTCCTAATAAAAAGAGGATCCTTTTCAAGACCCTGCTGCTGGTACACAGGGCCCTCTATCAGTCTGGTGCTGGGTACCTCGGAGCAAGGATTTGTTTTCATGTTGCATCTAGGCGCCTGTGTTCAGCCAACCTTTTCTGGCCAAAATCCTAAGGATTTAACAGGCCAGAACGGGTGGCAGGTCTCCTCGTTCTTAGGACCTTCAGCAAGGAACAAACTCCCTCTGGAGTTACATTTCAGCCACTTTCCCTGAAAACATTACTCAGAATTAATGGTTAGGTCTCTCAGCCAGTCAACACTCGAGGTGCAGAGCGCCAGGACACTCCCTGGAGTAACAGAGCGCTATATAAATGCCTATTACATTAAAATACATTACAAAAGGACCGTGGCTACATTTTGAAAGTACGAAAAGAAGACAAATAAAAAAGCCCACGAAGGGGTTGAAGTGCCCAAAGCTCTTTTAGAAGGGAAAAGGAGAGGTAAATGTCAGACAATAAATGAAAAATAAGACATAGCCCTTATTTGAAATGAAGTAGTTTACAAAAATGTTTGCATTTATTCCCCTTATAGTTTAATACCGGCATCGGTCCAGAAACCATTCTAGGCCCTGAAGAGAACCCATAATATGGGGAATTTGAAATGCTTTGACCTTGTTGCACGAGGGAGTTGGTGATAATTAAAAAACAAGCACCGGCAATCCTATAAGGACCACTGGATGCCCTGCGCTATCAAAATAGAATGATGGTACAAGCCCTTTAAACGCATACAAGTTCCCACTTTGGAAATAGTTTTGAATAGGAAATCTCCATCTATTTGTTGAATTGATGGCTGGTATAATGAAATTGTATTTGTTGTATTGTATTGGGGTATTAATTTCATGTATGATTTATGAATCATATATTTTGTTATTTTAAGTATGTGGGCTTAAAAAATTGAAAATGCACAGTGTTGTCCAAAGAATATGGATCGTGTATAGGTTTTCGATTTAAAATAACTAAAGATTAATAGAAATAAATATAAGATAAAACACATTTAGAAAAATTATAATTTTACAAACATTGTGTGGGCAAAATAATTATCAGCAAGGAAACTTGTTCTTTCGGAACTTTCTAAAAGTGGAATTTTCAGAATTGTGACTAAAACTCCAACTTTATCATTAAAGATGTATTTTAATTACTATTATTTAGGCACCAAACTCAACCTGTCTAGAAAATGTAAAAACAAGATAATTATCCCAAAATTGTGCGGACCGAATAATTATCAGCAAGGAAACTGGTTGCTTTCTGATTTATAAGTGGCCCACCATAGCTGAGTAAATAAGCCCAACCCCACAAATCTGTACTTTTAGAAAGTTGGTATTTTATTCTCCCAGTCATTTGTTGCCTACAGCCTGTTCCTGGTTCACATGGCTAGGTGTAGCTGACAGTTGTTTTTTGCGGATTGCTCCCAGGCAGTGAGACAAAGAAAGGCTAGGTGTTGGCATGATGGGCCACTCTGAATTAACGAGAGGGAGGAGCTGTTACCTACCACACTTGCACATCAAAAAGGCTCTGCCTGAGCACTCTCACAAAGGGTTTGTCACTAGTTTTTTGTGTCCCCAGGCAAGCTGGGGCCATGGGAAGGAGGAAGGGGATGCCTGACACCTCAAGAAGGTGGAAACCTCTAGAACCTTCTCCTACGTCAAAGTGGACACCAGGTATAAATATTGGACCTCAGACCCCAACTCCTCTGTACACTTCTGGAACTATGGAAGACTCAGAAAGGACTGCTGTGCTGCTCTGCAAGTATGACTGCTATTGTGTTGACCTGCTGCCCTGCTACCTGAGAGAAGGACTGGATCTGCACCTTGTACGCAAGACCACCAGAATGACTCTAAGGGCTAGTTGGCTGGCCCCCTGACCAGAACCCTTAGGGGCAGAACAAGCTACATCCATCTTAAATCCAGCACCTAGACCATGCTAGCTGTGGGTCCTACCCTCCCTCCCTTGAAAATGTGCCTGAAGGTGCTCTGCCAGCCCAGCTGCGGTCCCCATCAAAAACAAAGCGAAGGGAAGCAAGGCCTCGCCACATAGCTACAAGCTTCATCAGAACCGACGCCAAGCGATGCAAAGCCCAGAAAAGCCTTGCCACACAGCTGCCAGCTTCATCGGAATTGATACAGACCGATGCCAAGCCTTTCCACACAGCTGCCAGATCCATGGGAACTGACACAAAGCCCGCCAAGTTAGGCCACATAGCACATAGGAACCAATGCATAACCTCACAAAGCAACTCTGTGCAGACCACGCACCAGGATTTAAGGCACTTTTTCCGTGGGCCTAATCAGGTCTCTGTAACCAGGTCATGCTCCATTGCGGTTGGCCTGAAAGTGTGACTGTGTCCCGGTCTAGAGCAACCAGATAACTACAATTGGCGCTTAGTGCATCTAGGGACTAATTTTACTTAATTCTTTAAAATTGCATATCTCCTGTTCCACTGTTTGGATTTTTGTTGTTTTGGTCTCAAATAATTCATTAGATTTTACTACTTTTTTTAATTGGAATGGAATTTTTTCCCATGTTGTGCTTTCACTGTATTACTGTTTGAAGTACTGCATAAATACTTCACACATTGCCTCTGAGTTAAGCATGACTCCGTTTGTGCCAACCTCCCAGAGGGTTGAGCACAGGTTAATTTGGGCTTTGCTTGTGACTTACCTCTGACAAACATTGTGACTGCTGCTTAAGTAGGGTTTCATCTGCCCCCCCAATCAGTAGCCAAGACTCCTGCTCTACCACCGACGTCCTTAATCCAGGAAGTGCACAATTTTAATCAGATAGATATCTGGCACCACCAACACGAAAGAGATAATGATTACACATTCTATTCAAATGTACATAAAACCTGTACCTGAATTGATTACTTTTTAACTTATAGAAACCTATTGCCTGAAAAGTCTGGTTCTACAATTGGCTTTAAGACTGTATCTGACCATGCTTCTGTATGGCTATAGTTTAACCCTTTTCCGCCACAAAGACCACCCAACACCCATGGTTAGTAACCAGCCTTGCTCTCCACAAAAACATTAGAAAAGATAGAGAGCAGTATTTTACTGAGAATGATAATGGAGAAGTAAACCAATCAACACTTTAGGAGGCAGAAAAGGTGATAATAAATGTTAGGGGCTTGAGACCTGCAGCGAGAGCTAGACATTGACATGTGGCTAGATGCAATCCCCATGTCTCTTTGACCTCATGCCCTAAGAGCCGGCAGGGATTATGGAATTTAGAGACGGTCCCTAACTAACGTAAAGGGAAACTCTACCCGTAAGCCGACGCTTGGCTTACTTCCGTGACCACGCCCCCTTCCTTGTTCCTGCTTCGAGCGTACGCCATTACCCCTAGCGTTTCGCTCGTTTCCCTGTTCATGCCCTGGACCCTTCCCCTCCGTTTACTGAGGATTATATTGGAGTTGGAGCGGAGATCTTTTCACATATCGCGGACCTCCCCGCATAAGGTGGTGCTCGCCCCGGCTTGCGAGAAAAGCCGGTTCTCCTTCTTTCCGCGCCTTGTGGTGCACGTCCCGGCTGGTGAGAGAAGCCGATTCTTTTTCTCCCCGCATTGGTGTGCACCGCCTAAATTGCACAGCCTGTCGCCGACTCGAGGAGTCGGTTCACTCGTCCCCATTGCTCCTGGCTCTTGACTCATAGTAAGAAATCCTGAGTCGTTCGGCTCGCCCTACAGAGGTTTCTTCATCCCTATTGAGAGAGTGTTGCTCCGCCTGGTGCTTGGTCCCGGGCCGGGCTTCGCCTCTCTTGAGTGAGTATATGCTCAGCTCTTCATTGCTCCAGAAGAGCCGGCCATTGCTCCTCAAGTCCTCTTGTTCCCCCCTTTATTTTTCTTTGTACATTTATTTTGGTCTGAGTGTCGTGTGAATGTGATACTGAGTAGTCCATCCCAGAGTATAAGGACTCCTTCTTTCCCGAGTCCGTTGTCTTACCCGCTTCCTGCTTCAAGGACATTCTGGGACATAACTGGGGTAAGTGAACTGCGATGCTAATCACATGTCAATGTATTTGTAGGTGAATGTTAAGCACAATGTATTGGTATCCTCATATAGTTTTCTTACAGCTTCCCTGCGACCAGACAGACCTGCTTCCCTCCTGTGATTCCGCCCCATGTATGGGGAGAGTGGTGGACACTCCTTGGAATTTTCCCCCATACTTTTAGAGAACAGCCTATAGGAGTGTATGCTACACATCATTCCTGTGGTTGTTTTTTGGAGGTTAAGGGGATTTCTCTTCACTCCTGTGGACCCTTGGCGCCTGGCTCTTGATCCCCGACAATAAAGGGCAAGTTTATCTCACACTCTGCCACCTTTGAATGCATAGCCAGCCAAAACAAATTAATACTAGAACCACAACTTTCTCATGTGGACACTGTAATAAACAAAATGGTTCTGTGACAACCCTCAGGGACTTTTGCAAAATAAGAGGGTAAGTAGGTCAATTATTGATGAAGGATACAGTGAGGAAACCTCTACATGTGAAATTATTATGAAAAGGGGAAAAAGCAGACCAGATTCTTCCATATAAACCAAGACAGGTGAAAATGCGTAATCATATCAAGAAAATCATTAATAAAACCGCAGCCCACCTATCCATCATAAAGGATAAGGCTACCCTTACCAAGAGGAAACACGCCTGGACGGTGCTAAATGGTTACAATAAGAAAGAGATACAACAAATCTGATAACCCCGTGGATGGAAAAAAACAAGCAGGTGCTCCTTAAAGCGAGATTCGGATCCATGCCAGGGCTATGTCATCTTCCCCCATGGGAATTTCAAGAAACCCAAACGAAATGCAGACTATGCAACAAGGGTGAGGAAGACATTCAACATCTTCTGTGTATTTGCCCTGAACTCCTTCAAGAGAGACAAACATTGCTGAAAGTTCATCTCAAGTCACGCGGCATACGGTCATGCAGGCAGGCTGTGATTAAATGTATGATTCCAAATTATATCATTTTAAACTCCTCCTTTGTAAAGTTCCTACTGTTAGTTAAAAGGAAACTCGGAGACGTAATTATTGCAAATACTTAATGGATTGCAAAGGTCATTTAATGACATTTTATATGATTTTAAACTGGAATATAACTTTTAAACTCTTCTTTTAGTGTGGAATGTTGTAAGATTTTAAATAATCATCACAATAAACTACCTTTGTATCTTTGTACCTTTGTACCTTTGCGTAATCACATTAAGGACATAATAAATTGCAAATGTATTAAACTTCTAACTACCCCTGAGATACCCATCATATTTTGCCTACTATTCCTCCCTGTTTAACAACCAGGAGTTAGACTTGCTGCATCAAGATGAATATCTTTGGGGTTATGCACCTCCAGAGTTTAGGTCAGATTATTTTCAAAACTAGTGGAAGATATCTCAGTAGATGAAGTTTTAAATAATTTCTCAATTCCGAAAATGGTAATGGAGACCAGGTTTAGTTCTTATTTATCCCTGCCGCAGAAACCCGATAAAGACTGGCTGCTGTGCGGTGTATACCACCCTATAGCACTATGAAATGGCGATGTGTAGCTATTTTCATCCATCCTTATTGGGAGGCTTAATTCACTATGGGCGAAATTAATCATGATACGGCAAGCAGGGTTATTTAAAAATAGGCAGTTTGGCGAAAATACAAAACGAGAAATCACCTTGATGGAGGTAGCTGAAAAAAATAAACAGCCAATGAGCCTTCTCTCGATTGATGCAGATAAGGCCTTTGATAGGGTTGTTTGCCATATTTAATGAAAGAATTGGATAAAACACAAATAGGCCCAAAAATGGAAACATTCATGCAGGCACACTATAAAACCCCCTCCACCAAACTCAGAATAAATGGTGAATATTCGGATAGCATCCCAATAACACGATGAACATGACAGGGATTCCCTCTATCACCCCTCATGTACGTGCTTACAGTGGAGCCCCTAATCCATACAATATTGCAGAACCCTGACATTAAGGGTATCACCACAGGGGGCATGGAACACAAATTAGATTTATTTGCGGATGATATCCTTTGTGTTTTCACCATCCTGAGACAGTTGCTGCATACCCTACACACCAAGTCTGATCCTTTCTCGAAGCTATCTACATTTTAAATAAATTATATGAAATTCCAAAGCGTAGGCATTGCAGACCCTCACCATGGTGCACAAGATCCTCTAAAACAACATTTCTTCACTTGAAGCTGATCCCCATCAAATACTTAGGCATTAAACTTCCCCTCACGTCAAAAGATCTAGTTGAGAAAAAAATACCTTCCTTTTATAAACACAATACAAAGACATGCATTAGAGATCTTAAAATGAACTTTATGCCTCACCTTTTATATGTGACCCAACTTTTGCGCCCATGTTTCTCCAAACCAATCTTCTCCTAAATCAACAAAAAAATGCTTAATCTGGAAAAACATATCTCCCCCAGTCTCTAGAGCAACCCTGTGCAGAAAGGGGCCTAAACTTCCCCAATATAGAAACCTATATCATAGCATCCCAGATACATCCAGCACTGGTCTGAAACCATGATCCAGACAAGAAATCTGGGATACAAGTAGAATAAAAGTTCTCAAAAGTCCATTACAGGCGGTTAATATGGCTCCCCCCACTCATTGCTAGACCAAAATTGTGCACACCACTTATCACTACTTTGAATCTCTTAAGTTACTGACAACAGGTGATACAGAGATGGTACTCTTCCTCAAACCCACAACACTAAACCCAAACTGACTTAACACTGAATTTCCACCAGACCTCTGAGACCTAGAATTCCATAAACGGAACCAAACCAATCCTCCTCGATTAAGAGTTTTTTTTCAAACCCTCTCCTTTGCACAGAAATGAAGGACAAGTTTTCTTTGCCCAGAGCTGATGAATACCGGTTCATCCATATTACCCTGGCTCAATAATCAGGTCATAAAAAAGAAAATTATAGAGCAGACTTATCTCAAAACCCTGTTTGCAAATAAAGTATGCCACTAGTGCATCACTTGGATTAATCACTGTATCCACAAACTTGGCCCCAAGCATAAATAGATAAATCACTGGGAAAAAAGAGAACTAGGAAGTAAAATCCCATGCAAACCTTGTGCACAATCTAGGGGAGGACTACTAAGAGAATGCAAGAGTCCTGACAAGGTAGTACCTCCCCCCCTCAAGACTGAAGGTAATAATTGGTGAGTTTGACCATCACTTGAAAAGGTATAGTGAGCGAGGCACATTATTACACACATGGTGGTCCTGTCCTTGCTCAGACGTGAGTCCCATGCTCTCCACACCACTGGAGTCAAGCTATCCTGGCTGAAGACGGCTGATAGCCAGAAACCGGTCCTAGGATGCTTGATTCCGGTCCAGGAAAGACATGGCTTGGCAGTTCGGGCTGGACTGTTCCCATGAGGCACAGGGTCAAGGCTGATTTGCAAATGGCCATGTCTGAACTGGGGTGGTGTGGAGTGCAAAAAACGATGGATTTAGACCCAGATCTCTGTACTGGGGTGAATGTATGACACATTGTTCTGCATTCTGGCCATCAACTGTTGTTTTGCATTGGTCCTGTCCTTCCAGCCACATGTTTTGGCCTGAAATTATCTGACACATTAAAACCGTAACAGGAAATACCTTACCATCACAACCCTCTGTGGGTACTCGCAGACAAAAACTGTGTATTATGCTCTTACTATACCCATTGGGGGAAATTAATTTCCCATTTGCCTCTCGCTGCTCCACTGTCAGTGGCCTGGATGTGGAAATTGCCAACAATTCCTCAGCTCAGTATGTGGTGGGGAAAGATATGGCCCATTTTTGTGATGGAAAAGCTCTTGCCATTGTACACGATGAAGCATACAAATTTGAAATTACGTGGAATCCATTTGTGATCCATATGAGAAAAAAAACAGGTGATTGGGGTGACCAGCACACTTGTCAGATGTCCTATGGCATTCAGGCTTATGATGGATTAAACCCAGACTTATTGACTGGAGGTGAATGTTTACATTGTTCAGCATTTCGTCCATCATCTGTTCTTCTTGCTTTGTTTCCCTAAGTTGGTAGGGTATACATAGACGTGGGAACCATGCTCACTTTGTCAATGGAGTCAAGCTAGCATGGCTAATGAGGGGTGTTACCGGAAAACCAGCCCCAGGATGCTTGTCTCCAGGCCAGGGTAGAACTGACCTGGCAATTTGGGCTGGACTGTTCCTATGAGGAACAGGGTCACTTCTAATTTGCATATGGCTGTGTCTGAACTGGGTTGGCAAAGCGAGCTAAAGAACAATGATGGATTCAACCCAGATCTGTGACTGGGGTGTTAGTGTTTGAAAAGTTTCAGTGCTCCGTCCATCATCTCGGTGTGTTTACTTTGTTCACCCTAGTTGGCAGGGTATGCCCAGATGTGGGCCCCTTCTCACTTCGGCACTGGATTCAAGCTAGCCTGGCTAATGAGGGGTGTTACCCCGAAACCAGTCTCACAATGCTTGTTTCCGGTCCAGGGAAGACCTGACTTGGCAGTTCGGGCTGGACTGTTCCAACGAGGAATAGAGTGAAGAATAAACCAATGTGACGAAGTGAGCAAACTAACGATGATGGATTCAACCCAGATCTGTGACTGGGGGTGAGTGCCTTAAAAGCTTTAGCGCTCTGACAATTATCTACTTGTGTTCACTTTGTTCGCCCTAAGTTGGTAGGGTATATCCAGGCGTGGATCCCTTGCTCACTTTGCTACTGGATTATTTTATTTTTTTTACTTTATTTTCATATTTTTCCCAGTTATAACAATACAGTATTGTTCAGTCACTGCCAGTCACAATTACAGATTGTATAAAGTGGAATTGTATACACAAAATTGTACGTACATTATTTGGAGCTACAAGATGTCTGCAACTTTACATCATTCAAAATTCGCTCCCAGTTGCCTCTCCCGACTCTCCGTCCAATGATCATCAATACATTAACCTCATGATGTCCTTGTTCATCTCAGCAAGACAAAGCCCCACCGTTATAAAAGCAATTACTTCAAAAGTGGAGTGACCTAGTATGGTTCAAGATACCCCACACCCTCCGGAACCAGTCCCTTCTCTAGTTGTTAGAGTGAGTTTTCTCGCATTGTCTCCACATACGTCCGATATGAGCCCATATGTCTTTAGGACGAGATGAGCTCGGCATCATGCTGGCATATAATTCACTAGTTACGTTACAATACGCCAGGCTGCGTAGCCAGCCCTTCAGGTTAGGAGCAGTTCTGCGGCCCCAGTGTAATGCCACCTCTCTTTTAGCAATTAGGAGACCCAGAGATGCAAAGCACCAGCCCTTTTCCGGAAAAATAACTGTGTACCCTAGCAGCGCTACTTCCGGTGTGGGGATAAGTGTCAGTTTAGTCATGCCTCCCAGTGCGCTGTGGACTTGCTCCCAATAGGTCATCAGTTTAGGACATGTCCATGTGAGATGTGCGAAATCTGCGTGCGGGGCATGACATTTGTGTCGTCTTGACAGATCTAGTCTGTGAGCGTGAGCAGGGGTAAAATAAGTACGGCGTAGGAATTTAAAGTGGAGAAGTTTGTGCCTGTTATTAAGAGGAACATCCCTCGTGACCTCGCAGCACTTTTCCCATTGTTCGTCAGTAATGGTGCAGCCTAAGTCATTCTCCCATGCTCTACGTACTTTGTCATCATTTACCGGTCTCAGCTTAGCAACTGCTTTATAAAGTTTATATATGAGGTGGGCACTTGTTTCGCTCTCTATGACCATTGTTAGAGTCTTGAAAGCGTCAGGCTCTAAAGGGTAGGTAGGCAGCATGGCACGCAATGCAGAACGAGCTCGCCCCAATATGAAGTTATCCATGAAGGATATGTCTTGGAAACAAGCATCTTCTGGCACCAAGAAGACGTGCCCCTCCGGGTATAAATCTCCCAGCTTGGAAATATCAAATTTGGCCAAGGTGTGTTGCACTAGTTTCTCTCCAGTTATTTGCAGCCACGGAGGGGTTGGGGAGGGGCAAGGCTGATAAATACAATGTAGCGGCCCCGGTAAGCCTGGCTTAGAAGCATGGCTGTGGAGAAGCGTGGCTCAATGGTTAGAGCGGCAGACCCTGATGCAGAGGTCTGGCCCGGGACCAGGGTTCAATTCCCGCCTCGGCGACTCTTGGACTCAATTTCCCCGGACCTGATCATTCTAGCCTCGGTGCCTCGTCTAATCATGGGTCCCACTCTGTGACTCTGGGCAATAGCTTGCTTAATCTCCACAACGGCCCCAGCAGCGCTTGGATGCCTGGCTTCACCTTGGGGGTGCCCAGGAGTGGACATTTCACAGGAAAGCCAGGATGGGTTCCACAGCGGTATGAATACAGCGCTACAAGACCTCTGGGTAGAAGTGCGCTATATAAATACAAACACATTTACATTTCACATTTACATTTAGGATGACACAGCTTATCCCATGCCCAGCAGGTGGTGGAGACCGTCTGTATATCAGACGGGTCCCTGGGGACACCTTTTGGCAACACAGTGGCCAGTTTCTCGGTTAGAACAAAGTCTGCCTCTAGGCGCAGGTATGGGATTCTAGCATCTGGGTGAAACCAGGCATAGACGTAGCAGCATTGAGTTACTAAATATTATAATTGGAGGTCCGGGACTCCATACCGCCTTTATCATAAGGAAGAGTGAGCGCCCGCCATCGAACGAGTGCACGCTTCTACCCCCACACCAGTCGGATTAGATGCTTGCATAGTGTTAGAAAGAAACCGTTCGTAAAGCGTATGGGAACATTGTTAAAGAGGTATAAAAATTTGGGGAGCACCACCATTTTAAGCATGGGGACTCTGCCCGCTATAGATAGTGGCAGTTTCAGCCAATGTTCCACCTGAGTTTCCAAGGCACACACCGCTCGCTCATAATTCTAAAGACGTTGTACACGTATATTTTACAGACTTTTTTGCCTTTTAAGCGCAGCAGACTCTATGACAGTTTGCTATTTGACTCTTTACTTTACTCTTTATGGGCTATATTGCTGTTGATTTCAACTAATTAGTCACTTTTTGCTTTCTGTAATGATTTTTAAGTTTAAATTTTGAATAATCCTTCATGGTTTTGACCTTCAATATTGTCCTACATTCGTTTAATTTATTTGCCTGGGGCCATCGTCCATTGGGACTCACGCAGCCCCAGCCATGCATATCGGCCTCTTGCCCTTTGAAATTATTAGTGAAAATGGCAGACTGAATTGTGTTGGAGAATGCAGGCAAAAGAGCAAATCAGTGCAAATTGAGGCAAATCAGTGCAAACCAGGGCACAGAATTTGACAAAAAATCTGTTCCCAAAAATTGTCAGATTTGGAGAATCCTGGAATCACATTAATTAATGAAGGTTCATCTGCAGCTGTCATGCATGGTAAGTTGTGCTATGCGAATTGTGATGGTATACTTGTGTTTTCTTTCGAAGTGTGATTTGAAGTGAATTAATTTTTTTGTGTCGTGCAAATCGCAGTGGTGTTATATCAATGTTTTTTTGCGTTACTTATTGTGCATGTGTCTAAATCTGTATTGCATTATAATGTTTTGCGTAAATTGCTGAAATTGTTTGAATCGTGCTCTTGATGAATACATATTGTGTTTTTCATGTGATTTATGTACTAAGCTTTTTGGATTCAAGTATAAGGTTTATGGATTTATGGAAATCAAAGATAAAATAACAAGATTGTCTGCTCAAGAGGCATGTGACGTCACACCAGGTTATAGATTAAAGCCCAAGGAAGTCCTTAACAGTCTATTTGCATACGAATTAATCAGGGTACTCTTATTTATTTTTTGTGAATGGAAATATACATGCGGACTCAAAGGTGGGTTATCGCTTGTCAAGAACCTGCCTTAGAGTGAATGGCATTAGCGGCCCGTCTTTATGGGCTGAGGTGCCACTCTCCCACCTTTTTCCAGGCAAGAAGAGAGAGTGCCTGTCAGGCTGAACAAAGGTCAGCCTGGTAGACACTCTTCTTGTTCCGGTCAGGCAGCCAGGAGCTAGACATGCACTAAATGCACAGGCTCCTGGCTGCTTGAGCTGAGGTTTGCCAGGCTGAGGATTTCACGGCCCTGTGGGCATGAACACCTCGACCTGGCAAATGTTCCCAGGGCCGAGTGTCAATCAGTGACACCTCATCACAGAGTGGGGTGGGGTCAGCAATCTCACTGATGCCATCCCACTCTGTGATGAGTGAGGGACTGCTGCCTTCTCTGCCAATGAGGAAAGCTAGCATTCTGGACCCTCCTGGTGATGGAGCAAGGATTCGCACGTAAAGCGACTTGCTCGTATTCATGAACCTCGAATACCCTTACTGTATTAATCAACCTGTTTGCCTTATTAATTTACCCTTTATTCTGACAGTTTGGGTGTCCCAGTGACGCTTGCTTATGTGTTTACTAATAGTAATACGCTTGCAGATTAAAATGGCTGCTGCTACGCGGGAATTTCTTCTGCGCATGCGTCGGTCATACCCATGTGACGTGACGTACTCGCAGTTCTGGTGGGAAACTCTTTGTACTTGCGCAGTAGAACTAAGATGGCTGCTTTGTGTTCTCACATGCCTGAAGCTTGCATTGCTGCTTTTGCTATGCTGTCCGTTCTGCATTAATCACTAAAGCTATAGTTATTATAAAGTAATGGGAATAGTATAGAGATTCACGGTATACAGTGTATTCCTTTTTTCTGTGTTCTAAAGCTGTTTCTATTTCCTTTTCATGCATCGCAATCTTTGGGTATGAGGGACGGGAATACTCCATTTTGAAAATCCTTTCTGCGCATGACAGTCTACAGCCAGAGGATGAACGTTATGTTCTTGAACGCCAGCCAGATGGAAGCACCAGCCAAGATGTGCCTGGGAACTCATGCTTAACCCCACTAAGAAGAAGTCAAAAGGCTACAATGTATTAATCAATAGGCTGTCCATTGTTTCGCACATTGAAGTCGTCATGTGAACCTGAAACTCGATAGGCGTGCAAAGAAAATGTGAATTATGGGTTTGAGAAAGTCAAATCCTAGGTGGTGTGATGACCTGTCCTTCTTTTGTCCAATCGAAATTGGGGATCCCTACACTTGCAACATTTGGGGGGTGGTACACTGACCCGAAAATAGTATAACTAGCCTAGGTTTAGCTAGAGAATTTGTCCGACTTGTCCGAATAGCTGACCTGTCACTGAGCCAACGCACTCAATAGCTGATCGAGAACGGAGGTGCTGCGGAGCACTCTGTCAGATAGACCCACAGACCCAATCGGGTTTTTGGGAACCTTAAGTGCTGGCGGAGCACTTTGCTGGAGAATTCGATAACCCATTTGGGGTTCTGACTGCAGAGAGGGTGTAGCGCAGGCGTTGCAACTGAACTGCGGGTGCTGGTCTCAACTTTGGTGGTCCGGTTCTGATCCAAATCTGGGTTTCCTGTCCTGGTTTCCTTACTGCACCTGCTGGCCTACTGGCAATCGTTTCTCCTGTCCTTAACTGACCCGTGGCCAGGGTTGGTTTTCACACCGTTCTAGGTAAATATAAAACTGAGAGGGAAACACCCTTGCGTCCTTTTCCTTACCCTTTAACTGAAATCCTGCTAAAAGTTATAATTGCATATGTTCCTTTTCTTTACCCTTCCCTCGTGACAAAGTGCTAAAGTCATAAAGAACCTTTATTAGCATGTTCCATTTTTCCCTACCCTATTAGTTGAATATTAAAGTACTGTCTCTGAATAAATAGATGTTCCTTTTCTTTACCTTCCCTTTACTGAACCGAAGAGATCATTCCTGAATTATTAGCGTGTTCCACTTTTTACCTTCCTATTAGTTGTATGGATATTCCAATTATCGTCATTTCACATTGAGTTCCTTTTCTCCTATCCATTTCGTTTACCAGTGATTAAACTGACATTCTAGCATGTTCCTTATTTTCCCCGTCCTTTAGAAAACACCATTTCCAGTTGATACCAAGACGTTTAATTTCAGTATGCTCTTTTCTCTTACACTCCCTTTAGACTTCTAAATGGTTGGCGTTATATTCCTTTTACATGGTTATACGCTTTTCATGATTCTGATTATTGATAGCTTGCTTGCTGTAAATCTTTTACTTTCAAACACTGAAGAAGATTAGATAACGGTTTTCAAAACTTCCCGTGTCTCTGGTTATTATATGAGTGCAAATATTACAAATGTTATGGTATTATTTGACTGCTTATCTTTTCAGCTAGCTCCCTGATCCGTTGTGGTCATAGGTACCGGCGTTAAGGATTGGTAAGTCCAGGATATAGGACATAGTTAGAAATTGGATTACTGGTAGTAGAGTGTAGGTTACCAGATTAAATTTAGTATGGTGAATTGAAATTTATGGGCCCAAGTGTGCTTATGGTAAAATTATTAGTCGGGTGACCTGCGCGCTCTATCAGTAATTTTCTGGTAGCAGAGGCATGGTTAGGGACTAGTTAAGCATAGGTAGGTAAACTGCTGCTAACTGTGAAAATGTATTGCTGCTAAAAGTATCGATCGATCAAATGAAAAAGTGTTTTAAATTGTTTGAAATGTTATGAAATGTTTTAAAGATTTGTCTGATATGCTGTTACATTGATCTATGTATTAACCAAACTCGTTAGTGATTGTTATATGTTTGTCTGGAATCCCCGGGGGCAGAATAGCGAGTGGTAGAATAGAAGCCACATCGCAGTGAGGTCAGTGGCTCGAGGAAAAGTTAGTGCATGGTTGGGCAGAACTGGAAGCACTAATCAGGGTTTTCTGTATGGATGTATGAATAAATGATAGCAAAGAGTTCGCTGGCAAAACTTCTATTGTGATATCACCTAGTAAGGGTCACACGGAAGGAGTAGCAGGTTCATCTGAGCTTGGTTGTTAGCAAAGGGGTTCGCTGGTGAAACTTTTGGCTTAGTATATATCTCAGAGTGGATGAGTCGAAGGAATAGCAGGTTCTCTAATGCTTGTGTGAAGGGTAGGCAGAAGGGATCTATCCGCAGTATATGAAAAGTAAACAGAAGTGATTACTTGCAGTGAAACAAATCTTTTCTTTCTAGACACTTAAGTACAGTGGCGAATGTTTTGCGTTGTAAATTAAACAAAGCACTTGCACTTTAAAAGGTAGAAATTGAGTTTTCCGTTATCTTGCGAAGGAGGCAGTCAGTTGCGGAGCTGCGCTGACGTCACTGAGTGCCGCGCTGGTATTGGTCGAGACAGCGGGCGTGTAGCTTTGTAAAGGAGGGGTGAGCACAGGAGCGTGGGAACTCGTCTCAAGAGAAAAGCAGCGCACCCATTTGTTGAAATTATTTTGAAATCGCATTGTTGGTTGGTTGCAGAAAAATAAAAGGCACATTTGTATGGGAAGTGATTTGGTAAACAAAGTAATTTGCAAAAAGTATATGTGGTATCCGACTCATCCCGAGATTCGACCTGATCCAAGATATCAAGGTTTTGTGAGGGATCAGTGGAGGACAGCTAGAAATCGCATTATGTACGGAGGCACGAGAAAAATGACACTTGTAGACAAAGTAAAGAACTACTTCAAGAAAGACAAGCCTATCACAACTAGAGAAGGAGTTATCATTCCACCATCTAATACTCCCGCATCATTTATGTTATTTGACAGAGGCTACCATGCTTGTGTATGGTTGGAAAATTGGGTGGAATATACTATAGATGACGGAATTTTAGCATTTCCCTTAGAAGGTACATTTAATGGCAGAATTTTGTTCAACCTGAGAACCCGAATGAATGATTTACATCCCAGACCCAGACTAACGCAATATGAGGCATTAGAGGAATGGGAAATAGAAGCTTTTGAGCAAGACAGACCCAGAATTGACAAAGGGTTAGCTAAATTTTATCCGAAGGTACAGAAAGAGACCCGAGAGAAAAGAATGAAAGAATGGAGACAGAACATGATGGTAGCAGCACTGTGCCCTGTACTAACAGTAGAAGAGCCCATGGGAGGGAAAAGGACAGAGAAAACAAAGCATTTAATGACCGGTGGTGATTCAGACGATGATTATCTGGAGGATTTATTAATGAAAAATCTGCCACCTTATAATGAGGAACCCAGATCCCTAAGTACAATAAACCCATTCCTGAAACCTAATTATGGTGAGGGACCGAGTATGACAAATCCAAGTGCCCCGAATTATAACCCTCCTTTGATTCAGCAGATAATACATGAAACCACCATGGAAAGGGTGCTTCAAGAGAGAGAAAAAGAGGCTCTAGTTAAACAAAGAACTGAATTAATTAAGAAAATCTCCCAATTAAATACAAGTCCTGAAGCTCTGACAATTCCTGTAACTATTTGCCCGGTTGTTCCTTTGTACGGGGATAAGCAGGGGAGTCCGAAAACTCCAATTATAACCCCATCTGTAGTACAGCCGAGAAAAGAGCCCTTGATAGTAGACGATCAGGCAAGTGAATGTGAATCTGTGATCTCTTTGATGGACTTACCGATAAGGGAACCAGAAGGGAGTTCACAGAGAAAGAACACTCCTTTTAGTTCAAGAGAAGTTCAGATTGAGTCATCTTCGGGTACTAGAAGTGCCACGGTAGTGACTCCTGAAGAAATAGACAGATGGACCCGAGAATTAGAAAAACCATGTCACCAGCCAAAACCATTGGATATATATAAACTGAGGATAGAATTGGAAGAACTAATGGCTGGGAATGTGGGATTGGACAGACTAAACACCCTTAGTGAAGAGGAGTTGTTATTCATTTGCAAAAGCCTTACCCGAAATACCAGAGTGTACCATGAGAAATTAGTGGACACCGCAGCTAGCATGGGAATTGACATTAGTAGATTAAAAGTGTTGCAAAAGCCCTATAGAGCAGAATTCTCAGTAAAAGATTTGGAAAATATGAATGTGTCAGAGAAAAAGGTACAAATAAGAGAATTGCTAAACCTGTTACAAAAATGGGGGAATTTAGAAAAATGGAAAGCCAGATGGGCCAAGAAAAAGGAAGACAGTAGATCAAAGCAAATGACATCTGAATATGTTTTAAATGAAACAGAAAAGGTGGAAAAATTATATCCTATGCGAGAAGTACCAGGTGGAGGATATGTACATGTTCCATGGTCCCGACAGGATATTGTGTCTTTTACAAATGACTTCCCAAAATTGCGAGAAAAACCTGTAGAAGGGTACAGACAGGTCGAGAGATTTGTGAAAGTTCAAAAATGTCTCCGGAAAGATCTAGATGGTTTCTTTGACATTGTAGTTCCTGTAGATTTATAGACAGAATGTAAAATTGCTGTTGATTGGCCTAGTGAAGAATACGCCAGAGACCCAAAGACAGGGGCTCCTTCAGGGGATGTGATGAGGAAGTACAATCAGGTGATGTTGTATTTGAAGGCAAAGGTGCCTGCAAAGGAAACTGATTGGACCCGAATAGATAGAACTACTCAGAATAGAGATGAAACTGTGCACTCTTATTACGAACGACTGTTACAGGTGTTCAAGACGTACAGCGGCCTGGATAACATAGAGATGAAGGACATGACCCACTTCATATATCGATTTGTGTTGGGGTTAAGGCCTGAGATCTCACAGTGGATCAAAGACAATAAAATCTGCTGGCAGGCTAAACCAATTGATGAAGTCCTGAAGTATGCTAAATATTGCGAAGATGAGCTGGAAAATAAACGAAAGGAATTGAAACAAAAAGTCATGTGGGCACAGGTAAAATTAGCAGAGCCCTAAGAACAGCAGCTGAGCAAAATGACTAGTAATCAGAGCCAGGGCCCCGGGGGTGGAGGAAAGCCGAGGGTAAAAATGAGCAGAGAAGAGGCAAGGAAGAAATTCCCCTGCCACTGGTGCGGAAAGATAGGGCACTGGAGAGACGAGTGTAAGGCTGTGCAGAATGGTAATGTGCAAATTAATGATTTGAATCCACAGACGCAGAATGAAACACCACGGAAGACTCAGCAGCAGGTAAAACAGAATCAGTTGCCTCGTGCACCTAGACCAAATTATAGGAGCAAAGCACAACAGGGTGAAGACACCGAAGTTTGGGAAGGAAGGGAGGATAGAAATGCAGCAACTTCACAATTTTTGGTAAATGACACATTCCTCTGTGACGATACTTACTGACGGTGCCTGAGGGGGGAGGACGAGGAGTGCGTGCTTGGCGCCTCCTTGCCGGTGGACCAGTCAGGGCCATACATTGAAGGAAAGGTTGAAGGAAATGATGTCACCTTTCTGTTGGACACTGGTGCTACCCGTTCGACCTGTGAGAACAGCGGACGTTCCAAACCTAACCCTCTCGGGAGAGGCAATCCAAGTAGTGGGCGTTTCTAATCAATTAATCAGTACCCCCGTTACAGAACCTATGGAGATTAAAATTGGGAATTTTAAAGAGATGCATTGATTTGTTGTTTGTGATTCCAGTCCTGTGAACCTACTAGGACAAGATTTGCTGTGCAAAATGGACTGCACTATCTTTTGCACTCCAAATGGCATCGAAATTCAGACCCCAGATGAAGATGGAATTTACAAATTAATGTTAGCAAGACCCGACTCAGAAATTAAAAGACTGACAATACAAGACTTACCTGAAGAACTTCAACAGACAGTGAAACCGGAAGTATGGGATTTTACTGGAAAAGATGTAGGAATAATGGCAAATGTTGACCCAATTAAAATAGCCATAAAGGAAGATGCAGTCTACCCAAATACCCGACAGTATAAGATGAGTGCAGAAGGTAAAGCAGGAGTTGCTATTGAAATCAAACGATTGCTAGAAGCAGGCATTTTGCAAGAGGTGTTGAGCAGTCCTTGTAACTCACTGATAATTGGCATAAAGAAACCGAGTGGTAAGTACAGGGTCGTACAGGACCTGCGCAAAGTTAATAAAATAGTTGTTCCTTGCTGTCCTGTCGTGCCAAACCCTGCAGTGATATTGTACCAGATACCATGGAATGCTGGATGGTTTACCGTCATTGATCTATGTCATGCATTCTTTTCGATTCCATTACATCCAGACAGCACATTTCTTTTCTCATTTGAATTCAACAGTTATGTATACGTCTGGAATCGTGTTCCTCAGGGGTACACGGAGAGTCCTTTGATTTTTAATCAAATTCTGAAAAAATGCCTTGAATCATTGATTTTGCCCGGAAAATCAGTCCTGGTGCAATACATAGACGACCTCTTGGTGGCGTCTAAGAGTCGAAAAGACTGTGTTACCGACACAATTGCCTTGCTGAACCATTTAGGTGAGGGAGGACATAAAGTATCACCAGACAAGCTGCAGTTTTGTACCTCATCTATAAAATATCTGGGGCACCAGATAGAGAGAGGACTCAGGGAAGTTACTAAGGAAAGAATTAGAATAATTCGTAACATGGAATTGCCCAATACCCAGAAAGAAATCAGAATGTTTCTTGGAGTTGTAGGATACTGCAGGCAGTGGATTGTGGGATTTGCAGTCCTAGCAAGACCATTGATAAAAATGACAAAGAAAGGAGCAAAAGACCCAGTGGAATTGGATGACGAAAGCATGACAGCTTTTGAGAAATTGCGAGAATGCCTGTGTACCGCTCCTGCATTGGGAATGCCTGGCTACTTAAAATAATTTGCATTGTTGTGTGACACAAGAGACAATTGTGCACTTTCATTCCTGACCCAAATTCACGGTTTAACCAGACGTCCAGTGGCATACTTTTCTTCCACATTGGACCTAGTAGCAGCTGGATTGTCCGGATGCCTGAAAGCAGTAGCTGCAACATGCACGAGTCTTGAACAAAGTGAGTCCATTGTTATGGGACATCCTGTGACAGTATATGTTCCACATACAGTTATAATTTTGCTGACAAGAACTAAAACCCAGTATCTCACACCTAGTCGGCTGACTAAGTATGAGAGAATCCTTGTAGGTGCAGGAAACGTGACCATTGCTAGATGTTACATTCTGAATCCAGTTACCCTACTTCCAAACTCATTTTCAGCAGAAGTGAGAGAAGAAGTGGAACATGACTGTGTTGATTTAAATGAGTTTAGTACAAAACCACGCCCAGACATAAAGGAAGCGCCCTTAATTGACGAAGATTTTGAGCTATTTGTAGATGGCTCATCCTTGAGACATGAAGAAGGAGGCCTAAGCGCTGCTTATTCAGTATGCACAGTGGGAGGTCCAGTGGAAGCATCCTATTTACATGGAGTCAAGTCTGCACAAGTAGCTGAATTGGTTGCTTTGACAAGAGCTTGCAAATTTGGGAAGAACTCGAGAATAACCAAATACACTGATAGCCAGTATGGTTATGGGGCTGTGCATGACTTTGGCCAATTATGGATGCAAAGGGAGTTCCTGACTTCTTCAGGCACGAGGTTGTTTAAAAACATGCTGCCAAGTATGTTTATGTAGTGTAGCAATAGTACTGATACTTTGGATAGGGCTAACAATAGCTATTCCTACTATGATGAGTAAAAATCCTAACCTGTACCCAAACAATCACCTACCAGAAGACACTGTAGAATCACACACTAGAAATACACCACAAAGAGTAGATGCACCAGAAAAGACACTTAGCCTTAAGCAAACAAAGATAGATTTAGAAGCACCAGATGAGGAAGGATTACATTATGACAAAATCAAGAACAAAACTCATTTAAATGTTTTCGCAAACCTGTTAGTACATTATGTAGAAGCTATGGAAATAGATGACTGTTATGTTTGCATGAAGCTGCCTACCTCGGTAGCTGAGAGTGTGACATACCATCACTTGCCCTTAACCTATGGAATTTCTTGTAGTATTCTGTCTAGTTTATTCTATAGAAGAGGACCCTTACAGTATTGTTATTCAAACTTTGATGTGATATTTTCTGAACTTCCTGTACGAAGAAACCTGAACCCTGTACATACAACTAGAGATGTGGCAAAATACATGAGTGAATATTTTCTAACAGTAGGTAAAATAAATATAGATGATGCACACAAAGATAACTTGACCTGTTCATTACATAAAAAAGAGAAAATGTTTCTGAATATGGTAGAGAAAAGAAGAGAAAGTTTCCAAAAGAAAGCTAAAGACAAAAATCAGAAAACCCCAAAATGGGCTGAAAGCATAGGGAGCACCTCAACTGGTGGGGCTAATCCTGCTATGTTGCTGGGTTTCGAAAAGAAAGGGAAACTTTGTCTTCAAAGAGAAAGAACCAGTTATTATAACAATATATTCATTAGTTCCAGAGAATGCGAACACAATTACAAGGTAATCGGGGGTTGGGGTTTCAAAGATGGGTCAGAGCCTGTGTTTCCCGGAATTTATTATATATGTGGGAACAAGGCTTATTTCAAATTGCCCGACCATTGGTATGGGAGCTGTTACTTTGGTATTGTCTTTCCAAAGATATACCATGTGGGGAAAATCACTGGAAGCACTGAAAAGACTAATGAATTAGTACGTACAAAAAGAGAAAGTGTTGGTGAAATAGTAGGTGATATTTTTAGTGCATTGATACCTACAGTGAGAGTGGCTCTGAATACACACAGAATTTGTAAATTGTCCACAGTAGTAGATCGGTTATCAACCGACACTGCTGGAGGTTTCCTGATGGTCAATACCAAATTGGTTGCAGTTAGATCAATGGTTTTACAGAATCGACTTGCTCTTGACACATTATAGGCAAAAGAGGGCAGAGTCTGCAGAATGTTGAAAACGCAACATTGTTGCACTTACATACCTGACAAAAGTGTGGAAATTAAAGGGTATGTGGGAAACATTACGAATTTGGAAAAAAAGCTCAAACCACTGGAGGTTGACACTGCCTTGAAGAACTTATAGATGGTCTCTCCGCCATAGCTAATTTGTTTTCTAACCTAGGTAAAAGTCTTGTGAGTAAAATACTGATGCCAATAGCGGGAATAGGTCTATTAGTGTTTATAATAGTAATTTGTTGCAAATGTCAAAAGCACAAAAAGAAATATACTGTGAATAGGCGAGGAGTGAAAAGAAATGTTGATGAACTTGAATTAGATGAATTGAATAATAAAATTTACAAAAGGGTGAAAAATTCTCATTCTAATAAAGATATTGAGAAAAAGATAAACAGAAAGTTTGAAGAAGTTGAAATGGATGAAATGTGAAAAGTTGGCATCTGGTTCCATTATATGTGATGATATAAAATATCATCAAAGAGGGGATTGATGGAGCAAGGATTCACACGTAAAGCGACTTGCTCGTATTCATGAACCTCGAATAACCTTAATGTATTAATCAACCTGTTTGTCTTATTAATTTACCCTTTATTCTGACAGTTTGGGTGTCCCAGTGACGCTTGCTTATGTGTTTACTAATAGTAATACGCTTGCAGATTAAAATGGCTGCTGCTACGCGGGAATTTCTTCTGCGCATGCGTCGGTCATACCCATGTGACGTGACGTACTCGCAGTTCTGGTGGGAAACTCTTTGCACTTGCGCAGTAGAACTAAGATGGCTGCTTTGTGTTCTCACATGCCTGAAGCTTGCATTGCTGCTTTTGCTATGCTGTCCGTTCTGCATTAATCACTAAAGCTATAGTTATTATAAAGTAATGGGAATAGTATAGAGATTCACGGTATACAGTGTATTCATTTTTTCTGTGTTCTAAAGCTGTTTCTATTTACTTTTCATGCATCACAATCTTTGGGTATGAGGGACGGGAATATTCCATTTTGAAAATCCTTTCTGCGCATGACAGTCTACAGCCAGAGGATGAACTCTGTGTTCTTGAACGCCAGCCAGATGGAAGCACCAGCCAAGATGTGCCTGGGAACTCATGCTTAACCCCACTAAGAAGAAGTCAAAAGACTACAATGTATTAATCAATAGACTGTCCATTGTTTCGCACATTGAAGTCATCATGTGAACCTGAAACTCGATAGGCGTGCCCAGAAAATGTAAATTATGGGCTTGAGAAAGTCAAATCCTAGGTGGTGTGATGACCTGTCCTTTCTTTTGTCCAATCGAAATTGGGGATCCCTACACTTGCAAGATTTGGGGGGTGGTACACTGACCCGAAAATAGTATAACTAGCCTAGGTTTAGCTAAAGAATTTGTCCGACTTGTCCGAATAGCTGACCTGTCACTGACCCAACGCACTCAATAGCTGATCGAGAACAGAGGTGCTGCGGAGCACTCTGTCAGATAGACCCACAGACCCAATCGGGGTTTTGGGAACCTTAAGTGCTGGCGGAGCACTTTGCTGGAGAATTCGATAACCCATTCGGGGTTCTGACTGATAGCTGCAGAGAGGGTGTAGCGCAGGCGTTGCAACTGAACTGCGGGTGCTGGTCTCAACTTTGGTGGTCCGGTTCTGATCCAAATCTGGGTTTCCTGTCCTGGTTTCCTTACTGCACCTGCTGGCCTACTGGCAATCGTTTTCCTTGGGGTTTCTCCTGTCCCTAACTGACCCGTGGCCAGGGTTGGTTTTCACACCGTTCTAGGTAAATATAAATCTGAGAGGGAAACACCCTTGCGTCCTTTTCCTTACCCTTTAACTCAAATCCTGCTAAAAGTTATAATTGCATATGTTCCTTTTCTTTACCCTTCCCTTGTGACAAAGTGCTAAAGTCATAAAGAACCTTTATTAGCATGTTCCATTTTTCCCTACCCTATTTTTTTTGTTTGAATATTTTTATTGCATTTTTAGTTGTTTAGCATCATTACACATAAGGATAAATAACCAAGCCGTAGTACAGGATATTCGTTACATGTCGCATCAGTTGTACATATACATGAATGAACATGACTGAGAGGAGCGAAAATAAAAGCAAAGTATTTAGAACAGCATGACATAATCATCGGCTACAGTTATGCTAGTAAGAGAATATAGAGCAAAAGTGGCAGTTCACAGAATAAATCAACTGTTTCCTCATATCACACCAGTGAGTTGTTCAGTTTGGGGCACGTGCTATGCTATGTCAACAGATCGAGGCAAATCAAGCGCGTCAGCAATGCAATATATATTCAGATCTTTTATTCAAAACGAGAAACTGTGAAGAACAACCTGAGAGTTCAGGAACGAGAGACTGGGTGGTCTCAGACGATGAATGTGTGTGTACGTGTGTTGCCCACGAGGCAGGTAGGGGGCAGGCATGCGTGGTACTATGTCAGTAGTGGGGGCCGCTCAGCGCGACTAGCAATATATGCAACGGGAGGGGGGGCGAGGGGGGGGGGGGGTGTGGGGGGAGAAACACGGCCGGTACAATGCGCTATATGTTATGAGGGTCTAAATAATGCCCCTCTGCAGGCACACCTGGTGGTAAACAGCCAAGGCATTATCCCAGTCCTGCGCTATGGGATACATGCGAAGTCCCGCCGTCTCCTCTCTGTGCAATGCTACACTTTCCGCCCTTGCCCAATTGTCAAACGAGTTACGCCAGTGTATCGCCTGGGGGGATGCACTATTCTTCCAGCGCTTGGTGATGAGGCGTTTCGCAGTTATCAGCCCCAGGTCCCAAAACCTCGCCTGGACCTTCATCTGTTTTGTCCTCTTAAATAAGCCCAATAGGCAAACTTCCCATGTGTGTGGCAAGCTACCTCCTGTCGCTGCTGCCAAAGTGGCTGACACTGTGGTCCAGCAATTATGTAGGGAAGGGCATGTCCAGAGCACGTGCAGGAGTTGCGCGTCTACAAGTCCGTATCTGGGGCACGCCGATGAGTCAAGACCAAAGTAGCGGTTGAGTTTATCTGGAGATAAATACGCACGGTGCACAATATAATACTGTATGATCTTAAAACAAGAATTGCGCGGAACATTCTTCGCCCCAGCTAGCACCTGCGCCCAGTCCAGTCCTGGCCTCTATCTACTGTCCATTTGTCTCGCAGTCGCTGTGATGAAAATTGCGTGTGTAAGTGTAATGCCTGGGCGAGCCAGTGTACTATGTGAGAGCCGTTTCCCATCACGTGTAGGTATTGAATCAGCAGGTGTGTTGGTAGCTCATCTGTTAGGACACCCCAGGCTCGTGTCAGTGCACGGAGGAGCGTCGCGTGTGTCAGGAATTGTCCAGCAGGCAGTCCTGTGTTGGCCGCCAGGGTCGCAAAAGAAAGTAGAGTACCTTCTGCAAACAGGTCTCCCAGGCTATCTAAATCAACGGCCGTCCAACTGCCTAGTGCAGTCTCCGTAAGTGCACCTCCCTCCCAGGGCGTCCCCAACAGCGGCAGATTGGGGGCATATGGTTTGGTAGAGTTTGTAAGCTTTAGGCTTTTCACATAGCACTTCCTCGCCACCGCAAGGTGCAATTGATCAGGGCAGCGGACCTTAGCTAAAGGGTGAAACAGCGCGTGTATCTGCGCGACCGTCATGACTGTGTCGTCCGAGGCAGTATCGCCCAAGTTCCTCCCACTCAACCAGTAAGTAACCCACTGCAACTGCGCAGCCAGGTAGTAGAGCTCCTGATTAGGAACAGACAGCCCCCCATTTTCCGTTGCAGCATATAGCGTCTTCAACGCGACTTTGGGCCACCCCGCATTCCAGATCAATCGTCTGGTCAGAGTTTCCAGCTCCCGGAAAATTCGGGCCGGGACATACACCGGAAGATTTGCATAGAAGTACAGCAATTTAGGCAGTGCAACCATTTTTGTAAGCGTAATACGACTTGGGACATTCAAGGGAAGGGAGTTCCAAAAGGACACCTGAGCCGTAAGTGACGAAATTGCTCTTGTGAGGTTACCCTCCAGCATGTCAGCGGACTCGCGATAAATATGGATCCCCAAATAGCGAAAAACGGTTGGATACCAGAGGAGTCGCTCACCCATTACTACAATATCGCACTCCGGCGTGTCTGCAGCGAAAGAATATACACCTGACTTCACCCAATTAACGCGGAGTCCCGACACGTCACCGAAACTGCTAAATATGGCAGTGAGCGCGCATTGGAAGCAGGTCAGGTCTCTGATGTAGATCAGTAAATCATCCGCATACAGTGACACTGAGTGTATTCCTTCAGCCAAAGGGATACCCCAATCTGTACCGGAAGCAGGGAGTTGTGTCGCCAAAGGTTCCATCATGAGAGCAAAGATTAAGGGGGAGAGGGGGCAGCCTTGTCTAATGCCTCTGCAAACACGGACTGAGTCTGAGAGAAGCCTGCCCATGCGTACACGCACCACAGGATCTTGGTATAGAAGTTCCACCATCTTAAGGTAGGCGGCACCCAAGCCAAACTTCTCCAGCACCTGCACCAGGTAGGGCCACTCCACAGAATCGAATGCTTTCTCAAGATCGAGAACCACGCACCCCGAGCGAGGCCATCGGGACGTAGCCAGGTTTTGCTCTCGAAATAGGCGTCTAATGTTATAAGACGTACTGCGGGTTGGCACAAAACCGTTCTGGTCAGCATGTACCAGTGCAGGAACCAGAGGCGCCAATCTCTGGGCTAGTGCAGACGCCAGGATCTTATAATCCGTATTAAGGAGAGCAAGCGGCCTGTATGATCCCATATTGAGCACATCCCTGCCCGCCTTCAAAAGAGATATCACGTTCGCCTCATTCAGGGTTGGCGGGAGAGCAGCATCCTCAATTACCGCCCCATACATCCGTAATAGTTCGGGTATGAGGATGGTAGAGTAGCCCTTATAGAACTCCGCAGATAATCCATCTGGACCTGGGGTTTTACCATTGGAGAGGGAAAATATAACCGTTCGAAGCTCTTCCGCCGCCAGTGGTGCGCCCAACTCTTAACGCTGCGCATTGGTAACCCCTGGCAGGGGTAACGCCGATAGATACCCTGAGATGTCATCCTCAGTGACTCGCAAACGGGAGCGATATAGGCTCTCGTAGTGGTTCGTGAAGGCCTCGTGTATAGCCCTCTGTGTGCAGACAGTGGTGCCCTGAGTGGTACGGACAGACAGTACCGGCGCCGTTTGGGTGTCTCGCCGTATCAGCCAAGATAACAGCTTACCTGGCTTGTCTCCAATGTGGTGTGTGCGCACCGAGTGTGCAGCGTAATATAAGTTCTTCAATCTATCCAGAAGTTGAGTGTGCTGTTCTCGAGCCATCACCAACCTCGTATCATCTCCTCCAGCTGCCTCCTGTTCGCCAGTCAGTAAGGTGGATTCTACTCTCGTCAAGTCCCTTTCCACCTGGCGTCGCATTCCCGCCTGCATGCCCAGGCAGTGACCTCGTGTGACCACCTTAAACGCGTCCCACTCAACCTGTGGTGTGGATGCATTGTCGTTATTTTCCTCAAAATACTGCAAAATGTGGATCGAGAGCGCCTCTCTATATGGGGCATCCAATAAGACATCCGGTTGGAGTCGCCACGTGGGAATCGGCGGGTGTGGGCGCTCCCAGGCAAAGTCAAGTGTGTGAGGGTTATGGTCTGAGGGAGTGCGACCCAGATAGCAGGTGTCTGTGACATGGGGTAGTAAATCGCTTGACAACATAAATCTGTCTAGTCTGACATGCAGCGCGTGGGCACCCGAATAGTATGAATAGACTCTCATGTTGGTGTTGCGATTGCGCCAAACATCATGGAGGTCCCACTGTGTCGCCCAGTCCATGAGCACCTTCGATGCTCCACTCACCGGCGCATTGGCCAAGGGGGGGAGTGATCGATCTAGCGTAACATCCAGCACACAGTTATAGTCGCCTCCAAGCAAAAGTGGCACATCCGGCCAAGGCGCTATCACCGACGACAATCACGAAAGGAATCTCCCCTGGGCAGTCTTAGGAGCATAGACAGAAGCTATAACTACCTGCTGTCTGTCTAACCTACCCTGAAGAATCACATATCTGCCCTCAGCGTCTATTCTACTGTGAGCAAGTGCAAAGGGGACCCCGGGGCGTATCCAAACTAAAGTTCCACGCGCAAAAACTGAGAAGCCTGTGGAATACAGCTGCCCCCTCCACCTGCGACGCAGCGTGAGTACCTCTCTGTCAGTCAAGTGGGTCTCTTGCAACAACGCTACTTGTACCTGGTGTCGCATAAGATATGAATAAACCTGGTAACGGCGTGAAGGTGTGTGCATACCACACACGTTCCAGGTACAGAATTTAATCGTAGCCATTGCACCTCCACTCTCCCGTGTCCCATCCCAACCACCCACCCCCAGCACACAGCCCGGCAGCACAACAGGTCAGACACCCACTGAAATCACTGCAAATCGTTCGCACTCCTCGGCAGCCCCGTAAACACACATCAGGGGAAAAGGAAAAAAACACCAGCCTTATAAACATGGGAAACATAACCACAATTCCAAAAGGTCGACAGCGGAACATGCTGTCGTCCAAACGCTCTAGGGAGCACTAATAATCCGTAAGTTCAAGGGGGGGTCACTGAGTCCTTAGCTCTAGTCTTACAAAGGTTTCATGCAATCAGGGCGAGGGTGCTGTCCCCCCACCACAGGCAGCTATTGTTATTCAGCCCATTGTCAGTAAGAGTTCTCGGTGCATGGTGCATCTATTCCATCCAGGTCAGGGACCAAATGTTTGGCAGCAGCACTGGGCGGGGCGCAGCCAGCCACTCACCTCTGGGGGGTACGTCCACCCCTCTGATGCAGTCCCGCAACTCACCAATAGTGGGTGCGCCCATGACATGTCACAAATGCTGGGTCCGGTCCACACACCCACAGCAATCAGAGCCGAATGTCGCCCCAGGGCCAGAGCGGTACTACCAGCTACACTTCAACATCTCATGGAACCAGCAGTTCGTCAGCTGCAGATCCCTTTAGCATCCAAATGGCAGGTCGATTGCTCTAAAACGTGTTCAGTGGACTGTATCAGCAGTCTGTGGTGTAACATCCGGGAGATCCACTGAAACTTGGGAGTCCGGCAATCCTTAAAGGTACTCATCATCACTCTCAAGGACTTCAGGGATAGCCCCCGGGTCAGGGCCGAGGGCGAGCCGCTGATCTCCGCCACCATGCGAAGGGCCTCCTGTTGCTCGCTTTGCATAAGTTCAGGTGTGGGACCCACTTCTGTCTCCGCGTGCGACAAATTCGTCGGCGAGGGTTTCCTGCGGCGGCGCCGTCGAGCTCCCTGGTCACGGCTCATCTTCGGTGGCATCTCACTAGGCTCCTTATCGATGCCCTAGTCGAGCCAGGTCTCGACCGCCCTAGGGGTATTGAAAAAGTGTGTCTTATCCTGAGCCACCACCCGCAGGCGGCCTGGAAATAGTAAGGAGTATTTGAGAGCCAGGCGGCGGAGTCGTTGTTTCACCGCTAGAAAAGAGTGGCGCTGCACAGTGTAGTCCGGGAAGAACATGATTTTTGCATTCTCAACTTTGATGTCAGACAGCTTCTTAGCCTCGCGTAGTATGGCATCACGATCTCGGTAGTTCAAGACGCGAATGAGCATGGGTCTCGGGTTTGAGCCTGCAGGGGGAGGTCGGGTCGGCACGCGGTGGGCTCGTTCCACTACAAAGTGCTGTGAGAGGGTACCCTCCGGCAGTAGATCCATGAGCCAACGTTCCACATGTTCCGTTGCTTCTCTGGGTTCCCATCTCTCCGGCAGACCCACTATGCGGATGTTGTTTCTTCTCGCCTGCCCTTCCGCGTCCTCCGCGCGATCTTCCAGGAATTCCACTCTATTAAGAAGATCTTGAACATGCTTGTCCATCTTTGGGTGTCAAATCTGTCATTGTGGTTTCTAGGGTGGTCGTCCGTTCAGAGAGTTTTTTGTGGTCAGCTCGTAGGTGCGTCAGATCTATGGCCACACTGTCGATTTTAGTCTCTAAAGAAGTGCGGGTCAGTTGCATCGACTCCTCCAGCCTTTCCATTGCTGCCAGCATCGTGTCCAGCTTGGAGGCGGTGTGGTCCAGTTCTGTCTGCTTCACCATTTTCCCCTTCACCTGTGTGCCACCAGCTCCAGCTCTTGTCTTGGGACCCCCAGACATGGGAGGCACAGTAGCGTCCAGGCAATAGTATGGCTAGAATTTCCCTAGGCGACTGGCAAAGAATGGCTTGCCCCAAGGGTGACGCAGCCCAACTGTGAAGGATCGTAGGTCGTCCACTCTCTCCGGGCACACAGTAGGTACTCTCTCAGGAAGACCGATCTCGGCTGGGAGGGGCACCGGGTCTGAGCAGATCACGTTTTTTCCTAGTCGCAAGTAGCGGCTAACAGTGCATCTGGTTGGCAGGCGGATTTCTGGTGTAGTGATCCAACCCGGGGGGGTTCGGTCCAAGGGGAGCGGCCCTCTCCGTCAGCCGCACACGTGTCCGCGGTCGTAGCCAGTTCCTTCAACACACAAATTAGAACAGGTGACGGCTTTCACATCGCACTCCCCCGCTCCACGGCCCATGCGCTAACTCCCTCGAGGAGATAGTAGAGCCTTCAGCACTCGGGTACCTGTGCTTCGTAATCCGGTGTGATGATCAGGGCCAGACACACCCCCGCCCAGTTCAACCAGTGTCGGCTCCAAGCAGTAGTCTCGTGGGAGGTCAAAGGCTCTCCAGCAGTGGTCAGCACTCAATCGCAGTCTTTACTGTAACTGCCGTGAGCGAGCGATGGAGGTCCAGCCGCTCCGTATGTACTCCAGAGACCCCCGTGTCTGCGTGTAGGACGGCGGCTTTCAAGGAAGGGCGCCGTTAGCGGTACCCCTCAGAAGGCCTACAACGCCACCAGGCTCCGTATCTGCAGCTGCAGGACCATACATCAGTGGAGGCGCTGTAGAGAGTGTGTCCGCGCGCCCCAGGTGGAGTAGGTTGTCAGCATTCACTTAGGAACAAGTTGGGCTTTGTATAGTAGTGCGCCTCGAAAGTATGCCAGCGCCAGAAAGGGGCGAGAGACAGGGCGAGGTGGGAAGACCCCTAGTTTCACCTTCGCGGGTGTTCCGCCATCACCGAGCTCCAGCCGCAAATCCGTTCACACAGCAGTCGGACAGGGGGCCAGGTACAACATGCGCCCATTGTCGTCTCCCTCGGCATAGTCCGCAGGTCTCGCCTCAACTCAGCCGCAGCAGGGGATTCAATGTCCTCTCCGGTATGAGCACAGCAGGTGGTGGGGCTCTGTAGATAGTGTTGAAGGGCCGAGAGCTTCCCGCCGCAGTCCGCCGCCGCAGGGCCTAGTGGGCAAGGCACATCCCCGACCTCGTGTGATTGCTGGTGCCGGCCGGAAGTGCCTGCAGGCGGGGCGTCCAGACTTCTTCTCCGTTGGGGCAGCCCGGTACAAGCATTCAGTCCCAAACTTCACCAGCCGAGGGAAGGGTGCTCCGGGCCCCCTCGCTGATGATTTCAGGCAAAATCGGATCATTTCGACGGAGAAATGGCCTGTGGTAGGGGAACTTCTCACGGAGCTCTAACCAGGCACGTCTGCCACCATCGCGTGCTCAGCCACGCCCCCATTTTTCCCTACCCTATTAGTTGAATATTAAAGTACTGTCTCTGAATAAATAGATGTTCCTTTTCTTTACCTTCCCTTTACTGAACCGAAGAGATCACTCCTGAATTATTAGCGTGTTCCACTTTTTACCTTCCCATTAGTTGTATGGATATTCCAATTATCGCCATTTCACATTGAGTTCCTTTTCTCCTTTCCATTTGTTTAACAGTGATTAAACTGACATTCTAGCATGTTCCTTATTTTCCCCGTCCTTTAGAAAACACTATTTCCAGTGGATGTACGACATTACAACGCATGCTTTTACCACGCATGCTTTTACATCGCAAGTTTTACAACGCATACCATTACAACGCATAGTGCTTTGGGGCGCTGGATAGTGAATTATTTAATTTACTATTCCAACTCCAGTCCCCGTGGATAGTAGGGAAGGTGTTGGATAGTAAAATAAATATATTCCCTATCCTAGAGCGCCCCCCAGCGCAATGCGTTGTAATGGTTTGCGTTGTAAAAGTTGCGATGTAAAAGCATCGCGTGGTAAAAGTTGCGTTGTAAGTGATGTTTCCCTTTCCAGTTGATACCAAGACGTTTAATTTCAGTATGCTCTTTTCTCTTACCCTCCCTTTAGACTTTTAAATGGTTGGCGTTATATTCCTTTTACATGGTTATACGCTTTTCATGATTCTGATTATTGATAGCTTGCTTGCTGTAAATCTTTTACTTTCAAACACTGAAGAAGATTAGATAAAGGTTTTCAAAACTTCCCGTGTCTCTGGTTATTATATGAGTGCAAATACTATAAATGTTATGGTATTATTTGACTGCTTATCTTTTCAGCTAGCTCCCTGATCCGTTGTGGTCATAGGTACCGGCATTAAGGATTGGTAAGTCCAGGATACAGGAAATAGTTAGAAATTGGATTACTGGTAGTAGAGTGTAGGTTACCCGATTAAATTTAGTATGGTGAAATGAAATTTATGGGCCCAAGTGTGCTGATGGTAAAATTATTAGTCGGGTGACATGCGCACTCTATCACTGGGACCTTCGAGGCTTTCGTCTCAGAGATCTGCATGTAAGGTAAGTTTTATGATTTCTTTTAATGTTTGGTGTGTGCTTGAGTGAATGTGTGAATGTATGTGTATTTGTTAGTGAGTGTTGTGAATAAGTGTAAGCGTGTGTGAATGTATGGGTGTGAGTGATGTCTGTGCCCCGCCCCCCTCCCAGGTAAAATTACCAGATGCCAATGGTGAATAGTGGTACTGTCAAAGGGTACTATGCGCTTTGTGGTGAATTTGATTTTCCATCCCATATCCAAGTAGGCATATAAGGTATTTGTTTTGGCTTATGTATTGCGTTTCAAGCCTTGTTTTGAACTAATATTAGTATTAAGTTGTGAGTTAGTTTGAGACTACAAAACGTATACATTTGAATAAGCTAGCAATTTGTGCTAATGGAGAAGATTCCCCACCCCTCCCACTGGTACACCCAGCCTTGAGATGCTGATGGACCAAGGGTTGAAAAAATGTTTATGGCATAAAGAATGGAATAAAATTACTGATGACAACAAAAAGTTAGAGTTTCCTGTGTATGGTTTGAGATGAAACTGCAGTACAGGCATGTGTAGTTTGAAGCCTTGAAAGAATCCCACTATGTAGCAAATGACAGAGCACATACAAAAATGCTAAAGGTGCAAATTGGTAAAGCTGTCAACCAATGGATGGATGTGCAATTTCATTTACAAAAGAAAGTATGGAGACAGGAAGTGTTAGAAAATATATGTGATTTCCATATGATTACTGAAGAAACAAACAAAGGGAATACTAAAAATGACAAAAACAAGAACAAGAAAGAGACATAAAAGAATTAGAGTGAATTAGAGGAAGGGGATGAGTTTATGGACAGATTGTAGACGGAAGTGAGATCACCACCATATAATGAGGCTCAGGTGGAGGAGCTAGGAACAGGAGAGCCGAGTTTCAGGAGAGATGAGATGGTGCCCAGTTTGTCCTCACACAGTGAGCTGAGAGAGGCAAAAATTAATGTTTCAATCTCCAAGGAGATTTGGAATTAATGCTTGAAACAGGAATTGATTAAGGCAATATTTTTCAGTATATTAAACATAAATTATATTTGAGTGCAAAAGCAGGAAGATTAGTTCCACAAGCATTTGAGGAATTACAAGAATTGGCTAAAGAAATTAAAGTGGAGTATTCAAGAGTCATATAAGGAAGGGAATATCTGTAAATTAATTGATGAATCCAAATCTAAAAACATTACAAGACACTCACATGGAATTATTAGAGACTATTATCAATTGAAAGATGTGACAAACGTTTGAGAAGGAAGGTCGGAACTGCCTGATAAGCCTTGGGGGGAAAAGGGGTAGAAAGAAGAAAAATGAGAGTGGGAGTGATTCCTAGTGTGAAGTGTCGAAAAAGAGTTTCCGCTGATAAAAGTGCAGGGAGAAGCATATATGCATGTACCCTGGTCAAGTAGTGATGTCTAAACATTTACTAAGAATTCCCCTCTGCTCAGAAAAGAGCCCCAAAAGTGGTATACAGAGGTGGAAAGGATCGTGACCAATACAAAACTGCTTTGGACTGATTTAGATGCTTTATTTTCAATTGTTGTGCCTTAAGATTTGTGAACTGAGTGCAAGTTCATAGCAAAGTGGCTCACAGAAGAAGCACAGAGAAAAGCCACCAAGAATAAACCTTCTCCAGTTGTTACGAAGAAATATGAACAAGTTATTGACCATTTCAAGGCAAAGGTTTCCCATAAGCAAGTAAATTTGGCAACGATTATGAGAGTTAGGAAAGAATCAGGTGAATCAGTGCATGCATATTATGAGAGATTAATGCAATTTTACAGAAAGTGTAGTGGAGTTGAAGCCTCCCCAAAAGAATGCATTTCTGGATTTGTTTCTGCTTTTGTTTTGGGATTGTGTCCAGAGGTTAGTTTGCATATTCATCAAAGTGTTATGTGTTGTCGGGTCAAATGTTTGGATGAGACACCGGTCTATATGAAGTTTTGTAGTGATTCTTGTGATTCTAAAAGGAAAACAAAGAAGGGGAAATTAAAGGTAGCTCAAATTAAGTTTTTCCAAAAGGGTGGTCATGGTGGATTTCAGGGGTCTGGACCTAGTTTTGGTTTTGTACTAGTGCTGCTGGTGTTGGTGCTGGTATTAATGCACAGGGAAATGGTGCACAATTTATGCATGGTGGGAGTGGTGGTCCTCGTTGCAGAGTTGCACGATTGCTAAAATTGTACCTAATCCGAATGTTAATAATACACAGAGGAACTGTGCGTCATGCCACATCTCTGGGAAGATTGGGCACTGGAAAGGAGATTGTAAATTTTATCCAAATAGGTTTCAAAATGAGTCACAAATAGTTCCCCGAATGCAGCAACATTTAAATCATATGTGACAGAATGGGATGTGACAGTCAGCTGCCTCAGTGCTACTAGCTTGTGTGCAGAACATGCAGAATCCAAGGTATTTCAATGAGAATATGCCTTCAGCTCTGTTTCTAAAACAAAAAATGCAGAATAGTATGCAGGGTTTTTAACAGAGTTTCAGATTTCAGCAAAAACCTTCAGTGATTAAGGATGATTTTCCACAGTTACATTTCTACAGGACAGAGTTTGGCACAATGACGGTCCCTGAGGGGGAGGAGGATTACATACTTGGTGCAGTTTTAGGGGTAAACAAACGTAGACCTTTTGTAGAAGGAGGAGTGAATGGCCATCCAGTATCATTTTTCGTCAATACAGGTGCTCCCACCAACACAGTTAGAGCATTGGAGGTTCCTAACCTACCCCTTTTGGGAAGAGAAGTTCAGGTTTTAAGCTTTTCAAGTAAACAAGCAACCTTATAAGTTGCCTGCTAATGGCTCTGTAAAAATAGGTTTGATTGTATGTTAGGACCACCCAGAGCCACCTAATGTGCTCTGCCTACAGCTGCCACTATCCCCATATGATCTCATTGGGCCCCCTGAAACATGATATTCCTAAACAAGAGAAGGAAGTAGTGTCACGGCCAGTAGGAGCAGTCAGAAACACAGAACTCACACATATAGTATGAGACACACACAGTGGTCAAGCCTAACATCATAGCATTTAAGTTATCAAGTGTTCAAAGAGCCACCTATCCATAGAATTCAGCACCAATCCGATTTGGCCCACTTGTACAAGGTTACCTACCTTGAGAACCTTCTGGGAACGTGTCGGCTGACATTTTTTAATCTAGAACCTTCTGCAACCTTCTAGAAATGTCTTGGTGGACATTTTGAATCCAAAATGTCCTAGAATCTTCTCTGTGGCTCCTGTTCAGTTGTCAGACTTACCTGTGCAATCCTGTCCAGCTTCAAGGAACAACTTCAGTCATTTTCCTAATTATCCAGCCTTCCCAGTAGATAGTATCTCAGCATCCTCGGTCTTCACCGATTCTGACACTATGAAACCGGCAAAAGAAAAGACTCAGATAAGTATAATTCATCCTAAACTGTAGTATGAGTGCCTAACATCTCACTTGACTAGAAATTGAAGATACTAATCTTCAATTTAAGAGAACATTTGTGAGACATTGTGTGAGGCTAATCGTGACTGTTTGAAAAGGTCGCTATGACAGTAACAGACCTAACAACCAACTAAAGCTAACAACTCATTAGTGTGACTAAGAGTGCAAGGTTCTAGTTGCTCAGAGACTAAGGTGCATCTAGGAAAATTCTCGAACACCAAGTCCAGAGTTCAGCTCTACAGTCAGTAAACCTTCAAGGTTGGGCATTCATAGTTTGCACACCGCTAAGAAAGGCTCGAAGGAAAAACAAGGCACAGGGTAGGGGTTTTGCATATATACAGGAGTCCACAAGGGGGATTGAACTTCAAGTGGTTGGGAGGTGTAGTAAACATTGTATTTTACCCTTGCTGTGATACTGCTAGAGAATATAATTCAAAGGACGAGAGGCAGGGAATCAAAAGAAGTGGGGGACATCAACAGGCAGAGCAGCCACTAGCAGACACAGTTGGCATATCTTCTCGTTCATCCCATTTCCCCCCTTTTCCTACGCATTGTCTCAGATTACGCATATCCAATGCTTGATCTGAGAGTTCAGTTGGGTATCAGAGATAAGGCATCATTCATGGTTCCCGCTGGACCCATGGATCTCACAGTAGTCAATCTGGAGAGTTTACTGGCTAAATATCCTCTGAAACCATGAGTTTATAATCAGTAGAACAAGTCCAGTTAATTTTTTTACGATGAGCCTTTCTCTGAAAAAAGAGTTGCATAATTACTATACACCAGATGATGCTGTAATTCAGACAAAGGATGAAGAGTGAGATTTTAAGATAAAGTCACATGAGTAAAGAGATTTAAGATTTAAAATCTTATCTCCAGATTTAAGACATTCGGTAAACAAGGAAAATTAGGATTTTTCAGGAAAAGAAACTGTATTGATCAAAAGTGCAAATCACTGTAAACCTGAATGCAGAGTACTCCTTGGTACAAGCTTACTCATGAAGCAGAGGAGGGCCTACCACATGTTAGTGATAGAATGAGTGACCAGGGGATTCTAAAATAAGTGTTAGGAAGCCCATGGAACTCTCTTATTGTGTTAATAAAAAAGCCTTGTGAAAATGAGAAATTTGGGATAGGACCTGCACAAAATTAATGACATAGTGATTCCTTGTTGTTCTGTGATACCAAATCCTGCAATAATATTGTTTCAAATTCCAGCAGAAGCCCAGTGGTTTACAGTGATATATTTGTGTCAAGCATTTTCATGCATCCCTCTCCATAAGGATAGTCAATACCTCTTCCCATTCAGATTCTGCTATGGAATTTTGGTTTGGTGTCTCCTGCTAAATTACAGTATTTTCCGGAAGAAGTGGTTTATTTAGGACACCATGAGGATGAACTAAGAAAGGTGTTCAAAGATCGCAGTTCTGTGATCCTGAAAGTTAATCCACCAACAAGTGAGGATCTTTCTAGGGATGGATGGTTACTGTAGTCAATGGATTCCAAACTTTTCCCTGATTACAAAGCCTTTACAGAGGCTGACTCACAGTGATGTGAGGTACCCATTGCCTTAGGACAATGAATGTCTGCAAACGTTTCTGGAGCTCTGACACCGCTTGTGCAGCTCTACTGTTGTAGGAAGGCCAAATTAAGATAATGATTTTGATTTATTTTGGTATGCAAGAGATGGGTGCACACGTTCAGTCCTCACACTGCAGTACAAGGGGCAAATTGGCCCATTACCTATTTTTCTGTGACACTGGATTTGGTGGCTGTTCTGCCCCCAGGTTGTATGATGAATAATGCAGCTACTTCTATGGCAATTGTGCAAAATGAGACAATTGTAACAGGGCATACACTTATTGTGCTGGTTCGACATTCATTTGAGATATTGATGACCCGTACCCATACTCAGAATCTTACAAAGAGTCACTGACTAAATATGAGCAGATTATAATTGCAGCAGAGACTATTTGAATTACATGCTGCAATACCCTTAATCCTTCATTGCTCATTCCACTACCAAGATAAAAATCTGATGACAAAATTAATGAAAGTGACCATGATTGCATTGATGCAAGAGAGATATAGACCAAACCAAAACTGAATGTTCAAGATGTACCACTCGAACTGGAAGGTTTTATTTTATTTATGTATGGTCTTTCCGAGAGACCATTATGGAATGTGCACAATAACGCATATTGTGCACGCATCACACTTGCATAATGTAACTTCAGTGCAAGTGGCAGAATGAACTGCAATTATAAGAACAAGCTGCAAAGTCAATGGATTGAGTGTTACAATCTATACAGATAGTCAATATGGGTTAAGAGATGGTGGACAATTATGGTCATAAAGAGGTTTCTTGGCATCTGCTGGCACCTCAATTGGTAATTGGCCACACATTCTAGATTTGTTAGAAGCTCTGAAGTTTCCAAAGAAAGATGCTATTGTGAAGTATGCTGCACACAAGGAAATGATCAGCATACGAGAGAAGAGATTACATGGTTTCAGTGAGGAAATAATTTTGCAGATGAAGTTGCAAAGTACTGTGCTCTTGTGCCTGGTAAATTGGGGACTAATGAAACATCAAGATGTGAAATGCAAAGTGTTAATAATTTCTTGTCTATAGCATCTTAATCATTCAAGGAGCTGAGGGAATTGCAGAGTCTGGTGCAAGAGGATGAAAGAAGGATGAGAAATGAGTGGATGTGCAAAAGACAAAAAGGAACTCTGGCAGTCAAACGATGGAAGGGCTGTATTACCTGATTGCATGTTATTACAATTGGCAAGGTATCTTCATGGGACTATATGTGTGGGATGTGAAGGTATGTTGTCAACATTGACAAGATTTTGGTCTAATCCCCACTTCAGAGCCATAGCCGAAAATGTGTGCCAAAGACATGTAATCTTGCCAGTAATTAAAAGTCAGCAGAAGAACCAGGATGACCATGAGTCAGACAGAAAAAGCAGAGGATACCTACAAAAGATTACACACTGATATTGTTGAAAAGTCCCCATGCATTGGTCTGAGGTACATATTATTGGTTGACTGTTTCTTTAGCAGGTGGGTCGAGGCCAACCCAATAGGAGATGGCATCTCTAGCTTCGGTTTGCCATCTTCTTTAGAATCAGCTAGAGGAACTAATTTTAAAAATTAGATCCTGAAAGTTCTTTGCATGGTATTGAAGATGGAGCAGAAATGTCAATGTAGCTATCACCCAGAAGCATCAGGAATTGTGAGAGGGACAATGGTATCCTGAAAGCAAATCGAGCAAAGGTATTCACATCGAAAACATTGAAATGGCAAGATGCCCTTCCCTTGGTGGTGTTGAGTATGAGGAGTACACCCAATAAAACTACTGTTCCGTCTCATCATGCGATCTTAATGGGCGAAGCAATGAGAATTCCTGTTATTCCTTCAGCTGCACTTGCGAATATTACTGATGATCTGGTTCAAGAGTTTGCTGATCGGTTATGCTCTTTCTCTCCCCAGTTTAATTTGGCTACACCTTCAGCAAGTGAATAACTGTGCCACGAACTAGAACCGGGTGACTGGGTAGGGGTAAAGAAACATGTAAGAAAACACTGTTTTTAACCTCATTGGAAAACCCCTATTAAGTGATTTTGGTGTCAAATACTGCTAGGAAGTGTGAAGGTTTGCGATATTGGCTTCACCAATCCCACACAAAAAGAGTGAAGACTGTAGTTAAAAAAGTGGTCATCCAAACCACTAATTCATAGGGTTACACTTGAGTTTGCTACATAGATTGAGAGGGGGAAGAACAGAGAGTTCAGATAGGTCAAAGAGTACATCAAGAACAACAACAAAACAACAATAAGAACGTCTAACCTCAAAAACTGGAGCTCTGAAAAATCCTAGAAAAGTTCAAGGTGTTCCAGTTGCAAGCTGTACACATCATGAGACAGATGAAAATGAAAATGAGACAAGTGGAACAAATTTAAAAGAAGATAGACATTTAATATGAGCAGATTGGCTGAAGTTGTGAGAGAAGGAAGAAGAGGGTTGCAAGCAGATCTATATTAAGAATATTCTGAAAAGCCAAAGATCAGAAGATAAACAAGATAGTAGTGCCAAACAAGAGGTACACAACACCAGAATGAGCATATTTGACAAAGATTGAAGGAGAAGAAATAGATACTGATTTGAGAGACTATTTATTTCTGTTGGAGGAACCTCCATAAACAGACATGAATTAAAGATGATAGTGATCTACACTGAGTAATTCCCTGATGTAATAATTCAACTACATTTTTGAATCTCTGAGAAGATGATTTTTATTTTTGACTGTTGGATATTCCACAGTGTGTCTCTGTAACCCTCTTACATTAGAAACGGAGTTAGAGAATTTTCCATATCCTCATATTTAATAAGTAATGCCTGCTTTCACAATTTGTATCTTAGGTGTCTGCGTTTTTTAAAACATTTTTCAACCTTGTTTAAAGGTTTAGCTTTTGTGTTTTTAAGAAAGAAGATGGCTAATTGCAAAACATTGTACTTGGTTCTAAAAATAAATTTCACAATTTCCATTTTACTATTTTTATAGGCATTTCACTAATTGGGTTTGCTTCTGAAAGTAAAAGTGTTGTATATAATAGTAATGCTACAAAATATAGTAGACTAGATCGTAGAGATTTTTCAGTTGCAAATTTTAGGGAGAACACCTATGTAGTTGGTATACTGAATATAAGGATATTATGAATGTAAGTGACTGCTATATTGTACCTACCTTCTAACTTCTGTTACGGGGGTTAAATATTTCCAACTTGGTGAGTGACATGCAATATCATGTAGTGTATGTTCATTTTATTGGAACAGGATCTATTGATGTCGGTTGAGACGGACTACAAATTGCCATTTCATGAGTTGACTGGAAATAAGAATTTGGCATCTGTTACCAAACATAATAGACGCATTATGCGTTATCAAACATTCATTAGCTTTCTCATGTTTCACACAAATAACTCATTTCATCACTTGATTAATTCTAAGTCTAGGAAGAATTTTTGAATTTCTCAATCTCCCCTCAGCTTGTTTCTGTAATTGAATTATCTCACCTCTGCAGCATTTTAACAAATCTTCTACCTCCTTTCATTAAATTCTCTAGAAAAAGTATGCTTAACATCAGTCAATATATAAACACCATATATAAACAACATAATGAAAAGAGTGTTTATATATTGACTGATGTGCTGAGGACAGACACTACCCTCTGCAGGGATTTTGAGGCATCCTCATCTCAGTGCTTACCGCCGCCGACCGCCGACTTTCAGCGATTCTTTAAGCGATTCTCAGCGGTAGACTGTCAGCGGATCTCCAGTGAGCGAGCGAGGGGAAAGCGCATAGCAGGGGAAGCGGGAGAGAATAACTGCCTCGCGCTCCCTGCACCTGGCTCCCGGCACCTGCATCCACGCTCCCACGCTGGGTGACCTTCCTCTTGCAGGCTCCCGGTCCATGGCCTCCGGCTCCTGCTGGTCTTGCCTCACACATGGGGGCCGGGCGGGTCATTGACCCGCGGTCAAGCGCGGCAGGGCACCAGCGAGTTCCCCCCCCCCTCCCCCCCGAGCGCCCCTGAGTGCCTCTGAGTGCCCTAATCTGCTGCTCCTGCCGTGCTGCTGCTGCCGGAGTGCATCACAACCATCTGGGCAGTAAAGAAGGAGAGAAATCAGCTGCAGCGTCTGTGCCGGATCAACCTGCCGGAGTGAAGAGAGAGAGCGGGTGGCGAGGACGCTGTGTTGCTGTGCTTCTGGTTCGGCTTCTGGCTCGGTGTTATCGGTGCTATCGGTGCTATTGGTGTTATCGGCTCCCCCTACCATTGCATCGCCTTGCCCTGCCTCTCAACTGGGGGTCGCTGGTGACCCTTACCGCCTGTCACCTCCTTGGCGTTGGCAGTTGGCAAGTCCAGCAAGTCCAGTGCCGGAGGGGGTTGGATCAGCTGCGGAAAGCCAAAAGGAAAGGAAAACGAAAAATGAAAAATGGGGACCAGCGCGGAGGTACTGCGCGGAGGCCATCGGTCCGAAGGCGGCGTTGATGTACTGCGCCCAGAGTGAGAGGGCCAACGTCTGCTAAGCTGAGCGGAGAGGTGCAGCAAGTGCAGCAAGTGCGGTGAGTGCATCTGCGAGCGGCCGCCGCTGGGAGCAGGAGCGGAGGTGAGCCACAGGACATCCAGGCCCCAGGCTACAGGCCACAGTGCTGACTTTCCCCCCTCCACGCAGACCTCTTACGTCCTCAGTCACCACCACACATCCACTTAGCTATGCCAGAATAGTCTCCGGAGCCCCGGAGCTCTCAAGTTTTCAAGCTTTTAAGTCTTCAGCTGTTTCTTTGACTGGCTCCCTGTGCTTCCTGGCAAGACTCTCAAACACCTGAATCCCCACAAGGGGCCAACAAAGTTAGGCTCGTGGGCAGCGGAGCGTGATCCAGAAGCGGACACTTTGGAGCCCCCCCGGGCGTCTCTGGGAGCACACACAGCTATGAGGTCGGGCAGGAAAAGGGGCCAGCCCATGATCAAGCCCAAGGTTAAACAAAACAGAAACACCAAACCAGCCTGCTTGAGTTTGGATACTTCTTCAGAGGAAGCGAGGACTCGCAGCGATCCAGCTCTCCAGGTTGGAGTCCACCTTCCTTTTCTTCGTCAACCAAAAATCACCTCAAAATTTCAACTCCTAAAGGACCCACCTTCATCCATTTTTTCATCCAGTGGTAACATTTCGGGCCTTCAGGATCCTCTACTTCCCCTATCCCCGCAGGAATTGCTAGCATCACTATCTTCGGGTCAGGTCCCAGACACCACCAATAAGCCATTACCCATGACCTGTTCGCTCGCACACAGAAAAACTGGCAAAATGGAATCCGGCAACAGGGGCATTAGCAGCATTAGCAGCTCAGTCGCCCTGCTAAAAGAAGATGAGGGGTAGCAGTCCCCCTCCGGTTCATCGTCTCCCCTCAAGTCCACTACTGTCTCAATTACCCCATCCAATCGAAAGGAAAGACATCCTTTGTTCAGCTTCATGAAAAGCAGTGGCAAGGATCCCAATCGAGGGCAAGAGGTTCTTAATGGATTAAATTCAAATAACCTCTCAAAGTCCATCAACGTCTCCCCCACCATCTGGATGCCTTCAAGACTAGCCAACTGCCAACTGAAGTAATTGTAGACGGAAAGAGCTTCTCCGAGTATCCGATGGAGGCTGCAGAAATCGCACAGGACTCAGGGTGCGACGGCCCAGTTAACCTCACCTACAGGGGATCATAGGAATGGGCGGACTTAATTGCTTCTTACACCCTGGTCACCCCTGCCAAACAACCTCAGTCCACAGTTAAAACCAATAAAAATCAGTGTGCTAATCAGGTTTCTGATCAGGAGGCAATTCTTTCTAACTCAAAAACTCGACAAAGTCTTTCCGCTTTTCCTATATCCCCCGGTTCTTCAAGTCAACCTGGGTTCCAAACCGGGACTCAAGCATCGAACGCTTCAAACACCTGGGATATTCTCCTAAACACAATGCAACGAACCGTCAATGCTCTTCATTACCAATCTGATAAAATGGACTTACAGCTGACCTCACTTGATACCCTGGCCCTTTTTGTGGGGCAGATCGACGAGAAACTTGGCCAACCAAATCTTCTAATTGGCAGAGCGCAGCAGGAAGCAAAGCTGATCTGTAGTTGCGGCCCAATCATTGACAAACTATCGTCACTCCTGGAAATAGTATCCACTTTGATAGAAGGCCTGCCAAAGGGGCCTCATAAAGGGGACTCCGACACCAATCCTTGCACAACAGCTACTCTTGACCTTGTAAAACACCGCAGCCAACACCGCTGATAAAACTGTATCGGCCTCTCCAGTGAGCTACTTGCCCAAATGCACCCCTCCACTTTCCGAGGATCAAAATCCAACTCAGAACGCGAAGCGTCGCCGTCAACAAAGAAGGAAAGGCCGAAATAAAAAAATCAATCTCAAATCTTCCAGAGGTGTACCCCCTGTTCAGGATCAAAACCAGACAGCAGTTTCCTGAACCTGAATCCACTATACCATCCCACACAGGTACAGAACAAACTTCCACTGAGTCCAGCGATTCCACACATGGAGGGAATCAGGCAGCAACTAAAGAGGTCCTAACATCGGGGGCTGGCAGGGCCCAGTCCAGCATCCAAACTGGCACCCAAAGTATTATGGACCCTAGTAGAATTAGTAAGGGGAAGGATTTCAGGGCCAGTCCCCCCAGACAACCATCGTCAAACGAGTTAAAGGAGGTACCACCAATGCACGGCCCTAACCTGACATTGTAATCTACGACCACTCTCCACCTGCCGCAACCACTGGGCAAGGAATCGATGACAACAGGACTCCCGGGGTTTCTGGTCCAATTAAATCCCCATCTAGATGGCGACTCCAAAGCTCGCACAGTTTTCAAGTCTCGACAACTTCCTATCCCTGACGTCTCTACTGGATCCTCACAACAGTCCACCACAAACAATAGAGGAATCCAACTGGGGGGCCAGTCTCCAACAGTTCAGCCGGTAGATCAAACTACGAATTCTACCATTATTCTTTTTACCCCAGAATATGAATCAAAGGGTCCATTCGACATCTTGAACAGAGGGAACTTACTTCGACTCCTCGGCACCATATCAACCTTAAACTATCTATTGTCAGCTGACCTCCTCTTAGTTGAATTCATAAAAGTCGACAAAACACATGACTTGGAAGCTACAAAAGCAACCTGGATGTCATCTGAAATTGTAAACAAAATCTTGGAGGTGCAAACAACCCTTAAAGCATGGGGGATCCAATCGGTCCTACACCACAACACAGGATATCCGTTCCCCCTGCTTGAGCGACCACATGATGGACCAACCCTGAACATCTCCAAGACCTTGTCAGTGCTTAGGGGTGCCCAGGGACGATCACCATCAAAATCTCAGGCGTTGAACACTCAAAATAGCACAATGGCTTCCTACTCAGACAACCCAGATTACTTCCGGACCTTCAGAATGATCAATACCTTGAGTCACCTACAATGACAGGGCAACCCAGTGAGGGCGGGCTTGAACTTGGACACTCCGCTATTGAAACTATGCTCGTGGAACATAAATGGGCAAAACAACAAGCCTGTAGACACCGAATTCCTTCAATACGCAAAATCATTTGACATCATCCTATTACAGGAAACATGGCTAGAGGAGCCTGCGCAAATAGAAGGCTACACCTGTTTTCATTCTCCAGCTATAAGGAAAAGTAAATATGGCCGGCTAGCGGGAGGTCTAGCTACCTACATCAAAATCACAAAAATCCCAGGTGCTCTGGAATTATCTTCTCCCTCTCCAGCTATAAATACTGTTAAGATCAATCTAAACCTCTGTGGAAAAAAAGAAGAGGTGCTGCTGACTAACTATATATTTATCCAAAAAAGAAACAACAGGAGTTGAAATCTTTCAGGACTATCTGCATCAATTAATGACTACGCATACTTTCTCCAATTTCATTTTGTCTGGGGACTTTAACCAACACATCCTAGGCTCTTCCTCAAACAAGGATATTCAAGCCCAGTCTTTCCATTGGAATATCCTCCCTTTCATCTGGATAACAATCTTCATAGCGCGGGGATGCCCTCGGGTCACCAGGCGCTTTATAAGTCGTTAAAATAAATAAATAAATAAATATCCCAAACCAATCCCTGAGTGGTCAGGGAAAAACCCCCAAGTGGGAGAAAGAACTGTTAGAAGATCTCGAGCATATTGGGTTGAGAGTTCTAAATGGAAGATTTGCTGACGACTCACCACCTGCCGCTTCATTCCATTCAGGCAATGCGACCTCCACAATAGACTATACGCTAGTGTCTCTCACATTTTTTCATCATATACTAGGCTTCAGCCTAGGAGATAAAGGGGACAGCGACCACCGGCCCCAGGAGGTTTCCGTTCTTGCCTCTCCAGATTTAACTCCTCTCAATCCAACAGGATCATATGCATGCCATACCATAAATCTCAAAAAAATTAAGTCTTCTGTCGCAAACACAAAGGAGTTATTTCTGGCAGCAAAGCTACAACTAAACAGCCTGAATTATCGCATGGGTAACCCAACTACTTTATGGGAAACATTTACGGCCACATTTGCTAAATCATACTCAACTTCAGTACATCACCTCCCGTCTTATGGCCTGACGGTCACAGGGAAGATTTCAAGTGTCCAGAAATCGGCCCTGAAACTTCACAAAAAAACCACAAATAAATTATTAAGGCTGCTGAGAACATGCCCAGGGGGAAACGGTCCCCTCCAACAGCTTCATAAGCACAAGGCCGAGCTTAAAAAACTCAAGTGGGAGATCAAAAAATCCAATGAAGACGACTTTTGGGCTAAACTTCATCACGACACCAAAGGAAATAGTAGTGCCCGATTCTGGTCCACACTGAACACATTTTTAAACCCTAAACACGGAGGATTACCATCACACGTAACAGATAATTCCAGGGAATCCTTCTTAGATATTCACTTCAACTAACAAGCTGCCAGAACAAATACGCTTCAGGACGTCCAGGGGGCGCATTCGTTGCAAACAGTAAAACCATATGAAGACGCGGTAATTGAAATCAATGCTGTTACGATCAGGGAACTAATTTCTAAAGGGAGGAAAGATGGAGCACCGGGGCCAAATGGAACCCCACCAGCCCTCTTTAAACATGATCTGGAATATTGGTCAGAATCTCTGACCCCCCTTTTGACCTCGGTCAGTCTGTCCGGGCGCCTTCCAGCCTCATGGAAGGGTTCTATCATTTCACCAATATATAAAGCAGGGGACAGACCCCTACCAAAAAATTACCGCCTGATCGCCTTACTGGACATAGAGGCGAAATACTTTGCGGGGCTTCTATTGATACAGCTACGCGAATGGGCTACTAAGTATAATATAATTCTGCCCAGCCCAACAGGATTTTGCAGAGACACCGGAACTACAACACACCTTCTAGCAATATCATTACTTATTGACAAAGCAAAACTGGCTAAACAAACTCTTCATATTTGCTTTGTAGATTTCAAAGCGGCTTTCGACAACATCAAACGAGCAAATCTTTGGAGGAAATTAGCTCTTTGGGGGATCCCTGCACCTCTTTTGAGTCTCCTGATCGAACTGCATTCTAACACGTGGGTTCAGGTGAAGCTTGGAAACGGCACCCACCTCTCGAGGCGTGTATCAACAACAAAAGGCCTCAAGCAGGGGTGCGTTCTGGCACCAACCCTATTCAACTTATACACAGTTGACCTGCCACCAGCTCTAGAAGCCTGCAACGCGCACGCCCCTCGATTAGGGGGTCGAACCCTGTCTAGCATATCCTATGCAGATGTGGTCCTGGTCAGTTACACCAAAGTAGGTCTACAACATCTTATGAATACACTTTTATTTGTTGTTGTCCTCATTAGCCTAGGTAAGCGCGAAGGCATAGAAGGATAGTCTTTCGCTTGCTTAACCTAAGTTTGGTACCATAGGAGGCCTTATCCAGTACCCAAGCCTTTTCTCCCAACAGCCACCACCGGAGTAACCAAGCAATTGATGGTATAGAGGCCTAATCATCGGACAGTTGTTCACGAGTATCAGTACCATTTATCCAATTTTCTAGGGGAGCCCAAAACTAATTTTGCCTGGTCGTTAGTACTCTATCCAGTGCAAGTATATATTTAATTGAGGAAAACCATTCAATTTTAGTAGGAGGCATAGCATTAATCCATTTTTTACAGATTTTCCTGCGGGCCAACAGTATTAAATAGAAAATTAATTTTCTAACATTTAAAGTAAGAGAATCGAAGTTCTCTGATAATCCAAAAAATACAAGGGAGATGCTTACCTGGAGCTGTACTCCAATTACTGTATAGAGTGTATTACTTACATCCCTCCAAAAAGCTTGCAATACAGGGCACTCCAAAAACATATGCACGTCATTGCTTCTTACTTCACCACATTTTGGACACTTCGGGCTAGCACCTTTTGCAAATTTTGCTAACTTGTGGGGTGTCCAGTATACTCTGTGAATACAAAAAAGGTGGTTCCGCCTTAGGTTGGCAGCACGTACTGTGGAATATAGCATGTTGCAGGATACTTGCCATAAATGTATCGACTGCTCTCCCGGCAAGTTCTCTTCCCACAGTGTTGCAGGTAGATTGAATTCTCCATCAGCGCTGTCCACCAAACTCCGATACCACCTTGCCACTTCTTTTCGGCTGGGGCCTCTAGCCATTATTAAAGCTTCAGTCAGGTTCGATTTTCCCGCATCACGCCCTCTGCAAGGCTCCAACTTTTCATTTGAAGATATTTAAATCTAGGAAAACCAAAGGAAATGATGGACGGAGCGTTGACAATACAAGCACTCGCCCCCAGTCAACTGATCTGGGTTTAATCCATCACCATTCTTTAGCCCACTCTGCCACCCCAGTTCAGACATGGCCATATGCAAATCAGTCTGACCCTGTGCCTCATGGGAACAGTCCAGCCCGAACTGCCAAGCCATGCCTTCCCTGGACTGGAAACAAGCTACAGAGGACCGGTTTCTGGCATTTCAGCCTTCTTCAGCCCGGCTTGCTTGAATCCAGTGGCAAAGTGAGCAAGGGACTCACGTCTGAGCATAGCCTGCCAACTTATGGCCAACAAAGAAAAACCAAAGGAAATGATGGACGGAGCGTTGACAATACAAGCACTCACCCCCAGTCAACTGTTCTGGGTTTAATCCATCATCGTTCTTTAGCCCACTCTGCCACCCCAGTTCAGACATGGCCATATGCAAATCAGTCTGACCCAGTCCCTTGCTCACTTTGCAACAAAATTGCAAATCCTGGATTGTGTTTTTTTCAGCCAGCATTCTTTAAAGGCCATTGGTATATTTTGAAATAGGAAGGTAAATTTAGGCAGAATTGCCATTTTCACCAGATTTACTCTGCCATAGAATGTTAGTGGTAGGTGGGCCCAGCTGAGTAAAAGTTTCCCTACTGCCTTATTCACTTTTTGACAATTCACTTCTGGTATCTGTTCTTTCTGTACTACTTGGATCCCAAGATACCTCATTTCCTCCTTAACACAATTTAGTCCCGAATTGGCATTCAATTCCATCACCACCATTTTATTTTCATTAAATTCATAGCCGGACAGCCCGCCAAATCTTGTTGCCAACTCATACACTGTTGGCAGAGCAGTAATCAGGTCTGAGGTGTATATAATTAAGTCATCTGCATACAGACCTACTTTCTTCTACCAGCCCTGAAACCTAAATGGTTGTATGCCTTCATGGGATCTAATTTTTTCAGCCAAAGGCTCAATATATAAATTGAAAAGCAGTGGTGATAGGGCGCACCCCTGCCTGGTCCCCCTTTGGATATTGAAACTGCTTGAGAGATTTCCATTTACTACTACCCTGGCCGTCGGATTTTTATAAATAAGTTTTACTGCCCTACAAAAGTTGTTCCCAAAGTTGGAGAGTTGTAAAATCTCCTGTAAAAAAGACCAGTTTACTTGATCGAAGGCTTTTGTGGCATCTACAGTGATTGCAGCTAGTGGCAATTTAAAAGTGGTTGCTATATCCGCTGCCCCAACTAAATTATATGTTAGGTCTTTGATTCCCCTACCACGCATAAATCCCTTTTGGTCTTCATTTAATATAACATCCAAAACTTCACTCAACCTATCCGCTAAGACCCTCAAGAAGATTTTATAATCTGAGTTCAGTAATGAAATGGGCCTGTAAGAATCACTACAGTTTGGTGGCTTATCCGGCTTGAGGATCAGGGTGATGGTGGCCTCATTCCAGGACTTTGGGATTTCTTTTCATCCTCAAAAATCTCTTTAAAAAGTCTACACATTACAGGTGTTACACAGCATTCCAGCTTCTTATATATCTCTGCAGGGATACCATCCGGTCCTGCAGCTTTATTTATTTTCCCAACTTTAATTGCCTTTCTTATATCTGAGTCTAGAATTGGACTATTTAGATTTTCCCTTTGGGTTTGAGACAACATACGAGGAATATCTTGACCTAACCATTCTTTCACTTCCTCACCCTTAGTGACTCGATTTTCCGAGTACACTGATTCAAAATGGCTAACTAAGATTTCCTCTATCCCCTCCCTTGATCTTACTGCAGGCACTGACCCATTTGATTTCAGTTCTTTTATATGATTTCTTGCCTGATCGTTTTTTATCTTCCAGGCAAGAAGCTTGCCACAACCCTCTCCATAATTAAAATGTGCCAGTCTACTTGCCTTCCATCTCTCCTGTACTCTTCCCTCCAAAACGCCTTTCAATTCCATTCTCAATGCTTCGATAGCATTCAGCTCATTCCCCTCCACCTTTCCTGCATATGCACTTTACATTTTAACAACTGGGTTTTTTCTTCAATAGAAGCTATCTCTGCCTTTCGCTGTTTATGTTTGAAAGTCTGCATCGACATAATCCTTCCTCTGAAAAAGGCATTGAAGGTATCCCATACTACACCTAACGGGGCACTATCTAGGTTCTGTTAAAAAAAGAGATGGGAATCTTGCTTAAGCTCTTCCATACTGGCTTCATCTGTCACGATTCCGCTTCCTCAGGATCAGGGGATGCTCAAATGGGGTCCACCTCCAGATTGCCCTGTACTCTGATTGTAATTAATACACAGAGCATAAAGGAAATCAGGCGAGGGAAAAGGTAGGGAAGGGACTGGAACGGGAAGGGAGGCTGAAACGAGAAAAGAAGAACACATATAAGATTACATACAAGAAATCACTGACTACGCTCATTCAATTCTCGCTAAACACCACACCTACCACTTTCAACTAACTGTAGGCTTCTCTCCTCCTCTTTCGTGGCAGGTGTCGGATAATAGCCTCTTACCCTAACATCCACTTCTGTAATACAGAAACCGAGGAAACAATCAAATCAAATGGTCTCACTCCACACCCCATCAATCAATACTTTTCAAAACCAGGCATACCTTCCAGCCTTCCCTTATTGACTGCAAAAAATATTCCCTTAGTTCATTCCCAATGCTGAACAAAAAATGAATAGTTCCAGTAGTGATTCCAGGCTGAACAAAGTTCACTTTAACTCCTCCAATCCGCTGATGAATAAACAAGTCTTTTTTTATCTGAAAGTCAGTATCAGTTCCAACCGGAAACAGCCAAGTTCATAAGCAAAGGAAATATTTATCCGGATAATTCAAACTAAGGTATTTACACTTTTCATCCCAGAACATGAGTACTCACGAACTGAAGAAAACTCCCAGTTCCACAATCCAATGGTTTACTAAGAATGCTGGGATTCCGTTCTCCTACAGCACTGACAGAAAGGTTTCCAGCAGCAGCCAGAAATGCGTGCCTCTGTAGTATGGATACTCCAACAACCACCTCGTGTTAATCCTGCCACACAAGCGAGTCCTGGGCACCCTCGGCAGGCGCCCTCTGCCAGTAATAATCCAAAAGGGTCACTGCTCCTTGCGTATCTCAGCCGAGACACGCAACGCCCTTGAAGCCACTCGAGCGTTCAGCAGCCGCTGAACGAAAGTGAACAGGAAGACCCAAACAAGCTCCAGGCCAATCTCAAGTTCGGGTAGCAAATCACGTACGGTTTGCTGGCCGTTCACGGCCACCTAAGTAAACATCTAGCTCCTCCCTCTCATAGGCATTATGGGACTTGTAGTCCATGACAAGCGCTATAGTGTTCTGCACATCCAATTACAGCAATTCATGCAGGCGCTTCACGTGGGCCGAGGCAGTCCATGACAATATGTCCCTCTCCCTAGCGCCTCCTAGCACCAGGCTTCTCCGGGTGACGGGCATAAAACCTGCGAACCGCAAGAGGGGCATGGACCCCCGAGCTCGGCTCCCAAGAATTGTCCTCCGCCGTATATCCTTTCCACGAGACAAGAAACCACAAGCGCCCCATCCGAAACCGGGAATCCAAAATCCGACGGACCTCGTACTCCAGATTCCCATCACGGAGAACCGGAGGCACCGCCTTCCTGCGTGCCGATCGGGCTGGCTTCAACAGACTACAATGAAAAACAGGATGGATCCGCAACGTAGCCGGGAGCTTCAGTTTATACGCCACAGGATTGACTTGACGCAGCACTGTATAAGGCCCGATGAACCGAGGATGGAAAATACTCCGGAGTCGGAAACGTATGTTCTTAGTCGACAACCACACTCGGTCCCCCACCTGATACACCGGACCTTCCCTCCGATGCTTGTCTTCCCATGACTTGTACGACACCTTGGCCTTCTCCAGATGCGTCTGAACCTTCCGGTGTATCTTCAGAAGAGCTTTCACTTGGCCAGCCACTGTGGGATGGTTCATCACATCCCTAGGAATCGTCACAGGCAAAACATCCGCATGGAACCCGGTATTGGCACGAAACGGAGACTCACCAGTGGAACAATGCCAGGCGTTGTTATATGACAGTTCCGCCAGCCACAACAGGGAAACCCATGAGTCAGCCGCTTCGTCCGCGTAGCAACGCAGATATTTCTTCAAGGTTTGGTTCAACCTCTCGGTCTGTCCATCAGACTGCGGATGAAAACTTGTTGATAGGGCAGCAGAGATATTCAAGGCTTTGCACCAAGTACGCCAAAACCTGGCAACAAACTGTGGACCCCTGTCCGAGATGATAACCTGAGGAAGACCATGGAGACGAACCACCTGGGTCAACAACAGCTGAGCGGTTTGGGAGGCTGTTGGGAGGTTTTTACAGGGGATGAAATGACCCATTTTCGTAAAACTGTCCACAACCACCAGGATGGCATTGCTACCTGCATCCAAAGGCAAACCCAACACGAAATCCAAACTGATGACCTGCCATGGCCGGGAAGGAGTCGGAAGAGGCATAAGCAGACCCGAAGCCTTTGATTGAACATTCTTCGCCCTTGCACACGTCTCGCATTGGTTCACCCACGAATGCACGTCTTTCACCATGCCTTCCCACCAGAAGTGACGTCTCAACGCATGAACAGTCTTTTGTTGTCCCTGATGCCCTGCCACCAAGGCATTATGGCACCAATTAAATGCCATTAGCCGAAGCGCATGTACAGGAAGGAACAGACGATTATGTACCATAGGCAGACCATGTTTGAGAGAACGATGGACGTCGACAGCAGCCCACTTCTTCCATTGTTCTAGTGTCCGATACTTAGCCACCATTTCCATAAACTGCTCAACCTGTATGGAACACAACACTACCTCCGGAGAAAGAATGGGCCGTGGATCAGATTTTTGTTGTCCATCAGGGTCCGATTGCCTGGAGAGGGAATCTGCCTTTCGATTGTCTACTCCCGGGCGAAAAGTGATTGTGAAATCATACTCCGCAAAGAAGAGCATCCAACGCATCTGGCGTTGAGACAAATGACGAGCAGTCTTAAGGAATTGGAGGTTACGGTGGTCAGAATATACCGTCACTGGATGGAGTCCCCCCCACAAGTAATGCCTCCATTCCTGAAACGCCTTCTTCACTGCTAAAAGCTCCTTTTCAGCAATGGTGTAATTTGCTTCAGCAGAATTGAGCTTTTTTGACAGAAAGGCAACAGGATGCAGTTGACCAGTTTGTTTGTCTCTCTGAGATAGTACCGCACCAATTGCCCCCTCTGACGCATCCGCTTCCACTATGAAGGGCACATCCATCTGGGGGTGCGTCAGAATCGGAGCTGTGCTAAACGCAAGTTTAAGTTGTTCAAACGCTTCTGAAGCCTCCTGTGTCCATACAAAAGAAACGCCTTTCCGCAACAAGCGAGTGATTGGAGAAGCAAGTTGCGAAAAGTGAGGGATGAACCTCCTGTAATAATTTGAAAACCCCAGGAAGCACTGGACGTCTTTCACACTCCCAGGCACTGGCCACTCCAGGACCGCCAATACCTTTCTCTCCGCCATTCTGAAACCTCTCGGGTTAAGAATCACCCCCAAGAACTCCACCTCCCTCACGTCAAACTCACATTTGCTCAATTTGCAATACAAGCTGTTTTCCTGTAGCTTCTTCAATATTAGGAGTACATGACTAACATGTTGTGTTGGGGACTCAGAATATATCAACAAGTCGTCAATATAAACGACAACGAACCTGTCCAGATACTCCTTCATGATATCGTTCAAAAAGTATTGGAATGCCGCCGTGGCATTGCATAGCCCAAACGGCGTAACCAAATACTCGTAGAGTCCAAAACAAGTTTTGAACGCCGTCTTCCACTCATCCCCGGCCCTAATCCGGACCAAATGGTATGCGCCTCTCAGATCCAGTCGGGTGTAAATAACCGCCCGCCGAACCTGATCCAACAGAACAGGGATAAGTGGAAGCGGGTATCGATTACGGATGGTGACTTTGTTGAGCTGTCTATAGTCAATGCAAGCCCGCAAATCACCATTTGCTTTTGATATGAAGAAAAGCGGCGATGCAGCAGGAGAACGCGAGGGACGGATAAACCCTATCGAACAGAAATGCTCCAGGTATGACTTCAAATGGGTTGTTTCTGAAACTGATAAAGCATACACCCTAAAAGACGGCACCACTGCTCCCTCCACCAAATCAATCCGGCAGTCATATGCCCTATGCGGGGGAAGGCCGTCTGCCTTGACCTCACTGAACATATCAAGATGTCCAGCATATGCAGGCGGTAATTCAACCACTTTTTCCGCTGCAGTAGCGGCGGTAAACACCTGAGCCAGAGAGAAAACATGCGAAAACGGAGACTGCAAACAATGACCCATACACCACTCAGACTCGAATTCAAGTGATTTATTCTTCCAGTCCATGGATGGGTTGTGTTGACACAACCACGGCATGCCCAAAATCATTCATATTGAGGAGCTGCAATAATGTTCAACACAATCCGTTCCCTATGATCCTTGGTCCCCCCAGCATAACGAGTTCCAGTTCCTCAGTATGAGCTACAATAGGTCCAGATTTCAGCGGTGTGCCATCCACAGCCAAAACTGCCTCAGGTGCCAGAGTAGGCACTCTCACCAACCCTAGTCTGTCCACTAAACCCTGGTCTATAAAATTCCCTGTGGCACCAGAATCGATCATTGTCGACACCGGGAAATTACTCTGGGTGGTGCATAACCACATGGACAACACTATGTGGGATTCCGTCTTCTTACAGGCAGACACCTCCAAAGAGGGGATTTTCCACTCAGGAGAGGACGGAAGGACTGTCAGCTGATCTGTACCATCTTGGCTTACAGGAGCATCAGTGGCCTTCGTTACCGCTATTCTTTTACCGGGAACAAAAAGAGTACTCTTCTTAGGCCTCATGGTGCATTCCCTAACGAAATGCCCCTTTTTGCCGCAATACATACAGAGGCCTTGCGCCCTTCTACTCTCCCTCTCGGCCTTAGTTAAAGGAGGTCTAACAGCTCCTATCTCCATAGGCTCAGGACCCACATCTTTCGGTCCGGGGCGTCCTACCGTTTCCAAACCACCTCCCGTTCTATCAACCCTTCTACGCTCCCCTCCCCTTTCTGACATGCGATGGTCCAATCTCAAAGTGAGGTTTATTAAAGCCGTACAAGTAGTGGGCTGCGGATCTATCTGCGCTAGCACATCCTTGATATCCTCATTTAGTCCCTGATAATACAGAGCCATCCTCTTTTCTTCGGGCCATGATGTTTCTGCCACTAACCGATTAAAAGCAGTCATATAAGTCACGAGTTCTTTCTTGCCCTGTCGCAACCCCAACAATTCTCTATCAGCACTTAAAGTAGTGGCGCGCCTATCAAAGACCCTTTCAAATTCTTTACGGAAATCATCCCAGTCTGTCAGCAAAGGGTCATCATTGCGTACCAACGGCACTGCCCAACTAGCTGCATCCCCAGTCAGGTAGGAAATCGCAAAAGCTACTCTGGATATGTTAGTGGGAAAAGAGGCAGGACGGCATGAAAAGTGTAACGCTATCTGCGTCAAAAACGTCTGTATCTTAGTGGGATCGCCAGCATACCGCTCAGGACTGGCTAACGGTACAGGAGGGGATACAGTGACTTGTATGGGTGAACCACCTGCTGTAGCATCAAAAGGATTTCTCCCTTGTCTATCTAGGCGTTCTTTCAACGCCGCCGTTTCAGCCCTGGACGCCTCCAGCTCTTGCTGGACTAAACCCAAGGCATGAAGCACATCATCCATGGTGGCCATTTTATTTGAACACCCCTGACCAGGAGGAATAATATACTTGGGTACGTGATTCTGTCACGATTCCGCTTCCTCAGGATCAGGGGATGCTCAAATGGGGTCCACCTCCAGATTGCCCTATACTCTGATTGTAATTAATACACAGAGCATAAAGGAAATCAGGCGAGGGAAAAGGTAGGGAAGGGACTGGAACGGGAAGGGAGGCTGAAACGAGAAAAGAAGAACACATATAAGATTACATACAAGAAATCACTGACTACGCTCATTCAATTCTCGCTAAACACCACACCTACCACTTTCAACTAACTGTAGGCTTCTCTCCTCCTCTTTCGTGGCAGGTGTCGGATAATAGCCTCTTACCCTAACATCCACTTCTGTAATACAGAAACCGAGGAAACAATCAAATCAAATGGTCTCACTCCACACCCCATCAATCAATACTTTTCAAAACCAGGCATACCTTCCAGCCTTCCCTTATTGACTGCAAAAAATATTCCCTTAGTTCATTCCCAATGCTGAACAAAAAATGAATAGTTCCAGTAGTGATTCCAGGCTGAACAAAGTTCACTTTAACTCCTCCAATCCGCTGATGAATAAACAAGTCTTTTTTCATCTGAAAGTCAGTATCAGTTCCAACCGGAAACAGCCAAGTTCATAAGCAAAGGAAATATTTATCCGGATAATTCAAACTAAGGTATTTACACTTTTCATCCCAGAACATGAGTACTCACGAACTGAAGAAAACTCCCAGTTCCACAATCCAATGGTTTACTAAGAACGCTGGGATTCCGTTCTCCTACAGCACTGACAGAAAGGTTTCCAGCAGCAGCCAGAAATGCGTGCCTCTGTAGTCTGGATACTCCAACAACCACCTTGTGTTAATCCTGCCACACAAGCGAGTCCTGGGCACCCTCGGCAGGCGCCCTCTGCCAGTAATAATCCAAAAGGGTCACTGCTCCTTGCGTATCTCAGCCGAGACACGCAACGCCCTTGAAGCCACTCGAGCGTTCAGCAGCCACTGAACGAAAGTGAACAGGAAGACCCAAACAAGCTCCGGACCAATCTCAAGTTCGGGTAGCAAATCACGTACGGTTTGCTGGCCGTTCACGGCCACCTAAGTAAACATCTAGCTCCTCCCTCTCATAGGCATTATGGGACTTGTAGTCCATGACAAGCGCTATAGTGTTCTGCACATCCAATTACAGCAATTCATGCAGGCGCTTCACGTGGGCCGAGGCAGTCCATGACATCATCAGCCAGTATAGTACGATCTATAGTCCATCTTTTTTGGGGTGCAGTATTTAACAATGCCAAACGTAAGGTCACCGCCGAATGATCTGATAAGTGGGAACCTACATTGCTGACCTCCCTGACCTGTTCTTTAATACCTTTATCTATTAAGAAGAAATCTATTCTTGATTGGTGTTTGTATTTCAAATTATTAAACGTGAAGCTTTTTAGCCCACCCATCCTCTCCCGCCAGATGTCACACCAGCCCAGATTTTTAATTGAGTTTTTAATCAGGCAATGCGTTTTATTATGGGTCACAGCTCTACTTTTAGTTGAACGATCTAATTTCTCGTCCAGTACCACATTAAAATCGCCGGCCATAATCACTGGGTCAGGAAAGTCTAATAGCTCTACCAGTAAATTGCTGAATGGATTAGAATCATCTAGGTTTGGGCCATAATAGCCGACTATTGTGAATGGTTGGTTGTGACATCTTACTTTCACAATTACCCACCTACCTAGATTGTCCATTCTAGCATCCTCAAATATTATTTGAGGGTTACTCTTAACAAGAACTGCCACACCTCTTATAGTTAAATGATGGTCAGTACATACCACTTTCTGGATCCATTTTCTTGATTTTAAAATCTCCATAGTTTCTTCTTTTGTTAAGTGTGTCTCAAAATTATAACCTGAGCAGAGGCATCTTTTAAGTAATGTAGAACTCTTTCTCTTCTCTGTTTTACTCTGAGGCCATTAACATTCCATGAGAGTAAATTTATTTGAACCTCCCTAGTGGTACTCATGGTCTAACCCTTACCCCCGTCACTCTCCTATAGTCAGGACTGCAATGCACTAATAAAGGACAAATATATATATTTTTTTTCTCCCTATGCTCCCTCCCTCCCTTGGAAAACCCCCCTTTCCATTTTCCTTCATGGCATAAGCCTGAGGAGTCTTCCCTGGAATTGAGATATGTCTCACTAACCTTTCCCAGTGAAAAAAAAGTGATAACTCAGAAATGAGGAACAGAAAGGGAAGAAAGAGAAAGAAAAAGATAACGTATATGTGCCTGGCTTAAATTGCGGTACACACCAGCACTTGTGGCTAAAATCCACAGGAAAGGAGAAGAAAAAGAATAAGTAGGTAAAACACCTACCACTTGCGCAAACACATCCAATAAATAGTTTGTTTATGTGTTAAAGAAAGAAAAAGGGGTTAGAACCTGAGATTTAACCTGAGGTAAACCATTCTCATCACTTTCCATTTTTCTTATCTTTCCTTCTGATAGGATATTGATTCCAAAAAAGCTTCAGCCTCTTCTACAACTCGAAAGTTCTGCATTTTATTATTATGCATGATGTGCAGGCTGGCAGGGAATCTTAATTGCGCCGTTGCGCCAAGCTTCCTGAAGGGTTCGATCAACTTCCCCAGCTCCCACTGTTTACTAGCCGTTATCTGAGACACATCAGATCTAAAATCAAAAATCATTCCGTCTAATGATAGGCTTTTCTGTTTTAAGGCTTTTGAGAGTATCTGTTCCTTGATTTTATAAGTAAGGAAGTTGACTAAAATTCTCCTTGGCTTGGGTTTCTTTGCATTAAGTCTAAAGGGATCTCTATGCACTCTCTGAATATCTTGAATTAAATCCTCTTCCGATATGTCTACCTGTACTCCCTGCATAATTAATCGCACCACGAAAACTCTTATATCCTCCCCTTCAGATCCTTCCGGTACTCTTAGAAATCGAAGATTATTTCTCCTTTGATGATTTTCCAACGATTCTAGTTTTTCTTTTAGCATAGTCTCATTCCCCTTTAAGATTGTAATTTGCGGCTTCGCGCGCAACCAAGATGGCCGCGTGAGCTTAGGGCTCCCGAGACCCTCGCAACCTCCGGCATATATCCTGAGGATAATCCTGACTTTTCTCTACGTCTCCGTGTAGACGAACCACGGTAGACACGAACACTGCAATCAGAACTTGAATCGGACCCGGGGTGCCGAAGTTGTACCGATTGAGAGTTGCGGCCTTCTACCCCCGCGATGCCCGGCGGTGGTGTAGGTGTGATGCCCGAGCTGAAGTTGAACAACATCGGCCAGCTATGAAGGAGAAGACCGGGTGGGCCTACTTTCACTTTCGTTTCTGCTGGATGAGACGATCCCGCAAGAGCAGTCATCAGTCTCCTGCCGTTGTGGTTTGACCTGCGCTCCAGTGTGAACATTTATGAGTTGCATGACTTCACAGCGACTCCGAAGCCGCGCTCTTGGGTCGATTTTGGACTCTTCACCGGCGACTTGGTGAACCATATTCCTCGACCTCGCCTGTACATTGGATGTGGCCTGCTACTCGGCTCTTGTGTGTTGTCACCATCTGACCTTTGTGGTAACCGTCTACACGGCCCTTCGCCATGGCTGGCAAGCCAGAGGGGGACAAGCAGAGGTCTAAGACCACTCGACGAGGTGGCTACACCCAAACCAACATCATGGATCGTTATGCTCAGGAGAAGGTATCACCCGGTGGGACGGGTAAGACGCCCGAGGGAACAAAGGAATCGTCGACCCCGATGGCGGACCTCACTTTGCAAGACGTAATGGTCGCTATTGATGGGATCCAATCATCTCTTGGGAAACAGATGGAAACGCTGGCTCATAAACTCGACACTGTTGCCATAGATGTGAATTTGATACGCACTGACCTAGCAAAAACCAACGAGAAGGTCAAATCACTTGATATTAAAACCTCTGCCCTGATGGACGATGTTGTTGAGATTCAAACGGAGATCCGCAATTTGAGGGCCTCTAATGATTTCCTTGTGCGTCGCCTGGAGGATTTTGAAGGAAGATCAAGGCGGAACAACGTTCGCATCATAGGTGTTCCGGAACAGGCTGAAGATTCTGCGACCGATCTCTTTGTTGAGAACTTGATCACGAACCACCTCGCCCCCAAAGGGCTCAGTAACTTTTTTGCCGTGGAACGTGCCCACAGAGTCCCTGGTGGGAGGCATAAGACTGGGGCCCCTCCGTGGCCTATTATCGCCCGGATTTTCAACTTTCGTGACAGGTACGCTATCCTGCAGGCTTCGCGTTTGAGTGGACCCATGAAGTTTGAGAACACCACCATCAGCTTCTACCCTGATTTTACTCCGGCAGTCCAGAAGCAGAGACTCGGATTTCTGGGGGTGAAGAGGAGACTTCGTGAGATGGGACTCAAGTATGCCATGCTTTTTCCGGCTAAATTGCGCATTGAATATGCTGAGCGAACTTATTTTTTCGACCGACCAGAAGTGGTGGCCGACTGGCTTGAGACACTCCCGGCCCACCGCCCGCAGGAAGGGCAGAGCGGTGAGGCTGAGGGCGGAACGCCGGATCAAGAATGACTCTTTTGCGTTTGTTTGGCTCCTGGGTTCCTGCAGACTTTGAACTATGATTCGTTGACTGTGCAGTAAGATTCACAGAGACACTTGAGGAGGGGTGGGGGGAATCGGGGGGTCGTTTTCCTCCTCCAGTTAGACTTTCCGTAGATTAGTTGGGATGTGGGGGCGACAGGCACACTGCAAGTTGGGGTGGCTTTTTGGTCATACGCAGGGGTGCAGGGTGGGGGCTGTTGTAAAGGGATGGGGTTGGGGGGAGGTGGGGTGTGTTTGTTTTTGGAGTTTTGTTTTTGCAAGGCAATGCATCGTTTACATGTCTGGTTCAAGTGCTGACTGTTACGTGTGGCTGGAATGTCCACTTTGTATGGGATGGGGGGTAGGGGGCTGAAACTATTGAGTTGGAATGTGAACGGGCTGGGAGATAGGATCAAGCGGGGTATAGTGCTTCAGCTGATTAAACGCCATTCCCCTGATGTTGTCCTGCTTCAGGAGACCCATTTGGTCGGAAACACGGGTCATGCAATGAATAGGAGGGGGTTACCTTTGGTTGCTCATGCGGGGTTCTCATCGGGCTCCCGAGGAGTTGGTATACTCCTTAAAAATTCATTTCCTCTGGAGGTCGACACAACGATACTGGACGATAGAGGCCGCTATGTTGTTCTTACTGGCCGTTGGGAGGGTAAGACGTTGTCCCTGGTATCAGTATAGGTTCCCCCCGGGTTGCAATCCACTACCTTTGCGGACCTAGGGCGGACTCTCCTAGATCACCCTGTGGGGCCATTGATACTGGGTGGTGACTTTAATGCAGTCCTCTCAGGTACCTTTGATAGACACCCACCGAGGGACCTCAAGGGCTCACAGAGTTGGCTGCACGACTTTATTGGTACTTTGGGTCTGGCTGATTGCTGGAGATTGTTGCACCCCTCTCAGCGACAGTATACGTTTCACTCTGGTGCACATGGTAGTCTTTCGAGAATTGATTATGTCTTGGTACCTGCCGCACAGGCGGCGTCTGTGGCGGAAATTAGGCACATGGCTAGAGGAATCTCTGACCACTCTCCTGTTTGGCTTCGAATTGAACTCTCTGTGGGATCGGAAGGGAGGGTTGCGCCAATTAATCCCTGGTACCTTCGTAATCCTAAAACACGGTCTGCCTTGATAAAATCACTTGACTTATACTTCCTGGAAAATGAGGGTTCCGTGTCCTCTGCGATATCGCTTTGGGAGGCCTTTAAGGCGGTTTTGAGGGGACAGGCTTTGTCGCTGATCTCCGGTGTCAAAAAACAAAGAGATGAGGCTGTAGTTGAGATTGAAACGGAGATAGCAGACCTGGAGTCTGTTCTGGAGCATGACCCTACCCGCGCGAACATGCATCTATTGCGACTAAAGCAATTAGATTACAAGGCGTTGGTCACTGAAGCGGCTAAGACTATGTTCCGCGAGCAACAGGGCCGCCTCTATGAGGTGGGAGATAAGGCAGGGAAATTGATTCCTTGGCTGGACAAAAAGGAGAGAGTTCATCGCGTAGTGCCTGTGATTGAGATGGCCTGCGGTACGCGGGTGTCTGATCCGCTTAAGATTGTTCAGTGCTTTGCGGACCACCTCAAAGCAGTGTATTCTTCTGTTTCGGACAGACCGGAAAAGGACTCCCACTTACTGCTGCGAGACATAGCCCTCCGCAAGCTTACTGAAGAAGACAGGGATTTTATGGACTCTGCGATAACCGCGGAGGAGGTTGCCATCGCAATTCGTTCCTTGCGTTCTGGTAAGGCCATGGGACCGAACGGATTGCCGATAGAACTGTATAAGTTGCGACCTGATAAGATAGCCCCCTATTTGCGAGATATGTTTTTGGAATCTCGTTAATGTGGCACTCTCCCTCGGGACCAGCGGATGGCGACGATTGTCGTTATTCATAAGGAGGGAAAACCAAGAGATCAGTGTGGGTCTTATCGGCCTATATCGCTCCTGAATGCCGAGCCAAAAATTCTAGCTAAGGTTCTTGCGAACCGGTTGATTAGGGTCATTAGTGACCTCGTTCATCCGGATCAATCCGGCTTTATTCCGCACCGGAATACTGCCCTGAACCTCAGACTGCTTCATGGAGTTCTTGCGAGGGCAGCGTCACTGCGTGAACCGGCCATTTTGGCGTCCTTGGACGCCTCGATGGCTTTCGATACTATCGAGTGGCCGTATCTGTGGGCAGCACTAGCCAAGTTCGGTTTTGGTACCGGGTTTATAGGATGGGTGCAACTTTTTTATGAGGAACCCCTGGCGCAGGTGGTGGTGAATGGTCGAGTCTCGGTTCCTTTTGATCTTGGGCGTGGCACCCGTCAGGGATGCCCGCTTTCACCCCTTCTGTTCTCCTTGGGCCTCGAGCCCCTTGCCGCCTGGGTTCGTTGGGAGCCATCTATAAGAGGAATTCAGTGGTCCCCTGAGCACGGAGATCGTATCTCGCTCTATGCAGACGACATTCTATTATATCTGACCTTGCCCAGAAAATCCTTAATGGTTTTTTGTGATGTCCTAGCCTCCTTTGGGATGAACTCGGGTTTTATGATCAATTGGGCGAAGTCCTACCTATACGTGATCTCAGGGGACCCGCCCCTTCCTCCGCGGAATTGCCCCATTCAGGTGACACAGGCAGGATTTCAATATTTGGGTATTTGGATTACCGCAGACCCCGTGGCTAGATACACACGCAATCTCCTTCCGCCCCTGGTTAGGCTACAGCGTGATGTCTTGGGTTGGCGTAGACTCCCACTCTCACCACTAGGGAGCGCGGCCCTTTTTACGATGATGTCCCTACCTCGGTTCTTATACGCACTCCAAAACACGCTAGATGTGGTCCCCGCCAGTTATCTTCGTAAGATTGAGAGCCTCCAGAGGAAATTGATATGGGATGGCCGGCCACGCATTGCCCTGGCAAAGTTAACTCTCCCGTGGTACGACGGGGGCATCCCACTCCCGGACATCAGGAGGTATTATTGGGCGTCCCAACTTAGTGCCATCAATCATGGCATGTATGGCCCTGCACTGAACTCGGCATATGCGATGGATAAACTGTTGCTTCCGGGGGGTAACTACTCTAGAGCTCTATACTCGACATCGGTGATCAGGTCATTGTCTGGGCCAACTAGAACAGCCGTCCGAGTGTGGCATGATGCTACCGCCTCATTGGGCTGGAGGGGCCGACTGACTCTGGCGACCTCACTCTTTGACTCTGAAAGGCTCGGTAATTTGTGGAAATCCAAAGGGTTCGAAAAGTGGGATCTCATTGGACTTAGCAAGGTGGGAGATTTGTGCGTTAAGGGACAGGTGAAGTCTTTTGATGTTTTGAAAACGGAATTTGAGCTGGGGGACTCGGAGTATTTTAGATATATACAGATCCGTCATGCTTTGATGTCGGTTTTCACTAGCGGTGAGTCGGTTCCGAATCAACTCCACTGGAGGATAGATTGCTAGATGGTCACGTTCCAGACAGTACAATCTCCCTGGTGTACAAGAAACTGATTAATGACAGAGCAGATCTCCTGTTACCACTACGTGACCGGTGGGTCCAAGACGGTCTCGAGTTAGATGATGAGGACTGGCAATCTGCTGTCTCCTCGCCTAAGGAGATTGGGATCCCTGCGAGACTTCGACTGGTCCAACTTAAGATTCTGCATAGGGTATATGTCACTGGTGCCCGTCTAGTACGTATGGGTTTTTCTGAGGAGGGGCTCTGCAAGCAGGGCTGTGGCTCGGTGGGGACGTTTCTTCATATTCTTTGGGAATGTCCTGAGGTTGTTGCTTATCGGAACGGAGTATATAAGGTGATGGAGGAAGTCACGGGTGTCTCTCTCCTACCGGAAGCTAGGCGCTGTCTTTTGAATGTCTGGGAGCCCACGGATTATAATGCGGCCCAAACTCAATGGGCGACCCTGGGTGCCATGATAGCAAAACGTGATATTGCACAATTGTGGGGTTCGCAAAGACCACCTCAGGTCGAACTTTGGAAGGAAAACATGGACTGGTGCATGTTTCGTGAAAAAACTGTATATGTGGCCCGGAGCCGTCCACGGAAATGGCAGAGTGTGTGGGGACTGTGGAACGCTTACCGTGGAGATCTATGCACTCCCCCAATGAAGGATAACATTGATACTCCGATGTCTCCCTAGCCCTGTTTTCACTGATTGTAATTTTGATTTATTGTTTGCCCCTATGAATCCCCCCCCCCCCCCCTACATGTAATGTTGATTTTTCTCTTATTCACTGTCTGGCCTCGCGCCCGTAACAGCACTCTGTATTTGTTTATGCCTTGCTTGTTTTTATAATCAAGTAATTTGATTTTAGTTCGCCTCAGTTTTCTCCTCCAGATCTTTTACCGTACACTCTAGCTGTATTGTCCTCTCGGTGATGTCATCCATTTTTTTTCCAAACTGTCGCAAAACATCCTAATCTCTTTTTGATTTGTCTCTGAAGTCTCAAATCTACTTCTTACCTCCATTGTCAATATTTGAATCAGTTCTGACACTGATTGTGCTTGTGTTTGCGGCAGTGTTTGTGGCTGAGTCAGGTCATGTATGTTACTTTGAAGGTGAGAACTGGCCATGTCCCCTGTAGCAACCAAAATTGCTGTAGGCTGAGCTTCTAGCGGTTTATTGCTATTAATTTGTATACTCATATTGCCAGGCGATGAATCTCCTTCCTCAATCTGTACCAATGTTTGTTTTGTTGGCAGAATCGAGGCCCGAGACTCACCGTCTTCGATGATCTCCCCCAGTACCTGATATCTATTAGGACTTAGAATAGCTTCATCAGCCCCCGGGTTTTCAGCACCTAGCGCAGGATTCTTCAGTTCCACTACTTTGGGTGCTATTTTAAAATATGATCTCAGGGATGGCGTGACTTTAACTCTGGAGAGTGGATCTTTCTTTCTCCCTCTTAGCCCTTTTTTCCTCGTAGTCCTTGGACTCTCCCACGCCCCGTCTATGTCCTGTAGACTGGGGGGGCCTACTTCAATACCTTTTTTACTGACTCTGCCTGGAGTGTCTTGCAAACACAAGGCAGTGTTTATGGAATTTGCCTTCTTTCTTTCCTCCAGCTTCCTCAAATTATAGCCACAAGACTGGGTAACTTTTTCTCTCGGCCCCTTAGGTACCCTCTGTTCTGCCACCTTTAAATTAATACTCCTGCCGCTTGAGATTACTTCAGGGGATGTACTGCTTGAGTATGGAAAATACACATTCGCCGGCTTTTCTACAAGTGCAGTGATAGCGGGTTCTATTCTTTTTGTGGACTCTCTCCCCCTACCTGGTCTCTCCACCTCAAGCTCTTTGCGAGCAAACACGCCTCCAGACCCAGCAGCAGCCGTAGCTCCACACTTCCCCTCTCTCACCTCTCTCACCTTCACCACGAGATCTCCGGGACCTGTGTGACTTGTTCTGACTCTGCCACCGCCCCTACTGCCCCCACCAGCCCAAGCGCCGGAGCCTTTTAACAAAAGCTGTCCCAGCGCCTTCCTACCTCTTCCAAGCGCTCTAGCAGCGCGGGACCAGCAGGAGTCCAGCGCTTCCAAACTCCGGGACTCCACGATTCAAACCCGGCGCCCCACAGGACAAAGACCAACCATAGCAGGCAACCACCTCGGCGTCTACACCTAGAAACACTCCAGGACTCGGGACTTCTGCGCTTCCTAACTCCCGCAAGGTCAGTTATTTTAAAGTCATCTTTTTTTCTCCTTACAAGCCTATATTATGTTACGAGCTTCTTCTCCAGCCCTCATTTCTATTTTACCGTCACTGGGATTCGAAAAACGATCATTGCAGCTCTCTCATCCTCGGGAACCTCCGCGACCGAGCTTCAAGCGGCTGCCATGGTTTCCCTCATGAATACAATGCATGGATATGCCGAGGAGAACCTTCTCGAAGTCAACATTGATAAAACCAAAATACTGTCAATAACTGGGAATAAAAAGTCCCACTCTTGGATTTTTGGAACAAGGGCGATCGCGAATTGCTCTGAATATAAATATCTTGGCGTCCTAGTTGACAGGGGAGGCCGTTTTTCAAACCATCTAGAGGAAAGGCATGCTGATTGCGACAACACTTAGACAACTCAAAACCAAACTGACCGGCCTACCTTTCTGCCACTACTTCGTGTTGCCCAAGTTAAAATTCAGTCATCAATTACCTATGGCAGCGAAGCATTAAGAGGCGCCGATGCGAAATTGCTGTATACCATTATTTCAAAAGCGTACTGAGTCCTCTTCAACTTACCCTCCTATACTTCATAAGCCCAGATCCGGTTAGAACTAGGACTAACAAAACAACTGCTTGCAAGGCGAGGATCGTATATTAAGTGTTGGTACAAAATAAAGAATTCACCGGAGAACACACTGAACCACCTGCTTTGGCAAGATTTGCGTAGCAGCTCCACTGCACCGGCAAAAAAATACTTAGAGGAGTCACTGGCTACCAGAGGATTAAAAGAACTATGGGAAATCTCCCTACCGCATGCACAATTTAAGAATGCAGTAAACAAGGGCATAGAGAGACTTTCTTTTATAGAGGATAAAGCCACCTTTGCCCATGGGCGCCATGCCTGGATGATTCTGAGCACCTATAAATCACCCGGGTTACAGACTTACTTCGGACTGGGGTATTGCAGGAAATCAAAAGAAGCCTTCCTAAAACACAGGCTAGGAATCCTACCAGCCATACCCCATCTACAACCATGGCTGAGAAGGAACTGCGGGACAACATGTAGGTTATGTGGTGCAGGGATAGTAAATATTTAACATTTGCTATGCTCCTGCACGAAGTTAAAAGAGGAAAGAGTAGCCCTCTTAAAAAACACCTTTAACGAATACAGTTTACGCACGAGGAGACAAGCAGTCCTTGCATGCTTCGACCCAAGACTCCCGCTATTAAATGGGCAGTTTTTTTTAAATTAGTTGTGCTTAAACAATCCAACATAGACATTGGCGGTTTAGAAAAATAAGGAACTATGGACACTTCTCAAACTCTGATTTTATAACAAATTAGGGGCCAGATGTAGGAAGGCCTTTACCGGTCGGTAACGGCCGATTTCGGCCGTTACCGACCGGTATTTGGGTTTTGAAATGTAGGGGACAATTTATTTACAGAATCGGTATATTTACCGATTCGGTAAATTTACAGAGTCGGTAAAATACCGAATCGGTAAATATACTGATTCTGTAAATCAATATGTAGGTGGCACTGTAATCAGTGCCACAGGCCCTTACCGAATCGTTATTTACCATGGAATACTATTCCATGGTAAATAACGAATTCGAGTGTACATGCACATCTGTGCATGTACACCTGTGCCATGTGGCACACAGACATGCCCTAAGGGCATGTATGTGTGTCACATGGCACACAAGCCCGAAACAGGGGTGCAACAGGGTGTCAAAGTGACACCCTGTCCCCCTTGTAAAATCGGTATTTTTACCGATTCGGTAATTAACGAATCGGTATCTGCCATTGAATCCTATGGGCTTCAAGGCCCATAGGAATCAATGGGAAATACTGATTCGGTATTTACCGAATCGGTAAATACCGAATCTTACAGATTCGGTAAATGTAAAAGAAAATGTACCTACATCTGCCTACTTCTAATTTACCGATTCATAAATACCGAATCGGTAAAATTCGGTATTTATGAATCGGTAAATTAGATTTACCTACATCTAGCCCAAAGATCCTTCCCTTTCTCTTTTAACTACTTTTATCGATGAAACGTGTATCTAAATCTATTTTTGTAATGGTTTTAATTAATCAGAAACAATAAACTTTTTATACTTACCCAACCATGTAAAAAATCCTATCTACAGAATGTCAACCAAAAGACATCCTGGCCTTGCGGATAGAGGATTCTCCTTCACGGAGATATTTGTCAGCTTGTGGTAAAATCCAGAGATCCCTGGGAGCCACAAAGCTGATCCATCTGCTTTCAACCAAGACCATCAACACTGGGACATGGAACGTGAGAACCATGCACAGGACAGGCAAGACAGCCCAAGTAGCAGCGGGGATGAAAAACTAAAACCATGCCCAGCTTGGCATCAGTTTGGACATAGTCAGGACAGAAAAGGCTGGCTCCAGGAGGAATGCTGATGTATTCAGAACATGAGGAAGAGAACACCCAACACACTTAGGGAGAAGCACTGATGCTAACACCAAAAGCCAACGAGCTCAGAGTGAATGGAAAGCCCAAGGTCCCAGAATCATTACAGCAACCTTTTGCACAAAGAAAATCAGGATCATCATGAATGTTATCCAGTGCTATGTACATACAAATTACAGACTGCAGTCCATCCTGGAGACCTGCTCTGCCAAGATTGGAGGCGACAACACCACATATGAAGAGGCCATGGGCAACAGTGGCCTTGGTGATATGAAAGAGAATGGTGAAAGGCTTGTAGATCTCTGCACCCTGAATAATCTGGTGATAGGCAGCAGTGTATTCCCACACAAAACAACACACAAGGCAATATGCGTGTCAACAGACCATCGAGCAGAGAATCAAATCTACCATGACTGCATTGCCAAGAAGTTCCGGAGGTCTCTGCAGGATGTGAGAGTGATGAAAGGAGTGGATGTGGAATCAGACCACTTTCTTTTCATAGCCAGGCTGAAGCTAAAAAGCATGCATGATATCGACAAACCAACACCAGTGATATAACACCACCCTCCTTAAAGATGCACTGAAATACTCAGTCACCCTTAGCAACAAGTTTAAAGTCCTACAAGAACTAGAGAATCATCAAAGAACCAGCGACATCAACCTGCCAGGAGGTATTGAGTCCACTCTCCTCTACTCCACTCTGTACCAGTATACTCCACAAAACTGTACTCCACTCTATGGTCCTTCACTCTGTGCCACTTTACTCCAGTTTTCAACACTCTACGATACACCACTTCACTCCACTATATGGCATGACACACCACTCCACGACACGCCGATCCATTCTACAACATGCCACTTCACTCTATGAATTGACATTCGTCTCAACACCACTCCTCTCTACGTCCCTTCAATGTAAGACACTATACGACACACCACTCTATGGCACGCCACTCCATTCTACTCTACAACCCGCCTCTCCACTCTACTCTACAACATGCCAATCTACTCCACTCTACTCTATGACACGCTACACCACTCTACGCCATTCCACTGTATGCTACTCCACAAAAACCCCACTTCACTCTTCGACATGACAGTCTATGCCACAACACTGTAGGCCATGGCACTCTATACCAAAACACTCTATGACATGACACTGTACGACACAACACTCTATGCCACTCCACTCTACTCTGCTCTATGACACTCTACTACAGTTTACGACACTCCACGCCCTCCACACTCTACTCCACTCTATGTCACTCAGATCTACAACACTCTACTCCACTCAATGCCACTCCATGCCACTCAGTGACACTCTACTCCACTCTAAGCAACTCCCATTATGCCATTCTAGCCCACTTTACTCCACTGTACTCTATGACACAATATTCCACTCTGTGTCACTTGATTTTATGACACTTTTTGCCACTCCACCCCACCACACTCTATGAGGCTCTACGCCACTCCACGCCACTCCACTCCACAACACTCTACTCCACTCTATGCTACTCCACTCTACAACGCTCCATTCTACAACACTCCACTCTGTGACACTCCACTCTACAACAATGTACTCCAGCACTACACTGTATGCCCCTCTCTACTCCTTTCTATGCCCCTCCACTCTTCTCCGCTCTACTCTACTTTATGACATGCACTCCACTTCACTCCACTCTACAACATGCACTCCACTCTATGACACCCCACTCCAGTCTATGGCACTCCATTCCACTGTACAACACTCCATGCCACTCCACTCTACAACATGCCTCTCCAGGGTACAACACGCCACTGCTCTGTACGACATGCCACTACGCTCTACACCACTCCACTCTATGTCTCTACACACTAAAACACTCTATGACACACCACTTTATGACACATCACTCCACTCTACTCTACGACGCACCACTCTATTGTACACCACTCCACTCTATAACACTCTAATCCACTCTATGCCCATCCACTCTACAGCCCTCTACTCCAATCTACTCCACTCTAGAACACTTCACGACATGCCACTTCCCCTCAAACTATGACTCACCATTCTAATCTACTGTACGACATGCCACCCTATCTAATGCCCCTCCACTCTACGCCACTCCCTCTACACCGCTTCACTCTATGCCATGACACTTTATGCCACTCCACTCTACGACAGTCTACTGTATGCCACTCCACTCTACAACACTCTACTCTATGGTCCTCCAGTTTACGACACTCTACTGCACTCTAAGGCATACCACTCTACAACACTCTACTCCACTCTGTCCCTCTCTATGATGCTTTACTCCACTGTATGCAACTCCCTCTATGCCACTTCATGCCGCTTTACTCCACTCTACTCTATGGCAAACTACTGCACTCTACTCCCTCTACTCCACTCCTTCATTCTAAGCCATTCCATTCTATACCACTATATGCTACAACACTCCATGCCATTATACTCTAACAAACTCTACGAAACTCTATGACACTCAACACCCAACTCCACTCAATGCCATTGCACTGTACAGCACTCCACTTTACACCTCTGCACACTAAGACACTCTACAACATGCCACTCCATGACATGCCACTCCACTCCACTCCGCTCTATGCCCATCCACTATAAAACACTCGACGACATGCCACTTTATGACATGCCACTCCATTCTACTCTATGACACACCATCCCACTCTACACAACTGCACTCTATATCACTTCACTTTATGCCACTTCACTCTGTGCCTCTCCACTGTACGCCACAACACTCTATGTCACAACACTGTACATTATGACACTGTACAGCACAAAACTGTTCGCCATGACACTGTACTACACAACACTCTATGGAACTTCACTCTAAGCCACTCCACTCTACGCCACTCCACTCTACTGCAATCTATAATACTCTACTCACTCTACACAACTTCCTCTGTGCCACTCCACGTCACTTTACACCACTCTACTGTATGACACACTATTTCACTCTACTCCAATACTCCACTCTGTATCACTCGACTCTATTCTAACACACTCATCTGTAATGCACCCAATTGCACTCTACCCCACTCTATGACACTTCACTATGTCACTCTACGACACTCTACTCCACTGTATGCAACTCTCGCTATACCACATTACTCCACCCTACTCTGTGAGACACTACTGAACTCTACTCTAGTCTACTACACTGTGCGCCATTCCATTCTACACCACTCTATGACATTCTACTCTAACACACTCAGTGAAACTCTACTCCACTCTATGTCATTGCACGCTACGGCACTCCACTTTACGCCTCTCAACTTTGACACTCTACAACATGCCACTCAATGACACGCCACTCCACTCTATTCCACTTTACGCCCATCCACTATAAGACACTCCACAACACGCCACTCTACGACAAGCCACTCCACTCTACGATATGACACACCACTCTATGCCATTCTACTCTAAAACACTCTATGAAACTCTACTCGACTCTACGACACTCCTCTCAACAACACTCTACTCCACTCAATGCCATTGCACTCTACCGTATTCCATTTTATGCCTCCCCACTTTAAGACACTTCTATGACATGCCACTCTATGAAACACATCCCCACTCTATGCAACTCACTCTACACCACTCAACTCTATGCCTCTCCACTGTAGGCCACAACACTCTACGCCATGACACTCTATGCCATGACGCTGTATATCACGACACTGTACACCACAACATTGTACGACACACACTGTATGACACTTCACTCTATGGCACTCCACTCTACACCACTTCACTCTACTACACTCTACATCACTCTACAGCACTCTATGCAACTCCCTCTATGCCACTCCACATTACTATACATAACTTTTCTGTATAACACACTACTTCACTTTGCTCCACTCTACTCCACTACTCCACTCTCTGTCACTCCACTTTACAACACTCTATGCCACTTTACTCTAAAACACTCTACATCACTCTACCACTCTCTAAAACACTCTACTCTATGCCGCTCTACGACACTCTACTCCACTGTACGCAACTTCCTCTATGACATACTACTGCACACTACTCCACTACTCCACTCTACGCCACTTTATGCCACAACACTCTATGGCATTCTACTCTAACACACTTTAAAGAAAATGCAGAAAAGGCCATAGTTATTCAATAAGCTTTGTTCCAGTGGCACAGTGTAAAAAAGAAACATGTCTGCACCTACACTTTGTCACTGGAACCAAGCTATATCTGTCTGATGGGCCCTAACTAGAGCAAAACCAGTCCTGGGTTGCTTGTGTTCTGGTTCAGGGAGAACCTTGCCTGTTCCCATTAGTGCAGAGTGAAGACTGATTTGACTGGGTCCAAACTAAGGTGGCATGGTATGGAAAATAATAATGGATCTGGATGAGCCCGAGTAATTACTAGACAATGAGACTAATTCAATCATACCATCCATTGCTTCTCTGTACACTTCAATACAAAAAAATAGACATTGTTTTGTACTTTGTACATCATGGGAAGGGTTTCCTAATTTCCAGTTATATTTGTTGTCATTTCTTGTGAGACTCATCCATTATTAGTAGGGTATGTATTTTTAAAGTTCTAAGGTTTACAATTAAAAGTGCAATTTACCTACCTGTACCGAGTCCTGCTTGGTTCTAGAAATAAATACAAGTTTTCCTTTTTTATACTTACCTAATTGATCTGGATTATGTCTCTGAGTGTGTGCAATCAGTCTTGATTCAGTGAATACAATAAATTCTTAGAACACCCTCTGGATAAGCCTAACGTCTCGCCCTCACTACCACAAAGAGAGCTGTTAGGACTTACCTAATTTAGCCTCTGCTATACCTCTGGGGAATCCCTGGACTCTCTGCGCACTATACCATACTTTGTTACAGTATATACATACATAACCAGCTTCCTACAATACATATGATTGATTAATAATATTTTGGGTCTTTTTACATGGGCACCTCTTATTCCATGGACACAATAAAGTGAGGATGGAGATTGGTTGGTTTTCTTTGTGGGTAAATGTTTGTTGGATGCTTAACTGCTAGGAGAGATGAAAGTCCACGGCAGAGGTTTATTGAAAAGTCAGTGGTGGTCGGTTGGCAGAGACAGGGATTGTGATTAAGTGGGGGTATGTGCTTGGTGTAATGAGGAGTGGCAGGTAGCAAATACTTTGAGTGGGTGTTACTGCCATGAGCTGTGACTAGAACATGTAAGCTGTAACCTCAAATCTGGTGATTTTGGGATATACCTAAGCACTGTTTTTCAGATGGAGTGGATTTGTTGAGGTGCTAAGGCAGCACTACCCACATAGTCAGAGTAGATGATCTCAAGTATTGATCTCTCAAAGGGTCACAAGTCACAAAGGTTCTTGCAGCACATTCAGCAGGGGTGTTAGCACAGTGGGAGCAAGCACTGATTTCTCAGATGATCACAGCTTGTAGGAAGGTAGGATCCTTCTGCATGTGTACCCCTACTCTTTGCCTGGTGCTAAGCAGGTTTTTGACTAGTCTGACTGGGATCCTGCTAATAAGTACTGCAGTCCATCGTCTTTCTCCTTAAACTGTCAAGTTATGTACCTAGGTACACCCCAGATTGAATACTGGGATACCCTTGTCAGTCCCTAGTATATGGCACCCATGGACCCGGGGCATAGGTACCCCAGAGGTCTCACAAAGACTGCAGCCTGTATTATGCCACCCATGAGAGACCTTTCAAAATGGAACTACAGCTCCTTTGTTTTGAAAGGGGTCAATTAATTGTCTTAAATGCCACCTCCTCTCCACTATGTGATGGCAAAAGTGTGGCCTCACATAAAATTGGAATCCTTTGCCTAGTCATTTCCTATAGGGTCTTGCAAGATCATATAATGCCTCCCGAGCTAAAAAGTTATTCAAATTAATCAGAATTGCCCTAGGGCGATTTCCTGCTGAGCCGCTTTTCCCCTCAGGTAGTTTAAATGGAAACCTGTGAGCTCTCTGTATCTCGTTGACCCAGTTCCACATTGTTAGCTCCGGGAAGGCTTCAAGAAAGAGTTCCTGTACAAATTTGTGACCATCCGTCCCTTCCATCCCCTCCGGAACTCCTAGTATCCTGAGATTATTTCGCCGGAGTCGATTTTCTAGGTCAACTATCTTTAGTTGCATATCCTCACAATCGGATGAAATCATATCTATATCGGCCTTTTGTACCAGCATTTGATCCTCTATGGATGATATCCGCCCCTCTGCTGCATTTATTCTTTTAGAGAATTCACTGCAACGCTTTGCAATTCTTCTAACTGAGTTCTGAAGTTTACGGCAGGCTGTATGTGTCTTCTGGATTTCTGAGCGTGTCTCAGCTATAGGTTCCATTATTAACTGATAAATTGCAGCCAATGATATCTCCTTTGAGTTATTAGGTGTTCCTGTAATTTCTGTTGTGGCTTCGACTGCTATTCCCGGAGTAGATTCCACACTGGCTTGAGCTTCAGGTGGAGATTGCGGAGAGAGAGATATTTCCCATGCTAAACTCTTGCTTGTTCCGGCTTGCGGTATGTCTGTGTTTGAGGACTTTTGTACCACCATTTAGTTGCAAACCATAGTGGCATTTGGAGTCATCTCCTCTGATGTGGAATCCATGATTGAGTCATTATGCTCGCTTGCCAGACTGGTAATCGAACCTTCTAAGGACTCCTCCTTCTGTCCTTCATCTGGGTCCTCATCCGAGCTATCCTAACGATCTGATAGTGAGAGGAAGGGTTCACTTGAATCACTCACGCCTGTAGGTTTTGTGCCCTTTTCTGGACTCATATCGCACTCCGAGGTCTGACTATTGCGAGAGTCCAAAACATCTATAGGTTGCGCAGTTGTTTTTAGCATCTGCCCCCCTGCTTTCTTTCCAGATTGATCTGTCTCAATTAAATTTGCAGCATTTATTTGAGCTGTTAATTCTGGTAGAGGCTTTTGTTGACTCGCCATGTTCTGGATTGCTTTACTTTTATCCTTCCTGGTCGCAATCATTTGTGGGACTTTCTTGTTTTTTCCCTCATTCAGATCGCTCTTTGTATTGGGGCAGTTCAGTTCTGCAACTGATCCTTCCAGAGCTCTTTTTTTAATGCTCCCTCCTGTCTGGGGGTCTTGAAATCGGCTGCCCAAGGGGTATCGGACATTCCTCTACTTTTTCCGCCCGTGCTGTTTTTGGTGGCATCTCTAAAGCACAACAGTTCTGATGTCTCATACCTTATTGCAGCAATAGTTCAGGCAGGGACCACAAATTGCCAAATTATATATGTTATTATATACATTATATTTCGAACCCAGACTCAATTCTTGCAAAAATTGTGAATGTTCAACATTCAGCGGCACTCATTGTTCCTTGCCACGAAAGCTAACAGTCACCGTGTTTAACAATTTATCCCTTCTTTTACCTTGACAATTATGCAGTGAAAACGGTGGAGTAGCAAAAAATAGTAGAGAGAGCAATTGCCCACCGTATCATTTAAAGCAGTCTACTTCCTGCGTCTCTCTCACACCAGCCGCAGGCTGCCTATTGTTACTTATTGCAATGTAACCTGATCATCACGGCCTCACCGCTGCGCCCTCCATTACCGTAGCCGCTCCGACGGCGTTGATTGTAGTCCAAGGCCTTCGCGATACCACAATGCATCAGTGGTGCATCGATGGAAGCTGTCCCGGCGCTCTCGCTCCGCTTGGCGTGTCCTCCGATGTCAGCTGCCGTCAGCCGCCACACACCCTCCGCACGTACTCCGTCCTCCTCACAGCGATGATGGGACTGTCACTGCGATTCCGCCCCTCGACAGTCTGTGCCCGCAGCTTGCTCCACAGCACTCTGCCGGCTGCCGGCTCTGGTGGTTCCGTTCTGCTTCGTCCAACAACCTCAGCAGCCACCTAGTATAAACCAGAGGTAAGGTAGGAGGCTAGCTTCTTTCTTTGCAGAATTCTCCATGTAACATCTCCCGATTTCTTCTTCCGACTTTGCATTCCTTTGCTGAGCAGAGAGGAGACTCAGCGGAGCTAACCTCTCACTCGTCCGTCATGGACGCCATCTTTTTTCCTTGCAAGAAAACAAAGGAGCACAGGCCTTTTTGCTGAACCCAGCAACTTTGAAAGTACTATATAAGGGACGTATACGCTTTTTTATATCAGAGATATAAGCTCAGGAATATCATAACACTCTTTGAAATGTAAAACCTCAATATATTAAATTCAGGAATGTTTAAAAATAAGAGCTTAGAATAAATACTCAGAATAGGGGGCTCTTCTGCCTAATTTTGGTTAGATAATGAGTAATGAGCAAAACGGAAGATGGAACATGGATTATGAATATGTTAGTATAGATTTTGCATACCATTACCTGAAAATGGTGGCTAAGGATTAAAATGTTGGAGCAGTGCGGAGACTGGAATAAAGTCTCTCCCCATCGCAAGAGCCATAAGCCCCTTTTTCTCAGATGAAGGGTGGAGGGTGGGGGGAGTAGGGGAGGGGAGGCACAGGGGGTGGAGGATTAGGTGTGTGTTGGGGTCACGGAAGGGTGGGAACTGAGGGAGGGTAGTAGGGCTAGTTGGGGTGGGGGGGTTGCAAGAAAAACAGAGATCAGATACATACAGCTGGATGTGTAGGGAGGCGTACTACAATACGAAAAGATTTAAAGAGTACTGGCAATCGATATGTAAGGCATTCCTATCAAATAAAAAGGAAAAGAAATGGCTGACCAAGGTTATGCACAAGTATTTCTGAGTATGAAATGTAAGTCCATATATTGTGCACAATGCGTCCAGAGTATGCCGCACCAATACTCTCCTGTCAAGCAGATCAAAAAGTTCATATATACGCGGACGGTGCACAGAAAGAAAGGGGTGCTCGGAAGCTCCAACGTGTATTCCAAAGTTCCTTTATTTAATATCCATAAAACAACCTCTTCAGCCAACGCGTTTCGTTCACAACGAACTTCGTCAGGGCTCTCAGATATCCGATATTCGTAGTCCGAGTTTTTATGGGTCAATATGATAATTGCCCACTGGTCAAGGAAATAGATGTATATACTCGATAATATGATGAACAGGTCCCCACCGTATGGTAGCGTTGGGAGGGTCGGACCTAGATCTTATATATATGTTCGTGTACAAAAGCAGCAAGTGGATATGGTAATCGCAAAAAAAAAAAAAAAAAAGGATATAAGGCATTCCTATCAGGGAATTATGGGTAAATGCTCGATCTGTTCATCGAATGTTGGTGGTCTGAATGATAAGTCAAAACGGGCGAAGGTGTTTGAAATAATTATGATGCTAAATCCGGATTTCCTGTGCTTACAGGAGACACACATTGCATGGGCTAACAAAACCTGTCTGGAGATTAGAGGCTATAATTTAGTAGTGTGCTCCTCTCAGACAACAACAACGAGAGGTGTGGCTATATATGTTAAACATCGGAGTGGCACGGCCCTCCAAACAAAATCAGATAAATGGGGTCGATGGGCCATAATGGAGCTATCTTTGAGCTTTACTGTGGTAAATATATATGGGTCAAATTTGGATGAGGCTCATATTTGGGAAAAGCTAGAGATGGAGCTAGCACACGTGCCTGGCTCGCTTATTATATGGGGCGATTTCAATATACATTTGGAGGGTGGCAGTGCTGTAAATGTTTATATAGGAAGGAAGCCTAAAGTATTTAAAGCACTTTGTTCACTCAAGGATACTCATGGGCTGGGAGATGTCTGGGTAGAGAAACATCAAAGTAACCTTATTTTTACATACTATTCACATCCCCATAAAAAATGTGTCCGCTTAGATTACTTTCTGGCTCCCCCACAATGGTTGGATAATCTGGATATAATAAAACTTCTGCAGCTATGCTCAGATCACAATTCACTAATTCTGGAAATTAAGGAGATTCAGGGTCTGAATAGACAAACTACTTGGACTTTTGATAAAAAAACAAATTAGACAATGAGTTCTGCACCCACATTAAACATTGGACTCAAGCGTTCTTTTATAGTAATAGATATAGTGCATCCCGAGCAGTGGTCTGGGATAGGTATAAAGCAGCCCTGAGGGGGGAAGTAATAGGGTTTGTAGTGCACATTCGGAGGAAATGTAAAATTCAGATGGATCAATTGTTTGATAAGCTCGGTAAACTTGAATCAGCGCATATTCAAATACTCAGTAATGGAGCGATGGAAAATATACTATCACAACATCTATGTAAAATATCACTGGCTAAAGCTGAAATTAACCAATGTGTTCAAGAGAAGGTGGCCCAGAAATTTCAGATTTATCAGAAGGAAGTATATGAGTTTGGAGAGACAACTGGCAAATTATTGGCTCTAAGAACGAGACAAAAAAGCGTCAGAAATAATATATTAAAAATGCAAGACTTGGAAGGTGCACTGGTATCAGACCCAGAAAAGATCATTAGAATCTTCGAGGAATTTTATAATAAACTTTATCAAGCAGAACCCCTGACAGGAGATCAAGGGGCTTTGGAAGATACCAATTGCACTGCTATACCACTTCCTAGGATAAATGATGAAACCTCTCAAGAATTAGAGCAGGAAATGACGACAGAAGAGGTGCAGGTGGCACTGGCGTCCTTATCGTCTGGTAAGGCGGCTGGGCCTGACAAAATCCCTATTGAGCGGTATAAAATGCTTGCAACACAAATAGTACCTCTTATGCAAGATTTATTTTTGGATATTCAATATCATGGAATACCCCCAGAGTCATGGCAGGACAAGGATGTTATAGTATTCTTAAAGAAAGATAAATCCCCAGAGCTCCCCTCGTCATATCGCCCGATTTCTCTTATGAATACGGATGCAAAAATATATTCCAAAATCATGGCCACCCGACTACAAAAGAATATAGCTGCAATTATTTCACCATGGCAGCACAGCTTTATTCCTGGCCGGGGGACCACAGACTATACACGGCGCGTAATATCAGTAATGGACATCGCTGAGGTAGAAAAAAGTGCAGTGGCTGTGGTCCTCCTGGGCGCAGAGAAAGCTTTTGATCGGGTGGCCTGGGGGTATTTGTTGGATAAATTGGTTGAGAGAGTCTTGGGTCCAGGACTTATCTGGGCAATACAGGCTATGTATTACAAGCCTCATGCCAAGATCCACATAATAGGATATACCTCTAGAAGGTTAAAGATAGAAAGGGGTACGCGTCAAGGCTGCCCTTGCTCCCCAAACCTGTTTGCTTTCTATTTGGACACCTTCATCTCCTTAATTTTGAGTAATCCAATAATTAAACTGGTACTCTCTCATAGATATGAAACAAAAATATTGCCATACGCTGATGATATTGCCCTACTAACCTCAGCTCCACAAGAGGCAATAATAGAAGTAGAAAAGCTGGCGGAAAAATTTGGGAGGAGATCGGGCTATCTATTGAACAGCTCAAAGACGCAAATTATCTGCTCCTCACCAGAGTTGTGCAGTCAGCAACATACTTAGGAGTCATATTAACATCTAAAATTACTGACTTATGGGCATTAAATATAGATCCAGCGATGGCTTCAATTAATAGGGAGCTGAAACGGCTAGACCATTTACACCTCACAATAATTGGAAGGATAAATGTTATTAAAATGAAAATCTTTGCAAACATTTTATATCTAATCCGGGCTATCCCACTAGAGCTAACTGTAAAAAAAATACGCAAAATAGAGGGGATGTTCTCTAACTTTATCTGGAACTATCATAAACCTTGACAGGCGTATAAATATTTGACTCTGCCAATCGACCGGGGAGGGGGTGGGGGATCGGGGGTGGAATGCTCCCAATATCCAGCTGTACTATTGGGATACGGCCCTGCAAGACCTAGGTACCCTCTATCATTACGAGATTATGCAAAGCGATATGATTGAAGTGCCGAATATCTATCAATTGATAATTGGGGAAGTTTCAAGTGGAATATTTCAGTGTCAAAACAACATGAAAAAATATCAAAAGAAAGGCTATAAATGTATTGACTATGCTCTGAAAGAGTGGAAAAAGACAGAGAAAATGTGTAGGATAAGTAGGTTTAATAAGTATTCATCACTCTGGCACTCTGATCTTCTACGTCCACTTATAAATTATGATATTGCCAGAAAGTGGGAGCAAAAGGGGATTGCTACTTTGGCAGATGTCTACGCAAATCAAGAAATGGTGGGGTTTATAGAAATTGCACAAAAGTTCGGTTTGCAGAAGGACTCATGCTTTAAATATCTGCAAATTTGCAACTGCATAAAAGGAATGGCTAAAGACAGTATTAATTTGGGTCCGATACCAATCTTACAGCTCATGAGCAACTCTAGTAATAGAATCAAAGATTTTTATCAAGAGCTGTTAACATTTCTGCTCTATGATCTGAAAGAAACAGAAGCAAATTGGAAAAGTAAATTAAACGATGGGGAGGTTGATATAGATAAGGTGTTGGAGCTGGGAAAAACTGTTTTATGTCATCAAACTTAAAGGCTAATGTAAAGATCTCCTCTACACTGATGCTAGTGGGCTATGATTCAAGGCTACAAGCTGATGTGGCACAGAGGGACTTTGTGTTTTTAATTATAGCAATAGCACGCCTCCTGATTGCAACAGTATGGAAGGGTCAGGAACCACCTACTTTTTATCAGTGGCTAAACAGGTTAATATTCATTGGGAAGCGCAAAGGGGTAAAAACTATGAAAAAGGTATGAACATTTGGAATCCACTTATTGTCTGGATGGAGGAGCAAAAGAGACAAGGGGTTGGTAATACAAAAAGAAAAAGGAACAGATCGTATTATGATCGTAAATAATGATACTGAGGATGTAATGGTGGAAATTTTGTAGAAAGATGTGTGGAAAAGGAAAAAACTAAGCTAATTTTGTGTAGATTCAATATCATGTAATATGATTGATAAGGAGGAGTGGGGTACGCATATTGTATTGTTTCTTTTCTTCTGCTTTCCCTATGCTTTTGTTTTGCTTTTGTTGTTGCTTTGTGCTTTGTATCGCTCATTCTGTGTACCAAATATCCTACTGTATTATGTCTCATCTCAATAAAAAAAAAATGGAACTACAGGTTTGCCATTGCAGCCTATGTAAAGTGGTGCATGCACCACTTATAAAAGTTATAGTTTTACCATATCTAATGGTCATTGCACTTAAAATCTTTAAGTCGCCCCATATACTAATATTGAGGGGCATTGTGTGACCGCCCAATGACCATCTTCTCGAAAACAGCTGCAATAAACCCTGTCATGTTTGGTGTCAAACATTTTGGAATCATAACACCACAGCATTACCGGTGTGGGAGGTTTGATTCCACCTACCGGTAGAGCCCTCCGTAGTATTCCCGGTATCAGCCTTCTAGTCCCAGACAGCACAACATGGTTGCTGCTGACCAGACACACCTTTCTGCCCTCCTTCTGCTGAGTCAAGCTTGAGCAGGGAAAGGAAGGACAATAGGCATCCTGTCACAGGGAGGTGTGACCACCTCCTAGACATGATTTAGTGTAATTGGGCTGGGTGAGTAAGCTTGCCAGCACCTAAAAGTCTGCATGCGGGGCACATTTGGTGTCCCTGTGCATAGTCCAGTTCAAACTAGTCCTGGGAGCTGTTGGCTCCTGCTCTCTTGAGAAACTGGACGAAGGACATGGGAGTAACCTCCACCCTATCCTGACCCTCCCCTGGTCCCCTGAATCTTCTCAACCCTTTCCTTAGGGTATTTAAGGGCTTACTTGGGTGTAGGTCCCTAGATTCATTGTGGACAAGATTCAGTACTGAAACTACTGCACTTCTACTGTCTGGGCACTCTGGACTTCGCTGAACTTCGTTGGAGCCTGACTTTGCCTTCCTTTCAGTCTGCTGCCTCGTCTGTGCCTATGCACCTTACAGAATCAATGCAGGTCCTGTGGAGCATCTAAGACACCTGAAGATAAACTCTATTGGAGTGAAGGAGTCACTCCTCTGCATTCACAGGCACCGCAACACTGCTGACCGGTCTGCTGATCCCGAGCTTCGATGGCCTCTGAATGGTTCAACAACACAGGAGGTGGGTTTCTTTGTCCCTCGCAGCCTGAGCTGCCCTCTCACTCAGTTTCAATAAAAAGGTTTTATTGAACAGTCTTATTTCTCATGCAAGAGATGTGAACTGCTACAGTCATTTGACAGAATGCAAAGTATAATGCATACAGTGCAAAGAGTAATATAAAATAATACTGTAATAGCATTGTCTGTTGCTATGACATATATAAAAATACATACATGAATAACACAGGCTAAAATACTCAACTGGTGCTTCTAAAATAAGCCTACCCCAGTGTACCTAACCTAGGTCTAGTATGAGGGAAGAAGTAGGTGCTGCTTTAGCATAGGTTTAGTTTTGCCAAGAATTGCCAAAGGTTTCTCTAGGTTCTAATCAGCTCAATACCTTAGAATGAGAGAGGTTGGTATCTTTTTCTCGGGACTCGATTTCCCAGCACCCGCAAGGGTAGTCAGAAACACTGGAGCTGGATTCTCGACAGGAGGATGGCAGCGTCTAGTCAGTGCATCAGCTGGGGAGTTGGCTTCCTTCGGTACTTGCTGTGACGAGCTGCGTCGTGCAAGTAGGTAGTCGAACTGCACCGAACCACACCGTGCTTTGACATAGCAAGTGAAGGTATATTTATACCTCGAAGGTGTTTAGGAATACCAGTATTAACGTAAAGTCGGGCATATGAACGTCATGAATGAACCCCTAAGGAATAGATGTTCATGCATAATAAATGAGTTCTTGGAGAAATCAATATCCAAGCAAGGGGAAGTCCCTAACGGCTTAAGAGTCTAGTTTTCCAAGAACTCGTTGTGACGTAGATGAACGGATGGAGGTAGCCATGCCTGTATTTGAGTAGCATGGACTATGCCTAAATAAGGACTGAATTTCCATGCCTATGTAAGGGCAACGTGTCAATTTTACCAATATGAGGGCATGAATCGGGAAATGCATACGGAATCTAAATCAATACACAACAGTTGTATACCGAGAAATAGGTCCAGTTATTTTGCAACACTTCTAACTGAATTAGCGGGAAAGTCATGTATGGTACATTGAAATGATTTAAGAGCAATGTTACTCGTGAAAAGTGAACCTGCCTATTTTTCTTACAGATGGGCTATAAACTCCTGAAACACTCATTAGCATACCTCATATCTAAAACATTTCACTCTGTATTATTAAAGAAAGGTAATAGCAGAGTTTCTTAAATTCTGTAACCCACAGCCTGAATCCTCTCGCCACTAACCAGAAGTGCCTGAAATTTCCATACCACCCATCCTTCGCGGTCCTGAGCCTCTCAGTGCCGAGGCCTTGGCAAAGCCCCGCACTGTGGCACACCATCTTCCCTGCTCTAAATCTCGCTGAGGGCCTTCAGTGGAGCACGTCACACAACCAGACCTGGAGGTGGCAGGCTCCTAAGGCCCGGCACAGTAGCACTGGTGGTCATCAGAAGCCACCCACACCACCTCAAATTGGCCCTGCTGCTGAACCCCGGGCAAATTGGGAGCTGCTGAGGTGGCCTGAAACCCGCAACGGCCTAATCGCGGGAACTCTGGACCTTCTGTTCCCCGGGTCTGAATCTGCGTGGCCTGTGGACGGAGTCTCCGAGCCCAGCTTCCAGACACCTTCGCTGCTTGCCCCTGGGCGAGCTCGGACCTGGCGGGAGCCTGACCCGGTCCCTTGGACATTGTGCTGCGGTCTTTCCGACCCAACCAGATCTGCGGTGGAGAGTGAGGCGGTCCAAGCCCTGGGCCGCAGGGTGGATGCCTGTACGGACCGACTGATCAGCCAGAGCAGCTGGGGAAGTGTCAGCAGTGAGTCTTCCGTGCCCCTGAGGCCCTGCACCATGTAATCTGTGGGTAATCTCTGATCCGGCACCAATGGCAGTTGAGCCGCTCCACCCGCCTGGCGCCCCTCCCTCCCACGAATTAGAAGCTAGAGCGGACTACACAACTCCGCCTGTTCTACCTTTATTCCTGACGCCCCACTGGCGGTGAAGCCTGCCGGGCGGTGAGGCCTAAAACGTGCCCTTCGTGAACCCTGGACAAGAGCGGCGGGCCCCCCCGTCCGCTCAGAGATGCAACCACAGCTCCGACCTGCCCTTGGGCCTGGTGGCTCCCAAGGAGGCCCCCACCAAGAAGTAACAGCCAGAGACACAGCAAACGCCAATAGAACCTGTACTATGACTGTTCCCCCACAATCAACTAGCCGGTCGCATTGAAATGACCGTGCAGACCGGGACCTGGTGGGTGCCGCTGGTGCCGGACATACGCCAAACAGGCTTGAAGTGGAGATCACTTGGGCGGACACAGAGGTGAGCTGGGTCCTGTGGACAATCAGAACGGGAGGAGAGACTCCGAAACACTCCTGCTGCCTTGCTGCGTCTGGCTGGCCCTTGACTCCTGAGAGGCCCCTTCTGACCTTCACTCCTTGCGGCGGACCCCCGCTATTCCTTGGAACTCATCCTGGGGACCCGACTGCTACCAACCTGCAACCAGAGGAAACCTGGCCCACGATTTGGGCCCCTCGGTCCAATTTACCTATCCAATCTCTAACACCTCCTTTGCTGCAGCCAGTTGACCCTCAGAGAGCTTGGTCACAGATGGCGTGACCCCCCTCATAGACCTTCGGGTGGGGCACTGACGGTGGTGGACAGCGACCAGGTGGCCAGGCCTTATCCCCATTCCACATCTACCACTGGAGTGGGATGGAGTGGGATGATGGCTCTCCTTTGACCCCCACTTGCACCCTACGCTGGGACACTACCAAGCAGTCGGACCCAGACACCAAAAGATCAGGCCCCCAAAGCGCCCACCATCCAGACCCAGACCAAAACGGACCAATACACCACAAGCGAAACAGGCCCAATTGAAGGGGAGACCAGAGGCTCATCCCTCCCTGAGGTCGACCTCGCTGCAATCCTGCAAGCTATCAGCACATTCCAGGCCTCAGTGGAAAACAAAATCGGAAAGGCCCGGGTGGATATGGCTCTTATTTGCCAAACCCTGAGTAACTCCACAGCTTGTATCTCAGAACCAGAAGCCCACATAGCCACAGCCGAAGACGATATCCGTAAACTGCAGGAACAAGTGACTCATTTACGCAATCAAAATAAGGAACTGCACAGGAGGGACAAAGACGCGTATAATCGGTCACGACGCAATAACATGCGCTTGGTGGGATTCCCGCAAGGGGCAGAACAAGACCAGGCGGCAACCTTCCTTGAGAACTGGCTGACATTATGGATGCCCTGAGACGCTCTGTCAACCTGGTTGGGCAGGCCCATCGATCTCTGGCGCCTAAAACACCTACCGGCGCCCCACACCACCCCATCATTGCCCGCGTCCTAGGGACAGAGACGATATTCTAAGTGCGGCCCGGGTCCAGGGCGCCCTGAAATTCCACAACCATGTTACAATGATCTTCCCAGAGTACACTAAGGAAATCTATGCCCAATTTGCGCTCCTACACAGAGGTCAAACAGAAACTCCGCAACCTGGGCCTTCAATACAGACTTCTCTTTCCAGCCCGAATCTGAGTTGTGTTTCAAAATAAAACACACTTTTTTGAGTCTCCACAATCAGCCTGGACCTAGATAACCGAAGAACCACCCCTCAAGGTCCGCTCCGCATCCTTGCCTGGATCGTCCAGATCACAGGCAACAGATCCTCCATCTCCTAAGCCATGTAGGAGGCGCAAACAGTCCTGTAGAGGCCGTAAAGTGCGCAAGGAGACTTCTGAATTGCCCAATGCGATGCCCCAGAGGCCTGATGCCACCACCAGCCTGGGCGGCTCACCGCTGACTCCGGGTCAGATCTGTGGACAAATTATCCACCGCACAGAGTCCTTCCAATACCCTGGATCCTGCGCTCACAGACTCAGACCCTTCCAGAAGCCCTGCGATTTGAGGTACTGATGCCACCTGTGTTAGATGCAACTGAGGGGTTTCAATGAGAATAAACACGAGAAACATTTCTCATGGAGCCACAGCTCCTAGAATCACCTGCCAATGCTAACACTTTATCCGATATTGTGGAGGGGTCTACCACGTAGGTTCCAGCTAAACATTTTAGTTTAGTCTAACCAGTCATGTTTTCCTTTGCAGGGTGACAGATGCTTCCGTTCCAGAAGTATAGGGTGGGGGGGGAGGGGGTAGGGAGGGGAGGGTTAGGACTGTTGTCCTCTGTCAAGTTTCATGTTGGGACTAGCCAATGTTTCTTCATCTCTTTTTCATTGTTTGCAGAATTTTGACACATGCTCCTCATGTAAGCACTATGACCACACACCTCACAGGGCGAAGGCCACAGCTGCGCCCTCCCACAAAAATACATCAGTCACTTGAGGACTTCTCGCCCCTTGTCCCATCTGTGCCACACACTAGATATGAGGCGTACTTCTCTTAAAGGTAAATCCTCCAAATTTTGTCCTGGAATGTGAATGGACTGTTAGACCGCGTTAAACGGACAGCTGTCCTTAAGTATGCCCAAAGACATGCCCCCGACATAATTCTCCTTCAGGAGACCCACCTCCTGGGAACTCAATGCCCTTTCCTTGCGAGATATGGCTTCGATAGGGTGTGGATTCGAGCAAGGGTCTCAGGGGGTTGCAATCCTACTACGACAAGGCCTTAGCACCTTATCAGAGTTGCTGGAAGAGAACACCCTCAATTTGGTTTCCATATACATTTCACCAGCTACACTCATCTCCTCCTTGCACCACCTTACTGACATTGTTACTGCCCTGCTCACGGGCCAGAAGGTGATAGTGGGAGACTTTAATATAGTCATGAAACCACTACTGGACATGACTAGCGCAACCTCTCTTGCTAGGATAGCAAATGCGAAAAAAATGGTTGACTGGGCAGTTGCCCTGGGGTTGTGCGCTGTCTGGAGAATCTGGAACCCCCGGAGCTCCCAGTACACTCATAGCTCAGCGGCGCACCACACACACTCGCGAATTGACATGATCATCATGCCTGCCTCTGAGTGTCAGAGAGTAGCAAGCATTGTCGTTCTCCCCGGGGAATCTCGGACCACTCAGCCCTGCTTCTGCGCTTAGGTGAAAGCCCTGATACACCTCGCCCAATATGGCTACTAAATGCCTGGTTCCTGCAAGACAAGCAATAGGGGAAGAGTTGGCCAAGTACTTTCTTGCAAATTTGGGATTGGTCATCTCCCTGAGCACCCTCTGGGAGGCCAGTAAAACCACCATTCGGGGCGTAGCCACAGGTCAAGTCCAGGCAAGACGGCTGACTGAAACCAACCGACAACCCTTCTTGAGGCGCAAGCAGTACGTTTCAAAACAGCCCCAAATGGGCCCCCAAGCGATCTGCATGACAGGCAGCTCACAGCCATACATGAAGAGATCAAACACAATTCCCTAGAATCGGCCAAGAGGCTGTGGCGTTCCTCTGTAGCCCGAGTATATGGCTGGGGTGATAAAAATCAAAGGCTATTACATAGCCTGGCCTGATATCCCCTGACTAATCGGATAATCCCAGAAATCCATGACCCCTCTGGAGCCATCAAACGCAAATCACATGCTATCGCACAAACATTTGCCGATTATTATGCCAGTTTATAATCCGCTCGCAAGCCCGATGCATCCCTCCACGACAAAATTAACCAAGCAAAAACTCAGTTTCCCTGCCTCACGGATTTCGAGGCGGCAGACTTAGATCTTCCCTTTACCCCGGAAGAAGTACACAACGCCATCTCTTCGCTGAAAGCGGGGAAAACACCTGGGCCGGACGGTTTCCCGCAGGATTGTTATGTGGCGTACTGAGATTTACTGGTACCTCACCTTGTGGAATTATACTGACAGGTGGCCGAAGCCGGGTCCTTCCCCCCTGAGACAGACGTGGCGACCATTGTGGTGATACCTAAAATGCAACCGCCATCACCATCTTGCCCGGACTACCGCCCCATTTCTTTAATCAACACTGAAGTGAAGATAGATGCCACAATACTGGCCCCGCATCTCCACCCACTCCTGAGCAGATTAGTCCATCCAGACCAATGTGGATTCATGCCAGCATGCAGTATGAGGCACTGTCTGAAGCGCCTCCACCTGGCCCTGGCTCACCGTCGATATCTTACTCATTATCTTACACTCCTCCTTGTCAATTTTGAAAAAGCCTTCGACACAGTTGATTGGCTCTATCTGGAAGAGGTTTTGAAGATGATGTGCCTGGGTCCACGATTCAGGTGCCTCGTTCATGTCCTCTACTCTAACCCTAGAGCCAGAGTGCTCACCAATAGAGCCTTATCAGAGGTGTTCCCCATTCAAAGAGGCACAAGACAATGCTGCTCCCTCTCTCCTCTCCTATTTGTTTTGACAATGGAACCCCTGGCATGTCTCATTCGGTCAGATGACCTGATCAAAGGCTGGACCTGGGACATTCACCACATCGACAAAATTCGCTTATATGGTGACGATGTCCTGCTTTTCCTGGCAGACCTAGCCAACTCCGGCCCTAGATGTCTCCAGACCCTCTGCACCTTTGAGAAGGTCTCAGGATCCGGCTTAACCTGGAAAAATCGATCCTAGTGCCCCTTCAGCCCTCCAGGGAGTGCTTTGACTGGCAAGCATCTATCCCCATTAGGCGACAATCCTTCAAATATCTGGGGATCTGGATTACTCTGCTCCCCGAACTTGAATAGGCACTAAACGTTACCCCGCTGGTTAAAAAAATCAAAGAGGATCTCAAATGCTGGTAAACCCTACCACTCAACCCACTGGGGAGAGTGGCTTTGTATAAAGTGATGGTCATTCCATGCTTCCTCTACATCATCCAGAACACCTCCCTTGACTTCCCGCATAGCTGGTTTAAGGAAACAGATGGTGTGGCCATGAGATTACTGTGGGGGGGATGTCGGATCCCGCCCTTTGATGGCGTAATGGGCATGACTGCTCTTCACCTCTACTACATAGCCACCCAGCTTTTGGTTCTCCATGACTGGTTTACTGGGGGTTGGTACGATCCAGCCTACAAAACAGAGCTCATGAACTTAGAATTCCCTCAGATCCAGGCGATCCTATACGGAAGCCCAATACCCATAGCAATGCCGTTGATCACTAGGGCAGTCCTGATAGCACAGCGCACGGCATTAGGACACACACATTAGGACAAAAAAAACTAAGTCAACAGACACCTCTCTGGCAAGGAAGATGGTTGGGAGAAGTGACTGCACGTGCGGGGATCAAACTATGGGACTATATTGGCATTTCACTACTTGGCAATGTCTGGGTGGGCGATCACATTAGGACGGTCGAGGACCTGCAGGGACGATACACCCTTCATACCTCGCAATTTTACAGGTACCTGCAGCTATGCCACGCCCTCAGCACACACATGTCAACGGGCACAAAACTCCCAGAGTTCAGCCCACTAGAAGTTCAGGTCATGATGGGAAACCAGGGGAAGGGTGGGAAGTCCTGAATATACCGAACCCTAATTAATAATAGTCCGGAAACGCTTGACCCACTCAGGACCCGCTGGGAGGGATGGGTGGCCACCCTGGATGAAGAAGACTGGTGCCTTGCCCCTATGGCTCCCAAGCCCATCACAACTTCAGCCAGACTCCGCCTTATTCAATTATACTATCTACACACCGCTTATCTCACCCCAGAACGTCTTTATAAGGCAGACCTGCACTCCTCTTCAGGATGCACGCGCTGTGATGATGAACTGGCAGACTTTTATCACATGATCTGGACTTGCCCACGTCTAGCCACAAAATGGACTGCAATAGAATCCGAGCTCACACATATCCTGGCTGGCAGGTTCCTCATGACCACACACGACTCATTTTAGGAGTGCTGGACAGCCTATATGGGTCCCAATCCGACAAACTGTTCCTGGGACAGCCCCCGCAGTGGCCAAACGTGACATTGCCGCTGCAGGGGCTCAGACTAGGCCCGAGTGTATCCAAATGGTGTGGGCGGGTGGATTGGTGTGCCATACAGGAAAAACTCTTATTTGAGGCGCAGGCATGTGTCCAGATAAATACTGTAGGATATGGGGCAAGTGGACCAGCCAACTAAATTAACGTAAAGGGTAACTTACTGATGTACGCAATTGTTAATGCACACGTCGTAGACATTGAACAAGGTACTCCTTAAATTCCAATATACCGTGTGATGTTGTGTAATATCGATCAAATGTGTCGTGCTGCTATTTGTTTATGCAAAAATCAATACAATTATTTATAAAAAATCCCCAAAATACTTAAGCCATACCCCTGTCCCTCTACCTTATTCTCCAATTTGTTAAACTCTATTCCCTTAACCCTACACCTAAAAGTGTCAATACCTATACTGCATATGAAACAATATTAAACCGTATCCTCTGTAACTGTCATAACCATAACTCCTAACCCTTTAAATCCCTAACACTATACCCAAAACCCTTAACACTTAAACCTGTACCTCACCACCTTAACTGTTATACTCTTAACCTAAAACCACACATTTTAACGCCATACCATCACATCATTCCCCTAATGCAGTGGTTCCCAATCTGTGTGCCGCGGCTCCCTGGTGCGCCCTCCAGACTAGCCAGGAGCGCCGTGCTCCAAAGGTTTCAGAATTTCGATTTCAAGCCATAAATTGCGAGTAACATCACAGAAATGTGAGTTATTTGGTAAAAGCATAAAACCTCTTTATCCACCAGATGGTAGCAGAGCACTCTTTAATTAGAGCGCATAACTGAATGTTTCTAGTGGAGATTGGTTACTCATATTTCCTACTTAAGAAGCCAGCAACAAACAAGAGCATCTGCATGGCAAGAGTTAACCCCATTCCCAATCAAGTGACAGTGGTCATGATAGGAGGCTGCTATAAAACACAGGAAGGAAAAGCGATTTGTAATGAAGCTACCCTAGAATATACAGGGCCCATTTTGAATTTGTGTAGCTGGAGCTCAACTATCATAGTACTGGATATAAGCATCACCCTCCAGGCTTATATAGTCCTTAAATGCATTTGGAAGAGGAGGTAAAACTTTTGGCTGTTTTTCCTGCAGGATTAGGGAATTACTCCAGAACTGAGGAAAAAACAGTGCTGCTTTGAAATTAAAAAGAGAAAGAAGAAACACTACCTACCCCAGCATGGAGAACATTTTCCTTCCTTCTGGAGAGCTGGAGTCTAGTGTTTCTGAGTGTCAGTCAAGTGAATCAAGTGAGAAAGGCTTTAGAATAGTGACCACTGGTCAGCTTGACTAAGATCTGCTCTGAGGTTCCCTGTATGCCCTTATTCCACCGCACCTTCTGCTGCACCTGCGATTCCCTGACAAGCAGCGCTGAGCCCATCAGGGCCTGCATACCTCCTCACCACCCACTCCAACAGTTTCCAACGACGAGGGGCCAGAGAATGATCATACCTACCTATGCACCTTTGTTCAATGACAAGCAGCAATAAACCTCAGCGTGTAGCTCATACCAGTGTAGCACTTTAGACCTCTACATTGGCTTGGCAATTCTGACTGTGCTAGAGTCAGTTGCTTCTGCTGACTCTGCAGCACTGTAGAACACATCTGCTCATCAGGAGCACACAGCCTGAGCAAATACGAAATTGAGATAGGAAGAAAGCACAATTGACCCCCAACATTGATGGTGCTCGAGCAGCGCAGTTCCACCAATGCTGTCCAACAAGAATATTGTATTCCATCTGCATAACCAAGTTAGATATAGCCTTGCAAAACTGTGCCATGACTTTGCGCTTTGAGTACAAATATAAACTTGCCATTATAGCTGTATTTCGGTCATAGATGGTCAGATAGCCCTCAGCGTAGTTTTAGCTGCAAAGTAACCACAAACATTTCCTCTGAGAACAGATTGCAATATTTGGCTTCCTGAAGTTATGAAGTGCATCTTCCTTATAAAAGAATTGAAATGTATTGTGTGTGATGAATGTCCCAACTGAACTAGGGGCCCGATGTAGGTAATAGGGAAATACCGATTCCTAAACACCAAATTTTACTGATTCGGTATTTAGAAATCATTATTTCAGATGTAGGTAAGAATTCGGTAAAAAATACCAAATTCCTAATATTCGTTATTACCGAATCTGTAATTGAGATTCGGTAATAACGAATACCTACCCATTCATTCCTAAGGGCTAGGAGGCCCATACGAATGAATGTGAAGACATTCGGTATTGCCAAATCGGTAATACCGGGAGGTATTTCAAGGGTACCAGGGTGTCCAAAGGATACCCTGTTGCACACCTGAAATGTGCATGTGTGCAAATATGGCACACATGCATGCCCTAAGGGCATGGATGTGTGCCACATGGCACATTTCAAAAAGCAAAAAAGTGCTTTTCGAAAGGAAATCGCTACTTACCACCAACTTGAAGTTGGTGGTAAATAGCAATTCGTTAAGGCTGAGGTGCACTGTTTTAAGTGCAACCTACATTGCATTTAAGGAATCTGTATTACAGATTCCTTAAATGCAAGGCCATGAGGAATCGGTATTAAGGAATCGGTATTTACCGATTCCTTAATACTGAATCCTTCCCTACATCACAAATGCCTAAATACCGGTCGGAAACGGTGAAATTTAATGAATTTCACCGTTACCGACCGGTATTGGGCCACCTATATATGGCCATAGGTGTTCCATCCCAATCTACACTACAGGAGTACCCCATGACTGTTATGCATGTCATGGGGTACATGACCCAACTTTATCCCAATTATTTTCATGGAGAAAGGTGTAAGTACTCCCGAGGCCATCCACCCGCAAAAAATATTTGCATAATAGGGAGACACAGCCAACGGCCAATAAGCCAAGGGAGACATGGGTTGAAAAAGTTTGGGAACCACTGCCCTAATGCATAAGCCCTAATCCCTTAACTTTAACGTAAAGTCTCATCTTTTGGCCACAGTATGTGTGTGTAAGTGTGCATGAATTCTGAACATACATAGGCCTTCGGAGGTAGAACAGTGTCTAAATATAATTTAGTTAAATATTAACATGATGATTGAGAGTCAAAACGTAACAGAAGTCCCATCCATCATATTCCAAGTGTATTATAGTCTATGGCACTTGTCATATGGCGGAAGAAGTCTCTGTCCGGTTCCCCATCCACCATACACTAAATAACACCCTCAGTCAAGCAATCTAATGCATAAATGAACTTACCAGTGGTAGTAGTATTCAAGCTCACTAACAAATGTCAGTGTTTAAAGAAATTGCAGTTCTCACAAGCTTCAAGGGCAGCATGAAGAGAAACCTCTTTATTTAAAAGAACCCTCACTCACCAACCTAGTTGGTGACATGCTTCATCATTGGGTTCCCACCAGAGGGACCGACTGTCCCTCTGGTATGCTATGACGCCTGAATTACAGCGGAGCGGGTTTTTTTTGGGTGGGGATGGTGTTAGTCTAAGGGTAGTGTAGATTAAAAGATAACTAGTTTTATAGGTTGGTGAGTGAGGTTTCTTTTAAATAAAGAGGTTTCTCCTCGTGCTACCCTTGAAAGTCCCTCTCTTTTTTTCGCTCTTTTGTTGTTCTGAAGTATATCCGTTAGGGGGACGAAGAGTGAAAGCTCCCTCACTCTCTAGTTGTTAATATAGTTCTCACAAGCTAACACTGCTCCAACCTCCTCTTTCCAAGTCTCCAAGGAAAGTGACGACTGTGCCTGAGATCTAGAACTCTCATCTCCAGTGTCACAGGGAACAGAAATATAGCCATCATGACACTGTCAGCAACCATCTGCGTGTTATGTTTCTATTTCTGCTACCTGGCAATGTCTGATGATGTCACAGACACAGAATCTGTATAGGGTGGAATCCTGGTGTGTGGGAAATTGCAACAGAAGCAGGATTATCTTTAAATAAAATGCAGAAGAGTTCATAGTTCCTCAATAAGGGACTGCCCACAAGCTTTCCAATCCAGGTAAAGCTTTGTTCCAGTTACACAGTGTCACAGAAACCACATCTGGACATTCTCTGTGTCATGGGAGCCAAGCTATACCTGTCTGATGAGCCCTAAGTAGTGCAAAACCAGTCCTGTGTTGCTTGTGTTTTGGTACAGGGAGAAACTTTCCTGTTCCTTTTGTAGCAGAGTCAAGACTGATTTGCATATGGCTGGGTCCCAATTGAGGTGGCATACTATGGAAAATAATTATGGATTGGCATGCAGCCCGAGTAATTACCACTGGATGAGATTAATTCAAGCATTCCATCCATCACTTATCTATACACTTTAATGAAAAAGCAGACACTGTTTTTTTGCTATAAGCATCATGGGAAGGGTTTCCTAATTTCCAGATATATTTTTGGGCAATTCTTGCTGGGAATTTGTATTAATTTCCAATGTTTTCAAACATCTAAATACCAGTGGCTATCAATTTGTACACTTTTTGTGTGCTGTTATCATTTTGGTCCACTCTTCTGGTGCTTACAGGGACTGTTTCCTTTATCATGAATTACTTTCGATAGCAACATTCCATGAGCTGTATTACAGATTGGTGGTAGACACTCTGTAGTTATAGGTCAGATCCCCAGAGTTAGGAACTTCTCAGATATTTGAGCATCAATAATATGTATGCCTTTTTGAGGATTGTCCATGAACCTTTGCAGACCTATTTCTTTTTTAGGTCGAGCCTAGAGCAGCATGAGCTGCTGCTCGACTTTTAGTAAGGGGCATTTCAAAGTGCTACCCACAAGCTTTTCCTGGCATAAAGCTTGCATGCATGTGCGCGTGAATGCGTGCAGCCGCCATCTGCCTTTCTTATCTCTTCCTCGCATCGCTGGCCTAATTATTTTCACTTTCGCGGCCATTGCTTGTTCCATTTATTGCTCTGTTTGCTTTCCTTTCCTTAATTTAATTAGATGCCCTTTTTGACCAGCACGGCCAGTCTGGCTCGTGGCCGCGGGTAGTGAAAACATTTCCGGAGCCGACTGATTGCACGAAAGAGCGCCCCCTGCAGAAATCTGTTAACAACTTGAGGTCGCACTCCCAATAATATACATTCCCGTAGGCTGCTGTCCTTAGTGCAGGAATCGTTACCCTAGACCTGTCTCCAAATAGCTAGCTCGGCGTTTAATTACCCGATGTTGATAAAAATAGGAGCATGGACTTTTCCAAACTGTGAGGAGGCCCCAGGCACAACATAAATAGGCATTTCTGAATGTTTGAACAATGGCACAGTGCATGCTAGGACTTTTAAGTTAATACAATGCGAAAAATGTGAAACTACAACGCCAGAGGCAAAATGGCAGGTTTGGTTGTACTTGTCATACATGATACTCGGCCTGTTTGTAGCACAAAGTTATTGAAGCAATGCATTGCTATAAACACCAAGAATTATTTATAGATAAACTCTTTGCTTCCAGCTACCCCCACATGACATACAGCATTAATCTGGCAAGGATAGACATGCATAAAGGGCACAAAGAAAAGACACAGAAACAAGCCTCCATGCTCTGTAACACGCAGAGACATCTTAAGGATTTTGGGGGCCCTGGACCAAACGTATTCCTATGGGCTTCAAGGCCCATAGGAATCAATGTGAAATACCGAATCGGTATTTACCGATTCGGTAAATACCGACTCTTACAGAATCGGTAATTTTTTACCTACATCTGCCTCCTTCCTATTTACCGACTCTTAAATACCGATTCGGTATGAGTCGGTATTAAAGAGTCGGTAAATAGGAATTACCTACATCTGGCCCTTAGTTCGCAAGAGTGGTGACCTTTCAGAACTCAAATAGTTAAATGTTGAAGCTTTCAGCCAAAAGACTCCCTGTACAAGCAAGACGCTTGTAATGAAATAATTGCTGCACCACTCGCACCAAGACACGCAGAGTTAAAGGTTCCTTCCACGATGCGGAATAATAAACAGTGGATGGATCCTACCTGCAGCGTCTTCATTCGAAACTCTGTGGTAGGAAACCACCAATGAACAGGAAACTGCAAGGAAGTCTTCAAGAGATGACCGGAGCCTCAGGAAACGGAGCGGAGCAACTTCTCTCATCAGCAAAGCACACTAGAATAATCCGCACGGTTCCTTGGGCGTGGTCCTATTTATAGTCCCAGGATCACAACTACGGTGGCTGCAAACGAACAAAAAGTCCTCAGCAGTATCTAGATTCAAACAAGCATTGGTCTAGAAATAACTACAAGTAGTGTACTGAAAATAACAAGCACTGGTACCTGAAACGAAATTCACTTAATGTATAAGATAACAAGACCAGGCATAATTGGTACAGAGGACCACAAGACATAAGTAAAGGCAAAAGGAAGGCATACATTAGGCATAAAGAAGGCACGGAACCTGTGACTTCTGACAGGAAGCCCGTTCGAAGGACTGGAGAATCCGGAGGCAGTGAGGCCCGGGCCGGGTCTGCCAGGTAGCCAAGAACATTGTCTGCGTAGAGGGCGATCTTGTCGGCCTATGCATTGGGCCAGGCCCAACCCTGCACACCCCTCTCGAACCTTATTAAAGCAGCTAAGGGCTCCATCACTAGGGTGAAGAGTAGTGGAGAGAGAGGGCACCCCTGTTGCGTTCCTCGGCAGACAGGATAGGGCTCCGACAGGACCCCGTTGACTAAAACACGAGCTCTGGGGTGGGCGTAAAGGACCTTGACCAGGCTCCGTAAGTATGGACCAAAGCCCATTGTGGTGAGAACGGCGTCTAGAAACCCCCAATCTACAGAGTCGAAGGCTTTCTCGAAATCCACCAGGAGGACCGCTGAATAAGGGTTGAGCAAGTTACAGTGGGCTAGGGCCAGGTGCAGTCGTCGGAGACAGTGTTGGGTGCCGCGGGAGAGCATAAACCCACACTGGTCCGGGTAAACCTGGAGGTCAGGTGCGGCTGGAACCGTTGAGCCAGGATTGTAGCAAAAAATTTAAGTCCGTATTTATAAGGGAGATGGGGCGGTAGTCCGTGCATCTAGAAGGGGGTGGCTTGGATTTGGGAAGAACCACAATGGTGGACAGGTCAGTCTCGGGTGGGAAGGAACCCTTGTCAACTGCCTCCTCAAACAATCCAGCAAGGTATGGAAGGAGGGTATCCCGATATAGAGCATAAAATTCTTGTGGGAATCCGTCTAGACCTGGCGTCTTGTCGGAGGCGGTACGGGTTATGGCCTCGCGATCTCCTCAATGAGTGATAGGACGGTCTAGATCCGCCTGCACCGTGGGGTCCAAGCGCAGAAGGCGAGTGTTCCCGGCTTCTAGCAAGCCTGTGAGTGAGTGTGTCGGGGATTTGGACGTGTACAGTTGGCCGTGGTAGGAGGAGAAGGCGCGGGCGATCTCCGTAGGGGAGTGGTGCACCAAGCCATCCAGGTCAACTATTTCGGGAATAATGCTGTTCGCCCTGGGATAGGTGGCCAACCTGTGAAGGAGGGTGCCGTTCTTGTCACCCCATCCATATACCCTGGCGACCGACGAACGCTAAAGAAGCTTAGCAGCATCCTTAGAAAATTGGCTTATGTCAGCGTGGAGGTGGGCAAAAAGTCTCTTCCCGTGCGCATCCTCAGCTATGGACAAGTTTTGTTTGAGGTGCAGAGCCTGCGCCTCACGGTAGGAAATCTGATGCAGTTGCTCCTGCCACTGATGCTTAGGGTGGCCCTTAGCAAAACCGCAGATTGTGGCCTTGCTCGCCTCTCATAATGTACCCGGAGAGGACACAGACCTGTGGTTGGCCAAAAAGTACTGCTTGAGTTCTTGCCCCACTACCTTCCGGAACTCCATGCGTTCAGCCTCCACGTCAGACGCATCGAGGAAGGGGGGGGCCCGAGCTGAGTAAGACCAGAGAGTGGTCAGATATACCCCTAGGAGGGATCATACATCTTGAATCATGGCACAGTCTATCGAGGGGACAAAGATTGCGTCAATGCGTGCGTGCGTGCGTGTGGTGGGCTGCCAAGGTGTGAATGAACTGTTTGGCTTGTGGATGCCAGTTGCGCCAAGGGTCGCACAGCCCCAGCGATTTGGACCAGTTCAGTCATTGTTTCTCCTGCGCAGAACTATTTTGGGACGGGGGCAGATGTGTCCAGATCCGGGGAGGAAACCGCATTAAAGTCCCCTCCAATGAAAGTGAGGCCCAAGGACAATGAGGACACGAGGTCAATAGAGTGTTAGGGGACCCTCACGCAGGATGGCATCCCGGTCCTTGAAGTTGTGAATCTTCAGGATGATAGGACGAGGGGCGGCGCGACCAGTGGTTTGGGGGCGAGGGACCGGTGTGCCCTCTCTATCACAAACCAGGCTGAGAGGGATTCCTTCGGCATGCAGGATGTGAACCAAGCCTCCACAAAGGCAGCCGTCTGATTCGTCTCTGCCCCCTCCGGAAATCCTACCAGTCGCAGGTTGTTGCGGCGTGCGTGATTTTCAGTTTCCTCTGCGCGCTGGTGGTTCTCCTTGGTGTGGGAGCTTAGATTGGCCACCTGCTCTTTGAGCTGAATAATGTCATCTTCTGCAGTTGAGATTCGGGATTCAGTTTCGGATATTCGGGCCGTGGCATTGCGGAGGTCCTGTCGGAGGAGAGACATATCCACCTTGATCTCTCCTATCTTTTCCCCCACCGAGGCTTGCGAGTTACTTATGGCCTGCAAGAGGGTCACTAGTTCTGTGCCCGGTATGGGGGGGTGTGCCCCCAGCCGGCCCTGGCGGCTCGTGCCCAAGGGTGGTGAAGCGATGCAGTTTTAGTTTGTGTGGGAGCAGCCGCTGCTTTGGATGTCCTGTCTTTGCCCATGATTGTCGACTGGGCAGGGCCACAGGGATCGCAGGGGTCAGCCTAAGGTCCCGACAGCTGGCGTGGGAATCTTCACAGAACCGCCACTGGGACAGGAGGAGCTCCACGGTTCAGAAGATCAACAGGGGCAGCCACGCCCCGCCCCAGATGGCACGTAAAAGAACAGTCTGGTGGTGTGACTAGCAAGGTGGAAGGTGAAGGCCACAAGCTCACCAGTGAGCCCCCGGTCAGTCTTCATCCAGGAGGGAGGAAGTGGGAACACCAGGGGGGGGCGAAGCCAGCCAGCTGCACCCCGCCACCAAACTGGCAGCCGGTAGAAGGAGAAGGCTGGGGTAGGCCTCACAGACCTGGGCGATGGTGAAAAAGTCTGGGGGGTAGCAGCTCCTGGCCTCTCCCCCGCGGGACCCCAAGTGCCAAGTCCACTGGATCCATTTCACTGTGGAGGAGGGGATCTGCCCAACCAAGCCACAGTGCCAGCAGAACTCCCAAAAGCCACACGGGAGGGGCGGGGGAGGGGGTGGGCATCACCCACGGGAAAGCCCAATGCCGACCTCCCGACCCCGGTGTACGATTATGCAGCCGAACCACGGACCCACCCCCCACTCACCAGCACAGATTATAGCTCGGCCCCCCAGACCTAGCAGGCCGCCCAACTACGAGGAATCACTTAGCCGGGAGACGATGTAGGCCCGGGCCGCAGCACCTCTAGGCAGGAGACCACCTCTTGGGTGAAAGGCATAGAGAGAAAGAGGCGCCTGCAGCTCAATACCCGCTGCCAAGAGCCTCCCGCCACGAACAGTGGAAATCTCCTGGAGGGGGTGGAGACCCAGGGAGGGCCGCACATCAGTTGGTAGCCACCACCTCATGATCCGCCTCTCACTGTCTCACCTCAGAAGCTGCGGGCAGCCCCAAAGCCGAGCTGATCCAGCTCCACCTCCGCCCGCCCCACCCCTCTCATGGGCTCGGTTCACACAAGAGCACCAAAGCGGGTGCCCGGCCTGCGACTGCACAGAGGCCCTCACTGCAAGAAAGGAGATAGCCCGCTCGTGACACCGGGCACCGCCATCACGCACCCGGAGAGTATGGAGCGGCCCTGGCAGCCTGCGGGCAGTCAGAGGCCAAGCGAAATCCAAGAGGCTCGGGATTCCGCTGCAGGATCAGGGGAGAGTCGCGATCTCAAGCAGCCCCCCAGGACAGGAGCATGTGACCCATAGGCGAGGTGCAAAGAGAGCCGCCATTTCGCAATCAAGGGCACTAGAGTTGTAGCAGATGGCCGGCCACCCTAGAGGCCGAACCAGTTTACAAATGGCTTCAAAGGATGCCCCACACACACCAGGGGTGACAGCAGGTACGTGGGGAGGACTGATGGGTGCCAGAGATTGCAGGATTCGAGGTGGATGACGGAGGGGTCCCAGAGCACTCTTAGAGTGCAACCGCCATCTTGACGTCTCATGCCACGCCCTTGCAGTTTTGAATTTATTATCTAATTTCAGCCCTTAATTTTATCCAGGTCACTATTATAGGGACCTTACTGCCCCATCCAGAGATGTACATACACTGGAATCTAGGTGGATAGAACATTTTTCAATGATATATTCAAGTTCTGATTAGTCAACTGAAGTCAGTGACACCAATGACCAAGGCATACATGCGACCCCTCTGGTATTTGATTTAGCAGAAGTACAGCGGCCCTGGGCTAATGTAGCAGTGGTAAGGCTCTCGGCTCTGAATGGGTACCAATTGATGTTTTCATGGACTGTAAGGTTTTATTGGTGCCTTTGCTTGGGGACGTGTCTAACGCCATCGCAAGGGTGTGTCCACTGGTGACGTGGAAAAAATCCATCATTGTTCCAATTTATAACAAGCATTGGCATAGCAAATAGGTCTCGCCTTTCGGACCTTTTAAGTGTTTAGCCAAGAAATAGTTGTTGTTGCACCAAGAATATTGTGCTGCATAACTAAATACTTAGAAGGTCCCAAAAGCGAGACCTATTGGCAATGCGAATGCTTGTCTACATTGGTAGATGATGCACAGTTACATGTTGATTGGTCAAGGATATGCAATGAAATCAGAGGGACCAAAAACACGTTTCTTCCTGAAACATTCCTTTTCAATACACTTTTTAATTGTGTGTAGGTAAGTAGGGAATACATTTTAAAAGTTACAAGGCATTTAAACATAGTGATATTAGAGGCCATGAAACACAGCTAAATTTCACAGTAAGTTTGTGGTACTTGCCAATGACAAGGCAGTATATGATTGCATGATGGCTGCCTTTATCAATGTAAGAGGCAGCCATGTTGTTTTACCCATACTTTGGCTGAGTTCTGGGTAATCTACTACCAGTTTAATAAAGTAGTACTAGGTAGGGCAAATTATCTATAAGTTTCTGGATATTTTAAAAAAAATCACACAGTACTATGATACCATCTTGGAAGTACAGTGGAACTTGAAAGAAAGGACAAACAAATACATATGTAAAAAATTGAAAAATACACTGTACTACATTATATTTTACAAACGTGGGGGCATATTATCAAGAAACGGTGTTAAAATTATCGCCACTTTAGCGGCAGGATCCTGACGCTAAAGCGGCGATAATGGGCTTGATAATATGCCCTTGTGAATTCCAGTGGAAGCCCATGTTCTGGTGTGAACATGGGCTTCTATTGGAATTTTCAAGGGCATATTATCAAGCCCATTATCGCCACATTAGCTGCATTTCCTGCGCCAAAGTGGTGATAATTTTAACGCCGTTCTTGATAATATGCCCCAGAGTGTTCTGAACTGGTTGTGCAATTTGAAAAAAATGTTTTACTTTAAAAAGAACAATAATTCAGCATTGCAATACTACTTATAAAGTGTGAACTACTGATTTTTTTTTTAACTGTGCAAGAAAAATCCTGTGTATTCTTTAATTTTACTTTTTTTTCCAGTAAGCACCATGGTACTTTGTAGGTTTTACTGTGGCACTCCGTAAACTTTTTTTTTTTTAAGTATCGAAAAAATGTATATATTCTCCTACTGTGGGAAGGTGGGTTTCTCTACTCTAACTTACCTGAAAGAAAGACTAGGAAGACTCTGCCAGCTTTGGCTGAGTCTCCTTGCCTTTGGGCTGGTGGAGGCTTGTGTAAGAAGCTGGGTTTCTGTTGCAGTAAACCTCCCATTTGTTGCCAGAATTCTGATGCACTTTGACTTGATGTGACCTGGGTCACTGCCAATCAGGTTCCCAGGCCCTGTGTTCTTTCTCACAACTGTACCTTTGTACCCCCAATTGGCACCTCTCTGTCGCTTATTAAAGGTACCATGGGTACTAAGGCCACCATGACCAGTAAAGACTTCAAAGGGCTGCTGCACATATTGTGCCACCCTTAGATATCCTGTACCTTAACACAAACACATTGCCATTGCAGGCTGATTGTTTCTGTGCAGAGGAAAGTGAAGAGTCGACATGGCCCACATTCCTGTGTTCTATGCATGTAACCCACTGCCTATGGTAAAGGTCAGACACCCCTCTAGCTGGGTGCACAATAACACTGGTGAGGGTTCAGTTGCATGAGCACTGTACCCCTACAGTGTCTACGTCCATTCATAGACATTGTAAGTGCAGTAAAGTCCTAAAGAGTATATGGTCTGGGAGTTTTTCATTCCGAACTCCACAGCAACATAATGGCTTTACTGAATTCTGGGAAGTTTGGTAGCAAACTTCATAGCATAAAAACCCACATTGATGCCAGTGTGGGATTTATTATACCATGTACTCAGAGGGCATCTTAGTAAACACCAGCCTCCCACCACAAGACATGTTTCTGGACCCCTGGGGTGGGAGCCTTCGATCACTGAGCCCAGAAACAAAGCCTTTCCTGGGCAGTGGTGGTGAAGAAGAGCCATTTGTGGCAGGGGAGCTTTAAAGGCCTAGCCGCCTTTGTATTATGAACCCCAGCCTATTCTGCTATTAGAAGCAGGCCCCCTTCCAGACTCCCCTCCTTTTCGGCAGGAAGACCGTTGGGAAACATTAGAACAGTTCAGAAGGTGTGCCCACATATGTCAACTCCACCCCTCAGGTGGGGGAGTTGAAGTGAAGTCCACTTTTCAGTTCCTGTCGTCTTGTAGAGGGCAGGCATTCTCCAATAAGGATCAGGTATTGTGCCCACTCCCCCACATGCGGTGAGCACACCAAGGGTATATTCACCCTAAGGTCAGTAGCTCATTGGATACTGACTTCGAGATCCCTCAAATGCCTCCAAAATACAGTATGTAGGAGCAGCCATGAACCAAGAAGACAGATTCCCCCAACCTACAAAGAAGGATGAAAGAAGACACCCAGCAGAGAAGACTGCAGAGAAGAACTGACTTGGCTTCAGCCCTACCGGCACGTCTGCAGTTTCCAGAAAACATGCTCAAAAAATCATCTTGTCCTGGAGCCAGCCACCCCCAGAACCACTGTGTGGAATGACTGCCTTCAACAAAGACCAAATCCCCTGTGAACATCAGCTCTGTTCAACAGAATCACCAAAGTTAGACTTTTAGCCTGACTCCTGGAACCACCACTGCACCTGACGCCTGCTGCCCGAGTGGGCCACTGTCCCCAAAAAGGTCCCCCAGCACTCCAAAGTCTGAGTGCACCATGGCTTCACCCCTCCAGGACTCCCCAACATCACCTGCAGACTCTGTACCGAGACCCCCCCAACTGCGAGAGCCTCGGTAAGGTGAAATCGGACCTCAAAAGGTACCCCACATCCACCTAGCCCTGCACTCTGGATAAGAGAACCTGAGGTGCACCTATGTATCATAGTCCTTTAACTTTCCTGCTCAACTGTTGGTCCATCCGGCAAGACTCCCTGCACCGATATTGCAGCCAAAATCCAAAATCGGCAACTCCCATTAAAAACGACAGAGCACCAGACCCCAAAACAGTACCCTGCACCCTGCTGCCCCTGTGCCGCTGTGGTTGCACTTTGTGTGCTAACTCGTATCCCCCTTTGCCCTGAGCTTAAGTCCAGGAGCTTTGATCCCACAACATTTTGGCCTTCTTGTGAGCAGCCAACAAAGGGAGCTCCCCTTTCACCCATAGGCAAACATTCGGCCTCAGCACTCTATACCCAGCCGTTCTAGTGCTGCTCAGGGTACTTTGAGAGTGCATCCTTGACCCTGTGGGAACCCTGGCTCTAACCTCAAAAAAACAACTCTCAACCCCAAGTACTTACCTCAAAACTGATAACAATGTTTACTCCCGTAGGAAGGCATTGACTGCTTTCTTGTGAAAATTGTTCTGTGTTGAGTTGGTTTGCATGAAACCCTAAGAAACTTTATATGTACAAAAACTCATTTACTTACCTTTTCTCTAGGAAATATCCCAGTGTGATATCTAGGCATATGACATTGAGCAGAAAACGTAACTTGAAAATTAATCTGAAAAGTAACATGCAAAGTTATCTAAAAAGTTACTGAAAATTAAGTCCAATTGTTTTATGAATAAGTGAAGTACCTGTAACCAATCCAATTGCATTCAACTGTAAACAAACTGTATTTGCCTGAATTATTCTTGCAACGTATTATCACACATACCTGTACCAGACCTGGATTGGTTCTAGAAAATAAAATACAACTAAATAATATTTTTATACAAGCAAAGTGGTCTGAGTTCAGTCTTTGAGTGTGAGGCATCATTTCTTGCCTGAGTGGGTACAATAAATACCTCGATACCAATACCCTCCGATAAAGCCTTACTGCCCGCTCACACTACCACAAATAGAGAGTAAGGTATTATCTACTTTAGCCTCTGCCTACCTTTGGGGATCCATTGGACTCTGTGCACACTATACCTTACTTTGGTATAGTATATACAGACCCAGCTTACTTCATTGCTGGATCCGTGGGGGGTCTACGTCTTTGCATTTGTTGGACTGACTTGGTCAACAGCTTATCACACGACAGAACTCCTAAATGGTCTTTAGAATTCTGAATTTTTTGAATTGACAAATTTTTTCAAACGACAACCAAGGCACCAACAAGGTTTTTAAAGTCCATTTAGAATTTTAGAAAAATAAAAGCTCACCATAGTGATTGGTGAGAGGGTTTAGATTTTTTTCAGAACGTCTCTTAAGAAGAACCCAACTGTTAGTGAAAACATACCAATTGGCATAGAGAATGTTGCTGAGGAGCTCGACTTCACCCCTTACCTCCTTTTAGAAGTTAAGGTGTTAAGGTCTCTGTGCAAACTTGAAAACATTGTTATGGGGTCCCATCCCTCCAAACAGAAGCTCAAAAAGCTGTTGGCAGGGTCTGCTATGGACCACACCTCTGAGCAAGACGAGGCCCTCTCAAATGGGGAAGAATGAGGAGGGGGTGAGGATAACTTCCAACCCCTCACTTCTTAGAGAGAACAGGTTCCCTGTGCCCCTTACTCCAGGAATACAACTCACAGCATCTAGCTACCACACAGGTGGGTCAGGTCAGGTGCTTCTGAGTCCCTTGAGGACAGCCTCAATGAAGAGAAAACTTTTAGTAAGGTTGGCTAAAAGATTGGACTAAGAGACAAGATTCCTGGCTCCAGAAAAAGAAAGAGCAGAGATGGGCCTAGCTCCAATCAATGATGGCAGCAACTTACTAAACAGGGCTAGAGTGCAATCTTATGATCCCAAACTCCCCAAATGGATTGTCCCCAAATTAGAGGATGGTGATCATATCACCAAGTGGTTCACAGCATTTGAGAGAGCTTATAAAGCCAGAAAAGTGACATAAACTCACTGGGTAGCACTCCTTTGAGAACTATTCTCTGGTAAAAGCAGAGAGAGACTTCTGACTCTTAGTGGGGTAGAAGCAGAGTCAAATTAACATATGAAGGGCACCCTGATTGAGGGATTTGGACTCATTCCTGAGGAGTATAGAATTAGATTCAGGAGGGCTCAGAAAATCCAGAGTAAGCCCTGGGTGGAATTTGTAGACCACTCAATGAAAACACAAGGTGGCTGGTTGACTGGAAGTAAAGTGCAAGAATAGGATGGTCTTTATGATTTGTTTATGAAAGAACACATATTAAGTAATTGCATTGATGAAAAGTTGCATTAATATATGGTAGACCCAGGTCCAATTTGTCCCCAAGAATTGTGAAAGAAGGCAGCCCACCGGGTCAAGACAAGGGTGACTAAGATTTCTACTGGGAGTGACCAAAAGAAAGGGGTAAAAAAAAACTTTCCTGAGGAAAGACAGTGAGCCTCCTAAAAAAAAAAGAAAAGAGTCTAAGGTAGCCTCCCAAAAACCTTTCCAGGAGGGTGGGCCCAAAGACACCTCACAAACTAAAACTAGGTACCAAGGTAAGAGTTGGGATCTCAACAAGGTATGGTGTCAAAACTGTCAAAAGACAGGACATCACACCAAGGACCCCAGCTGTCCTAAGAATAGAGCCCCTAGTGTAGCTCCAGGGGTTGCCAGTGTAGCTTTGGAGAGTGATTCCTCGGTTGAGGAAGAACCCCTAGCTTTGAAATGGGCCCAAAAGGTAAGTTGGAGATTCCAGAGGGAAGTAGATACTTTCCTCACCTACTGTTGACTGGAATCCCAGCCACTGCACTGAGAGATACCCACGTCAGTCACACTGTGGTGCATGGCAGGTTGGTACTCTCAAACCAGTATGTCCCAGGCGGAAAAAAAGAGTAAGGGCTATCCCAGGGGAAGTCACAGTTGGGCCTGTACCTGTAGTGCCTCCAGAAATAGCTGGGTCCCTTAGTTGGAGAAAGGTGGTAGTCAATAAAGACCTCCCTTTGATTGTCTCCTTGGGAATGACAACTTAGAGGTTGGTGAGAGCCAAAGTGAGTTACTGTTCCAGAGCCAGACCGTATCCAAGAAACCGGGGGGGGGGATTGAACCTGTAGTTAATGCAGATAAGCGTCAAAAGAAACAAAAAGAGTCAGGAAGGTGGGCAACTGTTAGCCACAGTTCCAGTGGGCCAATGAGATTCTATATTAGTAAGGGAGAACTCCAAAATTGGCACTGGTGAAGTCCACCCTAGCCCACAAAAATACCTGACTATTCAGGCAACTGACCAGCCGGAATTGGTGGCTCCTCAGCTGGCAGAACAGAGGTTGGAAGAAGGGTGTTCACTACAACGTTTAGTGGTCCCTACCCTAAGACAGCAGGTAGGCCACCAGAACCTAAAGAAGTCTGTAAATTAGCCCCTTCAGCGACCAATAAAGAGCTAAAAGTGTGGGTCTGGGCACTGACAACTGTCGGTGTCCTCTACCGGGAGTTAGCCTTCATGGCAGCACTGTCATTAGCAGGGTGGCCTAGTCCCATGCCAAATAGCAAGTCAGGCCCCTGACCCTATTGGTCATGGTGGGGTTACTCAAGCAGTGGTTAACCTCTGTGGGTAAGCTGGGTCTGCCCTAGCTAACTCAGAATTTGCAGAGGTAGGCACCTCTGAACCTAAACTAAAAAGATAGTGTGAATACACCAAAGATATAGAAAAGGAGCATTGGGAATTAGGTCCTGAAACTGTTGAGGTAGGTCAGCTCCACAGTGGGAATGACCTGGACAGAAGGATGAAAGGCAGAGTAGGCCCTGCAACATTCAAACCACTTTCTCTACTCTTCCGAGCCTGAAAGAAAGACTAGGAAGACTCTCCCAGGTGTGGCCAAGTCTCCTGGCCTTTGGGCTGGTGGAGGCTTGTGTAAGAAGCTGGGTTTCTGTTGCAATAACCCTCCCACTTGTTGCCAGATTTCTGATGCACTTTGACATGATGTGAATTGGGTCCCTGTCAATCAGGTTACAACGGCCTGTGTTCTTTCCCAAAACTGAACCTTTGTACCCCCAATTGGCACCTCTTTGGCCACATGTAAGTCCCTTGTAAAAGGTACCGTGGGTACCAAGGAAACAGTGACTAGGCAAGTCATCTAAGGGCAGCAGCATATATTGTGCCACCCTTAGAGGTCCTGAACCTTAACACACACACTGCAGTTGCAGGCTGCGTGTGTTGCTGCAGAGAAAAGTGAAGGGTCGACAGGGCACACATCCCTGTGTGCCTTGCCTGCAACCCAATATCTCCAGTATAGGTCAGACACCCCTCTAGCTGGCTGCAGTTTATCACTGGTGAGGGTATAGCTGCATGAGCACTGTACCCCTACAGTATCAAAGTCAATTCTTAGACATTGTAAGTGCAGTTAAGTCATAAGGACTATAGGGTCTAGGAGTTTGTCATTACGAACTCCACAGCACCATAATGGCTTTCCCTGAATTCTGAGAAGTTTGGTAGCAAACCTCTCAGCATAAAAGACCCACACTCATGCCAGTGTGGGATTTATTATAGCATGCACTCAGAGGGAATCTTAGAGATGTCCCCTGAAAAATGACCAGCCTCTGGGGGGTTTCCCGACTGATAAACACCAGCCAGCCACCACACGCCATGTTTCTGTACCCCTGGGGTGTGAGCCTTCGATCCCTGAGCCCAGAAACAAAGCCTTTCCTCAGTGGAGGTAGTCACTCCTACCCCAGGTCAGGAAGACCTATCTGTGGCTGGGAAGCTTCAAAGGCCTTGCCGCCTTTGTAACACAACCCCCAACCTCTCCTGCTATCAGGAGGAGGCCCCCCTCCTGTCTCCCCACCTTTTCAGTGGGAAGACAGGCGGGAAAATTAGAACAGCCCAGAAGGTGTGCGCACCTATTCCAACTCCACCCCTCAGGTGAGGGAGGCATGGTGAAGCCCACTCTTCAGTGCCTGCCATCTTGCAGATGGCACGCACTCTCTAATCAGGATTAGGGATTGTGCCTGCCATCACGCCCCTTGCGGGGTGAGCACACAAAGGGTGTTGTCACTCTAAGGTCAGTAGCCCATTGGCAGCTGACCTCGGGACCCCTAAAATGCTCCTGAAATACAGTATGTAGGGGCAGCCCTAAACCAAGGAGAAAGATTCCCCGAGCCTACGAAGAAGAAGGGCAAAAGAAGACACCTGCAGAGGAGACTGCAGAGAAGTCCTGAGTGGGCCTAGCCCTACCGGCCTTTCTGCAGTTTAAGGCGATCCTGTGTAAATATCGCCTTGTCCTATAACCTGCGATCTCCAGAACCCCTGGGAGGACAGAATGCCTTCTACAAAGACTGGATCTACTGTGAAAAGCAGCTCTATTCAACAGAATCACCAAAGAAAGACTCAAAGCCTGCTGACGACAAAGGAATCCGACTCCTGGAACCACCACTGCACCCGATGCCTTTAGCCCAAGTCTAAGTGGCCCATTGGTCCCAGGGAGGTCCCTCAGCACTCCAGAGTCCGAGTCCACCATGCGTAGACCTTTCCAGGACTCCCCGACGTCACCTGCAGACTCTGCATGGAGACCCCCAACCGCGAGTACCCCGGTTAGGTGAAAACCGACCTCAAAAGGCACCCCTGCATCCAGGCGCCCTGCACCCTGGATAAGCAAACCCGAGGTGCACCTACATCCCCTAGCCCTCCACCTTACTTTCCCAGCTGTTTCCTCATCCTGGAAGAGTTCCTGGACCAAGCTAGCAATTGAAATGCCAAACCTATAACTCCCTTTGACAAGTACAGGGCACCTGCTGCCAAAACACCACCCTGCACTCAGCCGGCCCTGTGCAGCTGTGATTGCACTTTGTTTGCTAACTCGGATCCCCCTTTGCTCCCAGCTTAAGCCCAGGGTCTTTGCTCCCACAACATTGTGGCCTGATTGTGAGCAGCCACCAACCGGAAGCCCCCAATCTCCCATTGGAAATCATTGGACCCCAGCTCTCTGCACCCAGCCGCCCTAGTGCTGCTGAGGGCGCTTTGAGAGTGCATCCTAGACCCTGGGGCAACCCTGGCTCTAACCCCAGAAAACCAGCTCCCAAACCTAAGTACTTACCTCGAAACCGATAACATTATTTTCTCCAATAGGACTGCATTGACTGCTTTCTTGTGAAAATTGTTCCACGTCTGGAGTTGGTATGTATGAACTCTAAGCAACTGCATATGTACAAAAACTGATTTACTTAAATTTTCTCTAGGAAATGTCCCAGTGTGATATTTAGGCATATAGCACTCAGGATAAAAAGTAACTTGAAAAGTAATCTGAAATGTACCATACAAAGCAATCTAAACATTAACTGTAAAGTAATTCCAATTGTTTTATGAACAAGTGACTTACCTGTAACCAACCCAATTGCATTCAACAGCATTCAAACTGTATTTACCTGCAATATTCTAGCAAAATATTGTCACACTTAACTGTACCAGGCCTGGCTTGGTTGTAGAAAATAAAGTACAACTGAATAATATTTCTATACAAACAAATTGGTCTGAGTTCATTCTTTGAGTGTGTGACATAATTTTTTGCCTGAGAGTGTACAATAAATGCTTATCAATACCCTCTTATAAAGCCTTACTGCTCGCCCACACTACCACAAATAGAGAGTAAGGTATTTTCTACTTTTGCCTCTGCCTCCCTTTGTGGATCCACTGGACTCTGTGCACACTATACCTTACTTTCGTATAGTATATTCAGAGCCAGCTTCCTACAACTACTTATTGCCACTTTAATAAAGTGGCAATAGGTAGGGATCATCAATAAAACCTACAACTTTCCTATATCTAAAGCCATAACTTAGAACACTGCCAAAGTGTGGTGAAAACTACATGCTTGCCTTTTAGTTTTGTAAGGGTAGTCATTATCCAATGATATACTGCCTTGTGCTCGGCATGTACCTAAGTATCCCCCAAAATTATTGTGCTATTGTGCAGTCCAATATATATCTAAGTGTTTTGTTACTTAGAACTTTAACAGTACTTATCCAATTTACAGGTAACACCACAAACATATATTCATGTCATAACCTATCTTCCTGCATAATTTCATATACATCCGTTCCGACTCTTTCACATTACGTGTCTTTGGACTACATTCCACTACACCACACGTCACTTCACTCTACGCTAGCATGCTCTATTCCACTCTTGTTTACCCCAATCTACTCAACGCTATTCAACTCTATGCCACTCTACTCTATGCTACTCTAGTATATGTCACTCCACACTGTGCCTTTTCAATCTATGCCACTTCACTCTACACTATTCCATTCTACGCCAATTGACTCTGAGCCACTCTACACCACTTCACTCTATGCCACTCCACTCTGTGCTACTGCACTTCACGCCACTCCACTGTAACTGTAACTCTCATCTTTACAGGGCACTGCCTATACCCTTTCTTATTACATCACATACTATGTGAAATCATAGCTTTCATAAAAACACTAATAACATCTCAAATAGGATATTTTGTGAGAACACCGTGCATCTTAAAGGTGCTTAAGATTATATTGTAGTGTGACTAGGTAGCTGACATCACTGAATTTAGATTTTCCTGAGTTATAGAATTTGAAGCTGGTAAGTTATATATTTAGGGCATAACTATAACTTCAGAATTTCTGATTTTTTGTATTTTAGGTTTTTCTACCTCTAATTTAGGACCTGATTTAGAACTCAGTGGACTGATTATTTCATAACAATGGATGATGGATATCCTGTCCACTGTAATCTAAACCCCATGGGATATGGGCCCTCAGTTTTAACCTTTTAAGGCATTTGAGATACACTAATTGCATTACAAATGCGCATCAAGATGTATGTTGTATTGTCGTTGCCAAAATTCATATTGAGCTGCATCACCATGACAAAGTCAATCAAGTGTACATCACAGTGAGGTGCATGAGGAAGATTAACAGAAATACAACAGCAACTGACTATTGGCTCTGCAAAATCAATTTCATATATTGGAAAACCTAAAGAGTAGGAGGCAAAACACCAGGTTTTTTTTTTGTAAATAAAAAAAATTATTTGGTTTTAAGGAGATGATCGATGCAGAGGATGCTGAGTGTGGACAGCAAGACACCCTGTATATTTGTTGTAAATATTTGCAAAGCGAAGGATAAAGTATTGCTAGGGATTTTCTGGAGTTTGGCAGGATAATGGGTATTCTTTTTTGGAGGGAGGTGATAAAGGTATGGTCAGAGGGTGAGGAAATATGTTTCAAGACACTAAATGTAACACAAGGAAAGGCGCTGATGGAGGTGAGATTACTGTGTTTATTGCCCATCCATGACTCCTCTAACCCTGCACAGATGGTAAAACCAGGGACATATGATTTGGGTGTGCCATACATAACATACAAAACAAACATTAAATTGTAGGCTGGTGTCAGTGAATAACAACAATATTTTTCCCCTGAGGGTTCTGAGAAGCATCATAAATAACTCAAGCTTCAATCTCATTGTCTTTTTGATGTCAATCAGGATGTCCGGAAGCAAACCGTCTAGACACTTGTGTGAAATGCTTGCTAGTCATAAATGTTTCATTGCTCAGTGAGAAACTGTAAAGAATCTAATTGAGTAATTGGCATCAGCATTTAGTTGTGCACTAAATGAAACATTTGACCATAAATATAATTCAGCGAATAGGAGAAAAAATACATGCAAAGGATGATGGCCCTTAGTGGTTCAAATTAAACTGGGAGAGCAGTGACATTCACAGATTACCGATCTTGTCTCTGAGCAATGCCTGAGAAGCCATATGACCCTCAGTTACATCTCTTCCTTCTTAGAATGAGTCAAGAGTAGAAAAAATCATTTGAGGTCACTTTTAAAAAAAATGGTCCTTTATTTATTTTCCCAAGAAAGATGTATGTGCCCATTACCCTGCTCAAGGACACCACATAACAATTCAAAGAGTGAGATTATATATGTCCCTTGAAACACCCCTAATTGTGATGAGGGTTGAAAATAGTTGAAGACCATTCATAAATGTGATCAACATTGATTGTTTTTATGGTAATTTGTGTACATGTGATTTCCTAGGTTCTTCATGGGTTTTTAATTGCTGGAATACGCGTTTACATAAACAAGGGACAAATTAGTAGGCCTGGGCGGAGTTCATGAAGTCACAAAAAAACTCCACCGTGCTCCGCTGAGCTCCGCATGCGGCGTGGAGTGAGTTAAGTCATGCTGCAGATTTTTTGTACCGGGATTATTACAGCACAAACGGCACCACCTGCAGCACAAGAGGGTACAGCTTCCTTCTGCCCCTTGAGCTGATGTTCTACTCGAGTGGCAGCTTCCTCAACGCAAGTGGCAGGTTTCTCAATGTGAGCGGTAATCACCTGCTGTGACCGCCTGTGTTGAGAAATCTCCCCGGGAGATAGTCTAGCAGTGGATTTTCCTAGCTTGCGCTTGCCAAATTAGCGTTGGTGACCCGTCATCAGAGAGGAAAAACTCAGCTCCATGCCACTACACAGAGTTTTTTGAAACTCCGCACTCTGTGCGGAGAGCAGAGTGGGGAAAACTCTGCAAACTCCGCGAGTGAAGCAGTTTCCCGCCCAGGCTAACGAAAGGAATTCTTTTTTTCATATTGTTTCCCTTGCACAGGGCTGACCCAAGCAAATTAATAGACAAAGATCAGTGGGTCCCTGTGTTTCAAACTTTTGAATGTGATTGAAGAAACATGTTCCATCCAAATCTTAAAATCTGCATAGAAAAACCTTGCTGAGAATGATTTTTCATGAGTGACGCATGGTGATGCAATTGGCCCCACACCTACTTAGTTTTGAAACTCGATCTTGAAGGATTACTGTGTAGCGAAGAATATATGAGAGTTCTCATTAAAGGCAAGAGTGATTTATTATCTTTAAAAAAAAAAATATTTACTGCGAAGGGCCCTAAAAATAGATTACATAGAAAAAATTTACAATGTTTGTATACAGTGGGTCTGGGAAACAGCATTCACAATACAAATATTTTAAAAAGCCAGATCTACATCACAAATAGTAGGCAATTTAAAATTCATCATGACTGTACAATAACTATTTACAACTGCTTAATATTGCTCAGGTTCTGATGAACCAATGTGTCATAGCCGATATCAGTTAATTATTTGATGTAGAAGCCCAAGACCAGAGGAAGCAATCTTTCGTTGTCAATCAAGGTGATCCTCAGCCGTACTCATGAGATAGGGTCATCATCCTTCACCAAATCACAAACAGTTGAATCTATGTGTTTCTCTATAGCTGGTAAAGTGTTGCTGTTCAATGATTTCTAATGGTTCTCTGCATGTCCTCTGGTGGGATATGGTGTTTCAGCACTGAAGGCTTATCAGAAAGGGAGATGGTGAGGGATCCTCAATAAATGCTGTTAGTGATATTAGCCACAGTGTCCGAATCAAAGGCCAAAGAGATGGCACTTAGGCTGGTACCTGGAAGTTGAAAGGTACATGGTCAGATAGGTCAAGTAGGCAATTGTCAATCCTTACAGTGCAGCAAGCAATTGAGGCATCATGAGCTGATAAAATATATTTTGCCTTGTTTCCAACGTTGGCTTGCAAAGAATTTGAATACATTTAACCAAGGTCAAGGGGGAGTCAGCACTGAAGAGATTATGCCTCTTCAGATATGACAAGAGGTTAGTTCATAAAAATGTGCTGCCTTCAAATATTGTACTCCAGCAGCTGCCTCTTGTCCTCTTCAGTGTCACACCCTCTACTACACAGGAGCTACTCCACAGAATTCAAGACTCTGTGAAATTCCTAAACAGGCAGTAGGTGTTTTGTAATCAGATGGATTATTTTTAACAATGTGATACTGACCTGATAAATGCCAGTGTTCGACTCAAGGGGGCAGATACCAATGCTTGCTCACGGCCCCCCCTTGCATCTGAACCAGATGTTCAGAATTATTATGCTCTTCTTTTGAAATCACTAAGCATCCATAGTGGAATTACAGCCAAGCTCTTGATGGCTGTATTCTCAGATGATGCATCTATGAATTCATAAAAACAAAGGGCCTGATTCACAAAGGTAAAGTTAGATAAAATGCTGACTTTATGATTTTCGGTATTCACAAAGGGCATTTACTACTCGTCAAAGCCCTTTGTGAATACCGAAAGTCATAAAGTTAGACTTTCATCTAACTTTACCTTTGTGAATCGAGTCCACTGTCTTTCTCTTCTAAAAGGTTTTGCACCCAATTTTTCCCAACATAGAGGTATCTCTTTGATGACAACTGCTTTGGACAACCCTACTCCAGAATCGCTCCTTCTCCAGAACCAATGGGATGTGATCCCTCAGTCTCTCCATGTCCATTGTTGGTTACATATTTCTCTAGACACTCAACTGTAATGTAATTTAAAACATTAATCAAAGGCCTTCTGTCAGAACTGCTTCTGGAATTATGAGACTATGAAGGGCCAATTGTACTCTTGAATGTCTGGTATAAGAATATTGTGGCGCACTAATGCCATGGACAAAATATCGAGGGAAAAAATATTGAATGGTAAATGCAAAGATGGGCAGATATATTTACCATTCTTAACTCCACCTTACTGAAGATATATGTATATATATTTTTGGTACTCATTTGTGGAATTAGGTACAGAAAATCTGTTCATATTTACCTTTTGATATTTTTTGCTCTCTTTTTTGTCAATTATATTAGTGTTCGACAATATCAATATTCAGTAGGTACATTTGGATGGCCAAATTATGGGACACAGTGAAAATTATGCAACATTAAATATTATATTCTGTGAGAATACTATTCTGCTATTTTATCACATATTAATGCTGTTCTCCCAAAAAGCTTTGCCTCTCTTATACCAGTATAGCACGTGGGTGAGGTAATCTGGTGAGTAGTTAATGTTTACCATGGCGCAGCACCATGTGTTATCTTTGATTATTCTAAAGTAGCAATACTTTTATTTGTGGAAATCTGCAACCTATGTAGCATAGGGTGGATTATTTGGTAAGTACAGAAAACTCAAAATTGGATGGAAGAAGCGCCTGGCTACCCTCACGGGTGACAATCAGCACTGTACAAATCCACCTTACATTTACAATATATTCCAGTAACCCCATCGATTAGTGATGGTTTGTTGTGTGATCCTTTCAATCTGTTAGTACTCACAATCTCACTCACATTGACAGAAAACAAAAGCATCAAAATCTTACCTCACCCTACTTAGAAAGTATGTAGTCGAATAACTTGAGAGTGTTTTTCATAATTTTGATCATGTCCTCGATCTGGTAGATAGAGAGAATGGAAACAAGAAGGCTATTTAGATGTGACAACATGCATAACAGATGACTTTATTTTCTCAAAAATGGTAAACTCTGGGCATTGCCAGTAACTGGTTGATCCCAGGGAATAGGAGATTGTTTTCTCTGTTGCTCAATGCCAATGCCAGCTGAATCCTTTGCCTGGTTTAGAAGTGAGGATAGAAAAAGCTAAATTTGCTCCTAAGGTGAAAGGGAATTTTTGATTCTATAGTTCCTTGCTCGTCCACAAATACGATCAACCCCTGTGTGCTTTGTCCTCTTCTCTCACAGAAGAGGTTAGTCTTGTAGTCAGAAGGGTGATTGTTTTAATTAATTCCTGTTTCCAGCAAGAGATAGCTTCCACCTCTGCCCCTTTACACTGTGCACTAAAACCAGTGTTAAAGTTACGAAATCGGTTCTAACTCTCTAAGGTGCCACTGGATAAGAGACGGAGTGAGTTACTACACCATTCACTCCTTGGTAATATTGTAATGAATTCCTTTTGTTTCTGAGAATAGAGGGCAGTTTCAATGGGCAGTTATTCCTGTGATATATTGTGGATTTTTTTTTATTTGTGTAGATGGAATGGAAGCCACAAAGTTTGAGAGAGAGGGCACATGAACTTGATGGTATAGAACTTTAAACAAGACTCACATATTTCTCAGCTGCAATGGTGGGCATGTCGAAGGCATCCCTGTGTTCCGGTGGTGTTACTTCTTCAAGCAGAATAGTTGGATCCTGAAAATATAATGAATATATCAGCATTAACAAGACCGTTGTCAACACATCTAGACTCTCATGAGTCTCACAGAGACGGAAGTCACAAAAGGCTGCACACCTCAAGAAACCTTGTGTTCATCACCGTTAAATGCAGAACTATTACTTTTGTGAGTAATTGATCAAATATGCAGAAACAGTGAATAATGGTAAGCTGACAGTGTACAAGTGTGCTGCTACCAGAAGTGGTTACTCTGATCTTGACCCAATAAATTGTGTATGTCTCTTTCTAAACCATATAGTATCTACCTTATCTGATATAAATACCATCCTGGCTCCCAAAGTTCTTGCCTACCATTGACAGATTACTCACCTCCACTACATTGTAAAGAGCAAAGAAATTACTGGGAGGAGTTGCCAAGCAGTGCATGATGGAGGCTGCATTTTACGCGAGCTCCGTGCCAGTTCCGAGAATTCTGATGAATCTGACCCTTAGGCTACCTTTTTCAGCCGTAAGCACCGATGCAGTGGCTCATATACTAACCCTTTTTGGCCCACTGGAGCACTTCCAGGGAGCCCGGGATGAGAGACAATTTTTGGCGATTGACAGCCTGGGTATTCGTACGACCTGCCTGGACATGTGCCTGCTGGTGACAAACATCACCTGAAGCTGTGGAGTCACTGTGAACCCCCCTGTGCATCGACTCCTGGGGTGCTCAAGGGAGAGAAGACAGCCAAGTGGCCGGGGTGTGGCACGAAGCCGCTTTCACTTCCAAGCGGTGGCTGGAAACAGCAGAACAGGTACCTTAGAGTGGAGGAGCCAGACTGGGTGCCACACGTGGCCATGGCTGCAACTGCAGACTGGGCGAGCCAACTATGGGGCGACCTTTTCTCTGATGCAAACATCCATGTTGTGGCCCCTACTCATGTACCCTTTGTCCTACCCAAGCCTGTGTAGGGAGCCAGGGATGGGAGAAAAGCATTAGGCAAACAACGACATGCCGGAAGACTGGCCTACTGCCAACGTACCCAACCTAGAGCTACAATCCCATAGCGGCGATACATCTTTACCTCCGCATTGACTCTTGGGGCACAGAGGAAACAGCTACATGGGAGGGAAGTGGTAGGGACCGCATTTCACTTTTAGGCAGCCACATCAACAGATGAGCCGAATTGGTGGGCCTGAGTAGAAGAGATTGGATGGGCAGCATGAGCATCCAGGACTAAGATTACAGCCCAGGTGCGCTGGGACCCACATAAGATGTCTCACCCCAAAGTTAGGAGACTGGGCACATAGCTTCAACCTCAGGAGGTGATCCCCTCTGGGTGCCCAGAAGTCCTGGGAGACTGCTATGGCCAATGGGGGCAGTGACGGTCACAAAAGCCCAGCCTTACCCCACCCCTGATCACCGTGGTGTCTCAGGAGGACATCTGGAGGGAGGAGGGGAGAGAGGGGGCCCCAACACTGAGCCAGTAAGACATGGCCTCATAGAGACATGCATGGACAGATATCCCCTGCATTGTGTGTAGGGAGGACCCTTCTGTGGTATACAGCCTTTACAACAAAACTTTTACAACGAACTACCATTACAACACAACTTTTACAACGCAAACCATTACAACGCATTCCGCTGGGGGGCGCTCTAGGATAGGGAATAGGTTTAATGTACTATCCAACACCTACCCTACTATCCACGGGGACTGGAGTTGGAATAGTAAATTAAACTATTCACTATCCAGCGCCCAAAAGCATTATGCGTTCTAATGGTATGGGTTGTAAAACTTGCGATGTAAAGGTAGGCGCTGTAAAAGTATGCGTTGTAACGTCATACATCCCCTTCTGTCCCCTCCCAGCTGGTAGACCTGCCAGATGGCATGGGGGAGGAGCACCCAGAGAAATTCCTCACAGAATATTTCAGAACCAGAGTCCCGGATTGTGAGCTATCCCCCTGCTTCGTTCTGGAAAGGGCACACAGAACGCTGGCCCCATGCCCTCTGCCGGTCGCACAGCTAGAGCCATTATCATTAGGGTACTGAACTTTGTAGGCAGAGACTCTATCCCGCGGCAGGCTCGCCAACATCCAGACGTCCTTTGCACCGACTCCAAGTTTATGCTCTTCTCCGATTACACAGTTAAGTACAGCTCCTTCATAAATGTTTCTTAGAGGTTAAGTGGAAAGTCAGGACTATGTACATTGAATGTGCTGATGTACCCTGCCAAACTAAAAGTTATGGATCAGTGGGGAACCATTTTTATTTTACAGCTCTTAAGATGCCTGAATCTGAGCGGCGGATATGAAACGACTGCCCATATCAACAAAGGAGCCAATGCCATCTCGGGAGACTGAAGGGGGTCAAGCATCCCACTCTAGGCTGAAATGCAGCAGTCTGATAGGAGGCCAAACCTGGTTATAACAGGAGGATAAACATAGGACATCCTCCTCATAGAGCTCTGGTGATTACCGGGGAGGGGGCCCTACTAGTGGATGATGAGACATTATTCAGCGGTATAGAGGAAGGGTTTGGTCCCCTTCCTTGCTTTCTTCCATGTAGAGCTACAAGTGTTTTCTCATTTGCTGAGGGAGAACAGACACATTGCCTCTGGAGACAGGGGCTGGTTCGAGGCAAAGCACTCCCCTCTGCACAAGATCATTGTGGTTACTTTATTTTGATTTAATATTACATTGTATTATATGTTGTTTCTATTGGGGTTGCTTGATTTAGAGACTAAAAATGCTTCCATTGGGGTTGCTTGATTTAGAGACTAAAAATGCTTCCACTTTAGAGGTGTTGAGTAGAGGGTTGTTGGGGGAACAGTTGGGTACTTTAGGGTTTATTTTGGTCACAATACTACGTCTCATGCAAGACAGACTGCGGACCCCAGTCAAATGGTTGCAATGACCTGCCATGACCTCTGACAGCACCACCATCCCCTACAAGCAATTGTCTTCGAATTTCAGTGGGTTGCTGGATAAAATAAAATACAGAACAATCCTTCGAGAGGCCCACAATCGGGTCCTAGTGGTTCCATTGTTGCAAAAGACACATTTTCTTGGGAATAGGGGTGCCTTTTTGGAACATTATGTCTTTAATCATGCAGGGTTCACTAGGGGTTCCAGAGGAGTTACTTTTCCCCTGATGGTCGTGGACACTATCTGATATGCCATAGATAGATATGTTGTGGTTAGTCGCTTCCTGTTTGGCATTCCATTGGCAGTAGTGTCTGTGTATATTCCACCGACCCTGCAGGCGACTTTGATGAAAAATCTGATTACAGTTATCACAGGCCTGGATGAGGAGCTTATCGTAGGGGGATTTCAATGATGTCATGTACCTACAACTTGATGTGAAAAGTGGGGCTAAACCATTGCACCATGGGCAGAGTCCCAGCGGCTTTGCAATCCATGGAGAGCAAAGAACAAGTTGGCATGTGAGTTCACATATTATTCCCACTCCCAAAGGTCACATACTAGACTACTTCTTCCTCCCAGCTGCAGGACTCTGATAGTCGTCAGGACCTACAATGCACGCAGGGGTACTGCTGGGCAAATCACCGATTTAATTAACGATGGGACTAGGGAGGTGTAGGTCTAACATGCACTGGAGCCTTTAGGTTGGGTGGCTGAAGGTTGTTAGGTTTTAAGAACACATGAAGAAAAAGATGGAACTCTACTTAAGAGCAAACTCCACAATAGAAGTCTTCCTAATCACAATGTGGGTGGCAATGAAAGCAGTTCTTTGGGGGTTAATAATAGCATACCCTGTGGGAGGAGAACGAAAAGTGCAGCACTGGAAAGGCAGATTGGGGAATTAGAATATCGCCTTAACCAAATGAGAGATCATGAAACACTTTGTAGTCTAGAGGCTACTAAGGAGGCCCTTAAACAGAAACTGATGACTCATGCCAGGACACCAGTGTCTGATTTTTAAAAACCGAGAGTACGAATTTGAGGCAAGACAGGAAAATTGCTAAACAGGTGTTAGACCTGTCTGCTTCTGATAGTCCCCTCACACTATGATTTATTTTGTTCCCCCGTGCCTCCAAAAATTTGTCGCTTTTTCTTTGTCTACCAGGACCTTTTTGTGTGTTGTCCCATGGGGCTAGATGCTCTTTGATGCCCAGTTGCTCACCAAGTTCCTGGCACCTATGTACAAGGCGCCTGACTGAACCGGTGGCATAACCAACTGGGGTTGTCAACCCTAAAATGGTGGACACCATTGTCCCCTATGAGAGTGACTCCCATTGGAGCCCCTCTGACCACTGACCCTTTGAAGGTTTTGGCGCACTTTGTGTAACCTGCAAACCTGACAGGAATCCCCTCAGGAGTTACAAGTACACAAAATGGCTGCCTTAGGAAGCCCAGTACGGTGGCTCCTAATGACCAATTAGATACCTTGAAAGGGCCATGTCATTGACATAGCCAGGGAAGGTTCTAGAACCTTCTGGCTCGTGCTGGCATCCTAGGGCACTGGCTATAAAAGGCCCAGTCCCCGGCGGCCATGTTGGAGAGGAGAGGAGAGGAGAAGAATGATCAAAGAACACCAGAAGAAGAGGACTTGACCCCAGATTGACACCTGCCCTGTTAACCCCCTGAGGCAGCTGATAGTTCAGGCAGAAGAGCAGCAGAGGTTGCTGGCGTGGACCCTGACTGGCGTTCCAGTCAGAAGCGTGAGCAGTGTCCTCTAGCCTTCAGCGCCTGGTCAGCGAGTGCCCAATTGCCCCTCAGAGACTTTGGCCATAGTTAGAGCCTCCCCGCCCCCCCAGTGGTGAGATCGCAACCGCAACTCTTAAAGTGCCACCTTCAACTTAAGTGCCTCCTGGCAGGCGTTCGGACGTCTCCGAACCCACCGCCGTCGACGCGCTGTTTGTGGATAGAAGGTGAGGTGCTGCGCTGGGGCGGGGAAAGGCTGGCCTTCATTTGGGCGAGATTACTGTCTCTGCCCTGCCCGAGTGACTTGGGAGCTGGTGTGTGGGCGGGAACCCCCCCATGAGTGAGCTCGGAGGGAGGATCGCGGAGCCCCTGGAACCCCCCTTCGCCCTTGGGAGAAGTGCCATACTGACTGGAGCGCTTACCGGCGCCGCGGAAGTTAGGTGGGCCGTCTCTTCCCCTGAAGTTGCCGCGTTGTTGTGGAACTGTGATGCGGTCTCATTTTGAACTGTGCGCGCAGGTGTTTTGGCCCCTCCGGCAGCCCGTTCGACGGTCCCAAGTCTCGTGAACTGGAGCCGCTTTCGGAAACCCCGCCTGCGCTGACAGAAGCGTACAGACTCCTCCGGCAGCAGTAGCATTGAACCGGCTGACCGCGGAGTGTAATTGCCGTAGTCATTTTATGCCTTTATCTTCCAGATATATGCGCAATGAGTTGTGAGTGCAACTAAGGGATTATCACGCGTATCTTGTGCCCAGAGAGCCCGAACCCGTGAACACTTCAAAAACTGTAAGAGCACGCATTCCGCATTGAATGACAAACGTAATGTGTTTACCCAGAAAGTGATTTATTGGTGGCAGCGATACCAGAATGACCCTGTGATATTTATGTGAAACGATCAGTATCTAACCTGCTAGGAAACTGTCCAGTCATTGCTGATATTTATTCCAGTCATTGCTGATATTTATTCCAGTCATTGCTGATATTTATTCCAGTCATTGCTGATATTTATTCCAGTCATTGCTGATATTTATTCCAGTCATTGCTGATATTTATTCTAATGTATTGAATCCTGATATTTATCCAGTATATTTATTTATTAGAGTCCAACTATTTATTCCTGAGAAACCAGTACACAGCTAATCAAACCCATGTAAGAAATGTGAATGTGATTACCTAAGTGAACTTCCTACAAACCCAGAGAACTTTTACATAAACGAAACGTATTTTTCTATAACAGTGGTGTGGTGTCCTTCTTTTTGTGTGGTGTGCAGGGAGTTATTATTGGGTCAGAGCCGGCTTAACACTACAGCCTTCACTTGCCTCGTCACTTGAGCCAAGCTACCCCCTTTGTGCTGGGCTTGCCCATCGCAGGTCCAACATAAAATTGGTGCTCAGCGGGTGGGATTGCGAGCCGTGCTTGTTTTGAACCCCATAATAATTCAGTGTGCACCACAGGTACACACCCAGAGTTTTCTCCTAGCGGCCCTCAAATTCAACGTTTTGCTTTTTCCAAATTCTCTCCTGGAGGTGGGTGGAAGTGACCCTCAAAGTTCTTATCCTGGTCACCTACTTCGGGGTGGTGGTCCACACTTTTCACTGACAAGATGGAATTCGAAATGTCAGAGCTGGAGACCTATACTGTTGCCCAGCTCAAGGATTTCTGTCAGGAGAGGGGAGTGTTTGTCAGGCGAGGGGCCAAAAGAGAGGAGCTCCGTACTAGTCTGCGAGCATGGGTGGAAGCACACACGGAGGGAACGGTGGAGGAGGAGGAATCGGACAGAGGTACTGTCATTGATAGGACTGCGGAATGTCCCCCGGGGGTGGGTGAGATGTCAATCAGCCCCAAGGCAACCTCACGGGAGGGCAGCAGTGTGTCATCGAGAGGGTTGTCAGAAACCGAGTTAGCTGACAGGAGAGAGGAAAGACTGTTAAGGTGGGAAATAGCAAAAATGGAGTTGGAAGAAAGGAGGGAGGGGAGGAGGTTGGAACATGAGTCCAAGCTGGAGATGGAAAGGAAAAGGATGGAACACGAGTTCAAGCTATGAGAACTCGAATTCCAGGCCCCTAACATCACTCCGAAGGGTATCGAGTCAAAGGAATTTGCCAGGGAGCCCAGGCCCCATTTACCCAAGGACGTAGTCGCCAGTTATACCGCTGGAGACGACATAGCCAAGTGGCTGGCAGCCTATGAGGTCTCCTTAAGAGCCCATGGGATCCATGAGAAGCATTGGGGTGGTGGATTATACCGGTACATGCCTCCGACAGGTAGGGATGCCCTATTGGCCCTAGACCGGGAGGAACAGGTTAATTACCCCGCCATGAAGGTGGCGCTCATCAGGAAGTTTGGGTTGACCCCCGAGAAATACCGGCAAAGGTTTAGGGGCAGCCACAAGCTGAGCTCACAAAATTGGGTTGACTTCCTGGATTTTGCCAAGAAAGCCCTGGAAGGGTGGGTCCAAGGTAGTGAGGTGGAGGACTATCAAGGGTTGTATGACTTAATCCTCAAGGAGCATCTACTCGAGAAATGTCTTCCCGAGCTGAGGCAACACCTGGTAGACAGCAAACTTACTTGCCCCCGTAAGCTTGCTGAGGAGGCGGACATTTGGGCGAGTACCCGAGTGTCCACGAAGGGGACTGGAGGAGATTCTCAGAAGTCCAGACAGGGCGCTCCCCAGAGGAAAGAGGGGGGAGATAATAAGAAAGAGTTCTCCAAAGGTCCCCAAAATAACTTTAAGGGGAAAAACACCTTTTCCAACTCTAAGGCTAACCCGCAGAAGAACCCTAATCCTGGCCAGAGTCAGCAGCCAAGGGTTGTCCATTGCTTTGAGTGCGGTGGTATTGGACATTACAAAGGAGACCCGAAATGCCCAAAGAGACCACCCCCTCCCACTGGAGGAAAGGCCCCGGGAGTCGCTAGTGTAGCGCTCGGGGAGGAGATGTCCTTAAGTAAGGGAAGGGAGTGGGCGGGAGTCACCTTAGTGTCCCTGGGTGATCGGGAGATGGTTCCAAAGATCCAGGTGCCCGCGAATACTACCAAGTATGGGCAGTGGATCACCATCAATGGCCATAGAGGGGAAGCTCTGAGAGATACAGGAGCCAGTATGACTATGGTAAGGAGTCATCTGGTGTCCTCGGAGCAGGTGATGCGAGGCGTACTTCATCCAGCCGCAATGGCTGACGGCAGAATGGGTCACTATCCTGTGGCCGAGGTTCCCTTTGAGTCGGGAGGGGTTGCAGGTCCACTTCGAGTCGCCGTAAGCCCCGCCGTGCCAGTCGATTGTTTGCTGGGCAATGATATGGAGCACAATGCTTGGAAGGAGGTGGAATACCGGGCTCATTCTGAGATGCTGGGTACACCTGATTGGGCCTGTGTGAGTACCAGGTCGGCGACTGCTCGAGTGGAGAAGTCGCAGGGGTCGGAGTCTGGAACAATGGCCCGCCCCGTAGCTGCTGATGAGGGAGCATGTCGAGGACAGGAGGAGCCTGCCTCGAGGTCCGTGCCCCGTGAGGCGGATAGGCCACCTGCGGAGGTGGACCCGGAGTCCACGGAGGAGGACATGGTTCCGTTGGAGAACTTACCTATCCCCGCTGATTGGCGAGTGGAGGGAGGTCCGTCCAGGGAGGAACTGAGCAAGGGACAAAGGGAATGTCCCTCCCTCGAGGGTCTGAGGCAACAGGCTGAAGCCCAAGCAGCGGGTAACGAGTCTGGGAACTATCATGTTTACTGGGAGGATGGCCTTCTCTACAGTGAACCCAGAGCGCCAGTGCACGGATTGTCACGGGCCCTGGTAGTCCCACAGTGTTACCGAGCCTTCCTGGGCCTCACAGGTTACTACAGACGGTTCATGAAGGGGTATGGCACTATCGTGGCTCCCCTTACTGAACTCACGGCCAAGAAGCAACCCAGGAGAGTCATCTGGACCGAGGCTTGCCAACGAGCCTTCAACACCCTGAAACAAGCATTGTGCAACGCTCCAATTTTGAAGGCTCCAGATTTCTCAAAGGAATTCATTGTCCAGACAGACGCATCCGACATTGGCATTGGGGCGGTGCTATCGCAACTCAATGAAGAGGGTCTGGATCAACCCGTGGTCTTCCTGTCACGGAGACTACTTCCCCGGGAACAGAGATGGAGTACCATTGAGCGGGAAGCCTTTGCGGTGGTCTGGGCACTGAAGAGGCTGCGACCATACCTGTTTGGTTCGCACTTCCTGGTTCAGACAGACCACCGACCCCTTCGTTGGCTCATGCAGATGAAGGGGGAAAACCCAAAACTGTTGAGGTGGTCTATCTCCCTACAGGGAATGGACTTTCGGGTGGAACATCGGCCCGGAGCTGACTACGCCAATGCAGACGGTCTCTCCAGGTATTTCCGCCTTAGTGTTGAGAACTCCCAAGGGGTTGGGTAGCTCTCCCCACTTTCAGCTGGGGGGGACGCGTGTTAGACCTGTCTGCTTCTGAGAGTCCCCTCACACTATGATTTATTTTGTTCCCCCGTGCCTCCAAAAATTTGTCGCTTTTTCTTTGTCTACCAGGACCTTTTTGTGTGTTGTCCCATGGGGCTAGATGCTCTTTGATGCCCAGTTGCTCACCAAGTTCCTGGCACCTATGTACAAGGCGCCTGACGGAACCGGTGGCATAACCAACTGGGGTTGTCAACCCTAAAATGGTGGACACCATTGTCCCCTATGAGAGTGACTCCCATTGGAGCCCCTCTGACCTCTGACCCTTTGAAGGTTTTGGCGCACTTTGTGTAACCTGCAAACCTGACAGGAATCCCCTCAGGAGTTACAAGTACACAAAATGGCTGCCTTAGGAAGCCCGGTACGGTGGCTCCTAATGACCAAATAGATACCTTGAAAGGGCCATGTCATTGACATAGCCAGGGAAGGTTCTAGAACCTTCTGGCTCGTGCTGGCATCCTAGGGCACTGGCGATAAAAGGCCCAGTCCCTGGCGGCCATGTTGGAGAGGAGAGGAGAGGAGAAGAATGATCAAAGAACACCAGAAGAAGAGGACTTGACCCAAGATTGACACCTGCCCTGTTAACCCCCTGAGGCAGCTGATAGTTCAGGCAGAAGAGCAGCAGAGGTTGCTGGCGTGGACCCTGACTGGCGTTCCAGTCAGAAGCGTGAGCAGTGTCCTCTAGCCTTCAGCGCCTGGTCAGCGAGTGCCCAATTGCCCCTCAGAGACTTTGGCCATAGTTAGAGCCTCCCCGCCCCCCCAGTGGTGAGATCGCAACCGCAACTCTTAAAGTGCCAGCTTCAACTTAAGTGCCTCCTGGCGGGCGTTCGGACGTCTCCGAACCCACCGCCGTCGACGCGCTGTTTGTGGATAGAAGGTGAGGTGCTGCGCTGGGGCGGGGAAAGGCTGGCCTTCATTTGGGCGAGATTACTGGCTCTGCCCTGCCCGAGTGACTTGGGAGCTGGTGTGTGGGCGGGAACCCCCCCCCGTGAGTGAGCTCGGAGGGAGGATCGCGGAGCCCCTGGAACCCCCCTTCGGCCTTGGGAGAAGTGCCATACTGACTGGAGCGCTTACCGGCGCCGCCGAAGTGAGGTGGGCCGTCTCTACCCCTGAAGTTGCCGCGTTGTTGTGGAACTGTGATGCGGTCTCATTTTGAACTGTGCGCGCAGGTGTTTTGGCCCCTCCGGCAGCCCGTTCGACGGTCCCAAGACTCGTGAACTGGAGCCGCCTTCGGAAACTCCGCCTGCGCTGACAGAAGCGCACAGACTCCTCCGGCAGCAGTAGCATTGAACCGGCTGACTGCGGAGTGTAATTGCCGTAGTCATTTTATGCCTTTATCTTCTAGATATACGCGCAATGAGTTGTGAGTGCAACTAAGGGATTATCACGCGTATCTTGTGCCCAGAGAGCCCGAACCCGTGAACACTTCAAAAACTGTAAGAGCACGCATTCCGCATTGAATGACAAACGTAATGTGTTTACCCTGAAAGTGATTAATTGTTGGCAGCGATACCAGAATGACCCTGTGATATTTATGTGAAACGATCAGTATCTAACCTGCTAGGAAACTGTCCAGTCATTGCTGATATTTATTCCAGTCATTGCTGATATTTATTCCAGTCATTGCTGATATTTATTCCAGTCATTGCTGATATTTATTCCAGTCATTGCTGATATTTATTCCAGTCATTGCTGATATTTATTCTAATGTATTGAATCCTGATATTTATCCAGTATATTTATTTATTAGAGTCCAACTATTTATTCCTGAGAAACCAGTACACAGCTAATCAAACCCATGTAAGAAATGTGAATGTGATTACCTAAGTGAACTTCCTACAAACCCAGAGAACTTTTACATAAACGAAACGTATTTTTCTATAACAGTGGTGTGGTGTCCTTCTTTTTGTGTGGTGTGCAGGGAGTTATTATTGGGTCAGAGCCGGCTTAACACTACAGCCTTCACTTGCCTCGTCACTTGAGCCAAGCTACCCACTTTGTGCTGGGCTTGCCCCTCGCAGGTCCAACAACAGGCTTGCAACCAACTCTGGAAGACAGGTTTGTCCCATAGACATGGGGCTCGACTGAGGTGACCCATTACAAATCACACATTACTATGAGGCACTTTACCAATCGAAGCAGCCGGGCAGGTTGGAGCAACAAAACCCCTTAGCTGCAACCCTCGTCATGTTGAGGCTCTCCAGCAGTGGAATTCTTGGAAAGGTTTGCATCAACACTACTCTCTCACTTTCGCACGATGGTTGAAGCTGCAGAGACAGCTTCGCTACTTCCCTATGAAATCTGGAGTGCCTCAGTGGTAGCCCTCCCCAAACGATATAGGCCACCGACAGACTGCAAGTCTTACAGACTGATCGCCCTAATAAATATTTAAGTCAAATAGTTGCAGAGGCCTAAGCAACCAGGCAAATGAAACAGGTGAGCCCCCTAGCGCATTGTGATTAAAATGGCTTTATGCCAGTCAGAGGCACACGGCCTTGTCTTAGGAGGCTAAATATGTACTTGGACCATATACATTCTGTATCTGACCACACAGTCATGATGCAACTTGACTTTGAGAAGGCCTTTGCCCCATTTGAATGGTATTTCCTCCACAATATCTTGGAAAATATTAATTTTGGTCCTAGATTCCTTTAGTATGTGAGGCTGGTATACATGATGCTATGGGCTAGGGTCAGAGGGAACAGGATTTACTCACAGCAGTTCCAGATAGGCAGAGGCCTGCTGTCTCCTCTCCTGCTCACTCTTGCAACTGAACCACAGGCCAAATAGATTGCCGGGATGTGCAGGTGTTGAGCTTGAGGTATTTCAGAAAATTAGAGAGCCGCATCTCTCTGTATTCAGACAATGTCCTCCTTTATATCCGGTGACTAAACTAATCCATCCAAGCTAATTTATATTCTAAAAATCTACAAAGATGTGTCAGGCCTGAGGGTGAACTGGGGGGAATCAGCCATAACCCCTATGGTGGGTTCTCCTCTAGATTTACTTCCAGACTCAACGGCGATCTGGAGCATTTAAATACTTGGTGTTAGACCTGTCAGTCTTATGGTGGTCTTACCCCAATATTTTTGGCTGCACATTTTGCTGAATCATTTGTTGGCTGTAGGATTTTGAGCACTTTACCACTGCTAATCAGTGCTAAAGGGCAAGTGCTTCTTCCCTGAGCATGCGTGCAATTGGTGCATACTTAATTGGCCTATTTAATTTACTTGTAAGTCCCTTGTAAGGTGGTATACCATATACACAGCCTCTGTAAATGTACTGCCGCTAGTGTGCTGCAGCCATGATTGTCCCACCACCAGAAGAAGCCTGTCAAACTCATCTCGGCCTGCCACTGCAGTGCCTTTGTGGACAGTTTACTGCCACTTCGAATTGGCATTTTAAACTACTTTCCAAGCCTTAAACTTCAATTTTATTACATATAAGTCACCCCTAAGGTAGGCCTTAGGTAGGCCTTAGGGCAGGGTGGTATGTAAGCAAAATGTGGGACATTTACTTTATAGTTTGCACGTCCTGGTAGTGACAAACAACATATTTAGTTTCGTTTAGAAAACTTTATTTCGATTCATAAAACAGAATCATAAAGGTATGACATAGCAGTATTACACAATTTAAAAGAATCATGCAATTTATATCTAAACATTAATATTATATTGTCGTTACATGATTTACGGATAGATTTAAAAGAAATCACATATATTAAAAGAAGAAACATTTTAACAATACAAATACAATTTATATGAGTACCAAACTCTAAACTATTCACATATGTAGGAAACAGCAATCCATAACAATAATCAATATCGGTTTCTGATACCGAGTGCTACTCTAATAAAACTAAGCACAGCATTGCATATTGCTGGGGTTGATAGTGAGAGTACATGTTCATATCCCTCTTTATAATAGCAAGATCCAAAGGTTAACAGAATTGGTCTAATAAATCTACTTCTTGGATCTTTGTACAGAGAACAAAAAAGTACAAGATGAACAGTGTTTTGAGAGGCTTTGGAAAAGCAAATAAAAAATCCAGTGTGTTAAGACGAAACCTGGTTAGATAAAAGCGCCATTGTGTCTGCCCTATATATGAAAGGTAGGGTTGGTGCTGCAACTTTCCCCTATGGTAGATCGCACTCTCATTATTTCTCAGCACACCTAGATTGGTGCGATAAGCCTCTTTAATTAATGGCTTAGTCTCAGTACCAATAGTCTCAACATTCGAGAAAATATAGCCCAAACCTATCTTGGAGAGGGTTTCCCTGACGTATAATAGCCATGGGATCTTATCGAAATGTTCAAGCTTGAGGCAGTCTTGTAGTATTTCCTTAGTGAGTTTCAGATCATCAGAACACCAAACCTTGCTCCAAAGCAGCAAAGGGGAGACATGGATGGTATCACTCACAAATTCAAGACCCACCTCAGTATGGCAAAAGATGTTAGGAGTACCTGTTGGGACACATAAAAGGCATTTTATAAACGTATTTTCCATAATTTGGATATTGTTACAGGATTGAGTACCTCACACACCCGCACCGTATGTTGCAACTGGGATACATTTAGCTTTGTATAAGGAGTTTAATTCTGCAACCGGCTTCTGACCCAATTTGCTAGAGAAACGGAAGATGGCTTCAACAGCTTGGGTAGCCTTTTGCACACGGGCTGATATTAGAGGGTCCCAGCTCAAGGTTTTATTAAATAAGTTCCCCAGATAATTAAAACTATCAACTTTCTCAATGATTGAGTCCTTCACCGCGAGCCTGCGAGATTTTACCCCTTTCGGCCCGCAGACCATAGCGAAGGACTTTGAGAAATTGACCCTTAGATCTAACCCCTGCATAAAGGTTTCAAAAGCATTTAGGCAAATTTGCATGCTATTGGCAGTTAGGGTCATTAAAACCGTGTCATCTGCATAAGATAACATCGGTATACGTTTACCATTTACCTGGGGAAAATCAGCACAACTTTCTAACAGGAAGGCTTCCAAACCATTGGTGTACACCAGAAACAAGAAGGGGGCCAATATACACCCCTGGCGAACCCCCTCAGTCGATGGTATGGACTTTGTCTTCTCCCCTGCAGGGCCAAATCTAATCCTTACTGTTGTGGCAGCGTGGAGTCTGCGAAGTAGTGTGACCAATGTCTCCTCAAACCCCATAGACTCCATCATTTGCCAGAGTTTATTTCTACATACAGTGTCGAAGGCACTGGATAAGTCCATGAAAGCCAAGTGGATACAACCACGCTTGGCTCTCATGTACTTACCCATGATTAGTGCCAAATTTAGGCACTGCTCAATAGTGCCTTTTCTCCGCCTAAACCCGTATTGGGATTCAACAATAATGCCATTCGATTCTGCCCAAGTTTCTAAACGAGCCAGAATCACCCTACCCATTAGTTTACAGGACGCATCTATTAGCGATATTGGTCTGTAACAGCAGGGGTCAAGTTTGTTACCCTTTTTGAAAATCGGGACCACTACAGCCTCTTGCCATGATGTCGGAATGCGACCTACCACAACTGCTTTAAACAGGAGTAATAAGAGTGGTGCCCACACATCTGTGTTATATTTAAAAAAGTCCAAAGGCACCGAGTCCGGCCCTGGAGCTTTCAATGAAATGCCCTTACTAAGTGCGGCCTCTACCTCAGGGAGAGTCAGTGAGAGGCTAAGCATGTTTAATGACTCCCTCTTTGTGTCGCAGAACCCCTCGAGGCTAGTTACGAGGTGGGCCCCTTTTGGATTAAAGATATTCCCATAGTGTGCCTCCCATATGTCCCCTGGGATGTGCACCTGTAGGGTGTCCTTTTCTTCACTTTTTAGGAAAAGATGATTTATAACCTCCCAAAAAAGTCGTCTGTCCTTTAATTCTGAGGCTTTGCCCAAATCATCCCATTGCTGTCTTTTTAAGTCAGTTTTACGCTTAATGATGGCATCTCTATAGACTTTCCTTGCCCTTCTGACCAGAGCCCTATCCCGAGGTACTTGGCGTAATGCCTTCCTTAGGCTCGATTGCGCTCTGGATCATTCTGAGTGGAACCATTTACAGGTAATACCCTTTTTCCCTCCCGTAGGTTTCAGGAGATGAGAAGCCACATTGCCTAAAAGAGCTTCGAAATTATCAATTATTACCTCTGGCTCATTTGAGGGCGTTAGGCAGGCTTCTAACCTTTGTTTATTTATCTTAAAGATCTCCAGCTCTAAAAGTCTTGCGTCTACCTTATCCCGCCTTAAGGTAACCCCTGGTTCTGACTAAATTTAATTGGGTGTTCCACAATCTGCATTCTCTTAAAAGCAGGACACAGACTTAGAATAAGTGGATTGTGGTCACTTGCTGGGTTAACCTCAATCTGAAAATCATTACTAAGGTGAGTGTATTTTCTTGAGACCAGGGCAAAATCAATAACACTCATCTGGCCTCCCGCGCCATGGAAAGTAGGGATACTCAAAAGTCTTGAAAAACTAGACATATCCAGGACACAAAGATCATTAATTATTATAATATTGTTTAAGGCCTCACCTTGTTTTAAGTGCTTAAAATGCGCAAACGGCTGGTCATTTAGGTCTAATAGGCCACAGACTCTTGAACCACTAAATTTACACAAACAACAATTAAAATCACCTACCCACATAATAAAAAGAGGAAATATGGTATTAGTTACTTTCGCAATCTCATCCTGTAATTTTTGTATGACCACTGTAGTTTGGGAATCGAATATATTATAATACCAGTTGATAAAGAGCAAGGGGACCGAAAATAAGTCCTTAATCACAAGCAATTGAAACCAAGGGCATTCCGCCAGTGTGTCAGTTTTTATCATATCATGCTTTATAGAAATGGCTGCCATAAGACCACCCTTGGCTCTTCCAGCTTGTGAGGGTTCTGCTGGGACATTAAAAGATTGGTAACCATCCAAACCAGGGGACCCCCTGCTCCATGTCTCCTGGAGACAGACTATATCAAAGGATTCCACAAATTTTAACCATGCCGGATCCTCTAGCCTCCGTGAGAGACCAGCTATGTTCCACGAGATCAGGCGGAAAGAAGTAACCCTCAGCCAGGCTGTCTACATCCCCCACGTGTGTTGTAGTTTGAGATTGGGGTGCATCATTAGCTCTCGGGGTTACTACCAATGGACAACGGAGAAACAGCGGCCCTCATCCTCCTGGACCTCTCCGCGGCTTTCGACACTGTCTGCCACCGCACCCTAGTACAGCGCCTCAGCAACATCGGAATCCAGGAGAAGGCACTGGAATGGATCACCTCCTTCCTCGACGGAAGAACACAAAGAGTCCGCCTACCACCGTACAAGTCAGAGGCCACCAAAGTCATCTGCGGCGTACCCCAAGGATCCTCGCTGAGCCCAACCCTCTTCAACGTCTACATGAGCCCCCTCGCGGCCATCGCACGCCAACACAACCTGAACATCATCTCCTACGCCGACGACACCCAGCTGATCCTCTCCCTGACCAACGACCCCGCCACCGCCAGAGCCAACCTGCACGAAGGGATGAGAGACGTAGCCGAATGGATGACGACCAGCCGCCTGAAACTGAACTCAGACAAGACGGAGGTCCTCATCCTGGGCTCCACGCCCTCCGCCTGGGACGACTCCTGGTGGCCCCCCGCCCTGGGCACCGCACCCAAACCGACGGACCACGCACGCAACCTGGGCTTCATCCTGGACTCCTCCCTCTCCATGACCAGACAAGTCAACGCCGTCTCCTCGTCATGCTTCAACATCCTGCGCATGCTACGTAAGATCTTCCGGTGGATCCCCACCGAGACGAGGAAGACGGTCACCCAAGCCCTCGTCACCAGCCGACTGGACTACGGCAACGCCCTCTACGCCGGAACCACGGCCAAACTCCAGAAGAGACTCCAGCGGATCCAGAACGCCTCGGCGAGACTCATCCTCGACATCCCCCGACGCAGCCACATCTCCGGACACCTGAGAGATCTGCACTGGCTCCCGGTCAACAAGAGAATCACCTTCCGGCTCCTCACCCACGCGCACAAAGCCCTACACGACCAAGGCCCGAGCTACCTCAACAACCGGATCAACTTCTACACTCCCAAGCGCCTCCTCAGATCAACCAACCACGCCCTCGCCGCCGTCCCCCGCATCCGAAGAGCGACAACAGGAGGAAGATCCTTCTCCTACCTGGCCGCCAAGACCTGGAACTCACTTCCGACCAATCTGCGCCTGACCCAAGACCACCTCTCCTTCAGGAGGAAGCTCAAGACCTGGCTGTTCGAGCAGTAGCGGCACCCCCCCCCCTCCCAGCGCCTTGAGACCCTACGGGTGAGTAGTGCGCTCTACAAATGACCTGATTGATTGATTGATTGACTAATATCTACATCCAATGAGACAGATTCTACCTGTCTCGAGATAGCACTCTCGCCCTGTGGTAAGATGCAATCAGTATGCATCAAATCACCTTTCTGGCGCCCAGTTGGCATTGATGGTCAATCCACCATCTCCAGACAGCTGTATCTGTTCATAGTTGGGATTCCTCTCCAGGTGTCCCTGAAAGATGGTTCTTGTGTAAAATATCTGGTGGAATTTCCTCCCCAATCCTCCCTGGTAGGGTATCTGATGGAATTACCTCCCCAATCCTCCCACTCTCTTCCTAGTGCTCGTTGGCCTACTCTATGCCAGTTCTGTTCGTAAGCTAAGTCATTGTGGGTCCCAGGGGGATAAAAAAAGGATAGTCGTTTTGTATCTATACCTTCATTGGTGTTTCGGGGGCCCCATGAACAGATGTGATTCACTGTACTAGGATCCTTTAAATTAACCAATATACAGTCACCCTGAGTTGACTTCTTTCCATGGCCCACCCAGGGAACTCTGCAAACCGTTATGATCTGACTCGACCAATAAGGTGGTAATGGTCGGTTCTTATTGAGCCAGTGTTGGACCTTGTTCATTAATGCCCAGGGAGGTTCATCTGTGGTGTTTAACAGCTCCGGGACACCAGTCAACACTACCACAAAGGGACTAGCCTCAGGGGGGAGATTAGCAGGGAGTCTACTATTGGACACTCCTCTATAGGAATCCCTATTGACATTCATCAGGGGTACTGTGGGGGTATTACTGATCACCCTGTCCTGCACAACAGGTTCTTTGGGTTTTCCATTACTTTTCTTCTCTACTACTATTCCAGGGGTTTTCGATGTTACAGTTTGCCCTGCAGCCAGTGTTTTTGTTACTTGTGGGACCGCAGTTTTATCAACAAGTAGTTATTTCCCCCTGGCTTTGATATCCCCGGTGTTAATGGGTTTTTCCTTCTTGAGAGAGTAACTAATTCAGCTAGGTGTTTTTCAATATGCTGTAAACTAGTTTCTAGCGGGGCGAGATAAGATTTAATTAACTCTCCCACTTTTGTTAGAAATTGATTTTCTACCACTTTTTCGTTGTCATTTTCTCCCTCTATCGAGATAGTTAAAACATCAGTGTTCACATTTCCCGAAGGCTCGATTGTAACAGGATTTAATAAGTTGTTATTTCTATTTTCCTCCGCCTTCTGCACATGGTTATTTGGGTTATTTCCCTGGTGCTTGGCTAACTCATGTGTCCTCTTGGCCCTTTTATTTTTCTGTTTATCCCTTTTTTTCTTTACAGCGCCCTCCCTCTTTCCTCTCAGCTGTCTTGTTACCTCTGGTGTAGTGTGCAGTGATAAATCTAGAGTTTTTTTAGTTCTAAACTGATTTGGGAGTCAGACAGAAGTTCCGATGCCGATAAGTCCACCACATTTGGTAGGCTATGCACGTCAATGTGAACCTCTGTCGAGGGAGGTTTTCTAGTCTGATCAGGAGTTCTTACAGTGGCAAGGTGGCCCAAGGAAGATCTTTTTTAGAGAGCAACTGCTAGGTTTCGGGATACTCTGCGTTCAAGGTCGGCAATACCCAGATCAATAAAAGAGTTTGCCCTTATGAGAAAATTATCTATAGGTCCTACTATCTGACCCCCTTCAGCAGCAGTTTTACTCCTACTTCCTCGTGCAGTCATGATTCACAGGTGAGGATATACTATTCCAGGTAAACGCTTATGTGTAAATAGGAACAAAATTCAGATACAAGTTACTCCAAGCGTGAGGCATACATACAGTTCTTTATAAGATATGGTGAAAAGACTTAGAGGGTGGGCCCAGTCCGGTCTAACACGGTCTCTAACGGGCTACAACGGGCACGCCCTTGGCCCGGGCTTCGCCCGCGCTTCGTCCCGCGCGCGTCCCGCATCTCGCGGGAAAGACCACTGTTATATAGAAGACAAGGGGGCGGGAAGAGGACCCAGGTGCGCTACATGATAGAGCGCACAGACTGCTGGTCCTCACAGTCCCGCTCCTCATGCCCACTCCTCGGTAAAATGAAGGTTCCAGCAGGTTTCAATAGTCTTGGCCCCAAATCGGCAAAAAGACAAGAATGGTCCTTTAAAAAAGTAACGCCACCACTCGGGAGAAGCTGCGGCAGGGAAAACGGCTGCGAGCGGCTCCCGCAAAGCGGGGGCCGCGAGCTGTAAATAGCCACAGGTCAAGGGGGCGGGAAGAAGGACCCAGGTGCGCTAGATGATAGAGCGCACAGACTGCTGGTCCTCGCAGTCCCGCTCCACACGCCCACTCCTCGGTAAAATGAAGGTTCCAGCAGGTTTCAATAGTCTTGGCCCCAAATCAGCAAAAAGACAAGAATGGTCCTTTAAAAAAGTAACGCCACCACTCGGGAGAAGCTGCGGCAGGGAAAACGGCTGCGAGCGGCTCCCGCAAAGCGGGGGCCGCGAGCTGTAAATAGCCACAGGTCAAGGGGGCGGGAAGAAGGACCCAGGTGCGCTAGATGATAGAGCGCACAGACTGCTGGTCCTCGCAGTCCCGCTCCTCACGCCCACTCCTCGGTAAAATGAAGGTTCCAGCAGGTTTCAATAGTCTTGGCCCCAAATCGGCAAAAAGACAAGAATAGTCCGTTAAAAAAGTAATGCCACCACTCGGGTAGAAGCTGCGGCAGGGAAAACGGCTAATGTGAGGCCCACTCCTCTCATAGATTAGCTTCAGGAATTCCTTAATATACTTTTTAGCTATAATTCCTGATCAGAGAGGAGTAGCTGTTTGCTGTTTCATATGTTTGGAATGGTAGTGATAACCCCTACTTACGGGTGACGTTGAATTTAACATTACTATTTTAGAAATGCCACTTTTAGAAAGTGGACCTTTCTCTGCACTTAAAGCTTTGTGTGCCTGACAGCCCATCTCCAATGCATGTCTAAGGTGGCGGACAGCTATGCTTTGTGCATTTCCTCTAGACAGCCACAACACAGGAAGGATAGGTGTGTTTGAGTACCCATCTACATACATCTGATTTCTGATGGCCTTGCCTGGGCTGGATGGAATGGAGAGGTTAAGGGGGAACATGGCGGCCGGAAGATAAGGGCCGTGGCGGAGCTCCCCTGATATGCAGCATTTATAAATAAATCAAAAAAGCTTTATTCGATTTTCGAGAAATCATAAAAGCATACAAATAAAATTTATACAAACGATAAAAGAATATTCATATTGACAAAGTTTCCAAGATAAATTCCTCAAGGGATCATAAAACCAGAAATAGAGTCTCTACATAAAGAATATATATAAAAATATTAAAGAAATATTTAATGGAATGCATGATTTCAACAATAGATAATACATTTCTCCTAGGGTGAGAGACTAATTCAGTGCTAAAAAGCATGACATCATTTTGCCCTGGTCTATTTAAGCAGCCCATAACAGTTTAACTCATGGTATTTCTGAATTTCATCACTGCCATTAAAAAACGAGAGACAGCAAAGATAACATTCACATCTTCTAGGAGCAATAATTTTGAAAATGCAAGTTTACATGTTCTTATTCCTAACCGTTTAAGTAAGGGTAAGAGGAATAATTTTCTCGGGCTAGTATACAGTTTGCAGAAGAACATAATATGTATGTTACTCTGTAAAGAGTGGTCATCACATGGGCATATTAGCTTCGATGAGGCCCAATCGTTCTGTATTGGCAGAGTGACCAAACGAAAAAAGATCCCTAGGCGCAGCCTAGTTAAGAGAAAACGAGCATAGGTTGCATTTTCAATCCCTAGGTACAATTGCAAACCTTCCGTTGGAGTAATTTGCTGGTAGGTTAGAATGTTGTCATTGTGTTTCTTAGTGTCCCATCGTACGCTCTCTAAGTGTGTAAATAATAATTTTTTAAGGGCAGATCTAGTCATGGTTTGTGTAGACTCTGGTTCGTCATAAAATTCCGGGTGACCAATATTAGAGAACATCGTTTGAACATATCGTAACCATTTGATTTTTGATACCCCATCCAAGGCCATACAGTCTTTAATGAGGGTTCTATTCAATTTGCATTGTTCTGTGGTCCAGATCTTATGCCAGAGCAAACAGGGTGATATTTTTATGGTATCGCTAAGGTATTTAACACCGACCTCGATGTGGGTCATAAATGTCGACGTTGTTTTTGGCACACCTAATAGGTAACAAATGAAGGTGTTCTCACGTGTTTGAATTGAGGACACATTCTCGACACCCCATATACCTGCGCCATATGTGGCTGTGGCTATACACTTTGCCTGGTAAATCTGCAGCATTTCCCTAGTGGGTTTACCCCCGATTTTTGCAGCAAAGGTTCTTAGAGCGCCTATAGCGCGAACAAAGGCAAGATTCCTGGCTGATACTGCATGTTTCCACCTACCCCACCTATCGAACACAATGCCCAAGTAGCAAAAAGAATCAGTAACTGCAATCCTTTGCTGGTCTAAGTATATTGTACATGCTGGTCTATTTTTCTTTTGGGAGCAGGGCATGGAGAAAGTTTTGGATATGTTCACCTTTAAATTTCTTTTACCCATAAAAGATGAAAATTCATTTACAGCCTTCTGCAGGCCTACCTTAGTTCTAGACATGATGGCCGCGTCATCGGCGTATAAAAGAATGGGTATAGGCCTTCCATTTATAGTGGGGAAATCGCATGACAGAGTTGTTAAACTGTCGGCGATAGAGTTTATATACAATGTGAATAGCAAGGGGGCAAGTATGCAACCCTGCCTAACCCCTCTATTTATTGAAAATTTCTGTGAACATTGCCCCTGGGTCCCGAACCTGACTCTGGCCCCTGCCTCTCTGTATAATTCTTTGATGAATGTGAGGATGATATGGTCCACCCCAATGTCTTCCAGTGTCGACCAAAGCAACGCATGGTCCACGCAATCAAATGCGGAGCTGAGGTCGACAAAGGTGACAAAGAGGTGCCCTTCTTTGGCCTGCGTGTATTTAGAGACCAAAAGGGACAGGTTTAAGCATTGCTCCAATGTCCCCAGGCCCTTTCTGAACCCATATTGGCACTCCGAAATAACCATCTTCCCCTCTTCCCAGTGTTGGATCCTCTTAAGGACTATCCTTCCAGCTATTTTCATAAGGCCGTCCAATAAAGATATTGGGCGGTAGCAAGCAGGATCGTCCCTATTCCCCTTTTTAAAGATGGGTACTACGATCGCATCAGACCAGGTGGGAATGAGGCCACACTTATTTCCCATGTTTAATACATTGGTTAACAGGGGGACCCAAAAGTCTGGTTCTGATTTATAGACATCCACTGGTGTAAGATCCGGGCCTGGGGCTTTACCTGATGGGCTTTCTCTAAGGGCATCTTCCACTTCTGATATAGTAAATACTAAATCAATGGGATAAGGAGATACTGGGGAGGCGGTGGGTTTGTCATCCTGGTTTAAACTATCTATGAGGGAGATCCCCTTAGAAAGTTTCAAGGGATTACCCTGTATCTTGTTTGAATAAAGGTTGCCATAGTGTTCTACCCAGAGGTCAGCCGTTATCGCCACCTCTATGGAGTTATCCCTGTCTTTTGAATTATACACGGATCTAATGACTTTCCAGAAAGCATTACTATCCTTAGACCTGGCTGCCTCCCCCAAGGATTCCCATGCCTCTTGCTTCAAAGTCGCCCGCCGTTGATTAATTGCCAGCTTGTAATCACGTCTTGCTTGGCGAATTTGTACCCTGTCTTTCGGGTTCGCAGACAAAACTTTCTTTAGATTTTTCAGCGTGGAGGTACATCCAGAGTCAAACCACCCTCTGGTCTGGGTCCCCTCGGGTTTGTAGTTTCTTGTCAGTGCATTCTTTATGTGGCGCTGAATGTTAGAGAAAGCAGCCATAAGGCTCGCTGCGTCCATGTCTTCCTGTAGGCAGGTAGATATGTCGTTAGGACAAGCGGACATAAGATTACGGAGGAAGGATGCAGGATCCACTTTCTCCCACTTAATTACATACCCGTTGGTTCTAACTAGAGAAATCTCAATATGGTGTGAGGGCCCACTGGATTCCTTTTCCTTGGTATCAGTCAGGTTTACCCCAAAGGTAATTGGATAGTGGTCAGTCATCGGGTCATCCCCCGTTTCCCAGAAGGTTACAAAGTCTGGGTCGGTTGATGATATAAGGGCAAAGTCAATTGTGGATCCGCAGCCTCTGCCATTGAACGTTGGGGCAAAGGGGACCGGGGGGGAGCATACTTGATTAATAAAGTTGAGATCAAAGGTGAAAATAACGTTATTAAGGAGGGACCCCACAGTGGAATGGGAGAAGTGTAAGGGACCGTCCTCTCCTACATCTGATAGGCCGCACAAACCTAGCTCGGATGACGGACAGACGGTACAGTTAAAATCGCCCACCCACAATATTATGTGTACCCCAGAGGCTTGGTCTCTCATTTTATGGATGTGGTGGATCATGGTATTCAAAGTTGATTCCACTTCATTAGACGGCAGGTTATTGTAAAAATTCACGAGGATTACCTTTTGCGAATTGCCCCATTTAAATGATATAATTTGAAAATATTGGTTAGATATGAATTTACAGAGTTTGATATCCCCTATATTCGAGATATATGTGCACAGGCCCCCCTTATTGCGCCCCTGAACTGATGGCGCCGCTGGTGAATGGAGGGTTCGGTAACCTAGCATATGTGCTTCCTCTATAAGCCATGACTCTTGTAGGCATATAATGCCATGCTTCTGCACGGTTTCTAGCCAAGGTTTATGGGTGATCTTACTGGCTAGGCCTGCTACATTCCAGGAAATAAGAGAGTGCATGGGTTTTCCAGTTTCCTTTGAATGTAGCTTTTGCCCACTGGTCCTCCTTGTACCTTTCAGATCTCTCAAAAGCATAGGATCTGCCTGTGTAATAACCTGAGCGGGGAGAGTGTGCTCTTTTAATAATTCTAAATCCGTCCCCTTGGTACTAGAGACGTCGGGTGGGGGGTTTAGTTTTTCATTCCGAGTAGTCTCTGTTAGGGGATCTAGGGTGTTGGTTTGAAGAGCAACAAGCCTTTTTCCCAGTCAATCCACCTGGTCGAGACATTCAAACCTATTCCTCGTGGGCGCTCCTTCCCACCAGTTGTTGGTTGGTTGCCAGCCATCCCCATATCCTTTCCCTCTACGGTTGTGGACTAATGTCCATGTCCCAAATGGATCAATGGTCTGTTTTGGGGGGTAGAAAAAGGTTAAGGGTCTGGTGACGATGGAATGGTCAGTTTCCTGGTTTTCCCATCTAGTGATATATTGGGCTGTATGGGGGTCTGCAAATGAGATCACTATGCAGTCTCCAGGAATAGACTTATTGGTACGACCCACCCATGGTACTCTCCTGGCCATTAGAACCCCTGTCCTGCCGGGGTTGGGAGGACGCCTATTCGTATTGAGCCAGTGAATCACCTTATTCTTTAGAGACCATTGGGTCTCCACAGAATGCGGATCAAGTGGTGGAACACCAGCCAAGATGGCCACATAGGGGCCCGCTTCAGGAGGGAGATCAATATATCCCCCCCGGAAATTCTGACGACCATAGTACTGGTTAGCTATGTGGTCAGTAGAGGGGACAGTGGTCTTGGTGGACTTAAAGGCAGCATTAGTGGTAGGCTTGGATGAAGTCTGGGTTACTGGACGTTTTGGCATTGGTATGGAGAGCCTTGGTGTTATTGCAGGAGGGACATTTAACTTAGACCGTGGTTTGGGTATTGGATTTGGTTTTGGTAGTGGTAAAGGTGGAGGCAGGACCGAAGGTATTGTTTGTAGGGGGGGGGGACTCACATTGGGTAGAGGGGCCGGAAGAATTCCATCGTCCTCAACCTGATTACTTCCCTCGACGATGTTAGGATAAGTTGATTCCAGATGTTTTAGAGTGAGGGTAGCCAGGGAGACTAGAGTCTTATCCATATCGAGTAAGTTATTCTCGATACGCGAAAGTCTCAGTTCTAGAGGTGACAATAGCTGTTTTAATGTGGCCCAGACTTTTTTAAGGAAATCTTCGTCTTCATCCCCCTTGCTATTGCCCTTTCCAGTCTCAGATTGTACACTCTCCATTTGGCTCTCGCTATGTGTGGGGGAAAGCCCCTGGGTGGGGACAGGGAGCACATCTAGTGCAATGTGCGCCTCGGCCCCCCCAGTTGGGTTAATATCCTGATTGGGCGTTTGTGTAGTGTCCCCCAAGATTGGTAGTATTCGCCTTTTATTGAAAAACTGGAGCCTTGCACTTTTAGCTTTTTTACGGGCATAAGCATTTCTTTTACGGGCATAGGCAGATCTGATACTATTTTTCTTTTGTGAAGTTGTACCGGCAAAATTTTTAACATGACCAAAACAGTTGGGAAGTTTAACAGTGTCCGAGGGGTTACTCGCCATTCTTGCTCCAAGCCCACTGCCAGTTCCAGTGAGGGCTGTTCCCTCAAAGATGTTAGGGGATGTAATGACCGGGGTGGGTATTGGCTCTAGGGGGAGAGGGGCCAGTAGGGGAACAGAATGAATATCAGCATGTATTAACAATAAAGGAGGACAAGGCGGATGTTGTGGGGATACAGCTGACGCGATTTTCCCTAGGGAAGATTTTTTAGAATTTGCAAAGGTCTGAGAAAGCCTGCGTGCGGCATCAAGCTCAAGTGACACCCTGGTCTGCAGTTTGGTAATCTCATTGTCGATTGCTAAATTTGTCTTTACAAGGAAATCATCTAATGTCCCGCTAGGCTTGCTGAGCCCCATAGCAGTTTTACTACGACTCCCCCGGGTATTCATTTTGTGTTTAAGTGTCAATCCCGGCAATGTACTTACTACTACAAAGAGGAGCTAGTCAGGGCGCACGGTCCAGGGGGAGTGGGCCAGTCCAGTCCTCGGCCGTCCTCGAACGGCCTCAAACGGCCCAGTCTTTGCCCTGTCTTAGCCCGGGCTGCGTCCCGCGCTGCGGGAGTGATGTGTTGTTTTGAAGCCTCAGGAGGGCGGGGGGCGGGCCAGCAGGGAGAGCGGACCGGAAGTTCACACTCGGTCTAGCAGGGACTTCTGGGAATTGAAGTCCCCGCACGCTCGCAGCCCCGCTGCAGCCACACGCCCGGTTCCGCTCCCTCCTTACCGCTTCTGTGCTCCTCTCAACGGCAGGTGTATTTCCCTCCTGGTGCAGGCGATGGGGCACCCGCGAAGCGGGTGCGCCGAGAAGTGAAGTTGCGCTTGGCTTGCGCTTGGCTGAAGACAGGTGAGCCGCTAGGGCAATGCGTTCCTCCGTTCGCTGTGCAAATAAGATTAAAAAGGTCCCACTTGCTTTGGCCTGTAGGTGTGGTTTTGAAGCCTCAGGAGGGCGGGGGGCGGGCCAGCAGGGAGAGCGGACCGGAAGTTCACACTCGGTCTAGCAGGGACTTCTGGGAATTGAAGTCCCCGCACGCTCGCAGCCCCGCTGCAGCCACACGCCCGGTTCCGCTCCCTCCTTACCGCTTCTGTGCTCCTCTCAACGGCAGGTGTATTTCCCTCCTGGTGCAGGCGATGGGGCACCCGCGAAGCGGGTGCGCCGAGAAGTGAAGTTGCGCTTGGCTTGCGCTTGGCTGAAGACAGGTGAGCCGCTAGGGCAATGCGTTCCTCCGTTCGCTGTGCAAATAAGATTAAAAAGGTCCAGCATGCAGCATTTGATCCTCCACCATAGCGGCTAGCAGTTTGCAAAGTTCTTTTCTTCCTCTAATAATGCTCCCCTAAATACGTTTTTCTTGAAATATATTTAAAAAAATGCTCACCTCTGCTCTGTGAATATGCGTGGAGCGAAGTGTTTTTTTTTCGTTGCCCTCTGGAGCATCCTGGTGAGGCGCTGATTCGATGGTGTGCGACGCCGAGGGAGGAGCAGTTTTGGAGCCTTTGTGGTACCGTATTCTGGGGGCGGCAAGGGAATGGAGGCGGAGAACCTCTCGTTTGCAGTTCGGGCAGCCCTCCCTCGGGGGGTCTGTTTTCTATTACTGGGCCGGCACTTAGTCGAGAGAGCAGCATGGAAAGAGCCCGGGCAGAGGATGAAGCACGGCGATTGGATAACGGTAAAGTTGGTGCTGCTGGTGTCTTTCGTTATAGAGGTCAAGGTGAGGTCTTGAAGCTTCCTGTGCGGGTCTTGCGGGGCTCGGCTGCCGCCCTGTTTCCCTCTCCCTTGGAGGTCGGTGGTGGGGGTGCAGTGGCTCAGAAACAGGTTACAATTGTAGATGACAGAGTCTTTCCAGAGCTGCATGTTGATGTAGCTGAGACTGTATACTCACGGCAAGAGCAAAAGAACTGCATGGAGAAGCGAGTGTGTTGTGTTTCCAGCAGTGATTCAAACTGTGCTACTGCAATACTGTAATCTGAACCTGTTGTCTACAGATATACCCTACGCAATAGGGTCCCTTAAACTATCTCAGTTGTGCCTAAACCGCTGGTAATTTTGCCCCCTATTATAGAAGTTAAGGCTGTTACCAGATGGGGGAAGGGAAGCCATATTGTGGAAGGTACACCTCCTGGCAACGGAAGAGGCAGGAAAAAAGTGAGAGGGGGCCTTTTACTAATCCTAAAATTATGCCATCTTTGAAATCTTACTATAATGTTCTTTCTACTACCACCTGCTACCGGGGGCAAGATAAAAACACCATTATGGCCACCATCTCTACCGCTTCTACTGCTGCTTTAGTCGGCCCGTTGTTGCGGTAGAAATTCCTCAGCCCTCCTCTAGTTATTTTTCTAATATAACAGGGGAGGGGAGTGCGCTACAAGAACAGCAGGTAATAGTGCATCCATCAGTGGAACTATCAAACAGCTTTTCAGCATTAGATAATCAGAGTACCCACCAGGGAAATGACTGTAGAACTGCACTGGAGGAGGGGAAAGAGGTTCCATCTACTGTATCTGGGCCTCGATTGGCTGGGCCCTCCACCCCCCTTTTGCCCCTGAAATCGACCGCGCCTGGGACATTGGTAGACATCTTGTTAAGCCTGAAAGAGGATATCGGTAGGAGATTCACAATCTCGGAGGCCAATCAAGTTGCTATTCAGGCCTCTTGTGAACTACTGGCACAGAAAGTTGAAGAGGTCTCACAGAGAACGGATGCCCTTGAGACAGAAATCCCCAAGATTAAGGAGGCTTTATGATCTTCTTCTGCCACGATGGACAAGCTGGTTCAACAAAACAGGGAATTGAAGGATGACATTGAGCGCCTTGAAAATCACTCCAGAAAAAATAATGTGCACATTTATAAATGTACCCGAAAATCTGGAAGGGGGGACATCAAGAACTTCGTGGTTTCTCTCTTAAAAGATTCTAAGGATGTGGATTTGGATTTGATGGCCGACATTCAAAGGGTCCATTTCGATCCGTAAAGGAGAAATCCTGAGAAAGAGCGCCCAAGGAAAATCCTGGTGAACTTTCTCACTTATGCTATTAAGGTGAGCATCTTATCTTTGGCCTTGAAAGCTGGTCATCTTAAGTGCACTTCCTTCTCCAGCCTGTTTTCATTTTCTATTCATTACAATGATTCCCACATCACTACAACAAAGCAGTGGAAATTGGGCAAAAGGATGGCAATTTTTAATTCATTAGGGGCTAAGACCCAGTTAAGATTTCATGCATCCCTTCGGATCATGTGGAATAACCTCAGGAATAATCTGCGCCAAATAGAGGAAGTTGATACTCTAATAGATAAGATCAGAAATGGACGTGGAAGTGGAAGCGGAGGTGTTAGTGAGGTATAACTAATAAGGGTGTGTATGGTATCTAAATGAACTAATAAGCTAAAAAATAAGGAAATAAAAAAACTGAGGGAAAATGTATAGTATAGTGAAATGCCGCTGCCGTCCAGGTGGGATCAGTTTATATTTCCCTTTAATTGTGTAATTATTTTTCAGCCGCACATGGGGGGGGGGGGGCTCCTGACCAAAGGGCGTATGCTTAGAGGAGAAGGGAGGGTTCCCCAGGGTCGTGAGAGATTGATGGGGTCACTCGGGGGTGGGGGAGCACAGGTGGGGTTGCACGGGGAGAAAATATAAAAAATGTCCTCTTTTTCTTTTTTTTGAAGAGTAAGTCGTCTTCAGGGTGTCCAGTTAAGGGGAGGGAGGTAGGAAGAACTTGAATAGCATGACGACCACTAGGATAAGGTTTATCTCGTGGAATGTCAATAGGCTCCAATGCCCGTGAAGACAAAGGCTGATTAAGAAATTTTTAGAACAATCTTCAGCCCAGGTGTGCCTCTTACAAGAGACTCACCTAAGTTATCTTGAGTGTAAGACTGTCTTCAGAAAATATAGAGGGGTTGAACATTTATGCTGCTCCGAACAGACAGTAATAATAAGGGGGTTGCGGTCCTAATTAGATCTGGCGTTGGTGGTACCATTAAGTTCACGTTAACCGACCAAGCTGGTAGATGGATTTTGGTACAGGTGGCCATTAGGGGGACCGAGCTTGCCATGGTGTCCTACTATGGCCCCAATGTCGATGACCCTGCTTGTCTACTCAGAGTACAGAACAAATTAGTAGATGTCACTACCCCGGTAGTAATCGGTGGGGATTTTAATGTCCTTCTCAATCCCCTTCAAGACAGGTCAAATTATAGTCAGCATGCTGCTGCCCCCCGCACACGTCGGGCAATGATCAATATGATCCATGAGCTCAGACTGGTAGACGCTTTGAGGGCTAAGAAGGGTGTAGAACCAGGTTTCACGTTTTTCAGTAAAAAGCACGGCCACTCCTCTAGAATTGATTATATTCCTACGGATAGATTGGGCGTAGAGAACCTAGAAGATATTTCTATTCTCCCAAGTATTCTATCTGACCACGCTCCTATCACCTTTTCATATTTAAGGAATAAGTCTAAGTCTAACTCCACCCCTAGATTATGTCTGGGACGCATTTAAGGCCCATATTCGCGGCCTGTTACACAGCCTGATGTGCTCTAAAAATAAGGAAGAGGCGCTAAAATTCCAAAAACTGGAAAGAGAAATATCTAGGCTGGAAGGAGTTAGGTTAAGTTGTCAACCTGACAACTTGACACAAATTCTTAGCGACTTGGAGCTACAGGGGAAAGCTGGAGCAAAAAGTAAAAGCACAATGGTTAGCCCATAATATGGAAAACTATGAATATGGTGAAAAAGCAGGAGCGATTCTGGCATGTAAGGTAAAGGCGGACCGAGTAGAGAATAACATCAACAAATTGATCATAGACGAGACTGGGGCGACCTCTTGTATTTAAGAGGCTGTGCAAAGGTGCCTCCTTTCTATGTTTTCTAAGCTGTATAAAGAGGAGATAACTTCAAGCCCGATAGTATTCAGGAGTGGCTGAAAAATAAAGCTTTACCAACATTGACAGGAGATGGTCGGAACATGCTAGATGGCCCCATCATGAAAGAGGAAATTAAGCTCCACATAAAGAAGATCAAGAACAACAAAGCCGCAGGGACGGATGCTCTTCCGGGCAAAGTTTATAAGGCCCTTCAAAATGTGATAGTTCCTAGATTATGTGAACTTTTTAATTACATTTACAGTTTTGAAGGTAGGGTCCCCCCGTCATGGAAGGAGGCAACAATAGTGCTTATCTTGAAGCCGGGAAAGGATCCTCTTAAAGCAGACTCCTACAGACCAATCTCCCTGTTAAACGCGGATTATAAGATCTTGCCAGCATTTTGGCAGGGAGGTTGGTCAAGATGGTTCCACAGTTGATCAATGTTGATCAAAAGGGTTTCATCCTGGGAAGGTTCATACAGGAACAAACTTAACAGCTAATAGGCAGAATTGATTAGGCGTTGGCACGGTCGGAGCCCTTGGCAGTGGCTGCATATGACGCAGCCAAGGCGTTTGATCGCGTCAATTGGGTCTTACTTGGGAGACTCTAAAAATTATGGGATTTGGCTTAACATTCATACAAACCCTCATTAGATGCTACGAGGGCGCCTCTGCAGTTATCCTTTTGAATGGCTCACCGACATCGAGCTTTAGTATAAAAAGGGGAACACGACAGGGGTGCCTTATCTCGCCCCTATTGTTCGACATTTATATAGAGCCTCTTGCCCAAGCTCTGAGACTAGATGAACAAATTACTCCTTTCCAAGTCTCAGAATACAGGTGCAAGTTAGCCCTCTATGTGGACGATTTGCTAGTCTATACTAACAACCCAGCGGAGTTGCTCCCTAAGGTAGAAACTACCCTGAAAGAATTTGGTCTGTATTCTGGTTACTTAGTTAACTCACCCAAGACTGAGGTAAAGTGCTGGGGCGTTGATAGCTAGAGTGGAAGCTGCAGCAAGGTGCTCAGGTACTTGGGGATAACTATACTACAGGATTGAATTAATATTACCCTGATTAATTTGAGGAAAGTGGCTAAGGAAATTGACCATCTTTTTTCTAGATGGCAGAATTTACCCCTTACCATCTATGGCCGAGTAAAAACTAACTGGGGGAGGATTCTGAGGGCATGGCCAGTTTCGAGGGAAGGGGTATCGGGTTTCTTTATAAGTCGGGGAGCCAAGGTTTTTCAAGAAGGTTTGCCTAAAGGTATTAAAATCAGCACTTAATGTGTGGCATAAAGTTAAGGCGAGATAGAGGATAGGATACTATTCAGACTTAGCTCCAATCTGGGATTCCCCGGGACTGCCTGTGTGTCTAGAAGACAATTTAGCCTCCCCTATTAAGAAGGCAGAATCACGATCTGGTCTGACCTAATATCATCTGACGGAGTCCTCCCTTGGGATGTTTTAATATCTACAATTGGTGACTCCTTCTCTAGATTCAAATATTTGCAATTATGCTCCTGGTTTTCAGCAGAGAAGGAGCATATAGGCGGAAATTGGGAGATCGAGTATAGACTTCAGAATGCAGACCCCAAAAAAAGGAGGTTAGATTCTGGTACAGGAGCCTATTAGACGCTTAGAATGTAGAGCTTCCTCCCTCTCACTTAGTACGGAATTCATCTGTTTTGCGAGATACATCTGTTAATCTATAGGCTCCATCTCTTCAAACCTTATATAAGTTTGTTAAACCGGCTTCTCTTAAAAAGAATAATTTTTATGTTGTTAATAGGCTGTATTATACGGCTAAGAAAATTGCAAGATTCACCTCCTGCCCAACTCCCAAGTGTCCTGGATGTGATTTAGTTGAGGCGGACAATATACATATATTTTTTTAATGAGTTCATTTAAGAGACTTTTGGTATAATGTGGAGCGTGCCCGGGAAGGCATTTTTTAATTCAAGCTGAAGTTAAACCTAGCCCAAGTCATGTTTGGTCTGGACAATGACCTTACAAGCCAGCTTTCTGCCGTGCAAGTGGGCTCATTTCTTTGCTTTATTCTGATTGCCCTCAAGGAGATCTGTAAATTGTGGAAAGACCCTAGACCTCTGCTGCACGAGAACTGGTTGGGTGCGGCATTGGGCATGGCGCGATTGGACCAGGGCCTGGTAGATAATAGTAATAAAAACATCTGGCCACCACTGATATCTTGGGGTACGGAAATGAGGCTGGTCTAAGGTCTCAATGGTCCAATGATTACACCAAGCCTCGCACAAAAGAAACTGGCATGGTTGACCTAAAGCAAATGCAATGACATAGGCCCTGGGCGCCCAGGTCGGAATGGGCTTTTATTGTTAATCTTGCAGATGCTTTTTTTTCTTTTTTCAAAAAAAGAAAAAAAAAGGAATGGAGAGGTTAACACTTCACTTGAATAAGTAGTATCCTGTCCACACACAAAGGACTGATTACCCTCCACAGATGGCCCGGCAGACAGGTCTGGCCTGTAAGGGGAACATATGCATTTCAGATAGCTGCCTTGAAGTCACCCCACGCCACAACAAAAGCACTTTTGGGAATAAGTACTGGGTTTCTGACCCCCCCCCCCAAAAAGAGACACTTCTGGATCTTGAACTTGAATCTGTTACAAGGACTGCTGTGCTGCTTAAATAAAAAATCTTTCGACTGCATCCTTGGAAGGTTTGCTTTTCTCTTTTGTTACCCTGCTGTCTGATGCTCTTTGACTCTGCTGAAGGAGAGCTGGAATCTACCTTCCCTCCAAGTGACCTCCAAGGGCTTGTTGGCTTGCCTCCTCTTGCTTGAGGCTCAGGGATATCAAAGTTTCTTCCTCTACTCCTGCGCCTGAACTCACTGGATGTGGCCCAGATACCTGCAGCACGGAATTTGACGCATCTTCTGTCAGTGTATAGCAGAACGGGAGCATCGATCCGGTTGCACATGTAAAATGAGCACATCACATTGGAATCAGCGCTTTTGCCTTCAGAGATCGATGCATCAGACAGCGTACACCGCCACTGCTGCTTGGTGAGATTAATGCATCCCCTCGACTGCGTGGTAGAATCCGATGCGACAAATTGTTCGACACCTCTTAACTCCAGCACCCGTCTTCGGAACAGACGCATCGCCTTCACTACAAGGCACAGATCAACACATCTCACTGTTTGTGACCAGGAAAGATGCTTTGTTCACTGGGTCCTGCGTGGATCCTTTAGCTGACCTGTGCTTCCATGTTTGCTCAGCCTGAACCTGGTCCAGCATGACTTAAAGTAACCTTTTTAGCAATACTTGCTTCTAAGCACTTTACTGCATTTATGCCTTTAAAATTCAATTTCTCAAAGTCTGTACATTGGATTTTTTTCATTTTGTTCTTTTTTTGTTTAAAATATAATAACCTGTATTCAAATCAAATCAAAGTCCTTTATTCGGTTTTCATCACATATAAAAACCATAAAAGTACATTCAAACAGTTGGATAAAATTTAGCAAATAAAATCGACCATTTAAAATTTCATATATTTCGAAAACATTGATAGGCAAGCCAACAATTAAAGTGCTACAGTGCAGAATGTAGTGTCAGTGAGCGTTCTAGGATTACTTGAGGTTGCCAATACAGTTCAACAGCTACTCTAAGTTAGGCCCATGCCTTACACAATGTTTTAAAAATTGTACAGGGATTTTAGCAGTATAAGGTTCTTCAAGGAATTGCAGTGCAAGGTAGGCTGGTCGGCATCTACGTAGGCCCATAATTTTTAAGATCGGGATCAACCATCGCTTCCTTACATCTTTATAGAATTTACAAAATAGGGCCTGATGGATTGTTGTTTGCATAGAAACTTCATCGCACGGACACGGTGGCAACTGATTTGACCAATCGTTTACTCTTGGAAAGGTCAGTAGGCGATGGAATATGTCCAACCTAAATCGTGTAAGAAGAAACCTGTCATAGCTACTTAGATTAAATGTGAGGTAAGGCTGGATAGTCATTGTGGTTTGGATGGTTAACATGTGCTGAACTGTAGGTTTTGGAGCCTCGATAGTCAACCGCAGTTGGTCTAAATGATTTAGGCAGAGTTTTTTTAGGCCTTTCCTAGACAACTCCGAGATTGTTGTTGGGGAGTAGTAGTATCTACTAAAACCCAAATCAGTCAAAAAATTCTTACTGTAGTTAAGCCAACAAATCTTATGGGCATATACTAGAGAGAGGCAGTCCTGAATAAGTTCTTGATTAAGGGTAGTCCTGGTAGATGTCCAAAGGTGGTACCATAGAAGAATTGGTTGTATCTTGACAATGTCAGTGACGTATAGACACCAAGTTCCAGGTGGCAACTATAAGTGGAGCAACTTCGTGGAACAGCGAGAATAAATCTCAAAAAGCTGTTCTCTACTTTTTGGAGGGCGTCCACCTTACCTTATCCCCACTCCCCTGCACCATAAATGGCGACACTTATACATTTGGCCTGATAGATTTTAATCAACTCGTGGGTGGTCTTTGTCCCAACCTTTATGCAAAATTCGCTAGTGCAATAGTTGCACTCATAAAAAGAAGTTTCTTCGCCTCAATCGCTTGCTTCCACGAACATTTATTGTCCATTAATATACCTAAATAGGTATACGTCTTTGTGGTTTCAAGCTTCTTGTTATCAATGAATATGTCCATTGTTTTCTTGAATCTTGGGCCTATGGACATCACAAAGGTTTTTTTGATATTGATCCTGAGATCTAGTTTTCCCATGAAAGTGTGGTAGGTTTTAAGGGCGCGCTGAAGTCCTAAGGGGTGCGGGCGAGGATCACGGTGTCATCGGCGTAAAGCAGGGCTGGTATTGGGCGTTTTCCGATGAAAGGTAGGTTCTGGCATCCCTCCAACATTTTACGCTCCAGACCATCTGTATAGAGCGTGAACAGGATGGGCGCCAGGACACAGCCCTGCCTTACCCCTCTCTCCACCCTAAATGGCGCCGTTAGTTCGCCCGATAGCCCGTATTTTACCCTGGCTGTTGCATTGGAGTATAATTCCTGTAGGAAATTGACCAGGATGTTGTCAACCCCCATATTTAATAAAATGGATCACAGTATAGAATGACTCACGCAGTCAAAGGCTGCTGTTAAGTCAACGAAGGCCATATAAAGATTCCCTCCCCTTGCATAAGCATATTTTTCCGTAATTAGTGTCAAATTTAAAGCCTGCTCAGTAGTGCATAGTCCCTCTCTAAACCCAAATTGAAGGTCTGAGAGCTTCCTATTGTTGTCTGCCCACTGCTGAAGACGCTCGAGAATGATACGGCCTGCTACTTAACCATGCGAATCTAACAGGGAAATTGGCCGGTAACAGGATGGACACTGACGGTCCCCCTTTTTAAAGATTGGGATTAAAATTGAGTCAGACCATGATTCTAGGTTTCAAGGACTCGGGTCAATATTGGGATCCACATTTCTGAATTGTGTTTAAATAGACCAACTGGGATCCCATCGGGACCGGGCACCTTTCCCCCTTTGCTCACTGACAGAGCACGCTCAACTTCTAGTTGTGTAATTTCGAGTGCTATTGGGAAAATGGGATTCATAGGGTTGGGGATTTTCTTGGTCTTATCATTGTGGGGGTCCTGGTCTTGCAAGGGCAGACCAAAAATCTGTTCGAAGTGTGGAACCCATGCAGCCTCATCGATGGCTATATCGATTTTGGAATTTTCCCTAGCTTCTGTAAGAAAGGGAGACTTGATGATTTTCCAGAAAGCAATGTTGTCTCTCGTGGTACAACTTTTATGTAGTTGGTCCCACAGTTCATTTTTTAGTTCTCTTTTCCTTGCATTAATGGCCTGATTATATGCCCTTCTAAGACAGGTGATTTCTTGCTTGTCACGTTCTGTCTTGTGGAGGGCGGCTTTTAAATTATAGTAGGCTTTTCTGCAAATGTAATTAAGCCATCCTTTATTTTTACCATTTCTGTCCCTTACATTCCTTCGCAGTGCTGTTTTAACTGCACTATTTATAGCCATGAAACTGTCTAAAATTTCCGAATGTGGGGTTGGAAGATCTAAACACTTCTTAATTGAACTTAAAGAGTTATTCACGACCTCCGTGGTAATTGCTACGGGGTCTATCATGTCCCACCTAAGAGAATACCCATTTAGACTATCCAAAGTTACTGTACCCTGCCCATATAATCTCTGCGAGTTACGCGTGTCGATCTTGAGTGGGATAGATACAGTTATACTAATTGGAAAATGATCACTAGTTGCGTTTTGATGGGCTCTAAAATCCAGAAGGCAAAAAGCTAAATTTCTGGAGGTAAATATAAAATCTATAATGCTATGGGCTCCCCTGCCATTAAACGTAGCAGTAAGTGGGATTGCGGGAGTCACTAAGTCGTTGGCCAAAGCTAGGTCTAGAACTAATAGGATCTCGTTTAGACATTCTCCTACCTGGGTGTGGGAAGAATGGATTAATGTATTACTGTTCTCATCCTGAAGGCCACAATTAGAGTTAATATTATTTTTACAGAGGGTAAGGTTAAAGTCACCCCCCCCCCCATATTATTTGGACATTTTTGGTGTACTTATTTTTTAGTTCCTGTAGTGAACTCGAAATGTCCTTTAAAGTTGGTATTAGTTCGGCCTGACGAAGATTATTATAAAAATGTACTACTACAGAGGTGTCACATTTACTCTGTTCTAATATTACTATTTGATAATTTGGTTCCTGCTTAAATGGGGCAAATTTCTTCAATTCCAAAAGCTTTGAGATAAATATTGTTAGGCCTCCCCTGGCTCTCCCAGAGTTAGAGGGAATTGCTTGGGAGAAAAATGTCTTGTAACCCTCAATGTGAATAGGTGATTTTTCCCATGTTTCCTGAAAACAGAGGACATTACAATTCCCAAAAAAACCATGCCAGATCTTGTTCATCATTTTTGAGTGCAGGCCCGCAATGTTCCAGAACAGTGTACTGATCTCTCAGAGATCTGATTAGCCTGCCCCTCCCCTGCGGGTGTGTTATTAGTCCCCTGACCTTTTGAGGAGTCAGTGCCCCTTGATAATAAACCTGTGTTCATTTGAGTAAACTGGTGAGTTGACCTGAGTGGATGAAATTTGCTAGCCGAATTCTCTACACATAGGGGTCGACTAATGGTAGATGGATGATCGTTTTCTTGACTGGATAGTTGAGATGGAGCTAACCATAGCCCCAGCAAACTAAAGTTAGGACGAGCCAGTCAATCTATTCCTTCTAGGCCCATAAGAGGGTTAAATCTGTTAGAGGTTGGAAATTCATAGAATGGTACTTGTGGTGGGGAAACACTTCTAATTGGGTATCTGGTAGTCGGAGGATAGAAATAACCCAGGGGGAGAATGTTGATCCCACCTGCAATCGTAAAGTTGATCTAAATGTGAGAACTATACAGTCTCCTGGTAGCGATTTTTCCAAATTTCCTACCCATTGAACCCTTCTCACCATTTTAAATTCTTGAAACAGATGTTCAGTTAAACCTATCCTCTGGCCAAGCCAGTGGAGTGATTTATTTCTGAGTGATACCCAAGATTCGGTTTCCGTCAGGCCCTTTATTGGGGCATTAGCCAGGACAATTACATACGATGTTGCATCTGGGGAAAGATGTAAGAGTGGGTCTGTTCCGGAATTATCCCAACATCGTACAGTAAAGGGAGGTATTAGTTGGTTGGAATTCTGGGAGAGTGATGAGTGGGAAAAATGTCCTGTCTCCCTTTCTCTAACATTATTCTTGCTACCAGTAATGCAGTTATCTAATAGGTTATGTGTCTTAGTCGGATAGGAGAGGGTCCTTTCTGTGTGGTTAACAGCAACTTTTATAAATGCCGCTGGCGGCGCAGAAGGGTCGTTTTCTTTTGGATTAGGACGGCCCCTTTCAGCAGCAGTTGATGGTCTAGTATGTAAAGTGTTACCCTTGTTCCCTCCCCCTTGCTCATTTGGGGCGGCTACAGGCTCAGGACCCTGACTCTTGTTAGCAAATATAAAATCTTCAATTATGGTTAGTCTAGACTTTATTTAGTCTAGACTAACTCTCAGGTAAAGGTTTAGCCTTTCCACTAGCGTAGTTAAGTTCTTAATGTCTCCATTAAGTGGGTCAGGTTTGCTACGAGACTCAATTGTATTCTGACCTAAGCCGCTCCGCAGCCCGTTTTTTTCTTTGTTTGGTTGCGCTCCTTCGGGGTGATTTGGGCATTAACTTTGTGGGAAGGGGGGTCGGGAGAATGAGAGTCGCCACGAGTTGGAGTCTATCATTAACCGGTTTTTATTCGGTTTAACAATACCGGGTTAGTCTCAGAAGGGGTTCAAGAACACAATATCCAGCAGGGTACAAAACACAAGCGTGGAGTCTCTCCGTTGGGGGAACTTCCGGGGTCTTCGCTTCCTGTCTTGACTCAACCAGAGGTGGCCGCTGGTCCGGAGATACGCTCGGGAAAAGAAAAAGAGCCACGTTAGGGGCTGGGGTCGATATGCACAAGAGGAGAGAATAGGGTAGGGTAGTGAGGGATCACCAGGTTGCTACCACCATCTATAGCAGTCTATGAGTGTAGGCGGACGGCAAGGTACGGCGATAGTGACCACCCTCAGGCTACCCTGTCCCACCCCGTGATTTAAACAATCCCTGAAAACGCCCTCGTACCTTGTGGAGCCACACTTCTCCCTTGGAAGTGTGGCGGGGCGGTTCGTGGTAAAGTTGGCCTCCTGGCTTGTCGAGTCTCTGCTCCAGGGGTCCCAGAAGCGGTTCCACGATAGTTCCTCCTTCTTCCTCCGTGACGGCGTCTTCCTCGTGCTTCGGCTGGCATCCAAAAGGTTCAGCGCTGACAGAACAAGACGGAGCTTCCTTAAACGCCCCTAGCTCCCCCGATTGGACAGTGTCAGATGACGTCCGGGCACCTGAGTGGTCGACTGCTGTAGATACCGGAGAACACGCCCCCAGCGTCACAGAAGCTGGATACAGAGACGGATGTACTGGAGGCAGAGCCGGGGAAACCCAGGAAACGTCGAAAGGATCCTGCGGACGGGGTGGAAAGGAAGAAACGTTAGCAGGTACACCCCGTCCGTCCAAGTCAGGGAGCTCATCCAGGTCAGGGAGCTCGGCTTCGTGACAAACTTCTACTGTATTATTCCCCCTCTTGGAAGTAGTTTTGCCTGCGTCAACATTTTCTAGAGGTGCGGGATTCCTTTGTATTTTCTGTGGCGGCTGCTTAGGTGAATCAGAGTCGGTTATCGAAATCTCCTCTAAGCTGTGTTGAATACAGCCATTGGTGGCACTCTTGTGGACTTCAGATGGTTTCGAGGGAACCTCGTTATCTACTTGATCTGTTTCAGTAAAGTTCTTTGAGCATCCCGCCTCGAGGGATTCTTCTACTGTTAGAATATGCTTGTTTAGGACCCCCATAGCACCAGTGAGAAAACTCAGTAGAGATTGTTGGGGGTCAGGGTGAGGTTTTCCCTCTACGCCTCGAACTTGACTAGTCATTTTTCTTTTACTCATGCCCAATGGACTGTCTATGTTAGTATATAGTTGATTTAAATAGCCCGCACCCCAATAAAGTGGCGGCGGGGTCAGCAAAACAGATATATGAATGTATGCGGCACACTTAGTCCCAAAAAAACAGTCTTGAGAGTATGTAGTTCTTAAAATAGCTGGGCTGATAACACAGATGAATAAAGTCTTACTTGGCCAGATTACAGGTGATCGCAAGTCGGGACCAAGAGAGTGGGCCCAGCACAGCCTCTTTCGGCTTCCGACGGGCGCGAGACGGGCCCGCCCTTGGCCTGGGCTTTGCCCGCGCACCTCCCGCACTGGGGAGACCCGCTCCCAACTTATGTCTCCAATGGCCGCGCCCCTCCTCTCCTCTCGCGGGACCGCGCTGCCTTATGGGTGTTGTAGTAGGCAGCGCGCAGTCCGCGACTTCGGGGGACAGGCTGCAAGGCGGCAGGCGGCAGCAAGGACTATGCGGCAAACACAGCAACCCCGCTGGGCGAAATGGTGGTCCTCACTGGCGGCAAGAAATGAGTGCAGATACGGGCAAGTGGCAATCGCGCATCCCGCGCCGTGGGAGCCCCACTCCCAACTTATGTCTCCAATGGCCCCGCCCCTCCTCTCCTCTCGCAGGACCGCGCTGCCTTATGGGTGTTGTAGTAGGCAGCGCGCGGTCCGCGACTTCGGGGGAGAGGCTGTGAGGTGGCAGGCGGCAGCAAGGACTATGCGGCAAACACAGCAACCCCTCTGGGCAAAATGGTGGTCCTCACTAGCGGCAAGAAATGAGTGCAGATCCGGGTAAGTGGCAATCGTGCGTCCCGTGTTCATTTTTTTACTGTGTGTGTGTTGCACAAATACTTTACACATTGCCTCTTTAGATAAGCCTCGCCAGAGGGTGAGCACAGGTTATCTTTAAGTGTGAATCTAGCTTAGCCTGACCAGGATTATGGCTTCTGCTTGGACAGGGTGCATATTTTTGCCAATCAGTAAACAAATGTCTAACATCAGAGCATGCGCATATCAAGAGACCCACAGGAACGCTGGGACAGGAAAATCACCCCTTTGACTCGCAAATTTAAGTGATATTTGGCAAGATGGAGCTCCTTCCCCCGATCATTATGGGGCATATAGCCCTCTTCAAAACGGTGGCCTTGCCATAGCTGTTATAAGTTTTGCAACACTAGCCCCACAAAATCTGTACCCATTAATTTACAACCCTACTGGCCAACATCAATAGCTACAAGTAGGAGGATCTGCGCTGTGAATCTCCAATAAGAACTGCATACAATCCCCTTATGATGGCAGACTAGGGGCAGTAGACATCAGACTGTATTACTAGTCAACTTTATCCTGTGCACTCATACAAATTAAAGCAAGTAAATACATACACACACACACGTTAGAACGGGTGCCGACAGGATGCGCGATAGCTTTTTTTCTCGCTCAAAAAGACATAGGGAACACACACACATGAGTTCTATCCATTTGTTTACTTCGCGAAAACCGTAGATTTCACCGCATTCCGGTGTGACATTCACCCCATGGAACTTTAATGTATAACCGTTTGGACTCTTACTTATCCCCTACTTGTGGCACCATTTCTTTATGATATTATAAACCAAGCCAAACAATTCAGACCCGATCTTATCATTGATGAGATGTGCTGACTGCCAGTTTGGAAGGATCACCGGTTTCCCGAATACCTCACACAAACAAGACTTCTTACAGACTTAGTTAGCTGTCTTGCAAATATCTACGATCAATTTTGCATCCAGCCGGGTTGGAATTATCACCGGCTTTGGGCTTTACTACGTTCACGCAACTTTCAACAGCCCTGAAGAGTTGTGGGATTACTTTTCCCTGACGAAACACGTGTTGGCTGGTTACATTTCTCTATAGAATAAAGAATATCCAGTATCACTGAAGAATTCTGAACATATTGCGTGCGTCGAATGTTGTATTTACTTGCTTTAATTTATATGAGTGCACAGGATAACGTTGTACTGTTTTGCTGTAGGGTCTTCCCTACACACATTGAGGGGTTACATGGGTCTCCCCTTCCTGTTTAGCACCATACTCGCTCGTTCATCCAAACACCCTATACCTATATTTGCTGAGCGCTATCACTTCCTATACCCTAAAACCCTTAACACAGTTGTATACCCTGTATTACTAGTCAGTCCTCCTGCTTTCGGTTAATGACTGGATCTCTGGGGATCGGGGGGACCCACCTACGAGATTCGAGCGGACTCTCTTAACCGGGCAGGACCCAGGGTTTTGGCTGTATGGGGAGCCCCCCTGCCCACTTTTCCGGCTATTTCAGACATTCCTGTGATTAGCTGGAAAGAGGCACTGCAGTGGGTTGGACAGTGAAGGGTGCCCACTAGGAATAAGCCTCAGTGGATGAGTACATGGCTATCGGAAATGGTAGGGATCCAGGGCACTGAGGTAAGTTGGGGATCCCTAAATTGGGAGATGTCTGGCAGATACACCATATGATGTTCTATGACCCAATCAAAGCTGAATACGATTTACACATATCCCAGTTCTTTCTTTTCTAACAGCACTGACATGCAGCAGCTAGGCTTCTGGACACACACCGACTAGAATCTGCAAAGGAATACAAATAATTGTTCTACTAGATAACAAAGGTTCCTGCAACCCTCATATGGAAACCCTGAAAGAAAAAGGTAATACATTATCCTTCTCCAAGAAAACTTTTTAAAAAGTGATTGCCGGGCCATCTCAGAGCCCTCTATTAGAGGTTATCCAAGCCAAACTCCTTCCAACAATAACATACGGGAGCGAGGCAATGAGAGGAAGAGACATCACTTCTGGGGAAAAATAATCACCAGGTCATTTAGAACAATCTTCAGCCTCCCAAAATACACCTCCTCTGCCCAAATAAGGATAGAGTTTGGGTTACAGGAGCATTTACTGGCCAGAAGGGGTGCATTTATAAAATGCTGGCACAAGAACACAGGTGCAGAGCAAGATACACTGAACTGGCATCTTTGGGTTGAACTATCACTAAGAAAGAACTTACCGGTGGGGACGTATCTTAGAGTGGAGTGGTGTGACTCACTGGTTAGAGGCGGCAGACCCGGAAGCAGAGAACAGCCTGGGACCAGGGTTCAATTCCCGACGCGGCAGTGTCGTGGACCAGGGTCAGCGGACTCGATAATTCTCGCCTCGGTGCCTACTCTAACCAGGGATCACACTCGGCAACTCTGGGCATTAGCTTGCCTCATCTCTACAACGGCCCCCCACATTCGCCGGAGATGCCTGGTTTCACCTTGGAGATACCCAGTAGGGACCATCTCACAGGGATAGCCAGGACGGGTTCCCCAGCGGTCTACAGCGCCATGACGCCTCAGGGCAGCAGTGCGCTTTACAAGACACATACATTTACATTTACATTTACTTAGAGACTCCCTAAGTCAACTTGGTCTGGAGAACCTGCGGGCAACGTCAGCGTCCCACACTAGCATCAAGAAGTGGTTAACAAGACCATCAAAGCACTGTCATTGGAAGAAGATAAGCCTGCACTTGTGAAGAGAGTACATGCCTGATACGTACTAAACAACTATGTAGCAGCCAAACTACCAAAATATTTAAGTTATGGATTCAATATCCATATGAAAGAGAAACTTTTACAATACAGAATGGGTATAATGCCAATCTTACCACACCTTCCACCACGGAAGAGGAAACCCAGAGACAACATCTGTCAACTATGTAGCGTCAGAAGATCTCACACACATAATTTGCAACTGCAAAAACCTAGTACAAGAATAACATCTACTCTTGCTACCTCTTTAATCCATACAGGATCTGTTCCTGCAGACAGGCAGTGCTGATTTGTTTCATATCTGTCAACATGCAATTGACCTGTCGATTTATAAAAATTCTCAATATTGCAGAGAAGAGACTGAAGTTAGAACCATTCTAGCCTGGCACATCGCACAACTCCAATAAGCATTACAATACAACCAACACACAACAAAGGACTGCTTAGCAGAAAGACCATCATAGGACACACTTGGTCCCACGAATCTCATAAGCCTAGTCTGCATAGCGGCACTACGCACAAGACTTATTTATATGCAAATCTATGCAAGATTCTCTTTCAGGCAAAACAACATCGGCACCAGAAAGGACAAATGGAGCACAGAGCAGCTTTCTTTCGATTTTAACCCAAATAATCACTACATGGACATAATTGGACAAATAAGGCTCTTTTAACTTTCATTTTTTTTGTTCTTTTTTTTTTTGAAAACCTTTATTTGCAGCCATAGGATATACATTCGTGGGCCTACAACCAAGCCGGCCGGCCACAAGTCAAAAAGTGTAAGCAAAAGTCGAAGTAAGCAACACAAGGCCAGTCGGCAGGCAAGCAAACATATGTAAAACATTGCTAAGGAAAGGACACGCGACTTTAACGGCCCAATATCAGGAACAATGAAGGTTCATTTTACAATAAGGGGACAAGGCTCATGGCAGGTTCGTGGAAAATGCGGGAAAACCCGATACACAGGAATACACCTTCGCCAATGTGAAAAGAGGGGGGGGGGGAGGATGTGAAGACACGAGTTCATCGCAGCATAAAACAAATGCAAAATATATGATAAGCATACAAGTACTACCAGCATCTCATGCTCCCCACCCAATGACATGCTAACAAACGCTAGGGGAGCGGATAGACTGCACGAACCCAATCAACCCGCCATACTAGCCTGGGGAAAAAAGGGAGGAGGGAAGGGGGGGGGGGGGGAAGAGGGGGAAAAATAAGGGGGAAACTGAGGGAAAGGATCCAATAAGGACAAAAAACTGGGAAGAAGGGAAAAAGGAGGAACAAAAAGAAATAAAATAAAAGGAGAAACATAACGTGCAAGAAGGGCGCCACCCCGGGCCAAGCATCCCGCGGCTAATAACACAGAAGAAAGTAAAAAGCAGGCAAGAAGAAGGGTATGGAAGTCATGACAGAAAACATCAAAACTGATTAACTTTCATTTTTACCTTGCTTTTTAACACAATCAATCCTATTTAATCACTTATGCTATGTGTATGCAACGGTTTTAATTAATGATTCATTATCGAAATTATCAATTGGCAGTTAGGCACAAGGCACACATATCAGCGCTCACAGAGTACAGCCCATAAGAAATCAGACTCATGATGTCAGCTATTGGTAGGAAGGACAGATCTTGCTTATACAGATCTCTGGTGATAAACGTTCCAGACCTGCTAAACAAATTGCAGGAAAGAAAGTAAGCAGACCTGCGGCCCTTGGATGATAACAAATGGAACCACAACGATTACATAACACACCCAGGAACCCTACCGTCCTATAAAGAATTCGTCAACTTTTTCAATCTAAAATCAGTTAACATCAAGAATGATCTCCTCAAGGATCTAAGCCTATACTCCAGCCCCCTCAGCAAAAAACCCATCAAACTAAAAAACAATGCTACATGGTCATCCTTTGATACCTACACGGAAGAAGCTATAGGCAAGATCCTTAGTACCCTGAAGCCCTCCAATCATATCTCGGACCGTCTACCTGCAAACGCTGTAAAAGACTTCCTCCCATGGCTTCTCCCCCTCTGGACCAAAATCATTAATAGTTCTCTTCAACAAGGATGCATCCCGGACTCCCGCAAAGTATGACAAATATCGCCCATACTAAAGAAACCCACAGCTGACCCTACTGACCTTAATAACTATCGACCTATTTCCAATATCCCTACCATAACCAAATTGCTAGAAAAATGTGTTCACCTCCAATTGACAAAACACATCGATCATTTTGACCTCCTCAATCGACACCAATCCAGCTTCTGTGCAGGCCACAGTACAGAATCAGCCATGACACACATAATTGATGACGCACTTCAAATTCTGGACCAAAACGGAACCTGTCTCCTCATCCTACTCGACCTTTCTTCAGCATTCGACGCGGTCAAACTCGAACTGCTGAATATCAGAATGGGTCTTTCAGGGACAGTACTCAAATGGTTCACCTCCTTCCTCCATAACCGATCTCAGAAATTCAAAATTAACAACACTATGTCCACACCCGTTCCAGTAACACTAGGTGTCCCACAAAGTTCCTCCTTATCCCCAACCTTGTTCAATCTAGTCATGGAGCCACTCACCACACTGCTTCAAGCCTCTAATGTGCAATTTCACATGTATGCGGATGATACCCAACTTTACCTCAAACTTCATTCCCCTGAAGACATGAAACTTCTCAACTCAACACTCAAGGACACACAGTCATGGCTGGCAGAGAACCACCTCAAACTTAATGCTCTAAAAACTGTATTCCTCCTAATAGCACCCCCCTCCAAAATCCTCATTGCCCAGGAGTGGCTTAAACACCTCACTGCATTCAACGTACAGCCTATCATTGTAGACTCAGCAAAATCTTTAGGCATAACCCTCAACTCCAATCTCAATATGCAACAACATATCAGCAACGCAATGAAGGGTGCTAATTTCCAAATCAATACCTTGAGGAAGTTAAAACCCTTCCTCCCAACCTAAAGACTTTAGGACTGCAGTCCAAGCGCTAGTTATCCCTCGGATTGATTAAGGAAGTGCCGCCCTCTGCGGCCTCCCCCTATCAACAACCGCCCCACTAAGAACCTCTATCAATGCTGCAGCAAGACTCATCACTGGTTCAAAAAAACGCTCACACATCTCTCCGGACTTAAAATCACTGAATTGGCTACCCTACTAAGCCAGAATACACTTGAAAATCACATGCATTACCCATAAGGCCTTACACCACAATGCGCCCAGTTACCTTGCCCAGAAACTGACTATCTTAGGAGGCGCAAGAGCCACAAGAAGCGCAGAAACTCTCCTTCTGAAACCACAGAGATTCCACAAGAAAAAAACATACAAACACTCCTTCTCAGGGATGGCTCCAAGGATACGGAATGCCCTCCCTCCAGAAACAAGACTTATCTCATCTACTTCATCCTTCAAAACGGAAGTCAAATCGATCCTCTTGGCTAAATTCACATGAACATATACTGTGGAAATACTGCTGACTGTTTATCTCTCTATTATACTTTTTATCTGAATCGACCACCCACTCACATTTTGTTTACCTGGCACTGTTTGATATTTGCACAAACTGCCTTGTTAAGTTCTCCTCATTTCATATTTATGTAAAGCGCTCCGATATCTGTAAGGATCTTGTTTGCGCTATATAAAACTTTGAAAATTAAATTAATAGATTAAATTGAGGGAAGCAATGGCAACTGGAGAATTGGAAATATTGCCTCGCTTTAGATTAGACCAGGTTAAATACTTTTATAGAATGTATTACAGCCCTGACAGGCTGTGGAGGATGGGGAGCGACAGCGGCCCTGAATGTCTCAGTTGTGGACAGGCCAGAGGTTCTCTTATGCATGTGGTATAGAAATGCCGGGTGATTCAGGTGTATTGGAACCTGCTTTTCTACAACCAAGAAATGGTATGACGATTTCTGATAGAACGCAACCCCATATTAGGAATCATGGAAGTATTCCACGGATGGGATGGGTAAGGGGATAAAAATTGATGGCTGGGATAGGTTGTGCTTTGGCTAAACATCACATAGTGGGCCATTGGAGATCTGTGGCATCCCCCAATCTCAAAACAGCTAAGAGGGATGGGTTACTGCTCTTACGTTAAGAAAGCAGTATATAGGTACGGAGGATGCTCACAAAAGTATGATAGAGTCTGGGGACAGTGGAAAGAGCAGCAAAAAATACCTATAGGAAGTTCTTAGGGGAAAGTACACTGTTGTCTGGAGCATAGATCTATCCATAATTTACCGGACTCAGACTGGTCGCAGTTGACTTAAGTGGGGTCAACTTCATGGTATTCTGGAACTCAATGGGTTGTTGTGCAAGGGGAGCATGGGGTGGATGACGATGCAGTGTTACAGTATTGTGATCTTAAAGTTGTTAAAAACTCAATCAAAAGATTTTTTTTAAAGAAAGAACTTACTATCCAGCTACAGGACAAATCAAGAATTGTCTCTTGTGCAATAGCTGCACTCGAATCAGGGTGAAATGAATCAATGAAACGCCACTAATCTGTTCACTTCACAGTCAAAGCCGACCCTGCAGTTGTGCAAGCTGGATTTTCCCACAACTGTTCATGTTATTGACTAAAGTCCTACTAACTAGCATGGAATTTTCAGGCTGGCAGAACTCCCTCAGTACGGTGGGCTGTAAGTCTGCCAGGTCAGTGGAGAACATGACTCCACTGTCCTGTCCAAATGGAGTACATTATTTGATAGGCTGGCCCATCCATCAACACTCCAATATTTCTGATGTTCAGATTATAGAAATATCTATGCATACATACATGCAATACCAGTGCAGAGTGTTAAGATACCTAGAAAGAGCTGGGACTGCTGTTGTGACTGACATATTCTTAGAGAATTGGATTACATGTTTCTGGATTGACAGCTATTGGTTAAGGTAGGCACCACCTTTTTTTGGTGTTGATGCATTTTTCTAAACTATTCATCTAGTCTGAACATTTCATTGCCTTGCTTTTGTTAGCCACTGAGCATCTTCATCACACGTAATAACCCTCAGTCAATAAGCAGAGACCTGCGTAGTTATTGGCTTGGATAATTTACCAAACATTTAACAATAGGTCTTTGTTTTGCAAGAGTTAGAGCTATTGACCTTGTAAATGACAAAGGGCCATATGTAGGTGGCCAAATACCGATCGGTAACACCGAAAAAGGGTCATTTTCGGTGTTACCGACAAAAAGTTAGCCATGTGAGATGTAGGTAATACCGAATAGAGTCGATAATAACGAATCGGTAAAAACAATAAGTTACCGACTAGGAATTACCGAAACAATGAATACCGAATCGGTATAAACGAATCAGTAAAACCCCCAAATATGCTATGTAGCAAACCCCGGTAATACCGATTTTGGCCAAAATCGGTAATAACGAATCGTTAAATACCACGTTTCAGGAGCATGTGGTAATCAGGAGGAGTCTATATAAACAGACCCAAAATGCATCAGTGTGAACACAATGGCAGGCCTCTATCTCATAGCAAGGCGGCTACGCCTGAGAGCAGCAGGAATGAGGATCTGGAGACGTGAGGAGCAGGTGTACAGAGTACGCATCACTCTGTTCCAGTTGACAGAGGCAGAAATACACGAGAGATACAGATTGCACCCACAAACCATCCTGGAGCTAATACGGGACCTAAGACCCTATCTGGAGCATCAGACGCCAAGGGCCCACGCAATCCCCACCCATGTCCAGGTACTCTGCTGCCTGCACCTCCTTGCATCAGGAAGTTTCCAGGGTGTCATAGCAGCAGTGGGTGGAGTATCACAGAGCTGCCTATCCCGGTTCTTCAACACCTTCCTAGACGCCATGATGGACAGAATGGAACATTACATATCCTTCCCCAGTACGCAGGCGGAGCTGCAGAGAACCAAGCTGGAGTTCTATCAACTTGCCCACTTCCCCCACGTGATCGGCTGCATCGATGGGACCCACATTCCCATCTGCCCACCTGCAGCAAGTGAATACATTTACAGGAACCGCAAATCCACCCACTCAATCAATGTGCAGGTGATCTGCAATGCTAAACACATAATAACAGACATCGTGGCAAAATACCCCGGGAGTACCCACGATGCTTACATCTTCAGGAACAGTGGCATACATACACGTCTGCTTGCTGGTGAATTTGCCGACGGATACATACTTGGTAAGTAAATGTCACACACCCTGATGTACACCCTGGCACAAGCTGTTGGTCACACCAATCAATGCAACTTACTTCTCATCATAGGTGACAGCGCATATGCCCTCCGGCCTTTTCTCCTCACACCATATCTGAACCCAACCACCCGAAGGGAGAGGAGATACAATGTGGCACATAGGAGCACACGCAACGTGGTGGAGCGCACTTTTGGTTTGCTCAAAAGCAGATTCCGTTGCCTCCACAAAACAGGAGGTGCACGTCTGTACAGCCCCATCAAATGTTGCAAGATCATTGCTACGTGTGCAATGCTACACAATCTGGCCACTAAAAAAGGAACAGCAGTGGAACTAACTGAGTCAGAGGACGAGGACAACCCTCAGCCAGAGCCCAGCGCGGATTGGTGCTGCTATTGAACATGATGGGAGACATAGACGGGCAGAGATTACATCACACTATTTCTGAGTGAGTAACGACACTGAGGCATTTCAAATTACATGTAGAGGTGTTTATTTGGCACACCTCCAGCATTGTGAGCATTGTCCAATTGGACATGGGTTACATCACCCATCACATGCATGTGGACAGCCAGTGTCCTTCACTTCTTGCGTCCCCGTGCTGCACGTGCATGTTCCCCATCGACACAGACTGGTGAGTCGGACCGTTCCTGTGCTGGGACATTACGTCCACTACGCCTCCTGCACTCGGTGGGTGAGGGTGTAATGCTACCACGGCTGGTAGCCTCCTCACTGTCCCCCCCCCTTCCATATTTGAGGCCTTAGCATTCTGCATGAGCTCTAGCACTGAGGTCATGGACACCATCCCCCTGGCCACATCCCTGCTGCAATGCGCCATCTCCTCCTGCATGGCGATGGACCGGCGACACATCAGTGATGTCGTAGTGGCCAGCCGGTTCACCGACTTGGTATAGTCCTGGAGTCTCTGTCTCTCCCGGGGCATGCCAACACGGTCCTGCTCCAGCTGGCTGCAGAGGTTGTCCACCGAGGTTGCTACCCTCTCCATCCCTGCAGACATATTCTCCCCCATGGCACTGATACCCTTCTCCATCTTGTGCATATGTCTGTTAATGTTTGCCACCTCCCTGTGTAATGACTTCATCTCCCTCCATTGCAGGCGCTGGACCTTCAGCATGTTGCCTTCCAGTCCATCAAACACACTGTCACCCTGCTCAACTGCCACTGGACTGTCTGGCCTTGCCCTGCGGCGTCGTGATGAGATGTTCGCACCCTCGGATGCAGAACCAGCCCGCTCCCTGTTGGATCTCTCTACGATAGGACTTCGTGCGCGCTGGCTGCCCTCCTCCTCCGACGCCTCCATCTGCTGGAGGGTGTTCACGGCATGCCTCCTGCCTGACTGTGGTGGTGGTGGTGGTGGTGGTGGTGTTGGTGAACGTCGCAGTGGTGACTGAGTGAGGGGGGATTGCGGACCTCCCTGGCGCTGTGGTGATGGCTGTGGTGGAGGATTGGCTGGCTGCGATGGCGCAGAGCTGGTGTTCCCTGCAGGCATGCTGTCTTCATCCCGTCCACTCCCCTCTGGCCTGGCTGACCTGCCTCTGCTGCCCTCAGCTGCACTGCGAGATGACTCGCCTGAAATGACACAAATGTAAATATTCTCAATGCTCTGTCTGCAATGCCATTGCATTAAAGTACATGCCAACAGTGCACAGTGGTTATCCTGACCTGTCCTATTCAATTACCATGCTATTGTGTTTGCTGCCCTGACAGTCCTGATCATGATTTCACACTGACTACATCACCCAGAATGCATTGTAGGTAAGCAGTAAGACATGGTGTGGAGTGGGAGCACATTTACCACTATGGGGGTTGGGGTTGGGGAGGGGGTAGGGCAGCATGCTGGGCATGCTTCTTACCTTGTTTTCTAGCTGCTCTGGCGGAGCTGTCTGCGTCTCCTATGCCGCTCACACTCTCCCGCTGGATGGTGGACTCTACCATCTGTTCCAGTGGTGTTGGCACTGGGGCACGATTTTTTCCTCCTCCAGTTTTCCCAGCCAGCCTATGTCTCTCTGCCATCCTCTGTTTTGCTGTTTTTCTGAGGTCGTACCACCTCTTTCTGATGTCCTCTATGGTGCGCAGGGTCACACCTATGGCATTGATCTTGTCCCGAATGCCACTCCATATTTGCCTCTTCTGTGCGTCTGGCACTTGTTGGGACTGCGCTCCAAACAGCTTGTGGTACTCTTGGGTGACATCCTCGATCAGGATCTCAAGCTCCTTGTCGCTGAACTTGAGTTTTCTTTTTCTTTCACCTGCCTCCTTCTCCTTGTCCTGGCTTGCCATTGCAATGCTTGTTCAGTGGTTGTTGGTTTTTTTTCTTGGCTGTGTTGCTGCTGGCTCCTCAGCTCTCCTGCCTGCCTGCCTGCCTCACAGTGTGCTCCAGGCCCTGTGCACCTGGCTGGGTGTGGCAACTTCCTGTTTGGGAAGTTAATGGGTGTATCAGGATTGGCTGATTCACCAAAACGCTATTTTTTGAATTACCGATTCGGTAATTCCGTTTTGGGTGTGGATTCGGTAACACCGATTCGGTAATGGCCTTTCGGTATGTATTTTTATTACCGATCAGTTCACAATCGGTATTTAATACCGATTTGCAACGATTCGGTAATGTTTTACGATTTTTTACCTACATCACGTTTACCTCATTCTTAATACCGATTCGGTATGAATCGGTATTAACGATTCGGTATTGGCAATTTACCTACATATGGCCCAAAGTCTTTAACGTGTGTGTCTTGGTTTTGAGTGTAGTGGATGTATGTGGTGTTGAGATGAATTATGTGCGTTGTATTGGAATTGTTAGTTGTGGAATTGTGTGGGATGGAATTGTATGGTGTATTTCTGTGGTGGAATTATGTGGCATGGTGAATAGAAAGGGGTGAGAGCTGCACAGAATAGATAGAAAGGAGGATACACAGGAATAGGTAGTTTGTGCACGAAGTGATGATTGCATTTGAGATAGAGGAGCAGAAAGAGTGTGTGAGAAAGAAGCGGAGAGCAAGCCACAGATGCAGAAAGAGGGAGCACATGTGTGGCAGAATAAACCTGAAGAAGATGAGGAGAGCGTGGGTTTGAGGAATGGAAATTTTTGAAAAGGCCAGGAAAGGAACTGTGCTTGAAGACTTGAATGGAACCATATTAGAGAGGTGGGATCAGAGTGTGACAGAGCGAGAGAGAAGGGTGAGAGAAAGTAAGAGACAGAGAGAGATAGATGTACGAGTAGAAGTGGCCCATATGGGGGGAAGGCGAGAGTTGGACCAGTGCAGAGCGTGCGGTGGTACAGGAAGGTAGCCTGTGTGAGCAGGCAGTATAGAGAGGAGACATGGAGTATGAGGGAGAGATGAGAGGGGCGGTGGTATTGCGAGATGAGAGGGGGTACTATGAGTGTGAGGGAGAGATGAGGGGCAGTGAGTGTGCAGGGGCGAGATGGCAGGATTGGTGATAGTGCAAGTGAGAGTTGTGGTAGATTGGAATTTTTTGTTGCGGAATTGTGTGGCATGGTGTGAAGCTGTGTAGTGGAAATATGTGGCATGGTGTGCTGTGGAATGATGTGGATAACATTGAAGAGTGACGATGGTGGCAGCAAATGGGAAGCTTATGGGCAGGCGGAAGCCCACATACTAGATGCAGTATGTCTCAATTTGAGACAGCCAGAAACTTAAACAAGCATTGAAAATGCAATATGTCTCGCCTTTCATTAAGTTAAAGCCAGTTACTTTGCTGTACAACATCATTAGCAAAGCAAATAGCTTTAACTTAATGTAAGGCAAGATCTATTGCATTTTCAATGGTTCTTTTGCCTATCTGCTTCTCTCAAAAGTCCAGTATGTCTGTGACACGAGCTGTCATCTACAGGGGGGTGGGGTTTGTTGTGTTGAGGTTTTTATCACTCGTTGGGCTCATCTTGTTCATTGAAACACGCCCCTTTTCAGCACACCCAACCCTGCATTCTCTTTTCCTTCATCTGTGCCTTGTTCCTGAAATTCCTTTACGGAAGTGGATTTACTCATGTGCGTTGGCTGGGCTAGGAGTGAAGTGTGACTTATTGTTTACATATTTAGATACTCTTTGGAGCGGTCTAAACAAACAGACTCTTTAGAAGCATTTTCATCCAGAAAACGTCATAAGATGGAGGCACTGTTGGCTTTGGAAGGAAAAATGGCAATCTCAAGTCTAGAGGTTTTCAAACTGGGGAGCCTTAATTGATTTTGTGGGGGGCAAGAAAGGCATCATGTGATCACAGTGTTTGTTTTAAGTGAGAAAAAAAATGAGTGCCAATATGCCGCTATGTAATGGGCAATCACTAACATATTTTGTCTTTATATAATAGCTGGGAATAGGTGTCAAATAGGAAGGGACTCCAAATACTCCTCAGACCACCCCCGCTTTTTTCTGATAATCCCACTGTGGATACTTTTACACTTTAGAAAGACCTGGTTACCAGAATAGTATGTTTGGCAATCATGTATTTGATTGCATTTTTAAAAGGGATAACAAAACTTAAGTGCAATATTTAAATATGCTTAGACATTTCCAAGCATTGCCAAAATAACAGAAAGTTTCTGTGTGGCGGGTGATAATTTATAATTTTTTATTAGATGGGGCGGGGGAAGCAGCATAAACAAGTTTGAAGACCACTGCTCTAAAGATACTGAGAGGTCACTGAGCAGGTCCACACATTGGACAGGTAAATAGAGCATGGCAGAATCATTGGGTTACTTTTTATTGCACCAGATAAGTAATACCATGGGATACATTGTTTATTGGGCATGATAAATAGCACCTATTACGAGTTTCCTAGAAGTAACATTCAGTTCTTGGTGCAAATCTGCATGGTGAGGTACCTACCATACTTTCTTTTCCCTTCTTAAATTCTGACAGCTTTGACTTGCCAATATTTATTTAAAGAATAGAGATATATTTACTGTACCCTTAATTACGGGATGCTGTAACTACCAGCTGACATGCAATTCCCACCCCTTTGCAAACTGGTGTTTACATGGATGTCAGAAAATACCAACACATCAGTATTCGGGGACCAAGGTGTTGAGTGAAGAGATACAAAAGGGGATGGAAAAGGGGATGATGGACGGAGCGTTTGAGCAAATCAAACACTCACCCCCAGTCAACTGATCTGGGTTTAATCCATTACCATTCTTTAGCTCACTCCCCACCCCAGTTCAGGTGTTGAGTGGCCATGCATGGGAACCCCTTCTGGAGGTCTGCAACTCCAAGACAGAAAAAAAAAATTCATACAGGCAGGAGAAAGTGTTCATCACCACTTTGTTTCACTGAGTATTTCAATGCAATAAAATCAAGATGCTCCTTGTGACCTTCCCGCAGTCATCTTGGATGAGTCACTCACCATCATAATACAAAGCAAGGAAGCATCAATATATGTGGCTCCTAACCACTTGGGTTCTTTGCCGTGACTATTATGGACATTAAGTTGGTGTCCATACTCTTAAGTACCTAAATCTGTTAGATGAATTTCGAAGAAAAAATGTAAAATTATATTTTGACAGAACCTTTGGACGTTTGCATCAAATGTATTCTAGCTTCACTTTTAAATCAGTTTAAAAGTACAAATGTGGCAAATACAAAACTAGCAAGCATGTTCACCTATTTATTTTAAGGTATTACAAAATGAAGGATATTTGATTTTTTTTATTCATTCCCCTAATGTAAAAACGCACGATGTGGCTTTTTCAAAACTGTCATAAGTAAATTCTCTCAAAAAAAAGGAAAGCAGCATCAATATGAATAAAACATTTTCCGTTATCCGACAGAAGAACATGGAACAAATCTGGATATATTTTCTCTAGAGCACAGCCCAAACAGTCCTCGGAGAAGCGTGGGCCACGATGCAAAGGGGGGATTTTTTTGCTGCGACACATGCCAGAGATGCTGTTCACCTGCAGGGGCTGGTAAGCATCGCAGGCAGCAGCAAACCATAGTTTCCTGCCCATCTTGGGGAGGCATTGCCTGTCCCAGCAACATCCTAAATCGCTGCCAGCGCGTTGCTTTGTTAGAAGGAACCGTTCTCCATATTCTTCCCAAAAATCTCTTTTACTTTAACAGCCTTTATTTAATTGTGTCTCCATTGACAGCCTAGAAAGCATTCATTTTCACTAAACGCACTCTCAAAATGCTTTGAAGGCAGTACGAAATAGTTGTGTCTGCGCCCACTATATACAGTGACTGTAGGTAAGGTTACACATCCCAAAAGGACCATGTCAGACTTTCCGCTTAAAGAGGTGGACGTACGAGTAGCATGGGTTTGGCTGAATAATAATACTAAAATGGCACAGTGGGTAATTGTGATCCTTCTTTACGTGCTGAACATCCAAAATGCTATTTATTTTAAGGGCCGAGTAATTTAGTAGTTTTAACCCACTTAACTGCAATGAGTTTTCACCGTGTTCTCTTCCCTCGCGCAATCCCCAATGAAGGACCAGGAGGATGCAAGCAAAAATGTCCCATTTTCAACTGTGCATAACAAATGATGTGCAAACTGTTCCATCAAAGAAGAACAAGCTCTCGGCTTTGGCAAAAGCAGCCGCTTGTTTATAATTGCATCGCAATTCACTTTAAGTGAAAGTGCGATTCAAAAATAAAAACGCAGCTGCCTTTGCCAAAGCCGAGTGATAACAAAAAAGTGCGTAGCGGCTAATTAGGAGCCACTGTCTCCCGCCGCCAGTAAAAGATGCAATCCCAGTGGGCGGGGCCAAAAGGAGAGAGGGTGGTAACCAGAAGGGACTAAAACCCCTCCTGGACAATCAGAACACCCGGTTTTGCATAATTAGTGACGCAAAATGACGTGCACCAATGCAAAACATGGGCAGAGCAGAAAGGGAGCTTCTGAATCGTATCGATTCCAAGAAGCCTTCGTATGACGAGAACTCTGCAACTGAAAATATCGGTAGCTGTCTAAGTTGAATTGGCACCAAAAGTAATTGATGAAAGGACCCTCAGAAGGCTACGACACTAGTCTTCGAGGAATGAAAAACAACACCAAATATTAATTTTTGAAGAAACTTATTTTTATATAAGTATCTTTGAATCAAATTGATAAATTACAAGGGTACAAAATGAAGTGAATTAATACCAGTTCTTCAGTATAGAGAAAGAGAAGCATTCATTTCAACAAATACTAAAGATGAAAAATCCAGTCTGACAAATGAAAATAAAGCGACTTCTTGTTAAAATAACTAGTAAGTCAAATGAAGAATGCAGACATGGATTGGTATGTCGACGTTTCGGTCTTTCGTGGATTTATCCCAAGACCATCATCAGGACAGAAGAATGAGATGGTAATGTTGACCCCTAAAGAATGACATAATGTTATTTAACATTAAAAGGTGTTGCAAACATTTTGATAAAGGTGCAAATTCGGTCTAGAATTCATTCACTCTATTTACACTTGTATAGTTCTAACATACATTTGTGTCGGTGTGGCGACATTTCATTACTTTACAAATTATGGATGACATCTTGAAGTTTTACTATCATATCCATCAAGTTACAGTCATATTAGCTAAAATGTCTTCTATTTGTCCACTACTCACTTTGGAGAGTCTAAACTCTAACATCATTGGACTTCAGATTAAAAATATTCCAATTATCTTTATTGAAGACAATGACTTTAAAACCGGCTTCGGTTTCGCTGCGAATAAATGTTCACGAACGTGGATGGTTTTAAGCATCGAGACTGCAGCCAAACAGATCATACTTCTACTAAAGGAAATAGAAACAATTGAAAATAGGATTAACTCTGACAGCAACATCACAAATGCCAAGATACTCCTAGAGAAGGTATCACAGACAATCAAGGAATTTGAGATCTTTAACTCTCAAAAGAAAACTGACAAACTTCACAAGGACATCCGTGCATACAATAAGGATAAAACTTATCCATATTTACAAAAAGACTTTTATGAACCCCAAAACACCAACAAGGGTTCCCAACAGTTCCAACAAAAAAGAACAACTTTCTCAGACACAGGATCTGACACAGATTCTGAACAACAAGGGGGTCAGTCCCGACCCACCATTGACCAACATCCCTCAACCTCCAGACAGCCTTTTTTAGCACAGGACAGGAGAGGCACAGGCCGTCCTCGGAACAACAGGGGCGGGAGACGAGGTTGGTACCGCAATCAATATACCCCAGGCCAACGCCAGACGCGGAACCAATACTACGAATGGTAGGAGATAACAACACGATCCCTATCTTTAACATCTCAAATCACTCTCTCACGGAGCCAGAAATTAGGGTCCTTTCAGCTGGACTTTCTTTTGTACCAACAAATAGGAACAATCAGTTCCAAACCAAACTTGAACTGTACAAATTTTTTAGAACCATCAGACTTAAAAGCTTTTTTTCAAACAGACCAGCTAATCCCGAAAGAAACATTACAGGGCTACGCCCACCATCTACTTTCTTTCCACTTAACAACATGGTAGCAAAGGAAATAGTCACCTTTGAGAATGCTGTGTTGATTGAAACTGACATTCTGTTCAAAGAACTGCCCTTCATCAGGAACAATCTCAGCAAAGAAGAATGTACTGCCTTGAAAACCCTAGAATCTCTTCCGGATACCCTTATAAAACCAGCAGATAAGGGTGGAGGAATTGTCCTCTGGGACAGAACGGCATATAGAAACGAAGTCCTTAAACAGCTTTCAGTAACAGACAACTACAGACGACTCTCTAGCAATCCCACTGCTCGACTTGAAAAAGAAATAGCGGAACTTAGCCAGACTGGCCTTAATGGGGGATGGTTAAGTAAAAAAGAAGCACTTTTCCTAAAAAATAAGGCTCCAACAGTGCCGGCAATATATATCCTCCCCAAGGTACATAAAAACACCACAGAACCACCAGGGAGGCCTATAGTGTCAGGATGCAATTCAATCCTCAAACCACTGGCACAATATGCCGACTATTTCATTCGACCATTTGCAGTAGATTCAGATACCTACATTAGGGATACAACATCAGTCATCAACAGATTAGAGAATCACACTTTCAACCCAGAAGAGGAACTCTTAGTATCGATGGATATAGAAAGCCTCTATACTAACATTCCTCAACAAGAGGCTCTGAATGTGTTGAGGCATCTTCTTGACTCTCGCTGTCGACCTCATGAAGTACCAACCGACTTCATCCTAGAATGTATTAGAATCTCACTATGCGAAAACTTTTTCCTTTTTGAAAGAAGCTTTTTCCAGCAGCTCAAAGGAGTGGCAATGGGGGCAATATATGCTCCAGACATAGCAAACATATATGTCGCAGAGTTTGAGAAGAGATTCTTCTATCACCCTTTGAATCCATACCTAGCCAACATTTCATGTTGGCTACGGTATATTGATGACGTTTTTGTTATCTGGAGAGGTAGTAAAGATCTTCTTTCCAATTTCCATTCATGGCTTAATGATAGAAATCCCAATCTAACATTCACTCTAGAAAGCAATAACCATGCTATGAATTTCCTGGATTTATCTATCAAAGTCAATGAGGATAATACCCTCTACACAACACTCTACACAAAACCAACCGCCAGAAACACACTGCTTAAGTACAGTAGCCATCACCCCAAGGCTTTGCGGGATGGTTTACCGTTCGGACAATTTCTCCGACTTCGGAGAAATTGCACGAGGAAAACAGATTACTTCAGAGAAGCTAAGATTCTCAAAAACAAATTATCTGAGAGAGGTATCCCAACAAACTTCTCAAGCACTCTCTCAAGAGAGCATGGTACAACAACCGAGACTTGTTGCTCATAAAAAGCACAAAACCAGCCACCAACCCCCTTGTTTGTGTCACAACATTTGGGACGATTAGCAACCAGATGAAAAAAATAATATCAAAACACTGGCCACTCCTTAAGGAACTTCCAGAATTCAAGGAGAAACCGTTATTCTCTTTCAAACGAGGCCGCAATCTACGTGACAGGCTAGTACATGCATATGAAACAAATGATTTGAACATTGTGGACAACATGAGACAACTAGTCCCTTTAAGAGGACATTTTAAATGCAACAATTGCCTGGCATGTGGCACTACCTCTAACATTAAGTCATTTGTACTAAATGGTAAGACAAACATTATCAAGAATTTCTCAAACTGTCGAACGGAGAATGTAGTCTACTGTATACAGTGCCCTTGCGGCCTGATATATATCGGTAAGACTACCCAAATGATTAAGCAAAGAATACTCCAACACCAATCTCGAATCCGATGCAGAACAGAGAATGCGCCCCTTGTTGAGCATTTTCTACGCTTTAAACACACCGAGAAGGAAATTAAATGGTGGGTGATAGAAGTAATTAAACCCACCATTAGACAACAGAACGTCGACAGACTTTTGACTCTGAAAGAAAACCAATGGATTGAGTCAACCAACAGCATCAAACATGGGTTGAACTCTTCCACAGAATGGCATACACTAGCCTGTTTATTCTAGCTCTTAGTGTTTGCACTGTAAGGTTTTGCAACTATTACTTCACTAGGGTCTGTTCAGTGATAACTAACCAGCAGTACCACCCTTAAGAATAATATATACAATTATCTTTACAACTTAAATATATACATACTACAAAATGTTAAATGTGTAACTGTTTGTTCAAAATAACTGACTGTACACTCACTCGTCCAAAGACAGATGTATGGTGCAACCTATAGCATTATATTCTCTATGTTGAGTTTTCAATATTATGACGCTGTCCAGAATGTGCGCGCAACTCTCTATGCGACAGTTTTATGCCAATTGAATATCTGCTATCTTAAGTTGAACATTGTTTCCGTCTTTCTGCCGTACCATTGAGAATGTCTAGTGTGTCACATTATACTGTCATCCAGATTGTGCGCGCGAGTTTTTGCTGCGACAGTTTGATCATGATCTAAATTTTAAAAAAAAACACAAAATCACCTAGAGCATTTGTCCCATTATACAAACAAGGTTTCAAGTAGCAATGGTTACCCATCATAAACGATTATTTTAAAGGTTGAATTGCGAGAATATCTTCCCCAATATACATCCAGCAGTGTTACGAGTAGATTTAACCACTCAAAGATGGCCGCCCTATTCGTGCCCTTTCTTTCAAAAAACATCTACATGGGTCGCCACTAGGGAAGTTGCCGCCCGAATGCGGAAATGAGGTATTTAAATGGCTGAGATGCAGGAGTTCTTAGATAACCTCTGACCTGACTCCGCGGTTTTTGGTGTTTCCTTGTCTACGCTCGTCTAAATTCTAAAGAAGTAAGTACGCTGTACTATTGTTAGCAATTGTACTTAAGGGCTCCTTAATCTTCTCTTTAGAAAGAATTGTTAAGTAATGTTTAGATTCCCTTTCGGTTGATATAGTGATTAGTTCACCGAAGGTCAGTCTTTGTCACAACAACCCAGTATGATATCTTAAACATATAATAGAAGCAACGCAAAGGCAAGATATTCCACTAGATTAATGCACACCGTAAACGCTCTGCGAAGCACGGCTATAACATGAACGTACAACGCTCTGTACCTTTGATGTGTCCTTTCTTAAGACCTGGCTAGGATATAAAATTGACCTTAAACATGGAGATTTATCACTGTCTCCCCACCTTCACATAGATATCGAAACGTTAAGTCTCTAAGTTTCTAGCAATGTGACAATGTCAAATTGGTACCGTTCTCCTAACAAACACTAAACTCGCTTGCCAGCCATGAGAGGTAGACGTTTGAATACGTGTGTGTCTAAAAATTTCGGGCAATGGCCAATAAATTACATTAAAAAACACTACACGGCTCTCTAGCCCAGTATGTGAAGTCTTTTAAACCATTTTAAATGTTTCTTCCTTATGTAACTTCATGTGTTCAATTCTGTGACCTTAAAACAACTCAGATATAGTTAAAATCAGTTAATGAGCATAAGATAAAGTTCATAGCTTGACAAATGCTCTTATTATCTACTTGCAGTTATTCCTTTGACTGTTCAAAAATCTGGTACTTTCGACCAAATTACGTCTAAGGGAGATTACCTGGACTCCCCAAGGTAATGAACAAAAGCTCTCTGAACACACTTACCAACTTGATTAACGCAAAAGTCATAAACATGTCCATGAGGTCTAAGGATGTTTATCTTTTACCTGTTTTTTACAGAGTGTAACAGCACAAAATCCTAGCATTGTTCAGAAGTCACACTGTTCATTGTGATTCTCCAAAGTGAGTAGTGGACAAATAGAAGACTTTTTAGCTAATATGACTGTAACTTGATGGATATGATAGTAAAACTTCAAGATGTCATCTATAATTTGTAAAGTAATGAAATGTCGCCACACCGACACAAATGTATGTTAGAACTATACAAGTGTAAATAGAGTGAATGAATTCTAGACCGAATTTGCACCTTTATCAAAATGTTTGCAACACCTTTTAATGTTAATTAACATTATGTCATTCTTTAGGGGTCAACATTACCATCTCATTCTTCTGTCCTGATGATGGTCTTGGGATAAATCCACGAAAGACCGAAACGTCGACATACCAATCCATGTCTGCATTCTTCATTTGACTTACTAGTTATTTTAACAAGAAGTCGCTTTATTTTCATTTGTCAGACTGGATTTTTCATCTTTAGTATTTGTTGAAATGAATGCTTCTCTTTCTCTATACTGAAGAACTGGTATTAATTCACTTCATTTTGTACCCTTGTAATTTATCAATTTGATTCAAAGATACTTATATAAAAATAAGTTTCTTCAAAAATTAATATTTGGTGTTGTTTTTCATTCCTCGAAGACTAGTGTGGTAGCCTTCTGAGGGTCCTTTTATCAATTACTTTTGGTGCCAATTCAACTTAGACAGCTACCGATATTTTCAGTTGCAGAGTTCTAGCCATGCAGACCTCCTGATGCTGTAATTTTGATTCTTAAATAAAACCCTTGCCGGTACCATTACATTTATTTACTTACTGCCCGAGCCCGCAAGGGTATATTGGGTTACCCACCCCTTTGCAACAAATTCGTATGACGAGAGCAGCGCATGCGCTGCTTTCGTCAGGCCGAGATCTAAAAACATGACTTCATCTAGCTGTGTAGTTTAGCATCAGGGAGCTACCTGAATAGCGCTACAATGCTTTGCCTGTGCCAGCGCACATTCTCTTCCGTGTTCTCAGAGTGAGGCAGAGAGCAAGATAGAGTGACCAAGCAGATATTGTGGTTTATGAATCGGTGGTAGCAGTATGCCCGACAAAGAAAATGGCTGCGTGTGCTTTGGCCACGATATAGGGGCAGTTGACAAAATTGTAGATGCAGAATATGAGTGCTAATAAATATCCAAATGTCATCCTGCCCTAGGGAAAATGCCCACAAAAGCAGCACATGTGTACAAATGTAATCCTAGGAAAATCACCAGTACATGCAATTACAGTATAATCCTATTTAAGAAAAGAAACATATGTAACAAGTTTCTTCAGATCAGAAAACGATTGTAAAACGACTTCCACTGTTGCCATAATGTATATATTGTGGTACCGTACAGTTTGCCACTCTTTTCCATACACATGCCAACCTTTTCACCCACATTTACTTTTTAAGAAAAGTAGCCGATGTTCACATTTTATTGAACAGGCGGCACATGGAGTGAGAGGCTCTTTCAGTGTGCGCCACGCTATGCACGGAAAGGCCCTACCTGCAGGTAGCCCAGGTGGGCGGTGGCAAGGGACCATTAATCACCCGCACTTTCAGTTACACTGCAGTATGGGGGGAGCACGGCCACAGAAGTTAGAATCAGAGAACAATTATCAAGATTAGCCACAAAAGCATTGAAACAAAGCCCCCAGCAATTTGTAACAACCCCAGATGCCAGTGTGCATTATGCAAATATCCAACACAATATCACTATGCTTCACCCAGCTGTGAATAATGCTGAATTACCGCGTGCATAAAATTTTACCACAGTTGCCAGTTCATCACGCTCAGAAAGAAAGAAAATCGAATGCAGCAAGTTACTGATTGGAGCGTGCTTTGTGAAATAAACCCTGGCCTTCAATGAAGGGTCTATGTGGGATGAAAACACTGGTGGGTCTCTCAAAGGGGCGAAGCAGATATAAATAAGCACGTGGCTTAAAAACACGTAAGCTAAAAATATGTGCTTTTGCATTGTGATCCACCCCTCTGATATTTTCGTGCTTCTGTTACTGCATCCGGATATATAATGCAGCAAGTAGTATTACATATACAACAAGCCAGGGCTGTCAGCTTTGTCAATGGTATGTATTTCTGTTGGCTATATCTGAAGGTAAACATACTCGGTGCTTTTCAAATAAATTGTTTCCTTTTAAGTCTTTTCTCTCTCAAAGGGTGGATTTGCAAAGGTTAGTTTAAATAGGCCATCTTCGGTTTTCTTCCTGTGTTTAAAGAAGGATATTCAGGTAAAGCCCTTTCCTTTATCTCATAACAATTTTTTCAACAAAATACATGTTACTCTCTCCCCGCAGGCTGCCGGGGAGAGAGTCCAGAGTGAGAGCACTCACACAAACTCCTCAGTCTGCATCCTGGACACTACATCAGTTTCGCATACACCCCTTCAAAATAGAAATAAAACTGTGCACTATCACTCAAGTAGTATACTTGACTCATTCTTAATTCGGGGAAAAGAACGCAATCTGGGGTTACCCCGACATAATCTATGAAGCATTTGACTCAACTTGTCCCCTCATTAGTAGATACAGCTTTGGGATGCCTGCAAGGCCAGTCGTGCTTTGCGCACCAGGGCCTGGTGGTACTGCTGCTGCACCAGGCCAAGCTACCTACGCGCACGTTGGCCATCGAGTTGGCGACACTGCTGGTCCAGTTCTGCCATCATGGCCTCAAGGTCTATCAGATCTCGTAATTTGCGTTGGTGCTTCCCTGTGCAGTAGCTGATGTCTGCCCCTCAGAGAGTGGGCTTCAGAGCCTCCCTTAGTGCCTGAGGAGATGTCACTGTTCCTAAATTGGGCACAAAATAACGATCTATGGAGCACTCCATATATTTGCGATAATCGGGGTTCTGAAGGTGCCATGGTGATAGGTGCCAACAGAGCGCCTAGCGCTGGTGAACTACCTGCAGACCCAATGCACTGAGAGTGATCTGACAGTCCCCTGGGTAGCACTATGATATTTGTCGCTCTGTGTAAGTAAGTGTGGGGAACTAGGAAATAATCTAGTCATTAGGACGAGCCTCTGTCCGCCGAGATGAAGGTGCAACCCCCAGGTGTAGGGCGGTGTGCCTGCAATACATCTGCAAGACCTAAGGCTAAGATAAAGGAGAATAGGAGCTTTAAGCCCGTCCCAGGTGGTGATCCCTGTGGGCACCATCTATCCGATGTCATGGTGATAACTCCATCCCAATCCCCCCCAACACTACGAGTCCAGCCAGCAAATACCCCTAGAGCTCCGTCAGTAACTCAACAAAGGAATGTCCAAGGGGAATAGGGCATATGCACTCAACAGTGTGAGAGATTCTCCATAAAGCATCCCTTCTAACGCGGTGTATCTACCATATTTTTATGTCCATGTTTTATTGTGTTGGAAGGGGACTATCTGCCTAATTAGTACACCCGTACCCCTGCAACCCTGTGTGAACCTGAGTGATAAGCCTGCGTGTTTTCCCATCTGGCCAGGCAGGGGACCTTGTTTCTGATGACATAGGTCTCTTGCTGGAATAGGACCTCTGCCCCTACCCATTTGGTCTACTTCAGGACCGCCCCTTTCTTAACCTTATAGAGCAGGCCACTTACATTTCATGACGCTATCCAATATGGACAGTGGGACTTTTCTGCAAAAGGACACTCATGTTTGGGTCATGCTGCAGCGCATATGTGCCTCGGAGTGTGAGGGAGCGAACATACATACATACAACCATCCTGATGCAATAACCGCTATAGTTACAACAAGCATTAAGCACCCCCTCTTCATACTTCGAGAACATGAAGTATCTGTTTTGGGGCAGGCTGTCTAATAGACCCCAATGGTGAGCCAATGCCAGCCTCAACAATCTACATGGCGGAATGAGAACACCCACTCCCTATGCTGCACGGCTGCCTATAGGAATATACACTTTTTAGCTTGAAGAAGGCCCAACTAGGGTTTAAGTACCCCAATATCATTTAGGAGAGGTGTGCCAGATGTCTGAGAAGTCGAGGATCCTCCTCGCCTGCCGGAGTGTCAGCCACTCGCATGAAGCTCATCCAGGACGAACGGAACCTGTGGCGGCAATTAGCAGGAGCGTTTGCGGTCTTGTTCTGTTTATCGTCCTGAGAGGCGTTTGAGTCCTTACATGGAAGAACTTGAGTCTTAAGATGGATCCTTTTGTCTGTCCACTGGAACACTTCCTCAGGGGACTCAAAGAAGTATCTGCCATTGATAGATCAGTTTGAGTTGTGTTGGAGACTGAAGCATCTATCAGATGTATAATTCATAGAGGCACTGCTTGGTGGATTGGAAAGACTGATACTGTTGTTGCACCAGCCTGGTGTAATTCAGAAACATCAAAATAGCATGTGATTGGTACAAAATGTTCTCCTGGAGCCGGCATGTTTAAAGATGGTATCCCAGTCCATATATTTGAGGAGCTTAGCAATACTCTAGACCTAGCACCCGGGGGGGGGGACAGCAAACCAGAGTCCAATGAACACACTCGCCCACAAATCAGGGGAAGAAGCCTCCTGACGGCAGCAACTCTCTGAGCCAGAGATCTAGAAACTGCTCCATCAAGGCACCTTTGCACCCCTGGAGAATCTAATGAAGCATAGGTTGTTACAGCGTGCCATTCCCTTCGCGTCTTCCACATGTGCCGCTGGTTCCCTGGTCATGGAAGTGAGCTTGGACACTGATTGCTGCAGGAATGTGACTGAATCCTCGACCCCCGAGACCCAGGCCTCCACCTCAATGACCCTCTCCACTGCATTGCGTCGATCCTGACAGAGCATTGTGACTTCTGATGCCACAGCACCTGTCTTAGCATCAAGGACATTTCAAAACTGTGTGATGGCGCCAACAAGGCAGAATTGTCCAATACCTTCATGGTTGCCTGCCCCAGCTGGTACTGAGGGCCCACCTGATAAAGTATATTTTTCATGGGTACTTTGTTTGGCATTGGGCAGCCCCTTGTCTTTAGTCATATTGTACAGTTGTCCCTGGGTGCGGTCTTAAGATCCCAGCAAGTCTGGCTCTACCATTGACCCATCCGACCCCCACTGCGTCACCGTGGGTGGCACGTGCAGTCAGATCCTCAGTTCGCTGGATTTTCATTACTGCATTGGCTTACAACCAAGGAGGCGAGAACAGGGTAAAACATGGGTATGGTAGGATGAAAAGGGTCCCACGCTGCTGCAAACTCACCGGAACTCGGTTCAGCCATCTAATGGGGTCTGATATTGAAGTGTTCTTGCTCTGAGGGGGAGGTTACAGCTTCCCCTTACTTCATGGAATGATGGCTCCCAGACCTATTTTGTCTGCTACAGCTATGATTGATGTGCCCCCTGGGAACCTAGTCCTACTTGTGTGCCCCTACTCTCCTGTTGATGTGCTTGATCGGGGTGCCGGGCTGTCCACATCGGCCACCAAGGACAAAGCCGGGAACACGGGGTAGATATTTGCATGTGGTGCACAAAAAGTGCTATCTCAGATGCCACCCGTCTGAGTCTGGCCTTACTAGGGAATCTTGCCACCCTTTGAATGGGACCAATTAATCTGGTGGGACTCCTTGGACTCGTCCTAGCCTTGGGTCAGGCGCCTCCCATCAAAGTGGAGAGCTCCACTGCTAACGTCCCCTTCCGCTCTGCCGTCCCACACTGCTGTGAGCAACTTCCTCCACTGTAGGGCCTCACAATGCAGGGTCGGGGGTGGCTTCTAACACTAATTGTCTCTGTGGGCGTCCGTGACTTTGAAACTCTCCTGTAGTGCTGCTGGTACTTGTCGGACACTAGTTTTTAAAGGATGGCGACACTTCCTCAGTAGTGTAGCTGCAGGATGATGTTGGATTTTAGGTGGCAGCTCGGAGCTGTGCTAAATCGCTGACGCCATGATCGGTGAACAGGCCACGTCCCCCCAGTTCAACCTCAATCATCGGCTTCAGTGCTTTTATTTCCACCAACCCACCAGAAAACCTCTCATCCCACTTGCACACACATCCAGCATCCACAGAAGCAGAACGGGAGGTCAATCATTCTCCTTCCAAGCTGCCAAATCCTGGAATGACCTCCCCCAACACATCAGGGCCCCCTCCTCACTTCTTAAATTCTGCAAGAAGCTGAAGACCTTGCTATTTAATTTATCTTCTTGCGGGGCATCACACGGCCTGTATTCAGGCCCAGCTTTGCCACATTCCTACAGTCGTCTACTCAGTGCCTGGAAACCCTCACAGGTAACAAGAAGCGCTCTACAAATCCACATTACATTACAAAGTGTGGCTAGCCTTAAATCTGCTCCTTTCCATGTTGGTTGCCTTCCCAGTATTTGTTGCCTGAAGATCCTAATCCAGGATGATGCTAACCCATTTACCTGTGATTTCATTTCCTGCTTGGACCATTTATAAGGAGGCTTTGCCTTGAGGTGTATGCCTCGTGACACATTAATTCCACTATTTTTTGTCACATTCATCACTCACTTTGAATCCTTTTTGTCCCTGATATTTGCTTTTTTTCTTCATCAGCAACGCTTATTTGGATTCTCTAGTTCTGAAGATCCTACACTGGACTCCTTCTTCCTGGCTGAGGGTGGTCATTTATCATCTACAATCAAAAGTCTACAAGATTGGCAAGAAATAGGTCTTGCTTGGTATTTTTTCCTATTAACTGGGATCCTCTTAAGGAGACACTTGACTTATTTAAAGTGAATACTTTAGCTTATTGGAAAGTGGGTGCTGGTATGAATGTATGGATTGATAAAAATTGGTAAATACATTTCAGAATAGATATAGTGTGAAGACTTATGTTAAGGCAGTCACCCCACCCCCCCTTTGTCTTTTATCTGTTTAAGACTCGACCCGTACAGCAGGAAATTGGTTTTGAGAAATGTGTGTTATCTGATTTAGAGATACAATTGGTTGTGTGTATGTTCTAATATTTGCACTGGAGGGTAAGTGTTTTTTTATTTCCTTTATAAGAAGTATTTGGTATGTGTTAGAAATGGGGGTCTCTAGTTGGCAATGTTTGCACCTTTGTCCAAGTAGGAACCCTTCTTCCTAGTCAGGATAAGGGGGATACAATCCCAATATAACCCCTGCTCACGCCCTTGGTCGCTTGGTACGAGCACAGACGGCTTATGTACGAGGCAGTGTGTAAAGCATTTGCACATAACCAACAGTAATACAGGGAAAACACTACAAAAGAACACCACACCAGTTTAGAAAAATATCCAATACTTTATATAGAAACAACAAGACCAAAATGATTTTAAAAAATCAACATATAGTACTTAAAAATATACACTTTGCAAGACTGACCCTAAAATGTAGTTCCTTGAAGCCTGTAGCTCCTTCCGGTGCTTCTGTGGTGCTGAAAACAACAGAATCCAACAGTTCCATCCGACTGTGTCAGTCGGGTGTCGGCAGTCTCGTAAACAGTACCTTATCGTTGCGGCCCATCACGTTGGTGTGGGCCGGTTGTGGCAACCGTCGCGGTTGCAATGTGAAGCATAGTAGTGAGGTGTGCGGTGCCCTTACGTCGTGGTACAGGTATTGGCTCGGTGACGGTTGTTCAACAGTGTCGGTGAGACCAGGGCTGTGGTTTGTAGTGAGGCGGTGCTCATAGCACTGCTGACAGATCACGGTGCAAGCGACAGTGCCAGTTGGTGGGAAATGGCGACGGTCGGCCCAGACGGCAGTGTGGGATGGGGCGAAGCGCCATGTAACTTACAAGTGGTGCCCCCAAACCATGGTGCAGTCACAGGTGTCACGGTAAGTGGGCAGCGACGTGGTCAATGAGACCAGGGCGGCAGAGTGAAGAGAGGCAGTGCGCAGTGCGGTGCCCAGAGCCGTGTGCAAGCAGCAGCTCGTGGTGGCAGCGGTCATCGTCGCCTGTGAGACCACGATTGCGGTGCACAGTGCAGCGGTTCTCTCTGCAGTGCCTTCTGGACACCAAGTCTGTTGCTTTCTACTTCTGTGGCAACTGAAACAGCGGTTTCAGAGGCAGTTCCCAGAGGTAAGTGAAGTCTTTGTTGTCCCTGAGACTTCGTGAACAGGAGGCAAGTGCAGTTTGAAGCCCTTGGAAATACTCAGCACAAGTTTTAGAAAGTTCAGTCCAGTCCTTTCACTGCCAAAGGCAGAAGCAGCAACTGCAGGCCAACCCAACAAAGCAATAAGAAAGCAAAGGGGCAGTACTCCTCCTGGCTTTTCTTCCAGCTCTTCTTCTTGGCAGATTCCTTGATTCCAGCGAGTTCTAAAATTCTGGGTTTTGGGCCCCAATATTTATACTGCATTTCTCGTTGTTCTCTGGGGCAGAGAGTGCCTGTGACTCCCCCAAACCAGTTCTGTCCTCTCTAGCCCGGCTTCCAGGCAGGAGGTGGAGATAGCATTGTCCAAGGCTGACCAGGCCCATTGAGGTGCAAGGAAGTCTCCTCCCACTACTCTAAATGCAGCTCAATTCTATTCAGTCCAGCCTTGATCCATCAGGAAAGGCAGGACACACGTCGACCCCCGCCAGTGGCTCTCTGAAAAGAATGTACATCCCCAGCCCCTGTCACTCCAAAGCCAGACAGTTAATCCACACTCTCAGCAGAGGCACACTGGATGGCTAAACAAGAAAATATTATAAACAAAAATGGGGGGAGATGGAGGTAGACGTAAGATTCATCCTCCAGACTGTGGATAGTTATTAATGAATCTGTAAATGTCAAATCAGAGAACCTAAATAAAGGGAAGGGCTTCTGCTAAATGTGCGAAACAGCGCCCCCAAAACAAAGAAGAGAACATTCTCTTCTTGAGTCCCCTCACTCACCAACGGTTGCCCCTAGGTGACATGCTTCATCATTGGGGCCATCCTAGACTGCTACTGTCTGAGGCATGCCATAACTTGCGGAACTATGTAGTAGCACTTTTTGTGAAAAATTAGTAGTGCAGTGTTTGGGGGAGTGGCGATGCTAAAAATACCTAGCTAGTGAGCGATTAATTTATTTCTGCGCCTAGTTGGTATGGATAAAAAGGGGTTAATAGTGGGGAGGAAGTGTAACTGTTATGTGTATACTTTCCCTAGTATTTGTTTGACATGTTTCGAGGTGTCCTCTAAACCTCTTCTTCAGGACCACATGTGCTCCCAACCCCCTTTCTGTTTAAAAGGCTCCCTTGAGCCAGCAAGCTGATGAGCTTTGGAGATGCACCTGTGAGTGGTACTGAGACCTGAGATGAACTTGGCAGCATTTCCAGCAACCCCAGCTGATTTCTCTTTGATCTGTAATACTGCTGCTCTCTACTGAAGACGGGCTCAACCCAGAAACACGTGTCTAGAGATATACAGCAATGTCTGCACCAACTTTGGGGAAAAACCCCAGCTAATTTTGAAGTAAGTTTGAACTGTGTACCGCATTTACCAGGATGCAAAGGGGTGAACTGTGCTGGGACTGTGAGGCAGTGTACTCCCAACCCCCTTTATGGTGTAATAGGTGCTCTGAAATAAATGTATTGTAAAAGGATTTGGAGTACATTGAAGAGATTAGGCCAATGTAACCTTGAGTTGTAGTGAACCTATGATATAAACATAGAGTAACAGGTGCTTTATTTATAAAAAATGTACTATGAAAAGATTTTGAGTACAATTAGGTTTATTACTACGAAGTAGGGAATATAGGAGGAATGAAATTTTCCGTATAGCACCAGAGAAAGAGTTTATGTAGCACAAATGGAAACCCACTTGTGGGTAGATAGACTGGAATTGTTTGTGAATTACAAACTATCTGGATGGGAATTGCTGTTTCCTAAAGATAGTTTTGTTTTGTTTCTTAAATTTCAGCCCTGAAGAAGAGTTAAACACATCGAAACCCGTTTTTGCTCGAAATATTCTATATTAAAGAATTACACTTTTAAAATTAGGTTCCAGTTACAATTGTATTAATTCACACTGTTGTTCAAGAATAACTTGCCTACTATTTGATACTTTGTAACTACATAACCACATGCTATTGAATAATCCTTATGAGATTTTGCATTGTACTGTTTGGGGTGACAATAAGCTGTGTGTTACAGAATGTTTGAAATATCTATGATAATTCAGTGGTTAACGTCTGATACTAGTATCTCCTTGTGAATAATGTATATAACTTATTACATGATGAGATAGTGGCTTCTAGGAGAAGTCACCCTTTCTTCAGCCAATTCAGGAAAAAACAGACAAGAGACCTTTGGTGCATCCAGCCCTTGGCACCAGATTATCCATGCTTGTGCAGCATCAAAGAGTCAGATCCTGCTACAGTGCATCTCTCATTATTCCAGTTGCCAACAACCAATCATTGGTGCCAGCGGAGCCAATTCCAAAGCCCAGCCAACCACAGTAATCCTGTGATCCATGAGACCAGGACAGCCCTGAAGGATCAGGAATCTCTTACTCTACCACCAAAGCTGTGCACCCACAACATATTCAAGTGAGTTGGGAGTGAAAGAAAGAAAAGAAAGGGCCTTTAGATCCATGCAGATTCAAAGATAGTGACAGGCACCAGAGAGGCAGAAAACATATCAGTACTCTGCAATACATAGTATGCTCTTTGTTTCGCATGTGCTTTGTAGAGATTGATGTGTTATTGTTTTTGCTGCCTGGGAACTCTGTGCTTAACTTCCATTTTGCTTAGACTTTTTAACTCTAAGAAAAATGGAAGTTAAGCTAGAGCACTCATGAAGAGCTTGAGTCGCAAGTGCGCAACTCCCCCGATCCATAAATGTTAGAATGTGATGGGATGTCAGTTGGATGACACTGTTTACAGGTCAGTGCATAAACAGTGTACTCTCTGAAGTATAGCGTGCATGCAGAGGGTTTCATGTGACATAGAATGAGACCCATAGAGGCTCTTTGGTCTAGAGTGAATTCTTCTCCCGTCATTGAGTTTAACTACCTTCAACTCACAGGACTGTAGAAACTAACATTGGTGGCAGTAAAAGATTGTAGAGGCCTTTTTACAAGTTCTGTGCCAGAAAGAGTTTCCTGCTGGACTGTGGTCTGCATTTTTTCAGTTGGTCTGCCAGTAATTTGTTCCATCAATGTGGGACACGGGTGATCCATGTGTGTGAGTGTGTGTGATCCATCTATGTGCAATAGGCTGTGCGTTGAGAGATGGATAGAGCTGTAAGCAGCAATGTGAATGGCAGGGTTATCTTCCAGCATTTCTCAGTTCCTTTGTAGTGAACCAGACTCCATAGTGTGGAGGATAGGAGATAGAAGGACCCTTTATTGAAAGGGAAACCCGTTAAATTGTAGCTGCTTAATTCTTCGCTAGAAGTGTTACCCACAATAAGTTAAGAGGTGGTTAATTGGCACTTCTGTGCCTTTGTTTTGGGTTTGCCTTAGTGAGAGACTTCCAACTCTACCCCTCCTTTCTACTGACACGGTGGAACAAAGGGCCTGATTACAATATTGGCGGATGGGATACTCTATCACAAACGTGACGGATATCCCTTCCACTGTATTGCAAGTTCCATAGGATGTAATGGAACTTGTAATGTGGTGTACGGGATATCAGCCATATTTGCGATGGAGTATTCCATCCGCCAAGATCATAATCAACCCCCCAGTCTGGGAGGAATCCATGTAAGTCAGGAAATGCCTGAAACAAATTCCAGAGTTAGACTCTGGAGTATGCACACTCTATCTGGAAACATGGTATACATGAGAGGCAGATACTACCAGGCAGTGTGTCATGTTTTTTTATTTTTTTTATTACTTTATTGTGGTTTCAAGGTAAACTTCACATGTATAGACAATTACATCCCATAGACAACTCTTAGCAATGAGCATTACAGTTTCTATTAAACAGCAAATTATCCAATCTAGGCTGCCCCGTAAAGGTGTTTACTGAACCGACAATCAGTGTGGTCATTTGCATTACCAAAAAGATAAACTTGTAACTAAAACACCCCCCTCCCAACCCATCCTCCCTCCAGGCCTCCCACCTAGAGGTCCGTCTAACAGCAGCTCAATCAGGTGTACCTTCTTGTCTCTCCCCTTGTCAGGAGGACTCATTTCCCGCATGACTACCATCATCCGACAAAACCTGTGTAGAATTGGGGGAGCTTCTCTCTATCTCTCAGACCATTAGCCCCCATGCCTGCAATACTTCCGGGATTTTGACATCTCTTCTAGTACTATACATGTGCCCCTCCTCCGCCAGCACCCATTCCCTCAGGTCCGTTTTCCAGTTCTCTATCAGCAGTCCTTGTTGTGTCAGCCAGTGGATCGCTATTCTCCGCCTAGCAATTACAAGCCCCAAGACCAGGAACTTACTACTGGTTTTGTGTTTAGGGTCTCTGTAAATTAACCAAGGAGACAAGTCCGCACCTTTATGGCAACCCTCCATACCGTTATTTTATGCAGGTCCCCCAAGACAGCCGTCCAGTATACCTGAATCATCGGACACAACCAAACCATATGTGGGAAATCTGCCTGTGCATAGTGACATCTGGGGCACCTTGGATCTCTCGAACCGCCAATAGTATGTAGGCGCTTGGTCGAGAGGTAGGTCATGTGGACCATGTTGTATTGTATCTGTTTAAACCTATTGCAGACTGCCACCTTGCGTGCACCTCCATGGATTTTTTCCCAATCTCGTGGGGTAATCTCCTATGGACTTACCTCCTGCCATCTTCCTTCCACTTTGAGAGGTGCACATTTTTTTCATCCCTGAGCTCCCTGTACAGGTGAATGACAAGTTTCTACCCTACCGCCATGGCAATCATCGTGCCCAGGGTAAGCGTGTGTTCTGGGGCTTCCAGGAATGTAGACCATAGGTGTCATGCTGTTGCTACTATTTTGGCGTATTGCAGAAATTGCCCTGAGTTTACCGCTTCCTGGTAGGTTATGAATCGTTGCTCTGGATAGAGGGATAGAGGTCCGACAGCATAAGACAACCTCCCGCCTTCCATTTGTTGATAGACATGACCCGCTCAATGAACGCGAAAGGTTGCATCAGCCAGAGGTCTGCCTCCGGGGCAAACGGTCGCCCCCTGAATAAGTCTTCTAACCACCCTCACCCAGATGGCAGCTAGCAATCTGCCCAGTGCAGGACACTGTTCCTGTCGCCCTTTCGGTTGCCAGAGGAGCGCGCCCAACTGTTGATCCCCATATGTGTCCGCCAGAAGCGTTCTTTTCCAGGAAGGGTCTGTATCGAGCCAGGCCACCGCTTGCTGTAATTGGGAAGCAAAATACTAAAGTTCTAGGTCAGGGATTTCTAAACCGCCCCTACCCCAAGTGCGTTTCATGACTTCTAGGCTCACCCGACAGCGTTTTCCATTCCATAGCAATTGTATAAGCATTGCGTCAAGATCTTTGAATACCTGGTGTGGGAGTTCAAAGAAGGAATCCTGCATTGTAAAGAGACAGTGCAGCAGCACCACCATGTTTATCAAGGCGATCTTCCCCATCAGAGAGAGTTTGAGCGTATTCCAGAAGGCAATACTGCCTCAGAGACCCCTAAGTATACTCCCCATATTATGTTAATGAAAGACTTTCCTGTCCCTACTTATCCAGATCCCGAGATATCGCAACGTATCTGGCACCCACGGAAGTCCCATCTCTGGGAGCTGGACTCTCAACACCGGATATAGTTGTGCTTTAGTATTATTGACGTAGAGTTCAGAGACTACGGCAAACTGATCCAAAGCCATCAGCAATAACGGAAGCGAGTGGGTCAGCTCTTGTAGATACATCAGCGCATCATCCGCCTACAAAGATACAATATGTTTAGGGCTCCCGGTTTTCAGTTTAAACGGATTTTTACATATAAATACAGACGGAAAACAATTCTTCCTCTGTCTGTATTTATATGTAAAAACCTCAAAATACTAGAAAATGTTGTCTCGCTGCCCTGCTCGAATCCAGTTATCTCGCCACGCCCCCTTCCTGCTGCTGGAAATTCCTTCCCGGGCACACACACATCCGAGTACTTCACAGGTCTTTTGAGGACCATTTACTTTTAACGAGGCTTTGTTGTGTTTTTGTCAGAACTCAGTTACTCACTTGAATGTCTTCCAGTTCTTGCACAGGAACAGAGATGCTAGATCCCTAGTCCCACTAAGCAATGCCAGTAGGTCTTGTAAAGAACCTCCTGACCATTACCATGGGGGACGGGGGAATTGGATAAAATAATAAACAATGAAGAGACTGGTCCGGAAAGGGTCCGTCTGTCAGCTTTTGGCAACACCTTCGCCTTCTTCTTTTCAGCGGAACCTGGAATTTAAAATATCTTTACTACCTATACTTCTACTATACTCTTCTATACTCTACTGTGTATTTAACCCACCCTTGATTTCCTGAACCATGCCTCTCTTCTGATTAGTTGAATTGTCTTCTCGTCAGTTAGTTGTTACTAAATAAAAAAAAAAGATATTAATTCCTCTGCCTTTTCTTTTCTCTGTCTATCTTTTATTTTATTTTAAGTGCACTTACTTCACTAACTGTTGAGAGATGTTTTAAGGGGGGGTTCTGTTGTTTCTTCCTTTAGTCCAGCTCTTTCACTAATATTCTCTTAGTCTTCTTTTCGTTTAAAACCTGTTCTTGTCTCACAGATCTTAGTTGTATTCTTATATTGCTCTGAGAACTATGTACATTATTCACAACATTTAGAATTTTTGAATTACAATTAATGTCTCTTCTTTTTTCTCCTTTTGCAGGGTTTCTCCTATCTACTATGTAAATCTGCTTCAGGTATGTATTTTCTGACCTTCAATAGTACTTTCAGTTCCATAGAAAATATTTTTATGCCTTAGCGCTAATGTCCTTTTTATTTTCACAATACAACAATATTATGGGCTTCGCTCCTGGAAGTTTGTTTCCTTTAATTCATTAATACTGAAAATATTGCCACTTAGCTCTGTGCTCGGAAACTCTTTGTATTCTCCACACGACTGACAGCTGGGAACCTCCGCCTCAGACGCGTTCCGTGCTCTCCGCGTGTTCGCTCTGAAATTCTACTCGGCAGCAACTCCGGTCGGGCTCTGAGGAACGAGTTGCGTAATTCGATACCTTTTCTCTTCAAATAACTGGAATATCTTTCACTTAAAATACCGGCCAAGATACTATAGGGGAAAAACAGGATATGGCAACCTTCCTGACGAAGTTCGTTGGTGAAGTGCGTCGTCATGAAGGCACTCGCGCTGCTCCTCTACTCCTCCGCAACTGTGAGCATATCAACTAGACCGCTCACCGCCGTTTTACCTTCAGTGGCCATTTTGGGTGCCATCTCGAATCTCCTCTTGCGGACTAGGCTAGTCCACGTATTCCCACTAGGAATTACCTGATCTTTTCTTGACAAACATACCCCGCAAATGTCAGTAGCGAGATTAGCGGTTCTTACAGTTTTCACCCCTTCAACCCTGCATCTCCACTCTGCCTATTGAGGGAACAATCAGCTCCCCCCTGAAATTTTTTCTCAGCCCCCCCCATGAAATTCGGCTCTAGTTGCACCTCTGGTTAGGATTGAGTCTAGCAGACTTGGGAGGTTGTGCATGTCAGTTTTGCATGCCCGGGTGGTGTGTCAGCCCTGCACAAACAGAGGTCATTATAAGGGATTTATCACCACAGTGGGGGGCGTGTGCCTAGTGCCTCTAGAAGTGACTGAGTTCTCCTCCGGGTGGATTTCTGCCAGTGGGAATACACTTGTCAGGTTTTGAATGGGCTCGTGTCAATTTCCTGAAATAGCCGCTTGTAACACAAGGCTGTATTTTAATCTTAATTTATCTTGAGAAGGATGCGCACTGAAATTGTTGACACTTTCATATTAAAGCGGATCAAGAAGGTGTAATGATCGCGTCCGGTGCATAGAGCGTCTTCTGACACTGCTGCAGGAGAGCTGATATTACCCAGATATAACACATTAATGCCCGGTAAGTATTGACGGGCCCCTTCCCGGAATCAACAGAGCACGTGTTGTAAGACAAGGGTGCAACACCGCACGACTGCAAAGCACACGCAGAGCATAGTTTTCATCCAGACTGAAGATTTCAGTTATTGCTAAACACCCTTATTGACTGAGCGCATTTGAGGTTTGCTGGAGGAATTTTCGCTCTCCAGATTGGCAGATGTGGACTGAGCCCTGTATTACACTGGTGAACCGTGCACCACGCTGGTGAGCCCTGAACCAGGCTGTGTTCTACAGCACACTGGTGAGCTCTGAGCCCTGCTCCACTCTGGTGAGCCCTAATCCATGCTGGTAATCCCTGCACCACACTGGTGATCCCTGCACCACACTGGGGATCCCTGCAGCACACTGGTGAACCCTGCAACGCACTGGTGTAACCTGCAACACACTGGTTGACCCTGCAGTACACCGGTAAACCCTGCAGCGCGCTGGTGAACCCTGCAGCACGCTGTGTTCTACAGCACACTGGTGAGCCCTGTGCCCTGCAGCACACTGGTGAGCCATGGAGCACACTGGTGAGCTCTATGGCACACTGGTGAACCCCTTGAGCAGCTCAGTGTTTAGTGCATGCAGTCTCCCTGACTGATCACACATTCCGCAGATGCCGCCTCTGCATTTAGCAGGATACAGACTAATTAATTACTCGCCGCTGACAACTGTCCAACTGTCCGTGCAACATGTTTTCTGCCTTCTTCTGGGACCGTTCCACGTGACAGGAAGAGACAAGAGAAACGCTTTGAAGGCACCACAAAAAATGCAGTGGCACATCAGAATCCTGCATGAGCGCGCGGACTGCACTGCACAAAACAATGCACTGTGATAGGCAGGCAACACGCACTGACAGAATCAGACTGGGGCACAATGAGTGCCACCTGCTCACCGCCATTGGTAAGAGCCTAAATCAGGGCCACTGGAATTATGTGAGTGTGTAGCAGTGGCGTTTTCGCATAGTTATATATTTGCTGAATTTGCTACATAATACAATATCTATTGTATATATTGCAGACTTTTACAAACAACAAATGTTTCTCACTTAGATGTTTCAAAAGTTATTAAAAACGCAGATTTCTAGCTGGCTTTAGATGGAAATACAGAAGGGCTGGCACATGTTTGCTCCTGATAAGTGCTTGTTCTGTATCATTAAGTGTTTTTATAGCAGAACTGAGAAGTACAGGTACTCTCCTTTTCAAATTACTCAGTACCGGACCATTTAAAGTACTGCTAAAGCCACAACAAATCGCTAGTTTAAGTGAGCGCATGTGTGTATTGTCAATTTAAATAAATGTGGAAAAATACTAGCTGTAGTGTCGTCTTTTGCTTGTGGCAAAAATAAATGTGGATAAATACAGAAAAAATGCCCCAAAAATAAATATGGATAAATACAGACGGAAAAGGCAAAGAAATAAATACCATAAAACCGGGAGCCCTAAATATGTTCCATGGCCCCTACTCGAATGACCCGACCCTGGAGGACCCTACGGAGACGACACACTAATGGCTCCATCGCAAGGGCGAACAACAAGGGGGAAAGTGGACACCCCTGTCGCATCCCCCTGGCTATTGACATTGCATCCAAGACATAGCGACCCTTGCCACCGGCTGAGTATAAGGGAGTCTCACCCAATTCACAAAGCCTATTCCCATTTTTAATAGCACCTGTCATAAATATTGCCATCTGAGCGAGTCGAACGCCTTTTCGATATCCAGGAATGCCAAGGTACTCTGTTGGGCCTTGCCCTCTAGTGATTGCATGACATGGGCAAGACGGCAGATATTCCGCAGCGCATTCCTCCCTGGTATAAAACTAATCTGGTCCTCATGCACCAGTTGCCTGAGATACAGAAGTTTGCCAGCACCTGACTAATGATCTTAAGGTCGACATTCAACATAGAGATTGGCTTGTAGGAGGCGGGAAGTAAGGAGTCCTTACCCGGTTTGGAGATCATCACAATCAGCGCTTCACACATGGATGCAGGAAGTATGCCTGTCTCACCGACCTCCATAACAATGTCCAGGAGCTTAGGAACTAGGACTCCCCTAAATTCTGTATATACCTCTGCCGCCAGGCCATCCATCCCAGGGGATTTTGCTGTTTTCAGGTGAGCGATTGCCGCTCTTACCTTCTCCCCTGTAAAGGGCGCCCCCTCAAGACAAGGTAGGTCCATCTCAGCAAGGTAGGCTTCCAAAGCCTGGGGGGCAATATTGGGTTTAGGCTCAGAATATATTTTTCTGAGGTGCGTGGTAAATACCGTATTAATCTCATGTTGCGTATAAACAAGCTGACCCTGATCGGATTTAAGGGCCAGTATCGGGAGAGGCTGTGTCTTCAACCTGATCAAACGTGCCAGTAGGCGTCCGGCCTTATCACCCTTGGTATACCAACAACATCTACTCGTGGTCCTATTATACTTGCCTAATGACTCCCATATGTCCCTTATCTTTCGTCGTTGCTCTGCCCATTTGGCTGGTCCCTCTGGGTCTGTGGGAAGTTCTGCTTCCAAGGCCGCTAAGCGTTCTTCCTGATGTTTTATGTCCCGCTCTAGCACTCTCCTCACCCCCACTTGAGTGGACATACATACCCCCTCATCACTACTTTCATCGCCTCCCATTCGAGAACCCTTGAGCTGGCTGTGTTCCAGTTCACCTCGAAATAGCCTTCCAACCCTGCAGTGATCGTCTCTTTGTAGACCGGGTCTGTCAAAGCCTCGATGTTAAGTCTCCACAGCGGTGTTTTGGAATGTGGGCGGCCCAAAGTGTAGGCCACCGGCAGGGGGGAATGATCAGACAGATATCGGGCCAGGTACTGTGTCTCTAGTATCCGACTGGCTGCTGTCACCTGTATAAAGCAATAGTCCAGCCTACTGTATGTGTTAGCTGCCGGAGTATGACAAGAGTATGCACGACCCTCAGGGTTAAGGTGCTACCATATATCTAGTAAGTGATAGTTGCTAAGCATCTGGCTCATGGCTTCCTGTGTCTTGGGTTTAGCATCTACTTTCGGGGGGTGCCTATCTCACTCGCCATCAAAGGCATAGTTAATGTCTCTTGCAATAATCAGTTCCACATCTGGTGCCAAGTCTAATGTCCCTAGGACCTTACCCAAGAAGTCCCCATCATCAGTACTCGGAGCATAAACGTTCACTAGGCACATGTGGCTCCCATCCAATGTCCCCTCCACTACCACATATCACCCGTCTGGATCAGGACTACATTTTAAAACCTGAAAGGGGACTCCAGGTGCCACCCATATAAGCACCCCTCTGGCAAACCCCGAATAGGAAGTCGTGAAAAACTGGCCCCTTCACTGCCGTTGGACATATTTCAGGCAGTCCCCCCCAGAGATGTATCTCTTGTAAAAAGGCCATGCTTATCTTATACCGCCTAAGATAAGTAGCTACCCAAATCCGTTTGACCATGTTATTGAGCCTTCTAACATTCCATGTTATAGGTTTATAGGTTTGTTGGTGACCTGCCATAAGTCAAAAATCCTACGTGATCACGATACCTGTTGTAGAAGTGGTATGGACCTCAAAGTGGAGTGTTGGGATCCCCCCGAAAGCTTTCAAGACCTCTATCGACCCGGCATAAAACTTTCACATCATAGAACAATAAAACAGAACAGTGGAACACCCCCCGCCCTCCACCCTCAGGCAGTAGAGCCTCATTCTCAAAACCCAAACCTGGTCTGAGGACTCAGGACTCCGCCCCACAGCTGCCACCCTCCCCTCAAATCCCCCTGCAACATTGTAAGCATCAACAACAGTCAGCAAGAACCCTCAGTCCTCGTTATACAACCAATCTGCCTCACACTGCGCAACCCCGCCCGACCAACAACCTAACCAGGCTGCCACAGCGCACTACAGTTGGAGCTTTTAAACTGCAGTGTGGTGGAATAGCACCCCACCCCAACAGCTACTCTCCCCCCCCCCCTATAGTCCCTCAAGTTGAAGACTCCCCACAAGTGCTCCGCAACAGAGTCAAGTTTCATCATCGTTGAAGTCCGAGTTTACAGTGCCACGTGCAGGTCCTCAGACCAGTACCCCCAGTATGGCAGTCCCCTTACTTGTTCACAGGTAGCTCAAGAGCCGTCAGCGACTGTGCTGGCAGTGCCTTCCGGTTCCGATTAAGTTTCATGTACAAGGCACAGTGGGGAAAACTGGTTTTGCGTCAGTATGCCCCCAAACTCTTCTCTTAGGGTGCCGTCTGGCCCCACCATGATGCGACCTCCATCTGGTATCCCCTGTGGGCTGGACCGATGTTCTCCATTGCGGCGATGCTGGTGTCGTTGTCGACCACTTCGTCTCCTCTGTTCCTGCCATCCGTGATGTTGGTCCTGCCCCTCCAGGCCCATTGAATCCATCCAGTTCGCTGCTTCTTGCGGAACATTGAAGAAGTGGACTCTGTCAGCATATGGTACTAGGAGCCGGGCCGGAAACATTAAGCTGTATTTTACATTAAGATCCCTCAGTCTCCGCTTGACCCTCAGGAAGTTGTTCCACAAGTCTTGTACCTTTTTTGTGTAGTTTGCATAAATATGGATCTCTTGATTCTCAAACCTGGGGGAACCATTCTTACGGACAAACTGCAGGATAATGTCGCGGTCCCTAAAATTAAACAAGCGAGCAGTCAGAGCTCTAGGTGGTGACCCCGGTTTTTGGGGGGACCGAGGGAGCGGTGGGTCCTTTCCACCGCAAACATCTTGGAGAGCCGAAGACCCGGAAGGGCAGAACGATCCATTCCTCCAAAAATAAGTCAGCCGCTGGACCCTCCGCCATTTTCGGAAAGCCCAAAAAACAGAGGTTGTTCCTCCTCGACCGCCCCTCAGCATCCTCCTCCCTGTCTTCGAGATGAGAGGAGTGCTCTTTGAGTGCGGACACTGTCGCCTGCAAGTGCTGGACTTCTGTCCGTAGGGAAGCCCGATCTCCCTCTGTGGTAGTAACTCGGTCCGCCACCTTTCGTATGTCGAGGCGCAAATGATTTATATCCATGGCCATACTGTCCATTTTTTATTCCAGTGCCACTCTTGAGTCTCTAATGGCCTCCAGAATGTCAGCCTTATCCTGGGCTGCCGATCCCTGCGGCGGTCCTTGCTCCGGGTCCGGTCTAATACTCTTCTCCGACCTTGGGCCCGGCACCGTGTACTGCATAATCTTGTTGGTTTGTGCTCCTCTAAGGGGCCTGTAAGTTGAAAGTTGAAAGGATTTGTAAAGCGCTCTGTTACCTAGAGGTTTCCTGGTGCTAAGGGGTTGACAGACGGGGAATAGGGGAGCACCAGGAAACTACTATGGGGAAAAGGCTTGGGTAAACAGATGGGTTTTGAGCGCTTTCCGAAAATGAAGGTATCCATTGATGGACCTAATGGTCAAAGGGAGACTGTTCCAGAAGCGGGGGGCAAGAGTGGAGAACCTGGGGCCACCCACTCTGGACTTTCGGAAACGGGGGACACAAAGGAGAGCCTGGGTAGAGGAGCGGAGGTTGCGGCAAGGAAAATAGGGGGTGATCAAGGAGTTTATGTAAGCTGGGGCCGTGAGAGCACGGGCCATGAAGACCATGCAGCCCATCTTGAAGAGAGTTCTCTGCAAGATGGGGAGCCAGTGAAGGGACTTAAGTAAGGGTGTAGTTTGGTGGAACTTGGGAAGCCGGTAGATAAGATGAGCGGCCTGATTTTGGATGGACTGGAGGCGCCGCAGTTCGTAGGCAGGAATGCCCACGTACAGGCAGTTCCCATAGTCCAAACGGGAGAGAATCATTGCTAAAACAATGAGTGTAAGGGCATCTAGGGAAAAGAAACGAGAGATCTTGTGAATAACTCTAAGGGACAGAAAACAGGACGAGACAACAGAGCTGATCTGGGGATGCATGGAGAGGTCCTGGTGAATTTTCATTCCCAAGGTTTTGACTGAAACAGAAGGGGCTGGGGGGGAACCAAGGATGGAGGGCCAAAATGCGGGGGTCCAGGGGCTAGTAGATCCGCCGGTCAGGACCAACTCCGTTTTGTCCGGATTAAGTTTAAGATGATTTTGATTCATCCAGTCAGAAATAAAGATAAGTGAGGTTTGAAATTTAAGGACAGAGTCGGGGGAAGAAGAAAGATCAAAAACAAGCTGGAGGTCGTCTGCATAATTAAATACGGAGATCTCCATGTTAAGCAGAGAAAGAATAAGGGGGTACATGTAAAGATTGAATAGAAGAGGGGAAAGAGAAGAGCCTGGGGGGACCCCACAGGGCACCAAGCGGGAAGGGGCGGTAAAGCTCGAAAGATGAACGGCCTGCGTCTGGCCTTGGAGAAATGAGGCGAGCCAGGTGAGGGCAGTCCCCCGGATGCCCGCTGGTCTGACACGATCGAGAAGGATGGAATGATCGACCGTGTCGAAAGCAGCGGACAGATCAAGAAGCACCAAGGCTTGGGAAGAGTTGGAATCTATCTTGCTCTTCAGCTCGTCCAGGACAGAAAGAACCACAGATTCTGTCGAATGAGCCGGGCGAAAGCCCGCTTGGTGGGAGGCCAGAAGATGGTTGTCCCCGATATAAGCCGAGAGACAGGAAGTAATGTGGCTCTCCAGAATCTTGCCCAGGTAGGGGAGCAAGGATATGGGCCGAAAATTGGCCAGGAGAGTGGGGTCGGTACCGGATTTTTTTAGAATGGGGATGACTATCGCCCATTTGAAGGAGCCCGGGACTGTGCCCTGAGAGATGGAAGCGTTAAGAAGGGACAAAGGGGGATCCGGGCAGCCAGAGAACAGCTCCCTCAAGATGTGTGCCGGGCCGAAGTCGGCAGGGGATCCTGACTTGACCTTTCTAAGCAGCGCGAGGAAAGATTCCTTGGAGATAGTTGAGAAATGATCGAGGGAAGGGGAAGGCGGGGGAGGAAGGGGAGGGGGAAGGGAAGAGAGAGACAGGGGGATGTTTCGTTTGATATTAGCGATTTTCTCAAGAAAAAAGTCATTGAGAGAATGGCAAAGAGCTTGGGAAGGGACAGGGTTGGGATTAGCTCTGTCAGATGCGGCAAGGTTATGAACGATCTCCTTGGGCTTATTAGCCGCCGATATGATCTTCCCAGTGAAATATTCAGTTTTGGCTAAAAGAATAGCTTTCTTGTAGTTGTGGAGAAGAGACCTGTATCGAGTCTTCAGGGAGGGGCAGTAATTGCGCCTCCACTGACGCTCTGACTGTCTGAGGGCCAGTTTGAGAGTTTTAAGGTCACTGGAAAACGATTTGTTGGCTTCGTGGAGGCGGCAAGACCTAACCCTCCTAAGGGGGGAGACCAAGTCGCAAGAGGTGGAAAGCCAGATGTTAATGGAATCCACTTGGAGATCAAGAGGAAGGCCAGATAGGTCGGATTGGTCGGGTAGGTCTGTCTTTCCCCATCTCCAGTGTGGGCTTATCAAGGTTGTCTCTGTGACCCTTCGTTCCATAACTCCAGGCGCAAGAATCTATATCGGGCCTATCCGGGGCCAGGGGTGTATAAGCAGGTCCCCCACAGCACTCTACTTCCAGAACCGCAGAACACCACTGGTATATGCGTTCCCTAGTGCTCCTCGCGCCAGGCTCTAGGGATTCCGATGGCCGTCTCTGGAATTATTGTCCAGCAGGGATCAAATTGCGGCCCTCCAGGTCTCCTCTCAGGGAATACCGGGTGAAACCTCCACCAATCCGTGGATCACCCCCCTCCACCGATGCCTGTCTCAGGAGGTATAGACTAAGTTCCTATGGTGGTGCGCCCCCTAGTAGAAGTCCAGGCCCCACTATCCAGCAGTCCGCCCACATGGACCGCGCAGCATTGTCAGGGAGGAACACAGCCAGAGTGGGCCCAGACCGGCCATCCTGGTGCCCCGGGCACACGTGAAGCACACTCCTGGATGATGCCTGATGCAGAGGGCTAGCGAGTCTTCACGGCTTCACCCCTCCGGGTGTAATCACCCCGGGTACCCCTCACACTGCGGAAGGAGTCTGGGCTCCAATCATCTCCCGTGCGCAGGCCTCCGCCGCACGGCCATGCCCCAGCCGCCCACAGCCGTCTTTAATGTTAAATCCCAGGGGTCTTCATTAATGGGCCCCCCAGCAAGTGTCCAGGCCCCACTGCCCCACAGCCCGCATCCGCGGACCGTGCAGCGTCGTCCACCACCCCTGCAGGAAGAATCACAGACCAGGCGGGCCTACCACGGCCTTCCAGAAGCCCCGGGGTCACACAGCTCATGTCCCCATGTACAGCGCCCGGCAACAGCGGGCAAGATTTCACGGCTCCTCACCTCCAGGTCAGCACTCCCCCAGGATCCCTCTCAAAGCAGCAAGGATTTTGGGCTGCAATCGGCCCCTCAGCACAGGTCCCTGCAGCAGGCTGTCAGACCCAGAGCAGACGCCAGGAGGCGGCCTAGCAGGTAGTCGGGGTCCGCACCGCCATTTTGCTTGGAGGGGAACAGCCGCAGCTCTAGGGCTGAAAAGTTATTTTCCAGTTCCGCAGGCACGTAATACCGCACCCGGCTGGGATCCTCGGGACCAAGGGGGGGTTCCAACCCCGGATTCAGCACAATGGGCACAATTCTGCCAGGATTACGACATACAGGGCAGGAGCTACACTATTCTGCAACTAGCCCTCCATGCTGCCACGCCACGATCCCCCGTTGTGTCATGGTTTGTCTTGCAGAATCCAGGGTCCCACAGCAATGGGGAATCAGAAATTATTTTTCGCTTGAGGGGTGGGGCTTCTAAATGCCAGCTACCCTCTGTCATGTGTGAGAATATGAACATTGACACTCTGCAGTCTGCCAGGAAAAGATGCCTGGAGTCTGCCTTGAAGAAAGCCACAAAGCTCTTCATCAAAACACCCCCGCCTACCTTGCAACCAAACTAAAAAAAGCAGGCTGCACCAGGTCCCTGAGAAGCACCGACTCCCTTCTCCTGATCCCACCTAGACTTAATTGTCAAAAAACTCAATCCCGTGCATTCTCTGGTAATGCTCCTACCATTTGGAACTCACTCCCCAAAAACCTTCGCTGCAACCCCTCTTACTCTCTTTTCAAAAAAGAACTCAAACTACTTCTTCACAACTTATATTGGGGTACCTAACATGTCCACTCTCTCTACTCTTATACCCTCCCCCCACCTTGTCTGAATTCAACATCTACTCCCCTGTTAACTGTTTCGCCTATTTTTAATTTGTACCTGTCTCTTGCTCCCCCACCTTATCATATACTTTTTGCAAACTGTATCCCGTTGCTAATTCCGCATATATTGCTTTTCTATCCTATTATGTCTAACTCTATTGTAAAGCGCTCTGATACTCCAGGGTCCAGCAGCGCTATATAAAACCCTTGAAATTGAAATAAATAAATAAAGCAGCTAGCTGACTGCTGAAAAAGGGCGCTAGAGGTGCTCCTAAATGAAGAAGATCATACCTATAAGGAGGAAACAGTGAGGAAGTGATGAATTGAGAGGAAGAACTGAAAGATGCAAGTGGCTAAACAGAGAAGTATGTGCATCTCAAGCTGTGTGGAGTGGAAAGGCCTTGAAACCCTAGTGGCACTGCTGTGTGCCCAGGAAATTATTTCCTGTAGCTGAGGCATGAACAGGGATACCACAAACGCATTTTGTGGTATTCTCGCCATGAAGACATGGAGCTTGCGATTACTGGAAACTGAGAATATCTTAATCACATTTGATAGCCTTATCTGAAAAACTGAAGTGCCGTAAGCAGCTTAGCACTAGGTCAGACCACTTTCCAGAGTCAGTGGTGGCGTCTGTCTCCATCTCCTGATAATTGCTGCAACATAGGGTGGACTGGTTATTTGGGTGATGGGGTTGTGTTTGGGTCTGAGGAAGATTCCCCCAGTGAATATTCAATGGAACACAACCAGAGAGCGTTTTGCAGTCTCCTCATTGTTGGTGCTGGTGCTGCTTGTCTTCATCAGACAGGGGCAGGTGCACCACATATAGAAGGGAAGGTCTGGGGCAACATCAGCTGGGCTGAGGCAGAGCCACTGTGATCCCGCTTGGTGGGTTTTTAGAAAAGGTACAGAAGGTCTCAGAAATACAGAGGGAGAGAAAAGAAAATAGCAAATCTCTCTATTGGGACCTAATAGTGTCCTCTTTACATGCCCAGAATACACAGTTAATCTGGAAACAACCAAGAAAACAGAAACAAGAGAAGATACACAAGGAGAGGAAAAGATACCCATCAGCCCACTCATAAGTGGAATCTCGTCATCTGGGTATATGTTGGTAAATGGTGTCCTCTAGGGTTTGCCTTGGAAACAAACCATAGGACTACCTAGTGATGGACCCAGAATATTTCACCAACAGATGACAGTATATGAGCGGGAGGGGTTGAGATTGCAGTGCTCAAAGAAAAAGAAGAAGAAAAGGAAAGTAATCCAAGTGACTCTAAAAATACCTACGATGATGTCATGAAATACTTTATTAGGGCTGACCATCAAAGTGGTATGGTTAAAAACAGTATGCTGATAGCATGTAAGGAATTACTACCCACCAATGTTGTTATTCGGTCAACATGTTTCAGCCTCAAGGGCTTTCGTCAGGACCTATGGTGCTACTGCAACACTTACTTAAGTGATGTGAAAGTGGGATCTACATCTGCTTTCCAAACTGAAAAGAGTGTATCTTCTCCTGCATAGACACAGTACAAAAGACAGAAACAGAGACATGGACAAATTATGTCAACACTTTCACATCACTTAAGTAAGTGTTGCAGTAGCACCATAGGTCCTGACGAAAGCCCTTGAGGCTGAAACATGTTGACCGAATAACAACATTGGTGGGTAGCAATTCCTTACATGCTATCAGCATACTGTTTTTAACCATACCACTTTGATGGTCAGCCCTAATAAAGTATTTCATGACATCATCGTAGGTATTTTTAGAGTCACTTGGATTACTTTCCTTTTCTTCTTCTTTTTCTTTGAGCACTGCAACCTCAACCCCTCCCGCTCATATACTGTCATCTGTTGGTGAAATATTCTGGGTCCATCACTAGGTAGTCCTATGGTTTGTTTCCAAGGCAGACCCTAGAGGACACCATTTACCAACATATACCCAGATGACGAGATTCCACTTATGAGTGGGCTGATGGGTATCTTTTCCTCTCCTTGTGTATCTTCTCTTGTTTCTGTTTTCTTGGTTGTTTCCAGATTAACTGTGTATTCTGGGCATGTAAAGAGGACACTATTAGGTCCCAATAGAGAGATTTGCTATTTTCTTTTCTCTCCCTCTGTATTTCTGAGACCTTCTGTACCTTCCGTGTGTTTTAGTGTCTAGTTGGGGGACTAGGTACCAGTAGGTCTATAATAATTTTTTTCCCCTCGGACCCCCCCTTAACCGTTTATCTCTCTGTTCTGTTGTGCAGCCTTGGCTGCGGGTCCTTCATCCTGAATTTATGCACTGACCACTCGGTGCATCCCCTGGATTCTTCACATTCTGATTTGACGACACCATGGTGGACTTTGGCGGTCTTGGTTTCGACGATGAATTCCTTTCATCGATTTTATCTGAAAACCCTAGTATGCTAGACCAGATCCCCACTCCGGCTCCAGCTATTGTGGGAGACTGGGAAACGATATTAAACCTGAAAAAAAGTCACTCACGTACCATCATACACGGTCAAATAATGGCAGAATATTTACATGGCAAATGTTCACCCACAGGTCTCATAGTTACCAACGCGCCTAGGCTCTTCCTCACTGACAAGGTCTTTGTCAAAGACTGGTCCTTAATAGCCTGGCGCTGTACAAGAGACTGGCTGATTTTAATTATCACTACAGCCAAACGTATTGCAGATGCCATCTTGGTCGAGATTCAAATTCTAGAAGGGCAAATTAAGACCACCCTAACAACCAAAAGATTTGAGAAACAATTAGAAGACTCCAACAAAGCAAAGAAGGAGTATAAAGATCCAATTTTTCTCGCCAAGATAGAAAAGTTCAAGAAAGACCTGGCTAAGTTCTCACATGAGAAGGTGTATCCCTACACCAGTGATAATTACACTCCCACTGATACCAACAAACCCAAACACACTGCAGGCTCTTCATATGCCACATCATCTGAGACTGATTCTTCTGGCTCTGAGAGTGGAGACAATAGTCAACCCAGAGGCAGAGGCCGTGGTAATCGACCGAATCGTCGATACAATAATCGTGGAAACATGTACCAGACGGGGTCATGGTGGCCACCAGCCCCTTGGGGTTATCCCCAGTTTCCCCCACCAATGTCTCATTACCCGATGCAGCCTCAGTATTTTGAAAACCAGGCTTTTTTAGGACAGGGCCGAGGTTGGAACAGAGGCAGGCGGAGAGGCCAAAACCAAGTTCAGTGGTCAGACAACCAGGACTCGACAACAACACACAACAAACAAGGGCAATGAGCGACTCACAAGAGGATGAAGACTTGGTAGTGAACCTAAGTAGTCGAGTGATCACTCCTACTGAACAGGATGTTCTAAACAGAGGCCTAGGGTTTGTCCCGACTAACAGTGGGGAACCCTTTTTGATAAGAGGGGAGATCGAACGATTTTTCAGAACGATCAGGCTGCACTATTTCTTTAAAAACAAAGAAACAGATACCCCGACTGAAGATACAAACACAGGTCTTAAAGTTAGATCCACTTTCATGCCCCTGTTGCAACAAGTACCATCCAAAGTTGGCACTTTTGAGGCTGCAATACTACAAGACCTCAAATCTATGGACTTTTCCAAAGAGGGGAATTACCAGAATATATCAAAAAGAGACAGATCAGCCCTGGACACTCTCTCGAAAGACACGGGGATAGTGATTAAACCAGCGGACAAGGGGGGTGCCATAGTCATTCTTAACACTACTGACTACCGAGCTGAATGCCTGAGACAACTAGGCAATGCACAGTCCTACACCCTCCTTGCTGAAAATCCCACGCCAAGATTAACTAATGAGATCAAACATCTGGTAGAGGAAGCCAGCGCAGAAGGCTGGATTACTCCGAAAGAGGCAATCTTTTTAGTCACCAAGTGTCCCATCACTCCCTATTTTTACATCCTCCCTAAGATTCACAAGCCTGCGAGACCTCCTCCGGGCCGTCCGATCATTTCGGGCATTGGATCTTTGCTCGAACCTCTGTCCTCCTTTGTTGACATCTTTTTAAGTCCCATTGTTAAGACAATGCCGACCTACCTTCAGGACACCAAAGATGTCCTGCGCATTCTACCTGAGATGACCTTCGACATTAATACTGACATTTTAGCTAGTTTTGATGTCGAATCCTTGTACACTTGTATTCCTCAAATGGATACACTACAAACTGTACAAGAACTTTTAGAGGCTTTCCCTTCTACCTTGACAACTCCCACGCACTTTGTCATGGAATTAGCTCGGATTGCTATGACCGAGAACTTTTTTGCGTTTGAGGATTCCCTATATTTACAAACCTCGGGGACATCAATGGGCAGCAAATTTGCCCCCAGCCTGGCTAATTTGTATGTCCACCAGTTTGAGACCCATCACGTGTTGAGCACCAACAACCCTCATCATCATCAATTGATGATGTGGAAGCGGTACATCGACGACATTCTTGTCATCTGGCGTGGCGATGTACCATCCCTTTTGTTGTTTCAGGAGTGGCTGAATGGTCAGAATGCTTTTTTGAGGTTTACCCTTGAGCACAGTAGAACAGAGCTCCCCTTCTTGGATCTTGTCATCTTTCCAGAAGATGGCCATTTGGCGAGCTCCCTGTATCGGAAACCTATGGCTCGAAACTCCCTGCTGAGATTCGATAGCCATCACCCCCGGTCCCTCCGTGAGAACCTCCCCTTTGGACAGTTCTTGAGGGTCCGGAGGAATTGTTCAAACATTCCAGACTTCCGCCAAAAAGCGAGAGATCTCTCCATGAAGTTGAAAGTGAGACGCTATCCGAATAACCTTGTCCGGACTTCAATGAAATGCGCTGCGAATAACCATCGCGAAGCGCTGCTTGAGCCTCCAGTTATCAAACCACCACTAGACAGATTGGTGTGCGTGACAACGTACAACACATCATCTTCTAAAATCCAAAAGATGATCAGGAAAAGGTGGCGCATTCTGAACAGCTCCGGTGAGACCATTCCCCTTCCACTCTTTTCTTTTAAAAGAGGGAACAACTTGAGAGACTCTCTTGTGCATACACGACCTCGGCAAGAAGTATGTGAACCCCCGCAAACTCTATGAGGTCTGCCCCCGGTACGAGGACATCATCCCTGCGGGAATTGCTCAGTATGCCCACTGACCAGCAAAACACTTGAAGTGGACATTGGGACCTCGCGACCATGGCAATTGAAACACCACACTAATTGCAACAGTGAGAAAGTGATATACCAGATTACCTGCCCCTGTGGACTAAGGTATATCGGCATGACCGCAAGAAAAATCAAATTGCGCGTGCAGGAACATATGAGCACCATGAGACGCAGAAAACAGGCAACACGGCTCACCACTCACTTCCTAGACAAGAGACATAGTCCAGACGAACTGAGATGGTTGGTTCTTGAACAACCTTACATACCTAGTCACGTCACGGATATTTCACTTTTCCTATTGAGGAAAGAACAGAAGTGGGTTTTCAAACTTCGTAGTGATACAGAAGGATTGAATGATGACATTCCTTGGATGCAGCTGTGATTGCGCAGATTGTTTTTTCCGAATACAGAGTCCTTGTGCTAACAGCCTTTTGGCATAAGGGTTACCTCCATTAAGCTCTAACACCTTCACTGGGTAGGGTTCCCCTTCTCATGTTGTATATATGTTGAATATATGTAGCCAGTGTCTATATCAGTTTAAGCCCCCGATACTATCCGACTGGAAGTTGGCAAACGGCTAAATTAGCGCGCGACCTCTGAACATTGCCCTCTAGCAGTATAAATAAACACACCAAGTTAATGCCATCATTCAGGTGTGTTTCTGTCAGCTGAATTGTTTCAATGACGTCTTTGAGCACATGGGCCTAGACAGACGGGCTGACTCTCTTCGATCATCTTATATTTCACAATGACAGCACACAAGCAAGATTTATGAAGGAATAACCTCCTTTTACTAGAGTCCAAGGGTTACCTCCATGGAGTTTTAACATCTTTAATGGTTGGGTTTCTCCTTCTCTTGTTGAACATTTGTAGCCAGTGTCTATATCACTTTAAACCCTCGATACTATCCGACTGGAAGTAGGGAAACGGCTAAACTGGCGCGCGACCTCTGAGTATTGCTTTCGAGCAGGAAGAACACGCTGGGTTAATGCCATCCTTTTGGTGTGTGTCTGCCAGCTGAACTGTTTTTATGACGTCTGTGAGTACATGGGCTTAAGCAGACGGGCTGATTCACCTCGATAATGTCACTGTCCGACATGATGTGTAGTAAATCTGCGTTACAAACGATAGAGTGCTTTCCCTGGGACACCGCTGTTTGGCTCCGCCTTTATCTAATGCGCGGGCCTGCAGCGTTGTCCACTTCAAGGGTTTCCTCTGAGGTCCGCAATTGTTTGTGTACTTCACAGTTTAAACACGATGTGAGGCTGGGCTGTGTTTTCAACACGAGCGTGTTTACGTTTCAACACCGCTGGTTGGCTGCGCATGCAACCAATGAGCGGTCCTGCTGTGGCGTCTTGTTTATCAGTCTCTGCAAGGTCCGCTAGCGTTTTTTTCAATTGACACCAGTTTTGGATGTTACGGGTGTGGTACCGAATACCGCTGCTTGAGTGGCTTTACACAGGGGCACCGTTGTTGGGCTTCGTCTCAACCAATGAGCGGGCCAGCAGCGGTGTCTAAGTTAAGAGTCCATCGCGGGCTGCTAGCGGAAATAGCGCAAGGTAAACAGCGCTCTGGCAATGCCGCTGGGCATTATGGCTGTTCTTTGGATAGAATACAACACACCATCTTACTGCCTTATGATTTGACTGTTGCGCATATGCGCGTGAGGTATGTCACGGTCGGCCTGTAAATGCGGCCGAGGCTTATCAGTGTAGGTCACGGTTGGCTGCCTGTGAGTCGATTCCCATTGGCCTACACATGAGCCAATCAATTTTGGAACAAAGGAGTTTCCTTTCAGGTCCACTGCAGTGTATTTAACATCGTGTGTGACCATCAGTCGTTGCCTCCCCCTCGGCTTAGTTTTCACTCCGAGGCAACGACGGAGAGGTCAGTGGTGGTGGGTCAGTCAATAGCATTATTGCTTTGGTCTTTGGTCTTTGAGTACTCGGTGGAAAGCACAGGAGTAGGCGCCTCTATTCCCAATGACTGCGGCTGGCTACCTGGGCCTTTGTACTTTATAGGTCTACAGGTTTGTGCAAGCAGTGCAGTCAGTGAGGTTTTGTGGTATACTTTCCTGATGCAAGAGGAAACCAGTCTGGCCATTGTGTCACCATGTGTGTCTCTGATTTATGTGTTTTGAATCCAGTTTTCTTGTTTGTTTCTACTACCACTGGTTATAACTTTCAAAGTGTTCTGTTTATTTCCAGTGCGTGGCCTCCCTTTCTTCCTGAGCAGTGGCCAGGTGAGGTGAGGTTTTCTCTCCCCACAATAAGGGTGAGTGTCTTTCATGTGTTCATAGCCATATTATAAAGACCATAGAAACAAGAGTTTGCAGCCTGTGCACTTCTTTTTGTTGACATAATTTGTCCATGTCTCTGTTTCTGTCTTTTGTACTGTGTCTATGCAGGAGAAGATACACTCTTTTCAGTTTGGAAAGCAGATGTAGATCCCACTTTCACATCACTTAAGTAAGTGTTGCAGTAGCACCATAGGTCCTGACGAAAGCCCTTGAGGCTGAAACATGTTGACCGAATAACAACATTGGTGGGTAGCAATTCCTTACATGCTATCAGCATACTGTTTTTAACCATACCACTTTGATGGTCAGCCCTAATAAAGTATTTCATGACATCATCGTAGGTATTTTTAGAGTCACTTGGATTACTTTCCTTTTCTTCTTCTTTTTCTTTGAGCACTGCAACCTCAACCCCTTCCGCTCATATACTGTCATCTGTTGGTGAAATATTCTGGGTCCATCACTAGGTAGTCCTATGGTTTGTTTCCAAGGCAGACCCTAGAGGACACCATTTACCAACATATACCCAGATGACGAGATTCCACTTATGAGTGGGCTGATGGGTATCTTTTCCTCTCCTTGTGTATCTTCTCTTGTTTCTGTTTTCTTGGTTGTTTCCAGATTAACTGTGTATTCTGGGCATGTAAAGAGGACACTATTAGGTCCCAATAGAGAGATTTGCTATTTTCTTTTCTCTCCCTCTGTATTTCTGAGACCTTCTGTACCTTCCGTGTGTTTTAGTGTCTAGTTGGGGGACTAGGTACCAGTAGGTCTATAATAATTTTTTTCCCCTCGGACCCCCCTTAACCGTTTATCTCTCTGGGTTTTTAGAAAAGACAACATTCAGTGTGGTATTGCCTTTCACTGGCACTCACAGCCTTTTGTTTGCCTGAGAAACAATAAAGATAGAAAGGTGATGTCACCCACGAAGAATTGTCATTGGGTACTATCCATGATCCAGCTCACCACAATTACTTGGGGGGGGAATAGACGGACTTAAAAGAGTAAAAATAATAATGTTACCCACCACTTACTTCATAAGGGCTAATGTCCTAATATTCATTGAAGAACTATGTTATACCTTTCTCAGAGGAGTAGCCTAGATTAGTTCTTTAAGTTTCAGCTCCAACCGATTATTGCTTTGATAGCTGTATTTTATTTGCTTACACTCTCAAATTTATGAGCTATATACATTTGTATGTTAGAAGTTAATTACTTTTTTTTTTGTGAAAACAATGGCTAGACCTGGATTTATTGCTGACACTGGATGTCTCATTGACTTTACCATACCCCATTTAGTAGGCACCTGGGCACCTGGCTTACCTCTTGCTTGTTGGCTCTAGTTCTTGCTTGTTCCAGACTGATATAGTGACACCGCAGGGGTTTTCCCAATTTAGCATACTTCCTACGCACTGACTCCTCGCCCACCCCATGACCCACTTAATGCGGCGAAGGTACACCAAAAGCAAGCCTGTCTGGGCCTGTCTGCTCATGGACCGCATCCAGTGCCATGTCACCTGGCTCTCCTGACCCCAAAGATATACCATTGCCAAGCTCTATACCCTCAAACCCGGCTGCCGCAACAAACACTGCCACTGCGCGAGCCACGCTCCACAGTAGGACCTTTCACCTGCACCCACTGCCACTTAGCTGCCACTGCACACATACCAGCCCCACAACCAGCCCCACCATGATTACACCACAGACACCACCTGACCAAAAACACAAACTCGCATGCACCTTTCTCAACACACGCTCACTATGCAAACATTCCACTGAATTCTAAGACCTCATCACCATCCTCACACCCAACAGCGTCTTCCTCACTGAGACCTAGCTCAACCCCACATGAACCCCAGGCATTGCCACAGCGATAGAGACGCATATATAATCACTCACCAGGACCGCACCAACAAACCATACAGTGTACCAACACCACTAACAACACCACCACCCCCATGGAACATCTCAACTTCAAGCTCCACACGGAAGACAAGACAACCATTGGAGGCACCCTCGCATTCCACAGGGCCATGCACCAGCTTGTGCAACTTCATGACAGACTTCATTGCACCCCCAGTGTTAGATTCCAAGCACTAGATGTTCCAGAGTAACCTAAGTTTCCACATCCACGACCCCACCGACAAAAACACTGCACACCTCCTGGACAGTATGAGCAACCCCGGATATACCCAAATCAGGTACGACCCTACAAACACCTCAGGACACACGCTGGACCCAATTTTCATCACCAGCAACTGTGTTAAATACAGCCATGTCACAGAATTCACATGGACCTATCACTCCATCATCCACTTCAGCATCTCCAACCCCTGCACCACCACCCCCAAGATGATCAACACCCCCTACCGGGGGTGGAACAAAATCTCTGAGACCAGCTGGGCGAATGCCCACAACATCTCCACTCAATTAGCGCCACCAACCTCGAACAGTGAGTGACAAATTTCAACGCCTGGATCACCAATTGCGCAGACGGCATTGTCTCCATCAAGAGCAATGTCCAGAGAAAATCCTCCAAAAAGGCCAGCTGGTACACCCAAGAGTTCAGAACAGCGAAACGAGACAGCAAAGAGTTGTAGAGGAGCTGGTGCAAGGACATCTCAGACAGGGCACCCTTCAAGACCTCCCTCAACCTATACCCTATGCCTGCTGAGGGCAATAAAGAAGACAATCATTGCCACATGCATCGAAACCAGTGTCAGAAACACCAAGGACACTTTTTTAAATCACTAAGGAACTCCCCAACCCTCACACCCTCACAGGAGCTGTGCGACAACCTCACCCACATCTTCATCGACAAGATTGCAACCATATACAGAAACCTCAAACCCCAACCCACACCTACGGACGTCCTCAACAGATACGCCACCACCATAACTGACATGAAGCACACACTGACCACTTGTAACATCCTTTCTACGCAGGACAAAAATTCCACCATGAAATTCATCCTTCAGACCTATGCCCACACATCTTCAACCTTGAAAACAAAAGGATAGGCCAGGAACTCACCACCCTACTCACTACCTCTATCACCTCTGCAACATTTCCTGATACCTTGAAAAATGCTGAGTCAACTCATGACAAACCTTCATCACAGGAAGTACCCAGAGGATCGACCTCGCACCTTCACTTCTGAACGCAGGAGGTCACCTGCGGTGTCCCCTGGGGCTTATCCCTCAACCCCACACTCTTCAGCACATATATGACCCCAGTGGCCAACATTATCAGATCCCACGTTCTCAACATAATTTCCTATGCAGAGGACATCCAACTCATCCTCTCACTCACCAACAACCCAACCACCACCAGAACCAATTTCCACAGATGCACAACAAATGTCACCAACTGGATGAAAAACAACTGCTTGCAGCTGAATACAGACAAAATGGAAGTACTGATTTTGGCAATCGCAGCAACACATGGAATGATTCCTGGTGGCCATCAGACCTAGTACCCACACTCACTAGCTCTAACCATGCCAAAAACCTCAGAATATTAATTGAGAACAAGCTCACCATGAAATCACATATCAACGCCATCTCCTCTGCCTGCTTTCCTCACTCTGCTCATGCCATGTAAGATCCTCAAGTTGCTCTCCTTACACAAGAGGCGCACCGTGACACAATCCGTACTCACCAGCTGACTGGACTACAGCAAAGCCCTCTATGTCGGGTAGAACAAACTTAGGTTGAGGATGCTATTAATGCAATCTGAAACATACGCTCTCTAACACACAGCAATTAAACACAGTCTTAGCACTTAATGAATAAGACATGAGATCAAAATAAGTGTTGCGATGAGGTTATTTATATCAGAATTACTTCATTCATTGATATATACATTACCAAGGTACACTGTCAAGATCAATAGTAAACATAAAGTGCATATTAGTTTCAGATGTGCATGGTGCTCAGGTGGTGAAGTGTAAGTATTTTCATATATGCAAGTGTTAACAATAGGCCAGATGTTGATTTCAATCCAAAGATTCCTATCTTTCCTAGTATAGAATCCTGGTGGTGCTGGACCTTGAAAAAGCGTTGACGTTTCGACCCTGTAGTGCCCCAATGGGTGGTCACAGTGAGTCTTCCTCAAAACACGTGAGGGGGGAGGGTGAACGAGGATTGTTTGAAGACAGTCCTATTGAAGGTCGGGTGTCTCAGCCTGGAACAATGGGGCACAATGGCCAGTTATCTCAAGTACTGGATAATTCAGCGTGTGGGAAGGATGGTCCAAACTCCCATCAAACTACTGCTAGCAGTGGTCCGAATTAAAGGCCAAAGAGATGGCACTTAGGCTGGAACCTGAAAGTTGAAAGGTACATGGTCAGATAGGTCAAGTAGGCAATTGTCCATCCTTACAGTGTGCAAGCAATTGAGGCATCATGAGCTCATAAAATATATTTTGCCTTGTTTCCAACGTTGGCTTGCAAAGAATTTGAATACATTTATTAAAGGTGAAGGGGGAGTCAGCACTGAAGAGATTATGCCTCTTCAAATATGACAAGAGGTAAATTAGTTCATAAAAATGTGCTGCCTTCCAATATTGTACTCCAGCAGCTGCCTCTCCACAGAATTCAAGACTCTGTGAAGTCTCTAAACAGGCAGTAGGTGTTTTGTAATCAGATGGATTATTTTTAACAATTTGATGCCGACCTGATGAATGCCAGTCTTAGACTCAAGGGGGCAGATACCAATGCTTGCTCATGGGCCCCCCTTGCATCTGAACCAGATTTTCAGAATTATTATGCTCTTCTTTTGAAATCACAAAGCATCCATAGTGGTATTACAGCCAAGCTCTTGGTGACTGTTTTCTCAGATGATGCATCTATGAATTCCTAAAAACAAAGGGCCTGATTTACAAAGGTAAAGTTAGATGAAAGTCTAACTTTATGACTTTTGGTATTCACAAAGGGTCTTTACTTTTACTACTCGTAAATGCCCTTTGTGAATACCGAAAGTCATAAAGTTAGACTTTCATCTAACTTTACCTTTGTGAATCGAGTCCACTGTCTTTCTCTTCTAAAATGTTTTGCACCCAATCTTTCCCAACATAGAGGTATTTTTTTGATGACAACTGCTTTGGACAACCCTACTCCAGAATCGCTCCTTCTCCATCACCAATGGGATGTGATCCCTCAGTCTCTCCATGTCCATTGTTGGTTACATATTTCTCTAGACTCTTGAATACCTATGTATTTCGTTCCTTTTCAACACACCCAACTGTAATGTAATTTAAAACAGTAATCAAAAGCCTTCTGTCAGAAGTGCTTCTGGAATTATGAGACTATGAAGGGCCAATTGTACTCTGGAAAGTCTAGTACAAGAATATTGTGGCGCACTAATGCCATGGACAAAATATCGAGGGACAAAATATTGAATGGTAAATGCGAAGATGGGCAGATATATTTACCATTCTTAACTCCACATAAATGAAGATATATGCATATATATTTTTGGTACACATATGTGGAATTAGGTGCAGAAAATCTGTTCATATTTACCTTTTGATATTTTGACTCGCTTTTTTGTCAATTATATTAGTGTTCGACAATATCAATATTCAGGAGGCACATTTGGAAGGCCAAATTATGGGACACAGTGAAAATTAAGCAGCATCATTTATTACATTCTGTGAGAATACTATTCTGCTATTTCATCACACATTAATGCTGTTCTCCCAAAAAGCTTTGCCTCTCTTATACCAGTATAGCACGTGGGTGAGGTAATCTGGTGAGTAGTTAATGTTTGCCATGGAGCAGCACGATGTGTTATTTTCGAATATTTTAAACTAGCAATACATTTATTTGTGGAAATCTGAAATCGATGTAGCATAGGGTGGATTATTTGGTAAGTACAGCAAACCCAAAATTGAATGGAAGAAGCGCCTGGCTACCCTCACGGGTGACAAGCAGCACTGTTCAAATCCACCTTACATTTACATTATATTCCAGTAACCCCATCGATTAGTGATGGTTTGTTGTGTGATCCGTTCAATCTGATAGTTCTCACACTCTCACTCACATTGACAGAAATCAAAAGCATCAAAATCTTACCTCACTCTACTTAGAAAGTATGTAGTCGCACAACTTGAGAGTGTTTTTCATAATTTCGATCATCTCCTCGATCTGATAGATAGAGTGAATGGAAACGAGAAGGCTATTTAGATGTGACAACATGCATTACAGATTACTTATTTTTCTCAAACATGGAAAACTGTGGGCATCGCCAGTAACTGGTTGATCCCAGGGAATAGGAGATTGTTTTCTCTGTTGCTCAATGCCAATGCCAGCTGAATCTTTTGCCTGGTTTAGAAGTGAGGATAGAAAAAGCTACATTTGCTGCTAAGGTGAAAGGGAATTTTTAATTCTATAGTTTCTTGCTCGTCCACAAATATGATCAACCCCTCTGTGCTTTGTCCTCTTCTCTCACAGAAGAGGTTAGTCTTGTAGTCAGAAGGGTGATTGTTTTAATTAATTCCCATTTCCAGCAAGAGATACCTTCCACCTCTGTCCATTTACACTGTGCACTAAAACCAGCGTTTAAGTTACAAAATCGGTACTAGCTCTCTAAGGGTACCACTGGATAAGAGACTAAGGGCCAGATGTAGGTCACCAAATACCGGTCGGTAACGGCCGATTTTGGCCGTTACCGACCGGTATTTGATGATTGAGATGTCGGGGGCCTTAAATTTACTGATTCGGTATATTTACAGAATCTGTATATTTACCGATTCTGTAAATTACCGAATTGGTACATTTACCGAATCTCAAGTTTATGATGTAGGTGGCACTGAAAACAGTGCCACTGGCCCTTAAGAATTCGTTATTTACCATGACATACTATGTCATGGTAAATAACGGATTCCTGTGTACATGCACTTCTGTGCATGTACACCTGTGCCATATGGCACATATACATGCCCTAAGGGCATGTATGTGTGCCACATGGCACACAAGCAAGAATCAGGGGTGCAACAGGGTGTCAAAGTGACACCCTGTCCCCCTTGCAAATTCAGTAATTTTACCGAATCGGTATTTACTGATTCGGTAATTGACATTGATTCCTATGGGCCTTAAGGCCCATAGGAATCAATGGCAATTACAGAATCTGTAAATACAGATTCATTAATTACCGAATCATACCGATTCGGTAATTAATTCGGTAAAATTACCTACATCCCGATTGCCAGTTCTTAAATACCGAATCGGTATGATTCGGTATTTAAGAATCGGTAATCTGGGATTACCTACATCGGGCCCAGAGTGAGTTACTACACCATTCACTCCTTGGTAAAATTGTAATTAATTCCTTTTGTTTCTGAGAAGGGAGGGCAGTTTCCATGGGCAGTTATTCCTGTGATATCTTGTGGATTTACTTTGATTTGTGTAGATGGAATGAAAGCGACAGAGTTTGAGAGAGAGGGCACATGAACTTGATGGTATAGAATTTTAAACAAGACTCACATATTTCTCAGCTGCAATGGTGGGCATGTCGAAGGCATCCCTGTGTTACGGTGGTGTTACTTCTTCGAGCAGAATAGTTGGATCCTGAAAATATAATTAAAATATCAGCATTACCAAGACCGTTGTCAACACATCTAGACTCTCATGAGTCTCACAGAGATGGAAGTTACGAAAGGCTGCACACCTCAAGAAACTAGAAAACTAAGAAAAACATTTGTACAAGAAATAGCATACTATGTTCACATCCTATTTGGGCATTTCACGGCCTTAGCACCTTGTGTTCATCACCTTTAAAAGCAGAACTATTACTTTTGTGAGTAATGGATCAAAGATGCAAAAACCGTGAATAATGGTAAGCTGACAGTGTACAAGTGTGCTGCTACCAGAAGTGGTCACTCTACTCCTGACCCAATAAATTGTGTATGTCACTTTCTAAACAATGTATTATCTACCTTATCTGATATGAATACCATCCTGGCTCCCAAAGTTCTCGCCTACCATTGACAGATCACTCACCTCCACTACATTGTAAAGAGCATCAAGAAAGAAATTACTGGGAGGAGTTGCCAAGCAGTGCATGATGAAGGCTGCATTTTACGGGAGCTCCGTGCCAGTTCCAATAATTCTGCTGAATATGACTCTTAGGCTACCTTTTTTCAGCCGTAAGCACCGGTGCGGTGGCCATACTAACCCTCTTTGTCCCACTGGAGCCCATCCAGGGAGCCCGGGAAGAGAGACAATTTTGGCGATCGACAGCCTGGGTGTTTGTACGACCTGCCTGGACACGTGCCTGCTGGTGACAAACATCACCTGAAGCTGTGCACTCACTGTGAACCCCCCTGTGCATCGACTCCTGAGGTGCACTAGGGAGAGAAGACAGCCAAGTGGCCAGGGTGTGGCAAGAAGCCTCTTTCACTTCCAAGCGGTGGCCGGAAACAGCGGAACAAGTCCCTTAGAGTGGAGGAGCCAGACTGGGCACCCCACGTGGCATGGGCTGCAACTGAAGACTGGGAGAGCTGACTAAGGGGCGACCTTTTCTCTGATGGAAACATCCACGTTACGGCCCCTACGCTTATTCCCTTTGTCCTACCCAAGCCCATGCAGGGAGGAGAGAAAAGCATTAGGCAAACAACGACATGCCGGAAGACTGGCCTGCAGCCAACGTACCCAACCAGGAGCTAAAATTCCACTGCGGTGATACATCTTTACCTTCACATTGACTCTTGGGGCACAGAGGAAACAGCCACATGGGAGAGGAGTGGTAGGGACCGCTTTTCACTTTTAGGTAGCCACCTCGGATTGTGACAGTTGAGCCGAATTGGTGGGCCAGAGTAGAGGAGATTGGATGGGCAGCATGAGCATCCAGGACTAACATTACAGCCCAGGTCGGCCGGGACCCACACAAGATGTCTCGCCCCAAAGGTAGGAGACTGGGCACATGGCTTCAACCTCAGGAGGTGATCCCTCTCTGGGAGCCCAGAAGCCCTGGGAGACTGCTATGGCTAATGGGGGCCAGTGACAGTCACAAAAGCCCAGCTTTACTCCACCCCTGATCACCGTGGTATCTCAGGAGGACATCTGGATAGAGGAGGGGAGAGAGGTGGGCCCCATCACTGAGCCAGTAAGACATGGCCTCACAGAGACAAGCGAGGGCAGATGTCCCCTGAATTGTGTGTAGGGAGGACCCTTCTGTCCCCTCCCAGCTGGTAGACCTGCCAGATGCCGTGGGGGACCAGCACCCAGAGATATTCCTCACAGAGTCCCGGATTGTGAGATTTGTTCTGGAAAGGGCACACAGAGCGCTGGCCCCATGCCCTCCGCCGGTCGCAAAGCTAGAGCCATTATCATTAGGGTACTGAACTTTGTAGGCAGAGACTCTATACCGTGGCAGGCACGCCAACATCCAGACGTCCTTTGCACCGACTCCAAGTTTCAAGGCTTCACCTCTCCGGGTTTAATCACCCCGGGTCCCCTTCACACTGCGGCAGGAGTCTGGGCTCCAATCATCTCCCCTGCGCAGGCCTCCGCCGCACGGCCATGCCCCTGCCGCCCACAGCCGTCTTTAAAATTAAATCCCAGGGGTCTTCATTAATGAGCCCCCCAGCAAGCGTCCAGGCCCCACTGCCCCACAACCCGTATCCGCAGACCGTGCAGCGTCATCCACCGCCCCTGCAGGAAGGATCACAGACCAGGCGGGCCTACCACGGCCTTCCAGAAGCCCCGGGGTCACACAGCTCACGTCCCCGGGTACAGCTCCTGGCAACAGCGGGCAAGATTTCACGGCTCCTCACCTCCAGGTCGGCGCTCCCCCAGGATCCCTCTCAAAGCAGCAAGGATTTTGGGCTGCAATCGGCCCTCAGCACAGGTCCCTGCAGGAGGCAGTCGGACCCAGAGCAGACGCCAGGAGGCCGCGTAGCAGGTAGTCGGGGTCCGCACCGCCATTTTGCGTGCAGGGGAACCGCTGCAGCTCTAGGGCTGAAAAGTTATTTTCCCGGTCCCCAGGCACGTAATACCGCACCCGGCTGGGATCCTCGGGACCGGGGGGGGTTCCGACCCCGGATTCAGCACAATGGCACAATTCTGCCAGGATTACGACATACAGGGCAGGAGCTACACTATTCTGCAACTAGCCCTCCATGCTGCCACACCACGATCCCCCGTTGTGTCATGGTTTGTCTTGCAGAATCCAGGGTCCCACAGCAATGGGGAATCAGAAATTCTTTTTCGCTTGAGGGGTGGGGCTTCTAAATGCCAGCTACCCTCTGTCATGTGTGAGAATATGAACATTGGCACTCTGCAGTCTGCCAGGAAAAGATGCCTGGAGTCTGCCTTGAAGAAAGCAGCTAGCTGACTGCTGAAGAAGGGTGCTAGAGGTGCTCCTACATGAAGAAGATCATACCTATAAGGAGGGAACAGTGAGGAATTGAGAGGAAGAACTGAAAGATGCGAGTGGCTAAACAGTGAAGTATGTGCATCTCAAGCTGTGTGGAGTGGAAAGGCCTTGAAACCCTAGTGGCACTGCTGTCTGTCCAGGAAATTATCTCCTGTAGCCGAGGCATGAACAGGGATACCATAAATGCATTTTGTGGTATTCTCGCCATGAAGACATGGAGCTTGTGATTACTGGAAACTGAGAAAATCTTAATCACATTTGATAGCCTTATCTGAAAAACTGAAGTGCCGTAAGCAGCTTAGCACTAGGTCAGACCACTCTCCAGAATCAGTGGTGGTGTCTGTCTCCATCTCCTGATAATTGCTGCAACATAGGGTGGACTGGTTATTTGGGTGATGGAGTTGTGTTTGGGTCTGAGGAAGATTCCCCCAGTGAATATTCAATGGAACACAACCAGAGAGCGCTTTGCAGTCTCCTCATTGTTGGTGCTGGTGCTGCTTGTCTTCATCAGACAGGGGCAGGTGCACCACATTTAGAAGGGAAGGTCTGGGGCAACATCAGCTGGGCTGAGGCAGAGCCACTGTGATCCCGCTTGGTGGGTTTTTAGAAAAGACAACATTCAGTGTGGTCTTGCCTTTCACTGGCACTCACGGCCTTTTGTTTGCCTGAGAAACAATAAAGATAGAAAGGTGATGTCACCCACGAAGAATTGTCATTGGGTACTATCCATGATCCACCTCTCCACAATTACTTGGGGGGGAATAGACGGACTTAAAGGACTAAAAATAATAATGCTACCCACCACTTACTCCATAAGGGATAATGTCCTAATATTAATTGAAGAACTATGTTATACCTTTCCCAAAGGAGTAGCCTAGATTAGTTCTTTAAGTCTCAGCTCACAGCGATCATTGCTTTGATAGCTGTGTATTATTTGCTTACACTCTCAAATTTATGAGCTGTATACATTTATATGTTAGAAGTGAATTACTTTTTTTTGTGAAAACAATGGCTAGACCTGGATTTATTGCTGACACTGGATGTCTCATTGACTTTACCATACCCCATTTAGTAGGCACCTGGGCACCTGGCTTGCCTCTTGCTTGTTGGCTCTTGTTCCTGCTTGTTCCAGACTGATCTAGTGACACCGCAGGGGTTTTCCCAATTTAGCATTCTTCCTAGGAACAGACGCCTTGCCCACCCCATGACCCACTTAATGTGGCAAAGGTACACCAAAGGCAAGCCTGTCTGTGCCTGTCTGCTCATGGACCGCACCCTGTGCCATGTCCCCTGACTCTCCTGACTCCAAAGATATACCATTGCCAAGCTCTATACCCTCAAACCCGGCTGCCGCAACAAACACTGCCACTGCTCGAGCCACGCTCCACAGTAGGACCTTAAACCTGCACAAACTGCCACCTCAGCTGCCACTGCACACATACTAGCCCCACAACCAGCCCCACCATGATTACACCACAGACAACACCTGACCAAAAACACGAACTTGTATGCACCTTTCTCAACACACGCTCACTATGCAAACATTCCACTGAATTCTAGGACCTCATCACCATCCTTACATGCAACATTGTCTTCCTCACTGAGACCTAGCTCAACCCCACATCAACCCCACGCATTGCCACAGCGATAAAGACGCATATAAAATCACTCACCAGGACCGCACCAACAAACCATACAGTGTACCAACACCACCGACAACACCACCACCCCCATGGAACATCTCAACTTGGAGGCACCCTCGCATTCCCCAGGGCCATGCTCCAGCTTGTGCAACTTCATGACAGACTTCATTGCATCCCCAGTGTTCGATTCCAAGGACTATATGTTCCAGAGTGACCTACATTTCCACATCCATGACCCCACTGACAAAAACACTGCACACCTCCTGGACAGTATGAGCAGCCCCTGATATACCCAAATCATGTACGACCCTACAAACACCTCAGGACACACGCTGGACCCACTTTTCATCACCTGCAACCGTGTTAAATACAGCCATGTCACAGAATTCACATGGACCTATCACTCCTTCATCCACTTCAGCATCTCCAACCCCTGCACCACCACCCCCAAGATGGTTAACACCCCCTACCGGTGGTGGAACAAAATCTCTGAGACCAGCTGTGCGAATGCCCACAACATCTCCACCCTATTAGCGCCACCAACCTCGAACAGTGAGTGACAAATTTCAACGCCTGGATCACCAATTTTGCCAGACAGCATTGTCTCCATCAAGAGCAATGTCCAGAGAAAATCCTCCAAAAAGGCCAGCTGGTACACGCAAGAGTGCAGAACAGCGAAACGAGACAGCAAAGAGTTGTAGAGGAGCTGGTGCAAGGACATCTCAGACAGGGCACCCTTCAAGACCTCCCTCAACCTCTACCCTATGCCTGCTGAGGGCAATAATGAAGACAGTCCTTGCCGCATGCATCGAAACCAGTGCCAGAAACACCAAGGACACTTTTTTAAATCATTAAGGAACTCCCCAACCCTCACACCCTCACAGGAGCTGTGCGACAACCTCACCCACTTCTTCATCGACAAGATTGCAACCATATACAGAAACCTCGAACCCCAACCCAAACCTACGGACGTCCTCAACAGATACGCCACCACTATAACTGACATGAACCACACACTGATCACTTGTAACATCCTTTCTACGCAGGACACACATTCCACCATGAAATTCATGCCACAGACCTATGCCCACAGATCTTCAACATTGAAAACCAAAGGATAGGCCAGCAACTCACCACCCTACTCCCTACCTCTATAACCTATGCAACATTTCCTGATACTTTGAAAAATGCTGAGTCAACTCATGACAAACCTGGAGCAGAATCAGCTACTCGATGCCTCCCAATCCGGCTTCCATAGCAATCACAGCACTGCTCTTATCGCAGCCACCGGTGACACACAAATCCTCCTCAACTCAACATCAGCTTTGAACCTCCTTGACCTCTCGGCAGCCTATACCCCACACACTGATCGAAAGACTCCACTATATAGGCATCCAAGGGGACTCACTCAGATGAATCACCTCCTTCATCACAGGAAGTACCCAGAGGATCGACCTTGCACCTTCACTTCTGAACGCAGGAGGTCACCTGCGGTGTCCCCTAGGGCTTATCCCTCAACCCCACACTCTCTTCACCACATATATGACCCCAGTGGCCAACATTATCAGATCCCACGTTCTCAACATAATTTCCTATGCAGAGGACATCCAACTCATCCTCTCACTCACCAACAACCCCATTACCACCAGAACCAATTTCCACAGATGCATGACAAATGTCACCGACTTTATGAAAAACATCTGCTTGCAGCTGAATACAGACAAAATTGAAGTACTGATTTTGGCAATCGCAGCAACACATGGAATGATTCCTGGTGGCCATCAGACCTAGTACCCACACTCGCTCGCACTAACCATGCCAGAAACCTCAGAATATTAATTGACAACAAGCTCACCATGAAATCACAGATCAACGCCATCTCCTCTGCCTGCTTTCCTCACTCTGCTCATGCCATGTAAGATCCTCAAGTTGCTCCCCTTACACAAGAGGCGCACCGTGACACAATCCGTACTCACCAGCTGACTGGACTACAGCAAAGCCCTCTATGTCGGGTAGAGCAAACTTAGGTTGAGGATGCTATTAATGCAATCTGAAACATAAGCTCTCTAACACACAGCAATTAAACACAGTCTTAGCACCTAATGAATGAGAAATGAGATCAAAATAAGTTTTGCGATGAGGTTATTTATATCAGAATTACTTCATTCATTGATATATACATTACCAAGGTAGACTGTCAAGATCAATAGTAAACATAAAGTGCATATTAGTGACAGATGTGCATGGTGCTCAGGTGGTGAACATTATATACAGTGTAAGTATTTTCATATATACAAGTGTTAACAATAGGCCAGATGTTGATTTCAATCCAAAGATTCCTATCTTTCCTAGTATAGAATCCTGGTGGTGCTGGACCTAGAAAAAGCGTCGACGTTTCGACCCTGTAGTGCCCCAATGGGTGGTCACAGTGAGTCTTCCTCAAGACAGGTGAGGGGGGGAGGGCGAACGAGGATTGTTTGAAGACAGTCCTATTGAAGGCCGGGTGTCTCGGCCTGGAACAATGGGGCACAATGGCCAGTTATCTCAAGTACTGGATAATTCAGCGTGTTGAAAGGATGGTCCGAACTCCCATCAAACTACTGCTAGCAGTGGTCCGAATTAAATGCCAAAGAGATGGCTCTTACGCTGGAACCTGAAAGTTGAAAGGTACATGGTCAGATAGGTCAAGTAGGCAATTGTCCATCCTTACAGTGCAGCAAGCAATTGAGGCATCATGAGCTCATAAAATATATTTTTCCTCATTTCCAACGTTGGCTTGCAAAGAATTTGAATACATTTAACCAAGGTGAAGGGGGAGTCAGCACTGAAGAGATTATGCCTCTTCAAATATGACCAGAGGTAAGTTAGTTCATAAAAATGTGCTGCCTTCAAATATTGTACTCCAGCAGCTGCCTCTTGTCCTCTTCAGTGTCACACCCTCTACTACACAGGAGCTGCTCCACAGAATTCAAGACTCTGTGAAGTCCCTAAACTGGCAGTAGGTGTTTTGTAATCAGATGGATTATTTTTAACAATTTGATTCCGACCTGATAAATGCCAGTCTTAGACTCAAGGGGGCAGATACCAATGCTGGCTCATGGGCCCCCCTTGCATCTGAACCAGATTTTCAGAATTATTATGCTCTTCTTTTGAAATCACAAAGCATCCATAGTGGGATTACAGCCAAGCTCTTGGTGGCTGTATTCTCAGATGATGCATCTATGAATTCCTAAAAACAAAGGGCCTGATTCACAAAGGTAAAGTTAGATGAAAGTCTAACTTTATGACTTTTGGTATTCACAAATGGTCTTTACTTTTACTACTCGTAAAAGCCCTTTGTGAATACCGAAAGTCATAGAGTTAGACTTTCATCTAACTTTACCTTTGTGAATCGAGTCCACTGTCTTTCTCTTCTAAAATGTTTTGCACCCAATCTTTTCCAACATAGAGGTATTTTTTTTATGACAACTGCTTTGGACAACCCTACTCCAGAATCGCTCCTTCTCCAGCACCAATGGGATGTGATCCCTCAGTCTCTCCATGTCCATTGTTGGTTACATATTTCTCTAGACTCTGAATACCTATGTATTTCGTTCCTTTTCAACACACCCAACTGTAATGTAATTTAAAACATTAATCAAAAGCCTTCTGTCAGCAATGCTTCTGGAATTATGAGACTGTGAAGGGCCAATTGTACTCTGGAAAGTCTAGTACAAGAATATTGTGGCGCACTAATGCCATGGACAAAATATCAAGGGACAAAATATTGAATGGTAAATGCAAAGATGGGCAGATATATTTACCATTCTTAACTCCACTTGAATGAAGATATATGCATACATATTTTTGGTACACATATGTGGAATTAGGTACAGAAAATCTGTTCATATTTACCTTTTGATATTTTGGCTCGCTTTTTTGTCAATTATATTAGTGTCCGACAATGTCAATATTTAGGAGGCACATTTGGAAGGCCAAATTATGGGACACAGTGAAAATTATGCAGCATAATTTATTACATTCTGTGAGAATACTATTCTGCTATTTTATCACACATTAATGCTGTTCTCCCAAAAAGCTTACCTCTCTTATACCAGTATAGCACGTGGGTGAGGTAATCTGGTGAGTAGTTAATGTTTGCCATGGCGCAGCACCATGTGTTATTTTTGATTATTCTAAACTAGCAATACATTTATTTGTGGAAATCTGCAATCTATGTAGCATAGGGTGCATTATTTGGTAAGTACAGCAAACCCAACATTGTATGGAAGAAGCGCCTGGCTACCCTCACTGGTGACAAGCAGCACTATACAAAACCACCTTACATTTACATTATATTCCAGTAACCCCATCGATTAGTGATGGTTTGTTGTGTGATCCTTTCAATCTGATAGTTCTCACACTCTTACTCACATTGACAGAAACAAAAGCATCAAAATCTTACCTCACTCTACTTAGAAAGTATGTAGTCGCACAACTTGAGAGTGTTTTTCATAATTTTGATCATCTCCTCGATCTGGTAGATAGAGTAAATGGAAACGAGAAGGCTATTTAGATGTGACAACATGCATAACAGATTACTTATTTTTCTCCAAAATGGTAAACTGTGGGCATTGCCAGTAACTGGTTGATCCCAGGGAATAGGAGATTGTTTTCTCTGTTGCTCAATGCCAATGCCAGCTGAATCCTTTGCCTGGTTTAGAAGTGAGGATAGAAAAAGCTAAATTTGCTCCTAAGGTGAAAGGGAATTTTGTATTCAATAGTTCCTTGCTCGTCCACAAATATGATTAACCCCTCTGTGCTTTGTCCTCTTCTCTCATAGAAGAGGTTAGTCTTGTAGTCAAAAGGGAGATTGTTTTAATTAATTCCTATTTCCAGCAAGAGATACCTTCCACCTCTGCCCCTTTACACTGTGCACTAAAACCAGTGTTGAAGTTACGAAACCGGTTCTAACTCTCTAAGGTACCACTGGATAAGAGACGGAGTGAGTTACTACACCATTCACTCCTTGGTAATATTGTAATGAATTCCTTTTGTTTCTGAGAATAGAGGGCAGTTTCAATGGGCAGTTATTCCTGTGATATATTGTGGATTTTATTTTATTTGTGTAGATGGAATGGAAGCCACAAAGTTTGAGAGAGAGGGCACATGAACTTGATGGTATAGAACTTTAAACAAGACTCACATATTTCTCAGCTGCAATGGTGGGCATGTCGAAGGCATCCCTGTGTTCCGGTGGTGTTACTTCTTCAAGCAGAATAGTTGGATCCTGAAAATATAATGAATATATCAGCATTAACAAGACCGTTGTCAACACATCTAGACTCTCATGAGTCTCACAGAGACGGAAGTCACAAAAGGCTGCACACCTCAAGAAACCTTGTGTTCATCACCTTTAAATGCAGAACTATTACTTTTGTGAGTAATTGATCAAATATGCAGAAACAGTGAATAATGGTAAGCTGACAGTGTACAAGTGTGCTGCTACCAGAAGTGGTTACTCTGATCTTGACCCAATAAATTGTGTATGTCTCTTTCTAAACCATATAGTATCTAAGTATCTACCTTATCTGATATAAATACCATCCTGGCTCCCAAAGTTCTTGCCTACCATTGACAGATTACACACCTCCACTACATTGTAAAGAGCAAAGAAATTACTGGGAGGAGTTGCCAAGCAGTGCATGATGGAGGCTGCATTTTACGCGAGCTCCGTGCCAGTTCCGAGAATTCTGATGAATCTGACCCTTAGGCTACCTTTTTCAGCCGTAAGCACCGATGCAGTGGCTCATATACTAACCCTTTTTGGCCCACTGGAGCACTTCCAGGGAGCCCGGGATGAGAGACAATTTTTGGCGATTGACAGCCTGGAGTATTCGTACGACCTGCCTGGACATGTGCCTGCTGGTGACAAACATCACCTGAAGCTGTGGAGTCACTGTGAACCCCCCTGTGCATCGACTCCTGGGGTGCTCAAGGGAGAGAAGACAGCCAAGTGGCCGGGGTGTGGCACGAAGCAGCTTTCACTTCCAAGCGGTGGCTGGAAACAGCAGAACAGGTACCTTAGAGTGGAGGAGCCAGACTGGGTGCCACACGTGGCCAGGGCTGCAACTGCAGACTGGGCGAGCCGACTATGGGGCGACCTTTTCTCTGATGCAAACATCCATGTTGTGGCCCCTACTCATGTACCCTTTGTCCTACCCAAGCCTGTGTAGGGAGCCAGGGATGGGAGAAAAGCATTAGGCAAACAACGACATGCCGGAAGACTGGCCTACTGCCAACGTACCCAACCTAGAGCTACAATCCCATAGCGGCGATACATCTTTACCTCCGCATTGACTCTTGGGGCACAGAGGAAACAGCTACATGGGGGAAGTGGTAGGGACCGCATTTCACTTTTAGGCAGCCACATCAACAGATGAGCCGAATTGGTGGGCCTGAGTAGAAGAGATTGGATGGGCAGCATGAGCATCCAGGACTAAGATTACAACCCAGGTGGGCCGGGACCCACACAAGATGTCTCACCCCAAAGTTAGGAGACTGGGCACATAGCTTCAACCTCAGGAGGTGATCCCCTCTGGGTGCCCAGAAGTCCTGGGAGACTGCTATGGCCAATGGGGGCAGTGACGGTCACAAAAGCCCAGCCTTACCCCACCCCTGATCACCGTGGTGTCTCAGGAGGACATCTGGAGAGAGGAGGGGAGAGAGGGGGCCCCAACACTGAGCCAGTAAGACATGGCCTCATAGAGACATGCATGGACAGATATCCCCTGCATTGTGTGTAGGGAGGACCCTTCTGTGGTATACAGCCTTTACAACAAAACTTTTACAACGAACTACCATTACAACACAACTTTTACAACGCAAACCATTACAACGCATTCCGCTGGGGGGCGCTCTAGGATAGGGAATAGGTTTAATGTACTATCCAACACCTACCCTACTATCCACGGGGACTGGAGTTGGAATAGTAAATTAAACTATTCACTATCCAGCGCCCAAAAGCATTATGCGTTCTAATGGTATGGGTTGTAAAACTTGCGATGTAAAGGTAGGCGCTGTAAAAGTATGCGTTGTAACGTCATACATCCCCTTCTGTCCCCTCCCAGCTGGTAGACCTGCCAGATGGCATGGGGGAGGAGCACCCAGAGAAATTCCTCACAGAATATTTCAGAACCAGAGTCCCGGATTGTGAGCTATCCCCCTGCTTCGTTCTGGAAAGGGCACACAGAACGCTGGCCCCATGCCCTCTGCCGGTCGCACAGCTAGAGCCATTATCATTAGGGTACTGAACTTTGTAGGCAGAGACTCTATCCCGCGGCAGGCTCGCCAACATCCAGACGTCCTTTGCACCGACTCCAAGTTTATGCTCTTCTCCGATTACACAGGAAAGTACAGCTCCTTCATAAATGTTTCTTAGAGGTTAAGTGGAAAGTCAGGACTATGTACATTGAATGTGCTGATGTACCCTGCCAAACTAAAAGTTATGGATCAGTGGGGAACCATTTTTATTTTACAGCTCTTAAGATGCCTGAATCTGAGCGGCGGATATGAAACGACTGCCCATATCAACAAAGGAGCCAATGCCATCTCGGGAGACTGAAGGGGGTCAAGCATCCCACTCTAGGCTGAAATGCAGCAGTCTGATAGGAGGCCAAATCTGGTTATAACAGGAGGATAAACATAGGACATCCTCCTCATAGAGCTCTGGTGATTACCGGGGAGGGGGCCCTACTAGTGGATGATGAGACATTATTCAGCGGTATAGAGGAAGGGTTTGGTCCCCTTCCTTGCTTTCTTCCATGTAGAGCTACAAGTGTTTTCTCATTTGCTGAGGGAGAACAGACACATTGCCTCTGGAGACAGGGGCTGGTTCGAGGCAAAGCACTCCCCACTGCACAAGATCATTGTGGTTACTTTATTTTGATTTAATATTACATTGTATTATATGTTGTTTCTATTGGGGTTGCTTGATTTAGAGACTAAAAATGCTTCCATTGGGGTTGCTTGATTTAGAGACTAAAAATGCTTCCACTTTAGAGGTGTTGAGTAGAGGGTTGTTGGGGGAACAGTTGGGTACTTTAGGGTTTATTTTGGTCACAATACTACGTCTCATGCAAGACAGACTGCGGACCCCAGTCAAATGGTTGCAATGACCTGCCATGACCTCTGACAGCACCACCATCCCCTACAAGCAATTGTCTTTGAATTTCAGTGGGTTGCTGGATAAAATAAAATACAGAACAATCCTTCGAGAGGCCCACAATCGGGTCCTAGTGGTTCCATTGTTGCAAAAGACACATTTTCTTGGGAATAGGGGTGCCTTTTTGGAACATTATGTCTTTAATCATGCAGGGTTCACTAGGGGTTCCAGAGGAGTTACTTTTCCCCTGATGGTCGTGGACACTATCTGATATGCCATAGATAGATATGTTGTGGTTAGTCGCTTCCTGTTTGGCATTCCATTGGCAGTAGTGTCTGTGTATATTCCACCGACCCTGCAGGCGACTTTGATGAAAAATCTGATGACAGTTATCACAGGCCTGGATGAGGAGCTTATCGTAGGGGGATTTCAATGATGTCATGTACCTACAACTTGATGTGAAAAGTGGGGCTAAACCATTGCACCATGGGCAGAGTCCCAGCGGCTTTGCAATCCATGGAGAGCAAAGAACAAGTTGGCATGTGAGTTCACATATTATTCCCACTCCCAAAGGTCACATACTAGACTACTTCTTCCTCCCAGCTGCAGGACTCTGATAGTCGTCAGGACCTACAATGCACGCAGGGGTACTGCTGGGCAAATCACCGATTTAATTAACGATGGGACTAGGGAGGTGTAGGTCTAACATGCACTGGAGCCTTTAGGTTGGGTGGCTGAAGGTTGTTAGGTTTTAAGAACACATGAAGAAAAAGATGGAACTCTACTTAAGAGCAAACTCCACAATAGAAGTCTTCCTAATCACAATGTGGGTGGCAATGAAAGCAGTTCTTTGGGGGTTAATAATAGCATACCCTGTGGGAGGAGAACGAAAAGTGCAGCACTGGAAAGGCAGATTGGGGAATTAGAATATCGCCTTAACCAAATGAGAGATCATGAAACACTTTGTAGTCTAGAGGCTACTAAGGAGGCCCTTAAACAGAAACTGATGACTCATGCCAGGACACCAGTGTCTGATTTTTAAAAACCGAGAGTACGAATTTGAGGCAAGACAGGAAAATTGCTAAACAGGTGTTAGACCTGTCTGCTTCTGATAGTCCCCTCACACTATGATTTATTTTGTTCCCCCGTGCCTCCAAAAATGTGTCGCTTTTTCTTTGTCTACCAGGACCTTTTTGTGTGTTGTCCCATGGGGCTAGATGCTCTTTGATGCCCAGTTGCTCACCAAGTTCCTGGCACCTATGTACAAGGCGCCTGACTGAACCGGTGGCATAACCAACTGGGGTTGTCAACCCTAAAATGGTGGACACCATTGTCCCCTATGAGAGTGACTGCCATTGGAGCCCCTCTGACCACTGACCCTTTGAAGGTTTTGGCGCACTTTGTGTAACCTGCAAACCTGACAGGAATCCCCTCAGGAGTTACAAGTACACAAAATGGCTGCCTTAGGAAGCCCAGTACGGTGGCTCCTAATGACCAATTAGATACCTTGAAAGGGCCATGTCATTGACATAGCCAGGGAAGGTTGTAGAACCTTCTGGCTCGTGCTGGCATCCTAGGGCACTGGCTATAAAAGGCCCAGTCCCCGGCGGCCATGTTGGAGAGGAGAGGAGAGGAGAAGAATGATCAAAGAACACCAGAAGAAGAGGACTTGACCCCAGATTGACACCTGCCCTGTTAACCCCCTGAGGCAGCTGATAGTTCAGGCAGAAGAGCAGCAGAGGTTGCTGGCGTGGACCCTGACTGGCGTTCCAGTCAGAAGCGTGAGCAGTGTCCTCTAGCCTTCAGCGCCTGGTCAGCGAGTGCCCAATTGCCCCTCTGAGACTTTGGCCATAGTTGGAGCCTCCCCGCCCCCCCAGTGGTGAGATCGCAACCGCAACTCTTAAAGTGCCACCTTCAACTTAAGTGCCTCCTGGCAGGCGTTCGGACGTCTCCGAACCCACCGCCGTCGACGCGCTGTTTGTGGATAGAAGGTGAGGTGCTGCGCTGGGGCGGGGAAAGGCTGGCCTTCATTTGGGCGAGATTACTGTCTCTGCCCTGCCCGAGTGACTTTGGAGCTGGTGTGTGGGCGGGAACCCCCCCGTGAGTGAGCTCGGAGGGAGGATCGCGGAGCCCCTGGAACCCCCCTTCGCCCTTGGGAGAAGTGCCATACTGACTGGAGCGCTTACCGGCGCCGCGGAAGTTAGGTGGGCCGTCTCTTCCCCTGAAGTTGCCGCGTTGTTGTGGAACTGTGATGCGGTCTCATTTTGAACTGTGCGCGCAGGTGTTTTGGCCCCTCCGGCAGCCCGTTCGACGGTCCCAAGTCTCGTGAACTGGAGCCGCCTTCGGAAACCCCGCCTGCGCTGACAGAAGCGTACAGACTCCTCCGGCAGCAGTAGCATTGAACCGGCTGACCGCGGAGTGTAATTGCCGTAGTCATTTTATGCCTTTATCTTCCAGATATATGCGCAATGAGTTGTGAGTGCAACTAAGGGATTATCACGCGTATCTTGTGCCCAGAGATCCCGAACCCGTGAACACTTCAAAAACTGTAAGAGCACGCATTCCGCATTGAATGACAAACGTAATGTGTTTACCCAGAAAGTGATTTATTGGTGGCAGCGATACCAGAATGACCCTGTGATATTTATGTGAAACGATCAGTATCTAACCTGCTAGGAAACTGTCCAGTCATTGCTGATATTTATTCCAGTCATTGCTGATATTTATTCCAGTCATTGCTGATATTTATTCCAGTCATTGCTGATATTTATTCCAGTCATTGCTGATATTTATTCTAATGTATTGAATCCTGATATTTATCCAGTATATTTATTTATTAGAGTCCAACTATTTATTCCTGAGAAACCAGTACACAGCTAATCAAACCCATTTAAGAAATGTGAATGTGATTACCTAAGTGAACTTCCTACAAACCCAGAGAACTTTTACATAAACGAAACGTATTTTTCTATAACAGTGGTGTGGTGTCCTTCTTTTTGTGTGGTGTGCAGGGAGTTATTATTGGGTCAGAGCCGGCTTAACACTACAGCCTTCACTTGCCTCGTCACTTGAGCCGAGCTACCCCCTTTGTGCTGGGCTTGCCCATCGCAGGTCCAACATAAAATTGGTGCTCAGCGGGTGGGATTGCGAGCCGTGCTTGTTTTGAACCCCATAATAATTCAGTGTGCACCACAGGTACACACCCGGAGTTTTCTCCTAGCGGCCCTCAAGTTCAACGTTTTGCTTTTTCCAAATTCTCTCCTGGAGGTGGGTGGAAGTGACCCTCAAAGTTCTTATCCTGGTCACCTACTTCGGGGTGGTGGTCCACACTTTTCACTGACAAGATGGAATTCGAAATGTCAGAGCTGGAGACCTATACTGTTGCCCAGCTCAAGGATTTCTGTCAGGAGAGGGGAGTGTTTGTCAGGCGAGGGGCCAAAAGAGAGGAGCTCCGTACTAGTCTGCGAGCATGGGTGGAAGCACACACGGAGGGAACGGTGGAGGAGGAGGAATCGGACAGAGGTACTGTCATTGATAGGACTGCGGAATGTCCCCCGGGGGTGGGTGAGATGTCAATCAGCCCCAAGGCAACCTCACGGGAGGGCAGCAGTGTGTCATCGAGAGGGTTGTCAGAAACCGAGTTAGCTGACAGGAGAGAGGAAAGACTGTTAAGGTGGGAAATAGCAAAAATGGAGTTGGAAGAAAGGAGGGAGGGGAGGAGGTTGGAACATGAGTCCAAGCTGGAGATGGAAAGGAAAAGGATGGAACACGAGTTCAAGCTACGAGAACTCGAATTCCAGGCCCCTAACATCACTCCGAAGGGTGTCGAGTCAAAGGAATTTGCCAGGGAGCCCAGGCCCCATTTACCCAAGGACGTAGTCGCCAGTTATACCGCTGGAGACGACATAGCCAAGTGGCTCTAACAGCAGAGTACAAAGTTCCCCAGGGGGCGTTAAACCGTGTGGAGCAAGGAGTTGGTATTATGAATACCGTGGCTGTGAAGAAAGGGTTCCCTAGTCGGAACTTAGAGAGCCTCACACACCCAAAGTAATAAGCGTGAAACACACCCTTACTAGAGGGTGTCCGGTGTCATCATCGGCTCACTGCCCCTCGTCAGACCGGCGCTGCAATATCTGACGGAGTCCCCAAAGGTACTCTTTTGACGGGGTTCTTTTAGTTCCTTGCCGATGGTGGATGTGGGTGAGGATGAAAAGAAGGTGTAGTCAGTGCAGTGGTGAGTGAAGGCGATAAAAAAGGTAATCAGTCCACTTGCAACTTTAATAACGTGGCTGATTCCTTAGTTAAAAGGGGTGGGAGGGGAGTTTAGAGACCGTAAAAGGTGTACAGAACAATAACTCTACCCCCTAGTGTGGTCAACATGTTTCTCGCCGAAAGGCGATTCGTCAGGACCTAAAATAAAGTACTACACAAAGAAAAGTGAACTCAATGCTCAATCTATATAAAGAAAGCAAATACAACCTCGCTGGGTCGGAGGACAAGAGGGCCGAGGGGTCCTGCTCTATTTAGGCGACCTAGAGGTAGGGGAACAAAATATAAAAACAAAGAGAGCAGCTCAAGTCAAATGCAATATAGTGACTCAATGTTCAAATCGTGCAGCGTGACTCTTGTGACACAGGCTCCACACTGTGAGAAGTGAAGGGGGGTGGTGTGGAAAGGGAGCATACACCACCCAGATATCACAATTGGGGAATTTCCATTGTGTGTTTTTAAAAACAACCTGTGGTATATAACCGAAGCTTTCAGGATAACAACCCGCCCCTCCGGAAACAACAGTAGGCGTGCAGCATAGGTCAAGTTCTTACCCTAAGGGGATTGAGAATGGGCCCCGCAGCAAGCTCCCGTGAGGCCAGCGTAATAAGGATTGGATACACCTATTGGATGTAAAAATAGGTAGCTGGTAACTGAGACAGGTAAGGTTGAAGTGTAAAGTGGATGTGAATGGTGGTACACTTAGTATTGGCAATAACGGCCCCAGATAGCGCGTAGGACGCTCTCCCTGCATCAATTCGTAATCGGGTGAGGGAGAGAGAGAGAGAGAATGGCTGGGCGGGATAGAAAAAAAAAAAAAAAAATAGCCAAGTGGCTGGCAGCCTATGAGGTCTCCTTAAGAGCCCATGGGATCCATGAGAAGCATTGGGGTGGTGGATTATACCGGTACATGCCTCCGACAGGTAGGGATGCCCTATTGGCCCTAGACCGGGAGGAACAGGTTAATTACCCCGCCATGAAGGTGGCGCTCATCAGGAAGTTTGGGTTGACCCCCGAGAAATACCGGCAAAGGTTTAGGGGCAGCCACAAGCTGAGCTCACAAAATTGGGTTGACTTCCTGGATTTTGCCAAGAAAGCCCTGGAAGGGTGGGTCCAAGGTAGTGAGGTGGAGGACTATCAAGGGTTGTATGACTTAATCCTCAAGGAGCATCTACTCGAGAAATGTCTTCCCGAGCTGAGGCAACACCTGGTAGACAGCAAACTTACTTGCCCCCGTAAGCTTGCTGAGGAGGCGGACATTTGGGCGAGTACCCGAGTGTCCACGAAGGGGACTGGAGGAGATTCTCAGAAGTCCAGACAGGGCGCTCCCCAGAGGAAAGAGGGGGGAGATAATAAGAAAGAGTTCTCCAAAGGTCCCCAAAATAACTTTAAGGGGAAAAACACCTTTTCCAACTCTAAGGCTAACCCGCAGAAGAACCCTAATCCTGGCCAGAGTCAGCAGCCAAGGGTTGTCCATTGCTTTGAGTGCGGTGGTATTGGACATTACAAAGGAGACCCGAAATGCCCAAAGAGACCACCTCCTCCCACTGGAGGAAAGGCCCCGGGAGTCGCTAGTGTAGCACTCGGGGAGGAGATGTCCTTAAGTAAGGGAAGGGAGTGGGCGGGAGTCACCTTAGTGTCCCTGGGTGATCGGGAGATGGTTCCAAAGATCCAGGTGCCCGCGAATACTACCAAGTATGGGCAGTGGATCACCATCAATGGCCATAGAGGGGAAGCTCTGAGAGATACAGGAGCCAGTATGACTATGGTAAGGAGTCATCTGGTGTCCTCGGAGCAGGTGATGCGAGGCGTACTTCATCCAGCCGCAATGGCTGACGGCAGAATGGGTCACTATCCTGTGGCCGAGGTTCCCTTTGAGTGGGGAGGGGTTGCAGGTCCACTTCGAGTCGCCGTAAGCCCCGCCGTGCCAGTCGATTGTTTACTGGGCAATGATATGGAGCACAATGCTTGGAAGGAGGTGGAATACCGGGCTCATTCTGAGATGCTGGGTACACCTGATTGGGCCTGTGTGAGTACCAGGTCGGCGACTGCTCGAGTGGAGAAGTCGCAGGGGTCGGAGTCTGGAACAATGGCCCGCCCCGTAGCTGCTGATGAGGGAGCATGTCGAGGACAGGAGGAGCCTGCCTCGAGGTCCGTGCCCCGTGAGGCGGATAGGCCACCTGCGGAGGTGGACCCGGAGTCCACGGAGGAGGACATGGTTCCATTGGAGAACTTACCTATCCCCGCTGATTGGCGAGTGGAGGGAGGTCCGTCCAGGGAGGAACTGAGCAAGGGACAAAGGGAATGTCCCTCCCTCGAGGGTCTGAGGCAACAGGCTGAAGCCCAAGCAGCGGGTAACGAGTCTGGGAACTATCATGTTTACTGGGAGGATGGCCTTCTCTACAGTGAACCCAGAGCGCCAGTGCACGGATTGTCACGGGCCCTGGTAGTCCCACAGTGTTACCGAGCCTTCCTGGGCCTCACAGGTTACTACAGACGGTTCGTGAAGGGGTATGGCACTATCGTGGCTCCCCTTACTGAACTCACGGCCAAGAAGCAACCCAGGAGAGTCATCTGGACCGAGGCTTGCCAACGAGCCTTCAACACCCTGAAACAAGCATTGTGCAACGCTCCAATTTTGAAGGCTCCAGATTTCTCAAAGGAATTCATTGTCCAGACAGACGCATCCGACATTGGCATTGGGGCGGTGCTATCGCAACTCAATGAAGAGGGTCTGGATCAACCCGTGGTCTTCCTGTCACGGAGACTACTTCCCCGGGAACAGAGATGGAGTACCATTGAGCGGGAAGCCTTTGCGGTGGTCTGGGCACTGAAGAGGCTGCGACCATACCTGTTTGGTTCGCACTTCCTGGTTCAGACAGACCACCGACCCCTTCGTTGGCTCATGCAGATGAAGGGGGAAAACCCAAAACTGTTGAGGTGGTCTATCTCCCTACAGGGAATGGACTTTCGGGTGGAACATCGGCCCGGAGCTGACCACGCCAATGCAGACGGTCTCTCCAGGTATTTCCGCCTTAGTGTTGAGAACTCCCAAGGGGTTGGGTAGCTCTCCCCACTTTCAGCTGGGGGGGACGCGTGTTAGACCTGTCTGCTTCTGAGAGTCCCCTCACACTATGATTTATTTTGTTCCCCCGTGCCTCCTAAAATTTGTCGCTTTTTCTTTGTCTACCAGGACCTTTTTGTGTGTTGTCCCATGGGGCTAGATGCTCTTTGATGCCCAGTTGCTCACCAAGTTCCTGGCACCTATGTACAAGGCGCCTGACGGAACCGGTGGCATAACCAACTGGGGTTGTCAACCCTAAAATGGTGGACACCATTGTCCCCTATGAGAGTGACTCCCATTGGAGCCCCTCTGACCTCTGACCCTTTGAAGGTTTTGGCGCACTTTGTGTAACCTGCAAACCTGACAGGAATCCCCTCAGGAGTTACAAGTACACAAAATGGCTGCCTTAGGAAGCCCAGTACGGTGGCTCCTAATGACCAAATAGATACCTTGAAAGGGCCATGTCATTGACATAGCCAGGGAAGGTTCTAGAACCTTCTGGCTCGTGCTGGCATCCTAGGGCACTGGCTATAAAAGGCCCAGTCCCTGGCGGCCATGTTGGAGAGGAGAGGAGAGGAGAGGAGAAGAATGATCAAAGAACACCAGAAGAAGAGGACTTGACCCCAGATTGACACCTGCCCTGTTAACCCCCTGAGGCAGCTGATAGTTCAGGCAGAAGAGCAGCAGAGGTTGCTGGCGTGGACCCTGACTGGCGTTCCAGTCAGAAGCGTGAGCAGTGTCCTCTAGCCTTCAGCGCCTGGTCAGCGAGTGCCCAATTGCCCCTCAGAGACTTTGGCCATAGTTAGAGCCTCCCCGCCCCCCCAGTGGTGAGATCGCAACCGCAACTCTTAAAGTGCCACCTTCAACTTAAGTGCCTCCTGGCGGGCGTTCGGACGTCTCCGAACCCACCGCCGTCGACGCGCTGTTTGTGGATAGAAGGTGAGGTGCTGCGCTGGGGCGGGGAAAGGCTGGCCTTCATTTGGGCGAGATTACTGGCTCTGCCCTGCCCGAGTGACTTGGGAGCTGGTGTGTGGGCGGGAACCCCCCCCCCGTGAGTGAGCTCGGAGGGAGGATCGCGGAGCCCCTGGAACCCCCCTTCGGCCTTGGGAGAAGTGCCATACTGACTGGAGCGCTTACCGGCGCCGCCGAAGTGAGGTGGGCCGTCTCTACCCCTGAAGTTGCCGCGTTGTTGTGGAACTGTGATGCGGTCTCATTTTGAACTGTGCGCGCAGGTGTTTTGGCCCCTCCGGCAGCCCGTTCGACGGTCCCAAGACTCGTGAACTGGAGCCGCCTTCGGAAACTCCGCCTGCGCTGACAGAAGCGCACAGACTCCTCCGGCAGCAGTAGCATTGAACCGGCTGACTACGGAGTGTAATTGCCGTAGTCATTTTATGCCTTTATCTTCTAGATATACGCGCAATGAGTTGTGAGTGCAACTAAGGGATTATCACGCGTATCTTGTGCCCAGAGAGCCCGAACCCGTGAACACTTCAAAAACTGTAAGAGCACGCATTCCGCATTGAATGACAAACGTAATGTGTTTACCCTGAAAGTGATTAATTGTTGGCAGCGATACCAGAATGACCCTGTGATATTTATGTGAAACGATCAGTATCTAACCTGCTAGGAAACTGTCCAGTCATTGCTGATATTTATTCCAGTCATTGCTGATATTTATTCCAGTCATTGCTGATATTTATTCCAGTCATTGCTGATATTTATTCCAGTCATTGCTGATATTTATTCCAGTCATTGCTGATATTTATTCTAATGTATTGAATCCTGATATTTATCCAGTATATTTATTTATTAGAGTCCAACTATTTATTCCTGAGAAACCAGTACACAGCTAATCAAACCCATGTAAGAAATGTGAATGTGATTACCTAAGTGAACTTCCTACAAACCCAGAGAACTTTTACATAAACGAAACGTATTTTTCTATAACAGTGGTGTGGTGTCCTTCTTTTTGTGTGGTGTGCAGGGAGTTATTATTGGGTCAGAGCCGGCTTAACACTACAGCCTTCACTTGCCTCGTCACTTGAGCCAAGCTACCCACTTTGTGCTGGGCTTGCCCCTCGCAGGTCCAACAACAGGCTTGCAACCAACTCTGGAAGACAGGTTTGTCCCATAGACATGGGGCTCGACTGAGGTGTCCCATTACAAATCACACATTACTATGAGGCACTTTACCAATCGAAGCAGCCGGGCAGGTTGGAGCAACAAAACCCCTTAGCTGCAACCCTCGTCATGTTGAGGCTCTCCAGCAGTGGAATTCTTGGAAAGGTTTGCATCAACACTACTCTCTCACTTTCGCACGATGGTTGAAGCTGCAGAGACAGCTTCGCTACTTCCCTATGAAATCTGGAGTGCCTCAGTGGTAGCCCTCCCCAAACGATATAGGCCACCGACAGACTGCAAGTCTTACAGACTGATCGCCCTAATAAATATTTAAGTCAAATAGTTGCAGAGGCCTAAGCAACCAGGCAAATGAAACAGGTGAGCCCCCTAGCGCATTGTGATTAAAATGGCTTTATGCCAGTCAGAGGCACACGGCCTTGTCTTAGGAGGCTAAATATGTACTTGAACCATATACATTCTGTATCTGACCACACAGTCATGATGCAACTTGACTTTGAGAAGGCCTTTGCCCCATTTGAATGGTATTTCCTCCACAATATCTTGGAAAATATTAATTTTGGTCCTAGATTCCTTTAGTATGTGAGGCTGGTATACATGATGCTATGGGCTAGGGTCAGAGGGAACAGGATTTACTCACAGCAGTTCCAGATAGGCAGAGGCCTGCTGTCTCCTCTCCTGCTCACTCTTGCAACTGAACCACAGGCCAAATAGATTGCCGGGATGTGCAGGTGTTGAGCTTGAGGTATTTCAGAAAATTAGAGAGCCGCATCTCTCTGTATTCAGACAATGTCCTCCTTTATATCCGGTGACTAAACTAATCCATCCAAGCTAATTTATATTCTAAAAATCTACAAAGATGTGTCAGGCCTGAGGGTGAACTGGGGGGAATCAGCCATAACCCCTATGGTGGGTTCTCCTCTAGATTTACTTCCAGACTCAACGGCGATCTGGAGCATTTAAATACTTGGTGTTAGACCTGTCAGTCTTATGGTGGTCTTACCCCAATATTTTTGGCTGCACATTTTGCTGAATCATTTGTTGGCTGTAGGATTTTGAGCACTTTACCACTGCTAATCAGTGCTAAAGGGCAAGTGCTTCTTCCCTGAGCATGCGTGCAATTGGTGCATACTTAATTGGCCTATTTAATTTACTTGTAAGTCCCTTGTAAGGTGGTATACCATATACACAGCCTCTGTAAATGTACTGCCGCTAGTGTGCTGCAGCCATGATTGTCCCACCACCAGAAGAAGCCTGTCAAACTCATCTCGGCCTGCCACTGCAGTGCCTTTGTGGACAGTTTACTGCCACTTCGAATTGGCATTTTAAACTACTTTCCAAGCCTTAAACTTCAATTTTATTACATATAAGTCACCCCTAAGGTAGGCCTTAGGTAGGCCTTAGGGCAGGGTGGTATGTAAGCAAAATGTGGGACATTTACTTTATAGTTTGCACGTCCTGGTAGTGACAAACAACATATTTAGTTTCGTTTAGAAAACTTTATTTCGATTCATAAAACAGAATCATAAAGGTATGACATAGCAGTATTACACAATTTAAAAGAATCATGCAATTTATATCTAAACATTAATATTATATTGTCGTTACATGATTTACGGATAGATTTAAAAGAAATCACATATATTAAAAGAAGAAACATTTTAACAATACAAATACAATTTATATGAGTACCAAACTCTAAACTATTCACATATGTAGGAAACAGCAATCCATAACAATAATCAATATCGGTTTCTGATACCGAGTGCTACTCTAATAAAACTAAGCACAGCATTGCATATTGCTGGGGTTGATAGTGAGAGTAAATGTTCATATCCCTCTTTATAATAGCAAGATCCAAAGGTTAACAGAATTGGTCTAATAAATCTACTTCTTGGATCTTTGTACAGAGAACAAAAAAGTACAAGATGAACAGTGTTTTGAGAGACTTTGTTGTTACAAGCACACAAGGGTAAACTCTCACACCAGCCCACTTGCTTTGGAAAAGCAAATAAAAAATCCAGTGTGTTAAGACGAAACCTGGTTAGATAAAAGCGCCATTGTGTCTGCCCTATATATGAAAGGTAGGGTTGGTGCTGCAACTTTCCCCTATGGTAGATCGCACTCTCATTATTTCTCAGCACACCTAGATTGGTGCGATAAGCCTCTTTAATTAATGGCTTAGTCTCAGTACCAATAGTCTCAACATTCGAGAAAATATAGCCCAAACCTATCTTGGAGAGGGTTTCCCTGACGTATAATAGCCATGGGATCTTATCGAAATGTTCAAGCTTGAGGCAGTCTTGTAGTATTTCCTTAGTGAGTTTCAGATCATCAGAACACCAAACCTTGCTCCAAAGCAGCAAAGGGGAGACATGGATGGTATCACTCACAAATTCAAGACCCACCTCAGTATGGCAAAAGATGTTAGGAGTACCTGTTGGGACACATAAAAGGCATTTTATAAACGTATTTTCCATAATTTGGATATTGTTACAGGATTGAGTACCTCACACACCCGCACCGTATGTTGCAACTGGGATACATTTAGCTTTGTATAAGGAGTTTAATTCTGCAACCGGCTTCTGACCCAATTTGCTAGAGAAACGGAAGATGGCTTCAACAGCTTGGGTAGCCTTTTGCACACGGGCTGATATTAGAGGGTCCCAGCTCAAGGTTTTATTAAATAAGTTCCCCAGATAATTAAAACTATCAACTTTCTCAATGATTGAGTCCTTCACCGCGAGCCTGCGAGATTTTACCCCTTTCGGGCCGCAGACCATAGCGAAGGATTTTGAGAAATTGACCCTTAGATCTAACCCCTGCATAAAGGTTTCAAAAGCATTTAGGCAAATTTGCATGCTATTGGCAGTTAGGGTCATTAAAACCGTGTCATCTGCATAAGATAACATCGGTATACGTTTACCATTTACCTGGGGAAAATCAGCACAACTTTCTAACAGGAAGGCTTCCAAACCATTGGTGTACACCAGAAACAAGAAGGGGGCCAATATACACCCCTGGCGAACCCCCTCAGTCGATGGTATGGACTTTGTCTTCTCCCCTGCAGGGCCAAATCTAATCCTTACTGTTGTGGCAGCATGGAGTCTGCGAAGTAGTGTGACCAATGTCTCCTCAAACCCCATAGACTCCATCATTTGCCAGAGTTTATTTCTACATACAGTGTCGAAGGCACTGGATAAGTCCATGAAAGCCAAGTGGATACAACCACGCTTGGCTCTCATGTACTTACCCATGATTGGTGCCAAATTTAGGCACTGCTCAATAGTGCCTTTTCTCCGCCTAAACCCGTATTGGGATTCAACAATAATGCCATTCGATTCTGCCCAAGTTTCTAAACGAGCCAGAATCACCCTACCCATTAGTTTACAGGACGCATCTATTAGCGATATTGGTCTGTAACAGCAGGGGTCAAGTTTGTTACCCTTTTTGAAAATCGGGACCACTACAGCCTCTTGCCATGATGTCGGAATGCGACCTACCACAACTGCTTTAAACAGGAGTAATAAGAGTGGTGCCCACACATCTGTGTTATATTTAAAAAAGTCCAAAGGCACCGAGTCCGGCCCTGGAGCTTTCAATGAAATGCCCTTACTAAGTGCGGCCTCTACCTCAGGGAGAGTCAGTGAGAGGCTAAGCATGTTTAATGATTCCCTCTTTGTGTCGCAGAACCCCTCGAGGCTAGTTACGAGGTGGGCCCCTTTTGGATTAAAGATATTCCCATAGTGTGCCTCCCATATGTCCCCTGGGATGTGCACCTGTAGGGTGTCCTTTTCTTCACTTTTTAGGAAAAGATGATTTATAACCTCCCAAAAAAGTCGTCTGTCCTTTAATTCTGAGGCTTTGCCCAAATCATCCCATTGCTGTCTTTTTAAGTCAGTTTTACGCTTAATGATGGCATCTCTATAGACTTTCCTTGCCCTTCTGACCAGAGCCCTATCCCGAGGTACTTGGCGTAATGCCTTCCTTAGGCTCGATTGCGCTCTGGATCATTCTGAGTGGAACCATTTACAGGTAATACCCTTTTTCCCTCCCGTAGGTTTCAGGAGATGAGAAGCCACATTGCCTAAAAGAGCTTCGAAATTATCAATTATTACCTCTGGCTCATTTGAGGGCGTTAGGCAGGCTTCTAACCTTTGTTTATTTATCTTAAAGATCTCCAGCTCTAAAAGTCTTGTGTCTACCTTATCCCGCCTTAAGGTAACCCCTGGTTCTGACTAAATTTAATTGGGTGTTCCACAATCTGCATTCTCTTAAAAGCAGGACACAGACTTAGAATAAGTGGATTGTGGTCACTTGCTGGGTTAACCTCAATCTGAAAATCATTACTAAGGTGAGTGTATTTTCTTGAGACCAGGGCAAAATCAATAACACTCATCTGGCCTCCCGCGCCATGGAAAGTAGGGATACTCAAGAGTCTTGAAAAACTAGACAAATCCAGGACACAAAGATCATTAATTATTATAATATTGTTTAAGGCCTCACCTTGTTTTAAGTGCTTAAAATGCGCAAACGGCTGGTCATTTAGGTCTAATAGGCCACAGACTCTTGAACCACTAAATTTACACAAACAACAATTAAAATCACCTACCCACATAATAAAAAGAGGAAATATGGTATTAGTTACTTTCGCAATCTCATCCTGTAATTTTTGTATGACCACTGTAGTTTGGGAATCGAATATATTATAATACCAGTTGATAAAGAGCAAGGGGACCGAAAATAAGTCCTTAATCACAAGCAATTGAAACCAAGGGCATTCCGCCAGTGTGTCAGTTTTTATCATATCATGCTTTATAGAAATGGCTGCCATAAGACCACCCTTGGCTCTTCCAGCTTGTGAGGGTTCTGCTGGGACATTAAAAGATTGGTAACCATCCAAACCAGGGGACCCCCTGCTCCATGTCTCCTGGAGACAGACTATATCAAAGGATTCCACAAATTTTAACCATGCCGGATCCTCTAGCCTCCGTGAGAGACCAGCTATGTTCCACGAGATCAGGCGGAAAGAAGTAACCCTCAGCCAGGCTGTCTACATCCCCCACGTGTGTTGTAGTTTGAGATTGGGGTGCATCATTAGCTCTCGGGGTTACTACCAATGGACTAATATCTACATCCAATGAGACAGATTCTACCTGTCTGGAGATAGCACTCTCGCCCTGTGGTAAGATGCAATCAGTATGCATCAAATCACCTTTCTGGCGCCCAGTTGGCATTGATGGTCAATCCACCATCTCCAGACAGCTGTATCTGTTCATAGTTGGGATTCCTCTCCAGGTGTCCCTGAAAGATGGTTCTTGCGTAAAATATCTGGTGGAATTTCCTCCCCAATCCTCCCTGGTAGGGTATCTGATGGAATTACCTCCCCAATCCTCCCACTCTCTTCCTAGTGCTCGTTGGCCTACTCTATGCCAGTTCTGTTCGTAAGCTAAGTCATTGTGGGTCCCAGGGGGATAAAAAAAGGATAGTCGTTTTGTATCTATACCTTCTTTGGTGTTTCGGGGGCCCCATGAACAGATGTGATTCACTGTACTAGGATCCTTTAAATTAACCAATATACAGTCACCCTGAGTTGACTTCTTTCCATGGCCCACCCAGGGAACTCTGCAAACCGTTATGATCTGACTCGACCAATAAGGTGGTAATGGTCGGTTCTTATTGAGCCAGTGTTGGACCTTGTTCATTAATGCCCAGGGAGGTTCATCTGTGGTGTTTAACAGCTCCGGGACACCAGTCAACACTACCACAAAGGGACTAGCCTCAGGGGGGAGATTAGCAGGGAGTCTACTATTGGACACTCCTCTATAGGAATCCCTATTGACATTCATCAGGGGTACTGTGGAGGTATTACTGATCACCCTGTCCTGCACAACAGGTTCTTTGGGTTTTCCATTACTTTTCTTCTCTACTACTATTCCAGGGGTTTTCGATGTTACAGTTTGCCCTGCAGCCAGTGTTTTTGTTACTTGTGGGACCGCAGTTTTATCAACAAGTAGTTATTTCCCCCTGGCTTTGATATCCCCGGTGTTAATGGGTTTTTCCTTCTTGAGAGAGTAACTAATTCAGCTAGGTGTTTTTCAATATGCTGTAAACTAGTTTCTAGCGGGGCGAGATAAGATTTAATTAACTCTCCCACTTTTGTTAGAAATTGATTTTCTACCACTTTTTCGTTGTCATTTTCTCCCTCTATCGAGATAGTTAAAACATCAGTGTTCACATTTCCCGAAGGCTCGATTGTAACAGGATTTAATAAGTTGTTATTTCTATTTTCCTCCGCCTTCTGCACATGGTTATTTGGGTTATTTCCCTGGTGCTTGGCTAACTCATGTGTCCTCTTGGCCCTTTTATTTTTCTGTTTATCCCTTTTTTTCTTTACAGCGCCCTCCCTCTTTCCTCTCAGCTGTCTTGTTACCTCTGGTGTAGTGTGCAGTGATAAATCTGGAGTTTTTTTAGTTCTAAACTGATTTGGGAGTCAGACAGAAGTTCCGATGCCGATAAGTCCACCACATTTGGTAGGCTATGCACGTCAACGTGAACCTCTGTCGAGGGAGGTTTTCTAGTCTGATCAGGAGTTCTTACAGTGGCAAGGTGGCCCAAGGAAGATCTTTTTTAGAGAGCAACTGCTAGGTCTTGGGATACTCTGCGTTCAAGGTCGGCAATACCCAGATCAATAAAAGAGTTTGCCCTTATGAGAAAATTATCTATAGGTCCTACTATCTGACCCCCTTCAGCAGCAGTTTTACTCCTACATCCTCGTACAGTCATGATTCACAGGTGAGGATATACTATTCCAGGTAAACGCTTATGTGTAAATAGGAACAAAATTCAGATACAAGTTACTCCAAGCGTGAGGCATACATACAGTTCTTTATAAGATATGGTGAAAAGACTTAGAGGGTGGGCCCAGGCCGGTCTAACACGGTCTCTAACGGGCTACAACGGGCACGCCCTTGGCCCGGGCTTCGCCCGCGCTTCGTCCCGCGCGCGTCCCGCATCTCGCGGGAAAGACCACTGTTATATAGAAGACAAGGGGGCGGGAAGAGGACCCAGGTGCGCTACATGATAGAGCGCACAGACTGCTGGTCCTCACAGTCCCGCTCCTCACGCCCACTCCTCGGTAAAATGAAGGTTCCAGCAGGTTTCAATAGTCTTGGCCCCAAATCAGCAAAAAGACAAGAATGGTCCTTTAAAAAAGTAACGCCACCACTCGGGAGAAGCTGCGGCAGGGAAAACGGCTGCGAGCGGCTCCCGCAAAGCGGGGGCCGCGAGCTGTAAATAGCCACAGGTCAAGGGGGCGGGAAGAAGGACCCAGGTGCGCTAGATGATAGAGCGCACAGACTGCTGGTCCTCGCAGTCCCGCTCCACACGCCCACTCCTCGGTAAAATGAAGGTTCCAGCAGGTTTCAATAGTCTTGGCCCCAAATCAGCAAAAAGACAAGAATGGTCCTTTAAAAAAGTAACGCCACCACTCGGGAGAAGCTACGGCAGGGAAAACGGCTGCGAGCGGCTCCCGCAAAGCGGGGGCCGCGAGCTGTAAATAGCCACAGGTCAAGGGGGCGGGAAGAAGGACCCAGGTGCGCTAGATGATAGAGCGCACAGACTGCTGGTCCTCGCAGTCCCGCTCCTCACGCCCACTCCTCGGTAAAATGAAGGTTCCAGCAGGTTTCAATAGTCTTGGCCCCAAATCGGCAAAAAGACAAGAATAGTCCGTTAAAAAAGTAATGCCACCACTCGGGTAGAAGCTGCGGCAGGGAAAACGGCTAATGTGAGGCCCACTCCTCTCATAGATTAGCTTCAGGAATTCCTTAATATACTTTTTAGCTATAATTCCTGATCAGAGAGGAGTAGCTGTTTGCTGTTTCATATGTTTGGAATGGTAGTGATAACCCCTACTTACGGGTGACGTTGAATTTAACATTACTATTTTAGAAATGCCACTTTTAGAAAGTGGACCTTTCTCTGCACTTAAAGCTTTGTGTGCCTGACAGCCCATCTCCAATGCATGTCTAAGGTGGTGGACAGCTATGCTTTGTGCATTTCCTCTAGACAGCCACAACACAGGAAGGATAGGTGTGTTTGAGTATCCATCTACATACATCTGATTTCTGATGGCCTTGCCTGGGCTGGATGGAATGGAGAGGTTAAGGGGGAACATGGCGGTCGGAAGATAAGGGCCGTGGCGGAGCTCCCCTGATATGCAGCATTTGATCCTCCACCATAGCGGCTAGCAGTTTGCAAAGTTCTTTTCTTCCTCTAATAATGCTCCCCTAAATACGTTTTTCTTGAAATATATTTAAAAAAATGCTCACCTCTGCTCTGTGAATATGCGTGGAGCGAAGTGTTTTTTTTTCGTTGCCCTCTGGAGCATCCTGGTGAGGCGCTGATTCGATGGTGTGCGACGCCGAGGGAGGAGCAGTTTTGGAGCCTTTGTGGTACCGTATTCTGGGGGCGGCAAGGGAATGGAGGCGGAGAACCTCTCGTTTGCAGTTCGGGCAGCCCTCCCTCGGGGGGTCTGTTTTCTATTACTGGGCCGGCACTTAGTCAAGAGAGCAGCATGGAAAGAGCCCGGGCAGAGGATGAAGCACGGCGATTGGATAATGGTAAAGTTGGTGCTGCTGGTGTCTTTCGTTATAGAGGTCAAGGTGAGGTCTTGAAGCTTCCTGTGCGGGTCTTGCGGGGCTCGGCTGCCGCCCTGTTTCCCTCTCCCTTGGAGGTCGGTGGTGGGGGTGCAGTGGCTCAGAAACAGGTTACAATTGTAGATGACAGAGTCTTTCCAGAGCTGCATGTAGATGTAGCTGAGACTGTATACTCACGGCAAGAGCAAAAGAACTGCATGGAGAAGCGAGTGTGTTGTGTTTCCAGCAGTGATTCAAACTGTGCTACTGCAATACTGTAATCTGAACCTGTTGTCTACAGATATACCCTACGCAATAGGGTCCCTTAAACTATCTCAGTTGTGCCTAAACCGCTGGTAATTTTGCCCCCTATTATAGAAGTTAAGGCTGTTACCAGATGGGGGAAGGGAAGCCATATTGTGGAAGGTACACCTCCTGGCAACGGAAGAGGCAGGAAAAAAGTGAGAGGGGGCCTTTTACTAATCCTAAAATTATGCCATCTTTGAAATCTTACTATAATGTTCTTTCTACTACCACCTGCTACCGGGGGCAAGATAAAAACACCATTATGGCCACCATCTCTACCGCTTCTACTGCTGCTTTAGTCGGCCCGTTGTTGCGGTAGAAATTCCTCAGCCCTCCTCTAGTTATTTTTCTAATATAACAGGGGAGGGGAGTGCGCTACAAGAACAGCAGGTAATAGTGCATCCATCAGTGGAACTATCAAACAGCTTTTCAGCATTAGATAATCAGAGTACCCACCAGGGAAATGACTGTAGAACTGCACTGGAGGAGGGGAAAGAGGTTCCATCTACTGTATCTGGGCCTCGATTGGCTGGGCCCTCCACCCCCCTTTTGCCCCTGAAATCGACCGCGCCTGGGACATTGGTAGACATCTTGTTAAGCCTGAAAGAGGATATCGGTAGGAGATTCACAATCTCGGAGGCCAATCAAGTTGCTATTCAGGCCTCTTGTGAACTACTGGCACAGAAAATTGAAGAGGTCTCACAGAGAACGGATGCCCTTGAGACAGAAATCCCCAAGATTAAGGAGGCTTTATGATCTTCTTCTGCCACGATGGACAAGCTGGTTCAACAAAACAGGGAATTGAAGGATGACATTGAGCGCCTTGAAAATCACTCCAGAAAAAATAATGTGCACATTTATAAATGTACCCGAAAATCTGGAAGGGGGGACATCAAGAACTTCGTGGTTTCTCTCTTGAAAGTAACTATCTTAAAAGATTCTAAGGATGTGGATTTGGATTTGATGGCCGACATTCAAAGGGTCCATTTCGATCCGTAAAGGAGAAATCCTGAGAAAGAGCGCCCAAGGAAAATCCTGGTGAACTTTCTCACTTATGCTATTAAGGTGAGCATCTTATCTTTGGCCTTGAAAGCTGGTCATCTTAAGTGCACTTCCTTCTCCAGCCTGTTTTCATTTTCTATTCATTACAATGATTCCCACATCACTACAACAAAGCAGTGGAAATTGGGCAAAAGGATGGCAATTTTTAATTCATTAGGGGCTAAGACCCAGTTAAGATTTCATGCATCCCTTCGGATCATGTGGAATAACCTCAGGAATAATCTGCGCCAAATAGAGGAAGTTGATACTCTAATAGATAAGATCAGAAATGGACGTGGAAGTGGAAACGGAGGTGTTAGTGAGGTATAACTAATAAGGGTGTGTATGGTATCTAAATGAACTAATAAGCTAAAAAATAAGGAAATAAAAAAACTGAGGGAAAATGTATAGTATAGTGAAATGCCGCTGCCGTCCAGGTGGGATCAGTTTATATTTCCCTTTAATTGTGTAATTATTTTTCAGCCGCACATGGGGGGGGGGCTCCTGACCAAAGGGCGTATGCTTAGAGGAGAAGGGAGGGTTCCCCAGGGTCGTGAGAGATTGATGGGGTCACTCGGGGGTGGGGGAGCACAGGTGGGGTTGCACGGGGAGAAAATATAAAAAATGTCCTCTTTTTCTTTTTTTTGAAGAGTAAGTCGTCTTCAGGGTGTCCAGTTAAGGGGAGGGAGGTAGGAAGAACTTGAATAGCATGACGACCACTAGGATAAGGTTTATCTCGTGGAATGTCAATAGGCTCCAATGCCCGTGAAGACAAAGGCTGATTAAGAAATTTTTAGAACAATCTTCAGCCCAGGTGTGCCTCTTACAAGAGACTCACCTAAGTTATCTTGAGTGTAAGACTGTCTTCAGAAAATATAGAGGGGTTGAACATTTATGCTGCTCCGAACAGACAGTAATAATAAGGGGGTTGCGGTCCTAATTAGATCTGGCGTTGGTGGTACCATTAAGTTCACGTTAACCGACCAATCTGGTAGATGGATTTTGGTACAGGTGGCCATTAGGGGGACCGAGCTTGCCATGGTGTCCTACTATGGCCCCAATGTCGATGACCCTGCTTGTCTACTCAGAGTACAGAACAAATTAGTAGATGTCACTACCCCGGTAGTAATCGGTGGGGATTTTAATGTCCTTCTCAATCCCCTTCAAGACAGGTCAAATTATAGTCAGCATGCTGCTGCCCCCCGCACACGTCGGGCAATGATCAATATGATCCATGAGCTCAGACTGGTAGACGTTTTGAGGGCTAAGAAGGGTGTAGAACCAGGTTTCACGTTTTTCAGTAAAAAGCACGGCCACTCCTCTAGAATTGATTATATTCCTACGGATAGATTGGGCGTAGAGAACCTAGAAGATATTTCTATTCTCCCAAGTATTCTATCTGACCACGCTCCTATCACCTTTTCATATTTAAGGAATAAGTCTAAGTCTAACTCCACCCCTAGATTATGTCTGGGACGCATTTAAGGCCCATATTCGCGGCCTGTTACACAGCCTGATGTGCTCTAAAAATAAGGAAGAGGCGCTAAAATTCCAAAAACTGGAAAGAGAAATATCTAGGCTGGAAGGAGTTAGGTTAAGTTGTCAACCTGACAACTTGACACAAATTCTTAGCGACTTGGAGCTACAGGGGAAAGCTGGAGCAAAAAGTAAAAGCACAATGGTTAGCCCATAATATGGAAAACTATGAATATGGTGAAAAAGCAGGAGCGATTCTGGCATGTAAGGTAAAGGCGGACCGAGTAGAGAATAACATCAACAAATTGATCATAGACGAGACTGGGGCGACCTCTTGTATTTAAGAGGCTGTGCAAAGGTGCCTCCTTTCTATGTTTTCTAAGCTGTATAAAGAGGAGATAACTTCAAGCCCGATAGTATTCAGGAGTGGCTGAAAAATAAAGCTTTACCAACATTGACAGGAGATGGTCGGAACATGCTAGATGGCCCCATCATGAAAGAGGAAATTAAGCTCCACATAAAGAAGATCAAGAACAACAAAGCCGCAGGGACGGATGCTCTTCCGGGCAAAGTTTATAAGGCCCTTCAAAATGTGATAGTTCCTAGATTATGTGAACTTTTTAATTACATTTACAGTTTTGAAGGTAGGGTCCCCCCGTCATGGAAGGAGGCAACAATAGTGCTTATCTTGAAGCCGGGAAAGGATCCTCTTAAATCAGACTCCTACAGACCAATCTCCCTGTTAAACGCCGATTATAAGATCTTGCCAGCATTTTGGCAGGGAGGTTGGTCAAGATGGTTCCACAGTTGATCAATGTTGATCAAAAGGGTTTCATCCCGGGAAGGTTCATACAGGAACAAACTTAACAGCTAATAGGCAGAATCGATTAGGCGTTGGCACGGTCGGAGCCCTTGGCAGTGGCTGCATATGACGCAGCCAAGGCGTTTGATCGCGTCAATTGGGTCTTACTTGGGAGACTCTAAAAATTATGGGATTTGGCTTAACATTCATACAAACCCTCATTCGATGCTACGAGGGCGCCTCTGCAGTTATCCTTTTGAATGGCTCACCGACATCGAGCTTTAGTATAAAAAGGGGAACACGACAGGGGTGCCTTATCTCGCCCCTATTGTTCGACATTTATATAGAACCTCTTGCCCAAGCTCTGAGACTAGATGAACAAATTACTCCTTTCCAAGTCTCAGAATACAGGTGCAAGTTAGCCCTCTATGTGGACGATTTGCTAGTCTATACTAACAACCCAGCGGAGTTGCTCTCTAAGGTAGAAACTACCCTGAAAGAATTTGGTCTGTATTCTGGTTACTTAGTTAACTCACCCAAGACTGAGGTAAAGTGCTGGGGCGTTGATAGCTAGACTGGAAGCTGCAGCAAGGTGCTCAGGTACTTGGGGATAACTATACTACAGGATTGAATTAATATTACCCTGATTAATTTGAGGAAAGCGGCTAAGGAAATTGACCATCTTTTTTCTAGATGGCAGAATTTACCCCTTACCATCTATGGCCGAGTAAAAACTAACTGGGGGAGGATTCTGAGGGCATGGCCAGTTTCGAGGGAAGGGGTATCGGGTTTCTTTATAAGTCGGGGAGCCAAGGTTTTTCAAGAAGGTTTGCCTAAAGGTATTAAAATCAGCACTTAATGTGTGGCATAAAGTTAAGGCGAGATAGAGGATAGGATACTATTCAGACTTAGCTCCAATCTGGGATTCCCCGGGACTGCCTGTGTGTCTAGAAGACAATTTAGCCTCCCCTATTAAGAAGGCAGAATCACGATCTGGTCTGACCTAATATCATCTGACGGAGTCCTCCCTTGGGATGTTTTAATATCTACAATTGGTGACTCCTTCTCTAGATTCAAATATTTGCAATTATGCTCCTGGTTTTCAGCAGAGAAGGAGCATATAGGCGGAAATTGGGAGATTGAGTATAGACTTCAGAATGCAGACCCCAAAAAAAGGAGGTTAGATTCTGGTACAGGAGCCTATTAGACGCTTAGAATGTAGAGCTTCCCCCCTCTCACTTAGTACGGAATTCATCTGTTTTGCGAGATACATCTGTTAATCTATAGGCTCCATCTCTTCAAACCTTATATAAGTTTGTTAAACCGGCTTCTCTTAAAAAGAATAATTTTTATGTTGTTAATAGGCTGTATTATACGGCTAAGAAAATTGCAAGATTCACCTCCTGCCCAACTCCCAAGTGTCCTGGATGTGATTTAGTTGAGGCGGACAATATACATATATTTTTTTAATGAGTTCATTTAAGAGACTTTTGGTATAATGTGGAGCGTGCCCGGGAAGGCATTTTTTAATTCAAGCTGAAGTTAAACCTAGCCCAAGTCATGTTTGGTCTGGACAATGACCTTACAAGCCAGCTTTCTGCCGTGCAAGTGGGCTCATTTCTTTGCTTTATTCTGATTGCCCTCAAGGAGATCTGTAAATTGTGGAAAGACCCTAGACCTCTGCTGCACGAGAACTGGTTGGGTGCGGCATTGGGCATGGCGCGATTGGACCAGGGCCTGGTAGATAATAGTAATAAAAACATCTGGCCACCACTGATATCTTGGGGTACGGAAATGAGGCTGGTCTAAGGTCTCAATGGTCCAATGATTACACCAATACCTCGCACAAAAGAAACTGGCATGGTTGACCTAAAGCAAATGCAATGACATAGGCCCTGGGCGCCCAGGTCGGAATGGGCTTTTATTGTTAATCTTGCAGATGCTTTTTTTTCTTTTTTCAAAAAAAGAAAAAAAAAGGAATGGAGAGGTTAACACTTCACTTGAATAAGTAGTATCCTGTCCACACACAAAGGACTGATTACCCTCCACAGATGGCCCGGCAGACAGGTCTGGCCTGTAAGGGGAACATATGCATTTCAGATAGCTGCCTTGAAGTCACCCCACGCCACAACAAAAGCACTTTTGGGAATAAGTACTGGGTTTCTGACCCCCCCCCCCCAAAAAGAGACACTTCTGGATCTTGAACTTGAATCTGTTACAAGGACTGCTGTGCTGCTTAAATAAAAAATCTTTGGACTGCATCCTTGGAAGGTTTGCTTTTCTCTTTTGTTACCCTGCTGTCTGATGCTCTTTGACTCTGCTGAAGGAGAGCTGGAATCTACCTTCCCTCCAAGTGACCTCCAAGGGCTTGTTGGCTTGCCTCCTCTTGCTTGAGGCTCAGGGATATCAAAGTTTCTTCCTCTACTCCTGCGCCTGAACTCACTGGATGTGGCCCAGATACCTGCAGCACGGAATTTGACGCATCTTCTGTCAGTGTATAGCAGAACGGGTGCATCGATCCGGTTGCACATGTAAAATGAGCACATCACATTGGAATCAGCGCTTTTGCCTTCAGAGATCGATGCATCAGACAGCGTACACCGCCACTGCTGCTTGGTGAGATTAATGCATCCCCTCGACTGCGTGGTAGAATCCGATGCGACAAATTGTTCGACACCTCTTAACTCCAGCACCCGTCTTCGGAACAGACGCATCGCCTTCACTACAAGGCACAGATCAACACATCTCACTGTTTGTGACCAGGAAAGATGCTTTGTTCACTGGGTCCTGCGTGGATCCTTTAGCTGACCTGTGCTTCCATGTTTGCTCAGCCTGAACCTGGTCCAGCATGACTTAAAGTAACCTTTTTAGCAATACTTGCTTCTAAGCACTTTACTGCATTTATGCCTTTAAAATTCAATTTCTCAAAGTCTGTACATTGGATTTTTTTCATTTTGTTCTTTTTTTGTTTAAAATATAATAACCTGTATTCAAATCAAATCAAAGTCCTTTATTCGGTTTTCATCACATATAAAAACCATAAAAGTACATTCAAACAGTTGGATAAAATTTAACAAATAAAATCGACCATTTAAAATTTAATATATTTCGAAAACATTGATAGGCAAGCCAACAATTAAAGTGCTACAGTGCAGAATGTAGTGTCAGTGAGCGTTCTAGGATTACTTGAGGTTGCCAATACAGTTCAACAGCTACTCTAAGTTAGGCCTATGCCTTACACAATGTTTTAAAAATTGTACAGGGATTTTAGCAGTATAAGGTTCTTCAAGGAATTGCAGTGCAAGGTAGGCTGGTCGGCATCTACGTAGGCCCATAATTTTTAAGATCGGGATCAACCATCGCTTCCTTACATCTTTATAGAATTTACAAAATAGGGCCTGATGGATTGTTGTTTGCATAGAAACTTCATCGCACGGACACGGTGGCAACTGATTTGACCAATCGTTTACTCTTGGAAAGGTCAGTAGGCGATGGAATATGTCCAACCTAAATCGTGTAAGAAGAAACCTGTCATAGCTACTTAGATTAAATGTGAGGTAAGGCTGGATAGTCATTGTGGTTTGGATGGTTAACATGTGCTGAACTGTAGGTTTTGGAGCCTCGATAGTCAACCGCAGTTGGTCTAAATGATTTAGGCAGAGTTTTTTTAGGCCTTTCCTAGACAACTCCGAGATTGTTGTTGGGGAGTAGTAGTATCTACTAAAACCCAAATCAGTCAAAAAATTCTTAATGTAGTTAAGCCAACAAATCTTATGGGCATATACTAGAGAGAGGCAGTCCTGAATAAGTTCTTGATTAAGGGTAGTCCTGGTAGATGTCCAAAGGTGGTACCATAGAAGAATTGGTTGTATCTTGACAATGTCAGTGACGTATAGACACCAAGTTCCAGGTGGCAACTATAAGTGGAGCAACTTCGTGGAACAGCGAGAATAAATCTCAAAAAGCTGTTCTCTACTTTTTGGAGGGCGTCCACCTTACCATATCCCCACTCCCCTGCACCATAAATGGCGACAATTATACATTTGGCCTGATAGATTTTAATCAACTCGTGGGTGGTCTTTGTCCCAACCTTTATGCAAAATTCGCTAGTGCAATAGTTGCACTCATAAAAAGAAGTTTCTTCGCCTCAATCGCTTGCTTCCACGAACATTTATTGTCCATTAATATACCTAAATAGGTATACGTCTTTGTGGTTTCAAGCTTCTTGTTATCAATGAATATGTCCATTGTTTTCTTGAATCTTGGGCCTATGGACATCACAAAGGTTTTTTTGATATTGATCCTGAGATCTAGTTTTCCCATGAAAGTGTGGTAGGTTTTAAGGGCGCGCTGAAGTCCTAAGGGGTGCGGGCGAGGATCACGGTGTCATCGGCGTAAAGCAGGGCTGGTATTGGGCGTTTTCCGATGAAAGGTAGGTTCTGGCATCCCTCCAACATTTTACGCTCCAGACCATCTGTATAGAGCGTGAACAGGATGGGCGCCAGGACACAGCCCTGCCTTACCCCTCTCTCCACCCTAAATGGCGCCGTTAGTTCGCCCGATAGCCCGTATTTTACCCTGGCTGTTGCATTGGAGTATAATTCCTGTAGGAAATTGACCAGGATGTTGTCAACCCCCATATTTAATAAAATGGACCACAGTATAGAATGACTCACGCAGTCAAAGGCTGCTGTTAAGTCAACGAAGGCTATATAAAGATTCCCTCCCCTTGCATAAGCATATTTTTCCGTAATTAGTGTCAAATTTAAAGCCTGCTCAGTAGTGCATAGTCCCTCTCTAAACCCAAATTGAAGGTCTGAGAGCTTCCTATTGTTGTCTGCCCACTGCTGAAGACGCTCGAGAATGATACGGCCTGCTACTTAACCATGCGAATCTAACAGGGAAATTGGCCGGTAACAGGATGGACACTGACGGTCCCCCTTTTTAAAGATTGGGATTAAAATTGAGTCAGACCATGATTCTAGGTTTCAAGGACTCGGGTCAATATTGGGATCCACATTTCTGAATTGTGTTTAAATAGACCAACTGGGATCCCATCGGGACCGGGCACCTTTCCCCCTTTGCTCACTGACAGAGCACGCTCAACTTCTAGTTGTGTAATTTCGAGTGCTATTGGGAAAATGGGATTCATAGGGTTGGGGATTTTCTTGGTCTTATCATTGTGGGGGTCCTGGTCTTGCAAGGGCAGACCAAAAATCTGTTCGAAGTGTGGAACCCATGCAGCCTCATCGATGGCTATATCGATTTTGGAATTTTCCCTAGCTTCTGTAAGAAAGGGAGACTTGATGATTTTCCAGAAAGCAATGTTGTCTCTCGTGGTACAACTTTTATGTAGTTGGTCCCACAGTTCATTTTTTAGTTCTCTTTTCCTTGCTTTAATGGCCTGATTATATGCCCTTCTAAGACAGGTGATTTCTTGCTTGTCACGTTCTGTCTTGTGGAGGGCGGCTTTTAAATTATAGTAGGCTTTTCTGCAAATGTAATTAAACCATCCTTTATTTTTACCATTTCTGTCCCTTACATTCCTTCGCAGTGCTGTTTTAACTGCACTATTTATAGCCATGAAACTGTCTAAAATTTCCGAATGTGGGGTTGGAAGATCTAAACACTTCTTAATTGAACTTAAAGAGTTATTCACGACCTCCGTGGTAATTGCTACGGGGTCTATCATGTCCCACCTAAGAGAATACCCATTTAGACTATCCAAAGTTACTGTACCCTGCCCATATAATCTCTGCGAGTTACGCGTGTCGATCTTGAGTGGGATAGATACAGTTATACTAATTGGAAAATGATCACTAGTTGCGTTTTGATGGGCTCTAAAATCCAGAAGGCAAAAAGCTAAATTTCTGGAGGTAAATATAAAATCTATAATGCTATGGGCTCCCCTGCCATTAAACGTAGCAGTAAGTGGGATTGCGGGAGTCACTAAGTCGTTGGCCAAAGCTAGGTCTAGAACTAATAGGATCTCGTTTAGACATTCTCCTACCTGGGTGTGGGAAGAATGGATTAATGTATTACTGTTCTCATCCTGAAGGCCACAATTAGAGTTAATATTATTTTTACAGAGGGTAAGGTTAAAGTCACCCCCCCCCCCATATTATTTGGACATTTTTGGTGTACTTATTTTTTAGTTCCTGTAGTGAACTCGAAATGTCCTTTAAAGTTGGTATTAGTTCGGCCTGACGAAGATTATTATAAAAATGTACTACTACAGAGGTGTCACATTTACTCTGTTCTAATATTACTATTTGATAATTTGGTTCCTGCTTAAATGGGGCAAATTTCTTCAATTCCAAAAGCTTTGAGATAAATATTGTTAGGCCTCCCCTGGCTCTCCCAGAGTTAGAGGGAATTGCTTGGGAGAAAAATGTCTTGTAACCCTCAATGTGAATAGGTGATTTTTCCCATGTTTCCTGAAAACAGAGGACATTACAATTCCCAAAAAAACCATGCCAGATCTTGTTCATCATTTTTGAGTGCAGGCCCGCAATGTTCCAGAACAGTGTACTGATCTCTCAGAGATCTGATTAGCCTGCCCCTCCCCTGCGGGTGTGTTATTAGTCCCCTGACCTTTTGAGGAGTCAGTGCCCCTTGATAATAAACCTGTGTTCATTTGAGTAAACTGGTGAGTTGACCTGAGTGGATGAAATTTGCTAGCTGAATTCTCTACACATAGGGGTCGACTAATGGTAGATGGATGATCGTTTTCTTGACTGGATAGTTGAGATGGAGCTGTTGAGATGGAGCTAACCATAGCCCCAGCAAACTAAAGTTAGGACGAGCCAGTCAATCTATTCCTTCTAGGCCCATAAGAGGGTTAAATCTGTTAGAGGTTGGAAATTCATAGAATGGTACTTGTGGTGGGGAAACACTTCTAATTGGGTATCTGGTAGTCGGAGGATAGAAATAACCCAGGGGGAGAATGTTGATCCCACCTGCAATCGTAAAGTTGCTTCCATACGCCCAAATATTTTCCTTACCAGCGTGGGTGATCTAAATGTGAGAACTATACAGTCTCCTGGTAGCGATTTTTCCAAATTTCCTACCCATTGAACCCTTCTCACCATTTTAAATTCTTGAAACAGATGTTCAGTTAAACCTATCCTCTGGCCAAGCCAGTGGAGTGATTTATTTCTGAGTGATACCCAAGATTCGGTTTCCGTCAGGCCCTTTATTGGGGCATTAGCCAGGACAATTACATACGATGTTGCATCTGGGGAAAGATGTAAGAGTGGGTCTGTTCCGGAATTATCCCAACATCGTACAGTAAAGGGAGGTATTAGTTGGTTGGAATTCTGGGAGAGTGATGAGTGGGAAAAATGTCCTGTCTCCCTTTCTCTAACATTATTCTTGCTACCAGTAATGCAGTTATCTAATAGGTTATGTGTCTTAGTCGGATAGGAGAGGGTCCTTTCTGTGTGGTTAACAGCAACTTTTATAAATACCGCTGGCGGCGCAGAAGGGTCGTTTTCTTTTGGATTAGGACGGCCCCTTTCAGCAGCAGTTGATGGTCTAGTATGTAAAGTGTTACCCTTGTTCCCTCCCCCTTGCTCATTTGGGGCGGCTACAGCCTCAGGACCCTGACTCTTGTTAGCAAATATAAAATCTTCAATTATGGTTAGTCTAGACTTTATTTAGTCTAGACTAACTCTCAGGTAAAGGTTTAGCCTTTCCACTAGCGTAGTTAAGTTCTTAATGTCTCCATTAAGTGGGTCAGGTTTGCTACGAGACTCAATTGTATTCTGACCTAAGCCGCTCCGCAGCCCGTTTTTTTCTTTGTTTGGTTGCGCTCCTTCGGGGTGATTTGTGCATTAACTTTGTGGGAAGGGGGGTCGGGAGAATGAGAGTCGCCACGAGTTGGAGTCTATCATTAACCGGTTTTTATTCGGTTTAACAATACCGAGTTAGTCTCAGAAGGGGTTCAAGAACACAATATCCAGCAGGGTACAAAACACAAGCGTGGAGTCTCTCCGTTGGGGGAACTGCCGGGGTCTTCGCTTCCTGTCTTGACTCAACCAGAGGTGGCCGCTGGTCCGGAGATACGCTCGGGAAAAGAAAAAGAGCCACGTTAGGGGCTGGGGTCGATATGCACAAGAGGAGAGAATAGGGTAGGGTAGTGAGGGATCACCAGGTTGCTACCACCATCTATAGCAGTCTATGAGTGTAGGCGGACGGCAAGGTACGGCGATAGTGACCACCCTCAAGCTACCCTGTCCCACCCCGTGATTTAAACAATCCCTGAAAACGCCCTCGTACCTTGTGGAGCCACACTTCTCCCTTGGAAGTGTGGCGGGCGGTTCGTGGTAAAGTTGGCCTCCTGGCTTGTCGAGTCTCTGCTCCAGGGGTCCCAGAAGCGGTTCCACGATAGTTCCTCCTTCTTCCTCCGTGACGGCGTCTTCCTCGTGCTTCGGCTGGCATCCAAAAGGTTCAGCGCTGACAGAACAAGACGGAGCTTCCTTAAACGCCCCTAGCTCCCCCGATTGGACAGTGTCAGATGACGTCCGGGCACCTGAGTGGTCGACTGCTGTAGATACCGGAGAACACGCCCCCAGCGTCACAGAAGCTGGATACAGAGACGGATGTACTGGAGGCAGAGCCGGGGAAACCCAGGAAACGTCGAAAGGATCCTGCGGACGGGGTGGAAAGGAAGAAACGTTAGCAGGTACACCCCGTCCGTCCAAGTCAGGGAGCTCATCCAGGTCAGGGAGCTCGGCTTCGTGACAAACTTCTACTGTATTTTTCCCCCTCTTGGAAGTAGTTTTGCCTGCGTCAACATTTTCTAGAGGTGCGGGATTCCTTTGTATTTTCTGTGGCGGCTGCTTAGGTGAATCAGAGTCGGTTATCGAAATCTCCTCTAAGCTGTGTTGAATACAGCCATTGGTGGCACTCTTGTGGACTTCAGATGGTTTCGAGGGAACCTCGTTATCTACTTGATCTGTTTCAGTAAAGTTCTTTGAGCATCCCGCCTCGAGGGATTCTTCTACTGTTAGAATATGCTTGTTTAGGACCCCCATAGCACCAGTGAGAAAACTCAGTAGAGATTGTTGGGGGTCAGGGTGAGGTTTTCCCTCTACGCCTCGAACTTGACTAGTCATTTTTCTTTTACTCATGCCCAATGGACTGTCTATGTTAGTATATAGTTGATTTAAATAGCCCGCACCCCAATAAAGTGGCGGCGGGGTCAGCAAAACAGATATATGAATGTATGCGGCACACTTAGTCCCAAAAAAACAGTCTTGAGAGTATGTAGTTCTTAAAATAGCTGGGCTGATAACACAGATGAATAAAGTCTTACTTGGCCAGATTACAGGTGATCGCAAGTCGGGACCAAGAGAGTGGGCCCAGCACAGCCTCTTTCGGCTTCCGACGGGCGCGAGACGGGCCCGCCCTTGGCCTGGGCTTTGCCCGCGCACCTCCCGCACTGGGGGAGACCCGCTCCCAACTTATGTCTCCAATGGCCGCGCCCCTCCTCTCCTCTCGCGGGACCGCGCTGCCTTATGGGTGTTGTAGTAGGCAGCGCGCAGTCCGCGACTTCGGGGGACAGGCTGCAAGGCGGCAGGCGGCAGCAAGGACTATGCGGCAAACACAGCAACCCCGCTGGGCGAAATGGTGGTCCTCACTGGCGGCAAGAAATGAGTGCAGATACGGGCAAGTGGCAATCGCGCATCCCGCGCCGTGGGAGCCCCACTCCCAACTTATGTCTCCAATGGCCCCGCCCCTCCTCTCCTCTCGCAGGACCGCGCTGCCTTATGGGTGTTGTAGTAGGCAGCGCGCGGTCCGCGACTTCGGGGGAGAGGCTGTGAGGTGGCAGGCGGCAGCAAGGACTATGCGGCAAACACAGCAACCCCTCTGGGCAAAATGGTGGTCCTCACTAGCGGCAAGAAATGAGTGCAGATCCGGGTAAGTGGCAATCGTGCGTCCCGTGTTCATTTTTTTACTGTGTGTGTGTTGCACAAATACTTTACACATTGCCTCTTTAGATAAGCCTCGCCAGAGGGTGAGCACAGGTTATCTTTAAGTGTGAATCTAGCTTAGCCTGACCAGGATTATGGCTTCTGCTTGGACAGGGTGCATATTTTTGCCAATCAGTAAACAAATGTCTAACATCAGAGCATGCGCATATCAAGAGACCCACAGGAACGCTGGGACAGGAAAATCACCCCTTTGACTCGCAAATTTAAGTGATATTTGGCAAGATGGAGCTCCTTCCCCCGATCATTATGGGGCATATAGCCCTCTTCAAAATGGTGGCCTTGCCATAGCTGTTATAAGTTTTGCAACACTAGCCCCACAAAATCTGTACCCATTAATTTACAACCCTACTGGCCAACATCAATAGCTACAAGTAGGAGGATCTGCGCTGTGAATCTCCAATAAGAACTGCATACAATCCCCTTATGATGGCAGACTAGGGGCAGTAGACATCAGACTGTATTACTAGTCAACTTTATCCTGTGCACTCATACAAATTAAAACAAGTAAATACATACACACACACACGTTAGAACGGGTGCCGACAGGATGCGCGATAGCTTTTTTTCTCGCTCAAAAAGACATAGGGAACACACACACATGAGTTCTATCCATTTGTTTACTTCGCGAAAACCATAGATTTCACCGCATTCCGGTGTGACATTCACCCCATGGAACTTTAATGTATAACCGTTTGGACTCTTACTTATCCCCTACTTGTGGCACCATTTCTTTATGATATTATAAACCAAGCCAAACAATTCAGACCCGATCTTATCATTGATGAGATGTGCTGACTACCGGTTTGGAAGGATCACCGGTTTCCCGAATACCTCACACAAACAAGACTTCTTACAGACTTAGTTAGCTGTCTTGCAAATATCTACGATCAATTTTGCATCCAGCCGGGTTGGAATTATCACCGGCTTTGGGCAACTTTCAACAGCCCTGAAGAGTTGTGGGATTACTTTTCCCTGACGAAACACGTGTTGGCTGGTTACATTTCTCTATAGAATAAAGAATATCCAGTATCACTGAAGAATTCTGAACATATTGCGTGCGTCGAATGTTGTATTTACTTGCTTTAATTTATATGAGTGCACAGGATAACGTTGTACTGTTTTGCTGTCGGGTCTTCCCTACACACATTGAGGGGTTACATGGGTCTCCCCTTCCTGTTTAGCACCATACTCGCTCGTTCATCCAAACACCCTATACCTATATTTGCTGAGCGCTATCACTTCCTATACCCTAAAACCCTTAACACAGTTGTATACCCTGTATTACTAGTCAGTCCTCCTGCTTTCGGTTAATGACTGGATCTCTGGGGATCGGGGGGACCCACCTACGAGATTCGAGCGGACTCTCTTAACCGGGCAGGACCCAGGGTTTTGGCTGTATGGGGAGCCCCCCTGCCCACTTTTCCGGCTATTTCAGACATTCCTGTGATTAGCTGGAAAGAGGCCCTGCAGTGGGTTGGACAGTGAAGGGTGCCCACTAGGAATAAGCCTCAGTGGATGAGTACATGGCTATCGGAAATGGTAGGGGTCCAGGGCACTGAGGTAAGTTGGGGATCCCTAAATTGGGAGATGTCTGGCAGATACACCATATGATGTTCTATGACCCAATCAAAGCTGAATACGATTTACACATATCCCAGTTCTTTCTTTTCTAACAGCACTGACATGCAGCAGCTAGGCTTCTGGACACACACCGACTAGAATCTGCAAAGGAATACAAATAATTGTTCTACTAGATAACAAAGGTTCCTGCAACCCTCATATGGAAACCCTGAAACAAAAAGGTAATACATTATCCTTCTCCAAGAAAACTTTTTAAAAAGTGATTGCCGGGCCATCTCAGAGCCCTCTATTAGAGGTTATCCAAGCCAAACTCCTTCCAACAATAACATACGGGAGCGAGGCAATGAGAGGAAGAGACATCACTTCTGGGGAAAAATAATCACCAGGTCATTTAGAACAATCTTCAGCCTCCCAAAATACACCTCCTCTGCCCAAATAAGGATAGAGTTTGGGTTGCAGGAGCATTTACTGGCCAGAAGGGGTGCATTTATAAAATGCTGGCACAAGAACACAGGTGCAGAGCAAGATACACTGAACTGGCATCTTTGGGTTGAACTATCACTAAGAAAGAACTTACCGGTGGGGACGTATCTTAGAGTGGAGTGGTGTGACTCACTGGTTAGAGGCGGCAGACCCGGAAGCAGAGAACAGCCTGGGACCAGGGTTCAATTCCCGACGCGGCAGTGTCGTGGACCAGGGTCAGCGGACTCGATAATTCTCGCCTCGGTGCCTACTCTAACCAGGGATCACACTCGGCAACTCTGGGCATTAGCTTGCCTCATCTCTACAACGGCCCCCCACATTCGCCGGAGATGCCTGGTTTCACCTTGGAGATACCCAGTAGGGACCATCTCACAGGGATAGCCAGGACGGGTTCCCCAGCGGTCTACAGCGCCATGACGCCTCAGGGCAGCAGTGCGCTTTACAAGACACATACATTTACATTTACATTTACTTAGAGACTCCCTAAGTCAACTTGGTCTGGATGAACCTGCGGGCAACGTCAGCGTCCCACACTAGCATCAAGAAGTGGTTAACAAGACCATCAAAGCACTGTCATTGGAAGAAGATAAGCCTGCACTTGTGAAGAGAGTACATGCCTGATACGTACTAACCAACTATGTAGCAGCCAAACTACCAAAATATTTAAGTTATGGATTCAATATCCATATGAAAGAGAAACTTTTACAATACAGAATGGGTATAATGCCAATCTTACCACACCTTCCACCACGGAAGAGGAAACCCAGAGACAACATCTGTCAACTATGTAGCATCAGAAGATCTCACACACATAATTTGCAACTGCAAAAACCTAGTACAAGAATAACATCTACTCTTGCTACCTCTTTAATCCATACAGGATCTGTTCCTGCAGACAGGCAGTGCTGATTTGTTTCATATCTGTCAACATGCAATTGACCTGTCGATTTATAAAAATTCTCAATATTGCAGAGAAGAGACTGAAGTTAGAACCATTCTAGCCTGGCACATCGCACAACTCCAATAAGCATTACAATACAACCAACACACAACAAAGGACTGCTTAGCAGAAAGACCATCATAGGACACACTTGGTCCCACGAATCTCATAAGCCTAGTCTGCATAGCGGCACTACGCACAAGACTTATTTATATGCAAATCTATGCAAGATTCTCCTTCAGGCAAAACAACATCGGCACCAGTAAGGACAAATGGAGCACACAGCAGCTTTCTTTCGATTTTAACCCAAATAATCACTACATGGACATAATTGGACAAATAAGGCTCTTTTAACTTTCATTTTTTTTTTTCTTTTTTTTTTTGAAAACCTTTATTTGCAGCCATAGGATATACATTCGTGGGCCTACAACCAAGCCGGCCGGCCACAAGTCAAAAAGTGTAAGCAAAAGTCGAAGTAAGCAACACAAGGCCAGTCGGCAGGCAAGCAAACATATGTAAAACATTGCTAAGGAAAGGACACGCGACTTTAACGGCCCAATATCAGGAACAATGAAGGTTCATTTTACAATAAGGGGACAAGGCTCATGGCAGGTTCGTGGAAAATGCGGGAAAACCCGATACACAGGAATACACCTTCGCCAATGTGAAAAGAGGGGGGGGGGGGGAGGATGTGAAGACACGAGTTCATCGCAGCATAAAACAAATGCAAAATATATGATAAGCATACAAGTACTACCAGCATCTCATGCTCCCCACCCAATGACATGCTAACAAACGCTAGGGGAGCGGATAGACTGCACGAACCCAATCAACCCGCCATACTAGCCTGGGGAAAAAAGGGAGGAGGGAAGGGGGGGGGGGGGGAAAGAGGGGGAAAAATAAGGGGGAAACTGAGGGAAAGGATCCAATAAGGACAAAAAACTGGGAAGAAGGGAAAAAGGAGGAACAAAAAGAAAGAAAATAAAAGGAGAAACATAACGTGCAAGAAGGGCGCCACCCCGGGCCAAGCATCCCGCGGCTAATAACACAGAAGAAAGTAAAAAGCAGGCAAGAAGAAGGGTATGGAAGTCACGACAGAAAACATCAAAACTGATTAACTTTCATTTTTACCTTGCTTTTTAACACAATCAATCCTATTTAATCACTTATGCTATGTGTATGCAACGGTTTTAATTAATGATTCATTATCGAAATTATCAATTGGCAGTTAGGCACAAGGCACACATATCAGCGCTCACAGAGTACAGCCCATAAGAAATCAGACTCATGATGTCAGCTATTGGTAGGAAGGACAGATCTTGCTTATACAGATCTCTGGTGATAAACGTTCCAGACCTGCTAAACAAATTGCAGGAAAGAAAGTAAGCAGACCTGCGGCCCTTGGATGATAACAAATGGAACCACAACGATTACATAACACACCCAGGAACCCTACCGTCCTATAAAGAATTCGTCAACTTTTTCAATCTAAAATCAGTTAACATCAAGAATGATCTCCTCAAGGATCTAAGCCTATACTCCAGCCCCCTCAGCAAAAAACCCATCAAACTAAAGAACAATGCTACATGGTCATCCTTTGATACCTACACGGAAGAAGCTATAGGCAAGATCCTTAGTACCCTGAAGCCCTCCAATCATCTCTCGGACCGTCTACCTGCAAACGCTGTAAAAGACTTCCTCCCATGGCTTCTCCCCCTCTGGACCAAAATCATTAATAGTTCTCTTCAACAAGGATGCATCCCGGACTCCCGCAAAGTATGACAAATATCGCCCATACTAAAGAAACCCACAGCTGACCCTACTGACCTTAATAACTATCGACCTATTTCCAATATCCCTACCATAACCAAATTGCTAGAAAAATGTGTTCACCTCCAATTGACAAAACACATCGATCATTTTGACCTCCTCAACCGACACCAATCCAGCTTCTGTGCAGGCCACAGTACAGAATCAGCCATGACACACATAATTGATGACGCACTTCAAATTCTGGACCAAAACGGTACCTGTCTCCTCATCCTACTCGACCTTTCTTCAGCATTCGACGCGGTCAAACTCGAACTGCTGAATATCAGAATGGGTCTTTCAGGGACAGTACTCAAATGGTTCACCTCCTTCCTCCATAACCGATCTCAGAAATTCAAAATTAACAACACTATGTCCACACCCGTTCCAGTAACACTAGGTGTCCCACAAAGTTCCTCCTTATCCCCAACCTTGTTCAATCTAGTCATGGAGCCACTCACCACACTGCTTCAAGCCTCTAATGTGCAATTTCACATATATGCGGATGATACCCAACTTTACCTCAAACTTCATTCCCCTGAAGACATCAAACTTCTCAACTCAACACTCAAGGACACACAGTCATGGCTGGCAGAGAACCACCTCAAACTTAATGCTCTAAAAACTGTATTCCTCCTAATAGCACCCCCCTGCAAAATCCTCATTGCCCAGGAGTGGCTTAAACACCTCACTGCATTCAACGTACAGCCTATCATTGTAGACTCAGCAAAATCTTTAGGCATAACCCTCGACTCCAATCTCAATATGCAACAACATATCAGCAACGCAATGAAGGGTGCTAATTTCCAAATCAATACCTTGAGGAAGTTAAAACCCTTCCTCCCAACCTAAAGACTTTAGGACTGCAGTCCAAGCGCTAGTTATCCCTCGGATTGATTAAGGAAGTGCCGCCCTCTGCGGCCTCCCCCTATCAACAACCGCCCCACTAAGAACCTCTATCAATGCTGCAGCAAGACTCATCACTGGTTCAAAAAAACGCTCACACATCTCTCCGGACTTAAAATCACTGAATTGGCTACCCTACTAAGCCAGAATACACTTGAAAATCACATGCATTACCCATAAGGCCTTACACCACAATGCGCCCAGTTACCTTGCCCAGAAACTGACTATCTCAGGAGGCGCAAGAGCCACAAGAAGCGCAGAAACTCTCCTTCTGAAACCACAGAGATTCCACAAGAAAAAAACATACAAACACTCCTTCTCAGGGATGGCTCCAAGGATACGGAATGCCCTCCCTCCAGAAACAAGACTTATCTCATCTACTTCATCCTTCAAAACGGAAGTCAAATCGATCCTCTTGGCTAAATTCACATGAACATATACTGTGGAAATACTGCTGACTGTTTATCTCTCTATTATACTTTTTATCTGAATCGACCACCCACTCACATTTTGTTTACCTGGCACTGTTTGATATTTGCACAAACTGCCTTGTTAAGTTCTCCTCATTTCATATTTATGTAAAGCGCTCCGATATCTGTAAGGATCTTGTTTGCGCTATATAAAACTTTGAAAATTAAATTAATAGATTAAATTGAGGGAAGCAATGGCAACTGGAGAATTGGAAATATTGCCTCGCTTTAGATTAGACCAGGTTAAATACTTTTATAGAATGTATTACAGCCCTAACAGGCTGTGGAGGATGGGGAGCGACAGCGGCCCTGAATGTCTCAGTTGTGGACAGGCCAGAGGTTCTCTTATGCATGTGGTATAGAAATGCCGGGTGATTCAGGTGTATTGGAACCTGCTTCTCTACAACCAAGAAATGGTATGACGATTTCTGATAGAACGCAACCCCATATTAGGAATCATGGAAGTATTCCACGGATGGGATGGGTAAGGGGATAAAAATTGATGGCTGGGATAGGTTGTGCTTTGGCTAAACATCACATAGTGGGCCATTGGAGATCTGTGGCATCCCCCAATCTCAAAACAGCTAAGAGGGATGGGTTACTGCTCTTACGTTAAGAAAGCAGTATATAGGTACGGAGGATGCTCACAAAAGTATGATAGAGTCTGGGGACAGTGGAAAGAGCAGCAAAAAATACCTATAGGAAGTTCTTAGGGGAAAGTACACTGTTGTCTGGAGCATAGATCTATCCATAATTTACCGGACTCAGACTGGTCGCAGTTGACTTAAGTGGGGTCAACTTCATGGTATTCTGGAGCTCAATGGGTTGTTGTGCAAGGGGAGCATGGGGTGGATGACGATGCAGTGTTACAGTATTGTGATCTTAAAGTTGTTAAAAACTCAATCAAAAGATTTTTTTTAAAGAAAGAACTTACTATCCAGCTACAGGACAAATCAAGAATTGTCTCTTGTGCAATAGCTGCACTCGAATCAGGGTGAAATGAATCAATGAAACGCCACTAATCTGTTCACTTCACAGTCAAAGCCGACCCTGCAGTTGTGCAAGCTGGATTTTCCCACAACTGTTCATGTTATTGACTAAAGTCCTACTAACTAGCATGGAATTTTCAGGCTGGCAGAACTCCCTCAGTACGGTGGGCTGTAAGTCTGCCAGGTCAGTGGAGAACATGACTCCACTGTCCTGTCCAAATGGAGTACATTATTTGATAGGCTGGCCCATCCATCAACACTCCAATATTTCTGATGTTCAGATTATAGAAATATCTATGCATACATACATGCAATACCAGTGCAGAGTGTTAAGATACCTAGAAAGAGCGGGGACTGCTGTTGTGACTGACATATTCTTAGAGAATTGGATTACATGTTTCTGGATTGACAGCTATTGGTTAAGGTAGGCACCACCTTTTTTTGGTGTTGATGCATTTTTCTAAACTATTCATCTAGTCTGAACATTTCATTGCCTTGCTTTTGTTAGCCACTGAGCATCTTCATCACACATAATAACCCTCAGTCAATAAGCAGAGACCTGCGTAGTTATTGGCTTGGATAATTTACCAAACATTTGAAAAACAATAGGTCTTTGTTTTGCAAGAGTTAGAGCTATTGACCTTGTAAATGACAAAGGGCCATATGTAGGTGGCCAAATACCGATCGGTAACACCGAAAAAGGGTCATTTTCGGTGTTACCGACAAAAAGTTAGCCATGTGAGATGTAGGTAATACCGAATAGAGTCGATAATAACGAATCGGTAAAGACAATAAGTTACCGACTAGGAATTACCGAAACAATGAATACCGAATCGGTATAAACGAATCAGTAAAACCCCCAAATATGCTATGTAGCAAACCCCGGTAATACCGATTTTGGCCAAAATCGGTAATAACGAATCGTTAAATACCACGTTTCAGGAGCATGTGGTAATCAGGAGGAGTCTATATAAACAGACCCAAAATGCATCAGTGTGAACACAATGGCAGGCCTCTATCTCATAGCAAGGCGGCTACGCCTGAGAGCAGCAGGAATGAGGATCTGGAGACGTGAGGAGCAGGTGTACAGAGTACGCATCACTCTGTTCCAGTTGACAGAGGCAGAAATACACGAGAGATACAGATTGCACCCACAAACCATCCTGGAGCTAATACGGGACCTAAGACCCTATCTGGAGCATCAGACGCCAAGGGCCCACGCAATCCCCACCCATGTCCAGGTACTCTGCTGCCTGCACCTCCTTGCATCAGGAAGTTTCCAGGGTGTCATAGCAGCAGTGGGTGGAGTATCACAGAGCTGCCTATCCCGGTTCTTCAACACCTTCCTAGACGCCATGATGGACAGAATGGAACATTACATATCCTTCCCCAGTACGCAGGCGGAGCTGCAGAGAACCAAGCTGGAGTTCTATCAACTTGCCCACTTCCCCCACGTGATCGGCTGCATCGATGGGACCCACATTCCCATCTGCCCACCTGCAGCAAGTGAATACATTTACAGGAACCGCAAATCCACCCACTCAATCAATGTGCAGGTGATCTGCAATGCTAAACACATAATAACAGACATCGTGGCAAAATACCCCGGGAGTACCCACGATGCTTACATCTTCAGGAACAGTGGCATACATACACGTCTGCTTGCTGGTGAATTTGCCGACGGATACATACTTGGTAAGTAAATGTCACACACCCTGATGTACACCCTGGCACAAGCTGTTGGTCACACCAATCAATGCAACTTACTTCTCATCATAGGTGACAGCGCATATGCCCTCCGGCCTTTTCTCCTCACACCATATCTGAACCCAACCACCCGAAGGGAGAGGAGATACAATGTGGCACATAGGAGCACACGCAACGTGGTGGAGCGCACTTTTGGTTTGCTCAAAAGCAGATTCCGTTGCCTCCACAAAACAGGAGGTGCACGTCTGTACAGCCCCATCAAATGTTGCAAGATCATTGCTACGTGTGCAATGCTACACAATCTGGCCACTAAAAAAGGAACAGCAGTGGAACTAACTGAGTCAGAGGACGAGGACGAGGACAACCCTCAGCCAGAGCCCAGCGCGGCTGGTGCTGCTATTGAACATGATGGGAGACATAGACGGGCAGAGATTACATCACACTATTTATGAGTGAGTAACGACACTGAGGCATTTCAAATTACATGTAGAGGTGTTTATTTGGCACACCTCCAGCATTGTGAGCATTGTCCAATTGGACATGGGTTACATCACCCATCACATGCATGTGGACAGCCAGTGTCCTTCACTTCTTGCGTCCCCGTGCTGCACGTGCATGTTCCCCATCGACACAGACTGGTGAGTCGGACCGTTCCTGTGCTGGGACATTACGTCCACTATGCCTCCTGCACTCGGTGGGTGAGGGTGTAATGCTACCACGGCTGGTAGCCTCCTCACTGTCCCCCCCCCCTTCCATATTTGAGGCCTTAGCATTCTGCATGAGCTCTAGCACTGAGGTCATGGACACCATCCCCCTGGCCACATCCCTGCTGCAATGCGCCATCTCCTCCTGCATGGCGATGGACCGGCGACACATCAGTGATGTCGTAGTGGCCAGCCGGTTCACCGACTTGGTATAGTCCTGGAGTCTCTGTCTCTCCCGGCGCATGCCAACACGGTCCTGCTCCAGCTGGCTGCAGAGGTTGTCCACCGAGGTTGCTACCCTCTCCATCCCTGCAGACATATTCTCCCCCATGGCACTGATACCCTTCTCCATCTTGTGCATATGTCTGTTAATGTTTGCCACCTCCCTGTGTAATGACTTCATCTCCCTCCATTGCAGGCGCTGGACCTTCAGCATGTTGCCTTCCAGTCCATCAAACACACTGTCACCCTGCTCAACTGCCACTGGACTGTCTGGCCTTGCCCTGCGGCGTCGTGATGAGATGTTCGCACCCTCGGATGCAGAACCAGCCCGCTCCCTGTTGGATCTCTCTACGATAGGACTTCGTGCGCGCTGGCTGCCCTCCTCCTCCGACGCCTCCATCTGCTGGAGGGTGTTCACGGCATGCCTCCTGCCTGACTGTGGTGGTGGTGGTGGTGGTGTTGGTGAACGTCGCAGTGGTGACTGAGTGAGGGGGGATTGCGGACCTCCCTGGCGCTGTGGTGATGGCTGTGCTGGAGGATTGGCTGGCTGCGATGGCGCAGAGCTGGTGTTCCCTGCAGGCATGCTGTCTTCATCCCGTCCACTCCCCTCTGGCCTGGCTGACCTGCCTCTGCTGCCCTCAGCTGCACTGCGAGATGACTCGCCTGAAATGACACAAATGTAAATATTCTCAATGCTCTGTCTGCAATGCCATTGCATTAAAGTACATGCCAACAGTGCACAGTGGTTATCCTGACCTGTCCTATTCAATTACCATGCTATTGTGTTTGCTGCCCTGACAGTCCTGATCATGATTTCACACTGACTACATCACCCAGAATGCATTGTAGGTAAGCAGTAAGACATGGTGTGGAGTGGGAGCACATTTACCACTATGGGGGTTGGGGTTGGGGAGGGGGTAGGGCAGCATGCTGGGCATGCTTCTTACCTTGTTTTCTAGCTGCTCTGGCGGAGCTGTCTGCGTCTCCTATGCCGCTCACACTCTCCCGCTGGATGGTGGACTCTACCATCTGTTCCAGTGGTGTTGGCACTGGGGCACGATTTTTTCCTCCTCCAGTTTTCCCAGCCAGCCTATGTCTCTCTGCCATCCTCTGTTTTGCTGTTTTTCTGAGGTCGTACCACCTCTTTCTGATGTCCTCTATGGTGCGCAGGGTCACACCTATGGCATTGATCTTGTCCCGAATGCCACTCCATATTTGCCTCTTCTGTGCGTCTGGCACTTGTTGGGACTGGGCTCCAAACAGCTTGTGGTACTCTTGGGTGACATCCTCGATCAGGATCTCAAGCTCCTTGTCGCTGAACTTGAGTTTTCTTTTTCTTTCACCTGCCTCCTTCTCCTTGTCCTGGCTTGCCATTGCAATGCTTGTTCAGTGGTTGTTGGTTTTTTTTTCTTGGCTGTGTTGCTGCTGGCTCCTCAGCTCTCCTGCCTGCCTGCCTGCCTCACAGTGTGCTCCAGGCCCTGTGCACCTGGCTGGGTGTGGCAACTTCCTGTTTGGGAAGTTAATGGGTGTATCAGGATTGGCTGATTCACCAAAACGCTATTTTTTGAATTACCGATTCGGTAATTCCGTTTTGGGTGTGGATTCGGTAACACCGATTCGGTAATGGCCTTTCGGTATGTATTTTTATTACCGATCAGTTCACAATCGGTATTTAATACCGATTTGCAACGATTCGGTAATGTTTTACGATTTTTTACCTACATCACGTTTACCTCATTCTTAATACCGATTCGGTATGAATCGGTATTAAGGATTCGGTATTGGCAATTTACCTACATATGGCCCAAAGTCTTTAAAGTGTGTGTCTTGGTTTTGAGTGTAGTGGATGTATGTGGTGTTGAGATGAATTATGTGCGTTGTATTGGAATTGTTAGTTGTGGAATTGTGTGGGATGGAATTGTATGGTGTATTTCTGTGGTGGAATTATGTGGCATGGTGAATAGAAAGGGGTGAGAGCTGCACAGAATAGATAGAAAGGAGGAAACACAGGAATAGGTAGTTTGTGCACGAAGTGATGATTGCATTTGAGATAGAGGAGCAGAAAGAGTGTGTGAGAAAGAAGCGGAGAGCAAGCCACAGATGCAGAAAGAGGGAGCACATGTGTGGCAGAATAAACCTGAAGAAGATGAGGAGAGCGTGGGTTTGAGGAATGGAAATTTTTGAAAAGGCCAGGAAAGGAACTGTGCTTGAAGACTTGAATGGAACCATATTAGAGAGGTGGGATCAGAGTGTGACAGAGCGAGAGAGAAGGGTGAGAGAAAGTAAGAGACAGAGAGAGATAGATGTACGAGTAGAAGTGGCCCATATGGGGGGAAGGCGAGAGTTGGACCAGTGCAGAGCGTGCGGTGGTACAGGAAGGTAGCCTGTGTGACCAAGCAGTATAGAGAGGAGACAGGGAGTTTGAAGGAGAGATGAGAGGTGCGGTGGTATTGCGAGATGAGAGGGGGTACTATGAGTGTGAGGGAGAGATGAGGGGCAGTGAGTGTGCAGGGGCGAGATGGCAGGATTGGTGATAGTGCAAGTGAGAGTTGTGGTAGATTGGAATTTTTTGTTGCGGAATTGTGTGGCATGGTGTGAAGCTGTGTAGTGGAAATATGTGGCATGGTGTGCTGTGGAATGATGTGGATAAAATTGAAGAGTGACGATGGTGGCAGCAAATGGGAAGCTTATGGGCAGGCGGAAGCCCATATACTAGATGCAGTATGTCTCAATTTGAGACAGCCAGAAACTTAAACAAGCATTGAAAATGCAATATGTCTCGCCTTTCATTAAGTTAAAGCCAGTTACTTTGCTATACAACATCATTAGCAAAGCAAATAGCTTTAACTTAATGTAAGGCAAGATCTATTGCATTTTCAATGGTTCTTTTGCCTATCTGCTTCTCTCAAAAGTCCAGTATGTCTGTGACACGAGCTGTCATCTACAGGGGGGTGGGGTTTGTTGTGTTGAGGTTTTTATCACTCGTTGGGCTCATCTTGTTCATTGAAACACGCCCCTTTTCAGCACACCCAACCCTGCATTCTCTTTTCCTTCATCTGTGCCTTGTTCCTGAAATTCCTTTATGGAAGTGGATTTACTCATGTGCGTTGGCTGGGCTAGGAGTGAAGTGTGACTTATTGTTTACATATTTAGATACTCTTTGGAGCGGTCTAAACAAACAGACTCTTTAGAAGCATTTTCATCCAGAAAACGTCATAAGATGGAGGCACTGTTGGCTTTGGAAGGAAAAATGGCAATCTCAAGTCTAGAGGTTTTCAAACTGGGGAGCCTTAATTGATTTTGTGGGGGGCAAGAAAGGCATCATGTGATCACAGTGTTTGTTTTAAGTGAGAAAAAAAATGAGTGCCAATATGCCGCTATGTAATGGGCAATCACTAACATATTTTGTCTTTATATAATAGCTGGGAATAGGTGTCAAATAGGAAGGGACTCCAAATACTCCTCAGACCACCCCCGCTTTTTTCTGATAATCCCACTGTGGATACTTTTACACTTTAGAAAGACCTGGTTACCAGAATAGTATGTTTGGCAATCATGTATTTGATTGCATTTTTAAAAGGGATAACAAAACTTAAGTGCAATATTTAAATATGCTTAGACATTTCCAAGCATTGCCAAAATAACAGAAAGTTTGTGTGTGGCGGGTGATAATTTATAATTTTTTATTAGATGGGGCGGGGGAAGCAGCATAAACAAGTTTGAAGACCACTGCTCTAAAGATACTGAGAGGTCACTGAGCAGGTCCACACATTGGACAGGTAAATAGAGCATGGCAGAATCATTGGGTTACTTTTTATTGCACCAGATAAGTAATACCATGGGATACATTGTTTATTGGGCATGATAAATAGCACCTATTACGAGTTTCCTAGAAGTAACATTCAGTTTTTGGTGCAAATCTGCATGGTGAGGTACCTACCATACTTTCTTTTCCCTTCTTAAATTCTGACAGCTTTGACTTGCCAATATTTATTTAAAGAATAGAGATATATTTACTGTACCCTTAATTACGGGATGCTGTAACTACCAGCTGACATGCAATTCCCACCCCTTTGCAAACTGGTGTTTACATGGATGTCAGAAAATACCAACACATCAGTATTCGGGGACCAAGGTGTTGAGTGAAGAGATACAAAAGGGGATGGAAAAGGGGATGATGGACGGAGCGTTTGAGCAAATCAAACACTCACCCCCAGTCAACTGATCTGGGTTTAATCCATTACCATTCTTTAGCTCACTCCCCACCCCAGTTCAGGTGTTGAGTGGCCATGCATGGGAACCCCTTCTGGAGGTCTGCAACTCCAAGACAGAAAAAAAAATTCATACAGGCAGGAGAAAGTGTTCATCACCACTTTGTTTCACTGAGTATTTCAATGCAATAAAATCAAGATGCTCCTTGTGACCTTCCCGCAGTCATCTTGGATGAGTCACTCACCATCATAATACAAAGCAAGGAAGCATCAATATATGTGGCTCCTAACCACTTGGGTTCTTTGCCGTGACTATTATGGACATTAAGTTGGTGTCCATACTCTTAAGTACCCAAATCTGTTAGATGAATTTCGAAGAAAAAATGTAAAATTATATTTTGACAGAACCTTTGGACGTTTGCATCAAATGTATTCTAGCTTCACTTTTAAATCAGTTTAAAAGTACAAATGTGGCAAATACAAAACTAGCAAGCATGTTCACCTATTTATTTTAAGGTATTACAAAATGAAGGATATTTGATTTTTTTTATTCATTACCCTAATGTAAAAACGCACGATGTGGCTTTTTCAAAACTGTCATAAGTAAATTCTCTCAAAAAAAAGGAAAGCAGCATCAATATGAATAAAACATTTTCCGTTATCCGACAGAAGAACATGGAACGAATCCAGATATATTTTCTCTAGAGCACAGCCCAAACAGTCCTCGGAGAAGCGTGGGCCACGATGCAAAGGGGGGATTTTTTTGCTGCGACACATGCCAGAGATGCTGTTCACCTGCAGGGGCTGGTAAGCATCGCAGGCAGCAGCAAACCATAGTTTCCTGCCCATCTTGGGGAGGCATTGCCTGTCCCAGCAACATCCTAAATCGCTGCCAGCGCGTTGCTTTGTTAGAAGGAACCGTTCTCCATATTCTTCCCAAAAATCTCTTTTACTTTAACAGCCTTTATTTAATTGTGTCTCCATTGACAGCCTAGAAAGCATTCATTTTCACTAAACGCACTCTCAAAATGCTTTGAAGGCAGTACGAAATAGTTGTGTCTGCGCCCACTATATACAGTGACTGTAGGTAAGGTTACACATCCCAAAAGGACCATGTCAGACTTTCCGCTTAAAGAGGTGGACGCACGAGTAGCATGGGTTTGGCTGAATAATAATACTAAAATGGCACAGTGGGTAATTGTGATCCTTCTTTACGTGCTGAACATCCAAAATGCTATTTATTTTAAGGGCCGAGTAATTTAGTAGTTTTAACCCACTTAACTGCAATGAGTTTTCACCGTGTTCTCTTCCCTCGCGCAATCCCCAATGAAGGACCAGGAGGATGCAAGCAAAAATGTCCCATTTTCAACTGTGCATAACAAATGATGTGCAAACTGTTCCATCAAAGAAGAACAAGCTCTCGGCTTTGGCAAAAGCAGCCGCTTGTTTATAATTGCATCGCAATTCACTTTAAGTGAAAGTGCGATTCAAAAATAAAAACGCAGCTGCCTTTGCCAAAGCTGAGTGATAACAAAAAAGTGCGTAGCGGCTAATTAGGAGCCACTGTCTCCCGCCGCCAGTAAAAGATGCAATCCCAGTGGGCGGGGCCAAAAGGAGAGAGGGTGGTAACCAGAAGGGACTTAAACCCCTCCTGGACAATCAGAACACCCGGTTTTGCATAATTAGTGACGCAAAATGACGTGCACCAATGCAAAACATGGGCAGAGCAGAAAGGGAGCTTCTGAATCGTATCGATTCCAAGAAGCCTTTGTATGACGAGAACTCTGCAACTGAAAATATCGGTAGCTGTCTAAGTTGAATTGGCACCAAAAGTAATTGATGAAAGGACCCTCAGAAGGCTACGACACTAGTCTTCGAGGAATGAAAAACAACACCAAATATTAATTTTTGAAGAAACTTATTTTTATATAAGTATCTTTGAATCAAATTGATAAATTACAAGGGTACAAAATGAAGTGAATTAATACCAGTTCTTCAGTATAGAGAAAGAGAAGCATTCATTTCAACAAATACTAAAGATGAAAAATCCAGTCTGACAAATGAAAATAAAGCGACTTCTTGTTAAAATAACTAGTAAGTCAAATGAAGAATGCAGACATGGATTGGTATGTCGACGTTTCGGTCTTTCGTGGATTTATCCCAAGACCATCATCAGGACAGAAGAATGAGATGGTAATGTTGACCCCTAAAGAATGACATAATGTTAATTAACATTAAAAGGTGTTGCAAACATTTTGATAAAGGTGCAAATTCGGTCTAGAATTCATTCACTCTATTTACACTTGTATAGTTCTAACATACATTTGTGTTGGTGTGGCGACATTTCATTACTTTACAAATTATGGATGACATCTTGAAGTTTTACTATCATATCCATCAAGTTACAGTCATATTAGCTAAAATGTCTTCTATTTGTCCACTACTCACTTTGGAGAGTCTAAACTCTAACATCATTGGACTTCAGATTAAAAATATTCCAATTATCTTTATTGAAGACAATGACTTTAAAACCGGCTTCGGTTTCGCTGCGAATAAATGTTCACGAACGTGGATGGTTTTAAGCATCGAGACTGCAGCCAAACAGATCATACTTCTACTAAAGGAAATAGAAACAATTGAAAATAGGATTAACTCTGACAGCAACATCACAAATGCCAAGATACTCCTAGAGAAGGTATCACAGACAATCAAGGAATTTGAGATCTTTAACTCTCAAAAGAAAACTGACAAACTTCACAAGGACATCCGTGCATACAATAAGGATAAAACTTATCCATATTTACAAAAAGACTTTTATGAACCCCAAAACACCAACAAGGGTTCCCAACAGTTCCAACAAAAAAGAACAACTTTCTCAGACACAGGATCTGACACAGATTCTGAACAACAAGGGGGTCAGTCCCGACCCACCTTTGACCAACATCCCTCAACCTCCAGACAGCCTTTTTTAGCACAGGACAGGAGAGGCACAGGCCGTCCTCGGAACAACAGGGGCGGGAGACGAGGTTGGTACCGCAATCAATATACCCCAGGCCAACGCCAGACGCGGAACCAATACTACGAATGGTAGGAGATAACAACACGATCCCTATCTTTAACATCTCAAATCACTCTCTCACGGAGCCAGAAATTAGGGTCCTTTCAGCTGGACTTTCTTTTGTACCAACAAATAGGAACAATCAGTTCCAAACCAAACTTGAACTGTACAAATTTTTTAGAACCATCAGACTTAAAAGCTTTTTTTCAAACAGACCAGCTAATCCCGAAAGAAACATTACAGTGCTACGCCCACCATCTACTTTCTTTCCACTTAACAACATGGTAGCAAAGGAAATAGTCACCTTTGAGAATGCTGTGTTGATTGAAACTGACATTCTGTTCAAAGAACTGCCCTTCATCAGGAACAATCTCAGCAAAGAAGAATGTACTGCCTTGAAAACCCTAGAATCTCTTCCGGATACCCTTATAAAACCAGCAGATAAGGGTGGAGGAATTGTCCTCTGGGACAGAACGGCATATAGAAACGAAGTCCTTAAACAGCTTTCAGTAACAGACAACTACAGACGACTCTCTAGCAATCCCACTGCTCGACTTGAAAAAGAAATAGCGGAACTTAGCCAGACTGGCCTTAATGGGGGATGGTTAAGTAAAAAAGAAGCACTTTTCCTAAAAAATAAGGCTCCAACAGTGCCGGCAATATATATCCTCCCCAAGGTACATAAAAACACCACAGAACCACCAGGGAGGCCTATAGTGTCAGGATGCAATTCAATCCTCAAACCACTGGCACAATATGCCGACTATTTCATTCGACCATTTGCAGTAGATTCAGATACCTACATTACGGATACAACATCAGTCATCAACAGATTAGAGAATCACACTTTCAACCCAGAAGAGGAACTCTTAGTATCGATGGATATAGAAAGCCTCTATACTAACATTCCTCAACAAGAGGCTCTGAATGTGTTGAGGCATCTTCTTGACTCTCGCTGTCGACCTCATGAAGTACCAACCGACTTCATCCTAGAATGTATTAGAATCTCACTATGCGAAAACTTTTTCCTTTTTGAAAGAAGCTTTTTCCAGCAGCTCAAAGGAGTGGCAATGGGGGCAATATATGCTCCAGACATAGCAAACATATATGTCGCAGAGTTTGAGAAGAGATTCATCTATCACCCTTTGAATCCATACCTAGCCAACATTTCATGTTGGCTACGGTATATTGATGACGTTTTTGTTATCTGGAGAGGTAGTAAAGATCTTCTTTCCAATTTCCATTCATGGCTTAATGATAGAAATCCCAATCTAACATTCACTCTAGAAAGCAATAACCATGCTATGAATTTCCTGGATTTATCTATCAAAGTCAATGAGGATAATACCCTCTACACAACACTCTACACAAAACCAACCGCCAGAAACACACTGCTTAAGTACAGTAGCCATCACCCCAAGGCTTTGCGGGATGGTTTACCGTTCGGACAATTTCTCCGACTTCGGAGAAATTGCACGAGGAAAACAGATTACTTCAGAGAAGCTAAGATTCTCAAAAACAAATTATCTGAGAGAGGTATCCCAACAAACTTCTCAAGCACTCTCTCAAGAGAGCATGGTACAACAACCGAGACTTGTTGCTCATAAAAAGCACAAAACCAGCCACCAACCCCCTTGTTTGTGTCACAACATTTGGGACGATTAGCAACCAGATGAAAAAAATAATATCAAAACACTGGCCACTCCTTAAGGAACTTCCAGAATTCAAGGAGAAACCGTTATTCTCTTTCAAACGAGGCCGCAATCTACGTGACAGGCTAGTACATGCATATGAAACAAATGATTTGAACATTGTGGACAACATGAGACAACTAGTCCCTTTAAGAGGACATTTTAAATGCAACAATTGCCTGGCATGTGGCACTACCTCTAACATTAAGTCATTTGTACTAAATGGTAAGACAAACATTATCAAGAATTTCTCAAACTGTCGAACGGAGAATGTAGTCTACTGTATACAGTGCCCTTGCGGCCTGATATATATCGGTAAGACTACCCAAATGATTAAGCAAAGAATACTCCAACACCAATCTCGAATCCGATGCAGAACAGAGAATGCGCCCCTTGTTGAGCATTTTCTACGCTTTAAACACACCGAGAAGGAAATGAAATGGTGGGTGATAGAAGTAATTAAACCCACCATCAGACAACAGAACGTCTACAGACTTTTGACTCTGAAAGAAAACCAATGGATTGAGTCAACCAACAGCATCAAACATGGGTTGAACTCTTCCACAGAATGGCATACACTAGCCTGTTTATTCTAGCTCTTAGTGTTTGCACTGTAAGGTTTTGCAACTATTACTTCACTAGGGTCTGTTCAGTGATAACTAACCAGCAGTACCACCCTTAAGAATAATATATACAATTATCTTTACAACTTAAATATATACATACTACAAAATGTTAAATGTGTAACTGTTTGTTCAAAATAACTGACTGTACACTCACTCGTCCAAAGACAGATGTATGGTGCAACTTATAGCATTATATTCTCTATGTTGAGTTTTCAATATTATGACGCTGTCCAGAATGTGCGCGCAACTCTCTATGCGACAGTTTTATGCCAATTGAATATCTGCTATCTTAAGTTGAACATTGTTTCCGTCTTTCTGCCGTACCATTGAGAATGTCTAGTGTGTCACATTATACTGTCATCCAGATTGTGCGCGCGAGTTTTTGCTGCGACAGTTTGATCATGATCTAAATTAAAAAAAAAAACACAAAATCACCTAGAGCATTTGTCCCATTATACAAACAAGGTTTCAAGTAGCAATGGTTACCCATCATAAACGATTATTTTAAAGGTTGAATTGCGAGAATAGCTTCCCCAATATACATCCAGCAGTGTTACGAGTAGATTTAACCACTCAAAGATGGCCGCCCTATTCGTGCCCTTTCTTTCAAAAAACATCTACATGGGTCGCCACTAGGGAAGTTGCCGCCCGAATGCGGAAATGAGGTATTTAAATGGCTGAGATGCAGGAGTTCTTAGATAACCTCTGACCTGACTCCGCGGTTTTTGGTGTTTCCTTGTCTACGCTCGTCTAAATTCTGAAGAAGTAAGTACGCTGTACTATTGTTAGCAATTGTACTTAAGGGCTCCTTAATCTTCTCTTTAGAAAGAATTGTTAAGTAATGTTTAGATTCCCTTTCGGTTGATATAGTGATTAGTTCACCGAAGGTCAGTCTTTGTCACAACAACCCAGTATGATATCTTAAACATATAATAGAAGCAACGCGAAGGCAAGATATTCCACTAGATTAATGCACACCGTAAACGCTCTGCGAAGCACGGCTATAACATGAACGTACAACGCTCTGTACCTTTGATGTGTCCTTTCTTAAGACCTGGCTAGGATATAAAATTGACCTTAAACATGGAGATTTATCACTGTCTCCCCACCTTCACATAGATATCGAAACGTTAAGTCTCTAAGTTTCTAGCAATGTGACAATGTCAAATTGGTACCGTTCTCCTAACAAACACTAAACTCGCTTGCCAGCCATGAGAGGTAGACGTTTGAATACGTGTGTGTCTAAAAATTTCGGGCAATGGCCAATAAATTACATTAAAAAACACTACACGGCTCTCTAGCCCAGTATGTGAAGACTTTTAAACCATTTTAAATGTTTCTTCCTTATGTAACTTCATGTGTTCAATTCTGTGACCTTAAAACAACTCAGATATAGTTAAAATCAGTTAATGAGCATAAGATAAAGTTCATAGCTTGACAATTGCTCTTATTATCTACTTGCAGTTATTCCTTTGACTGTTCAAAAATCTGGTACTTTCGACCAAATTACGTCTAAGGGAGATTACCTGGACTCCCCAAGGTAATGAACAAAAGCTCTCTGAACACACTTACCAACTTGATTAACGCAAAAGTCATAAACATGTCCATGAGGTCTAAGGATGTTTATCTTTTACCTGTTTTTTACAGAGTGTAACAGCACAAAATCCTAGCATTGTTCAGAAGTCACACTGTTCATTGTGATTCTCCAAAGTGAGTAGTGGACAAATAGAAGACTTTTTAGCTAATATGACTGTAACTTGATGGATATGATAGTAAAACTTCAAGATGTCATCTATAATTTGTAAAGTAATGAAATGTCGCCACACCGACACAAATGTATGTTAGAACTATACAAGTGTAAATAGAGGGAATGAATTCTAGACCGAATTTGCACCTTTATCAAAATGTTTGCAACACCTTTTAATGTTAATTAACATTATGTCATTCTTTTGGGGTCAACATTACCATCTCATTCTTCTGTCCTGATGATGGTCTTGGGATAAATCCACGAAAGACCGAAACGTCGACATACCAATCCATGTCTGCATTCTTCATTTGACTTACTAGTTATTTTAACAAGAAGTCGCTTTATTTTCATTTGTCAGACTGGATTTTTCATCTTTAGTATTTGTTGAAATGAATGCTTCTCTTTCTCTATACTGAAGAACTGGTATTAATTCACTTCATTGTGTACCCTTGTAATTTATCAATTTGATTCAAAGATACTTATATAAAAATAAGTTTCTTCAAAAATTAATATTTGGTGTTGTTTTTCATTCCTCGAAGACTAGTGTGGTAGCCTTCTGAGGGTCCTTTCATCAATTACTTTTGGTGCCAATTCAACTTAGACAGCTACCGATATTTTCAGTTGCAGAGTTCTAGCCATGCAGACCTCCTGATGCTGTAATTTTGATTCTTAAATAAAACCCTTGCCGGTACCATTACATTTATTTACTTACTGCCCGAGCCCGCAAGGGTATATTGGGTTACCCACCCCTTTGCAACAAATTCGTATGACGAGAGCAGCGCATGCGCTGCTTTCGTCAGGCCGAGATCTAAAAACATGACTTCATCTAGCTGTGTAGTTTAGCATCAGGGAGCTACCTGAATAGCGCTACAATGCTTTGCCTGTGCCAGCGCACATTCTCTTCCGTGTTCTCAGAGTGAGGCAGAGAGCAAGATAGAGTGACCAAGCAGATATTGTGGTTTATGAATCGGTGGTAGCAGTATGCCCGACAAAGAAAATGGCTGCGTGTGCTTTGGCCACGATATAGGGGCAGTTGACAAAATTGTAGATGCAGAATATGAGTGCTAATAAATATCCAAATGTCATCCTGCCCTAGGGAAAATGCCCACAAAAGCAGCACATGTGTACAAATGTAATCCTAGGAAAATCACCAGTACATGCAATTACAGTATAATCCTATTTAAGAAAAGAAACATATGTAACAAGTTTCTTCAGATCAGAAAACGATTGTAAAACGACTTCCACTGTTGCCATAATGTATATATTGTGGTACCGTACAGTTTGCCACTCTTTTCCATACACATGCCAACCTTTTCACCCACATTTACTTTTTAAGAAAAGTAGCCGATGTTCACATTTTATTGAACAGGCGGCACATGGAGTGAGAGGCTCTTTCAGTGTGCGCCACGCTATGCACGGAAAGGCCCTACCTGCAGGTAGCCCAGGTGGGCGGTGGCAAGGGACCATTAATCACCCGCACTTTCAGTTACACTGCAGTATGGGGGGAGCACGGCCACAGAAGTTAGAATCAGAGAACAATTATCAAGATTAGCCACAAAATCATTGAAACAAAGCCCCCAGCAATTTGTAACAACCCCAGATGCCAGTGTGCATTATGCAAATATCCAACACAATATCACTATGCTTCACCCAGCTGTGAATAATGCTGAATTACCGCGTGCATAAAATTTTACCACAGTTGCCAGTTCATCACGCTCAGAAAGAAAGAAAATCGAATGCAGCAAGTTACTGATTGGAGCGTGCTTTGTGAAATAAACCCTGGCCTTCAATGAAGGGTCTATGTGGGATGAAAACACTGGTGGGTCTCTCAAAGGGGCGAAGCAGATATAAATAAGCACGTGGCTTAAAAACACGTAAGCTAAAAATATGTGCTTTTGCATTGTGATCCACCCCTCTGATATTTTCGTGCTTCTGTTACTGCATCCGGATATATAATGCAGCAAGTAGTATTACATATACAACAAGCCAGGGCTGTCAGCTTTGTCAATGGTATGTATTTCTGTTGGCTATATCTGAAGGTAAACATACTCGGTGCTTTTCAAATAAATTGTTTCCTTTTAAGTCTTTTCTCTCTCAAAGGGTGGATTTGCAAAGGTTAGTTTAAATAGGCCATCTTCGGTTTTCTTCCTGTGTTTAAAGAAGGATATTCAGGTAAAGCCCTTTCCTTTCTCTCATAACAATTTTTTCAACAAAATACATGTTACTCTCTCCCCGCAGGCTGCCGGGGAGAGAGTCCAGAGTGAGAGCACTCACACAAACTCCTCAGTCTGCATCCTGGACACTACATCAGTTTCGCATACACCCCTTCAAAATAGAAATAAAACTGTGCACTATCACTCAAGTAGTATACTTGACTCATTCTTAATTCGGGGAAAAGAACGCAATCTGGGGTTACCCCGACAAAATGTATGAAGCATTTGACTCAACTTGTCCCCTCATTAGTAGATACAGCTTTGGGATGCCTGCAAGGCCAGTCGTGCTTTGCGCACCAGGGCCTGGTGGTACTGCTGCTGCACCAGGCCAAGCTACCTACGCGCACGCTGGCCATCGAGTTGGCGACACTGCTGGTCCAGTTCTGCCATCATGGCCTCAAGGTCTATCAGATCTCGTAATTTGCGTTGGTGCTTCCCTGTGCAGTAGCTGATGTCTGCCCCTCAGAGAGTGGGCTTCAGAGCCTCCCTTAGTGCCTGAGGAGATGTCACTGTTCCTAAATTGGGCACAAAATAACGATCTATGGAGCACTCCATATATTTGCGATAATCGGGGTTCTGAAGGTGCCATGGTGATAGGTGCCAACAGAGCGCCTAGCGCTGGTGAACTACCTGCAGACCCAATGCACTGAGAGTGATCTGACAGTCCCCTGGGTAGCACTATGATATTTGTCGCTCTGTGTAAGTAAGTGTGGGGAACTAGGAAATAATCTAGTCATTAGGACGAGCCTCTGTCCGCCGAGATGAAGGTGCAACCCCCAGGTGTAGGGCGGTGTGCCTGCAATACATCTGCAAGACCTAAGGCTAAGATAAAGGAGAATAGGAGCTTTAAGCCCGTCCCAGGTGGTGATCCCTGTGGGCACCATCTATCCGATGTCATGGTGATAACTCCATCCCAATCCCCCCCAACACTACGAGTCCAGCCAGCAAATACCCCTAGAGCTCCGTCAGTAACTCAACAAAGGAGTGTCCAAAGGGGATAGGGCATATGCACTCAACAGTCTGAGAGATTCTCCATAAAGCATCCCTTCTAACGCGGTGTATCTACCATATTTTTATGTCCATGTTTTATTGTGTTGGAAGGGGACTATCTGCCTAATTAGTACACCCGTACCCCTGCAACCCTGTGTGAACCTGAGTGATAAGCCTGCGTGTTTTCCCATCTGGCCAGGCAGGGGACCTTGTTTCTGATGACTTAGGTCACTTGCTGGAATAGGACCTCTGCCCCTACCCATTTGGTCTACTTCTGGACCGCCCCTTTCTTAACCTTATAGAGCAGGCCACTTACATTTCATGACGCTATCCAATATGGACAGTGGGACTTTTCTGCAAAAGGACACTCATGTTTGGGTCATGCTGCAGCGCATATGTGCCTCGGAGTGTGAGGGAGCGTACATACATACATACAACCATCCTGATGCAATAACCGCTATAGTTACAACAAGCATTAAGCACCCCCTCTTCATACTTCGAGAACATGAAGTATCTGTTTTGGGGCAGGCTGTCTAATAGACCCCAATGGTGAGCCAATGCCAGCCTCAACAATCTACATGGCGGAATGAGAACACCCACTCCCTATGCTGCACGGCTGCCTATAGGAATATACACTTTTTAGCTTGAAGAAGGCCCAACTAGGGTTTAAGTACCCCAATATCATTTAGGAGAGGTGTGCCAGATGTCTGAGAAGTCGAGGATCCTCCTCGCCTGCCGGAGTGTCAGCCACTCGCATGAAGCTCATCCAGGACGAACGGGACCTGTGGCGGCAATTAGCAGGAGCGTTTGCGGTCTTGTTCTGTTTATCGTCCTGAGAGGAGTTTGAGTCCTTACATGGAAGAACTTGAGTCTTAAGATGGATCCTTTTGTCTGTCCACTGGAACACTTCCTCAGGGGACTCAAAGAAGTATCTGCCATTGATAGATCAGTTTGAGTTGTGTTGGAGACTGAAGCATCTATCAGATGTATAATTCATAGAGGCACTGCTTGGTGGATTGGAAAGACTGATACTGTTGTTGCACCAGCCTGGTGTAATTCAGAAACATCAAAATAGCATGTGATTGGTACAAAATGTTCTCCTGGAGCCGGGCATGTTTAAAGATGGTATCCCAGTCCATATATTTGAGGAGCTTAGCAATACTCTAGACCTAGCACCCGGGGGGGGGGACAGCAAACCAGAGTCCAATGAACACACTCGCCCACAAATCAGGGGAAGAAGGCTCCTGACGGCAGCAACTCTCTGAGCCAGAGATCTAGAAACTGCTCCATCAAGGCACCTTTGCACCCCTGGAGAATCTAATGAAGCATAGGTTGTTACAGCGTGCCATTCCCTTCGCGTCTTCCACATGTGCCGCTGGTTCCCTGGTCATGGAAGTGAGCTTGGACACTGATTGCTGCAGGAATGTGACTGAATCCTCGACCCCCGAGACCCAGGCCTCCACCTCAATGACCCTCTCCACTGCATTGCGTCGATCCTGACAGAGCATTGTGACTTCTGATGCCACAGCACCTGTCTTAGCATCAAGGACATTTCAAAACTGTGTGATGGCGCCAACAAGGCAGAATTGTCCAATACCTTCATGGTTGCCTGCCCCAGCTGGTACTGAGGGCCCACCTGATAAAGTATATTTTTCATGGGTACTTTGTTTGGCATTGGGCAGCCCCTTGTCTTTAGTCATATTGTACAGTTGTCCCTGGGTGCGGTCTTAAGATCCCAGCAAGTCTGGCTCTACCATTGACCCATCCGACCCCCACTGCGTCACCGTGGGTGGCACGTGCAGTCAGATCCTCAGTTCGCTGGATTTTCATTACTGCATTGGCTTACAACCAAGGAGGCGAGAACAGGGTAAAACATGGGTATGGTAGGATGAAAAGGGTCCCACGCTGCTGCAAACTCACCGGAACTCGGTTCAGCCATCTAATGGGGTCTGATATTGAAGTGTTCTTGCTCTGAGGGGGAGGTTACAGCTTCCCCTTACTTCATGGAATGATGGCTCCCAGACCTATTTTGTCTGCTACAGCTATGATTGATGTGCCCCCTGGGAACCTAGTCCTACTTGTGTGCCCCTACTCTCCTGTTGATGTGCTTGATCGGGGTGCCGGGCTGTCCACATCGGCCACCAAGGACAAAGCCGGGAACACGGGGTAGATATTTGCATGTGGTGCACAAAAAGTGCTATCTCAGATGCCACCCGTCTGAGTCTGGCCTTACTAGGGAATCTTGCCACCCTTTGAATGGGACCAATTAATCTGGTGGGACTCCTTGGACTCGTCCTAGCCTTGGGTCAGGCGCCTCCCATCAAAGTGGAGAGCTCCACTGCTAACGTCCCCTTCCGCTCTGCCGTCCCACACTGCTGTGAGCAACTTCCTCCACTGTAGGGCCTCACAATGCAGGGTCGGGGGTGGCTTCTAACACTAATTGTCTCTGTGGGCGTCCGTGACTTTGAAACTCTCCTGTAGTGCTGCTGGTACTTGTCGGACACTAGTTTTTAAAGGATGGCGACACTTCCTCAGTAGTGTAGCTGCAGGATGATGTTGGATTTTAGGTGGCAGCTCGGAGCTGTGCTAAATCGCTGACGCCATGATCGGTGAACAGGCCACGTCCCCCCAGTTCAACCTCAATCATCGGCTTCAGTGCTTTTATTTCCACCAACCCACCAGAAAACCTCTCATCCCACTTGCACACACATCCAGCATCCACAGAAGCAGAACGGGAGGTCAATCATTCTCCTTCCAAGCTGCCAAATCCTGGAATGACCTCCCCCAACACATCAGGGCCCCCTCCTCACTTCTTAAATTCTGCAAGAAGCTGAAGACCGTGCTATTTAATTTATCTTCTTGCGGGGCATCACACGGCCTGTATTCAGGCCCAGCTTTGCCACATTCCTACAGTCGTCTACTCAGTGCCTGGAAACCCTCACAGGTAACAAGAAGCGCTCTACAAATCCACATTACATTACAAAGTGTGGCTAGCCTTAAATCTGCTCCTTTCCATGTTGGTTGCCTTCCCAGTATTTGTTGCCTGAAGATCCTAATCCAGGATGATGCTAACCCATTTACCTGTGATTTCATTTCCTGCTTGGACCATTTATAAGGAGGCTTTGCCTTGAGGTGTATGCCTCGTGACACATTAATTCCACTATTTTTTGTCACATTCATCACTCACTTTGAATCCTTTTTGTCCCTGATATTTGCTTTTTTTTCTTCATCAGCAACGCCTATTTGGATTCTCTAGTTCTGAAGATCCTACACTGGACTCCTTCTTCCTGGCTGAGGGTGGTCATTTATCATCTACAATCAAAAGTCTACAAGATTGGCAAGAAATAGGTCTTCCTTGGTATTTTTTCCTATTAACTGGGATCCTCTTAAGGAGACACTTGACTTATTTGAAGTGAATACTTTAGCTTATTGGAAAGTGGGTGCTGGTATGAATGTATGGATTGATAAAAATTGGTAAATACATTTCAGAATAGATATAGTGTGAAGACTTATGTTAAGGCAGTCACCCCACCCCCCCTTTGTCTTTTATCTGTTTAAGACTCGACCCGTACAGCAGGAAATTGGTTTTGAGAAATGTGTGTTATCTGATTTAGAGATACAATTGGTTGTGTGTATGTTCTAATATTTGCACTGGAGGGTAAGTGTTTTTTTATTTCCTTTATAAGAAGTATTTGGTATGTGTTAGAAATGGGGGTCTCTAGTTGGCAATGTTTGCACCTTTGTCCAAGTAGGAACCCTTCTTCCTAGTCAGGATAAGGGGGATACAATCCCAATATAACCCCTGCTCACGCCCTTGGTCGCTTGGTACGAGCACAGACGGCTTATGTACGAGGCAGTGTGTAAAGCATTTGCACATAACCAACAGTAATACAGGGAAAACACTACAAAAGAACACCACACCAGTTTAGAAAAATATCCAATACTTTATATAGTAACAACAAGACCAAAATGATTTAAAAAAATCAACATATAGTACTTAAAAATATACACTTTGCAAGACTGACCCTAAAATGTAGTTCCTTGAAGCCTGTAGCTCCTTCCGGTGCTTCTGTGGTGCTGAAAACAACAGAATCCAACAGTTCCATCCGACTGTGTCAGTCGGGTGTCGGCAGTCTCGTAAACAGTACCTTATCGTTGCGGCCCATCACGTTGGTGTGGGCCGGTTGTGGCAACCGTCGCGGTTGCAATGTGAAGCATAGTAGTGAGGTGTGCGGTGCCCTTACGTCGTGGTACAGGTATTGGCTCGGTGACGGCTGTTCAACAGTGTCGGTGAGACCAGGGCTGTGGTTTGTAGTGAGGCGGTGCTCATAGCACTGCTGACAGATCACGGTGCAAGCGACAGTGCCAGTTGGTGGGAAATGGCGACGGTCGGCCCAGACGGCAGTGTGGGATGGGGCGAAGCGCCATGTAACTTACAAGTGGTGCCCCCAAACCATGGTGCAGTCACAGGTGTCACGGTAAGTGGGCAGCGACGTGGTCAATGAGACCAGGGCGGCAGAGTGAAGAGAGGCAGTGCGCAGTGCGGTGCCCAGAGCCGTGTGCAAGCAGCAGCTCGTGGTGGCAGCGGTCATCGTCGCCTGTGAGACCACGATTGCGGTGCACAGTGCAGCGGTTCTCTCTGCAAAGCCTTCTGGACACCAAGTCTGTTGCTTTCTACTTCTGTGGCAACTGAAACAGCGGTTTCAGAGGCAGTTCCCAGAGGTAAGTGAAGTCTTTGTTGTCCCTGAGACTTCGTGAACAGGAGGCAAGTGCAGTTTGAAGCCCTTGGAAATACTCAGCACAAGTTTTAGAAAGTTCAGTCCAGTCCTTTCACTGCCAAAGGAAGAAGCAGCAACTGCAGGCCAACCCAACAAAGCAATAAGAAAGCAAAGGGGCAGTACTCCTCCTGGCTTTTCTTCCAGCTCTTCTTCTTGGCAGATTCCTTGATTCCAGCGAGTTCTAAAATTCTGGGTTTTGGGCCCCAATATTTATACTGCATTTCTCGTTGTTCTCTGGGGCAGAGAGTGCCTGTGACTCCCCCAAACCAGTTCTGTCCTCTCTAGCCCGGCTTCCAGGCAGGAGGTGGAGATAGCATTGTCCAAGGCTGACCAGGCCCATTGAGGTGCAAGGAAGTCTCCTCCCACTACTCTAAATGCAGCTCAATTCTATTCAGTCCAGCCTTGATCCATCAGGAAAGGCAGGACACACGTCGACCCCCGCCAGTGGCTCTCTGAAAAGAATGTACATCCCCAGCCCCTGTCACTCCAAAGCCAGACAGTTAATCCACACTCTCAGCAGAGGCACACAGGATGGCTAAACAAGAAAATATTATAAACAAAAATGGGGGGAGATGGAGGTAGACGTAAGATTCATCCTCCAGACTGTGGATAGTTATTAATGAATCTGTAAATGTCAAATCAGAGAACCTAAATAAAGGGAAGGGCTTCTGCTAAATGTGCGAAACAGCGCCCCCAAAACAAAGAAGAGAACATTCTCTTCTTGAGTCCCCTCACTCACCAACGGTTGCCCCTAGGTGACATGCTTCATCATTGGGGCCATCCTAGACTGCTACTGTCTGGGGCATGCCATAACTTGCGGAACTATGTAGTAGCACTTTTTGTGAAAAATTAGTAGTGCAGTGTTTGGGGGAGTGGCGATGCTAAAAATACCTAGCTAGTGAGCGATTAATTTATTTCTGCGCCTAGTTGGTATGGATAAAAAGGGGATAATAGTGGGGAGGAAATGTAACTGTTATGTGTATACTTTCCCTAGTATTTGTTTGACATGTTTCGAGGTGTCCTCTAAACCTCTTCTTTAGGACCACATGTGCTCCCAACCCCCTTTCTGTTTAAAAGGCTCCCTTGAGCCAGCAAGCTGATGAGCTTTGGAGATGCACCTGTGAGTGGTACTGAGACCTGAGATGAACTTGGCAGCATTTCCAGCAACCCCAGCTGATTTCTCTTTGATCTGTAATACTGCTGCTCTCTACTGAAGACGGGCTCAACCCAGAAACACGTGTCTAGAGATATACAGCAATGTCTGCACCAACTTTGGGGAAAAACCCCAGCTAATTTTGAAGTAAGTTTGAACTGTGTACCGCATTTACCAGGATGCAAAGGGGTGAACTGTGCTGGGACTGTGAGGCAGTGTACTCCCAACCCCCTTTATGGTGTAATAGGTGCTCTGAAATAAATGTATTGTAAAAGGATTTGGAGTACATTGAAGAGATTAGGCCAATGTAACCTTGAGTTGTAGTGAACCTATGATATAAACATAGAGTAACAGGTGCTTTATTTATAAAAAATGTACTATGAAAAGATTTTGAGTACAATTAGGTTTATTACTACGAAGTAGGGAATATAGGAGGAATGACATTTTCCGTGTAGCACCAGAGAAAGAGTTTATGTAGCACAAATGGAAACCCACTTGTGGGTAGATAGACTGGAATTGTTTGTGAATTACAAACTATCTGGATGGGAATTGCTGTTTCCTAAAGATAGTTTTGTTTTGTTTCTTAAATTTCAGCCCTGAAGAAGAGTTAAACACATCGAAACCCGTTTTTGCTCGAAATATTCTATATTAAAGAATTACACTTTTAAAATTAGGTTCCAGTTACAATTGTATTAATTCACACTGTTGTTCAAGAATAACTTGCCTACTATTTGATACTTTGTAACTACATAACCACATGCTATTGAATAATCCTTATGAGATTTTGCATTGTACTGTTTGGGGTGACAATAAGCTGTGTGTTACAGAATGTTTGAAATATCTATGATAATTCAGTGGTTAACGTCTGATACTAGTATCTCCTTGTGAATAATGTATATAACTTATTACATGATGAGATAGTGGCTTCTAGGAGAAGTCACCCTTTCTTCAGCCAATTCAGGAAAAAACAGACAAGAGACCTTTGGTGCATCCAGCCCTTGGCACCAGATTATCCATGCTTGTGCAGCATCAAAGAGTCAGATCCTGCTACAGTGCATCTCTCATTATTCCAGTTGCCAACAACCAATCATTGGTGCCAGCGGAGCCAATTCCAAAGTCCAGCCAACCACAGTAATCCTGTGATCCATGAGACCAGGACAGCCCTGAAGGATCAGGAATCTCTTACTCTACCACCAAAGCTGTGCACCCACAACATATTCAAGTGAGTTGGGAGTGAAAGAAAGAAAAGAAAGGGCCTTTAGATCCATGCAGATTCAAAGATAGTGACAGGCACCAGAGAGGCAGAAAACATATCAGTACTCTGCAATACATAGTATGCTCTTTGTTTCGCATGTGCTTTGTAGAGATTGATGTGTTATTGTTTTTGCTGCCTGGGAACTCTGCGCTTAACTTCCATTTTGCTTAGACTTTTTAACTCTAAGAAAAATGGAAGTTAAGCTAGAGCACCCATGAAGAGCTTGAGTCGCAAGTGCGCAACTCCCCCGATCCATAAATGTTAGAATGTGATGGGATGTCAGTTGGATGACACTGTTTACAGGTCAGTGCATAAACAGTGTACTCTCTGAAGTATAGCGTGCATGCAGAGGGTTTCATGTGACATAGAATGAGACCCATAGAGGCTCTTTGGTCTAGAGTGAATTCTTCTCCCGTCATTGAGTTTAACTACCTTCAACTCACAGGACTGTAGAAACTAACATTGGTGGCAGTAAAAGATTGTAGAGGCCTTTTTACAAGTTCTGTGCCAGAAAGAGTTTCCTGCTGGACTGTGGTCTGCATTTTTTCAGTTGGTCTGCCAGTAATTTGTTCCATCAATGTGGGACACGGGTGATCCATGTGTGTGAGTGTGTGTGATCCATCTATGTGCAATAGGCTGTGCGTTGAAAGATGGATAGAGCTGTAAGCAGCAATGTGAATGGCAGGGTTATCTTCCAGCATTTCTCAGTTCCTTTGTAGTGAACCAGACTCCATAGTGTGGAGGATAGGAGATAGAAGGACCCTTTATTGAAAGGGAAACCCGTTAAATTGTTGCTGCTTAATTCTTCGCTAGAAGTGTTACCCACAATAAGTTAAGAGGTGGTTAATTGGCACTTCTGTGCCTTTGTTTTGGGTTTGCCTTAGTGAGAGACTTCCAACTCTACCCCTCCTTTCTACTGACACGGTGGAACAAAGGGCCTGATTACAATATTGGCGGATGGGATACTCTATCACAAACGGGACGGATATCCCTTCCACTGTATTGCAAGTTCCATTGGATGTAATGGAAATTGTAATGTGGTGTACGGGATATCAGCCATATTTGCGATGGAGTATTCCATCCGCCAAGATCATAATCAACCCCCCAGTCTGGGAGGAATCCATGTAAGTCAGGAAATGCCTGAAACAAATTCCAGAGTTAGACTCTGGAGTATGCACACTCTATCTGGAAACATGGTATACATGAGAGGCAGATACTACCAGGCAGTGTGTCATGTTTTTTTATTTTTTTTATTACTTTATTGTGGTTTCAAGGTAAACTTCACATGTATAGACAATTACATCCCATAGACAACTCTTAGCAATGAGCATTACAGTTTCTATTAAACAGCAAATTATCCAATCTAGGCTGCCCCGTAAAGGTGTTTACTGAACCGACAATCAGTGTGGTCATTTGCATTACCAAAAAGATAAACTTGGAACTAAAACACCCCCCTCCCAACCCATCCTCCCTCCGGGCCTCCCACCTAGAGGTCCGTCTAACAGCAGCTCAATCAGGTGTACCTTCTTGTCTCTCCCCTTGTCAGGAGGACTCATTTCCCGCATGACTACCATCATCCGACAAAACCTGTGTAGAATTGGGGGAGCTTCTCTCTATCACTCAGACCATTAGCCCCCATGCCTGCAATACTTCCGGGATTTTGACATCTCTTCTAGTACTATACATGTGCCCCTCCTCCGCCAGCACCCATTCCCTCAGGTCCATTTTCCAGTTCTCTATCAGCAGTCCTTGTTGTGTCAGCCAGTGGATCGCTATTCTCCGCCTAGCAATTACAAGCCCCAAGACCAGGAACTTACTACTGGTTTTGTGTTTAGGGTCTCTGTAAATTAACCAAGGAGACAAGTCCGCACCTTTATGGCAACCCTCCATACCGTTATTTTATGCAGGTCCCCCAAGACAGCCGTCCAGTATACCTGAATCATCGGACACAACCAAACCATATGTGGGAAATCTGCCTGTGCATAGTGACATCTGGGGCACCTTGGATCTCTCGAACCGCCAATAGTATGTAGGCGCTTGGTCGAGAGGTAGGTCATGTGGACCATGTTGTATTGTATCTGTTTAAACCTATTGCAGACTGCCACCTTGCGTGCACCTCCATGGATTTTTTCCCAATCTCGTGGGGTAATCTCCTATGGACTTACCTCCTGCCATCTTCCTTCCACTTTGAGAGGTGCACATTTTTTTCATCCCTGAGCTCCCTGTACAGGTGAATGACAAGTTTCTACCCTACCGCCATGGCAATCATCGTGCCCAGGGTAAGCGTGTGTTCTGGGGCTTCCAGGAATGTAGACCATAGGTGTCATGCTGTTGCTACTATTTTGGCGTATTGCAGAAATTGCCCTGAGTTTACCGCTTCCTGGTAGGTTATGAATCGTTGCTCTGGACAGAGGGATAGAGGTCCGACAGCATAAGACAACCTCCCGCCTTCCATTTGTTGATAGACATGACCCGCTCAATGAACGCGAAAGGTTGCATCAGCCAGAGGTCTGCCTCCGGGGCAAACGGTCGCCCCCTGAATAAGTCTTCTAACCACCCTCACCCAGATGGCAGCTAGCAATCTGCCCAGTGCAGGACACTGTTCCTGTCGCCCTTTCGGTTGCCAGAGGAGCGCGCCCAACTGTTGATCCCCATATGTGTCCGCCAGAAGCGTTCTTTTCCAGGAAGGGTCTGTATCGAGCCAGGCCACCGCTTGCTGTAATTGGGAAGCAAAATACTAAAGTTCTAGGTCAGGGATTTCTAAACCGCCCCTACCCCAAGTGCGTTTCATGACTTCTAGGCTCACCCGACAGCGTTTTCCATTCCATAGCAATTGTATAAGCATTGCGTCAAGATCTTTGAATACCTGGTGTGGGAGTTCAAAGAAGGAACCCTGCATTGTAAAGAGACATTGCAGCAGCACCACCATGTTTATCAAGGCGATCTTCCCCATCAGAGAGAGTTTGAGCGTATTCCAGAAGGCAATACTGCCTCAGAGACCCCTAAGTATACTCCCCATATTATGTTAATGAAAGACTTTCCTGTCCCTACTTATCCAGATCCCGAGATATCGCAACGTATCTGGCACCCACGGAAGTCCCATCTCTGGGAGCTGGACTCTCAACACCAGATATAGTTGTGCTTTAGTATTATTGACGTAGAGTTCAGAGACTACGGCAAACTGATCCAAAGCCATCAGCAATAACGGAAGCGAGTGGGTCAGCTCTTGTAGATACATCAGCGCATCATCCGCCTACAAAGATACAATATGTTTAGGGCTCCCGGTTTTCAGTTTAAACGGATTTTTACATATAAATACAGACGGAAAACAATTCTTCCTCTGTCTGTATTTATATGTAAAAACCTCAAAATACTAGAAAATGTTGTCTCGCTGCCCTGCTCGAATCCAGTTATCTCGCCACGCCCCCTTCCTGCTGCTGGAAATTCCTTCCCGGGCACACACACATCCGAGTACTTCACAGGTCTTTTGAGGACCATTTACTTTTAACGAGGCTTTGTTGTGTTTTTGTCAGAACTCAGTTACTCACTTGAATGTCTTCCAGTTCTTGCACAGGAACAGAGATGCTAGATCCCTAGTCCCACTAAGCAATGCCAGTAGGTCTTGTAAAGAACCTCCTGACCATTACCATGGGGGACGGGGGAATTGGATAAAATAATAAACAATGAAGAGACTGGTCCGGAAAGGGTCCGTCTGTCAGCTTTTGGCAACACCTTCGCCTTCTTCTTTTCAGCGGAACCTGGAATTTAAAATATCTTTACTACCTATACTTCTACTATACTCTTGTATACTCTACTGTGTATTTAACCCACCCTTGATTTCCTGAACCATGCCTCTCTTCTGATTAGTTGAATTGTCTTCTCGTCAGTTAGTTGTTACTAAATAAAAAAAAAAGATATTAATTCCTCTGCCTTTTCTTTTCTCTGTCTATCTTTTATTTTATTTTAAGTGCACTTACTTCACTAACTGTTGAGAGATGTTTTAAGGGGGGGTTCTGTTGTTTCTTCCTTTAGTCCAGCTCTTTCACTAATATTCTCTTAGTCTTCTTTTCGTTTAAAACCTGTTCTTGTCTCACAGATCTTAGTTGTATTCTTATATTGCTCTGAGAACTATGTACATTATTCACAACATTTAGAATTTTTGAATTACAATTAATGTCTCTTCTTTTTTCTCCTTTTGCAGGGTTTCTCCTATCTACTATGTAAATCTGCTTCAGGTATGTATTTTCTGACCTTCAATAGTACTTTCAGTTCCATAGAAAATATTTTTATGCCTTAGCGCTAATGTCCTTTTTATTTTCACAATACAACAATATTATGGGCTTCGCTCCTGGAAGTTTGTTTCCTTTAATTCATTAATACTGAAAATATTGCCACTTAGCTCTGTGCTCGGAAACTCTTTGTATTCTCCACACGACTGACAGCTGGGAACCTCCGCCTCAGACGCGTTCCGTGCTCTCCGCGTGTTCGCTCTGAAATTCTACTCGGCAGCAACTCCGGTCGGGCTCTGAGGAACGAGTTGCGTAATTCGATACCTTTTCTCTTCAAATAACTGGAATATCTTTCACTTAAAATACCGGCCAAGATACTATAGGGGAAAAACAGGATATGGCAACCTTCCTGACGAAGTTCGTTGGTGAAGTGCGTCGTCATGAAGGCACTCGCGCTGCTCCTCTACTCCTCCGCAACTGTGAGCATATCAACTAGACCGCTCACCGCCGTTTTACCTTCAGTGGCCATTTTGGGTGCCATCTCGAATCTCCTCTTGCGGACTAGGCTAGTCCACGTATTCCCACTAGGAATTACCTGATCTTTTCTTGACAAACATACCCCGCAAATGTCAGTAGCGAGATTAGCGGTTCTTACAGTTTTCACCCCTTCAACCCTGCATCTCCACTCTGCCTATTGAGGGAACAATCAGCTCCCCCCTGAAATTTTTTCTCAGCCCCCCCCCATGAAATTCGGCTCTAGTTGCACCTCTGGTTAGGATTGAGTCTAGCAGACTTGGGAGGTTGTGCATGTCAGTTTTGCATGCCCGGGTGGTGTGTCGGCCCTGCACAGACAGAGGGCATTATAAGGGATTTATCACCACAGTGGGGGGCGTGTGCCTAGTGCCTCTAGAAGTGACTGAGTTCTCCTCCGGGTGGATTTCTGCCAGTGGGAATACACTTGTCAGGTTTTGAATGGGCTCTTGTCAATTTCCTGAAATATCCGCTTGTAACACAGGGCTGTATTTTAATCTTAATTTATCTTGAGAAGGATGCGCACTGAAATTGTTGACACTTTCATATTAAAGCGGATCAAGAAGGTGTAATGATCGCCTCCGGTGCATAGAGCGTCTTCTGACACTGCTGCAGGAGAGCTGATATTACCCAGATATAACACATTAATGTCCGGTAAGTATTGACGGGCCCCTTCCCGGAATCAACAGAGCACGTGTTGTAAGACAAGGGTGCAACACCGCACGACTGCAAAGCACACGTAGAGCTTAGTTTTCATCCAGACTGAAGATTTCAGTTATTGCTAAACACCCTTATTGACTGAGCGCATTTGAGGTTTGTTGGAGGAATTTTCGTTCTCCAGATTGGCAGATGTGGAGTGAGCCCTGTATTCCACTGGTGAACCGTGCACCACGCTGGTGAGCCCTGAACCAGGCTGTGTTCTACAGCACACTGGTGAGCTCTGAGCCCTGCTCCACTCTGGTGAGCCCTATTCCATGCTGGTAATCCCTGCACCACACTGGTGATCCCTGCACCACACTGGGGATCCCTGCAGCACACTGGGGATCCCTGCAGCACACTGGTGAACCCTGCAGCGCACTGGTGAACCCTGCAGCACACTGGTGGACCCTGCAGTACACCGGTGAACCCTGCAGCGCGCTGGTGAACCCTGCAGCACGCTGTGTTCTACAGCACACTGGTGAGCCCTGTGCCCTGCAGCACACTTGTGAGCCATGGAGCACGCTGGTGAGCTCTACGGCACACTGGTGAACCCCTTGAGCAGCTCAGTGTTTAGTGCATGCAGTCTCCCTGACTGATCACACATTCCGCAGATGCCGCCTCTGCATTTAGCAGGATACAGACTAATTAATTACTCGCCGCTGACAACTGTCCAACTGTCCGTGCAACATGTTTTCTGCCGTCTTCTGGGACCGTTCCACGTGACAGGAAGAGACAAGAGAAACGCTTTGAAGGCACCACAAAAAATGCAGTGGCACATCAGAATCCTGCATGAGCGCGCGGACTGCACTGCACAAAACAATGCACTGTGATAGGCAGGCAACACGTACTGACAGAATCAGACTGGGACACAATGAGTGCCACCTGCTCACCGCCATTGGTAAGAGCCTAAATCAGGGCCACTGCAATTATGTGAGTGTGTAGCAGTGGCGTTTTCGCATAGTTATATATTTGCTGAATTTGCTACATAATACAATATCTATTGTATATATTGCACACTTTTACAAACAACAAATGTTTCTCACTTAGATGTTTCAAAAGTTATTAAAAACGCAGATTTCTAGCTGGCTTTAGATGGAAATACAGAAGGGCTGGCACATGTTTGCTCCTGATAAGTGCTTGTTCTGTATCATAAAGTGTTTTTATAGCAGAACTGAGAAGTACAGGTACTCTCCTTTTCAAATTACTCAGTACCGGACCATTTAAAGTACTGCTAAAGCCACAACGAATCGCTAGTTTAAGTGAGCGCATGTGTGTATTGTCAATTTAAATAAATGTGGAAAAATACTAGCTGTAGTGTCGTCTTTTGCTTGTGGCAAACATAAATGTGGATAAATACAGAAAAAATGCCCCAAAAATAAATATGGATAAATACAGACGGAAAAGGCAAAGAAATAAATACCATAAAACCGGGAGCCCTAAATATGTTCCATGGCCCCTACTCGAATGACCCGACCCTGGAGGACCCTACGGAGATGACACACTAATGGCTCCATCGCAAGGGCGAACAACAAGGGGGAAAGTGGACACCCCTGTCGCATCCCCCTGGCTATTGACATTGCATCCAAGACATAGCGACCCTTGCCACCGGCTGAGTATAAGGGAGTCTCACCCAATTCACAAAGCCTATTCCCATTTTTAATAGCACCTGTCATAAATATTGCCATCTGAGCGAGTCGAACGCCTTTTCGATATCCAGGAATGCCAAGGTACTCTGTTGGGCCTTGCCCTCTAGTGATTGCATGACATGGGCAAGACGGCAGATATTCCGCAGCGCATTCCTCCCTGGTATAAAACTAATCTGGTCCTCATGCACCAGTTGCCTGAGATACAGAAGTTTGCCAGCACCTGACTAATGATCTTAAGGTCGACATTCAACATAGAGATTGGCTTGTAGGAGGCGGGAAGTAAGGAGTCCTTACCCGGTTTGGAGATCATCACAATCAGCGCTTCACACATGGATGCAGGAAGTATGCCTGTCTCACCGACCTCCATAACAATGTCCAGGAGCTTAGGAACTAGGACTCCCCTAAATTCTGTATATACCTCTGCCGCCAGGCCATCCATCCCAGGGGATTTTGCTGTTTTCAGGTGAGCGATTGCCGCTCTTACCTTCTCCCCTGTAAAGGGCGCCCCCTCAAGACAAGGTAGGTCCATCTCAGCAAGGTAGGCTTCCAAAGCCTGGGGGGCAATATTGGGGTTAGGCTCAGAATATATTTTTCTGAGGTGCGTGGTAAATACCGTATTAATCTCATGTTGCGTATAATCAAGCTGACCCTGATCGGATTTAAGGGCCAGTATCGGGAGAGGCTGTGTCTTCAACCTGATCAAACGTGCCAGTAGGCGTCCGGCCTTATCACCCTTGGTATACCAACAACATCTACTCGTGGTCCTATTATGCTTGCCTAATGACTCCCATATGTCCCTTATCTTTCGTCGTTGCTCTGCCCATTTGGCTGGTCCCTCTGGGTCTGTGGGAAGTTCTGCTTCCAAGGCCGCTAAGCGTTCTTCCTGATGTTTTATGTCCCGCTCTAGCACTCTCATCACCCCCACTTGAGTGGACATACATACCCCCTCATCACTACTTTCATCGCCTCCCATTCGAGCACCCTTGAGCTTGCTGTGTTCCAGTTCACCTCGAAATAGCCTTCCAACCCTGCAGTGATCGTCTCTTTGTAGACCGGGTCTGTCAAAGCCTCGATGTTAAGTCTCCACAGCGGTGTTTTGGAATGTGGGCGGCCCAAAGTGTAGGCCACCAGCAGGGGGGAATGATCAGACAGATATCGGGCCAGGTACTGTGTCTCTAGTATCCGACTGGCTGCTGTCACCTGTATAAAGCAATAGTCCTGCCTACTGTATGTGTTAGCTGCCGGAGTATGACAAGAGTATGCACGACCCTCAGGGTTACGGTGCTACCATATATCTAGTAAGTGATAGTTGCTAAGCATCTGGCTCATGGCTTCCCGTGTCTTGGGTTTAGCATCTACTTTCGGGGGGTGCCTATCTCACTCGCCATCAAAGGCACAGTTAATGTCTCTTGCAATAATCAGTTCCACATCTGGTGCCAAGTCTAATGTCCCTAGGACCTTACCCAAGAAGTCCCCATCATCAGTACTCGGAGCATAAACGTTCACTAGGCACATGTGGCTCCCATCCAATGTCCCCTCCACTACCACATATCACCCGTCTGGATCAGGACTACATTTTAAAACCTTAAAGGGAACTCCAGGTGCCACCCATATAAGCACCCCTCTGGCAAACCCCGAATAGGAAGTCGTGAAAAACTGGCCCCTTCACTGCTGTTGGACATATTTCAGGCAGTCCCCCCCAGAGATGTATCTCTTGTAAAAAGGCCATGCTTATCTTATACCGCCTAAGATAAGTAGCTACCCAAATCCGTTTGACCATGTTATTGAGCCTTCTAACATTCCATGTTATAGGTTTATAGGTTTGTTGGTCACCTGCCATAAGTCAAAAATCCTACCTGATCACGATACCTGTTGTAGAAGTGGTATGGACCTCAAAGTGGAGTGTTGGGATCCCCCCGAAAGCTTTCAAGACCTCTATCGACCCGGCATAAAACTTTCACATCATAGAACAATAAAACAGAACAGTGGAACACCCCCCGCCCTCCACCCTCAGGCAGTAGAGCCTCAATCTCAAAACCCAAACCTGGTCTGAGGACTCAGGACTCCGCCCCACAGCCGCCACCCTCCCCTCAAATCCCCCTGCAACATTGTAAGCATCAACAATAGTCAGCAAGAACCCTCAGTCCTCGTTATACAACCAATCTGCCTCACACTGCGCAACCCCGCCCGACCAACAACCTAACCAGGCTGCCACAGCGCACTACAGTTGGAGCTTTTAAACTGCAGTGTGGTGGAATAGCACCCCACCCCAACAGCTACTCTCCCACCCCCCCTATAGTCCCTCAAGTTGAAGACTCCCCACAAGTGCTCCGCAACAGAGTCAAGTTTCATCATCGTTGAGGTCCGAGTTTACAGTGCCACGTGCAGGTCCTCAGACCAGTACCCCCAGTATGGCAGTCCCCTTACTTGTTCACAGGTAGCTCAAGAGCCGTCAGCGACTGTGCTGGCAGTGCCTTCCGGTTCCGATTAAGTTTCATGTACAAGGCACAGTGGGGAAAACTGGTTTTGCGTCAGTATGCCCCCAAACTCTTCTCTTAGGGTGCCGTCTGGCCCCACCATGATGCGACCTCCATCTGGTATCCCCTGTGGGCTGGACCGATGTTCTCCATTGCGGCGATGCTGGTGTCGTTGTCGACCACTTCGTCTCCTCTGTTCCTGCCATCCGTGATGTTGGTCCTGCCCCTCCAGGCCCATTGAATCCATCCAGTCCGCTGCTTCTTGCGGAACATTGAAGAAGTGGACTCTGTCAGCATATGGTACTAGGAGCCGGGCCGGAAACATTAAGCTGTATTTTACATTAAGATCCCTCAGTCTCCGCTTGACCCTCAGGAAGTTGTTCCACAAGTCTTGTACCTTTTTTGTGTAGTTTGCATAAATATGGATCTCTTGATTCTCAAACCTGGGGGAACCATTCTTACGGACAAACTGCAGGATAATGTCGCGGTCCCTAAAATTAAACAAGCGAGCAGTCAGAGCTCTAGGTGGTGACCCCGGTTTTTGGGGGGACCGAGGGAGCGGTGGGTCCTTTCCACCGCAAACATCTTGGAGAGCCGAAGACCCGGAAGGGCAGAACGATCCATTCCTCCAAAAATAAGTCAGCCGCTGGACCCTCCGCCATTTTCGGAAAGCCCAAAAAACAGAGGTTGTTCCTCCTCGACCGCCCCTCAGCATCCTCCTCCCTGTCTTCGAGATGAGAGGAGTGCTCTTTGAGTGCGGACACCGTCGCCTGCAAGTGCTGGACTTCTGTCCGTAGGGAAGCCCGATCTCCCTCTGTGGTAGTAACTCGGTCCGCCACCTTTCGTATGTCGAGGCGCAAATGATTTATATCCATGGCCATACTGTCCATTTTTTATTCCAGTGCCACTCTTGAGTCTCTAATGGCTTCCAGAATGTCAGCCTTATCCTGGGCTGCCGATCCCTGCGGCGGTCCTTGCTCCGGGTCTGGTCTAATACTCTTCTCCGACCTTGGGCCCGGCACCGTGTACTGCATAATCTTGTTGGTTTGTGCTCCTCTAAGGGGCCTGTAAGTTGAAAGTTGAAAGGATTTGTAAAGCGCTCTGTTACCTAGAGGTTTCCTGGCGCTAAGGGGTTGACAGACGGGGAAGAGGGGAGCACCAGGAAACTACTATGGGGAAAAGGCTTGGGTAAACAGATGGGTTTTGAGCGCTTTCCGAAAATGAAGGTATCCATTGATGGACCTAATGGTCAAAGGGAGACTGTTCCAGAAGCGGGGGGCAAGAGTGGAGAACCTGGGGCCACCCACTCTGGACTTTCGGAAACGGGGGACACAAAGGAGAGCCTGGGTAGAGGAGCGGAGGTTGCGGCAAGGAAGATAGGGGGTGATCAAGGAGTTTATGTAAGCTGGGGCCGTGAGAGCGCGGGCCATGAAGACCATGCAGCCCATCTTGAAGAGAGTTCTCTGCAAGATGGGGAGCCAGTGAAGGGACTTAAGTAAGGGTGTAGTTTGGTGGAACTTGGGAAGCCGGTAGATAAGATGAGCGGCCTGATTTTGGATGGACTGGAGGCGCCGCAGTTCGTAGGCAGGAATGCCCACGTACAGGCAGTTCCCATAGTCCAAACGGGAGAGAATCATTGCTAAAACAATAAGTTTAAGGGCATCTAGGGAAAAGAAACGAGAGATCTTGTGAATAACTCTAAGGGACAGAAAACAGGACGAGACAACAGAGCTGATCTGGGGATGCATGGAGAGGTCCTGATGAATTTTGATTCCCAAGGTTTTGACTGAAACAGAAGGGGCTGGGGGGGAACCAAGGATGGAGGGCCAAAATGCGGGGGTCCAGGGGCTAGTAGATCCGCCGGTCAGGACCAACTCCGTTTTGTCCGGATTAAGTTTAAGATGATTTTGATTCATCCAGTCAGAAATAAAGATAAGTGAGGTTTGAAATTTAAGGACAGAGTCGGGGGAAGAAGAAAGATCAAAAACAAGCTGGAGGTTGTCTGCATAATTAAATACGGAGATCTCCATGTTAAGCAGAGAAAGAATAAGGGGGTACATGTAAAGATTGAATAGAAGAGGGGAAAGAGAAGAGCCTGGGGGGACCCCACAGGGCACCAAGCGGGAAGGGGCGGTAAAGCTCGAAAGTTGAACGGCCTGCGTCTGGCCTTGGAGAAATGAGGCGAGCCAGGTGAGGGCAGTCCCCCGGATGCCCGCTGCTCTGACACGATCGAGAAGGATGGAATGATCGACCGTGTCGAAAGCAGCGGACAGATCAAGAAGCACCAAGGCTTGGGAAGAGTTGGAATCTATCTTGCTCTTCAGCTCGTCCAGGACAGAAAGAACCACAGATTCTGTCGAATGAGCCGGGCGAAAGCCCGCTTGGTGGGAGGCCAGAAGATGGTTGTCCTCGATATAAGCCGAGAGACAGGAAGTAATGTGGCTCTCCAGAATCTTGCCCAGGTAGGGGAGCAAGGATATGGGCCGAAAATTGGCCAGGAGAGTGGGGTCGGTACCGGATTTTTTTAGAATGGGGATGACTATCGCCCATTTGAAGGAGCCCGGGACTGTGCCCTGAGAGATGGAAGCGTTAAGAAGGGACAAAGGGGGATCCGGGCAGCCAGAGAACAGCTCCCTCAAGATGTGTGCCCGGCCGAAGTCGGCAGGGGATCCTGACTTGACCTTTCTAAGCAGCGCGAGGAAAGATTCCTTGGAGATAGTTGAGAAATGATCGAGGGAAGGGGAAGGCGGGGGAGGAAGGGGAGGGGGAAGGGAAGAGAGAGACAGGGGGATGTTTCGCTTGATATTAGCGATTTTCTCAAGAAAAAAGTCATTGAGAGAATGGCAAAGAGCTTGGGAAGGGACAGGGTTGGGATTAGCTCTGTCAGATGCGGCAAGGTTATGAACAATCTCCTTGGGCTTATTAGCCGCCGATATGATCTTCCCAGTGAAATATTCAGTTTTGGCTAAAAGAATAGCTTTCTTGTAGTTGTGGAGAAGAGACCTGTATCGAGTCTTCAGGGAGGGGCAGTAATTGCGCCTCCACTGACGCTCTGACTGTCTGAGGGCCAGTTTGAGAGTTTTAAGGTCACTGGAAAACGATTTGTTGGCTTCGTGGAGGCGGCAAGACCTAACCCTCCTAAGGGGGGAGACCAAGTCGCAAGAGGTGGAAAGCCAGATGTTAACGGAATCCACTTGGAGATCAAGAGGAAGGCCAGATAGGTCGGATTGGTCGGGTAGGTCTGTCTGTCCCCATCTCCAGTGTGGGCTTATCAAGGTTGTCTCTGTGACCCTTCGTTCCATAACTCCAGGCGCAAGAATCTATATCGGGCCTATCTGGGGCCAGGGGTGTATAAGCAGGTCCCCCACAGCACTCTACTTCCAGAACCGCAGAACACCACTGGTATATGCGTTCCCTAGTGCTCCTCGCGCCAGGCTCTAGGGATTCCGATGGCCGTCTCTGGAGTTATTGTCCAGCAGGGATCAAATTGCGGCCCTCCAGGTCTCCTTCCAGGGAATACCGGGTGAAACCTCCACCAATCCGTGGATCACCCCCCTCCGCCGATGCCTGTCTCAGGAGGTATAGACTAAGTGCCTATGGTGGTGCGCCCCCTAGTAGAAGTCCAGGCCCCACTATCCAGCAGTCCGCCCACATGGACCGCGCAGCATTGTCAGGGAGGAACACAGCCAGAGTGGGCCCAGACCGGCCATCCTGGTGCCCCGGGCACACGTGAAGCACACTCCTGGATGATGCCTGATGCAGAGGGCTAGCGAGTCTTCACGGCTTCACCCCTCCGGGTTTAATCACCCCGGGTACCCCTCACACTGCGGAAGGAGTCTGGGCTCCAATCATCTCCCGTGCGCAGGCCTCCGCCGCACGGCCATGCCCCAGCCGCCCACAGCCGTCTTTAATGTTAAATCCCAGGGGTCTTCATTAATGGGCCCCCCAGCAAGTGTCCAGGCCCCACTGCCCCACAGCCCGCATCCGCGGACCATGCAGCGTCGTCCACCACCCCTGCAGGAAGGATCACAGACCAGGCGGGCCTACCACGGCCTTCCAGAAGCCCCGGGGTCACACAGCTCATGTCCCCATGTACAGCGCCCGGCAACAGCGGGCAAGATTTCACGGCTCCTCACCTCCAGGTCAGCACTCCCCCAGGATCCCTCTCAAAGCAGCAAGGATTTTGGGCTGCAATCGGCCCCTCAGCACAGGTCCCTGCAGCAGGCTGTCAGACCCAGAGCAGACGCCAGGAGGCGGCCTAGCAGGTAGTCGGGGTCCGCACCGCCATTTTGCTTGGAGGGGAACAGCCGCAGCTCTAGGGCTGAAAAGTTATTTTCCAGGTCCGCAGGCACGTAATACCGCACCCGGCTGGGATCCTCGGGACCAAGGGGGTGTTCCAACCCCGGATTCAGCACAATGGGCACAATTCTGCCAGGATTACGACATACAGGGCAGGAGCTACACTATTCTGCAACTAGCCCTCCATGCTGCCACGCCACGATCCCCCGTTGTGTCATGGTTTGTCTTGCAGAATCCAGGGTCCCACAGCAATGGGGAATCAGAAATTCTTTTTCGCTTGAGGGGTGGGGCTTCTAAATGCCAGCTACCCTCTGTCATGTGTGAGAATATGAACATTGACACTCTGCAGTCTGCCAGGAAAAGATGCCTGGAGTCTGCCTTGAAGAAAGCCACAAAGCTCTTCATCAAAACACCCCCGCCTACCTTGCAACCAAACTAAAAAAAGCAGGCTGCACCAGGTCCCTGAGAAGCACCGACTCCCTTCTCCTGATCCCACCTAGACGTAATTGTCAAAAAACTAAATCCCGTGCATTCTCTGGTAATGCTCCTACCATTTGGAACTCACTCCCCAAAAACCTTCGCTGCAACCCCTCTTACTCTCTTTTCAAAAAAGAACTCAAACTACTTCTCCACAACTTATATTGGGGTACCTAACATGTCCACTCTCTCTACTCTTATACCCTCCCCCCACCTTGTCTGAATTCAACATCTACTCCCCTGTTAACTGTTTCGCCTATTTTTAATTTGTACCTGTCTCTTGCTCCCCCACCTTATCATATACTTTTTGCAAACTGTATCCCGTTGCTAATTCCGCATATATTGCTTTTCTATCCTATTATGTCTAACTCTATTGTAAAGCGCTCTGATACTCCAGGGTCCAGCAGCGCTATATAAAACCCTTGAAATTGAAATAAATAAATAAAGCAGCTAGCTGACTGCTGAAGAAGGGCGCTAGAGGTGCTCCTAAATGAAGAAGATCATACCTATAAGGAGGAAACAGTGAGGAAGTGATGAATTGAGAGGAAGAACTGAAAGATGCAAGTGGCTAAACAGAGAAGTATGTGCATCTCAAGCTGTGTGGAGTGGAAAGGCCTTGAAACCCTAGTGGCACTGCTGTGTGCCCAGGAAATTATTTCCTGTAGCTGAGGCATGACCAGGGATACCACAAACGCCTTTTGTGGTATTCTCGCCATGAAGACATGGAGCTTGCGATTACTGGAAACTGAGAATATCTTAATCACATTTGATAGCCTTATCTGAAAAACTGAAGTGCCGTAAGCAGCTTAGCACTAGGTCAGACCACTTTCCAGAGTCAGTGGTGGCGTCTGTCTCCATCTCCTGATAATTGCTGCAACATAGGGTGGACTGGTTATTTGGGTGATGGGGTTGTGTTTGGGTCTGAGGAAGATTCCCCCAGTGAATATTCAATGGAACACAACCAGAGAGCGTTTTGCAGTCTCCTCATTGTTGGTGCTGGTGCTGCTTGTCTTCATCAGACAGGGGCAGGTGCACCACATATAGAAGGGAAGGTCTGGGGCAACATCAGCTGGGCTGAGGCAGAGCCACTGTGATCCCGCTTGGTGGGTTTTTAGAAAAGACAACATTCAGTGTGGTATTGCCTTTCACTGGCACTCACAGCCTTTTGTTTGCCTGAGAAACAATAAAGATAGAAAGGTGATGTCACCCACAAAGAATTGTCATTGGGTACTATCCATGATCCAGCTCACCACAATTACTTGGGGGGGAATAGACGGACTTAAAAGAGTAAAAATAATAATGTTACCCACCACTTACTCCATAAGGGCTAATGTCCTAATATTCATTGAAGAACTATGTTATACCTTTCTCAGAGGAGTAGCCTAGATTAGTTCTTTAAGTTTCAGCTCCAAGCGATTATTGCTTTGATAGCTGTATATTATTTGCTTACACTCTCAAATTTATGAGCTATATACATTTGTATGTTAGAAGTTAATTACTTTTTTTTTGTGAAAACAATGACTAGACCTGGATTTATTGCTGACACTGGATGTCTCATTGACTTTACCATACCCCATTTAGTAGGCACCTGGGCACCTGGCTTACCTCTTGCTTGTTGGCTCTAGTTCCTGCTTGTTCCAGACTGATATAGTGACACCGCAGGGGTTTTCCCAATTTAGCATACTTCCTACGAACTGACGCCTCGCCCACCCCATGACCCACTTAATGCGGCGAAGGTACACCAAAAGCAAGCCTGTCTGGGCCTGTCTGCTCATGGACCGCATCCAGTGCCATGTCACCTGGCTCTCCTGACCCCAAAGATATACCATTGCCAAGCTCTATACCCTCAAACCCGGCTGCCGCAACAAACACTGCCACTGCGCGAGCCACGCTCCACAGTAGGACCTTTCACCTGCACCCACTGCCACTTAGCTGCCACTGCACACATACCAGCCCCACAACCAACCATGATTACACCACAGACACCACCTGACCAAAAACACAAACTCGCATGCACCTTTCTCAACACACGCTCACTATGCAAACATTCCACTGAATTCTAAGACCTCATCACCATCCTCACTCCCAACAGCGTCTTCCTCACTGAGACCTAGCTCAACCCCACATCAACCCCAGGCATTGCCACAGCGATAGAGACGCATATATAATCACTCACCAGGACCGCACCAACAAACCATACAGTGTACCAACACCACTAACAACACCACCACCCCCATGGAACATCTCAACTTCAAGCTCCACACGGAAGACAAGACAACCATTGGAGGCACCCTCGCATTCCACAGGGCCATGCACCAGCTTGTGCAACTTCATGACAGACTTCATTGCACCCCCAGTGTTAGATTCCAAGGACTAGATGTTCCAGAGTAACCTAAGTTTCCACATCCACGACCCCACCGACAAAAACACTGCACACCTCCTGGACAGTATGAGCAACCCCGGATATACCCAAATCAGGTACGACCCTACAAACACCTCAGGACACACGCTGGACCCAATTTTCATCACCAGCAACTGTGTTAAATACAGCCATGTCACAGAATTCACATGGACCTATCACTCCATCATCCACTTCAGCATCTCCAACCCCTGCACCACCACCCCCAAGATGATCAACACCCCCTACCGGTGGTGGAACAAAATCTCTGAGACCAGCTGGGCGAATGCCCACAACATCTCCACTCTATTAGCGCCACCAACCTCGAACAGTGAGTGACAAATTTCAACGCCTGGATCACCAATTGCGCAGACGGCATTGTCTCCATCAAGAGCAATGTCCAGAGAAAATCCTCCAAAAAGGCCATCTGGTACACCCAAGAGTTCAGAACAGCGAAACGAGACAGCAAAGAGTTGTAGAGGAGCTGGTGCAATGACATCTCAGACAGGGCACCCTTCAAGACCTCCCTCAACCTCTACCCTATGCCTGCTGAGGGCAATAAAGAAGACAATCATTGCCACATGCATCGAAACCAGTGTCAGAAACACCAAGGACACTTTTTTAAATCACTAAGGAACTCCCCAACCCTCACACCCTCACAGGAGCTGTGCGACAACCTCACCCACTTCTTCATCGACAAGATTGCAACCATATACAGAAACCTCAAACCCCAACCCACACCTACGGACGTCCTCAACAGATACGCCACCACCATAACTGACATGAACCACACACTGACCACTTGTAACATCCTTTCTACGCAGGACAAAAATTCCACCATGAAATTCATCCTTCAGACCTATGCCCACACATCTTCAACCTTGAAAACAAAAGGATAGGCCAGGAACTCACCACCCTACTCCAACCTCTATCACCTCTGCAACATTTCCTGATACCTTGAAAAATGCTGAGTCAACTCATGACAAACCTTCATCACAGGAAGTACCCAGAGGATCGACCTCGCACCTTCACTTCTGAACGCAGGAGGTCACCTGCGGTGTCCCCTGGGGCTTATCCCTCAACCCCACACTCTTCAGCACATATATGACCCCAGTGGCCAACATTATCAGATCCCACGTTCTCAACATAATTTCCTATGCAGAGGACATCCAACTCATCCTCTCACTCACCAACAACCCAACCACCACCAGAACCAATTTCCACAGATGCACAACAAATGTCACCAACTGGATGAAAAACAACTGCTTGCAGCTGAATACAGACAAAATGGAAGTACTGATTTTGGCAATCGCAGCAACACATGGATTGATTCCTGGTGGCCATCAGACCTAGTACCCACACTCACTAGCTCTAACCATGCCAAAAACCTCAGAATATTAATTGAGAACAAGCTCACCATGAAATCACATATCAACGCCATCTCCTCTGCCTGCTTTCCTCACTCTGCTCATGCCATGTAAGATCCTCAAGTTGCTCTCCTTACACAAGAGGCGCACCGTGACACAATCCGTACTCACCAGCTGACTGGACTACAGCAAAGCCCTCTATGTCGGGTAGAACAAACTTAGGTTGAGGATGCTATTAATGCAATCTGAAACATACGCTCTCTAACACACAGCAATTAAACACAGTCTTAGCACTTAATGAATAAGACATGAGATCAAAATAAGTGTTGCGATGAGGTTATTTATATCAGAATTACTTCATTCATTGATATATACATTACCAAGGTAGACTGTCAAGATCAATAGTAAACATAAAGTGCATGTTAGTTACAGATGTGCATGGTGCTCAGGTGGTGAAGTGTAAGTATTTTCATATATGCAAGTGTTAACAATAGGCCAGATGTTGATTTCAATCCAAAGATTCCTATCTTTCCTAGTATAGAATCCTGGTGGTGCTGGACCTAGAAAAAGCGTTGACGTTTCGACCATGTAGTGCCCCAATGGGTGGTCACAGTGAGTCTTCCTCAAAACAGGTGAGGGGGGAGGGTGAACGAGGATTGTTTGAAGACAGTCCTATTGAAGGTCGGGTGTCTCAGCCTGGAACAATGGGGCACAATGGCCAGTTATCTCAAGTACTGGATAATTCAGCGTGTGGGAAGGATGGTCCAAACTCCCATCAAACTACTGCTAGCAGTGGTCCGAATTAAAGGCCAAAGAGATGGCACTTAGGCTGGAACCTGAAAGTTGAAAGGTACATGGTCAGATAGGTCAAGTAGGCAATTGTCCATCCTTACAGTGTGCAAGCAATTGAGGCATCATGAGCTCATAAAATATATTTTGCCTTGTTTCCAACGTTGGCTTGCAAAGAATTTGAATACATTTATTAAAGGTGAAGGGGGAGTCAGCACTGAAGAGATTATGCCTCTTCAAATATGACAAGAGGTAAATTAGTTCATAAAAATGTGCTGCCTTCAAATATTGTACTCCAGCAGCTGCCTCTCCACAGAATTCAAGACTCTGTGAAGTCTCTAAACAGGCAGTAGGTGTTTTATAATCAGATGGATTATTTTTAACAATTTGATCCCGACCTGATGAATGCCAGTCTTAGACTCAAGGGGGCAGATACCAATGCTTGCTCATGGGCCCCCCTTGCATCTGAACCAGATTTTCAGAATTATTATGCTCTTCTTTTGAAATCACAAAGCATCCATAGTGGTATTACAGCCAAGCTCTTGGTGACTGTTTTCTCAGATGATGCATCTATGAATTACTAAAAACAAAGGGCCTGATTCACAAAGGTAAAGTTAGATGAAAGTCTAACTTTATGACTTTTGGTATTCACAAAGGGTCTTTACTTTTACTACTCGTAAATGCCCTTTGTGAATACCGAAAGTCATAAAGTTAGACTTTCATCTAATTTTACCTTTGTGAATCGAGTCCACTGTCTTTCTCTTCTAAAATGTTTTGCACCCAATCTTTCCCAACATAGAGGTATTTTTTTGATGACAACTGCTTTGGACAACCCTACTCCAGAATCGCTCCTTCTCCATCACCAATGGGATGTGATCCCTCAGTCTCTCCATGTCCATTGTTGGTTACATATTTCTCTAGACTCTTGAATACCTATGTATTTCGTTCCTTTTCAACACACCCAACTGTAATGTAATTTAAAACATTAATCAAAAGCCTTCTGTCAGAAGTGCTTCTGAAATTATGAGACTATGAAGGGCCAATTGTACTCTGGAAAGTCTAGTACAAGAATATTGTGGCGCACTAATGCCATGGACAAAATATCGAGGGACAAAATATTGAATGGTAAATGCGAAGATGGGCAGATATATTTACCATTCTTAACTCCACATAAATGAAGATATATGCATATATATTTTTGGTACACATATGTGGAATTAGGTGCAGAAAATCTGTTCATATTTACCTTTTGATATTTTGACTCGCTTTTTTGTCAATTATATTAGTGTTCGACAATATCAATATTCAGGAGGCACATTTGGAAGGCCAAATTATGGGACACAGTGAAAATTAAGCAGCATCATTTATTACATTCTGTGAGAATACTATTCTGCTATTTCATCACACATTAATGCTGTTCTCCCAAAAAGCTTTGCCTCTCTTATACCAGTATAGCACGTGGGTGAGGTAATCTGGTGAGTAGTTAATGTTTGCCATGGAGCAGCACGATGTGTTATTTTCGAATATTTTAAACTAGCAATACATTTATTTGTGGAAATTTGAAATCGATGTAGCATAGGGTGGATTATTTGGTAAGTACAGCAAACCCAAAATTGTATGGAAGAAGCGCCTGGCTACCCTCACGGGTGACAAGCAGCACTGTTCAAATCCACCTTACATTTACATTATATTCCAGTAACCCCATCGATTAGTGATGGTTTGTTGTGTGATCCTTTCAATCTGATAGTTCTCACACTCTCACTCACATTGACAGAAACAAAAGCATCAAAATCTTACCTCACTCTACTTAGAAAGTATGTAGTCGCACAGCTTGAGAGTGTTTTTCATAATTTCGATCATCTCCTCGATCTGATAGATAGAGTGAATGGAAACGAGAAGGCTATTTAGATGTGACAACATGCATTACAGATTACTTATTTTTCTCAAACATGGAAAACTGTGGGCATTGCCAGTAACTGGTTGATCCCAGGGAATAGGAGATTGTTTTCTCTGTTGCTCAATGCCAATGCCAGCTGAATCTTTTGCCTGGTTTAGAAGTGAGGATAGAAAAAGCTAAATTTGCTGCTAAGGTGAAAGGGAATTTTTAATTCTATAGTTTCTTGCTCGTCCACAAATATGATCAACCCCTCTGTGCTTTGTCCTCTTTTCTCACAGAAGAGGTTAGTCTTGTAGTCAGAAGGGTGATTGTTTAATTAATTCCCATTTCCAGCAAGAGATACCTTCCACCTCTGTCCATTTACACTGTGCACTAAAACCAGCGTTTAAGTTACCAAATCGGTACTAGCTCTCTAAGGGTACCACTGGATAAGAGACTAAGGGCCAGATGTAGGTCACCAAATACCGGTCGGTAACGGCCGATTTTGGCCGTTACCGACCGGTATTTGATGATTGAGATGTCGGGGGCCTTAAATTTACTGATTCGGTATATTTACAGAATCTGTATATTTACCGATTCTGTAAATTACCGAATTGGTACATTTACCGAATCTCAAGTTTATGATGTAGGTGGCACTGAAAACAGTGCCACTGGCCCTTAAGAATTCGTTATTTACCATGACATACTATGTCATGGTAAATAACGGATTCCTGTGTACATGCACTTCTGTGCATGTACACCTGTGCCATATGGCACATATACATGCCCTAAGGGCATGTATGTGTGCCACATGGCACACAAGCAAGAATCAGGGGTGCAACAGGGTGTCAAAGTGGCACCCTGTCCCCCTTGCAAATTCGGTAATTTTACCGAATCGGTATTTACTGATTCGGTAATTGACATTGATTCCTATGGGCCTTAAGGCCCATAGGAATCAATGGCAATTACAGAATCTGTAAATACAGATTCATTAATTACCGAATCATACCGATTCGGTAATTAATTCGGTAAAATTACCTACATCCCGATTGCCAGTTCTTAAATACCGAATCGGTATGATTCGGTATTTAAGAATCGGTAATCTGGGATTACCTACATCGGGCCCAGAGTGAGTTACTACACCATTCACTCCTTGGTAAAATTGTAATTAATTCCTTTTGTTTCTGAGAAGGGAGGGCAGTTTCCATGGGCAGTTATTCCTGTGATATCTTGTGGATTTACTTTGATTTGTGTAGATGGAATGAAAGCGACAGAGTTTGAGAGAGAGGGCACATGAACTTGATGGTATAGAATTTTAAACAAGACTCACATATTTCTCAGCTGCAATGGTGGGCATGTCGAAGGCATCCCTGTGTTACGGTGGTGTTACTTCTTCGAGCAGAATAGTTGGATCCTGAAAATATAATTAAAATATCAGCATTACCAAGACCGTTGTCAACACATCTAGACTCTCATGAGTCTCACAGAGACGGAAGTTACGAAAGGCTGCACACCTCAAGAAACTAGAAAACTAAGAAAAACATTTGTACAAGAAATAGCATACTATGTTCACATCCTATTTGGGCATTTCACGGCCTTAGCACCTTGTGTTCATCACCTTTAAAAGCAGAACTATTACTTTTGTGAGTAATGGATCAAAGATGCAAAAACCGTGAATAATGGTAAGCTGACAGTGTACAAGTGTGCTGCTACCAGAAGTGGTCACTCTGCTCCTGACCCAATAAATTGTGTATGTCACTTTCTAAACAATGTATTATCTACCTTATCTGATATGAATACCATCCTGGCTCCCAAAGTTCTCGCCTACCATTGACAGATCACTCACCTCCACTACATTGTAAAGAGCATCAAGAAAGAAATTACTGGGAGGAGTTGCCAAGCAGTGCATGATGAAGGCTGCATTTTACGCGAGCTCCGTGCCAGTTCCAATAATTCTGCTGAATATGACTCTTAGGCTACCTTTTTTCAGCCGTAAGCACTGTTGCGGTGGCCCATATACTAACCCTCTTTGTCCCACTGGAGCCCATCCAGGGAGCCCAGGAAGAGAGACAATTTTGGCGATCGACAGCCTGGGTGTTCGTACGACCTGCCTGGACACGTGCCTGCTGGTGACAAACATCACCTGAAGCTGTGCACTCACTGTGAACCCCCCTGTGCATCGACTCCTGAGGTGCACTAGGGAGAGAAGACAGCCAAGTGGCCAGGGTGTGGCAAGAAGCCTCTTTCACTTCCAAGCGGTGGCCGGAAACAGCGGAACAAGTCCCTTAGAGTGGAGGAGCCAGACTGGGCACCCCACGTGGCATGGGCTGCAACTGAAGACTGGGAGAGCTGACTAAGGGGCGACCTTTTCTCTGATGGAAACATCCACGTTACGGCCCCTACGCTTATTCCCTTTGTCCTACCGAAGCCCATGCAGGGAGGAGAGAAAAGCATTAGGCAAACAATGACATGCCGGAAGACTGGCCTGCAGCCAACGTACCCAACCAGGAGCTACAATTCCACTGCGGTGATACATCTTTACCTTCGCATTGACTCTTGGGGCACAGAGGAAACAGCCACATGGGAGAGGAGTGGTAGGGACCGCTTTTCACTTTTAGGTAGCCACCTCGGATTGTGACAGTTGAGCCGAATTGGTGGGCCAGAGTAGAGGAGATTGGATGGGCAGCATGAGCATCCAGGACTAAGATTACAGCCCAGGTCGGCCGGGACCCACACAAGATGTCTCGCCCCAAAGGTAGGAGACTGGGCACATGGCTTCAACCTCAGGAGGTGATCTCTCTCTGGGAGCCCAGAAGCCCTGGGAGACTGCTATGGCTAATGGGGGCCAGTGACAGTCACAAAAGCCCAGCTTTACTCCACCCCTGATCACCGTGGTATCTCAGGAGGACATCTGGATAGAGGAGGGGAGAGAGGTGGGCCCCAGCACTGAGCCAGTAAGACATGGCCTCACAGAGACAAGCGAGGGCAGATGTCCCCTGAATTGTGTGTAGGGAGGACCCTTCTGTCCCCTCCCAGCTGGTAGACCTGCCAGATGCCGTGGGGGACCAGCACCCAGAGATATTCCTCACAGAGTCCCGGATTGTGAGATTTGTTCTGGAAAGGGCACACAGAGCGCTGGCCCCATGCCCTCCGCCGGTCGCAAAGCTAGAGCCATTATCATTAGGGTACTGAACTTTGTAGACAGAGACTCTATACCGTGGCAGGCACGCCAACATCCAGACATCCTTTGCACCGACTCCAAGTTTCAAGGCTTCACCTCTCCGGGTTTAATCACCCCGGGTCCCCTTCACACTGCGGCAGGAGTCTGGGCTCCAATCATCTCCCCTGCGCAGGCCTCCGCCGCACGGCCATGCCCCTGCCGCCCACAGCCGTCTTTAAAATTAAATCCCAGGGGTCTTCATTAATGAGCCCCCCAGCAAGTGTCCAGGCCCCACTGCCCCACAACCCGTATCCGCAGACCGTGCAGCGTCATCCACCGCCCCTGCAGGAAGGATCACAGACCAGGCGGGCCTACCACGGCCTTCCAGAAGCCCCGGGGTCACACAGCTCACGTCCCCGGGTACAGCTCCTGGCAACAGCGGGCAAGATTTCACGGCTCCTCACCTCCAGGTCGGCGCTCCCCCAGGATCCCTCTCAAAGCAGCAAGGATTTTGGGCTGCAATCGGCCCTCAGCACAGGTCCCTGCAGGAGGCAGTCGGACCCAGAGCAGACGCCAGGAGGCCGCCTAGCAGGTAGTCGGGGTCCGCACCGCCATTTTGCGTGCAGGGGAACCGCCGCAGCTCTAGGGCTGAAAAGTTATTTTCCCGGTCCCCAGGCACGTAATACCGCACCTGGCTGGGATCCTCGGGACCGGGGGGGGGTTCAGACCCCGGATTCAGCACAATGGCACAATTCTGCCAGGATTACGACATACAGGGCAGGAGCTACACTATTCTGCAACTAGCCCTCCATGCTGCCACACCACGATCCCCCGTTGTGTCATGGTTTGTCTTGCAGAATCCAGGGTCCCACAGCAATGGGGAATCAGAAATTCTTTTTCGCTTGAGGGGTGGGGCTTCTAAATGCCAGCTACCCTCTGTCATGTGTGAGAATATGAACATTGGCACTCTGCAGTCTGCCAGGAAAAGATGCCTGGAGTCTGCCTTGAAGAAAGCAGCTAGCTGACTGCTGAAGAAGGGTGCTAGAGGTGCTCCTACATGAAGAAGATCATACCTATAAGGAGGGAACAGTGAGGAATTGAGAGGAAGAACTGAAAGATGCGAGTGGCTAAACAGTGAAGTATGTGCATCTCAAGCTGTGTGGAGTGGAAAGGCCTTGAAACCCTAGTGGCACTGCTGTATGTCCAGGAAATGATCTCCTTTAGCTGAGGCATGACCAGGGATACCACAAATGCATTTTGTGGTATTCTCGCCATGAAGACATGGAGCTTGTGATTACTGGAAACTGAGAAAATCTTAATCACATTTGATAGCCTTATCTGAAAAACTGAAGTGCCGTAAGCAGCTTAGCACTAGGTCAGACCACTCTCCAGAAGCAGTGGTGGCGTCTGTCTCCATCTCCTGATAATTGCTGCAACATAGGGTGGACTGGTTATTTGGGTGATGGAGTTGTGTTTGGGTCTGAGGAAGATTCCCCCAGTGAATATTCAATGGAACACAACCAGAGAGCGCTTTGCAGTCTCCTCATTGTTGGTGCTGGTGCTGCTTGTCTTCATCAGACAGGGGCAGGTGACCACATATAGAAGGGAAGGTCTGGGGCAACATCAGCTGGGCTGAGGGAGAGCCACTGTGATCCCGCTTGGTGGGTTTTTAGAAAAGACAACATTCAGTGTGGTCTTGCCTTTCACTGGCACTCACGGCCTTTTGTTTGCCTGAGAAACAATAAAGATAGAAAGGTGATGTCACCCACGAAGAATTGTCATTGGGTACTATCCATGATCCACCTCTCCACAATTACTTGGGGGGGAATAGACGGACTTAAAGGACTAAAAATAATAATGTTACCCACCACTTACTCCATAAGGGCTAATGTCCTAATATTAATTGAAGAACTATGTTATACCTTTCCCAAAGGAGTAGCCTAGATTAGTTCTTTAAGTCTCAGCTCACAGCGATCATTGCTTTGATAGCTGTGTATTATTTGCTTACACTCTCAAATTTATGAGCTGTATACATTTATATGTTAGAAGTGAATTACTTTTTTTTGTGAAAACAATGGCTAGACCTGGATTTATTGCTGACACTGGATGTCTCATTGACTTTACCATACCCCATTTAGTAGGCACCTGGGCACCTGGCTTGCCTCTTGCTTGTTGGCTCTTGTTCCTGCTTGTTCCAGACTGATCTACTGACACCGCAGGGGTTTTCCCAATTTAGCATTCTTCCTAGGAACAGACGCCTTGCCCACCCCATGACCCACTTAATGTGGCAAAGGTGCACCAAAGGCAAGCCTGTCTGTGCCTGTCTGCTCATGGACCGCACCCTGTGCCATGTCCCCTGACTCTCCTGACCCCAAAGATATACAATTGCCAAGCTCTATACCCTCAAACCCGGCTGCCGCAACAAACACTGGCACTGCTCGAGCCACGCTCCACAGTAGGACCTTAAACCTGCACAAACTGCCACCTCAGCTGCCACTGCACACTTACTAGCCCCACAACCAGCCCCACCATGATTACACCACAGACAACACCTGACCAAAAACACGAACTTGTATGCACCTTTCTCAACACACGCTCACTATGCAAACATTCCACTGAATTCTAGGACCTCATCACCATCCTTACATGCAACATTGTCTTCCTCACTGAGACCTAGCTCCACCCCACATCAACCCCAGGCATTGCCACAGCGATAAAGACGCATATAAAATCACTCACCAGGACCGCACCAACAAACCATACAGTGTACCAACACCACCGACAACACCACCACCCCCATGGAACATCTCAACTTGGAGGCACCCTCGCATTCCCCAGGGCCATGCTCCAGCTTGTGCAACTTCATGACAGACTTCATTGCACCCCCAGTGTTCGATTCCAAGGACTAGATATTCCAGAGTGACCTAAATTTCCACATCCATGACCCCACTGACAAAAACACTGCACACCTCCTGGACAGTATGAGCAGCCCCGGATATACCCAAATCATGTACGACCCTACAAACACCTCAGGACACACGCTGGACCCACTTTTCATCACCTGCAACCGTGTTAAATACAGCCATGTCACAGAATTCACATGGACCTATCACTCCATCATCCACTTCAGCATCTCCAACCCCTGCACCACCACCCCCAAGATGGTTAACACCCCCTACCGGTGGTGGAACAAAATCTCTGAGACCAGCTGTGCGAATGCCCACAACATCTCCACCCTATTAGCGCCACCAACCTCGAACAGTGAGTGTCAAATTTCAACGCCTGGATCACCAATTTTGCCAGACAGCATTGTCTCCATCAAGAGCAATGTCCAGAGAAAATCCTCCAAAAAGGCCAGCTGCTACACGCAAGAGTGCAGAACAGCGAAACGAGACAGCAAAGAGTTGTAGAGGAGCTGGTGCAAGGACATCTCAGACAGGGCACCCTTCAAGACCTCCCTCAACCTCTACCCTATGCCTGCTGAGGGCAATAATGAAGACAGTCCTTGCCGCATGCATCGAAACCAGTGCCAGAAACACCAAGGACACTTTTTAAATCATTAAGGAACTCCCCAACCCTCACACCCTCACAGGAGCTGTGCGACAACCTCACCCACTTCTTCATCGACAAGATTGCAACCATATACAGAAACCTCGAACCCCAACCCATACCTACGGACGTCCTCAACAGATACGCCACCACTATAACTGACATGAACCACACAATGATCACTTGTAACATCCTTTCTACACAGGACACACATTCCACCATGAAATTCATGCCACAGACCTATGCCCACAGATCTTCAACCTTGAAAACCAAAGGATAGGCCAGCAACTCACCACCCTACTCCCTACCTCTATAACCTATGCAACATTTCCTGATACTTTGAAAAATGCTGAGTCAACTCATGACAAACCTGGAGCAGAATCCGCTACTCGATGCCTCCCAATCCGGCTTCCATAGCAATCACAGCACTGCTCTTATCGCAGCCACCGGTGACACACAAATCCTCCTCAACTCAACATCAGCTTTGAACCTCCTTGACCTCTCGGCAGCCTATACCCCACACACTGATCGAAAGACTCCACTATATAGGCATCCAAGGGGACTCACTCAGATGAATCACCTCCTTCATCACAGGAAGTACCCAGAGGATCGACCTCGCACCTTCACTTCTGAACGCAGGAGGTCACCTGCGGTGTCCCCTAGGGCTTATCCCTCAACCCCACACTCTCTTCAGCACATATATTACCCCAGTGGCCAACATTATCAGATCCCACGTTCTCAACATAATTTCCTATGCAGAGGACATCCAACTCATCCTCTCACTCACCAACAACCCCATTACCACCAGAACCAATTTCCACAGATGCATGACAAATGTCACCGACTTTATGAAAAACATCTGCTTGCAGCTGAATACAGACAAAATGGAAGTACTGATTTTGGCAATCGCAGCAACACATGGAATGATTCCTGGTGGCCATCAGACCTAGTACCCACACTCGCTCGCACTAACCATGCCAGAAACCTCAGAATATTAATTGACAACAAGCTCACCATGAAATCACAGATCAACGCCATCTCCTCTGCCTGCTTTCCTCACTCTGCTCATGCCATGTAAGATCCTAGAGTTGCTCCCCTTACACAAGAGGTGCACCGTGACACAATCCGTACTCACCAGCTGACTGGACTACAGCAAAGCCCTCTATGTCGGGTAGAGCAAACTTAGGTTGAGGATGCTATTAATGCAATCTGAAACATAAGCTCTCTAACACACAGCAATTAAACACAGTCTTAGCACCTAATGAATGAGAAATGAAATCAAAATAAGTTTTGCGATGAGGTTATTTATATCAGAATTACTTCATTCATTGATATATACATTACCAAGGTAGACTGTCAAGATCAATACTAAACATAAAGTGCATATTAGTGACAGATGTGCATGGTGCTCAGGTGGTGAACATTATATACAGTGTAAGTATTTTCATATATACAAGTGTTAACAATAGGCCAGATGTTGATTTCAATCCAAAGATTCCTATCTTTCCTAGTATAGAATCCTGGTGGTGCTGGACCTAGAAAAAGCGTCGACGTTTCGACCCTGTAGTGCCCCAATGGGTGGTCACAGTGAGTCTTCCTCAAGACAGGTGAGGGGGGGAGGGCGAACGAGGATTGTTTGAAGACAGTCCTATTGAAGGCCGGGTGTCTCGGCCTGGAACAATGGGGCACAATGGCCAGTTATCTCAAGTACTGGATAATTCAGCGTGTTGAAAGGATGGTCCGAACTCCCATCAAACTACTGCTAGCAGTGGTCCGAATTAAATGCCAAAGAGATGGCTCTTACGCTGGAACCTGAAAGTTGAAAGGTACATGGTCAGATAGGTCAAGTAGGCAATTGTCCATCCTTACAGTGCAGCAAGCAATTGAGGCATCATGAGCTCATAAAATATATTTTTCCTCATTTCCAACGTTGGCTTGCAAAGAATTTGAATACATTTAACCAAGGTGAAGGGGGAGTCAGCACTGAAGAGATTATGCCTCTTCAAATATGACCAGAGGTAAGTTAGTTCATAAAAATGTGCTGCCTTCAAATATTGTACTCCAGCAGCTGCCTCTTGTCCTCTTCAGAGTCACACCCTCTACTACACAGGAGCTGCTCCACAGAATTCAAGACTCTGTGAAGTTCCTAAACAGGCAGTAGGTGTTTTGTAATCAGATGGATTATTTTTAACAATTTGATTCCGACCTGATAAATGCCAGTCTTAGACTCAAGGGGGCAGATACCAATGCTTGCTCATGGGCCCCCCTTGCATCTGAACCAGATTTTCAGAATTATTATGCTCTTCTTTTGAAATCACAAAGCATCCATAGTGGGATTACAGCCAAGCTCTTGGTGGCTGTATTCTCAGATGATGCATCTATGAATTCCTAAAAACAAAGGGCCTGATTCACAAAGGTAAAGTTAGATGAAAGTCTAACTTTATGACTTTTGGTATTCACAAATGGTCTTTACTTTTACTACTCGTAAAAGCCCTTTGTGAATACCGAAAGTCATAAAGTTAGACTTTCATCTAACTTTACCTTTGTGAATCGAGTCCACTGTCTTTCTCTTCTAAAATGTTTTGCACCCAATCTTTTCCAACATAGAGGTATTTTTTTTATGACAACTGCTTTGGACAACCCTACTCCAGAATCGCTCCTTCTCCAGCACCAATGGAATGTGATCCCTCAGTCTCTCCATGTCCATTGTTGGTTACATATTTCTCTAGACTCTGAATACCTATGTATTTCGTTCCTTTTCAACACACCCAACTGTAATGTAATTTAAAACATTAATCAAAAGCCTTCTGTCAGCAATGCTTCTGGAATTATGAGACTGTGAAGGGCCAATTGTACTCTGGAAAGTCTAGTACAAGAATATTGTGGCGTACTAATGCCATGGACAAAATATCAAGGGACAAAATATTGAATGGTAAATGCAAAGATGGGCAGATATATTTACCATTCTTAACTCCACTTGAATGAAGATATATGCATACATATTTTTGGTACACATATGTGGAATTAGGTACAGAAAATCTGTTCATATTTACCTTTTGATATTTTGGCTCGCTTTTTTGTCAATTATATTAGTGTCCGACAATGTCAATATTTAGGAGGCACATTTGGAAGGCCAAATTATGGGACACAGTGAAAATTATGCAGCATAATTTATTACATTCTGTGAGAATACTATTCTGCTATTTTATCACACATTAATGCTGTTCTCCCAAAAAGCTTACCTCTCTTATACCAGTATAGCACGTGGGTGAGGTAATCTGGTGAGTAGTTAATGTTTGCCATGGCGCAGCACCATGTGTTATTTTTGATTATTCTAAACTAGCAATACATTTATTTGTGGAAATCTGCAATCTATGTAGCATAGGGTGCATTATTTGGTAAGTACAGCAAACCCAACATTGTATGGAAGAAGCGCCTGGCTACCCTCACTGGTGACAAGCAGCACTATACAAAACCACCTTACATTTACATTATATTCCAGTAACCCCATCGATTAGTGATGGTTTGTTGTGTGATCCTTTCAATCTGATAGTTCTCACACTCTCACTCACATTGACAGAAACAAAAGCATCAAAATCTTACCTCACTCTACTTAGAAAGTATGTAGTCGCACAACTTGAGAGTGTTTTTCATAATTTTGATCATCTCCTCGATCTGGTAGATAGAGTAAATGGAAACGAGAAGGCTATTTAGATGTGACAACATGCATAACAGATTACTTATTTTTCTCAAAAATGGTAAACTGTGGGCATTGCCAGTAACTGGTTGATCCCAGGGAATAGGAGATTGTTTTCTCTGTTGCTCAATGCCAATGCCAGCTGAATCCTTTGCCTGGTTTAGAAGTGAGGATAGAAAAAGCTAAATTTGCTCCTAAGGTGAAAGGGAATTTTGTATTCAATAGTTCCTTGCTCGTCCACAAATATGATTAACCCCTCTGTGCTTTGTCCTCTTCTCTCATAGAAGAGGTTAGTCTTGTAGTCAAAAGGGAGATTGTTTTAATTAATTCCTATTTCCAGCAAGAGATACCTTCCACCTCTGTCCATTTACACTGTGCACTAAAACCAGCGTTTAAGTTACAACATCGGTTCTAGCTCACTAAGGGTACCACAGGATAAGAGACGGAGTGAGTTACTACACCATTCACTCCTTGGTAATATTGTAATTAATTTCTTTTGTTTCTGAGAATGGAGGGCAGTTTCCATGGGCAGTTATTCCTGTGATATCTTGTGGATTTACTTTGATTCGTGTAGATGGAATGGAAGCGACAGAGTTTGAGAGAGAGGGCACATGAACTTGATGGTATAGAATTTTAAACAAGACTCACATATTTCTCAGCTGCAATGGTGGGCATGTCGAAGGCATCCCTGTGTTCCGGTGGTGTTACTTCTTCTAGCAGAATAGTTGGATCCTGAAAATATAATTAAAATATCAGCATTACCAAGAGCGTTGTCAACACATCTAGTCTTTCATGTGTCTCACAGAGACGGAAGTCACGAAAGGCTTCACACCTCAAGAAACTAGAAAACTAAGAAAGACATTTGTACAACAAATAGCATACTATGTTCACTTCCTATTTGGGCATTTTACGGCCTTAGCACCTTGTGTTCATCACCTTTTAAAGCAGAACTATTACTTTTGTGAGTAATGGATCAAAGATGCAAAAACCGTGAATGATGGTAAGCTGACAGTGTACAAGTGTGCTGCTACCAGAAGTGGGCACTCTGCTCCTAACCCAATGAATTGTGTATATCACTTTCTAAACAATATATTATCTACCTAATCTGATATGAATACCATCCTGGCTCCCAAAGTTCTCGCCTACCATTGACAGATCACTCACCTCCACTACATTGTAAAGAGCATCAAGAAAGAAATTACTGGGAGGAGTTGCCAAGCAGTGCATGATGGAGGCTGCATTTTACGTGAGCTCCGTGCGAGTTCCAAGAATTCTGCTGAATCCGACCCTTAGGCTACCTTTTTTCAGCCGTAAGCACCGGTGCGGTGGCCCATATACTAACCCTCTTTGTCCCACTGGAGCCCATCCAGGGAGCCCGGGATGACAGAGAAATGTTGGTGATCGACAGCCTGGGTGTTCGTACGACCTGCCTGGACACGTGCCTGCGGGTGACAAACATCACCTGAAGCTGTGGACTCACTGTGAACCCTCCTGTGCATCGACTCCTGGGGTGCTCAAGGGAGAGAAGACAGCCAAGTGGCCAGGGTGGGGCAAGAAGCCGCTTTCACTTCCAAGCAGTGGCCGGAAACAGCGGAACAGGTCCCTTAGTGTGGAGGAGCCAGACTGGGCACCACAAGTGGCCAGGGCTGCAACTGCAGAATGGGCGAGCTGACTAAGGGGAGACCTTTTCTCTGATGTAAACATCCACCTTGCGGCCCCTACGCTTATACCCTTTGTCCTACCCAAGCCCATGCAGGGAGGAGAGAAAAGCATTAGGCAAACAACGACATGCCGGAAGACTGACCTGCAGCCAACGTACCCAACCAGGAGCTACAGTCCCACTGCGGTGATACATCTTTACCTTCGCATTGACTCTTGGGGCACAGAGGAAACAGCCACATGGGAGAGGAGTGGTAGGGACCGCTTTTCACTTTTAGGTAGCCACATTGGATTGTGACAGTTGAGCCGAATTGGTGGGCCAGAGTATAGGAGATTGGATGGGCAGCATGAGCATCCAGGACTAAGATTACAGCCCAGGTGGGCCGGGACCCACACAAGATGTCTCGCCCCAAAGGCAGGAGACTGGGCACATGGCTTCAACCTCAGGAGGTGATCCCCTCTGGGTGCCCAGAAGTCCTGGGAGACTGCTATGGCCAATGGGAGGCAGTGACGGTCACAAAAGCCCAGCCTTACTCCACCCCTGATCACCGTGGTGTCTCAGGAGGACATCTGGATAGAGGAGGGGAGAGAGGTGTACCACAGCACTGGGCCAGTAAGACATGGCCTCACAGAGACAAGCGTGGGCAGATGTCCCCTGCATTGTGTATAGGGAGGACCCTTCTGTCCCCTCCCAGCTGGTAGACCTGCCAGATGGCGTCGGGGACCAGCACCCAGAGAAATTCCTCACAGAGTCCCGGATTGTGAGCTATCCCCCTACTTCATTCTGGAAAGGGCACACAGAGCGCTGGCCCCATGCCCTCCGCCGGTCGCAAAGCTAGAGCCATTATCATTAGGGTAAAGTCCACATTTGTAAAGTCCACATTTGTAAAGCGCACAATCACCCGTAAGGGTCTCTAGGCGCTGGGGGCCGTCGGGAAGATTAAGCGAGCTATTGCCCAGAGTCACATGGTGCTGGGCTAACCTGCCGCCGGAGCCGGGGATCGAACCGTGGTCCCCAGATTCCAGCGTCAGTCGCCCTGGCCGCGGCGCCACACTTTGTAGGCAAAGACTCTATACCGCGGCAGGCACGCCAACATCCAGACATCCTTTGCACAGACTCCAAGTTTATGCTCTTCCCCGATTACACAGTTAAGTGCAGCTCCTTCGTAAATGTTTCTTAGAGGTTAAGTGGAAAGTCAGGACTATGTACATTGAATGTGCGGATGTACCCTGCCAAACTAAAAGTTATGTATCAGTAAGGAACCATTTTTATTTTAAAGCTCGGAAGAGGCCTGGATCGGAGAGGCTGAGATGGAACAACTGCCCATATCAACAAAGGAGCCAATGACATCTCGGGAGACTGAAGGGGGTCAACCATCCCACTCTAGGCTGAAATGCAGCAGTCTGATAGGAGGCCAAATCTGGTTATAACAGGAGGCTAAACATAGGGCATCCTCCTCATAGAGCTCTGGTGATTACCGGGGAGGGGACCCTACTAGTGGATGATGAGACATTATTCAGCGGAATAGAGGAAGGGTTTGGTCCCTTTCCTTTCTTTCCTCCATGTAGAGCTACAAGTGTTTTCTCATTTGCTGAGGGAGAAGATACACATTGCCTCTAGAGAGAGGGGCTGGCCCCAGGCAAAGCACTCCCCACTGCACAAGATCATTGTGGTTACTTTATTTTGATTTAGGAGTACATTGTATTGTATGTTGTTTCTATTGGGGTTGCTTGTTTTAGAGGTGACTAATGCTTCCACTTTAGAGGTGTTGAGTAGAGGGTTGTTGGGGAACAGTTGGGTACTTTAGGGTTGATTTTGATCACAATACTACGTCGCATGCAAGACAGATTGCGGACCCCAGTCAAATGGGCGCAATGACCTGCCATGACCTCTGACAACAACACTATCCACTACAAGCAATTGTCTTGGAATTTCAGTGGGTTGCTGGATAAAATAAAATACACAACAATCCTTCGAGAGGCCCACAATCTGGTCCTAGTGGTTCCATTGTTGCAAGAGACACATTTTCTTGGGAACAGGGGTGCCTTTTTGGAACACTATGTCTTTAATCATGCAGGGTTCACTAGGGGTTCCAGAGGAGTTACTTTTCCCCTGATGGTAGTGGACACTATCTGATATGCCATAGTTAGATATGTGGTGGTTACGGGCTTCCTGTTTGGCATTCCAATGGCAGCAGTGTCTGTGTATATTCCACCGACCCAGCAGGCGACTATGATAAAAAATCTGATGACAGTTATCACTTCAGTCCTGGATGAAGAGCTTATTGTAGGGGGGATTTCAATGATGTCATGTACCTACAACTTGATGTGAATGAAAAGAGGGGCTAAACCATTGCACCATGGGCAGAGTCCCTGCGGCTTTGCAATCCGTGGAGAGCAAAGAACAAATTGTCATGTGAGTTCACATATTATTCCCAATCCCATAGGTCACATTCAAGACTAGACTACTTCTTCATTCCAGCTGCTGGACTCTGATAGTCGTCAGGAACTACAAAGCACACAGGGGTACTGTTGGTCCAATCGCCAATTTAATTAACGATTGGGCTGGGGAGGTGTAGGTCTAACATGCACTGGAGCCTTTAGGTTGGGTGGCTGAAGGATGTTAGGTTTTAAGAACACATGAAGAAAAAGATAGAACTCTATTTAAGAGCAAACTCCCCAATAGAAGTCTCCCTAATCACATAGTGGGAGGCAATGAAATCAGTTCTTTGGGGGTTAATAATAGCATACCCTGTGGGAGGAGAATTAAAAGTACAGCACTGGAAAGGCAGATTGGGGAATTAGAATATCGCCTTAACCAAATTAGAGATCATGACACACTTTGTAGTCTAGAAGCTACTAAGGAGGCCCTTAAACATAAGCTGATGACTCATGCTAGAGCACCAGTGTCTGATTTTTTAAAACCAAGAGTACGATTTTGAGGCAAGACAGGAAAATTGCTAAACAGGCTTGCAACCAACTCTGGAAGACAAGTTTGTCCCATAGACATGGGGCCCGACAGTGAGGTGACCCATTACAAATCACACATTATTATGAGGAACTTTACCAATCGAATCCGCCGGGCAGGTTGGAGCAACAAAACCCCTGAGTGGCAACCCTCGTAATGCTGAGGTTCTCCAGCAGTGGAAGGGTGAATTTTGATGCACACCAGTCAAAGGAGGAGTTATTTGCAGCCTTGTAGGAGATGCAATTTGAGAAGGTATCTGGTTCAAATGGATTCCATATGCAATTCTTGGAAAGGTTTGCATCAACACTACTCTTCCTCACGATGGTTGAAGCAGCAGAGACAGCTTTGCTACTTCCCTATGATATCTGGAGTACCTCAGTGGTAGCCCTCCCCAAACCATATAGGCCACCTACAGACTGCATGTCTTACAGACTGATCGCCCTAATAAATATTTAAGTCAAAATAGTTGCAAAAGCCTAAGCAACCAGGCTACTAAAACAGGTGAGACCCCTAGTGTGTTGCAATCAAAATGGCTTTATGCCAGTCAAAGGTACAAGGCCTTGTCTTGGAGGCTAAATATGTACTTGGCCCATTTACATTCTGTATCTGACCACACAGCCATGATGCAACTTGACTTTGAGAAGGCCTTTGCTCCATTTGAATGGTCTTTCCTCCACAATATCTTGCGAAATATTAATTTTGGTCCTAGATTCCTTTACTATGTGTGGCTGTTATACATGATGCTGTGGGCTAGGGTCAGAGTGAACAGGATTTACTCACAGCAGTTCCAGATAGGCAGAGGCCTGCTGTCTCCTCTACTGCTCACTCTTGCAACTGAACCACAGGCCAAATTGATTGGCGGGATGTGCAGGTGTAGAGCATGAGGTATTTCAGAAAATTAGAGGGCCGCATCTCTTTGTATGCAGACAATGTCCTCCTTTATATCCGGTGACTAAACCAATCCATCCTGAAGCTAATTTATATTCTAAAAATCTGCAGAGAAGTGTCAGGCCAGAGGGTGAGCTGGGGGGAATCAGCCATAACCCCTATGGTGGGTTCTCCTCTAGATTTACTTCCAGACTCCCCAGCGATCTGCAGCATTTAAATACTTGGTGTTAGACCTGTCAGTCTTATGGTGCTCTTACCCCAATCTTTTTGGCTGCACATTTTGCTGAATTTTTTGTTGGCCTTAGGACTTTGAGCACTTTACCACTACTAATCAGTGCTAAAGGGCAAGTGCTTCTTCCCTAAGCATTTGTGCAATTGGTGTATACTAAATTGACCTATTTAATTTACTTGTAAGTCCCTTGTAAGGTGGTATACCATAAACCCAGCTTTTGCAAATTTACTGCCGCTAGTGTGCTGCAGCCATGATTGTCCCACCAACAGAAGAAGCCTGTCAAACCCATCTCGGCCTGCCACTGCAGTGCCTTTGTGGGCAGTTTACTGCCACTTCGACTTACTTTCCAAGCCTGAAACTCCAATTTTATTACATATAAGTCACCCCTAAGGTAGGCCTTAGGTAGGCCTTAGGGCAGGGTGGCAGGTAAGAAAACGGTAGGACATTTACTTTATAGTTTGCACGTCCTGGTAGTGAAAACAGCATATTTCATTTTTCACTACTGCGCCGACCACTCCCCTCATAGATTAGCTTCAGGAATTCCTTAATACACTTTTTAAGCTATAATTCCTGATCAGAGAGTAGTAGCTGTTTCCTGTTTCATATGTTTGGAATGGTAGTGATAACCCCTACTTACTGGTGATATTGAATTTAACATTACTATTTTAGAAATGCCACTTTTAGAAAGTGGACTTTCTCTGCACTTACTGCTTTGTGTGCCTGGCAGCCCGTCTCCATTGCATATCTGAGGTGGCGGACAGCTATGCCTTGTGCATTTCCTCTAGACAGCCACAACACAGGAAGGATATGTGTGTTTGAGTACCCATCTACATACATCTGCAATCTGACGGCCTTGCCTGGGCTGGATGGAATGGAGAGGTTAACACTTCACTTGAATAGGTAGTATACTGTCTCCACACAAAGGACTGATTACCTCCCACAGATAGCCTGGCAGACAGGTCTGGCCTGTAAGGGGAACATGTGCATTTCCGATAGCGGCCTTGAAGTCACCCCACACCACAACAAATGCACTTTTGAGAATAAGTACTGGGTTTCTGACCCCCCCTCCCAAAAAAATAGACACTTCTGGATCCTGAACTTGAATCTCTGTTACAAGGACTGCTGTGCTGCTTAAATAAGTAATCTTTGAACTGCAGGCTTGGAAGGTTTGCTGTTCTCTTGTGCTAACCTGCTGTCTGATGCTCTTTGCTGAAGGAGAGCTGGACTCTACCTTCCCTCCATGTGATCTCCAAGGGCTTGTTGGCTTGCCTCCTCTTACTTGAGGCTCAGGGATATCAACGTTTCTACCCCTACTCCTGCGCCTGAACTCACTGGATGTGGCCAGATACTTGCAGCACGGAATTTGCCGCATCTTCTGTCTGTGTATATCAGTACGGGTGCATCGATCCGGTTGCACAAGTAAAATGAGCACATCACATTGGAACCAGCACTTTGCCTTCAGAGATCGATGCATCAGACAGCGTACACCGCTACTGCTGCTTGGTGAGATTGATGCATCCCCTCCACTGCTTGGTAGAATCTGATGCGACAAATTGTTCGGCTCCTCTTGACTCCGGCACCCGTCTTCGGAACAGACAAATCGCCTTCACTACATGGCGCAGATCGACACATCTCACTGTTTGCGACCAGGAAAGGTGCTTTGTTCACTGGGTCCTGCCTGGATCCTTTAGCTGGCCTGCGCTTCCATGTGTTCAGCCTGATATTTGACTTTGACCCGGTCCAGCATGACTTAAAGTAACCTTTTTAGCAATACTTGCTTCTAAGCACTTTACTGCATTTATGCCTTTAAAATTCAATATCTCAAAGTCTGTACATTGGAATTTTGTCACTTTAGTCTTTTTTGTTTATACTATGATAACCTGCTTTTTCTCAACCTGTTTGGAGTCTTTTTGTGGTGTATTCATTGTGTTACTGTGTGTGTGTTGAACAAGTTACTTACCTTCGGTAACGCTTTTTCTGGTAGATACAATATCTGCCTGTGGATTCCTCAACTTGTGAATATCCCCTTGTGTCAGCAACATTCGGAAATTCTTTTCGTAGCTTCGCGCCGACGTGGACTTGGACGTCATAGAGGCACGGCATCACACACGACTCCGCTGACGTCACCGACGCCTATAATAGGCCCACGCCGGCGTGATGACATCAGTTCCACCCTTTTTTCCGTGCCTTCGAGACACACGGACGGACCAATGACAGTAGACATATACCCAGTATACGCAGTATAAATAACAAGGTAACACACACAGTGTGAAGCAAATGCAACAAAACATTTGAAAATAGAACAAATACATAATAGAAACACAGGCATAGAAGAGTGGACAACGGGGAGGCGGTGGGTCAGTGAGGAATCCACAGGCAGATATTGTATCTACCAGAAAAAGCGTTACCGAAGGTAAGCAACTTGTTCTTCTGATAGATACATCTGCCGCGTGGATTCCTCACCTTGTGAATAGAGACCCACAGCAGTCCCCACTCCCGGAGGAGGGTGTCCACTCTTCTAGACCAGGAAATCCTGAAGGACAGAGCGAGCAAAGTGACCGTCCCTCCTCACCTCGGAATCCAAGCAGTAATGCTTTGCGAATGTGTGGAGGGAAGACCAAGTTGCCGCTCTACAAATATCCTCAACAGGCACACCTCTAGCCAATGCTGAGGTCAAAGACTTAGCTCTAGTAGAATGAGCCCTTATACCCTCTGGAGGTTTCCTACCGGCCAAAGAGTAGCAGATCTTAATACAGAGAACAATCCATCTTGATAAAGTCCTCTTAAGGACCGCTCTTCCCCTCTTGCTGCCAGCAAAGCCAATGAAGAGCTGGTTATCCAACCGACAGTGTTTAGTCCTGTCCAGATAAAAAGACACCGCCCTCTGGGGTCCAGACGGTGCAATCTCTCCTCCTCCTTGGACGGGTGAGTGGGAGGATAGAAGGTAGGGAGGGTAATGGATTGTCCTAAGTGGAAAGGAGTTACCACCTTTGGCAGAAAAGCAGCCCTGGTCCTAAGAACCATTCGATCAGCATGAATGGTTAAGAAAGGGGGCTTGGAACTAAGAGCTTGAAGCTCGCTTACCCTCCTTGCCGAGGTTATTGCAACAAGGAAGACAGTCTTAAAAGTCAAAAGCCTCATAGGACATTTGTGAAGAGGCTCAAAGGGAGCACCCATCAGAAAGGTCAAAACAAGATTTAAGTCCCACTGAGGCACAATAAAAGGAGTGGGAGGGAACTTATTTATGAGGCCCTTCAAAAACCTTAAGACTACAGGAGATTTAAAAAGAGAAGGCTGGTCAGGCAAACAGATAAAGGCCGACAGCGCAGAAAGATAACCCTTCACTGTGGCAACAGCAAGTCCCTGCTGCACCAGAGAAAGGGCAAACTGGAGAACATCAGATAAATGGGCCTTCAAAGGGTCTATAGATTTCTCCCTACACCAAGTAACAAATTTTGACCACCTATAAGAATAGATGGACTTAGTGGAGTCACGCCTGGCTGACAAGATGACATCCACTACATCAGGCGGGAGAGAAAAAGAACTCAGGTTGCCCCGTTCAATCTCCAGGCATGAAGGTGTAAGGTCTGGAGGTGGGGGTGTAGAACCTGCTCCTCCATCTGGGAGAGGAGATCTGCCCTGCGAGGGAGACGGAGCGGCGAGCACGAGGAGAGGTGGAGAAGATCTGTGTACCACACCCTTCTTGGCCAATCCGGGGCGATCAATATAACTCGGGCCCGGTCTTGGCGAATCTTCCTCAGAACCCGAGGAATCAAGGGTATGGGAGGAAACGCGTCCCCCAAGGCCCCTTGCATTGGATACTGGAGACTGCAGAATAACGGGCAGTGAGCATTCTCCTGAGTGGCAAAAAGGTCCACCTGAGGAGTCCCCCACGTCCGAACTACCTCCGGATGAAGCCTCCACTCGTGGTCGGCAGAGAACTGCCGACTGAGACTGTCTGCACGAACGTTCCGAACTCCGGCCAGATGATTTGCTATCAGACAAATCTGACGGTCCTGAACCCAGGACCAGAGATGCAGAGCCTCTCTGCAGAGACACTGCGACCCTACTCCTCTCTGTTTGTTGATGTACCACATCGCGGTCGTGTTGTCCGTCAGGACCTGAACCGACTGACCGCGAAGGGAAGGGAGGAAGGCCTTGAGCGCCAGACGTATCGCCCGCAACTGTAGAAGGTTGATATGAAGCAACCTTTCCTCTGGAGACCAAAGACCCTTGACCTCCAGGTCCCCCAGATGAGCACCCCACCCTAGAGTGGATGCATCCGTTATAACTGTGGCCACCGATGGAGGCAGTTGGAAAGGCTTCCCTTGCGACAGATTGCCCTCCACGCTCCACCAAGACAGAACCGCTGCAGTTTCTCTGGAGATCCTCACTGACTCCCTGAGATCTCCGTTGTGCTGATACCACTGCCTGCGGAGGCACCACTGGAGTGCCCTCATGTGCCAGCGTGCATGGTTGACCAACAGAATGCAAGAAGCCATCAGACCGAGCATGCGAAGGACCTTCAGGACTGGAACAACCGCTCTATTGAAAAATAAAGGAATCATTGTCTGTATGTCGTGAATCCTTTGAGGAGGAGGGAATGCACGGCATACAGTCGTATCCAGTACCGCACCTATGAACAGGATGCGCTGGGAGGGCACCAGGTGAGACTTGGGTACATTTATTGAAAAACCCAACCTGTGCAACAACCGAGTTGTCTCCTGCAGATGACGGAGCACCATATCGGACGATTCCGCTTTGATCAGCCAATCGTCCAGATATGGGAATACAGGTATCCCCGACCTTCTGAGATGTGCTGCCACCACTGCCATCACCTTGGTGAAGACTCGAGGCGCAGTAGTAAGACCAAACGGAAGGACCGCAAACTGGTAGTGTTGCGACCCAACCGTAAAACGGAGATTCTTTCTGTGCGACTTCAAGATGGGAATATGAAAATACGCATCCTGTAAGTCGAGCAACACCATCCAGTCCTCTTCCATCAGCGCTTGAAGAACCTGTGTAAGAGTGAGCATCTTGAACTTTTCCTGTTTTAGGTAAAGGTTCAAGATCCTGAGATCCTGGATTGGACGGAGCCTGCCATCCTTCTTGGGCATCAGAAAATACCGGGAGTAGCGTCCCTGACCCCACTCCTGCTCCGGAACCACCTCTATCGCACCTTTCTTGAACAGTGCCAGGACTTCTTCCTGCAAGAGAAGCAGGTGGTCCTCCGAACAAAAACCCTGGCAAGGAGGGTAATTTGGGGGGAACTCCCAAAAGGGAAGCGCATACCCATTCCCCACGAGATTGAGAACCCAAAGATCTGATGTTATCAATTCCCAATCTCGTAAGAAATGGGTAAGCCGGCCCCCCTCTCGGACCACATGATCCGGAATGGCAGATCTAGGGCTGCTTTGCTGCATTGGTAGGGGGCCGGGAAGGGGAAGAAGAGGAGGAGGAGGAAGCTTGACGGCCCCTAGGACGGGCTCTTTGTCTGCCTCTGTATGATTTGTACAGCGTATTCTGCTGTTGCTGTGGCTGCTGCTGAGATGGTCTGTAGGAACGAAAGGAAGATCTGCCAAATCCTCTGAAGCGTCTTCCAACAGTACCCCTGGACTGAAGGCCCAAAGATTTAGCAGTGGCCCTACTGTCTTTAAAACGTTCCAAGGCCGCATCAGCCTTCTTGCCAAATAATCCTGAGCCATCAAAAGGCAAGTCTATCAAAACAGATTGAACATCCGTAGAGAACTCCGACGTTTTAAGCCATGCGGCTCTCCTAGTGGCCACAGAAGAGCCCATGACCCTCGCCATCGAATCAGCAGTGTCCAGTCCACTCTGAATCACATGCCTCGCAGCAGCCTGAGTGTCAGATGTCACTTCCTGAAAATCCTTCCTATCCTCCTCAGGGATTTTCGGAACCAACTGTTTTACAGAATCTATCAAGGCATGGACATACCTTCCCATCAGACAAGTTGTGTTGGTTGACTTTAACGCCATACTGGCTGAGGAGAAGACCTTCTTGGCAGCCTGATCCTGTTTTCTGGACTCCTTATCTCCAGGAACCTGCGGAAAAGCACCAGCAGACCTCTTTGAGCAGGCAGCCTGCACAACCAAACTTTCAGACAGGGGCTGCGTTGACAAAAAATCAGGGTCACCAGGCGCAACCCTGTACCTCCTCGCCACTGCCCTCGAAACCGCAGGAGTAGACAAGGGCTTCTTCCAAACCTCATAGATGGGTTCAGATAACGCATCATTAAAGGGCAACATAGGCTCAATAGAAGAGGAGGGTGAGTGAAGAACGTGGAAAAACAACAGAGGAGTGACTTCGCACAAGAACCTAAAAAAGGCAACCTCGGTTCCCTTAATTGTGTGGTGGTGGTTAAATAAACTAACACCCCTTTGTGTGCTGTGTCTTAATCTTAAATAACGTGATACTGCCTGTTCCACTAGTATACCATCTGGTACATAGCTCACCCTCTAAAGGTAGCAATCTGCAGTGGAGGAGCTCTATTCTTTAGAAGGACCCTCACTCACCACTAGTTGGTGACATGCTTCATCATCGGGTCCCCGCTAGGGTGACCAAGTATCACCCTAGCGTGCTACAACGCCTGACTACAGCGGAGCAGGATGTGGTGAGTGGAACAGTGCCCAAATTAGAAGTGACTAAACGTGTAGTGTTAGTGCAGTTTAAAAAATGCGTAGGTTGTAACCAGGTCAAAAACTTTTAATGATGGTCAACCCGCATTGGTTATCCCATGGGGTAGTGTCCTGCGAAGATAGAGGATTACACTATGTCCCTGGGCATCCATGTCTTTATCCCCTACCCATGTAATAGTTAACATCCATACTGGGATACACGCGGCACTTTTGCCATCTCTCAAACGTTAACCTGGGTTGGGAGTTTGTTGAATGTTCTATTGGGGAGCTCAGTTATTATTCTCTTCACCTTATGAACACGCATTATGCGCAAGAATCATTCTGATGACTCTGGTTCCATAATGTAGTTTTTACCACATTTCTAATTGAGGTTACTCCTTTTGGTGATTACATTAAATTAACTGGGGCTCTACGATAATACTAACATTTAGAGCGCATTGTGGATATTGAAGTTGACACCGGGGCTCGAACCCGCAACAGAGTGCACTTGTAACCATCTTTTCCGTTTTAAGTATCATATCCCTTTAAGAATCCAGCTACGGACGAAACCACGTGACTCCAACCATCCCACGTGGTGTACTCCGAGCCACTCAGGGCGTTTTATGTATACGGGCCTGCCTTCCCCGCGGAACTATCATTTCCGGGAGGGATTGGACCAGAAAGCAGGTTACGGGCGGGGAGCCGTGAGTGCAGAAGTAAGTTGTATCTGACCGTTAAATACCCCTCTGGACTCCGGTTCTTCCACGCTATTTTCTGTTACATTGGGGGCACTGACGCACGCCTCCACTCTCTCTCCTCTCTCATTGTAGAAAGCCACCGCGTGAAGTATACCCGCGCCACCCTCACCGAAGGGGCATGTCTATGTCCCGTTTCTTGTGAGTAATTCAGAATCCCGAAGAATTAGAGCATTTTCACTGTCTTCCTGCGAGGCAGAGGTTCAGAGCCCTTGAGTTATGTATTATATACATGACCTATAAAAAACGGATTATTCTTTCCATCACTCGACTGTAATTACTAATATAAGACAAATTAGCCATATGTACAAGGCAAGTCTAGCTTAAATTAATAGCAGGAAATGTATGCGATTTGCCCCGCAATTCACTGGCAGAGTTGGCCGGATATGTTGCGATCTGTCTCACAATTTTGAAACAATTTGCACCTATTCACATAAGTGAAAATACACTGCATCGTCATACATGGATGGTCCGTGTTTCTTGTGTGATATATAATAAGTTAGCTTCATTAATGTAGCTTCTTCTAGTATATTGGACCAAAATTTGAGATCCGATTATGTGTCATTGTCTGTCTTTTTCTTTACAGGTTGCTATGATTGTTTCTGCAAATGGCATGAGATAACATGGTTACTGATGTGTGATGATTTTTTCACACATTTTTACATATTATTTGTTTTTCACATTCAGAGCCTCTCGGGAGGGTACGCCTTAGCGCGCGCACACCACCGGAGGACTAGATATTAGGTCCTGAAGAATGCTGAGCAAAAAGCACTAAAAAAACAGCAGAAACATGTCGACCAATTTGACCAATTTTTAGGACTCGGGTTCCCTAACTCAGAACCTTGCTTAGTCCACTCACTATTTTTTAACCAATGCGGGTTGACCATCATTAAAAGTTTTTGACCTGGTTACAACCTACGCATTTTTTAAACTGCACTAACACTACACGTTTAGTCACTTCTAATTTGGGCACTGTTCCACTCACCACATCCTGCTCCGCTGTAGTCAGGCGTTGTATCACGCTAGGGTGATACTTGCTCACCCTAGCGGGGACCCGATGATGAAGCATGTCACCAACTAGTGGTGAGTGAGGGTCCTTCTAAAGAATAGAGCTCCTCCACTGCAGATTGCTACCTTTAGAGGGTGAGCTATGCACCAGATGGTATACTAGTGGAACAGGCAGTATCACGTTATTTAAGATTAAGACACAGCACACAAAGGGGTGTTAGTTTATTTAACCACCACCACACAATTAAGGGCACCGAGGTTGCCTTTTTTAGGTTCTTGTGCAAAGTCACTCCTCTGTTGTTTTTCCATGAATTAGCCCGGGGTCTAGGAGTGTCTACTCATACCCTCTCTCTCTTGTTGCTGATATGGTGAGTGAAGAACTTCAGTTAGAAGATTTGACTTATACTCAGCAGTGGGCAGAGTAATGTTCAACAAATTTGCCGCCTTTTTGATAACAGTGTGATAAGGAACCACATCCTTTGAAGGCACAGTCGACACTGAAGCCAAATCCCACTCAGGAGATAGTTCAAGCCCACTGGCATCTCCCAGGTCCTCAAAAGGATCTTCAGACTCCTATAATTCTCCTTCCTCCATATCAGCATATCGATATTGTTCTTCCTCCATAAGTCTCTGGGCTTCTCTCCGTGACCTTTCCTTCACGATAGAAGTCGAAGGATCCGGAACCGACTCCGACGGGGTCGGAGCCGGCGTCGAACCCGAAGTCGGATGAGGTCGTTTCACAAGAGGTCGAACAGAATCCTGCCTCGGAGTCGTAGGTATCGGCGTCGATGGAAACGGCGTCGATGGAGTCGGCGTCGTATGCTTCGGCGTGGATGATACAGGTGGTGTCAGAAAATGCCAATGCGATGGTAGAGCCGGCATAAAAGGCATGAAGGGCGCAGGGGCATAAGCCTGGGGAATACCCAAGTTGAAAGACATAGGACCCGTGGGACCAACAGGTGCACCAGACGGGTACATCGCCCTGGAATAAACACCAAACATGGCGTTCAGGAATTGGGAAGGATCCTGACCTGGAGCCGGGAAATCTGGATACGGACCTCCGGGTTGCTCCCGAGGAGGCGGATTCAACCCGAAGTCGACCTCTTCTCCGAGCTCCGGAACCGGGGTCGACGAACCCGCAGGTACCGGAACCTCGGCCTCACCAACCTCCTGCACCTCACCTTTATCCTCCTGACCAGAAGGATTGGATGGATCTGGTTAAGGGATAGCCATCTGCTTCTGCGACTCGGGCGAATTCGGATGCGAAGCTTCACCAACAGAGCCTTGATCCTCCGACGCCGAAACCTCCGTTTCTTTATGAAGAAGTTTTAGTTGCGATTTCGGCCTCGAACCAGAGTCCTTCTCTGAGTGATGACGTGACTCATGGCTTCTCTTCTTATGTTTTTTCCTTGAGGATCTCGAAACATGAGCAGAAGACGACTCCGAGCGCGACTTCGATCGAGACCTCGACCTCGAACGCCGGGATCGAGACTTCGAAGTCTTTTTCTCCTTCTTACTCTTCAGTTTTGCCACAAGGAGTTTCGTCTCTCTTTCCCGTAGGGCCTTTGGTGTCATCTTCTTGCAACAAGGGCAATCCTCGACGTCATGGTCTGAACTCAGGCACCAGACGCAGCACTCATGTGGGTCAGTAATAGACATTGTCTTGCCACATTCTCCGCAAGCCTTAAAGCCAGTTTTCTTCGATGACATTTTGAAGAAAACAGAAACAGCAATAATAGAACAAGAGTAACAAAGTTACTATGAAGCTACAGTACGATCCCAGAAAACCGTTAGCGTCGACGACGCGGAAAAAAGGGAACTGATGTCATCACGCCGGCGTGGGCCTATTATAGGCGTCGGTGACGTCAGCGGAGTCGCATGCGATGCCGTGCCTCTATGACGTCCAAGTCCACGTCGGCGAGAAGCTACGAAAAGAATTTCCAAATGTAGCTGACGCAAGGGGATATTCACAAGGTGAGGAATCCACACGGCAGATGTATCTATCAGAAGCACAAATACTTTACACATTGCCTCTTTAGATAAGCCTCGCCAGAGTGTGAGCACAGGTTATCTTTAAGTGTGGATCTAGCTTACCCTGACCAGGATTATGGCTTCTGCTTGGACAGGGAGCATACTTTTGCCAATCAGAAACCAAATGTCTAACATTATAGCATATGCATATCAAGAGACCGACAGGAACGCTGGGACAGGAAAATCACCCCTTTTACTCGCAAATTTAAGGGATATATGGCAAGATGGAGCTCCCTCCCCCGATCATTATGGGTCATATAGCCCTCTTCAAAATGGTGGCCTTGCCATAGCTGTTATAAGTTTTGCAACACTAGCCCCACAAAATCTATACCCACTAATCTACAACCCTACTGGCCAACATCAATAACTACAAGTAGGGAGGAACTGCGCTGTGAATCTCCAATAAGAAGTGCATACAATCCCCTTATGATGGCAGACTAGGGTCAGTAGACATCAGACTGTATTACTAGTCAACGTTATCCTGTGCACTCAGACAAATTAAAGCAAGCAAATACACACACACACGTTAGAACAAGTGCCGCCAGGACATGCAATTGTTTTTTCTCTCTCAAAAAGACCCAGGGAAAACACACACGTGTTCTATCCATTTGTTAGCTCTGCTCCGACCGTAGATTTCAGCGCATTCCGGTGTGATATTGACCCCGTAGAACTTTAATGAATTACTATTTGGACTCTTAATTATCCCCTACTCGCGGCACCATTACTTTATGATATTATAAAGCAAGCCAACCAATTCAGACCTGATCTTATCATTGATGAGCTGTGCTGACTACCGGTTTGGAATTATCACCGGTTCTCCGAATACCTAACACAAACAAGACTTCTTACAGACTCAGTTTGCTGTCTTGCAAATATCTACGGTCGAATTGTGCACCCAGCGGGGTTCGAATTATCACCGACTTTGGGACTTTACTACGTTCACGCAAATTTCAACAGCCCCGAAGAGGCATGGGATTACTTTTCCCTGACGCAACATGTGTTGGCTGGTTGCGTTTCTCAAAAGAATAAAAAATATCCAGTATCACTGAAGAATTCTGCACATATTGCATGCGTCAAATGTTGTATTTACTTGCTTTAATTTGTATGAGTGCACAGGATAACGTTGTACTGTTTTGCTGTAGGGTCTTCCCTACACACATTGAGGGGTTACAAGGGTCTCCCCTTACTGTTTAGCACCATACTCACTCGTTCATCCAAACACACTCTACGTATATTTGCTGAGCGCCATCACTTAATATACACTAAAACCCTTAACGCAGTTGTTTACCCTGTATTACTAGTCTGTCCACCTTCTTGTGGTTAATGACTGGATCTTCGGGGGGACCCAGCTACGAGATTTGAGCAGACTCTCTTAACAGGGCAGGACCCATGGTCTTGGCTATATGGGGAGTCCCCCCTGCCCACTATCCCGGTTATATTCAGCCATTCCTGTGATTAGCTGGAAAGAGGCACTGCAGTGGGTTGGATAGTGGAGGGTGCCCACTAGGAATAAGCCACTGTGGATGAGTACATGGCTATTGGAAACGGTAGGGATCCAGGGCACTGAGATAAGTTGGGGATCCCCAAATTGGGAGATGTCTGGCAGACACACCATATGATTGTCTATGACCCAATCAACTCTGAATACGATTTACACATATCCCAGTTCTTTCTTTTCTAACAGCGCTGACATGAAGCAGTTAGGCTTCTAGACACACACCGACTAGAATCAACAAAGGAATACAAATACTTGGGTGTTCGACTAGATAACAAAGGCTCCTTCAACCCTCATATTGAAACACTTAAACAAAAAGGTAATACATTATCCTTCACCAAGGAAACCTTTTAAAAAGTGATTGCCGGGCCATCTCAGAGCCCTCTATTAGAGGTTATCCAAGCCAAACTCCTTCCAACAATAACATACGGGAGCGAGGCAATGAGAGAAAGAGACACCACTACTGTGGAAAAATAATCACCAGGTCATTTAGAACAATCTTCAGCCTCCCAAAATACACCTCCCCTGCCCAAATAAGGATAGAGTTTGGGTTACAGAAGCATAAACTGGCAAGAAAGGAGTGCATTTATAAAATGCTGGCAAAAGATCACAAGGGCAGAGCAAGATACACTGAACTGGCAACTTTGGGTTGAAGTATCACTAAGAAAGAACTTACCATTGGGGACATATATTAGAGACTCCCTAAGTCAACTTGGTCTGGAGAACCTGCGGGCAACATCAGCGTCCCCCACCAGCTTCAAGAAAGTGGTTAACAAGACCATCAAAGCACTGTCATTGGAAGAAGATAAGCCTGCACTTGTGAAGAGAGTACATGCCTGGTATGTCCTAAACAACTATGTAGCAGCCAAACCCCCAAAATATTTAAGTTATGGATTCAATATCCAACTGAAAGAGAAACTTTTACAATACAGAATGGGTATAATGCTGATCTTACCACACCTTCCACCATGGAAGAGGAAACCCAGAGACAACATCTGTCTACTATGTAGCGTCGGAAGATCTTGCACACATAATTTGCAACTGCAAAAGCCTAGTACAAGAATAACATCTACTCTTGCTACCTCTTTTTAATCCATACGGGATCCGTTCCTGCAGACAGGCAGTGCTGATTTGTTTCATATTTGTCAACATGCAATTGACCTGTCGATTTACAAAAATTCTCAATATTGCAGAGAAGAGACTGAAGTTAGAACCATTCTAGCCTGGCACATCGCACAACACCAATAAGCATTACAATACAACCAACACACAACAAATGACTGCTTAGCAGAAAGACCATCATAGGAGCACCGGAAAGGACAAATGGAGCACAGAGCAGCTTTCTTTCGATTTTACCCCAAAGAATCACTAAATGGACATAATTGGACAAATAAGGCTCTTTTAACTTTCATTTTTACCTTGCTATTTAACACAATCAATCCTATTTAATCACTTATGCTCTGTGTATGCAACAGTTTTAATTAATGATGCATAATCGAAATTACCAATTGGCAGTCAGGCACAAGGCACACATATGAGCTCTCACAGAGTACAGCCCATAAGAAATCTGACTCATGATGTCAGCTATTGGTAGGAAGGACAGATCTTGCTTATACAGAACTCTGGTGATAAACGTTCCAGACCTGCTAAACAAATTGCAGGAAAGAAAGGAATCAGACCTGCGGCCCTTGGATGATAACAAATGGATTGAGGTAAACAATGGCAACTGAAGAATTGGAAATATTGCCTCGCTTTAGATTAGACCAGTGTGGTAAATAAATAATTAATTACCGGTACTATTTTTGAATACATTAATGAAACAGATAGCTCAATAAATAAGAGGCAGGATCCGATGTATCTGAGTCGAACAGGCTTTAATCAGGCAAAAGGGAAGGGACAGGATCGGGACAGCCTGAAATAGAATGGCAAGGAAGGCAGCTGCAACGTTTCATCAACAGTACAAGGTATATATAGTAAAACATCACAATTACATTACATACAGTAGGCGTAACAAGTGACAAGCGTAAGATAAGAACACATGGGCGTGAAAAGAAGGCGTGCACAGGGCGTGCACGTAGACATGTGATGAGAACGTCACAGAAGTGTCATAAAGTGGGTGGATACATAGAGGGGGCTACCTGAGCAGCTGGAACCTTCAACCTAGTGGTGCGCGAAAACGGGCCATGACGTGTTACCGGGGAGAACTGGGGGCTATGACTTCTGCACTAGAAGAGGAGACGAAAGTCTGCGATGTCAGGACGACATGTACCTATAGCATATCTGGTATCTGGTGTTTGGAGTACATGTTGATAGAATCTAAAAGTTATCAGGGCAAAGGCTACTTGACACTAAGGCTGGAGCATGCATATATTCTACATGTATTGCGTGTGTTATGAATCTTCTATGAATATTAATACAGTAATTCTCTAGCATGGAGACAGAAAGACTAGACTATAGCTGAAGCTGTTTATGCGGTTCGTTAGCTTAGGAATGTGAAGACGGAGAGCTGAACTGATAACTAGAGGCATAACATATTCTTGGCAGACAGGCAGGCAGAGCCAGGCCGGGCACCGCGCTGCGCGGCAGGAAGTAAGTGAAGGGTCAGGGATGCAGGTGGGGGCTGCATCGCTCCTCGGAGTGGGTTCAGGAGACTGGAGCTTGAATCTGGTGTTCAGGCCCTTTTGAGGCCTAGAAACGGGGACAATTCAATAAAGTAACGTGCACACTGTAAAACGTGTGTAACATAGGCCTAATACTCGTTGCTTTCACGAGAACTGAAAACTGGCATACTAGAGTTGGACACAACTATAATTGCGTCTTTAATCGATCATAGGGGGATATATGCATATCGATCATGCACATATATCATAGGATGGGGAACACGTAGGCACACATGACAAGGCAAAATTCAATTTTCCTCATTCCCTCCTTGTGCCCTACGTTTCCATCAGGAAACATCAATATTCATGATACCATCTATCTGTTCATATAGCATCATTTGCTCGTCTCGAATTTTCTTGGAACGGGACTTTGGACTAGGAATACAACAGGTAGCACACAAGCCGCAAATCGCAGGGCCACATTGTAAACAGAGACAGCAACTGAATATGATCATTACTGCTATACCTAGGAATGACAATACTTTCCATCCGCAGGCAGATATTATACTCCAGAGCCAACTGGACCAAGTCCAGGTGCCTGGATTCTGGTGTAACTGATGGGCAATTTTATGAAGTCTGGTTATAGCTGAATAAACAGACGGTGCGTTATTAGGAATGAAAATGCAGCAACTAGATCCGATGACTCTACAAGCTCCTCCTCTATCGGCCAGTATGACGTCAAGGACGAGACGATTTTGGAGCACGACAAATCTCATAGCAGATTGCTCTTCAGTTAAGTTACCTAGAGCGGAAGTAGTCTCATTCACTACTGCTTCAAGGGTTCTGGTTAGCCTACGTATTAACTTACTATTCTGGACAGGACCTATGAAGAAAAAGAAACCTTTATTGAAGTCTTGATACTGTTCTAAGGCAGTTTCAGTTTGATCGACAATTGGGGACTCAGTCTCCCTTCTATGTCTAACGTGTACTAGATGTGTGTTTCTGTGATAATCAGATGGGGCTAGGAAAACTGGTGGCAGTAGGAAGGCAATGTAACATGTTCCATCCCAATCGAGGGGCAGACGTACATATGCGGTCTGGCCACATACAAAATAAGAATGACGTGAGGCTTTGAAAGTAGATTTCCCACTGTCACTATACTCGACCACAGTAGTACAATCACTATGTCCTACATGTGCGGAACCATTCTTTCTGACACATAATTCGCCTTTAACGGGTAGAACTGAAATAGCAGGCAAATCTGGAGTAGTTTCGGACTGAACATTCAAAACCATGAAATTCGAAGAATAATTACCTAGATCATATACTTCATTTTCTAGATCTAACCCTGTTCTATGGGAAAGACCTTCCTTGTCTGGGAAACATGTTCTATTCAGAAGGGACATATCATTTGAGGATGACGTTAACGTGGACCATGCTCCACACGGACCATTATGTGAAAACGGATAAGGAAAAAGTGGCAGAACTCCCTTCGGTGTCTGGAAAGGGGGGAGTCGACCACACACCCAACAATTAGTGGCATTGCTGGTCTGGTGTGAATAGTGTAACATTCGGATAAACGTATTATTGCGCATGGCAAGACGATAGGATAGCTCGTGAGGAGGCAGGTCACTAAAAGTGTGCTCTACTGTAACATTAGAGAAAAAATGTACATGTGAATTAATTGGAAAACATAAATGTAAGGCATAACTTATGCAGGTAACCATAAGACTCAGAAATAGCATGAAGAATAAAGTAACAATACATCGACTTCGAAGATTCTTTTGATAACGTATTCTCTTAGAGTTTTGACTAACTCTCTCACTGTGTGGGTCTCTCTCATACATGTCAGGAACCTGTCTAACCGTTTCACCCGAGAGGGACTTAGACAATTAAACTGGCTGACTTACTAGACCTTAATTTATCTTTATACTCCTGCTGCGGAGTTTTCTCTAACAGGGGAAGTTTAGATTCAGTGTCTGGGCAGTCCTTGAGAACGGGGCAGTCCTTGAAAACAGTCTTTGGTCGAAGTCCATGGAATCTCTTTACATGACTGGAGTGCAACCACCCCTTCCTGCCTTCAATCTTCACGGCGGTCCTGGTTGTTAGCAATACAAGTCTTGGCTCCTTCCAGCGGGGCTCCAGCGGACTTGAACGATCAAAATTACGAATCAAAATGAGGTCGCCTGGTATGACCTCATGCGGTTTCACTTCGGTGTTGTCTGGAAAAGCAGCGGCAACCTGTGAACGACAAGAGTGTAGTGCAGACATCAAGGAGGCCAGGTAATCTGTCAGCATATTACTGTCAACATCTGTAATTGTACGTGGTCTAGGTGTACCCCACATGTTTGGGGGACGACCGAACACTACCTTGAAAGGGGACAGACCTGAGCGGGAGTGAGCGACCATTCTCATATAGAAAAGGGCGACTGGCAGTGCTACTATCCAATCTACGCCTTTCTCTGCGCATACTTTGGCAATGCGGATTTTCAGAGTCTGATTATGTCTCTCTACGAGACCGGCTGCTTCAGGATGTCGTACACAATGGAACTTCCACTGGTACCCTAACAGAAGGGATACTTGTTTCATGAGCTCGGATGAGAATGGCTGGCCGTTATCTGAATACACGACCCTAGGTAATCCGTAGCGGGGGAAAAACTCACGAACCAACTGCCTGGCAGTGGTCGCAGCTGTGTAATCTGGGACTGGATATGCTTCTGTCCACCTGGACAAAGCGCATACAACTACGAGGACATACTTGAAACCTCGACATCGCTCCATCTGAATATAATCCATCTGGAGGACTTCAAAAGGGTGGTCAGGAGGATGGAATCCACCTTGTTCCACCGGGACACCTTTACCTGGATTGAACTGACAACAGATCATGCAGGTACGCACTTTCTGCTTGGCTGCTGCTCGTAAATGCTTGTTAAACCAGAGGTTCTGAATACTGTCTAACATGGCTTTTTCTCCTAAATGTGCTGGACTATGTGCGGTGTTAATAATGACTTGAACCATAGAGTCGGGGAGAAACCATGTGGCTTTTCCCTTCGTCAACCATCCTTGATCTGTCTGGACCCCTCCTTGTTCAGACCATTTCTTGATTTCATCGGGAGTAGCATGTAACTGTATATCTATTACGTCTTGTGTAGGGTCCTTAACTGTCATACAAGTAGTCTGATCTGGAATGTCTGTCTGTGTCGTGTTAACTGAAATGTCTGGAGTCTGAGCTGTAAGCTTGGCTGTTCGATCTGCTAGATCGTTACCCTGGGAAATGATGTCAGTGACTTTCGTATGTGCCTTGCACTTCATGATAGCGATAGCTGTCGGTAAATGTATTGCATCTAACAGAGCTTGAATGAGGGGGCCATGCTGAATCTTGGTTCCATGAGAAGTCATAAAACCTCTTTCTTGCCAGAGCACTCCAAAGTCATGTACGACTCCGAATGCATAACGTGAATCTGTGTATATGTTTACTTTCAGGTTCCTAGCTCGTATGCAGGCTTGAGTCAGAGCGACGAGTTCTGCTGCTTGAGCAGACAGGGTGTCAATACGATGTGTTTCTATAACTTCAGTTTCAGTAGTCACTGCATACGCGGCTACTAGTTCTCCTGTACTTGTTCTCATACATGAACCATCCACATAAAGTGTCAGGTCGGGATCAGGTAATGCAATGTCTGTCAAGTCTTGTCTTGGCTTCGTCATGGTGTTAACAACTTCCACACAGTCATGTGTGGCAGGATTTGAAGTAACTGACGGTAACAGTGTAGCTGGATTTAAAATGTTGCAGCGTCTGATTTCTATGTGTGACTGAAACAGTGTCAGTTCATATCCTGTTAAACGTGCAATTGTCAAGTGCTGAGTCTGTGTTCGGTTTAAAAGAACTTCCACGGAATGTGGAACTTGTACTGTCAGGGAATGTCCTAACACTATGGAATCACTTTGTCTGATAGCTAGAGCTGTAGCTGCAACTGACTTGAGGCACGCAGGCAGAGCCTGGGCCACTGGATCTAATGTGCTAGAAAAATAAGCACAGGGCTTGTATTGTCCTGCTTGATCTTGTGTGAGAACAGATAATGCAGTACCATCACGTTCAGTGACAAAAAGTGTAAAAGGCTTACTGTAGTTTGGTGTTGCTAGAACAGGTGCATTACATAAAGCTTTCTTTAATTCATTGAAAACAAGTGTATGTTCCTGGGTCCAAGCGAGGACAGTCGATACGGCTGCCTCCTGTGTCGTTAACTGTATCAGTGGCTTGGCTAGATATGCGTACTGAGGAATCCATTGTCTGCAGTAAGAAGTGAGGCCGATAAAAGCTCGCACCTCCTTCTGAGTCTTGGGCTGCGGAAGATGTGCTATTAACTGGATACGGTCAGGTGTCAACTGCCTACCCCTCTTGGACAGTAAGTGTCCTAGGTAGACCACTTGCTGGACACAGAATTGCAATTTGGAAGGGGACACCTTGTGCCCCATCTCGGCCAGGAAATACAAAACTGTAAGTGACGCACGTTCGCAGTCACATTCAGAACGGGCTGTGATCAATAGATCATCGACATACTGGAGCAGAGCAGTATCAGTTGGCATGTGAATATTGTCTAGTTGTCTTTTAAGTGCTTGACTGTAAATGCTAGGACTTTCTGTGAACCCTTGAGGAGCTCGTGTGAATTTATAGCTCCTTCCATTTAAACAGAATCCGAAAAGGAACTGGCTGTCTGGATGAATGGGGACACTAAAGAATGCGTTCTTGAGGTCGATAACAGTGAAGAACGTAGCTTCTGAATCAATAGCAGTTAATAGGGAAGAAATATCTGGAACCACTGGGTACTGGGGTATGATACATTTATTAAGTTCTCGAAGGTCAATCACTAATCGATAAACTGGAGGTGCATTTGGATCAGTACGTTTCAGAATCGGAATGATAGGAGAATTACATACATTGGAGTCAGTTTCTCCAACTACTCCTTGAGCAATGAGCTCGTCAATAATTTTGGATAAGGCTGCTACAGCCTCAGGTGGTAATTTGTACTGTCGGATTCGTGGTAATACAACACCTTTCTTCAGAGTGACACGTTGGGGTGTGATGTGCATACAACCTACATCAGTTGGACCTTGCGCCCATAAATGCTGCGGTACATTCAATAATCGTGGATCAAAATCACGTAATACATAATAACCTTTAAAGTCTCTCAAAAACAGTCGCACCCCTTCTGGGGAGCAGCATATAACTGCTCCTAATTCTTTCAGGGTTTTAATACCTAGTAAATTTTCTGGACACGATTTCGTGAGTAACAAGTCTGTAGTTCGGGACAATGGACCAACTTCTAGAGAAACTGGTTTCGATATTTCATTAACAATAGGCTTTCCTGAAAATCCAAGGGAAACATTTCTAGAGCCTGAGAGTGGAGCCCCTGGAACCTCGTCATGACTGATGGTAGTCCTACTTGCCCCTGTATCAATCAGAAACTTTCTGTCTTTCCCTAATACTTGACTATGCACATAGGGACCCTCTTGATCTACAGGTATCTCGATGAGAGGCAAGCCAACCTCCCTCTCTAGGCTGTTTCATGAATACGGCTGATAGTCTGGATACTCTGACTGTGCGTACTGGTACATCTGCTGTGTAACGTGTTGTGTTGCAGCTATAGGCTGCGGTACTGTAACTGTCTGTTGTGCGTTCTGCGGAACTTGTTCTTGTCTAGGCGGACGTGGTCTCTCTTTCGTTTTACCAGTAGCTATGTTGTGTTTCAGAACTGCACATTCGTTTATATAATGACCTAGCTGTTTACAATAATTGCATGTCCCTTTAACGGGAGTTGCAGGGTGACTAGCTTGATTCGTACCCCTCTTCTGACTGTCTTGTGGAACAGACTGTGCAACTAGTACTTTCATTTTTGTGTCTTTCATACATCTCCTTTCATGTTCCTGCTCCTCCCTAATTCTGTTCTGGTGATACTGGAGCATCTGGAGCATTTGTGACGGAGTATTAGCTTGCCAGGTACTTTCGACTTTCAGTACTCGATTTTTAACTTGTGGACTTGAATTCTCGACTAGTTTGGTAACAAAAAGATGTGGATACGATTCACTACTTGTTTTCAGCCCACTATTAATAATGAAACATTTCTCAAATCTAGAATAAAAATCACTAGTGTCTTCATCTTGTTTCTGTTTACAGGCTGAGATGGCATCCCAGTCTTCCTTTTTCGTGGCTAGTAATCTTGGCAAAACTTGTATTAATAATTCGGGCAATGCTTTAGCTTTATCCCAAAGACCGGTACCTGGAACTCGTGTGTTATCTTCAGTCTCTAATGCGGTCCAATCTATCTTTTTCTCTCCCACCTCCCATTCTTTTTCTTTGAGTTTTTCATATGTGCCCGCAGGCAACAGGACCTTTAACATTTTAATGATATCGGGATACGTGTATTCTCCCATACGGAGCATGTCCTTTAATTCACGGTGGAACCCTGCTGGATCTTTATCGTGACAAGGTATTAACTTTTTCATTTCCAGAAGTTCTATTTTCGTGATAGGGGTGTAAACAAATACTCGTTCTAGACCACCCCCCTCTCCCTTAACTGGATGTACTTCTCGTAACAGATTCTGTCTGTCTATGTAGAATGATTTTCTTACTGGAGGTGGGACAGGAACAAAATGCGGATTCAGGAACGTTCTGTATTTATGGCGCTGTTCTAATATGACACTAATTAAATCGGTACCTAGACCTTTCCATCTGTTTAAGAGTAACTCGTTCAGTACATCATGTAAAGGACCTGGATCAGAATGCTGATCCTCATACTATGTAATGAGGTGCTGGATCATATACGTACCCACCAGACGCTGCTCGGCTGGGGGCAGTTTCAGAAACGTTTGGGCCACTATTTCATCTGGAAACGTGGTAGAATCACTAGTCCATCGGACTGCTGATCGGGCTAGTTCTTGTTCATGCATGGTACTGAGCTCACTATAACCTATTTGTGATTTCAGAATTTGATCGGTGGCCTGGAATACTTGTTCAAGAGAACACTGTTCTGGTACTGGAGGAGGAAAAACTTTCTTGTAATCTAGACGTGAATGTCGGTCGGAAAGTCTAGTTCTACCTACATACGCTATTCTGGCGGGATTCTCGCTGTCTACCTCTTCACTGGAAGAGTCATTCTCTTTCTCGGTTGCTCTTTTTGCTTCCTCTTTCTGGTGTATACTTATAATTTCCTTACGAATTTTCTTGTACATACTTTCTATACTACCTAGTGTCTTGTGTTTTTCCTCGGCTATATTGTCACTCTACCTAGTCAGGCCTTTCATCTCGTCTTGGTCTTTATCAGGATAATCTTGTTCTCTTATTAAACAGTTAATCAAGAACTGTAAAATCATATGTTGAATCTCGGCTTTCCTTTGTGCCATAGCTTCGTGAATACTTCCGGGATTTTCTCCTGTACGGACAAAACGATATATTCTGTCTAGATGTTCCTTCATGTCGGGCAGGGTGACCAAAAAGTTGGCAACCCGTCTTAAACGTACTGAATATAATACCATGTGATCTTCGCCTGGGACTGGATCATATATACAGTCTGTAAGAAGTCTCTTGAGGTCTGCGTATGTAGCCACTTTTGGCGTACGCTGTAACGCTGCGTCTCGCGGCGTCAGTCGTCTTACTTGAGGCGGGGTGATAGGAGCACCTCCCCCCGCACCTCCTGAACTGGAATCGTCAGTTAATACTGTACGTGCTGGTAGAGTGGCTGGCAAAACGGGTACATTTAATGTGGGCTGGTCCGGGGGCACTGGCACATTAACTTGACGCCCGGGACCAGTGGCTGGAGGAACAGGAATTACATTATTTACAGGATGCTGAGCGTGAGCAGGCGGAATATGATTTGCATATTCTGGGACTGTATCGTCCAAATAGGACGAAAGAAAAATTTCAGCTGCGGTCGGTTTATGACGTAGCTTAATCGGGACCAATGGTGGCGGTAAATTACAGGGTGCTTCCGGGGTTGCTTTCGGCAAGCCCTCGGCAAGAAGAGGATACATACCTTTAATAAGGGCATTTCTCTGTCTGTCTGACTGTTCTGCTCTAACTCGTTCACCTTCTTCAATTAATTCCCTTTCTTGGGCTTTTTCTGCGGATTCCCTACTTAACTCTACTTTTCTGAATTCTTTTTCGGTTCTTTTATGAGATTCTTTACGCCATAACTCGATGGCATCTTTTTGAGATTGTCTGGCTTTCTTTTTCCATAATGCTTCTTCTACTCGCATGATGCACTCGGCATCCCATGTACCTGATACAGGCCATCTATATTTCTCTTCGAGATCCTTCGTGTAATCCACCCATAAGTCTAGATATAATATGGCATCTAAGCCATGCTTGTGATACATAAAATGTCCAGGACTGTCCCTAGGAGGGACAGGAACTGATTCTTCGAGTAACCCTTTTCTGGTCTTTATCTGACGTAATTTTGAAAACAGAGGCATTTTTCGGAGCCTTACTTGAACTAAACACAATACACAATAATCACAGTAATGCAATGGCGAACAAATCACTCATACCACGACATAGAAATAACATTAATAGCAGTTCGAACAGAATACTACCTGATACACTGAAAACATAACACTTGAATTTCTCGAGAATGGACTTACTAGAATTACTGGATGCACTGCTAAAACAGTACAGAACATACCGGTCTCGTAAAGAGACACGTCATACCGTATCCACCTAGATGGACACGTCGGACTGGATCTGTGTACCCAAACCCATCGGACCAGGAACAAACTAATGAACCTGTCTAGATACTTCCCCCGCAACGGTACTCACCGGGAAGCAGAAACTGAAGGCCTCGGACTGGACTGGACTGCTACGACGTCGGACTACGAACTTCGGACTTCAGAAACAGGTGGGCCTCCGGATACCTCGGACCTTGCTCTTTTGGCTTGGGCTCTGGTCGGAACGAACCGCATTCCACAGCGCCTCGTCTGGATGCCGGACCGCAGTCTCCGTCTCCTCCGTGGGCCTGAGGGAGACTTGAAGCAGAAATATCTGCACGTGCACGGTAGAGTTCCGTCACGGCTGTAGAAGGGTCAGGGGGCCTGCGTTACATCGCCGGCGCGTGGGGAAGGGGCTCGTCCCTATTCGGGCGCCATTATATGGTAAATAAATAATTAATTACCGCTACTATTTTTGAATACATTAATGAAACAGATAGCTCAATAAATAAGAGGCAGGATCCGATGTATCTGAGTCGAACAGGCTTTAATCAGGCAAAAGGGAAGGGACAGGATCGGGACAGCCTGAAATAGAATGGCAAGGAAGGCAGCTGCAACGTTTCATCAACAGTACAAGGTATATATAGTAAAACATCACAATTACATTACATACAGTAGGCGTAACAAGTGACAAGCGTAAGATAAGAACACATGGGCGTGAAAAGAAGGCGTGCACAGGGCGTGCACGTAGACATGTGATGAGAACGTCACAGAAGTGTCATAAAGTGGGTGGATACATAGAGGGGGCTACCTGAGTAGCTGGAACCTTTAACCTAGTGGTGCGCGAAAACGGGCCATGACGTGTTACCGGGGAGAACTGGGGGCTATGACTTCTGCACTAGAAGAGGAGACGAAAGTCTGCGATGTCAGGACGACATGTACCTATAGCATATCTGGTATCTGGTGTTTGGAGTACATGTTGATAGAATCTAAAAGTTATCAGGGCAAAGGCTACTTGACACTAAGGCTGGAGCATGCATATATTCTACATGTATTGCGTGTGTTATGAATCTTCTATGAATATTAATACAGTAATTCTCTAGCATGGAGACAGAAAGACTAGACTATAGCTGAAGCTGTTTATGCGGTTCGTTAGCTTAGGAATGTGAAGACGGAGAGCTGAACTGATAACTAGAGGCATAACATATTCTTGGCAGACAGGCAGGCAGAGCCAGGCCGGGCACCGCGCTGCGCGGCAGGAAGTAAGTGAAGGGTCAGGGATGCAGGTGGGGGCTGCATCGCTCCTCGGAGTGGGTTCAGGAGAATGGAGCTTGAATCTGGTGTTCAGGCCCTTTTGAGGCCTAGAAACGGGGACAATTCAATAAAGTAACGTGCACACTGTAAAACGTGTGTAACATAGGCCTAATACTCGTTGCTTTCACGAGAACTGAAAACTGGCATACTAGAGTTGGACACAACTATAATTGCGTCTTTAATCGATCATAGGGGGATATATGCATATCGATCATGCACATATATCATAGGATGGGGAACACGTAGGCACACATGACAAGGCAAAATTCAATTTTCCTCACCAGTTTAAATACTTTCATAGAATATATTACACCCCTGACAGGCTGTGGAGGATGGGTAGTGACAGCTGCCCTGAATATCTCAGTTGCGGACAGGCCAGAGGTTCTCTTATGCATGTGATATAGGAATGCCGGGTGATTCAGGTGTATTGGAACCTGCTTTTCTCCAACCAAGAAATGGTATGACGATTTCTGATAGAACGCAACCCCATATTAGGAATCATGGAAGTATTCAACGGATGGGATGGGTAAAGGGACAAAAAATGATGGCTGGGATAGGTTTTGTTTTGGCTAAACATCACATATTGGGCCATTGGAGATCCATGGGGCCCCCCAATCTCAAAACAGCTAAGAGGGGTGGGTTACTGCTCTTTAGTTAAGGAAGCAGTGTATAGGTCCAGAGGATGCTCACAAAAGTATGATAGAGTTTGGGGACAGTGGAAAGAGCAGCAAAGAATACCCATAGGAAGTTATCGGGGGAAAGCACACAGTTGTCTGGAGCACAGATCCATCCATAGTTTACTGGACTCAGACTGGTCGCAGTTGACTTAAGTGGGGTCTACTTCATGGTATTCTGGAACTCAATGGGTAGTTGTGCAAGGGGAGCATGGGGTAAATGACGATGCAGTGTCACAGTATTGTGATCTTAAACTCAATCAAAAGATATTTTTTTTAAAGAAAGAACTTACTATCTAGCTACAAGACAAATCAACAATAATTGCCTCTTGTGCAATAGCTGCACTCGAATCAGGGTGAAATTCATCAATGAAACACCACTAATCTGTTCACTTCACAGTCAAAGCCGACCATGCAGTTGTGCAAGCTAGATTTTCCCACAACTTTTCATGTTATTGACTCAAGTCCTACAAACTAGCATGGAATTTTCAGGCTGGCAGAAATCCCTCAATATGGTGGACTGTATGTCTGCCACGTCAGTGGAGTACATGCCTCCACTGCCCTGTCCAAATGGAGTACATTATTTGATAGGCTGGCCCATCCATCAACACTCCAATATTTCTGATGTTCAGATTATAGAAATATCTATGCATACATACATGCAATACCAGTGCAGAGTGTTAGGTTACCTAGAAAGAGCTGGGACTGCTGTTTTGACTGACATATTCTTAGAGAATCATATTACATGTTTCTGGATTGACAGCTATTGGTTAAGGTAGGCACCGTCTTTTTGGGTGCTGGTGCATTTTTCTAAACTATTCATCTAATCTGAACATTTCATTGCCTTGCTTTTGTTAGCCACTGAGCATCTTCATCACCCGTGATACCCCTCAGTCAATAAACAGAGACCTGCGTAGGCATTGGCTTGGATAATTTAACAAACATTTGCAATACAATAGGTCTTCGTTTTGCAAGAGTTAGAGCTATTGACGTTGTAAATGACAAAGTCTTTAACCTGTGTGTCTTGGTTTTCAGTGTAGTGGATGTATGTGGTGTTGAGATGAATTATGTGCATTGTATTGGAATTGTTAGTTGTGGAATTGTGTGGGATGGAATTGTATGGTGTATTTCTGCGGTCGAATCATGTGGCATGGTGAATAGAAAGGGTGAGAGCTGCACAGAATAGATTGAAAGGAGGATACACAGGAATAGGTAGTTTGTGCACGAAGTGATGATTGCATTTGAGATAGAGGAGCAGAAAGAGTGTGTGAGAAAGAAGGGGAGAGCAAGCCACAGATGCAGAAATAGGGAGCACATGTGTACGCAGAATAACCCTGAAGAAGAGGAGGAGAGCGTGGGTTTGAGGGACGGACATTTTTGAAAAGGCCAGGAAAGAAACTGTGCTTGAAGACTTGAATTGAACCATATTGGAGAGGTGGGATCAGAGTGTGACGGAGCGAGAGAGAAGGGTGAGAGAAAGTAAGAGACAGAGAGAGATAGAGGTATGTGTAGAAGGGCCCATATGGGGGGCGGCGAGAGTTGGACCAGTGCAGAGCGTGAGGTGGTACAGGAAGGTAGCCTGTGTGAGCAGGCAGTATAGAGAGGAGACATGGAGTATGAGGGAGAGATGAGAGGGGCGGTGGTATTGCGAGAGGAGAGGGGGTACTGTGAGTGTGAGGGAGAGATGGGGGTCAGTGAGTGTGTAGGGGAGAGATGACAGGATTGGTGATAGTGCAAGTGAGAGTTGTGGTAGATTGGAATTCTTTGTTGTGGAATTGTGTGGCGCGGTGTGAAGTTGTGTAGTGGAAATTCGAGACAGCCAGAGACTTAAACACGCATTAAAAATGCAATAGGTCTCGCCTTTCATTAAATTAAAGCCATTTGCTTTGCTATACAACACCAATAGCAAAGCAAATGGCTTTAACTTAATGAAAGGCGAGATCTATTGCATTTTCTCAATGCTTGTTTTGCCTATCTGCTCCTCTCAAAAGTCCAGTGTGTCTGTGACACGAGTTGTCATCTACAGGGGGGTGGGATTTGTTGTATTTAGGTTTTTGTCACTCGTTGGGCTCATCTTGTCAATTGAAACACGCCCCTTTTCAGCACACCCACCCCAGTATTCTCTTTTCCTTCATCCATGCCTTGTTCCTGAAATTCCTTTACGAAAGTGGATTTACTCATGTTTGTTGGCTGGGCTCGGAGTAAAGTGTGACTTATTGTTTACATAGTTAGATACTCTTTGGAGAGGTCTAATCAAACAGACTCTTTAGAAGCATCTTCATCCAGAAAATGTCATAAGATGGAAGCACTGTTGGCTTTGGAAGGAAAAATGGCAATCTCAAGTATAGAGGTCTTCAAACTGGGGAGCCTTAATTGATTCTGTGGGGGGGCAAGAAAGGCATCATGTGATCACAGTGTTTGTTTTAAGTTAAAAAAAATGAGTGCCAGTAAGTCGCTATGTAGTGGGCCATCACTAAAATATTTTGTCATTTATATAATAGCTGGGAATTGGTGTCAAATAGGAAGGGACTCCAAATACTCTTCAGACCTCCCCCGCATTTTTCTGATAATCCCACTGTGGATACTGTTACACTTTAGTAAGACCTGGTTACCAGAATAGTATGTTTGGCAATCTTGTATTTGATTGCATTTTTAAAAGGGATAATAGAAATTAAGTGCAATGCTTAAATATGCTCAGACATTTACAAGCATTGCCAAATTAACAGATAGATTGTGTGTGGCGGGTGATGATTTATTATTTTTTTATTAGATGGGACGGGGGATGCAACATAAAAAGTTTGAAGACCACGGCTCTAGAGATACCGAGAGGTCATTGAGCAGGTCCACACATTGGACAGGTAAATAGAGCATGGCAGCATCATTGGGTTACTTTTTATTGCACCAGATAAGTAATACCATGGGATACATTGTTTATTGGGCATGATAAATAGCACCTATTACGAGTTTCCTAGAAGTAACATTCAGATCTTGGTGAAAATCTGCATGGTAAGGGACCTACCATCGTTTTTTTCCCCTCTTAAATTCTAACAGCTTTGACCTGCCAATATTAATTTAAAGAATAGAGATATATTTACTGTACCCGTCAATACGGGATGCTGTAACTACCAGCTGACATGCAATTCTAACCCCTTTGCAAACTGGTGTTCACGTGGATGTCAGAAAATACCAACACACAGGTATTCGGGGACCAAGGTGTTGAGTGGCCATGCATGGGAAACCCTTCTGGAGATCTGCAACTCCAAGACAGTAAAAATAAACCCTTTCATACTGGCAGGAGAAAGTGTTCATCACCACTTTGTTTCACTGAGTATTTCAATGCATTAAAATCAAGATGCTCCGTGTGAGCTTTCCGCAGTCATCTTGGATGAGTCGCTCACCATCATAATACAAAGCAAGGAAGCATCAATATATGTGGCTTCTAATCACTTGGGTTCTGTGTCGTGAAGATTATGGACATTTAGTTGGTGTCCATACTCTTAAGTATCCAAATCTGTTAGATGAAGTGCGATGAAAAAATGTACAATTATATTTTGACAGAACCTTTGGACTTTTGCAGCAAATGTATTCTAGCTTCACTTTTAAATCCGTTTAAAAGTACCAATGTTGCAAATATGAAACTAATAACGATGTTCACCTATTTATTTTAAGGTATTACAAAATGAAGGATATTAGATTTTTTCATTCATTCCCCTAATGTAAAAACGAACGATGTGGCTTTTTCAAAACTGTCATAAGTAAATTCTCTCGAAAAAAAGGAAAGCAGCATCAATATGAATAAAAACATTTTCCGTTATCAGACAGAAGAACATGGAACAAATCCAGATATATATTCTCTAGAGCACAGCCCAAACAGTCCTCGGAGAAGCATAGGCCACGATGCAAAGGGGGGATTTTTTTTCTGTGACACATGCCAGAGATGCTGTTCACCTGTAGGGGGCTGGTAAGCATCGCAGGCAGCAGAAAACCGTAGTTTCCAGCCCATCTTGGGGAGGCATCGCCTGTCCCATTAACATTGTGAATCGCTGCCAGCGCGTTGCTTTGTTAGAGGGAACTGTTCTCCATATTCTTCCCAAAAATCTCTTTTACTTTAACAGACTTTATTTATTTGTGTCTCCATTGACAGCCTAGAAAGCATTCATTTTCACTAAACGCACTCTCAAAATGCTTTGAAGGCAGTACGAAATAGTTGTGTCTGCGCCCACTATATATATTGACTGTAGGTAAGGTTACACATCCCAAAAGGACCATGTCAGACTTTCAGCTTAAAGAGGTGGGCGCACGAGTAGCATGGCTTTGGTTGAATAATAATACTAAAATGGCACAGTGGGTAATTGTGATCCTTCTTTAGTAGTTTTAACCCACTCAACTGCACTGAGTTTTCACTGCATTCTCTTCCCTCGCGCAATCCCAATGACGGACCAGGAGGATGCAAACGAAAATGTCCCATTTTCAACTGTGCATAACAAATGATGTGCAAAAAGTTCCGTCAAAGAAGAACAAGCTCTCAGCTTAGGCAAAGGCAGACTCTTGTTTATAATTGCATCACGCTTTCACTTTAAGTGAAAGCGCAATGCAAAAATAAAAACTCGGCTGCCTTTGCCAAAGCCGAGTGATAACAAAAAGTGTGTATCGATTAATTAGTAGCCACTGTCTCCCGCTTCCAGTAAAAGATGCAATCCCGGTGGGCGGGGCCAAAAGGAGAGAGGGTGGTAGCCAGGAGGGACTAAAACCCCTCCTGGACAATCAGAACACCCGGTTTTGCATAATTGGTGACGCAAAATGACGTGAACCAATGCAAAACACGGGCAGAGCCGAAAGCGAACTTCTGAATCGTATTGATTCCAAGAAGCCCTCGTATGACGAGAGCAGCACATGCGCTGCTTTCGTCAAGCTGAGACCTTAAAACATGACTTCAGCTAGCTGTGTAGTTTACCATCAGGGAGATACCTGAATAGCGCTGCAATGCTTTGCCTGTGCCAGCGCACATGTGTTCTCTTCCTTGTTCTCAGAGTGAGGCAGAGAGCAAGACAGGGTGACCAAGCAGATATTGTGGTTTATGAATCGGTGGTAGCAGTATGCCCGACAAAGAAAATGGCTGTGTGTGCTTTGGCCACAATATAGGGGCAGTTGACAAAATTGTAAATGCAGAAATTATGAGTGCTAATAAATATGCAACATGTCATCCTGCCCTAGGGAGAATGCCCACAAAAGCAGCACATGTGTACAAATGTAATCCTAGGAAAATCACCTGTACACGCAATTACAGTATAATCCTATTTTAGAAATGAAACATATGTAACAGGTTTCTTCAGATCAGAAAACGATTGTAAAACGACTTCCACTGTAGCCAAAACGTGTATAGTGTGATACCGTACAGTTTGCCACTCATTTCCATACACATGCCAACCTTTTCACCCACATTTACTTTCTAAGAAAAGTAGCCGATGTTCACATTTTATTAAACAGGCGGCACATGGAGTGAGTGGCTCCTGCAGTGTGCTCCACGCTATGCACTGAAAAGCCCTACCTGCAGATAGCCCAGGTGGGCAGTGGCAAGGGACAATTAATCGCCTGCACTTTCAGTTACACTGCAGTGTGGGGGGAGGAAGGCCACAGAAGTTAGAATCTGAGAACAATTAACAAGATTAGCCACAAAATCATTGAAACAAAGCCCCCAGAAATTTGCAACAACCCCAGCTGCCAGTGTGCATTATGCAAATATCCAACACAATATCACTATGCTTCACCCAACTGTGAATAATGCTGAATTACGACGTGCATAAACGTTTACCACAGTTGCCAGTTCATCACGCTCAGAAAGAAAAAAAATGGAATGCAGCAAGTTACTGATTGGAGCGTGCTTTGTGAAATAAACCCTGGCCTGCAATGAAGGGTCTATGTGGGATGAAAACACTGGTAGGTCTCTCAAAGGGGCGAGGCAGATATAAATAAGCACGTGGCTTAAATACAGGTAAGCTAAAAATATGTGCTTTTGCATTGTGTTTCACCCCTCTGATATTTTGGTGCTTCTGTCACTGCATCCAGATATATAATACAGCAAGTAACATTACATATACAAGAAGCCAGGGCTGTCGGCTTTGTCAGTGGTATGTACTTCTGTTGGCTATATCTGAAGGTAAACATGCTCGGTGCTTTTCAAATAATTTGATTTCTTTTAAGTATTTTCTCTCTCAAAGGGTGGATTTTCAAAGGTTAGTTTAAATAGGTCATCTTCTGTTTTTTCCTGTGTTTAAAGAAGGATATTAAGGTAAAGCCCTTACCTTTCTCTCATAACAATTTTTTCAGCAAATTTGGCGTTTAACAAAATACATGTTCCAATACCTCGATTATTATTATTTTGAATTAGTAAGGCGCACAGCTATCCCAAGAGATTTCCGGGCGCGATTACACACTCAGAGCATTTCTTACTGCAAAACAATTGCCAGCTAAAAACGTGTGGTTTACATGTAAAGTGATTTACTGCCCTCGGACAAAGTACGCTCTATATAAATGGACAGATTAAAAAAATGAGAACAGCATAACGTGGCCTTGGAGTGCCCTTGCTGGGGAATATGTCCTTTTGTGTAACAACAACAAGTAAGTATCATAGTTGCCTTGACGGTAAAAGTATACAACCGTATGAAAGGTAGAAACCTCCTCTAGTAGAGGACAATGAAAGTTAATGTCATTTGTGGTGAACACTGTAATGATGTACTCTGCATTATATTAGAAAGTGTCTTTCTGTTCTGCACAGTGTGCTGCATTGGAAAAAGAGCTACGCTTTTCAGCAGCAATGAACATTTGTTCTTCAAGCAGTGGGATCAGAGCATACATTCCAGGGAAAACAGGAGTCAGTCAAAACTGAGGTTTCTGCCCAGATGGTGTGGGCAAATAAAGAGCCTGATAGGGAGCCATCCCCGTACATGCTTTTTAGAACAGCTGGTGCACTGGCAAGACCCAGCCCACTTAAAGCCCAGGGCCTAAGTGATATTTATTTGTGCCTGGGTTATTAATTTATTAAAAATAGTATCGTCAAGACGTGGCAACACTATGAAACGACAAAAATACAGCTACAATTATTATTATTACGGTGTACACGCTGTTAAACTTGAACATGTGCACAAAGTCAAAGGAGGAGACCAGAAAGAAAGTACACAAGTAAACTGAGTGTTTCTACTGGGTGAGGACAAAACCTGCAGAGAAGAATGCAGCCCTCTGCAGCTTATACCCCAAGTTTTCCTGTCTTGCTTGCAGCCCCTCTTAGACCCATCTATGATCTCATTGCCGGGTCTTATAGGCAGGCTTGCTTCCAATGAGATCTGACTAAGCGCTCCAATTTGTTTTTAATAACTTGGAAGCAGTATTTTAGCCAACATACCATTGGGCGCTATCAGAAGTATGCTCCAAGCCCCTATAATGCAATCACACTGCCATACGCTGCCATTTGTCAGGGTGGGTTGTTCACGTTAACCTCATGAAGGCCCCTCCACCTTGCCAAAAGAGAGGACAGGTAATCCTGTAACACAACACACCATGGTCAGTACCAGTTGCCTCATGGCCAGGGACAGTCACTATTTCAGCAGCAGTTTTGAACACAGTAAGCTGTGTGCTATGGAATATATCCTCATCCCCTTCCCTTTCCTCAATGTAGTCCCCGTCCCTTTCCTCGATGTAGCTGTATTCTGGGGATGCCAGCCTTTACCAATGCCTGACGTTTGATCCTGAGCACCGCCACCTTTGAGTCCAGGGCCTGGTCTTAGACCCGGTCTTGTATTCAACACCCACATTCCTAAATATGAGTTGTCTTGGAAAGCGGCCTTTCCGTCTGTGCTCTGTCACTTCTAAAGTCATGAGTAATCCAAAGGAGGAAGTGAAAGTTAAATTATTTGTCATTTATGGTGAATTTAAGAGGTTGTTGCATTTGGTATCATAAGTGCCTTCAAAATAAATTTTCTAAACAAATTTCAATATTTTTTCAACAAATGTTATATACACATCAGGCACGGGAGGCTGCACTGGCCATCTATTTGATACATTTTTGTTTTTGGTACTGTAGACCCCATAAGTCTTTAGACATATTTTTGCTTTTTTTTTCTTGTAAACTATTATCTAATTGTAAAATACACTTTTGCAAATGTAAACCGCTGCTGCTGAGGAAAGTTCAAAATATGAAACAGAAAGAGATGCATGGGTCTTACCAGCTCAGTAGCTAAAAGGGAACCCTTGAACTCTTCAAGTACTTGACGACATTCGAATTCATGAACTCTGGCACATATTTGAAAGCCGATTACTATATCCTGCAAAGAGTGAAAGACAACTCACAGTGTCAGGGAGACATTAACCAAACACAGATATTTAGGACAAGAGATTCCATATTAGAAAGAAAAGCTAAAGATGGGATTCTTGATTGGACCTTCAATGTTTACAACTGGCATTGGCGAATGATTCTCCACTGCTAAAGCAAATATATTCAGTGCCCAGAAGGCATGATTTAAGGATACTCTTATACAACTATGCTGAGGTGTTCGTACCATGGGACTGAAGTAGCATCTTTGGATAATAAGATGAGAGTTCAGTCATTATCTGTGCTCCGTCACTAGGTTCTCTCTTGACATAAAGGCACTGAAAGTTCAGTTCACGAGCCTTCTTTGTGATGAGGAGTGAGATTTCTTTAGCAGGATGGCTTATCCTTTCTTCCTCAAGTCTACTGTACAGGGATTACACCAGATTCTGTTTTGCCCTTCAATCCTTGAGAACCCCTCCCTGACAACAGGTAGAAACTGACAGCTCTGTTGTCTTTTTAGTAGGTCTCTCTGAGAGAATCATTTCAAAGCTTTTACATAGCTTTAGACCTTCCTCCGCTTTATCTGCTACATTGATTAAACGTGATTAATCGTATTCAATCACTTGCATCTATCAGGAGAGATCACCTAAAGAGTCGCCTATCTATCCCTGATGGAATGCAGCAGTGGTCACCTGAACAAAGGAACTATTAGTCTAGTTTCTGCTAACTTAGTCCTCATCTACTCTGTGGAAGATTTTCAGTCTGACATCATTTTGCTATCCATGGAGTAGATATCCCACTTTTGGATGAGAGGAAGTGCTGAGTGAGGAAGGTTTCACCAGTCATCATTAATTTACTGTCAAACTCCTTTAATGAAGTTACAAACCTGAACAATGTACACCCAGATGCTCCTCAGTCCCATATGACTTCCTTCTCAACATGTCTTTGTTCTGTTCGTACAGGGTGACACTTTATCTCAGGGGAATAGATCTATGATTATTGTAAGAAATACACTTGATACTTACTGAATGGTTAGGAGTTAAGATGAACCGGGCAGATAAGAACATGCTTCGAAGGAAGTGTAAGATCAGCGCAGTATCATCACAGGCGGCGAGGCACTTACCGATGCACCGGAAAATAAAACCCTAATATTGGAGTGAATTAAAGACAGTCTGAGTTCAGAATAAGCAGCAACTCCTGCCCACTCTATGAGAGTCTTACTTATAGAGGAGCATTCATCTTTGATTAAACTCTACACATGTCGTCTCTCACTTTGAAATAGCTTTTAATGAGTAGAGAGAAATGTTTATTATGTAATGTTATGTTATATCTTATGGACATTGTAAAGATTTGTACATTGCCATGAATATGACTCAAACAATGATAAGGGGGGGGGGGAGTGGGAGCCAATAAAGATCCTGTACCTAGGCTCATAAAGTGATAATTCAAAAAGCAGTGAAGGTAATTTTCCTTCCAGAAAGTGAAGAAGAAAAAAGTGCGGGCAAAGAAGCAGGAATCCTAATATATATTTCTTGGTACCCTCACACAAGTAATGTAGCATCATTGTACTTGTTCCTCGTAGGGCTCCACAAAGGGTCGCTTTAGCTAAGATCTTTTATGTTTTTGCCGAATGATGAGAAGTGTCAGTGTGAGGGAGTTTTGAATGTATGGGGTGGAGTGAATGGGTATATAGAAATAAAGGGACACTGAAACTGTCTATGACACACGAACTTGACTTTAATGTGATGGTTCTCCTGGCAGGATTAAAAAACATAATTTGGTAGGGGCTACTACAGGGACATGATGTATACTGTGAGTGTGGTCAGGTTGACATGTTTCACGACTAATGGTCCAAAATAGATCGTCGCTACTTCTTTAGGACCTAAAAGAAAAGGGAGCTAAACATACCCCACACTTAAGACGTAATATGCCGCGTAGGTATTCTCCTGAAAGAAAATATCTTGTTCAAAAAGTTTAAAATTGATCATCCAACCTAGAACATGAATAAGAAAATAGAGAAAACACACAGTAAACTAATGTTTTGAATGTATTGTCCAATGCGTCACCAGACCAGTATCCTTTTTCCAGCACAGTGTATCATTGTGTCTCCTAAGGTAGATATGCTCATGCTATTGTTGCCGCTGATCAGTTACCACAACGTGAAAGAAGTGAAGCACACGCTGAAACATCAAATTTAACAGAACAGGCAAGTGGACATTAGTCTAACAGACAACATAAAACCAATCTGTGTTGGTGTTACACAGTCTATCATAAGTGATTAGTTGTCCTCAGGTGTGAATGACGTGTCTTATCCTTTGGATCAATCTATAATGCCCCATAGGTCAAAAGCAGAGGGTAGATCTTTGCTGCTAACTGTGCAAAGAGCAATGATAATCAGCATTAAGAAACAGTAAATCAAGGGGAGCCAAATGACCTTAGGGTGAAAAAAAAAGGAAAAGCTGAACATTTTCTAGAGAAGCACTCATATGGTTTCTGCGCAGAGTGCAAGAGACCTACCTTCCTCCGGTCACCTGGATAGAGAATCAGCAGGGGAGAAGCCCCGCCTTTCAAGGTGCGGGTAATTGGAGTGATTGATCTCAGGTGGGGTGCGTGCAGCTGCAGGAAGGAGGGATGACAAAATGGCCAATGAGGACAGGAGAGGAGGGGCGATATTGATCCAATAGGAGCAAGCCCCTCACATGCTGGTATAACATAGGTATCATCCCTCAGTGGTGGCCATCTCGGAATGTGTAGTGGTCAAATGCAGGCCAGCCCAAAGTCAACAATGGTTTTTGAAAGGCGGCATCTTAGCAGTAAACTGAGACTGTTGAATGTTTTCTTAATGGACAGTGACAGTAGTAGAAAACTATATTGCACCTAATCGTTCTCAGATATATAGTGACACAGAGACAGCCGGGTGCTGATAACCGCTAGCCCTCCCTCATGGTGGAATCTAGGTATATTGACATCTACTTACATTTAGGAAATATGGGCCTCCTCATTAAAAAGTAACATTGGGCGGCCAAGTGGCTATTCCCAATATATTAGGATGCTTGGATAGCGCTATTGGGCCAATGGCTAATGAGGAGAAGAGAAGGGGCATTCTCGAGCCAATAGGAGCAAACCCTCGCATGCTGGTGTAGTGAAAGTATCATCCCTCAGTGGCAGCTATCTTGGATTATGTGGCAGTCAAATGCCCAAAGTCATAAATAGTATTAGTACAGCAGTGTCTAAAACAGTAGACTAAGACAGTTTAACTCCTTAAGTGCTCCTGTCGGCCAACAGCCGTCGTGAGCACTACCTCCGTAGTGCTGAGCACGTCCGTTGGCCGATGCGGCCCCGCCCATTGATTAAAACCGCCGCACTGTGGCGGAATTCGAACCGCGGTTAAGCAGTTAATGTTTTCATGGGGGGTACCGCCTCACTGGTATCAACAGAAACATTTGTGTTAAGGAAGAAGAGGCCCATGCCCATTCACAAAATGCTTATCATAAGCACAGCTTAGTGTGGTGTGTGAGACTCCATAGCAGGGCGTCCCATACGTGACATGGTTTCAGTGGTGATATGTTAGATCAGATCCCATGTATGAAGCGAATATTAATACTTCCATGGTAAGGGATTATCTGATGTCGCAGGGGACTGACTGGGGAATTACACCTCGCACCAAAGGATTTCATCATTTGCACCTTTGCTGTTGGTGTAGAGGCAGAAAATCCACCATTGCTCCTTTCTGAAAAGGTTAACTTAGCTTCATGAGCTAATTGCTTCTAGAATCGCCACTGGAGGTCATCTGGAGAGTGGTTTGAGTCCCAAAAGTGATTGCACACTTTTGTAATGCTGCGCCTGCAGCAGATATTGCCAGGGTGCTCTAATATTCTGGCTTTGAAAGCCCTCATGGTCATTCACACGTAATGAAGGCCGCACTCGCAGGTCATCAGGTCAACACAGTTTTTTTTGTATTGCAGTTAGTGTGACCTTCCTGTATCCAGGTGAATTGGGGACTCAACTTGACCTCTTTGGAATGTTTATTGAGTGGGCATACCCATCATGACCCAAAGGGATAGTGTCTTGTGACAGGTGGTAAGGCCCACAAGGTTTTCTACATGTGGGACTGTTGAACATGGGGTCTCATGTATACCAGGAGGTCCTTCAGGTTGCTCTGGGTACACTTAAAAGTGAATTGTGGCTGTGGAATCTAAAGGGACCCAGTGCATAAAATACCCCAATGTTGCATAATGGTGCTTTTGATATGATTGGAGTTGGAGGTGAAGGTGGTCACACAAGTAAAGACATCTTCAGTGTGTCTTGTGTTGGTCTCCAAGAGAGCTTCCCTGTGATTGGTCTGTGTTCGTTTCTCAGCTAATTTGATAACACCGGATTTTAAATATACCATACTTATTTGGAGCAGACAGCAGACAGTAGCACACCGACAAGCAACCACTGAGATGATTGGAATTCTTTCACGGACCTAAAGAAGCAATAAGCCAAGATAGCCATGCAAGCGGCCATCATAACAGAGTACCTTAGAGCCAATATAGCACCCAACGGGCTCTTAGTGACCGCAGAACCACGCCTGTTTCTTGATGATATGGTGTTCTGTCGAGAATTGTCACAAATTGCATGGAATACACACATTACTGGCTCATTCTTATCATCAACATGGCCAAATTCATGCCTGATGCACTCATCATCAAAATCAACATTACAGGGATTGCACTTAAAGCTGGGATCAGTATCTCAGCATTCAATTCACAGCTCTCGGAGATCAATGCCCAGATGAGCGAGCACAAGAATTACCTCATGCAGCATAAGCTCTCTTCAGACGAAGGTTCTATCACATCTCCCAGGACACATCATTCTTCAAGCAGCATTATGAGTAATGACAGTTGGGGAAGCAATGAGAACCGACGGCTAAAGGTTCCCCCTCCATCCATGTATGGATATCCAATACCCCCATTTTCAGCACACCGACAAATGTGGTACCCTGGATTCCAGATGTCCCCCCCCAACCACTGCGGCCCTTCTTCCAACACCCCTTTCCCCAACCTTTTTTGGGTGGGAGCATAGGATGAAGAAGAGGAGGCAACACACAAATGCACTGGAAACAGCAAGACACCATGATGCCGTCCAGGAGTCAGTCAACCAAGGAAGACTAATCATTAACCTCTCAAAGAAGGCTCTGACCGAAGACAAGACTGCAGTACTGCACAAAGGCCTTGTATTCGTGCCCACCTCTTTGGAAGAGCATTCCGTCTCATAAGCAAAAGTCACCAGTTCTTCCACAAGTTCGCCTTCAGGCTTTTTTTCAGGACAGGAAAACCCCTGACAGTTAGGACTCAGGACTACGGATTCGATCTGAGTTGACACTTACTTCAGCCATGACACCCAGTGAGGTCCTCACCTTTGAAAAATCCATACTGAAGAAGACTGCACAGATAAGAGCTCCTAGGTTCTTCAACAATTTGTCATCCAGAACAACGCAGCTCAGTTAAAGCCTTGACGAGGATCCTTTGATCGTGATCAAATCAGCAGACAAGGGCAGGGCGATTGTTGTGATGGACATCACCGATTACAACCAAGAAGGCCTACACCAGCTAGTGAATGGGAGATACCACTGCTCTATGAGCTCAGATCCAACTGAGACCTTGATGAAACAAATTCAATTTGTGGTCATGATGGCGGAGGCACAAGATTGAATCGCTAAACATGAAGCAGTGTTCCTGGTGAATACCTGACCAAGGATCCGCTACTTTTACATATTGCCCACAATACACAAGGAAAACAGCCCCCCTACAGGAAGGCCAATCGCCTGCAGCATTGGATCTCTATAGGAACCTTTGAGTAAATTCTGCGACCACTACCTTATACCAGTGGTCTCTAGGGCCCCCTTGATCCTCAAAGACACAAGGGACATGCTGAACCTGATTGCTGACACCAATGATCAACAGGAAATCAACCTCCTTTTGACACAAAGGGCCCGATGTAGGTAATTCTTATTTACCACTTCTTAAATACCGAATTTTACCGATTCGGTATTTAAGAAGTGGTAAATATGAAGGGGGGAGATGTAGGTATTTCAGAATCTGTAAATACCGAATCGTTAAGATTCGGTATTTACCGATTCTGTAAATACCGAATCGGTATTGCCCATTGATTCCTATGGGCTTTGAAGCCCATAGGAATCAATGGGAAATACCGATTCTGTAATTACAGAATCGGTAAATTCCGATTTTAGCAAGGGTGCAGGGGGTGTCACTTTGACACCCTCTAATACCCCAAAGACGGGCATGTGAGCCATGTGGCACACAGACATGCCCTAAGGGCATGTCTGTCTGTCACATGGCTAGGTGTGCATGCACACATGTGCATGCACACCTGGATTCGGTATTTTACCACCCAATTGAATTGGGTGGTAAAATACCGAATCTGGAAGGCCTGCAGCACTCAAAGATGTGCTACCTACATGTGCTTTTACAGAATCGGTATTTTTACCGAGTCTGTATTTACCGATTCGGTAATTTTACAGAATCTGTAAATACAGCTTCGGTAAAATACCGATTCTGTAAAGCATGCTCCTACATTAGAAAACCCTAATACCGGTCGGAAACGGCCAAAATCGGCCGTTTCCGACCGGTATTAGGGCTCCTACATCTGGCCCTAAGACTTAGAGGCCTTGTACACCAACATCCCTCAAGACGCCACCATAGAGGTCATTGAGGCCTGCCTCAGAGCACAAACTTGGACAGCAGCAGCACCGATCGACTTTATCATTGAATGTGCCACGATAGTGTAGAATAATAACTTTTTTAAATTCAAGACCTGGATCTATCATCAGATGCAAGGGACATCAATGGGCAGCACATTTGCCCCGAGCCTGGTCTGTCTATACATGGCCTGTTTTGAAGAACAACACATCTTTACTCACATTAATTCCTTCAATACCGACATTCTAAAGTGACGACGATACATAGATAATATTCTGGTCTTCTGGAAAGGTGATAACACCACATGCCAGGGATTTGGATGATGGATCAGTACTCTTAATCCATACCTGAGATTCACCCAGTCTGCCTCAACAAGGCAGATACCATTCCAGGATTTACTAATCTCCATTAATCAAGGGCAACTATGCACAAAGACATATAAAAATACCACTGATTGCAACAGTCTTCTCTTATTTGAGAGCCACCGTCCAAAAGCCTTATGGGAGAACTTGCCATATGGGCAGTTTCTCTGTGTCCGGAGAAATTGCAGCTTTTTGAAAGATTATGGCGCTCAAGCCAAAACACTTAGTAGGAATCTGTCCTCCTGGTACTACGCATCCAGAGTTACCAAACGTGCTGAGAAAAGTACACAAAACAATTAATGGGAATCTCTTTTGGAGACCAACACAAGTCATCTGAAAATGTCCTTACTTGTGTCCCTATCTTCACCCCCAACTCCAATCGGATCAAATGCACCGTCATGAACCATTGCGGTATTTTATGCACTGGGTCACTTGAGATTCCATGGCCATGATTTGCTTTTAAGTGTACCCAGAACCTGAAGGACCTCTTGATTCACACCAGGCCCCACATTCAACAGTCTTATATATAGAACACCTTGTGGGTTTACCACCTGTGACAAGACACTATGCCTGCGAGTCCTACGGGGAATGCCCTCTCTTATAAACATTCCACAGAGGTCAAGTTGGGTCCCCAGTTCACCTGGATATAGAAAAATCACACTAACTGCAATACAAAAAACTGCATCTACCTGATCACTTGCCCGTGTGGCCTTCATTACGTGGGAATGACCCCAAGCGCCATCAAACCAAGAATAATGGAGCACTGGAGCAACATCCACTGCAGACACAGCACTACAGAAATGTCCAATCACTTTTACGACTCAAATTACTATTAAGATGACCTCCGGTGGACAATTTTGAAGCAACTAACTCATGGGGCCCTGTTAACCTTTTCAGAAGAGAGCAACAGTGGATTTTCTGTCTCTCCACTAACAGCAAATGTCTGAACAATTAAAACCCCTGGTGCGAGGTGTAATTCCCCAGTCAGTCCCCTGCAAAATCAGATACTCCCTTCCCTTGGATGCACTGACATTCTCTTCATACATGCGATCTGATCTACCATATCACCACTGGCACCATGTCACATATGAAATGCCCTGTTATAGAGTCTCTCACGCCACACTAAGCAATGCTTATGATAAGTATTTTACGACTTGGCATGGGTCTCTTCTTCATTAACATGAATGTTTCTGTTGATACCAATGAGGCAGTACTCTCCAATAAGAAAACATTTTTCTGTGTTTCAGCTGTTTTAGACTGCCCATTACTAATACCATTGATGCCTTTGTGCCGTCCTGAATCTGATCGCTACACACTCCAAGATTGCTGCCACTGAGGGATGTTACTTCCGCTGCACCAGCACGCGAGAGGCTTGCTCCTATTTGCTCCAGCTTACCAGCTTATCCCTTCTTTTCTCTCTTCTCTTCATTAGCCTTTTGCCCAATAGCGCTCTCCAAGCACGCTAATCCATTGGAAATAGACCACTGGCCACCCATCTTATTTATTACATGAGGAAGACCATATTTCAAAATGAACAGAGACGCCAATATGCCTAGATTCCACCATGAGGGATGGCTAGCAGTTATGTGCACCTTACTTGCTCCCTGTTACTATATATACTAGGGCAATTAGGTGCACCATGCTTTTCTCTTACCGTCACTCTCCATTAAGAAAACATTCAACTGTCCTATTTTACTGCTTAGACTCGCCATTTAAAAAACCATGGTTGTCTTTGGGCTGGCCAGCATTTGACCACTATACACTCTGAGACGTGAGGGATGATGCTTCTGTTGCACCAGCAAACGAGGGGGCTAGCTCCTATTGGCTCAAGCTCGCCCCTCCTCTCCTCATTGGCCATTTGGTCACCCCTCCTTCCCAGGGCTGTACACACCACACCTGAGAATAATCACTCCAATTACACATTCCACGTATGTCCACTTGCCAGTTCTGTTATATTGTATGCACTAGTGTGTTTTTTTCACATCTTTCAGGTTGTGGAGACTGATCAGCACCAACAATAGCATGTACATGTCTACCTTTGAAAACACTATGATACAGTAAGCTGGAAAAGCGATTCTGGTGGCATATTTGACCATACATACAAAACATTTGTTTGTTGTGTGTTTTCTTTATTCTCATCATTTATTGTCTAGGTTGGAAAATCAATTTTAAATATTTTAAAACAGGTATTTTCTTTTGAGGGAATACCTACATTGTATATCACGTCTTGGGTGTAGGGAAGGGTTTCCCTATTTATTTAGGTCCCGAAGAAGTGTATGGATCTTTTTTAGGCTGTTTGGGGCCAAAGATGTCAACCTGGCCACACTCACAGATTTAGGCTACCTGGGTACATCGCACCACTGTAGTAGCCCCTATCAAATTATATTTTTTTTCAATCCTTCCAAGGGAACCATTACATTAAAGTAAAGTTCGGTATCTCTGAGACAGTTTTAGTCTCCCTTCACTTCACTGCACACATTGACTCCACAATCACATTCAAAACGCCCTCACGCAGGCACTTTGTGGGTCCCATGGGGCATTGCAGCGCTGACCCTATGAAGAGCAAGTGCACTATGATGCATGACATCCTCATGGATGTGTGAAGTCACCGGGAAATAATCCTTAGGATTCCCGCTTCTTTGTTTGCCTTTCTTTCTTCTTTGCTTTTTGATAGGAACAATACCTAAACAGCTTTTTGCATGAATATGACCTCAGATCCACTGAATGGCGGGTGGATCTAATATGAAGAGTTCCTTTTAGCTGAAGGAGATCCGTTGGGTCAATGAGTATAACCCTGACATGTGGTGGCTCCTAACGAGCCAGGTGGAGAGGAATTACCTTATGGAGTTCATCTCAATCTGATTCTTAGTAGGTTGGCTTTTACAGGGAGTGGGGGAATCATACCTTATTTCTCCGACTGGTCAATTCCAGTCCTGTGTACCCATAGTATAAAAATTAACTTTACCAATCACAGTGCAATTGGAATACACAGTTCTATCCTTCTCTGCCTTTGTGTTAAATTGATTTCCCCAGTGGTTCAATGCTGACCCTTGAGAGCACTAACCTCCTCATTCTCATGGTGGACAAAACTGGGAATCTGAAAGCTGAACTCCTCCATTAATGAGACGTGCCATTCTCTGTATGGAACTTGCTTCAGTATAGACCCCAGGAACTGCAAAGAAAACAGAGAGAAACTTTAGCACAGTAATATATACTTAAATGCAGTATCTACAGCTAATGTCTGGGTGCATTGACTTGAAGAAGATAAGAGTGAACAAACTACGGCTAACAACAACCTCAGTAATGACAAAATATTATGATGGCAGAAAAAACAGAGAACACATATAGCCACGCTTAACTAGCGTGGTGTGAAATCAGTGGTCAGAAGAAACAAGGAGACATTTACAGTGTCCATGATTTACAAAGAAACACACGCAACAAAAGCCTGCTGCCAACAAATTACTGTGAAAAGAGCAACAGAGCAGTAATCCATGCTGATGGGGACTGTGAAACAATATCACATACTTAAGAGCAGAATGCAAACATATAGACTCTTCGATCACCAGTCTGGGGGCCAAATGTAAATTTAGTGTTAACAAGGGTGAAGACTGAACATAAGGAAAAGAAAATTGCATCTCAATAGTGTGAGAAGTTGGTCTGACATATGCTGTCCACTAGTTATATTTGGCACCTTGCACCAGTCCAAACAACCCTTATTGATGATAGGTAAGTCGACCTTTATTGAAAGCTATCCTAGTGGTAGCTATGGAGAGCAGCCTTCAGGCTAAGTCTTGAATGAGTGTAAAGCAGCTTGGTTTACAAGATCATAACCTCTTGAAAGAAGAACCACACAAGGCATATATATATAAAATATATGTATTTATTACTAAACACTCTCTAGTAATCTCTTTATGAGATTACAGAGCCATGTACACAACATAAACACGATAGAACTTAAGTAAATAGCACAATATACAATGGGCCCCACGGGGAGACCAAACCATATATTAAGAAAGTGGTATAAGAACCACAACTTGACTAGTCACAAGGGCTAGAGCCTGTAGATTCTCCGGGACCCCAAGGAACCACCCAAGGTAGTGACACAGGGGACTCACTGGGGACGTGTGCAGTGTGAGAACACAGCCGCAAGCTCTGTTAGCTTCTATGAGGAAAGTCGCTGTTGGAATTTTTTTTTTTTTAATTCTTTTTATTGAAAACAAAACACATAAAACAGTGACCGAAATGCAGAGACCACAATGGCAAAATTCCAACATTGACTTCTGGGCTTAATACATACATGACAATTGATAGAAAAACAGGCCTAAGAACTTTCAGGGTCCACAATTATCGGCTCCAGTGCAGGGGGTTCACAGATATCTCCACGGTATGAATTCCACGCACTCCATATCTTGACCCATTTGCGAGGTCGCCCCCTAGAGACATACACAGACTTTTCATGAAACATACACCAATCAAGATCTTCCATCCATTTCCCGACCCTGGGTGCCCGAGCCGCCCCCCAGAGCTGTGCGATGTTGCGCTTGGCTATTGCACACGCGAGAGTCACCCACACCCTACCATGAGTCGGCAGGTCCGTGGGTTCTCACACATTCAGCAAACATCACCGCGCCTCCGGATCAACTCTCATCTCCCACACCTCACTCATTTTTGCGTGTATGCGGTTCCAGAACTCCCGGACCTCCGGGCATTCCCAAAGAATATGAATGAATGACCCCGGCAGTCCACATCTCCTGCGGCACTCAGATGAGTTAGTCAGTCCCATCCTCTGCAGGCCAAGGCCCGTAACATAAGATCGATGTAAGATCCGAAGCTGTACCAAGCAAAGCCACCTCCTTGGGGGATGCCACCGCCTCCCTCCAATCCTCGTCATCCAGGACAAGACCATCGGCGACCCACTGCTTGCGAAGGCGCACCAGCGGGTTGTCTGTATGGTTGATCAATTTACGGTATGTGAGGGAGATCGCTTTAGTAGGTAAAAGGCCATCAAGCAGGCGATCTTCCAGCGGGGAGGCCACCGGAAGTGCCGCCCCGTCGGGTACCGCCATGCCCAATGCGTGGCTAATCTGAAGGTATCGAAACCGCTCGGTGTCACACAACTGGTACTTGGCCTGCAGCTCCTCAAAAGTCATTATCCTATCCTTGCCCCATATATCCCGAATCTGCGAAATGCCTATCAGGTCCCACCGGTCAAACCCCTTTGACTTCCAGAGCATCCCAAGCTTTTCAGAGCTCCACAGTGGCGTGGACAAGGTCAGACGTCCAGCCCAGCGAAGGGCACCAGCGGTTGGAATTTTAAAGTTTAAGGACACTAAGGAGACGACTTTGAGCAAACCCCTTTAGACTTAAGGGGTTCAAGGGCCAACAATCATGAGAGCACCAGAGTACTCGAGTTACCTCACCCAGGGAAGCTGGGTGCATGGGTGTCAAATGGTGTTGAGAATTGTCATCGTTTTCAATGGCGACCTGCTGCAAAGTACTGCTGCCGAGAAGAAGGAAAGTGTCTGGTGTGATCCAAGCCAAGATCGAAGATGTGAAGAACCTGAAAGCAGAGGGGACAGAGTCTGGGTAACTTGCCAGCGACCAGGGGCAAGATAGACGACTATCCACCAATGTCGGGTGATTCAGTTGCGAAGAGGTGAAGCTTGACTCAGCCAAGAGGACCAGGAGGCGTTGACGATGACCAGGAGCTGGATTGAAGCTGTCCCACGAAGAATGTTGAGTATTGTGTTGTCAGTGCTTGGATTGAAGACAACAAGTCTTAGCAACAGCAACCCACGCAGAAGGAGAAACGATGCTTCAGTGTGGACCAGCAAGGTCCAAGGGACTCCCCAAGTGATGGAGAGTCAGGGTACGTCTAGAGCAACCAGGGAAGCCCAAGGAAAGTTAAAGTTGCCTTCTCAGGGACCCACAGGTCAACGGACCAGGGATCGCAAAGGTACCTTGAGAGAAAACGCAAAGGGTCGGCTCACGGAACACTTGTTAAGTGTAGGCCAACAATCTTCGGTGGAAATGCTACTCGGGATCTGGGCTACAAGTAACCTAAAGCACAGCCTCAAGGATCGCCAAGAAGCATATGCACTTGCAAATGTGCACGGTGCCCAGGGGTTCCGGTTCCATGGTCCCCACGAGTGCTACAGGTCTCAGCCTTGCTGGGAGCTCGGGTTAGCTTCTGGGAAGTCTAGGGACCCACCTCCTGTGTTGCAAATTCCTCGGAGTCCAGCAAGAGCTTTGGATATGCAAACCAGTCATATGCGTCTTTGGTGCCTGCCACGCAGGGGGTAACTCCTTTACTCCAAAGGAGATTCTTCAGTCATCTAGCGTCGTGTAGGTCGTTGAAGTTCTAGGATTCAGTATCAGAGTTTTGTCCAGGTAAATCTAAACTCCTCTAATCAGGGGTTCCTACTTTATACCCAAGGAAGGTGTGGGACAAACTCTGGAGACCCACCTATGAGAGGGTTTGGAAAGAAGGGTGGCTACACCCATTTCCTTTGTCCAGTTCCACGCCAAAGCAGCGGCTGGTAGCCCCTGCAACCGGTTTGAACTGGGCTCTGCACAGGGACACCAAGTGTGCCCCCAGATCAGACTTCAAAGCACTCTTGGAGTGCACCCACCCAGCCCCAATACACTAAAGCCTGTCTGGGAGGTGGGTACAACCTATTGTCCAGGCCTCCCCTGCCGGAGTTTCGTCCAGCAGCAGGAGGCCAGACTCCTGTCTGTGGCTGCAGCATCCATTTTGTGATGCCAGGGTTAAGAAAGCTGGTACCGGGTAGCCCTAGTGCCCCACACTAGTGGTTCTACCATGGAGGAATTATACCTCCCACACCAGTTACTGGTGTGAGATACGATTCCAAGGTGTTTGACACCAAACACGACATGGTTCTGTGCAACCGTTTTAAAGTTAGCATTTACCTCGATATTATACTGCACTTAAGAGTATATAGTCTAGGCCGCATCACTAACAACCCCGGAAGATAGATTCCGAAGGCTGCAGAGGGGCTCTGCTCATGCCTGGGCACCCTCTCACAAAAAACCTAGCATCCTGCCTTTAGGATTGATAAGGCCTGCCATAGGGGTGACTGATAGGGTCATATGTGTAGTGATAAGGTAGATATAAGTAGATAAGGGATGCATACACCACCTTACACAGACAGCTGTAGCAGACCTGTTTTGTCATTTTGGAAGGCTTCCCAGGGGTGGCATAATACATGCTGCAGCCCCTGGGAGGCCTCTGGGGTACCTATGCCCTGGGAACATAGTATATCATATACTAGGGACTTATAAGGTACCCCAGAATCCAATCTGGAGTGTATCTAAAGTACATGGAATCAATTTATAAGAGAAAGCAGACAGGCTGGGGACCTGAAAAACAGGTTCCCAGCCAAATTAAGTCAAAAAACATCAAAACACCAGGAAATAAGTGGTGGCAGCCATGAAGTAGGATTCCACCTTCCCTCAAGGAGCACATTAATAGCACAATTGAGTGTGATGGCCTGCTCAAAAATACAGTTAAAGTGACTGTCTGGGAATTAAAAAGGAACCAAGTAGTAATGGGATAAGCAAGGGATGAATAGAGAAAGCTATAATATGGTCATTAAAAGGTTGAACTGGAACAGTCACAGAGTGATAATTCAGATGAAGATAGGGAGCACTGATCATGTGCCAAGCCGAATGCATAATATGAACATACTGATAATTCGAAAAGCAGTGGGCACAGCAGGAAGAGAAATATTGTGACAATCCATGGAAAAAACAACTTTGTGCTAGTGTGACTATCCTGGGGACAAAAAAAGACGGAGTACCCGATTACCAGTGTGGGGCTACATTTTTAGCCCTGTGCAACAACAGTCAAATTCATGAGTAATGAATTAATCACTGCAGAGCCTGTAATTTACCTGAGTAAAACATGGGGATAAACTTTGATACATGCAGAACTAGGTGCAGTAAGTACATAATTTTCAATTTTCTGAGTGTCAACTTGGGCCAAAGAGGTTATTAATGCTGCTAGTAAATATTGCATCCTAGGAAAATTTTGTGTACCCAGTACGTTCCCCCCCGCCCCCCCCCCCCCTACTGTGCCCAATCATATTCAAGGTCATAGAAAGGATCATAATCCAGAGATACAATATGAATATGGTGAAAATATTGCAACCATGTAGCGGAACAGACCTATGAAGGGGGGAATTTAATATCTGCATATGTTCACTCTGAATGAGTGGTTGTGGAAAACAATGAGTCAAGAGTCATGTGTGACATTCATTAGCAAATATTCCTTACTGAAACAATGATGCATTTCCACTGTGCCAAGTCAAAAGTTCTTTCCGTTGAAGCTGAAATAGCAGTTGGAAAAAAAGATATATATGTAAGTAAAGGTAAACGTCAAGACTCATTTTAAAGGCCATGGGCTTACATATCAAGTACTGGCAGAAATAGAATCACACAATTCAAAGTGTGAAAAATGTGTCTGTTGGCTCAGCCTTACCTAGTAATTGATTTCAAGGCCCTCATTTATTCATTTGCCCTTGATGTTGCTCTTATCTCCTTTAATCAGTGTATTACAGAGTTTCTGCCCTTAAGCATTTTGACTGTCAGGTGCAACCGTGATCACCATTATAGTTCAGAGTTAAAAAGTGCATACATGCTCTAAAATTACATACTCATAGACAAATACTCTTTTAATATATCCAAGACCAAAATGATTTTAACATTTCATAATTCACCTAAATGAAATTATAATAAGTAATAATATATACCTAAAACACATTAAAACACTTCAACATGATATCTGGTATACACAGGCTGAAACATGTCTTGTTTTACAGAAAACAAGGGTGTGCAACCTAACAGTAATACCTATCAATTCATTACCACCAACGTAATATCACCAACTCTTCTAATGTCCCTTACTGTGAAATTCTCACATAGTAGGATTCAGTTATGCAACATTTAAAACATTACTTTTAACTGCAACTAATGGTTGAACCAGTGTCCTAACATTTATATACATATTAATTGCGGTGAAATACCCTGTTCAGCCTTTCTCATCATACAAACAATGTTATGCCCAAGCAGGCTAATCTACCCTCCCGTGTACCCTGACTAATATCTGCTTCTAATATAAAAGTAGAGACAACGTTTGGTGTTAATAAATGTGTTTGGAAATTCTCTTCTGTATTGAAGCCACCTGGGGTCTTTTTTCAAGCTCAATAATTTCGAAGAAGTGGTGATACTGCATTGTTAAAATAAGTCACAATTGAAATAAAAGACCTGTTGCGGATCTGAGAAGTGTAATAATCATGATGGCCTTGGATATATTGAAGAAGTATTTTTTCTATGTTCATGGAATGTTTGAGCAAATGTGCACTTTAAAACACGGACTCAAGATACTGCTTCTTTATGTGATCAAGCTGGCGTCTGACAGCTGAAGCACTTCATTACAGAAGCTTTGTATCTAACTGATTTTCAGCAAACCAATGCTTTCAACTGCCTTTCTTTTACATGAGGAAGGAACCCAGAACTTGCATGAAGCTTCTGTCGATGCAGTTTGAAGTATGGCAGCAGCCAGCTACAAAAAATGACTGTGTGTATTTCTTTCATTTTTATTTTTTTCTTACTTATACAGGCTTTTAGTCAGACCTCCTCATCAGTGGATCTATTGAGTCAGATTAAAAACAGTCTCTTCTGTCCTCCACAGCATTCACAATGGGCCAATCAGCCCTAGGCTAACTTCACTGTGAGTGATGACATTCTACTTTTACACAAGGAGTATATTCACACACAAAGTATTTTTCTTTAGTTCCAGGGACTACTATGGGAATGTGGGCTTTTCAAGACCAAAACAATAATATATGCTTTAGACAATATGGTTTTTATCTTGGTGAGTACCTGGCGTCTCCATTCACAAAAAAGTTTTACAAAAACCGTTAAAAAATACAAGCGTGGACAAAGCCTAAAAGCTAGCAGCGGCCACCAGAATTATTTGCTTTGTCAATGCTTCTTTAAATGCCATTAATGCTTGTTTAAATTGTGTGCTCACTGGCTCATGCTTTGGGGTCTTACCTTCTAAATATGCTATCAGCGGGGGGATCTTCATTTTGGCGAGTCCCACTAGAAATGGGTAGTTTGCAGAAATCAGGTGCTGGAGAAGAGCCAAGACCGAGGTTCCCCTTTCGACATCCCAGTGGGGATAAGAAGAAATTATCTGAAAATCCACAACAAAGTATTCAGAAAGTGATCATTTCATAAGGTCTTACTCTCTGGCCTTTAAAGTATCTGTAAATGCTACCTTGTTTTCTATACAATCCACATGTTAGCTGTTTCTGTACAATGTAAGTAGTATGTTGTACTGATAACCAATTGCCTGGAAATAAAACCATCAAATTCATATGGATAAAAGCTGAGTTGAATTCAAGATCTTCATGGGCAAGTTGTATAGAAATGCCAGCAAAGAACTTGGGAAAATGGATCTGGTGGAATATGGTGGGGGTGGAATGTGATACTCACTAGTAGTCTGATGAACAGGCTGCGCATTGGAAGACCTTTAGCTGTTAGATACAAAAGAGAGAAGCTGTGTCATACTCAGTTCATATAATACTGAGTAACACTTGCTAAAGGAAGATATATGGCTGATACACACAATTATGGCACATAGTTGTCCCTGCAACGAAGAGGGTGGGGTGATGGGTGACATTTCATTGATGCTCTAGAGGTCATGACGATACTTTGAGATCACTGCAGATACTGGCAAAGGTCCCCTACCACTAAGGTTGCTGCTAGAGTTGTATGGTGCCTCGGTGTCCTGTGTTGCAATGCTCCCTCTCCCACCCCCAGCGGTTGCTGTCAAGCAATGACAGCTGCAGGAGGAGCTACCTAAGCTGTCATGCCCAGATCCAACCTGCAGCTGTCATTGCGGGGCAAAAGTCTTCAGTGGGATAAGAGAGGATGCCGCAGTAGCCGTGGACGTTCTTTACATCCTGAATGGACCATGAAATTCTGTAATAGCGTATACCCATAAGAAAATAGGACTCCAGAACATGTTCTTGCATATCCATTTTCTAATAATGTTAATGACCTGGGAGGCAGGCAATATAGGGGCACATATTGCCTGTTCTCTTCTCCTCACGACCCACTAACACAGGTGACAAAGAAATAGACTATGATACCATCTGCCCAGGTCACTTGCACTTTAGCAACACAGCTAATGGAAAACTGAATGAGGAAAGCTAATTGGAACCCTGGAAACGCAGTCTGCAATTATAGGTACTCACCCACAGATGCAAATCTTCCTCCTAACCGTGGAGTCAGTCAAAATAATTATTTTCATTTACCCTCATTGAGCAGGCATCCTTGTGTACCAGGTCCATAAGTCAAGTGAGGGCCAATTACTAACATTTTAGTCTAGATCTGAAGTCCTAAATGTTGAACCAGAAACATTGCAGAGAAAAATATAATAACTAAAAGTAACTCCATGGAGGAATAAAATATACCCTTGCTGCTTTCAACACAATTAAACGTATAAATAGGTACCATACCCAGAAGGGTCTGATCAGCATACCAGACAGAAGTAATTTCATGGAGAGCAAAAACACTCCAAGGTATGAAGAGGAGCATTATCGGCCTGAGTAGCCTCACGGAGTGGGGAAACCTGGGACAGTTGACAGGGGTTGAGAGTATTAACCAGACGAAGAGATGAAACCAACAGGAAAGTAACTTTATGGCTGGCAAACTGCAAGAAGTATGTAGAGAGCTGCAACATTGGCACAGATACATATATCTCTAAAAGGAGAGCAAAAACTGTTATTTGAAAGAAGAACACCCACATGCTATAATAAATCAACCATAACCCCTGAGCGAATGGACTGGTTTTTCACCTCATGCCATATCATGGCTATGTAAGAGGTGATCTGGGAGCTGAGGAAGAAGCATTAACCACCTTCAGTGATCGATCCCACAGTATCAATGAGTAGATGCATAAGACTCACCACATTTTTGAAAGTTGATGCTTGCTCTTTTATCCACAACAAGTAGCATCTGGCACAGAGCTGGCACAGATGAAGTAAAGTCCTCTTCCAGCATGTAGCTCAAAATCTCTTTCCAAAATTCCTCAAGAAAGACCAGCAAAAGCGTTATTTGTATCATTAGCATTTAATAAGGTTTTATTTCCACAGATATACAATCATTCCCTGTGGGACGGTTTTGGGCACCTAAGGTCATGTGTCATTTTGTAAGTCCACCTCTCCTGGAGATGGGGCTACATTTGATTCTTTCCCTTATACCATATTCCTTGCTGATGGTGTCCAAGGCAGATGCCTAGTATTACACTCATGTAGCACCAATCCCATTCAATGCTACAATCTGTGGCTCTGCATCCAAGGAGAATGAACACATGATTTGCATAAAATGTGCACAACATTTACTCCCCAAAAAACCTGCAAGTGAGCTGAACTTTGCAAATGATCTCATTATCTGCTGTTATCTTCATAGAATTATCTTTATCTATGTGCCAGAGAATGCAAAGCCATTGCTGGGAATGCAAGGCCCTGTTGATGTGAAATATTGGTGCCTGATGTATCATGGGGTATATAGCAAATATTAGATGTAAATTGAGTAGCAGTGTTTTGCAATATCACTCATGTCAAACTGGCTATTTAGAAGAAGATGCAAAACCTCCTGCCTCATTAAAATGAATGAGGTAGGATTTAATTAGCAATCTTCCCCGAATGCTGCAAACACTGGGAATGAGGACTGCATGGGACAGCAGACCTCTATCCCAGTAGCAAAGGAAACAACCTTTACATTGCATCTTGAACCACGCTGTGCTTAAAAATGTGGTCCAAACCACAAATGCATGTTTACAACGCATAGAAATGCAAGTCATTACAACAAGTGATTTAAGGAAAGCTTTGTTGGCCTAATGTTGGACTTTAAATCCAACACTTTCCATACTTTGCGCAGGCTGGAGTTGGAATTGTAAATTGTACTATTCCAACGTCCAGTGCTTTCCCTAAGGCAAGACATTGTAACAACTTGTGTGGTAAAGGAATGCATTTTAAACAGGTATTCGTGGTTCAGACCACGTTGTTAAAGCAGACGTGATAAATGTCTGAATGGTTCCCACATACAACCCTGCAGTAGAAGGAGCTTTACTAAAACATGCTTTTATGTGAGGTGGAGGATAATTAAGATCACCTGGGAAATCAGGACTCTTTGGACATTCTGCAATTTATATTTTCTACACTCCTAGTTAAATGTCCCACTACGTTTCACATTGTTCTCACTTACTTCATCAGTATTACTATGGCGTAATGCAATTTTATTGAGGAGCTGAGAGATTTGGATGCGGATGGTCTCTTCCTCAACATCAGATTCATGATCCATGTGACTAGTGCACTGTGAAAATGTGGAAAGCAAGAGAAGTAAAGCAACATGTATTTTCACATCATATTCACTATGTTTTCTCACCTCATGGAGGGACAAGAGAAGTGAGAGTCAAAACATCACAACTTCCTAATCCAAGTTGTAAACACAAAGAGAATCTCTGGGCTTAAATTCAAAAGAGAAAGCAAAAACAATCACCTCAAACATGTAAATAAAATGTATAAATGAGGTTATGCTCTCATGCTCCGCTCTGTAGAGAATAAATTATTCAGTAATTTGGCAGGGAAAGGCATAGCATTCATATGCTATAAAAATATTGGTGGACTCACTTATAATATGTAAGCGTCTGATACAGGACACTACACCTGAGACATTGCACCTCTGGCACTGTCAGGGAAAAGCACATCATTTCAGTGCAGTAGCGCAATGCCCTTGTGCCTTGCCCAATCACCGTAGAAGCTCTGGTAAAGTCTAATGGCCAGTTGCCTCTCATAGGCTGGATTGTGTGGTAGGCCTCTGCAGTGCCTGTGAGCACTGCTGTGGATCCAGTGCCATTCCCACGATGTCTGAGCATTGTATTTCAGGTGCAAATGTAAGCAGATAGATGGAGCAAGGAAGACCTTTAAAGCAAGGGAGGGAGAAAGACACACTGGAGTGGTAGTGCGGGAACATTAGGCTCAAATGGAGAACATGGAATGTCAAGGCGGGCCGATGGGAACTAATTAGAGGGACACATGGTCTATATTCCACCACCCGGTGCAAATATGGAACACTGCAGAGTTATATTATATGGCATAGGAGCTACATTTGGTCACAAAGGGGCCAAAAGGTCCCCTTATTTCTTTTGGACTGACTACGATTGCTGTTCCCTAACACATTCACTTAAACAAATATGTACATCTGCCACTTACTTGTTCTTTGGTGAGGAGATTGTACTTTTTGAGCACATATTCAATCACAGCTCTTCCATTCATATCATAATACCCTTTGGATGTTAAACTGGATATTAAACTTAATGTAGCAAGAATAACCTATAATAAACAAAAATTGGTAAGCATGTTTAGTGAGAAACCCTTTTGTCGTATAAATAGGATCAAATCCCTCATTCTGGTGAGGGAGCAGCAAGGGAGTGTGAGGAAACCACACAATCTCTCCTTCCCTTTTGTTCACAGAGGATAGAAATATACATTTTGTTATGTGTGGAAAGCTAGTATCTCGATGCAACCTTTTAAAAAATATTGGAAAAGGGTTATTAAGACACTCTGAGAATGAAACTGGAGTCAATTTAATTAAACTGTTTTAACAGAGAGTCTGACCAAAGTGCGATTGAGGGAATATCCAAACATTCCAGGTACACTACACCTTCTATAGGTGCCTGGGAATTGGTACAAGATTGCAAAACATTGAAAAATATGTCCAAGTAGGTTACAATCAACAAAGAACCTCTCAGGACCTGGTATTGATTCCAAAAAATGAGACTGAAAAATAGGCTGTGGATTCCACTACTGTGGGAATTAAAGCAACCTAGAGTAGTCTGTGGGAAGAATGATGGCCTCTGAGTAACTCCACCCACAGGATATAGCAAACCTACACTATCCCCACTCTACCATCAGGTAACAGATGGGTTAAAGTACTTAGAGTCCATTATCCCACATCTTGATGTTTGATTGGTCCATATCACTTTCAAGAAGTCATTTTGGCTCAAGACCGTAAATAGTCACAGTCTCCTGTATCCACAAAGCAGGGTTAAAATTCACATCCCTATTATCGCTCTGAATGCTGCATATTTGCACAAGCTGACTCCAATGTCTTCAACCGCCAAAGAATACATTCATGTTTGATTTCTGTGATTCTAACGCTCCTAGTAGAGTCCTGTCTCTCATGTTTCTGGTTTAGTCTGCCAAGTATCTAAAGTCAACTGGGTTTATATCATGAAGTTAAAAATGACAAACCCAATAAACCCCCCAAAGAGAATAGACTAGAGACCCAGTTATGGAAATACAGGTTTTTGTTGATTATCGAAAGAAAATTAATTTTTCGATTTTCCTTCATCCCTAGGTCCTGTGCTTTCTTACATACTGACCATGGTGATGCTGTTATTGAAGTTACCGGCTTTCTCAATGTCACTGAAGTTGGGCACATTGTGGACGTATATGGCGTTAAGAAAGTTACATATATTCCAATCTCTACATACAATACATCTTTTATATCACAATTAGACTTTTCAAATGTGCACACTGAATATTATCCTGCACTATTGATCCATGTTTGGCGAGATTTCGCTGAGACATAGCCCAAATATCATTCTTGGAAGAGACCATTGACTCATCAACAAAATATCTTACCCCCCGGTTGTTAAAGGTTTCAGCAGATATTATTATTCTAAACTTCAAACCCCCTGATTTGATCATCAACACTCTCCTCTTCAGTGAAGGGTATTACAGACCAACTCAATGTGAAATACAGACCAAACATGTAGACAGCACACAAGAATTGTTTCTTAACACACACTTATTCAACAATTAGGGAACAGCACCTGGGACAGGACAACTAGGATATGTCCACTTGGACAGGGAAACAATGGAACTCAGGATGCACTGAACAGACACACATGAATGGAGGTTGCATGACCCAACACCTCCAGGAAGATTTGCCTTGGAGAAAATCAACAGACTGTAGTATGCATACCACTGTTATGGGTCCGTGTAAGTAGAGAATACGGCACTATCCAAAAAGTGCAAAACTTTAATTAGATTGAGTTGTTAGTTATGAAACTGCTTTAACACAGATTGCTTAATACATAATAGCTTGATGGTACCTTGCGATTGTCATCCTCAAGCACGTGAAAGACAGCATCCAGATAAGAGGCACCTTCTGAATCTATGAAATAAAGCCATACACCAAATGTTCACAACACAGATATTGTGTTTGTCTAGAAAGATCAAGATTGATGGATAAGTAGATGAAGTTTCCGCTATCAACTGTGCTGACCACCCTGAGGGTCCTGTCTTTTAGTTTTGGTGCACGAGTCTGTGACTGTGAGTCCCATGGGCCTATCAACGCCTTCCTGTTCCACTGTAGATGTCTGTGTCATCATGTCCCAATGAACGTGTATGGTGTCTTCCTGCTCCGTATTGTATGTCCCTTATTATTCCTGTCCTGTCTATGTCAGGATCTCTGTTCACAGTGTCCCTGTTCCATTAATGGCTCACAATGGGAAAAATAAACTGAAAAGATAGAGGTGGCATTGTTTGACCACTACTTTATATTTTCACTGCAATTCATGTTATTGAAGGTGATGGAAGGAAGGCTTGATCTAAAATTACAGTGCTCTCCCAGAAACTATTCGCAGTTAATATAGCTGAGGAATATGAAATTGAACTGATTTGCTCAGAGCTGCACCATATTGGTTAAGTAAGGGAGTAAGTTGGGAGTATAATTTAGGGCTACAGATTCCATGACAAGCATTTTAGTCTTTTAACTATTGTCCATGTTACCTAAATCACACACTGCCACCTACCCACTGACAGTCTTACCAGTTTCAGCAAGAAGCTTGCAGAGCAGCTGTATTGTTACGGCACGGGACTCTGCACTCATCTGGATCAAGCTACTTCCAAAATATTTAAGGACCTCACTAGAGTGAGAATGAGCTGCAAGAGTAAAGTGAAGAGAAAAAATAGATATAAACGAAAAATACCACAACATAAAATCATGTAACGAGAAACTCAACGCAGGGGAGCAGGTCATCAAGGCCAAATATACAGAAATTCTTCAACTCGTATCCAGGAGGTACGATATCAATGGTCTACAACATTTAATGATGATCTTAGAAGCACATAGTACTCATGTGATTACTATAGCTGTATATAGTAAACTGGACTCCATGTTCCAGTAAAAAGCCAAGCAATGCACTGGGAAGGGAGATAAAAACTGAAGCAATAGTAGCTTTTAAGAAGTTCAAGCTATATGCAGCACAGTGAACAGAAATTAATGTTTCTGAGGACCTGATTCCTAGTGAATACCATAATATACTTGCAGTATCACAAATATATACATACATGCATTTTTCAACAACTCACCCAGTGACAGGATAATGGCTGTGGAAACCTTGAGTGGCTCTTCCCTTTCATCAGAAACTCCCCTTGAGGGTGTGCAGATCTGTCAATAACAGAGCAATAATAAACAAGAATGGAAGCTAGGCTATCTGAAAGCCAATCCCTTACATCCAGGCAGCAAATACCTTTCAGTGAGGGAATGATGGCATAATAGATGGTAGGCCTTGTGGGGCCTTGATCCATACAGCGCTACAGCAAAATCAATTGCGTGGAAAACAGCATTATCTGGGAGTCCAGTATTGGTTGAATTGCAAATCCTCAGTCACCACTCTAAGATGGGCACCTTAGTTTCAAATGGTTTGTTGTATGGTTTGGAGACTCTGAAGTCTCACGAGATTGCAGCAGGTAGTTGTACGGAAAGCTATTTAACACAGCTGGCACTAGTGACGGTGTTAGCTATTCAAGGAAATCAAGGAGGACGCTGTTGTTGCATTTCAACTTTGTTTATCTTTGGGGGACGATAAGTGAGTTCCCCTTTTCCATCCCGAGGTCTCTGGCAGGCAAGATGGGTTTTCATGCTTTTCAGAGCGGGCATCTTTTGTGCACTTTTTGCTCCTTTTGCATCCCAGGTTTCTGGTTGGCAGAGGAGGGAGGTGAGTGTTTCTGTCGGTGCCTACATTAGGACCTTTTTCTGTTGGGTAAGTACTGAATTTCCGTTAATTGATGGCATTAATCCGATGTATATGATATATAATATTTATTATTATACTTATTGATTTATGACATGCGATGTTATTAAACCTCTTTGTGTTTACCATATAAGCATTGGGTTTCCTGTTGTTGGGAATGTCACAGAGTCCAGTAAATGTTATATAGTAAAGTCTAGATGGACAAATGATCCTCCGAGATAAGCTTTGTTAGTGACTATGTCTCTGTTGTAAACCATTGTTATTAGGTAAGACGTTTTCTTTCTCTTTCAGGTCGCCATCCTTCTATGTTATCTATTACAAGAGCAAGAGTTGCAGAGAGATGGATTTATGGGTAGTTCCTGCCTAGTACCTCTCTACGCTGACAGTACTGACAGAGTTTTTGGCATAATCTTCTTTCTTTGCATCCTTGATGCAAATTGGTTCATGTTGATGAGACTCTGTGTGTTGGTCTGGCATGAATCACACGGAAATTTGTCATGTGTTGGGAAAAATGTTTAAAGATGATATAGTGGAAAGGAAAAGTTCAAGGCCATGAGAACTTCCACCATCTCTGACTCCAGGATGACCCAAACCAATATAATATGGAAGCTCACATTTATTTATTTATTTTATGTGCTTCTATAGCGCCTGAATAGACCCCCGAAGGGGTATCTCCGCGCTTTGCCAAAAGAAGGGTTTGTACTCCTGAGCAGATTTCCACGTTTCGTTTTGGGCATTTGGTACCATTTGGTGATCCTGGGTCTACGTGTGGGGATCTAGGTCACAGTAGGGAATACCTGATGGTGAATAAGTGAGGATCCCACACTACCAAGTAGGGGTGTGAAGGCAACCTGCTCTGATTGCTTTTGAGAGGCATGACTCCTACCCTGGTAACATTGAAAAATGCAAATGACACATGCTCTTTTTTCAGTTGCTGAGATTGCACTTAACAAGGCTTTTTATGGATTATAATTTAATATTTTTTCCTAAATGTTCTCCTTTAAAAATACTCTTGCTATAAATTGGAACAATGTGGTTCTTTTCTTTTTTTCAATATGTTACATAGGAAATGACTGTTGTTTCCCACTGAGATACTTTGTATATCCTCATGTGTATACTTACCGGGTGATGCAGGGCTGCAAGAACATTTGGCACAGATCCATTCAGGCCTCTGCAACTCTTAGTAACAGCTGCCTGCATGCATAACTCAAGGGTCTGTAAGGAAATAAGAAAACTGGGATGAGGCCAAAGGGCAATTTGAGGAAATGGTGATGGTCAGTGGTGAGTTACAAACTTTAAAGTATAAATTCTGTATGAATGCCAGAGTGAGTTTCTGTGTGATTGAGCTCTCATTTGTTCTAATTCTAAATATAAATTACCACAAGTACATTTTGACAGATGACCATTCACAGATTTAATTATTTCTTGGCATCAGAGGTTGGATTGTGGTCTATCACGGAACCACAACCGAACATATGCAGCAATTAACTGGAGCATGCCCAACACGTAGCTTAGAATCACTACTTGTCATTGTAGGCCCTGTTTTCCTAGCCGCTCTTGCTGATGGCCCTTGTCTCGGTTGTCCTAATTCTGTTGGTGGTTCGAGTTCTCTTGGTTGTCTGCTGCTCCTGCTTTTTATGGCACTGTTGTCTAGATCCACTTAGCCATCTTAGTCCCTTCCTCCCTGTTCTTGGTCTTCCTGTTCCTGGTCCTCATGCTGGTCTTGGTCTTGATGTCACTAATCAGTTTTGTTGCTCTACCTTTCCTTTTTTCAAATCCTCATTCTGCCTTTGCTACTCCTGTACCTAGTCCACCTGATGTTTCTTCTCGTGAATCTCTTGATGGTTGTGTCCTGATCCTTCTGGTCATGGTCCACAAATTCACTTGGTGAACCTGGTAATTCTAGTACTCCTGGTCTTCTTGGTTGCCCTTGTCCCTCTACTCCTCCTGGTCATTCTCCTCTTCCTGGTCTCCCACCTGTAGCCTTTCATCTTCATGCTCCTGGTTTACCAAGTCTTCCTTTTCCTAGTTCCTCTAATCTTTGTGTCGATTTCCATGCTCTTTTTTTTCTAGATCTCTTCCTCCTGAACATCCTCTTACTCTTCTTTCCCCTCTGCCACCTCATAGTTTTCCTCAAGCTCATCCTCCTGGTCTTCATCTACATATTCTTGGTCCTAGTGTTCTGGGTATTGTTCATTGTTCATAAGTGGCCCTCATCCTCCTGAGACCCTCCTTCTGTTGGTAAATATTATCTTCACCATGGTGCTTCTTGCTGTGCCAGTCCTTGTTGTTCTTTCTTTTGGTCTGAGTCCTACTGGTCATCATGATCTTCCTTGTCCTTCTGCTTGTGGTCCAGCTAGTCCGGTAATCCTCATCCTGGTACTCTGAATCTTCTGGTGCTATTCCTCTTAGCAGTCCTAGTGTTGGCCCTCAATATGGTCATGGTGGTGACTGTTGTTCTGGACCTTCCGACCTCCTATTTCTCTTCTTGGTCCTCCTCCTCTTTCTGGTTTTCCTCCTCCTGGTTTTCCTCTTTTTTCTCCTACCTTTTCCTTTGTCTCCTGGTCTTGATCCTCTTGGTTTTCTTAGTTATTGGGCATGGTATTGGTCCCCTGTTGGTTCTAGTGTTCCAAATCCTTCTGGTGGTCTTGACGTTCCAAAACTTCCGGGGAGCGAACTTGACCCGGTATCGGGTATCACAGCACTTTACATAGCATCAGTTGCATTACATGAGGATACATTCCTTTTTTTAGGCATGGAGAGATTAAGTGATTTGCCTAGAGTCACAGGATGTTCAGCGTCATTGCAAAACTCGAACCCGGTTCCCCAGATTCAAGGTCAACCGCCCTAGCCATTAGGCCAACTCCTCTCCCCACTTGACCCCCTACTAATCATCCTCATGGTCATCTTCCTTCTCCTCATCCTGTGTGCGGTATTCATAGTGGTCTAGGTTCCCCTTGTGGATATGGTCATCTTTTTACTTCTTCTTCTGGTGGTCTTCATCCTCCTGATAGTCCTCCTTTTCTACGTACCCATCCTTCTCCCCCTTTTTCGCCTTCTAGTTCTGGTTCTTCTTGGCTTCCTCATTCTACTTCTCATACTGGTTTTACTGAGCCTTCTCTTTCTCTTGGTCTCACTGATCCTCATGTCCTGGTGGTCCCAGTCATTCTGGTCTTTGGCTGTGTGATCCTCTAAGTCTTTTTCATGGTCCTCCTGCTATTGCTTTCTCGTCATTCTCCAGGACATCCAGTTCCTTGTGTTCTTAATCCTGCTGGTGGGCCTGGTCCTCCTCCTCCATTAATTCCTCCTCATCTCTGTCACCTCCTCTTCATTCCCCTGGTTCCCCCTCTTTATCCCAGAGGACCTTTAGGTATCTGCCTGCTTCTCAAAGTGCTCCACCCCCCACAATATAATCTCATACAAAGTCAACCAGATAAACCTCCAGCTAGAGGGCACACTGAGATGCAGCACGGGTAGATGGGACCTATTGAAAAGAAATCAGCCCCTTGTTTCCTGTTAGATAGTACAATACAGTATGAATTGGGGTGCTCCTCTAAGCCCTGGATCCCGATGCCACTGCACCTGTTTCACTTTTAATATTTGTGGACCAAGGTTCCTCAATGTCCCCTTGCAGCCCTGCAGACTGAACCAAGGGAGTACAGAGGTGCCTAAATGCGGTAGCATTGGCTTATGAGAATCTAAGGCAACTTGGAGGCAGGAACTGCAGGACATAAAATGTGTGCCTAAAAACAGTAACACGTTTACCTTCACCGATACTAATGAGGAGAATGCTCACCTACAGTGAAGGCTCAGAAGAATCATCGGAAAAATGGCCTAAAATTAAGTGCATGGTCAGTATGCCTTACACCAAACCTTTGTGATTTGTTTTTGGTTTGTAGCTGGCTTTCAAATGTTTATTCCAAGTGGAGACTGTCAAAAGAAGGCCTGGTAAGGGAATTTGAACATCCTGTCCTTTGTTGAACTGTAAGTGATCAGACCCACAGAAACTGACCCGCTTAGAGCCTCAGCACTAATCTTTTATTCTAAAGCCTCTCCAAACAATATTTCTGTGGAAATGAAAATTGGAAGTTTTGAGAAGTAATGATCCCAATAATGTTTCCACCAAGCTCTATGTCTCTCTTGCTTTTTCATTAAATACAGTATGAACCCGAGTAACTGTGGACTATTTCCTTTGCTAATGTTATTTTAAAATTTCACATAGCAACCAAAAGTAGTATTCAATACTGCCAACAAATTATTGATTACCAACATGATACAATTCCAGGGCCCCTCTTAAAATTACTTTCTTTTACCTGTATGTTCGGTCACCAGGAGTGTAATGCAAAGTCATTGTGCTCTTCAGTGAAGGTCATTTAAAAATGTACTTGTCGTATCCAACTTGTATTTCAAAGGGTGTAAGCAGCCCCTCAGACTACAATGTCCCTCTGTATGTTCTAAGCGGTCACTGAGGCTTCAGTATGCCTCATAACTGCTCAGGACCTGTCTCTGGGCTCTAGTGACTGAAGATTTGCTGTTCTGTGTGATTACCGCACACATATGGGGCGTCAGTATGCTTGATTTCACTTAAATAACCAAATTTGACTTACCCACTATCACAACAAGTGGAAAAATTGCAGCAAGGTTGATGTTTATTTAAATTCTAGCACAATTGTTTGGTTCACATTTTTCCTTTATTTATCCCGATTTCATATGTAACAAATAAGAATTCAAGTTTTGCTTCTCAAGCTGTCTTCACAAATTAAGTACAAATCAGAATTTAGCTGGTTTGGTATTTAGAATGAATGCTTGGAAAACTATATTCACCGTAATCCCTTCATCTATGCACACAGTGCACCAGTACGAAGCCGAAGAAATTATCAGGCGTGAATGTGTCAAATAGTGGGGAATTACAGTCTGAATTGATGTGGTTTTTCTATTTCTCACAGTTACCTTAGGGGCAAACTTGGATTCATACATTTTTCCTGTTACTCAAAATTACTGATACTCAGAACATTGGTAGTGTCAGGTGTGGAATACCAATATGTTGGCCCAAAGTGCACATGATGGCGGCCTGAACCATTGCACAACTCCACCTGTGGTGTAACTGACTCACCAATGGATTTCATTAGTTCAGTATTTGGTCTTCATTTCTCAGTAATTTATTATTTCATTGAAGCTAATCTCTCACTATGGGATAGGGTGTTGATTACGAGCGGATCACTTGGGATTGGTTGCAGTGGCAGGCATGGACAGCAAATGGAGGTCACACTTACCTTGAGCAAACGAAACGCCATATCAGCAGGCAGCTGGGGTTGAATGCTTTCAACCTCTTTAACCAACCATGGAAGCTCTTTATCTAGTTGCTCCTCTGGCAGGACGGAGGCCAAATGTCCCAGAGTGGTGATAACCTGCCCCCAGACCTGTTAAGAGAAATTAGACCTGGTTTTCAGTTCCACACCCTTGACATTTAACTACTAGGAAAACATAAGCCACATCTGGAAGTAGGTGGTTCTTTGGAGAGGCAGCTGCACTTCACACTCGTTCTCCAGGAAGTGTTTTTGCCATGCAGAGGCAGAGGCTTTGTTTTACTGGTAGTATAAAAAAAACTAGACAAGACTGATTCTGGAAAATAGAAATCTTATCCATGAATTTGTTTTCACAAATACTTCAAATAAATAATAATCCCAAGTTGTTATATTTATCCTGATTGCATAGACCCTTGGGTTTGCCGCCTTACCCTTCCTATTCTGCATCCTTAACAAACCTCTCGTCTTATTTGGATGAGAGTTCTACACCCACTCTCTCCACTTTTGTATTTTATATGTTTCCCCTGCCCCCCCCCACCACGTCTCTCAGCTGTTTTCAACAATTTCTACTCCCCTACTAAAGTCATCTCTTCCCAGAAGCCCCTCACTACCACTTTAAATCTGTACCATCATTTTATTCCAATACCCATTATTCTCCTTGCCTCCTCTTCATGTTAAGATTGTGGTGGACATAAAAAAGAGACTCCTGCAACTCCGATTCTATTAAAATACCCTAGACTCTCATTCGGTCACTTTCTTTTTCAAAAATAATTATTACACTTACTGTTCCTTAATACTTAAGTATCATAGCATCGTTTAGCTTTGATTTTGTTTTACATATTTGACCTGATATGCATTGGATACTTGGTATGGTACAATACAGGGTTTTACAAATTTTAGTCATCTACAAGAATAGATATCACAAGTCTGGATCAAGAGAAGGAATTACATTTTGTTTGTATTTCATCGAATGAAGTGCATATGCAAAGGCAGATGGAATGGCAGTCTTGTGTATGAATCAGTCGTCTCACTAAACGGTACAGCTCTAATCCATCATCCTCTGTGCTCTGTCCTTTCCCCACTTTTCCAACTCACCTCCTGGAGACTGGGGATGGCTTCAAGAAGAAACATCTTACAGGCTGAGTAGGCTTCAAAGAGAAGTGTGACTAGAGGAGCGTCTACAGTGGCAGCAAACTGGCCTGCTAACATCTCAATGACTGCAGAAAAATAAAAATAAATTACAGTTAAAGCTAAAAGGCTTAGGTGTTGCATTTATGTGCACATTTACCACCTTGCCTGGTAGGACATACTGAACAAAAACAGTGCAATGTGTCTGCTGACAGAAAATGAGTTTTTCGCAGTATTAGACTCAATTCGCAGAGGTTTTCTTTGACTCTCATGGGTCATGTAATGTCATCCATTTCAGTCCTGCATCGTATTGCACTTTTGTGGCATTCTAGATTCTAGACATTACATGGTAATAATGTCACATTACTGCAACTCACTGTATTGAACTCAAAAGAATGAAAGGACAAATATGTATCATCAGGGTGTTTTCTACTTAAAATTTGCAACAAAGTAATTCTATTTTGCACGGTTTTGTTGTTTGTGAAAAAAGATAGGAGAAATTAGATTTTGCACAAGATAATATTGTATGAAGATAGTGGCCCTCTGGGCAAAAAAAAAATGAATATAAAAATATAACATATGATGCATCAAAGCATTCCGTATTACTAAATATGTGAATAATTTTATGTGCTTAACAAAGAAGTGCTGGTTCGGGTATCACCAAAGTAAAAAGTGGTGTAATGATTCACTATTTTGCTCCTCAGGAAGGAAGAAACTGAACCAATTTAATCTCACACATCTGAATAAACACTGATTCACTCAATTTTCTACTTTAAACATAACAAAAATTGTGGAATCACATTTCCCCCTTTTCTGTCCAATTATTGTAAATGTTTAGTTGCGAGCAAATCTTGCTTCCTGCATTCTCTATTTTATTTTTCAAGTGGCAAAAATGGTTAAAATATATTAACACCATGATTTGCACCAGTCAAAACCTTTACTTAATATGGTGCTTAGTTTGCAATTGTGTGAGCTGTAGGTTGCAACAAGAGGTCTCTACCAATGAAATGAACAAATACCTCTTGATAATTGTGTACGGTTTCTACAGATTTTAATGCTCCTCTTCCTATGGAGGTAATTTCACAACTTAAGACCTGATTCTGGCTTTGTCAGATGGGTATCCCGTCGCAAACCTGATGGAGAACCGGTCCGTCTAATTACAGGTAGAATAAGATATAAAGGATTTGTAATAAGTCAGCAGGAACAGACGTCAAGTTTGTAATAGAGCAATTCTTCCACCAAACTCTAAATCAGGCCCTTAGATTTTTGTTACTAAAAAGAATAGGTTGTTTCCTGGAGGTGTGCTCTTCAGACAAGAGCGATGTGGTCTCCTCATGACATGGTAAACTTGACACAGCAGCTCAGCATGCAAGTTCAATTGGTAGATGTACTAGAATGTAGTGTTGTTATACTTTATGCAGACCAATGTTGAAGTTGAATTCTGATTTGGGCCACAAATGAGAGTTCAATGAAGATAAGTTATCAGTTGTTGAAAACTATTGGATGAATATGGACTGTTATTCTCTGCACCGATCAGACATAAGAAATTGCATCTCTTTGCATTAAGGGTGTTCTCAGGTAATGTTACAAAAGGGAACTTAATAAAGGTGTGCTTTCCCCACACTCCCCCAACCATCATACAGAACCCCACCCTTCCACCAGCGCAGGTACACACCAAGGCTAAACCAATATTTCTGGTTCACTGTAGAAGCAGTCTTCATTACAGGATAGAACGTTCTGAGAATCAGACCTAGGTGTGGTTCAATTTCTGGTCCTGCAAGAGAAAATAAAAAATACAATATTAATTAAAAGAAAGACGAATGCCAACTTAAAATGACGAGTGTGCTGCAAACCTCATGTGTTTGTTATGATACATATTAAAAATTTAACTTGGTGCATGGCTTTCTAAGTTTTCCACTCAGCAGCAAATGAAACTTCAAACCTCTGAGGAAAAAGGGAACCAGATTTCACCAGATTTGATATAGAAAAATGGTCAACTTTCTTTTTTGACAAAATGACTGCATCTCCTTTTTAACATGGTTCACACATGTAAGACCTAATCACAATTTTTGCATCTTTGTGCAGTAGATGCATTTCGGCATCTACAACAAAGTTTATATAAACTTTTCAGGAGGAAGCAAGTAGGGCATTTAGCCAAAACAATGCTCCAGGCAACGTAACTTTTTACAGCTCATGTAAGGCATTCAGCCTTCATCAGTAAGCGAAAAAGAAAGTTTCACATTGTCTTTTCACTAGATTCCCTGGATTCACTTGCACCTTTTTATAATGGTGATGAAGGAGTGCGGAATTATAGCAGGATTGCTGCATTTTTACAGAAATCCAAAATTCTTGTACGAAGAAAGACTTCATAGTTAAGTAGTTTGTTGGTGTAGAGCTGTTTTAGTTTTTAACTGTTTTTTAGCAAGAGACATAATGAAACAACACGTGTAAGGAGCATCTGGTGCTGGCATTTGGTGCTAAAATGTGACTCTGCAATGTGAATTGATTACGAAAGACAACAAATCTAAAACAATATGTATTGTTTTAATATAATAACCAAAATAGCAGCAATACATGTTTATCCTACAAAAATTGCTGTCGGTGTACCTATATTTAAGATGCAACCATTCACTTCAAAGGCCTCTTGCTGGAGTTCTATATTTGAATCCTCCTGCTGGAATTAGCACTGAGATATTTGTTTCTTTAATGAGCACTGTCCGGAAAGCAATCTTCTTAGAGTTGATTTACATACCCATTATGACATGGGGTCGCAACAGATAGTGTTGCTGTTTTATTTTCTTCCTCACAAATTAAGTGTTTCAACTATATGGGTTGAAATGACAAAGTCATGGGCTTCTATTCTCAATGCCAACATTTGTTTGAAATATATGTAGAAAAGAACTTAAATATGCCCTGTGTGGCTTTTTTCCACTTTCAATTTGCATTGAACATGCACTGCTAGTGATTGGCCCACTTTCAAACACCACTGTAAAATTTATAAATCCGCCATACTGTAATGGGCTTATAAAAAATGTGAAACACTTTATTAAGGGACCAGAAAGAAGAAGCCAACATCTGTCAGGGCATGCTTCAAAGCCAACTATCTGTGTATTTGAGTGGTGTGATGACATGAGCAAAAATAGTCAGATAAAACTATCTGCAGCCAGACCTAAAAGCAATGTAGAATGGGTAGATTGCCACAGATCACAGTGTTCCATAACAGCATAGCATTTTTGAAATTACCGTATTGAATTGTTATTTGATGGATGGCCCAAAACACAATCTCCTCTGGAATAGATGGCACCATAAATAGATTTACAATCCTAGAAGATATTGACTGTGGTATCCACTTGGTAAGAGCAATTTGACACATTAAAGCCATCCTTTCAATTTCAGCAGAATTCTCCTAAATATGTAGAAATAGGAAATATTGGTAATTTAAATGATTTATGACAAGCAGGATGAGACAAACAAATCCAAAACAAGAATTAAGTACAAAGTATCAGGTATGCAGACAATATTGTGAAACAGGAAATGCCTAAACACATCATTTTGAGCCTGATTATGAGTTTGACAGATGGGATACTCCTTGATGGATATGCCGTCCGCCATGTTACAAGTTACATAGGATATAATGGAATTGTAATACGGGGACAGGATATCCCTCACGTTTGTAACAGAATATTGCTGACTACCAAACACTTAATCAGGCCTTAAAACTCAATCAACAATAAGATAGAACCAGAGCAGATACGAGAAATGTATTCACTTCTTAAAATAGATGAAGTAGCATGGCAACTGGCTCCGAGAGGTCTCGCCCCTGAATGGATTTCGCCGTTGGGATTAAATTGGCCTCTCGGTCCTTGGGGACATCTGGGTGGGGGACCATATTCACGCCTTTGCGGACCTTCAGCAGCGACATGCCCTTACCCATACCCAACACTTCAGCTACCTGCAACTGCGACACGCTGTTCTTGTATACCTCCCCTCACCAATTTCCCTTCCAGAGTTCAGCCCACTGGAAGCCCAGGTCATGATGGGAAACCTAGGCAAGGGGGGAGTGTCCCGTATCTATCGATCCCTAATAAATAATGGCCCAGCGTCCTTAGATGGAGTCCGTGCCCGGTGGGAGGGATGGGTGGGCCCCCTGGAGGAGGCAGACTGGAGGTATGCTCTGATGGCCCCTAGAACCCTGACCACGTCCTCCAGGCTGCGCCTCGTGCAGATATACTACCTGCACACTGTCTACCTCACCCCTGCGCGACCCTTCCGTGCCCACTTGCGACCCTCCCCAGACTGCCCGAAATGCGGCTCTTCACCTGCTGATTTCTACCACATGGTGTGGCTCTGCCCAGCGTTAGAGAGGTTCTGGAGGGGGGTGGAGCAGGAGCTTACATTAGCCCTGAGTTGGGAGGTTCCTAATGACCCACTCAGAATGCTGCTGGGAATTTTTGATAGTCTGGATGGCTTCAGGATGGATAAACGATTACTGGGAACAGCAGTGGCGGTGGCTAAAAGGGACATAGCGACATACTGGATGCGCACCGCTGCTCCTACTGTCAGGGGGTGGAGAAGGGGGTTAGACTGGTGTGGCGTCCAAGAGGAGGCAGTGTTTGAATCCCGGGGCTCGCCGGATTTGTTCCACAAAATATGGGGTAAATGGTTCAACTTGATCCCGCCATGATCCCTAATGTACCCTATATCTCCTGTTATATTGCCAATGTGGAGCGCATGAGGTTGTTATATTCGATTGGACTGACCCTGCACAGAACCTTTGTTGCTTTGAACCCACTGTCTAAGCTGATTGATGAACTGTAACCAATTAATTTTTTCCTGTTCTTGCTGTATTTACTCAATAAAAAATTGATTATCAAAAAAAAAAAATAGTTGAAGTAGAACCAGGAGTTTCCAAAACAGACTGAGCACCAGCGGCAAGAACGTTTACAGGATAAAAACGGGTCATATATAAAATTATAAATATAGTGGTGCACCCAATACACAAATAAAAAGTCCATCACAATATCAGAATTTCTTGTCTCTTCTTTTTTTCACATCCAATATACTTTTATTTTTATCAGTGTCTGTCTTTCTGCACTGCAGAGGTATTTAAAAGCGACTGATACCCTTTAGGCTGTGCACCAAATATATTTCATGGGACAAGCTGGGATGTGAGCGCTATTTTACCTAGCCGCTTTCAGTATTTGTATGAGCATATACAATAAGAAATAATTAATTGCATTTGGCTGTTCTCTAGACCTTTATTGCCTTAGTGTTTTCTACATATAAAATAGCTGTACTTTAGGGTATGATTTTATTAAATATTTAACCTCTTTTCAACACAACAGAAAGATTGCAGAAGCTTTTTGATCGAAACAAATAGTACCGGCTTTAAAGATATTGAATGATTATTTTTACAAATATTTTACCAATTTTAGGACTAACTCAAATGTATTTCAAACACTCTAAAAAGGATGGCCTGTTTTAGATATAAATGCAGGGACAGGGAAAATCATGATAAAACACCATGAAAATAAATCAGAAGTACCTATAATAGTATAATACATAAACTGCATCCTAATGACAATGTGGGGAACTACTAAATATGTCTACAATTGTTTAATCTCGTTGTATAGCTTGCAAAAAAACGCAACCTTTCTTGTGAAGTTCTGAACTCTCAGAGGCCAGAGATAGTACAACGGTGAAACATATGTGGCACTTCCAAGCTGCTGTTCTGTATTGCACTGCCAGCATACATGGCTGCATGTGGAGGTTGGGACAGTCCTTAACTCCATATTCCTTCAGGGGGATGCCTGGGCCTCTGAGACTCTAAGTGGCCCCTACCAAAATGTTTCTTAGTAGCTGTGCTAGCTTTGCACCACTTCCCTTAAACATGTTCTGAGATCCAGGTTGCCTTTGCCAGTGCTTAGTACTTTGACATAAACAACCGGACAAAAGTGTTCACTAATTTGTATGGGACTGAGCCTCCTAACAAATGGTGTAATGCATCTTGACACAGTGTTGTGGTGAAATGGGTGTAAATACAATGCTTTTTACAAAAGGACCCACACATGCCTTGGCAGCATCCGCTACAAACTGGTATGGCCAAAGAGGAGCAAAACAAAGGATCTAACACCACCTCCCTCCTGTGCACTTTGCTAATCTAGTCCATGTTGTGAAATGAATGGAGATCCGATCTCTGTCCCCCTTTCTCTCACTTTACTGTTTCTCACACACATAAACAAATACACACGCAAACACGTACAGACATGCAGACACATTTCTGTGTGAACATCAGGCTCTAAAATAGGCAATTCATAAAAAAATACAAATCAAGATCTACAAGAGAGCTTAACTTTTGAATCTATAAGTTTGTTACATACAGATTGAATCTATTTTGTGTTCTCAGCCCTTGCCTACATGAACATGTGGGAGGTTAAGAAGAATCAGATTCTCTGTGGCTCTACATTGCTACCTTTGTAAGATATTTAAGAAGTTCTTTAAAAGTGAAAATATGGAATTTAGGGTCCGATTTTGTGTTTGACAGATGAAGCAGTGTCCGCCAGGATGTCAGTGGACATTGCGTTCGCCATCCCAACATTACTTAAGTTGTTACATTTAGAGATGACCTCCACAGCTGTCATCTCTGTATTTTGAAAGGAACCATTGTCACCACGGTTTCCTTCAAGGTACAGAATGGTTGGTTGATGGCCATCCTCGATGTGACAACTGTTTACCAAATATTTATTTTTTTGTTTTTGAGAAACTCCTGAAGCAGCAGTTTCTAAAAAAATGAAAACTCATGACCTTCACGTTCTGGGAGTTTTCACCTAGGGTATGTGGGTCTTTATAGTTTTTTTGTCCCTCACCGCCAAGTTTTCCTTGCAGTGATGGACAAAAAGAAATCATACAGTTTGCCCTAAATAGAGGGGACATTGTGATGCCCTTATTTCAGACCATCAGAGTAGGCTTTCAGAGACTGAGCTACCAAGAAAACTACTGACAAAAAGGTTGGAGTCTGCCCATCTGTAAATGAGGCAGGTTGACAAAAGCTTGGTGGGCAGGTTGCTCTGACACATTTACAATAGTGTAACCTGTACCACAAACTCAAAATTAAAAACTTAATATTTGTTATAGTTTTATTAAAGGCCTTGCAAAATATATAAAAAGGGGAAACAATCATATTCCTGAGTTTAAATCCACTGGTTTCCCACCTAGATATAATTTGAGTATCATATTGTTACAAAGAAATATTTACTTTGATGTATGCTCATTTATTTTTTAATTGATCTATATATTTACAGTTTGTTTTTGCATTAATTGTGAAACAAACCTCTCTTTCTTTTACTGTCACTGTGCAGAACAAATAGTGTGACTAAAATGTGATATTTTTTGAATATTTTTTCTGTTTGATCAGATTATATTTTTCTAATGTATAGGGTTTGTTAGATGTATACATGATTCAAAACCTCTGACCACAATGTGCAAAAAATTAATTTAATAGTTTAAAAAAATCACAACCAAGTATACCACTATTTTACAGAAGAATCAGAAATAAAGCAGAGCTGTTTTATTAGTTGTATTTTGTGTGGGTATGTGTGTGGGATGTTGTGTTTGAGAAATGGTGTAGAGAGTTTGTGAGACATATGATTTGGAGGGTGGTGAGAGTGACAGTGGTCGTGCAGAAGTTGTTGGTCAGTATGTGGGGTATAGATAATAATGTGAGTTAAATGATGTGAGTTTGAAATGTTGAAGGCATTGGTTGATGAGGAAAAAATAGTGTAAGATTCATAGGATGTCTGGTGTAGGTGTTAGTGTAAGGCGTAGAAGGAGAAGGAATGTAGGTGAAGCACTGTGGGCTATTTAAAAGTTTACAATGGCATTTCGTATTGGTGGATTAAAAACAGGGGTCTCCAACTGATCGATCGCAAGTTACTATTAGCTCTCAAGCTGCTACTGAGTAGCTCACATATGATAATTGCCTGTCAACAGACTTGAGGACATGCAGGGGCCATACAGATAACAAAGCTATTTAAAACACAGTGCCCGTTTCTATGATTTACTCAAAAGCTGAGAGTGCTGGATGATGCAGACTACCCTTTTCTGAAAAATAATTTCTTCTTTTTCTACTTTCTTTCTAGCCTCTCTTTCCTTGTCTTTCTTTTTTCCTTGCTTTCATGTCTCTTGTTCCTGTCTCAATGTATTTTCTTCCCTCTTTCTTGCTTTCTCTTAATTTCTACTTCTTTCTCACTTTCTTACTATTTCTTTACCATATTTCTTACTTTCCCTCTTTTGTTGTGCATTCTTTTTCAGTTCTCTTTCTTTTTGGCAAACGTTTCTTATTGCTATTTTTCTTTTTTTTTTTTCATTTCTACCTATGGTTATTCCTTTTCTTCCATTTCCCCATTCTTTGTCTCTTTCATACTTTTTCTTTCTTCTCCTATTTCAATCTATTCATTGTTTCCCTATTTTTCTCTGCTTATTTCTTTTCCAGGCTAATTATTTCGTCTTCGCCTTTCTTTCTCTCCTTGTTTCTCTCAGTAATTATTTTCTTTGTTCTTTCATTCTTTCTTTTTTCTCCCATTTCTGTTTTTCTCTTTTCTCTGTTTATTTTTCTATCTTCCACTCTTACTTGCTTTTGCTCCTTCTTTTCGGTTGTCCTAACTCTGTCTTTTTCAATGTCTTTTTTCTCTTCTTTTTTCTCTTATTGTTTCCTTCTCTCCCTCCTTTCGTTCAGTCTTATCTGTTTTCTATGCCTTCATCTTTCCTCCTCTGTTATTCTTTTCCTGTCTTTCTCCTTTTTGTTGTATTTACTTATTGTTCTTTTTTCTTTCTTTCCCTCTTTTCTTTTATTTATCCACTACTGACCTTTTCTTCATCTACAACTGACCTTATCTCTTTCTTTCTGTTTTCTTCTAATTTCTTTTGCTTTCTTTCTCTCATTTTTTTCCTTTAATTCCTTTCCATCGTTTTCTCGTTGTCTTTTTTCTCTTACCTTCTTTCCTTTCGCTTTTTCTATTGTGCTCTTCATTCTTTCTACTTCTACTCCCTCCTTTGTCACACCTTCTTTCTTCCCTTTTTTTCAATAATTTCTTTCAAGGTTGGTTTCTTCATCTTTCATTTATATTCCTCCTTAATTTCCTGTTGTGTGCTCTTTTCTCTGATTATTTTGTCCTCATTGGGTTTCTCCTTTATTTTGTTCTTTTTCATTTCCTATATTTCTCTGCCTCTTTCTTTTTTATTTTCCTTTCTTTCTTTTTTCTTTCCTTTCTTTTCCCTCATTCTATCATTCTTTCCTTTTGTTTTTTCCACTTCTCTGTTATGTCATGATATGTTAAAGAATTTGTAAGCACATAGCTGCCCCAGCAACAGGGCGTCTCAGCATTAATTCTAGGTCATATCGTGGAAGGAGAGAAGAAGCTGAGAAATAGACCGGAAATTCCCAAGTCTTTACGGCCTTTATGAAAGCCTAATGATTGTGGATACTCCTGATGGTCACTGGGAGCGTGTTTGAGAGGGCTGGTACCTTTTCTAGGAAATTTGACCAGACTCTAATTAGAGTTGTTTGAGAAGGAGATCACGAGCTAAGTAACATCACCATAGGATACTAATGAGAGCACCATGTCTTTTGCCACCACCGCAAGAGGCTGTTTATAAATGTTAAATAGCCTGGGGCTCAGGGCTGATCCCTGGGGTACTCCATGACATACGGTGTGCACCTGAAAGCAATAAGGGGAAGAAACAACCTGGAATGATCTCTCTGAGAGAAATGACGTAAGCCAGGTTAGGGCCGAACCTCCAAAACCTATCTCATGGAAGCGCCGCAAAAGGATCTCAAGTAATACTGTGACGAACGGGGCACTTAGATAGAGAAGGATCACAGTAGAATTGTTGCGGAGTCCTGCAGATGTTCAGTATCTGCCAACAGGGCAGATTCAATACTGTGCTGGGATCTAAAACCATTGGGAGTACAAGATTTCGATGGACTCCACAAATTTGGTTAAAATAGAATTGATGTAGGATTTAATAGTTTTAGCCAGGAAGGGAAGAAGGGAAATGGGATGAAAGTTTTCTGGTTTAGATATATCCAGAGTAGTTCTTCTCTTTTTTCACTCACATCATTGCCTGCCTGTCTTTCTCTCTCTCTATTTCACACTTTTGGTGTTTCAAGAGCAAAGGGACACAACTTACCCACAGGGACCCCAAATGTAATCCTTTGCGATACAACTCCGATTCTATTAACACTTTATGGTCCCTGTATCTGGAATGACCTACTCTAGGGTATCTAGGTGCAGTGTTTACGTTATTTGGCCTCCGTGTGCATTTATCACTCCTATATTAGACAGTAGCTCAGAAAAAGGTGAAGACACCTGAATTAACGAATGTTGATGGCAGCGTACACTGCATGTGGTGGTGAAGGAAGTATATACTAGCTAGTCCTACCTGATGTAGTTTGTGTTGCAGGTGTGTAGAACAACAAACATTGGGGTGTATGTTTCATGTATGTTGTAAGTAGTGAAGGTGCGGTATGTAAGTGCAGTGTTGGTGCAGGTTAGAGTTTACTTTGGTGGTGTCAAATGTCCCTAAAATGTATCAGAGTGGCATTCTTACACTAATTTGCATTGCATTATGGTGTTCAGTACACTCATTTTATAGAGTCAGACCATTCTCCATGCTTCCTTCCTAGGGACACTCTTTACTATCAATATACTAATTCATCCCTGTCAACTCTAAAATACCACTACATCAAACTAACGTGCCTGGAATGATTAACAAAAACAATAACGTGCAAACACTAGGGGCCAGATGTAGGTAGGAAAAATTTACCGATTCTTATTTACCGAATTTTACCCATTCGGTAAATAAGAATCGGTAAATAAGAAGGGGGGAGATGTAGGAACATCCAGATGTTCCTTTTACCGAATCGGTAAAAATCGGTATTTACCGATTCGGTAAATACCGACCGGTAATGCCCATTCATTCCTATGGGCTTTGGTATATGACAGGTCTGCCTGTCATATGGCACAGGTGTGCATGCACACATGTGCATGCACACCTGAATCGGTATTTTACCATCAAATTGAATTAGGGCTTGTGGGACTCAGAAGAGGCCGACCTACATCTCAATTTTACCGATTCTGTAAAAATACCGGTCGGTAAATTTACCGACCGGTATATTTACCGATTCGGTAAAATTACCGAATTGGCCTGTTTCCTTCCCCCTACATGTCAAAAGCCAAATACCGGTCGGTAACGGCCGAAATCGGCCGTTACCGACCGGTATTTGGCTACCTACATCTGGCCCTAGGTAACAAAAAAATTGACTGTTGTCTTGAGAGTACTAGCAGTAGAGAGACTTGTTACTAAAACCCTTAAAAGGGAATAATAGTATATTGCACCCACAATAGCATTGGTGGCTCCTCCGCTGAGGCGGATGAGCCATCACCCCACTGTTTGAATTGCAAGCTGAATACAAAAAATAAAATGCTAATAACATTTAATATTATCATTTTTTTCTGTATTCAGCTTGCAGCTGAAGCCAGAGGTTGGGGCTGGGCTCCGCATGTCACAGGGGGAGGAGTCATGGCAGCACCTAAAGTGTGCATTATGGTTTGGCCGGCCAACTCAGGCCAGCCAAAGCATAATGTGCACACTGCATGTTCTCCACACAAGCTGTATTACAGCCTGCGTGGAGAACATGCACAGCCTGCCAGCCCCTGTCTGAGCGCCAAACCACAGCATTCCAACCAATCACGACGCTGCTATAAGGCAGCCTCGTGACTGGTCAGGGGATTCTGGGAGGCTGTGTGCTTCCAGTGGAAGGAGGAGGGAGGAAGAAGAGGCGGCAGCCGGCAGTCGGTGGTATAAGTAAGTGCTTTTTAATTATTTTTATTATTTCCCACCACCTCCCTCTGTCCCCCCGCCCCATCACCACTATTCGGCAGCAGTCAGTACTGAATAATAGTATCAGTTATGGTAGTTAAAAAGTCCAGCACTTTGTATTATACTCCTACTTAAAGGCTTTTTAATGGAAATAAATGAGAAACCGGTGTGTAAATGAAAAAACTGTTTAATAAAAAAACATATTTTACAGTTAATTATTTTTCTGATTTTATTATCCGTGTAATCGTTTTAATTAACCATGCACTTTACAAATCAAACTTACTTACTTAAAATGAGTTAAAAAGGCCATTGTTTAAAATAATTTGTGTGGATGCAGTGTCACGTTAAGTTTTTATTTTTTTATTGAAAATGAAATACTACGACTGCATTTCACACAGTGTGAAAAAAGTTATATTTCTTGCTGCACGCACTTCTGGACTAGCACCTGATATATTATATAGGTCCTCCTGACAAAATCTAATGACGCAGTAGCAGCTCGTGTCATTGCAGTATTTTACATAGAGGTATTCTGCTCTGCCTTCAAAGAACGGGCCCATGCGCAAGATCAACATATGGCCATACATACTGGATTTTAATATGGTGCCTGTCGAGCACTACTGATTTACCTGCTATCACCACTTACTTTATTGAATGACATCCTGTGCCACATTCATTGAAGGTCTGGTACTAGAATATCTTTGTCAGTATATTGTCTGGCATAAATATTCTGTACTAAACATTGTTGATAAAAGTTATCACCACCTTTAGGACAGGATATTGATGTCAAATGATATTCTATATGTGATATTCTGATATATAGTCCTATTAATTATTACATTCCCACCAACTGTAAAACTAAGTCAGTGCTCTCTTTTCAAGAGCTGTTATATTTCCTGCAGCTCCCATGATATCACCAATCCTGTAGTACATCCTACAAAATCCCTTCTATTGCCATTGGGTAATTAATTTGACTTTTTCATATCAGGAATATCTTGCTATTTGTTAGTGCCCCATTGGGTCTCCCATGCACTACTTCAGCTGGGCTCTCTACTCACATCCATTGTGGCTTCAAGATAATCATCCTGTGTAAATTATTTCACAACCTCTGGGAGAGCCATCTGTATAAGCCTGTTAACAATCCAATGGCACATCTGCTCATTTCCATACTGACTGCAGATCACGACGGAACTATTTGGGATCCCAAAAGTCTGACTGGATGATCAGTAGTAATTCTTCTTTGCCACGTCAGTAAAGACGAAGTGCTTTGCTGCACCTGCCCTGAAGCTCCTGAGGTTTCCCAAGATTGAATGAATAATTACCATCTGCCAGTGAGAACCTGTTGCTTACCGAGTACTTCAGGATGCTGTCCAGAGTGTCAGCAGTCACCAACATGTTGCTCAGTGTCAAATTCCTTTGTGTGACGGTAGTGTACATACAACGTACAATTGCTAGTTCCTGCAGGGGTGTTAACTGGAAAAAAACACATATTTTACTCATCTGAAAAACAGGGTTAATCAGAGACTTATTCACAAACTGTAACATACTATAACATGCTTTTCACAAAACCTATATCTGAAGACTTCTGCCTCCAACTCTCGCATCTTTTCTACGAGGAGATAAATGCAGCGCATGTATACCTACCATTTTCTTTTACCTGTTGGAAGGATAGGGGTGATTGGCTGGAAAATGGGGAACATTTATTACAAAATGGGAGGGATTTAGGAAAAGGTAAGGAGGGGTAAAGGAAGGATTAAAGAGGTTTTTAGGGAGGGACAAACACCCACCCACAAAAAGGTAAGCTTGTTGATATTCACAAACTGTACTTACTTTATTACTTAAGCCATAAAAGTCATAAAACAGTTACAAATATTTTTTCAGCCCAGATCTGGAGTAAGTGCAGAAACACACATGGCAAACCACTGAAATTGCAACACCATTCCATAGCAAATAATGGAGATAAGGACGTAAAATAAAACCCAATAGAAATGAATGTTAAAATACATGAACCTATTTTGAAATTTGAGTCGCACAACTTCACGGACCATTCTGATGTTTATTCAAGGTTTGCATAATTTTCATTAGTCCCAATGCATTTCAGCACTTCACTCGGCCTTCTTCGGGGGAAAGAGATCTGCAGACATCAGCACGCTTTGCCTCTCGAACACAGCTGAATCCTTTTGCCTTTAAATTTACTTGCCTCTGGTGGGCGTTCCAATAATTAATTCGCAAGGTTCCCTGGTATTCGTAGGCTGGATGTCTGTAAGTTCGACCTTGAATTGTTGCCGTGACTTCCCCACACGCCTCTTTTGTGCGCGATGGGGACTCTGACCAGGCTCCAGTGCCTGGTGGCGGCCGCTGCCCTAAAGCTTCTCGCTGGTTTGTCAAAGACCTCCTTTTGCGGGCAGGTATGGCGCTCTTGTGGAGGTGCGTAACTCCGCGGCTGGACAACGCCGTGTTTAACATCAAAGAACCTTCCCCAACAGGAGAAATTTGAGTCGCACAACTTCACGGACCATTCTGATGTTTATTCAAGGTTTGCATGATTTGCATTACTCCCAATGCATTTTGGCACTTCACTCGGCCTTCTTCGGGGGAAAGAGATCTGCAGATATCACACGCTTTGCCTCTCGAACACAGCTGAATCCTTTTGCCTTTAAATTTACTTGCCTCTGGTGGGCGTTCCAATAATTAATTCGCAAGGTTCCCTGGTATTCGTAGGCTGGATGTCTGTAAGTTCGACCTTGAATTGTTGCCGTGACTTCCCCACACGCCTCTTTTGTGCGCGATGGGGACTCTGACCAGGCTCCAGTGCCTGGTGGCGGCCGCTGCCCTAAAGCTTCTCGCTGGTTTGTCAAAGACCTCCTTTTGCGGGCAGGTATGGCGCTCTTGTGGAGGTGCGTAACTCCGCGGCTGGACAACGCCGTGTTTAACATCAAAGAACCTTCCCCAACAGGAGAAATTTGAGTCGCACAACTTCACGGACCATTCTGATGTTTATTCAAGGTTTGCATGATTTGCATTACTCCCAATGCATTTTGGCACTTCACTCGGCCTTCTTCGGGGGAAAGAGATCTGCAGATATCACACGCTTTGCCTCTCGAACACAGCTGAATCCTTTTGCCTTTAAATTTACTTGCTTCTGGTGGGCGTTCCAATAATTAATTCGCAAGGTTCCCTGGTATTCGTAGGCTGGATGTCTGTAAGTCCGACCTTGAATTGTTGCCGTGACTTCCCCACACGCCTCAATTGTGCGCGATGGGGATTTTGACCAGGCTCCAGTGCCTGGTGGCGGCCGCTGCCCTAAAGCTTCACGCTGGTTTGTCAAAGACGTCCTTTTGTGGGCAGGTATGGTGCTCTTGTTGAGGTGCGTAACTCCGCGGCTGGACAACGCCGTGTTTAACATCAAAGAACCTTCCCCAACAGGAGAAATTTGAGTCGCACAACTTCACGGACCATTCTGATGTTTATTCAAGGTTTGCATAATTTTATATATATATATCAAGGCTTCACAAGCCGAACACGTAGTTGTTTTGTCTGCCACTTGCTATGTTTCATTAAATTTTATTTCGTTTCCCGGAGTGCCGTCCCTGAGTGAATCTTTTGGAGCAGCCCTCTTTCCCCCTTTGCTATTTTCAGATCCCCTAATTGGGTTGTATGATGATGTTCACATATAAAAATACACTCTTTTAAGATGTCTCTTTCACTGTTAAGCATGGACTGAAAAAGGCTAACGCCGAAACACGTCTACTTGTTAATTTAGGAACAAACTGTGATCCCTTGAGTGCTCCGTGTTGTCCCGTTGAACCTAAGTTGTAATAAAGCATGTAAGCAGATTTCAAGCAATAACAGTGACTCAGGCCAATCTTTGGAGAATGGTTGTACATGTATATACGCTTGAAAATGGTGAAGTGCCAAAAGCAGTAAAGTTACTACAAAGTCTAAGAGTAAATGTACATGTGTGTGTGTTTGTGTCCTTTTGCACTGGAAATCATTGACCTTTTTCTGGTCCTTCATTTTTCTCAACTATCCATACCCAGAGGAGGAACAAGCCATGAATGCTTGCTCTCTCAGAAATCTCTCCTTTATATGACACTCAACATAACCGGTCCCGGGATGCTTGTTTCGGGTGCAGGGAAGACCTGGCTTGGCAGTTCGGGCTGGACTGTTACTATGAGGCACAGGGTCAAGACTAATTTGCATATGGCTGGGTCTGAACTGGGGTTGCAAAGTGAGCTAAAGAACTATGATGTATTAAAACCAAATCTGTGACTGGGGGTGAGCGTCTGAGGGGTTTCAGCGCTCCGTCCATCATCTCCTTGTGTTTGCAGAAATATGATATAACACTGCAATACCGCACAATAACTTATTTATACTGTACACTACAGCAACACACTGGATTACAACCCAATACAACCTAACCTATTACAGCTGTACGTCACACCACACAGTCCTTCACAGTGCAGTAAAGCACAAAACGTCACACTACAACACTACACAATCTAACACAATGTTAGACAACCACATATGTAGCTAAAGCTCGCTGCCTCTCATTGCCTTGAGTGTCATGTAAAGCAATGGAGACTCACAGATACCTTTTTTCGATGTTCCAGGATTTTACAACACGATAAAATGGTCTCATCTGGTTTGACAGAAGCAGACGTATCCAAAAAATCCATAAGGATTTCTATGTCCAAGCGCCGGACCGATTCCATCAGTCGAACTGTAATGACAACCACAAGAAACAGACACTTGTATGAATAATGTCTAGGCAGATGTTGCTCTTTAGTCATTTAGAAAAAAGTATCACAAGACATTTGTAACTCGCACCGCAATCTGCATGAATTTTTAAAGGTAGGACAGATATCTAAGATTCATTTGTGATTGCGCAAATTATGTTGTGTTTTAAGTTTTTTATAGCTTGATTACATATGGAATTTAACTGTTGTGCATTCTATATATATATGTGCTTATGAACTACTGACAAAACTAGCATTGGCATAGGCAATAGATCTCGACCCCTAAATTGGGCTGCCACCTTTCGAAGAGAAAAATACGGTAATATGTTGATTTTGTAAGAGTCTGCAGAGGCCCAAAATAGGACTTTAAACACAATTGTATGTATTAATTTGCAAAATGACTCTTCTATCTTTGTTTACTTTAATCATTTGTCATGGATCATTAACTCACACCTAGAACACATTTAAATGGGTTTTCTATTTATATTTGCTCTTTGAAGTATACACAGATAAGGCCTAACAGTTTTTGTTCCGACTGAGACATTAAAATGACGGTGGTGCTGCTAGGAAAGGAGTTAGGTGGCAACCCTACCCCTGAACCATATTGGTTTTGCCAACTTCTTTTTAGATGACTTCTGTGAATGTACACACATTCACAGTTGTCAGCTTTGAATGAATTTTCTTATGCTTTCCAGGGGGCAGTTTTAACAAAGAGAGGTTGGTGGCAGAAGACGTGGCAGCAGGAGAAAAGAATAGAAAATAATACTTCATATGCACTGCAGTGCAAGATCTGATGCCTGTAGTGGAAGGATTCATGCTATACAATGAACACTGAGTTAGTAGAAAATGCTCAAATGAGCGACAAGCACAAGAATAGGGCTGACAGCCATCAAAACAGTAGCAGAGAAGTGAGAGAGACAAGAAAACCATCCAAACATAAGCAAAGAACTGACAAAAAACACAAAGACTACTATCTGTTTGGCAGCGCTCTGGGAATTGGACTTACCGCTGTCAGGCTGCGAGGCACACGGACCCCAGGACCCCCGAGAGAGGCAGAGCGGCGAGCAAACAGCACGAGGGACTCGTTGTCCCGTGAGGCATCAGCACTGCACAGCCCCGCCCCTCCTACCGGGCAGTAGAAATTGACCTCGCAGCGCTCTGGGAATTGGACTTACTGCTATCAGGCTGCGAGGCACACGGACCCCAGGACCCCCGAGAGAGGCAGAACGGCGGGCAAACAGCGCGAGGGACTCATTGTCCCGTGAGGCATCAGCGCTGCACAGCCCGCCCCCCTCCTACCAGATATCACCAGCTGGCCATTTCAGCCCCGCGGGACGCGAGCGAGTGGCGCCGGGCTAAGCCTGGACAAAGGGCGGGCTGTCTGTGGCCGTCCGAGGACGAAAGAGGATGAGACGGGGCCCATCTCTTTCATTCTGACCCTGGGATTGTGATCCAGACATCTTAACAAGGTCAGTGTTGCAGTGATCGCTAAGTCCTGTCACCATAGAGTCATGGCCACTAATGGAGCCAGGAGGGGCCGGACGGCTACCACGGGTGGCATTGTTGGAACGATAGATCGATTTTTAATCAGGGCATCGTCAGTCATACAAAGGGAAAACGAATAAACTGAGAAACGTTTATCCATGGATCAATTATTCAATAAAAAATCCTCCTTGGGAACGATTGCTACAGCCCTATCCCCTCTGCCAGTTTCAGATGCAGCACTAATACAGCCATTGCTGGCAGTCCACCCTGGGCCCAGAATTGCACCGGGTACACCAAAGAATTGTACAAATACCCCGGAGCAGATAGTAGTTATGTTGCATAGCCCATCAGCTAATATGCCATCTCTGGAGTCCACATCAGGAACAAATCCCCAAAACCCTCGCTGCACTAGATCCGGTCAGTCCGCGAGGACGGTGGCGGTTAAGAACTTGGTGCAATAAGTAAAGCCCCGGAACAAGCAGTTAAAAGGAAGCGAGGGGGAACTGCTATAACCAGCAAGAACACTAAAAGGCAAAAATGCTCAAGAAAGGATGCTGAACTGCCTGCGGTTGATTTAGCCGGGAAACCTCCTGCAACAGACAAGTCACTGTCATTGGCTGTAGAAGCTTTGGTACTCACAGAGAAAGCAGGGATTTCTGGGAAAAGATGGAACAGATATTTATACAGTCATGCCTTCCAATTCACAAGAGAATGGACTCTATTGAAAAAAGACTCTCTCGTCTAGAATTATTATGTACCCCAAAAGATGGAGGGACAGGTAGGGGGAACTTGGATTTGTCCCCTAATGGTCCAAGCACATCTGGGCAAAGTCAAAAGGGGTCCCAAAATTTAACTACGGGAGCAATTTTTGGGGAGAGGGTACCTGTTGTGCAGTCTGATATAGTGGTTACACACCCAACTCCACAGCTACCGACAACGCAGAGATTATCCTCAAATAATATGGGAAATTCGGGGGGAAGGTGCATGACCGTTGGAAGCAGCCTTGTGCAAGAACCTAAGCAGCCAACAAATCTGGGCCTGGGAGAAGGAGCACAGGATCGCAGCAATCCCCAGTTGCCTCGCTTAGGCTTGCCCCCAGAGTCAGTCCCATATGTGGTGGTCCTTGCAGGGGTCCCCTCCCTGAATGCTGGTAAGATAGAGGATTACAGGGACTTGAAAAATAAGTGTATTTACTGGTTGAATCGCCATAGACCTTTCCGGAGGGGGGGCGCCAGCGAAATTCTATTCACTAGACGAACAGACTGGGTTGGGGCTAGGGAAAAGAATATAGATGGGAACTGCATTGTGATTAACTTTAGGGACAGTTGGACAGTCAGCCATATTTGTCATCAGAACCCAAGCATTCCAGACACATGCATTAAAACCTTGCCATTGACTTATTTTTACCCAGGTACATACAGTAAGAAGCGCCCTGAGTATAAGATGGCTGGAATTAACTGGACGGGCGAGGATAAGCGAACATAATAATCCCACACTGGGTAACCCAAATTGGGACAGGCCAATATACAGCCCTATGTCTTTTGACATGTTTCATCATCCCAACAGATTCAATAATCTGGATTCTGTCGAGTGACTACAGAGTCCATGTAAGTCCCACTCCCAAATAGCAGAGTGTAATAACATGACAGTTGTGAAGGCTAACTTCCTGAATATGAAATATCTCTTTGATGTGTACAGAATCAGGGTAGAAGATTGTCCACCAGAGGATAGAAAGTGTATAACTAGTGGTTACCCACTGAGTAGGACAGGAGGTAATAAGGGAAATAGTGGTATCAAGGCTAAAGCTGTAGAGACTAGAGGAGATAGCGAAGTGGGTGACAAGAGGGGACCGTGACAACCTGATTGTCGGGCCCATAGACCTTCGAACTATAGCGCTAGTCGAAATCTAGCCCAAAGAGAGGATACGGGGAGTGTCAACATAATTTCTTAGAATGTGAAAAATAAATTAAGCTCAGACGACTGGGGTCTGTTCATTGATACACACAACATCTGCCTTATGCAGGAGACGTGGGCCATGGACGACTACCAGCAAAGTGGGTTTGCCACATTCAATGTCCCTGCATCAAAAGGGGGCAGAGGGAGACCCTCAGGGGGGCTCAGTACATGGGTAGTGACTCACCTTGGAGTCATGGCAAAGCAAGTATCAACTAATTCCCCAGACATTCTGTGTGTCCTACTAACATCAAGGGGGAATAAGCCCTTGGCCATAATCAACATCTACTCCAGGCCAACACAGGGTGGCCAGGAGTCCCTGGTCATTGAACAGCTAAGGGGATTTATTAAGTCCTTAGACCCCGAGGCTGGTATTATTATCGGGGGGATTTCAATTGCCAATTTGAACCCCTCAATAATTTAAGTACCGAGGATCCAGACGAGGAAAATTTATATTGGAACATCCCGGAGCCCGCAATTACTACTGTAAAAGCATGGACACCGTTGGTACTGCAAATTCTCTCCCTTTCATTGTCTCTATCAGTAAGGCCCTGTAATGGCCGGCTAAAATCGGACAGGCCCGGAAATGTGACCTTTAATAGAGTGGGCCAATCGTCGATCATCGACTATATCATGATCGAATGTAGGTCATGGGACAAAGTCCAGGACTTCAAGATTTATTATCGGACGGACAGTGACCGTAACGCACTGGTCATGTCCTTGAAGCCTGGGAAATGGGGTATGAGATATTCTGCACCTGAGACCAATCTGCCACCGTATCCTCTACTTTTGCATAACAATAGGAGGAGAGTTAAATGGCCACATATTGCAGGCTCCCCAACAAGGCAGTCTGAAATATTTTGCCAAATCTTGCCCTACCTTAGTAAGATGGCTGATGTGGGACTTGAGGGGGCTGTAGTTGAAAGGGACAGTAGGCCGGTAGAAATTCACCAACAGTTAACCTCAATATTGTTAGAGGTCTTTTTTCCACCTCAGGTATTTAGGGAAAATCTCCGAAAGACCCATCCCTGGTACAGCGCTGAATGCCGGAAAATTAAAGGAGAGCTGGTTAAAGCCGTCAAAGTAAATGATAGACCCGAAATTAAGCTGTTAAGGGTCTTGAACAAGCATGTCCTAGAGAGGGAAAGAAAGACATGGGAGGAGGGCCATTGGGAAGATCTGAGGGAGGCACTACAACAGTGGTTCCCAAACTTTTGACTCCTGTGGACCCCCATTGAGTCACCACTGGAAGCCGGGGACCCCCAAGTAATTTGTAGGATTTAAATTTCAAACATTAAAACAGTAATTCGAACACAATAAACACAAATGTGCACACAAAAGAAAAACTTGAATTACTAAGGATTTTAGAGGCATATTTACAAGCCCTTATCCCCATGGGAACGTCACTTTTTGCGTTGTTCCCGTGGCGATAGGGGCTTCGCCTTATTTACAAGGCAGCGTTGAGCCACTTACCATGGCTTAACGCTGCCATGCAAATAAGGCACCCTTTCATGCAATACTTAGCGTGAAATAGGTGGGCAGTGGGTGTTGCGGTTGGCGTTCCACTGCAACACCCATTGATTTTGACGCTGCCTCCTATTTACAAGGGCAGTGTAAATAGCAGGGTGCGCCAAAATAAAAAAGAGGAAACACCTGGTCTTAACTTGGCAAAACAAGGAGAAATGCTTTATTGCTCCTCCATTTTGCTTTTTCCATGTGTGGTGCCTTATGCAATACACGGGGAAAAAGCAAAACGCCTTGGATTGTTTATGTTCAGGAAGGTGACCCTTCTTGCACGTAAACAATCTTGAAAATGTTTTGTAACTTCCATGTGTGCTGCATTAAGCAGAACACATATAAGTGACAAAACAGCATTTCAAAGTTGTTCATGTGCAGGAAGGAGGACCTTCCTGTACATAAACAATCTTTCCCTACACGCAGACACACTTCCACTATGATGCAAGGGTGCCTGTATTGGCGCTACCCTGCTAAGGGTAGCGCCAGTGCAGGGGGAAACGCAGGGCTGCACTATATTCTTGTAAATATGGTGCAGCCCTGCGTTTCAGAAGTGGCGGAGCGTGTTGTTAAGCCAAGGAGGCTAACAACACGCTCCTCCACTTCTGTTGTAAATATCCCTCTTACTATTTTATATTGAAAGAATTTGCAAAAAACAAAATAATTTGATGGGAAGATTGGTGCTGCATCCTAGTGACTCACTTTTAAATAGCTGGTTTTATTTTACAGTACGAGGCTCTTGTTCTTGCCAGGGCCAGACTGGAAACCAAAAGTAGCCCTAGAAAATGTTTTCAGACCAGTCCCCATACGGTGCATACCAAGTGCAGTGAGTGACCCTGGCCACTACAGAGGGGGCTTTGGAAGGCTCTCCACCCTGCAATTTTGAGGAAATAATGGTGCAGGCTACAACACATTTATCATTACATATTGAATTTTATTAGCTTTTAAGCAGTAGTAAATGAAGACCTTACTATGCACTAGGGTACGACAATCTGGGAAGAAAAAAAAGTTACTGACAAAAGCAGTAACCCACTGACCTATGGATATAAATATTTTTTTTTTTAAATGCATTGTACACGTTCTTTGCAGTAGGCATATTAACCCTCTGTGCTACATTAGATAAGTTAAAGTTGCCACTGGAGAAAACTCTCATCTCTCTCCAGCAGGTACATTAATCACTGGTGTTATCTTGACACTTTTATTGTTGCTCTAAAACGGCTAATTATACAAGAAACTTTCCAGTGCTTTCAAAACTGCTGCCTGCGGACCGCCTGGGAATGTGTCAAGGACCCCTTGTGGTCCGTGGACCACAGTTTGGGAATCACTGCACTACAACATAGAGATCTTAAATTGTTCTGGGCAATTGTTAGTTCGGAGGGCAGGGTTATGCGACCCGCCGTATGTCCTAACATAGCCCCAACATTATGGGAAGAACATTTTAGTGGTCTATATGCTCAACCGGGCACTGGCACCCTCGGGTTGGAATCCCTGAGCCTCCCCATGAGTATCGACTGGAGGGGGCCCAGGAGATATCGATCCGGGAGGTCGAGTCTGCCATTTCGAGGTTACAACCCAACAAAGCACCAGGGCTTGATAAAATCCCTGGCGACCTGTTCGGGTCTGAACCTAAAATTTGGGCCCCTCATCTCTGTGTTTTATTCAACGCAATACTAATGGGTACAAGTTCCCCCGAGACCTGGAGGGGGGCTGAGATAGTGCCCATTCTCAAAAAAGGTTGCCCCCTCCAGCCCTCTAATTATAGGCCTATCAGCTTAATAGATATTCTGCAGAAAGTTTTTGGGAGGATATTACTGGACAGGATCCAGCTATGGGAAGAGGAAAACCAAATCTTAAGCAATCTACAAGCTGGCTTTAGATCTGGTATTTCCACCATTGATCAGATCTTATGGTTGCAAGTCCTCTTCTGGAAAACAGTGAGTGTGGAGGGTGGGAGTCTTTACCTCATTTTTGTGGACTTGCGGGCGGCGTTCGACCTGGTCCCCAGGGATAAGCTCTGGAAAGTCCTCCAGGATCTTGGAATGCCTAACTATCTATTGGATGCATTGATCAGGCTCCATTCACTTAACTTTGCTCAGGTCAGATGTGGAAAAATGGGAGAATTGTCAGCATGGTTCCCGGTGCAAAGGGGGGTACGCCAGGGGTGTGTGCTGGCTCCCACCCTCTTTTGCCTGTATATATGGGCTTGTTAAACATCTCTTAGCCATAAAGGACATGGATGCTCCTAAGTTATCTACTGGAAGAGTGCCCGCACTAATGTTTGCGGACAACACTCTACTACTGTCACGAACAGCTACTGGCATCCAGCGTGTCCTTGATGAATTTGCTGATTTCTGCGCCTTGAGTGAACTGGAAATTAATTTGGCAAAAACCAAATATATGATTTTCAATCCACCAAGGCAAATGCTGCCTAATCCTACTCTGAATGGTATACCTCTGGAGAGAGTTAAAGCGTTTGTCTACTTAGGTATTACTCTGAAGGAAGACCTGGTTTGGGATGCACAACTAAATAAATCCGCTTTGAAATTAACACAGACAGTTGGTGGATTGACAAAAAGGTTCAGAACATCTATATTCAAGCCGGCTGCCCCTATAACTGAGATATACACAGTCCAAGCTAGAGCTGCAGCACTATACGGGGAAGAACTATGGGGTCACTGTCCACCAAAAAGCTTGATATTGGCTGAAAACACATTTATGAGAGAGTTGTTCGCCCTTCCTGTTAGCACCCCACTTATCCAACTCAGATTTGACCTAGGCTTGCTACCAGTGGAAGAGGAGGCCGCCCTGAGACCTCTAACTTACTGGAGAAGACTCTGGTCTGTCCAAGAACTAGCCCCGTATCGTGTAGAGTTTAAGGAGTTTTGGGTGACCCTGAGGTCAAAGAAAGTGTCCTGGCTTTCACACATTAAAGACCTCTGCGAACAACTTGGTCTCTCTGGTCTATGGGAATCCCCTGAGGTAGTCTCTCCTACTATAGCTAGACTTGACCTGGTAAGAAGGTTTAGGTCTAATAACTTGCTGGCACTTCACGCTAACTTGGCAGCAGGGAGACTGACTGTTGAATTCTTCAATGTAAAAATGGAATATAAGAAGGAGGAATTCCTTGACAAGATCCACCCAGTCCGAGTCAGAAAGTTGTACTTACAACTAAGAATGGGTAGTTTGCCATGAAGGTCACTGACTTCTAAATGGGATGTGAATAAATGTCCACAGTGCCCGGCGTGTAAAGATTCCATAGAAAATGAAAGCAATGTATTCTTCTTTTGCCCAGCGTATGTGTTGCCCCGAATGAGGTGGATTAAACCCATTTGTAGGAACCTGGGCTTTCGTGAATGTGAACCCGCGCTTAGAATACTTAAATATGATACCCACCCACTGATTGTTTTTGCTGTGTCCCGCTTTTTAAATAGTATGTGGATCAAGCGTAGAACTTTTATAATGACTTAATTCTAGAACCCAGTACTCTTTTAACAGTATTGCTGAATCATTTGGTAACCATTTAGTCGGTTAATTCTTATTTTTTAACCATGATTAATATTTACTCCAAATTATGCGTATATATATCAATTATGTTCTTAACTTATGTACTAAAAGTATTTTATTGTTCACTTTTATTATGATATGTACTTTTATGACTCACAGTGGTCGAAATAAAATTATCAATGATGATGATGACTATCTGTTTTGTATTGCTCAATAGGCTTCAACAATAGACATCTAAAACTAAAGAGGCCTAAAAACAGCCCCAAAACGAGAGAGTCAGACATACTCCTTTTTCTAGGTTATTGGGACAGGTAGAACAACTGATTGAATTTTTTGAGTGATGTACAAGTCAGTGGCTGGCATATGGCATGTTATCATATAGATTCTTGGAGAATAGATCACAAAGATTTTTAGTTAATCAAAAACTATCAACACCATCCCTCTCTAACTCTTTTTAACTTGTACATGGAACTGCTGGCTGAGAGTCTAGGACAGCCAATATCTTGTTTCATATATATGCTGAGGACAGACAGATCTACATTAAAGTCTCGTCACTGAAGGAGATCAAGTCAATGAATGAAGCGCTAACGATGACCATTCAATGGCTAACAAGTAATCAACTTGAACAAACCGAGCTAAAAACTGAATTCTTATTAATTTCCCACCCGCAAAATCTCTTCTAAAATAAAGGACTCAGCCAAATCACTAGGATTCATATTGGACAAGAACCTGAATATGCAAAGCCACATCAACTTGATGGCTAAAAATGCCTGGTACCAACTGAGTTGTCTTAGAAAACTGAAACCATTCCTAGAAACGTCAGACCTCAAAATGGCAGTTCAGGCGTTGATCATCGTGAGGATCGAATACGGTTGTTCAACTTTATCTGGCCTGCCCAAGACCTCAACAGCGCCCCTAAAAGCTTGTCTCAACGCAGCCACAAGACTCATAACTGGACCTAGAAACTTTGATCACATCTCTCCACACTTAAACGCTCTGTACTGCCTACCATACGAAGCCAGAGTAAAACTCAAACTGGCCTGTATCACACATAAGGAGCTTGACTCAAAATCACTGGCATACTTTGTCCAGAAAGTGATAATATCCGAAGGAGGCAGGTACCACCAAACATTAGAAGAAACCATTCTATTCAAAATTCAAGAAGGAAGCTAGGATCTTCCTAACGGGGAAATTCCTACCATAACTCTTTACAAAGAATCATCTAATTCATCTGTCAATCGAATCACCTTCCGTTCGCTACAGATTTATAAATCAGAGGGATTTTTGATGGTAAAAGATAAATTGTAATTTTATGTATTCGTTCAGTCTCAGATATTATTGTAAGTCCTGAGAACTTTTACTGTCCACTGTTTTTATACTGTTTTATGTTATCTGTATGCATGCGTTTATGTTGCTTCCTATTGGTCCCATTCTAGACCACTATATCTCTGTTAATCGCTCTGCCACACTAACGGGCCATGTTCGTGCTATATAAAACACAAAATAAATAAATAAATATAGATGCCAAGGAGCCTTTAGTCTTGCATGTGGTGGCTGGCAATTGACCCTCTCTCAATCTGTTTGGAAGGTTTTGCACAGTGCTCATTTTGTCTTGGTAAGTTAACATGAAGTGTAAAGGGTAAATTTAGGGTAGGGTTGCAAGATGAAAGTGGTCTGATAATTCATCCTAAAGAAAAGTTAAGTTAAATGTTCTGAACTTAAGATAACCAGTGTAAGATGTAATAGATGCTGTTAATAAGAACAGTGAGATAAAGCAGCATTAGACAATGTGCAGGTAGGTGTGGCTCCCTGAGGATCATGTATACCCAGGTTGACAAAAGACCAATATTTCATTAAGAAGGACGCAACAAGTAGGTCAGGTGGGGGACAGTAGGTCATGCCTGAGAACTGAACATTAGGCCACAGGACAAAATGTAGCCGCTTAACATAACAGAGGACCCGCACCAAAATAATGAGGAAATTCGTTAAAGGTGAAACATAAGGGAGGGAAGGGGAGATAATGTTATAGCAAAATAATGGTGGAATTATCTGTTCACTTTAACATATATTTTGATGAAAAACTTGTGAACACTCCAATGATCGACTTAAAAGCAACCCATCATAAATTTCATATATCAAACTTTTCTAAACTTAAGACCTAAATATTGGGGTACAAAGCCGAATAATTGGTATTTTGCATTGCAACTGTAGGTTGTCTCATATTTAATTAAATGCATTACCTACTGCTGAATGTATCTGCTTTCTAACATATTTCAGGCATTTGCATAGTGCACATTTTGCCTTTGGCTGGTCTCATGGGGTTTTCCACAGTTTGGTGGCTTTCTACATGGTGCTGGTGGCAATAAAGCAGACCTGTGTCATTTACCAAAATTAAGATATGTTATTGCTTTTGTGTGCTTGCCATGCTTTGGGTTAGCTGGATAGTTAAGGCTGTAAGTATTCCCCAACTGTTCATGCATTTCCTGCATTGTTAAACATACATGTGGATGTGTTTGAATCCTTTGTGTGCCTTGTGTGTGTGTAGTATTTTTTAACATTGGTGCTTTTGGGTACTGCAATAGCCTACTATACAGTGTAACTGTCTTCAATGTATGTTAGGAGTATTAATGTTTTCTGTTGAATGTCTATTGTGATAGCCATCTATACTGCATACCTGTACTACTTTGCATGTTGAATGTGTTTGTAGTATTCTATTTAATGTGTTCTGGAACTTGGTTTGTTTCATAATCAGTAGTGCTGCTGTGAGTCACATGCTGGACAGCTAAATGACATTTCTTGTATGAGTTGTGTTTGTGAAATATGTTCTGTCTTCTGTGTTGTATTGGAATTGTATAAGGCGTTTCCTAATGCAGTTGTGACCTCCATGATAGCTGACCATAGATTCATCTTCTTGAGTGTGTGTTCTATTTATGTGATATGTTCTATCTTGAGTATTTGATTTTATTTTGGAGCATTCTTTGGGAGAAATACAGATGGTAAATGCTCAACTTTGGATAATTCCCTTATCTTACTTCAGTTTACAGCTGATTGGTTGAACTATACCTTCCACCTGAGGAAGCCTAGGAAGAGAAATGCAATGAGAATTGCCCCTCCATGGTGTTAGCATCTGAAATCCCATAAATGTGATAATGTATTCCTTTACATTTTCAGTGGTGGCTTTTGAACCAAACTAAACATTATTTATTTAGTTATTGAATTGGTTGACAACTGCAACAAAACTTCCATGAATATGCAGATGTACTGAAAGTACCCATAAGGATATAATGCTAGAGCTGTTTGTTGGAACGTAAAGTCCTCTGCATTGTAAAGGAACTGTACCCCTGCCCTGAGTGCCCAACTGTACTGTTGCCTAGATCCCTAATGCTGGTTGTTATCAGCAATCGCATATCATGCGTTTGGTCCATGACATAGACCTGTCTCACACATTGCGTACTTGTTGGGCTGGGATGGATGCCCAAAGCACTACACTCATAGTGCTGTTGTGTGGTTCGTATAAACCTATATAGGATCTACGTGTTTAGACAACATAGAATGTTGGATTGGTGTCCAGAGTGATTCCTGACACCCCCACTGGATATGTTCCCCTGTATACCAGATAGCTCACAGTGCCACTGTAAACTCCTCTTACCAAGGAGAGAATAGTTCTTGGCAACTATTGAACATAACAACTCTGTCCCATCGGGGATCATGGCAACTGTACAGTACTTTTCGCTCAGTCCCTCGTGCTCACTTTGTCTCAGAGAGATACACAGAAGAAACGGTGGGATCGTTTTCAATAAGCATTTTTTGAACCAGCGTCATTCTAGTGTAAAATATGTGTCCTGAAACAACCATTTGACAAAAACAGATATATATGATTATAAGCACCAGCAGAGTAAAAGAATGGTAGATTTCTACCATAATGCTAAAAAATGAATACAGGCAGGTATAAAAATCCATCACAGTAATAGTGCGTACTCCTACGATGCAACCGTAACTAGATGTACCTAAGTGTACCTAGCATGCATGTAGGTGTAAAGCCAAGACTCCCACTTTGATAAAATCAACCCCATTACATGAAGTGGGAGACTGTGGGACCCCTTCTTGGTCTCGAGATGGACACCCCATGAGGGATGTTAGACCGCTGCTAGCTGGAGTGTCTGCGTGCAGGAATCTCAGAGTCTTATGTCAGTGTGTCAGTATGGAAGTCCTTTTTCTCCTTTCCCTGCCTCAGCAAAGATATGGTGTATATATACCCGAAGTGGTACCCTCAGGGGATCTACCTTGCTGTGTCATGTCAGACTTAGGATGACTGAAGGAATGACCCTTTAAAATAGTTATTATGCAGGAGATGGTAGTCCTGCTAAGTTTCTAAGAATCTTCATGCATAATGATTGAGGCTAGGTTTCAGGGAAAACCCTACATCCTGTTAGAAGTACCGTAACTAGGTAAAAGGTCAGTCCCAAGAACTGTTATGTAGTGTAATGGCAAGAGAAATATAGGTGAGAGGTTAGGTTGCTACCTGAGTCTATATTGGGGGGCCTATGTGGAACATAAAAGTGCTGGGAGGCCACTGCCTTCACCAGACATTAAGCAGCATGAGGGCTGTGGTGGCAGCATACTGTGTAGTGATTCTAAGAGTGAACAGGTCCTTTTTACCCTGTGTCACTGGAGTTAGGACTACAGGCTCACTCACCATTTTAAAAGTCTCACTGCTGTGTGCCTAGCTCACCCTTGTCCTTCATGCCTAAAGTGCTGCACCGGAGTGGTGACTATGCACTGGTTGTATGTGTGCCTGGGAACAGTACAGTACAGGGATGGAGCAGTGCTGTGTAGTACATGCATGGTGAGCGCAGTACTGGCTGTATGTATGCCTGTGAGGAATACAGGATAAGAGAGATGTAGTGCTGTTCAATTTGAGCACAGTGGGAGCATGTGCTGGGTATATAGATGCTTGCAAAAAGTACAATACATGAAAAGATAAGTGTTGTGCAATACATGCCTGAGGAACATGTGTACTGCCAGTGTGTGTGTTTTCAAGTAGCGCATCATGGCACAACACAGAAACGCTACAGTAATGAACAGTGCTTAGAGTGAATGAGTGTGCTGAATGCATGTGTGCCTGTGAGGGCACTATGCATGAAAGTAACAGTACTGTGTGGAGTGTGTACTGTGTCCATTCACTGAGTGCAAATGTGTCTGCAATGGTACATTATATAGAACACCCTGGGAAGCTCTGGCCTACCTAATGAAGACATTAGGAGTAGAGGAATACCCTCAGAGAGTTTTGTGTATGGCTGCATTCCGGTAGCTGGGTGGGACCCACTGGAGAAGGGAGCGAGAGAGACCCCCAGTACACTTCAATGGGTGCTCTTTCATTCAGTAATAGATCACAAAGGCAAGGGCCAGGACACATTTCAGGAAGGCGATGGGGCTAATAAGGGAATGTACCAGAAAGACTAGAGCTGGGAGCCTGGGATTAACCTTTTGATGCACATGTTGCTGTGGTTGCATCGAGGTGTGAACTCTAGTCACTCCTATGGCCTCTGTTGTGTGACTATCAGCTTCAGAGTCACTCCTACTGTAATAGACAGCCTTTCAAGAGAAAACAGAGAGAGAAAAGTGTACACTTCTAAAAGAAGCAGAACTCCAAATTAAAACTTAAAAGAATCAGAGCCTAAATGACATTTGGCGTCTGGAAAAAGACTATAAGAAAGGGTGGTTGAGACCGCCAATGTGTCTTCTGCCAAGCAGCCAGTCTGGCTGTGTGAGGAGGAGAAGCTTTGAAAGACGTCTGCCTGTGACCTGGACTGGGGGCAAAGGCCTGCTAGTTTTCCTGCTGGGTAAGAGTAGGGCATCACCGAATGAAACCAAGGCCAGCTGCTCTGGAGCCTGGAGCATCATCACCTGCCTGTTTGCCAAGATCAGTGTGCCCTGTGAGGAAGAGGAGAGCGTTGAAGGGAGAGAGGTCCAGTAGGGAGCTCTGACAAAAACTCCCAGTGTGAGCATTGAGGAGACAGCTGTGCACTGGATGGGTCCTTGTCTGTGTGCAGGATCAAATCAGCAACCCCCGGATGCCAGGAGAGGGCTACCGTGGACTCAGCAGTGAATCGAGAGTTGTGTCAAAAGCGTTAAGCCCAGCCTGCACCACTTGGTTGCAATGACTCTGTATGCCAGGAGGGGCCACCATGTAAGTAATAGTTGCCAACAAAGTGCCAAGACCTGTGCGGGCCTTAGCGGTGACATCATATGCCAGGAGGGATTGTCGTGGTATATGTTCCTGCGAAGTACAGACTGATGTCTTGCAAGCTGGTACTGCAGCAATCAAGTGTGTCAGGAGGGATTACCAGTACCCAGTACTTCAAATATTTGGGCTGTCTCCTGAGTATACTGAAGCTGCGATCTGCGGGTCGGAAAGAAGCACTAAGACCAGCCCTTCGACCTGACCCGTGGACTGCAAAGTAGGTTGAGAGGACTTCACCCCGTCCCTGGTACGGGGTCGGGGCACAAGGATCAACCCTCTCCCCTTGTGTAGGAAAAGCTAAATTTATGATGCCAGTGGAAGCCAGGAGCACCTCTGATTGCTGTTGAAGCCGGCTGTGCTCCTGAGAATAGAACCTGCACCAGCTTGGTGCTGCTACACATCCAGTGTACAGATCAACTTGACTGAGCAGGAGTGGAGCATTGGAAGCACCCAAAGTCAAGGCACCCTCTGTAGTGCTGAATGCTTCTTTACTGCTGGAGCAGGTAAGTATTAATATAGGCCTTTCAGGTCCAGGGTCACTCGCTGATGAGGTGCTGTGGCACCATAGACACTTTTGACTGCTTCCAAAGAGTGGCCACCAGTGAATGGGGGACACCTCAAACCACATTACAAGAAAGAGTGTGATACCGGGATGTGCCAGTTAAACACTAGAGCCCCGACATCAAGGGGATTGTGTTATTGCTTACTAATGCTGAAATACTTTTTTGAAAAGAAAATCAAATACTTCACTGGTCATTGATTTATTGACATTACTGAGTGCACTTCGAGTCGTGTTAATCAACCTGTATCTACACTTCCCCCACGAGGGAGCCTTTAACTGCTTATCCGCAGCTATCACTGAGAGTCAAGTGCAGCAGGGGTACTAGGTCCAGTTGCTCAGGACCCATAGTAGGTCGGGCACTGGGAGCTCAGGAGAAGAAGATCTCAACCACAACAGTTGGGTCCAATAGTCCCTTCATGCACGTGGCCCTCTTAAAGAGGTTTTGGCAATGTTACTCTTAATTTCTAGAGTCAGACTCCTTAATTGTTATGTTATGCAAAAGCCCTCCAGCATACAAGACAACAGACCCCATGAACTCTCTAACTTATTTAAAAGGGCCTTGATTGGAGTCCATCATATTGGACACTATTGGTATTTGTTAATCACAAAGAGCCTATGGTCAAATATTAAGGTTAGATTGAGGGCATGGGTATAACTAGATTCAATGTGACTTTCAATTACAGAGTCCTATATGTCTGCACAACCTCAAGATAGTGGATCTCAGATGGTCCTCCTTTCATGCCCAAGTTGCTGGTGCTTGAAACAATAACATAACATAACATAACATGACATACCATAACAACATAACAAAACGTAACATAACATGACATAACACAATATAACAAAACATAACATAACATGACATATCAAATTATAACATAACACAACAATACATATTTGTGATTGCATACATAATTGTGATTGTTGCATTGATATATATAAATTTAGAAGGTTCTCCTAATTTGCCCCTGCAGCGAAGCATCACATTTTTAAAGGAAGGCTTACAAGTGGAGGGCCTGTTCTCATGCATCCCATTGGAATGTATTGTCTCTTGGTCACTGTTTTGGGCAGGCACTTTTGAATCTACTTACTGCAACCCTGAAACTGCTATAAGTTGTCCAGTGTTGCTCATGGCCAGGTCTACAATTGGTAATTTTACTTTTGAATTCTAGGGCCACACACCTCCTATCCAAATACCAGGAGTGCTGTGCTCATTTTGCCACACTGAAGAAAAGTGTAATTTGAGAGTGTGGATTGCTGAGGTGAGCAGACTTCTCCATTTCCCAGCATACATTGTCCCTTTGGACTCTGTAGACTAGGTGCTTCCAAAGGACCCCTGTTGTGTAAAGTAGCTCTGCGGCCATCACCAACATTTGGCAGCATGCACACTACCTGTGATAATTTTCAGTGTCATCTTAAAGATTTTGTGGGTCCTGGGCAAAACATAATATAAAGGCCCCTGTACAGTACAAATTAGAATTGTGTTACCCATTTCCTGGTAATTCAAGCCCACATGATGCCAAACAGTACTAAATTATATGTTAACAGGGTCCCATAACTAGTTGAAACATGTCTTGACCAGGATGTCAAAAGTCCTTAAAATGACACAGGGTAAAATGAGTCAGTTGTAGCAGTAGGCAAAGAGTGTAGATACAGAATTAGAATAGCCAGAGATCAAATAGAGAGAAAGTTCACTTTTCCATGGGGTCTCCTAGGAGGCAGGGGGGCATCTTGCACATCCATCCTGTGGCCTCCACGCCCACCACCCACATGCAATAGTGCTCTAATAATTTATCATTGCTGCATTTGGTTGTCTTTCGAGCATTCTGCTGGGGTGGTGCCAGGATTAGAAATCCAGTAAGTACCTCCCTCCTCAATGACTGATGGCCCAATATGCCCAGAACTGAAATACTGAATGATTGATGCTGCCACCACATCCACCATACATTCTAATATTGAGTGACTGCTGCTTCCATACCCCCATGTACTTCAATACTGAGTGGTTGATTCCCCCTGCAGTTCATGTACAATAATATTACACAATAGCTTCAAGGACAGCTTGTACGGTGCTGAAATTGTACTTGTTTCAGAACTACATTCATTTGTTTACATGCAGCTATAAACAATCAAAGAAGGCACACAAAAGGAGAGCACCCAGAGTAAATGTATGTCTAGTACAAGGAGGTAATAAGGGGTTTTGTTTTTGGCCACTTACCTCCTTCAGGCACTGCATATGGTCTACAGCAGCGGATTACTGACCTCAGGCGGGCTCGCATTTGCAACTACAGGAGAAGCAGAAACAAATCATGTGCTCATTCTCTCTAAAACCAGATTTCACCATTAAGTCATGTTGTTCTACAATGTCATTCCCTCTGCAGCCACCTTCTAGTTGAAATGTAGTAGCTAACTACTCATGGGAACACCTACATATTCAACTGCCATGATCTCCATGTTACTGGCCTCACCACATTCTATGAGCCTCCTCGGTGTGCTGCCCTATATCTCAGCCATGCCTTGAAGGGGAAGTAAATTGTTTAGCTCAGTGTAACTCTTTCACTTCACATTGAAGGCCTGTAGTGGGGTGAGAACTAAACATGACGTTTATGCAACTTTGGTAAAAAGATCAATCTCACACACTTTTTTGGAGACACTGAATCAATTGCGAGCAAATCTGAGAACATCCCAATTGACAAACTCTTTTCATCAAGGGGTAAACTTTAAAGTGAGCACTATAATTTACTCACTACTTATTCTCCCAATCCTTTAAACTCATGCTGTGAGTTGGGAAGGAACCATAAATCTAGCTCCAATAATTTCTCAGTTACCAAACAAAAACAAAGTTCAAAGGTTACTCCAAAAACTGTTACTGCTCCCTGTGTTTTTAGTGACACTACATTGTATACCTCTCATATTTTAAAACATCTGCATGTCTCATGCTTTTCCCTTGCTCACTTGCAGCTTCCTTTATCCCTTTCTGCTGTATTTGCTGCTATTGTCGTGGTCTCTTAAGCTGTAAACTTTCACACTAATTAAGAGTACACTTTTGTATTTCAGAAACTCAAACTCTGGTGATGACAACTAAGCATGATACCCTATTTACACTTAGAGGCATGAAATAAAAACTCACATTGATGGACATCCTGAATTGAGTAAAATTCAAACGTCAGCTGTGGTTGATGGTGCTCACACAACTGGACGGTAGGCAAACAGCTAGGAATTAAAAAAAAAGTTAGTGTGTGAAGTCAAGAACTTCAGTTGTCACACATTCCATGAGTTGTGAAAGCCTGAGATCAATAACATATCCTCCCAAGTAGGAAACAGTATACAATAAGTGGCTCATTTACAAAACAATGCTGGAGCGTGGTTTGATGCCAAATTTGGCAACGAAGTGCTCGGACATTTTTTAAATGTAGGGATCAGCCGTATTTACAAAAATAAAGTGCACCCCTGCGTTTTCTCTAGCGTTGGCGCTAAAAAAGCTGCCTAGCCCCAGCGCAGGCACCCTTGTGCCATGTTGCAAGGGTGAAACAAGATTCCTGGGCACACGTTATTGAGTAAGTATGCATTTACGCAAAGTCTTTTTTACCACAATTACTCTCATAGATGGTCCATTCAAGATTAATAGGAATTTTTTAATTCATTTAATATTTAACATTGGCAGACACAACCAGTCAACACTTGTTTTGTCACAATGGGAGGTGTCTCTTGACTTCTTCAGTGCTGTTTAACAGAACAGAACAAACTCCATGAAAACACCATCCTAGTAATACAATTACTGACTGTGCCCTAGGGGGGTGGTCACTGAATCTCTGGCAGCCCATCGGGAAAGCGTCAGCGAGGACCCGCTATCTACACACACTTTAGTTCAACATAAACAGGTAACTTATGCAAACAAATGCATACTTGATCTCCCACCCCAATCAGCGCCCTTAGTAGCTGTGCTTTTGGGGGTTCCTCCACTTATATCTGGAAGTAGGGAAACCTCATTAGATCTGATACACAAGACCACTCATTGGTGTAATAGCAATGTGACAAATGGCTCGAATATTACTCCAGACATCATAATGGCCAGAAGGTTTGGTTGGATTGGCCATGGGACTAGGAAAAATATTGAGGGGGATTGTATAATTGTCAACTTCAAGCACCCCATGCAAACCAAAGCATTAGTAGATTGTCAACACAAAAATGGTATCAAATCTAAAATTAAAATAGTCCCATTGCAAACTTTTTATCCTCCCAAATATTCCTTAGTAAACTGTGACTGGCAGATGCCTGGTTGGCAGAGGCCATTTAGGTTGATTACACCCCCCCCCAAGAAAGCAGCTTAAACACTACATTACCACTAACAAATCAGTTACTACCACTAGCTAACCCGCAGGGACTTGATGTAAATATTTGACTGGCTATGGTAGCTGGGACAACACAGGTCAAGAATTTACAACCAAAAGTTTACATTGAACCAATAACAGTTGCCCCCACACCCCAAAGTTTGTTGGATAATCCTCCTAACTCTACCTCTAGCCCAGTTATTTCCAATGATGCCTCTATGAAGGTATTGTCTTGGAATATAGCTGGACTTAGGGCAAAGAAGGGTGATGGTTCTTGGGTACACTTCCTTGCCAAACACCATATTATTGCTCTACAAGAGACCTGGGAACCTAATGATTGTTTTTATCTTGTGGCTTCATCTCGTTTTGCAAACACGCAATCCCGTATAATATGGGTAGAGCCAAGGGAGGCCTCCTTTTAATGTTCAGTCTCAAACTTTGTTAAGGGGCAAACTGATTGATTCCACTTCACCCCACGCATTAGCAGTGGAACTGTCAGGAAAGAACCTTACCACCTTGTTAGAGGTGAATTTTTATAATTTCTTTTCCAGGACAAAGGGAGACCGAACACCTCTTGGCCTTAGAAGACTTAGTAAAAATATATTGGGAAGACAGCCACGTTTATTATGACATGCTAATTGTGGGGGATTTTAACACTCAAAAATGTTGCTTTAAATGTCCCTCAATGTTGGAGGAGGAAGACGATTTACAGGGGTCAAACCACTTTGAGCACACACCGTCAGGAACTTTCTTAGAAGGCCTGCTCTCTGTGTTTAATCTGAATTGTTTACAACAACCCGATAAGTCTGCCCTGGGTCCCACCTACGTAGGTATTGGTAGCTCAAGTAAAATTGATCATATTTTTTGATCTGCCTTATTAACTTCGGCTGTACAGACTTTTAATGTTGTCTGTAATTGTTTTAGTGACCGTAACCCTTTAATATTGGTTCTCTTCCTCTCTTCTGTCTTAAAAGGGGGGCTGTGAACCACATTACTAATACAAATATCAGTACCAAAGACCAGGCGCGAAGGTTGAGGGGGGAAAAGATCACTCCAGAGAGCTTCCTGGAGAACCTGTATACCACCTGTGCCTTGGAGCTCCAAGTATGTATGGACCCAACACTACAGGGTAGAGTTACCTTAGGTGCCTTTGATATCATTATTAAACAGGCCAGCTCTAATTTAGTGACTAAAACTAAAGCAAAATCCCCAAGGCTAAAAAGGTGGTTTGATGGTACTTGCTCATCCCCCCTTAAGGAGTTAATGAAGGCTGTTAAGCAAAAACCGAGGGACCCAATAGTAACCAGGAGCTGCAGGAAGGCGTATGCATTAGCAGTCTATGAGAGGAAAAAAACAACTAAGAGAGCATGCCTGGGAGGAGCTTGTCAAGCTAGTGTCCTGTCTGATAGCTCTAGATTATGGTCTATAGTCAACAGTCTCCTTTTTTCAGATGTATCAAACTCCAGCACGGATTGCATAATACCTGCAGAGAAATGGGTCAAGCACTTTGGTAATATTTATAGTAACACCAATCTAGCAGAAACTGTGGGACACACAGGTCCCGGACTAGTTATCTACCCTCTCCATCTCAGAACAGATGAGGTATATAAAGCCATTAGTTCAACATCGGGGGAAAGGCCCCTGGCCCTGATGGGATACCAGCTGACCTGTATAAGGCAGACCCCAAAGTCTAGGCCAAGATTTTAACACATGTTTTTAATGCCGGCTGTGGTTACGGCTCCCCCCCCCCGTCATGGGCAAAGGCAGTCATTTTTCCCATTTATAAAGAGGGCCCCATGACAACCTGGCATGTTATAGGCCAATTTCGCTTTTAGATTCTGCATCTAAAATTATGGGTATGGTAGTTCTGGATCGCCGCACCGCCTGGCTTGATCACGCTATTGTTATTTCCGATCTCCAATGTGGATTCAGGCAGGGAAAAGGGACACTAGATCAAGGCCTGAATCTCCATTTGGTGATCATGAAGTACACCGTTGCCAAGGGAGGTGTAATTCATCTGGCCTTCATGGATCTAACCTCAGCTTTTGACCTTGTCAATAGGTCTAAGCTGTGGTTGATCCTTCGTGACATAGGGCTGGATGCAGAACTGATCTCCTTCCTGCATACTGCACATGCTAACACCACGGCGAGTTACGGTTTAATGAAGACGGCAGCCTGATGCATTCTTGGCCAGTAGGAAGCTCGGTCCAGCAGGGATGCATTTTCGCTCCCCTGCTATTTACTCTATACATTAATAAATTGGGAGACACTTTAATATCATGCTGCAAGGACATACCTAGAGCCGGCACCAAAGTGATCCCCGCATTGCTGTACGCAGACAACGAGGTCTTATTGTCGAGAACTGCAAGGGGCTTAAAAAACTTCTAAATTGTTTTATAGATTTTATGAGTTCACTAGATTTAATCATGAACTTTAAGAAATCCCCTGCAATGTCCATAGGTCCTCGAAAGGTGGCCAAGGCCAAATGTTATTGTAATGGGGACAAACTAACTAAGGTACCCACGTTCCCATGCTTAGGGGTACTCTTTGATGACCAAGGTACATAGAGTGCGCAATGAACACTTAAAAAGAATGTCCTAGCTAGAGCGACTGGGGCTACTCTAGACTTTGCAAAAAGACTATGGTCAAAACCCCTCCCTGCACTTTTGAAAGTCTATAACGCAAAATGTATTCCCATGGCTACGTATGGATGTGATATTTGGGGCTACAAGGACGTGAAGGGCATACAAGTGGTGGAGAATGATTTTTTGCGCAAACTCCTCGGGGTCCCTGTAGCGACCCCTGTTTACTGTTTGCATGAAGAATTGGGGATGGGGTATATTTCGGACCAGATCACAGTTGCCCCACTGTTACGATGGCTCAGAATTTGGGCGCAACCTTCCCCAAATTTAAACCAACTCATAATTTTGAATTGCACTGCGCTTGAGAGAGCCCTACACATCCCTTGGCTGAAATACATAAAGGAAGAGACAAAATGTCTTAGCTGTCCAGAATTGTTTTTGCCCAGAGGCCCCTGGGCAAGACCGCGATCATAGATTTTAAACTGCAGTTTCTGTATAGGCGGAAATGCCCCAGGGAGGAGACTGAGTTAGTTACACCGTCAGTGAGGAGGTACGTTACATTGAGTCTAGGCCCGCAACCACAACCATATTTATCAAATGTCAACAAACCGTACCATCGTTTTGTTTTGACAAGATTCCGCTTAAATATGGTTCTCTGGCTGCTGGCGTTCCCGAGGGATATTTAAAACCTGAATCCATAAAACCTTGCCCTTGTGATAACTTCTCGGAACAAGATACATTGCACCTAATGTTCTGTGCTTACTATGATTCTTTGTGCAGGCAGCACATTCTTCCTTTACTTAGAGATTGTCAATTTGCCCAATTGAGGCCAGCGCTACTCTATCTACAAATGCTAGCCTCACCTATGGTTTGCTTTGGTGTCGCAAACTTTTTAGTCGGGCCATTAGATATAGGACCAGACTGTTGCTGTAATAGCAATCCTGTGTTACTTGCTGGTTCAAATATGTCTTCTTTTTTAACCAATACCATGCATTTTTAAATGTGATATTAACTACGGACTTGGTTTACTATTCTAGTACAGTGCACTTTATATGATATCGTTTTTTAAAGGTTTTTAATATGAATAACTGTGACTGTAATCCAGGATGACTCTGTTGTAATGTATTTTGGTGGAATGTGTATTTTTATAATATTGTACGCTTTTATGACTCTTGGCTGTCGAATAAAGTATTTTTGACTCACTGACTGAAAGGGGGGTCACCTGGGTTTTTGGCCCCGGGCTCAGCGGCCATCTAGGGAAACCTACCAAACCCACACATTTCTGAAAACTAGACACCAGTGGGAGACCAATGAGGTGTGGCTTGTGTTGGTCCCCCAACGTTTCCCTACCCAGAATCCCCTGCAAACCTCAAATTTAGCTAAAAAAACACATTTTCCACATATTTGTGCGTGGAATCACCATGCCGGCACAAATGTCCTACCCCACAGCGTTCTCCTTAGTATCCCGAGTAAAATGATACCTCACTATGTGGGTGACTATTATTTGTTCTATATCCTTATTCCCTATGTTTTGGGCTCTTCCTAGTCACAGGCCCTTGCCCCACTCCCACACTTGAGGCATAAATTTACTTGGGAGACTGAGGGGAATGCTGTGGGGAAGGGAATTTTTGCCGGAATGGTGATTCCACCCAAAAATATTTGGAAAATTTGTTTTTTTCACCTAAATGTGAGGTTTGCAGGGCTTTCTGGGTAGGAAAACATTGGGGGATCCACGCAAACATACCTCGCTGGACTCGCCCAGGTATCTAGTTTTCATAAATATGTGGGTTTACTAGCTTCCCAAAATGGCCGCCTAGCCTGGGGCCAAAAACCCAGGCGACACCCCTTGCAAAATCAGGTAGTTTTGTGATAGGTCATTTTGATGTCTCCTCAATACGTTTTGGGCACTTGCCTGTCGCGGGTACTTGACCCACCCACGCGAGTGAGGTATCATTTTTATCGGGAGACCTGGGGGAACGCTGGGTGGGTGAAAATTTGTGGATCCAAGTAGATTCCAGAAATTTCCCACATAGAAATTTGAGAAAAAAGTTATTTTTTTTCAGCTACATTTGAGGTTTGTAGGGCCTGCTGGGTAGGAAAATGTTAGGGGATCCACGCAAGCCATATCTCGCTGGACTCCCCTGGGTGTCTACTTTTCAGAAATGTGTGGGTTTGGCAGTTTCCCAAGATGGCCACCGAGCCTGGGGTCAAAAACCCAGGTGACCCAGCTTGCAAAACCAGGATGTTTTGTGATAGGTTATTTTGATGTCTCCTCAATACGTTTTGGGCCCTTGCCTGTCACGGGTACTTGACCCACCCACGTTAGTGAGGTATAATTTTTATTGGGAGACGTGGAGGAACGCTGGGGGGATTCTGGGTAGGGAAATTTTGGGGAACCCACGCAAGCCATACCTTGCTGTACTCTCCCGGGTGTCTAGTTTTAAAAAATGTGTAGGACTTAATCCCCTAACTTAGAATGCACCCGGAGGTGTGTTTGCACAGTGATGAAGGGAGGGGGCGGGGCCTTCCGTGAGACACTGGCTTTTTTTAATTTGCTTTTTCTGAAGGGGGGGCTTTGTGGCCCCCCTTCCCTTTATTTTTGGGCCCTGGATACCCCGTCCACCAGAGCCTGAGCATATTTTCCCTTTTTAAAACAAAAAACAGGAAGGGAGCCGCTGGGCCCCCCTCCCATGGCCGATTTCGGCTCCGGGGACCGATCCCCCGTGGCATTGCCACATATTTATTTTTGTTACAAACATTTTTTATAATGAGGGGCGCTCCTGAGGCCAGTTTTGGCCCCGGGGACTCCATCCCTTGGGGCCCGCCTTTATTTATTATAATTTTTTTATTAAATACAAAAGAGAGGGGGGCCGCATTGCCCCCATTCCAATGGCCACTTTTAACCCCAGGGACCCCATTCCCTGGGGCATGGCTTCTTTGATGGGGACCGTATGGGGAGTTACAATGCCCCCATGGTCACTGCCGGCTCTCAGCCTCCTGCGGGAGCTGGCATTGCTTTTGGACAAGATTAGCTGCTGACATGCAGCTTCCCTTGTCCAAAAGGATTCTTGGAAGCGTGAGCAGGTTTCCTGCTCTTGCTTCCAAGAAGCAAAGCAGTGTTTGCTATGGCAGGGTGGTAGCCGTGCTCCGCCCTGCCATAGCAAAAGGCAATGTCATGGGGTGTGAACCACGGGACATTGCAGGAGCTGGCCCTCGGGGTTGTTGGTCCCCAGGGCCATCGAGGGCTCCAGGAGGGGGGCCGTGTGGCCACCCCCTCCCATCATTTGCACAGTCCCGGGAAGGTGGTTGTCCCCAGGCCCCACAACAGACCCCGATATGTAAATGAAGTATGCCCCGGGGAGGTGGTCGTCCCTGGGGCCATGTGGGGGTGCTCGAAACCCCCCACACCTTTTTAAAAAAATCAGAGCCCCAGGGAGGTGGCGGTTCCTGGGGTTGCAGTGGCTTCATGCGCCCTGCATTTACTTAATAAAGCCCCGGGAAGGTGGCAGCCCCTGGGGTACATGGGGGGAGGCATAATTCCCTCTATGCCTTTTAACTATAATAAAACCCCGGGAGATGGCGGTCCCTGGGGCTGCGGGGGGCTGCGTGCCCCGCATATAATCAGCATGGCCTGGGGAAGTGGCGGTCCCCAGGGGCCGCAACAGACCCCTATATGTAAAGGAAGTTTGCCCGTGGAGGTGGTGGTCACTGGGGCCGTGTCAGAGTGCTCGAAACCCCCCACATATTTTTTTTAAAAATCAGAGCCATGGGGAGGCGGTGGTTCCCAGGGCTGCAAGGGCTGCGTGCGCCCCACATTTAATTAATAAAGCCCCGGGGAGGTGGCAGCCCCTGGGGCTGTGTGGGGAGAGGCATAGTCCCCCTATGCCTTTTCACTATAATAAAGCCCTGGGAGGTGGCAGTCCCCGGGGCTGCGGGGCCCCGTGGGCCATCACACTATATTTTGTGATTGCCCCCGGGACCTGGCCCACGCTGGGGCTTAATTAAATGGAGCGTAGGAGACCTTTCTTTGTTTTTTTAAATGTTCGTCCTGATTCGTGAAAATTTCGCTAAGCGCTGTTTGTTCTGAAGTAGTGGATTTGCTGAGGTGCTAAGGCAGAATTTTACCAGATAGTCAGAGTAGATGATCTCAAATATCGATTTCTCAAAGAGTCGCAAGTCATAAAGGTTCTTGCAGCACACTCAGCAAGGTTGATGGCACAGTGGGAGTAAGCACTGATTTCTCAGATGATAACAGGTCACAGAAAGAGGTGTTGGAGTACTCATCAATCGTAATTGTAGTTCACAAGTTTGCTGTGGGCTGATCTGTCAGAGGACTAGGGACCCGTTGTTCAGAGTATTAACATCAATGGCTGTATAACTTCATGAATTTTTTTTTGAAAATTCAGTTTGACTATTTATATATTTATCTGCATTATGAGTCATGCTATTTTTTCAAGGATGATGTCCTTTGTTCAGCCAATGTTGGTGTCTGTGTTGTGCATTTTCCATGTTTTAGTCATGCTGCTTGTAGCAAAAACCCTCATAAGAATATAAATGCCAAAAGTCACATACATTTGGGGGGATATTTTTCCACTTCTATTCTAGTTAAATTTCACCGCATGTGAAGTAATAAGTCAAAGGACATACCTGACTCACATGTAGTTCAGACTCAAAATATCCGTGCTGAGGAAAATATCAGTTTCTCTCAAGCTAACACAGCTTTAACCTTCTCTCTCCACGTATCCAAGGAAAGAAACCACTGCAGCTGAAATCCGGAAGCCTCAGCCTCACTGTTCTAGACTCCAGTAATGGAGCCATTGTGACATCATTAGCAATTCCAGGCTGGTTATGTTTCTATCTCTGCAGCCTGGCAATGCTTAATGATGTCACTGACACAGATACCTAGTGTTTGTGGGATGTTCAGTTATGTAGCAGAACGTTTTTACCCCAAAGAAGGGATTGTTCATGTTTGTGAATTGAAATGGAAAGTGCATAATATCTATGAACGTTTTTGCCTTGCTCACCAGACCCAAACATTTTACTGTTGACCTGAAACTGAAATCTCTAGGTTGTTCTGTGACTTGCTCACCAGCCATCAATATTTTATGTTTGACTACCACAGAGAGTCATTGGCATGAATACCAGATTCTTAGCATGAATACCAGATTCTAAACTCCTGTTATTGCTATGACATGGGAAACCTGGGTGTTGGACTTGGCTTTTTTTCCCTAAAATGTTTTGCTTTTCCCCGTAGCCTTTTATCATGTGTGAGAAAATGCCTGCTGCGCAATGACGTGCGCAGATTTATTTGTACTATTTTGTGAATAAATGTCACTTTTAAAATGGACACCATTTCTGTCTGCTTGTGCCGCCTGCCTGAGGAGGGTTGGCGGTCTAGTGTTTGAAGTGACAAGGTGCTCTACACTTCCCCCACAGTGACAGTGAGGCTGGAACTGCCAGGGACCGTCTAGAAGCTTCCAGTCCTTTCTGGCAGGTGGGAGGAGGGGTGTATATGTAGAGCAGTAGAGATGCCATGCGCTCAGACTGAAGGTGGACTGGATTGAGAGGGGACACTCTGCCAGGAGGTACCGCCGCAAGTGCCTGTGTGCTGGCCCCTGAGCCCATCTGTACCCCTCTACTGTCCACAGGGCCAGTGAGAGCCTTTGCTGGAGTGAGGACTGCCACTTTATGGGAGATGACTGCTTCTAGGAGCTGCTGTCCTGTACTGATGAGTGCCCACTGTCTGCTGATCTTGCCCAGCCTGGCCTGCCTGCTCTGCTGGCCTAGCGCCTCGTGAACACTATACTTTGACTCCCTGTATTCCCAGGAGGTGAGGAGTGTGGGCACTACTTTCTTGTGTGGAGCTCTGTATCCTCGCCAGCTCCCTAGCGCTTGGGAGGCACTAATTCCTTGGTTGCCAGAGGAGGAGTGACGCCTGCAGCGCTATTCTGTCAAAGCAATATCTTCTGGTTGCCTGCACTCCAAGGAGGTGAGGAGCGTGAGGGCTACTCCATCGGCTGGGACCCTGGGACTGTGATCCATCTATGCCTCGTGAGCGCTACTTCCAGCCTCTGCCCAGGAGAAAAAGATACGTGGGTCCTGCAGCACTGTGCTGTCAAAGCACTATATTTCAATTCGCCTGCGTGTGTGCTGCATTGTGGTGCTGACAGAGCGCCTAATTCGCATTGACTGTGCTCTGCTTGCTGCCAAGGCACTACAACTGTGCCCAGGAGAAGAGGAGCGGACGTCTGCAGCGCCGGGATTCTAAAGCGCTACAAGGGTATCCCGGCGTGTGGAATTCCCCCCTGCCTGCTTGGTTGACAGTGGGCAGCTGCAAGGTATTGGGGGGCATTGTACTCCTCAGGAGAATAAAGAGAGGAGTGAGAGACACTCCTGCCCTGCCCAAGTGCTTTGCACACTTTGCTTTTGCTGTTTTTGCAGCCAGCCCTGACTTTGCAGGACATAGAGCATTTGAGCCCCGGAGAGAGGCCAGTTTGCCTGCGGCCAGTTTCAGAGTGTTGTGCCCCCGATTGGGGTGAACTGTGTCTATGCTGGCGAGGCCTATTGCCCCATATGAATCCTTGCATAATATTGTTACATAATGCATTTTTACCTAGGATGATACCTAATGCTTTTCCCTCCGGTTTGCAGTGCTGATTTTGGGCCATTGGTAATTTGAGAGCCCCCGAGTAGGGGTTCCCCAGGCGCAGTAGCACCAGAAGTGAATCTGCAATTTTGTGGCAGATATTCCAGGTGTATTTAAATAAAGTGTAATGTTAATGTTGCTTATGCCTAATGCTTGTGGTTATATCGCTAATGGTTTCTTTCCCCCCTAATGCTTACTATGTTTGTGCCCACAGGTTGATACCTAATGCTTTTCCCGCCTAATAGGTTATTCATTTTGTTGTTTGCCTAATGCAATAATACTGGCAATCCTTTTACCCTAATGCTAACTTGTGGGGGTCCTGCGTAAAGTGCCTAATATAAGGTGATTTAATGCTCCCATGGTTTAGGCCCCAGCTGAGTAAGGTGTGCCTAAAGATATGCAGAATATGCTCACCCGTTTATGCCTAATGTATTCATGTTTTCAGGTCCACTGTGATGGTATGCCAAAAGTGTTGATTCAGGCTTCATGCCTTACCACTGTGTGTTTTATGCCTAGTGCTAGTGGTTTCTTTTCCCCTAAGGCTGCAATGCTGGTGTTCTGCATACTATGCCAAATCTGAGGTTCCGATTCCAGGCTACGGCAATGATGATTTATGCTCAGAGCAGAGTCACCAAAAAATTACAGACCGTGCAGAATGCTGCTGCTCGCGTACTGTCAAAAAAAAACAAATTTGCACCAATCTCAGACACCTTGAAAAACTACCACTGGTTGTCCATCCACAACAGGGTAAAATTCAAAGCTTTGTGCACAGTCTATAAGACACTACAGGATCAAGGACCTCGTTTCCTTAAAAATCAACTGATTCCCTACAACCCATCGAGAACCCTCCGATCTACATCACTTAACCAACTAGTGGTTCAACGTAGTAGAACAGCTTCCTGGGGTGATCGCCGCTTTTCAATTGCGGCCCCCAGACTTTGGAATACCCTTCCAAATCACATAAAAACATGCCCTTCTCTTCTTCAGTTCAGAAAAAAACTGAAAACGTGGTTATTCAATCAGTAATTTACACTTCTGTTTTTTCTGATCAAGGTGAGACAACAATGCATTTTTAGCGCCGAGACGCCCAAGGGTAATTGTACGCGCTCTACAAATATCATAAACATAAACATAAACATAAACATGCCTGAAGTTATGCATTTTCATGAGTAATGCCTTTATGCTACTGTTTTTCCCTAATTCCTAGTGCTGGTTTCATGTTTAGGCCTACCTTGACAAATGCCTAAAGTGATTTATACCAAGTGCATGTCTACTTACCAGTAGGTACGGCCGATGAGATGTTATTGCTTATGGACTTTCAGTTATCCTTGGACTTGTGATGGTTCTGGCAGCGGCCCGATTGGCGCTGCCGTGTATATAGTCCCCCTGTGAATTATTCCCTGGTGCCGGCTGGTACAGTTTATCTGGACCTGTGATTCCCTTCTGATGTGTTTATTTTACAATACACATACTGTTTTTCACCTAACCTGGTGTGAAGTCTTTTTTTGTAGTGTGCCTTGTGTGTCGACTGTGTGTGCTGCGCGGATGCTTTACACATTTCCTCGGGAGTTTGGCCTGCCCGCGCTGCACCACGCTACCCATTTCTAACATTGGGAGACAAAAGTTGTTTCACACTGTTGCAAACTGATAGATCCATTCCAGGCTATCCTGACAGGTGTCTCAGAGAACCTGTCAGCCTTGTATGGAGAGCAGAGAGCACAGCTTTGAGTGTGGAGGGGAAGGAAAGTTGTGGAGAGAGGTGTGGTAGAGTGGTCGGAGGCCAGGTAGTTTTTTTTATATTTAGGCAGTAGAAAGATTTGAAGAGAGGTGTGGTGGGAGGCAAAATACCAAGCTTATCATTGAGTAAGGCAATGTTTTTTGTATCAGGGTACTGAGATACATAATCGACAACTCAAGCTTCCTTCTTATTGTCTATTTGTTGCTACCCGGGATCCCTGGGTGCGAAATTTGGCAGTTGTGTTAAATGCTTGCTAGTAATAATGTTACATTGATCCATGAGAAATTTCAATAGATCTAATTCAATAATCGGCTTTAGCATTTATTTGTGGATTACTCGATTTATTTGACCATAAATATTATTCAGTCAATAGGAATAATACAACCTGTAAAGGATGATGGTCCTTTGTGGTTCAGCTTACACTTGGAGAACAGTGTCTTTTACAGCTAAATCATTTTGGGGGGAAAACACAATTGATTATAGCACACTTGACAATAACATTCTGTTGCAAGGTGCACATGAATTTCCTATGGTATTGTCTTGCAAAGGAGTGTTCTGTTAAAATGTCTTATCAAAGCATAATCAGTGGGAATCAGTTAAAAAAGGTCTGAATAGAGATCCTTAAAAACCCTGCGCCACTGGGCCCCATGCCACAAAGGATAGATTCTTTCTGAGGTCATCTATGTGACATATCATCCAGTTGCACATGGACCAAAAACCTTAGAATCTTCCCCTGGGACTCTGGACTTGCAGTTTTCAGGCAAGAAGAGAACACTCTGATGCCAGCCAGAGGTCCAGGACCTGGATGGGCTCTTCTTGGGGATCAGCGCTCAATCCAGCAGAGGCCATCCCCAGGGCTCACCCAGTTCCATTAGGGGCTGGTCAGCTCGACAGGTGCAGGGAGGCCTCTGGAAGCTTGTTTCTTCCCTGTATCTCAATCAGGAGGTCAGTCAACTGACTCTTGGAATCAGTTCTGCAGAGCCTTAGTTTAAGACGAGCAGATCCCATTTTCCTTCTTCAGATAGCAGGGCAATCCTTTTCCTGAATCTTCTACAGGTCCAGCAGTGTTTTGATGAGAGGTTTTGAAAGTGGCACTTTTATCCTCAGTGCCAGCCTGCGGGCGAGGGATGTCTCCTTTGTCTAAACTTCCCTCTTTCCTGTGTTTGGCTCCAAACTGTCTAGGGCAACAAAGGGTAGACATGCCTAGTTAAGAGCTGCATTTGTCATTGGCACAGCAGGCAACCCTTAGAAGTCAGGAAGGGGGGCAGGCCCCAATGCTATGCTTTGAAGCTCGAGAAGGCTGAGAACAAATTTCTAGGAATTCCTGGTCAGAAGGCCCTGTTGCCCCCATATCTAGAAGTAATACACAAAACACCACAGGAGAGGCATTCACAGTCATGTGATCCTGGACCTTGGCAGTAAGGCACATTTGGTTTATGCAGAAAAATGCACTCTTTCTAAAATTGGCTTTGTCAGAAAACAACCTAAACTCCGGCTTTACCATTAAAGAGTGTTTCAAATTACAATGTATTTGAGTGGGACAGTATTTCTTTCTCAGGTCCAAAAATTAAATTATGGTGTAATAAGTTAACCCAGTGTTAGTCTATGGGAAAGCTAGCTTTACAACATTGAAAACTGCCTCTAGGATGTTTTCTTTGTCCAGGCACGTAAAACTGAAATAAACATGGCCTCCTTTTTAAATACAATGCACACTGCCCTGTGAGCCTTTCGGGTCGGACTTAGGGGTGACTTATAATTATTAAGCAGGAAGGTTTAGGCTTGGCAAAAGGTTTGTTTTCCCTGGGGGTAGACACCAGTTTAAAACAGCACTACAGATTTCAGTGGGAGGCCTGGGATATGTTTTTGCATCTCTTCTTCAGTGGGGGGGGGGGGCACAAAAAGTGCTGCAGCCCACTAGTAGTATATAATATCCAAGCCCTGGGTACATTTAGTCCCATAAACTTGGGTCCTACATGTAAAGTAAATGTAACCAATCAGGCGAGGCCAATTTTACCCTGTTTTGATGGGAGAGCAAAATCACTTTACCACTGAGTAGCAGGAGCAAAGTGCGCAGAGGCCTTAAAGCTAACAAAAACGGGTTCAGCAAATGAAGGAAAAAATCTGAGGTGACCTTGCATACAGGGCCAAGTTGAACACCACCTCATTCTGTTCCTGGTCATAACATCTAGAACGAATATTACCGTCTCTCTGAATATTAATTTTTTGGCAGGTTGAAAGGCTGACCAACAGATATGAAACCATCACCATTGACATTGATTAGCTGCAAAAATACCTCAAAAGCATCTATTCTTTTTTCTCTTTGATAGGTATACAAGCCCAGCCCTAATATAAACATTTATTAGATATCTCTAGATGGTAAATAGTGTTTGCACAGAACACAAGTAATACTTCTTCAATTTCACCCCAGCCTGTAGGTTTTCCTCTTGTTCTGTACCACTACCCAGGTTCATAACATGTGTGTACAACTTGGGAGCCATCAAGCACAAGACTCACATGAACAGACAGAAGGAGGAGCAGAGTTTATTAACAACAATTCCAGCCCAACTGAGCAGCAAAAAACTAAACTTATCAGAAAACCTAAATGTGTGCAATAGCAAAGCAAAAATAGAGATGCCTAGAATTTTGTGGACAATAAATCACAAAAAGATATGTTTTAATTTAAAAAAAACAGCTCTAAACCACTAAGGGAATGTTTGACGATAAAAGATTTTCCCAAATTAGGTAAGGCATACCATTTACATCCTTCACCCCCTAACACTTAAAACACTTCACGCTCAATTAACACACGTTTAGATGTTTTGAAAATACAAAAGAAAACATAATCAATCACAAAAGAAAATTAAACATGGAAACATAAATCATAATCTTTTTACGAAGTGGGCATCATCTAAACTGGCACATGGTGCACAAATATCTTTGGGTATACTTAATTGAAAGCTGAGAAAGAAGAAGATCGGAGAGACGTACATATTTGTCATAGAAACTATTATAGATATCAATACAACTATGTACTCAAGGGGGCTGTGTGTGAGTGTTTGTACCTTGATATTCACATTGTTTACTGCGAAATAGGTCCAGTTATTTTGCAACACTTCTAATTGAATTACAAGTCATGTGTGTCACATTGAGGTGAATTGAGTGCAATGTTACTTGTGAATAATAAACCTGCATATTTTTCTTACAGATGGGCAATAAATTCACGAAACACTCATTAACGTACTTCATATCTAAAACATTTCCATCTGTATTATTAAAGAAATGTAAAAGCAGTGTTTCTTTAATCCTGTAACCCACACCCTGAATCCTCTCCCTGATAACCTTAAAAAGATCCCCTAAATACTGAAGTCATACTTCTGTCCCTAGACCTTATTATTCAATACTTTAAACTCTTCCCTTAACCCACTAATTCTACACCCAGAATTGTCAATACCTATATCGTACATCAAACAATATCAAACTGTATCATCTGTAACTGTCATCACTCTAAATCCTAACACTTTCATTTTAGTTTTCTGAAACTACAAGGCCTTTAGAGGTAGAACAGTGTCTAAATTCTATTTTAGGTAAATATGAACATCATGATTTAGAGTCAAAATGTAACAGAAGTCCCATCCATCATATTCCAAGTGTATTGTAGTCTTAGGCACATGTAATATGGCGGAAGAAGTATCTGTCCCATTTTGACTGAGTATATCATCCACATACTTTATTAGGACCCTCAGTCAAGCAATCTAATACACAAATGAACTTACCAGTAGTAGTAATATTCAAGCACACTAATAAATGTCAGTGTTGAAAGAAATTGCAGTTCTCACAAGCTAACACAGCTCCAACCTCCTCTTTCCAAGTCTCCAAGGAAAGTGACCACTGCGCCTGAGATCTAGAACTCTCATCCTCAGTGTCCTAGGCAACAGCCATGGAGCCATTATGACACTTTCAGCAACAATCTGCTTGGCTTGTTATCTTTCTATTTCTGCTAACTGGCAATGTCTGATGATGTCACAGACACAGAATCTGCATGGGGTGGAAGACTAAGTTAAGAATCCTGGTGTGTGGGAAATTCCAACAAACAAAGGAAGCGGAATTATCCTTAAATAAACTGCAGAAGAGGTCATGGTTCCTTAATAAGGGACTGCCAAGAAGCTTTCCAATCCAGCTAAAGATTTATTCCAGTTACACAGTGTCACAGAAACCATATCTGGACATTCTCTATGTCATGGGAACCAAGCTATACCTGTCTGATTAGCCTTAACTCGGGCAAAACCAGTCCTCGGTTGCTTGTGTTTCGGTTCAGGGAGAACCTTGTCTGTTCCCATAGGAACAGAGTCAAGACTGATTTGCATATGGCTGAGTCTAAACTGAGCAAGCATGCTATGGAAAATAATTATGGATTGGGATGCGGACCGAGTAATTACCAGTGGATGAGATTAATTCAAGCATTCCATCTATCACTTTTCTATACACTCTAATGAAAAAGCCAACATTGTTTTTTTACGATTTACATCATGGGAAGGGTTTCCTAATTTCAAGATATATTTTTGGGCAATTCTTGAGGGTAACTTGCATTAGTTTCCAGTTTTTCAACACCTAAAAACCAGTGGCTATCAATTTGTACACTTTTTGTGTGTTGTTGTCATTTTGGTCCACTCTTTTTTGGTGCTTACAGGGACTGTTTCTTTTATCATGAATTACTTTCAATACGGACATTGCATGAGATATATTACAGAGTGGTTCTAGACACTCTGTATTTATAGTTAGGATCCCCAGAGTTAGGAACTTCATAGATATTGGAGCATTAATAAATGTATGTCTTTTTAATGACTCTCCATGAACCTTTGCAGGCCTATTGCTTTTTCTACATTGTCAGATGATGCACAGTTTCATGTTGATTGGTCAAGGATGTGCAAAGAAATCAGAGGGTCCAAAGGCACGTTTCTTCCTGAAACATTCCTTTTCAATACACTTTTTACTTGTGGGTAGGTAAGTAGGGAATACATTTCAAAAGTTATAAGGCAATTAAACTTAGTGACATATGAGGCTGTGAAACACAGCTAAATTTCACAGTAATTTTGCGGTACTTGCCAATGACAAGGGGTATATGATTGCATGATGGCTGCCTTTATCAATGTAAGAGGCAGCCATGTTGTTTTACCCACACTTTGGCTGAGTTCTGGGTAATCTTCTACCAGTTTAATAAAGTGGTACTAGGTAGGGCAAATTATCTATACGTTTCTGGATATTTAAAAAAAAATCACAGACCGCTAAGGTACCATTTTGGAAGTACAGTGGAACTTGAAAGCAATTACAAACAAATACATATGTAAAAAATTGAAAAATATACTGTACTACACTATATTTTACAAACAGTGTTCTGAACTGGTTGTGACATTAAAACATTTTTTTTTTACTTTAAAAAAGAATAATAATTCAGCATTGCAATACTACTTATAATGTGCTACACTACTGAATTTTATCTAAAAAACTGTGTAAAAAAATCCTGTGTGTTCTTTAATTTGACATGGTTTTTTTCTGGTAAGTACCATGGTAGTTTGTAGGTATTACTTTGGCACTCCGTAAACTTTTTTTTTTTTTAGTATAGAAAAAATGTAATCATTTTCCTACTATAGGAAGGTGGGTTTCTCTACTCGTCCTTGCCTGAAAGAAAGACTAGGAAGACTCTCCCAGGTTTGGGTGAGTCTCCTGGCCTTTGGGCTGGTGGAGGCTTGTGTAAGAAGCTGGGTTTCTGTTGCAGTAACCCTCTCACTTGTTGCCAGATTTCTGATGCACTTTGATTTGATGTGCCCTGGGTCACTGCCAATCAGGTTCCCAGGGCCCGTGTTCTTTCCCAAAACGGTACCTTTGCACCCCCAAGTGGCACCTCTCCGTCCAAATGTAAGTTCCTTGTTGTATGTACCATGGGTACTAAGGCCACTATGACCAGGAAAGACTTCGAAGGGCTGCAGCACATATTGTGCCATCCTGAGAGGTCCTGTACCTTAACACAAACGCACTGCCATTGCAGGCTGCATGTTTTGGTGCAGAGGAAAGTGAAGAGTCGACATGGCACACATTTCTGTGTTCCATGCCTGCAACCCACTGCCTATGGTATAGGTCAGACACCCCTCTAGCTGGGTGCACTATAAAACTGGTGAGGGTACACTGTACCCCTACAGTGTCTAAGTCCATTCTTAGACATTGTAAGTGCAGTAAAGTCATAAACAATATATGGTCTGGGACTTTTTCGTTACGAACTCCACAGCACCATAATGGCTTTACTGAATTCTGCAAAGTTTGGTAACAAACTTCATAGTATAAAAACCCATACTGATGCCAGTGTGGGATTTATTATACAATGTACTCAGAGGGCATCTTAGTAAACACCAGCCTCCCACCACAAGACATGTTTCTGGACCTCTGGGGTGGGAACCTTTGATCATTGAGCCCAGAAACAAAGCCTTTCCTTGGCAGAGGTGGTCACACCTCCCCCAGGTCAAGAAGAGCCATTCGTGGCAGGAGAGCTTTACAGGCCTAGTCGTGTTTGTAACATGACCCCCAGCCTATTCTGCTATCAGAAGCAAGCCCCCTTCCAGTCTCCCCTCCTTTTTGGCAAGACGACAGGCGGGAAAAATTAGAACAGTCCAGAAGGTGTGCCCACCTATGTCAACTCTACCCCTCAGGTGGGGGAGTTGAAGTGAAGTCCACTTTTCAGTTCCTGTCGTCTTGTAGAGGGCAGACATTCTCCAATCAGGATCGGGGATTGTGCCCACTCCCCCACATGCAGTGAGCACACCAAGGGTGTAGTCACCCTAAGGTCAGTAGCTGATTGGATACTGACTTCAAGATCCCTAAAATGCCCCCAAAATACAGTATTTAGGGACAGCCTTGAACCAAGAAGACAGATTCCCCAACCTACAAAGAAGAAGGATGAAAGAAGACGCCCAGCAGAGGAGACTGCAGAGAACTGACTTGGCTTCAGCCCTACCGGCCCGTCTGCAGTTTCCAGAAAACATGTGCAAAAAATCGCCTTGTCCTGCAGCCAGCGACCACCAGAACCCCTGGCTGGACTGACTGCCTTCAACAAAGACCGTATCTGCTGTAAACAGCAGCGCTATTCAACAGAATCACCAATGAAAGACTCTGAGCCTGACTCCAGGAACCATCACCGCACCGAGGCCTACGGCCCGAGTCTGAGTGACCCACTGGCCCCAGCAAGGTCCCCCAGCACGCCAAAGTCCGAGTCCATCATGGGTTGACCCCTCCAGGACTCCTCGACATCACCTGCAGACCCTGTACGGAGACCCCCCAACCGCGAAAGCCGCGGTAAGGTAAAATCAGATCTCAAAAGGCAAGCCTACATCCACCTAGCCCTGTACCCTGGAGAAGAGAACCTGAGGTGCACCTATGTATCATAGTCCTTCTACTTACCTGCTCAACTGTTGGTTCATCCCGGAAGACTTCCTACACCGATATTGCAGCCAAAATCCAAAATCGGCAACTCCCATTGAAAACAACAGAGCACCAGACCCCAAAACAGCACCCTGCACACTGCCGCCCCTGTGCCGCTGTGGTTGCACTTTGTGTGCTCCCTCGTATCCCCCTTTGCCCTGAGCTTATGTCCAGGAGCTTTGATCCCACAACCTTTTGACCTTCTTGTGAGCAGCCACCAACGGAGGCACCCTATCACCCATTGGATAACATTCAGCTTCATCACTCTGTACCCAGCCGCCCTAGTGCTTTTCAAGGTACTTTGAGAGCACATCCTTGACCTTGTGGGAACCCTGGCTCTAACCCCAAAAAACTAACTCTCAACCCTAAGTACTTACCTCGAAACTGTTAACATTGTTTACTCCCATAGGAAGGCATTGACTGCTTTCTTGTGTAATTTGTTCTGTGCATTGAGTTGGTTTGTATGAAACCCTAAGAAACTTTATATGTACAAAAACTGATTTACTTTCCTTTTCTCTAGGAAATATCCCAGTGTGGTATCTAGGCATATCACACTGAGCAGAAAAAGTAACTTGAAAAGTAATCTGAAAAGTAATAAGCAAAGTAATCTAAAAAGTAACTGAAAAGTAAGTCCAATTGTTTTATGAATAAGTGACTTACGTGTAACCCATCCAGTTGCATTCAACTGTATTCAAACTGTATTTGCTTGCATTCTTCTTGCAAAGTATTATCGCACATACCTGTAACAGACCTGGCTTGGTTTTAGAAAATAAAATACAACTAAATAAAATTGTTATACAAACAAAATGGTCTGAGTTCAGTCTTTCAGTGTGTGGCATCATTTCTTGCCTGAGTAGGTAAAATAAATGCATACAACTACCCTCTGATAAAGCTTTTATACTCGATCACACTACCACATATAGAGAGTAAAGTATTATCTACTTTAGCCTCTGCCTACCTTTGGGGATCCACTGGGCACGGTGCACACTATAACTTACTTTGGTATAGTAAATACAGACCCAGCTTCCTTCATTGGTGGATCAGTGGTGGGGTCTAAAATCATTGCATTTGTTGAACTGACTTGGTAAACAGCTGATCACACAACAGAACTCCTAAATAGTCTTTATAATTTTGAATTGTTTGAATAGACAAATTTTTCAAGTGACTAAAAGCCTTGTTTGGGCCTTGGTTAAGTCCATTTAGAATTTTAGATAAATAAAAAATCACCATAGTTATGGGTTAGAGGGTTTTGATTTTCTTCAGAACGTCTCTTAAGAAGAACCCAACTGTTAGTGGAAACATACCAATTGGCATGGAGAATATGGTTGAGGAGCTCGACCTCACCCCTTACCTCCATTTAGAATTTAAGGAGTTTAGGTCTCTGTGCAAACCTAAAAACATTGTTATGGGGTCCCATCCCTCCAAACAAAAGCTCAAAGAGCTGTTGGCTGGTTCTGCAATGGACCACTCCTCTGAGCAAGATGAGGCCCTCTCAAATGGAGAAGAAGGAGGAGGGGGTGAGGATAACTTCCAACGCCCTCACTTCTTAGAGAGAACAGGGTCCCTGTGCCCCTTACTCCAGGACTACACCTCACAGCACCTGGATACCACACAGGTGGGTCAGGTGCTTCTGAGTCCCTTGAGGACAGCCTCAATGAAGAGACCAACTTATAGTAAGGTTGGAAAAAAAATGGACTAAGAGACCAGACTCCTGGCTCCAGAAAAGGAAAGAGCAGAAAAGGGCCTAGCTCCAATCAATGATGGCAGCAATTTAATAAACAGGGTCAGAGCGCAATATTATGATCCCCAAATCCCCAAAGGGATTGTCCCCAAATGTGAGGGTGGTGATCATAGCACCAAGTGGTTCAAAGCCTTTAAGAGAGCTTGTCAAGTCAGAAAAGTGACAAAAACTCACTGGGTAGCACTCCGTTGGGAACTGTTCTTTGGTAAAAGCAGAGACAGACTTCTGACTATGAACTCATGAAGGACACACTGATTGAGGGATTTGGACTCACTTCTGAGGAGTATCGAATTAGATTCAGGAGGGCTCAGAAAATCCAGAGTCAGCCCTGGGTGAAATTTGTAGACTACTCAATGAAAACACAAGGTGGCTGGTTGACTGGAAGTAAAGTGCAAGAATATGATGGTCTTTATAATTTGTTTATGAAAGAACACACATTAAGTAATTGCATTGATGAAAAGTTGCATCAGTATATGGGAGACCTCGGTCCAATTTGTCCCAGGAATTGTAAAAGAAAGCTGACCACCGGGTCAAGACAAGGGTGACTAAGACGTCTAATGGGAGTGACCAAAAGAAAGGGGTAAAAAAGAAGTTCCTCAGAGGAAAGACAGTGAGCTTCTTAAAGATAAAATAAAAGAGTTTAAGGTAGCCTACCAAAAACCTGTCCAGGAGGATGGGCCCAAAGTCATCTCACATACTAAAACTAGGTACCAAGGTAAGAGTTGGGATCCCAACAAGGTATGGTATCAAAACTGTCAATAGACAGGACACCACACCAAGGACCCTAGCTGTGCTAAGAACCCCTAGTGTAGCTCCAGGGGTTACCAGTGTAGCTTTGGAGAGTGATCCCTCAGATGAGAAAGACCCCCTAGCGTTCAATTGGAAAATGGGCACAAAAGGTAAGTTGGAGATTCCAGAGAAAAGTAGACACTTCCACCACCTACTGGTGAATGGAATCCCAGCCACTGCCCTGAGAGATACCCGCGTCAGTCACACTGTGGTGCATGACAGGTTGGTACTCTCAAACCAGTATGTCCCAAGGGAAACAAAAAGAGTAAGGGCTATGCCAGGGGTGGTCACTGTTAGGCATGTAGCTGTAGTGCCCCTAGCAATAGCTGGGTTCCTTAGTTGGAGAAAGGTGGTAGTCAATAAAGACCTCCCCTTGATTGTCTCCTTGGGAATGACCACTCAAGGCTGGCGAGAGCCAAACTGATTTACAGGTCCATAGCCAGACCTCATCCAAGAAACCTGGGGGGGAGGCTGAACCTTTAGTTAGTGCAGATAAGCCCCAAAAGAAACAAGCATTTGCAATGCAATAGGTCTCGCATTTGTTAAAGTTAGAGCTGTTGGTGTTGAAAATGACAATGTTTTTTACTTTTGCTTTTTTATTTGCAATGGACTGTGATTTGGCGCTGGTGATGGAAAGGCACAGGGATATGCAGCTCCACATCTGCAACTAAAATATAAAGCATAGCGAATACTTATTGCATTGTCCCATTTCTGATTGCTTTCTGTATAATGTAAGAGGTTTGACTTAATACATTAAGTAGGCTGAGCTGGCATCCTGGAGCCTTCACCCCATAACGTTATCTCCTACGCCCTGTGATTGGATGACGTCTGGTGATATCTCTTCATGATACGATGCTATGAAGATGCAGCCATGAATCATGAGAAGAAGTGGCAGAACATTCAGAGAGGGGGCAACACCTCATCCACTTACTATGTTGTTGCTTTAAGCGGGCTTATATATCTCCTTGTGGTGAACATGTCTCCATCATTTCAATGAGCCTAGTCGGTAAAAGGCTTCCACCCCTCATGCCCTACCACAGTATTGGCCACTGCTGTTTTGCAGAGCTGTAAATATCCGGTGTCAGTTATATCTTGGTCAATGGTAATCACGTTATTGACCACAGTAGTTAGAAGGGCGGATTCGCCGCTCCCGGAAACTTATCAGCAGCGGTCACTCAACCCGCAGAGTTATCTTGTTGGATTCCAGCATGGCGGCAGCAGGAGCCAGGTGCAGGCTCTCGCTGACATTAAACTTTACCGCTGAGCTGCAGGAGGGAGCGAGTGAGCTCAGTGTGAAGGTATAGGGGTTTCACTGAGAAGTGCCGGTACTATCCCATTGAAAGGTGAAGCACACTTGCAGTTAAATCTCTCTCCTACCAACTGCAGATATAGCAGCCTGCATAACAAGCGCCTGCACTGTCCTAATAAAAGAAGAGCAGCAATGAAGTGAAACCTCGGTGATGCCCAGCTGAATGTACAGTTTTCCTGATAAGAAGTACTGGTGCTGTGCAATAAAAGTACCGCAGACTCACGAATAGCGTTGGTACTGTCCCACTAAACGTCTGGCAGCCCAGTAGAGGGTAGGTGCCCTTGTAAGTATTGCACTTTTGCTGAGAAGTGCGAACCCTTTCCACTAATAGTGTAACAGGCCTCGTGATAAGTGCTGATGCCATAACCTGCTTTGCCCCGAGTGCTGGTGAAAGAAGTGTTAGTGCTCAGACCCGGAAAGTATCGACCTCTGTAAAGCACAGGATGTGCAAGACACCTCATCCACTTACTATGTTGTTGCTTTACGAGGCCTGAAATATCATCTCGTGGTGAACATGTCTCTATCATTCCAATGAACCTAGTCGGTAACTGGCTTCCACCCCTGCCTGCCCTACCACAGTATTGGCCACTGCTGATTTGCAGCGCTCTAAACATCCGGTGTCAGTTATGTCCTGCTCAATGGTTGTCAGGTTGTCGACCGCAGAAGGTAGAAGAGCGGATTCTCCGTTCCCGGAAATTCTCAGCAGCGGGAACTCAACCCGCCGAGTTATCTCTCTGGATTCCAGCATGGTGGCAGCAGGAGCCAGGTGCAGGCTCTCGCTGACATTAAACTCCACCGCTGAGCTGCAGGACGGAGCGCGTGAGCTCAGTGTGAAGGTATAGGGGTTCCACTGCGAAGTGCAGGTACAATCCCATTGAAAGGTGAAGCACTCTTGCCGTGAAATCTCTCTCCTACGAACTGCAGATATAGCAGCCTGCATAACAAGCACCTGCACTGTCCTAATAATAGAACAGCAGCCATGAAGTAAAACCTCGGTAATGCCCAGCTGAATGTACAGTTACCCTGATAAAAAGTACTGGTGCTGTGCAATAAAAGTACCGCAGACTCACAAGTAGCGTTGGTACCGTCCCATTAAATGTCTGGCAGCCCAGTAGAGGGTAGGTGCCCTTGTAAGTATTGCACTTTTGCTGAGAAGTGGGAACCCTTTCCACTAATAGTGTAACAGGCCTTGTGATAAGTGCTGATGCCATAACCTGCTCTGCCTCGAGTGCTGGTGAAAGAAGTGATAGTGCTCAGACCCGGACAGTATTGACCCCTGTATAGCACAGGATGCGCCAGACACCTCATCCACTTACTATGTTTTTTTTTTTTTAAAGACCTTTATTGCTGAAGACAGACAGTCCTGCATTCACCCAGCATATAGCCTACAACCCGCGGGGGCCGGCTGCAAAGGATGGTAACCATGAAGGATTGGACAAGATGACAGAGCCATTTAGCCGACAACCCGGGGGTCCGGCGGCGAAGTATAAGTTAAGTATGCGGACATAGGAGAACACAAAGTTCGATTAACAAACATGTCTATGGATTTTCCTATTTTCTGCGGGCAATCATGCAGGTACATCAGCGCGTCTTCAACATTGTATTATCTGTGGCAACAGCCTCTGTCCACAAGGAGTGTGTATCGGGAGAGGTAGTTGCTAGGTGTTGTGTGGATAGGCTACAGACGGATTGAAGGTTTCGTGTGTGTGAAGTCGTCATGAAGTGGGCAGGTGTATATTAGTATAGCTCACTAATGCAAGGAAGTGGGCTCGTATCGCCGGTGACGGCAGAGCATGACCTTTGCAGTTAAGATTAAGATGATCAGTAGCTCGATATGCATGGCGTCCCACAGTGACAGCTGCGTGTGTGCACTCGTCAGAGACGAGAGGCTGCTCATATGATTGGTCTCCCGGTGTCCGAGAGGGGTATCCGTCCCTGTCATAGGTTGCAGCTCACATGTGTAGGAAATGACCAGACGTTATCGTGCCGGGAGTGTATCATGCCACCAGGCACATGTTGTCCCGTAACAGTGTCGCTGCGTGTGAAATGTCGCTGTCTGTTGCAATATAGGGTTCAGTCGGGGAACTTGACCGATGTGTAAACAAAAACATGTGTAAATACAACAGTGGGATAACGGCGGGGCGGGAAGTGGGAAAGTAACAGCATTGCTGGTGTGGGATATGATGAGAGGTCGTTGCAGTCGTATCAATAAGGGGGGGGGGTCAGTGGTCTCGGGGGGGGGGCAGCTAGCCACCAGCGGTAGTGGGGCATGTGTTGTGAGTGATCAGGGGGAGCGAACACATGGGTGCGGGCGTTGTGCAGTCCGGAAAAGTCTATAGCGGGTGAGCGAGAAGCAAAAGCGCTAACAGTGGTACAGGTGTGTCGGTAGCCGGAGAGGGGGGAGAGGAGGGGCCAAGCGTCACGCCGTTCCGCAGCACCTCGTGTCGTCGCGGTAGGAGTGGGTCATGTTATCTCAAGCCGTCTCACGTTCCTGGCAAGCCTGCTGAAAGGAGGTAAGGAGATCGTCCCAGATCTGCGCAATGGGGAACTTCCTGAGGCCCGCCGTATCCTCCCGGTGGAGTACTGCACTTTCCGCTCGTGCCCAGTTGGTGAAGGATGTGTGCCAGTGCCGGGTGTGTGGGGGAGTGGCGGCTTTCCAGTGTTTGGGGAGTAAGCGTTTGGCCGTAATGAAACCCATATCCCAGAACCGTGCCGGTACCTTGTTCAACTTCGTGCACTTGAAAAGTCCCAGTATGCAGGCTTCCCACGTTCGCGGTACATTTTCGTCTGTGCATTGTGTGAGTGCTGTCGTGACCTCCTCCCAGTACGACTGAATATTCGGGCAGTGCCAAAGCATATGTAGGAGGTCCGCTCCCACCAGGGAACAGCGTTGGCAGGCAGTGTCTGTAAGGGAGAAGTATCTATTAATTTTGTCAGGAGTGAGATAGGCCCGGTGTAGGATGTAAAATTGTATGAGCTTAAAGCGGGGGTTGCGAGGAATGTTGGTCGGCCCCTGCAGCGTCCTCTCCCACTCTTTATCCGTCCAGTCCCTACCCCTGTCTGCTGCCCATCTCTCCCTTAGTGGCAAGAGGGAAGGTTGTGTGTATGCTAGGAGGGCCTGCGCCAGCCAGTGTACCACATGGGAGCCGTTGCCCATGACATGTAGATACTGTATGAATTGATGCATCGGCGGTTCCTCTGAGAGATCGCCCCAGAGGCTGGTCAGTGTGCGTACAATAGATGCATGCAGTAAGAACTGCCCGGCTGGAAGGTCCGTGTTGGTGGCGAGGTCTGCAAAAGAAAGTAGCTCGCCGTCGGCGTAGAGGTCGCCCAGCGTTTCCACTCCCGCCTGCATCCAGCTGGTCAATTGGGCCTCCGTCAGTGCCCCCACCGCCCGAGGGGTGCCTTGGAGAGGGAGTATCGGAGCATACGTGTAGTGGTTCGGGTGAGCCGTAAGCAGCGAAGGAAGCACTTGCGTGCCACCTCTAAGTGTAGCTGAGGAGGACAAGGGGGTCGAGCTAGGGGATGGAATAATGCGCAGATTTGTGTTTGGGTCCAGACGGTGACATCTGAGGCAGTATCGTCTAGGCCTTTACCACTAAGCCATCCCGACACCCATTGCATCTGTGCCGCCAGGTAGTACAGCTCCATGTTGGGAACTGCCAGGCCTCCCGAGGTAGTGGGCATGCATAATTTAGTCAACGCTACGCGGGGCCGGCCCGCGCTCCAGACAAGGCTGCGAAGTAGAATCTCAATGTCTCGAAATACTCTAGTGGGGACGTAAGTCGGAATATTAGAGAAGTAGTATAATAGTCGTGGTAGGACTATCATCTTGGCCAGTGACACCCGACTAGGCACGTTAAGGGGTAGGGTCCTCCAGAAACCAATCTGGGCACGGATGGCGGCAATCGCTCTCATCAGGTTCCCTTCTAGGATATCCGCCGGGTTTTGGTATATGTGGATTCCCAGATAGCGGAATGTGGTGGGGTACCACTGCAGCCGTGTGCCGCCGAGGCGGATACCGTTCTCCGGTGTATCCGAGCTGAAGGAGTAAGCTCCCGACTTGGACCAATTAACCCGCAGACCCGACATTTCCTCAAATGTTTGAAAGATGTCGGTGAGTGTTGCTGGGACAGCAGTTAGATCTCTGACGTATAAGAGCAGGTCGTCCGCATATAGTGAGACCACTTGAAGTCCATCCGCCATCGGGATCCCCCATTCATCCCCCTGTGACCGGAGAATTGTGGCTAGGGGTTCCATGGCCAAGGAGAACAGCAGTGGCGACAGGGGGCAGCCCTGTCTGGTGCCTCTGCGCACACGGATGGCGTCAGAGATCAGTTTACCAGTGCGGACTCGAACTGTTGGTACGTGGTAAAGTAGATCCACCATGGTCTCATAGCCGCCTCCTAGGTTATATTTCTTCAATACTGCCCCCTGGTACGGCCACTCAACAGAATCGAACGCTTTCTCCAGGTCTAACACTAGGCACCCCGCTCAAGGCCAGTGTCGTACAGCGTACTCTTGAACACGGAACAGTCGACGTATGTTATAAGAGGTATGGCGCGTGGGAACAAATTTATTCTGATCACGGTGCACCAGTAGGGGGACCAGGGGCGCCAGTCTCCGGGCCAATGTAGAAGCAAGTATTTTATAATCCGTGTTTAGGAGGGCCAGGCGACGATAAGAGCCCACTCGTGTAGTATCCCTACCAGGTTTGGGTATGGATATCAGGTTGGCTTCGTTGGCTTCGTTCAGCGTGGGAGGAAGAAGGGAGTCTTTAGCAGCTGCGGCGTACATCTTTAGGAGCTTTGGCACATGTATATCTGAGCCAGCTTTGTAAAATTCGGCCGGTAACCCGTCCGGGCCAGGGGTTTTGCCGTTAGATAGATTAAAGATAGTGTCACGGAGCTCTTCAGGTGTGAGTGAGGCTCCGAGCTCATTTTGTTGTGGAATAGTGAGTTGGGGCATCTGAAGGGGGGAGAGATATTCATCTATGTCTGGGTGGGGGTTGCGGAGTCTGGATCGATATAAAGCGGCATAGTGTGTCGTGAATGCTGTGAGTACTGTAGGCCCTTCCCGTCCACGTGTATCGCCGCCACCGGGGCCGCCCGGTCCTCCCATGAAATCAACCACGCCAATAATTTACCTGGTCTATCGCTCAGGTGGTGTGTACGTGCCGAGTGAGCTGCGTAATTTAGAGTGCGCAGTCGTTCCAGGAGGCATGTTCTGCTCGCGCCTCTGTCAGCGGGTCAGCTGCGCCATCCACCGCATCTTGCTCTCTATCGAGCAGGACGGTCTCCAACCGTGTTAAGTCGCCTTCCAGTTGGCGCTGCATGTGTCCTTGTGTGCCTAAGCAGTGGCCCCGAATCACCACTTTGAAGGCGTCCCATTCGATCTGGGGAGAGGACGCCGTGTCTGTGTTTTCCTCAAAGTACTGGGCTGTCTGTGTTAGTAGAGAGTCACGAAAGGCCGCATCCAGCAGCAGCGCCGGTTGGAGTCGCCAGGTGGGGATGGGTGGGTGCGGGCGTTCCCAGGCAATGGTCAGGAAATGTGGGTTGTGGTCCGAGTGAGTGCGTCCCATGTATCGTGTGTCAGTGACAAGTGGGAGGAGGTCGGTGGGCACCATGAATCTGTCCAGGCGTACGTGCAGGTTGTGGGCGCCAGAGTAATAGAAGTACACCTGTGTTGCGGGATTGTGAACTCGCTAAGCATCACGAAGATCCCACTGTGTAGCCCAGTCCAGTAATGCCCTCGTGGTGCCATGTGTCGGTGCGTTGGCTGGGGGTGGGGAGGAGCGGTCGAGTATCGTGTCTAATACGCAGTTGTAATCTCCCCCCAGTATCCATGGGGCTGTGTGCCAGGTCGCCAATGTCGTAGAGAGGCGCGTTAGAAAGCTGCTCTGGTCAGTGTTCGGGGAGTACAAAGAGACCAGCACCACCTGTTGCCCATCTAGCCTGCCCTGAGCCGCCACATATCTACCCTCGGTGTCTATGTGTGTGTTCGTAACCACCCAGGGGGTCCCAGGACGAACCCACAACAGGGCGCCTCGTGCGTAAGAGGAGTAATATGTGGCGTAGAGCTGCCCACGCCACCTACGGTGTAAAGCGCGCACCTCCACATTATTTAGATGTGTTTCTTGGAGCAGTGCTATATTTATCTTATGGCGTTTAAGATAGGAATAAATCTGATAGCATCTAGCTGGTGTGTTCATGCCCCTGACATTCCAGGTACAAAACCTGATTTCAGCCATATTCACCACTCATGTAGGTCCCCTCCCCGCCGGTCCGATTCAGTTCAGCAGGCTGAGTACTCCACAAACTCCCCGTCTCCACCCCCATCCCTAATCCACAACCAAGCATTATTACAGTTCTCAAGAATTCCCACAGATGCACAATATAAAAAGCGGAGAAGGGGGACATACAAAGCCAAGAAAAGGCAACATTGTAGGTAATACCAAAAGGTCGGCTAGACAACATGTCGCCGTCCAAACTCTCAAATGAGCTATAGCAAACTATACAGTTCTAGGGGGGTGGCAATCGGCTTTCGCAATCAAAGTCTGAAGCGCAATTATGTCCACTAGAGGTATGTCGCCTCTCCCAGGCTAAAGATAAGAGGCCGTGCCTGATGGGTAGACCCCGGATGCCACCCGCCCAGGACATTTCAAGTTATACATTTGGGGGGGGGAGAGGGGGGGCACGTAATGACAGGGAACAGGTTCAGGACCCGTATGGAGTTCCTGTCACCAGAGGGGCTAGGACAAAGGTCTCTGGCGCGTGCGCAGTCACAGCAGATGTGTTGAGCTCAGCAGGGTAGAGGCTAGGGCCACGGGTGCATAATGATGCGTTACTCACTGTGTCGCTGTGTCGCTCAGTCTCCATGGCCGTGAAAGTCCTACAGCAGTTAGTGCCAGGGGGCCGCTAACTTCAGAGCTAAACAAAACGATACCTGCTTCGCTGCACTGCTGTCGTGTTGCAAGGTAGCAGAGCCTGTGGGCCAGCTCAGCCAAGGAGTTCCACAGTCTGAGGCGTGACGTCCGGAGGGTCCGTGGACTGTTGGGAGTCTGGTAGGCTAGTACTCGGGGCGTTGGAAGGGGTCGGGGAGCTGCTGATTTCCGTGACCTTGCGGAGCGCGTCTTTTTGTTCCTGTAATATTAGATCCGCGGGTGGAGAGCGTGTAGGCACCTCCTGAGTGCGGGGGGGGGGGGGGTAGAAGGTCTGCGTCTACGGCGCCGCCTGGATCCCCGGGCATGCATAGTCGTGGTGGTCCCCTGTGCTCTCCGAGGCGCCTCAGCTACGCCACCGTCCAGCCAGGCCTCAACCTCATCTGGGCTGGTGAAGAAGTGCGTTTTGTCCTGTGCTACCACTCGCAGTTTAGCGGGGAAAAACAGTGAATACTTGAGGTTCTCTTGGCGGAGTCGTCTTTTCACTGCTAGGAAGGAGTGGCGTTGTCTTTGGAGTTGCACTGTGTAGTCAAGGAAAAACATCACTGTAGCGTTGTCGATCTGGACGTCGCCAAGTTTCCTGGATTCACGTAGGACCGTGTCACGGTCCCTGTAGTTAAGGATCGGAAGATTAGAGGCCTGGGGTTGGAGCCAGTGGGGAGGGGCTGTGTGGGTATCCGATGAGCTCGTTCCACCACAAAATGGGGCGACAGTGTTCCTTCCGGCAGCAAGTCCCGTAACCAGGCCTCAACGCGTCCAACTGGGCCCATCCCTTCCCATTTCTCTGGGACACCCACCAAGCGGATGTTATTCCTCCGTGCGCGTCCTTCCGCATCTTCAGCTCGTTCCTCTAGAAATTCCACCCGGTTGAGTAAATCCCCGACATGCTTGTCTGTCTGGGTCACCGTAGGCTCCAACGTCGACACCGTTGCCTCCAGGGTCGAAGTGGGGTCCTGTAGTTTCTTGTGGTGGGCTCTGAGGTGGGTCAAGTCTATCGCCACGCTGTCGATCTTGGACTCCATGGAAGTGCGAGTCTGTTGGAGGGATTCTTCCAGCCGCTCCATGACGGCCAGTACATGGTCTAGTTTGGACGTGACTTGTTCTGCATCCATTTTGGACGTCGCCTTGGGGAGCTTCCCTTTGATCGACGTACCTCTGGAGCAGGTCCGTGTTTTCACCCCTCCAGACATGGGCTACGTACAGCAACCGTGCAGGGCTGGCGTGCAAGCGGGATCGTGCAAGTCGCAGGTTCAGGCGGTCAGTACGTAGTATTCTGGGAGTTCAGTAGTCACAAGCACAGATTGCATTGACAAAGGTGGTGGTGCCCCGCAGTGTCCGCAGCTTCGTAGCAACAGATCCGTTATATGCGCTCACTTGCGAATGTTCAGATGCTCGAGGCAGGCAGCAGTTGAATGTGGGTGTCTTCAAGTGTTCGAGCAGGTCCAGCTCCCTCATAATAAGCGCCCAGGCGGCATAGGGCAGAGGCACAGCGCGCGATAGTCGTGCCATTATTGCTGTTCCCTGAGTGGTGGGAAACGACAGTGGGATGTCTGTCATGTGGCAATGGCTCCCAGTCCGCCTCAAAGGGTTCTCTCGTGGTAGAGCGCTCCTCCGTGCAGTTCGCGGCACATCGTCCCCGAAAGCGTCAGGTCTCTGATGGCGGCGGTTCCCTGTACCTGCATCCGATGGCGGCAGATGGTGGGTAGGGCCCCCCTTGTCAGTCTTGGCTCTCTCAGTGTCCCCGACTGCAGGCTCACATGCTGCCTGTTGTATCACGTTCCGACGGTGATGGCTGCAGGGGGGGAGAGACGGGGATGGGGGGTGGGCAGCTCAGACCCCTCGATGTAGCAGGCAGCGGGCGATGTTCAGTCTGGTGGGGGGGCCTAGTTGGTCGCCCCCCGGTGCGCTCCAGAAGGCCCTCGCCGCCCCCGCTTAGGGTCAGCAGAGGAAATGGGGGAGGGGGGGTGCCACTTAGCCTCGGTCCCTCAGCCGCGTAAGGTTTGCAGTGAGTTTGGAGCGGTCACAAGGCCTGGTTAAGCGTCCCTGCCAGCAAGACTCAGGTGCCGGTGTGTGCCGGGGGTGGGGAGGGGCCGCCTCCAGCCCTCCCGTCGTCGGTCCTCCAGGGAACTCACCAGTGTCTCACGCCAGGTTAGGTGGCGCATTCGAGGCGTCGCCGTCGTGATGCCTCCGCTCTGCGTCCCCCAGGTCTACAGATCGTTCAGTCCTGTAGGTTGCAGCGCTGTCCGGCGCCTCCGCCACTCGTCTTTTTCCGCCGTGTTCGTTTGTAGGGTTGCCGGGTGAAAAGGGTCCAGCGACCCGTCAGGAGCCGGCCAGCAGTGCAGGCAGTTGTGCAGCGTCTGCCTCCAGGTGCCACTAGGCTCCGGTGATGTCATGCGCAGGCCGCAGAGTGTGGCCTAGGCGCAGCTCCAGAGCCCCGGCCTCGCTTAGATAGCGGCCCCAGGGAGGTCTTGACCGCGCCGGTCACCGCCTCGCAGTGTGGGCTGGTGCGGATCCCCACGTCCGATCCACTCCCCAGCGGGTCAGTAGCTGGGCGGAAGGTAGGCGAGGGTCCGCCAACAGCATCCGACTGTGTCAGGATAGCTATGCAGGAGAAATTGCCCGGGAGAGGGGAGCTCAAGCAGGAGCTCTACCCGAGCACGTCGTCCTCCATCGCGCTCCAAGCCATGCCCCCTCATACACATACTATGTTGCTGCTTTACGCAGCCTTATATATTACCTCGTGGTGAACATGTCTCCATCATTCCAATGAGTCTAGTCGGTAACAGGCTTCCACCCCTGCCTGCCCTACCACAGTATTGGCCATAGCTGATTTGCGGCACTGTAAACATCCGGTGTCAGTTATATCCTGCTCAATGGTAATCACGTTATCGACCAGAGAAGGTAGAAGGGCGGATTCGCCGCTCTCGGAAACTTCTCAGCAGCAGGCACTCAACCCACCGAGTTATCTCGCTGGATTCCAGCATGGCGGCAGCAGGAGCTAGGTGCAGGCTCTCGCTGACATTAAACTCCACCGCTGAGCTGCAGGGCGGAGCGCATGAGCTCAGTGTGAAGGTATAGGGGTTCCACTGAGAAGTGCCGGTACTATCCCATTGAAAGGTGAAGCACTCTTGCTGTGAAATCTCTCTTCTAACAACTGCAGATATATCAGCCTGTATAACAAGCGCCTGCACTGTCCTAATAATAGAACAGCAGCCATGAAGTAAAACCTCGGTAATGCCCAGCTGAATGTACAGTTGCCCTGATAAGAAGTACTGGTGCAGTGCAATAAAAGTACCGCAGACTCACGAGTAGCGTTGGTACTGTCCCACTAAACGTTTGGCAGCCCAGTAGAGGGTAGGTGCCCTTGTAAGTATTGCACTTTTGCTGAGAAGTGCAAACTCTTTTCACTAATAGTGTAACAGGCCTCGTGATTAGTGCTGATGCCATAAGCTGCTTTGCCCCGAGTGCTGGTAAAAGAAGTGTTAGTGCTCAGACCCGGACAGTATCGATCCCTGTAAAGTGCAGGATGCGCCAGATACCGCATCCACTTACTATGTTGTTGCTTTACGCAGCCTTATATATCAACTCGTGGTGAACATGTGTCCATCATTCCAATGAGCTTAGTCTGTAACAGGCTTCCACCCCTGCCTGCCCTACCACAGTATGGGCAACCGCTGATTTGCAGCGCTGTAAACATCCGGTGTCAGTTATGTCCTGCTCAATGATAACCACATTATCGACCACAGAAGGTAGAAGGGCGGATTCGCCACTCCCGGAAACTTCTCAGCAGCGGGCATTCAACCCGCCGAGTTATCTCGCTGGATTCCAGCATGGCGGCAACAGGAGCCTGGAGCAGGCTCTCGCTGACACTAAACTCCACCGCTGAGCTGCAGGGCGGAGCGCGCGAGCTCAGTGTGAAGGTAAAGTGGTTCCAATGAGAAGTACCGGTACTATCCCATTGAAAGGTGAAGCACTCTTGCTGTGAAATCTCTCTCCTACCAACTGCAGATATAGCAGCCTGCATAACATTGCCTGCACTGTACTAATAATAGAACAGCAGCCATGAACTGAAACCTCGGTAATGCCCAGCTGAATGTACAGTTGCCCTGATAAGAAGTACTGGTGCTGTGCAATAAAAGTACCGTAGACTCACGAGTAGCATTGGTACTGTCCGACTAAACGTCTGCCAGCCCAGTAGAGGGTAGGTGCCCTTGTAAGTATTGCACTTTTGGTGAGAAGTGTGAACCCTTTCCACTAATAGTGTAACAGGCCTGGTGATAAGTGCTGATACCATAAGCTGCTTTGCCCCGAGTGCTGGTAAAAGAAGTATTAGTGCTCAGACCCGGACAGTATTGACTCCTATAAAGTACAGGATGCGCCAGACACCTCATCCACTTACTGTGTTGTTGCTTTACGCGGCCTTATATATCACCACCTGGTGAACATGTCTACATCATTCCAATGACCCTAGTCGGTAACAGGTTTCCACCCCTGCCTGCCCTACCACAGTATGGGCCACCGCTGATTTGCAGCGCTGTAAACATCCAGTGTCAGTTATGTCCTGCTCAATGGTAATCACGTTATCGACCACAGAAGGTAGAAGGGCGGATTCACCGCTCCCGGAAACTACTCAGCAGCAGGCACTCAACCCGCCGACCTATCTCCCTGGATTCCAGCATGGCGGCAGCAGGAACCAGGTGCAGGCTCTCGCTGACATTAAACTCCACCACTGAGCTGCAGGGCGGAGCGTGCGAGTTCAGTGTGAAGGTATAGGGATTCCACTGAGAAGTGACGGAACTATCCCATTGAAAGGTGAAGCACTCTTTCCGTGAAATCTCTCTCCTACCAATTGCAGATATAGCAGCCTGCATAACAAGCACCTGCACTGTCCTACTAATAGAACAGCAGCGATGAAGTGAAACCTCGGTAATGCCCAGCTGAATGTAGAGTTGCCCTGATAAGAAGTACTGGTGCTGTGCAATAAAAGTACCGCAGACTTACGAGTAGCGTTGGTACTGTCCCATTAAACGTCTGGCAACCCATTAGAGGGTAGGTGCCCTTGTAAGTATTGCACCTTTGCTGAGAAGCGTGAACCCTTTCCACTAATAGTGTAACTGGCCTCGTGATTAGTGCTGATGCCATAAGCTGCTTTGCCCCGAGTGCTGGTGAAAGAAGTGTTAGTGCTCAGACTCGGACAGTATCGACCCCTGTAAAGCACAGGATGCGCCAGACACCTCATCCACTTACTATGTTGTTGCTTTAAGCGGCCTTATATATCACCTCATGGTGAACATGTCTCCATCATTCCAATGAGCCTAGTCGGTAACAGGCTTCCACCCCTGCCTGCCCTACCACAGTATTGGCCACCGCTGATTTGCAGTGCTGTAAACATCCGGTGTCAGTTATATCCTGCTCAATGGTAATCACGTTATTGACCACAGAAGGTAGAAAGGCGGATTTTCCGCTCCCGGAAACTTCTCAGCAGCGGCCACTCAACCCGCCGATTTATCTTGCTGGATTCCAGCATGGCGGCAGCAGGAGCAAGGTGTAGGCTCTCGCCGACAATAAACTCCACCGCTGAGCTGCAGGGCGGAGCACGTGAGCTCAGTGTGAAGTTATAGGGGTTTCACTGAGTAGCGCCTGTACTATCTCATTGAAAGGTGAAGCACTCTTGCTGTGAAATCTCTCTCCTACCAACTGCAGATATAGCAGCCTGCATAACACGCTCCTGCACTGTCCTAATAATAGAACAGCAGCCATGAAGTGAAACCTCGGTAATGCATCGCAGAATGTACAGTTGCCCTGATAAGAAGTACTGGTTTTGTGCAATAAAAGTCCCGCAGACTCATGAGTAGCAATGGTACTGTCCCACTAAACGTCTGGCAGCCCAGTAGAGGGTAGGTGCCCTTGTAAGTATTGCACTTTTGCTGAGAAGTGCGAACCCTTTCCACTAATAGTGTAACAAGCCTCGTGATTTGAGCTGATGCCATAAGCTGCTTTGCCCCGAGTGCTGGTGAAAGAAGTGTTAGTGCTGAGACCCGGACAGTATCGACCCCTGTAAAGCACAGGATGCGCCAGACACCGCATCCACTTACTATGTTGTTTCTTTACCGGCCTTATATATCACCTCGTGGTGAACATGTCCCCATCATTCCAATGAGCCTAGTCGGTAACAGGCTTCCACCCCTGCCTGCCCTACCACAGTATTGGCCGCCGCTGATTTGCAGCCCTGTAAACATCCGGTGTCAATTATGTCCTGCTCAATGGTAATCACGTTATCGACCACATAAGGTAGAAGGGCAAATTCGCCGCTCTCGGAAACTTCTCACCAGCAGGCACTCAACCTGCCGAGTTATCTTGCTGGATTCCAGCATGGCGGCAGCAAGAGCCAGGTGCAGGCTCTCGCTGACATTAAACTCCACCACTGAGCTGCAGGGCGGAGCGTGCGAGTTCAGTGTGAAGGTATAGGGATTCCACTGAGAAGTGACGGAACTATCCCATTGAAAGGTGAAGCACTCTTTCCGTGAAATCTCTCTCCTACCAATTGCAGATATAGCAGCCTGCATAACAAGCACCTGCACTGTCCTACTAATAGAACAGCAGCGATGAAGTGAAACCTCGGTAATGCCCAGCTGAATGTACAGTTGCCCTGATAAGAAGTACTGGTGCTGTGCAATAAAAGTACCGCAGACTTACGAGTAGCGTTGGTACTGTCCCATTAAACGTCTGGCAGCCCATTAGAGGGTAGGTGCCTTGGAAGTGTTGTACTTTTGCTGAGAAGTGCGAACCCTTTCCACTAATAGTGTAATAGGCCTCGTGATAAGTGCTGATGCCATAAGCTGCTTTGCCCCAAGTGCTGGTGAAAGAAGTGTTAGTGCTCAGACCCAGACAGTATCGACCCCTGTAAAGCACAGGATGCGTCAGACACCTCATCCACTTACTATGTTGTTGCTTTACGCTGCCTTATATATCACCTTGTGGTGAACATGTCTCCATGATTCCAATGAGCCTAGTCGGTAACAGGCTTCCACCCCTGCCTACACTACCACAGTATTGGCCACCGCTGATTTGCAGCGCTGTCAACATCCGGTGTCAGTTATGTCCTGCTCAATGGTAATCACATTATCGACCACAGAAGGTAGAAGGGCGGATTTGCCGCTCTCAGAAACTTCTCAGCAGCAGGCACTCAACCTGCCGAGTTATCTCGCTGGATTCTAGCATGGCGGCAGCAGGAGCCAGGTGCAGGCTCTCGCTGACATTAAATTCCACCGCTGAGCTGAATGGCGGAGCGCGTGAGCTCAGTGTGAAGGGATAGGGGTTCCACTGAGAATTGCTGGTACTATCCCATTGAAAGGTGAAGCACTCTTGCCGTGAAATCTCTCTCCTACCAACTGCAGATAAAGCAGCCTGCATAACAAGCGCCTGCACTCGCCTAATAATAGAACAGCAGCCATGAAGTGAAACCTCGGTAATGCCCAGCTGAATGTACAGTTGCCCTGAGAAGAAGTACTGGTGCTGTGCAATAACAGTATCGCAGACTCACGAGTAGTGTTGGTACTGTCCCACTAAACGTTTGGCAGCCCAGTAGAGGGTATGTGTCCTTGTAAGTATTGCACTTTTGCTGAGAAGTGCCAACCCTTTCCACTAATAGTGTAACAGGCCTCGTGATAAGTACTGCTGCCATAAGCAGCTTTGCCCCGAGTGCTTGTGAAAGAAGTTTTAGTGCTCAGAGCAGGACAGTATCGACCCCTGTAAAGCACAGGATGCGTCAGACATCTCATCCACTTACTATGTTGTTGCTTTACGCGGCCTTATATATCACCTCGTAGTGTACATGTCTCCATCATTCCAATTAGCCTAGTCAGTAACAGTATTCCACCCCTGCCTGCCCTACCACAGTATTGGCCACAGCTGATTTGCAGTGCTGTAAACATCCGGTGTCAGTTATGTCCTGCTCAATGTAAATCACGTTATCGACCACAGAAGGTAGAAGGGCGGGTTCGCCGCTCTCGGAAACTTCTCAGCAGCAGGCACTGAACCCACCAAGTTATTTCGCTGGATTTCAGCATGGGGGCAGCAGAGCCACGTGCAGGCTCTCACTGACATTAAACTCCACCGCTGATCTGCAGGGCGGAGCGCGCAATCTCAGTTTGAAGGTATAGGGGTTCCACTGAGAAGTGCCAGTAATATCCCGTTGAAAGGTGAAGCACTCTAGCCGTGAAATCTCTCTCCTACCAACTGCAGATATAGCAGCCTGCATAACAAGCGCCTGCACTGTCCTAATAATAGAACAGCAGCCATGAAGTGAAACCTCAACAGTGCCCAGCTGAATGTACAGTTGCCCTGATAAGAAGTACTGGTGCTGTGCAATAAAAGTACCGCAGACTCACGAGTAGCGTTGGTACTGTCGGACTAAACATCTGGCAGCCCAGTAGAGGGTAGGTGCCCTTGTAAGTATTGCACTTTTGCTGAGAAGTGCGAACCCTTTCCACTAATAGTGTAACAGGCCTCGTGATAAGTGCTGATGCCATAAGCTGCTTTGCCCCGAGTGCTGGTGAAAGAAGTGTTAGTGCTGAAACTCGGACAGTATCGACCCCTGTAAAGCACAGGATGCGCCAGACACCTCATCCACTTAGTATGTTGTTGCTTTACGCGGTCTTATATATCACCTTGTGGTGAACATGTTTCCATCATTCCAATGAGCATAGTCGGTAACAGGCTTCCACCGCTGCCTGCCCTACCACAGTATTGGCCACCGCTGATTTGCAGCTCTGTAACATCCAGTGTCAGTTATATCCTGCTCAATGGTAATCACCTTATCGACCACAGAAGGTAGAAGAACGGATTTGCTGCTCCCGGAAACCTCTCAGCAGCGGGTACTCATCCCGCTGAGTTATCCCGCTGGATTCTAGCATGGCTGGAGCAGGAGTCAGGTGCAGGCTCTGGCTGACATTAAACTCCACTGCTGAGCTGCAGGGAGGAGCGCGCGAGCTCAGTGTGAAGTTATAGGGCTTCCTCTGAGAAGTGCCGCTACTATCCCATTGAAAGGTGAAGCACTCTTGCCGTGAAATCTCTCTCCTACCAACTGCAGATATAGCAGCCTGCATAACAAGCACCTGCACTGTCCTAATAATAGAACAGCAGGCATGAAGTGAAACCTCTGTAATGCCCAGCTGAATGTACAGTTGCCCTGATAAGAAGTACTGGTGCTGTGCAATAACAGTATCGCAGACTCACAAGTAGTGTTGGTACTGTCCCACTAAACGTCTGGCAGCCCAGTAGAGGGTAGGTGCCCTTGTAAGTATTGCACTTTTGCTGAAAAGTGCGAACCCTTTCCACTAATAGTGTAACAGGCCTCGTGATAAGTGCTGATACCATAAGCTACTTTGCCCCGAGTGCTGGTGAAAGAAGTGTTAGTGCTCAAACCCGGACAGTATCGACCCCTGTAAAGCACAGGATGTGTCAGACAACTAATCCACTTACTATGTTGTTGATTTACGCGGCCTTATATATCATCTTGTGGTGAAAATGTCTCCATCATTCCAATGAGCCTAGTCGGTAACAGGCTTCCACCCCTGACTGCCCTACCACAGTATTGGCCACCGCTGATTTGCAGTCCTGTAAACATCCGGTGTCAGTTATATCCTGCACAATGGTAATTACGTTATCGACCACAGAAGGTAGAAGGGCAGATTTGCCGCTTTCTGAAACTTTAAAGCAGCGGGCACTCAACCCGCCGAGTTATCTAACTGGATTCCAGCTTGGGGGCAACAGGAGCCAGGAGCAGGCTCTCGCTGACACTAAACTCCACCACTGAGCTGCAGGGCGGAGCGCGCGAGCTCAGTGTGAAGGTATAGGGGTTCCTCTGAAAAGTGCCGGTACTATCCCATTGAAAGGTGAAGCACTCTTGCCGTGAAATCTCTCTCCTACCAACTGCAGATATAGCAGCCTGCATAACAAACTCCTGCACTGTCCTAATAATAGAACAGCAGCCATGAAGTGAAACCTCGGTAATGCCAAGCTGAATGTACAGTTGCCCTGATAAGAAGTACTGGTGCTGTGTAATAAAAGTACCGCAGACTCACGAGTACCGTTGGTACTGTCTCACTAAACGTCTGGCAGCCCAGTAGAGGGTAGGTGCCCTTGTAAGTATTGCACTTTTGCTGAGAAGTGCGAACTCTTTCCACTAATAGTGTAACAGGCCTCGTAATAAGTGCTGATGCCATTGGCAGCTTTGCCCCGAGTGCTTGTGAAAGAAGTGTTAGTGCTCAGACCCAGACAGTATCGACCCCTGTAAAGCACAGGATGCGTCAGACACCTCATCCACTTACTATGTTGTTGCTTTACGCAGCCTTATATATCACCTTGTTGTGAACATGTCTCCATCATTCAAATGAGCCTAGTCAGCAACAGGCTTTCACCCCTGTCTGCCCTACCACAGTATTGGCCACTGCTGATTTGCAGCGCTGTAAACATCCGGTGTCAATTATATCCTGCTCAATGGTAATCACGTTATCGACCACAGAAGGTAGAAGGAAGGATTTGCCGCTCCCAGAAAATTCTCAGCAGCGGGCACTCAACCCGCCGAGTTACCTTGCTGGATTCCAGAATGGCAAAAAACAACAAGTGATGGACTGAATGTGGATCAATGTCACACACTCCCCCAGTCAAAAGATCTGGGCCCAAATCCATCGTTTTTTTGCACTCCACACCACCCTGGGTCAGATAATGGCTTTATGCAAATCAGCTCTGACCCTGTTGCCCCATGGGAACAGTCCAGTCCGAACTACAACAGCCATATCTTTCCCAGACCGGAATCAAGCATCCGAGGACCGGACCGGTTTCGAGGTAACACCTCTCTTCAGCCCGGCTAGCTTGACTCCAAGTGGTGTGGAGTGCCTGGGACCCACGTCTAGGCATCCCCAGCGCACTTAGGGCGGAAATTGCAAAAAACAACAAGTGATGGACTGAATGTGGATCAATGTCACACACTCCCCCAGTCAAAAGATCTGGGCCCAAATCCATCGTTTTTTTGCACTCCACACCACCCTGGGACAGATAATGGCTTTATGCAAATCAGCTCTGACCCTGTTGCCCCATGGGAACAGTCCAGTCCGAACTACAACAGCCATATCTTTCCCAGACCGGAATCAAGCATCCGAGGACCGGACCGGTTTCGAGGTAACACCTCTCTTCAGCCCGGCTAGCTTGACTCCAAGTGGTGTGGAGTGCCTGGGACCCACGTCTGGGCATCCCCAGCGCACTTAGGGCGGAAATTGCAAAAAACAACAAGTGATGGACTGAATGTGGATCAATGTCACACACTCCCCCAGTCAAAAGATCTGGGCCCAAATCCATCGTTTTTTTGCACTCCACACCACCCTGGGTCAGATAATGGCTTTATGCAAATCAGCTCTGACCCTGTTGCCCCATGGGAACAGTCCAGTCCGAACTACAACAGCCATATCTTTCCCAGACCGGAATCAAGCATCCGAGGACCGGACCGGTTTCGAGGTAACACCTCTCTTCAGCCCGGCTAGCTTGACTCCAAGTGGTGTGGAGTGCCTGGGACCCACGTCTGGGCATCCCCAGCGCACTTAGGGCGGAAATTGCAAAAAACAACAAGTGATGGACTGAATGTGGATCAATGTCACACACTCCCCCAGTCAAAAGATCTGGGCCCAAATCCATCGTTTTTTTGCACTCCACACCACCCTGGGTCAGATAATGGCTTTATGCAAATCAGCTCTGACCCTGTTGCCCCATGGGAACAGTCCAGTCCGAACTACAACAGCCATATCTTTCCCAGACCGGAATCAAGCATCCGAGGACCGGACCGGTTTCGAGGTAACACCTCTCTTCAGCCCGGCTAGCTTGACTCCAAGTGGTGTGGAGTGCCTGGGACCCACGTCTGGGCATCCCCAGCGCACTTAGGGCGGAAATTGCAAAAAACAACAAGTGATGACTGAATGTGGATCAATGTCACACACTCCCCCAGTCAAAAGATCTGGGCCCAAATCCATCGTTTTTTTGCACTCCACACCACCCTGGGTCAGATAATGGCTTTATGCAAATCAGCTCTGACCCTGTTGCCCCATGGGAACAGTCCAGTCCGAACTACAACAGCCATATCTTTCCCAGACCGGAATCAAGCATCCGAGGACCGGACCGGTTTCGAGGTAACACCTCTCTTCAGCCCGGCTAGCTTGACTCCAAGTGGTGTGGAGTGCCTGGGACCCACGTCTGGGCATCCCCAGCACACTTAGGGCGGAAATTGCAAAAAACAACAAGTGATGGACTGAATGTGGATCAATGTCACACACTCCCCCAGTCAAAAGATCTGGGCCCAAATCCATCGTTTTTTTGCACTCCACACCACCCTGGGTCAGATAATGGCTTTATGCAAATCAGCTCTGACCCTGTTGCCCCATGGGAACAGTCCAGTCCGAACTACAACAGCCATATCTTTCCCAGACCGGAATCAAGCATCCGAGGACCGGACCGGTTTCGAGGTAACACCTCTCTTCAGCCCGGCTAGCTTGACTCCAAGTGGTGTGGAGTGCCTGGGACCCACGTCTGGGCATCCCCAGCGCACTTAGGGCGGAAATTGCAAAAAACAACAAGTGATGGACTGAATGTGGATCAATGTCACACACTCCCCCAGTCAAAAGATCTGGGCCCAAATCCATCGTTTTTTTGCACTCCACACCACCCTGGGTCAGATAATGGCTTTATGCAAATCAGCTCTGACCCTGTTGCCCCATGGGAACAGTCCAGTCCGAACTACAACAGCCATATCTTTCCCAGACCGGAATCAAGCATCCGAGGACCGGACCGGTTTCGAGGTAACACCTCTCTTCAGCCCGGCTAGCTTGACTCCAAGTGGTGTGGAGTGCCTGGGACCCACGTCTGGGCATCTCCAGCGCACTTAGGGCGGAAATTGCAAAAAACAACAAGTGATGGACTGAATGTGGATCAATGTCACACACTCCCCCAGTCAAAAGATCTGGGCCCAAATCCATCGTTTTTTTGCACTCCACACCACCCTGGGTCAGATAATGGCTTTATGCAAATCAGCTCTGACCCTGTTGCCCCATGGGAACAGTCCAGTCCGAACTACAACAGCCATATCTTTCCCAGACCGGAATCAAGCATCCGAGGACCGGACCGGTTTCGAGGTAACACCTCTCTTCAGCCCGGCTAGCTTGACTCCAAGTGGTGTGGAGTGCCTGGGACCCACGTCTGGGCATCCCCAGCGCACTTAGGGCGGAAATTGCAAAAAACAACAAGTGATGGACTGAATGTGGATCAATGTCACACACTCCCCCAGTCAAAAGATCTGGGCCCAAATCCATCGTTTTTTTGCACTCCACACCACCCTGGGTCAGATAATGGCTTTATGCAAATCAGCTCTGACCCTGTTGCCCCATGGGAACAGTCCAGTCCGAACTACAACAGCCATATCTTTCCCAGACCGGAATCAAGCATCCGAGGACCGGACCGGTTTCGAGGTAACACCTCTCTGTTTTTGGGATTCCAGAATGGCGGCAGCAGGAGCCAGGTGCAGGCTCTCGCTGACATTAAATTCCACCGCTGAGCTGCAGGGCGGAGCGTGTGAGCTCAGTGTGAAGATATAGGGGTTCCACTGAGAAGTGCCGCTACTATCCCATTCAAAAGTGAAGCACTCTTGCCGTGAAATCTCTCTCCTACCAACTGCAGATATAGCAGCCTGCATAACAAGCACCTGCACTGTCCTAATAATAGAACAGCAGGCATGAAGTGAAACCTCTGTAATGCCTAGCTGAATGTACAGTTGCCCTGATAAGAAGTACTGGTGCTGTGCAATAGGAGTATCGCAGACTCACGAGTAGTGTTAATACTGTCCCACTAAACGTTTGGCAGCCCAGTAGAGGGTAGGTGCCCTTGTAAGTATTGCACTTTTGCTGAGATGTGCCAACCCTTTCCACTAATAGTGTAACAGGCCTCGTGATAAGTGCTGCTGCCATAAGCAGCTTTTCCCGGAGTGCTTGTGAAAGAAGTGTTAGTGCTCACACCCAGACAGTATCGACCCCTGTAAAGCACAGGATGCATCAGACACCTCATCCACTTACTATGTTGTGGCTTTACGAGGCATTATATATCACCTTGTGGTGAAAATGTCTCCATCATTCCAATGAGCCTAGTCGGTAACAGGTTTCCAACCCTGCCTGCCCTACCACAGTATTGGCCACCGCTGATTTGCAGCACTGTAAACATCCGGTGTCAGTTATATCCTGCTCAATGGTAATCACGTAATCAACCACAGAAGGCAGAAGGGCGGATTTGTCGCTCCCGGAAACTTCTCAGCAGGGGGCACTCAACCCGCTGAGTTATCTCGTTGGATTCTAGCATGGCTGCAGCAGGAGCCAGGAGCAGGCTCTCGTTGACACTAAACTCCACCGCTGAGCTGCAGGGCGGGGCGCATGAGCTCAGTGTGAAGGTATACGGGTTCCACTCAGAAGTGCCAGTACTATCCCATTGAAAGGTGAAGCACTCTTGCAGTGAAATCTCTCTCCTACCAACTTCAGATATAGCAGCCTGCATAACAAGCGCCTGCACTGTCCTAATAATAGAACAGCAACCATGAAGTGAAAAGTCGGTAATGCCAAGATGAATGTACAGTTGCCCTGATAAGAAGTACTGGTGATGTGCAATAAAAGTACCGCAGACTCACGAGTAGCGTTGGTACTGTCCCACTAAACGTCTGGCAGACCAGTAGAGGGTAGGTGCCCTTGTAAGTATTGCACCTTTGCTGAGAAGCGTGAACCCTTTCCACTAATAGTGTAACTGGCCTCGTGATTAGTGCTGATGCCATAAGCTGCTTTGCCCCGAGTGCTGGTGAAAGAAGTGTTAGTGCTCAGACTCGGACAGTATCCACCCCTGTAAAACACAGGATGCGCCAGACACCTCATCCACTTACTATGTTGTTGCTTTAAGCGGCCTTATATATCACCTCGTGGTGAACATGTCTCCATCATTCCAATGAGCCTAGTCGGTAACAGGCTTCCACCCCTGCCTGCCCTACCACAGTATTGGCCATGGCTGATTTGCAGTGCTGTAAACATCCGGTGTCAGTTATATCCTGCTCAATGGTAATCACGTTATTGACCACAGAAGGTAGAAAGGCGGATTTGCCGCTACCAGAAACATCTCAGCAGCAGCCACTCAACCCGCCGAGTTATCTCGCTGGATTCCAGCATGGCGGCAGCAGGAGCAAGGTGTAGGACTCTCCTGTTGACATTAAACTCCACCGCTGAGCTGCAGGGTGGAGCACGTGAGCTCAGTGTGAAGTTATAGGGGTTTCACTGAGTAGCGCCTGTACTATCTCATTGAAAGGTGAAGAACTCTTGCTGTGAAATCTCTCCTCTACCAACTGCAAATATAGAAGCCTGCATAACAAGCTCCTGCACTGTCCTAATAATAGAACGGCAGCCATGAAGTGAAACCTCGTTAATGCCCAGCAGAATGTACAGTGGCCCTGATAGGAAGAACTGGTGCTGTGCAATAAAAGTCCCGCAGACTCACGAGTAGTGTTGGTACTGTCCCACTAAACGTCTGGCAGCCCAGTAGAGGGTAGGTGCCCTTGTAAGTATTGCACTTTTGCTGAGAAGTGCGAACCTTTTCCAATAATAGTGTAACAAGCCTCGTGATTTGAGCTGATGCCATGAGCTGCTTTGCCCCGAGTGCTGGTGAAAGAAGTGTTAGTGCTCAGACCCGGACAGTATCGACCCCTGTAAAGCACAGGATTCGCCAGACACCGCATCCACTTACTATGTTGTTGCTTTAAGCGGCCTTATTTATCACCTCGTGGTGAACATGTCTCCATCATTCCAACGATCCTAGTCGGTAACAGACTTCCACCCCTGCCTGCCCTACTACAGTATTGGCCAACGCTGATTTGCAGCGCTGTAAACATCCGGTGTCAGCTATGTCCTGCTCAATGGTAATCATGTTATCGACCACAGAAGGTAGAAGGGCGGATTTGCCGCTCTCGGAAACTTCTCAGCAGCAGGCCCTCAACCCGCCGAGTTATCTCGCTGGATTCCAGCATGTTGGCAGCAGGATCCAGTTGCAGGCTCTCGCTGACATTAAACTCCACCGCTGAGCTGCAGGGCGGCACGCGAGCTCCGGTACTATCTCATTGAAAGGTGAAGCACTCTTGCCGTGAAATCACTCTCCTACCAACTGCAGATATAGCAGCCTGCATAACAAGCACCTGCACTGTCCTAATAATAGAACAGGAGCCATGAAGTGAAACCTCGGTAATGCCCAGCTGAATGTACAGTTGCCCTGATAAGAAGTACTGGTGATGTGCAATAAAAGTACCGTAGACTCACGAGTAGCATTGGTACTGTCCGACTAAACGTCTGCCAGCCCAGTAGAGGGTAGGTGCCCTTGTAAGTATTGCACTTTTGGTGAGAAGTGTGAACCCTTTCCACTAATAGTGTAACAGGCCTGGTGATAAGTGCTGATACCATAAGCTGCTTTGCCCCGAGTGCTGGTGAAAGAAGTGATAGTGCTCAGTCCCGGACAGTATTGATCCCTGTAAAGCACAGGATGCGCCAGACACCTCTTCCACTTACTATGTTGTTGCTTTACGCGGCCTTGGATGTATGACGTTACAACGCATACTTTTACAACCCCTACCTTTACATCGCAAGTTTTACAACGCATACCATTACAACGCATAATGCTTTTGGGCGCTTGATAGTGAATAGTTTAATTTACTATTCCAACTCCAGTCCCCTGGATAGTAGGGAAGGTGTTGGATAGTACATTAAACCTATTCCCTATCCTAAAGCGCCCCCCAACGCTATGCGTTGTAATGGTTTGCGTTGTAAAAGTTGCGTTGTAATGGTAGTGCTTTGTAAAAGTTTCGTTGTAAAGGATGTATACCCGCGGCCTTATATATCACCTCGTGGAGAACATGTCTCCATCATTCCAATGAGCCTAGTCGGTAACAGGCTTCCACCCCTGGCTGCCCTATCACAGTATTGGCCACCGCTGAATTGCAGTGCTGTAAACATCCGGTGTCAGTCATGTCCTGCTCAATGGTAATCACGTTATCGACCACAGAAGGTAGAAGGGCGGATTCGCCGCTCCCGGAAACTTCTCAGCAGCGGGCACTCAACCCGCCGAGTTATCTCGCTGGATTCCAGCATGGCGGCAGCAGGAGCCAGGTGCAGGCTCTCGCTGACATTAAACTCCACCGCTGAGCTGCATGGCGGAGCGCGCAAGCTCAGTGTGAAGGTATAGGGGTTCCAGTGAGAAGTGCTGGTACTATCCTATTGAAAGGTGAAGCACTCTTGCCGTGAAATCTCTCTCCTACCAACTGCAGATATAGCAGCCTGCATAACAAGTGCCTGCACTGTCCTAATAATAGAACAGCAGCCATGAAGTGAAACCTCTGTAATGCCCAGCTGAATGTACAGTTGCCCTAATAAGAAGTACTGGTGCTGTGCCATAAAAGTACCGCAGACTCACGAGTAGCGTTGGTACTGTCGGACTAAACATCTGGCAGCCCAGTAGAGGGTAGGTGCCCTTGTAAGTATTGCAATTTTGCTGAGAAGTGCGAACCCTTTCCACTAATAGTGTAACAGGCCTCGTGATAAGTGCTGATGCCATAAGCTGCTTTGCCCCGAGTGCTGGTGAAAGAAGTGTTAGTGCTCAGACCCGGACAGTATCGACCCCTGTAAAGCACAAGATGTGCCAGACACCTCATCCACTTACTATGTTGTTGCTTTACGCGGCCTTATATATCACCTCGTGGTGAACATGTCTCCATCATTCCAATGAGCCTAGTCGGTAACTGAAGTGCCGTAAGCAGCTTAGCACTAGGTATGACCACTCTCCAGAATCAGTGGCGGCGTCTGTCTCCATCTCCTGATAATTGCTGCAACATAGGGTGGGCTGGTTTTTTGGGTGATGGGGTTGTGATTGGGTCTGAGGAAGATTCCCCCAGTGAATATTCAATGGAACCCAACCAGAGAGCGTTTTGCAGTCTCCTCATTGTTGGTGCTGGTGCTGCTTGTCTTCATCAGACAGGGGCAGGTGCACCACATTTAGAAGGGAAGGTCTGGGGCAACATCAGCTGGGCTGAGGCAGAGCCACTGTGATCCCGCTTGGTGGGTTTGTAGGAAAGACAACATTCAGTGTGGTCTTGCCTTTCAGTGGCACTCACAGCCTTTTATTTGCCTGAGAAACAATAAATATAGAAAGGTGATGTCACCCACGAAGAATTGTCATTGGGTACTATCCATGATCCACCTCACCACAATTACTTGGGGGGGGAATAGACGGACTTAAAAGAGTAAAAATAATAATGTTACCCAACACTTACTCTATAAGGGCTAATGTCCCAATATTCATTGAAGAACTATGTTATACCTTTCTCAGAGGAGTAGCCTAGATTAGTTCTTTAAGTCTCAGCTCACAGCGATTATTGCTTTGATAGCTGTGTATTATTTGCTTACACTCTCAAATTTATGAGCTGTATACATTTGTATGTTAGAAGTGAATTTCTTTTTTTATGTGAAAACAATGGCTAGACCTGGATTTATTGCTGACACTGGATGTCTCATTGACTTTACCATACCCCATTTAGTAGGCACCTGGGCACCTGGCTTGCCTCTTGCTTGTTGGCTCTAGTTCCTGCTTGTTCCAGACTGATCTAGTGACACCGCAGGGGTTTTCCCAATTTAGCATTCTTCCTACGAACAGGCGCCTCGCCCACCCCATGACCCACTTAATGCGGCGAAGGTACACCTGTCTGTGCCCGTCTGCTCATGGACCGCACCCAGTGCCATGTCCCCTGACTCTCCTGACTCCAAAGATATACCATTGCCAAGCTCTATACACTCAAACCCGACTGCCGCAACAAACACTGCCACTGCGCGAGCCACGCTCCACAGTAGGACCTTTCACCTGCACCCACTGCCACCTCAGCTGCCACTGCACACATACTAGCCCCACAACCAGCCCCACCATGATTACACCACAGACACCACCTGACCAAAAACACGAACTCGCATGCACCTTTCTCAACACACGCTCACTATGCAAACATTCCCCTGAATTCTAGGACCTCATCACCATCCTCACACCCAACATTGTCTTCCTCACTGAGACCTAGCTCAACCCCACATCAACCCCAGACATTGCCACAGCGATACAGAGGCATATAAAATCACTCACCAGGACCGCACCAACAAACCATACAGTGTACCAACACCACCGACAACACCACAACCCCCTTGGAACATCTCAACTTCAAGCTCCAGACGGAAGACAAGACAACCATTGGAGGCACTCTCGCATTCCCCAGGGCCATGCTCCAGCTTGTGCAACTTCATGACGGACTTCATTGCACCCCCAGTGTTAGATTCCAAGGACTAGATGTTCCAGAGTGACCTAAATTTCCACATCCACGACCCCACCGACAAAAACACTGCACACCTCCTGGACAGTATGAGCAGCCCCGGATATACCCAAATCATGTACGACCCTACAAACACCTCAGGACACACGCTGGACCTAATTTTCATCACCAGCAACCCTGTTAAATACAGCCATGTCACAGAATTCACATGGACCTATCACTCCATCATCCACTTCAGCATCTCCAACCCCTGCACCACCACCCCCAAGATGGTCGACACCCCATTCCGGTGGTGGAACAAAATCTCAGAGAACAGCTGGGCGAATGCCCACAACATCTCCACCCTATTAGCGCCACCAACCTCGAACAGTGAGTGACAAATTTCAACGCCTGGATCACCAATTGCGCAGACAGCATTGTCTCCATCAAGAGCAATGTCCCGAGAAAATCCTCCAAAAAGGCCAGCTGGTACACCCAAGAGTTCAGAACAGCGAAACGAGACAGCAAAGAGTTGTAGAGGAGCTGGTGCAAGGACATCTCAGACAGGGCACGCTTCAAGACCTCCCTCAACCTCTACCCTATGCCTGCTGAGGGCAATAAAGAAGACAGTCCTTGCCGCATGCATCGAAACCAGTGCCAGAAACACCAAGGACCTTTTTTAAATCATTAAGGAACTCCCCAACCCTCACGCCCTCAAAGGAGCAGTGCGACAACCTCACCCACTACGTCATCGAAAAGATTGCAACCATATACAGAAACCTCGAACCCCAACCCACACCTACGGACGTCCTCAACAGATACACCACCACCATAACTGACATGAACCAGACACTTAACACTTGTAACATCCTTTCTACGCAGGACACAAATTCCACCATGTAATTCATCCCACAGACCTATGCCCACACATCTTCAACCTTGAAAACCAAAGGATAGGCCAGGAACTCACCACCCTACTCACTACCTCTATCACCTCTGCAACATTTCCTGATACCTTGAAAAATGCTGAGTCAACTCATGACAAACCTGGAGTAGAAACAGCTACTCGATGCCTCCCAATCCGGCTTCCATAGCAACCACAGCACTTCTCTTATCACAGCCACTGGTGACATACAAATCCTCCTCTACTGAGGAGAAACAGCAGCTATGAACCTCCTTGACCTCTCGGCAGCCTATACCCCACACACTGATCGAAAGACTCCACTATATCGGCATCCAAGGGGACTCACTCAGATGGATCACCTCCTTCATCACAGGAAGTACCCAAAGGATCGACCTCCTACCTTCACCTCTGAACGCAGGAGGTCACCTGCGGTGTCCCCTAGGGCTTATCACTCAACCCCACACTCTTCAACACATATATGACCCCAGTGGCCAATATTATCAGAACCCACGTTCTCAACATAATTTCCTATTCAAAGGACAACCAGCTCATCCTCTCACTCACCAACAACCCCACCACCACCAGAACCAATTTCCACAGATGCATGACAAATGTCACAGACTGGATGAAAAACAACTATTTGCAGCTGAATACAGACAAAATGGAAGTACTGCTTTTGGCAAATGCAGCAACACATGGAATGATTCCTGGTGGCCATCAGACCTAGTACCCACACTCACTCGCTCTAACCATGCCAGAAACCTCAGAATATTAATTGACAACAAGCGCACCATGAAATCACAGATCAACGCCATCTCCTCTGCCTGCTTTCCTCACTCTGCTCATGCCATGTAAGATCCTCAAGTTGCTCCCCTTACACAAGAGGCGCACCGTGACACAATCCGTACTCACCAGCTGACTGGTCTACAGCAAAGCCCTCTATGTCGGGTAGAACAAACTTAGGTTGAGGATGCTATTAATGCAATCTGAAACATACGCTCTCTAATACACAGCAATTAAACACAGTCTTAGCACTTAATGAATAAGACACGAGATCAAAATAAGTTTTGCGATGAGGTTATTTATATCAGAATTACTTCATTCATTGATATATACATTGCCAAGGTAGACTGTCAATATCAATAGTAAACATAAAGTGCATATTAGTGACAGATGTGCATGGTGCTCAGGTGGTGAACATTATATACAGTGTAAGTATTTTCATATATACAAGTGTTAACAATAGGCCAGATGTTGATTTCAATACAAAGATTCCTATCTTTCCTAGAATAGAATCCTGGTGGTGCTGGACCTAGAAACTGCGTCGACGTTTCGACCCTGTAGTGCCCCAATGGGTGGTCACAGAGAGTCTTCCTCAAGACAGGTGAGGGGGGGAAGGCGAACGAGGATTGTTTGAAGACAGTCCTATTGAAGGCCGGGTGTCTCAGCCTGGAACAATGGGGCACAATGGCCAGTTATCTCAAGTACTGGATAATTCAGCATGTGGGAAGGATGGTCCAAACTCCCATCAAAGTACTACTGCTATCAAAGGCCAAAGGGATGGCACTTAGGCTGGAACCTGAAAGTTGAAAGGTAGATGGTCAGATAGGTCAAGTAGGCAATTGTCCATCCTTACAGTGCAGCAAGCAATTGAGGCATCATGAGCTCATAAAATATATTTTGCCTTGTTTCCAACGTTGGCTTGCAAAGAATTTGAATACATTTAACCAAGGTGAAGGGAGAATCAGCACTGAAGAGATTATGCCTCTTCAAATATGACAAAAGGTACGTTAGTTCATAAAAATGTGCTGCCTTCAAATATTGTACTCCAGCAGCTGCCTCTTGTCCTCTTCAGTGTCACACCCTCTACTGCACAGGAGCTGCTCCACAGAATTCAAGACTCTGTGAAGGCCCTAAACAGGCAGTAGGTGTTTTGTAATCAGATGGATTATTTTTAACAATTTGATCCCGACCTGATAAATGCCAGTCTTAGACTCAAGGGGGCAGATACCAATGCTTGCTCATGGGCCCCCCGTGCATCTGAACCAGATTTTCAGAATTATTATGCTCTTCTTTTGAAATCACAAAGCATCCATAGTGGGATTACAGCCAAGCTCTTGGTGGCTGTATTCTCAGATGATGCATCTATGAATTCCTAAAAACAAAGGGCCTGATTCACAAAGGTAAAGTTAGATGAAAGTCTAACTTTATGACTTTTGGTATTCACAAATGGTCTTTACTTTTACTACTCGTAAATGCCCTTTGTGAATACCGAAAGTCATAAAGTTAGACTTTCATCTAACTTTATCTTTGTGAATCAAGTCCACTGTCTTTCTCTTCTAAAATGTTTTGCACCCAATCTTTCCCAACGTAGAGGTATTTTTTTATGACAACTGCTTTGGACAACCCTACTCCAGAATCGCTCCTTCTCCAGCACCAATGGGATGTGATCCCTCAGTCTCTCCATGTCCATTGTTGGTTACATATTTCTCTAGACTCTGAATACCTATGTATTTCGTTCCTTTTCAACACACCCAACTGTAATGTAATTTAAAACATTAATCAAAAGCCTTATGTCAGAAGTGCTTCTGGAATTATGAGACTGTGAAGGGCCAATTGTACTCTGGAAAGTCTAGTACAAGAATATTGTGGCGCACTAATGCCATGGGCAAAATATCGAGGGACAAAATATTGAATGGTAAATGCAAAGATGGGCAGATATATTTACCATTCTTAAGTCCACTTGAATGAAGATATATGTATATATATTTTTGGCACACATATGTGGAATTAGGTACAGAAAATCTGTTCATGTTTACCTTTTGATATTTTGGCTCGCTTTTTTGTCAATTATATTAGTGTCCGACAATATCAATATTCAGGAGGCACAGTTGGAAGGCCAATGATGGGACACAGTGAAAATTATGCAGCATAATTTATTACATTCTGTGAGAATACTATTCTGCTATTTTATCACACATTAATGCTGTTCTCCCAAAAAGCTTACCTCTCTTATACCAGTATAGCACGTGGGTGAGGTAATCTGGTGAGTAGGTAATGTTTGCCATGGCGCAGCACCATGTGTTATTTTTGACTATTCTAAACTAGCAATACATTTATTTGTGGAAATCTGCAATCTATGTAGCATAGGGTGCATTATTTGGTAAGTACAGCAAACCCAACATTGTATGGAAGAAGCGCCTGGCTACCCTCACGGGTGACAAGCAGCACTGTACAAAACCACCTTACATTTACATTATATTCCAGTAACCCCATTGATTAGTGATGGTTTGTTGTGTGATCCTTTCAATCTGATAGTTCTCACACTCTCACTCACATTGACAGAAAACAAAATCATCAAAATCTTACCTCACTCTACTTAGAAAGTATGTAGTCGCACAGCTTGAGAGTGTTTTTCATAATTTCGATCATCTCCTCGATCTGGTAGATAGAGTGAATGGAAACAAGAAGGCTATTTAGATGTGACAACATGCATAACAGATTACTTATTTTTCTCAAAAATGGTAAACTGTGGGCATTGCCAGTAACTGGTTGATCCCAGGGAATAGGAGATTGCTTTCTCTGTTGCTCAATGCCAATGCCAGCTGAATCCTTTGCCTGGTTTAGAAGTGAGGATAGAAAAAGCAAAATTTGCTCCTAAGGTGAAAGGAAATTTTTGATTCAATAGTTCCTTGCTTGTCCACGAATATGATTAACCCCTCTGTGCTTTGTCCTCTTCTCTCAAAGCAGAGGTTAGTCTTGTAGTCAGAAGGGTGATTGTTTTAATTAATTCCTATTTCCAGCAAGAGATACCTTCCACCTCTTGTCCATTTACACTGTGCACTAAAACCAGCGTTTAAGTTACAAAATCGTTTCTAGCTCTCTAAGGGTACCACTGGATAAGAGACGGAGTGAGTTACTACACCATTCACTCCTTGGTAATATTGTAATTAATTTCTTTTGTTTCTGAGAATGGAGGGCAGTTTCCATGGGCAGTTATTCCTGTGATATCTTGTGGATTTACTTTGATTCGTGTAGATGGAATGGAAGTGACAGTTTGAGAGAGAGGGCACATGAACTTGATGGTATAGAATTTTAAACAAGACTCACATATTTCTCAGCAGCAATGGTGGGCATGTCGAAGGCATCCCTGTGTTCCGGTGGTGTTACTTCTTCTAGCAGAATAGTTGGATTCTGAAAATATAATTAAAATATCAGCATTACCAAGACCGTTGTCAACACATCTAGACTCTCATGTGTCTCACAGAGACGGAAGTCACGAAAGGCTGCACACCTCAAGAAACTAGAAAACTAAGAAAAACATTTGTACAAGAAATAGCATACTATGTTCACTTCCTACTTGGGCATTTCAGGGCCATAGCACCTTGTGTTCATCACCTTTTAAAGCAGAACTATTGCTTTTGTGAGTAATGGATCAAAGATGCAAAAACTGTGAATGACGGTAAGCTGACAGTGTACAAGTGTGCTGCTACCAGTAGTGGGCACTCTGCTCCTGACCCAATAAATTGTGTATATCACTTTCTAAACAATATAGTATCTACCTTATCTGATATGAATACCATCCTGCCTCCCAAAGATCTCGCCTACCATTGACAGATCACTCACCTCCACTACATTGTAAAGAGCATCAAGAAAGAAATTACTGGGAGGAGTTGCCAAGCAGTGCATGATGGAGGCTGCATTTTATGCTGGTGCAAGGACATCTCAGACAGGGCACCCTTCAAGACCTCCCTCAACCTCTAACCTATGCCTGCTGAGGGCAATAAAGAAGACAGTCCTTGCCGCATGCATCGAAACCAGTGCCAGAAACACCAAGGACCTTTTTTAAATCATTAAGGCTCTCCGCAACCCTCACACCATCACAGGAGCTGTGCGACAACCTCACCCACTACTTCATCGTCAAGATTGCAACCATATACAGAAACCTCGAACCCCAACCCACACCTACCGACGTCCTCAACAGATACACCACCGCCATAACTGACATGAACCACACACTGACCACTTGTAACATCCTTTCTATGCAGGACACAAATTCCACCATGTAAGTCATCCCACAGACCTTTGCCCACACATCTTCAACCTTGAAAACCAAAGGATAGGCCAGGAACTCACCACCCTACTCACTACCTCTATCACCTCTGCAACATTTCCTGATACCTTGAAAAATGCTGAGTCAACTTATGACAAACCAGGAGCAGAATCAGCTACTCGATGCCTCCCAATCCGGCTTCCATAGCAATCACAGCACTGCTCTTATCGCAGCCACCAGTGACATACAAATCCTCCTCAACTGAGGAGAAACAGCAGCTTTGAACTTCCTTGACCTCTCGGCAGCCTATACCCCACACACTGATCGAAAGACTCCACTATATCGGCATCCAATGGGACTCACTCAGATGGATCACCTCCTTCATCACAGGAAGTACCCAGAGGATCGACCTGCCATCATCACCTCTGAACGCAGGAGGTCACCTGCGGTGTCCCCTAGGGCTTATCTCTCAACCCCACACTCTTCAACACATATAGGACCACAGTGGTCAACATTATCAGATCCCACGTTCTCAACATAATTTCCTATGCAAAGGACACCCAACTCATCCTCTCACTCACCAACAACCCCACCACCACCAGAACCAATTTCCACAGATGCATGACAAATGTCACCGACTGGATGAAAAACAACTGCTTGCAGCTGAATTCAGACAAAATGGAAGTACTGATTTTGCCAACCGCAGCAACACATGGAATGATTCCTGGTGGCTATCAGAACTACGACCCACAATCACTCGCTCTATCCATGCCAGAAACCTCAGAATATTAATTGACAACAAGCTCACCATGAAATCACAGATCAACGCCATCTCCTCTGCCTGCTTTCCTCACTCTGCTCATGCCATGTAAGATCCTCAAGTTGCTCCTCTTACACAAGAGGCACACTGTGACACAATCTGTACTCACCAGCTGACTGGACTACAGCAAAGCCCTCTATGTAGGAATTAGTTCTGTCAGGTAGAAGAAAGTTAGGTTGAGGATGCTATTAATGCAATCTGAAACATAAGCTCTCTAACACACAGCAATTAAACACAGTCTTAGCACTTAATGAATAAGACACGAGATCAAAATAAGTTTTGCGATGAGGTTATTTACATCAGAATTACTTCATTCATTGATATATACTGTCAAGATCTATAGGAACATAAAGTGCATATTAGTGACAGGTGTGCATGGTGCTCAGGTGGTGAACATTATATACAGTGTAAGTATTTTCATATATACAAGAGTTAACAATAGGCCAGATGTTGATTTCAATCCAAAGATTCCTATCTTTCCTAGTATAGAATCCTGGTGGTGCTGGATCTAGAAAAAGTGTCGACGTTTCGGCCCTGTAGTGCCCCAATGGGTGGTCACAGTGAGTCTTCCTTAAGACAAGTGAGGGGGGGGAGGGCGAACGAGGATTGTTTGAAGACAGTCCTATTGAAGGCCGGGTGTCTCAGCCTGGAACAATGGGGCTCAATGGCCAGTTATCTCAAGTACTGGATAATTCAGCGTGTAGGAAGGATGGTCCAAACTCCCATCAAACTACTGCTAGCAGTGGTCCGAATCAAAGGCCAAAGAGATGGCACTTAGGCTGGAACCTGAAAGTTGAAAGGTAGATGGTCAGATAGGTCAATTAGGTAATTGTCCATCCTTACAGTGCAGCAAGCAATTGAGGCATCATGAGCTCATAAAATATATTTTGCCTTGTTTCCAACATTGGCTTGCAAGGAATTTGAATACATTTAACCAAGGTGAAGGGGGAGTCAGCACTGAAGAGATTATGCCTCTTCAAATATGACAAGAGGTAAGTTAGTTCATTAAAATGTGCTGCCTTCAAATATTGTACTCCAACAGCTGCCTCTCCACAGAATTCAAGACTCTTGTCCTCTTCAGAGTCACACCCTCTACTACACAGGAGCTGCTCCACAGAATTCAAGACTCTGTGAAGTTCCTAAACAGGCAGTAGGTGTTTTGTAATCAGATGGATTATTTTTAACAATTTGATCCCGACCTGATAAATGCCAGTCTTAGACTCAAGGGGGCAGATACCAATGCTTGCTCATGGGCCCCCCTTGCATCTGAACCAGATTTTCAGAATTATTATGCTCTTCTTTTGAAATCACAAAGCATCCATAGTGGGATTACAGCCATGGTCTTGGTGGCTGTATTCTCAGATGATGCATCTATGAATTCCTAAAAACAAAGTGCCTGATTCACAAAGGTAAAATTAGATGAAAGTCTAACTTTATGACTTTTGGTATTCACAAATGGTCTTTACTTTTACTACTCATAAAAGCCCTTTGTGAATACCGAAAGTCATAAAGTTAGACTTTCATCTAACTTTACCTTTGTGAATCGAGTCCACTGTCTTTCTCTTCTAAAATGTTTTGCACCCAATCTTTTCCAACATAGAGGTATTTTTTTATGACAACTGCTTTGGACAACCCTACTCCAGAATCGCTCCTTCTCCAGCACCAATGGGATGTGATCCCTCAGTCTCTCCATGTCCATTGTTGGTTACATATTTCTCTAGACTCTGAATACCTATGTATTTCGTTCCTTTTCAACACACCCAACTGTAATGTAATTTAAAACATTAATCAAAAGCCTTCTGTCAGAAGTGCTTCTGGAATTATGAGACTGTGAAGGGCCAATTGTACTCTGGAAAGTCTAGTACAAGAATATTGTGGCGCACTAATGCCATGGGCAAAATATCGAGGGACAAAATATTGAATGGTAAATGCAAAGATGGGCAGATATATTTACCATTCTTAAGTCCACTTGAATGAAGATATATGTATATATATTTTTTGTACACATATGTGGAATTACGTACAGAAAATCTGTTCATGTTTACATTTTGATATTTTGGCTCGCTTTTTTGTCAGTTATATTAGTGTCCGACAATATCAATATTCAGGAGGCACATTTGGAAGGCCAATGATGGGACACAGTGAAAATTATGCAGCATCATTTATTACATTCTGTGAGAATACTGTTCTGCTATTTTATCACACATTAATGCTGTTCTCCCAAAAAGCTTACCTCTCTTATACCAGTATAGCACATGGGTGAGGTAATCTGGTGAGTAGGTAATGTTTGCCATGGCGCAGCACCATGTGTTATTTTTGACTATTCTAAACTAGCAATACATTTATTTGTGGAAATCTGCAATCTATGTAGCATAGGGTGCATTATTTGGTAAGTACAGCAAACCCAAAATTGTATGGAAGAAGCGCCTGCCTACCCTCACGGGTGACAAGCAGCACTGTACAAAACCACCTTAGATTTACTATATATTTCAGTAACCCCATCGATTAGTGATGGTTTGTTGTGTGATCTTTTCAATCTGATAGTTCTCACACTCTCACTCACATTGACAGAAACAAAAGCATCAAAATCTTACCTCACTCTACTTAGAAAGTATGTAGTCGCACAACTTGAGAGTGTTTTTCATAATTTCGATCATCTCCTTGATCTGGTAGATAGAGTGAATGGAAACGAGAAGGCTATTTAGATGTGACAACATGCATAACAGATTACTTATTTTTCTCAAAAATGGTAAACTGTGGTCATTGCCAGTAACTGGTTGATCCCAGGGAATGGGAGATTGTTTTCTCTGTTGCTCAATGCCAATGCCAGCTGAATCCTTTGCCTGGTTTAAAAGTGAGGATAGAAAAAGCTAAATTTGCTCCTAAGGTGAAAGGGAATTTTGTATTCAATAGTTCCTTGCTCGTCCACAAATATGATTAACCCCTCTGTGCTTTGTCCTCTTCTCTCATAGAAGAGGTTAGTCTTGTAGTCAAAAGGGAGATTGTTTTAATTAATTCCTATTTCCAGCAAGAGATACCTTCCACCTCTGTCCATTTACACTGTGCACTAAAACCAGCGTTTAAGTTACAAAATCGGTTCTAGCTCACTAAGGGTACCACTGGATAAGAGACGGAGTGAGTTACTACACCATTCACTCCTTGATAATATTGTAATTAATTTCTTTTGTTTCTGAGAATGGAGGGCAGTTTCCATGGGCAGTTATTCCGGTGATATCTTGTGGATTTACTTTGATTCGTGTAGATGGAATGGAAGCGACAGAGTTTGAGAGAGAGGGCACATGAACTTGATGGTATAGAATTTTAAACAAGACTCACATATTTCTCAGCTGCAATGGTGGGCATGTCGAAGGCATCCCTGTGTTCCGGTGGTGTTACTTCTTCTAGCAGAATAGTTGGATCCTGAAAATATAATTAAAATATCAGCATTACCAAGACCGTTGTCAACACATCTAGACTTTCATGTGTCTCACAGAGACGGAAGTCACGAAAGGCTGCACACCTCAAGAAACTAGAAAACTAAGAAAGACATTTGTACAAGAAATAGCATACTATGTTCACTTCCTATTTGGGCATTTTACGGCCTTAGCACCTTGTGTTCATCACCTTTTAAAGCAGAACTATTACTTTTGTGAGTAATGGATCAAAGATGCAAAAACCGTGAATGATGGTAAGCTGACAGTGTACAAGTGTGCTGCTACCAGAAGTGGGCACTCTGCTCCTAACCCAATAAATTGTGTATATCACTTTCTAAACAATATATTATCTACCTAATCTGATATGAATACCATTCTGGCTCCCAAAGTTCTCGCCTACCATTGACAGATCACTCACCTCCACTACATTGTAAAGACCATCAAGAAAGAAATTACTGGGAGGAGTTGCCAAGCAGTGCATGATGGAGACTGCATTTTACCTGAGCTCCGTGCGAGTTCCAAGAATTCTGCTGAATCCGACCCTTAGGCTACCTTTTTTCAGCCGTAAGCACCGGTGCGGTGGCCCATATACTAACCCTCTTTGTCCCACTGGAGCCCATCCAGGGAGCCCGGGATGACAGAGAAATTTTGGCGATCGACAGCCTGGGTGTTCGTACGACCTGCCTGGACACGTGCCTGCGGGTGACAAACATCACCTGAAGCTGTGGACTCACTGTGAACCCTCCTGTGCATCGACTCCTGGGGTGTTCAAGGGAGAGAAGACAGCCAAGTGGCCAGGGTGTGGCAAGAAGCCGCTTTCACTTCCAAGCAGTGGCCGGAAACAGCGGAACAGGTCCCTTAGTGTGGAGGAGCCAGACTGGGCACCACAAGTGGCCAGGGCTGCAACTGCAGACTGGGCGAGCTAACTAAGGGGAGACCTTTTCTCTGATGTAAACATCCACCTTGCGGCCCCTACGCTTATACCCTTTGTCCTACCCAAGCCCATGCAGGGAGGAGAGAAAAGCATTAGGCAAACAACGACATGCCGGAAGACTTGCCTGCAGCCAACGTACCCAACCAGGAGCTACAGTCCCACTGCGGTGATGCATCTTTACCTTCGCATTTACTCTTGGGGCACAGAGGAAACAGCCACATGGGAGAGGAGTGGTAGGGACCGCTTTTCACTTTTAGGTAGCCACATTGGATTGTGACAGTTGAGCCGAATTGGTGGGCCAGAGTATAGGAGATTGGATGGGCAGCATGAGCATCCAGGACTAAGATTACAGCCCAGGTGGGCCGGGACCCACACAAGATGTCTCGCCCCAAAGGCAGGAGACTGGGCACATGGCTTCAACCTCAGGAGGTGATCCCCTCTGGGTGCCCAGAAGTCCTGGGAGACTGCTATGGCCAATGGGGGGCAGTGACGGTCACAAAAGCCCAGCCTTACTCCACCCCTGATCACCGTGGTGTCTCAGGAGGACATCTGGATAGAGGAGGGGAGAGAGGTGGGCCACAGCACTGGGCCAGTAAGACATGGCCTCACAGAGACAAGCGTGGGCAGATGTCCCCTGCATTGTGTATAGGGAGGACCCTTCTGTCCCCTCCCAGCTGGTAGACCTGCCAGATGGCGTCGGGGACCAGCACCCAGAGATATTCCTCACAGAGTCCCGGATTGTGAGCTATCCCCCTACTTCGTTCTGGAAAGGGCACACAGAGAGCTGGCCCCATGCCCTCCGCCGGTCGCAAAGCTAGAGCCATTATCATTAGGGTACTGAACTTTGTAGGCAAAGACTCTATACCGCGGCAGGCACGCCAACATCCAGACATCCTTTGCACAGACTCCAAGTTTATGCTCTTCCCCGATTACACAGTTAAGTGCAGCTCCTTCGTAAATGTTTCTTAGAGGTTAAGTGGAAAGTCAGGACTATGTACATTGAATGTGCGGATGTACCCTGCCAAACTAAAAGTTATGTATCAGTAAGGAACCATTTTTATTTTAAAGCTCGGAAGAGGCCTGGATCGGAGCGGCTGAGATGGAACAACTGCCCATATCAACAAAGGAGCCAATGACATCTCGGGAGACTGAAGGGGGTCAACCATCCCACTCTAGGCTGAAATGCAGCAGTCTGATAGGAGGCCAAATCTGGTTATAACAGGAGGCTAAACATAGGGCATCCTCCTCATAGAGCTCTGGTGATTACCGGGGAGGGGACCCTACTAGTGGATGATGAGACATTATTCAGCGGAATAGAGGAAGGGTTTGGTCCCTTTCCTTTCTTTCCTCCATGTAGAGCTACAAGTGTTTTCTCATTTGCTGAGGGAGAAGATACACATTGCCTTTGGAGAGAGGGGCTGGCCCCAGGCAAAGCACTCCCCACTGCACAAGATCATTGTGGTTACTTTATTTTGATTTAGTAGTACATTGTATTGTATGTTGTTTCTATTGGGGTTGCTTGTTTTAGAGGTGACAAATGCTTCCACTTTAGAGGTGTTGAGTAGAGGGTTGTTGGGGAACAGTTGGGTACTTTAGGGTTGATTTTGATCACAATACTACGTCGCATGCAAGACAGATTGCGGACCCCAGTCAAATGGGCGCAATGACCTGCCATGACCTCTGACAACAACACTATCCACTACAAGCAATTGTCTTGGAATTTCAGTGGGTTGCTGGATAAAATAAAATACACAACAATCCTTCGAGAGGCCCACAATCTGGTCCTAGTGGTTCCATTGTTGCAAGAGACACATTTTCTTGGGAACAGGGGTGCCTTTTTGGAACACTATGTCTTTAATCATGCAGGGTTCACTAGGGGTTCCAGAGGAGTTACTTTTCCCCTGATGGTAGTGGACACTATCTGATATGCCATAGTTAGATATGTGGTGGTTACGGGCTTCCTGTTTGGCATTCCAATGGCAGTAGTGTCTGTGTATATTCCACCGACCCAGCAGGCGACTATGATGAAAAATCTGATGACAGTTATCACCTCAGGCCTGGATGAAGAGCTTATTGTAGAGGGGATTTCAATGATGTCATGTACCTACAACTTGATGTGAATGAAAAGAGGGGCTAAACCATTGCACCATGGGCAGAGTCCCTGTGGCTTTGCAATCCGTGGAGAGCAAAGAACAAGTTGTCATGTGAGTTCACATATTATTCCCAATCCCATAGGTCACATTCAAGACTAGACTACTTCTTCATTCCAGCTGCTGGACTCTGATAGTCGTCAGGAACTACAATGCACACAGGGGTACTGTTGGGCCAATCGCCAATTTAATTAACGATTGGGCTGCGGAGGTGTAGGTCTAACATGCACTGGAGCCTTTAGGTTGGGTGGCTGAAGGATGTTAGGTTTTAAGAACACATGAAGAAAAAGATAGAACTCTATTTAGGAGCAAACTCCCCAATAGAAGTCTCCCTAATCACATTGTGGGAGGCAATGAAATCAGTTCTTTGGGGGTTAATAATAGCATACCCTGTGGGAGGAGAATTAAAAGTACAGCACTGGAAAGGCAGATTGGGGAATTAGAATATCGCCTTAACCAAATTGGAGATCATGAAACACTTTGTAGTCTAGAAGCTACTAAGGAGGCCCTTAAACATAAGCTGATGACTCATGCTAGAGCACCAGTGTCTGATTTTTTAAAACCAAGAGTACGATTTTGAGGCAAGACAGGAAAATTGCTAAACAGGCTTGCAACCAACTCTGGAAGACAAGTTTGTCCAATAGACATGGGGCCCGACAGAGAGGTGACCCATTACAAATCACACATTATTATGAGGCACTTTACCAATCGAATCAGCCGGGCAGATTGGAGCAACAAAACCCCTGAGCGGCAACCCTCGTAATGCTGAGGTTCTCCAGCAGTGGAAGGGTGAATTTTGATGCACACCAGTCAAAGGAGGAGTTATTTGCAGCCTTGTAGGAGATGCAATTTGAGAAGGTATCTGGTTCAAATGGATTCCATAGGCAATTCTTGGAAAGGTTTGCATCAACACTACTCTCTCACTTCCTCACGATGGTTGAAGCAGCAGAGACAGCTTTGCTACTTCCCTATGATATCTGGAGTGCCTCAGTGGTAGCCCTCCCCAAACCATATAGGCCACCTACAGACTGCATGTCTTACAGACTGATCGCCCTAATAAATATTTAAGTCAAAATAGTTGCAGAGGCCTAAGCAACCAGGCTACTGAAACAGGTGAGACCCCTAGTGTGTTGCAATCAAAATGGCTTTATGCCAGTCAGAGTTACAAGGCCTTGTCTTGGAGGCTAAATATGTACTTTGCCCATTTACATTCTGTATCTGACCACACAGCCATGATGCAACTTGACTTTGAGAAGGCCTTTGCTCCATTTGAATGGTCTTTCCTCCACAATATCTTGCGAAATATTAATTTTGGTCCTAGATTCCTTTAGTATGTGTGGCTGTTATACATGATGCTGTGGGCTAGGGTCAGAGTGAACAGGATTTACTCACAGCAGTTCCAGATAGGCAGAGGCCTGCTGTCTCCTCTACTGCTCACTCTTGCAACTGAACCACAGGCCAAATTGATTGGCGGGATGTGCAGGTGTAGAGCATGAGGTATTTCAGAAAATTAGAGGGCCGCATCTCTTTGTATGCAGACAATGTCCTCCTTTATATCCGGTGACTAAACCAATCCATCCTAAAGCTAATTTATATTCTAAAAATCTGCAGAGAAGTGTCAGGCCTGAGGGTGAGCTTCGGGGAATCAGCCATAACCCCTATGGTGGGTTCTCCTCTAGATTTACTTCCAGACTCCCCAGCGATCTGCAGCATTTAAATACTTGGTGTTAGACCTGTCAGTCTTATGGTGCTCTTACCCCAATCTTTTTGGCTGCACATTTTGCTGAATTTTTTGTTGGCCTTAGGACTTTGAGCACTTTACCACTGCTAATCAGTGCTAAAGGGCAAGTGCTTCTTCCCTAAGCATTTGTGCAATTGGTGTATACTAAATTGACCTATTTAATTTACTTGTAAGTCCCTTGTAAGGTGGTATACCATAAACCCAGCCTTTGCAAATGTACTGCCGCTAGTGTGCTGCAGCCATGATTGTCCCACCAACAGAAGAAGCCTGTCAAACCCATCTCGGCCTGCCACTGCAGTGCCTTTGTGGGCAGTTTACTGCCACTTCGACTTACTTTCCAAGCCTGAAACTCCAATTTTATTACATATAAGTCACCCCTAAGGTAGGCCTTAGGTAGGCCTTAGGGCAGGGTGGCAGGTAAGCAAACGGTAGGACATTTACTTTATAGTTTGCACGTCCTGGTAGTGAAAACAGCATATTTCATTTTTCACTACTGCGCCGACCACTCCCTTCATAGATTAGCTTCAGGAATTCCTTAATACACTTTTTAAGCTATAATTCCTGATCAGAGAGTAGTAGCTGTTTCCTGTTTCATATGTTTGGAATGGTAGTGATAACCCCTACTTACTGGTGATATTGAATTTAACATTACTATTTTAGAAATGCCACTTTTAGAAAGTGGACTTTCTCTGCACTTACTGCTTTGTGTGCCTGGCAGCCCGCCTCCAATGCATATCTGAGGTGGCGGACAGCTATGCCTTGTGCATTTCCTCTAGACAGCCACAACACAGGAAGGATAGGTGTGTTTGAGTACCCATCTACATACATCTGCAATCTGACGGCCTTGCCTGGGCTGGATGGAATGGAGAGGTTAACACTTCACTTGAATAGGTAGTATCCTGTCTCCACACAAAGGACTGATTACCTCCCACAGATAGCCTGTCAGACAGGTCTGGCCTGTAAGGGGAACATGTGCATTTCCGATAGCAGCCTTGAAGTCACCCCACACCACAACAAATGCACTTTTGAGAATAAGTACTGGGTTTCTGACCCCCCCCTCCCAAAAAAATAGACACTTCTGGATCCTGAACTTGAATCTCTGTTACAAGGACTGCTGTGCTGCTTAAATAAGTAATCTTTGGACTGCAGGCTTGGAAGGTTTGCTGTTCTCTTGTGTTAACCTGCTGTCTGATGCTCTTTGCTGAAGGAGAGCTGGACTCTACCTTCCCTCCATGTGATCTCCAAGGGCTTGTTGGCTTGCCTCCTCTTACTTGAGGCTCAGGGATATCAACGTTTCTACCCCTACTCCTGCGCCTGAACTCACTGGATGTGGCCAGATACTTGCAGCACGGAATTTGCCGCATCTTCTGTCTGTGTATATCAGTACGGGTGCATCGATCCGGTTGCACAAGTAAAATGAGCACATCACATTGGAACCAGCCCTTTGCCTTCAGAGATCGATGCATCAGACAGCGTACACCGCCACTGCTGCTTGGTGAGATTGATGCATCCCCTCCACTGCCTGGTAGAATCTGATGCGACAAATTGTTCGGCTCCTCTTGACTCCGGCACCCGTCTTCGGAACAGACGAATCGCCTTCACTACATGGCGCAGATCGACACATCTCACTGTTTGCGACCAGGAAAGGTGCTTTGTTCACTGGGTCCTGCCTGGATCCTTTAGCTGGCCTGCGCTTCCATGTGTTCAGCCTGATATTTGACTTTGACCCGGTCCAGCATGACTTAAAGTAACCTTTTTAGCAATACTTGCTTCTAAGCACTTTACTGCATTTATGCCTTTAAAATTCAATATCTCAAAGTCTCTAAATTGGAATTTTGTCACTTTAATCTTTTTTTGTTTATACTATGATAACCTGCTTTTTCTCAACCTGTTTGGAGTCTTTTTGTAGTGTATTCATTGTGTTACTGTGTGTGTGTTGAACAAGTTCCTTACCTTCGGTAACGCTTTTTCTGGTAGACACAATATCTGCCTGTGGATTCCTCACCTTGTGAATATCCCCTTGCGTCAGCAACATTCGGAAATTCTTTTCGTAGCTTCGCGCCGACGTGGACTTGGACGTCATAGAGGCACGGCATCGCACGCGACTCCGCTGACGTCACCGACGCCTATAATAGGCCCACGCCGGCGTGATGACATCAGTTCCACCCTTTTTTCCGTGCCTTCGAGGCACACGGACGGACCAATGACAGTAGACATATACCCAGTATACGCAGTATAAATAACAAGGTAACACACACAGTGTGAAGCAAATGCAACAAAACATTTGAAAATAGAACAAATACATAATAGAAACACAGGCATAGAAGAGTGGACAACGGGGAGGCGGTGGGTCAGGGAGGAATCCACAGGCAGATATTGTATCTACCAGAAAAGCGTTACCGAAGGTAAGTAACTTGTTCTTCTGATAGATACATCTGCCGCGTGGATTCCTCACCTTGTGAATAGAGTCCCACAGCAGTCCCCACTCCCGGAGGAGGGTGTCCACTCTTCTAGACCAGCAAATCCTGAAGGACAGAGCGAGCAAAGTGACCGTCCATCCTCACCTCGGAATCCAAGCAGTAATGCTTTGCGAATGTGTGGAGGGAAGACCAAGTTGCCGCTCTACAAATATCCTCAACAGGCACACCTCTAGCCAATGCTGAGGTCGAAGACTTAGCTCTAGTAGAATGAGCCCTTATACCCTCTGGAGGTTTCTTACCGGCTAAAGAGTAGCAGATCTTAATACAGAGAACGATCCATCTTGATAAAGTCCTCTTAAGGACCGCTCTTCCCCTCTTGCTGCCAGCAAAGCCAATGAAGAGCTGGTCATCCAACCGACAGTGTTTAGTCCTGTCCAGATAAAAAGACACCGCCCTCTGGGGTCCAGACGGTGCAATCTCTCCTCCTCCTTGGACGGGTGAGGGGCAGGATAAAAGGTAGAGAGGGTAATGGATTGTCCTAAGTGGAAAGGAGTTACCACCTTTGGCAGAAAAGCAGCCCTGGTCCTAAGAACCATTCGATCAGCATGAATGGTTAAGAAAGGGGGCTTGGAACTAAGAGCTTGAAGCTCGCTTACCCTCCTTGCCGAGGTTATTGCAACGAGGAAGACAGTCTTAAGAGTCAAAAGCCTCATAGGACATTTGTGAAGAGGCTCAAAGGGAGCACCCATCAGAAAGGTCAAAACAAGATTTAAGTCCCACTGAGGCACAATAAAAGGAGTGGGAGGGAACTTATTTATGAGGCCCTTCAAAAACCTTAACACTACAGGAGATTTAAAAAGAGAAGGCTGGTCAGGCAAACAGATAAAGGCCGACAGCGCAGAAAGATAACCCTTCACTGTGGCAACAGCAAGTCCCTGCTGCACCAGAGAAAGGGCAAACTGGAGAACATCAGATAAATGGGCCTTCAAAGGGTCTGTAGACTTCTCCCTACACCAAGTAACAACTTTTGACCACCTATAAGAATAGATGGACTTAGTGGAGTCACGCCTGGCTGACAAGATGACATCCACTACATCAGGCGGGAGAGAAAAAGAACTCAGGTTGCCCCGTTCAATCTCCAGGCATGAAGGTGTAAGGTCTGGAGGTGGGGGTGTAGAACCTGCCCCTCCATCTGGGAGAGGAGATCTGCCCTGCGAGGGAGACAGAGCGGCGAGCACGAGGAGAGGTGGAGAAGATCTGTGTACCACACCCTTCTTGGCCAATCCGGGGCGATCAATATAACTCGGGCCCGGTCTTGGCGAATCTTCCTCAGAACCCGAGGAATCAAGGGTATGGGAGGAAACGCGTCCCCCAAGGCCCCTTGCATCGGATATTGGAGACTGCAGAATAACGGGTAGTGAGCATTCTCCTGAGTTGCAAAAAGGACCACCTGAGGAGTCCCCCACGTCCGAACTACCTCCGGATGAAGCCTCCACTCGTGGTCGGCAGAGAACTGCCGACTGAGACTGTCTGCACGAACGTTCCGAACTCCGGCCAGATGATTTGCTATCAGACAAATCTGACGGTCCTGAACCCAGGACCAGAGACGCAGAGCCTCTCTGCAGAGACACTGCGACCCTACTCCTCTCTGTTTGTTGATGTACCACATCGCGGTCGTGTTGTCCGTCAGGACCTGAACCGACTGACCGCGAAGGGAAGGGAGGAAGGCCTTGAGCGCCAGACGTATCGCCCGCAACTCTAGAAGGTTGATATGAAGCAACCTTTCCTCTGGAGACCAAAGACCCTTGACCTCCAGGTCCCCCAGATGAGCCCCCCACCCTAGAGTGGATGCATCCGTTATAACTGTGGCCACCGATGGAGGCAGTTGGAAAGGCTTCCCTTGCGACAGATTGCCCTCCACGCTCCACCAAGACAGAACCGCTGCAGTTTCTCTGGAGATCCTCACTGACTCCCTGAGATCTCCGTTGTGCTGATACCACTGCCTGCGGAGGCACCACTGGAGTGCCCTCATGTGCCAGCGTGCATGGTTGACCAAAAGAATGCAAGAAGCCATCAGACCGAGCAGGTGAAGGACCTTCAGGACTGGAACAACCGCTCTATTGAAAAATAAAGGAATCATTGTCTGTATGTCGTGAATCCTTTGAGGAGGAGGGAATGCACGGCATACAGTCGTATCCAGTACCGCACCTATGAACAGGATGCGCTGGGAGGGCACCAGGTGAGACTTGGGTACATTTATTGAAAAACCCAACCTGTGCAACAACTAGTTGTCTCCTGCAGATGACGGAGCACCATCTCGGACGATTCCGCTTTGATCAGCCAATCGTCCAGATACGGGAATACAGGTATCCCCGACCTTCTGAGATGTGCTGCCACCACTGCCATCACCTTGGTGAAGACTCGAGGCGCAGTAGTAAGACCAAACGGAAGGACCGCAAACTGGTAGTGTTGCGACCCAACCGTAAAACGGAGATTCTTTCTGTGCGACTTCAAGATGGGAATATGAAAATACGCATCCTGTAAGTCGAGCGACACCATCCAGTCCTCTTCCATCAGCGCTTGAAGAACCTGTGCAAGATTGAGCATCTTGAACTTTTCCTGTTTTAGGTAAAGGTTCAAGATCCTGAGATCCTGGATTGGACGGAGCCTGCCATCCTTCTTGGGCATCAGAAAATACCGGGAGTAGCATCCCTGACCCCACTCCTGCTCCGGAACCACCTCTATCGCACCTTTCTTGAACAGTGCCAGGACTTCTTCCTGTAAGAGAAGCAGGTGGTCCTCCGAACAAAAACCCTGGCAAGGAGGGTAATTTGGGGGAAACTCCCAAAAGGGAAGCGCATACCCATTCCCCACGAGATTGAGAACCCAAAGATCTGATGTTATCAATTCCCAATCTCGTAAGAAATGGGTAAGCCGGCCCCCCACTCGGACCACATGATCCGGAATGGCGGATCTAGGGCTGCTTTGCTGCATTGGTAGGGGGCTGGGAAGGGGAAGAAGAGGAGGAGGAGGAAGCTCGACGGCCCCTAGGACGGGCTCTTTGTCTGCCTCTGTATGATTTGTACAGCGTATTCTGCTGTTGCTGTGGCTGCTGCTCAGATGGTCTGTAGGAACGAAAGGAAGATCTGCCAAATCCTCTGAAGCGTCTTCCAATAGTACCCCTGGACTGAAGGCCCAAAGATTTAGCAGTGGCCCTACTGTCTTTAAAACGTTCCAAGGCCGCATCAGCCTTCTTGCCAAATAATCCTGAGCCATCAAAAGGCAAGTCTATCAAAACAGATTGAACATCCGTAGAGAACTCCGACGTTTTAAGCCATGCGGCTCTCCTAGTGCCACAGAAGAGCCCATGACCCTCGCCACCGAATCAGCAGTGTCCAGTCCACTCTGAATCACATGCCTCGCAGCAGCCTGAGTGTCAGATATCACTTCCTGAAAATCCTTCCTATCCTCCTCAGGGATTTTCGGAACCAACTGTTTTACAGAATCCATCAAGGCATGGACATACCTTCCCATCAGACAAGTTGCGCTGGTTGACTTTAACGCCATACTGGCTGAGGAGAAGACCTTCTTGGCAGCCTGATCCTGTTTTCTGGACTCCTTATCTCCAGGAACCTGCGGAAAAGCACCAGCAGACCTCTTTGAGCAGGCAGCCTGCACAACCAAACTTTCAGACAGGGGGTGCGTTGACAAAAAATCAGGGTCACCAGGCGCAACCCTGTACCTCCTCGCCACTGCCCTAGAAACCGCAGGAGTAGACAAGGGCTTCTTCCAAACCTCATAGATGGGTTCAGATAACGCATCATTAAAGGGCAACATAGGCTCAATAGAAGAGGAGGGTGAGTGAAGAACTTCAGTTAGAAGATTTGACTTATACTCAGCAGTGGGCAGAGTAATGTTCAACAAATTTGCCGCCTTTTTGATAACAGTGTGATAAGGAACCACATCCTTTGAAGGCACAGTCGACACTGAAGCCAAATCCCACTCAGGAGATAGTTCAAGCCCACTGGCATCTCCCAGGTCCTCAAAAGGATCTTCAGACTCCTATAATTCTCCTTCCTCCATATCAGCATATCGATATTGTTCTTCCTCCATAAGTCTCTGGGCTTCTCTCCGTGACCTTTCCTTCACGATAGAAGTCGAAGCATCCGGAACCGACTCCGACGGGGTCGGAGCCGGCGTCGAACCCGAAGTCGTATGAGGTCGTTTCACACGAGGTCGAACAGAATCCTGCCTCGGAGTCGTAGGTATCGGCGTCGATGGAACCGGCGTCGATGGAGTCGGCGTCGTACGCTTCGGTGTCGATGATACAGGTGGTGTCGGAAAATGCCAATGCGATGGTAGAGCCGGCATAAAAGGCATGAAGGGCGCAGGGGCATAAGCCTGGGGAATACCCAAGTTGAAAGACATAGGACCCGTGGGACCAACAGGTGCACCAGACGGGTACATCGCCCTGGAATAAACACCAAACATGGCGTTCAGGAATTGGGATGGATCCTGACCTGGAGCCGGAAAATCTGGATACGGACCTCCGGGCTGCTCCCGAGGAGGTGGATTCGACCCGAAGTCGACCTCTTCTCCGAGCTCCGGAACCGGGGTCGACGAACGCGCAGGCACCGGAACCTCGGCCTCACCAACCTCCTGCACCTCACCTTCATCCTCCTGACCAGAAGGATTGGATGGATCTGGGGAAGGGATAGCCATCTGCTTCTGCGACTCGGGCGAATTCGGATGCGAAGCTTCACCAACAGAGCCTTGATCCTCCGACGCCGAAACCTCCGTTTCTTTATGAAGAAGTTTTACTTGCGATTTCGGCCTCGAACCAGAGTCCTTCTCTGAGTGATGATGTGACTCATGGCTTCTCTTCTTATGTTTTTTCCTTGAGGATCTTGAAACATGAGCAGAAGACGACTCCGAGCGCGACTTCGATCGAGACCTCGACCTCGAACGCCGGGATCGAGACTTCGAAGTCTTTTTCTCCTTCTTACTCTTCAGTTTTGCCACAAGGAGTTTCGTCTCTCTTTCCCGTAGGGCCTTTGGTGTCATCTTCTTGCAACAAGGGCAATCCTCGACGTCTTGGTCTGAACTCAGGCACCAGACGCAGCACTCATGTGGGTCAGTAATAGACATTGTCTTGCCACATTCTCCGCAAGCCTTAAAGCCAGTTTTCTTCGATGACATTTTGAAGAAAACAGAAACAGCAATAATAGAACAAGAGTAACAAAGTTACTATGAAGCTACAGTACGATCCCAGAAAACCGTTAGCGTCGACGACGCGGAAAAAAGGAAACTGATGTCATCACGCCGGCGTGGGCCTATTATAGGCGTCGGTGACGTCAGCGGAGTCGCGTGCGATGCCGTGCCTCTATGACGTCCAAGTCCACGTCGGCGCGAAGCTACGAAAAGAATTTCCGAATGTTGCTGACGCAAGGGGATATTCACAAGGTGAGGAATCCACACGGCAGATGTATCTATCAGAAGCACAAATACTTTACACATTGCCTCTTTAGATAAGCCTCGCCAGATTGTGAGCACAGGTTATCTTTAAGTGTGGATCTAGCTTACCCTGACCAGGATTATGGCTTCTGCTTGGACAGGGAGCATACTTTTGCCAATCAGAAACCAAATGTCTAACATTAGAGCATGCGCATATCAAGAGACCAACAGGAACGCTGGGACAGGAAAATCACCCCTTTTACTCGCAAATTTAAGGGATATATGGCAAGATGGAGCTCCCTCCCCCGATCATTATGGGTCATATAGCCCTCTTCAAAACGGTGGCCTTGCCATAGCTGTTATAAGTTTTGCAACACTAGCCCCACAAAATCTATACCCACTAATCTACAACCCTACTAGCCAACATCAATAACTACAAGTAGGGAGGAACTGCGCTGTGAATCTCCAATAAGAAGTGCATACAATCCCCTTATGATGGCAGACTAGGGGCAGTAGACATCAGACTGTATTACTAGTCAACGTTATCCTGTGCACTCAGACAAATTAAAGCAAGCAAATACACACACACACGTTAGAACAAGTGCCGCCTGGACGCGCAATTGTTTTTTCTCTCTCAAAAAGACCCAGGGAAAACACACACGTGTTCTGTCCATTTGTTAGCTCTGCTCCGACCGTAGATTTCAGCGCATTCCGGTGTGATATTGACCCCGTAGAACTTTAATGAATTACTATTTGGACTCTTAATTATCCCCTACTCGCGGCACCATTACTTTATGATATTATAAAGCAAGCCAACCAATTCAGACCCGATCTTATCATTGATGAGATGTGCTGACTACCGGTTTGGAATTATCACCGGTTCTCCGAAAACCTAACACAAACAAGACTTCTTACAGACTTATTTTGGTGTCTTGCAAATATCTACGGTCGAATTGTGCACCCAGCGGGGTTCGAATTATCACCAACTTTGGGACTTTACTACGTTCACGCAAATTTCAACAGCCCCGAAGAGGCATGGGATTACTTTTCCCTGACGCAACACGTGTTGGCTGGTTGCGTTTCTCAAAAGAATAAAAAATATCCAGTATCACTGAAGAATTCTGCACATATTGCATGCGTCAAATGTTGTATTTACTTGCTTTAATTTGTATGAGTGCACAGGATAACGTTGTACTGTTTTGCTGTAGGGTCTTCCCTACACACATTGAGGGGTTACAAGGGTCTCCCCTTACTGTTTAGCACCATAATCACTCGTTCATCCAAACACACTCTACGTATATTTGCTGAGCCCCATCACTTAATATACACTAAAACCCTTAACGCAGTTGTTTACCCTGTATTACTAGTCTGTCCACCTTCTTGTGGTTAATGACTGGATCTTCTGGGGGACCCAGCTACGAGATTTGAGCAGACTCTCTTAACCGGGCAGGACCCATGGTTTTGGCTATATGGGGAGTCCCCCCTGCCCACTATCCCGGTTATATTCAGCCATTCCTGTGATTAGCTGGAAAGAGGCACTGCAGTGGGTTGGATAGTGGAGGGTGCCCACTAGGAATAAGCCACTGTGGATGAGTACATGGCTATTGGAAACGGTAGGGATCCAGGGCACTGAGATAAGTTGGGGATCCCTAAATTGGGAGATGTCTGGCAGACACACCATATGATTTTCTATGACCCAATCAACGCTGAATACGATTTACACATATCCCAGTTCTTTCTTTTCTAACAGCGCTGACATGCAGCAGTTAGGCTTCTAGACACACACCGACTAGAATCAACAAAGGAATACAAATACTTGGGTGTTCGACTAGATAACAAAGGCTCCTTCAACCCTCATATTGAAACACTTAAACAAAAAGGTAATACATTATCCTTCACCAAGGAAACCTTTTAAAAAGTGATTGCTGGGCCCTCTCATAGCCCTCTATTAGAGGTTATCCAAGCCAAACTCCTTCCAACAATAACATACGGGAGCGAGGCAATGAGAGGAAGAGACACCACTACTGTGGAAAAATAATCACCAGGTCATTTAGAACAATCTTCAGCCTCCCAAAATACACCTCCCCTGCCCAAATAAGGATAGAGTTTGGGTTACAGAAGCATAAACTGGCAAGAAAGGAGTGCATTTATAAAATGCTGGCAAAAGATCACAAGGGCAGAGCAAGATACACTGAACTGGCAACTTTGGGTTGAAGTATCACTAAGAAAGAACTTACCATTGGGGACATATATTAGAGACTCCCTAAGTCAACTTGGTCTGGAGAACCTGTGGGCAACATCAGCGTCCCCCACCAGCTTCGAGAAAGTGGTTAACAAGACCATCAAAGCACTGTCATTGGAAGAAGATAAGCCTGCACTTGTGAAGAGAGTACATGCCTGGTACGTCCTAAACAACTATGTAGCAGCCAAACCACCAAAATATTTAAGTTATGGATTCAATATCCAACTGAAAGAGAAACGTTTACAATACAGAATGGGTATAATGCTGATCTTACCACACCTTCCACCATGGAAGAGGAAACCCAGAGACAACATCTGTCTACTATGTAGCGTCGGAAGATCTTGCACACATAATTTGCAACTGCAAAAGCCTAGTACAAGAATAACATCTACTCTTGCTACCTCTTTTTATTTAATCCATACGGGATCCGTTCCTGCAGACAGGCAGTGCTGATTTGTTTCATATTTGTCAACATGCAATTGACCTGTCGATTTACAAAAATTCTCAATATTGCAGAGAAGAGACTGAAGTTAGAACCATTCTAGCCTGGCACATCACACAACACCAATAAGCATTACAATACAACCAACACACAACAAATGACTGCTTAGCAGAAAGACCATCATAGGAGCACCGGAAAGGACAAATGGAGCACAGAGCAGCTTTCTTTCGATTTTACCCCAAAGAATCACTAAATGGACATAATTGGACAAATAAGGCTCTTTTAACTTTCATTTTTACCTTGCTATTTAACACAATCAATCCTATTTAATCCCTAATGCTCTGTGTATGCAACGGTTGTAATTAATGATGCATAATCGAAATTACCAATTGGCAGTCAGGCACAAGGCACACATATGAGCTCTCACAGAGTACAGCCCATAAGAAATCTGACTCATGATGTCAGCTATTGGTAGGAAGGACAGATCTTGCTTATACAGAACTCTGGTGATAAACGTTCCAGACCTGCTAAACAAATTGCAGGAAAGAAAGGAATCAGACCTGCGGCCCTTGGATGATAACAAATGGATTGAGGTAAACAATGGCAACTGAAGAATTGGAAATATTGCCTCGCTTTAGATTAGACCAGTTTAAATACTTTCATAGAATATATTACACCCCTGACAGGCTGTGGAGGATGGGTAGTGACAGCTGCCCTGAATATCTCAGTTGCGGACAGGCCAGAGGTTCTCTTATGCATGTGATATAGGAATGCCGGGTGATTCAGGTGTATTGGAACCTGCTTTTCTCCAACCAAGAAATGGTATGACGATTTCTGATAGAACGCAACCCCATATTAGGAATCATGGAAGTATTCCACGGATGGGATGGGTAAAGGGACAAAAAATGATGGCTGGGATAGGTTGTGTTTTGGCTAAACATCACATAGTGGGCCATTGGAGATCCATGGGGCCCCCCAATCTCAAAACAGCTAAGAGGGGTGGGTTACTGCTCTTTAGTTAAGGAAGCAGTGTATAGGTCCAGAGGATGCTCACAAAAGTATGATAGAGTTAGGGGACAGTGGAAAGAGCAGCAAAGAATACCCATAGGAAGTTATCGGGGGAAAGCACACAGTTGTCTGGAGCACAGATCCATCCATAGTTTACTGGACTCAGACTGGTCGCAGTTGACTTAAGTGGGGTCTACTTCATGGTATTCTGGAACGCAATGGGTAGTTGTGCAAGGGGAGCATGGGGTAAATGACGATGCAGTGTCACAGTATTGTGATCTTAAACTCAATCAAAAGATATTTTTTTAAAGAAAGAACTTACTATCTAGCTACAAGACAAATCAACAAGAATTGCCTCTTGTGCAATAGCTACACTCGAATCAGGGTGAAATTCATCAATGAAACACCACTAATCTGTTCACTTCACAGTCAAAGCCGACCCTGCAGTTGTGCAAGCTGGATTTTCCCACAACTTTTCATGTTATTGACTCAAGTCCTACAAACTAGCATGGAATTTTCAGGCTGGCAGAACTCCCTCAATATGGTGGGCTGTAGGTCTGCCAGGTCAGTGGAGTACATGCCTCCACTGCCCTGTCCAAATGGAGTACATTATTTGAAAGGCTGGCCCATCCATCAACACTCCAATATTTCTGATGTTCAGATTATAGAAATATCTATGCATACATACATGCAATACCAGTGCAGAGTGTTAGGTTACCTAGAAAGAGCTGGGACTGCTGTTTTGACTGACATATTCTTAGAGAATCATATTACATGTTTCTGGATTGACAGCTATTGGTTAAGGTAGGCACCGTCTTTTTTGGTGCTGGTGCATTTTTCTAAACTATTCATCTAATCTGAACATTTCATTGCCTTGCTTTTGTTAGCCACTGAGCATCTTCATCACCCGTGATACCCCTTAGTCAATAAACAGAGACCTGCGTAGGCATTGGCTTGGATAATTTAACAACCATTTGCAATACAATAGGTCTTCGTTTTGCAAGAGTTAGAGCTATTGACATTGTAAATGACAAAGTCTTTAACCTGTGTGTCTTGGTTTTCAGTGTAGTGGATGTATGTGGTGTTGAGATAAATTATGTGCATTGTATTGGAATTGTTAGTTGTGGAATTGTGTGGGATGGAATTGTATGGTGTATTTCTGCGGTGGAATCATGTGGCATGGTGATTAGAAAGGGTGAGAGCTGCACAGAATAGATAGAAAGGAGGATACACAGGAATAGGTAGTTTGTGCACAAAGTGATGATTGCATTTGAGATAGAGGAGCAGAAAGAGTGTGTGAGAAAGAAGGGGAGAGCAAGTCACAGATGCAGAAATAGGGAGCACATGTGTACGCAGAATACACCTGAAGAAGAGGAGGAGAGCGTGGGTTTGAGGGACGGAAATTTTTGAAAAGGCCAGGAAAGAAACTGTGCTTGAAGACTTGAATTGAACCATATTGGAGAGGTGGGATCAGAGTGTGACAGAGCGAGAGAGAAGGGTGAGAGAAAGTAAGAGACAGAGAGAGATAGAGGTATGTGTAGAAGGGCCCATATGGGGGGCGGCGAGAGTTGGACCAGTGCAGAGCGTGAGGTGGTACAGGAAGGTAGCCTGTGTGAGCAGGCAGTATAGAAGGGAGACATGGAGTATGAGGGAGAGATGAGAGGGGCGGTGGTATTGCGAGAGGAGAGGGGGTACTGTGAGTGTGAGGGAGAGATGGGGGGCAGTGAGTGTGTAGGGGAGAGATGACAGGATTGGTGATAGTGCAAGTGAGAGTTGTGGTAGATTGGAATTCTTTGTTGTGGAATTGTGTGGCGCGGTGTGAAGTTGTGTAGTGGAAATTCGAGACAGCCAGAGACTTAAACACGCATTAGAAATGCAATAGGTCTCGCCTTTCATTAAATTAAAGCCATTTGCTTTGCTATACAACACCAATCGCAAAGCAAATGGCTTTAACTTAATGAAAGGCGAGATCTATTGCATTTTCTCAATGCTTGTTTTGCCTATCTGCTCCTCTCAAAAGTCCAGTGTGTCTGTGCCACGAGTTGTCATCTACAGGGGGGTGGGATTTGTTGTATTTAGGTTTTTGTCACTCGTTGGGCTCATCTTGTTAATTGAAACACGCCCCTTTTCAGCACACCCACCCCAGTATTCTCTTTTCCTTCATCTATGCCTTGTTCCTGAAATTCCTTTACGGAAGTGGATTTACTCATGTTTGTTGGCTGGGCTCGGAGTAAAGTGTGACTTATTGTTTACATAGTTAGATACTCTTTGGAGAGGTCTAATCAAACAGACTCTTTAGAAGCATCTTCATCCAGAAAACGTCATAAGATGGAAGCACTGTTGGCTTTGGAAGGAAAAATGGCAATCTCAAGTATAGAGGTCTTCAAACTGGGGAGCCTTAATTGATTCTGTGGGGGGGGCAAGAAAGGCATCATGTGATCACAGTGTTTGTTTTACGTTAAAAAAAATGAGTGCCAGTAAGCCGCTATGTAGTGGGCCATCACTAAAATATTTTGTCATTTATATAATAGCTGGGAATTGGTGTCAAATAGGAAGGGACTCCAAATACTCCTCAGACCTCCCCCGCATTTTTCTGATAATCCCACTGTGGATACTGTTACACTTTAGTAAGACCTGGTTACCAGAATAGTATGTTTGGCAATCTTGTATTTGATTGCATTTTTAAAAGGGATAATAGAAATTAAGTGCAAAGCTTAAATATGCTCAGACATTTACAAGCATTGCCAAATTAACAGATAGATTGTGTGTGGCGGGTGATGATTTATTATTTTTTTATTAGATGGGACGGGGGATGCAACATAAAAAGTTTGAAGACCACGGCTCTAGAGATACCGAGAGGTCATTGAGCAGGTCCACACATTGGACAGGTAAATAGAGCATGGCAGCATCATTGGGTTACTTTTTATTGCACCAGATAAGTAATACCATGGGATACATTGTTTATTGGGCATGATAAATAGCACCTATTACGAGTTTCCTAGAAGTAACATTCAAATCTTGGTGAAAATCTGCATGGTAAGGGACCTACCATCGTTTTTTTCCCCTCTTAAATTCTAACAGCTTTGACCTGCCAATATTAATTTAAAGAATAGAGATATATTTACTGTACCCGTCAATACGGGATGCTGTAACTACCAGCTGACATGCAATTCTAACCCCTTTGCAAACTGGTGTTCACGTGGATGTCAGAAAATACCAACACACAGGTATTCGGGGACCAAGGTGTTGAGTGGCCATGCATGGGAAACCCTTCTGGAGATCTGCAACTCCAAGACAGTAAAAATAAACCCTTTCATACTGGCAGGAGAAAGTGTTCATCACCACTTTGTTTCACTGAGTATTTCAATGCATTAAAATCAAGATGCTCCGTGTGAGCTTTCCGCAGTCATCTTGGATGAGTCGCTCACCATCATAATACAAAGCAAGGAAGCATCAATATATGTGGCTTCTAATCACTTGGGTTCTGTGTCGTGAAGATTATGGACATTTAGTTGGTGTCCATACTCTTAAGTACCCAAATCTGTTAGATGAAGTGCGATGAAAAAATGTACAATTATATTTTGACAGAACCTTTGGACTTTTGCAGCAAATGTATTCTAGCTTCACTTTAAATCCGTTTAAAAGTACCAATGTTGCAAATATGAAACTAATAACGATGTTCACCTATTTATTTTAAGGTATTACAAAATGAAGGATATTAGATTTTTTCATTCATTCCCCTAATGTAAAAACGAACGAAGTGGCTTTTTCAAAACTGTCATAAGTAAATTCTCTCGAAAAAAAGGAAAGCAGCATCAATATGAATAAAAACATTTTCCGTTATCAGACAGAAGAACATGGAACAAATCCAGATATATATTCTCTGGAGCACAGCCCAAACAGTCCTCTGAGAAGCATAGGCCACGATGCAAAGGGGGGATTTTTTTGCTGTGACACATGCCAGAGATGCTGTTCACCTGTAGGGGGCTGGTAAGCATCGCAGGCAGCAGAAAACCGTAGTTTCCAGCCCATCTTGGGGAGGCATCGCCTGTCCCATTAACGTTGTGAATCGCTGCCAGCGCGTTGCTTTGTTAGAGGGAACTGTTCTCCATATTCTTCCCAAAAATCTCTTTTACTTTAACAGACTTTATTTATTTGTGTCTCCATTGACAACCTAGAAAGCATTCATTTTCACCAAACGCACTCTCAAAATGCTTTGAGGGCAGTACGAAATAGTTGTGTCTGCGCCCACTATATACATTGACTGTAGGTAAGGTTACACATCCCAAAAGGACCATGTCAGACTTTCAGCTTAAAGAGGTGGGCGCACGAGTAGCATGGCTTTGGTTGAATAATAATACTAAAATGGCACAGTGGGTAATTGTGATCCTTGTTTAGTAGTTTTAACCCACTCAACTGCACTGAGTTTTCACTGCATTCTCTTCCCTCGCGCAATCCCCAATGACGGACCAGGAGGATGCAAACGAAAATGTCCCATTTTCAACTGTGCATAACTAATGATGTGCAAACAGTTCCGTCAAAGAAGAACAAGCTCTCAGCTTAGGCAAAGGCAGACGCTTGTTTATAATTGCATCACGCTTTCACTTTAAGTGAAAGCGCAATGCAAAAATAAAAACTCGGCTGCCTTTGCCAAAGCCGAGTGATAACAAAAAGTGTGTATCGGTTAATTAGTAGCCACTGTCTCCCGCTTCCAGTAAAAGATGCAATCCCGGTGGGCGGGGCCAAAAGGAGAGAGGGTGGTAGCCAGGAGGGACTAAAACCCCTCCTGGACAATCAGAACACCCAGTTTTGCATAATTGGTGACGCAAAATGACGTGAACCAATGCAAAACACGGGCAGAGCACAAAGCGAACTTCTGAATCGTATTGATTCCAAGAAGCCCTCGTATGACGAGAGCAGCACATGCGCTGCTTTCGTCAAGCTGAGACCTTAAAACATGACTTCAGCTAGCTGTGTAGTTTACCATCAGGGAGATACCTGAATAGCGCTGCAATGCTTTGCCTGTGCCAGCGCACATGTGTTCTCTTCCGCGTTCTCAGAGTGAGGCAGAGAGCAAGACAGGGTGACCAAGCAGATATTGTGGTTTATGAATCGGTGGTAGCAGTATGCCCGACAAAGAAAATGGCTGTGTGTGCTTTGGCCACAATATAGGGGTAGTTGACAAAATTGTAAATGCAGAAATTATGAGTGCTAATAAATATGCAACATGTCATCCTGCCCTAGGGAGAATGCCCACAAAAGCAGCACATGTGTACAAATGTAATCCTAGGAAAATCCCCTGTACACGCAATTACAGTATAATCCTATTTTAGAAATGAAACATATGTACCAGGTTTCTTCAGATCAGAAAACGATTGTAAAACGACTTCCACTGTAGCCAAAACGTGTATAGTGTGATACCGTACAGTTTGCCACTGATTTCCATACACATGCCAACCTTTTCACCCACATTTACTTTCTAAGAAAAGTAGCCGATGTTCACATTTTATTAAACAGGCGGCACATGGAGTGAGTGGCTCCTGCAGTATGCGCCACGCTATGCACTGAAAAGCCCTACCTGCAGATAGCCCAGGTGGGCGGTGGCAAGGGACAATTAATCGCCCGCACTTTCAGTTACACTGCAGTGTGGGGGGAGGAAGGCCACAGAAGTTAGAATCAGAGAACAATTAACAAGATTAGCCACAAAATCATTGAAACAAAGCCCCCAGCAATTTGCAACAACCCCAGCTGCCAGTGTGCATTATGCAAATATCCAACACAATATCACTTTGCTTCACCCAACTGTGAATAATGCTGAATTACGACGTGCATAAACGTTTACCACAGTTGCCAGTTCATCACGCTCAGAAAGAAAAAAAATGGAATGCAGCAAATAACTGATTGGAGCGTGCTTTGTGAAATAAACCCTGGCCTGCAATGAAGGGTCTATGTGGGATGAAAACACTGGTAGGTCTCTCAAAGGGGCGAGGCAGATATAAATAAGCACGTGGCTTAAAAACAGGCAAGCTAAAAATATGTGCTTTTGCATTGTGTTTCACCCCTCTGATATTTTGGTGCTTCTGTCACTGCATCCAGATATATAATACAGCAAGTAACATTACATATACAAGAAGCCAGGGCTGTCGGCTTTGTCAGTGGTATGTACTTCTGTTGGCTATATCTGAAGGTAAACATGCTCGGTACTTTTCAAATAATTTGATTTCTTTTAAGTATTTTCTCTCTCAAAGGGTGGATTTTCAAAGGTTAGTTTAAATAGGTCATCTTCTGTTTTTTCCTGTGTTTAAAGAAGGATATTAAGGTAAAGCCCTTACCTTTCTCTCATAACAATTTTTTCAGCAAATTTGGCGTTTAACAAAATACATGTTCCAATACCTCGATTATTATTATTTTGAATTAGTAAGGCGCACAGCTATCCCAAGAGATTTCCGGGCGCGATTACACACTAAGAGCATTTCTTACTGCAAAACAATTGCCAGCTAAAAACGTATGGTTTACATGTAAAGTGATTTAGTGCCCTCGGACAAAGTACGCTCTATATAAATGGACAGATTAAAAAAATGAGAACAGCATAACGTGGCCTTGGAGTGCCCTTGCTGGGGAATATGTCCTTTTGTGTAACAACAACAAGTAAGTATCATAGTTGCCTTGACGGTAAAAGTATACAACCGTATGAAAGGTAGAAACCTCCTCTAGTAGAGGACAATGAAAGTTAATGTAATTTGTGGTGAACACTGTAATGATGTACTCTGCATTATATTAGAAAGTGTCTTTCTGTTCTGCACAGTGTGCTGCATTGGAAAAAGAGCTACGCTTTTCAGCAGCAATGAACATTTGTTCTTCAAGCAGTGGGATCAGAGCATACATTCCAGGGAAAACAGGAGTCAGTCAAAACTGAGGTTTTCTTCCCAGATGGTGTGGGCAAATAAAGAGCCTGATAGGGAGCCATCCCCGTACATGCTTTTTAGAACAGCTGGTGCACTGGCAAGACCCAGCCCACTTAAAGCCCAGGGCCTAAGTGATATTTATTTGTGCCTGGGTTATTCATTTATTAAAAATAGTATCGTCAAGACGTGGCAACACTATGAAACGACAAAAATACAGCTACAATTATTATTATTGCGGTGTACACGCTGTTAAACTTGAACATGTGCACAAAGTCAAAGGAGGAGACCAGAAAGAAAGTACACAAGTAAACTGAGTGTTTCTACTGGGTGAGGACAAAACCTGCAGAGAAGAATGCAGCCCTCTGCAGCTTATACCCCAAGTTTTCCTGTCTTGCTTGCAGCCCCTCTTAGACCCATCTATGATCTCATTGCCGGGTCTTATAGGCAGGCTTGCTTCCAATGAGATCTGACTAAGCGCTCCAATTTGATTTTAATAACTTGAAAGCAGTATTTTAGCCAACATACCATTGGGCGCTATCAGAAGTATGCTCCAAGCCCCTATAATGCAATCACACTGCCATACGCTGCCATTTGTCAGGGTGGGTTGTTCACGTTAACCTCATGAAGGCCCCTCCACCTTGCCAAAAGAGAGGACAGGTAATCCTGTAACACAACACACCATGGTCAGTACCAGTTGCCTCCTGGCCAGGGACAGTCACTATTTCAGCAGCAGTTTTGAACACAGTAAGCTGTGTGCTATGGAATATATCCTCATCCCCTTCCCTTTCCTCAATGTAGTCCCCGTCCCTTTCCTCGATGTAGCTGTATTCTGGGGATGCCAGCCTTTACCAATGCCTGACGTTTGATCCTGAGCACCGCCACCTTTGAGTCCAGGGCCTGGTCTTAGACCCGGTCTTGTATTCAACACCCACATTCCTAAATATGAGTTGTCTTGGACAGCGGCCTTTCCGTCTGTGCTCTGTCACTTCTAAAGTCATGAGTAATCCAAAGGAGGAAGTGAAAGTTAAATTATTTGTCATTTATGGTGAATTTAAGAGGTTGTTGCATTTGGTATCATAAGTGCCTTCAAAATAAATTTTCTAAACAAATTTCAATATTTTTTCAACAAATGTTATATACACATCAGGCACGGGAGGCTGCACTGGCCATCTATTTGATACATTTTTGTTTTTGGTACTGTAGACCCCATAAGTCTTTAGACATATATTTGCTTTTTTTTCTTGTAAACTATTATCTAATTGTAAAATACACTTTTGCAAATGTAAACCGCTGCTGCTGAGGAAAGTTCAAAATATGAAACAGAAAGAGATGCATGGGTCTTACCAGCTCAGTAGCTAAAAGGGAACCCTTGAACTCTTCAAGTACTTGACGACATTCGAATTCATGAACTCTGGCACATATTTGAAAGCCGATTACTATATCCTGCAAAGAGTGAAAGACAACTCACAGCCTCAGGGAGACATTAACCAAACACAGATATTTAGGACAAGAGATTCCATATTAGAAAGAAAAGCTAAAGATGGGATTCTTGATTGGACCTTCAATGTTTACAACTGGCATTGGCGAATGATTCTCCACTGCTAAAGCAAATATATTCAGTGCCCAGAAGGCATGATTTAAGGATACTCTTATACAACTATGCTTAGGTGTTCGTACCATGGGACTGAAGTAGCATCTTTGGATAATAAGATGAGAGTTCAGTCATTATCTGTGCTCCGTCACTAGGTTCTCTCTTGACATAAAGGCACTGCAAGGAAAGTTCAGTTCATGAGCCTTCTTTGTGATAGAGGAGTGAGATTTCTTTAGCAGGAGGGCTTATCCTTTCTTCCTCAAGTCTACTGTACAGGGATTACACCAGATTCTGTTTTGCCCTTCAATCCTTGAGAACCCCTCCCTGACAACAGGTAGAAACTGACAGCTCTGTTGTCTTTTTAGTAGGTCTCTCTGAGAGAATCATTTCAAAGCTTTTACATAGCTTTAGACCTTCCTCCGCTTTATCTGCTACATTGATTAAACGTGATTAATCTTATTCAATCCTTGCATCTATCAGGAGAGATCACCTACAGAGTCGCCTAACTATCCCTGATGGAATGCAGCAGTGGTCACCTGAACAAAGGAACTATTAGTCTAGTTTCTGCTAACTTAGTCCTCATCTACTCTGTGGAAGATTTTCAGACTGACATCATTTTGCTATCCATGGAGTAGATATCCCACTTTTGGATGAGAGGAAGTGCTGAGTGAGGAAGGTTTCACCAGTCATCATTAATTTACTGTCAAACTCCTTTAATGAAGTTACAAACCTGAACAATGTACACCCAGATGCTCCTCAGTCCCATATGACTTCCTTCTCAACATGTCTTTGTTCTGTTCGTACAGGGTGACACTTTATCTCAGGGGAATAGATCTATGATTATTGTAAGAAATACACTTACTGAATGGTTAGGAGTTAAGATGAACCGGGCAGATAAGAACATGCTTCGAAGGTAGTGTAAGATCAGCGCAGTATCATCACAGGCGGCGAGGGACTTACCGATGCACCGGAAAATAAAACCCTAATATTGGAGTGAATTAAAGACAGTCTGAGTTCAGAATAAGCAGCTACTCCTGCCCACTCTATGAGAGTCTTACTTATAGAGGAGCATTCATCTTTGATTAAACTCTACACATGTCGTCTCTCACTTTGAAATAGCTTTTAATGAGTAGAGAGAAATGTTTATTATGTAATGTTATGTTATATCTTATGGGCATTGTAAACATTTGTACATTGCCATGAATATGACTCAAACAATGATAAGGGGGGGAGTGGGAGCCAATAAAGATCCTGTAACTAGACTCATAAAGTGATAATTCAAAAAGCAGTGAAGGTAATTTTCCTTCCAGAAAGTGAAGAAGAAAAAAGTGCGGGCAAAGAAGCAGGAATCCTAATAATTATTTCTTGGTACCCTCACACAAGTAATGTAGCATCATTGTACTTGTTCCTCGTAGGGCTCCACAAAGGGTCGCTTTAGCTAAGATCTTTTATGTTTTTGCCGAATGATGAGAAGCATCAGTGTGAGGGCGTTTTGAATGTATGGGGTGGAGGGAATGTGTATATTGAAATAAAGGGACACTGAAACTGTCTATGACACACCGAACTTGACTTTAATGTGATGGTTCTCCTGGCAGAATTAAAAAACATAATTTGGTAGGGGCTACTACAGGGACATGATGTATACTGTGAGTGTGGTCAGGTTGACATGTTGACATGTTTCATGACTAATGGTCCAAAATAGATCGTCACTACTTCTTTAGGACCTAAAAGAAAAGGGAGCTAAACATACCCCACACTTAAGACGTAATATGCCGTGTAGGTATTCTCCTGAAAGAAAATATCTTGTTCAAAAAGTTTAAAATTGATCATCCAACCTAGAACATGAATAAGAAAATAGAGAAAACACACAGTAAACTAATGTTTTGAATGTATTGTCCAATGCGTCACCAGACCAGTATCCCTTTTCCAGCACAGTGTATCATTGTGTCTCCTAAGGTAGATATGCTCATGCTATTGTTGGCGCTGATCAGTTACCACAACGTGAAAGAAGTGAAGCACACGCTGAAACATCAAATTTAACATAACAGGCAATTGGACATTAGTCTAACAGACAACATAAAACCAATCTGTGTTGGTGTTACACAGTCCATCATAAGTGATTAGTTGTCCTCAGGTGTGAATGACGTGTCTTATCCTTTGGATCAATCTATAATGCCCCATAGGTCAAAAGCAGAGGGTAGATCTTTGCTGCTAACTGTGCAAAGAGCAATGATAATCAGCATTCAGAAACAGTAAATCAAGGGGAGCCAAATGACCTTAGGGTGAAATGAAAAGGAAAAGCTGAACATTTTCTAGCACTCATATGGTTTCTGCGCAGAGTGCAAGAGACCTACCTTCCTCCGGTCACCTGGATAGAGAATCAGCAGGGGAGAAGACCCGCCTTTCAAGGTGCGGGTAATTGGAGTGATTGATCGCAGGTGGGGTGCGTGCAGCTGCAGGAAGGAGGGATGACAAAATGGCCAATGAGGACAGGAGAGGAGGGGCGATATTGATCCAATAGGAGAAAGCCCCTCACATGCTGGTATAACATAGGTATCATCCCTCAGTGGTGGCCATCTCGGAATGTGTAGTGGTCAAATGCAGGCCAGCCCAAAGTCAACAATGGTTTTTGAAAGGCGGCATCTTAGCAGTAAACTGAGACTGTTGAATGTTTTCTTAATGGACAGTGACAGTAGTGGAAAACTATGGTGCACCTAATCGTTCTCAGATATATAGTGACAGAGAGAAAGCCGGGTGCTGATAACCGCTAGCCCTCCCTCATGGTGGAATCTAGGCATATTGACATCTACTTACATTTAGGAAATATGGGCCTCCTCAGTAAAAAGTAACATTGGGCGGCCAAGTGGCTATTCCCAATATATTAGGATGCTTGGATAGCGCTATTGGGCCAATGGCTAATGAGGAGAAGAGAAGGGGCATTCTCGAGTCAATAGGAGCAAACCCTCGCATGCTGGTGTAGTGAAAGTATCATCCCTCAGTGGCAGCTATCTTGGATTATGTGGCAGTCAAATGCCCAAAGTCATAAATAGTATTAGTACAGCAGTGTCTAAAACAGTAGACTAAGACAGTTTAACCCCTTAAGTGCTCCTGTCGGCCAACAGCCGTCGTGAGCACTACCGCCGTAGTGCTGCGCACGTCCGTTGGCCGATGCGGCCCCGCCCATTGATTAAAACCGCCGCACTGCGGCGGAATTCGAACCGCGGTTAAGCAGTTAATGTTTTCATGGGGGGTACCGCCTCACTGGTATCAACAGAAACATTTGTGTTAAGGAAGAAGAGGCCCATGCCCATTCACAAAATGCTTATCATAAGCACAGCTTAGTGTGGTGTGTGAGACTCCATAGCAGGGCGTCCCATACGTGACATAGTTTCAGTGGTGATATGTTAGATCAGATCCCATGTATGAAGCGAATATTAATACTTCCATGGTAAGGGATTATCTGATGTCGCAGGGGACTGACTGGGGAATTACAGCTCGCACCAAAGGATTTCATCATTTGCACCTTTGCTGTTGGTGTAGAGGCAGAAAATCCACCATTGCTCCTTTCTGAAAAGGTTAACTTAGCTTCATGAGCTAATTGCTTCTAGAATCGTCACTGGAGGTCATCTGGAGAGTGGTTTGAGTCACAAAAGTGATTGCACACTTTTGTAATGCTGCGCCTGCAGCAGATATTGCCAGGGTGCTCTAATATTCTGGCTTTGAAAGCCCTCATGGTCATTCACACGTAATGAAGGCCACACTCGCAGGACATCAGGTCAACACAGTTTTTTTTGTATTGCAGTTAGTGTGACCTTCCTGTATCCAGGTGAATTGGGGACTCAACTTGACCTCTTTGGAATGTTTAGTGAGTGGGCATACCCATCATGACCCACAGGGATAGTGTCTTGTGACAGGTGGTAAGGCCCACAAGGTTTTCTACATGTGGGACTGTTGAACATGGGGTCTCATGTATACCAGGTTGCTCTGGGTACACCTAAAAGGGAACTGTGGCTGTGGAATCTAAAGGGACCCAGTGCATAAAATACCCCAATGTTGCATAATGGTGCTTTTGATATGATTGGAGTTGGAGGTGAAGGTGGTCACACAAGTAAAGACATCTTCAGTGTGTCTTGTGTTGGTCTCCAAGAAAGCTTCCCTGTGATTGTTCTGTGTTCGTTTCTCAGCTAATTTGATAACACTTGATTTTAAATACACCATACTTATTTGGAGCAGACAGCAGACAGTAGCACACCGACAAGCAACCACTGAGATGACTGGAATTCTTTCACGGCCCTAAAGAAGCAATAAGCCAAGATAGCCATGCAAGCGGCCATCATAACAGAGTACCTTAGAGCCAATATAGCACCCAACGGGCTCTTAGTGACCGCAGCACCACGCCTGTTTCTTGATGATATGGTGTTCTGTCGAGAATTGTCACAAATTGCATGGAATACACACATTACTGGCTCATTCTGATCATCAACATGGCCAAATTCCTGTCTGATGCACTCATCATCAAAATCAACATTACAGGGATTGCACTCAAAGCTGGGATCAGTATCTCAGCATTCAATTCACAGCTCTCGGAGATAAATGCCCAGATGAGCGAGCACAAGAATTACCTCATGCAGCATAAGCTCTCTTCAGACGAAGGTTCTATCACATCTCCCAGGACACATCATTCTTCAAGCAGCATTATGAGTAATGACAGTTGGGGAAGCAATGAGAACCGACGGCTAAAGGTTCCCCCTCCATCCATGTATGGATATCCAATACCCCCATTTTCAGCACACCGACAAATGTGGTATCCTGGATTCCAGATGTCCCCCCCCCAACCACTGCGGCCCTTCTTCCAACACCCCTTTCCCCAACCTTTTTTGGGTGGGAGCATAGGATGAAGAAGAGGAGGCAACACACAAATGCACTGGAAACAGCAAGACACCATGATGCCGTCCAGGAGTCAGTCAACCAAGGAAGACTAATCATTAACCTCTCAAAGAAGGCTCTGACCGAAGACAAGACTGCAGTACTGCGCAAAGGCCTTGTATTCGTGCCCACCTCTTTGGAAGAGCAATTCCGTCTCATAAGCAAAAGTCACCAGTTCTTCCACAAGTTCGCCTTCAGGCTTTTTTTCAGGACAGGAAAACCCCTGACAGTTAGGACTCAGGACTACGGATTCGATCTGAGTTGACACCTACTTCAGCCATGACACCCAGTGAGGTCCTCACCTTTGAAAAAGCCATACTGAAGAAGACTGCACAGATAAGAGCTCCTAGGTTCTTCAACAATTTGTCATCCAGAACAACGCAGCTCAGTTAAAGCCTTGACGAGGATCCTTTGATCGTGATCAAATCAGCAGACAAGGGCAGGGCGATTGTTGTGATGGACATCACCGATTACAACCAAGAAGGCCTACACCAGCTTGTGAATGGGAGATACCACTGCTCTATGAGCTCAGATCCAACTGAGACCTTGATGAAACAAATTCAATTTGTGGTCATGATGGCGGAGGCACAAGATTGAATCGCTAAACATGAAGCAGTGTTCCTGGTGAATACCTGACCAAGGATCTGCTACTTTTACATATTGCCCACAATACACAAGGAAAACAGCCCCCCTACAGGAAGGCCAATCGCCTGCAGCATTGGATCTCTATAGGAACCTTTGAGTAAATTCTGCGACCACTACCTTATACCAGTGGTCTCTAGGGCCCCCTTGATCCTCAAAGACACAAGGGACATGCTGAACCTGATTGCTGATACCAATGATCAACAGGAAATCAACCTCCTTTTGACACAAAGGGCCCGATGTAGGTAATTCTTATTTACCACTTCTTAAATACCGAATTTTACCGATTCGGTATTTAAGAAGTGGTAAATATGAAGGGGGGAAATGTAGGTATTTCAGAATCTGTAAATACCGAATCGTTAAGATTCGGTATTTACCGATTCTGTAAATACCGAATCGGTATTGCCCATTGATTCCTATGGGCTTAGAAGCCCATAGGAATCAATGGGAAATACCGATTCTGTAATTACAGAATCGATAAATTCCGATTTTAGCAAGGGTGCAGGGGGTGTCACTTTGACACCCTCTAGCACCCCAAAGACGGGCATGTGAGCCATGTGGCACACAGACATGCCCTAAGGGCATGTCTGTCTGTCACATGGCTAGGTGTGCATGCACACATGTGCATGCACACCTGGATTCGGTATTTTACCACCCAATTGGATTGGGTGGTAAAATACCGAATCTGAAAGGCCTGCAGCACTCAAAGATGTGCTACCTACATGTGCTTTTACAGAATCGGTATTTTTACCGAGTCTGTATTTACCGATTCGGTAATTTTACCGAATTTGTAAATACAGCTTCGGTAAAATACCGATTCTGTAAAGCATGCTCCTACATTAGAAAACCCTAATACCGGTCGGAAACGGCCGAAATCGGCCGTTTCCGACCGGTATTAGGGCTCCTACATCTGGCCCTAAGACTTAGAGGCCTTGTACACCAACATCCCTCAAGACGCCACCATAGACGTCATTGAGGCCTGCCTCAGAGCACAAACTTGGACAGCAGCAGCACCGATCGACTTTATCATTGAATGTGCCACGATAGTGTAGAATAATAACTTTTTAAATTCAAGACCTAGATCTATCATCAGATGCAAGGGACATCAATGGGCAGCACATTTGCCCCGAGCCTGGTCTGTCTATACATGGCCTGTTTTGAAGAACAACACATCTTTACTCACATTAATCCCTTCAATAACGACATTCTAAAGTGACGACGATACATAGATAATATTCTGCTCTTCTAGAAAGGTGATAACACCACATGCCAGGGATTTGGATGATGGATCAGTACTCTTAACCCATACCTGAGATTCACCCAGTCTGCCTCAACAAGGCAGATACCATTCCAGGATTTACTAATCTCCATTAATCAAGGGCAACTACGCACAAAGACATATAAAAATGCCACTGATTGTAACAGTCTTCTCTTATTTGAGAGCCGCCGTCCAAAAGCCTTATGGGAGAACTTGCCATATGGGCAGTTTCTCTGTGTCCGGAGAAATTGCAGCTTTTTGAAAGATTATGGCGCTCAAGCCAAAACACTTAGTAGGAATCTGTCCTCCTGGTACTACGCATCCAGAGTTACCAAACGTGCTGAGAAAAGTACACAAAACAATTAATGGGAATCCCTTTTGGAGACCAACACAAGTCATCTGAAAATGTCCTTACTTGTGTCCCTATCTTCACCCCCAACTCCAATCGGATCAAATGCACCGTCATAAACCATTGCGGTATTTTATGCACTGGGTCACTTGAGATTCCATGGCCATGATTTGCTTTTAAGTGTACCCAGAACCTGAAGGACCTCTTGATTCACACCAGGCCCCACATTCAACAGTCTTATATGCAGAACACCTTGTGGGTCTTACCACCTGTGACAAGACACTATGCCTGCGAGTCCTACGGGGAATGCCCTCTCTTATAAACATTCCACAGAGGTCAAGTTGGGTCCCCAGTTCACCTGGATATAGAAAAATCACACTAACTGCAATACAAAAAACTGCATCTACCTGATCACTTGCCCGTGTGGCCTTCATTACGTGGGAATGACCCCAAGCGCCATCAAACCAAGAATAATGAAGCACTGGAGCAACATCCACTGCAGACACAGCACTACAGAAATGTCCAATCACTTTTACGACTCAAATTACTATTAAGATGACCTCCGGTGGACAATTTTGAAGCAACTAACTCATGGGGCCCTGTTAACCTTTTCAGAAGAGAGCAACAGTGGATTTTCTGTCCCTCCACTAACAGCAAATGTCTGAACAATTAAAACCCCTGGTGCGAGGTGTAATTCCCCAGTCAGTCCCCTGCAAAATCAGATACTCCCTTCCCTTGGATGCACTGACATTCTCTTCATACATGCGATCTGATCTACCATATCACCACTGGCACCATGTCACATATGAAATGCCCTGTTATAGAGTCTCTCACGCCACACTAAGCAATGCTCATAATAAGTATTTTACGACTTGGCATGGGTCTCTTCTTCATTAACATGAATGTTTCTGTTGATACCAATGAGGCAGTACTCTCCAATAAGAAAACATTTTTCTGTGTTTCAGCTGTTTTAGACTGCCCATTACTAATACCATTGATGCCTTTGTGCCGTCCTGAATCTGATCGCTACACACTCCAAGATTGCTGCCACTGAGGGATGTTACTTCCGCTGCACCAGCACGCGAGAGGCTTGCTCCTATTTGCTCCAGCTTACCAGCTTACCCCTTCTTTTCTCTCTTCTCTTCATTAGCCTTTTGCCCAATAGCGCTCTCCAAGCACGCTAATCCATTGGAAATAGACCACTGGCCACCCATCTTATTTATTACATGAGGAAGACCATATTTCCAAAATGAACAGAGACGCCAATATGCCTAGATTCCACCATGAGGGATTGCTAGCAGTTATGTGCACCTTACTTGCTCCCTGTTACTATATATACTAGGGCAATTAGGTGCACCATGCTTTTCTCTTACCGTCACTCTCCATTAAGAAAACATTCAACTGTCCTATTTTACTGCTGAGACGCGCCATTTAAAAAACCATGGTTGTCTTTGGGCTGGCCAGCATTTGACCACTATACACTCTGAGACGTGAGGGATGATGCTTCTGTTGCACCAGCATACGAGGGGGCTAGCTCCTATTGGCTCAAGCTCGCCCCATCTCTCCTCATTGGCCATTTGGTCACCCCTCCTTCCCGGGGCTGTACACACCACACCTGAGAATAATCACTCCAATTACACATTCCACGTATGTCCACTTGCCAGTTCTGTTATATTGTATGCACTAGTGTGTTTTTTTTCACATCTTTCAGGTTGTGGAGACTGATCAGCACCAACAATAGCATGTACATGTCTACCTTTGAAAACACTATGATACAGTAAGCTGGAAAAGCGATTCTGGTGGCATATTTGACCATACATACAAAACATTTGTTTACTGTGTGTTTTCTTTATTCTCATCATTTATTGTCTAGGTTGGAAAATCAATTTTAAATATTTTAAAACAGGTATTTCTTTTGAGGGAATACCTACATTGTATATCACGTCTTGGGTGTAGGGAAGGGTTTCCCCATTTATTGAGGTCCCGAAGAAGTGTATGGATATTTTTTAGGCTGTTTGGGGCCAAAGATCTCACAGATTTAGCCTACCTGGGTACATCGCACCACTGTAGTAGCCCCTATCACATTTTTTTTTTCAATCCTTCCAAGGGAACCATTACATTAAAGTAAAGTTCGGTATCTCTGAGACAGTTTTAGTCTCCCTTCACTTCACTGCACACATTGACTCCACAATCACATTCAAAACGCCCTCACGCAGGCACTTTGTGGGTCCCATGGGGCATTGCAGCGCTGACCCTATGAAGAGCAAGTGCACTATGATGCATGACATCCTCATGGATGTTTGAGGTCACCGGGAAATAATCCTTAGGATTCCCGCTTCTTTGTTTGCCTTTCTTTCTTCTTTGCTTTTTGATAGGAACAATACCTAAACAGCTTTTTGCATGAATATGACCTCAGATCCACTGAATGGCGGGTGGCTCTAATATGAAGAGTTTCTTTTAGCTGAAGGAGATCCGTTGGGGCAATGAGTATAACCCTGACATGTGGTGGCTCCTAACGAGCCAGGTGGAGAGGAATTACCTTATGGAGTTCATCTCAATCTGATTCTTAGTAGGTCGGCTTTTACAGGGAGTGGGAGAATCATTCCTTATTTCTCCGACTGGTCAATTCCAGTCCTGTGTACCCATAGTATAAAAATGAACTTTACCAATCACAGTGCAATTGGAATACACAGTTCTATCCTTCTCTGCCTTTGTGTTAAATTGATTTCCCCAGTGGTTCAATGCTGACCCTTGAGAGCACTAACCTCCTCATTCTCATGGTGGACAAAACTGGGAATCTGAAAGCTGAACTCCTCCATTAATGAGACGTGCCATTCTCTGTATGGAACTTGCTTCAGGATAGACCCCAGGAACTGCAAAGAAAACAGAGAGAAACTTTAGCACAGTAATATATACTTAAATGCAGTATCTACAGCTAACGTCTGGGTGCATTGACTTGAAGAAGATAAGAGTGAACAAACTACGGCTAACAACAACCTCAGTAATGACAAAATATTATGATGGCAGAAAAAACGGAGAACACATATAGCCACGCTTAACTAGTGTGGTGTGAAATCAGTGGTCAGAAGAAACAAGGAGACATTTACAGTGTCCATGATTTACAAAGAAACACACGCAACAAAAGCCTGCTGCCAACAAATTACTGTGAAAAGAGCAACAGCGCAGTAATCCATGCTGATGGGGACTGTGAAACAATATCACATACTTAAGAGCAGAATGCAAACATATAGACTCTTCGATCACCAGTCTGGGGGCCAAATGTAAATTTAGTGTTAACAAGGGTGAAGACTGAACATAAGGAAAAGAAAATTGCATCTCAATAGTGTGAGAAGTTGGTCTGACATATGCTGTCCACTAGTTATAGTAGGCACCTTGCACCAGTCCAAACAACCCTTATTGATGATAGGTAAATCGACCTTTATTGAAAGCTATCCTAGTGGTAGCTATGGAGAGCAGCCTTCAGGCTAAGTCTTGAATGAGTGTAAAGCAGCTTGGTTTACCAGATCATAACCTCTTGAAAGAAGAACCACACAAGGCATATATATATAAAATATATGTATTTATTACTAAACACTCTCTAGTAATCTCTTTATGAGATTACAGAGCCATGTACACAACATAAACACGATAGAACTTAAGTAAATAGCACAATATACAGTGGGCCCCACGGGGAGACCAAACCATATATTAAGAAAGTGGTATAAGAACCACAACTTGACTAGTCACAAGGGCTAGAGCTTGTACATTCTCCGGGACCCCAAGGAACCACCCAAGGTAGTGACACAGGGGACTCACTGGGGACGTGTGCAGTGTGAGAACACAGCCGCAAGCTCCGTTAGCTTCTATGAGGAAAGTCGCGGTTGGAATTTTTTTTTTTTAAATTTTTTATTGAAAACAAAACACATAAAACAGTGACCGAAATGCAGAGACCACAATGGCAAAATTCCAACATTGACTTCTGGGCTTAATACATACATGACAAATGATAGAAAAACAGGCCTAAGAACTTTCAGGGCCCACAATTATCGGCTCCAGTGCAGGGGGTTCACAGATATCTCCACGGTATGAATTCCACGCACTCCATATCTTGACCCATTTGCGAGGTCGCCCCCTAGAGACATACACAGACTTTTCATGAAACATACACCAATCAAGATCTTCCATCCATTTCCCAACCTTGGGTGCCCGAGCCGCCCCCCAGAGCTGTGCGATGTTGCGCTTGGCTATTGCACACGCGAGAGTCACCCACACCCTACCATGAGTCGGCAGGTCCGTGGGTTCCCACACATTCAGCAAACATCACCGCGCCTCCGGATCAACTCTCATCTCCCACACCTCACTCATTTTTGCTTGTATACGGTTCCAGAACTCCCGGACCTCCGGGCATTCCCAAAGAATATGAATGAATGACCCCGGCAGTCCACATCTCCTGCGGCACTCAGACGATTCAGTCAGTCCCATCCTCTGCAGGCCAAGGCCCGTAACATAAGATCGATGTAAGATCCGAAGCTGTACCAAGCAAAGCCTCATCGGAACTGCCACCTCCTTGGGGGATGCCACCGCCTCCCTCCAATCCTCGTCATCCAGGACAAGACCATCGGCGACCCACTGCTCGCGAAGGCGCACCAGCGGGTCGTCTGTATGGTTGATCAATTTACGGTATGTGAGGGAGATCGCTTTAGTAGGTAAAAGGCCATCAAGCAGGCGATCTTCCAGCGGGGAGGCCACCGGAAGTGCCGCCCCGTCGGGCACCGCCGCGCCCAATGCGTGGCTAATCTGAAGGTATCGAAACCGCTCGGTGTCACACAACTGGTACTTGGCCTGCAGCTCCTCAAAAGTCATTATCCTATCCTTGCCCCATATATCCCGAATCTGCAAAATGCCTATCAGGTCCCATCGGTCAAACCCCTTCGACTTCCAGAGCATCCTAAGCTTTTCAGAGCTCCACAGTGGCGTGGACAAAGTCAGACGTCCAGCCCAGCGAAGGGCACCAGCGGTTGGAATTTTAAAGTTTAATGACACTAAGGAGACGACTTTGAGCAAACCCCTTTAGACTTAAGGGGTTCAAGGGCCAACAATCATGAGAGCACCAGAGTACTCGAGTTACCTCACCCAGGGAAGCTGGGTGCATGGGTGTCAAATGGTGTTGAGAATTGTCATAATTTTCAATGGCGACCTGCTGCAAAGTACTGCTGCCGAGAAGAAGGAAAGTGTCTGGTGTGATCCAAGCCTGGATCGAAGATGTGAAGAACCTGAAAGCAGAGGGGACAGAGTCTGGGTAACTTGCCAGCGACCAGGGGCATGATAGACGACTGTCCACCAATGTCGGGTGATTCAGTTGCGAAGAGGTGAAGCTTGACTCAGCCAAGAGGACCAGGAGGCGTTGACGATGACCAGGAGCTGGATTGAAGCTGTCCCACGAAGGATGTTGAGTACTGTGTTGTCAGTGCTTGGATTGAAGACAACAAGTCTTACCAACAGCAACCCACGCAGAAGGAGAAACGATGCTTCAGTGTGGACCAGCAAGGTCCAAGGGACTCACCAAGTGATGGAGAGTCAGGGTACGTCTGGAGCAACCAGGGAAGCCCAAGGAAAGTTAAAGTTGCCTTCTCAGGGATCCACAGGTCAACTGACCAGGGATCGCAAAGGTACCTTGAGAGAAAACGCAAAGGGTCGGCTCACGGAACACTCGTTAAGTGTAGGCCAACAATCTTCGGTGGAAATGCTACTCGGGGTCTGGGCTACAAGTAACCTAAAGCACAGCCTCAAGGATCACCAAGAAGCATATGCACTTGCAAATGTGCACGGTGCCCAGGGGTTCCGGTTCCATGGTCCCCACGAGGGCTACAGGTCTCAGCCTTGCTGGGAACTCGGGTTAGCTTCTGGGAAGTCTAGGGACCCACCTCCTGTGTTGCAAATTCCTCGGAGTCCAGCAAGAGCTTTGGAGATGCAAACCAGTCAGATGCGTCTTTGGTGCCTGCCACGCAGGGGGTAACTCCTTTACTCCAAAGGAGATTCTTCAGTCATCTAGCGTTGTGTAGGTCGTTGAAGTTCCAGGATTCAGTATCAGAGTTTTGTCCAGGTAAATCTAAAGTCCTCTAGTCAGGGGTTCCTACTTTATACCCAAGGAAGGTGTGGGACAAACTCTGGAGACCCACCTATGGGAGGGTTTGGAAAGAAGGGTGGCTACACCCATTTCCTTTGTCCAGTTCCACGCCAAAGCAGCGGCTGGTAGCCCCTGCAACCGGTTTGAACTGGGCTCTGCACAGGGACACCAAGTGTGCCCCCAGTGCAGACTTCAAAGCACTCTTGGAGTGCACCCACCCAGCCCCAATACACTAAAGCCTGTCTGGGAGGTGGGTACAACCTATTGTCCAGGCCTCCCCTGCCGGAGTTTCGTCCAGCAGCAGGAGGCCAGACTCCTGTCTGTGGCTGCAGCATCCATTTTGTGATGCCAGGGTTAAGAAAGCTGGTACCGGGTAGCCCTAGTGCCCCACACTAGTGGTTCTACCATGGAGGAATTATACCTCCCACACCAGTTACTGGTGTGAGGTATGATTCCAAGGTGTTTGACACCAAACACGACATGGTTCTGTGCAACCGTTTTAAAGTTAGCATTTACCTCGATATTATACTGCACTTAAGAGTATATAGTCTAGGCCGCATCACTAACAACCCCGGAAGATAGATTCCGAAGGCTGCAGAGGGGCTCTGCTCATGCCTGGGCACCCTCTCACAAAAAACCTAGCATCCTGCCTTTAGGATTGATAAGGCCTGCCATAGGGGTGACTGATAGGGTCATATGTGTAGTGATAAGGTAGATATAAGTAGATAAGGGATGCATACACCACCTTACACAGGCAGCTGTAGCAGACCTGTTTTGTCATTTTGGAAGGCTTCCCAGGGGTGGCATAATACATGCTGCAGCCCCTGGGAGGCCTCTGGGGTACCTATGCCCTGGGTACATAGTATATCATATACTAGGGACTTATAAGGTACCCCAGAATCCAATCTGGAGTGTATCTAAAGTACATGGAATCAATTTATAAGAGAAAGCAGACAGGCTGGGGACCTGAAAAACAGGTTCCCAGCCAAATTAAGTCAAAAAACATCAAAACACCAGGAAATAAGTGGTGGCAGCCATGAAGTAGGATTCCACCTTCCCTCAAGGAACACATTAATAGCACAATTGAGTGTGATGGCCTGCTCAAAAATACAGTTAATGTGACTGTCTGGGAATTAAAAAGGAACCAAGTAGTAATGGGATAAGCAAGGGATGAATAGAGAAAGCTATAATATGGTCATTAAAAGGTTGAACTGGAACAGTGACAGAGTGATAATTCAGATGAAGATAGGGAGCACTGATCATGTGCCAAACCGAATGCATAATATGAACATACTGATAATTCGAAAAGCAGTGGGCAGAGCAGGAAGAGAAATATTGTGACAATCCATGGAAAAAACAACTTTGTGCTAGTGTGACTATCCTGGGGACAAAAAAAGACGGAGTACCCGATTACCAGTGTGGGGCTACATTTTTAGCCCTGTGCAACAACAGTCAAATTTATGAGTAATGAATTAATCACTGCAGAGCCTGTAATTTACCTGAGTAAAACATGGGGATAAACTCTGATACATGCAGAACTAGGTCCAGTAAGTACATAATTTTCTGAGTGTCAACTTGGGCCAAAGAGGTTATTAATGCTGCTAGTAAATATTGCATCCTAGGAAAATTTTGTGTACCCAGTACGTTCCCCCCCGTCCCCCCCTCCCCTACTGTGCCCAATCATATTCAAGGTCATAGAAAGGATCATAATCCAGAGATACAATATGAATATGGTGAAAATATTGCAACCATGTAGCGGAACAGACCTATGAAGGGGGGAATTTAATATCTGCATATGTTCACTCTGAATGAGTGGTTGTGGAAAACAATGAGTCAAGAGTCATGTGTGACATTCATTAGCAAATATTCCTTACTGAAACAAGGATGCATTTCCACTGTGCCAAGTCAAAAGTTCTTTCCGTTGAAGCTGAAATAGCAGTTGGAAAAAAAGATATATATGTAAGTAAAGGTAAACGTCAAGACTCATTTTAAAGGCCATGGGCTTACATATCAAGTACTGGCAGAAATAGAATCACACAATTCAAAGTGTGAAAAATGTGTCTGTTGGCTCAGCCTCACCTAGTAATTGATTTCATTTATTCATTTGCCCTTGATGTTGCTCTTATCTCCTTTAATCAGTGTATTACAGAGTTTCTGCCCTTCAGCATTTTGGCTGTCAGGTGCAACCGTGATCACCATTATAGTTCAGAGTTAAAAAGTGCATACATGCTCTAAAATTACATACAATAGACAAATACTCTTTTAATATATCCAAGACCAAAATGATTTTAACATTTCATAATTCACCTAAATGAAATTATAATAAGTAATAATATATACCTAAAACGCATTAAAACACTTCAGCATGATATCTGGTATGCACAGGCTGAAATATGTCTTGTTTTACAGAAAACAAGGGTGTGCAACCTAACAGTAATACGTATCAATTCATTACCACCAACGTAATATCACCAACTCTTCTAATGTCCCTTACTGTGAAATTCTCACATAGTAGGATTCAGTTTTGCAACATTTAAAACATTACTTTTAACTGCAACTAATGGTTGAACCAGTGTCCTAACATTTATATACATATTAATTGCGGTGAAATACCCTGTTCAGCCTTTCTCATCATACAAACAATGTTATGCCCAAGCAGGCTAATCTACCCTCCCGTGTACCCTGACTAATACCTGCTTCTAATATAAAAGTAGAGACAACGTTTGGTGTTAATAAATGTGTTTGGAAATTCTCTTCTGTATTGAAGCCACCTGGGGTCTTTTTTCAAGCTCAATAATTTCGAAGAAGTGGTGATACTGCATTGTTAAAATAAGTCACAATTGAAATAAAAGACCTGTTGCGGATCTGAGAAGTGTAATAATCATGATGGCCTTGGATATATTGAAGAAGTATTTTTTCTATGTTCATGGAATGTTTGAGCAAATGTGCACTTTAAAACACGGATTCAAGATACTGCTTCTTTATGTGATCAAGCTGGCGTCTGACAGCTAAAGCACTTCAATGCAGAAGCTTTGTATCTAACTGATTTTCAGCAAACCAATGCTTTCAACTGCCTTTCTTTTACATGAGGAAGGAACCCAGAACTTGCATGAAGCTTCTGTCGATGCAGTTTGAAGTATGGCAGCAGCCAGCTACAAAAAATGACTGTGTGTATTTCTTGCATTTTTATTTTTTGCTTACTTATACAGGCTTTTAGTCAGACTTCCTCATCAGTGGATCTATTGTGTCAGATTAAAAACAGTCTCTTCTGTCCTCCACAGTATTCACAATGGGCCAATCAGCCCTAGGCTAACTTCACTGTGAGTGATGACATTCTACTTTTACACAAGGAGTATATTCACACACAAAGTATTTTTCTTTAGTTCCAGGGACTACTATGGGAATGTGGGCTTTTCAAGACCAAAACAATAATATATGCTTTAGACAATATGTTTTTTATCTTGGTGAGTACCTGGCGTCTCCATTCACAAAAAAGTTTTACAAAAAACATTAAAAAATACAAGCGTGGACAAAGCCTAAAAGCTAGCAGCGGCCACCAGAATTATTTGCTTTGTCAATGCTTCTTTAAATGCCATTAATGCTTGTTTAAATTGTGTGCTCACTGGCTCATGCTTTGGGGTCTTACCTTCTAAATATGCTATCAGCGGGGGGATCTTCATTTTGGCGAGTCCCACTAGAAATGGGTAGTTTGCAGAAATCAGGTGCTGGAGAAGAGCCAAGACCGAGGTTCCCCTTTCGACATCCCAGTGGGGATAAGAAGAAATTATCTGAAAATCCACAACAAAGTATTCAGAAAGTGATCATTTCATAAGGTCTTACTCTCTGGCCTTTAAAGTATCTGTAAATGCTACCTTGTTTTCTATACAATCCACATGTTAGCTGTTTCTGTACAATGTAAGTAGTATGTTGTACTGATAACCAATTGCCTGGAAATAAAACCATCAAATTCATATGGATAAAATCTGAGTTGAATTCAAGATCTTCACGGGCAAGTTGTATAGAAATGCCAGCAAAGAACTTGGGAAAATGGATCTGGTGGAATATGGTGGGGTGGAATGTGATACTCACTAGTAGTCTGATGAACAGGCTGCGCATTGGAAGACCTTTAGCTGTTAGATACAAAAGAGAGAAGCTGTGTCATACTCAGTTCATATAATACTGAGTAACACTTGCTAAAGGAAGATATATGGCTGATACACACACTTATGACACATAGTTGTCCCTGCAACGAAGAGGGTGGGGTGATGGGTGACATTTCATTGATGCTCTAGAGGTCATGAGGATACTTTGAGATCACTGCAGATACTGGCAATGGTCCCCTACCACTAAGGTTGCTGCTAGAGTTGTATGGTGCCTCGGTGTCCTGTGTTGCAATGCTCCCCCTCCCACCCCCAGCGGTTGCTGTCAAGCAATGACAGCTGCAGGAGGAGCTACCTAAGCTGTCATGCCCAGATCCAACCTGCAGCTGTCATTGCGGGGCAAAAGTCTTCAGTGGGATAAGAGAGGATGCCGCAGTAGCCGTGGACGTGCTTTACATCCTGAATGGACCATGAAATTCTGTAATAGCGGATACCCATAAGAAAATAGGACTCCAGAACATGTTCTTGCATATCCATTTTCTAATAATGTTAATGACCTGGGAGACAGGCAATATAGGGGCACATATTGCCTGTTCTCTTCTGCTCACGACCCACTAACACAGGAGACAAAGAAATAGACTATGATACCATCTGCCCAGGTCACTTGCACTTTAGCAACACAGCTAATGGAAAACTGAATGAGGAAAGCTAATTGGAACCCTGGAAACGCAGTCTGCAATTATAGGTACTCACCCACAGATGCAAATCTTTCTCCTAACCGTGGAGTCACTCAAAATAATTATTTTCATTTACCCTCATTGAGCAGGCATCCTTGTGTACCAGGTCCATAAGTCAAGTGAGGGCCAATTACTAACATTTTAGTCTAGATCTGAAGTCCTAAATGTTGAACCAGAAACATTGCAGAGAAAAATATAATAACTAAAAGTAACTCCATGGAGGAATAAAATACATCCCTGTTGCTGTCAACAAAATTAAACATGTATAAATAGGTACCATATCCAGAAGGGTCTGATCAGCATACCAGACAGAAGTAATTCCATGGAGAGCAAAAACACTCCAAGGTATGAAGAGGAGCATTAGCGGCCTGAGTAGCCTCACGGAGTGGGGAAACCTGGGACAGTTGACAGGGGTTGAGAGCATTAACCAGACGAAGAGATGAAACCAACAGGAAAGTAACTTTATGGCTGGCAAACTGCAAGAAGTATGTAGAGAGCTGCAACATTGGCACAGATACATATATCTCTAAAAGGAGAGCAAAAACTGTTATTTGAAAGAAGAACACCCACATACTATAATAAATCAACCAAAACCCCTGAGCGAATGGACTGGTTTTTCACCTCATGCCATATCATGGCTATGTAAGAGGTGATCTGGGAGCTGAGGAAGAAGCATTAACCACCTTCAGTGATCGATCCCACAGTATCAATGAGTAGATGAATAAGACTCACCACATTTCTGAAAGTTGATGCTTGCTCTTTTATCCACAACAAGTAGCATCTGGCACAGAGCTGGCACCGATGAAGTATAGTCCTCTTCCAGCATGTAGCTCAAAATCTCTTTCCAAAATTCCTCAAGAAAGAGCGGCAAAAGCGTTATTTGTATCATTAGCATTTAATAAGCTTTTATTTCCACAGATATACAATCATTCCCTGTGGGACGGTTTTGGGCACCTAAGGTCATGTGTCATTTTGTAAGTCCACCTCTCCTGGAGATGGGGCTACATTTGATTCTTTCCCTTATACCATATTCCTTGCTGATGGTGTCCAAGGCAGATGCCTAGTATTACACTCATGTAGCACCAATCCCATTTAATGCTACAATCTGTGGCTCTGCATCCAAGGAGAATGAACACATGATTTGCATAAAATGTGCACAACATTTACTCCCCAAAAAACCTGCAAGTGAGCTGAACTTTGCAAATGATCTCATTATCTGCTGTTATCTTCATAGAATTATCTTTATCAATGTGCCAGAGAATGCAAAGCCATTGCTGGGAATGCAAGACCCTGTTGATGTGAAATATTGGTGCCTGATGTATCATGGGGTATATAGCAAATATTAGATGTAAATTGAGTAGCAGTGTTTTGCAATATCACTCATGTCAAACTGGCTATTTAGAAGAAGATGCAAAACCTCCTGCCTCATTAAAATGAATGAGGTAGGATTTAATTAGCAATCTTCCCCGAATGCTGCAAACACTGGGAATGAGGACTGCATGGGACAGCAGACCTCCAACCCAGCAGCAAAGGAAACAACCTTTACATTGCATCTTGAACCACGCTGTGCTTAAAAATGTGGTCCAAACCACAAATGCATGTTTACAACGCATAGAAATGCAAGTCATTACAACAAGTGCTTTAAGGAAAGCTTTGTTGGCCTAATGTTGGACTTTAAATCCAACACTTTCCCTACTTTTGCGCAGGCTGGAGTTGGAATTGTAAATTGTACTATTCCAAAGTCCAGTGCTTTCCCTAAGGCAAGACATTGTAACAACTTGTGTGGTAAAGGAATGCATTTTAAACAGGTATTCGTGGTTCAGACCACGTTGTTAAAGCAGACGTGATAAATGTCTGAATGGTTCCCACATACAACCCTGCAGTAGAAGGAGCTTTACTAAAACATGCTTTTATGTGAGGTGGAGGTTAATTAAGATCACCTGGGAAATCAGGACTCTTTGGACATTCTGCAATTTATATTTTCTACACTCCTAGTTAAATGTCCCACTACGTTTCACATTGTTCTCACTTACTTCATCAGTATTACTATGGCGTAATGCAATTTTATTGAGGAGCTGAGAGATTTGGATGCGGATGGTCTCTTCCTCAACATCAGATTCATGATCCATGTGACTAGTGCACTGTGAAAATGTGGAAAGCAAGAGAAGTAAAGCAACATGTATTTTCACATCATATTCACTATGTTTTCTCACCTCATGGAGGGACAAGAGATGTGAGAGTCAAAACATTACAACTTCCTAATCCAAGTTGTAAACACAAAGAGAATCTCTTGGCTTAAATTCAAAAGTGAAAGCAAAAACAATCACCTCATACATGTAAATAAAATGTATAAATGAGGTTTTGCTCTCATGCTCCGCTCTGTAGAGAATAAATTATTCAGTAATTTGGCAGGGAAAGGCATAGCATTCATATGCTATAAAAATATTGGTGGACTCACATATAATATGTAAGCGTCTGATACAGGACACTACACCTGAGACATTGCACCTCTGGCACTGTCAGGGAAAAGCACATCATTTCAGTGCAGTAGTGGAATGCCCTTGTGCCTTGCCCAATCACCGTAGAAGCTCTGGTAAAGTCTAATGGCCAGTTGCCTCTCATAGGCTGGATTGTGTGGTAGGCCTCTGCAGTGCCTGTGAGCACTGCTGTGGATCCAGTGCCATTCCCACGGTGTCTGAGCATTGTATTTCAGGTGCAAATGTAAGCAGATAGATGGAGCAAGGAAGACCTTTAAAGCAAGGGAGGGAGAAAGACACACTGGAGTGGTAGTGCGGGAACATTAGGCTCAAATGGAGAACATGGAATGTCAAGGCGGGCCGATGGGAACTAATTAGAGGGACACATGGTCTATATTCCACCACCCGGTGCAAATATGGAACACTGCAGATCTATATTATATGGCATAGGAGCTACATTTGGTCACAAAGGGGCCAAAAGGTCCCCTTATTTCTTTTGGACTGACTACGATTGCTGTTCCCTAACACATTCACTTAAACAAATATGTACATCTGCCACTTACTTGCTCTTTGGTGAGGAGATTGTACTTTTTGAGCACATATTCAATCACAGCTCTTCCATTCATATCATAATAACCTTTGGATGTTAAACTGGATATTAAACTTAATGTAGCAAGAATAACCTATAATAAACAAAAATTGGTAAGCATGTTTAGTGAGAAACACTTTTGTCGTATAAATAGGATCAAATCCCTCATTCTGGTGAGGGAGCAGCAAGGGAGTGTGAGGAAACCATACAATCTCTCCTTCGCTTTTGTTCACAGAGGATAGAAATATACATTTTGTTATGTGTGGAAAGCTAGTATCTCGATGCAACCTTTTAAAAAATATTGGAAAAGGGTTATTAAGACACTCCGAGAATGAAACTGGAGTCAATTTAATTAAACTGTTTTAACAGAGAGTCTGACCAAAGTGCGATTGAGGGAATATCCAAACATTCCAGGTACACTACACCTTCTATAGGTGCCTGGGACTTGGTACAAGATTGCAAAACATTGAAAAATATGTCCAAGTAGGTTACAATCAACAAAGAACCTATCAGGACCTGGTATTGATTCCAAAAAATGAGACTGAAAAATAGGCTGTGGATTCCACTACTGTGGGAATTAAAGCAACCTAGAGTAGTCTGTGGGAAGAATGATGGCCTCTGAGTAACTCCACCCACAGGATATAGCAAACCTACACTATCCCCACTCTACCATCAGGTAACAGATGGGTTAAAGTACTTAGAGTCCATTATCCCACACCTTGATGTTTGATTGGTCCATATCACTTTCAAGAAGTCATTTTGGCTCAAGACCGTAAATAGTCACAGTCTCCTGTATCCACAAAGCAGGGTTAAAATTCACATCCCTATTATCGCTCTGAATGCTGCATATTTGCACAAGCTGACCCCAATGTCTTCAACCGCCAAAGAATACATTCATGTTTGATTTCTGTGATTCTAACGCTCCTGCCAAGTATCTAAAGTCAACTGGGTTTATATCATGAAGTTAAAAATGACAAACCCAATAAACCCCCCAAAGAGAATAGACTAGAGACCCAGTTATGGAAATACAGGTTTTTGTTGATTATCGAAAGAAAATTAATTTTTCGATTTTCCTTCATCCCTAGGTCCTGTGCTTTCTTACATACTGACCATGGTGATGCTGTTATTGAAGTTACCGGCTTTCTCAATGTCACTGAAGTTGGGCACATTGTGGACGTATATGGCATTAAGAAAGTTACATATATTCCAATCTCTACATACAATACATCTTTTATATCACAATTAGACTTTTCAAATGTGCACACTGAATATTATCCTGCACTATTGATCCATGTTTGGTGAGATTTCGCTGAGACATAGCCCAAATATCATTCTTGGAAGAGACCATTGACTCATCAACAAAATATCTTACCCCCCGGTTGTTAAAGGTTTCAGCAGATATTATTATTCTAAACTTCAAACCCCCTGATTTGATCATCAACACTCTCCTCTTCAGTGAAGGGTATTACAGACCAACTCAATGTGAAATATAGACCAAACATGTAGACAGCACACAAGAATTGTTTCTTAACACACACTTATTCAACAATTAGGGAACAGCACCTGGGACAGGACAACTAGGATATGTCCACTTGGACAGGGAAACAATGGAACTCAGGATGCACTGAACAGAAACACATGAATGGAGGTTGCATGACCGAACACCTCCAGGAAGATTTGCCTTGGAGAAAATCAACAGACTGTAGTATGCATACCACTGTTATGGGTCCGTGTAAGTAGAGAATACGGCACTATCCAAAAAGTGCAAAACTTTAATTAGATTGAGTTGTTAGTTATGAAACTGCTTTAACACAGATTGCTTAATACATAATAGCTTGATGGTACCTTGCGATTGTCATCCTCAAGCACGTGACAGACAGCATCCAGATAAGAGGCACCTTCTGAATCTATGAAATAAAGCCATACACCAAATGTTCACAACACAGATATTGTGTTTGTCTAGAAAGATCAAGATTGATGGATAAATAGATGAAGTTTCCGCTATCAAATGTGCTGACCACCCTGACGGTCCTGTCTTTTAGTTTTGGTGCACAAGTCTGTGACTGTGAGTCCCATGGGCCTATCAACGCCTTCCTGTTCCACTGTAGATGTCTGTGTCATCATGTCCCAATGAACATGTATGGTGTCTTCCTGCTCCGTATTGTATGTCCCTTATTATTCCTGTCCTGTCTATGTCAGGATCTCTGTTCACAGTGTCCCTGTTCCATTAATGGCTCACAATGGGAACAATAAACTGAAAAGATAGAGGTGCATTGTTTGACCACTACTTTATATTTTCACTGCAATTCATGTAATTGAAGGTGATGGAAGGAAGGCTTGATCTAAAATTACAGTGCTCTCCCAGAAACTATTCGCAGTTAATATAGCTGAGGAATATGAAATTGAACTGATTTGCTCAGAGCTGCACCATATTGGTTAAGTAAGGGAGTAAGTTGGGAGTATAATTTAGGGCTACAGATTCCATGACAAGCATTTTAGTCTTTTAACTATTGTCCATGTTACCTAAATCACACACTGCCACCTACCCACTGACAGTCTTACCAGTTTCAGCAAGAAGCTTGCAGAGCAGCTGTATTGTTACGGCACGGGACTCTGCACTCATCTGGATCAAGCTACTTCCAAAATATTTAAGGACCTCACTAGAGTGAGAATGAGCTGCAAGAGTAAAGTGAAGAGAAAAAATAGAAATAAACGAAAAATAACACAACATAAAATCATGTAACGAGAAACTCAACGCAGGGGAGCAGGTCATCAAGGCCAAATATACAGAAATTTTTCAACTCGTATCCAGGAGGTACGATATCAATGGTCTACAACATTTAATGATGATCTTAGGAGCACATAGTACTCATGTGATTACTATAGCTGTATATAGTAAACTGGACTCCATGTTCCAGTAAAAAGCCAAGCAATGCACTGGGAAGGGAGATAAAAACTGAAGCAATAGTAGCTTTTAAGAAGTTCAAGCTATATGCAGCACAGTGAACAGAAATTAATGTTTCTGAGGACCTGATTCCTAGTGAATACCATAGTATACTTGCAGTATCACAAATATATACATACATGCATTTTTCAACAACTCACCCAGTGACAGGATAATGGCTGTGGAAACCTTGAGTGGCTCTTCCCTTTCATCAGAAACTCCCCTTGAGGGTGTGCAGATCTGTCAATAACAGAGCAATAATAAACAAGAATGGAAGCTAGGCTATCTGAAAGCCAATCCCTTACATCCAGGCAGCAAATAACTTTCAGTGAGGGAATGATGGCATAATAGTTTGGTAGGCCTTGTGGGGCCTTGATCCATACAGCGCTACAGCAAAATCAATTGCGTGGAAAACAGCATTATCTGGGAGTCCAGTATTGGTTGAATTGCAAATCCTCAGTCACCACTCTAAGATGGGCACCTTAGTTTCAAATGGTTTGTTGTATGGTTTGGAGACTCTGAAGTCTCACGAGATTGCAGCAGGCAGTCATACGGAATGCTATTTAACACAGCTGGCACTAGTGACGGTGTTAGCTATTCTAGGAAATCAAGGAGGACGCTGTTGTTGCATTTCAACTTTGTTTATCTTTGGGGATGATAAGTGAGTTCCCCTTTTCCATCCCGAGGTCTCTGGCAGGCAAGATGGGTTTCATGCTTTTCAGAGCGGGCATCTTTTGTGCACTTTTTGCTCCTTTTGCATCCCAGGTTTCTGGTTGGCAAAGGAGGGAGGTGAGTGTTTCTGTCGGTGCCTACATTAGGACCTTTTTCTGTTGGGTAAGTACTGAATTTCTGTCAATTGATGGCATTAATCCGATGTATATGATATATAATATTTATTATTATACTTATTGATTTATGACATGCGATGTTATTGAACCTCTTTGTGTTTACCATATAAGCATTGGGTTTCCTGTTGTTGGGAATGTCACAGAGTCCAGTAAATGTTATATAGTAAAGTCTAGATGGACAAATGATCCTCCGAGATAAGCTTTGTTCGTGACTATGTCTCTGTTGTAAACCATTGTTATTAGGTAAGACGTTTTCTTTCTCTTTCAGGTCGCCATCCTTCTCTGTTATCTATTACAAGAGCAAGAGTTGCAGAGAGATGGATTTATGGGTAGTTCCTGCCTAGTACCTCTCTACGCTGACAGTACTGACAGAGTTTTTGGCATAATCTTCTTTCTTTGCATCCTTGATGCAAATTGGTTCATGTTGATGAGACTTTGTGTGTTGGTCTGGCATGAATCACACGGAAATTTGTCATGTGTTGGGAAAAATGTTTAAAAATGATATAGTGGAAAGGAAAAGTTCAAGGCCATGAGAACTTCCACCATCTCTGACTCCAGGATGACCCAAACCAATATAATATGGAAGCTCACATCAGGGTTTGTACTCCTGAGCAGATTTCCAAATTTCGTTTTGGGCATTTGGTACCATTTGGTGATCCTGGGTCTACGTGTGGGGATCTAGGTCACAGTAGGGAATACCTGGTGGTGAATAAGTGAGGATCCCACACTACCAAGTAGGGGTGTGAAGGCAACCTGCTCTGATTGCTTTTGAGAGGCATGACTCCTACCCTGGTTACATTGAAAAATGCAAATGACACATGCTCTTTTTTCAGTTGCTGAGATTGCACTTAACAAGGCTTTTTATGGATTATAATTTAATATTTTTTCCTAAATGTTCTCCTTTAAAAATACTCTTGCTATAAATTGGAACAATGTGGTTCTTTTCTTTTTTTCAATATGTTACATAGGAAATGACTGTTGTTTCCCACTGAGATACTTTGTATATCCTCATGTATATACTTACCAGGGGATGCAGGGCTGCAAGAACATTTGGCACAGATCCATTCAGGCCTCTGCAACTCTTAGTAACAGCTGCCTGCATGCATAACTCAAGGGTCTGTAAGGAGATAAGAAAACTGGGATGAGGCCAAAGAGCAATTTGAGGAAATGGTGATGGTCAGTGGTGAGTTACAAACTTTAAAGTATAAATTCTGTATGAATGCCAGAGTGAGTTTCTGTGTGATTGAGCTCTCATGTGTTCTAATTCTAAATATAAATTACCACAAGTACATTTTGACAGATGACCATTCACAGATTTATTTATTTCTTGGCATCAGAGGTTGGATTGTGGTCTATCAAGGAACCACAACCGAACATATGCAGCAATTAACTGGAGCATGCCCAACACGTAGCTTAGAATCACTACTTGTCATTGTAGGCCCTGTTTTCCTAGCCGCTCTTGCTGATGGCCCTTGTCTCGGTTGTCCTGGTTCTGTTGGTAGTTCGAGTTCTCTTGGTTGTCTGCTGCTCCTGCTTTTTATGGCACTGTTGTCTAGATCCACTTAGCCATCTTAGTCCCTTCCTCCCTGTTCTTGGTCTTCCTGTTCCTGGTCCTCATGCTGGTCTTGGTCTTGATGTCACTAATCAGTTTTGTTGCTCTACCTTTCCTTTTTTCAAATCCTCATTCTGCCTTTGCTACTCCTGTACCTAGTCCACCTGATGTTTCTTCTCGTGAATCTCTTGATGGTTGTGTCCTGATCCTTCTGGTCATGGTCCACAAATTCTCTTGGTGAACCTGGTAATTCTAGTACTCCTGGTCTTCTTGGTTGCCCTTGTCCCTCTACTCCTCCTGGTCATTCTCCTCTTCCTGGTCTCCCACCTGTAGCCTTTCATCTTCATGCTCCTGGTTTACCAAGTCTTCCTTTTCCTAGTTCCTCTAATCTTTGTGTCGATTTCCATGCTCTTTTTTTTCTAGATCTCTTCCTCCTGAACATCCTCTTACTCTTCTTTCCCCTCTGCCACCTCATAGTTTTCCTCAAGCTCATCCTCCTGGTCTTCATCTACATATTCTTGGTCCTAGTGTTCTGGGTATTGTTCATTGTTCATAAGTGGCCCTCATCCTCCTGAGACCCTCCTTCTGTTGGTAAATATTATCTTCACCATGGTGCTTCTTGCTGTGGCAGTCCTTGTTGTTCTTTCTTTTGGTCTGAGTCCTACTGGTCGTCATGATCTTCCTTGTCCTTCTGCTTGTGGTCCAGCTAGTCCGGTAATCCTCATCCTGGTACTCTGAATCTTCTGGTGCTATTCCTCCTAGCAGTCCTAGTGTTGGCCCTCAATATGGTCATGGTGGTGACTGTTGTTCTGGACCTTCCGACCTCCTATTTCTCTTCTTGGTCCTCCTCCTCTTTCTGGTCTTCCTCCTCCTGGTTTTCCTCTTTTTTCTCCTACCTTTTCCTTTGTCTCCTGGTCTTGATCCTCTTGGTTTTCTTAGTTATTGGGCATGGTATTGGTCCCCTGTTGTTTCTAGTGTTCCAAATCCTTCTGGTGGTCTTGACGTTCCAAAACTTCCGGGGAGCGAACTTGACCCGGTATCGGGTATCACAGCACTTTACATAGCATCAGTTGCATTACATGAGGATACATTCCTTTTTTTAGGCATGGAGAGATTAAGTGATTTGCCTAGAGTCACAGGATGTTCAGCGTCATTGCAAAACTCGAACCCGGTTCCCCAGATTCAAGGTCAACCGCCCTAGCCATTAAGCCAACTCCTCTCCCCACTTGACCCCCTACTAATCATCCTCATGGTCATCTTCCTTCTCCTCATCATGTGTGCGGTATTCATAGTGGTCTAGGTTCCCCTTGTGGATATGGTCATCTTTTTACTTCTTCTTCTGGTGGTCTTCATCCTCCTGATAGTCCTCCTTTTCTACTTACCCATCCTTCTCCCCCTTTTTCGCCTTCTGGTTTTGGTTCTTCTTGGCTTCCTCATTCTACTTATCATACTGGTTTTACTGAGCCTTCTCTTTCTCTTGGTCTCACTGATCCTCATTTCCTGGTGGTCCCAGTCATCCTGGTCTTTGGCTGTGTGATCCTCTAAGTCTTTTTCATGGTCCTCCTGCTATTGCTTTCTCGTCATTCTCCAGGACATCCAGTTCCTTGTGTTCTTAATCCTGCTGGTGGGCCTGGTCCTCCTCCTCCATTAATTCCTCCTCATCTGTGTCACCTCCTCTTCATTCCCCTGGTTCCCCCTCTTTATCCCAGAGGACCTTTAGGTATCTGCCTGCTTCTCAAAGTGCTCCACCCCCCACAATATAATCTCATACAAAGTCAACCAGATAAACCTCCAGCTAGAGGGCACACTGAGATGCAGCACGGGTAGATGGGACCTATTGAAAGGAAATCAGCCCCTTGTTTCCTGTTAGATAGTACAATACAGTATGAATTGGGGTGCTCCTCTAAGCCCTGGATCCCGATGCCACTGCACCTGTTTCACTTTTAATATTTGTGGACCAAGGTTCCTCAATGTCCCCTTGCAGCCCTGCAGACTGAACCAAGGGAGTACAGAGGTGCCTAAATGTGGTAGTATTTGCTTATGAGAATCTAAGGCAACTTGGAGGCAGGAACTGCAGGACATAAAATGTGTGCCTAAAAACAGGAACACGTTTACCTTCACCGATACTAATGAGGAGAATGCTCACCTACAGTGAAGGCTCAGAAGAATCATCGGAAAAATGGCCTAAAATTAAGTGCATGGTCAGTATGCCTTACACCAAACCTTTGTGATTTGTTTTTGGTTTGTAGCTGGCTTTCAAATGTTTATTCCAAGTGGAGACGGTCAAAAGAAGGCCTGGTAAGGGAATTTGAACATCCTGTCCTTTGTTGAACTGTAAGTGATCAGACCCACAGAAACTGACCCGCTTAGAGCCTCAGCACTAATCTTTTATTCTAAAGCCTCTCCAAACAATATTTCTGTGGAAATGAAAATTGGAAGTTTTGAGAAGTAATGATCCCAATAATGTTTCCACCAAGCTCTATGTCTCTCTTGCTTTTTCATTAAATACAGTATGAACCCGAGTAACTGTGGACTATTTCCTTTGCTAATGTTATTTTAAAATTTCACATAGCAACCAAAAGTAGTATTCAATACTGCCAACAAATTATTGATTACCAACATGATACAATTCCAGGGCCCCTCTTAAAATTACTTTCTTTTACCTGTATGTTCGGTCACCAGGAGTGTAATGCAAAGTAATTGTGCTCTTCAGTGAAGGTCATTTAAAAACGTACTTGTCGTATCCAACTTGTATTTCAAAGGGTGTAAGCAGCCCCTCAGACTACAATGTCCCTCTGTATGTTCTAAGCGGTCACTGAGGCTTCAGTATGCCTCATAACTGCTCAGGAGCTATCTCTGGGCTCTAGTGACTGAAGATTTGCTGTTCTGTGTGATTACCGCACACATATGGGGCGTCAGTATGCTTAATTTCACTTAAATAACCAAATTTGACTTACCCAGTATCACAACAAGTGGAAAAATTGCAGCAAGGTTGATGTTTATTTAAATTCTAGCACAATTGTTTGGTTCACATTTTTCCTTTATTTATCCCGATTTCATATGTACCAAATAAGAATTCAAGTTTTGCTTCTCAAGCTGTCTTCACAAATTAAGTACAAATCAGAATTTAGATGGTTTGGTATTTAGAATGAATGCTTGGAAAACTATATTCACCGTAATCCCTTCATCTATGCACACAGTGCACCAGTACGAAGCCGAAGAAATTATCAGGCGTGAATGTGTCAAATAGTGGGGAATTACAGTCTGAATTGAGGTGGTTTTTCTATTTCTCACAGTTACCTTAGGGGCAAACTTGGATTCATACATTTTTCCTGTTACTCAAAATTACTGATACTCAGAACATTGGTAGTGTCAGGTGTGGAATACCAATATGTTGGCCCAAAGTGCACATGATGGCGGCCTGAACCATTGCACAACTCCACCTGTGGTGTAACTGACTCACCAATGGAATTCATTAGTTCTGTATTTGGTCCTCATTTCTCAGTAATTTATTATTTCATTGAAGCTAATCTCTCACTATGGGATAGGGTGTTCATTACGAGCGGATCACTTGGGATTGGTTGCAGTGGCAGGCATGGACAGCAAATGGAGGTCACACTTACCTTGAGCAAACGAAACGCCATATCAGCAGGCAGCTGGGTTTGAAGGCTTTCAACCTCTTTAACCAACCATGGAAGCTCTTTATCTAGTTGCTCCTCTGGCAGGACGGAGGCCAAATGTCCCAGAGTGGTGATAACCTGCCCCCAGACCTGTTAAGAGAAATTAGACCTCATTTTCAGTTCCACACCCTTGACATTAACTACTAGGAAAACATAAGCCACATCTGGAAGTAGGTGGTTCTTTGGAGAGGTAGCTGCACTTCACACTCGTTCTCCAGGAAGTGTTTTTGCCATGCAGAGGCAGAGGCTTTGTTTTACTGGTAGTATAAAAAAAACTAGACAAGACTGATTCTGGAAAATAGAAATCTTATCCATGAATTTGTTTTCACAAATACTTCAAATAAATAATAATCCCAAGTTGTTACATTTATCATGATTGCATAGACCCTTGGGTTTGCCGCCTTACCCTTCCTATTCTGCATCCTTAACAAACCTCTCATCTTATTTGGATGAGAGTTCTACACCCACTCTCTCCACTTTTGTATTTTATATGTTTCCCCTGCCCCCCCCCACCACGTCTCTCAGCTGTTTTCAACAATTTCTACTCCCCTACTAAAGTCATCTCTTCCCAGAAGCCCCTCACTAACACTTTAAATCTGTACCATCATTTTATTCCAATACCCATTATTCTCCTTGCCTCCTCTTCATGTTAAGATTGTGGTGGACATAAAAAAGAGACTCCTGCAACTCCGATTCTATTAAATTACCCTAGACTCTCACTCGGTCACTTTCTTTTTCAAAAATAATTATTACACTTACTGTTCCTTAATACTTAAGTATTATAGCATCGTTTAGCTTTGATTTTGTTTTTACATATTTGACCTGATGTGCATTGGATACTTGGTATGGTACAATACAGGGTTTTACAAATGTTAGTCATCTACAAGAATAGATATCACAAGTCTGGACCAAGAGAAGGAATTACATTTTGTTTGTATTTCATCGAATGAAGTGCATATGCAAAGTCAGATGGAGGGGCAGTCTTGTGTATGAATCAGTCGTCTCACTAAACGGTACAGCTCTAATCCATCATCCTCTGTGCTCTGTCCTTTCCCCACTTTTCCAACTCACCTCCTGGAGACTGGGGATGGCTTCAAGAAGAAACATCTTACAGGCTGAGTAGGCTTCAAAGAGAAGTGTGACTAGAGGAGCGTCTACAGTGGCAGCAAACTGGCCTGCTAACATCTCAATGACTGCAGAAAAATAAAAATAAATTACAGTTAAAGCTAAAATGTTTAGGTGTTGCATTTATGTGCACATTTACCACCTTGCCTGGTAGGACATACTGAACAAAAACAGTGCAATGTGTCTGCTGACAGAAAATGAGTTTTTCGCAGTATTAGACTCAATTCGCAGAGGTTTTCTTTGACTCTCATGGGTCATGTAATGTCATCCATTTCAGTCCTGCATCGTATTGCACTTTTGTGGCATTCTAGATTCTAGACATTACATGGTAATAATTTCACATTACTGCAACTCACTGTATTGAACTCAAAAGAATGCAAGGACAAATATGTATCATCAGGGTGTTTTCTACTTAAAATTTGCAACAAAGTAATTCTATTTTGCACGGTTTTGTTGTTTGTGAAATAAGATTGGAGAAATTAGATTTTGCACAAGATAATATTGTATGAAGATATTGGCCCTCTGGGCAAAAAAAAAAAAAGAATATAAAAATATAACATATGATGCATCAAAGCATTCCGTATTACTAAATATGTGAATGATTTTATGTGCTTTTTTTTTTGTAAAACAATTTTTATTGCAGAGGTATTGCGGGTTATACCATTTATACACCAGTTTAGTCTCAGAATCGCATCCACATCTGTGCTTTCCTCAATCATTTACACAGCCTTACAACCCACATGCCGGAGGCTGGGTGGCAGTTAATCACTTATCATGGCGTACAATCTCCAGCCACAGATGGCACAATGAAACAACCCCTCCGCTTTTGGGTGTTCTGCCCCCCTCTGCATCCCCTCGTTTCGTGGTGGCGTATGAGCTCCCTACGAAGTGGTGATCAATGTAATTGTTTTCTCTCGCCCCCCTCCCGTGTCCCTGGTGTCTGAACCAAAGTGTCATGTTCGTGAACTCGGGCGAGTTGGTGTAAGTAGGATCTAGGAAACAAAGCTTGAGTGTGTGTGTCTGGCGTTAGTGCGGTGTCCTATCCGGACTCTTCAGGGGTCTCCTCGCGTGGTGTTTCACCTTCTTCCTCTCTCGTTTCTACACTGTCCCTCAGCTCCTGGACTAGGGTCTCCCATGTTAGTGCCGCTTCCTGTGCTTTCTCGTTTGCCGTGCGCCGGGCTAGCTGGTACCGGAGTGTGCTCTCTGCCGTTGCCCATTTTAGAAATTCATGCAGCCATTTTTGGCGCGTTGGTGCTGTTTTAGATTTCCAACCCCTTGTGAGTTCCCTCTTCGCAATCAGTAGGCCCATGTCTATAAACTTGCTCGATATTTTCGTTTTGCGTGTGTGCGGGAACCAGTGTAGGAGGGTGACCGCGCTATCGTAATGCAGGGACCTTTCTGTGACCTCATTTAGGGTGTCCCCGATCCCCTCCCAATACTCCTGCAATTGCGGACAGTCCCTGAGCATGTGTAGCAGGTCGGCACCTATTAGCGCGCATCTGGGGCATGCTGCATCTGTCGCGCCAAAGTATTGTATTATTTTACTTGGAGTGAGGTAGGCCCTGTGCAGGATGTAGAGATGTATTAGTTGAAAACGGGCATTTCTGGTGCTTTTCCTGGCCCGTTGGATCAGATGGGACCACGTCGCGTCCGGGATCTCTCTCTGCAGGTCAGCCTCCCAGTGGGATTTGAGGCGTGTTAACGGCAGAATGTTTTCAGTGCTCATGCGGGAGTAGAGACATGTGACCGCCTTGAAAGTGCCTGCTGTCATCATCGTGTATTGGCACGCCGATGACAATTTAGGTTCTGTCAGTCCCTCCCCCCCAGTGTTTCTGAATTGCCCCCACCACCGCCGCATGTAATAAGTCGTCCCCACGTGGGAGGCCATACTGTTCCTGCAGAGTCTGGAAGTCCGTCAACAACCCGCCGGCGTATAAATCGCCTATCATGTGAAGGCCCGCTTCCTCCCATAGGTGGAGGTTCGACCAATACCCTCCGTGCGGAAGCGCCGTCACCATCCCTAGCGGGATCTCTGGCGCGTATGGATGTCCCGGACCCGCACGCCGCTGCATGCGATTCCAGCACAGACGTAGAGTTTTTTCCTCCAGGGTCAACCCCTTCAAGAACAATTTCTGTTGCAGGGCTATGTATGCCAGTACGTGGCGGGGGGTGCCCGCATCCCTCTCCTGGTCGGGTCCCCGGTACACTCTTGCCACCTCCTGCGTAAAGAATTGAAGTTGTGCTGCTAGATAATAGAGCTCGAAGACTGGGACTGCAAGCCCCCCTGATCTTTGGGGCGCATGAGAGTCGCCAATGCTATTCGCCGCCTGCCTTCTCCCCAGAGGAATTATACCACATTTGATTTTAAGCGCCGGAACACTTCTCCCGGTATCCATACCGGAAGGGTCATAAAAAGGTACAGTAAACGTGGAAGTGCAACCATTTTGAGGAGAGATACCCGTCCCGTCATTGACAGGGGGAGGGTAGCCCAGAAGGCCATGTTGCCCTTCAACGAGCGGACACAGCGACCAATGTTCCCGTCAAGCAAGCTGGTGGGGTCGTGATAGATGTAAACCCCAAGGTAGTGCAGGCAATCTGGTTCCCAGCGCATGCCAATGTTCGCTGGCGGTTGTTTCTCTTGCTTTCGTAGCGGGAAAAGGCAAGTCTTCGCCCAATTCACCTTTAGGCCCGATAGCGTCCCGAATCTCAGTAGTAGTCCCTCCGCGCCTCTAATCGCCTCTCCGGTGTTATCTAAGAATAGCAAGAGATCGTCCGCATATAACGATATATGATGGTGTACCCCCCTAGCTTCAAGCCCACAGTATGCATCCCCTTTTCGAGCCAATATTGCAAACGGTTCCATGGCCATAGCAAACAGCAGAGGCGACAGAGCGCAGCCCTGTCTCGTTCCCCTGTTCACTTCGTAGCGATCCGATATTAATGCTCCCACTCTCACCCTTGCTCCTGCCCGCGCATATAGCACCCTGGTCCATTTTATATAGTCATCCCCCAGGCCAAAACCCCGCATCACCGCGTAGAGATAGTCCCACCCCAGACTATCGAACGCTTTTTCAATGTCGACAGATAACACCACCGGGCGACTTGCAGCTTGCGGCGGGTCTGCCAGCAACCTGAGCAGTCGACGAATATTGTGGGACGTGTTCCTGGTGGGGATGAATCCCGATTGGTCCTCGTGGATTAGACCCTTCATATGTGCTATCAGTCTCCCTGCCAGGATCGTACTCAAGATTTTGTAATCCGTCGTCAACATTGATAACGGGCGGTATGAAGCTGGATCCGTGCCATCCCTACGCGGCTTTAGCAACGGAATCATGATTGCTTCGCGCATCGATTGGGGCAACTCTCCCCTCTCTTTGGCTTCATTATACACCGACCTACGTTTTGGGGCTAGTATCTCCGCAAACTTCGCATAGAATTCGATTGGTAGGCCATCTATCCCCGGCGTTTTGTTGAGCGCCATTTTCTTAATGGCTCCTCTAATTTCTGCAAGGTCGATCGGACCTCCGATCGCCAGAGCGAGTTCCGGGTCAAGATTGGGTAGATGGATCTCTGCCAATAGGGCTTCCGTTGCCTCGGGTGGAGCCTCCATTCCCTTCCTATATAAAGTGCTGTAGTAGTCTGCGAAGCACTGCAGTATGCCTGGTTGGGTATTGTGCACTTCCCCGCTCATACTAGTCAGGGACAATATCGGGGAAGAACCTTTATGGGGGTTGGCCAGCCAGGCCAGGAGTGTTCCCGTTTTGTCCCCCTCAGCGAGAGTCTTAGTTAAATAAGATTTGTAGTCAAAGCTGCGCAGGTTTTCCATTTCGACTGCTACCGCCTCGCGCGCTGCACTAACCCTGTCCTGCAATTCGGGATGGCCGGGTTGCAGCTTCTCCGCGTCTCGCAGCGTTCGTTCCGCCTTATCTAGGTCCTCCACCAGCGTTCGTCGCGCGCCTGCAAACTTCCCAATGCAGTGACCCCTCACCACCACTTTGAATGCGTCCCATTCGGTGGCCCTGGAGGAGGTGGTCTCCTTGTTTTCTACAAAGTATTGGGCGATCCTAAGGTCCAGGTCCGCCCTGAACGGAGGGTCATCTAGCGTGTCTGGTCTGAGCCGCCACGTTGGAATTGGTGTGTTGCCGTTCATCCAGGCCAGGGTGAGCAGAAGGGGATTGTGGTCTGAGATCGTGCGTGTTAGGTACTCCGTGCGGGTAACCAAGGGCAATACGTGTTGAGAGCAGAGGAACGCATCTATACGTACATGTAGGTCATGCATGCAAGAGTAAAAGGAATAGTCCCTGTCAGTAGGGTGTTGTGCTCGCCATACATCAGTTAGGTCCCATTGTCCCTGCCATTGCTGTCTATGCCTCGCTAGCCTGTTCACCGGGGATGCATGCAGCGGTGGGTGAGATCTATCCAATGTGGTGTCCTCAATAGAGTTGAAATCCCCCCCCAGTAGCACCGGGCCCGCAAAGTAGGTCGCTAAGTGCTTGGACAGTTTGGTGAAGTAGGGCGCTTGATCAGTGTTCGGTGCGTAGACGCTGCAAAGCGCTATATGACGGCCCCTCAGTAACCCCTCAACCGCCACAAATCGGCCCTCCGGATCCGCAGTATGCCTAGTGACCTTGAGTGGGACCCCCGCCCGAATCCAAAGCAGCGCACCCCTAGCAAATGCGGAATATGTGGTGTAGAACAAGTGCCCCCTCCATCTCCTCTGCAAAGCGGCCCCTTCCTTTTTGGTCAGATGGGTCTCCTGCAGGAAGGCAATGTGGACCCCCCTGCGGACCAGGTAAGAATGGACTTTGTGCCTTTTAGTCATTGAGTTAAGACCCCGCACATTCCAGGACACACATTTTAAGGAACCCACACTATCCATCATCTCGATTCTGTTTGCTAAGGACTCTGTCCCTTAGCGGCCAGACACCAGTAACACCCCCCCCATCCCCCATCCCCAACTGCATTCTCTAATTTCCCCTCCGCTTGCCATCTCCATTCCGCTCCACCCCTCTCCCCCCCTCCCCACCCTGTCCTGAGTCACCCCAACATCTCTAGACATTCCCCCCCCCTAGAACAGGACCCAACCACAAAGAGTCGCCCCCGTCCAAACAATAGAGCTAAAGTGCTCTCAAAACTTTCTACTCCACAGTCTGTACTGTGGCGGCCTTAGGGGCCTCTGGGTGCGTTAACTAGTAGCTTCAGCAAAATACGCCTCCCTTGTCCTTTTCCGCCCCACAATAGTCATCCAAACTCACGATTAACCAGTCTCACTGCTGCCTGCTCCAGTGTTCGGGCTCGCCAGTCGATCCAGGTTGCCACCACCAGTCCCCCCCAAGCATAAGCCTTAACTGCCAAATACTTCTTCCGCCGTTTGTGGCGTCACAGTCGGGCCCATCGTGCTGTCCACCTCCGACAATTCAGTTTCCGATCCTGTTCGTTTTCCTCCGAAGGCGATTCCTCCCGCCTCCGAGGCGGTAGCTCACCAGAGACTTCTTGCACCGCTTGCAGTGCTGCCTTTCGTTCCATTGCCGTCTGTGATTCCGGCGGGCGCCTATGGTGTTGGCCACGTTTCCGAATCCGCTTGGATCGCCTCACTGACCTCTGTTGGAAGTCCTCCGCAGCTCTGAGGCGTGCCCCATCTGAACCTGCCTTATAAGAGTCCCACCAATCCCAGGTGTCTGCTGACGATGTGAAGAACAGCGCTTTCCCATCCAAAGAGATTCGAAGCCTCGCCGGGAACAACAATGAGTACTGCAGGCCCTCAGTACGCAGTTCTTTTTTAATGGAAAGGAAAGAGGCCCTTTGTTTTTGAGTTTCAAAGGTATAGTCCGGGAACAGTGTCACTCTGCTATTTTCGACCTGGAAGGGTCCCGCTTCCCTGGCTCGCTGTAGGAGCCAGTCCCTGTCCCTGTAGTGGAGTACTTTAATCACCACCGGTCGCGGGGGAAGTCCCGGTTTCGGGGGTCGGGCAGGCACGCGATGCGCCCTCTCCAACGTGAAGAACGGGGAAAGGCCCTCTGGCGCCACAACTGTCCGCAGCCAATTGTCCACGTAGCCCAGTATGTCCGTTCCTTCACATTTCTCCGGAAGGCCCACCAGACGTACGTTGTTCCACCGGCTTCGGTTTTCCGCATCCTCCGCTCTCCTCTCCAGAGTCTGTATGCGCTCCAGGGCGTCCGTCAGTTTACTTTCCAAAGCTTTCTGTCCCGGCACAACTTCTTTCAGGGCTATTTCCGTTTCTTTGACCCTGTCGGCGAGTTTCCCATGATCTGCCCGCAAGAGCCCTAGGCCCGTCGACACCTGGGCAATGTCGTCTTGCAGGGCGGTCCTCGTGGCCGCTATGGCTTCCAGGATTTTGTCTTGCATCGCCAGCAAGTCCGACTGGGGTGGTTGCAAGGAGTCCGGGGCCTCCGCAGCTGTGCCTGCCTCCCCTTTTGGTCCCTTCGGTTACCCCATGGCCCTCCCTCGGCGGCCGCCGGGTCAGCGGGGTCAGACGTCACCGGTAGGATCTTCAGTAGGATAACCGGTCGCAGCTCCTGTGCCGATTCGGTACGTGCAAGGTGGGGGCAGGCCGCGGGTCGAGCGGTCAGTGGTAGCTGTGTCCCAGGGGTCTCGCCGCCTCCCTCGGGTGTTCCTTTCCCGCTACTTCGGTGGCGGGGTGGCAGTCCCAAACCGGCCTCCACCGCCACGCAGGTCCGCAGTGATCCGCCCACCTCCGTCGGCCCGGAGAGGTTCCCGCTCCACACCCCGGTGCCGAACCACCACGCCTCTCCTCACTCCATGGGTTGCCAATAGAGCAGCGTGTGTGTTGGGCGTCTGTGCGCACGTTTCCGCGCTCCTGTCGATGCAGCTCCACTAGCGGGGGGTTGGGATATCAACTCCGTGGCGGGTTAGCCAGTCTCCGCCGCTATGTACCAACTGGGCCGCTCATCTGTGTAGCTGGGGATCGCTAGTCCGCTATGACTTCCAACTGCCCGGTGGTTATTGAGCCCCCTGTCTGGGCCCGTGCCGTCCACAGCTTCAATTCTCGCAATTATTGTCCCCCCACACTGATGGCACACCCCCACGCCTTACCCAGTGTCCGTAGGTCAATGACCGCTTCCTCGGAGGTCCCCAGGAGTTGGACAGTGGGGGAGCTGGCAGTCCGTGTGGGCCGAGTCGCTGGGACAGGGACGCACCTCCCAGTGCTGGTGCGCCTTACGAGTGGTAGTCGGTAAGCATGGGCGTAAAATCCGCTCCGCTCGCGGATTTTTCGGATTTTCGGCAAATCCGCAATCCGCGAACGCTCGCGAATTTGTCGAAAATCCGTGAATCCGCTCGCGGCGGATTTTTTGCTTGGTTGCGGCGCGCGGCGTGGTGCACGGCGTTCACTTTCCGTCATTTTAGCGTTTGCCGAGTTGTTTTTCTTTGCGAGTGACGCGCCATTTTAGATCTTGCTGCGTGTTCCCGCGGGAGTTTGTCGCCCGCGAATACGTACTCGCGGCTTGCCACCTTGCACAGCACACCTCGCGAGAGTTCGCAATTGCGAACATGTAGTTGCGGCGGAAAGGAACAATCTCGCACTTGCGAAATAGAGATTTTGCAATTTCGCACAAGAAAATCACCAGCAAACAGGATAAACCTTCAGAAAATTATGATTTTTATCAGAATCACTCCTCAGGTTGACATTTGCATGGCCTTTTTTTTTGCAAGGAGTCCATTTTGGGGGGGGGGGGGAGGAAGGAAGTGCCCCACAGTCTCCAACTTCCTGTTCCTGTCCAGCAGGCTCCTCCCAGTGCTTTGTCCATCTCCTGGTCACTTTCATTTGGATCTGGAGCTGGAAGGATTACTTTTTGTGGGTGCTGCTGGATATTTGGATTTGAGGCCTTTTTGACTGTCTTTGGATCACTTTTGGATTAGAAATCAACTTTCACAAGTAAGTTTGTTTGGGGCATTACAGTTGCTGCAAGTACAATTTTGGAACTTTTTCAGAAAATTAAATAAATTATATTGTGGGTAGCCACAGTATCCAGTAGGACCAGGGTTGGTTATGGGTGCATGATACAACTGTTTTGTTGAATTTAAACACCATTGAGGCCATGGATGGGCTGGGATTGTGCAGATTTTATTGTTTTTTGTCGTTTTTTTGGGCCTGCTGGTGTGGCCCTTTGCCCAGGGGTGGTGAGTGTTGCATGGGCCTAGTCTTTCTGTGGGGTGTCTTCTTGAATTTAAACATAATTGAGGCCATGGATGGGCTGGGATTGTGCTTATTTTATTGTTTTTTGTCGTTTTTGGGGGGCTGCTGGTGTGGCCTTTTGCTTGCCCAGGGGTGGTGGTGGTGCATGGACTGAGTGTGCCTGTGGTGTTGTCTCACTCTCTTTGATGTAAACATCATGGATGGCATTGGATTGTGGTGATTTCTGGCTGTTTTTCTGTTTTTTGGGGGTGTACTGTTGATGTGGTCTGGCCATGTGGGTGGTGGTGGTGGCCATCTTGAGTGCTGGCTGGTACAGGCAACATGTGCTTGGGGTGTAAGGGGGCCATTTTGAGGAGAGGCAGTGTCTGAGGCCTGCACTTATTTTGCCTACTTTTCATCCCTTATGCCCAGGGGTAGTGAGTGTTGCATGGGCCTAGTGTTTCTGAGGGGTGTCTTCTTGAATTTAAACACCATTGAGGCCATGGATGGGCTGGGATTGTGCAGATTTTATTGTTTTTTGTCGTTTTTTTGGGCCTGCTGGTGTGGCCCTTTGCCCAGGGGTGGTGAGTGTTGCATGGGCCTAGTCTTTCTGTGGGGTGTCTTCTTGAATTTAAACACCATTGAGGCCATGGATGGGCTGGGATTGTGCAGATTTTATTGTTTTTTGTCGTTTTTTTGGGCCTGCTGGTGTGGCCCTTTGCCCAGGGGTGGTGAGTGTTGCATGGGCCTAGTCTTTCTGTGGGGTGTCTTCTTGAATTTAAACATAATTGAGGCCATGGATGGGCTGGGATTGTGCTTATTTTATTGTTTTTTGTCGTTTTTGGGGGGCTGCTGGTGTGGCCTTTTGCTTGCCCAGGGGTGGTGGTGGTGCATGGACTGAGTGTGCCTGTGGTGTTGTCTCACTCTCTTTGATGTAAACATCATGGATGGCATTGGATTGTGGTGATTTCTGGCTGTTTTTCTGTTTTTTGGGGGTGTACTGTTGATGTGGACTGGCCATGTGGGTGGTGGTGGTGGCCATCTTGAGTGCTGGCTGGTACAGGCAACATGTGCTTGGGGTGTAAGGGGGCCATTTTGAGGAGAGGCAGTGTCTGAGGCCTGCACTTATTTTGCCTACTTTTCATCCCTTATGCCCAGGGGTAGTGAGTGTTGCATGGGCCTAGTGTTTCTGAGGGGTGTCTTCTTGAATTTAAACACCATTGAGGCCATGGATGGGCTGGGATTGTGCAGATTTTATTGTTTTTTGTCGTTTTTTTGGGCCTGCTGGTGTGGCCCTTTGCCCAGGGGTGGTGAGTGTTGCATGGGCCTAGTCTTTCTGTGGGGTGTCTTCTTGAATTTAAACACCATTGAGGCCATGGATGGGCTGGGATTGTGCAGATTTTATTGTTTTTTGTCGTTTTTTTGGGCCTGCTGGTGTGGCCCTTTGCCCAGGGGTGGTGAGTGTTGCATGGGCCTAGTCTTTCTGTGGGGTGTCTTCTTGAATTTAAACATAATTGAGGCCATGGATGGGCTGGGATTGTGCTTATTTGATTGTTTTTTGTCGTTTTTGGGGGGCTGCTGGTGTGGCCTTTTGCTTGCCCAGGGGTGGTGGTGGTGCATGGACTGAGTGTGCCTGTGGTGTTGTCTCACTCTCTTTGATGTAAACATCATGGATGGCATTGGATTGTGGTGATTTCTGGCTGTTTTTCTGTTTTTTGGGGGTGTACTGTTGATGTGGACTGGCCATGTGGGTGGTGGTGGTGGCCATCTTGAGTGCTGGCTGGTACAGGCAACATGTGCTTGGGGTGTAAGGGGGCCATTTTGAGGAGAGGCAGTGTCTGAGGCCTGCACTTATTTTGCCTACTTTTCATCCCTTATGCCCAGGGGTAGTGAGTGTTGCATACTTGCATGTCCCTAGTCTTTCTGTGGGGTGTCTTCAATGTAAACATCATGGATGGCATGGGATTGTGCTCATTTTTCTGTGTTTTGTCGATTTTTTGGGGTGTATAACTGAACTGATGTTCCTCTGTCTTCCATTGCTTTTAGGTGCACAAGAAGACTCAATAGAACCACCAGTGCCAGGAAGAAGTCCTGCAGCGGTGTGTGCAGCATAACGTCACGCGACGTCACGTCTGGACACAGAACCCTCTGCAACTCGTGCAACTGCTGCCTGCTGACCTGCTCTGAAGAAGATGGCCCCAAAAAAAGTAACCCGTAGCTCCTCTAGCAAGAAAGGTGCCAGTAAGGAGCAGAAGAAGCAAGTTACCAAGGACACTGGTGTGCCGCCCGCCCCTTTTTTTGTGAGTAAAAAAAAAAGTATGCCTGCAGCAGCTGCAGCGGGATCTGCTGGGGACCAAGCTGGCAGCAGCACCCCCGCTCCATTGGGCTCAGTGCCACCACCACCACCACGCCAACTTAAGTCCAAGCCCTTGAGTGCTGCAGAGGCAGCCAGTATACTTCTTCAATCACCATCGACCAGTGATGTTGGCTCATCGCAAGAAAGCAGCAGCAATGTCCCTCAATCAACACAGGTTGTTGTAGCTCATCTGACGAGTGTTGAACAACCACAGCGGCAACAACAATCACATGTGCAAGTACAAGCCCAAGTACATGTGGAAGGAGAGGCAGCGCAAGGAGATGCGCATGCAGAGGTGCATGGAGGGTCACAACAAGTGCCCACAATAGTTGTTCCTCCCGAAGTA